>NC_091017.1:5910833-8545000 GCF_041296385.1 Aphelocoma coerulescens | reverse complement strand
CACTACAGCAGAACGTTTTTGTCCAAGCTGATCTTCTGAATTCCTGGTGAGGAGAAAGAAAAAATTCACTCCCAATCCAGCCAACTTTTCTGAGCAGTCAGTAAGAGAAAAATAGACCACAGTCAAAAGTTCCATTGCCACCCTCCATTTTGATTAAAGCAACTCACAGGACAGCATCCCAAATACACATCAACTGTGCTCCCAAAACAAAAATTATCAGAGAGAATAAGGGGGAATTCAGACAGAGGAAAGGAGAGAAGGGTAAAACAGAGCTTGCATTATTTGCAGAAGATTCAAAAAACTTTCTGTGGAGAACATCACTGAGCTCATTGCATGGCTGGGCATCCAGCCAAGGAGAATCCAAATCTCTGAGAGTTCACTGACTATAGAAAAACAAGTAAAAAATAGAGGATGAGGAAATTGTCATAGGAATACAAATTCTGGAGTTTTTTCTTGATGTCTAGTGTTTTGGTTTTTTTTTCTTTTTCTCCCCAGCCAGCAAGCAGGTTGCCTCTATTTCTGAAGCTGTGGTGGAAAAGCATAGAAAACACAACCATAGCACAACATTTCTTTGACTGATATTCTTTCTCATATCATGAGAAATCAGTTTTTTTCAATGAAAAATGCCTCAAACTCTTCATAAGCTTATGGTTATGGAAATGGGGCCACAAGAGAACAATTTGGACTGAAAATGATGAGAAATTTGTCAGGAAGCACAGATAAATCTTACTGCTGCTGAAGATGCACTTGATATTATCAGTCTTGTAACATCTGTGCTTGTTTTATGTTGAAACAAGCTCTTTCCCTCTCTCATTTTGCAATGTGTTTAATTATTATAGTGAATATTAACTTAGTGTGTTCACTGTCTTCTCTTATGGCTTATTTTTTCTTGCAATTTCATCTGATTACTGCTGCTTGAGTTCTGCTTCCCATGATGCCTGATCCTTATTAACTGTCAAGGTTTATTTCTAGAGTAAAACTGTCAGTGTATTTTATTTACAAGTTTTGACCTTACTTAATAAGTAGTGCCAAAAAAAAATGTATTTTTTATGGGAGAGATCATCAACAATGACAACATGACTGGGATTTTTTTTTTCCTAAATCAATATCTTCTTTCTTTGGCCTACTTAAGAAAAGGATTAATGTCTGCTTATGAGCCTACTCTACATAATAATAACATTTTTCAGTTCCATAAGCCACATAAAATTCCAAATATAACTATACCACCAAATAACAAAGGAAAACAACCCTCTTTTCACAGAAGTTCATATGAGACTTCTGATGAATCCATATTACATTTATTTCTAGAAAAAAAACCAAACAACTGCACACCCTCCCTGTCCCTTTAACTAACCAAAATCTCTAGCCTTCTATGTGCAAAACAGCAAATGGGATTATTAGAAGAGTATCTGTCATGGTTTCTTTGATAAATATCAAATCTTATTTTAGCAATATATTAATACAGAAAATATTTATTGTTCTCATGCTAAGGATTTGTTTGAATGTAACTAGACTTTTGATAAAAATTATAGGTTTTTCAGGAAAATAAACCAGAAAAAGCTTGTGAAAAAGCTGTCTTTACAGTAATGGAAACCACCATTGTATGCACAGCAAAAATCCATTTTTCTCCATATGTTTTACAAAGAAATATTTGCCTGAATTTACTGTAGAGAATCTTGTTTCTAAAGTAAAGACCTCACCAGCTATATTTATGTAATTCTTGGCTATTATTTGTTTTTTAGTGTTACTTCAAAGGATTTGTTCTCATTGATTTTTGTCATGTACAAAATAACATTTACATTGATAAGAATGGTGAAATATTCTACAACCAATTTTTAAAAGCATTTAGAAAAATATTGTCATGCTTTCATGAGATCAGTGAGGTGACAAAAAAGTAAGGCCTACCTAGGCTTCCAAATGGCTAAAGCCTTGGTAAGTTTCCCTCTCCCTCCTTTAAATCACTGAATTTATGGACGGACATGAGAGCTGACGTTTCTAAGGGGTGTGAGGAAAAATTGTCTTCGCAGGCATTTGTGGCATATCTGCAAAAACTGTGTTTCTGCCTATGCTTTCCTGCAAAAGAGGTGCTGGTGAGGGGCAGAGGTAAATGACTTTTAGACCAGACCTTGACAAGAATGCAGGATTCTGGCAAATTTGGTAGGAGCATGCTGTGTGTTAATAACAAAAAGCAATTTTCTCTGTCATTCTTACAGTTTTTATTTAATCATATTTTATGCAGAACTTTATTCTGGTCTTTCTTTACATCATTGCAAAGGTTAATGGCAAAGGAAAGGACATTAAAATGGGGAAAAATAAAAATGATAAAATAGAGGAAGAGCAAATCTCTTAAAATTAAGTAGAAAATGTAGTAGTAACTATAACAGAAAGAGGTGGCAAGAGACCTTTCTTGGTGGACAAAAATCCCCAAAAAACCTTTCCATTGATGCTGTCACACCTTATTGTGCATAGGAGTGAAGAGTAATAGAAAATACTCCTTGAATTGCTCCATTTATGTTTTCTTATTTTTAAAGCACTTTCTATTTTTTTGTTGTCATTTCTAAGTAACAACTGCTTACAAGGAACATTTCTCAGCCATAGATATCAAGGTACTTAAAATAGACATTAGTTTTTCCTTTCTATATATGAGCAACCGGAGAAGAAGGAAACAAGTAACAATTCTCTCCTAAAGTGACCTGCAGAGTCAGTGCTGGAATCAAGAAGACAATCAGCCATGTCAGCTGGGAAACATATATTTCTATTGAAAAAAAACCCTGGGGAAATTGGATTGGAAGGTAGCCAATTTTTGCCAGTCTTTCATAGAAAATGAAGGGGGCCAGAATTCAGAAAATCAAATATCTTCTGAAGGTATGGACAGAAATCACCTTTTCTTTCTGAATTTGTAAAGCATCCAGCTCAGCAGAGTCTTGCTCCACCTTCACAATCCTTTCCTGTGATGGGGACATTTGAGGACCCCTTCCAGTGTCACTGTCTCCAACTCCAGTTGTGTTGTTTTGACAGGTTCAACTCATTGGCTTACTCTAATTTTAAAGGAATTGTGCATTAAATAGATGAACTTTGGAAAACCCTGACTGCCATGAAAAATTAAGGAGGTTTTTAAGAGACTGGTGGATGGCTGCCAAAATATTTGGCATCTGTGAGAGTTTTAAATTTTTGTTTGATGTGTCTTTCGTGGATGACAGGGAATGGTATTGGTTGACTTGGATCCAGCAAAACTTTAAAATTAGAGTAAGTGATTTGCTTCAATAATAATCAAAATTAATGTCTTTTTAAAAAGTTCTTGAGTGCTCAGGATGTCCCCTGTTTTGTGATGAGTGAATGCTTCCCAAACATTTGTGTGATGAAGACTGTCAATGTAGGAACGTAGATAGGCTGATTAGAGATTTGAACTAGGAAAGGAAGGATCCCTGAGAATTGAGGGATGACATCTGAAAACTCATCTATCCATGGTATAGAGGACCAGTACAACATCTGCCATGACAGAAAAAAATTTGCTCTGTCCTTCAGTTCTAATGGAGTTTGGTTAAAACTCGAGTATCAGCTAAGTGGCTGCCTGCAAATGCATAATTTATGGAGGGTAAAAGATCTATGTATTTAATTGAATTCATGTTGCAAGGCTCTTGCCATGCAACCAATAATTCTTCATAAACCCACTACAACTTTTTTCTCTAGAAAGTTACTGCTTCCTCTCCTGCTCAAAGAATGCCTGGTGCATCCTGAAGCACATTTTTCAGCTGTTCAGGCTGACCTCTCTACATTTTGGGGTGCAGAAGCTGAGGCAGGAAAGGAGGATGACACTTCTTGGGGGTACTCTAAGAAAGCATAGAGAGAAGAGGAGGAAAACTGTAGGCTCAGCACCAGCCATGACTGGGTTTTTTTGGAGCACAGCCTAATGTGCTAGCTTGACCCATTGTCTTTTCATGATACAATATCTTCAGCTGGAGGATAAAGAAAGATATTTTAGAAAGGCTCCCTCTGGGGACCGAGGAGGTTTTTAGACCAGCTCAGCCTTTGGTTACTTCTTTAGGGATGGCCACGGGACAAAGGGAAGCCAGTCCCTATTCAGACCTCATGGGAATGTCCTGAGGAGGACTTGAGTACCTGGGCTGAGTAGTCTCACTCAAATGAGCTGGAGTTGGATACCTCCTTGCATATCTCATGATTACCTGCTACTGAGAAGCTGGTGTGGATCAACCTCTGCCTATAATCCAGCAAGATCTCCTCTTTGTTCTGGGTGAATAGAGCATCTGCAGCACCAAGGCATTGTGTGCTGTAGTTAGGTAATCATATTCATGATTCTCTTTTTTTTTGTTATTATCTTCTAGTATGGTATTAGATCTGTACAGAAAAATGGGGAACAGTTCATCATCTATGTGATTTTTCCTCTTCATTTCCCCTTTAATTCCCCCCCTTCTTTGAGGGTATTATGTATTTAATCTTAGAGCCCATAAAAACTTCTTTTAATGCTGAATCATTTCCAGTAATTTAAGAATTTACTTTAAGTAGCACCATTTATAATGAAGGAGAATATATAATGCACTTAGTGAAAAAAATCCCAGTGGGTCCTTGAACAAGTTCCCTGTTTATTTTTTGTCCTGAATTTAAGTCTCTAAAAACTCTGAAATCAGTCTACTGTACCTAAGCAAGTAAGGAAGCACATTTCATTCCCTTCTGTATAATTAGTTTACAGATGTGCAGATTTGAAAACCTGAAAACGCCTAGACTATAAAACACAGGCCATTAAAATTTCACAAAGCTATTGATGCATGGAGGTTGTACTTAGGTGGAAGGGTATACATAGAGCTACAAAGCCATCAAATAATGTAAAATTCCCTGATGGCTTGGTCCTTACTGACTAGATATTCTTTGGCATATTCCAAGGCTGAAACTTGTTCATTTTACTTTGCAGCCACAAAGCCTTGCAATATTTAAAAAATACTTGAAAATATGTCAATATGCTTTACCCTGAAATATGTATTACACTTCTGGCAGCCTTTTATATCGAAAGATTTAACTCCTGAGTAGGTGGGTTTTATTATCTTCGTGACTAATTTTTACAAGTGGATTGCTCTTAAGTGGGCTGGCCTACATTTTTTCTCATAATCAAAGTAAAAAATTGCACAGGGTGTTTTTAATGTGCCCAAAGATCTCCCCATTACTTTTCAGTCTAGAACCATGAACACTTGCTGTAGGCATCAGACATTTGGCTATTGCCCATTGAAGGTGAAAGCTAGTGTATGTTTGTTTTGTTACAGACTTCAAATCCTTGAAAACCTAGAAAAGGATGATGGTAACTTTGAATTGGTAATAGAAACTTATTATTCTTAGATATTTAGCCAAACACATAACACCAGACCATTAAATTATCCAAAATAGAATTTTATTAAAGGTTCAGAAATTTAGCAAGCTTGATATGCTGTCACTCTTTTTCAAGACAAATCTTGAGTTCTATACACACAAGTATATAAAAAAGGTCTTTAGAGAAACAGAGCTTTTTATTTAGAGGAAAACCACACCTATTATGCATTCCAAGTTCCATTCCAAAAGGAACAGTACCATTCCCAGCCCTAGATAGCATCAGCAATCTCAACACATGTTTAATAAGGATAACTTCCTATTTCCAATTGCACCAGAAGATGGCAATAGTAATTTCTAGCAATCAATAGCAATAATAATTTCACTGAAATCAGTTAGAGTTCATGAGGAAGGGGGCTTGCAAGATGGTTTCATACTCTTTAGGTCAACTTGCATTTCAACTTCAATCAAAATTTGAGATGTAGAGAGTTAAAATTATGGGTTAAATACAGCTATTCAAGACAATTTGGATTTATTCTGTTTTTAAAAGCACAGTGAAACAGAATATTTGGAAGCTGGAGTACTTAAATCAGTATTAACTTCAGTATGCTCTGCTTCCATCACTGCTGTGTCAACTTGTTGCAACCTGCCCCTGAAGGCGAGGGTAAGGAAGGTTCTTGTTAATAGATCCCTCGGGGCTGAATAGAGCGAAGTAACACCGACTGATCCTTGTCTATACAGATATGTAGGGTTCATTTCAGAGCAATTTGATTGCAATGGAAGGCAGATATGCAGACATTTTGGTTGTTACCTGCAGAAACGAAACAATATAAAAGTATAAAGATTCTGCTTAAGAAAATACATAATGAAAAGAAAAAGAAAGGGTATGAGTAGATAGCAGAAAGATGCCACGACCCGTGGATGTGTAAGGACTTAAAGAATACAGTCAACTTCTCAAAAGAAGGAACTTCCCGTAAGATAAGCAACCACAACAGGAATTTGCTATAAGCACAGACAGCACAGCAGGAAGGAACTAATTCCAGGCTTAACAGAAGTGGAGGTTTAGTTAGCATCCAGACAAAAATTCCCACCATGGCAAACTGTGGAAAACGAAGCAATATGCTTATACACATACCTTCTCAAGTTATCTGTGCCCCGTGGATACCTGGACCTTGGACTGTGTAAGGACATACTCCAGGACCCCCACCACTGAGAAGGCCAGGCTGGAGAAGGACCAGTGGGATGCCACAGGGATCCACATGGCGGTGATATCTTTTGACTAATCTCTGCTTCTCTCCTTCTCTTTCTGTCTCACTCTCTTTCTCTCCCTCCTCCCTTCCTACTTTTTCTATCTCTCTACATCACATTTTAGTAATAAAATAAGTTAAAATTAAATAAAATCTGTAATATTTACTTTGGCATATGGTCTCATTTGCTCATTAACTCGGGCAGAAACACCTCTCATAATTGAATCACAACAGGATCCAGCAACAAGACTTGATTATTGACATTTACCTGTTCATTTGTTGAGTTGATTGTCACAGCCTTGATCTCTCTGGGGTTGACAGAAGCCCATGAAACACCAAGTTCAATGGGTTAATTTACATTCAGGTTCAGGTGAGAATGCCCAGGTACCTCCCCTGGCAGGGTAGGTTTTTTACGCTGCCTTTTGCAACACTGTGGATTATGTGCAGTGCTCTGGGGAAAGCCCCAAAAATGAGTCTAAAGGTGTTTCAGGGGTCTTTGATGGTTTATGACCCCTAAGACATGACTGCTGTTTCTCACATCAGTGTAGTTGAGCCAGTTGTGTCCCATCAGAAGGCATGACAACCTTCAGGCCTACTATGAATGGTCTGATACCTCGCCTGGAGGGGAGTTTTACCCCTGAGCCAGCTGTGTAAGAGAGGACATTGGCATGATAAAAAGCAGGATCCCACATCCTCAGGACATATTTATTATCAGTCTTGTCCCTTATCTGGCTCAAAGCCCATCTTACTGTTAAACAAAGGTCAGTTTATCATGGTCACCACACATCAAAAACTCATCCTCCCCTTTGGTTGGTGGTGCAAACCTGGCCTCAGCAAGGCAGCCTGATGATTTTGCAAATTGTTGATTGTTTTGAGTCATTAACCTTCAGCATTTCAGTCTCTCACACAACTGTCTCTCCTTGCTTTTATTTTATTCTTCTTTATTTTGAGGACAGTCATATAACCAAAGTCTACTTCAGGACAAATGTGAAAATCCACCTGACATACTGCAGATTTTAGAACATGTGAAACCACAGCAAATTTCAACCATTTTATTAGTCGATGTAAGAGCATGTGAAAGATCATCTTGACATTTCAAAAATTGTTCATCAATCTACTGCATATGTTGGGATTTCTGACCTAGCCCTTGCTAGTTCTTAGTTTACTGTACTGTGTCCTGTAATGACTCACAGTCCTGATACATGGGAAGTAAGTTGTTCCTATACTTCCCTAAGGTGTAATTACTGTGATTACTGTTGGCTTGCTGAACAGCAGCATCACTAAAATTTTTGGGTTTGCTGATAATTTCTTAATCTGGCATCCTGAGCAATCCTAAAGTGCTGAGCACATCTTTTAACAATATATAAATATTAACTTAATCAAAACCATAACTCAGGGTGTCTTTCAACATTGAAAAAGTGCTTGGCAGCAATATTGGGTTAAAATATTTCATCCCCATGATTGTTCCTGCCTAAAGCAATACTGTGAAGAGAACTGATCTGGGATCCAACTAAACTATTCCCCTCTTAAGGAAAAAAATGGCATGTGTTGTTTGATGGCTGGACACTGCCAACACATTACATGCTGTGGTTGAGGGCTGCCCACAGAGGTGGTTGTTTCTCACATGTAGGAACAAGAACTGTGCAACATAACCTTCTAAAGCCCAGATAATATAAATAGAAATGAGTCTGTTTCTGCAGGCTTGTGGCTCTGTCTGCACCAGGGCAGCTCACGCTGAGCTCCATCACTATTGTTCTGATGCCTCTTTACATCCATGTTGACCCCCTCAAGTCCAAAAGGCATTGCAGCTGGTGAATTAAGGCACTGATCTGCATTAAGGCACCAATCTTGATTGTCCACATTTATTTTCTGCTATGGAGTGATCAGTAATGAAATAAGGTTTTGTGCACCATATTTCAGGCAGGTACAAGTGGATATCCCTTTGCTAAAAGCTGATTTGTGTCATGTGAGCACAGCCAAGGGCACGGTAAACCCATGCTACCAAGCACAGCTGAGAGGCAGAGCACAGATGTCTGAATTTGGTGCCTTACAAAGTTTCTGGTCAGTTGACAGTGTGTCTGGGGCTTCTCCACATCTGCCCAGATCTGTGCTTGCAACAACACCGTCATTCAGGTAGTCAGCACAGTGTGTAGGGCACAGGGTCATTTGATAACAAAACCCAGACAATCGGCTGACTAAAGTCAGCCATAAATTTTAAAATTTAATTGAAATTACTTACAGATGTTTTAGGGTAGACTTTTTCTCAATTATTTAACTAGTGCTATAGATCATGTTACTGAGAAGCACCACTTTGATCTGGGCTGTGTATGAATGGCCAGTTTCTTTGCACCAACACTTCCCTAAGCATGCCTGTAAATTAGGCATTCATATATTTAAGATCACAGCAGACTGTAAAATAAAGATGTTTTAGACTGTACTGTATCTTTCCACAGGGACTTCACATAATCAAAGTAAAAGTGCTGGCCCAACAATTTGACTTAAGATTTGGGAAGGGAGAGAGAGAGTAGAGGTATTGGTGTCAGCAGGGGGTTCATAATCTGAATAAACTTTCAAATGGAAATGGTATGGAAAAGCTCTGTACCTTAAGGGCAGAACAGCTTTATTGTATGAAGTAGTTTATTTGGTCTGTTATGGCTTTCTCTGCAGAACAAAATTACCAGTGTCTGCTGGCTAAATGGAAAACACTTGGATCATAAAAATATCAAATGAATCTCTTTGGCAACCACTAAAAAACTACACATATTTATGTAACTGTTATTTTTTTCCCTGTTATATACTGTCTGGAAATATAGCCTGAAGCTTCCTTAGATCTCTTGAAAAGAACTAGCATTCAGATCCTTGTTGCAAAAATACATTACTTAGTATAGATTAATTTTTATTAAGTTCTTTGAAGGTTTTTATTCGCTCCTTCATAATGACTTTTGTATTAGAAGAGCTCTACTTATTCATAGCAAACACAGATGTTGACAGGAAAGCCCTAACATCTGCTTTCTAGTGGCCATCAAGCTTTAGTGAATTAGTAAATATGGAACAGATTGTGAATTTGTTTTGAATGCTTTAAAGTGAGAGTATTTAATACCTGCCTCAGAGCTTTTGGGTCCCAGAGAAAAAGTGAGCTGCTAACGCATTTCTGATTGTTCAGAAGGCTTAAAAGGCAGCACAACACAGCCTGAAAATTTGGGATTTCCCAACTTCTTAAAATGAAACTTTGTATAGTTTCTATATAGAGGAAAAAGCCAACTAAAGTATAACTCTTGAGAATTATTTCTGCTAACAGAGTCAGAGGAAGCCTTTTCTACAAGGTGATAGATGTGTATCTTTCTTGCATAGGTCATGTGTCCTCAGAAGAAACCAAATCTTTGGTGCAATTTATCTTTAATCTTTTTTGCTTAGTACTATTGTTTCCCAACAGATACAAAACTGTTATGTGACTTACAGATATGATCTCGCCTTTTGTCTAGACAAAATAATAAGCCAAACACAGCAGAATCATGTTAGACACCCACTGATTTTATTAAGGTCAGTGACAATATGGCTCTAAATTTAAGAGAAACTAGTTTGTTGGGGTTTTTTTCTCCACAGACTTGTTTCATTTGATTTAAAAGCTCTAAATGATTAATATATCTGCTAAAAATAATTTTCTAGGTTTTATTTCTACCAGATTTTCTAGCCACTTGGAGTCCTTTCCATAGAAATTGTTTCAGTGGTTGCAAGTAATCCTGTTTTTTATCTGATGCTCTTTCTATAACCCTTGGCTTCTCCACAAGAATTTGCTCTTTCACTACAGGCATTTGTTCAAAGCCGTAAATTTTATATTTAGAAGATATGTGCTAGAAAGATCTCGGCAGATAGGACATCTACTTTAATTTGGGAGATATTTATCCTTAGAGAAGAAAGAAGACAGGAGTGTCAAACTTTCAAGTGATTTGAAATCCCAGTTCTACGTCAAGATATTCACTGGTGCTTACACAACTTCACATGGGCCACTTAGGAAAGTTGTTTGCAATGTGATGTCAAATTCTGGAGTAATACTTTTGATCAAGTGCCAAGTAACTTTTAGAAATGGCATCTCAGCATCTGTGTCTTTCTACAGTTAATCTGTATTTTCCAATTCTTCTGCACGCTAGTGTTATTTTTACCAAGTATCTACTTACTTTTGATCTCCAAGATTGCTTATTTTGCTATGAAGCTTAGGAGAAAACTTCTCATTTGTGTTGATCAAGAAGATGATGTTTAAGAAGCTAGGTAGAACCTGGCTTCATATACCCTAATAACATTATAGTAACTCATAAAATTTATGAGGACTCTGATGCTTTTGCCTTTTTGATTGAAAGACTTTGAGGACTTGGCATTTTAATTTTTTGTTTGAGAGTGCAGTTGGGGAGGGCTTCTGGGAGGATTAGTGAGCTGGAGATCAAAAGTGTGTTCTGTCACTTAAAATGGAGCCAAGTGCTGCATCTGAAAGGCAATCAAACCCGCTCTATCTGGTGTCCTCTGAAAGACAGAGGATTCCTTCGGAGCTGTGCCTCTTTAGAGACAAAATGCATTCTCCCTGGCTCTTGCATGCTTTGTTCTGGCTTTTGTGATCTTCATTCTCTGTGTTCTCTAAAAAATATCTCTTATTTCTGTGATTTAAAGATCAAAATACATTCTCTGATGTAGCTGGAGCTTGATCCCCTAACTGCTTTGAAAACTTGGATTAAGGCTTTCAGCTGGTGTAAGAACGTGACTGGATGCCAGTGGAAGTTTTTCAGCATAAGCTTCATTTTCTACTCAACCCAAAGCCCTGGAAAGAGGAAGTCAGTCACGTAGTCACCATCAGAATCTGTAACTCTGATTTTTGGACTTATTCAACAATTAAAAAAAATAGAGCATAGGATTACCTAGTCATGTGTCAGTTTAGCTATGCCTTCATCCAGGAGGAGCACATTTCTAAGAAGGTATAGGTGGTGAGAGGTATTTTTGGAAAACATTGCCATTCAAAGTGTAACTTTGAGTCACTTTAAGTGGCAGATTTTGCTGGTACTGGAGGAAAACATGGCTATCTTTTTGAAGTTTTTCTGCTATCTAGCATGACTTTGGTCTTTTCTCATTTCTGTGCGTGTTGTTTGTTCCTTCCTTCACAAGCTAAGAGGTCTTCTGATGTGAAGAAGGTTTAATGATTGCTTTACCTGAAAATAAATGGTATATAGCAAGAAGTATGTTACTGGAACACTGCTGACAGATAAACCAGCCTGTCTCGTGTCCTTTTCTCTACCACAGGCCCACAAAGAAGAGGATGAATAATGTAATAACTCTCTGGTTTGAAGCTTCTGATTTTCTTTTTTCCTTTTGATGCAAATTTTGCTAACCAAGATTGTGTTTCTCTAATAATCTATAGCATTTCTACATACAAAGACTCAAAACCATGTTTTTATTTGTAACTTATGCAATTGTAGTTCAGTTTCATTAGCAAAACCCGCCTACTTCCAGAAAAAGAGCTTCATCTTTGGACTTGAATGTAAATGTGATATCCAGACATGTTATTTCACATTTATTATATTATTTACTTCTGTGCACAAAAATAATTCCAGTACTTTAAAATACAGTAATATCAGTGCAGTTCAGCTTAATTTTCTCTTCGCTTCCACCCCTTTTTCTATTTGAAAACTAGAGAGGGATAAAGTGGGGCAATTGTATTTTGTAGAAAATTGCCTTGCTGATTCCATATTTACAGCCTTTATTAACCTGACAGGGAAGAGTGGAATAGCCAGCAAATCAAGGACAGGGTTGAAAATGTCAAAGTTGTGGAGCATAATACCATAATTAGCAAAGTACACCAGGCATTATTAAAAGTTCGATAGTTCCCTCTTATGACAAGTACAGTAATGAGAACACAAAATACACAAAATTAATTTATTTTTGTGCCAAAAATAATAATGAGGTGAGATGATTACATCCAATTTGCAATCTCAAACTTGTCATTTCCCAATGGACTGGACCAGTAATTTTAGTAGCTTAATTAAATCAGCAGTAATAATAATTCCTCCTCCTTCCCCCCATGTGCTCAGAAGAGGGAAAATTTAGTGGCAAGGCAAGAGTATTTCCACAATAAAAGTTGTCTGTAGGTTTGCACTCAAAACAGGGATTAAGTGGTTTATTATACACTTTTATGTATGCTCTTGAACACTGTTGTTTCAGAACTTGTGAGTTAATATTTGGAAGAGACCTCGAGAATTGTTAAAAACCATCCTGAAGGTGAATTACTTTTGTTGCACGGGAAAATTTTATAACTTACTTGTTTCTATAAACACTATACATATGTTTTATTTTCCTAGAATGATAGTAAAACAGTTTTCCTGGATGTAAATATTTGAGGATGTGATCAAATAATACTGTTTGGCCTTAACATCTATTCATATTGTAAACTTCTTGGTGCAGCATAACTGAAAGGTTAATAAAGCGACTGGCATCCACTTAAAAATTGTGTTTAACAGCACTACACAAGCCTCCAGAAATTAGGATTTTGATTAGTCTCTTAGTAGGACTCATATTTGGTTACATTTCTACCCTGGCATGTCCTGTAAAACTGAAGTGTCTATTTTATGCCTCCAATAACCATTAATTACAAATTAGGCCATCTCAGTGCTTTAGGCTTAGTATTCAGTGGTATTTTCTCAAAAGAAGAAGGACACAGGAAATTGAGGGTTTATCCAGCTTTCTTATCAAATCTTTTTAAATGGCTACAGCAAATTCATCTTTCTTGATACTCTCTTTATTTATCTGCAACCTTTTTCCTCTTTCTCAGAAACAAGAGCTGCAAGAGAAGACAATTTAATTCTATCTCAGCTTTTCTGAAACCTGTATGAAGCTTATGTTCCTTAAAAGTTTACTCTGATAGCATCATCCCCATTTGATTGTTGCTCATCAATTTAATAATTTTTTTTTCACTAAGATCCACCAATTAGCATCAGCTTCCAAGTATAAAACCTAATTTGCAAAGTCTCTTAGGTTTTCTCTTAGCCATTCAGGTATCCTAATTATTAGAGAGATACTTATATCTGAGGGTTTTTCTCTTCAATTCAGCACCTCTTAGAAGCTGGCCACAGGGTTAATGGAAACAACCTTAAAAGACTAAAGTGCTCAGTCATGCTGCTCAAGTAGTAGGTGCCAAAAAGTACTTTATCTAATACTATATCATCATCTGCTGTGGATATTTCTAATGAGAATCCTTACCAACTTTTTTCAGTGTTATTAGATGCATAGCAAAAGATCTGGAAGAAAATAGATGGACTTATTAATGAGAAAATATGTAAATTACACTAATGCTGATTGAACAGTAATTAATTATGAAGATAGCTCATATATACATAGCTCTAATTTGCTTTCTAAGGTGTTTCTTTTGGAAATAATGCAAATTTTTTGAAATGGCCAAATGCAATTTTGCAAGGTTGAGGACAAAGACCTGCAATGTGTGATATGATATCCTGGGAACACTGCTTGGAGAGGGACCTGGGGTCACAATCAGGTAACAGCAGTGTGCAAGCTGCCAGAGTTCTGTGGCATCTATGGGAAGATGTGTGAGCCTCGAGTAGAGAATATAAACTAAGAATATAACACTACAGAAACGCTGAAGGTCGTTCCAGCCAAAATCATTAGAACACCATGTTGATCGTGTTGCATCATTGGCATGCAGCTGCCAGAGCCACCCAGCAAAGCAGTGACAAATCAAATCCCTGAGAATTTCCAACTGGTTGTTGTCAGAGACTGAAAACAGTTCTTGCCTCAAGCATTGAAAGTTTTGTTCATGACAAAGAAGCTGCAACCGAATACGCCTGTCTGAAGACTCAGACTTTGGACTGAAAGTCAAACTGCTGATTAGATAAAGGGAAACCTATTGTTCAATCATCTCAGGCTGTGGGAAAGGCATGCATCCACAAAAGGCCAAAGCTGCGCTGAGAATCATCCCCAGCTGAATTTGGGCTGGGGGGAGAGCACAGCTCACAGAAGCCAGGTTTACACAGACTCCCCCCAGCCGAGGGGGCAGGAGGAGGAGGTTTCAGGTGCGCAGTGTAACCTCTGGTCAGAGGCAGTGAACACCCATCCTCTATCGCACAAACCGGCCCAGCTGTGGAACGCCCACCCCCCAGGCCACATCCGCGGGACTTTCCCGTGAGAGCTGAGGCGGAGTCACAACCCCCGAGGGGCTCCCCGGAGGCTCTGCACCACCGGCTGCGGCAGATCCCGAGTGTGCTGTGAGGGACTGCCCGCCTCCCCCAGGGGGACATGCCTGGGCATCGCCTCCTTGCTCGACGCCATTGGATTCTATGCTTTTTGGGGGGATCTTCACCACCAAGACGACCAGCTGGAGAGGATCAACGAATATCATCGGCATCCATGGAGTGGTGGTGTTTTCCTTATCCTGTCCCTGTCACTCTTTCTGTCCCCCCCCCCCCCCCCCTATTTTTCTACTTCTTTCTTTCTTTCTCTCTCTCTCTCATATTTACCATCAAGTAAAACCCTTACTATTATCACTGGCATATGGTCTCCTTTGCACCTTAATTCAGGCAGAAGCATTTCTAAGAACCTAAAAACTGGATCATTACAGTTGTGCAAGGGAAGACTCCTACAAAAGAAGGGCTCTTCAGCTTTGTGTTTCTTCTTGTGGTTATCCTTCCTTGAAGGCTGAGGGCGAAGGGAAAAAGTTGACAGTGGGTACTTGCTGAAGCTGTGTGTCCCGGGAAAGGCACTGGCGGGGGACCTCAGGGTCAGGGAAGGTGCACCTGCCCCAGTCATCCCTGCCGTGGGACACCTGTGGCTCCTGTGGGCTGTGAGGAACAACAGGCTGGGGCTTCACCTGGCTTTGGCTGTGACAGTGCTATGGTTTAACCCCAGCTGGCAACAGAGTCCATGTAGCCACTTGCCCACTCCCTCACTGGCCCTGTGGGATGGAAGAAGAGTCATAAAAAAAAGTAAAATTCATGGGTTGAGATAAGAACAATTTAACTGAAACATTGTAAAATATAATAACAATCCAAATAATAGTGATTAATAATAAGTAATTTGGTGTTACTGGCTTTTTAAAACTTTACTCCTAAGAAACTCCCCATGTTCTCCACTGAATGCCTGTGGTTTAGTGTTTCTGCCCTACCTCCCCCTTATCCACATGCAACATCTTTTACCCCTCATGGTGTTGTCACTGCAGGTGTTTTCAATCTCATTTTGTTCTCATTTACATAAGCTTGCTGTCATTTCTCCCCTTTAATTGTTGCTGAAGTGCCTCCTCTTGCACTACATGTGTTGCACACAGAGATTTTCATCTGACATGCTACTTGCCATTTGCGAAAGCCCTAGGGTAATTTGTAAATGTTAGCTATATTCTGAATCCTTCTGTGAAATCCAGTGTTTGGTGTTGGAGCTTTACCTTTTAATTTTTTAATAAATTCATGTGAACACATAAATAAATACAACACAGGTCGTTAGACTACACCAGGACTTTAATGAAAAAATAAGTCAAGCTTTCATTTATCTATTAACTTTCTATTTTCCTGGAAGAAATTGTTTCTATTAATATTTTTGTTATGACAGGGATGAATAGGAGAGGGAGGCAAAGTCTACTCTAAGCAGACAGTTGTCAAAAATTGCACATTGAAATAAAGAATGTAGAAAGAAGAGGAGAGGTTCCCACATTTTGTTTTTATGTCATGAATAATGAATAAAAGTTACATTATAGAAAAAATGAAAATGGTAAAAACTAAATAAAGCCAGAAATGAAAAAGAAAAAATGCAAAGTTGCTGAAAAGCATTTTGTAGACAAATTTGTGTGGTTACTCTAAGAACTTTAATAGTCAGTGTTGATAGGACTGAAAACAACAGAAACAAATGAAAAAATGAAAAGTATATTTGTTGACTGATAATCTCATCTTTGAGATACTGAAAGGAAAATTAATTTTTACAAAAAGAAAATAATGCCCTTGCTTCTGACAAATCAAGTGTGTGTCTTGGATGCAAAGGCAAGCTAAGGTAAAGATAAGTAAACTTGTCAGATAAGCTTCTATCATCCTTGCATCTGATTGTGGGTGAAAATCTAAATGTTCACTCTATCTTTCCTTTCCAGTTAGAGAATTCTTGTTAGTCTACTCCCTGATTCTTGCTGGAAAATCATAGACTGGAACAGTGTTTCCATACTTAATTAAAGGAGTTTCTAGATAAGAGACATGGACAAACTATTTGTTTGTAATTAAAAAGTACACAGGTTCAACAGTAAATTGAACTACTGGACAAGTATTATCTACCAGTCTTTTAAAAACAGTGTTTGACTGCTTTTCAGTCTTCATCTGTACAAAGATGTATTGTATTTCACCTATCACACGTGGGAGAGCAATTCCTTAATGGAATTTTTACAGACAGATTAGGACTACGCAAGTGGCTCTTGGTGTAACTGCAGAATGTGTTTGTGTGTTTAGGTTAGGGGGTTACTTAACCTCACACTGAAGCAGAATTTATTGAACTGACTTACAGAATAAAGAGGGGCTGCAACATGCATCCAGTCATGTGCCTTTGAACTGTGTTAATTTGAGGGTCTTCACTGACTTCGATAATATCTCTCTCTCTCTATATATATATAATATATAGTATTATTGTGGGTTTTATACAGTCTATACAAAACACACATAATGTATTGCTACAGTCTTGATGATAATTCCAATGTATGAAAACTCTAAAAAAACAGTAAAATGAAGGTGTTTTCTTCTTGGGTCATTTATATCCAAATTTCATTTTGAAGAGTAGCATTTCCTCATTCCTTCTGGAAAAAGTGCTTTAAATCCAATCTCTGTTCCCAACTAGTATATCAATTACTAATGCTTCCTACTTAAAAAGTAGAGAGGCATCACTTTTGTATAAAAAAAGTATTGCTGTTCTAAACTCAGAGGTTAATTTGAGTGCTGAAAATGTGTACACTACTTTGGCAGTTTAACAGGTACTTTGAGCCCTTGTAAATTGGTTTATACTAGCAAGGATAAAAATTACAAGGGTTACTAATCTTCATGCTGAAATCATTAAGATAATTACCACCAACTGTTTTATTATCCAAGCATATTAAGGGAAATGCAGTTGCCTCTTGGAGCAATGAGTAAAACCTGAGTAGGTATTTACCAGCCTGTGCTTTAAATGACGTGTTGAAAAATACAGACTAAAGCTTGTGCATGTGCCTGACATAACTTTCCCACTAGTAAACTTAAAAAGTATATATATATATCAAGTGGAATATTCTCTCTGCAAGCAGGTCCATTATTTCTCACAATATAACCACATCAGAACTCCTTTTCTGGTATTTTTTACTAATTATGGTGCTCCCGCTCATTTGGTTTACATCTCTTCCACGCATCAGATAAGGCTGTTATGTGCTATTATTTTTTCAAGTCAAAACTCCACACTTTCAAAATCTATTTGTAACACTGTAATTTGAGTCTACCAAAGGAAATGAACAAATCTTGGATGATTCTCTTTTTTAATTAATGCTGCAAGTAGGGTTTTGATTTCCTTCCTTTTGTGTTTAACACTAAAAATATTTCCCATTCTCCCAAAAGGAAAATGCAATTGCCTCCATGAAGTCTTCCTAGGCTGTTGTAAAATTCAGAAAAGGCTCAAAAATTATCCTGAAGGAATGAGTATGTAGTGCTATACTTTATACCAAATACGTGCCACTACCTTTCCCAGCACAGTTTGACAAAATATGTTCAGAACCACATAGAAATAGTTTCTAGATTTTTTTTTACTTTATAACGAGTAACAAAAAAAAAGTAACCTGAATTTTCCAAAACATATTTTGAAATTTTTTAAAGTACCAAGAAAGCCTTTAGTGAATAAAAATAGGTATTTGTTTCAGTAATGGGATAAAAGTTGTTAATAAGTAACATTATCTTTCATTTGTTGTATTCTTCCAATATTTTTATATTAAAAGCCAGGTGGTGATGGGGAAGCTTGTCAGGTAACTTTAGCAATAAAGGCCACAACAACCAGACTAGGAAAAGTAAATATCATGAGGAAATAAATCAGAAAACGAGGCTGAATATGTAACCTGTATATATTTAAAAAGTACCTGTTGGGTGTTGGGCCCTTGTAATAAGGGCAAATATTCTGCAGAGATGGGGATTAGAGGAGGGAGTTAGAGAAGAGTAGTGAAAAAAATAACAATAAAGAAAACATTAAACTGTTTAGAATAACTGGAAAAGGGACGATTTTACTTTTTTGTTCATGTTTTCTGCTTGCAGAGAACTGTTTCCCAAAGCAGAAGGATGTATTGCACAAATGAGGAGCAAACTTGTTTTTACTGGCCCAATATGTTTCCTTTCAGGCCCATGCCTCAGATGCTCTTAGCTCCCCACTAGTGAATCACAAAGATGAAAGGCAAATAATCTGTGGGAAAACAATGAACCAAATAAATACAGTAAAAGATATAGTTCCTAGAAGTTTTCCTGGGTTTGGGTGAGTCAAAGCCACACTTGTATACAAGACTCAAATTTCTTCTTTTCCTAGCATGCCCTCAGGTGGCTATCATAGTGATTTCTTCCCAGGGTGGTGTGCTGTTGCTTTACAGCACGTGGGAGAGACCTTTAGATCTGTGGGATTGAATGAGATACGCGCTTCTTTTAATGGGTTGTGGCGAGATAGAAATACAGAACATATCAGTGTACCTCTCTAACAGCTGAGGCAGTCCAAGTCACTTGCCCACCCATCGGAAAATGAAGGCATCTACCAATACAGTTTTCTTATACTGCAGATGTTTCAATATTGTATCATAACCAGACTTTTTAACTTTTTCTTCTCCTTTTCCCCACACGTTTCCTCTGTATGTCAAAAGAACTCCTTTTTACCGGAAGCCCCACAATCATATTAAAAGCTCCCTCAGCCCATGAAGCTATCAAACCCAGGATGATTATGCCAAAAAAATCTTCTGTACACACTGTCATACCCTTAACTGGTGTAAATTGACTTAGCCTCATTGACTTTAATGGCACTATATTTGCAGAACACTTATGTCAACTCTGAATCTGAACCACTGTATTAAATCCATTACAATGTGAGAAAACTACCCTGGGACCATATTTACACTTTAAATGTTCCTGTGTAAATACACAGGGAAAATATTTCCAGGAAGCTCCCCGTTTAACTATTTAAAGAGGTCCAATTACTCTGTATTTCATTAAAATTACCTTCTCAAAGAATTAATGAGAGGAAAATAAACAACCCTTAGGGATCATGTTTTTGATGGGTCTGCCACAGAATCACAGGAGGTCCCTTGAGGTCCTGCCTCATTGAAAAGATTTTTTTTTGCCTTAGTGAACAGAGTTCAAGCTTTCAGTCTCACCAAAGGAAAAAACAACCTGATGGTCTTACAGATGTATAACATTATGAAGCTCAAACACACAGTAAAAACAATGACTCCCTGGAGTTTTGCAGACGAATGGGGAAAACAAAGGTTAGTTTTTTGGATGTGACACCTTTCTTGTTTTTGTTTCAGCTTTTTCATTGTAAGGGATTGTACAAGCCTAGTGCATTAGTCTGATGTTGGGAAAGAACATGTAGTTACAGAAATGTCTGACAGATGGGAAGTGCCCGGGGGATCTGAGGTCAGAGGATAACTGATTGCTCATACATTATCTAGTAAAGTAAATAAATAACTGACATTTTAGTGTCTGTAAAATCAGCGAAAAGCCCATAACTTGACTGTTTCAGACAATATATGGATTCCTGAACACAACGGTTCAGAGTATTAAATTATCTTTCTACTAGTAAATAAAATATTGAATGTTGCCTAATTTTAACTATTGCATACAAGTTAGAAACTATAAGAAAATACAAGCAGTATAGATTTTTACACAGCAAATAATACATTAAATTTCTGGAAAGAACAATGGTCCTTTTGAATTACATGACAATTTGGAAATATGACAATCTCAAAGTTTCTTATTTCTTACACAATGCCTATGAAGCTCAGGCAAAAGTGTTTCACAGGGAAGCACTCTATCCAAAAGGATAACAAAAGAAAATGTATGCTAGCCTGATTGATGATCATTTCCAATCTTAAAAACAATTAAAATTTGTACTGCAAGTCATACCAAACATTGCAAGAGTTGGGCTGTGACTTGGAGTTGCCAAGAGCAGTTCACGATCATAGGTGAAGAATAAGATCTTGACAGAATGCACTTGAATCAAATTGAAAATTTAGCTCGCTCTGTGCTTTTCTTTCAGCTTTCTTCAGATTTTCTTCTCTTGTGGCCCTCTCGGAACATGGGTGACAAGACCTGCGTGTGCAAGCACTCTACATAACATCTGTAAGTGGAAGAAAAGAGAAGGGGGTGGGTTTCACACCAGCCCTTGAGCAGTGCTTTGTCACCCTTGTCAAAGGATGTCAAAAGATTGTATGGGACATAGTTCCCATTTGGTAGCAAAAGAAGAAAAACCTGAGCTTACTGCATAGGAAAAAGTAGCTGCTGCCCACTTTCTAGTTGCAGGCCCAGCCTTTCCTTCAAAAGCTCCTTGCTAGATCTTTCTTTAGTCACGCTAGCACCATTTATTAAATGAGGGGCTGGTGATGCATGGTAAAGTTCTAATATGCTGTTATGGGTTTTATTTTTTCCCACCTAACAACTGATAACCCCCATATGTGGATTTGAGGGAATAACTTAATATTTCATTCAGAATCCTATCTGGGTTTGTGTCCACAGGAAGGACATAACCTTCACAGCAACCTGTAAGTTTATACTGATAGTCCATCTTACACTGAGACGTGTACTGCTGAATATGTTACTGAGTGTCCTCACAGCACCACAGAGTAACTAGCATTGTTTGCTTGCTGAAGACCAGTGTCAGAAATCTGTGGCTGGTTTTAGCTCACATCTTCTAGGATGTCACAGTGCTGAGACAGTGCAATAGCCTGTGTACAACATGAAATATATTCTCTGCTTTCCTCTCATGTCCAAAAATATTTTGCCCTGGAAACTCCTGCTGGAGTGACTCATCTGGTATCAGAGAATACAAGAGTGATTCTGTTGCAATGCCCGGGGGTTTTTTCCTTAAGTGTGTGTCATATGATTTTTGTCCTTGAAATTTGTGGAAAGATTGCTGACCCAGTTCACATCATGCTGGTGTAAGTACCCTGTTGTCCATGACTCAGAAGCTGACTTTTTACTGCAGACAAGCCACTAGTAACCCCAGGTTATAATTATTTATGTAATTCTAGTGGCTCACGGGAAAACTGTGTGAATAACAATTTAAATATGTTGTCGAAAAGTTTCTTCATATAAATACAATACTATTGCAGGCTAAATAGCTGGGTAGTGGCATACCAGAATTTATGAAGAAGAAGTTATTCTGCTCCATTTGAAAGCGTGGGGCTTTCTCACGCAGCATTTACCACAGACAACTTTAAGGAAAAAGAATAAAATTTTCATATTCTTCTCTGTTATAATTCCACCTGTCCATTTCAAAGGAAATACAGGCTTTATGCATGCTGTCAAAAGATTTAGCCTGAAAATCTCCAGGCTATGTATTGAGCTGAAGAATTTTTAAGTTACGTTCAACTGCATGTGTAATTATTACTGTACAGTTATAATTCTAGAAAATACAGTGAAAAAAACTATACTAATTCCAGATGTTAAAAGTCATCAAGTGAGTAGTTCTATCAATGTCAGTGTGACTTTTCATGTAAAAATGTAAAATTAGGTCTTCAGTCTTTCTTGCCCTTTTTCAGAAGTACATTCAACAAGTTGTTGAAGAACATTCTGGAAAAATGAAATGTATTTCAGGGCTAAAATTCAGTGTGACTTGTGTTTCAAGGTGTCTTGCATATATTTTAACAGATGGGTGTGACAACATTGTTAACATGTAGGTTGTAAAATTAAAAATTGGGAGGGAAACAAAGAAGGGATTTTAACTTTTGACAATTTGTGGTTAATACTATAAGTTACCAAAACATGAGAGATTTATACTGCCTGTTTCACAAAACAAGCAATTTTAAAAATAATTCTGGAAAATAAGCACACAAATTTAAAGGTTGATTTAAATATAAAGGTTGATATCTCATCAGCAACAAAATACTTCAGCTTTGTTAAATGTATTACAATGAGAAAATGACACTTTACCCATATTATTTTTTTAAATCCATTAACTCAGCACAAGTTTCTTAAACGATGAAATGATATCTGGGATTTTAACCTATTTGTTTTCCTGACATTATAATACACCTTTAATTGTCAAGAATAAGAAGGAAGAGCAAAAGCTGCAGATAATCTAGCTAATTCTGAGCAAATTTCAGCCTGAAGCTGGGATTGTCTTTCAAAGAGGGGGTAGGAACAACAATTAAATGCTGCTTTTACTTTACTAGGCTGATTAAAGTAATTTGAGTACCTCAAGTGATGTAAAGTTTTAAATCTATTGATTAAATTTGCATCTCTTAGTTTTGAAATGATCATTCATGTGGAGTGTAGCCTAAACTGCAGAATCTTTTTACTACTCAAGTGTTGATTTTTAGTATGTCAAATGTACTAATTAAAACAGATATTTTATAGATTGAATTTTTAATATTAATATTTGCTTGCACTTTAACCACTGACATCAGTGATATTTTGCAGAATTTTATGGGTCATCACATGTTACTCCAATGGACAAAGAAAAAAATCAAGCAGAAGTAGCTGCCTTCAGTACAGAAGAACTTGAAGACTGTGGAACATAATAGAAATGCAGAAAAGCTCCAGTTTTAGTTGGATGCAATTGTTCTGGCACTGCATGCTATTGACTGCATCCAGTCTTTTTTAGGTCATTCCATAGTAGAGAGCTGTGAATAAATGGGTTGAATAATTGATTTCAGGCATTATGTCCCTTAGAGTTGCAGTCTGACAGAGTTGTGTTACGTGTTTACCACTTTTTGAACTGGCTTCTTGTTCAGCAGCACCTGTTTGGAGATTCTTCCTGGCAATTTTGGACACTTTCATCATAGAGATATATCCTACATTAGTTAATCTTGGAGACTTAGACTAGTATTCCTCAGAACAAAGATAGCATGGTAAAATTTGAGTTCCATTTGACTTTCTTCACAGACCTTTCATGTTTTGAGGTTTGCCTTTTGAAATACAATTTCACTCTTCTTGGAACCAGAGAATTGAAGTCTATGCTTATTTTTTTCAGCTAAGAACACATTTCAAATTATTTAATATTGAATAAAATGTTACGGTCCTCATCTGAAGAAATAAGGCAGTACAACTATCCCAGATTTACAGGCAATCAAATGTACTTAACTGCCATTTGAACCCAGGTCTCTTCCAATAGTGAGTCCACTCTATGGAGGAAAAGAGGCTCTCAGAAAAGTGTGTCTAAATGTGCACAGTAAGTTCTTCAAGTATAACTGTCTTTTCTAGTCCTTTATCCTTATTATAACTTCTAGTCCTTTATCCTGATGCTCAGTGCAGAAACAATAGACCCTTGAAATCTATTATGTGGCTGTAGCATGTTCCCTATAGACAAGGACAATTTAAATGAATAAAATATAAATGAAAGCTATATTGAATGAAAAATTAAGAAACCTATTGCTCGCCATTACACAAGGACTTATGAAGAATAGGATTTATAAAAAGGCATAGATCATTTAATGAAAATGAGAGTGGACATTGGCAATGTTCATTCTTTGCTAATATCAGCCAAAGAATCATATTGCTATTGAAAGATTTCTATGGTGGACAGAGAATAAAGACATAAGGGGATACTGTATTACTGAACAAGGAATAATGTTATACGGAAACACATAGCAATTCACAGACAGAACAGGTAAACAGTAGAGCTTATTAGAAAATTAAATATGTTCTTTGCCTCACTGTCCTCTGAGCTGGTTGGTGATTTGGTGGCAGTGAATTAGATGTCCTAATTTAGTGTAAGATGAATTAAGGTTACTGTAAAGGGCATTCAGCCGAGTAGCTTGAATGTTCATGCCTACATTGCACAGTTCAATACTTGGCAGACGGAATCATCTCCTGTAATTCAAACTAATTGAGCAGAGATCCAAGATCACCGCTTTTGGGAGAGCTCTGAAATATGGAAAAGAGGAAAGGCTGAGCTTCTGCTGCCTCTTTGCAAAGGCCTCAGAGCAGACTTACCTGAGGGGTGGATGGGCAGGTCCTGGGTGTACTGTTCTTTTTAGGGAGATCTTGTAGCGATGTCAGCAATGGGAAGACACAGATGGTGTTGTACTGTGGGAATTCAGAAGACTCAAAGTGAGTTAGCCAAGGTTATTCCAAGAGGGTTGTCGTGTTGCTTGGCCTTGGATCCAGTGGGGAGTCAGATGAGGGCTGAGATTTGCCTTTGTCTCTTTGCAAACTTGGACTTTGTAAAATTATATAAGCAAATGTTGAACATGGACATATTGCGCTAAAGCCCGGCTTCTATCATTCTACATCCTTAAACTGAGTTGCTGTGGTCTCAGGTGGGCTTCACTATGCATTTATGTTCTGTTTAAATGTATTTCATATTCAAACAAATGGCAATGTAAGTTTTATTGCTACCAGAAAGCACAAACAGGAGATTTCTACCTAAAGGAGACTCCACTTCCTTAATATTTAGCCTAAAATGATTCTTCTTTAATGAAAGGGTTTAGTTGAAGGCTTTGAGTACATATAAGTGGTACATTTCTCCCAATCATAACATTCATTATTTTCAATCTGTAATATGCATATTTCATTTAAAAAATACATAAAAATGCTCAAAATCCTTGATTTCTCAGGAATTATATGCAATGAATTTATGAGATAATGTTTTCAGGCTTGTCAATAAAGCCTAAACCCCCGCTGTGCTGAAGCTTATGTCATGTGCTGCACACACATTTCTAGCACGATATTATGACCTGGCTTTACCTTCCTGCATTTAACTCTTATCAAATGAGTCATTTATCCTCTACTAAAAGCACCAAAGGAACAAAAAATCCGCAATTGATAATATCATAATAAAACAGAGCTGCAGGAATTTAGATTGGTATTTAGAGCAAATAACAATCTGCAAGTAATAGAAGAGTCACGTGGAGCACAGGTCTGACTGCTGACTTGGGAGTAGCATTTGGTTAAATGGATGCTCTTCCAGTTATGTGGTTAGAGGGGAACATTTAAAAGTGCTAACAGCTATGTTTCCATTCTTTTTCAGTACCTCTCAAACACTTTTTCTAATTTTTGCTAGAAAACAAAACCCAGTGCATGTCTGCTGAGAAGAGAATTTAAGCAGCTGAACATATACCCCAAAATTGAATTGTAGATGATTAGCAGATAGAACCTGGCAACAGAATCACTGATGTGAAAGGGGAAATGTTTTCCAAGAAAGCAATATATTTAGGACAGGGAAGGGATTTAGTAGACGCAGTAAGGATTCTTTCATTTAAACCCCACATTATGTTTGCACATTTCAGCTGGTATATCTAATTTGTGATCAACATTTCACCTACTCTATGGAAACAGCTTTGGCAGTTCCAACTCTCCCCAGTCTTATGACCTCACCAGACCTCAGGGATTCAGAGGTCTCTCATGTTTTGTATGCTGATAATTTTGCAGGGGAAGTAAAGCAGTAAAAGAAACAAGCTTCAAGTTACTTTAAAATACACCCAAAGTAGTGTCTTATATTGGCAATTTTTATATCCAGTCCTTATTTCAAAATTGCAAATAGATATGCCTTATATACTAGAGACTGAAAAGTGATTGTAGATGCAGTTTTGGGTCTCCATGTACAACTCTAATTCTGATAACAAAAGGTATTATCCCTTTAATTTTCTGTATCTCTTACTACTGTATCTTATTTATAGTCTCTCGTTAAAAATCTATGTTTGCAGTCTCTTCTCTGTTTTCATTTCTTTCAATCACACACAAATATTTGTGTTACCTCAATGAAGGCAAGTCTTCGATAATTCTGTCTGATAAAGATTTCCTCCTCTCATTATGCTGCTTCTAAATTCTAACAAACAAGAAATGCAGTTATTTAGCTGTTTACCAGGCCCAAATGTGTTTCAGTGCTTAAGCAAACACAGTTGGGAGCATGATAACTGTAATGGAGGAAAAAAACAACTCTGATATGTGTGAAGCTGTGTTTCTTCCACTCAAATTACTACATATGAGTTAGTTACACTTACAAAATCATATTTTTAACAGCCAAATACAAAATCACACTTTTAGTCATGACTTTTATAAATTTTATAAATTTTTAAATAAATATTTTTATTTAAAAATAAAAGCTTTTATAAATTTTTCCATTGTTTTAACAGTTTTCAGTTCAGACACCAAGTAAATAGTCTAATTTCTTAGAGTAGTTGTTTATACAGACTTAAATCTAAGCTTAGGCTGTCTAAATACCTGCAGCAAAATCTTGTTCTTCTAGTTTCAAACAATTTTGTGCTGCAGACTTTAGTGGAAAGGGTGGATATATTAAACAGATTTAAGAAAATGCACAATATGCTTTGAAATGCTTTATATCATTGCTGAGAATTTGATGATTTTTTAGAATATTTGCGAAGATTCTGGAACGGGGACTTGAGGTAGATCGACATTAAAAACTCACTATGAACAACAGAGTTGGAAAGCTACCTGAAACAGGAATTATTCTGTAAACTAAGGTGGCTGCCCTTCTCATCCCACCAAGAATAGATAAGTGTGAATCCATTTTTCTTCTAAAAATGCAGAAATTAAGGTGTTGCAGGAACACTGTAGGAAGGAGGCATGTAGTAAGCAGGTAAAAGAATCAGAATAATTGAATGTAGCTTGAAAAAAAAGCCCAACAATGTAGAGAATGACGAGTTGGAGATCTTTTATAAAACAATGCACACAAACTAGGTGGGAAGCAGCAGGGGCCTAGAAAGAAGTGATATTTTAGGAGACAGTGGAAAAGCACATGTACATATAATATTTGTTTTCCTTTCAAAGCTGCCCTTTTATTCTTTCCCTGGTTTGTGTTAAAACCTGAAGCATGTGAATAATGCAAATAAGAAAATGTTGCACTGTAATGTTGATTCAGTAACACTTTATATGCTCATTAGCTGTGTACGTTATAATGAACTCTCTTACGTGTGACAGCCACAGGAATGGCAAATGAGTACATTATGATAAATGCTGTTATGATGAATACCAAATGAATTTCTAGTGACTGCACATTCCCCATTTCCCAGTTGATTCCATGGCATGCAAAGTTTTGATTCTTTTTAAAAATAGGATTTGAAGAAGTGATGTGAGAGGCTTATTGTATCATAACATGAAACATGCTTAGCTGGAGCTAAGTTATTCTCTGGGGCTTCATGACAATTTTGTTAACTTTTTAAAACAAGCAACAGGTAAAGAAACTATTTTCCTAGAAACTGAAAGCAAATGAAGGATTATTCACTTGCACCCCTTGTAAGATTCACTCAACAGAAGTCCGTGGATACTAATCAGCCATCACAAGGAGAAGGAAATGGGGATAACTGCTAAAGCAATAAGTCATTTTTCACTTTGCAAACCATGGCTCTGGAATGATGGGAAAATAGAAGTAAAAAATTTTATTGTTGTCATGCTTGGATTAAATGTTGCTTGAATAAACAAAATGTTCACACTTTAAACACAAGCTTTGTTTTTTACTCAACTAAGCAATGCTTCCACCAGGTTTCTTAGCCTCCAGGTACTATTTATTTGCAGGGAGCAGTTGTCATTAATGTTACCTTGCATGCACAGTAATTTGTTTTATAAATGGCCCTACAGAAATGAATGGACCTACTCTGGGAACCGTTTACCAATGACTGAAGAGTTCAGCAGCCGTGTCTCAGATGAAACACCATCCCATCTCACGGAAACCCCTTGGTGCAAAGGGTAAAGCTTCTTCCTAGACTGCAGACATTTTTATATAGAGCTAAAACCACATCTTCTGTGCTTCTGGAGGACAGAAAGGGCCTGGAGAATAAAGGTTAACACATGGACACACTCATGTAAAGTTATTTTACTGTGCTTTCTGAGCGACACTAAATGTCCTGTGAGCCACAAGCCTGTGGACTAGTTGATCTCTTCTGACACAGCTTGTATGAACTTCAAGAAAAAGAACACAGATTTGCTCCTGAGTTCAGTAATGCCAAGCTGTCACTCCTTCTCTTTTATTTGGCTTGCAATTAAATCTCTAAATTGGTATAAAAGGTTATAGGGTTGTTCTGTTTACATTTAACATGAGTTTATGAAAACAAAACGATACGAGCAAGAGTAAGCAGGTTGCTAGCTAGGTATTCCATGAGAAACTGCTGTAAATTAGGAAGACAGTCATGTTCCATAAATAACTGACTGACTGCAGAGAACAAGAATGCCACTCCTCATGGCAGCAGCTGAAATGTGTGGTGATAATGAGAGAGGAAACAACTACTGGGGTTCTCAGGCAAAAGGAATGAAAGGTCAGACCTGGACAATCCTGTGCATTCCTCTTCCCTTCCCCCTGCAGACTGTTCAGGGGTTGTCCTGGGGTACAAAACACTAAGGTGGGTGAGGATGAAGGCAATTTTTGCCCGTTTCCTTTGACACTGGGTGAATTTTAACTGCAAATGGAAGAAAGCACTTTATGTTTCAGCCAATGAGGCTTTCAAAGTGCAACATTTCTCTCTTTTTGCCCTCACTTCTTTTGATATGCTGCCTGAATTGCATCTCCACCATGGTATTACTTTGATAGTTTTTCTGCTTTTCTCATTCCCCTAACATATTAAACTCTCTCTGAGAGTTTTTCCATCATCCAAAATACTAATTTTGTGATGTTTTCTTCCCATGGCCAATGAAAGCTGTGAAAGGCCTCATATCAGGTTATTTTCAAAAAACTGAGGGACCTAGGGTGCTCCAAATAAAGTTGAAAATTATCCAAGCAGGAATGTTCATGACAGAGACGGGTCCAAGTGAGTCTGGAATTCAGTGAGTAGGTCCAGATTGGGAGGTTCTTGATGGCTGGACTTCGAGGTCTTTTCCATCCTTTCTGAGTCTTGCCATCCTGCTTACATCGGAGAAAATCAGTCTCATTTTAACTCCCTACAACAAATATCTAGTTCCATCATGTAATGCAGATTGAGTCTTTTACATTTAGCAGAAAAGGAATTAGTCTGAGGAAGCTGCAGTCTGAACAGCAAGACAGAGAGAGAGAGACAAGAAGACCTTACAGAACTGTTTCAAAAAGGGGAGGACTCGAGGTGCAAACACCTGTGCAAGGTCACCAAAGCTGTCTGCTGCTGAGCCAAACCTTGCCCTTCCCTGACCTTGTCCAGGGTCTTATGCCTAAAATCACCTCTGTTTTCTTATGACATGCCCAGGCATTTTTCTAACACAGTTAAATTTAATCTCTGCTCTACACTGGGGTGTTTTGGGACTCTGCAGTTATGGGTGAGCCCTAGGGTATGTGAAAGGTGCATACCCTGCGTGTGTTTGGAAAGAGCAACATTTATTTATACACATGCCAGCAAGTACTTGTAAACTTCCCCTGCAGAGTTATTTTTGTCTGCTAGCACAAATTTGTCAGCTGCAGAGAGGTATTTTGGTGAGCTGAGAGGAGGATGCTTTTTGAGGATGGAGCAACACAGGCACCGACCAGTGGGCTTCCCACTCTGAGGGATTCTAGGGACAAGCGACTGCCCAGCATCAGCAGGGCTCCTCCCTCAGGGCTGGGTTTGGGGCTGCTGCTCATCAAATGCCGGCAGTGCAGCTCAAGAGAAGCACAGAAATTCAAAGACTGGTATTTTACTTTCTGTTGTAGTTTTGTTTTCATCGAGGGATACAGTGATTAAAGGATCAGCAGAGCTACCCTGAAGTTTTGAGATTTTGTACTGTAGTCACTTCCCCAGAGAGTATGGCCATGCCAGTACAGGGCCTATAAACACTTAATTAATTCTGTTTGGGTTACCTTCCACTTTTCTTCTATGCCATGTGCTCTTACTGTGCTCTTTAACTTTGTAATGTTATTTAAAATACCATTGGCTTGAACATCTTGTTAGGTCTCCATTAATAGTATCCATTTCATAGTTCAGGTTTTTTCTCTTAAAAGGTGAAGGTGTTTCACTCTGTCGTGATCTTTTATGTCTCCAGGCAAAGAAAAAGAGATCTGAGTAAGCCAGCCAGACAAAGCTGGGGTATTCTTTGTTGCATCTAATGGTACTATAGGTTTGTTAATTTTTTTTTTCCAAGAAATAAGTAGCCAGCTCTGCTATCATGATTTGCAATATTGATTCAGATATTAGAAAACTTGTTAGTCCCTAAATTTCATGCTATCATTTTTCTGTTAGTTTACATAGAAAGAACTTCATGTTCACACTTTCACTGTCATATAGAAATTATGAAAAAGTTTTTAACTTAGAATGTATAATAATATCCACTTAAACTTATTACCTCTTGTAAATCAATGTTTGTGAAAGCTTCTCTTCCAAGATGGTATTTTTCAACATTTCCTCTTGTGTGTCAATAATTTCTTGGTTAAATGTGTTAGAGAACATATAAACTGCTTTCGAGAAAGTTGTGTCCCTATTTGCAAAATGAAGACCTTTTGCCTCCCAAGTTAAAAGTGTGAGGAGGAGGAGGTCACCCTATTCTTCTTTAAGCTCAGGAGTTATCACAGCTTTATGTGCAGGTCATGAGTGAGCTCTGAGGAGCAAATAAGAACCCATTTTGTGCAGACAAGGGGCAAGAGATGGATAAAGATGAAGAACGAGCAGAAGCATAATTTGCCAGTACATCTGATGGCACAATGACACTGATGTTTCTTGGCTCATACATCACCCCAGGTGGAGCTGTATGTCACCTCATTTCCATCCAGCACAAAGGAGAGTCTGTGAGGAATATTATGATTTTTAAGTCACTATCTCTCTGTCAAGTTTCTTTGTGGGCAATGCAATTACATGCTTTTCTGCCTACGGGCTTGATTTCAAACTGGCACTCCTGCATCCAGCTATAGAGGTGATCAGTTAAGTAATACAGTGTTGCACCATCAGATAAGTTAGCCCTGTATCTTGCCTGTCCTGTGGTGCTGCATCTGCTTCACCTCTGCTGCAGTGGAGACTGTGAGCCCCTGTGACTAACATTACCTTGCTCAAGTTTCTGTGATGCAGACAGGGGACGTTTAAATTGCATATGCAGGAAGATTTCTTCAGTGAAAGAGTGGTGAAACATTGAGACAGGTTGACATTTCAAGTGGTGAAATCACCATCCCTGGAAGTGTTGAAATAATGTGTAGATGTGCTGCTTAGGGACATGGCCTTGTGGTGGTACTGCTAGGTCAAGGGTTGACCTCGATGACCTTTGGGATCTTTTCCAACCCTAATGATACTATGAGATACCTAGTGCCTCCTACAAGGTGTAAATTGAGATTTTTCCCTCTGTATCACAAGTGTGCAGATCAAGTCTGTTCTTTCTGAATGTGGCAGACAAAAGTCTTGTCTACATACTGCATGCAAAGCTGCTGACAGCTAGGAAGGGCAGGCTGAATTTCAGATACTTTCTGAAGATCTTAAGTGTTCCTTAGGGGTCTGACCTTGTATTCCTCTCTCCCATAAATCTTTTGGTTTGTTTTCTCCCAATGGACCCATGTGGAACTATGCCCAGGGACAACACACATGACTAAGAGCTGCAGGCTGTACTTTTTGTGCCACAATGTGATGTTACCAGTAGCCCACATCAACACATATAAGAAATGGAAAATTCTGATTTATATTGAACATTGAATTTTCACAGTAAGTCAACAAACCTAAGTAAAGTCAGATCTCAATTACTTGCACTCTTGCTGATGCTATCCAGAACATGTTTTATTTTGCCTTGCAAACATCCAAAAGGCATTCAGTTTCCAGCAACCTGAGATTTTATTATGACATAATGGCCTAGTTTTGTAACAGGATGAAATATTGACTGTCATGGAATTGATTGTCAAACTGAACTTTGTGGGGTTTGGGTTTTTTTACAAATTAAAGCTGTCTTCTCATTTTCAGCTCTGCATACAATACCTGTGTTCTAAGAAATACATAGTTTGAAAAGTTTGTGTACTGTGACAAGAAAAAGACTGTTCCCTTTTACTGTGATTAAATTTAGGACTAAAATGCCACAAGCACAAAGCCCATGGGACAGGTGGCTTATCTGTAATATCAAGTATTTCTTCTACATTTGATGTCTGGACACAGAAAAAAAAGTGGAATGAAGTTTCATTTTAAAATAATCTAAACATATTACAACAGACAACAGCATTGATTATGTGATTCATTTTACTGCAAATCTCTAATGTTAATAAATAGACCCTGTTAAATGTCTGAAGAATGCAGTCACATGGGTAGCTCCTGGTATTAATCATGGACAGTTCTCTAGCACTATACCATAATTTTCCAAAGCAGGTTTCTTTAGCAGATAAAATAAACAAAAAAGGGATGCAGAAACATATGGTGATCGTCTCAAAACCCACACTTACAATCACCAGACGAAAGACATTTTTAGAGAAGAGAATACTGAAAAGCAGTGGTTTATTGCACATCATACACTTGAGCTATCTCAGCTTTTTCACAGTCGGAAATCTGAGCTAGAGCATATGGTAAATTCACATGCAAAAGCACGATAGACTTAAAATGGCAGTTCCTAATTAGCGCCTTATTAGTGTTCAGGTTCTGGCAGTGTTAGCAACAGCATGAAATATATGGCCTTGATTTTTGCATTTAGAATGGAATTACACCAGTTTAAACACATTTTGCTATATTGGGATTGATTTTAATGACAGCAGAGGATAGCACAGATTTTCTACAATGCTAAATTATGTTATGCTTTTGAAATCCTTGAATTTTTAGGCTACTGGACACTAAACCAAAAATCTGTGTTAATATACTACAGATGTTCCACAGGCTGCGCTTGCTTTTTCTGCATGCAATTTTCAGAAAAAATATCTAAACTTGCCAGAAGTTTGCCAAAGATAATTCCAGCACTGCTGTTAAGAGTTCTCTGTAAGCAACTTGTATTTAGTTTACACAGAGTAACAGTTAGTGAGTAAAACAGGAAAATGAATTCTAGTTAGGTGCTTGAAGTATTATTTTTAATATTGACTTTATCAAAGCAAACATTAAGTTACTTATGATTTAGGCCTGTCATATGTACCTCACAGATTAAGAATTGTAGAAGGAGAAAAAGCTATTACCTTGCAGAAAATGCCCTGAAAGGTACTAGGAAGGTAGTACTGCTAAGAATCAAAAATACTTGGTTTGCCTGAATGCTTTACCTGCTAGGCATCTCTAGACTGCTCATCTAAGCGTTTCACAAGGCATATTCTAGCTTTCCACTTGACATTTAAATAAAATGTATGAAAATCACTGTTGACAAAGTTGTTGTAACCAATAGTGGTGAGAGATCAGTCTTTCCAGCAGCAGGTAACAGGAACCTAAGTTTTGTTATGTAGCAACCATATTGGAAAACTGGTTCTACCAGAAAGCAAAAAATTATGTTCTTGCAAAGTGAAATCATTACACACAGACTTAGAACACATTGTCTCTTCTGGGGAATTGCCTGCCTATTTAAACCTAATCCCCCAAATAGTTAGCAGTCTTGCTGAGCCAGAATGTCTGCAGTTACTCTGGGGGGCATTGGGTTGGGCTGGATTTCCACCAAACAGCGGCCAGAGGGAAAGTCATTAGCTGCAAACCTTGCATATGACTCTTTAGGAAACAAAGAATGAGGTAAAGCACCAGGGCTACCTGAAAGCCCCCCTGATTGTTATTGGCACTTCTGCTGGTTACTCGTTGATCTGCATGAGGCACAGAAGCTGATGGGATGAGACAGAGAAAAGAATTCACAAGTAAAGGCCACCAGAAATTGTAAGTGATCTTTGACTGATTAAGTAACAGCTGTATCTATTGATTTGCATGTGGCGAAATATGTTGCTGGAGTGAAAAAATGCCAAACAAGTGTAGAACCAATTCTTTTCTTAGTAGCAATGTGAGGCCTGGTGTACTCAGGACTGAGCTCTGTAGCTCTGGGCAAATTAACTGAATTTTCAAAAACACATAACATGAGGAAAGGTATGTATTCAAATCAGTGCTAATAGTCTTTCTAAATTGTTTAATGCCTGGAACAGAGTGAAAACAAAACTGAAAAAGACTCACCTGGGATAAATTAGGTGTCTGGCTATTGTTTTTATTCTTCTGTCATCGAATTCACGTGAACAAATGCTACCTGCTTTTTGTTTTGTTATGTTTGTTTTTCTTTTATATTTTTGTTTTTTTAACTTGAGGGAAAATATTGTCTGATATTGGCAAATTTTGTTTAATTCCATAGGTGGCTATAGTCATGTAATATCACTTAAGTTCCTTAAATGAATAAACTTAGGGAATATAAGCACTTCTAGCACAATCTATTGCCTAAAATGGCAGCTTGAGTAAGCAAAGAGAGTGTTATAGAGATGAACTGATTAAAAAAAAAAAGCTTAGAAAAAAATTCTTATTACATTTAGAGGTTTGAATATTCAAGAAAAATGAACACAGAGGCTGCATGTTTTTTTCATTAGTTTCACTAGAAAGTAGTGTGTCTAAGCAAATTATTTAAAGTTGTTTAGAGAATTAAATATGATTGCAGGAGAATAATTTTAGTGTCTAATCTCACAGTCATGCCAAGCTAATTTTATTCTCCCTTTTCCCTTTTTAACTCAATGCAGTTATATAAAGCCAAGGTAACTTGCTTTCCCTCTTTATAAATATATATATACATGGAGATTGATGTATATATATGTATATAGTGTGTATATATTTTTGTACAAATATTTATAAAGATATACACCATCATCTGTAAGACTAAAATACAGAAAAATATCTAAAGTATACACGTTGACTGGGAGAGAGGATACAAAAATAAATGTCAGATTAAACTGTGGATTTTTTTCTTTTGTGTGCTGCATATTTGGTAATACCTCTAACTTTCCACCAGTGAGTTTTACCATCTTTAGGGAGTAAACCAAAAGAAATCAGTTATGTGTTCTGACTCAGATCATCATAAAATATACTTTGATATGTCTCCATTTGAGTAACTTACATTTTATTACTTGTGCTATGACAGAAGCTAAAGTGTGCTTTGTTCTAAATTCCAAGGCCCAATAATGGTAAATCTTGCCTCTATGTGGTATGGAAGATGTGACGATAATCTATGCCCTGTGAGTAGGAAAGAAATGAACTGTAATTTCTTTTAATGGGCATTCCCAATTTTCAGACCCCAGCAATTATGAGATGTGATCTGAAAAGAAGAAAAATATAGAAATAAAATGATTTCTTAAAAATTATTTTAATATAATTTTTTTTTTTCAGGTAACAGTAGGTGAAAATAAAAATAATTGCTCTTCTCTCTGGAAGACTTACCTGAGGTTTTTTATAATTTTTAGTGTTCTTCCACCCCACCTGTGAATAAGACTCATCACTTCTGGTATCGTCACTAGAAGGTAATAGTACAGGAACCATAAAGACAAAAATATGTCTGAGGACCTAGTCATTGAATGATCATTATTTTCTTGATAAATAGGGGGACTTTGAATGCAAGTTGTAGGATAAGAGTACACAACACCTAAGCAGGCTGTACAAAGGAAGAATCTACCAACAGAAAACCTCGTTGCACAGCATAGACCCCACATTTTGATATTTCTTTCCAATGAACTTGTAGAAAAAAGTTTTATTATTTAGTCATCTCTGTCAGAAACCATTGCTACCATAAGGAGGAAATTGTTTGATTAGATTTTGTAAGAACAAGGTAGTATTGCGGCTTTACTGCTAATAGTGATATGCTACTATTTACTTAATACTTTTTTATATAGATAAAACTTTTTCTGTGTGTTATCAAGAGTTGTTATTCTCAGAAAGTGAATATAGAGCTTCATGGGCATTTAGCCTTGAAGACTGGCTGCTTTATAGCATTTAGTCAGAGTGGCAACAAAACTGTATTTGGGGATGCACTTGCAGTATCTACAGGCACAGCAAAACAAGGACAAACCAAGGTGTGGTCAAGTACAACTTCACCCTCTGCTCTGGATTTTTCTTTCTGTTGTTGAATGAAGTCAAGTACAGAGTCTTTTTTGAAGGTTTTGTTTAGATTGAGAACATTTAGATGTAATGGTTAACTTAATCATCCCTTTGCACAACCAAGGTCTTTGCTGTTTATTTATACCCGCAGTCGGTGCTTGTACTCGGGTGAGTGTGGGCTCACCAGCCTGTACAACCACAGAAAACAAGGACTGAGAGACCACAGCCATCTGCAGTGCAGTGTCTTAACAGGGTACAACCTGCAAGTGCCTCCCAGCAGCTTGTGATGGCCTCTCCTGTTTTCCACATGCTGTGTTTCCTGGGCTGTCTCCCTGTGGAGCTGCATGATGAGGGCATAGCTGTGGGGTAGGAGGGACAAGACTTACTCTTCCAGTGACAGTGGGCTTAAAATCATCTTGGGATAGCAGCCTGCAAATCACAGGAGAGGCCTTTCATCCTTTCTTTGATTAGAGGTTTGGCTTGCATAGACCCAGCCATAATATTTTTTTAATATGAAGAGACAGCATTGAGGATTTTTTTTCTAAAGTTGATGTTGTCGGGGATGGAGAATTCAGTGTGCAGGTGATGTCCTTAAACTGTTCCTGTGATGTCCTTGAAGAGTTTGTAGAGGAGGTTAAACTTAATTAAATGTAACGAATTAGATGAGAAATACGTGAGGAATCTGCTGAATTGCTTTTCTATCTGAAAAACTATGTTTTCTTCTAAAATGACTCTTTATGTTTGGTACATACACATCTTAGCAGTAGACTAGGTAAAGTAAAAGAATTCTGGCTGCTCCTGGAACAAGCCATCAGTAAAAGGAAAAGAGTAGCAGTCCTCAGCACATGAGGAAAATAAGAAAACAAACAGGCTGTAGTGATGGGTGATTTCAATTTCCCAGTATGAACTGGGAAAACTGAAAAGCATGGCACAATGAAAAATAAAATTATAGAAGAAATAAAGAGTTATTGACCTGTGGTGTCAGAGTACTAATAGGACTTGTCCCTTCCAATCTCAGCAAAAATGTGCAGTTAGTAGATTAGAAACAGCAAAGCCACTTGGTTCAAGTGACCCCATGATTAAATTCAATATAACTTAGAACACTAAGCCAAATAGATCAAAACCACAATATGAACTCTCAAAGGTGTACTTTAAAGGTATATGGAAAAAAATTTGAAAAATGGAGAAAAGAAACAATAATGGAAGATGTTTCTAGTGATGAATTAAGTTTTTTTCTAACATTGCCAGGATGCAGATTTCTTGGGGGAAGGAAGATATGAATGTGGGGAATTAATCCTTATGATTTGACCATTGTACTTTCTGTTAACTCTATATTTAATAAATGTGTTCTATTACTGAATCCCCGCTAAAATTGTTGTGCGAGATCCATAGCTACAGCCTTGCCTGAGAGAGTGGGGACAACTGTCACTGTCTATTTATAGCCATTTGCTAATCACAGGAGGGTTGCTTGGGTTGTGGCTATTCTTCCTTTAAGTGATTTAACCTCAGTCCCTGACTACAGCAGGGAAAGCCTTTGTTAAAGTTTATATTTTATTGTTCTGGTATTGCAGAAAAAGACAAACATCTAGGAATCACACCGGAGAGCTCCTAGATGTGCACTGATCATGGTGATGCAAATGGGGTATTAATGCACTGGTGCTATGTCTCTTCTAAGATATCAGTGTAGACACTTGAGCCATCTTTGGTTAGATTCTAAACTTAGTACACCTCCTTTTTCGGTCTTATTTAAAAAGTGCAACCTGAAAATGGGAAGGAAAGGACAAGTGTCTCTTTTTCAAAGACTATATCATGAATGGTCAAAATACTGAGATGTGAGCAGAACAAGGTATTATAGACAAACCTTGGAAGCTGATTTATGCAGATTCTGGTAGACCCTTTCCTTGTATTTCAAAGAAAGAGATGAAAAAACCCCACCTCATTGCTGAGGTTTGGTGCCTAGAGCTGTAGTTTTGTGCCCTTTGTTGGACTGACCACATTTGTGGTTGTTGAAGCTTCAGTCTGCTCCTCTAGACACACTGATAATTCATTTAATCTTGACAGTATTATCTTTGAGCAGTACACAAATTATTCCACTTGCACTGTCTCACTTAATTTTACACTTCTATGATCATCTGTGTAAGAAGAAAATGTCATAGAGATGTATGAATCATAAAACCCTCCCTAACCCAGAAGTCGGTGTAGTTTTAGCACTTAAAGTCTTTTTAAAGGTACGTTTTGCAGCATTTTTGGAACTTACTCTCAAAAAATGTCTCCGGGGGATCAGAGAATTCTTTATGGCTTGTCCAACATTTCAATGATTGTGGGCTATGGCTTTCTTTGAGGTTTTTTTCTTAATTATTTTAAAGTATTTTTTTTCCCAGAAAGCAGTCTCTTGTCTTAATTAACTCTTTTTTCTTTAATCCACTTTACATAGAACCTGATAACTTCCATTTTCTCAGTACAGTATTAGAGCCAATGCCCACAAAATGGAAAGAGAAGGGAAGAGTTAAACAACAATTTAGGAATTGAGAGGAGGAAGTGTGTTTGTACACTAGAATATAATGAAAAATGCTGACAATATAAAATATTATTATATCAAAAGAAAATGCCTCATTTCTAAACTTTTCTCATCAGACATTTCAAAATGTTTTTTGAAATTGTTTGAAAAAATAAATGGAATAGAAAAAGTAGTTTAGTAAAAACTCAAGAGTATATAAACCTAGTGTTAGATTAGTTGAGCACAAGGGTGCAAACTGGGATCTCTTGATTCTTGATAAATGCCTTTCAGGAAAGGTTATTGCCCAGGCTGGATTGGTTCTCCTTTTCACTGACCAGAAATGCTGTGCAGCACCTGCAAAGAGTTGCGGGTCAGGAGTGTTGGAGCACAGCTTTGTGTAAATTTATTTTTCATACTGGAGTTTTCAAAGCAGCCTTTTAGAGCTAGCTCTGTTCATTTTGTTGTAACTATAGGTTATGGCAGAGCAATGTATGTCTGAAGCTTTCTTTTTTATTGTCAAAATAAATATCTGAGTTTAAAAAGAAGAATCTGTTTCAGATGCTGTGTTGGGGATCCTGGCAAGCATTCATCAGGACGTACCTGACAGAGCATTTGCTCCGTAGCTCACAGGCATAACAAGGTTGAGAGGATCTCCACTTGTTCAATTTGTGGACTAACATCCAGATCAGCTAAAGGATGACATTTTTGGAGTGTTACATCTGCAGTTCACATTAAACATATGTAATGCCATATGGTCACCGAGCCGTTATGGACTTTTTATTTATTAGATGAGCTACCAGAGCTAATCTTAGGTATGAAGCAGTTTATATGCCACCAAAAGAGAAAAGAACCTAAAATTTTAGAAATAAGAGGAAAACTTAAAGAAAAGCCTCCTCTCTTATTACTATTTTTGCACAGAGGTGTGCAATGGCAATAATGAATCTTGTGGAGATAGCCAGATCAGACTTCATCCTGAAGGAATTATGCATCCAGGTATGTTTGGTTAGCCCTCAAATTTGCAAGTATGCCTTTTATCAGCAATTCCTCATGCCCAGGCAATGTACCAATATCTTGTACTAGCAAATGGGTAAAGTTGGCAGCAGCTGTCCCATCTTTAATCAGCATCTAGTTTTACATCTTTTGTGTCCAGCTGCAGTTCTGTTTTTCAAGAAATGAATTTATCTTCACTTCTTCCTCCCAGTCTTGCCCCCCTCTCCTTTATACTACAGTCTCTCTTGAGTTTCCCTCCTGCCCTCAGCTATAAATATGGATATCCTAGATACACCTCAAGTCAGGGAAAGAGTGATGCTGTTAATCTCACCAGACCCATCACCCTTAGCCATAGCAGTCCTAAATTCATGTCTTCTCCTCTCTGTCAGCACACTAGAAAGCACCATGAGGCAGAACCAGGAGTTTATATTTTAGTACTGTCTAAAGGCCAGGATGTATTCTGACATAGCCAGGCACCTTTTTGACATTGACCACAGTACCTGCCCTGACACTACAGTATGAGATGTGATGCAGGGGCATGGCCTGGTCTCAGGCACTGCTGCAAGGCTTATGGTTGTCTGTTATGAGCCTGGAGAGTGTCAGACCAAAACAGCCTCAAAGTTTCCCAGTAAAGGACTTCAAATTACTGATTTCTGCTTCTGTTTCTCTTTCAGCAAGTACCACAAAATATAATGCATGCTCCTGTCCCCAGACCTCACAAAGCTCAACTCATCCTTCATAATGCCATACGCTCTGCACTGAAATATCTAAATATCGTCTTCTCTCTCTCTCTCTCTTTATTCTTGACAGAAAACAGTGTGATTTGTTCTTAATAACAAACTTAGCTACCAGTGGGCAGGTGATAGATGCTTCAGTTGTCTAAGTATAGGTACCTACAGTTACTAAATTTAGGTGAAAGTGGGGTATTTCCCTTTCATAAACACCTGAAATCAGCTCTGTGCCAACTTTGGAATGACAAATCTGGACAAAAATTGAATATAATTCACTGTGCACATCTACTTAAAGTCACTGACCAGAATGTTATAACAACTTTGAGACTTTTAATTTGGTAGAAAAAAGGCCATGTACCAAAATAATTTCCAGAATTCTAGATTCCTAAAATTCTTTTCTGAGATAGGATGAAGACTTCTGAATCTCAGAATTGTTTAGGAAAGGTTTTCTTCTGTCTATGATAGTCATGGGGAATTCAGCATTCAAGGAACTTTGCATCTACAGGGCTAGACACTGGTTTCAATTATAAAAAAAATATTTGTAATTGTTATTTTATACCTAAGCACTGGCAGCTTCTCATTAAATCATTGCTTTACCATTTATCCAGTTTACTGGTTTCCAATTTCTGTGATTTTTGCATAGTAACTAAAAAGTAATGTATTCCTTGATTTTGAAAATCTTGAGTTATCACAGCAAGAAGGATATGTTCAGCCAATGGAACTTATATGTATTCAAATTAAGACTGAACTGAGTCTTAAAACTCACTTATCAAAAAACAAATAATATATAAATAGCAACATTAGTCAGTATAGTTGAATAGTCCATGTTGTATTGATGTTTTCTTTGAGCAAGAATTGTTTCAAAAAACCTGATATTGGGGGGTTTTGTTTGCTTCATTTCAAACAAAGTGTTTTTGATTAGAGCTGGACTAAAAATCACAGTTTCCACCTAGTGGGAAATTTCAGTATTCCAACGCTTGCTTTTTTTCCCAAATCTGGTTAAACTTGAACGATTGAAATTTCACCCAATTTTTTATCAAGCGCCTGGGGAAAAAAAAAAAAAAAGAGGAAACAGTAAAGCAGATTTTCTGTGTGATTTCAATATTAAATTGTATTTTCTCTGCTACTGATTTGGCCCAATGATTTCAAAAATGTCACGGAATCATTCTCCTTCCATGGCTCCCTGAACTGTCAGCATCTCCCTATGTGCAACCTGTGTGAACTAGAGTAGAGAATTCTCTAAGGGAAGCTTTGATTGACAAGGCCATGGGGGACAAAATGCAATAAAAGAAGAAAGGAGTTTTCTTCAGGACATGGGTGGGAGAACACCTTGGAGTGACTTGTTGTTTAAATGAAATAACAGGGAAGGAAGCAAACATCATTGCAACATAAAGGAGTAGAATTTGCTGGAAAAAAAAGCAAACCAACTCATTTCTGCAAGTGATACAACTTAAAAAATAACAATGGCAGAGTAGAGGAGAATGATGTGGTAGAGGAGAATTGCAGTGGTTTGTCTTTTTTTCCTTGCCACCATGATATGTTGACACATCAGTTTGGAATATGACTATACTAGATGATTATGGATGTTTTGATTGAGTAGCTATGAGGCTGGATTTTTCTGACCTCTGCAAGTTTAAGATATTTATAAGATCACTGTAACCCTTAATGATGTTATTAATGTAGGTATATTATACACAGAAGTGAATTATAGTCTAATAAAAAGAATAAAATTCAGTGTAAAACAAATGCTTTATAGCTTTAAATGCATATATGAAATAATACATGGATGTGTTTATGAAATAGAGGGCTTTAAAATGCATTCCTCACTTCTTTCCCTGATACACTGCTTTCATCATCAGTTACCACCATATCCTCCCATGCCAGGGGGACTGTGCAGATGAAAATCCTAACTTTTGATTTGGGTCAGGGAGAGAGGCAGTAGCTGTTACAGTGACTGTGGGGTTTTTCTGCTGAAGGACAGACTTCAGTGGAAAATTCCTGTCCAGCTCTAACATTTGTTGATCACTATGCACAGTAGTTTCCTGGAAGGCACTACCACCTTGTTGTGAAGCCTCAGTCAAGCCCGGGTGCAGAGGCAGGCATCTTCCAGGGTCCTTAGCCTTTTCTGGCTGGGAGGCAGCTTCAGGACACACTAATTAGCTCCAGCAGAGCAGTCCACTAGGATTTCTGGTCTCACTTCAGGTTTCACTTCACTTTAATTTCATATTAAGTATCTAAGGAAAACATGTCCTTTAAGCTATACTCAGTGGGCAAAAGGTCTGTTCAGAAGCTCTGGGGTTTTTTCCTGAAGACTGTAATTAGATTACAATAGAAAGTTATTCATATATTTCTTTATTATCTTATTTGTCAGCCTTTTTTTTTTCTTGAGCAATGGAATTTTTTTTTAGTAAAATGAATTCTAATTTTCGTAGGATTTTGTGTATGATGGCAAATGCTTAACACAAACACAAAACATCAGGAGATTAGTTGCCTGCCTAAAATTACACCTGTCCTTAAATACTGTTTGTTGGACATGTGAGAAATTCCAGGAATAAAGTTGATCTGACTATACTAAAATACATAATTTCAGAACTCACCCCTTACCCATCTCTCCTTTGTTATTGGTGTATGTTACATAATAAATGCATGGAAGGATAAAGGCAGAGCAGCAAGCAGCTAATCCCCAGCTAGCTCCTGGTGCTTTCTGTACAGTGGCAAGCCCCTTGCCATGGCCAGGGAGCCAGGGAAGAGCAGCACCAGATGGCCCTGTAGACAGTGGCATCGAGCCAGCGGCGGCTCAGCGAGAGCCCCACCAGGCAGAGCTGGTTTCATCCTACGCAGGAAAAACTCTGTTCCTGGGAAGTACTGTGCCACCGGAGTTCAGAGCATTGGCTCTGGACTGCCGTGGGGCTCAGGGTAATAAGATCCCAAAGGAGTAGAGTGCCAAGGGATGTGGAGGCAGTTCAGTGGCTGTGCAAGGAACCAGCCCAGGTCAGCTGAGGACAGATCTGAACCATGCCTTGCGAGCCCTGCTTCATTCCAGCTGAGTCTACAGAGCCTTTTAAATCCCTGTAATATGTCAATAATCTTGGATTTTTCAGTAACCAGAGTATTTGGGTCCCCTAATATGACAGAGTTGACTCTGGCTAGCAGGGCTGGACTACTTGCAAATATTTCAACTGTATGGCTCTTTTTCCTTGAGTGATTTGTCTTTCACTTTTCTTTGCACTTGACTAATTTCATATTCCTGAGAGTTGTTCCATTTAATATACTATCTGTATTTTCCATTCTGTTTCTACCAAGGTCTGCACCTTCACCAACATGGCTGCTAATGATTTTCTCTTCTTTTCGTCAATCAAACAGATATTCTCTGCAGTGACAGTAAGTTCATCTGTTAGAAAAGGCATTACTGTTAATAAGACAACACAAATAAGGAAAAAAAAAATATTTCAACCAGGCAACGGTAACATCACTTTAGTTCTGCCACTTATGTGTATGTTGGGGAGGGGGAGTGGGCTCTCTTCTTCCTCCCATTTTCAACAGAGGGTTTGTGGTTCAGTTGCTAGAATTAGAGGGATAATTTCTTCCTGTAGTATTTATTTTAAAAATATGTCAAAATCAGAAATAACATGAAATGGAAGTATTTCAATAAGCAATATGAAATACAGAGTGTGAGATGAGAGGGGGGCCTTATCTTCTGTTAGCTGACTTCATGGACATCTTGGCCTACTCAGAATGTCCATCTCTAACTCTTATCATGGAGCAAAAGCATTAACTATAATAAAAGATCCCCATGTACAGGTTCACCTGCAGAAGCCCAGGTGAGCTGATAGCTCAGAAAGCAGCACTGCTGGAGCCTGGCTCTACATGTGTATCAGGCTGATCATGTAAATATGTTAATGGCCAGCCTGCCTCAACATGGTGTGGAATTCCATCCCAAGCACACAATTGTGTCATGGTTTTGTGGGGTACAGATACTGGCTTTTGACAGCTAATCTGGCTCTTACAGGAGAAAATGAAAAATTTCATGGCAGTTTTTGTTTTCTGTGTGCTTTGTGGTGAATGATACATGAGCCTGTAATCTTTTTTACAGTCAAAACAACTACTGTGCTTATTTATGGGCAGCATGACCTGAGCAAAACAGTCTATTGTCCGTGTTCCCTATTTTGGACAGAGACCCCAAAACCCACAGAAGTGTTTATTAGTCATATAAATCCCCAGTTTCTACTAAGTCAGTTTAATAATATTAATTTACTAACTTACATATGTGAGAAAGAAGGCCTGATGATTAGCCAACAGACAGTGGGCTGCGTAGGCAGCACTGTCCCTCCCATGAGGCAGTGCAGAATTCAGCCTCCAAAGACTTTCATGCTTGGGGTAAGTGTTGGGGAGGTTGATTTTTTTTCCCCTGCTTCTGTGCCAGCTCTGCTTTTTCCACCTCTCTGCAGTAACAAATGATGGTGCACAAGGCTGGGTGTGAACGTAGAAATAATAGGTTTTGTCAAGCTGATGAGCTGCAAGCAGCTTGAATTTTCAATCTTTCTTTTCCCTAGGAAAAACTGCATATTTTTATTTGTGTAAAGTCATTCCCACAGCTGCAGTCTCTGGTGTGCGTGTGCGCACATGTGTGGGTATTGCAAGGTAATAAAGTGCTGGGCAGCCACTGATTGTTTTTTAAGAAGCAACCAAACAAAACTGGCCAGCCAGATTTCTGGCTGGAGTGTTTGAGTAGGAAATGGATCCTCAACGGGTGCTTGCTGTCCAGGCTCTTTGATGTATGTGATTCCCAGCCCTGGCCATTTTTGGTCCTGTTGACATTTCCCTGCAAGGTGACCTCTAATATGTTAGGACGCTTTCAAAAAGTAATAATGATTAAACTGGTTACTACACAGTGATGAACACTTCTGGCTACCTCTTTATTCCAATAATAATAAAGAAAAACAGATCTTCCCAACTCTGACAATGACTCGAGGTCATATTATAACATTCATGATGACTTCTGTGTGTTGACACAGATATCCTCAGTAGACACAAACATATGTAGCAAAAGAAAAAACAAGTCTCCTATTCCTGTGCCACCTTTAAACTGGAAAAAAATTGCAATAGAACCCTGAATCTGGAAACTGAACATGATAGATCCCTAAAATATTGAATATAAATATGATAATGTGTAAAACAATATAAAAAGACTATTAAAAAGCTCATTTGACTACATGCATAAGAGGAAGAGAGAATAAATCAATATTTTATTTGTCTTATCTAAAAAGACTTGACTTACGACTAGCTTGTGTAAAAAGAGCATAATTTTGTTTAAGTACATACTTTCAGACATTAACCACTTGCCATATGTTTCTAAAATGATAATTATAAAAAGGACCTTTTAGTGCCTGAGATTTTGTCTGGAAATTGTGCCAACTCCTATAATACTTCAAGTATGTGCCTTCTTTGGGGGCATTAAGTTTCAGTCCTGCTGGGTTTTTTTAAATAAAATTCCTAGTCATAAAGTAATTCTAATTAATTACTGACCCTCCCAAAAGGAATCCCCCCTTGTCTAAGACCTTTCCAAGGTAAAAGAAATGTCTTTTTAAAGTACTATAATAGCTGTCTGAAGCTGCAGTAGTTCTAAAGATGTTTTCAGGTGGGTACTAAAATATATGAAATCAATTGGCTTTCAGAATGTGGTTGGCCACAAGATAAGTGTTTGTATGAACATTAAAGCTGGTTGTATGTTCACTTACCTTCCTCAAGGGGTATTACTCATAAAATCTGTAATCAACACAGAATATTAGAAATGTTTTTGTAAAAATTTTACATTGTCTCAAAGAGTCAACCTGAGTCTTCCCTTGAGTAGTATGACTACAGTCTTCCCTGGGCTCTGGATCACAACTATCAACAAATAATTAAAAATTCTTCTAGCAGCATAGTTTTCTTCCATCAATGGTTGACTTATGCAAGAGGACACAGAAGCTGTTTCAGAAAGAGGTATTCTCCATGTGGTGTGCTTAGGAAGAATTGCAAAAATCACTCACACTACCATTTAATTAGTAGCTACTGTCTCAATTTTGCTTTCTCCTTTAATTTTTAAGTCATTTGCTTAAAAAAATATATATATGGTATATATATGTGTGTGTATATATATAGGCTTATGTCTCAGAAAAGGATGACAAACCTTTTCTATAAAAGTTCAGAAGAGCTCCAGAGGGAGTAAGAGTGTATACAAACAATGCTTGTAGAAATCCTACCATTAAAATGCATAGAATCCTAGAATTTCCTTAGTTGGAAGAGACCCATTGGGGTCACTGAGTCCAACTCCTAGCCCTGCACAGGACAGCCCCAAGAATTACACCATGTACTTGGGAGCATTGCCCAAACACTTCTTGAACCTCTGCCAGGCTTGGGGCCATAACCACTGCCCTGGGGAGCCTGTTCCCATGCCCAACACCCTCTGGATGAAGAACCTTTTCCTGATATCTGTCCTAAACCTTCCCTCATGCAACTTCAGGCTATGCTCTCAGGTGCTGCCACTGATCATCAAAGAGATGAGATGGGAGCCTGCTCCTCCTCTTCCCTTCACAAGGAATTTGTAACTGCAATGAGGTCTCCCCTCAGTCTCCTCCAGGCAGAACAGACCAAGTCACCTCCTCACAACGTTTCTTCTCTAGGCCCTTCACCATCTTTTTAGCCCTCTTTGGACAATGGACATATTAGAGATCTTTCTCTCTGAGCAACACTTCTAGGTTTACAAGGCTGGTCTTTTTTCCACTTGTTGATTTGGACACACAGACTCCTCAGCTACAGTAAGGATTTGCTCCCTCAGAATACATACAAGTGCTCTGTGATTAATTCCTAGGGATTTTGAGGCTTGAATGGGGTTTCTGACTTCCCCTGAACATGCCAGATGCTGAGTGAGTGTGCTGCCATCCAAAAAGGTGCATGTGGTCCAACGGGTTGACCCCCCATTAGCTTAAAAGTCAAAATTTCCTGTTATGACCTTCACATGCCACTTCATGTGCTTTCATGGGTGAGCAGATGCCTGTTTCATACACCTGATTGATTACCTTTGTTTATGATTTCAAAACATTTGTTCCTTAAACTACAATTTTTAGCAAATGGTAGGGAGAGAAGGTCTTGTGGTGAGTTCCTGTGCAGACATAAATAATTCGGCCTTAGATACATAGTGAAGTTGAATGGACTAAGTTAATACTTTGGAAAGTGTTTCATATTGACTGAATGCTGCTCTAAACATTTTGCCAAAGTTCTCTGATTCTCTAAAATTGCCAGTAAAGTATTTTCTGTTACCTTGTTGAGAATATCTTGTCAGTATTTGTCTTGTGCCTCTAACTCAAATTACATGAACAACCATAAGCCCTTTTACAAGCCTTGTCAAGAGAGTTTTTTGAGGCCTTACAGAGGGTTTCACTTTCACATTACTAATCATAGCTTGTTTTACTTGGTACTTGAGTAGAAGGAAGCTTTTTCATCCTACATGCCGAATAAAAATAGAGGACCCCACAGAAAAATTTCTGCCTGCCCTAGCTAAAGCAAATACTGGGAAAATTTAATTTGCAGGAAAACCTTAAGGAAGAGTAGTGATAGCTGAAAGCAGCGGTTGACTAATCTGTAGTCCTCAGTGTTACTATTTGTCCCATGTCTATTTCTGAGGATGGTGAAGACTTTGTGCCTCCAAACTGATTAAATCCTAACACTGCTGCTGGTATTGTCTCGGCTGCTAAAACAGCTCAACACTTTGCTCTGGGTTGGGGTAGAGAATGACTGAGGAAGAGACTAAGAAAATTAATCAGAAGTGTTCATATAATGATTTGGGTTGCAAGGAACCTTAAAGACTGCCTTGTTCCATAGGCTTTCCCATGGCCAGGGACACCTTCACTAGACCAGGTTACTCAAAACCTTATCCAACCTCAACCAATTGGTGAGGAGTGTGTATTAATTGAAACCAGCTGTGTACTCCTCACTGAAACCACAGTGTTACCCAGAACAAATTTGCTTACACCCACAAATGAAGTCAGAAACAGTTCTGAGCAGGCTGTAGGAGTTTTCCAAGACCTGGATGAAGCAGGACTCATTTGAGATTGCTTGACTCAGGGCAGCTACCAAACAGCAAAGTGCTTATAAGACATTGAACAATCACCAATGTGATATTTTCCTCTCTCTAAAAGTCTCTTTTAAAGAATTAATTTTCATATTTTCACTACTTCTCTTACGTTGAAATTTATATGCAAGTGAGTTATGTCTGCTGTGGGAAACAGCTTTAAAATTCCTTGTCATTTTTGCATTTAAATTCTTAACCATAACATTACATTAATGTAGTTGCACTGAATATTAAATTGATTTAAAGTTATTAATACTACACACAATATGCACTCTTTAGCATGTAAATATCTTAAAGCAGTAACAAAATGCAAATTGGAAAATGTTATTCACGTTCTTGATACAAGTATTAGCTTTCTGCATTAATTCCTGATGGCTTATAACCATTATAGCAAAATGACTTGAATGGAATTCTTTAATTTATAAAAGTGTAAATGAGCTCTGAATCAATTCCTGGACCTTGTAGTGTTAAAATATGTCTATTCATTTTTGAGTGTAGTGAGTGAATCCTTATAAAGCCACTTACAAAATAGCTACCTCTGGCAAATGTGTTGAGTTGAAATTATGAATGCTTCAGAAAAAACTGTTGTGGTCTTGTGAGCTAGAATAAAAAAGTCCCAAACCTTAACCTGTGTTTACACGGTAGAAAAATAAGTGCAGTTCTAACACAATTAGGTATTTACCTAAAGTACTGGATCAGAGTGATCAGCAGGAGCATAAAGGAACTGACAGTCCCTTTCAAGACATTCCCTGTTGGCTGTCTGTAAATCTGTGATCTTAGTGCTTAGATCCCTAAAATGGCAGCAGATTATGATGTGGCAGTGCCACCACCAGTGAAAAACAAACCAAGCAGAGAATAAGGCAGTCAAAAACTTTATATACCTAATATGGAGCTCTACTAGACCTCCATTCAAACTGTGGTCTTCCAGTTTCTCTTCCCTGTTGTGGTGAGGATGTGCATACGATCTTAAATAAAGCTTATCACCTCAGATATTCTGTTCCCCCCTTCCCCCCACCTCCTTTATTTCCCTTTTTCCTCAAAAAAAGTGGAATTCTTCAGGGAAGGTACTTTGTGCTGGTGTACCACCTTGCCCTGATCTGGGTTGAACCTCTGGATGCTGCTGTGATGCAAACCATTCTCTAATCCAGCATTTTTCCATCTCCAAAATTCTTTAGAGAGAAAATACTGCATTTACAGCAATTAAGAAGAATATTTCTCTTCTCCAAAACAACAACTCACCTACCATGAGATTAGTATGTGCTTCCACCACGAATGCTGTAGGTAAATGCTGTCAAAAATAGATTATAGTTTTTGCTGAAATTTTCTATGCTAATGCACCTTTTATGCAAAACAATCACTAGAATTATTTTTCCTAAATGTCTTTTCCTTATGCAGATAGTGTTAATGGAAACACATTCTATAATGAAAACTGTTTACTATTTGATTATAAAAGCAGCTTCTATAACACAGATCTCTTTAATGAAAATATATTGTAAACACAAACTCTTTAAAATACATTTTAAAATATCTTTATGCTGCAGCACTCTTCAATGGAAATGTCCATATATACTGCACTGATTATTTTCTATTAAAACACATTTAACAAATCCTGTTTTAAACCAATATCTAGATCAGAATTTATATGAACAATTTTAGCTAAACATCCTAAACACAACTTCATACAGAAAGAAACGTTTAAGGTACTTCCTGTTGATTAAATGTTGATTAACTGCGACTTTTTTATTTTCAGTTGGAAAAGTGGGGAAATAAGGGTAATACAAGTCAGTTTTGAGGGCAGTCACATTAAAATATGCTTTACTTTCAGGTAAAATTGTTCTCAAAGAAAGTTATATAGAACTGCCTCTTCAATCTTTCTTCTCTACTCTTGGGTTTAGGAGGCTTCACCACTATGGCCCTTAGGCAGAGCCTGTATTAACAAAAATTCACATACTAGTGGCCAGCAGCAGTGAAAAACAGCACCACTGGGTAATAGCCCGAATTCGTCAGTGACCTCTCAAGAAAGATTTTGGTTGTAAAGAGGTACATTCTCTCAGGAGAAGGTGAGTTAATCCACAGCCTTGCTTTTTCAAAGAAGCACTTCCCAAAGCAGTTTTGTGGCTTTTGCCCACAACAGCAGCTCCACTGTGGCTGACAAGAGCCCTGTAATCATGGTCCCTGTAACAACTGCTCCATAAAAGTTTTTCCATCCTCTTCATTGCAGCACCTGAATCTCTGCCAGGTGATCATGCCTGGGTCTTCCTCGCTGAGCCCCTGCTGGCAGAGTGACTGTCTGTGACTTGAGTAGGTCCTGAAGAGGGAGAAAAAGAGTCCTGAAAGGTTAGAACTTTGAGATTCAGAGGTCGTAAGATGCCACCTCTGCAAAGCAAGAAATTCAGTCACCAAGGCAAAGAATCTTTATTTTCATTGTCAAGCCTTGTCCTATCACATGATTGGGAACTGCTAAAAATGCAGCTGCCAAGCCCTCCTATTCCCACTGTTTTTGCAAGAGGTAGTGACCTGTAAGAGCAAATTATCTTTCTTTTTTCCTTAAAACTGAGTTGCTTAGGGTTTAAATCTAAATGAAACTAAGTGATTGCTTTATTTCTCCAGTTATTCATGTGCAACCAAATAGACTTTTGAGACCCTCCCGGGGTGACTTATTTGTCTTTGAGCTCCATGAAATGATACACGGAGAGCCACCAAGTAGTTTAAGCTGGGAAAGATGCTCTCTGCTTGTTAACTTAATAAGAATGGACTGGCTGCGATTTGGGAAGGATCAGTTCCTCCTTTAAAGATTAAATATTATAATTGACCTTATTTTAAAATTGCTATTCTCTAACGCATTTGGGTTTTTATAGTTCTAGCAAATATGTTGGAAACATTCATTGGGGATGAAAGGTTTGGATGTGTAAAGAGGTGCACTGGGAACACACAGGGAGAATGTGGGCCAAAGAAGAGATGCCGTGGCTTGCTCTCTGATTTTCAGTGTCCAACGTTCCCACTGCCTTACAGAGGAGAGAGGTATTGGATGTTCTGTGCTCTCTATAAACCTATTGAAGAAGTTTCCAGGCTTTGGCATCACATCAGATAGAGATGTATTTTAAAATTCTTTAGGTGACTTTAAATGGACTCTTTCAATATGTGAAGTTATAGTTTCCTATTGTAGAACAGTGGGAAACTGAAGCGCTTAGACAGAGAGCTATATTTAAAATCTTAGCATTTTCATACAGCTAGCTTATTTCAAGGGCTATAACAGGCTTGAAGCAAATCATCCATTGTCCTGGTTCAGGCTGTACATGATAAGCCCTCCATCTCATTCTGTTCAGTGTTATTTCCCTTTTTGTTTTTGCTCTCTCTTAAAACTCCAGCAAGAAAAGAAAACAACCTCAATACTCAAATATCTTGCATCGTGTTGCTACCATGCATCTTTCACCCTTAGCCATAACAGTAACATTAAATCAGTATTTAGCAAGGATAAGTATTAGGAAAAGGCTTCTGTGCCATAGTTGCTCAGGATTTTTCTCTACAAGTAAAAGGACAAAGTTTTAAATATGGCTTTTGTTTCAGTGTAACATTACAATAGATAAACCTTCAATAACAGTGAGCTGTGACATTTACAAAGAGGAAAACCTTTGAACACAGAGATTTAGCAGATTCTCAGGATTTTCAAGAGCAAATCTAAAATATTGCATCTCATCGTCCCCAGCTGAGCTCTGTGGACATTCACTGAGAAAAATCACTTTCTGTCTGCTGTAAAGAAGACTTCTGAATGTGTCCATTTTTTCCTGGCAATTTTACCCACACTGAATCTGCTTCATGGTCTGAATTTTGGTCTTCTTTTTGGAGTTGTTACAAATGGTCTTAGGGAATGAAGAAGGAGACAAAGTTTTGGTGCCTAAAAAGCCATGCTATTAAGTTCTGTCTGCAATCTTTGAACTTTGGTGTAAAAATATGACCTAGATATGGGGCTGAGGAATTGAGTAAAGGAGCAGTATCTATTGATCTCTGTGGACTTTAAGGAAGGTAAAGTGGTTTATAGGCTCTCTTTACTGTCACTGCCTAGAACAGCTGGGCAAAAAGAGAGGAAATGGCTTTCTCCCAGTACTTGTCAAATAACTGATCTGCAAATTATCCCTCCAAGGGACAAGGTGGACAAAGAGAGTATGTTCATAAATCAAGAGTAAAGTTGCAGTACTGTGGCCAAAATTCAGAGAGAAGAATTAAATAAAGTTTTATGGGTTAGAAAATTGACTGTTAAAAATTGAAATAATTATTTTATTAATAATCTACATGGGCTACCAGATAATGATTAATTAAATGCAATTTGTATTACCGAATTATCCAATAAGAACAAGTTATATATGTACATTATATGTTGATATATTTCATACAAGTAATGCTCCGTAAATGAGTATGTGCCCAATATTTCCAGGTATCTTATGCCCAAGAAAATCTGATTCAATAGCCTGTGCAAGCTGCAAAGAAAATGTGAGGAAATTCTTGCAACAAAGAAAACCTGCAAAAGTGAAGTCTATTTTTTCTTCCCTATCATGTGGGAAACACCCATCATATTACACTGACATACTCTTTGATAGGAAATAACTAATTTCTTGAGTTTGCAGTTGCTTGGTTGAACGAATTTAACAAAACATGTTAGAGTACAGAAAATCTAGTTATTCAATTACCCTTTCTGTTGTGCAATAAAAAAAACCCCAGAGCACAGCCCAACAAAATACTTGAGTGTTTACAAGCTGAAATATATTTCAGTAGCATCTGATTAGGAGTTAATATCTTAGGCGATATATCAGCACTAAATGTACTACCCCAACCGAAATAATAAATTTCATTTTACTTGTGCTTAATAGCAAGCATGAATCAGAAAATGTTTCCTGAATTTTATTAAAATTCTGTTATAGCTCATTTATAACTGAGGACAATGAAGTGCGTACAGAATACAGAATGGTATAATCAATGAAAAGATAAAGAGCTCCAAGCTACCTGTTCTATATTGTTAACATAAATGGAAAATAAGATTGGACCAAGATAAGAGTTTTGCAAGGCTGTCTTCGTTTTTATTCTCAACAAAATTTGTTCCTCTATGATTTGACACGCAGTTTATTCTGAATAGGGGCCTAATCTTGAAGTCTTCACCCAGACAATGAATGCATGGGCTGCACATGGCCTCAGAGCAGCATGTATGTGTTTGTGGTGAGTAGGACTTGGTGCAATTAAGGCACCTCAATAAAATGAGACCTGAAGTACTTCAGCCTGAGCCTGCAGTACTTCAGAAGCAGCTGACAGAATCCCTCACTTGTGTCTCCTCTGATCTGTATATAGTGGAAACTGTGTGGCCTACAGAAACTGAGTGATCGAACAGCATCACTGGGTTTCTGCAGTAAAAATTACATAATGTGCTTTTCAATGCAGCTGTACTTGGGAAAATTGCAATGCTGTTTTTGAGGGGCAGCTGAGCAAAAATGCACATTCTATTGAAGCTTCTTTTGGAGTAAATCCAAATATCTTGAGCATGTTTGCAATAGAACTGAATGTTTTTTTCCTTAGGCTTCGCAATACACCAGTCTCCAGGGATGACTATTATCCTTTGGAATTTACATTGACTTCCTTGAGTTGTGTATGCCTGTTCACGTGTGTGTGTGTGTGTATATATGTGTGTGTAAAAATCCTATATGTGTGCAGCTATTCTATCTCTGAGATGCTCAAGATAGAGGACAGTAATGAAAGACAAAGATTTATCAAATGCCTCTGCTTGAGTTTCTTTTTTCCAGTAAGACATCAGAATATTTTGATCTGCAGGTACTATAAAGTAATATAGAGTTTTATTTTGCATAGTCAATGCAGTGTTGGCTTTGGCAGAGGAGAGGAGGTCAGGTGTTTGCCACCTGAAGCAGTATTTTCAGTTTGGAACAAACGACATTTAGTACTGGCCAAGATGCTGCTATTAGATCTGTAGGTGAAGAACTCAAAACTACACTTGGAATTTCTTACTACCAAAATTCTTTTTCTATAAGAAGTTCTTTCTTGAGACTTTCTACTTTTGAGCATTACATTTTTACTGAAAGTGAGTGCCATTACAAACGTTAGGCACAGAAAAGTGAAGCAGCAAGAGCTGTAATATCTGCTGTTTAAACTGTTAAGCCATTTTGTAAAGCCTCAAACGTTGGAAATGCAAGGAATTAAAAATACATTAAAAATACATTTGTGATGTCTAGAAAGTACCATTGGAATTCAATAATTCCCCTTTTTCTCAATATAATGTTACCTCTCTTACTTTTATTTCTCTATTTATGTATTTAAGCACAAATGTGCATGTGCACTTATACTGTATCAGGTTCCCAGTTAGAGATCTGTAATTTAGACTGCACATATACATCATTACCAGATCTCTACTGCTTACTGCTGCTGAGTGGTACGTAGGTGATAATAGCTGGACACTCTTCACTGAACATCTGATGCCTGAACTAAGAACAGCATAAACTGAATCAATCCTGTAAAGGCGAAAGATAGTAGGGTTTTTAAAATTTATTTTTAAAACTTAATTCCATGTCCTGAAGGTGAGTGAGAAGTCTCCGCTTCCCTGTAATGTCTTATAATTTACATGATTTCTCAGTATTCAATAAATTAATTGCTTGGTTCTTGGAAATAAATTATTCTCTTCTCCCAGCTTTAGGGAATACCTATAATATTTTCTTTTAGGAAATATCTATGAAGTTATTTTGTGTGCAGAAATCTTTATTTAGAATTTTTTGTGACTGCCACAGATTTATAACTCTGAAAGAACACAGTAGTGGAATTCCTAAGGAAAAGGAAGAGGATATATCACCATAATACTGAGAGGCCTCTTTTGGAAACTGTCCAAGAGAGAAATTCTATCCCTATCTATCCTTCCCCAAATTATTTTTAAATGCCCTACTAACACGAAGACATTTTTTTCATTTTGTTAGTCTATAAAATTAAAGACTCAAAAATATCCAGTATCAGAACAATTTCAAATCTGTTCTCATCTGAAGAAAAATGCTCTATGCACAGGTATTTATACATATATATGAAAAAAATCCTATTCTTCCTTATCATAAACCTCAGATTATTAGTAGAGCTCACCTAATTTTGGTTCCTAGTTTAATGTCCAAGTTAGAGACTTGGATTTTTCTAGGTGTCTGTTGCTACAGTCCAGTGCCATTTCATAGCAAAATATATTGACTGTCAGTGGGAACTTGACATTTAAAATCCTCCTACACCATTGATCCTCACTGTAAATATCTTTACAATAATCTTTTTATTAAAAAACTTCTAAGAAAGATGAACTAAGGATTGGAAAAGAGCTGTTAATGAGTAAAAAAAATGTAACTAACTCCAGACACACTATAGATATTTGATATAAGATGTTTGGAAGATATTTTAGGTATTAGATATTTTGAAGATTACTGTGAATGTTTATTGACCTTCCACACAGAAATGGCCTATTTGTTAATATCTGAGATCCTAATATAGTTCCTGAATTCATACCATTTTAACTTTTATTCTTTAAATAGAAGCAAGTACAAGTTCACTCCTTTATGAGAAATTATTATTCTTTTTCTAGGATTCCAAGAAAAATAATATTAGTTCTATTTAACTGGCATAAGTGCAGATTATTTTTATCATTAAAGAAGTGAACCTACTCATTAGAAATATAATAAAAGTAATAAAAAAATTAATTAAGCAGTTTGCCCGACAAGGATACACAGGAATCTTCTTACAGGAATCCACAGAGATCTCTGTGTGGTTGCAGAACACAAAAAACCCTGCAGCTGGCGCTTCTAATTTAATGCTGCTTGTAACTTGAGTCATCTCAGCAAAGAAGTCAATATTGGGCTCCTCCAGATGCTGATCCCTGGGCTTCTGAGTTTGTGCACTTTGAGAAAGAGCTAGGACAAGGACAAAGCATTTTCCATGGCCATATATTAATTATTTTTCGTAACAGACATATGACTGTTATGAAAAATTATCAATAGCTTTTAATTATCATTACCAGGTACAAATCATCTAATTCACTGACAAACGTCAGTCACACAAACCTGATTTCCGTGTACTGACCCTCACCTCATTTTTTAAACCACAGCTTTTATCACAAGAGGCATCCTTTCAGATGGTCAAGAGTTATGGCTGTCATCAACACCATACAGGGCACGTTTTTTTTCAGCCTATTTCATAAATTCTGTTCCCAGGTACTTTTAGAGAGCATTTTATTTGGTCCATTTTGGCTTCAAATGAGAGTTGAGTAGTTTTGTCTCCAATCCATTCTGCCTATGCACTTTGTGTATCCCTTCACTTCAACTGCCAAAATTTGGATTGTGTTTTGTTAAATAAAACTCCACATAACATAGGGACTGCTCAAATTTATAAAGTAAAAAAAAAAACATAGAAGGCTCAGATCTTCACGTGGCACAAGGACCTTGATCCTGAACCTTTCCATGTGAAATATGAGGACAGGAGTAGTTCTGATGCGTGTTAGCTATGATATAAATCAGGAATAGCTGCTCTGAAGTTAGCAGAGCTTTACTAGTCTAAAAAGGATGTGGGAAGATCAGGCTACACATACAAGACTAATATAAATGTGAAATTATCTGTGTCTTTTTGTGTAGGCATAGGTATCAAGATATTTTTTAGTTTCAGAATTATCTCTGCTACTAGAAGAATTTTTGTCAAAAAAAAAGAAGAAATTAGATCTAGAACATAAAATGTTTGATTCTGAATTATTTGAAGGTGTTGTTCATGTAAATGCTATGGGACATGTTTTTTTTAATCTGCTGTCATTTGGACTTCACTACTTAGATTTCAAATGTAATTATACTTGCCTGTCCCTAGACTACACGAACGAAAAATTTGCCAGAGATGTTCACAGAGTTAATTCACTCTTGAGATACATACCTTTTCAAACACTCTTAATTGGTGAGTATATATAAGATCGATTGCATTAGGCAAATTTACTGAAATGGAAGGTCTGGATCTTAGAGATTGTTTTCATAGATGAATTAATCAAAAAAGTTGTCTATATTGCTCCTAGATAATATTGCAGAAGACTCTCTAGGAATAACTGTACACTAGCAAGTCAATAGTCCTGGTTAGCATTGGAAGAAAAAAAACACTGTGTTGGTGTCCCTTCACTAAGATTTAGAGTAATTTCTGAAAAAAAAAAAAACCATGTGAGACTTGGTAATTTCGCACAAAACCAAAATTAACTTTATTGATTTAATACAGTTCTATGTTTTGTGTAGGCATCTCTCCAGACACCTTTTTTTTTTTCTTGTTTTGTTTTGGGGTTTTTTTTGGTTTTGTTTTAAAACCCTCTTATAGATGTAACCTATACACATAACAATATAAATAATAACAATGGGATTTACGTCTGTGCAGCTGGTATAAAAGTGGACATCATTTGGAGCCAGCTGTGCCAATACCTGTTGTGATGGAAATGGAGTTATGATTGCTAAATATTCATTTGGTTGCTGAGATGTTTATTAAATGAATGTTGGTTTAGATTAATATAAGCCTTTATGGAAAAATCAGCAGGGTGGAAACAGAGTACATCAAGGTAAGCCAGATATTCAGACATTCTTAAAGGGCATTGGCAATGTAGAATGCCTCTGCAGTCAAAAATACTTCAGTAATCAAAAGGGGGAAAAAAACAGACCTAAGGAGTTGTTTTGGGAGAACATAAAAGTTACAGGATCCCATTGATTTCTGCAATATCTCTGACCAGTTTCTCAGAAGGGCAGTTTGGAGAAGAGTTTGGTTAACTGCACAGTGCCTAAAGTGGGGGTTTGCTATTTTTATTCTGAGTTTCATTACCATTGACAAAATCAATAACAATTTGTGAGAACTCCTCCAGGAGTAGCTCAGTGATGCAGAGACGTAGCCAAGGGAACTTAGGTGAGGTTTGTCCAAAGGAGAGGAGAAGAAAGGTGCATCCAAGCAGATGGCTGAGGCTGTAGGGTCACCCACATCCCTCCGCAACATCCTGTTTCCCCAGTGCTGTAGAGGAGACATTTGTGCATCCCTTGGTTTTCTTCCCTACTTTGGGAAAAGAAGTAGGAAGAAAAGTGTTGTTTACTATATCTGGGCCTTGAAAGCCTGAGAAATGCATTTCACACAGTGTTATGCCTGAAGAAAACTTTGCTTCCTTCTGATGTGTGAGGCCAAGCTATTTAAGTACCACTGTTATGTAAATATTTACATTTGTAAAAAATATTTTTCTCGTAATAATTATATCTATTCAATGCATACCATACTCACTTAGCAGCAAACATTAAAACAAGATCCTTACAAAGAGAAACCCTAATCATTTGGCAAAGAAGAGTGCAATAATCCTCTGCTTCTTGCTCCCCCCTCCATTTTAATTGTTAATAACTTTTCAGCATGCAGGAGAAGTAATCTCCCACCATGCTAAAGCAGTCAACCTAATTGAAAAGAAATACAAGTCATCTAGTGCACAGCTGAAAAATTCAGCTAAAATGCAATCTGTCATTATCTTTCCAATGCCAGTTTTAAATAGGTATTAAAGTAAATGGGGGAAGCATCTTCTCATTTCTCTTGCGGTATCATTTCATTTCTACAGAAATCCCTAATCCCCAAATGAAGATTCTGACTGATACCCAAAAAACACTCAAGACTCAGCCTCAAGTGTCTTGGAAACCAGATCCAAAAATAGAGGAAAAATTTCCCTATCATGAATTAATCTCATTTGAAAATGATTTTAAAAATACAGTTTATGCAATGCAAATCCTCACTCCCAGAATAACCTGTATTTGTGGTTGTTATGCCACAGTCAAGAGATAAATTACTGCTCAGCGAGCTGTTTCAGCACGGCAACATGAACTGCAGCTAGGATTAAGGAAACTGATGAAGCATAACGTACCATGAAAGAAATGAAAACATTTTATAGGACATATGGGTATTATTGACAGGTTTCTACTTTTTGATACAATGAGCTCTTTCAGCAGGAGATCATATTTGAAAAGTATTCTGCATTAGGAAATTATATGCCACATTTAAAAGTATTCACACTTTTAGTCCCCAAATTATTATGCGCTATATAACACTTTTCAATTTAATTGGAAGAATATTGTATCATGATGCTGAAAACTTGTTTAATGGAGATAATATTTCAGCTTGGTAGGGAAAGTTGGATTCATTTGAAGCTGAGACATCCTCAGATTTGTAATTACCAAAGCATGCTTCTGAGTAGGTAAAAGTACATTGAAAATATGTCAGATGGGGCCTTATAGAAAATCCATCAAGCCCTTAACAGGTCAAGCTCAAAAAATATCTTACTAAAGCTATTACCATCAAAGTGTATTTGGTTCTGGTCTCAGGACAACTTTCTTCAGACTGCTTCACTGACTGAAATTCCCACAACTGAAGAAACCTCAGAATCTGTACTATATCACATGTGTTCAGCAGGTGTAACAAAATAGATGGTTAAAAAGATACCCCTACATGAAGTTTGAAAAATTGAAAAAGAGAGTTTTTAGCATTCTACTCCAAAACACAATGGCTAATTATTTTTTCCTTCGGCAGCCTTGCTTATTCTATTCCTTCCCTGAAGTAGTAAAAGATTCAGCTAGATTGAACAAAGTCTATGCTCTCAGGAGAAATCGTCTGCTGTTAGAAAATTACATGACATTTCTTATGTATTCTTTCCAGTGTTCACAAAATGGAAAATTTTGAGCTTCAAAAGAGACCTCCATTGCAGCTACAGTTGTAGTGGTAGAGAAGAAAACAAGAAATAGGGTTAGGAAGAATCACATCCTACTGTGTACATTCTACAAAGTCCTTGTATATGAATCAATAGCTACTAGTGCTGTAGAGGGATCTAATTCAGTAGTTTTCAAGACTCTTTCTGTGAGGTAGTATAAGTCTCTTCTCACTCAGTCTCCAGGTAGTCCTAAAATCATGGGGCACAGATGCTTAGCACAAGATTTCTTTGCATGGTGCTTCTCTAAACTATTTTTTTTTGATCTGTCTGCATTCTGCTAGGGCTTGCACATAAACATGGTTAGTTACGAAGCTTATTGTCTCATTGGTGGGAATCAGTACCAGAGAGTAGGTTTAGATTAGATAATAGGAAAAAAAATCTTTACTGTGTGGATGGTGAGGCACTGGAACAGGTTGCCCAAAGTGGTGGATGCTCCAGCTCTGGAAGTGTTCAAGGCCAGGTGGGATGGAACTCTGAGCAACCTGGTCTATTGAAATGTGTCCCTGTCCATGGTGAGGGAGGCTGGGACTAGTTGATCTTTAAGGTCCATTCCAACCCAAACCACTCCATGACTTGATAGATATCAAGCTCCAAAACTTGATAGACATTTCCAGTAAGGGGAAAAAAGCACTTTTTGTCTGACTTTTATATTTCTTTTGGTGCCATTTTATAAGTCAAAGCTCAAAAAAGATAAATTTCTGGTGGGACTCACACAGGGAAGTATTAAGCCCTGGAACAGGTTCCCTAGGGAAGTGGTCGAGTCACCATCCCTGAAAGTGTTCAAAAAATGAGTAGGTGTGGCACTTTTTGATCTGTTTTAGTGGGCATGGCAGTATATGGTTGAAGGTTGGACTTGACCTTGGAGGTCTTTTCTCAGTGTAATGATTCTATGATTCTAAAATGAAGGAAAATAAAAGAACACTGAGGAGAATCATGCTGAAGACTGGTTGGAATATGAACTACATGATTTTATGTAAGCTGCATTATTCTTCACTGCAAACCAAAATCTAAAAGAAGTGTTTTTCATGCTCTCTGTACCTGATTTGGAATCTGGGAAGAAGGGACAAAACAATGACAATAATAATAAAAGTGATATTAATAATAATCTCTTGCAGGGGCAGAGAGAAAAAAGGGAATTTAGGTGATATTGTAGTGAGACTGCATGTAGAATGCAGATTAGTATGAATTAGGTGAAAGAAAATGTTTGTGCAAAACACTGCCTATCTGAATACAGATTTCATAATCAGCACAAGAAGAGGTTGAAAACAGAGAATGTTATTTTTATGTCCTACAAAATGTCATTGTTTTCAGAAGTTATGCTGTATTGAATGCATCATATTATACAGCAAGGGATCTAGATGAGAAAATCAAACCAGGAAACTCATAACACCCAAAACATCTACTTTTCAAAAGCAGACTACTAAAACGAAAGAGACAGCAAAGGCAGAGGAACGATATTTTCTTTACATTTGGTAAGAATGACTTGCCCATGGTTATAACTATGGCATATGAAAAACTTTCAGTAACCTTCCCCCCGTTACAATCTGGTTTAAACGCAGAAAAGCAAAGCAAGCTAAATCTTTGTGGATAAACTGGAAAGAACTTAGAAGGTTCAAAATATTCCCAGAAACAAGATTGAACCAAGTGAGGTTAGATGTTGATGCCAAAAAATGGATGTATTTTATTTAATAGTAAAAGAGGCAAAGAGAAGGGAAGAGAAAAGAAAGAAAGAAATGGAAAAAAGAAGTGTGCGTGGGGGGTGGGGGAACAGGGAGAGGTGACAGGGGTTAGGTGGAAGCATATCACCCATCTGAGGGTCCCAACAATGTCTCGTTGCTCCCCTCCATCTGCTCTGCTGCTGGTGAGGGTCCCTCGTCGCCGCCGTGGCCATGCTGCCACACACCACCGTGCCACGCGCCACGCCACACCGCCACACGCCAAAGAGTGCAGAATCCCGTGGATTAATATACTCTTTGGGCCAGGTGGGAACACCCATGTGCCTCCTCTTGCAGGGACTGGCTTGACGCTGTCCCTTGCAATATTGAGGGTCTGTTGCATCATCTCTGCTGCTCTGGTGCAGGGTCTGGGGACCCCTTTGAGGGGGGCCCCTGTGGTGGGCCATGTCACCCCTTCTGCTGTGGATAACCTTCCCCCTCCCGGTGAGGACCCCTCAGCTGGGCTCCTCTGCACAGTGGAGGATGGGCAGTCACTGCATCTCTGACCACAGGCTCTTTCAAGATACCCAAAGCCTCTCCTCCCCCCACCCTTTGGTGGAGGGTCTGTTCGAGCCTGGCAGCTGATAGCCCTGGGGCTGTGGTCCTCACCTCGGAGGTGTTAAGCTTGTTCTCCATGAATGACCCCAGCCCTGAGTTGTTACTTTATCTTATCTTCATCAGCAAGCAGTGTAAGGCCTCAGTCAGGGCCCCATTCAGGGTACAGTAGTCTTCTTTGCAGCTTTTGTAATACAGTTTTAAAAGTCCTTCAAGAAAATGTTTAAGTCATAAACTATAACATTTCAGTTTCTGACACCCCCACATCAAGCTATCCGCACTTCTGGTGGAAACTACCTCTTCTGTCTGCTCTACAACATGTAAGTTAAAAAGTAAATAGTTAGAAAACCTTAAATTATACTTCTTATATATACTTATTTATACTTCTTATACTACTTACTTATACAATATGGAAGTGCTAACATGCAATTTTCAAAACAGAATGTGGGTTCTATATATTCTGTTGCTCTCTGCCAGAGAGCAGGGATTAAAGGTGGTCAGGTTCTCTTGAGGGGAAAGAATATAAGCAGAACAGGATACTCCAGAACTCTGATTAAGTGTTTGCAGGTTATATTTATCACAGAAATTTCTTAAAATTATTAAAATGTCTGTTACCAATTGGCCGCTGGTTAAGTGTTCATAGACTATTTAGAGTTCCAATAGGATGATTGCTTTTTTTTTTTAGTATCTAGGGAAATGCCCTCAATGTGTAGGCTGAGTTACCATAATAGTTTTTCTTCTCAGTCCATGTCTCCTAAGCTTGTTCTACACATTCTTTCAGTTAAACTTTGTAATTAAGTTTATTTTGCATTTAATGACTCTCAATCAGATCTATGCTGGGGCTCAGCATAGTAATTGAAACAAGTTGGTCCTGTTTGATGCATATTTGGGGGGGCGGGGGGGGGGGGCGGGTGAGATAAAATTGTTGCAAAAAAAAACCCAAAAACCCTGATAAAAATTATTTTCTATTCCTTGCAAATGCTAAATATCCTTAGCTAAAGTTAACTGCCACAGAAACTGCCCCCAATGTCCTCATCACTAACGACAGGACAAGTCCCAGCTGGAACTATTTATTGGCTTACTCAAGTGCTCCACTGCTTTGTTCTAAATATGTCAACTTTGATTCATCCTCGGGCTTAGTTGCTGTCAAACACTGTTAAGTGGAACTGGAATCAGCATTGCACCTAGGCATCCACTAAGCCAAAACCATAATCACTTCTACAGAAATGTTAGTAATCTGTGGCATTAAAGAGTCATGGCATTTCTGTGAGGGTATCCTGTACAAAAAGGAAGTCTGGTCTCATCTTTGGCACCAGCTAGAGGTAAGAAGTTCATAGCATCAGTACTGAAAGCTTTGGCAACAAGCTTTGTGACCTCAGAAGAGCAAAACCTCTTTTTATCTGTGTGATTGGTACTGTCAGGGTACATGCAGGAGTACATTATGAGACCAGAGTTAGGATTATCCTCACCAACTAAAGCATTGGCAGCATTTAGCTTAACACTTGAATGGAGCTTGTTGGTGTGAGACTAAATGGAAAGAAATATTCATTTTGAGAGATGAATAGTAAAGCACAAAATATTTTAAAGTGGATAAGGGAAAAACAGGTTTCATCTACAGTCTGCAAAAGCAGTTAAAGGAATCTACTCAGACCAGCATGATATCTTCTGCTCGTATCGTGCAAAGGTTTTAGGTAGCATTTGCTCAGATTTCTAAGGGTACTGTTAAGAAAAACAGCATCTGAGAGCAGTATATACTTGAGTGCCGTGTGTGATATTAGGAAGGAATGCTACTAAAAATTACTAATGTAGTAATTTACATTGTGATGAAAACTAAAATTTGAAGACAAGGGTAAATGGAAATTCACAAGATATCTGAGCACACTGTGACTTATTTCGAGCAGGGATCTTCAAAATGTGAAAATGCATCCCAAGGCCTCCTAGGGATGCATACCTTTAGGAATTTATGAAAACCAGTCTTTGACCCAATATTTTTCTTTTCTGCAAAATAGAGAGTGAATGACATGGTCTCAACAGATATTTTAAGTGGTACATAAAGGACCATTCTCTGCAATTGGTTGGAAATGGCTTCAAGGTGTGCCAGGGGAGACATAGGCTGGATATTAGGAAAAGATTCTTCACTGAAAGAGTTATCAGACTCTACAACATTCTACCCAGGGTAGCTGTGGAGTCACCATCCCGGGAGGTACCTGAAAGATGGGTAGATGTGGAACTTGGGGACATGGTTTACTGGTGGACTTGGCAGTGTTGGGTTAACAATCTGAGTCTACAAACTTAGAGGTATTTTACAATCTAAATTATTCTGTGATTCTGTATTTACTACAATGAATTAAGTAAAACTTCTACATAAACCTGTTCTTTCCTTCTTGTAATCCACAGGGCTTTGGACGGCAAGGTTACCTTCACCAATGACCAAGGCTTCTCTTGCAGCTGGCTCTCAACTGTTGCCCAGCTCTCCTATAGAACTCCAGTACTCACTGTCTTTTTGAAAAGGTCAAGATTTTTGGAGCAGAGAAGAGAGACTACTGAGGAATATTACAAATACAGTATCTGAAGATTTCCATCCTTCTCTTCAATATTTTTTTCTAAAAACCTATTCTGGACTTGGAAAATCTTTCAAACATATGTGTGATCTCATAGTTAGGTGGGCCTGAAGAACAGGAATTCCCAGATCCCAGAGTGTCAGCAATTCATGCTGTCTTCACAGCATTGCTGGTTTACCTTTTTAGTGCATACAGCGTGTGTGTGTATGTCTGTGCACAGGGATAAAACACTGGCGAATAAGAATTCTTCACTTACTCTAGCAACAATTATTTGAATATTTTGTGCTCTGGGCAAAGCACAGGAAGAGTTAAGCCTTGTTTAGCTGTCAGCCTGCCACAATATTTACTTTTGTATTTACAAGTATTCAGTGCATCTGATTCAAGCAAAGCTAAGAAAGATTCCACCTTAAATCTATAACACAGCAGAAGTCATATTCTTTTGCAGTATTTTAAAGAAAACATGCAGGCCACATCATGTCAATGGTTAAATGTGCTAAAAACCATTGTGAATGAAATTATTTTTTGAATTTAATTTCAAAATTTCTAGATAATAATAATTTAACTCCTTTTATGTTACGTGTATTCAATTTTATAGCAAACTAAATAGAATTCTGGAAATTGCTTAACCACACATTAGACCAGAAACTTCAATGCTATAATATTTAATTAATGAGGAAAGCACTGTGAATAACTAATGGATTTTATTAATGCTAATATGTATAACAGCAGGAATAGTTGATAGACCAGGGAAAAATTTTTAGCAAGCAATCTGTGGAAGTAAAAGTCACTGAAAGGTAAAATAATAAACTTGTTTGACACACCGAGGAGCTGGTATAACTTTGGTAGTCATAGTATGAAGGCACTGTGCTTGATAACTCGGTAGCTAGAAGGGCCCTGAAGTAACAGCTTTTGACATGCTTGGGAGATCTCATCAAAGAGAAAGGAAGATCCCTGACAAGAGAAATACTAAAAAGGACTCCTGGTGGGAAAGCTGCTGCCATGCAGAAAACTGTTTCAGATAAAGATATCCAAGAAACTCCTGCCCCCTGGAATGCAGCACTGTTTCTAATAATTGATGGAGTATTATTAAGAAAATATGTTGGTAAAGATACATTTGGAATAGTATGAATAACACCAAGTGTACATTAACAAAGTAACATTTCATTAGTTTACTTTTGTTGTTGCTTAAGAAACAAGTTTTGAGCCTTTTGTGGTATACAGGCAGTTATTGGTGTATTGGTAATAAGTGTACATCAGAAGTAGAGTCACACTACCAATGTTGTAGCCCTCTTTAACAGTACTTCAATAAATTTCATAGTAATGTGATTACTGATTAATGCAGCTCTTGTAAATACAATAGCTTTGTAATGCACTTACTTGCATTGACCTAATGTTCCAGACCAACTAAATATTGTACTGCCTCTTCCCCAAGTTTAGTGCTACAAGAGAACAGCTTAGTTCATCTGATGCATAAAGCTAACTTTAAACACAGCCTTGAGTCTCCTGTTAGTAAGGAAACCCAAACTTTTCTGGCTAGTGAAAAAGCCGAGTGTAGCTCAGAGCCATGCCTATGTTTAGAAGAGGTTGGCAGGTCATCCAGCAGCAAATACAAATGAGAACACAAGAAAGAGGAATCTGTCCCTGGTGCGGAATTACTTCTGCAATGCCACCTGGTCCAGAACTTCTTTATAAAACCCCAGAAGGTATCACCTATCAGCTAAAGGGCAGTCTGCAATGCACAACTGGTATATAGGGGAATAGGTGTAGAATAAGTAGAGAAATAAAACGTAATAAAAAGAACCCATACATGCAAGAAAAGTTGTCCTTCTGCAGAAAGTTAGTGACCCAAAACCTGTTTTTTCCATCTGTCTGGTCTTGGTTTGAACTTTAGGTGTGAACAGATGATCTGTATATCACATCACCTTTTGTTCCAGGTCTTTAAAGATCTCTGACCGCTGGAAAAAATCCAAAAACGTTACTCTGCTGCTCACAAAGCTATGTTATGATTTTTAAAACCTTTGATCTTTTTTTCCTGGACAAAGCTGGAGCTTTGAATGCAAAGTTTGAGGGAGTTATACTGCTGTTAATTTCTGGTATCTCAAGTAGTGCCTAGATACAATCCAGAGGCAAAATATTGAAAGAGAAATAAATAAACATATTTTGTTTGACTGGCTGTGTTTTACACCCAAATACAAAACTTGGACAGGAATTAATTTGCTCTTCAAGACACAGGACACTGTGAATTTCCAGTTGGAGACTGTAAATCCAGAAAGGGACCATAACAGTCACCTAAACTTACTACATATATGACAGTGGCCATTGAATTCCCGAATTAGTTCCCATTTAAACCAGCTTATATATCATTTGAGATTTAAATGATGGTTTGAAGAATTCACTATATTGTAGGTCAGTTGATTGGTAGCTCTGTGGTGAAGTAAATTTGGTATTGCCATTGCTAGCCAAAAGATATAGATGTTACATTAGCCCTGCAACTCACCCAAGCTGAGCCCTGCCAGGCTTGTTTTGGCTGCCCTTTCTGGCTTGCATAAAACTGTAGTTCAGCTCTTTGTCTGATGAGCAGTTGAATATTTACTAACTTGTTTTTCTTTAGGTTAGCTCTGTGCAATTCTGTGGTGCAGTGTTATAATAATTTTGTGCATCTCTCTAAGTAATAACCAGTAATAGTAATATATTGCTCTCTCTAGAGTGAAATACCTCTGACCCCCAAAAAAGCAATATGGAGTTGAGGAGAAACAGGCAAAGGATGGTAGCAAAGGCCCTCCTTGAAAGGCACAGCCTGGCGATGACAGCTTATGTTATAAACATGCAATAAACAAATTGCCTATGTTTCCAAGAAATGTAACCTTAGGAATCAAATAAAACCAGTTACTGGGCAAAACAAAAGGAAGAGAAAATGTCTAGAATATGCAGCACACACTGTGTGTGCCACAATATATGAGGATATAATCTGCAGGTGTAGGCTACTGAAGATCAAGGTATAGCATGGATTAAAAACAGTCATAATCAATGTCATGCAGACCTTAGAGCAGGGAGCAGGAGAAAACCCACTGTCAGCATCATACTTCTCACAGTGTAGAAGGCCAACCTCCCATCCCAGGTCCTCCACCTTTTCCTCTTGTGAGAGTTCTTATTTCTGACTTCAGGATCTGGACAAGCAGGGGAAGGGGGAGCACAACACCAGTGAAAGCTTAGATACACAAGGTGCATGGATAAAAATTTAAAATGTGCTATTAATGAGGCTTTTTGTACAATATAGTTTGAACAGTCAGCATTAGTCTTCTTGTAACTGGGATAGTAAGTCTTTGAATAGGCATGTAAAAGTTCAGGTTAACAAATGAATTTTTGACTGCAAACATATTTTTTTTTCTCTAGCTCAGAAAAGCTGCAAAGGGTGCAGATATTATTATTAATTAGCCTCAGTCAGAAATCTGTATTTTAAAAAAATACTATCTTTTTCTAGATTAACAATTGCCATCCTATCTGAATTTGTCATGACTGGCTTCTGCTATGTGAATCTTTGAGAGAGTGTAGATCCCTCTATAATCAAATTAATATTCCACAGTCAAGTTATTTAGAGCTCAAGTTACTTTTTAACTTCTTGTTTGAAAAGATGGAATAAATAGACTTGATGATCTACCAGTGGTTTTTAAAAACAAAATGTGACTTCTAGTGTTATTCTCATATCTCTTTACCTTTTCAATTTTACAGTGACTTCTGAAATCAAATGTAGTAGAGTCAGATTATGTCAGTACTGGTTATTCCCCCAGTAGGAAAACATTTTTTGTATTCCTGCCTGGTGTCCTCTGTACATGCAGCTCTTTGTTCTTTTTCCCTCGATTTGACTCTAGCAATTAATGTCAGACTGATTATTTCATTTGCTGTCCTAAGTGAGGCCCCACCTACCAGTAAAACATGAAAATATTTTCTAACCATAATTTATGCTATAAAAGCTGTTTTGAATTGTGTTTTCTTTGCTGAGATCATCTTTCCTTCCTTTTGTTTCCCTTGGTATTTTGCTAAATCCCTTGTTTCTAATATTGTTTGTTGTTATGTGCTTTCCCCTTTCTTATCTAATGCATGTTTTTAAATTTAAGAATGCTGGGATTTTGTTTTACTTGTGTTAGCCTGGTCTCTTCAGCAGAACTTTAAGGCAGGGACCAAAATTCCACATGAATATCATGGCTATGTTTTTCTCTTACCTAGTTTTTTTCATTGTTTATTTGAAAATTATTACTTCTTCTGGTAATGATTTATTTCTTCAGCTGTGAGACTTTAACAGCTTAAACCTACAGTCTGTGCATGTTAAAACAGCTGAGCTACATGGATGCCACTTGAGAAAGCAGTCTTTAAAGTTGTGATATCCAACTCTCTCTGGGAGAACGAGATCTGACGTAGAGTCCAGCATGCCAGACCACTCACTTCAGAAAGTAGATGCCAGTTGCTGACAATTGTTTTAGAAGCTCACTAATTATATTTTTTATTATGGGAAGAATGAGATGTCATGAGGAGATCATAGTGAAATCACCCCTGATAATAAAGTAGGGGCTTTTTAATGGGATATAAAGCATAACAAATAACTTGCTGCCACCTTCTCTCATTTAGACTGTGAGTCTTCATATAGAGTATATGCTATTTTCATAACCAGATTTCTAGTATTTTTAATACTTTTTTCTCTCTCAATTTCCCTTGTTGCCTCAGTAATCTGATTCTTAGCATAAGTGATGTAAGTATACAAGTCAGCGTTTGTTCTTCCCTTCATTCTTCCTGCTGGCATCAATTAATATCATTCAGCTGGCTCATCCCTGCCAGATCCAGGGTTCATTGATGATGGCAGAAAGACTTCTGGTGACTTCACTCTGATTTGAATGAAACAGTTATTTAGGTATCGAGAATTTTATGTGATGTCAACCAAGTTGCACGATGAAATGGTGCAAATACTCAGCATAACGGAGAACACAAAGCATCCGTGTTTCATACAGAGTTCATAAAAATCTATTTTAGGTACTAATGTGAAAAAGTTAAAATAGTATATAATTGACAGCCCATCTTTTTTGGCAGGCAGTCACTGGGATCCATACAGCAAATATGCCTTAGTGGATTTGGGAAAAAACCCCACTTTAATAATTAGAAAGCACTGAACTCTCAAAAAATAAAAATTTCTAGTCATACCATTTTAAAAAAACTCAGCAAAATATGTTGGTTTCTAAACATGCTGATTTTTAAGTGTATTGTAGGTCTTTTCCTACTGGCAACCATTATGATTCATAGATCAGTTTGTTTCAAATAAAATTTATTGAACAAATATTGAGCAGTCATTTTGCCCATAATTGGAAAACAAAGCATCTCAAAGACATAGTCTGTTGTCATACACAGCAAACTGGATTTTTCACTTTGTCCACAAATATTGTCACCTTTCTTTTGTGCATGGTAATGGATTGACCTAGTGGGTCAAACAGTTAACATAATTTACCTCCACAGTTTTCTGCTTGCCAGCCATGACACGTTTATCAGTGCAGATCAAATAGCTGTCCATTGGTAAGTGTTCCTAATAAAAATATGGCAATAGTTTTACAGCACTGAAATACTGCTCAGTAAATTGTGTTCTTTCTTTTTTGATAGAGACCTCTCAACTTGCCCTTCTTTTGGTACTTGAGATGCCCTTGACATATTATTGAATGGATGACTCCTGGGATTGCCCAGGCAAAGGCATCAGTCACTGGGAGCGATGAGCAGGAAAGCAGAGGGGCCATCCTTCAGGCACTTGAGAGAAAAAGGCAATTCATAGAGTTTCATGCAGTAATGGAGAGTTAAAAGGACTGTGCATATTGCATGATGCACAAAAGTCTTGTGCTGTCAAATACCTTTGAATGCTACATGGGAGGAGGTGGGAAAATCGAGCTAAATAACCCGGCATTTTTTTTAATCCAAGATCAGAAGCAGACCACAACAGAGGGTTCATAATCACCTGCTCACTTGAAAGCTGTTAGATTGTATTGAAAAATCTATGCATTCTGATTTCTTAAAGCTACATTTGAAAGCTTGTCATTAATGGGAAATCTATCAGGTTAAATAAAAGTCGATCTCTAGATGGAGTTTATATGCACTATAAACAGGAATTGTGCATTATCAGCTCATACAGTACCATTACTGTGTCTCTGTAGAAGAGACTCCTTAAACTAATCCATTTTAGGTTTTTTATGTTTCTTTTTTTCTCTTTTTTTTTTTTTTTTTTTTTTTGCACTTACCAAAGGAAGCAGGAAAATCATAGAATCATAGATTAACAGGTTGGAAGAGAAGGATCACTTGGTCCAAACTTTCTTGGAAAAAACGTGGTCTAGATAGGCTGGCCCAGCACCCTGTCCAGATGAATCTTAAAGGTATCCAGTACTGGGGAATCCACCGCTTCCCTGAGATTATTCCAGTGGCTGATTGACTCTTTGAAAGGGGTATTCTCCATCTTCTTTGTACACAGCTTTTAAATACTGGAAGGTGATGATATAGTCTTCCCCAAGCCTTCTTTTCTCAAGGCTGAAAAAGCCCAGCTCTCACAGCCTTTCTTCACATGGCAGACTTCCCGGTCCTGTTGCTCTCATATAAAACCTGGTTTTGTTGATAACTCTGTCAGTGAGTCTTTAAGGGACCTTAAAATACTCATTTCTGACACCCTTCCCTGGATTTTCATCAGCCTTTTTTCATACAGCCTGGACCAAAGCTAAACACAGTATTTCAGGTATGGCCTGTAAAGCCCTGAGTAGAGTGGGACGACACCTTCTTTATCTCCAGTAGTGATGTTTTTTTGATAAAACCCAACACCGTCTTGGATCCTTTTTTTGCCACAGCAGCACATCATTCACTCACAATGAGTTTTCCCACCAGGACTAACAAAGAACCTTTCCCTAGAGCTGTTGCCCAGCTTGGTATATCCCAGCCTGTATTGCTCTCCTGGATTATATTTTCCCAGTTGTAAGACTACACTTGTCCTTGTTGAACTTCATAAGGTCCTTAACCCAGCCTTATCTAGGACTTCCTGCAGTGTAGCTCTTCCTTCCAAAGAAGCAGCTCTACACTCTCACTCGGTTTGGTACCCTCAGCAAACTTTGTGAGCTTATCCCAACTTCCAGGGTGCTTATGGAGATATCAAACAGCATTGGAACCAGTATAGACCACTTGTGACAGGTTGCCAGTTTGGAAAGGAGCAATTTACAACCACCCAGTGGGTGCTGCTTGCCAGGAGTTTCCCACCCAGTGCAAGGACCACTCGCCTAGACCATAACACATCATTTGCTCTAGGAGGGGGCTGTAGAACACTATAGTGAAAGTCTTGGAGAAATTCAGGTAGACAGTGTCCATAACTAGTCCCACATCAGCTGAGCAGGTTACTTTGTCAGAGAGCTGATCAGGTTTGTTAAAGATGATTTGCCCCTGGGTGAATCTGAGCCGGCTTTTTCCAATCACGTGCTTTGTCTGACTTGTGTTCGCCCCCTGGAGGATTCCCTTTCTCTGTAATTTCCTTGATCCTACTTTAAGCCCTTCTTCTTGATGGCAGTGACATTAGCCTTCTTCCAGTCTTCTGGGGCATCCCCTGATATCCATGACGTTTCAACCATTATGTAGAGCAGCCTCTCAATGACATCCTCCAGCTCTCTCGACACCCTTGTGTGGATATTGCCAGGGCCCATTGACTCGTAGGGGTCAACTTCTTGTAACAGTGCTTATACTCTTCCTTCTCTGATGGTGGGTCTGTACTTGCATCAACATGGAGATTATTTTTTCCCCCTTTGCTTATGTGTTCACAAGCATTCGCTTTTCTTTTTCTTCCTTTAGTAAACTGCCTTATCGCACCTTACTAGTCATTTCCCATCTTATTTTCTCTCCTCTGTCCTGCTGGGAAGGGGAATGATAGGCTTGGTGGCACTTGGAACCCAGCCAAGGTCAACCCACTATACCTGGACTTTTTTTCCAAGGCCTGGGACAAAAAGGTGCTTTGATGTCTCAGCAATAATACAAGCATGAGGCCCTATGCTGTTTCTCAATATCTGAAATAAGCTTGTATGAACATTAGAGGCATATTTACTCAAGAGAACTAACCAGCTAACCACTGTAATTGCCTTTGTCAAAAAAAAAAAAAGTTATAACTTTATGCACTAAACTGTATAATTCAGAATTCCTTCTGGAAAATGAATCTTGTAAAATGTAAGAATTTTATGAACAGTTAATTCTCTCACATACAGGCAGAATAAAGTTTAAGAACCTTCAAATATTTGTGTTTCCATTTGCATATTTTAAAAAAGGCATGGAAAAATCACATCTGCAAACCTCTCTGGTGATTGTTATGGGAACTCCCCTCCAGCCACCTGAGATACTTATTGTAAATCTGGAACACAGAATTCTTTAATACTTTGCATCTTTCACTGTTTCATAGCAATGAAATGATATGCACACAGTATTCATAAATAAAATAACTAATTCCAGTTCAGCTTCGAGCCTGTAACCCAGTGACCCACACTGCAGAAACAGGCAGAAAAAGATTACACACTTTTTTTTTCTGAGGTTGGGGTTATCAACATTCTTTCTAACAGGACATTGCTTAGGGAAGGAGTATGGGTAATATTCTTGTTCTATGCACGCAAAGTCTGTTAATAAGGATTAATGTGAGGCTTACTCATAGAATTTTAAATATTTACAATGCACCTGTTTACACAGTATCACTTTGAGGTTAAATACCCAGCTTAATACTTATGCCTACTCTTAGTGTCTTTTTACCAGACTATTTTAACAATTAGTAAATAAATGAAAAGAATAATGAGTGCAATTTTGCATAAATACCTACTCCTAATACAGAGTTTTTTCATATCCCTTTTTGTCTGTGTTATAAGCAAAGGTTATAATATGAGTCAGTGCTATTTGACTGCAAAGCATTGGTGGTGTCATCCAATCATTTGAAAATTAATTTTTCAATAATGAATTATATATGTTACAGACAAACTTTAGGCAGTATGTGTCTATATACTGTACTAAAAACATCTGTCTGAGAGGGACCTTCAGAAATCAGTCTTTCATCAAAGTGGCGAAGTACTATATTAGTGTCATTTTTGGACAGAAGTTTGACCAAACTGATTGCTCACTATCCTAACTATTTAAAAAGTGACTGCAGATGGGCAAGTGAGGCAACCCTGTAATTTTTTCCTTAACTGGCACAAGCATGGAGAAGAAATTTTTCCCTTTCCTTTCAGTAAAGCACTTTATCCACCTGAGGTGGAAGATAGCACTATTTCCCCTGGTATTCCTTTCTACCCACCTTTCTCTAGAGGAAGAGACCCTGGTTGTTTCAGAAGTGCTCTGCAGGTCTCCCTCTTCACACCCCTCACACCCTTTCTTTCCTTTGGGGTTAGCTCTGCTGGTCTGTCCTTTTACCAAAACCAAGTGCTGGAGGCAGGCTCAGTATCCTGCTGAGGTCTTGCAAGCACTCAGCAGAGCAGGAGGATTGCTTCATCTATTTTTCAGGATGAATTTCTATTTATGCATACCATGGTGACATCTGCCTGTCTCATGTAAACATGACACTGTCGATTTTGCTTGAGCATGTAAAACCACATTACCTTCGGGCCCTTTCCTGGACGAGTGCTGTCTACTTGGTTGCTCCCTGCTTGGTACATCTGCAGCTGGTTGTTCCTAAGTATAGCGACTTGTAACTCTCCCTCCCGAACTGCTTCTGGAACATTTCTCTACTTTTTTGAGTTCTCTTTGATTGCTAGTCCCAATTTTCAGTCCTTCCTGACTTCATGTTTTCTCTAATTCTACACAGAAGCCTGCCCTCTCTTCTTTCATTAATTAAAGATTGAACAGATCTGTATGAAAGCTGAAGCCCCGTGGGGAGGCTTTTAATATTTGCTTCCATTTTGACAGAGAACATTTGGCAAGTCTTCTGGGAGGTACTATTGAACCACTCTTGCACCCAGTTTATAGCAATTCAATCTAGACCATGTTTCCCTAGCTTATAAGATTGTAATGTGAAATAATGTCATGTTTTAAAGGAAAGGTACATGATGCTTATTTCTTCTCCCTAACCACATAGCTGGATACCGTGTTGCTGAAGGAAATGAGCCAATTTTAACATGATTTGTTCTTTACAAATCTCTGTTGGCTCATCTTGGTTTTGCCTCCCCAGTTTCAAATAATTTATAACCTTTTCATTTTGCTAAACAGGTCTCCTCATCCCTTTTAAACTCCAATTAATTATATATTTGTAAGAGACTTGATAGTCCAACTTATTTTATTGTACCTGACAAAGATTTTCCTTAGTACAAACACAGCACATAGTGGTAAATGGAATTGAACTGGATGAATTGAGTAAGGAAACCTAGACAAAGCAAGCTTATTAGCTTGATGTAAAAGGCATTCAGTTAATGTCCCTTTTTCTGAACACCCCTTTTTAGAGTGAGCAGTCTTGAGTATTTGCTGAGGACAAGTAGCTCCCCAGATGCGATTGGTTGGCATTTTGGGTAGGGGTTTTAAAACATATTTTAAAATGGGCATCCTATCTAAAGATTCCCTTTTCCTTAAACTCTGCCCTTAAAATAAGCTAGTGTGCAGAAGGGGCAGCTGTGTTGTTTATCTGCATGATATAGATAATCTTACTGACGAAGCCTTTTGTTATGGTCTTTGTAACTGGTATCATATAAGCAGCTTAAGGCTTCTTTTGCCTATGTAAGTCTCCACACTGTGGAGAGGTTTATAACTCTTACCTCATGTCACTACTGCTGTAAATCAAGGCTTTTGTACAGAATCAGTGAACCTGTTATAAAACTGTATTAAGTTCTTAACTTGGTAAACAGATATGTATTGGAAATCGCATAACAAGATTTTGTTATGACCCGGGTAGTTATAGCAACTACAGCAGAACCCATTTTAATGAACAGTAAGTTTCAGGTTATGCAATTTGAGATCTCATATTCAGAACACAAACTCTTTCTGCTCCAAACCTCATTTTCACACAGTCTAAAACAACAGTTTGCACTTTAAAATTTAGTTACATCATGTCCTCCTACCAAAGTAATTGCAAACATAAGGGCAGGGTTCTTCTGTGCAGGCACAGGTGACTGCTCAGCCCTGAACATTGATCCATTCTCTGATTCAGTGTCTTGTGTAAGAAATCTGTGAAGCTGGGTTGTTTTTTTCCTTTGCTTTTTATGGAAAGAGCTAAGATTCCTTAGATGGGAGAACTTCCTCCAGGTAAGGTAGACAAGCACTAGAACATTTCCTCAGGAGTGAGTGGTCCTAGAAGGGAGGCAGGTTTAGACTGAAGGAGAGAAGCCCCAGTTAGCAATCAACCCACCCACCTATCCATCTATCCATCTATCCACCTATCCATCCATCCATCCATCCATCCATCCATCCATCCATCCATCCATCCATCCATCCATCCATCCATCTATCCATCCATCCATCCATCCATCCATCCACCCACCCACCCATCCATCCTCTCCATGTCTGGCACCCCCTCTGCACTCCCTTTCATGCCTGCTACTTCTTCCTTAGCTCCATGCCTTCATGTTATTTATAGCCTGACAGCTAAGAGATTATTAATCTTACTTCTGGAAACTTATAAGTCATACAGTCCTATTGTAAGGGGAATCGAAATAATGTTGTTTTCAAGCTTTCTAGACTTATGATTTCCTTGCTCAGCCACAGGATCTCTACTGACTAATTATTACTCATATTTGTAAACTACTTTGAAAAATAGATTTTGTCCCCAAATATTTATCAGTCAACTGAACTGCCCTTTTGCTCCACTGTAAGTTATTTTTAGGGCTCCAAACACAAATGATTTGAATACTTTGAATAATTTCCATTTCAAAAATTATTATTTTTTCTTTCTTTGTAATTTGCTTCCTACTAATACACAATGTCAACAGTAATGTAAAGAAAAAAAGGCATTCATATTCTCTGCAGCTTTTTCTTTTGTTTTATGAATTATAATACTGGAAGCAAGATGATAGCAGTGTGTAACATAGTACTCTGGAAATACTGCTTCTATGGTTAATGAAACACTTTCTGAAATGGAATCTGAATAGATTAATTTGGTTGTCAAGTGTACAATAAGATGCACAGTAAGTTTTTGATGGGGTTTTTTGTCTTTTTAATTATATAATGATCATAGGTTTTGAGTTTGGGTTTTTCTTTTTTTTTGGTCTATGTTTTTGTGACTTTTTTACATGAGTTTTGTTTTTATTTTAAATTTATCTTTGTTTTTGTTTTTTGGTTTTTTTGGGGGTGTTTTTTGAGTTTTCAGACCTGAGGTGAAACAGAGTGAAACAGTTCAAGTACGTCTTTGGTTGCTTCTAGGAATAAATAAATTTTGTGAACTCATGCAGAAATGGTAAATTTACACTGAATTTAGTGTGTGAACATGTAGTAAACACTCAGAATATCTTTCCTGTTAAAAAGGTATTATATCAAACTAAGTGGTTTTGTGTACAAAAGGAAGTCAGAATTTTTTGTGAACCCACCAGTGCAAATATTTCAGCTGGAGTTGCACTTCAGAGGGGAAAATAGTCTGTCTTGCCATGGATGCGTGGTGCTGCTTACATTATCACTAGAACAAACTATCTTAAAATCAGATTTAAGCATGTATGTATGTGATGATAAAAAAAAGTGTATGTGAAAAAAGAGAAAGGCAGAGAGAGAAACTGAGACTGAGAAACCTTATTTTCCTTGGGTTTATTTGTTAATGAAGTTTGTAGCATGTTTCATGGAATGGAAGACCTTCATTTTTGGGAAGCATTTTATCACTTCCTGTTCTTCCAGTAAGAAACTATTCATCAGCTTTCCTGGGATTTCCAGTATTTAGCAACTCAAGGAGTCCTGGAAAAGTAGCTTTTCTGCCACAGTAGAAAACACTGTAAGCAAGTAATGCTTTAAGTCATGTGCAATGGCAAGTAACATTGGACTGCAGTTTGAGTTACTTGCTCAGTGCAAAAGGTGTAAACAAAGCACTTCTATTCTCTCTGGCTGGCACTCCAAAATCAAGTGCAAATCTGTCTCTGAGTTGAAGTCCAGCTTGTCTCTGTATGCATAATACAGGAGAAAATCTGAGCACATGTGAAAATTTGCAGTTAACATATATAATACTGATTTATCTGGGCTTAAACTCCATGGTGTTTGCTGTGGTCAGAGAAGGGTTATTTGGCAAAGGTGTAAAGAAGCAGCAGGGTGGCACTCAGTGGATATGAATGTGGATATGGCCTTTCCTTCAGCCCAGAGGGTTCTTAGAAATATATGACATCAAGAAATGCTGACAGCCTTTTTTTCTCCTTTTGCTGCTGTTAAGACTACTAACAGCTACATTTCCCCTTTATGTTTTTGTCACTTTATTTTATTTTTTTTTCTGCATTTAAAAAGCCTTAATTCTTCTACTGCATATTTCTGAAAGGAAAAAAGGCAGTAATCTTAGTGCCTACCAAACTGATGGTAAAATATAACAATAAATCATGATGTTCTGGGAGCCAATACTGTCAAGAGAGTAATTTTACTTTCTGATACTTTAAAAGCACTTTTTAAAGCTCTTCCTAGTGATGTACTTATAAAAGCAAAACAAATATGGGAAAAACACTTTCAAACAGCTAACAGAGAAAGACCTGACAACAAACTAGATCCAAAACCAGTCTTCAGTACTTCAGTTTGTAGGTAAGTCAGTGTCCCCCTCATAACTCTCTGTGTGATAATTCTGATAACTGTGTGTATGTTTTTATGTAAGCATGCACATGTAGGGAGGAATTTTAAATCTAGTGACACTGCTGTAATACAGGATCTGTGGTCAAAATATTTAGAACATTTCCGTTGATATCCAGAATGGCTAAAAATTCTGTATGATGTTGCCTTTCATCTTAGGCTATTGTTTGCACATCTGCAGAAACTGTGAGTATGTAAAGTGCTTGCATAGGAAAAAAATTATTTGTCAGACAGAATGTTTCTGTAAAATAACATTGTTACTTTTCCTATTTGTGCTAAATCTAGAAATTTCTAATTGATTGTTTTATTTTTTATTTAAATATTATTTTTAGTTATAAAGAATTCTCCCATACATGTGGGCATAATTTTTGTGAGATAAAATTTTCAGTTTCATTTGAGAGTTTGCAAATCTAAAGATCTAATATTCTTGAAACTGATGCTGTACTTTTTTCATGTTACAATAGCAGTTTCATGTCACAGACTTTGTTCCATCTTTTATATTTTTTAGATTATAATTTCTTTAGAAATCCTTTCTAAGTTTGTGGAAATTAAAGATGTAAAACCATTTAAAAGTACCTTCAGAATAAGTTACTACACCAGAAAAGTGAAAGCTGAATGAGGCAGCCCTACCAAATGCGGTTTTGATTTTCCATATCCACACATAGCAGACTTGAGTAGTTGTTTGATCCTCCAAACACAAATGTTCCTCCTCCTTTTCTATTCTGTTGTATTTTAAACTCCTCAGTGACCATCTTAACAAAATCTGAAATGCTGTTTTAATTTGTCTTCTGTACACTCTAATAGGTGTCTTTAGACTTCTCAAGTTATTCAAACTACTGTTTTTAAACATTTTACCAATAGCTTCCTCACCCCTCAAACAATAAAGTAAATCATATATTGTTTTGACAGGCCTGTGTTACAAAAGCAAAAAATTTATTTTCTGAAGCAATTACTTATTTCTGCACACCCTAAAAATGTAGTCAGTGTTATTTAAGTGAGAAGATGGACTAAAAGTGTTGCACAGGAAGGCTATTATTGATTTGGAGAATGACTTCCAAAGGAATGACAACTGTTACATTGCTTTCTCCAGCCATTCCCTCTTGCTCTACTTGTTCTATCACTCAATGTCTCTGTAAAAAGTCCCTCTCCAGCCCTCTTGTACCCCTTTAGGTACTGGAAGGTACTATAAAGTCCTCCCAGAGCCAGCTTTTCTCCAGGCTGAACAAACCCCAGTTCAAGCTGTCTTCGTAAGAGAAGTGCATGACTAACACTACTAACTCTTAGGTGCATCACAGCAAAGAGGTGGATTTCGGTTCATGGTCATTTTACAAGGCTGGATAAAAGTGTGTGGGAGAGAAAGTATCTTTTATCTTTTTTTCTTTTCTTCTTTTTCTCTTCGTCTCCTTTTTTTTCCCCCCAAAATTGACATTCTGTAGGATTGTTGTTCCAGGATGTGTTGCTGGTTTACTTTCAAGTTTGTATGATTTATCAAGGACTAATTCAGAACTTTGAGCATTACTTGAAGTGTAGCATGCCAAGCCAAAAAGAAATGTCCAGCAGCACTGCAGCTTGGAAGAAATCCCATTTCCTAATAAGTATTAGTCATCATTTCTAAACTCACCAGGAAGATGAAAGTGTTGTTTAGAGTACAAATGAAAACAAAGGTTAAATAGCACTTGTTCACATTATTCAGCTCAGTGGGTAACTATTTGCAGTACACTGCAACAAAATGTGATCTTTTGAAATGAAGAAAAGGTAAATTATCATGACTTAAAGGATATATTAAAATTATGTTTCATATTGCATAGCATTCTCAGATAAAATACCTGAAATATAACATTATTTTGAATGAAATCTAGCAGTCAGCTTTAGAGAAATATATATTAGAAAACATGGAAGAAGTACATTGCAGCAGTAGTATGGTTATTGTGCTCAAGTCTTTTTAAAAATAAAACAACACTTCTCATGATTCTGACAGAGGTCTAGATGTTGTACTAATTGATTAGAATTTTGCTAAATCTAATAGAACTGTAAAGCCTTAATGCTTACCTAAGAATCCACTAGAACTTTGAGACATGAATCAAGGTGTTGTCATCATACGTCAGCACTTATTGCTCTAATGGTCCACAAATTAAAAAAATAAATATTACAGAAATAATAATTTTCTATCTTGACTAACAAAATTCCCATTTTTATGATCTCGCTAAATGTTGTCTCTCTCACTTTTAGGGTTTAGTAATGCTTCCATCAGACATATCAGGCAGCCTACCTCATCTCTGCTCATTTTAATAGCCTAAAACTTGTTACCCATTTTTAAAATCCAATTTAATGCTGCCTTCTTCATTCTTCTGACTTTGTAACTTAACTTCTGGCAGGAGTTCATAACTATGTTTCTGATGACAGCTTGATCTTGTGCTTCTTTCTCCTTGACTTTATATGAAAACCCTTCCCACTGGAGATTTTGTACATTTGTGGAAACTTTCACATTAAAGCAGCCTCTCTTTCATGGTCGTGTGTCTTCAAACATCTTCCCTTCTTTTGCTTGTTATAGTTTCTCTTTTTAAAGAGTTTCCTGTGCCTGTACTGAATGAATGGTATAAAAATATGCACAAATTTGCATGATTGCTGCTAGATGTTTTTCAGGAAGTCGTTACTGTCTTTAAAGCAGCCTGAGGAATATTTCAGGTTGTTGTCACCTCTCCACTACTATAACGAAATAAAATGCGTAGAAAGAGAAATAGGATTTACCTTTGCTGCTGGCATGTGTAGCTAACTGCAAATGCTTTAGGCTCAGAGGCAAAAGAAAACAGGTGAAAGAGAGAAATGAAGGGAAGTCATTTAATTACTGCCCAAAGGTCATGTTTTGTAGTGGCAATAATAGGAATGGAAAAATGACACTATGATGCAAATATATGTCTCTATGAGATCTGCCCACAGTAGTTCTGAGGTGAAAGAACACATGGTGTTACTAGCCATAAGAGACCTGCTATATTATGACTCAATTTTTTAATTCTTACTGAGCTCTTAATTGGACATTAAGTTCCTTTTGCCATATCAGAATTTGCCTAGCTCATTGGCTTGATAAGACCTAAGAGGCCAAACCTGTCCCTTACGTGGCTACACTGATTTCCATGAGACCTCAGCAGGGAGAAATTACTTTTATTAGTATAATATTATTGCTGCATACTGAGGGATGCATGTGTGTTGACATAGCATTCAATTTTAAAAAGATCAGTTTTATATAAGGAAAATTAAGATATATCTTGTGATTGTTCCCTCATGGAAATGATTTTTTTTTTTACTCAACGTTTGCTTTTTGAACCAGAAGTCCTTTTTAGCAGGATGGGTTCATACTGCAAATAGAAAACCAGTCAGGCTGAGCAGACTCTCTGTACACAGCCCTGCTAATGGAAGAGCACTCCTAATCAAGCCAAAATCATTGCTAGTGTAAACAGTTTAAATAGTTAATGAAATTTACTTAGCAAAATGCAAGCTAGTGGATTTACACATGGACTCCATATAGGCAGAGGACTCTGTCCACTACCTGGCTTTTAAACAAGCCAGTTAAGGTGCTGAACTTTGCTGTGCATCAGAAACAAACACATCTTACCTCAAGGTATCTAAATATCGGGATAGACTGAAACACCGTGACTTTCCTTGTTTTGGTATCCAAGGTTTAACTCTGCCTTCACTTCCAAAAGTGTGCTCTGGCTAGACTTATCATCAAATAGGCCTGGCTGAAATAAGGAGTTCCAGAACAAGGGAGAAGGTGGTAATTACGTTACTTTGCAACAGAGACATTAATAGAGCCTGAATAGCTTGATCAGACTTTTGGGTAATCGTTCCTAAGCTCCTTAGTTATTTTTATTCCTTGACAACAAACATAATCCAAGTTTTATTTTCTCTGTATCTTCTATTACAGAGGAAAATAGAAAAAATCCCAATTCAAATAATGGAGAAAATAAATTAAAAGGTCAAAGTGTGTTTAAATTTGTCTTTTGAAAAACATCTTATATTCACTATAAAATAATCCTTGTTTGACTGAAGAGTTGATTTTTCATATGGCAATTTCCTGTGCTCTGAAATCTCCAATCTTGGTTCAAGATGAATGTCCCAGGGATTTTGGAGCAGTTCCAATAATAGTGTCAAGTTGTCCTGGTGATACCTACTGGCCTTTAAGCTCCCCTTTCCTCAGTGAAGTCCTGTTATGTTTTTTTGGAAATAATCCTAAACCCCCACCAGACAAGAATATTAAAACCAGGTGATGTTGGGCACAGCTACTCTTCAACTGCTGATAGTCCACACGCATTACCTGTTATCCAAAGAGCCTAATGGCCTCATTTGCAGCAATGATGAGACTCATTGGAAAGCAAAGGTTGAAAGTAAAGGCTTATGTCTTAAAGACCATGAAGATCTCGATTCACCCTCTAGTAACTTTGTATGTGTCATAGATCTGTAAACATCTTAAGGGTATTCCCTCCCCAAGTTCCCTTTATTTGTGATTGTATGTATGACAATGTGCCTTCTCTTTAACATGGATAAGTATCTTGGCACTCAGCTGAGGGTTAAGCCTGATAAGATTTGTTGAAGTAGACCAGCCTTGACAAAAGGCTTGATTTAGTCATCAGCCATTTCCAGAGCTGGCTATCACACAAAATTTGAAAAGAAGCTAAATACAGCTCTTGTACTGAGAAAAAGGGGAGAAGATTCTCTTCTCTCTACTTGTTCAGTGGTTAAAATACAGCCTCAGGATTATGTGGCTTACAGAAAGATAGAATGTCTGTATTATATGGTCCTGGTACTCAACCATCATAGATTCTAAACTGTTTCTAGTGAAGAATGACAAAGGAAAAAATTTGGAAATGTGGGCACAAGTCTCACACTCCATTATTTATGCTCAGTCATTAAATATTTTTTCTTGAGGGTGCCTAATATCCAGTGCAGTGTGCAAAATACCCTCCTTGAAAATTGGACACCAGCTGGAGCCCCCTGGGCCTTCCAGGGAGGTGGGCCCTGGTTTGATTTGGGAGTTTCCTCTTCTTCTGGAAGACTGCACAAGCCATCCTTGCCCAGATAAGTCCTAGGATTGCCTTCAGGCCAGGACACGGTTCATTTTTCAGTAGCCAGGAGGGCTACATTGTTACATAGCACCGCGTGTCATTGCTGGGGCTGGGGATAACAGAGTGGAAACCGGGGTTGGGGAGTGTGGCGGCACAGCTGGGTATTGTTTTTTCTGCATGGTGTCACATTCCAAAGAAGGAACTGTGAGGGGATTCTAAAGATTCCTAGGGTGAAATTAGACACACATGAGGTCAATATTACATCTATGAACAGTATATTAACAAGAAAATTGGAACTAACAGAGGAGATAGAAAAGGCAGAAGCAAAGGAAGGAATAAAAGAAAGCTGCAAGAAAAAAAGAGAGAGAGAGTTCCCACCATGGATCCTGTTGGTCCAATTCAGTAGTGATGCAGTGCTGGCAGCAATGGGACAGGCCAGTAAGTGGGCAGGGCAGGAAAATGACGCAGCAGCAGGCAGGACTGTGGCAGATGGTGGGACACCAGGACAGAAGCAAGGACAATGACATACAGGCTAGGGCTAAGATGGCAGCGAGGACATGGCAATGAGCAGAGGCAAGGGCTGGGACAGTGAAGGCTGGGCAACATGATGCAATCCATAATTCCTTATATACTGCATAGCCCCTGTCATGGTCTGATAGTCCAAGGAAAATCGCTGGGATACAGAAGTTCTCTTTAGCAGCAGGAGTTCTCTCTGCCCTCAGGGCGAGTAGCCTCGAGAAATCCTCTTAGTGATAGAGGCTTTCTCCACCCTGCTGAGGGGCTGTCCAGAGAAATCTGCCCAGAGACAGAGACCTTCTCTTCCCCCTGAGGGGGTTGTCCAGCAAGAGAGCCTCTCTCTGTGCACTTGGTGTCATGTGCTGTCACAGCTGAGACATGAGCAGCTTTTCTAGTGCTTTCCGTCAACGTCAGCAAAACCAGATTCTAAACAAAGTTCAGAACAAAATCCAAACAATGCTGAGGCATGCTTATTCCATTAACTTCTTCCTTACACGTGGTGGGGGCTTTTTGTCCCATGTGAATCATTTGCCTTTCTCGTACACTCTTTTACTAATATTGTTGCTCTTACTGTTCATTTCTTATCTCATTGCTGTTTCCAGTAAATTGTTCTTATCTCAACCTATGATCTCTGCCTTTTGTGCCTCCAGTTCTCTTCTCCACCCCACCACAGCATGAAGGGGCTGGGGGATGGGAAGTGAGCAAGGAGCACATGGTTTGGAGGTTTGGGTTCAGTGGGAATACTTGAACTGGGGAACAGCATTCCTAAACCACAACAGAGTGGCATGTTTTTTGGGAAGGATCAGAAGCACGTTGCAGCCAGTGTAGGAGAGACACTGAGCTGACTGGATGCTAAGTATGTTGTATCTCTTCGTAAGAAGAGATAAAAATACTTGCTTTGCAAGGCAAGGCAGGGGAGAGGTAGGTTAGGCAAGGAAAGTCCTAGAAGGAGAAGGAAAGGCAAGGTAAGACCTGGAAAAATGGGTAGGGATTTCAAGTTGGGGGATGGGTGAGCAAGTCAATGCAAGGCAGTAGGGGGAAGGAAGGGCAAGGGAAGGCTACAGAGAGAGCAGTAAGGCAATGCAAGATGTGTGGAAGCAAGGCCAAGGGAAGGAATGGTCAGGAATGACAAGGAAATGCAGGGCTGAATAGGAATGGCAAGCCAAGGCAAGGGAGGGCAGTCCATGCAATAAGTGTTGTAAGAGGAACAGACAACACATGGCAAGGCCATGCAAAAAGAGGTAGGGAAGTCAAGGTGGGGAATCAGTGAGCAAGTCAATGCAAAGCACTGGAGTGGTAGGAAGGGAAAGGGAAGGACACGGATGGGTCAGGAAGGCAAAGGAAGGGATAGTCAGGAATGGTAAGAAAATGCAAGGTTGGGTAGGAATGGCAAGGAAATGCCAACAAGGTGTAGGCCTGGCAATGCGAGGACATGAAAGGAAGCACGCAAGCATGGTGGGGGGCATGGGCATGTAAGGAAATGCAAGGCCAGGGAGGGTTAGCAGAGCTCTGTCTGCAAGTAAACTGTGGGGATTTGTTGTTGTAATGGCTATAAAGAGAACCATGTGTCAGCAACTTGGTAACCTAAGACACCCACCTCTCCAGAGCTCCTGGTCCTCTGCGTCTGAGTTTGAGGAGTCATTCCAGTAAATACCATCTTCTGTTTCAGGTCCAAGGGTGGCTCAAAGCTGTTCTACTATTAGATCTGAGAGAAAAATGCATTATTTAAAGTGATAGGAATGAGTCCCTCTTAAAAGAGAGAAAAGGGAAAAGCTGATTTAAAAGCCTGCTTTGATATCATTAACATTTTCTGTACTTCGGCAAACGGTCTTCTCCTTGTCCCAATGTCATTTTAACAAGAAGGAAGTAGAAAGAATGTCATCAGAAAAGAAGGAAACAATTTTCAGAGCAAAAGTTTTGATAAGCCCATGCCTACATACAAAATTACACAAAATATAATTTATTTGCTAATTTTTTCCAAAACAGATGAAACAAAGTTGCTTGGAATTTTCAGGATGATTCACATTTTTACATTTATTATTTTTTAACCAAAAAAGTAAATTAGTACTTTTAATAAAGCTAAATTATTTCTAGTTAAATAATTTAATCAATAAAAGGCTCAGACAACACTTTTTTTGTATACAAGGCCTTTATAAATTAGTTATGTGCATAATTTGTCTTCCCCGCAGCTGTCTACTAGTGCAGTTTTAGTGACAACCTATTTACATTACTTCTAATTGTATGAGCAAGATCTCAGATAAACATCACTTATATGGCAACTGAATAATTGTTTGACAGCATTTTGCATCTTTGATGAAACATGAAGAAAAAATCCACTAACAATGTCACTGTTGCCAGGACCAGTTATCACTCTGCAAAATCCAAACTTCAGTGCTATGAAACTGTGATTATAAAAACTACAATTTTTTATGTATGTATCTATTCGGACTATTGCACTTGATAATTCAGTTCATGGATTGTATGGAAAGCAGTACATGATTTTAACAAGCAGTCTTAAATGAGCAGATTAACAGGTAGAAGAAAAGGGATTAGGCTTTTATCTAACATCAACACTGTGTGAGAGAATATCCGCTCTGCTGGGAATAATTAGTTTGTTTAAACCTCCTTAGATTTAAAAGTGTCATTTATATCAATTGAGTGTTTACAATTCTGTTCTTACCTTTTCAATCCTGTTTTTCACGGCTTTATACAGCAATATACATTAAAAATTGATTAAAGGCATGTTCCTCTATTTTTGCCAATGTTTTTACTCCTCATGTAGTAATGAAAGTATTTCTCTTAAGAAATCAAACTATAATGAATATATTTGTACATACCCAAATTCTCAGTTTAAGTGGTTATTTGTGCTTCATCAAGCAAACATTTTAAAACTTAAAGGGTTCTTGTCTTTTTTAACCACCTTTAGACCCTAATTGATGACAAATCTGCACATGATCCTGTGACTACCATGGTAATTTCCATTCCACTGTCAGTTAAATAGCTTCATTTGGGATAGAGAGCATACAGTAGAGTCAATGAGGTAGCCACACTGGCCAAAGCAGCCTTTGATATACTGACAAACTGTAAAAATCCAAGATAATCCAAAATGCTCAGAAATTTCAACAGCCAAATCAACTTTCTGTATTAAATGTGTTGCACATGGTCCCGTCAATAATAACACATGCAGTAGAAAGCCTGCTCTCACATGACTAATTCTATTCCTTTTTCTTTTAGCTTCCAGTAACCTGTACATGCATATGTATTCACACACACACACATACGAACATGTATTCCATAAAATCATAGAAAAGTTTGGGTTGGAAGGGACCTTGAAGATCATCTAGTTCCAAACCACCTGCCATGGGCAGGGATGCCACCCACTAGACTGAGATCCTCCAGGCCACATCCAACTTGGTCTTGAAATTTATATTTATCTATTTTGTATGTATTCTTACCCATAATAAATATATTATCAATTTCTTTCTCCCATATGCATTTCAGTTATTTTTTCTCTACTGAGTTTTTCTAGTGTCTATTTGATGTTTTTGGGGACTTCAAAAACTGACTTTTTTGCTAAACCCCTCCTCCATAGATTTTATTACAAGCCACATGTACTTTGAGTTATCATAGGGGTAAAGCTACCCCTTCAGAGGGGTATTTGCATCACTACTCACTAGTCAGTGCTGGATTTAACATCATATAATCACAGCAACTTCTTTTGTCTTTTTTTTCTGTCTTGTGTAGCCTCTAGGTTAAGATTAGCCTGTGAGTAGCTTCAAAGAGTAGCCATGTAGTACAAAATAATTTCATTTTATTCAGTTTCTTCCCATGTTTTCAGAATGATTATTGAAACCAATAAACAGCTTTTCATCTGTGTTCTCCTTCAGTTTGGGCATTCAAGAAAAAAACCCTACTTCTTTCCATATACATTTTCAAGAAGAATTAAAAACATCAATAATAAGCAGATTTCTTTGTGAAAGTTCATTTGTTTAGGAATTACCTTAGAAGCCTGTTTACTGAATGAAGCCTTCAGTTGCCTGTATGAAGATCTGTAGTTTATTTGTGACTTATGAAATGTTTAGTCTATCCTAAAAAGGAAAACAGAAAACTTTCAAGCCTGAAATAAAAATTAGATTTGCATTGTGTAAGAATGTGGAGCTAATGGTTTCCTATAGGGGAAACACCTGTTACTAGTAGAGTATTAAAACAATGTTCCAGATCCCATGAAAGTGAATAAAGAGCTCAAAGCATCGTTCAGACAGAAAGCCTTCAACAAAATTCAGCAAAGACTATCAATCACACTAGAAAGCCTTGATGAAATGTTTTCATTGCTTCTAAACAACAAAGGTGTCTTCCTGGGGAAAAAAGAAACCCTTGGGGATATTTCAGCTGATTAATTATACAAATAAATTGTCTCTTTTTGTAACAAAGTGGTTACAAACAACATTGCAATGTGCCTCTCAAACTTCAGAAAGTAGGCATTTCTATACTGGTAGGAAAATTTAAATTTCAAAGCGTGTTCTTTTTCATTTTTAGTAAATGCCTCTATGTTTAGGGGGAAGAAAGTAATTGAAGGCAAATCTGAGGGAAAGCTATCATAGAGGTTTCTTCCACTCCAGCCCCTGTTGATTGGTATCTTATCTTGAAATTCATCCCATTGATCAACGGTGATGATTTACATAGGAAGACAGCACTCAGGATGAGCACTGCAGCATATTTCAGATCATAATTCCCTGAAATCAACAGAAATCTGTATGTGCACTCAATGGCTATTGTAAAGGATGACTCCTCCTAAAGTAAACACAGTGAAATGAAAAATTTCTACACTGAAACCTAACATAATAGAAATGGCCAGGGACTAATGAAAATGAGTTCTCTATTTTTTATAAAAGTTTCAATGGTATTGTAGATGTGTTTTTTTTTCCTTAAACTTCAAAGACTAAAGGAAATCAATATAATTCTCATGGATCATGGCATAGCTGATGATGTGTTATTTTATTAGCAGATTTCAAATCAAGTCCACAACTTCTTTTTGAGCTAGAGGATATTGTTTAATAAGATAGCTAATATTATTTTAAATACTTTCTGCAACAGAGAATTGACTGCTTCAATAGATAACTTGCTCCAGTATCATTATTATTAAATATTTTCACCTGATTTCTTTTCTGAATGTATTCAATGTCAGTAGCAAGACCCTGCAGTGTCACATTGTACCAGTGTCTGCATCAAAATTCCTTTATTAAAATTATATTTTCTTGCATATATATTTAGAATCACTTTTTTAATAAATGAAGTAATTATTTTTTCTTTAAGTTTCTCACTGTAGAACAGATTTCCTAGACAAAAAAAGCATGTCTGTTAGTTTTTCAGTCCTTTAAAAAGTATACTTACTTTGAAACATGAATACTGGATATTGGAATGATTATATCATTAACATATAATGTTTGTTTATTGTGTATTGTAATCATCAGCAGCATAAAACATATAAAAGAGCTTTGCCTATGCTTTTATTCAATATTCTCCAACTGTTAAACAAAGTATTGTTTTTTAAGGTGCATAATTAATGAATTTTGATAGTCTAGAGTAATTATTTAAAAGGTCGCTTCATATAGCTGATCTATAATAATAGATGTCTAATAAACAATATAGAAAAATAGAGAAGGAAATTCATGTAGCCCAGTAAAATAAACTTGAGTTACGTATTTAATCTAATAGGTTTTGATATTATTTATCATAAACTGAAGTTCAGAAGCATTAGTTGTGTATTTCTTACTGCAATTTTTAATGTACCTTTATATTTGAATTTTGTGGGCTTTGGGACACTTGATTTGGGGATGTTCACAAGATTTCTGTACATTTATTACCGTTAAGCTCCAGTTAGATGATTTCAGCCTTGATTCCTCTTAAAATAGGTACTGTGTGTGCTCTAGTAGTTTTTCTATATTAGTGAAGAGCAGTCTCGCCTATTTTGCCAGCAGTTATTTCTCTGTTAGAGCAGAGATCCCTAGTTCAATCAACTCTTCTAAATGGATGGTTTTTATTTCACCTCCACTATGGAGTGTGATGTGATTTCCCTGACGGATGTGTCTAACTCCAATGCATCTGAGGAATCAGCCACATCTGAGCGCTACAAGTATTGTTATAATAATCACAGGAATGCAGAAGTCACGAGAAACTCTTCCATATTCTGACCTGGGTTGAAAAAATAAAGAAACAAAAATATTAGCTGCTCTGAAGTCTCTTTTAGTGCAAATGGTATATATAAAATATTTTAGTAAGTGTGAAGATAGCTATTTCTGTTAATTTTCAGTGACCAAAAATACCTGAAAATATTTTAAAATATATCAAAATCTGTGACATTTCAAAGCTGCAGAAGATACTGTTTAGTTGGCCTGTGAAAATTATGATATCACAAGTTGGAGAACAACAAAAGTGTTTTTATTTTTTCTAGCTCATTCTATTTGATTCTGTTTTGTTGGGGGTTTTTTTCTGAAGTATAGAGTCATTCAGATTGAATGCATAAGTAGCCATTCATCTACTCCGATCATGATGAATAGGACCAAAATGTATTAAGTCTCCATTTTAGAGGAGATATCCTCTAGAAAAATTATGGAAAGTTATGCTGACATCAGTAATGATGGCCTGAACTGTACAGCTAAAGAATATTGAAAATTAATGTAGATGTTCACTGAATATCTGTGAATGGTACAAATATTATACAATAATACTATAGAGAGAAAATTTTTCTCTTGCTGGATGAGACCTATTAGTTGTGTGAACTCACAGTGTTCATAATCTGAAAGCTTCCCATTTTTCACTGTAAAAATTATTTTCCTTATCACAGATTTTCTCATCACAAACCCCAAAGTCCAGAAGATCTGAAAAAAAGGATAAATTTGCTTTCCTTAAGATACAATGATGAAACAACTGCAAATGTTCAAATACCATTTAGTTTTTAAATGTTGGTACTCTATAGAATGAAAGCCAAAAGAAAATCCTCGCTGGATTAATATTCCCTTGACAAAAGGACATGACACCTCTTTTTGAAAAGGGCAGCCCAAGAGATATAAGTTTTTTATATAGTAGGTGTGTTATACAGTGCACTCTACCATTTGTTTTATAAATCTTCTTTGATGTTTTATAATCCTTTTATACTACAATATTGTAATTACAACCTGTGAATTATAGATGTAATTATGCTGCAATTACTGTAATGAGGACAGCAATGGCAGTGCAGAACCAGTTTAAAACAACTTGATGAATGCAAGTGAAAAATAAAAGAAACAGAAAAAGAATATAATTTTATGCCAACAGTGAAACCATAGGAATACACTGTCTTTTCAAGCTGAAAAAAGGATTTTTTTCAGCATTTAACAGTCTATAGAAATAAGCAAATCTAAAAAAAATACATGACTGGGGATCGTCCTGAAAACTCATAGATGCTTTTTAAAATATCAGAGTGCTGCATGAGGCTCAAGACTGGGATTCAGGCAATCAATAAATTTTTGTGTTTTTACATCAATTCTTTTATGTGTTTCTAGTTTTTTGGGGATTTTTTTTTTTTTGATCACCTGAGAGTTTATTGTGCATTCTGATCTGTTAATACTGTTTGCTGCTGTCATGTCCGAATTAACTGTGAATTCTTTTGTCTTATTATACAATTGATGACAAACAGCTAATTTCTGGGGAGCCGTATTCTTGGCAGCTATGTCCTGGTTGCCAAGGCAAGGTTTATTGAGATTTATTCATCAAAATCCCATGCATGAAGGCTGCAGACAAACTGTGGTAAGTAAGTAAGTAGTTTAATGTGCGTTGTGTGTTTGTGTGAATTCTCATGTTGTGTCACATTGGTGATTATAGTGCTGGAGATGCCTTTATTTTGAAGTGGTTTTCATACAACACAAGCAGTCACTGTCCAAATCTGCAGTAAAGTTACTCTCTCACAGAGAACAAGCACATAATTGCCAGCCCTGAATTCTTAACTATATTTGTTTCAGCTGATTTAGTCCTTCCAGCTTTAAGGAAGATTTCTCGTACCATATGCCTTTATTTGTTGACCAGGGATTTAAACCCCTCAGCTAATCTGAGTCTGTTGTGAGGTTGAAACTAGGCTGGGAGGGGCTCTTTCCTGGAATGAGACATGATTACACTGGATATATGAACTTTCATGGTTCCCTGATCCACTGTAGCAGTGTCACTGTCAAGCTGTGAAGCTCATCTCTGGGGTGATGTGCCTGGGAGCTGTGATTCCCATACCTTGTCATACTGCAACAGCTGGACTTTCACGGGAGTGGAGAATCTGTCCTCAGGTTTCTCCCCCAAAATGCAGTTCGAGAACCTAATTTCACTTTATGAGATATACTAGGGAAACTTCAATTAATAAGGGCTTCTCTTTCTACTTACTTTAGAGTCTGAAGCACAGTTTTGTCGTGATGTTGTCCACACCAAGGTGTTCCCTACTTTCATTTGTCAGGAATAACCCACAGATTTTGATGTATTGATCTTCATGTGTTCGGCAGTAACCAGTCTGTTGATTTATAATATCAAGGCAGACTATTGGCCTGCTTTATTTTTTTTTTTTCTTTCCCCTGCTATGACAGCCTGGAATGCCATCTGCTGCAGGGATTCTTATCCCTTAAACTAAGTGTGTAATTCAAGTATACAATACAGTATTGTGCTTCTGTTTTTTTAAACTGCACAGCTGTTGGGCACAAAAGATAAACTCCAACAGTGTTGTTTTAAGTCTGTTATCTATTAAACATCAATGAAGCCACGCATTGTTTAGCATCATTATCAAAGATGAGGTTTTTCTCCAAATAATCAAGTAAACAATCTGCAGCATCCAAACCAAGGTGGGGAACTTCATTAGGCTGTTGGGTATATCTAATGTTCTCATTTATCAAAACTTCCAGAACAAAGACGCTCATTCACTTGAAATGGTTCAGTCCTGTACTTAAAATAGAAATGCTAAGGAAAAATGTAAAATGATTCAGACTAAAGAGGGAAGTAGGAAGCACTGCAATATAAAGTCTTGAACAAATCAAATAAGCAATGAGTAAAGAATATATTTCATCTTAAGTTGTAATTAACTCTTGAGAGAGATTCTTAGTTGGCTGGAGGATTTGAGAAAATTACATACTCATTTTTTGTACTTAAAGGAAACATTTTAAATGAGAATGACTTTTAAAACCACAGATGTTTTGGTATAGGCCAAAAAAATATCAATACATCAAATTAAACAACAACAAGAAAAGCTCTTTAATTTTGCTTGACATGTGCTAGCCACTTTTAACCTGGAAAGGACTTGAAGATTTTCAGCACAATAAGAACCTAGTGGAAACATGTCACCATACACTGTGTCATATGTAACGTGGGCATATCCCATGCCTTGTCAGCATATCAGGAGTTAGGTTACAGAAAGAATATCTGATTATTCAGATATTCTCTGATTATTCAGATTATTCTCTGTAAGAGAGTGTTAATCATAGAGAGCTGCATATTAATCTTCCCGACAAACAAATCTGACTCACTAGAAGGAGCCATACCCACGGTAGGGAAAAGAATGGGAGGTATCTGGGAGAGGCAGCTCCATTAATCTGCACCGATGGTTAGTTTACAAGTTCTTTCATCAGAAAATAAAGCTGCAAACTGCTCCTTTGCAAAACCAAAAACTTGAAGGGCTGCTTAAATACTGGATGTAAACTAACGTGTTAGTGCAAAATAATTAAGTGTCTTTTCTCTGGGGGCAAGATTAGAAGCAGAAGTATGTCTTGTGCCACATGCTCTGATCAATGCAATAAAGAATTTTGCTTTGGCTCTGGGGCAAAAAGCCTGATTTTTTAAAAAAATCAGACTTGGAAACTAGAGACGCTCCCTTCACCATGTCTTTCCCTTACATCAGAGAAGCTGTAGGATTCTCCTGAGATGCACAATCGAACTCTTTCAGGCTGAAGAAACCATTGAATCTTATCTTTGGCATGCTGGCACCTGAGCTACCATTTTAAAACTAGGGCATTCTACGGCTTCCTCCTTCAGATATATTTTTTGTATGTAAATAACCCATGACTGCTTTTTCTGATGTAATTCGCTCCTGACTGTTAAATAACTCTGAGATGGCAGGAACATTTCTCCTTTTAGAAAATAACCACAAGTATTTTCCTTCTTTAACTACATGGAGACAATTCTCAACACAGATGGAAGCAAACATTTGCTGCTCAAGAAAGAACTCTTAAATGAAAAGCATATAGGCATCAATAGACACCAACTGAAGTGGGTTTTGCAGAGTTTTGAGAATTGGACTCCTGGAGTTAGTTTCCCCAATGCTACCTGAGCTCCTTATTAGGGACCTTAATTCGTATGGGAATCTGAGAGCTTATAGTCCAGTCCTTCAAAAGCATTTAGTCACCAGTTTCAATGAAAGTTAGCTACTGAAGAACCTTTAAAGATATGAGCCTAAATGGGTCTCTTTAGTATAATACAGAAAGCCATCTGTACAGCAGAAAATCGAGTTCTCTTGGGGCTGCTGCTCTAACTGCACGATCTTCCCTCTCATTGTCCCTGTGCAGCTCTGAGATGAACTCCCTCTGATAACTCTGAGATCAGCCAGCTGTAGATTTGTAAGGAGCTATTACTGTTTGTATTACCAAAAAAAAAAAACAACAAACCCCCCAAAAATATGGCACTTTTGGATGCTATTCATTGTTCTTTGAATTAAAAAACCACAGGATACAAACTGGTTTGTGCCTTTGAGTTTATGTCTCAATTTTCAAGTGCTCTAATGGGGTTAGGCACTTGTCTTTGACTGAATTTCAATGGGATTTTAACACCTAGCAGAAACCTTTAAGATTATTCAAAATCCCCATTTCAAAATCTTAAAATGTAGCATCTGAGAGGAAAACCTGATACAGGTTTGGGAGGTGGTACTGGGCAAGTCAAAAGGGAAGAGATTTATTTGTACTGTAGCTGAGACCAATCTATTAGAAATATTTAGAAAATCGTGATTATGAATTTCATTTTACAATGCCTATGAAGACTCAAATGTGCAGTTGTGATTGACCTCTTTTTTGCAGTGCTGTGGTTTCCCAGTCCCACACCATGAGAGGTATTGGGAACCTTGTTGCTGATCGAGATGGCAGAAGACTGAAAAATTTCCTTGGGAAGAGGAAGGAACAGATCTATCTTATGAGAGAGTCAGGAATAGAGGCATTAACTCTTTGATGCTGCTTCTATTTCAATTTTAGCATATCCAAATGAGAACAGCATTGCTCCAGAGGTAGGAACCAAAAGAGGAATGGCCTTGCATATGCTCAAGGTTTCTGAGTAAAGGTTAGTCTGGAAAAGCCCATTTTCCTCTTCTTTTTTGTTTTGCTTTTTGTTTGTTTGCTGGTTGGTTGGTTAAATAACCTCTCCCTGCCCCTGGCAGGCAGCTGCACAGTAAAGCCAGCCACCAGAGCCATTTATAAAGTACGGGGTCCAATTCCTGACCCCAAGCCCTGCTCGCTGTTAGCTTCCAGGAGTGAATTTTGTGTTGATGACAAGTGAACATTGTTAATGGAAGTTCCATTTGTCCTCAGTTTTCACCTTGGGCTCTTTGGCTGCCTATGCAATTTCCTGCTCTCTGTACTGTGCCTCAAGGTCCTTCTTTCTGCTGTTTGGGTGCTGGGATCTTTAGCAGGGTGCAGCTCTGCACTGGAGATGGAAAGTCAGCACTGCTGAGCTGTGCCTGGGTATCACACTGGTGCAGCAATGGGGAATGCAAGCAGGTTCAGCAATTTGGATGCACTGTTTGGTTTCATGTTTCCATACATGAACCTGTGTTTCAGAGATGCTGATGGAAGGCAGGATGTGAGCATGTTTTGGGATCTGGAGCACGGTTTTGGGAGGGATGTGACTCACTGTTGAAGCGAGGCTGCTTCAGGTGGGGAGGTGGATGGAGATAATCCGGGGGTTTCTGACTTTAACAGCAGGTCAGGAATTAGGTGACGTACTGGACAATGTCATTAGACAACACTCAGGCAGTCTGGGTATAATAAACAACAAAGCCTTAAGTCCAGAGAACCCCATTAACACTCAATGTGTCTTTAAAAGTATTAAAGCCTAACAGCACCACAGACTACTTTGTATTTTAGCTGTAAGATGCTCAGGAGTATTAGGTGTAAAGCCAGCATGAGAATCTGCCACGTGTTAAAGTTTATCTGACTGGAACATTCAACCACTCCTTCCTAGCCTGTTTGCCCTTAGATCTATCTCCTGTATTGCAGGGGCTAATTTTAAAGCAAATAAAATAATCATGGCTGTGAAGGCATGACAGGCTCTTGGAGTTCAGCTTCTATCTCAAAGGAAGCAAAAAACGAAAAATATATAGTCTGCATAAGACAAAAAATAATAGATAAATATTGACTGAAGCATCCTAATTCTTTAAGTTTAACATCTTTTACTGGAAAACTTACATAATGCTTTAAAACTTGAAAGTATAAATTTAAAAAGAAAATTAAAATGGAAAGCATTTGGTTCCCAGAATGATGAAATGAGATATTTTGACATTTATAGAAATTGCTTACTCTTATAAAATGAAGTTCCTGTAAAGCTTACTTGATTTGTGTAACATTAACTTTCCAGAGACATGAGTAGTCCATCAGCATGTCCCATTGAAATGCCAGGCATTCATATTGAAAGTAGTAAATAGCATATTTACAAACACAAGCATCTGAAACAAAGCACAAATAATATAATAATAGAGGACACCTAATGGTAGCTTTTTGGACATTATGCAAACTTACAGCCAGATGTTGTTTACTGCTTTGTGAATTTTTGCCATTAGGTTAAAAAAAAACACTTTCCTGAGCATCACAATAAACTTTTGTAAGGAAGGTATACTTTTTAATAACTGGTTGTAACTGCCACAAGGAGCTCATTTGTCACAATATAAACTATACTTTTCATCTTCACAATCATTAATGTTTGGCTAGTCACAGGGTAGTCATTTAAATGTAATGAGTCCTATCTAGGAAAGAAGCCGAGAAGAAAATAATTTTGTATTATGGACTGGAAGAGTACAATAAAAACAGTAATAATCACCTTTCCTTGCTAAATGAAGTTTCCAGATTTGCAATGTGGCTATTCTAGATTTTACTACTTGGCAGTACAAAGCCCACGAGTAGTTTGGATAGTCTTTGGTGACAGGCATAAATTGGATGGCTGGACATCCCTTGTCTTGGGCTGCTCCATGACTGCTCACCTCAGCTTCTCAGTTCTGCTTCGGACGTGTGCCATGCTGGTGAGTGACATCAGAGGGTGTGAGATGGTGGCAGGTGACGTCAGGGGGTGTGTGGTGCTGGCATGTCACCTCAGTGGGTGTCTGGGGTGGGTATGACTGCGGCACAAGCTGGGGAAGCTGCAAGAAGCACATGCCAACATAGCTGTGTGCTGCTCCGCTCTGGGCAAAGGGGTTGGTAAGCACAGAGCCCCCCTGAGTACCCGAGGCCAGGCAGTGGGATTCTGCTGCCCTCTCTGGCTAATGTTTTCTCACAAGGATCATAGAAAACCGGGCACTCTGTCCTTTGCTGTAGAAAATACAGAAACTCAGAACTTCACTGCACTTGCAAGAGCCTTGGTTTCTCACTGGCAGTAACTTGTGCCTTCTGTGTAATGCTGTTTGCAGCACTGTCTGTGCAGTTCCTTTACGGCACCTCACTTGATTATAATTTGAAGAAATAGTCAAAATAATTTGAAATGATGGTGCAAGGCAGCTTTTCAGAGCAGAGAGGGTCATAAGCAATCAAAAACATGTTTAGTGAGAAGTTACCACATCACTGAGCCTGATTTGTTTCATTTAAAACAGCTTTATGTACTTTCCTTCATCCACAGCACCATTCCTGGGGAGATTTCCTGGAGCTTCTGAAGGAATATTCTGGGCACTTATGTGCCTGTATCTCACAGAAGGTTTCTGCAGAAAACTGAGAAAAAGAAATAATCTGTGATTCAGAAAAGCAACGATTTTGTTTGCATTGTCTTTGGATGGCTGTGGTCCATAAACCATGTTAATAAGCCAAAAAGAGGGAAGACAAGGTAGGAGTATTTATATGTGGCTCTGTTTTATATTCCAAATCTATGACTGCAAGAGATAAATGACCACAGTGCACTGGCCTTTTTGCACCTGCCCATGTTCAGTCATATCCCAGCTGAAGAGAGAGCAGGTCAGGGAGGGAGGGAGGTGGTTTGGCTGAATGCATTTCATCTCAGCTGTCGTGTGCCTTGTGCCTTTATTGCTCAGAATAGCATTGGGGCCAAGCTGTGGATGACTAAATTTCTGGGGAGTACTGGAGATGCCAAGGTAACTAACGTCACTTTTGTCTGCCCCCTCCTTCCTATTCTTTGTGCTGGGAAGAGGCACGAGGCACTTAGAAATAGGACTACATAGTGCACATTGATTCAGAGCTGCGCTTCTGACGAAAGCCCCTGCAAGTAACAAAAAATCATAGGATTTTTTTTTTTACTAATAGTGGCTGCTAATGTATTGGTAACCATCTGAAAGGGATTAAGGGAGCTGCATTGTAGGTACCACCCCCTAAAATATACCAGTTCAATATTTGTTATTATTGTTGTTGTTGTTATTATTATTATTTCTAAAATAAAAATTTTTAAAAAATCTTTTCTAATCTATTTCTGGTTACAGCATTACCAATTCAAAGACTGCTGGGATTATCCATCTTTCAATTTAACTGTGTCAGAATTCAAGGCCTACATTTGGTGCAACCGGGATGTTCTATTTAATTAAAAGCATTGCTGCCGTGATCCTTAGCACTGTGAATTAGTCCTCGTCCCTGGTATAAAGTGAAGCACGCTAATTGTGAGCTGATTTAGTGGTTGTTTTCAGGCAACTGGATGGCACCACTATTTACACTAAATGCGGTCAAGTATCCTCTTAATACAGACATGGATTACACACATTAAGCACAAGACAACATAATCTGAAAGCACACTAAAATGTAACAGAAATCCTGACAAAATCTAAACCAGCTGTTATGCAGCTACAAATTACTTCTGCAACCTCTCCTAAGAGTTTTAGTGAAATAAATGGAATGATAAAGAACAAGGAGAAAAACACCCAAAAATATAAACCCTTAGAATAATGACAGTGAGTGAAAAATTAACATAGTTTAAGCTGTGACAGAAAGGATTTTCTGTATGAGTATTTCTTGCTAAACAAAAAGTATTTTTTTACAAAGCTTAATATGAGTGTAAATGTACACATTGTTTGTTGTCACCCAAAACCTTAAAAGTTTTTACTGCTTGACTCCAAAACTCTGTCATGAAACTAAATTATGCAAATTTCATACACAGGGTGCAAATATTTTCATAGAGAAAAAATTTATTCTTTAGAAAAATTCTCTTATTGTCTCTGGAACACTGATGAGTGTAATCACTCATTCTGATTTTCCATTTCTGCTGCTGCTTGTAAGAAAATCTGACATCAATGTCTAGCCAAATTTAACTACCTCTGGCAGGTAGAGGAACATTAGGATTCAGGAAATCTGGCCTTAATTCTAGTATATTTTCACTTCAGCTTTATTCATATTCTGAAAAAAAATAGAGGTATCTTATATTGAACAGTTTGAGGATTTAAAAATTATATATTGAAAAAAAAAGTTTGCTAAAGACGGTGCAAGAGTCATGCTTAAAATGAATATTTATGATCTCATTTTTGTCTCATTATAATTGAAATATTGCTAATCGAAGAGAGGTTGTTTTGGGGTTTTTTTTTACATAAAACATGCTATTTTTGTTATTTGGTATTTGTTTTTGTCTCTCCTGTAGGTTCGGTGGTGTCAGCCAGTTCAAAATACCTCTATGTGACGAACTGTGGGAGGGTTGTGCAATAAAAACCTTCTGTGACCAGACCCTCAGCCAAGAAAGAAAGGTTGTACTCTACATTTGGCAGTGTTTTAATAAACTTAGTAATAACTCTGTCTAGGTATAAAGATTTACACCTTCAAAGGTCGAGCTGTTGAGTACATTATGCATAATGAATTTATTGTCTGGATCACTAGTGTCTTTGTTTTGAAGTTAAGCCACGGGGCTTAAGCTTCAAAAAACTTAAAATTAAATAACCTGTAATGTAAGAATATACACTCATGTTTTTACTAAAGGAGAGGCTAGAAAGGACAGCAATATAAACTCACAGATAAGTTAGCTGTAAGCTGTCTGTTACTAAAATAAAAAAAAAAAAAAAAAAACCAAAAAAAACCTATGGGAAACGAAAGTAACATTCCAGTATTAATTTCCAGTATTACTATCAGTGTTACATTACATTTATCAACATTTTTTTTGTTTGTCTCTGGCTTTTGTAAGTGGCTTGTTTGTTTTTCCTTATGAAAATAGTATAAAAGTATTTTCCCCTTGCAGAATGGGAAAAATGGGTTTGGAGGTAACAAGATCTTATTACTGAGAACAAATTTATTTGAAGGGACAGGTGTACTTCAGATAAAGGAGAAAACATGAAAATGAATTTTCTTGTTACATATGAGACCTAAAACCAGTATGTTTCAAAGACATTGCTGTGAGTCTATTGCCCTCAGTCAGCATTTCCAGTCACTCTTGGGTTGACAGAGGTTGAGAGCAACTGGGACATTTTACTGATATGACCTGAAAAAAACATCTTAAATTATATTTATGTTAGACAACTTGATTTGTCTCCTGAAGGTGTTATTGTAATTAGTAGACTTTATTGTATTTCCATTCTTAATTGTTTTCTCTTTTAACTCTAAACAGAAAAGTGCTGAGTAGAGGATGCATGCAATATTACACTTGGTTTAGCAAGAGCTGTCACAGTCCTTCAATTCATTTAGTTCTAGTAAAAGAATGGATTCTGGCCAGCAGAAAAAACCAAAGAAATGTGTTTGGCTTTTTTCCCCCTGGAAATGCTCTTCTTTAACTTCATCAAGCCCTGAAATCACAGAATCATTAATGTTGGAAATGACCTCTAAGATCACCACGTCCAATCATAAATCTCCTACATAACTTCTCAGAAGAGTTGTTCAGGTGTTGATTACTAACTTTAATAAAAAGTAACTCATTAAGGCCTTGGGAATCACATTCAAAATAAAATAAAACAAAACAAAGAATAAAATAAAATACAAAATTTCTCTTACATAAAGTTGACTTGTAAATGTGTTGAGTTTAAAAATGTCACCTGGATTTCAGATTTTTTTGCACTACCTCAGTAGCATCAATGTCTTTGTCCTTTTTCTTATTTTTTCTTGGAACTGAGCTTTCTCCTCTTTTCCCTCCAGCTTCAGATGGGCAGCACCTGTTCCATTTTTATGTCATTGATGTATTTTTCCATGCTTTAGATGTTTTAAACAGCTGAAAAAAAGTAACAAATCAATCCAAAGAAACAAAAGTCACAGCATGGACTATAGGAATTGGAGAATTCCACAGTTCTAACTTTCTCATGGAAACAAGTTTTCTTTTCTTTTGTCTAGGAATTCTGACAATTATTTTATTTAGCCCATTAACTATAAAAAGAACGTCTCTTCAATATAGAGTGTTCTTTTTAATGAGTAAGCTATTAGGTCTCTTATTGATTAAATACTTTAACCTCTTTACACAAAACTGAACTTTATTAAGGAAGACTGTTCATTACATTGCCATACAGCACAGTATTTATGCAAAACTTACCTGACATCTGGTGTTCTAGATAAAAAAATAGTCAATTTCTTTTCTATTACATCGTTTTCAAAAGTATTTGCGGAAAGAATGTCAGGATATTGTGAAGTCCATCACATGAAATGGAGTTGATGGATTGCCTACCATGTTTGATGTGTTAATGTGCTCTTACCTGTACATAGCCCTGGTACAGCTTCAGGACAGTGGGACAGTGATGTGTCACCAGCACAAAGAGGAATTAGTGGTGCCTTGAACCATGATAATGTGTTCTCACTAGTGAGTGCATAATGTAGCACCTAGTCAAGGACAAATTAACATGGTTTTACTTAAGAGTAAATGAGGAAAAAAAAAATCCTGCCTCAAGTGTTCTGCTCAATAAATGGTAACTGTAGGGAGATATACAACATGGCTGAGCTCCTGTGGAGATTATGGGTATGTACACTTTTGGTATGGGCCAGCTGTAGAATTAGATACCCCAGAAGAATGTGCTGTGTACAGAATTGCTGGTGTTCCCTATCAAGCGCTCTGGAGGTGTAGGTATTTTCCTGTCCCCTGCTTTCTGAGATGCAGAAGATGAAATCTTATTATCCTGCACTGAAAGCCTCAGGGAGAGATTCCATTTTGAAAGAACCAACTCCTTCTAGTAACTCAATTTCCAACAAGATCCGTACAAAAGATAAATTGTCAGATAATCAGAGATGCTCCTTTTGTGGAATTCCACAAGAATAGTGGGCAAATAACCCGCTGGAAGATAAAACACCTATTACCAGCACAAAGTGTAAGTCCCTCTGAGCAAGGTTTTGCCTGTGTGAATGACCGATACCATCTGGAAGCAGAAGATTGACAGGCTAGAAGGCAGTTAAAGATAATAACAGGGCACCTGAGAATCACTGAGGGAATTTGTCACTGTCACAGTGTGTGCTAAGTAGCACACGGCAAGTGATCGCTGCTTTTTTTCCTCATACATTTTAAGTCTCTGAATTGGTTTCACATGCAGCTGAAACAAGGGAGCACAACGGATATTTTCCTCATAGTGCAGTCCTACTGATTTCAAATATATCTCATTAGTGCAGTTTCATTTTATGTAGCTCAACAAATACTGTTCACAAAAATTGTTATAATTACTATTGTCTAAGCCACATAAAAGAGAGATTATAGCTTGAAATTTACAGGCTCTTTGCAGTCAAACTTAATTCTGATGCATTCTTGCTCTCTTCCAATACAGGCAGCATATTTTATTTCTAGTTGCTATTCATTTTCTCTAAAGTAACTGCATTACTCGTATTTCCTATGTGCTAACATTTACATTAAAATTTACGTAAAGGAGGCAACAGAATGAAGAAGCATGGTCACCCTCTCTTTATGTGAAAATATACAAAATGTGAAGCACTGCAGGTGAAATCCACCCATACGCAAAAAAAACCCTGATTCATGATCTGTGTGTTCATCTAATCCCACCTCAGCTCTCGAAATAGAGCGTGGTGGGAGTTGTGATACATGAAGTGGCAGATTGAAGATATGGCTGTGAACAAATTGTGAACTCCATGCTGCCTGGTGAATCCTGTTTTGTTTCAGGTTCTTTCTTCTGTATCCTCATCTCAAGTTTAAGTGTTGCCTTAATATCAATTTAAAAATTGTGTTGATTAAATTGTATTATATTTAATAAAAGGACTTGATACTTAGTGAAAAATATGTCTGAGAATGCAAGATAAAGTAATGAAGAGTCATAAATGTTAAGGCACTCCCCCTGTGGGCTACTTCTTTTGTATTATCAGGTTCATTGATGCAAAGAGTTTCTTGTGTTCTGAAACACAGCTGGAGGAAAAACTCAATAAATATGCATTTCAGCCAAAATATGACAACCAGCTGTCTTAAAGGAAACCTAATTTTCAAGGAAGGATATGCTTCCATTTTTTTTTTTTTTTTTTAGTTATTATTATTATTATTTTTCCCCCAAAGACAGTGCCTGTTTACCCTGATCACTGTAAACCTTAGAGCTGGGGCAATAAAAAGATTCTTGAAAAAAGACTGTGTTATTTAAATCCTTCCCTGATTCTTCTTCTGAAGACTTGTGCCTCTAGTGCATTTTAACTAAGGGTTTTTTGGGTTAGTGGCTCTGCTTGGAATGTTTGGGGCTGCCATGAGCATTCCTGGTATCCGTGAGGTTTGCACGGGTGCTTGAGCCCTACAAGGGATATACATCTCCTGCACTTCACCACCATCTTCAATGTATTTTCCTTCTTCCATCTGCCCTAATCTACCATCCCGTGTCTCTTCCCCTTAATTGTTCATAGCCCTTTTTTTCTGGAGGCCTTTTTCTTTCCCTCCTCAGTTTTGGGAAGATTTCAGAGAACTGAAAATGTCTTTGCCAGTGGACAAGAGCGTGTGGCGTACCTCAAGGCAGAAGTTGGGAGGAAAAAGTGTTCCCTGTGAAAGCAATGACATTCTCTCAGTAGTGACAGATGCCCTTGCCTGTTTGCATGGAGGGGCAGGTGTGTGTGCTCACTGTAGACAGATATTTAATCTAATTTAGCTGTTTTACTTCCGTTTGTTATAGCCAAACAGAGATTTTAAAACATAGGTTTTATAATTTGCCCCTATTTGAAACAGCAGAAGGCTGCGCACTCTGAAAACCCCTCAGCGTGGATGTGTCACCCAAATTGCCTTTACAGCCTTAAATCTGTGACACACCTAATTGAAATTAACCTGCTTATTACTATCTATGGTATGCTGAATTCAGTCTCATGTTCAGAATGAGCTGTCTGCATTGCTTTAATCTAGCCTGTTTCTCCTCACCCCTCACCTTGAAAAACCCTCAACTGCTAGAAAGTTTGTCTGAAGGTTTGTCCAACTAGTTAAAATAAATGCAAGGGGATCTAAAAGACAGCCAGGAGAAGTAGTGTCTGTGTGCTGGATTTTCACAGTATGGTAGCATTGGCTGTATTTTGTGATTCATTTCCTTGCCCTAAATAAATTAATTCCAACCATAGTCTCTTGAAATCCTTTACCAAGCAAGATCCCATACTGTTAAAGTCTTTTGGTCACTTCTATGTTATATATACAGAGCCTGATAGTTCTTGTTATTTGAAGATTTATGGGATAATTAGATCGGTTTTCTTCTTGACCTTGCCTGCCTTGTGGAGCTGCTTTTCAAGTTTGGAAGCAAAGGCCTTAACTAGACAAGAGAAAACCGGGTATTACTACTTTCCTGTGAGCTCCATATGGTTTTCAATTAAGGGGAATATATAGGTAATGGCTGACAATTGTATCAATTTGTGCAGAATTCCTGAGAAATGACAGTAGAACACAGGGCACCCCCTACAATGAAATGTAAGAGACAGAATGGGAGAGATGAAAATGAAGGGAGAGAGAATGTCCGGAAAACACTTAAAGCACCACCTTGACCACAAAGAAATAGAGCTCAGAAACCCAAACTGCTCTGAGTGGAGAGCACAGGCACTGTGACAGAATTGTATTAGAAACAAGGGCATTCCTAAAATCTTCCTTTAGTAAAAATCAAGTTATCCTGATCCATGGCTTTGATTATTTTAATTTTAATTTGCTCCAAGGAAGAAAAAGAACCATCTAACCTATATTTTAAATAATCTTTCTTCTCTACATTCTGTTCTCTTAGCCATCCAACATATTTTCTTAGAGAAACTTATTTTTAAAATCTTTATTTTTATGTTTAGTTATTAAAAAATGAAGAATAATTTAACTTGTTATCCCCTGGCCTAGTCAGAAGAGTCACTACATCTGATCAGAGGGAATTTAGCAGCCTTCTCTTGAAATTTTAGGATGATATTCATTTTCTTCATCACCCCCATCAATAGGCTGCAGAGAAAAGTGGCACAACATTTATAATCAGAAAGTGCCTACAATCCACCAGCAGTTTCCAAAGCATTTGTGACACATTGGGCGGCGTATTCATCTCCGTAGGAGGTCTGGATCTCTGGCTGTCTCCTTTTAGAGTTAAGCCAGGTCTCTGAAATTCTGGGAAGATTGTTGTTTGTGTCACCATCAGGGTGAGCTGTAGTTATGTGTGATGGCAGAACAAAGCTGTCTCAGACTCGGCTGTTGGTGTTGTCTGGGGAATGAGAGACCTTTGGAGAGCACAGGACAAAAATGGGGGATCCCTTGCTGCTAGGTGCCATGGAGGCCAGAAAGGTAAGTGGTTTCCTTGAGAAAAGTTTATGGAGGAAAAGCCCACAGGTGGCTGTGTGAAAGAGTTGCTTGGACACAATCCTCATCTTAAGAACTCCTAGAAAGGGACATGGAAGTGGAAAAGCGACATAAATCAACGGTGCCTTAGGCTAGAAGCTGAGGGAGCAGCAGCAGTGTGCTCTGCCCTGTCCGTGTGTCACACACAGCATGGCCCATGACACCTGTGTCAGCACTGACCAGTGTTGATGCTGCAGCCAGGTCTCACTCCCTGCATGGAGGCTTCTGGCCGTGTGGATCTGTTCAGAAAGTGGAAGTGAGTTGCTTGTTTCTTTCTGTCTCCTTATGGATCCTGTACCTGCTGCATGTAAAGTGGAAAGTTCTTTAGTGTAGCATGGTTTAAAATATTCTACTTACTAAATTGTTTAAATTACAGATTTACCTATTTCTGTGCTTTGGTTTATGCCCTGCTTGACTTGAAGAATGTAAATGAGCAAAAAGTGTCTGTCAAGGTTATCAGTGTCTTCCTCAGGCAAAGCAAGATCGTGGTGTTTTAAAATGCTTTCTTTGCTCCCAAGAGTTATTTGTCCCAAGGAGAAATGTGCTAGGTTTATCTGTTACAGTTATCTTCTGTTTTATTTCTCTCAGTCATAGTGATGATTGTCACATGTAAAAAAAACATGTATATCTATATGTTTATATAAAAGTCATCCTTTTGTTATTTGTGTGCACAGTAAATACTTTGTTAAGGGTAGTTTGGGTTTACTAGGAAACAGTTTAGGAAGTGGGTGCTACTACTGTTCAATGGAAAAACAGGTGTGTGAATAGTAACTATGCAGTATGAAGAGACTTACTTAGCCTTGAAGCCCGTAAATTAATGAAAAATGTGAGTAAAACTCACTGCAAACATTATTAGAAAAAGTTATCCAGCCAGCTCTATAAGCTACGAAGTAAAAAATGAAATTATAGAGGTAGGATGATTATGGTAATTTATCACTTTAGCTATCATTTAAATTTGAAACTTGTATAACTCCTAAGATTCACAGGTCAAGGGTTTCCTCCTGCATATTTCAGGAAGGGCTGCCTCCATTTTTTCGGTGAAAGATTTCCATTTCTTTCACTAATCAATAATCACTCAATAATGTGAAAGTAGAGGATGCAATCTATTGGTAGCCAGATGCTGTCACGTTTCAGAGTATTGCATCCACTGCAATTTGTAGTCTAACAAGTCATGTACTACTTCAGCTCAAGAAATGTACACAATTCACTACATCAGGCTATGGTTTGAAGTGCATACCAAGGGTATACCCTACAAATATTATCCCCTAGAAATGTAATTGCAATGGCCTTTTATGTTAGGCTTACTAATTTTGAACGACTTGGTAATGATTTTAAAAAATGCACAGCTACCTGAAACTCACACAAGAATAATCTATATGAGACTTCTTGTCTGATAAATTTTCTCTCTACTGATAAATCATTTGTTCCCTGCTATAATTCATTTCAATCCACAATCTGCTTTTGTTTATTAGTCAGAAGTTAAATACACTTGTAGTACCAAAGTGTATGTCTCCCTAGATGACATTTAAATCTTGGTTTTTCTTCTTAGCTACAAAGGGGCAAGTTAAGAGTAATTCCAGTGACCACAGTTGTGACACATTTAAAACTGACGTAATTGTAAGAGGAATTAAACCTGCAATGCATTTCTGAGACCCCAAGCACTGGGGAGTTATGGATGCAGGCATAATAATCACTCATTCATTGAGATTGTGATTATTGATTAAAACAAATTATGAGGAGTCAAAAATGCTTGAATCTGTGCCTGGTTCTTCCACCAAGTAATTTCTGGGAACTTGGGCAAGATGTTTATCTCTTTCTGTTGATCCAGCTGTAATATCTTCCACCCGCTGCAGGGGAGCTTCTGGAGGTTTGGATGTAATGTTGAGAGGGGTCTGACAGGTGAGCCCATCATCCTCTCTCCCATGATGTGAGGGCAGCCACATAACCACAGTCCTCTGCCACAAGATGTTGGGGCTATGTCTATCAGACAGACATCTCTAAATCCTTAATAGATTTCCAACATACTGTTCTCATGTTCCATGGGGATAGCTATGGAGAAATACTACCAAACACATATATAACATCACAGAACAACACAATGACTCAACCCAGGGTGATATATAGCATGTGACATGTCTTCAGAGGGCCCAAGGAAATGGTGCAGTCTGTTTAGCTAGTTTTCATTTTATATAATGAATTCCATTTGTAGTTCGGGCTACAGTGTCATCTTCCCCAAGATTCATTAGCTGGAGCAGAACTGCTTTGTTAGGCAAGTATTTACAAGCCTGCAGCTGCAGTGTAGCTGGCTCTGTTTGCATTGTTGAAAACAGTGTCACGAAGCCAAGGAAGCCTACGTAAATTATTAAGATAATGCATTATTGTATATAAAAAATAAATTGAATTGTTCCTTCCACTGAACAAAAAAACCTGTCATATAGAAAATACTACAAAGAAATGCCTGCTGCCAAGAAAACATAAAACTTAGCCATAAGAAGGTAGTAAATGCAATCTTAATCACTCTGTTTATTGCAGTTTAGATTAGAAAAGAGACTTTGCAGAGAAGACCAAGGAGTATACTGCTCTTGCTGGCCTTGCTGCTAGTAAAATCATAGAAACATAGAATTGATAAAGTTGGAAAAGATGACTAAGTCCAACTATCAACCTAGCAGCACCACAAGTATTTCCTTAAGTGCCATATCCACAAGTCTTTTGAACATTTCCAGGGATGGTGACTCTACACTTCCCTAGGCAGCTGTTCCCCATATTTTAAAGCCCTTTCTGTGAAAAAAAAAAAAAAAAAAGAAAGAAAGAAAGAAAGAAATGCTGATGTCTAATCTGAACTTCCCCTGGTGCAACTTGATGCCGTTTTCTCTTGTCCTGTCACTTGTTTACTGGAAGGACTCATCACAGGCAAAGGCTGGAGATACAAGTGTTGATGGCAGATGCAACCACTTTGCATCTAAATGGAGTGCTGGAGTCACCATCCTTGGAAGTGTTCAAAAATGAGTGAGATGATTTAGTGGGCACAGTGGTACTCGGTTGAAGGTTGCACTTGATGTTCTTTTCCAACATTACTAATGATGTCATGATTCTAAAATGAGGCCATGAAATCATGAATCCTGAGATCCAGGAGACTACAAGTACAGCAAATATCCCCTTTCCAGTGGAGATCTTCACCCCAGAGCTCTGATGAGTCATTACAGGGTTTGGCATCGTTTTCTGTAAGAAACACATCCTGCTGCTGATGGTTTGCAGATACAAGGACTGTTAGAACTCTTCAGAAGCACCAGAATAAAAGGAAAAGGAATACGCTCCTAAGCACAGGGAAGCTTTACTTTTAAGGAAAACCCAGCATTTAAAAAGAATTAAGAATTGGGCACTGTAGGAGAAAACAGTGAATTACCATGATCAGCAATATTTTCTTTTTCAGGAGAAATGATGGAGCAATGAACAGGATGAGCAGGGAAAGAGAATAAGACTTAAAAAATAGCAGTGTCAATGGTAATGCTAATTCATGGATGAAAGATATTTTTAAAATAAATACTAGTTATGTTTAAAAAGCAAAATAATATCACTTTTTAAAAATAAATATAATAAACATTCTATAAGTACCAATCCTAGAGAATTAATTAAAAAAAAAATCTTCAAAAATAAGTTGTCCTATAAAGTTAAAATTGTTAGGGTTGTTCTGAGCAACTCAACACAAGTAACCAAAATTAAACAGAAGCATGGTGGAAGAATTAGTGGATTAACAGTTTAAACGCTATTTGGATAAAAAAATTGAAGTTGCCCACCCAAGTCCTAGACTCTCATATTCAGTTAAAATAGAGATTTTTTTTATTTCCCATTCCATTTTTTGCCTGAAAGCCATTTATTTGAATTTCTATTAAGCAGAATCATGGTAACTACAAACCAAGGGCAGTTCATAGGTTGCATTTTATATAGTGATGTTGATATGCACAAATACTTGAAAATCTTGTCTTTTCACCCCAATGCTAGAATACTTTCCCTCCACACTAATTTTTGCCTCCACTTATAGTCCATTTAAATAAAAGGTACTTGTCAAAAATTAGAGACATGTAATTCTGGATCACAGCATTAGTCAATATGCAAAATCCACAACATGAAAATGTTTCAGACCTTTTAGATATATTCCAAACTATTTTGACCTCGACATTATGAATTTATGGGTTACATTTTTGTTGCTTTCCCAGTTTAAAACTAAGTCCTATTGCATTCTGTGTCCGATGTACTGTGAAAGAAATAAAAAAGCCACATTAACAAACATGTTCATTCTGAATAGTTAAAATAACTTGAAAACAATAGTTTGCAACCTTAACATCCAGCAGCAGGATGAATGCTCGTATGAAATTTGATGGCTCAATTTATGCATTTTGCCAATAGGTGGTGCTACTATTTTTACATTTAATACTATCTACAGCAACACAGACTGGCTGCTCTGTCCATCATGGCAACGGAACAGTTTGCCTTTTTCAGTAGAGTTTCTCAGAGTAAAATGATGTGGGGATTTGTAGTTACTTTAGAGGCAGCAAATAATAACAGATATAACACAGTGAGAAAACATGATCTTTTTAATTGTTAGATATAAAGTTTTGAGAAGTTGTTATGTAGAAAAATAAAGAAAAAAAAAATACCTGTGCAAAATTTTGCTTGTATATATCCCACCTAGGCTTTAACTGTGAATTTTTCAGTCATATAGACAACCTGGTGTCAGTGAAAGCTTGATTCAACACAGATGAAAGGCAGTGAGAGAAAGGAGAGTAAAATAAGTGTAATTTGAGATTAATTTGTTTCATTTTAGCTTTGTTATCCAACTGTGTATGGTACAAAGCTGCTAATTTTACATTATGGAATTTCTCTCTACAATATTTGAAAAGCAGATATGTGGCTGAGCACTTTGTAACATAGGAACAGAGAGATGTTCATCTCAGTGGCTTAAAAAATAAAACTTTCTTACTGAGGCTCCTCTTACTCAGCTTTTTCGCTGGGTATTTATGCAAAATATAACATGTATAACATGTATGTATGGTGGCACATGGGGCATTAAAGATCAAAAGGAGGTTTCACATTGTAACATTTGTACTCAAACCTGCTGCTCCTCTGCGCTGGTTTTCTGTTGCATGTCCCTCTAATTTTTTTGAAATCTGGTGAAACATGTTCTCTAATGAATTTTGGTGAAAACAGATGTGTCTTAGGCATAGACATGTATTCAGGGAAGTCTGCTTTTCAAGTGTACTGTGTCTCTGAGATTGCACTCATAACATTACAAAAGACAGATTGACAGCTCTTGACACCACAGACCTTTATTTATCTTCAAAATAGGTACAGTGCAAGGACCAGGCAGAATTATTTATTATCCCTTTTCAGAAATCTATTCTGTATTTATTTACTCCCTGCTGGAAAATCATTTCTTAACAGCCATCTGGAGAACTGCTGCTGGGATAGGAAGGGAATTTATTTTGAGTGTTCAGTGAAACCATCAGGAAAACTTCAGCTGTGGTGCAGACACCTCTCAGTCTGAGCTGTGCTTTTGGATTGAGATCTCAAACTCAGTTGCTCACTGTGAGAGAAATAAAGCAGTTCTCACATGATAACAGTTTTCTACCCAGGCTAGGTTTTAAACAATTGCATGACAGTGAAAAGTACCCTACTAATTCTGAGAATAAAAAGAAAAGGAAAAAAAATAAGGGGAAAACAAAAAGAGAAAAAAAGAGAAAAAAAAAAGAGAAGAAAAGAAAAAGAAACATTACTTAGTTTTTAGCATACTCTTTATTGCTTGTTTTATTTATGGTAGATAATCTATTAAATCAATAGCTCATTTCTTTAGACTGAGGAAAAATGCAGAAACACCAAAAAGAAAGCAAAGAAAGGGTAAATTAGATACCAATGGGCACACACTTGCTTTCTCTCTCCCTCTATAAGTACATGTATGCCAATACACATAGTAAGAATAAACAACATCACATAAACAGTTCTAGCAAATATTGCTTGCAAGGATCTCCACAAAATGTAATCAATTTTTTTAATAAATACAACCTTTTGGTTTTTTTTGCATTTTCATATTGATTGAAAAGTGTGCAACAGACCAAGTCATGTAACTAATAAAGAGATTTCTTATGCTCATCTGAATTTAGGATGATGATTGTATCCAGGTGCTGAGGATGAGAGGAAGAAAAGGAAATGAGGACTGTTTCCATTCTCTCCTTCTTAGAACAGGATAAAAATGGGATTCAATAAAGGCAGGTAATTGGTGAGGTAAAGAAGTGATAACAAAGCATATCCAGTTGACAAAAGAAGCCAGGAGTGTAAAATTAATATTCTGTCTTGACCAATTTTCCTCTCTGACACTACTTTTAGATTATTTAAAATAGCTTTTTATCTTTAAATAGTAGGTCCATGCAGAATTGCAAAATCCTTGTCCTACACATTGATATTCTTGATAGAAGCACAATTAAAAAATTATTTTTAAACTTTATGTCTGTGTCCTTATCATTCTTGAATGGAAAGGGAATCAATGAGAAAGTATTTCTCTAAGTCCAAATGATATTTCCTGAAGAGCAAATAGCATCCACTTAGATGATTTCAGGTGCCCTAAGCATGAAGCATGATTATCGTTATATTATATATATAATATATATATACACACTTATATATTATATACTCTCTATATATATCTTTATATATACAAAATCTTGAACACTGTTCAAAAGTCTTGCAAAAGTTTCCATCCAACTGATTAATTAAAGAATGCAGGGACTATAAGTTTCCTAAAAAGAGTCAACTCATAAATATTGCCTCTGGAAAAACAAAGCCAGTAGTCTTACAAACTTTTCACAACTATAGCTGGTCAAATAAAGGTCATGGAAACATGAATAGTGGGGGGATGGACAGAAAGACTGATAATAGTGGTACATGGAAAACAGAGGCCAGAGTTACCAGCAAGAATGAAACAAATGAGACTTTGTTATTTCATGTTGTACACTTAGATAGGAATATTATTCAGGCATATGTTTTTAGAAAAGACTCTTGATCTGGAACATGATGGTATGACTTGCTGCTTTGTATAGGTTGCAAGATTTTATTTTCCACAGTACAAGAAGCTGAGTTCAGAAATTACATTTGTTTTGTTGGAAGACTGGTAATTCAATGCGCCGATTTGTTATAGGTGAAACTAGTATGTAAAATTATGGCAGCAGTTTGGAGATAATGTTTTGATAATACATTTGATGTGATCTGGCTTGAATGGGTATCTTTTTGTCTTCAATGAGTACTCAGATTAGACATCGGCTCACAAAGCTGGGAGTCCAACTGGTTCCCAAATTCCTAGGTGCATGGAACTGGTAAATAAACCTCATTTGCCCCTGGAAAATCTGACATACTGCTAAGGAATGAGTCTGGAGTAGTGGGTTTGCTGGAATGTGCTACTACAGAAAGTGTGAGTAGAATGAAGGGACCTTGTCCCCCAGGCCAGGCAGTGCTCCAAAATGGGGGTAGAGGCTCCTGTTTTCTCTTCCTTTGACTTCTCTAGTGATGCTACTCCAAAATCCAACATTATGAAATGCAGGAAAGACAAATGTGCTGAAGAGGGGGATGTTCAGAGAGCAGGCTTGTTGTAATTTTGCTTATGCCTGTGATGATGGCTGATCAAAAACAATAATTTGCAGTGTGTCACCTGTCATCTGGAGCACTGAGCAAAAGGCTGAAAGTTATTACTGACTGTCATTCCCCACAACACCCTTTGAAGGACATAACGTAAATGTCACTGACTCCTTTTAAATCAGCACAGCTCCTTGACTTCAGTGAAGTCAAGTTGATTTACACCAGCTGATAATGTGGCTGATTCTTAGAAGCAGGAGTTGTGAAACGTAATGCTTGGTGGACTCAGGCCAGGACTACGAGAAATCAGCATTGACTTTATTGGGCAACAGCCCTGGTGAGTTATTACCGAGTGTTTTGTCTTGCTATGTGCTGGACAGCAATCAATAATGCTCCATGACACAGACAGAAATCTTGCTGTTACCATAAAGATTTACCATTTTCTACTGTCTTACAGAACTCACAGAACTTCAGCTGTGTGGTGCCTTCTTACAGCTTTTAAATCACCTGCCCGTTTGGAAGCAAGACAGGATCACTCATCTTTATGCTGGTGATTGCTTTGGAAATATTGTAGTCCCACACTTAAAATATGAAATTTATTTGAATATAAAGGATATTATTATATCCTTTATATTAATATACATATATATTTATATACATGTATATATATGCTAGATAAACATTCCTTTTCTCTGCTCAAGATAATTTAATAATTATCAGACAAGAATGATTCTGTACACTTTTTTCATTATTAACATTCAAATAGTGTAGCGCTGATTTAATGTTCTAAGATATCTTTTTGTTCTTTGCCTTTTACTAGGCTGACAATACAAAGTAAAATCATGCCTTAAATCTTAAAGACTCGTGAATCTTAACTGTCTTCCATAATTCTGAGGGGGAATGGGGATTTCATTTTACAGAGGTGTTATTGTTGACTCTTAAAACAGAAAACAGAAGCTTGCTACAGCTTTACCCAGATGCACTTAGCTTTGACTTGGGACTTCAAACCCAGGATATTTTATAATAAAATATAAATATAAATAAGATAAAACTCATTCGGTTTTCATTTTGTTTTATTTTTTATTTCATGTTTTTATTATTTTGTTCATTATATGCTTTAAGACATGAATTGTGGATCTCTACACATACAAGGGTAATGCTGGGAAAGATTCCTTAAAAACAGGTAGTAAAGTCTTTGGGTTTGTTTTGTTTCTAAATTTTTTAAGAGAACACAAAAAAGCATTGACTGTATGAAGTTATTAGTTCCTCTAAAGACTACTGTTCTGAAAAAGCTGGAGAGCCAGAATCATTATTTTATTCATGAGGAATAATCACTGTGTCATAGAGATAAGTTGGATTTTTATAAAAATCTCCGTGACCGTAATGAAACTTTTCAAACTGAAGAAAATAAAGAAGTATAAAAGTACAGTTCTAGTAGCTTCTTCAGCTCTATTTGCAGCTCACGTGCTAAGTAACTCAAAGAAATAGTTATTAAGGAAGTTAAAATACATGCATACATAGAGCTATGCATAAGCAATTTTGAAAGACTCTACAGCATTCAATTTTCTCCTCAATGCTTTCCTTTAATTTGCCTTTCTGCTGTCTGCAAGAGTCTTCCTTTCCTCTCACCTCCTTGATGATACCCCTCACTACAAACTCAAGGTTTGGATACCATTTATGATCAGTACCTAGAAAAAAATACTTCCCTCTTGTCCTCACCCTCCCCCAAAGAGTTTTTTTTCAAATACACTTAGCTTACTTCAGCATTGTAACACTTGTCCCCCCGAAAGAGCTGGGGGTTTTTTGCATCCCAACTGTAAGCAAAACATTTCTGTAGAGGAAATTCTGTACACAAACACAAATACAAAATAACTAGTTTCTTTTACACATTTAGCTTGAAAACATAGCCATAGGGAAAAGACAATAGAGAACCACACCATTTATTTCCTTGTCCTTTCTCTAGCAATGCTAGAGAGAGATAAATATACCATTAATCCGGTAATTCTCCCTCTGTCATGTACAACACTCATCCAAGCACCCTTATTCTTAGAAATACAGATATCAACAAAGGGCCATTCCAGGGGAAAAATGCTAATTTAACTAACTTTAAATCCCCCTAATTAATTAATGATTCTATAATGAATCTAATTTGTCTCTCCCTGTGGCCTCAGCTTAGTGGAGACACAGTCACACATATTTCCAGAAGATGGTTTATGTGATTTCATCACTGTTCCAATTGGATGGTTTGCCATCACAGAGCCTGGTACAAGGTCAACAGATCCCTGAAGTTAGAAGTAGGAATTGGAGGAAAAATGTAAGGCTGCTGGGAAGTGCATATAGTTTTATTTAGAGATGTTATTTCACTGCTTCTGATTCCCCTGGCATGTATGTCAAATCTCTGATGTTAGTTGCAGGTCAGCATATGCCCACACTCGCACCCCCAAATTGTTGATAATACTGATAGAATCATAGAATGGTTTGGCTTGAAAGGGACAATTCCAACTCCCCTGCCATGGGCAGGGACACCTTTCGCTAAACCAAGTTGCTCAGAGCTCCATCCAATCTGGCCTTGAACACTCCCAAGGATGGGGCATCCACAGCTTCTCTGCACAACCTGTTCCAGTGTCTCACCACCCACACAGGAAAGAATTTCTTCCTGTTATCTAATCTACACCTTCCCTCTTTCAGTTTAAAGCTATTCCCCCTTGCCCTATCTAAGATAGGATCCAAGAAAGCTTGGAGCAGATATGCTTGGTCTTACTGCTGCTGGCTGATAATGTTCCCTGAGTCCCCACCTTATATAAGAAAACACTGATATTTTAGTTATTCAATACATGCTTTTGATCCTCTGTTTTTCTGGTATTTTAGATGTTTCTTCTGAATTTCTTGTCTATAAGACATGCTAAAATTTAAGTGATTGGCTGGAGTCTTCATTCAAGGATTTGAGTGCAGGTACTGAGAGCTTTAAAAAAATAGCAGCTCTCTCTCTCCCTGTGTACTGCTGGAAGAGTTCAGTAGCTCCAGTAGTTCAGTAGCGAGAATTTTTGAAGCTTGATTGACACTGTTTAGATTTTTGATCCTTACCAATTTAGTTCTTGCTGTCTTTATTGATATTGCCACGCTGTTCCAGTGTTGCTCACATTTGTCAAATTACTGCACTGAAACCACGAACTTCTGAGTGGATTTCTGGTCAGCCAGCAGAGACTGGTTACACGTGATCGGATTGACCCCAGTCAGACTCAAACAGCTGATACCAAAGTGAGATTATCCGAATCCTGTTGCTGAAATACTGAATCCTCCAGCTCTTCTCTCTTGTATTTGGTGCATTTAAAAATAAATAAATGCAATCCCTGGTAAGCGTTTTTGATGTTGGGAAGTATCTGAGCTATTTACCAACTGCCTTTCTTGGCTGGCTTGGAAATCCTGATCTTCAGTCTGGACAGAGATTAGCTCTGTGTGTGCTGGTGGAGCTTTGGCTTTGTTTCTTTAGGGTTTTTTTGGTTTGGTGGGGTTTTTTTGTTTGTGGGTTTTTTTTGTTTTTGTTTTTTTTTTTTTTTTGGGGGGGGGGTGGATTTTTTCGTGGGTTTGTGGTTTTTTGTTAGTGGTGGTGGGGTTTTGTTGTTTTTTCCTCGACTTATGTGTGGGTTTTTAATTCCACTTAGGGACTGTTGCCTCAGCCTGCAGTGCCCTCTGGTGGGAAAATGCGCCGGGTGCAGTAACCTAGGGGGTGTTCGTCATCCCTGGAGGGTGCAAAGACAAATCCCTGCGCCTGCTCTGGGCAGGAGGAGAGGGTCTGCGGGTCAGCAAACAGCGAGGAACCACTCAGCTCACTCCAGCTCGAAGAGAAGTTGATAAAACCACCAGGAAATAGAATGAGATTTGTCTCTAAGTACCAAAAAAATGTGCTCAAAGTGACAGCCTCTCTACCAAAGGTCCTTAGAAGACACATTAAAAACTTTTGTTGGCATAGTCTTTTCATTCTATCCTAGGATACTTTTAATTATTGACGTGACCTCCATAAGTGACATTCCAAAGTGGTAACTTTTCAGTCTCAGCAGATGCATGCCAGTGCATCTTAGCCTCCAGGATCTTTTCACACACTAAAAAGTAAAGCATTTTATTCCCCAATATATGGTTTACAAGTCACAAGTTGCTAAGAATAAACTTAGAGATTATTTCTCTTAAAGAGGAACTCTGTGTTCGCGGTAGTAATAGCTTCTGGAAGCCACAACTGCTTGTCAGTCATCCACCCTCCTGCTCTCAACCCTGCACAACTTCTTGTTTGTATTCTCTGTTGTGATTTTAAGGTTTAGCAATTGGGTTTTATTTTCCCATATCGGTATCACATTAATCCATACTGCAGGAGGAAAATCCCTCAAGGACATTTTTTTCAGAAAGTTCTCTAACACAGAGCACAAGGAGATTCCAAATACCCTAATATATATATGTCTCTTTTTGTTGTTTGGGGTTTTTTAAGGCTTCTTGTGCAGGCGTATTTATTGTTGCTTGAAATAGTAAGTGTTTCCCTCCCCCAATATTTAATTAAAAACTTGAATTTTTAACAGAGAAGCATGAATACTACAAAAATGAGTACCGATTGTTTTCCTTATTTCTTTTCAGGTACAGGATAGCTTCAGAATAGCTCAGAATTTTTCTGATTTATAAAATGTAGGTGGAAATACTTCTCTGGCAATGCCAAACATTTTATAAATAATATGAATAAGGATTTCACTGAGGAAGATTTCCTTTCTGCTGAAGAGGAAATACTCTGGATTTTTTTGTTTATATTACTGTTGCATTTATTATATACAGCCTGTTTGGAGGGACTGCTGTTCACACAGAACAAAAGGGAGCAGGCACTGAAGCTGGAATCATCAGCCCATCACTAATGATTTTGGAAGCAGAAAGGTGTGTCTTCCACTAGGCTTTTATTCCATGAAAAAATTCAAAGGGAAAAGCTTCATCCACACAGAGGAAAGGAGTATTTTTTATTGTTATATTGTTTGGCAACCTCAGTGTCTTTTTCCCAGCTCTAACAGGCACTACATTAATGCTGGGAAGGGAAGGATTGTTTATCTTTTGGCAGTCAGTAGCCTATCAAAAGCATGAAATTGCTATTTTGAAATGGCATTAAAAAACACTTTTCATCTTGGTACATCCTTTAAAATATTCATCTTTTAACGTTCCTTTTTTAGGCATGGATTATCTGTCTGTTCTTTAGCACCAAGACTTCCCCGTCCTGGTCTTTTGGAGACAAAATGAAACATGTTTGAATAAAAGCAGAAGCAGTTTTCTCTGGCACTTAAGTTTTATCACTGCCAGCCACTGGCAGATATTAAGGTGTCAGGCATTCTAGGATAAATCTGAGGAAGATGTTCGCAGGCAGAGGAAGAGGTCACAGGTAGATGATAAAGCAGTGATGGCAGGCTGAGCAATGGAAAACATGCCTGAACAGCTGCTTGGACATTGCCTCCTCCTCTGTACTCTATCCAAGTGTGAGTGGTGTGTGTGTGTGTGTGTGTGTGTGTGTATCTTTAGAAAATAATTTACTTGATAAATAAAATGGTTGATTTAATGATACAGTTACAAATTCAAAGCTATTCTAGTTATTACTAGGCAACATTTGTATTTTCTGTGATATTAGGTGATTAACCTACCATCTAGAATATCTTTAAAAGTAATGAAACATATTTCTTCACATTCTTTACCTGTCATTTATATTAAAGGTTAATTTCACAAAATTTGGCAGGTCTTTGAGCAGTTCCCTTGTCTTTGTGTGGCAAGGTTTTGGGATCAGAGTGGGGGTTACAGAGGTGGCTTCTGTGAGATACTGCCAGAAGCTTCCCTCATGTCCAAAGGAGGTAAGAGGAGGAGGTAGAAAATTTGGGAGTGAAGCAAAGCCCAGGAAGAAGGGAGGGATGGGAGAAAGCTGGTTTATGATTCAATTTTCTCACTATCCTACTCTGATTTGATTGGTAATAAATTAAACTATTTTTCCCCAAGTCTGTTTTTCCCATGACGGGAATTGGTAATGGATCTCTCCCTATCCTTATCTCAACCCATGAGCCTGTCATTACATTTTCTTTCCCCTGCTCATCTGAGGAGGGGAGTGACAGATTTGGTGGATACTCAGCATCCCGACAGGGTCAACCCAATCCCTGTACAGATCTCCACTGCTGCAGTACCATCCCCACAGCAACTGCATTTATTTACTCTTAAAAGGAATTTCTTTGTTATTCATTTAAATTTGGAAGTCTGTTCAGGTAAGCTCACAAAAATGTGCCAGGATCACTAAAAATCTCATTGTCCTTAATCGTACTGACTCTTTTATTTTTTCTTTTTCTTTTTGTTCCTTCTGTGAAGAAATACTTTTAGACACTAATCTTAGTGCTGTCACTGGACCAAATGAGAAGCCTGATCATTTGCTTTCTCTGCAAAGCTTTTGAGAGCTCTCTGTGACACCAAAAAAAGGGGAGAAATAATCTCATCTCCATTTCCAAGAGCTGCTAATTACATACAGCATATTAAATCAAGTCCACTTGGGAAAGACTTCCCTAATTAATTAATTTAATTAGCAATAAGTAAGTAGAGGGAGATATGATTATCAAGAGATATGATTATCATACCTTTGGGACACTGGATTGCAAAGCTTTGCTTCATCTTTCCACGACTGTGGTTCACCGCTTCCATGTGGTTTTGATAAATATCCCATAGATTCTATCGAACAGCATTACACTTGGTAGTGAGCTTACTCTGAAAACCTTCCTTAGAACAAAGCAACTGTAATCAGAAATTAAACAAGTGATTTCTAGTCTGCTTGAGTGTAATAACTGGGAGAAATCATGCAATAGAATTTGGCCTCTTATAAGTTGTACTGCTGCAGAATAGATACAGATGGATACCAGGAAAAAAAATTGAGAAAATACCCTTCTGTTTTTGGCATTTTTCCTGACACATTACTTTTACTGGCAACATGCAGAACAGATGACTTTAAATTAATTATTTAAGTAAATAGTTTCTGACAGCTATTCTATTAGATGACCACATTTCTTGCGAGTTTGAAACACAAAGGAAATCTTTGCTCAGTAGTGCTCTGTTCATGTGGGGTTTGAATTTTTTTGTGCTAGGTGCAGGCTGTATCTTTTCCAGAATCTGCGTGGGCTGAGGAAAATCCAGGATGGTGATGTGCCTCTGCACAAATCCCAGGTTGGCATCAGTTTATTTTGCAGTGTGATACATCCATCTACTGAAGAGACACAGCAATACAGTGCCTAAAAAACTGTTTGGCACAATTTCTCTGTGGGAGGGTTACACTCTTAGATTAGGTGCTCAAGAATTATCAGAGCTTGGGAAATCTTGGCATAGCAAAACATATCTCTTAAGAAAGCCTTAAGGTAACTGAGCATTAGGTGTCCCCACCCATGACAGGGTGTTTGGAATGACATGATCTTTAAGGTCTCTTCCATCCCAAACCATTCTTTGATTTAACATGTGCAAAGGAAGCAATACATCTGGCTGCGCTTAAAATCAGTCCGTTTTGACTTACTTTTGCTTTTGCTTGACTGAAAATTATTTCCTTTACAGGTTGAATAATCTATGAGCTAAAGCAAATTCTTTCATTCAGCATTTAAATATTTTATATTCAACAAAATCAGGTCAAATTTCACAACAAGAATTATTATAGAACACAGGAACTTTCTTACCCACCTCATTCAGCATTCCCCCTAAACCAAAATTGTTTCCCTGCTCTCTTTCTATTCTTTCTAATGTAACAGAAGGGCTGAAGTTTTCACCCCACAGTGAAGCAATCATGCTACCTCACATCCACAGCAGCCCAGACAATGGAACTCTCCTCTCGCTACAGCTACAACCCAAAACCTACAGTGTCACTTGCTCCCTCCCTGTCTGGTTCACTTACTTTTCTCTCTCCCTGCTTTTTGCACTGACAAAATCCCTTCTTTCTTCCATTACAGTAACCTTATTGTCGTAACAATAAGAGAGATTATGTCTACTACAGAAGAGGTCCACGACCTCCTCCGCCTCTACTCCCAGCAGTTTGTATGTGAGCCAGCTCCAGCACAGAAGCTGTGCAAGCGGGGTGGGATGCCTAAACTAATATATTCTGCCTCTTGTCCTTTCTGCTCCTCTCTCCTACTCCAGCTTTCTTTGTGTTTGTAAGTCTTTCAGGCCCTGTGATTTTCAAGACCCGATGCTAACACTTGATCTCTTTGTTATGCTTCTGGAGAAATCCAGCTTCTTCAAGCTCCAACTGCTTTCTGAGAGGTTAGAGAGTACAGATTTCACCTCAGACATCCCTCCATCCTTTTCTACTTGCCAAGTGAAGGTGTAAAGAAGTGCTGCAAGCTGTTAATGAACCGTTTATTCAGGAATAGTCATGTTGATGTCAATTCCTGGCCTCTTTAGCACAAGGAGCATGAGGAAAAGGAGGTGAAAAGCAGTCATTAAACAGGGAAAAAAGCAGACAAATGAACTATAACTCATTAACTCTATTAACAGAGGTCAACTAAACCAACAAGATGTCAGCAGACTAATTCTCCACATGTGCTTTAATTAAATCAAATGATACTCAAAAGTGACATCACCACAACAAAAAGTGAGATTTACAGCTGGTCATTTAATACTTCAGCTCTCATATTGTCAGTTAAAGGATTTAGGAGTCATCCACATCCTGCCTTTGGATTTAATGAGCTGGATCTGCTCTGTCCTATTTGCCCTGTTGGCCTAAACAGAAAGGAGGCAACATGAGGCAAATCAGCTTCTAACTTTGAGATCTACCTTTTTTCCTACAGCATTATATTCTCTCATTAGTGAATCTCAAGTGACATTCAATAATGTACAGCCCACAGGAAGAGATCAGGCATCTCCTGAAGATTTCTGACTTCAGTAGGAACAATGCTAAAAGATTACTGTAATTTTGAAAACTGCCATGACTTCTTGCTCCAAATAAAACGTTTATGTGTCTCTCCTTTACTTCTACTTTTATTTCAAGTGCCCCAGATGACAGCTGAAAGTGTGCCTGCAGTACTGCAAAGAGGCAGAAGGTTCTGAAAATGACATCCAGGCACCATGAAATTACAGTCTTCAGAGCCTACCAGTAAGGAGATAATTACATATAATTTCTCACTCTAGTTACAGTTTTGGTGATGCCAAAGAGGTGTCAGACTCGGCATATTATGTTTTGCGATTGATGCTATTTTGCTGTAGTACTTTGACCTTTTTAATGTGCTTTATTTTGGTTGGATGGACATTCCAGTCTTCTTGCTAAGAGTAAATTTTCAAGGAATGCAAGTGGCAAAGAAGAAGGTGCACTGAAACATTTCCAAATGAGTAATTTTATGTGTGAATATAGGATGAGAGAGGGAGAAAGGTGAAGATTCAGCAGAACTTGGTTCAGTTATATTGACCCTACATCCTCTTGGAATTTCTATTAGGTGAACACTGGTGCAAACCAGGAGCTGGTAGCTATATGTGTGCTTCTCTATATCTTTTCTGTCTTTCTCCTTCTTCTAATTCCCTCTCCTTGGCATTTTAGACTTACTTAAAATCAAACGGGCTTAGAGTTTGCAGAGCTGAATAGGCTGAATGAATGCTTTGGGAAGTTTCATGTTGATAGAATGCTGCACTAAACCTGACTTGAACTAGCCAAAGGGATATTCCATACCACGGAGCATCATGCCCAGTATATAAAATAAGCAGGTTGCCTGAAAACAGGGCTGGGCTGAGCATCAATCAGTGGGTGGTGAGCATTTGTATTGTGCATCACTTGTCTGCCCTGGGTTTTATTCCCCTCTCTCATTCTTCTTAAAAAAAAAAATTATGGTAGTATTAGTATCAATAATAATAATAAAAACAACAACAATAATAATGAAATAATACTGTTTATTTTACTTCTTAAGCTGTTCTTGTCTCATTCCACAAGTTTTACCTTTTTCCTGTTCTCCTCCTCATTCCGTGGAGGGCACTGGGTGAACAGCTGGGTGATGCTTAGTTGCTGGCTGGGGTTAAACCACAACAGAAAGGTACAATACCTCCAAAAGTAGGATGTTTCAAGACAGTACTCATTAGGGACAAATATATTTCCTCCAGCCTATTTGCCAGGTTTTCACTGCCCATCAAACACACCTGTTCAGATCCCCAGCTGATCTGCTTAAGCCCCATTCAACCAACTTTAGATGGACACGTGCCCACTCAGAATGGGGTTCTTCAACTGTGTATCATAGGCCCACCAGGAATCCAGCTCAAGTGCTGTGAATACACATCCTGCAGCATGGATGTCTCCAGGGCTCCACAGAACATGCCCTGCCATGCTGGAGCTCTCTGCAGTGGCTGTCTGGAGGCATGCTGTGTAGCTGTCTGATCTGCTGAGACAAGCAGGCAGGATGTGGATAATAGCTCACATGTACTAATTGTACCACAGCTATTAGTGGGCAGCTATTGGCAAGCTTTTACAAACTGCTGTTCCAACATGCTGTAGCTCTGTGCCTCCCTGAAAGCAGCATCTTTGTACAGCCAGGTCAGATACAGTCCATGGTGGTCTGGCAGGGTGTGGGAGCTCTTGAAAGGGCACAGGCTGGGATTGGGAGTGATGGGGAGTGAGTCGGCACAATCCATGCTCTACTTAGAGAATTTTAAGTACCTGTTTGTGTGCCCTTGTCTCAGATGTAAGAGGTATCTGCCTATTTGCTGCTTAGTTACGATTTCCATTGCTGTGCAGGTCTCATGCCTATAAAATGGAGATACCAACATTAGTCTGAAACCTGTATAACGCACTGCAATTTGTTCACCAGGCTAGGTAAAGCGTGTTTACTGGTTTTTTTACAGTGTTGTGGATACACAGTGTAAGTTAATTTTAACTTCTTTAAAGGGGATGGAAATTTGTCACAGATGCGCCACAATTTTTTTAATTAGTTATTGAATTTTTCTCAGTCTGCTTTTCCCACTTCTGGTTCTAGTTCTGGTTCCAGTTTCCTTGTAAATACTTCTTTAGAAAAGACTCCAAAATCAAAAGTACTAAAATTTCCACTAATGCACTCTTCTTTGATGAGAGGTGGGTTGTAGGGGTAGTTCAGATATTCACTGTTGCATATTTGATGCTGTTCATGTTCATTAACTATCTATTTGAATATGAATTCATGCTATAGAATTAACATATTAAAGGTCTGCATCAATCATATTGAAAAGCTAGCAAAAATGGAATATAACATCTTGTATCGGGTTTGCATGGCCAAGCTCTGATACCAGGGGGCTACAGGGGTGGCTTCTGTGAGAAGCTGATGGAAACTTCCTGCATGTCCAGCAGAGCCAATCCCTGGGGGCTCCAAAGATGGACATGCTGCTGGCCAAGGCTGGGTCAATTTAGAAATGCTGTTAACACCTCTGTGATAACAGATTTAACAAGAAAAAAAGTTATTGCTCAGTTGTAATTGCAGCCAGACGAGACCCAGGTGAGAACATGTGAGAGGAACAACTCTGCAGACACCAAGGGCAGTGAAGAAGGAGGTGCAGGAGGTGCTCCAGGCATCAGAGCTTAGATTCCCTTCCAGCCCGTGGTGAAGACAATGCTGAAGCATCTGTGTCCCTGCAACCCATGGAGATCCACAGGGATGCAAAGATCCACCTGCAGTCTCTGGAGGAGCCCCACCCCAGAGCAGGTGGATGCCTGAGAGGAGGCAGTAACCCTGAGAGGCCCATGGAAAGAGAAGCCCCCACTGGAGCAGCCTATCCTTGAAGGACTGCACCCCATGGAAGAGTGACCTGTGCTGCAGCAGTTTGAGGGGAACTGTTGCCCATGGGATGGACTCACAGTGTAGCAGTTCACAGGGGTCTGTTGCTTGTGAGATGGACTCACATCAGGGAAGTTCATGGAGAGCTGTCTCCCATGGGAGGGACCCCATGGTGCAGCAGGGGAATGTTGCTCCCCTGAGCAGCAGAAAAAACAACAGGTGGTGAACTGACCATTACCCCCATTCCCTGTCTCCCTGAGCTACTGGGGAGGAGGTAGAGTTGGGAAGGAGGAAGGGGTGGGGGGAAGGTGTTTTTAAGGGTTTTAGTCTACTTGACATTTTCCTGCTCTGATTTTGTCAGCAATAAATTCACTTCATATCTCTAATTAGAGACTGTTTTGCCCATGAGGGTGTTTGAGGAGTGATCTCTCCTGGACCTTAACTCATGAACCCTTTGTCCTGGTTTCTCTCCCCTGTCCAGCTGCAGAGGGGAGTGAGAGAGTGCCTTTGGTGGGTGTCTGGAACCCAGCCAGTGTCAACCCACTACACGTCTACTTTATCCCACTTTATAAAGAATAATGTCTTCCAAGAAGAAACATATTACAGTTTAAAGCAAACAAAAGTTCAGGCTTAAGTAAATTACAAAGGTATTTGAGAGACTATCAGAAAATTTCAGACACTTAATGAATTCCTTGTAGCATAATCTCTCAAATGCTTTCCATTGCAGCTATCTGAAAATATTTCATAACTTTTCAACTTACTTGTAGGAAATTTATTATCCACCTGTGATTTAATACTAGTTTGAAAAAGAAGCAATGCAGCAAGAAAAAAATTAAGACAGTAATTTCCCTTATCACATTTAATTTTCTCTGGAAATTATTATAAGCACTTTTATCTGAAGTGAAATCCTCAGCCAAGCTTTTTGAACGTGTTACAAAATGTAATTTAGGTCAGTTCCGTGATTCGGTTCATTAAATGATATTCCTATCATTCCTGTCATTTTGTCGACCAGACTATTTAAGTTTGTGTTTTCTGGGCAGAAAACAAGTTACTGGATGAAGACCACAAATCTTGTGTAGAATGAGGGTTTTGAATCATTATGTAATATTTTCATGTGGATATAGAGCATAGGACAGGAGAAGTTGCAATTTTTGTGTGTGTATTTTGAACAGATCTTTGAGTTTAATTTTTCCCATGCACTCTGTGCACACTCTGGCATCTGACATACCCAACACTAAGCCTATCACTAGGCTGATACTAATTTGGAGTTATACAGGTGCTTGGAGATCCTGAGAGTGATGTCTTAAAGATGGCCTAATTATCTGAAGTTTACCCTAAACCTGGAATGGAAATAAAATTGTCAACCTTTCAGGTCTCTATGAATGTTTTATATTTACTGTTATAGAACCTTGTACAAAGGGGTTTACTTCAGGTTAGTTTCATCCTTATTATTCCCCACAGGTATAAACCTGAAGCCCCAGAGGATGATGCTGCCAGTTTTCTTTCAGCCTCTGAATCAGCCGCTGGATTGTTCGGGTACTTGTTTCAGCTTAAAAGAGGAGGAAATTGAAATTCAGAGTTTCCATCTTGAATCCAGGGCTGGCAAATAGGTAGTATAGCATTGTAGGACCCAGCTTTGACATAATTGTTACATTCTAGTGATCATTCCTCATGGTTGCTTTTTCTGAAACTGCTCTGAGATTTGTATTCAGAGCTCTGGACAGAGACCAAGCAGTTTGTTCAGGTCTCTGCATTCTGCCCTAGGAGGACAAATTCCTCTTTTATTGGTTTCATAAAATTCATTCTCACATTGTCCAAGAATCTTTGTCAGCCTACCTCTTTGCTTACTTACACCCAAAAGTAAGATGGTGTTCAGAGTATTTATTTACTCATTTTAATTGTGACACAAAAACTTAAAAGGGACTGAATGTCTCTATATTTTCAAGAGCTTGTTGAGAAAAACACATTACAAAGCTCCAGTATTTAACTCTCCAATTTTCTGTGCCTTTCAGTCATCTCTAGGTGTGACAGTAGATGGACAGTAGAAACTGGATTTAGCATGTCTTTTGTGGGAAGCGTGATCTTGCACAGCAGCAGCCAAGTGTTACTTAAGATCATAAAGAGAAATTCCATGTCTTGGACTGCATATAAACACTTTGCTCTGCAGAGATGCAAATTACACAGTTGGTGTTTGATTTCTCCCAAGAAAGTTCTGCAACAGCAAAGAGTTGCCAGCCTGGTTGACTTGTGCTGGCTTGTTGTCACTCCTTTTTTGTGGCTTTCTAAAAGTCATGTGCAGGACTGCTTGCCAACCCTTGTGCTGGAGGAGACTGCAGTGACTGGAAAAGAATTTCAAGTTGCACACAAAATATTTGATATTTTCTAGCCTTAAGAATTTCTCCCCAAATGCCCCACATTCAGCAGCTTTAATTTACCCAGCAACTGCAGTAATTGAGCAAGGCAACCATATTTACCCCACACTAAAAAAAACCTCATTTATTGTAAGAAAATCGATGATGAACTTTGAATGGGTGTTCTGATTGCATCTTTCTTGAATCTCACAGCTTTCTGAAACTTTTATTGCCATCCTGGAAGCCATTGCATTTAAAACTTTAGGAAAATTGCTTCAGAGAATTTTTTGAATGCAAGCTGACAAATACATTTTTTGAATACTTGAATTAAAAAAGTAAAATTTTTCTCACGGTTTCTTCAGGAGTCTTTAATAAGTTTACTTTGGTTTACTGAGTTCCTGCAGAAGTCTCCATCTTTTAGGAAAGGCTTTCTTGGTCTCATTAGTTAATATTTTGAGCAAAGGCAGGATGCCTGCCATAAATGTCTGTATGTGTGATTTATGTGTCTGTTTTCAGGAAGATGTAAGCAACTCAAAACTGAGTTAAAATGAAAACACATAATTTTTCATATGAATTAAATTTCTGATTCAGTGTACAATATGGCCTTAATTCTGCCTCCAGATGTTGATGTCAGCAGAATTAAGACATAAACCTCATAAATGGATCTGTGAGGAAAGCAAAATGACTAGGTATCTACTTGAAATTATTTTAGATTTTAAACTTTGGAGCTGTCTTAATGGTTCTTTTTTCCCCCCTGGAAATACATCTATGTCCCTATGTGAAAGATAAGGATAGATTTTCTGCTCTTCTCTGTATTTTGCACCACCTGCCATTGACAGACCACCAGTCTGCAAGTATTTTCTTCCAATTAAAAAAAAAATTGGTTTATCTGTAATTTGTTTTATTTTATGCTAATAAGAGGGGCTGTCATTACTTACCATTTTAATTGCTATAGATATTTCTGGTAATTGCATGTTTTCTTTGCTGTCATATAGGCTTAGAGGAAAAATACTAATTCATAAGTACTCAGTCTTCTGAATTCATTTCCACCATAAAAGCATCAGTGCTTTAGTTATTTACAGTGATAGTAATATAATTACAGATCCTCCTCCTGACAAATAAATGGAAGAAATATTTATTATTAGCAGACTGCCTTTACCTTCATAGTCATACTTTGGATCTGTGAAGAAACACTCAATATGAGGAAGCTACAAACTAAAACCAGAAGAAATTATGTAGGAAATGGAGGAGGTCGAAATAGTAGTCTTAAGTTTCCACTAGAAATAGACATAAATTGGGCAAAACATCCTAAATCTCTAGAAATGCCATCCCTTTGAGGATTCAATCTGTTGAACTGTGCCCTTGTGATCCAAAGATGATTGTAAAAGTCGTACCCACTCTACATATTAAAATCTGCCTCAAGGGGCTCTCAGCATAATCTAACCTCTTCTCTTTCATTTTTGCAGAAAGATCAAGTGTGTCACAGATATATGAGATATTTCCTACCAATTCAACAAACTACCCAAGGCTGCTTGAGAATCTTAAAAAGTTCTTCTGTCCAACAAATTACACCAGAGTCCCTCGATGCACAACCATTGAAATTTAATATTCATGCAATTTTTATTCTAAGAAAAATCACATACCTACAAGCCTTGGATTGGGTTAAGTCTTAGCAGCATCAGAAGGAAGTCCTGGAGGTCAGGAATGGCTGAAGTGAAGCAGGGCCACAGCTCCCTGTGGCAAATTTATTGTCTAGTACCACAGAAAGGACTCCATTGCCTGGTTCAGTGCAGTACTTCAGAGACAGCAGTTAAATATAAAATGCATGAACTTTTACCCGTAAGAAATGATCACCTGTGTAGAAAAATGTCTTCCCAAGAAGCAGGGGGGGCATTGCCTCAGACATTCTTGCCTGGAGATGTCCCCATCCCTACCCCACACCCCTTGTTACTTACAGAGGTCCACTCCTGCTGCTGAGTCATTCAAGCTCGTGCTAGGAAGAACGTGAGGTCTTGTAATGTATCCAGCAGAGGGGTGAGCCTTGTGGTCTTCCTGTTGAAGTATGAATCCAACTACCTACAAAGGCTCTGATTTTCACTGACATCCCCTTCTATTTCTCATCAGTGTGTATAAGTGTGTGTGCATGCACACACACACACCTGCACCCACAGGGTCAAGCCAAAGAACTAAAGGAAATTGGTGCATGCTCAAAAGCTGTAGGAACATTTTCTCCAAGGTTTTAATTATAATACCAAGTGTGTTTGTAACAGTGATAAAAAAGGGTTTCATCCTAAAGAACAGAGTTCACAGCTCAAGCTTTTAAAGTCACAAGGGAATGACTGCTGAGCCAAAGCAGCTAATTATTAAACATTCATCCTGCCTTCTCCCTGCAAACAGAATATTTGATGGCTTAGTTTGCTGCTAAATGCACAGTGTCAAGGGCAGCAGCCTCCACATGTCTGTCTGCTTGTTCCTTGAAAACCTTAGCCTTGAAACAAAGCTCCTGTGAACTCTTCAGAAAGCCAGGAAGCAGTGTGAGATCTGGGAGATGAAACAGATGGCTTCGGCATGAAGGCCAGCTTGGATGCAATCTAGCAGATGAGTGGAGCCCCAGCTAGAGGAGATATGCATAGGGAAGGAGTCAGATATACCCAGTGTTCTACAAGCCTGTTCATTCCCTCCCAAACTTTATGTTGCTCTCCATCTAAACCTGATGGTTCACTCACTTCTGACCAATTGAATTGGGTGTTGGTTTACTAACAGGAAGTTATTAATAGTGTTAAGACGTTATTGATGCTATAATAATTTAGAAGAACATGAATATTTAGAATCTTCACAGTTTTGTTTTTTTCTTGTAAAACTATTCTTTTATGCAGAAAATAACATATGTTTTTCATACTTAAACTTTATAAGAATTTAGGGGTTTTTTAAGTAGTTGGTTGTATTAACACACACATTCATTGCACAAATATTTTATATTTATATCTGTTTTCAACGGGGCAATGTAGAAAAATGCTGAAGACAATAAAACATAACGAATAAATATTTTCTGGCAGTTTGGATTTTGTTGTTATTTTATGAAGAAAAAATATAGACTCCACTGAAGAATCAGAGGGTGGTCAGCAAGCTGATAACTGTTAAACCTTATTTTTTTTGTGATGTTACTCTCCACTATGAAAGTGTGAAAGTTTGGATGTGGCTGCTCAGGGCTTGCAAAATGATGTCTAAGATTGATATAGTACCTATGTTTAGTGATATATTACCCTTGGTTGACTTTATAGGCTGACGCTATAAATGAAGAAATTTGGAAGATGTCTCTGAAGGAACAAACAAGAGGTGGTTTAAATTCAGAAGGGGAATTATGCAGAGAAGTGATGGTGATAGGAGCTGAAAGTAAAAGATTTGCAAAGCCAGTCATGAGAATTCTCCTCTTTACTCTCTTCTTTATAAATTTCTGAAATTTAATACAAATTTATTAGACTATTGTACATCTTAGCCTAGGTGGTCATCCTCCCATGGAATATGCTGCCTATCACATCTTATGTCAGGCTTCTGGTTACAGCTATATGAATATTACTTATTCCTTTAGAAAGAATGCAAATATCTATTTTGTCACAATCAATAAATATATAAATAAAGAGTTTTCTTCAGTTCAGTATAAAATAGAGTTTAAATTAACCTTTAAAAAGTAAAATGCTCTCCATTATTGTAGGTAGCAACTTGTCTGAACTGTCCAGAATGACTAATGAATGAGATAACAGAAATGCCTATCAATCCTTCATTGTGCTCAGCACAAAGGTATTTTTTTGTCCCTGAAGCCCCACAATAGCACCATATTCGATTTGAATATTAATATTTCACTCTGAAATTTTTAATTTAAAAATAAGTTTTCTTCATTTGATATTGTAAGAGAATTCACATAGAAAAATAATGGGCTATAAAATATAATGAACAGCATCAGCCTAAAAATTATGTAGTAAGACATCAGAAAAAGTAAATACATTTACTTTTCATTTCATTTTCATGCCACATTTACCCATGTGAGACTGAAAACAGCTATATTACATGCTGGTCTTATTTATTTATATATAATTTATGAAATTGCCAATAAGCTACTTCATCCTTAAGCCTCTTGTCTGAATGTAACAGAACCATTCTGCCAATGTACCTACTGTATTTTATTTATATTTGTGCACCAATCATGCACAAATGATATGGAGATCTAGTGGTTTAAGGAAGGTTGTAGGACACCACAAATTTCTAATGGATGACAGATTGGTAAAAAGGATGCTGAGAAGCTGATCTCCATGAGTTTTGAGAGTGATTCTGACGATCTAGAGGTGAATTCCTTAAGAGGTAGTTCATTTAATTCCTTAAGAGGTAGAGCAGTTGCTTCCACATAGTTATTTGCACTTTGTTTTTGTGACCTCTTGGGGGATGTATTAATCATGTTTAAAATGTGCTCATTTTTTATGGTATTTTCTGCTTTCAAATCTCTATCACAAAAACTTTTTATCCCCTTTTTTGCATATTGTTTCAGATTTTCTTTAAAAAGACACAAAAGTATCCAGACAGATATGTAGATACAAAAATGCTGCTAGCAAGGATTTTCTTGCTATTTTCTAAGTCCGTGAGAGACTTTTCTCTCTCACAGAAGAGGTAGCAGGGAATGTAAACAACCAAGCCACCTGCAGCCTTGAAAAGTCTTGTTTATGATACAGTAGAAAAATATTTTGACAATGGATGTTTTAGGATTTTAGCCAATCACCCCCAAGGGGTGGCTGATCCTTGTCCAATTAGACTATGAAGAAAAAATTTTATAAAGGGTTTGTAAAATAATTAAATAAATCAATCTTGCTGCACAATTCCTGCCTGCTGGATCTTCTCTCCTCCTCCTCCTTTATGGCTGCAGGACACGGTGATATACCCCAGGGCCCAGGCCTGTGGTAATACAGATAAGTTTTGTGATTTGGTTTACAAAGAAATAATCTGCTATAGCTTCAGATTACTGTTATAAAGGAACACTTTACTTCAGCTCTAAATTAAAATTCTAGAGTTAATTATCCAGAAGCCAACAGGAGTTTGGAACTGTTAACAAAAGAAAAACAGAAACCCCTCCGTGTGGCTTCGTTCCTTCAGCCTTCCTCAAGACAATTAATACGTGATGAATTTTTCAATATTTAAAATTTTCCTAAGGATGCATGTTGGGAAGATATGTTGAGGTCTGTCAGATGTTACATTTGTGAGTGCAAAACATACTGCTTAAAGGGCAGTTGAGGACTGGAAGATTAGAGTAAGAAAAGCTGAGCATAAAATGATCCCTTTAAAGTGGTGATTCACAGAGTAATTCTTTTTTCATTTAAAAGCTGGCTCTGCACCTAAGATAAACGGCAGCAGTCATTTGTCAATCCTGCTAGCCCTCTTAACCTTTTTATTGAATTTGAAGGATAACAGTAAGTGCCTATTAGACCAAAACTGATTAGCAGGCCAAGTCCAGATGTATCACAGGCTCCACATGAAAAAGCAGTCTTTGGTCATTATTAGACACAGAAGTTCATACCATACTTGTGTAAAGACATTATAACCCTTTTGTCATTCCATTATATAGATCTAAGTGCTTAGATTAGGATTCTAAACCTGGATGTATGCAGGGCTAAGATTCTGCTCTCAAGGATTTTTCTTCAGGATGGGGAGCTTGTGATCATTTTGATCTCATCATGGCATGCTGCTCCAGTAATATTTCTAGGTTCAAAAAGTTCCAAATATTGCATATGCCATGGACTAAGTTAATTGATTACATGTAAAAATGAGGTCCAAAAAGAAGGTGCATTAATTATGTGTAGAAATAGGAGGTCTAGTCATGCTTTATTACATGTAGACCCAAAGTCTGCCCATGTTTCTATTAAAGTTGGCAATAAATTATACTTCATATTAGCTAGTGCAAACCAAACCAAAGAGAATTCAAAGTTGCTCTTTTCCTCTCATAGGCACTGACAAATGTACACAAGCTCTCTTTCTCTCTAGCATAATTGAATTCTTCCTTTTCTTTTTACAGTGAACGTAATTTTTTATTGTTGGAAATTTCTGGCTTTTTGAGTTAGTGTACAATTATAATTTAGGCACATGTATTTACTAAAATGAATGACTACCTGGTTTCCTGGGATTTTTTACCAACTTTGGGGCTAAGAATCAATGAATATAGAAAGTAAACAAACCCACAGTTAATAATAATTTCCATAAGACTGCTCAAAAATAGCAAGCCATGTATTAATGTGCTGAAAAATGATTTAGGACAGAGCATAAATGCCTCTGTTTCAACTCCTTTGCAAAGAGAACTTTGCGAAATGAACAAATTTATCTAAGTTGATGGATAATATTTCATAAAACCAGCAATTCTCCTTGCCAGAGGATACAAGCCAAATCTTTTTTAACTGAAATATTGTACAATAATAAAACTGTAGAAAGAAATTAGTTCTATGTTACTATATGGTGGATAAAGGTAAAATAGAGGAAATGTTTAGGGACATGCTAGGAATAAAAATCATACAGAATGAAAAAACTGCCAGAGATCTCCTCCACGATGTAATATTTTTCCTTCTAGGCCAACTGAAATGGGTAATTCAGCTGAAGACATACTGCACAATCAAATTATAGTAGCTACCAAAGCTCAGATTCTTATTTAATTATATTACCTATTTAAAAATATAGTCCAACTCAAATTAACACCACTAAGGAGGATGTAAGGGTAGAATCTGGGTCCTGACACTTGTAAACTCTTCTGCAGTAGGGTTGGTATTTTAGGTAGCTCAGATTTGGTATAAAGTCATCTTTTGGTCCTAATTTATAGTTTTCTTTCAGTTTTTTGACGTTCTGATTTTTCTAAGGCCTATCACATCCTATGTGACACAGTGCTTCATCCTAACACACAATTGCAGAGCATGACAAAGGTATGACTCATTTTCTTTTAATACTTTAGGGTTTTTGCTATCACACAAATGGCAAATGTTGTCATGATGTGTTAAACTATAGAAATGACATCTGTTCAAACCCAAGGGGGAGGATAATCTACTGAGGCACTGTAAGGTTGGCTGTTTTGATAGAAGGGTTCTAACAGTATATTTAAGCAGTAACTGTGACCCTACAGGACTTCAACAAAACTTTTGTCAGGCCTTCTCATTTTGGAAATGCGATAATAAATGGGAAATAATTGTTATTGGTCCATTATAACGTATCATAAATTTTACCATGTATATGTCCATGAAAATGTGAATTAGATAATTTTATTTATTAATTGTAAATTTTATTACTTAGTCTTTGGCACTTTCCATCTGTTGGCTGTCTTGGTCTCTTGAAGAGACCAAGAGAGAAAATTCTTAATGTGTTTCTGTTTTCTAAAATTACATTGATTTGAATTATAAAGAATATTTTCCTTCTAAGTGAAAGCTCTGACTTTTCATGAAAACTGTTATATGACTGGACAAGGCAAAAATAAGAAATCTTAATTAAGACACCTAATTTCAATCTAATAAAAAAGGCAAGGGTTTAAAACAAAAGTATGCAGAGCTTCCAAAAATTGCCATCTGTCACAAGTCTTTTTAGAATTCAGAATTTTCTTTTAAGTAGTTCTTCTTTGTCTTTAATGTTTTCAAAGAATAAAACTTGAAAAAGAAAATTTCCTTTTTTTTCCCCCCAGTTTTCCTGGATATATTAAACCTAAACAATAGCTTAGAGATTTTCATTTTTTGTTGTTTTGTGTTACACATTGATAGTAACTTGACCAGATTGCTTTACTTTTTCTTACATTTATTTCTCTTAGTAAACTTGATAGCCAGTCACTATAACAAGCAAAATTTTCCCCTGTTCCCTTGCTTCTTTTTGAAGATTCCTAATTTTTTTCTCCTTTGGTTATAATTACAGTACTATGATTTTATCAGGTAGTTTTATTCCAAGATGGATCAGTGTTTGTCTTCTTCTGGAAAAAAATGTCTTTTGAGATGTCTCACACTGCGTGCTTGGGAAAGTTAACATTATATATATGAGAATATGCAGAGTGACTCTTGTCTTGTTTATTGAGAATCTCACTGAAACATTTTTGGAAAAACTCATACCATATCTTTTGGGAAGATATGAAATCTTCAACCAGAGTTCAAAATTTCTGACTTCCTGAATTACGGCATTTTTGGAACCAACCTCCAGTAGTTCTTGCGTTGGTTACATTGGAGTGGAGTAATTTTTCACCATTTAACCACAAACCTACAAATTAAAAGCTACTCTTGCTAATGAGATGGAGAGCTACACAGTGAAGATAATGACTTTATGAAAACTATGTACTCTTGGAAAAAGGAAATGTAAAGAGATGGGCAAAAATTAAACTCCAACTGGAACAATCTAGAAGAACATTTTAAAGTTCTATAGTCTCTAAGTTTTACAGTAGTACTCCTTTACCCCTTGAAAGCTATTTTTATTTTTTAAAGTACTTATTGTTGGTATAATGCTAACTTTTGAAAATCAAAATTATTTGTGTGCCAGAGCCACAAGCTTTCTAATGATTTCTGAATCAAGTCCAAGAGTTAATCCTAACTTTAATATTTCTAATTAATTAATCTTGGCTACAGCAATAGCAACCTGCAAGGGATGAGATTGCTGTGGAGTTCATCTGCATGCAAACAAATCCATTTTTATGTCAGAAAATTCTTAAAACTGGTGCCTAAAAGTTACCAATGCTTTAAACTGTGTCTAAGTAGAAACCGTCCTAAAAGAACCATTTAATTCTCTAAGTAAATGTAAAGCCCAAACCATGCTCAAGAGAAAGAAATACCTCAGAATACTCACCTTTTTACAAAAGCCGATTTCAAGTCATTTTTTGTCAGTTAATTTAGAGAATTTGAGTCAAAACAGGGTGTGCAGTGAATGCAAAATGCAGTGGAGCTCGACTAACTCCAAAAGCTTCTGTTTACCTTTCTATGCTACAGCAGTAAATAATGCACTGGCAAGGTTAATCCATAGAAAGACAGGCTGCCTTTGAATGCAAAACAACCAAAGAGAGATCACTTGCCAGTGCTTCCTCTCACAGCTTCGAAAGCTTGCAGACTCCCCAGCTCTGAATTGGTTTCCATAGGCATTTCACAAGGATGCCTGGGAGAATATCAGGCAAGCCCACAGACAGCAGAAAAAACCATTTTGTCAAACCCCTTCAAGGTGTATTCTTTGGACGTGTAGAGTCTGGGGTACAGCAGTAAGTTTGAAGAACATAATTTTACTGAGTGACTCTCCACATGCAATGCCATTTGACCAAGCTCACTTAAGCTCAACTGAACACATCAAAATTTGTGTGAACTTTTTAGAGTGTGAGTGCTGCTACTTCTGTAAATAACATCAGTTTTAAATTAACATTTTGCTATACATTTCTGGATATTTTCCAAAGTTTTAAAATGCATAAACTCCCTTTACAGAGTATGCTTATGTGTTATTATTTTGAAGAGAAGTCAAAGCAAATCTTAAAATGCCAAAGGCCCATAATAATGGAATTTACATTTTTCACCATGAGCATGCAGGACTAGAAAAGAGATGTAAGCATGCTTTAGAATAGTGAGAAAATGAAAATAAAAAGGTTTGTCAAAGACATTAGCATTTACTCTACAACTGTTAAAATGACTTGTTTATTTAAAAGACATATAAAATGGAAGTGATTCTTATGAATTACTTCAGAGCACTACAGGAATTGTTGTATTGTAAAGATATTTAAACATGATTTACAGTGCAATGCAGTCTATCGAATCTGTCTTGTGGCTTTAGATGACATTGGATAGAGTATTTTCTCAATGAAGCTGAAGAAATTTGTCATGGCTGCTAAGAGCCAAAATAGCAAATCATTATAATAAAACCATTTAAAAGAAAAAAAAGTAATTGCTGATTTATTCAGATTCTTTATGAGTGACTGAAATTTTCTTCAGTGAATATCTGATAAATGTATAAAACCATTAAGCTAATAAAAATCCTACATAATAAATGCAGAATAATAATTACAGCCAGAAGCATTAAATTAATTTATTAAATTGATTAAATCTCTTCTGAATCAATTTATGTTATAATGACTATAGTCATGTGATTAGGGTCTCTTAAAATAATATTTTATCAGAATATCTGCAGTAGAGCCAGGCAAGTGTTTCATCTTTAATTTTATTCTGAAAAGCTATGACAAAGAGAAATTTTTCACACGGTTCATTTGTTTTCTGTGCTTTGACTCAGATCTTCAGTACCTTTTTTACTGCCACACTATCTGAAGTACCTCCTGTCTTAGAGAGCCTGAATGCAGAGGCAGAGGAAATGAGAGATATACTGTGGGTACTGAGGATAACGCTGTGTGATGTCACTGAGGACTTTAGGCATGACAAATCTTTACAATATTTTAAAGGGCATGCTGGCCCAAAAGAAGTCAATGGCAAGTTCCTCCTGGATTCCAACAGGGCCAAAAAACAACTTAGCAAATTCTTCTGCCAGGTAGGAGTCTTTCACATCAACCATGACTGATGGCAAAGGAAGTCAGTTTTGGCTGAGAATCCAGCCCTGTGTTTTTATTAATGGTATGGCACTTTAATCTACTTTTAGGCAATAAATTGTTTTATGAGTTAATATTTTCTTGAATCTTTTTCAATGAGGGAATTATAGGATGCTTAACTAGACAGGCATAAGGAAGAGGAATTATTTAGAAGTATGATATCAGTAAACATTCTTTTTCCAGGATTTTTTAGTTCAATAATGTCAATTTGAAATTTTTCTTCTCAGGTCATCCAGAGCCTTGATTTCTTCTGATTCTTGAGGACTGTTTGTTTCTCTCATGAATAAATGCTTAGGTACATTGTAGAGTGCACATGTATAAATGAATATGTCAGGATGTGGATTAAAAGATCTCCCTTTAGCCAAGGTAAAGAAGGCAAAGTATGCAATTGAGGAGATCTAGTTCATACAGAAGCATGCAGTCTAAGCTGATGTTTCATGATCAGCTTACATCCTCAGGCAAATGTAAGGCCAACCTTACCATGAGCCATTTGCAACACAGAAATACTGATCATTTACTGCAGCAAATTCCTCCCTTTTTTCTAGTTTAGAGGAACACAGGATGCTCCTAATCATTTAGTCCCATCCACTACCAAGTGCTTCCCATATTCTTTCCTTCTTATTTTGTATGTCCCCACAAAGGCATGTTGTATGTCTCCATGAAAGACGTGTAAAGTCTTGTTTAGCTTATGGGCCAAGTGCTAAATTTGAGTATTTGGCTTCTGATGTGTACAGACCAACAGAAACGCCTCCACTCCTCCCCTCCAAGTGTGTCCTTACTGCTAGAGTAGCATCCCTGCATATGGCATTTGCACTGCCAGCTCTACATAGTCTCTTTTGTGGCATTAAGCAGTTATTGTATATTTCCTGAGGATGTGATTTAATCATTATATTTGATCAATATTTGCTCGGGAACCCACTTTTTCTTGCATTTGCTGGGAGACACTCGACAACATCAAAGCTGAGTTTTCAGTCTCGTGTTAACTGTATTGAACCATCTTCATTCAGGGAATCTTCAAGGGGTTCTTAAAGGTGTAAAATCGAGGTAAATTTATAAGCAAGGGTTTTTCCAAAATTGTCCATAGGTATGTCAATATGTACTTAGATTATATTGGCTGCACTCAATGGTCTTTTTGCAGACTCACAGAAGAAAGGGAGTTTTATTTAGGAAAAGATCTAGAAGTGCTTAACTGAGCCCTGCTTGCCAAGCTGTTTTATCCACTCAAGTAGGGCAATTGAGCACAAATAGAAACTCCAAGGCTCTTGCAAAAGAACAGAGAGCAGAGGCAATAAGAGATCATTTTTGGAGAGCCAATGTGCTATTTTTTTAATATATGAAGAACCATGCATGACTGTTCTGAGAGACCTTTCTGCAAATCTCTGTTTGTTTGTCATGAAGGGAAAGGAAATGCCAAATAACATCCACAGTAGGTAGGAGAGAATGTGATAATGAGAAATTCCAATATAAAAATTGCATGGCTTCTGTTGAATTTCTACTGCACATGATATTAAAATAATTTACTCACATTTTTCATTACATAATGATAATGATTTTATTTGTAGACCATAATTAATACATGATGGGAAGGCTCCTGTGGTTAAAAGGCATTATGAGCAATCAGAGATGGAAACATACACAGCATGAGTTTTACTTCTCAGGATTTTTTCATTGTTTTTTCCATGCTCAAGTAGAGATTCTGCTTTTTAGCTACATTTTATCAGTAAAATTACCATTGCTGCTAATACTGCAGCGAGAAGAAGCATTTTTCATAAACACAAAGCATGTGATTTGAATGAGAGTAAACTTTGCATTTATAGAGCCAGTCTTTTGAAACAAGGTACTGTAAACAGGAATATGCATACAGAAACATGAGGATACTTTATAAAAACATAATTAGAATAAACTGCCAGTCTTCCTGTACTAATAGATATGCTGTATTAAGTAAGTGTCATCTTTCACTGTCACTTCCTGAAGAAGCTGCGTGCACACTGATTCCTAAGGCAATTTTTTTTATTTGCTGCTAGCTTTTGATTTATTTGACATATTTGACCACGTGGTTATTTGATAATATTTTAAGCTACTATCCTTTCCTCATCATTTGGTAAAAGTACCTTGGCTGGCCATTTCAGGCAGGTTACCTTTTGCTCCTCTTCATGTCTTAGTGCTGCACATCGATTTCTGTCAGTATGTTTGCCTCTTGCTTTACTGACTGTCCGAAATAATTAGCTCACTGTCTCCCATTTATTCAGGTGCAAATATAAGCTGCACTTTGCCATACAAATACCAAGGGATGAAGCTAAAAGTCTCAGACCTTTTAAAGTAAAGTAGCATAAATAGAGACACATGCATAAGCAAATGTTGTGTTCAATATTAAATTCTGAATAAATTCTGCTTCACTAATTCACAGCTTTGGCAGGCATTCCTCTAAGTATTCAGAAGAAGATCCCATAGACGTAATCAGCTTTGTTACCAATGAGTGAAAACTTTACAAATTCATAAAGCAAATATTAAACTTTTAGTAACGCATATATGGTGGTGTCAAATTTTGCTAAAGAGGTTTAAAAACTTGGTCCTCACCCCCACATATTGTTTTGAATAAGTGATGTACACTGCATGGCTACTCAACTGTTTGCAGATTTCTTTATAATTGCTTAACACCAAAGGGAACCTGCTCACTGCTAATGTAAACACTAAATTCAGGACACTTATTAGTTCTGAGATGTTTTCATTCTGAGAATGTCACAGAGCCTGAGAGAATTAACTTCCCTGTCTTGCTGACAAGGGAATGATAAAGAGAGAATAAGGCTTCAGTCCTGCACCTCTGTTTGGTGCTGTCATCAGGCCAGAAAATTTCTTGGTTGAGCATCAAAGCACTCAAGTAAATTGTCTTGCTTATGTACCTTCTCAAGGTCATTCTTATGTAGTTAACATAAAAATATAGTGGAGCCCTATTGCTTTCATTAGTGTTAGTAATAAACAAAAATACAATTGCATTAGTAAGGATAAAGGGCCATAAATAAGGGCCCTTTACTAGGGGCCACTAATTTACTAAGAATTAACCAACCCAATTTCGAAATCGAATTCAGAGTTTAAATTGAGTTGGTATTTTAATGAATGAATGATTCTGCTGAATTCAATTCTAATTTTCCTTCTATGTCAGCTTCCTATCTATTAGGATTCCATATGCATATGCCTTCTTGTGCTGGACTCTTCTATTCAAGAAATTGGATAATCTTTCTTGTTTTTCTTGCAAAAAGAAGCACTCTGCAATACTGGTTTTGGATTTCTTGCATGAATTAAGCAAAAGGTATGTGGATAGGTTTGAGTATGGCTTGGGTATGAGCAAGCAGTCTAAGTCTAAGTATATTCAATAAAATGTTGTGATGGATCTGTGAGCTACTTGAAAAAAACCCAGAAATATAACTAGATAATTACTTAAAGATATAGAATGTAAAATGTGCCACAGAGTTCTGCATCCATCTTCTTCTCATGTCCTCCCTCTTTTCCTATATCCTGTCATCTTCCGCCCAATATTTCTGATCTCTGCTGCCAGGAATGCCTTTTCTACAACCTAAGAGTTTTTTTGACCTCTCCTGCTTTTACTGACAGAAGGTTTAAAGTGGCTTAGATACATCCTCCAGGGAAGGAAAGGTGAAAAGAAGGAAACTGGTGCTAGAACTGAGCACATTTCTGACTGAAATTTTGTAGTTTATAATGAAAACAGAAGGAAAAATTCCTCAACTTTTCTTCAGCACAGTCCTGAAGACTGTACAGATGTAAAGAAATTCCTCTTGCTTTATATTCTTTCACAAATTTGATTCCATCATTTAGCAAATTAAAAATTGATTAACCCCTCCTCTTCTCTCTCTATATGAAGACGTAAAGTGCAGTTGTTTTGACATGGTTTGAGACTATTCATTAACCTCATCATTAGAGTACAGCAAGATGTGGATTTTAAGTGGTATAAAAGCGCTTTAAGCATTGAGGCCTTTTTTAAAGGAATTGTGTCTGTAGATTTCTACGAAAATGATAGTAGAAGCATTAGCCAAAACTGACCACCCTGTAGTTATATATTCCTTCTCTCTGGGTTAAGAAACCAATTGCTATATTCTAGACTTAGCAGAACATACCAGCACACTTGGATCAGTATTTTCAGTGTTTTCTCTGGATGCTTCAACATATGTCAGAGCTGTTGGACAAGTCCGGGTTCATTCCCTCAGCAGACAAAGTTTTGTTGCTCAGCTGGTGCTTAAATACCTTCTTGCTGTGTTTAAATGCCATAAAATAATTTCTTGGTTCATTAGGCTTTTTTGTAATAATGGCATATTACTGTGATATTGGACAAATTTAAATAATTTATTTTTTTTAATGAATCAGACTCTCATATATTTTGGAAAAGTAATGAGAGAAATTAAAATCTGCCAAATGAAATAAACTCGCTGCAGTACCAGAATAGTGCTTTCCTTTTTTTTAAAAGTTCCATGTACTTACACATACAACTAAGAAATGGCTTCTCTCTTGACTTGCCAATGATGAAAAAAAAATCCATATCTGAGTCTGAAACTATCAATAGATTATCTTCCTAGGCCAGTTTGTCTGAGAATTCCAGTAATGCCTTTCAAACTTTGGTTATGGAAGCTGGAGAGAGGGCATTGTAAGGCTGTGCAACAGATAAGGAAAGATTAGGAACTCAGATAAATTGGCTGTGGGATTTTGAAATCTCTGTTGTCCCCTGTGCCATTGCCCACCCAGTGCATAAGGCTAATAAAATAGATTATCTGTCATAATAGGTTATCTATCATAACATTATCTATCATTGTTTACAATATTATTATTTTTCAATTACTAACTTCTGACTAATATATTACATTTACTGTGTTACTTCTTTTACGGTGATTTCCTTTTTGACTCATAAAATATCTAAGACAATCAAAATGTTACCCTGAATATTGACTTTTGCACCAGGCTACTTAAAATCTCAAGTCAGCTGTTAAAAAAAACTTTTCTTACCAATACCTACCATTTTGAACATTTTTTTATCACATGAGATTCTTTTGGAGCAGAATGACTTACAAGAAACAGATTGTTACATTGACTATTAACACAGGAATTATAGTGAGACAGGTGCAGGAGAAAATGTCTCAAAGACTGTGTTTTGAAGTTGCAGAAGTACAGCTTCAGAAAAAAATGAAGACATTTATTACTTTGGTTTGTTTGTTTGAATCTTGTCCTAAGAGTCTCTATTGTGCTTTTACCAAATTAATTTTGAACAGGATAACTCAGCATTTCTCAATTTGATCATGGTCTTATTCAAAATCTACCAATCATCTTTTGCTAGAAAGGGCTGTTGTAAGTGTGAGTGTAACTGTGCAGAGCTGCAAAGAGGCAGATTCAGAACAATGACCCAGCCCCATGGCTCATTAATAATTATTGTTTGTTTTATTGTTAAGTGCATAAAATAATAGGTTTGGGGAAGATAAAGATCTTTTTATCTGGTTTAAGATAAAAATTAAGAAAGGATTGACCCTCTAAAGAAACAGAACATGCTGAGAGTGTGGCCACCACTACGCTGGCTATGATTTAGGGAAGTTTGGAGAAATTTCTACATGAAAAGAAATCTCATAATATATTTGATACCCACACATTTGCATAGATATTAAACTCTAATTTTTTGGGGTTTTTATCCTTTTATTTGTGTGTTCAGATGACAGGATTGAAGCTTTTACCTGAATTACCTAAACATTTCTTTCTGCTCCTCACAGAGTGAAAAGATTTTGCCTAAGTCACATAGTCCATTAAATTCTGTAGACATCCTGAAGGTGGAGCTTGTGTGACTCCGTTACTCTCACTTGCCCCACAGCAGGATAATTGGGACCTCATTAATGATCCTTAGGAGACCAACTTTCAAACTGGAAACATTCCAAAACCCTGGATACCTAATTAATAGCAGTCAGCAATAGCTGTCTTGTATGAATGCAGTAAGTCAGGTTCTGAGACTGAAGTTAAGTATAAGACTATCCCTTTTTCCAGCCTAAACCTACAGAGACTTTTGTGGAACAGATCACATAGACATAATAAATTTTGACCCTAAATGGAAAGGAAGTACACTTAAAGTCCCTTCAAATGACTTTCATGTAAAGATATTTGATTATATAATTTTATATTTATGCTGTTATCCAATTCACATTAAAAATCCATAGTAATAACACAATTTTGTAATGCTTTAAATTTAAAGCATTTATTGAGACAGAACAGAACAAACAGAACAAAAAGTATAACCAGAAGGCCAAGGGAGGTGATTCTGCCCCTCTCTTCCACTCATGAGACTCTACCTGGAGTATTGTGTCCAGCAGTGGGGCCCCCACCATAGGAAGAATGTGGTGTGAGTAGGGAGGAATGCCACAAAGAATAACAGAGAAGCCTGGCACACCTCTGCTATGGACAGGTGGAGAGAGCTGGAGTTGTTCAGCTTGAAGAGATGGCTCTGGGGAGACCTCACAGCACCTTCCAGTACCTACAGGGGCTACAAGAAAGTTGGTGAGGGACTTTCTACAAGGGCATGTAGTGGCAGAGCAAAGAGGAATGGCTTTAAACTGTTTAGTTTAGATATTAGGAAGAAGATTTTCAACTTCACCTAAACGGAGATTTGATGGTACTTGTATCTGATTTTGCAAGTGGGGAAAGTGTGCAACAGCTGAAATGGTGGTAGGCTGAAAAGGAAGGTAAAGGAAATGTTTGCAAGGTCAAGACTAGCCATGATAACAGTTTAGCATTTGAAAAAAAAAGTTGCATTTGCATGAGAAAACAGCATCCAAAAAAGTAAAAAGTTGTAAGTACTCTGCATTTTTCTCCTTCCAGTTGTTCCCAAGCAGATATGTTTTTTCTTTGATTAACTGCTCAGCATGGGCTATAGTTGGATCAGAGATCAACATTGGTTTGAGATGAAAATAAGTCTGAAGTGGTGGACAATTTCTTAGGATGCCACTTGGACAGGGGATGGAGTTTATTGTTATAGATTTTAATGATGCTGGAGACCTGAATAAGACAGAAATCTTACTCTGTGTTTAAGTCACTTTGCACTCTTCAACTGCAGTCCAATATGCTAAAGACAATTATTAAGGATAACTTTTTCCTTTATTTCACTGTTCATAACTTAGGTTGGTTGGGAAAAAGCTTTCTTCATATATTCATGTACAGTCTCACATATTGATTAGAGTAACAGCCTGGAGGGACAATTAGTATGTAAATAATAAACCACATTGAAAGGAAACATGGCCACAACTGCTCTTTATGGAAAAAACTAATTTTGGGATGATTGGCAGCATGATGGTAATACAAAATAAATTTTGATGAGTGATTTAACAAGAAAAATCAAAGTTAATAGCATACATAATAACTGAGAACATAATTTAGGAGTGTTAACTTGTTTTAGAGGGTCACAAACAGCTGCATTTTATTATTTATGCAAGAGTTATTGCTACATGCAATGTTAATTAATAATCACTTGAAGTAATAGGATTAAAACTTGACAAAAATCAATCCAAGTGAGTTTTAAACCATATTAGTGGTGCCATTTCCCTCTCAGATTTCTGACTAATGAGGCAGAAGGATAGCATGGATTTGTAATTGTTTCTGTGCATATGTAATTATATCTGAACTCTTAGAGAGAGTGAGGGGACATTGTTCAACAGCTCATTCCAAAGAGGGGAAAAGATGAAAAAAGCAAACAGGGCAGTGAATATTAGCAGTGCCTGTTGACCTTGTGTTTAAGCGTGATTAGTGACTGCATTGAGAGTGAGAGAAACTATCATTAAGCCATGATCCATGAAATCTCTTAGGCAGATGTATAACTTTACTGAGCAATACCTTAAATACTTTAGACATTTGTGTCCAATTTAAACATCTGTTGAGCTCAATCCAATTGTGTGCAATCTGTTTCAGCAAAATTTGAAATTCTAGTGAGAAAAAAGTAAAACACAATAAAAACATTTTTTTTACAACGAGGTAAAAGATAAGGTATGTGTTTGAAAGAATGTATTCAGGGATGAAAAATGAAAGACTATTGTTTATCTGTGTTAACTTATTTTCAAGTTTCTGAAAGTAAAAATAAAAAAATGGCGGAAAAATGAAAGAGGGATTCTATTAAAGTGGTTTTTGAAATAGATTAGAAAATCTAGAAAGAAGAAGCTAAAACAATTTTCTACCTACATCCATCTATGTATATCTGTATAGGAAACTTTGGCTTTCAAATATTTTGGGTTTAGCTGTTTTGTGACAGGTTTTAAGGTGTTTTTTGTTCCTCTTCTGTAATAGCAGTTTTTAATAGAATTGGAGCAATAGTCAAACTGATGGAGCTAGAAATAGTGAATGTATTTCTGGCAATTCTGTTTCTCTCTTGGGTTTTCATGTGAGCGTGACTGAAGCTGATTGTCAGTGCTTTGTCGTGATGATGAAGCAGAGAAGCAGCACCACAAAAATGGGTCTGGAATGAGAAACTGACCAGTGGATCAAAATCTAGTGCACAGCCTCTTCTCAGGCACAACTTCTTCTACGTGCACCAAGAGGCCCTTACCAGGAAATGTTTTCCTGGGCTCCTCTCCATCTGGTATAATCTCCTACTTTAAATTTCTAGATTCCCTTTCTATTTGGTCTGAGCTTTCAACTCTGTTATTTATTAATTCTTTACAGTCCCTTAGAGCTTTTGCAAAATATATTTTCAGCACAGAAATTAAAACCAAAACTGGTGCTAGGAGAGAAGGAAATTATTCAGATTATGGAAGGAAAATTAATTCAGACATGTGGTGTTCAGTAGGAGACCGTCCTGAGGTGAAGGTTTAGAAGGATCAATTTGAACATTTTTCCCCAAATTCAAAATGGTTACATTTAGGTCAAAATTGCCCCAAATGTACTTTAAATAGTTACTCTAGAATTAGAAGAGGGTGGGGTGGAAAGCATAAAAAAGGCTGTTGGAGAAAAAAATATTAAAATATCTTCCTTATCAGACAAAATTTATGGCTAAAGTCCTGCAATTCACTTTGTGATGTGTCTGATTTTGATTGCTGCCTTTTTACAGAAGGAACTGAGTTAGACACACCTGGTGTTTAGGACAGAGAGTTACTGTAAAAAGAGTGGTCAGTGGCAATGCTTGAGGGAAATGTTGGAATGGGAAAATTTACTTCAGATTGCTCTAGAGGGAGAAATGACTAAAGACAATTTTCAGCAGAACCTCCGAGCAAATTAACGTGATGTGGTTCCTGAAGAATATGTTCAAAAGAAGACAGAAACAAAATATGCTTAGTCAATGAATGTCAAAATTACTATTCAAAAAGTCATTGTTATGAAAACTGTGATCATATTTGGAGAATAAAACATTAGAACACCTTGAATGTGCCTTCCTATAACTATTCATGGTAGTCTGCTTTACACTGGCATTCATTTTGAAATTTTATCTGGACTATTTAATTTTAAAAATGTTTATCTTCTTTACAGCAAAATAAAAATTCATCACCTGTTCCTGTGGGGTTTTTGTCACCATTTTCCTCCCAATTTTTGTGACATGTTATCTTTCCAATATAAAATTGTTTTTAAAGCCATGATTTAGTATACAGCTTTTGGAAAATAAAAGTTTTACTCTTTCTGTAGACTCTGATGCATATAGAATAAACTATCAGGGCCATGTCTAGTATTATGAAATGAATTTTTGTCAGAGTTAAAAACAAATGATGGTGACTTTTATTTCCATTCCACGTATATCCATATAATTTTTGGTACTTCTGGTAGCAGTCTTTGGGAACTTGAAAGCCTAGACACATGCTGATCTTCCTTTTGTTTAATATTTACAGGATAAGGCAGACACATTATCCATTTCCTCGTTGAGGACTTAGAAATAATACACCTTCATCAAAATATTAGAGAGAAATTTGACTTGGTAAGTCTTAATTTATATGAATATTTTGCATTGCTTTAGGAGACATGACTAGGATTCATCAAAAGAAACTAGGAGAGAACATATTCAATACAAGGAACTAGTTCTTCACGTAATGAGCAATTAAGCTCTAGACATTTTTCTCAGAATGCTCTGAGCACTAAATGCCAGTGTAGGTTTGAAACCAACCTAACAACTTCATAGAGGGAAAAACCCAGTTGAGGGTCATTAAAAATAATAGAAGAACTTTCAACTGTCTCAGGAATAACCCTTGAACTGTAGCTTTTCAGGAGATAGGAGACTATATGGTGGCTGTATTGCCATAGTCTTCTCCTCATATACTTCCTTCGGTAGCCATGAGTAACAACTGCCAGTGAGAACACACTAACTAGATTTACTTTTGTCCAAATGAAATGCTTTTCCTCTTGGTTTCTTAGGAACAGTAAATTTTTAGCTCATAATAGAATTAAAATTGTATCTCTGCTAAAATTAAAGTATAACAGTGTTCTGTGGTTGAAAATAGCAGTTTAATTCATGCTTTAGGGGAAAGCAATCATTTGTTGATGAATAAGTTAATATCCAAAAGTCGAAAAATATTCTCTAGAATCCCTTCTAGATTAACTTTAGACTACCAGGTTATTTTATTTTCTAGATTTAAAAGTTTCTAGATTAAAATTTTCTAGATTAAAGGAATTTAAAATTCAGTCCTCGTTCTTAGTTAGATTGATAATGTAAGTCAATGGTATCTTATCTTTATCAGATTTCCCCCTGGATTGATGCCACCAAGAATATCAGTAACAAATAGTCACAAGAATTTAAAAATTCATTTCTCAGAAATGGAACTTTTGAAATTCATTGGCTATGAATTTTACTGTTAATGAATATTTTTGATAATGGAAAAGATCCTATCTGAAAATGAGTCCTTTCCATTTAGCAAATGATGCAGCAATTAACGAAAGTAGAAAGTTCCTACAAGGATACTGGAAGCCATAAAGCAGTTGTTCTACTAAATTGATCTGACTTGTTAAATTGATGAATCTCTTAGAAATTCATTTTAATCCAGTTCTAACACTGTGGGAACGCTTCTGATGACTATTTCATAATATGCCACGGGGCTATCATTACTTTGTAAGTCTTGCAAAGTCTAAGTTACGTTTTCTTTCACTTTTGTAAGGAGAAAACTCACAGGAAAAGTCCTTCATTAAGAAAATACATGATTTTGCTCTTCAAGGTATAGGCATGTTTTGGTCCTCTGTTCTGAAGTCTATGTGACTTATGAGCCCTCCAAAAGTACTAAAGCATTTTCTTTTTCTGCTCTTTTTCTGCTTTTTCTGTGAACATGAAGCCTATAAATGGTTATCCCTAAATTTGAATCCAGCTATAGATGCTCAACATAATTAAGAAAATCAGGAGTATTAAACTGAAGGAGTTAATACAAAGTCAGGGTCTGAAAGCTTGCTTTCAACTTTAGATGTAAGTACACACCTCTTTCTCATCAGGGTGGCTCTATTCCAGGGTCCCAAGGACCTTTAGGTTTCTTGGTGATGCATGGTTCATTTAGCTATTGTATTTAACTGAAACATGCTTAATTTTCTCTGCTAGTCTTCCACTTCTTACTGGGGCAATTTTTTTTTTTTTTTCCATAATCATACATGCCTGGCTGTACTTCTGGGCAGATAAACCAGAGAAACCCAATAATAAGGAGGCAGGGACCTGCCATTGATGCCTTTTCCTGGTCTTGAAATCAAGAGTCATACATGGTTAGAAGGGAAAAAGGGATTTTACCTTGGTATTTATTTTAAGGATCCTTAGGTGCACACGTCCAGGTCATGTGCATCGAGATGCACCCCGCTGAGTCTATCTATGTCTCTGTCCCTGTTCCCCCTCCCCAACACTGGGTATAACATTATAGGTTTTACTAATTAGCATATCTATCAAAGATTCCCCAATGAGAGGCTCAAGTGAGCCCCCCTCCCCAAGGAACCTTCCTTTGGATGGTTCTATCTTGGTTTACAGAATGTGTTCTGGAGAGGACCTTGGGGTCTGGGGCACACTGATCTCTGGCTATGAAGCTTCTAAAATGTTTAGTCTCTTAGCTTAACAAACAAGTCCAAGAATGTAGGCAATAAGCACTAGGAATACAGAAGTTGTAAAAAGGTATAACAGGGGTATAAAAGAAAAGGCAAAAATCTTCATGGCATCACCATAACAGACACACCCTTCTGGACATGCCCTTAGGACAATGATAGTGTGATGCAACTCCCTCCCACCCACCCTGGAGGAGGGCTGATGCTGTGGACCCTGTGGCCAGGAGGGCACCTGGGGGTATGGCACCAGGAAAAAGTGGTACATCATGAGCAGGTTTTCCCATAGAATGATTTAATTTACATTATTAGTGAGGCTTTCCTTTCCAATTAGCACTGTTAGTTGCTTTAAACACAATTGGACCAGCAATGAATTCTTGGTTCCATACATCTCATGTGTCATCTTTTGCACATGACCAGATATCAAATGTTGGAAGTCCAACACTAGGTACTCAATATTGACCCTCTTTCACAGATGGGAAATCAGTAAAATTATGAATAAATTCATACAGGGAGTTCGTGCTAAATCTGGAGTTAGAGATTGCCACTTGCTACTTCAGTCTATCTCATTTCTTTATTATTTTTTTCATAGGTAATATTTAAATATAAATGCATAAAACATAGGAAGAAGTAAAAGTAATACTTTTTAATAATAAAAGGAAACATATGTTCCTTGATTCCTTTGTTTTTTTAAGAAAAAGATTTAAGCTATCAATATTTTTACCAGAAGGGTAGAATGATGGAAATTATAAAACAGAATTCAAATTTAAAAGTTATTCTTCATCACAGCATTCGGTGCAGTTAATCATAAAGATGCATGAGGGGGCTGTATGGAAAACAAAACTAATCGTTAAAAGAAATCAAAATAACCCTGCTCAGTTGAAAAGAAAAAACATATGATATGTTGCTTATATTAGGAATTTTTCATTTCTCATAACAAAGGCCTGAAGATGAATTTAAGGGTATAGAGAATTTCAATTCTCAATGCATACTCAAAATACTGTTTTTCTTGTTTAATGCAAACATTCCAGCACAGACCAAGACATCCCCACACCCAGAGAAGGGGAACTGAACAGAAATTCCATCCAATTTCACATCATAAAACACGCTCATGCTCTGGAGACGTAGTAAAGGTGATTCTAGTTCTGTCACTCAAATCACAGGGCTGGGAACCAGGGCTGTCCCCCACACTGACCTTCACTAGAATATCGATGTACATAGCAGATGGCCACTATCAGCATGTGCTGTGCTGTTCTGACACTTCACAACCAGCGCAGGTGCCAAGTGCCAACTCTCTGTGCTAGTTCCAGGTAGATTTGGCCTCTGGGAGCAATCCGGGTTTTCTTCAGTCAGAAGAGTCAGCACCAGTAGCTTCAGATGAGTTATCACCAGGGACTTGGTGTGGAACCAACCTTCTTCTTTGTTCATCAGGGAAATTTCAGCTGAACATTAAAATATCATTCTCTAAAAGTGAGTTGAGCTCTTTACTCTCTGGAATTTCAGAGCTCTGAAACACCAAAAGGTTTAGTTGCATTTTACCTGACATCAAATACTACTATTTTCCACAAATGTTCCAGCAGAACTGATGAGGATTTGATGGATTAATTCAATACTTTAACTTTGCAGAACATTTAGTATGATCACAAAATGCTTTTTCACCCCACATCAACCAGTTACTTTCTCACAACATGGAAGATAATCATGTCCAAACTAAGAATGTAATTGTCATCAGTGATAGTCCCAGACCTATGAAAAGAGGTTTCATTTTCAAGAAGGAAATACAGCTTTTTTGGGTTTGTACCTTTCTCTTTTATCATAGTAGTCTTTTTCCCCCACTGATTTCGATTTCTGATTATCTTGAAAAACTTGTAAATTATAATAAACCTGGTTGTATTAATAACTTCCTTCAGAACACCTGATGCACAAAAGTTACTGATACTTCTCTATTCCTATTGTATATGGTAAAATAAAAAATTAACTGTAAATTCTATATGCTCAATCAAAAATGTAGTTGTTGTCAGGAAAGGTAAAAGTCACCATCTGCTTTGATAGAAGTTTTGATAATAGTTTTGGCTAAAATATTATGAAAAATCCTGGTTTTCTCTTTGAAAAAGAAGCTTTTAAACAGTTATGTTTCCCAGGACGCTCTTCACCCAAAACTGTTTTAAAATTCATTTAAATATTTTAGCCAATTCTAGTCCCAGTCCAATGGTTTGCTCTACTTACGTTCATAAATGGTTGTAAAATTAGGACTTTGTGATGAATTATGTATGCAAAATAGATTTACTTTCTTTTTTTTTTCCTTTTTTCCCTCCAGACAGATATATATCTGTAATTTGCATGTACATAGAGAAGGAATAGTAACAGTTAGACACAGACCCTGAAGTAAATGAGCTGTTCACACTATTTAAGTTATACACAAATGAGTTCATTCCATAGGTCCCTGCCATTTCTTCTGTTTCCCAGGAATATCTATCCACAAACCTGTTCTCTCACTAATTGAAAGGCAATGAAGTCCGAATCCCCTGACTGTGCTGATTCCTGAGCCTTTACTCCTGCATGGCTTTCAAATGCCTGTTCTGCCCAGTGCTATAAAGTGAAGTTTTGTTGTCTTTTGGCATAGAAAAGGTATTTAGCAATTCTAAAGTGACTTAAAATTTCTCCAAATAGATTTTCGTAAGTGTTACTGAATTCTCAAATCATGTTTGAAGAATTATCTGGGACACAATCTTGATCTTTCAAGGAATCTTCTGTGGAGTCTGAAAAGGGTGTACTATTGAATCCCTCCCACCTTCTCTCCCCATCCATTGGTGTGGATAACAGAGACCATAATTTAGGGTTTTGAGGAGGAAGTAGCAGATGAAAGGAATTGGATTTCTGCTTTCATGTGAAGGGAGAAAATCTCTACTTGAAGGATGTGATCTGTTATGGATACAGAGTATATAATCCAGGTTGGCATGGCTTGAAGTCTTTTTGAATTATATATGACATTGGACTCGATGATTTTGGAGGTCTTTTTCACCCTTTATGATTCTACAATTCTATACTTAACTGTATATTTGAACAAGTCTTAGTTCTTCTCTACTAAAACAGTACAAGTGTCTACAATCTTATGAAATGTCTTAAAAGAAGAATTAACAATGTTTTTTTCCCAGCAACAAAACGGTCATGTCCAGTGGGATATGTTCTTCCTAAGCATCTTAAAAGTCTCTGCAAGATGCTTTATTCCTTTAACATTTGTAAAGTTTTTGTTTCTGTTCTCATGAGTCCTGCTGTTATGTTTAAAGCTGGAAAGGGTAAATGTTGATGCAAACTCATTTCCATCAAAAATACCAAGCTGATCACAAAGTAATCTATAAACAAGTACCCCAGGCTCCAGAACATATATTTAGTCACATTCTATTTTAGTGCATACCAAATGACAACCCAAACTGAATTCAGAATCCAGGTTTGAGCTGCTCACAGATAAGAGACAAAGCTTGCTCCAGAGTAGATTTAAAGGCAGGAGAATGGCATATAGTTAAATGTATTCACTTATGACCAGATTTTTGAAGGCATTATTGCACCTGGAATTCAACCAAAATGCCAAGGCAGAGAGTCAGATGCTTATTATCACAAATTTTAATGGGGGTTATGTGCTTTTCAAAACTAAATTTTCTTAAGTTTGCATGACCTTATTAGAAAAAGAAAAAAATAAAAATGGAAAACCAGGATTAGATTTCATGCCAAATCCCAAAAGATCTCCTTACAGTCATTGCTGTGGGACATCCTCTTATCAAGACTGGGCTGGGAGTGATTCAGTCCAGCTTGCTAGAGCTGATTACCAAGAACAAGAACCAGCTGTCCCCACATTTTTAATGTCTCCTCACTCACAGCTGAGCTCCCCTTGCTCTCCTGGCTTGGACTCTAAGCAGTGACCCCTCAGCTGTCCCAGAGACCTGCTTGCTACCCCACTGACAGCCCCAATGGCTCTCCTAGTCTTGACAATGACACAATGTCTGCTGAGCCCCAGCCTGCATCCATGACTCAAAAACTCTGCATAGCAAGTGCTCCATGCCCTACACAGAGCTTGGTCCTTGCAAAGATGAGGGGAATCCTTGTTACTGAGCTTCCTGAGAGAGGAAAGGGGGTGCTTTCCTTCATCAGGGTAAGCTACCCTTCCTCTAATTGTAGGGTGTGTATTGGTGAGTGCATATGATACTTTCTTACTTAATACTTACATATTAATGTAAGAAGGTTTTTCTTTAATAATTTTAATACTTTAATTTGTTACCCTGACTTTATTGTAAAGAATTTCATTCTGCACCTCATTCCTTTATTCAAATTCATCTTTACTAAATTAGTATAACAGACTTATAAGGACTTTACTGCTTTTCCATCTTTTAAATAATTTTATCTGTACACCCATCCTATTTAATTCTTTCTATGTTAATAAAATTATTTCAGAGATTTTGGCTCCTTGTTTAGTTTGTGCAGGGACCTGGTGCATCCAGTGATGCAATATTTGTTGTCTATATGTCTCTTATTTTATAATATTCACAACTGATCTTTAGTCTTATTTTTCTAAAGATAATAATGGAAATTAGGCACAAGAAGATGATAAGATTGTTGGAGTGATGGGCACTCAAAGTTACAGAATGAACTTAAGCATAGGTAAACCCAAAGATTTCTAGTTTGGAGTGCTCTATAACATGGGTTTAGGTAACTCATTTCCTATTTTAGGCAACTGTCAGCATCTTGGACAAAGGTTATATTTAAAAAAATTAATTAAAATAATTTTCCTTGGATGTTTTGATTCATTTATTAAGACAAATGTGTTGGGTCTCTGGTATTAGTGTATGCTTAAGGTACTGTATCATTCTAAGCCCTTGTGTTATTACCAGGCTTACTAAATACCATGGATGGCATTGGTGATGAAATGGAATTGTGGTGAAATAAGGTCAACAGTCTCCTTTTGAAAGGTGTGGTACTGGATGAGAGTTCATGTATCAAATCCTTTACTCAAAATGATCAGCTCTCACAGGATTTCAGTCATGTTTTGCACTCAAAAAGTAGTATACAGCCTGGACCAAGGAATATTTCACCAAACACTTAATTTTCATGGCTCATTTCTGAAACTTATAATGGAGATATCTTCTCTGTTACTTAGGTTTTTTGGCAGAAATATGTTTTATTATACTCCCAGTTTTAAAGACTGAGAAATGAGCTTCTCTCATGTGCTTCTAAACTGAAATTTTGATTACTATATTGGTCCATACCGCTGTTCACTAAAACCTTTAGGGTAGCAATATCTTCATGTTCTGCTGCTTGAACATCTGCTGCTAAAATCTCTCCTACTGAGCATCCTTTATTGCAAAGGATTTCTCTAAGAATCTTGATTGATTGACTCAATTTGCTGTATTGAAGCCATGGATATCTTGATATCTTGGACAAGTCCAGTTAGCTGTAGAGGCTTACAGTCTTAGGTTTAGACTTGCCCCAATAGTCATGATCATGGATGTTATTCTTTAGTTTATTTTTCAGTTCCTCTCAGGCTAGAAGGTACTGAATTTTTCTACTGAATAGAGTCTGCACATACCTAGAAAGCTGTGAAGATAATACTATTTCAGTGTTGGAAAAACATTTCTATTTCTGTAATTACAAGGCTATTGGATGTAGATTTATTATACCATTTAAGTATGACTCTTATATTGGCAAAGCAGAACAGAAATGTGGAAATTTATGTTGATTCAGGAGGATACTAAAGCACAATTGTGTTTCACACCAGAAAAATGACCCCTTTAGGGCCTAATTCAGAAAGAGCTTAAATAAAAGCCGTTCTGCCAACTGCTCACCTGCTGCAGATTTAACTTCCCACTCCATATGTCCTAAGCAAAAGCCAGTATATTTGTTGGGTAAGTGTGAAGGTGTTCAGCTAATCACTCCTACATAAGAAGAATTAAAAAGAAACCAAGAAAGAATACCGCATTATAATTAAAACCACTTCAATTAAAGTTTAAGAGTACGTTTCATTTATTAGCTCCTCGGGAATCTTTTGTTACACTTTCACTTCATGAAAATGCAATGGTATCTACGGAAGGGTAGCACTCTTCCCTAGAAGAATGATTCTTGAGTCCACAAAGGACATTAAAGGTTGATTAGTTTTGTTGCTAGTAACTTTTTTATATGGATATTCACATGATGTGACTTCTTTCTGTCAAGTCTGTCACAAAACAAATTTTGCTAACCTGATTACTTATAAGAAATGAATAAAACAGTTTAGAGGTTCCACTGAAGTGGATACCTTTATTTTATTTAAATGAGTAGCTATAAATAAATTTTTATGTTATTTACCATCTTGCAGTTCTTAGAACTCATAAATGAACCTTATAATCTGCAATAGCTGTTATATGAGTGTGAATGACTGAAATGTTATAATGTTTTGTAAATGTAATATTAGCGAACATAATCAATCATTACTCAAAGTAAAACTTGATTTTCTGGAATGTTAGTTATTTGTCTAAGCCCTATCTGGAATTTACAGACTATAATTTTCCTCCCAAATGATTTGTTTGTGTTTGGTATAAACAGGTTATTAGGAGTCTCTGTCAGCTTCCACGAGGAGGTAAAACACAAACATGAAATTTGGCAAGTGTATTCCAGACTGATAACATGAGTGTTTGTGTTCACATTGCTGGATGTGTTTGAGTGCAGAGATGTCCCCTTATGGGCAAGGCTGTGATATTTCTTCCCTGTACAGAATTTATAGAGGAGATAAATCTATGCCTTGAGTTGTCTTCTCTAGAGTTTGCACTGATTGCATACTTATATGTAAATGGTGTTCAGTGGGAAATTGGGTGGATGTCAAATACTTGTCTCAAAGGGTAGAAATAACTGAGTCCATGTCATTGTCATCTTAATTTTGAGTATGTGGTGTCTTTAAAATTATGTTAAACCCCATGACATGTGTCTCGACTATAACTGTAATTTAAATCTTGATTCCTCCTCTAAATTTCATCACTCAAAGTCATGACTACTATCATGGCATTTGTATTTTTCCTGACAAGGTCTCATGATGTAGAGAGGAGCATAGATCACCTAATTAGAGGGGCATCTGGCACCACTCCTCATGTGCCAGGTGAGGGGAAAAAGGGTGCAAAAAAATACATCCATGAAAGAAAAGAAGGTTGGTTTTTTGCTGCCTGAGCTGCTGAATCCCCTAAGTGCTTAAAATGAGGGTGTAACATGTACTAGAATTCAAGATACTGTGCTTTAAAAGGCTCTGGTCGGTCCCACACCCTTTAAAGAGCAGTGACTATGTGGGACGGACATGAAAAGGAAAATACTAGCTAAAAGTGTTCCTGATCAGCATTTTTTAGTACTGAAGCTTCCTATGTGGTCAGCTAATGAAATACCAGTGACATCCTGATATAATTAAATGTTTTATTAGCCAAGAGGTCCTCAGTGCTATTAAAAATATTTATAAAATTAATTTGAAGGTTACTGCGGACTGTTAATGTCTTCGCTTCTGACATGTGATCAGTATACAGCTCTACAATCTAATGTTATCTAGCAAAAAATACCAGCTAGCACCAGGACTAGAGAATTACTTCTTAGCAGGATTTGAGGAAAGGTTTTTAGTTGAGTTGAATTTGGAGAATAAGAAAAGGACAGCTTATTCTGAAAATGTATAGTTCTTTGTGTCCTCTGTATGTACTAACATGTTTTATATGGGAAAAGAAAAAGAAATTCTAATAAATCTAGCAAGGAGGAGCCAATAAAAGCGTTCATTCTTATATATATACGTCTGATGACCAGGAACATTTTAAAGAATGTTTAATATAAATTTATGCATACTTACTGAGACTTACTTCCCCAAATTTTCATGGTATTATGCTCCCCATACTATAAAAAAAATTATTCACCTATTATTTCCTCCCTTTGTCTGGATGTTTTCTGCCATGTCCTTGGAATTTGCACCTCTGACTCCAGAGAGATGTCCCTTTCCAGACTACTAAATCAGCACAAAATGTGTCACTTTTTGTCATTACTGTGTTGGGGCAGCTTTCTGCCATGCATGGGCACCAAAGTAACCTGGGACAGGGCAAGGGATGCAGACAAACGAGCTCGCATGGCGAGGGGGATGTGTCAGCATGGAAAGCTGCATCCTTGGCCCATAAATTGGGAGAATATCTGAACACTTCTCTAGAGACTTCTTAATCAGGGCTGAAATGTCACAGAGATTATGCTGGAGGTAAGGTATCTTCCGGAATGATTTTGGGCTTCATTTTGCTGCCACTATTAATGCAGACTGTCTTTTTCCCAGGAGGGGAATATTTCACTTCAGCAGGATTATCAGTTTGAAGGAGTGTTGTTTCACACAAGTGGTCCTGTTTCAATAAACCTCGTTTGACAGTGAAGGCTACACTGTCCTCCTGTGCTTTCTGAGACTGCACAAGGATAGATGTGTCTGGGCTATTTACACTTCTTCCTGTCAGATTAATTTCAAGGAGTTCGGAGCATTAACAACTCCTTTGCTTAGAGTACTGGTAGGGATTTCTCTCTCCCTCTCTTCCATGCCTCTAATAATTGCCTAGCTCCTGGTAGAGGACTGTAGACCACTAGTGCTGCACTGAGATACCAAACTGATGGTGTCTCTGAAGCACCTGTGCAGCAGAGAGGACAGGACAAGCCACACTGGGTAAGGGAGCTCCCATCTTCTCTGCTGCTTGGAGGGAAGGGATAATTTCACCCAGGTTAGGGACTGGATGGTGCTATGTAGGGGAAGGCAAGGAAAGGAGGAAGCAAGACTCTGAATCACAGATTTCATGCTCACTGAGTGGGGCATGAAGCTCTTGAGCATAGGAATTAATCATTTTCTAAGACTAAATGTTAACCAAAAAAAAAAAAAAAAAAAAAGTCTTAAATTCAGCTATGTATCAGTTTCCTTGCCTCTTCAAGAGATCATAACTCTGCCAAAAACTCATTAAAAATATATGTAATTTTCCCATTGTTTTGGACTCTTCCATGTTATGTGCAGGCTTGTATGTCAATGGACCAGGAAGGTCAGACTTAAACTGTGTATTCCTTGGGAACATTTGTCATGGTGTTAAATAATAACCTGTACTGTGGAAGAGCCTTTATTTGAATTATGTCCAAACATGCTAACTAAAACTGGACTGTTCTTTCTGTATATATTTAACAATCAGAAAATCTCATTGATGTCAGATGTTATGTAAATTACCAAGTATTTTGAAAGTAATCTTGTTTTGTGCAAAGCTGTTTTGCTGACTCCCTCCTATCCAAGGTGTTCCTATGCTGATAGCATCTTGTTCTCCTAAGTGAATTTCTTGTAAAAAGATTATGTCAGCTTTTTCCTGTTTCAAAAATTTTTTGTGGTTGTAACTCTAAGCCATTTATGTTCCCCATTACAAATTCAATTATCTGGTTTGCCATAATTCTCTTCTGTAATATTTGACCATTTTGTATGCTATACAGTGTCATTGTCAAGTTTTAACATAACTATAAAACGGCTTTCATATTCTAAAACTATTTGGAGGTGTTGATTTTTAAAGGGATTAGTATATTAATATAACCCTGAAAAACTAGAATAATTTGCATATATTTGCAGTTTATCTTTATCCCAGTTTCTCATTAACAGGCTCTGTTGATTTCTTCCATTTCCATTGAATTAGTTATCCACAAAAATAATAAAATTAATTATTTGCAACAAAAAGGAAAGATGGGAAGTTGAAGCAATAGAGATAAACCACAGAGTTGTGGCTAAACTGCTATAAGCACGAAAGACCAGCAGGGTGTGAATGTTTCTCTCCTTTTGTGGTATGCAGATGTGACTATCCTGGTAAAAAAAAAAAAAAAAAAAGAAGTGTGTGTTGGGTTGTTTGGGTTTTTTTTTTCCCTTGAAAAATTCTATTACTGGCCAGTCATCATATCCAAATATCCCTGGCTGATGGAATCTGACAGGATCGCAGCCTATGGGAATATGTCTGTAGGCCAGTAATTTTTTTTTGTTCTTGTCAGAAATACTCAAAAGGGTAAGGCCATCTGCTTTCCAGCAATTAGATACTCCCCTTTCAATTGTAATATGTGAGTCAGATAATTTATTCATCCCAGGGTAAATGTATACACTAGCAGTATGGTGGAAATGGAGAGAACGAAGCCTGGCAGAGGAATAAATAGCTCTGCTTTACCTCATCCCACCTACACAGATGCTCAGCAAGTCACAGTGGCTGTCCCTCTGAGCACGCCTTCCCAGCCCCCTCCTCCTGCTCTGGGACATGAAAGAAAGCTATAGTTTCCCAGTTACTGGAAGATCTCTGAAGGACTGGGGTTACTTGGTTTAAAATTTTCAGTGGTCCATGAAGATGTAGATGGATTGCCTGGTTTGGGGTAGTAACACATCTGAAAACAGTGGAAAGAATACTGAGCAGATACAGCACAACCAGTGTGCAAGACAGAGTATCAAGGAAACCAAGGCAAACAAGTGGAAATGTGGACCAATAAAGGAGATGTTTTAATCTCAGTGTCACCCAGCAAATAAAATTTGTTGCTGCTGCTATCCAAAAGCCACAGGCTTTGCATTAATCAGAGGCAGGGCTGTGAGATGCTACATGGCTGTGCCCTCTCCTGCAGGTGGTGGCTCTGGCAGTGTGTGTCAGGGGGTAAGGAGCTGGGTACCCTGATCCCAGTGGGCTGCCCCTTGGGCAGCAGCAGTCTGGTGGGTGCCCAGGGGATGGAAAGATGCTGGTGCAGGTTGCAGACCTCACGTGGGCATTGTGTGAAGGAAACACAGCAATTTTCTCTTGTGAAAACCCACATCATCCTGGAGGAAGGCTGATGTCATCAGCCTTGGGGCCAGAAGAGCATCTGGAAAGTGAGTGTAACACTGGCCATAATTAGTAGTTTATTAGTAGGTCTTCTTATATAAAAAATTACATTGTTACTAATGAGGCTTTATCAATCAGGATGTGAGGTGTTGATTGTATTAAAACTGGACTAATAATTATTACTTGCTGTAGTGTGATTAGGGTGCTAAAACATGAACTAAGGAAACAGCAGATTCTTGGGTCCATGTTTATGGTATGTTCCCTTTTTCCCCATGATGAGGTTTTGAGTGCTGCCAGTGGAAGAGCTTCCTGATGGAGTTAATTCCATGTGAGAATTAAAAATTTGACTTTGAACCACTTACTGTAGGAGTAGCCACATTTAAAGATCCCAAGCTAACAACAAAATAAAGAAGAAAAGTCTTGTGAATATTAAGCCTTTAAAATTAAGCTGGATCTGTCCTCTTGACTGTATTTCTACATAAATGGTAATTATAAAATTTTAAAGCGTGAGAGGTCAAGTAAATACTTCTCTGGAGGAAAACTCTGGTTCCAAGCTCTTTTGATATTCAGAAAAATTGTGATACAAATCTAATCAAAAGTGTCCGGCTATTGCTTTGTAATAGGCAAATAAAAGAAAATATCAGATAGTCTGCTTTGAATGTTGGAGAGATTCAAAAAATTTTATCCCACTTCAATTAAAAATGTGAGAATTTTATCTGGTACTTGAAAAATTGTTCAAATCAATAGTGCATAGCTTTTATGAACACACATTGATCAAATTTAATTTGATGAAACTGATTTAAAAAAAAAAAACAACAAAACTATCCAAGATATAGATGATAGATGCAACTCTTCCTAGAAGTCAGTCTACAGTCTATCATTTGTTTGCATGACAGAGGAGATACTGAAGAAGTGAATTCAGGGACTAAAACCATCACAGAGCATAGATCAGTTCCAACAGAGCAGGTCTAGAAATTAGAGTGCTCCTGGGAGAAATTAGCAATACTTGGTCATCACAGAAGTCAATGGTCTAGACCCTGTGCTTGCGTAGATTAACACTGAAATCAATAAAGCTCTTACTTTGTCACAGCTTTTGCTGCTGTTAAATTAAGGCAATATTTATGACAATGCTTTGTAGTGTTCTGTCTCTTGGAAACGTGTGGGTGGCCAGAAGGGGACTGTGTGTGGTAGAAGTGCATCATGAAACATTGGGCGTGAAATGAAGGAGAATAATGGTGAAGATGACATGGTTATAGCTGTACATACTTGATCTGGAAGTACTTCAGCAGCATATTGTCCCATCAACAGACTGAACTGTTTAAGAGAGGAGGCAGTGTATGAAGCCTTAACGCAGCATTTTCCATCTGCTGTGATGTTGGAGGTTGGCATTAATTCCATAGGCTTGTGATTTAGCACTCTCACACCTGATGTTTTGTACACACCCCCCGGCAGCCATCAGTTGCAGTGGAGACTGGAATTTGTCTTGCTTTAGGTGAAACAAAGTGATTTTTACAGACATATTAAACAGCAGAACAGATTGCAAAACTCCAGGCTAGATATCACTAGGAGCTGAAGAGTCTTCTTCAGGGCAATTTTTTTCTACTTCACTTCATAAGTAGGATAAGGTAAACACCTACCCTTTATGAACAAACATTGCTTTATGTAAACCCACAGACAGGAGATACTTACTTACGAAAGGAAGTTACAGCCTGATAGAAATGTGATGTGTATTACCTCATGGTAATGTATTACCACATGGAAATGTGAGAATTTGCTTTCATTTTATAGAACGAACTTGCTTCCCACAAATTCTTGGAAAATATACTTCTTCCTTTAAAATCTTCAGTCTAGCTGAATTGAGGTTACAACCCTAAAATGTTTCCTAACACTAATCTCACATATTACCAGGGTGATAATAACATTCTTCAGCTGAGAGTGGTGAAAAGCGAACAAGGAATAGGATTGCTGATCTTTCATTTTTGTTCATTCAGTCACCTTTTCTGAACATATATGCCATTAAATCTTTAGCCTAGGAAGTAGAACAAAGATTTATTGCCTCAAAGTAGAATTTCCCAGACACCAAAAATGGAGAAAAATACCAGGTTGCTGGTTTATCAAAAAGGGAAGAAATGCATAAGATCTACCTTGTCTGCTACAGTAGTATTTCAATACATGCATGTAGTATTTCAAAATATATATCTTGAAAATTATATCTTTCCTTCTCTCTCCTGAAGTCCTAATATGAAACACTCATTTGAAATTTCATATTAAGTGTTATATATTTTTCAGTTTACATTTGTGTTTTGCAAATGACAGGCTCTTAAGTGAAAGCCAAATTCAAGTAAGCATTGGCAAAACTTTTTAAAATTTATTATTTATTTTAATGTATGATTATTTTTATGAAAAAAACCCCATAGTCTTGATTAGTTCTTTACTCATCTGTCTTAAATACAGTGGTTCAGATCATTTGCTGAGACTTAAGTTTAAAATCAATATTGGCATTGCTTATAGTACTTTCCATGCATTTGGGAAAAGGTAAGTGAGAACCAGAGAGCTACCCCATTCACATAAAACCCATTGCTCATACAGTGACACTGCATGCTTCTATTAATGTACAGAAGGCTTAATGATTGTGTAAATGTGAAAGCTAGGGCATTTCCCCTAAACATGGAAGGAAATCCTCACTATTGACAGCCTAACTAGAAATGTCAGCTATCACTAGCCAGAGACAACCAAGTGGCTGAAGTGTTGCATAAACAGGCATCAGTGTCAGCTGACTGCTTGCATTTTGCAGAATTCAATCATCAAAATATTTTTCCACCAATGCATTTCTTTTTCATGCTTGGAAAAAACATCATAAGTCTACTAGGCATATTCCAGCAGTGGCTTTCAAAAAAATAATATTGGTACCATCATGCTGCTAAATAGCTGTATGTTTGCATCTTCTAATATTATATAGCTTTAGTAATTCTTTACACTGAAAAATTAGTTTTGTTTTCTACAGTGAATGTCACAAAACAAATTTTAAAATTGTATCTTATTCAAAAAATAAATTAAAAGTAAAAGCAGTTGAGATTACCATCTGAATGCATTTATAGTAATTTAAAATGTCTAAATTACAGTGTTTGGACCACCTTTTGTCAAAAAACAACTGAGTGTATGAGATGTCAAGATGTGGCAGTGTAGGTTGACTTACTTAATTGTTTCACATAATTAATTTCCTTTTCTTCCCAACCATGTAATTGTTTTACATCTTATACTTCAGATTTAAGAAATGCTTGTGCTAGAGTTCCATCATTTTCACCTACATCAATCTCTTCAGTTTTTGCATCCTGCTCTCATGATTGCACAAGCACTATTCAGTCAAGTTATTCCAAATCAAATTTCAAATACCTTTCAGTTTTGAATTTTGCCACCAATGTTTATTTCTATTCAGAACTCAGAAGCAATTTTCAGTATGCTCTGGTTTTTACTATCTCCTTTTTTTCAGGTGGCTTCATGGAATAATTAAGAAGCAGGGTGCTACCTAACGAGTCTGGGATTATTTGAATCTATTTTAAAATAACATTAATTTCTCTTTATGTGGTTTAGCTTTTTTAACTTATGGTACTGTAATCAATTAATGAAGGAAGCCAAGCTCAGACTTTAAAAAAAGTAAATGCATGAGTAATTCAGTGACAATATTTATTCACCTATGATTGGTACAGTGTAGTTGACACAAATATCTTACCTGTGTCCATGTTTACAAACATGAAAGCAGCCTGTTTGTGGTGCATCTGGGAAAAAACAAAATCAATCCCAGACAAACAAGGAATATTCTTGAAATATCTGTTGACAAATTATAGAAATATTTACCTTGCTCAGATGTTGGAAGTGGATTTTAGTTCATCATCTAGTTCATCATCTCATCTGAGATAATAGTATCAAAGGCAGCAAAATCTCTCTAGAAATATAAAGGACACATTCAGCCTTGATGTAAGGTAAAACAAGATTATGGACTCCTTCTTTAGTGAGAACCCTGTGTCAGGACTGTGATGTTGTCTGTCTTCTCCTTCCCTCTTTCTTTAGTGCATGGGTTACAATGGAGCCCAAGCTTCTTGTTTCTGTAATCTGTGTCATTCAAAGATGTTGTAGGAAGAGTAGCATTACTTATTTCTAGTTATTCCTGTCATGGTTTCCTTAAACCTCTTCAGGGAGTGGGAAGATTTCAAAGGACTCCAGGGCAGGTGGAGAATTTCAGTCCACCCTTCAGGGCATGGAAGGTAAAGGAGAGAATAATGAGGTACTGTTACGACCTTGGGTAATCAATACACAGCCACTAAAGGTTACGGGGTTTAGAACAGACCCTAAAGATCATCTAGTCCCAACCCACTCTGCTATGGGCAGGGACACCTCCCACTAGGCCGGGTTGCTCAAGGCCTTATCCAACTTGGCTTTGAACACTCCCAGGGATGGGGTATTCACAACTTCCCTGGGCAACATGTTTCATTATCTTACCATCCTCATAGTAAAAAAAAAAAAAAAAAAATCTTTTAGTTTGTAGCCATCGCTGCTCAACCTATCACTACATTTCCTGATGAATAGTCCCTCTCCCACTTCCTTGTAGGCCCCCTTCGGTTTCTGGAAAGTTACTCCGTCCTCTCCATGCAGTCTTTACTTCTTCAGGATGAACAGCCCTAACTTTCTCAGCCTGTCTTCGTAGTGGAGGTGTACCAGTCCTCATCAACTTTGTGGCCCTCCTCTGGACTTGCCCCAACAGTTCTGTGTCCTTATGTTGGGGACATCAGAACTACAACCAGCACTCTAGGTGGGGCCTCACCAGGGCAGAGAAGAGGGAAAGAATCACCTCCTTTCACCTGCTGGCAATACTCCTTTGGTTGCAGCCCAGGATTTCCTTGGCTTTCTGGGCTGCAAGTGCTCACTGCCAGCACATGTTGTATTTGTCATCAACCATCATTCCCATGTCTTTCTCTGCAGGGCTGCTCTCAATCACTTCTCTGTCCAAACTGTTGGTGTTCCTGGGATTGCCACAACCCAGGTTTCAGACCTGGAACTTTGCTTTGTTGAACTTCATGAGGTTTGCACTGGCCTACTCTCAAGCCTGTCAAGGTCCCTCTGGATGGCATTACCTCCCTCCAGGGTGTCAACTGCTCACACAGCTTGGAGTTATCAACAAATTTGCTGGGAGTGCACTTGATCACACAGTCCCATGACACCAACAAAGATGTTGAAATGTATTGGCTCCATTACCAGCCCCTGAGGGATATCATCAGTCACTGGTCTCCATGTGGAAAATGAGCTGATGACCACAACTCCTGATGGCATGCGGCCATCCAGCCAGTTCCTTATGCACTGAGTGGTCCATCCATCAAGTCCATGTCTCTCCAATTTGCAGACAAGGGATGGTAATAAATGTTTTGCAGAGGTCCAGGTAGGTGACATTAGTTGCTCTGCCTCATCCACCAATGCTCTAGGCCTGTCATACCTAAAAAAAAATAGAATTTGTCAGGCTTGATTTCCCCTTTGTAAAGTCATATTGGCTGTTACCAATCACCTCTTTGTTTTCCATGTGCCTTAGCATAATTTTCAGGAGAATCTGCTCCATGATCTTACACAGAGGTGAGACTGACTGGTCCACAGTTCCTCAGGTTTTCCGTTTTCCTCATTTTAAAAATTGGGGTTATATTTCCCTTTTTGTGAACTTCAGGGACTTCACCTGGCTGCCATGATGTTTCAAAAATCATTGATAGTGGCTCAGCAACTTCATCTGCCAGCTCCCTCAGGACCCATGGATGAATTTTATTGGGTGTGATGGACTTGTGCACAATCATGTTCCTTAGGTGGTGTCGAACCTGATCTCTCCTACAGTGGGCTCCGGCTCTTCATTCTCTCAGTCCCTGCATTTGGCTTTCCTGACTTGGGTGGCGTGGCTGGAATACTTGCTGTTGAAGTCTGAGACACAGAAGTTGTTGAGAACTTTTGCCTTTTGCTTGTCCAGAGAAACCAGGTCTCTCGTTTCCTTCCAGAGAAGGCCCACATCATCCCATCTTTCTTTTGCTTGCAACATATCTACAGAAGCCTTTCCTATTAGCCTTGATATCCCTGGCCAGACTCAATTCTAAATGAGCCTTGGGTTCCTTCACCTTGCCCCTAGCTTCTAGTGCAATTCCCTTGTATTTCTACCAGGCCACCTGCCCTTGTTTCCATTTCCTGAAAGCGTCTTTTTTTTGCTCTGAATTTTGTCAGCAGCTCCTTATCCGTCCTTGGAGACCTCCTGGGATTTTTTCCCAATTTCCTCCTTGCCAGGATGCATTGCTCCTGAGTTTGGAGGAGGTGATCCCTGAAATTCAGACAGCATTTTTGGACCTGTCTGCCCTCCAGGTGTCTATCCCATGAGACTTTACTGAGGAGGTCCTTGAAGAGGTCAAAGTCTGTTCTCCTGAAGTCTGGGGCAGTGAGCTTTCTGTGCGCCCTCCTCACTGCCCTGAGGAACTCAAATTTCACCATCTCATGGTCCCTGCAGCCAAGGCCACCCTGGAGCATCACATTCCCCACAAGCTTTTCCTCATTGGTGAGCACAAGATCCAGCATGGCAATCATCTCTTCTTGTTGGCTTCTCAGTCACTTGTGTAAGGAGGTTGTCATTGACCCATTTGAGGAGCCTCCAGGATTGCTTGTGCCCTTCTGTATTGTCCACCCAACAGATGTCAGGGTGGTTAAAATCCCCATGTCCTCCAGGGCTTATGAGCATGAGGTCACTCCTACCTGCCTGTAGAGGGCTTCATTGACACCATCCTCCGGATCAGGTGGCCTATATAAATATCCCCCGTCCCTGCCCTCCCCTTAATCTTCACCCACAAGTTCTTGGCTGGCTCCTCATCCTTCCCCAGGCAATTCCACACTCTCCAGCTGGCCATTGACATAGAGGGCTACACCCTTCTCCACCCGCTATGTGTATTGGGGAGGAGCTCATCTAGAGGCCCCGAGAGTTTGCAAAACTTTACTGTTGAAGTCCTTTGTGGTGCAAAAGTGCTCTCCCTTGCAACAAGATAGATAAGTTGGAGCTTTGATAACTTTGAGAATTGATGACTAGAAACTGCCTTGATAGTTTAACTAACTGGCAGTATGCTCCAAACCAAAATTTCTTTAACTATTGAGGAAGCGCAAGATGTGATGGGTTTCTCATATTTTTTATATGATGAGTATCTTATAACTTTGCTGTTGCTGAGAAACTATATGGCTCCCCTCTGTAATCAGGAGTGCCTGGAGGGCACCTCCTATGTGTGAGAAAGCAGCAATCCTCCTGTTCGTTCATAGCACATTTCCTTGTCAGCAGAGGTGTTTTTAATAACATTGCCGCAAAAGGGAGAATAACAGCACTGTGTGGTTTGTAAGACCTCTCTGGAAATTTGTGGCATTTGTTTGTTCACAATCTCCATAATTCTTCTGGCATTTGCTCTGGATTGAGGATCATGAAGCACCATGTCTGAGAACATAATCAGTATCTTATCTAAATTAAAATCTAAATAAAATCAATGTGCCTTGCAATTCAACCTTTTCTTTTCTGTGTCTGTTTTATTGTTGGGATGAATTCATGCTTGTTTCAAAGAAGGTGCAGAAATGCTAAAATATCCAAGGGAATCAGTCAGAACAAAGCGATCTATTCAAAAGAATCATAAGAAAAAACAGGAAGACCAAGTTCAGGTATCCCATTAGTCTGTTCTCATCCTTTTCCTTCCTTTCTACTACAGACATGACATGATAGGAATGGTGGATGCTACTACTGCTGGTAGGCTTTAAGCTGACTGAGAAAAGTAGGAAAATCATGCCTATGTTTGCCAGGTTGTTTAATTTAAATTTTTCTATATAATTGTAGGGATCACCCAGGAAAACTAAACATGACATTCCTCTTTAATTGGCACTTACTTTTCGAAGTGGGTAAGTACAGCTTGAACATAAAGTATTTCTGAAAACAAAACAAAAAAAGGGTGGTAAACACCATCTGTCTTCCAAACTATCAATTTAATCTAACAAATGAAATGTAAAATGTGAGTATTGACAGGGCTCTGACCAGGTCTGTAGATTAGTCAGACTGTTCTTGTTCCACACTTGGCAGAAGTGGCTGCATGTTTGCTCCTTCATGCTGGTTGAGGACCCATACCTCAGGAGCTCCCATCCCATTGGGCAGGCATGGAGGGGCCCTTCAGGCAGCCACTGCCCTCTCAGGGGGCATATTGATGCTTTGGGAATTTGAAGTTTGACATTATTTGCTCTTCTCTGTCCTTTCATAAAGGACCTTGTGTATCTCCTTGGAAAAGTATTATGAAAAATCCATGCTATTTTAGTACCTAGAAGAGAACATGTTTGTATTCAGTTTACAGTCAGGAACAGGTTATGTCAAAGATTTATTTAACACTACCGAAAGCAGAGTGCTATAGTATATTTAATTAAAAATAAAGTGTACCAGCTTTAACTAGTTCAAAGCCAGAAAGTATTTTAATATTCTCTATATGTGCCACATTATATTCTGCAAAAGTATAATGTTGCTGCTAACTTTGTTTTAATCTAATGTTCTCACTATTGGAAACAAATGCTTAGGAGCTCTGAGCAGTTTGGTATGTTAGATGCTTTTCTTTTTTTCATCCCCCCTCTTCTGGACTGTGTGGGGAAAAAAAAAGTCATTGATCTTTGGAATGCCGCATAAAACCTATAATCAGCAATTGAGAATTGGCTTGTAAGGTTTTAAGAGCCTTTTTCATGTTACGTTGATGTATGAACACTATTTTTATTTTCGAGTTTATAGTGAGTCTGCAGGGAGCAAACAAAGCAAAAAAAAAAGCTTTTTGTGTTATGTCTCAGACTACGCCCACTTTATAGAACATGAAGTAGGTGCAGTATATTCGAGGCAATCAAATACAACAGGCCAAGGTCTTCAGATGCAATGCTGTCTTGGTTCTGGTTGGAGTGAAGTAACTTTCTTCATAACTGGCAGTATGGTGTAGCGTTTTGGGTCTCATAGAATCACAGAATGGTTTGGATTGGTTTTGGTTGGAAGACCACCCAGTTCCAATCCTTCTGCCATGGCCAGGAACACCTTCCACTAGATCAGGTTGCTCATTTATGTAAAGCAGTGCTGGTGTCAAGTCAGTGTTTTGACTTCTGCTGAATAGTGCTTGTACAGTGTCAAAGATTTCTTTTAGTCTTGCTCTGTCCCCTCCAGCTTGTAGGCTGGGTTGGGCAAGAAATTGAGCTGGGACAGTGCCAGGACAGCTATCCTGAACTGGCTGAAGGGATATGCCATGCCAGATCACATAATGATCAGCAAAGAACTGTGCAGAGCTTTCGGTTCTTAGAAACTGCTTGGGTGCTGTCCTGCTTGTAGTGATGCCATGATGAATTTTTGCCTTTTCTTTTATATACCTTTTATACACCCTTTTATATAGCTTTTATGTATTCTCAGTGCTTTTAGCATGCATACTTGTAATTCCTTCAGCTCGATAGTTTAGCATAGTCCTAATATTCCGTTAAGCCAGGAGACCAAACATCCTGGAGGCCTCAGAGTTGGAGGCCAGAAAGCCCTACGCTATCCTGAGAACCCAAGATCCTTTCTAGAACACATCCTGTAAACTAAGATAGGCCCATTCAGGGGGGAATTCCTCGGGATGAGCAGATATCACACTATTCATTTAAGCTTCTCATTGGGGAATCTTTCACAGACGTGCTAATTTGCAAGGTCTATAAATGGTATATGTGATCTATCGTGTGTGTGCATTTCGGCGCATTCCACCTTAGCGAAGTGGTGCACCTTTAAGGATCCTTAAATAAATACCCAGGTAAAAAACCCTTTTTCCCTTAACCATATCTGGCTTTTAATTTTAAGACCAGGAAAAGGCAACAGTGGGAGGTGGTAAATGGTTGCCTTTGCATCACTTTATTCCATCTGCTTCACTTACTAAACTGTCTTTCAACTTGACCTATAAGTTTTCTTGGTTTTTGCTCTTCCTATTCTCTTCCACTGGGGTTGTGGGCTGGGGAGAGGCCAGCAGTAGTGTGGGTTAGACAGATGTTGACAGCACTGACCACAACAACCACTGAAGCTCTGTAATGTGTTCTACAAAGGCAGGTAGAAATGTGTTCAGGAGAAATGCATGTGTCACCTAGAATATTTTTTAGAGAGATAGTCAGGAAGTACTTGAATAACTATGAATTATCAGCTTTTAAAACACATGTAAAGGAACACTGCTGAAAGACCTAGCTGTTTATCCATGAAGAATTTTTTTTTGTATTAATCATGTACAGACAGAAGAATTTCAAAAGTTTACAAGTCACTGCAACAAACCTACTACTAGTACAGCTATGGGTCTCTGTGTCAAAAATAGGTGAAAATAAACCAGCAGTATATTTTACTACTTCTTACTGTTTGATAGTAAAAGAAAGGGATTTTTTTTTTCTGAAGATTTTTTTTTTCTATCAGCTTACTATTATATTCTTCTTTTCCTAGATAGAAGAATGGTGCATAGTCCCTTAAGAATAATTACAGTTGCAGAAATTAACTGGAATCTTCCAGGAGCTTTTTACCTACAATCATGTGTTAAATATACTGGGCCTAAGATACACAGTTGGAATCACTGATAAGTTTGTTTAATCTGCTGTTTGCATAAAATTGCATAGCATTTATACTTTCTGTTTTCATTTAGTTTCACTGAAAAGCATTGGTTTGCCTATTAGTTATTAGATTTAGAAAACAACAAAAAAAAGAAACAAAAAAACCCAGCAACAACAACAACAAAAAACCCCACTAAAACCAAAAAGCCACCCACCACCAAAACGCAATAAAACAGTTTCAAAGACAAAATTCATGAAAGAAGTTTAATAGTAAGAAATGAAGGGGAAGCAATTTCTGTGATTCAACCAGTCAATCCATTGAAAGTTTAGCCAGAAAATGAGAGAAGACATAGAACAGCCAATTAATTATCATTAGTGGGTATTGTTTCCTTTTCATGTTGTATTATAAAACGTCTAAGGTGCAGTGGTAATGCAATACATTAGACATACAGACTGATCTTCTGTTTTATCTCCTCTTATCATCTATTCAGTATCACCCATTGATGCTGCAGTAACTGCATTCACTAATTACTTAACTATTCTTTGTGCACTTTGATCAAAATCATTTGGCTCAAAGGGCAGATAGGGAAAGATTTCAAAGAGGTTTTCTGAGAGTCAGACCTAAAAATCTTATATATTGAACTTTGTCTTCTGATTTTGGAAAACACAGTTGCCCCTTTCTCTGAAATTCAGAAATTATTCTTTCAGTGGTAGGCAGGACTTATGCAATCAGTGATGGCTTGGATGTAGACTCCTCTGTCAAGCACTACAAAATCTAGATTTTGAAGCAGTTATTCCCTTAGACTTTAAGTACTGGGAATTGTCCCATCCCTAGCTTTTTTTTCTCATTGCAAGAGGGAGCTGCTCGAAGAATTACATTTTGTGAATGAAGAAAATGCTCAAAATCCTGAGACTGTCTGAATTGACAAGCCCATTCAGTGTCTAAAATAAGACTACAGTTGTTCAAGTTCAATTTCACTGTAACTTTCTAAAATGGTAAAACCCTACAGCCTGCAAGAATGAACTGTTGTACATTTGGCAAACTGTACATGTGCCAGAGCATGTTCAGAGTTCCCTCTTTGTGGCATAGTGAGATATGTGCTGTGGCTAAAATTTCGGTCATATTTTCCTCTTCTATGCCAGTGAAAATGTTATTTGGGAGACCCTCCTGTTACACAAACACTGCACCTCACCCGCAGATTCTAACCTGATGTAATCCTAATGTGAATGACAGTAAAGACTAAAGCAGGAGAGTTTGCTGAATGCATGCTTTATTTTAATCTGCTGACTTGCTCAGCAGACTTCATCATAAAATGCTATAAGTTATAAAAAATAACTTAGGGTTAGGGCTCCACTTATTCTTTTTATAGCCAGTTTCTATTCATTTCATTCACATTTTCTGAAAGAACAGCCTTCTGAAAATGTTTTTGGAGTTTAGCTTTCTTATTCTCATGAAAAGTAATTTAAGTACAATTCCAAAAGGTTGCTTTAAAAATTATGAAGAATGATCAACGACCTGGAAACTTGGATTATAAAGTACTGACTTGAACAGGCTTACACCAGGAACCACATAATTCACTCACTTGAATGTCCTTGGGTGGTCTCTCTAAGGACTTTTTTGACTTCCTCATGTTTGAGAAGGAAACAATTGTTTGCCTCTGTTTGTCTAAGTGGTAGGCAATGGCATTCAGGTTGCCATCTGCAGAGATTGGTGAGCTGGAACTGAACCCACTGAAGAGCAGAAATCATTTGAAAAGCAGAAAGGAATCCTGTATTTGCTTGATAGCATAGTGTGCTCTGCTTTCTTGAGGGCAGAGCAAGGTTTCTCAAACTTTTAAAATTAGCTGCCCTGGTAGCCTGACCACTTTTCTCACATCTGCTCACATTGGCAAGAAGGTACACTTATGAGCTGATTTTAGTTAGATCAAAATAATTAATAAGAAGCTGACTCTGAGCATGAGTATATTTTTCATACACTGTAAATCAAATTTTCATTATTTCAAATTGTGTTGAAAGATTATGTACTCGGTAAAAAAAAAATAAAGGAAATGTAAATGTCTTCACTAACTGGTGTAATGTAATATACAACAATGCTGCACAACATCTGAAGGGCCCCAAATTTATCAGAACACGATGTCCGTGTAAGATGCTCAGCTGCGTTTTGCAGTGTTGCCTCTTTGAAAAGTCCTGCTCTTACATTAACAGGTGTATCACACTCAAGAAGAGCTAATGATAAAGATTTCCTGGCAGCAGCTTCTTAAATATGGAATGCGATGTGTTTAGCATGGATAAGGTAGCTAATCTGTACAAGAAACACATTAATTAATAAGCTGTAGATTTGGATATTGCATGATAAAGATGGCAATTCATGAATCAATTTATAGACATAAATACATTATTGCTCAAGAAAAAAACCCTGAAATTTACTTTTTAAATTAAAACAATGGTGTGTTGCAGTCATTTATTTAATTGCTCTTCAGCTATCTGACACAGTGTGAGATTACTGAAGTATGGAGCCAAACAGCCAACACTACATTTAGTTTTGTTTATTGAAATAGTGAAGGGGTATTAATGATAAAGTACAAAAGTGTGTAATAGAAAGTAATGTACTGTGAAATAAATTTATGTTTGGAAATCAAGAAAAATACAATAGAAGTTTAAGGCTTAGATGTATTTGGAGTTCATTTTATATTGTTTTTATAGAAGAATGGTTGTGACATACAGGCTATGAAAAATTACAGGAATGTGTTATAAAATCAAATTAATTTACAAAAAATCAAATACTGCCTTCAGGCTTTTCTTGCAGTACAGGACCTGGAAAAGGGTTGGACACATGCTATGTAATTATTGACTCAGGTATGCATTTTCATATAATATATTTTTGTATTCTGTATTAGGAAGCCAGTGATAGTGATTGTTTGTTAAACTTGAGTCAGGGGACACACAGAGAAATATTGGTAAGGGATATGATTCCAGCATGACAATAATAATAATGAATTATCACTTTAAAAAACCATTGAAATGCATGCACATATTATGTGCTTCCACATTCTTCACAGACATTTATCACAGGTCAAAAAATCATCTCTCTTTTAAATACAGGAAGTGTTTCTTAAATTTTTTTTCCCTAAAACTAATAGAAATATAACAATATTAAATTATTGGCTGAAAAGACAGCTTGGTGTTTGCTTAATGATAGTATGATAAAAAATGCTTTCTTTTTACCATGTTATGTTTTAGCAAAATGACAGATAAATTAAAATGACACTACTGAATATGCCATGTGCTCTAATAAACTATTGTCAAGTTTTTAATTATTAGCACGGCCTATTTATGTTTCATTTTGTAATACAAATATTTCCTGACTAAGATTTTGAGATCCTAAATCACGTGCTTTAAACCACTTTCTGAATCTAAATGCTGAGCATTTGTGTGTTACTAAAAACTGAATATTTAACTAATTGGAAAATCAAATAAACATCTGCTAGTAAGCCTGAATTACTGTTCATTACTTTTCAGAAATTCACGCTAATATGATTTGCTTTTAAAGATGTATGAAAAATTAAATAAAGATCCATATTTTTAAAAGCATATTTCTCTAGCCTCAATCTCTTGATTTCATGCCCAAAGACTCTAGACTATTTCAAACTTCATTTTTCAAAATAGTTTCCTCATATTCACCCCAGTGATTATATATTATCTTAAGAGGTAAAAGGCTAAATTCATTAATTCTTCCCACCTTCAGAGAAACAGTTCCCATCAAAATTACATTTGGCTTCATTTTCAGTGTAGTTGTGGTACTGATGGCAGTAATTATAATACATTCATTGGAATGTGACAAAGCTGTTAAAAAATCGCTGCAAATGTATCATGTATGGCAGTTGCCTGGAGACTGAGTGGGCATCATTTGCAGTCTTCATGTATGCAGCAGTCATAACTTGTAAATATTTCAGGGGAGAAAAACACCAAAGGTTTTGTATTCAGCCGTCATGTTATCTTCAAAAAGAAGAATGTTTTTGGTATGGATTTTTGCGTAAGATGGAATGGGAGGTTATACTTCTTAGCTCTGAATCCGATTTTTTCCATTTCAAAAGACTTCAGCATTTTCTTAGCTGTGTTCTCTTCTAAGCCACCCTCTAGTGATGAGCAACGAACAGGAGATTAAGTCATTGGCTGGGACTTGGGAGACCTCAGCACTACCCTATGAATATTTCCTGTATAACATTGGAAATATTACTTCTTTTCTCTGACTTTTTTTCAGATCATTGCTATAAAGTCGATTTGTGTCATGAAAATCACATTTTCTAAAGTCAAAGGAGTGAGAAGAGATCTGAACATGACCTAAGAATGCTCTATGCAGTCAATAGACTGTTCATGGTGAGTCATGCACTAATTTCTATGACAATATCAATTTTTTTAGTAGGGTAACAACAGTCAGGCTTTATGAGGATTATATAAGGAGAAAACTGAATAAGGCCATAGTGGCATTAGAGCATTATGAGTAAAACCAGATACAAAAAGTTTTCTGTGCACTAGTTATGGAAAGAGGTAGGATAATTGGAGCAAACAATATGAAATTATTAAAAAATATAAAATAATGGGTTGTGCATACTTTGATCTTGCTGGGACATCTAACTATCAAAGGTTTCTATGCACCAAAGAAAACTAAAGCATTGATAACCTCATCCTCTCCTGAGGCTCTCTCCACTAGAAAAGCATTCTGGCAAACAAGACACCTATCTCCCTGTGTGGCATCCACAAGAACAGTAATTACAAATCTGTGTTGGAAGCAGGCACTTTTGTGTGGCACAGTGGGGACCTATAGGCTGCTTTGTGGAGTAGGGGCTGTTTGCACCTGGAAATTAACATGCTTCTGAGTCTGCAAGTACCAGAGTTGAGTATTTATAAAATTGAGAATTTCTTTCAGAAGAAAGAAAAAGTAAGCACAAACCTTAACTCTTTACATTTACATAACTTTTTTTTTTCTTTCTGTTGGTTGTGTTAGAGTAAAAACAGACAATGAAGTCTGCTCCCTAGAGAAATTTTAATCCAAAATAAAACCTGAAGCTGCAAATATCAATTATTTGCCAACAAAGGGAAACTAAGTGTGTAGGCTTTGAGAAGAAAACCATCTCATACTGCATATTAGGTAAGAATTATCATGATACCTAATTATATTTAATGTAATTTCCCATAGTTTTATATCAATGAAGCAGGCACAAATATTAAGATATTAAAATATTGACAAAGTATTTCAAGTCGTGCATAAAAATCTGAGATGCTCATCTGCTGCAGGATAATTCCCCAACAAATACTCAGAGATCAAAAGAACTAGAAACATAAAGAAGAGAACTGCAAACTTCCCTCTGAATAGTTCAGTGGAGCTGTTTGCTGTTTAGGTATCTGGTATCAGTTTTGTCACAGGTTTAGACTTGTACCACACTAGTAATTGATTTCCAGTATCAAGGCTTCTCAATATTTACAGCTTCCCAAGAAACATCAAGGTTTTTTGATCTTCTTTTGATCTTTACACTCCGTTTTAGGTAACAATTACTAGCTGGGGCTACTAGAACTCCTGACACCTCGTCATAACTTCCACATTCCCATTTTCCATTCACTAACGAAACGAACAGTGAGGGAAAAACTGATGGTATGAAACAACAACACTGCTTAATTCTGTTGTTTCCTCTTGCACGTTCTCCCCATGCTGACTTTAGCTGTACAGCTTTACTGATTTCTGACTGTGCTGGTTTGGACAAATTTGGAAATATATCCTCTGAGAGAAGGCAGGTTACAACCAGCCCACCCCCACCAGATTTAGGAATTAAAGAACTTTTTTCCTCAGAGGAAAGTGAAAGAGACGAAAACTATTTATTTAACAAACACACCAGAAGAGGATAATAATGCTAAATAATAAAACCTCTTGCTGTAGAGAGAAAACCTGGGAAAATTTCAGAGTCCTTCCATAGGTAGCCTCTCTCCTCCTCCTCAGAGCTGGGACGGGGTAGGCCCTCCTCCGGGGCCTCCACCTTGGTGGAAAAAAGTCACGATGCATTCTGATGTTGAAACAGTCCAGCAGAGAAAAAGGGAAAAAAACCCTAAAGTCCCAGGAAAACAAAAGTTCAACTCTCCATCTCCTTCTGGAGAAAAAGAAAGCTGAAAGCTGGCTGGAAAGCAAGCAGTGCTTCCTCCCGCTCCTCTCTCTCACCGCATCAGAATGCAGAGAGGTTTTCTCTGTCTCCTTGAAAACAAACTGCAAACTGCTTTGAAAGTTTTGCTGTGTTTTCTTCTCTCCCCCCTCTCAGGCTCAGTTTAAAGGCACAGAAAAGGCAAAAAAATTAATTTCTGGGCACAGAGCGGTGATATGGGGTACACATCATAAAGTCACCCCAAGACACTGACATAACGTTGTATGGTCTCATTCAGGAATGGCATGATAGGTTGAACGCAAACTGGGGAAATACAAAACACTTTGTGGCTCTGAGCTATGGGGCCATGTGCTGTCAACGCCACAATTGATGGCCCTGTCAGCAAGATAGCTGTGAGATAGTCTTCAGCAGCTTCTCAGGAAGTCCATTGTAATTAAAAGCTTATCTCTTAACAGAACACCAAGCAACAAAGCGTTTTCCAACATGTAACCTTTCACAAGATCTCTCTGAGCAAAATGTTGACTTCTCTCTACAGCATGGTAGAGGAAATTACTGTTTTGCCTTTGTTTCTGCTGCTGCAACAACATGGGGTTAGAGATGTTTTTTGTTTTCTTTCCTACAGGCTTTCCAAGATAACTGGACCATAAAAATCTGAGAAATTACTTGCAAGGGGGCTTATTAAACTGGTACAAATCTGATTTTTATGGGGCCTACACTGTGACTTTCACTTATTGAAAGTAACAGTAAGAAATTAATGTGATCTTGCAAGCAGATTAGAAGGTTCTTGCTGCAGAATGTTTTAGAATTTATGTCCGAGGAAGAGTCTGTCACTCAAATTGCTTAGGTGCTTAGATTGTAGCTTTCATTTCAAGAAGTAGGAAAATAGCATGTAGAGCTCCTTGGAAATTGAAAATGTGTCTAATTTTTCACTAGAAGAGGAACTTATCTTTTAGGATGAGGTTAGTAAAAGGAAAACCCAGACACTACTATTTGTCTGTTTCCAACAGATTGCAATGGTAATATCAACATGATTTGAGAACTGCCTAATAGGCAAAGAGTGCTTTCAGACTGCAGTTTGACAATAGCAAGTTTTAAAAATTGGATGGGATGTGGAAATTTCCAAATGTCTTTCTAAAAACTTAATTTACTTTGAATTTATAGCTTTCCACTTTAGATGGATCTATTTCCCACAAAGGTCATGAATTTACAATAGGTATATTTTACCTATTTTTTTTTATTGGAGTAAATTCACTCCATATTATGAACAAAGTTTTGAGTAACTGTTATAGTAAATGAATAAAAAATCGACCTGTAAAAAGGTAACACACTTAACAAAGACCTTTTGCCATCTAAATCCATCTGTCCTGTAGTGTTATATTCTATCACGACTGATAGGAAAAGTGCCTAGACCCTTGGTGACTATTGCACAAGGACCAAGTTTACCAAGTGTCAAGAGCTTTTTCATGTAATTCCCAGGCTTTCTAGGGTAGCATATGAATTCAGTATGAAATGTCAGGAGAGAGAACTAATACACCTCTGTGCATGTTACGACTATACAAAATAGTTCAAAAATATTTCTTACAAAAGCATGTGGCATCCTCTCTTGTACAAAGATACATTTCCATTTAGTAATCATTTTCACATTATATACATGCCACCACTGATGTAATAATGCAAAAAATATTCAAAAATATAGTATGTAATGAGCCACAGTGTTGGCTACCCTCATGCTGCAGAACCAGGCAGAATACAGAAAAGGGATCTGTACCTCTTTCCTGATTTACCCATAAACCTACTTGCTTACAAACATGGAAATCATGACAGTGACTGCAGCATCCAAATTGCCAAATACGCTGGAGGAAGGTAAGGTATTCCATGTTCTCTGTGCTTTCTTGAGAGCTTTTACTCCTCCTTTCCTTGAATAAAACACTTCCTCTTAACATGAAATATGCAGTTATCAAAGGAGCCATAAAAAAGCCTTTCCCTTGAAACTCCATTTTACAGCTTTGAAAATACTATCCCGCTTACAGGAGAAAACACCAAGGGAAAGAGTCTTGGACTGACTTCCTTTAAAGGAATACTGTTAAAAAAAATTAGGTCTTTAAAATTTTTAGGGAAGATAAGCATTTCTCAGAGCTGTCAAAGGCTTGTTAAAAATTACTTGTACTTATTCAAAGAAAGGATAACCCAACTTTTTCTGTGAATTATTAACCTGTTTTCATAAGAGTTATCAGATGCAAACAAGAGAAAGCAGACATAGCTCTCAGGTCAAAATTTCAGCTGAGCAAAGGAGTTGAAAATATACCATGACACATACCAAACAAGGGGGACCAAGTATCATCTCAGACCAGTCAATTAATTTATTTTGCAGTTTGAGGATTCCCTTAAGCAACCCTTTGGTATCACTGCTGTGAGTCAGTACACAAACTTTCTAGAAGAATGTAGGTACCCTGAAGTAGGGGAGGATTTAACCAGCTGACCCCTGTGGAGGCACCACATTCCCCTCGGCAGCAGCAGAGGGAGGTTTTCAGCATGGCTGTACTGCCTTCCATGAAGGAATGCACTTGCATTGGAATGGATTTCTGGAGTCAAAGGGATGTGGTTGTTATTGGGAATCTGTAGGAGCAAACAGCCTCCTGCCCATCCTAGCACCGCCTTATGGGATGCACCTGCCAGGTCTGAGGATGTAGTGCAGAAAAATGTCATCTGTGCTTTGTAACGAGGACTTTCACTTTCTCAAGGAAAGAGTAGATTTTTAGTGTTCGCTAAAGCTCAGGACATGGAAAACAATCAAATAAGGAGTATTTCTCAGGGGATGGCTCTGCAGAGACACGTTGTTCTCTTTCTGTGATATGTCTGAAATTTTGGATTTCATCTTTTGATACAGTTATCATTTTTTTTTCCCAATAATTACTCAATGTAGGAACATATCTATTCTACAGAGAATTTCTTCATTTCAAAGGGCTTCTCAGTGTAACTGTCCATCCAGTCAGCAGAAGGTTTCTTGTCATCAGATTTTATTGTAGTGTGATCTGGTTTTGAGTTTGTCAGGTTTTTCCTCAGAGAAATGGGTCACCCGTACTAAATTTCCTTTAATGTTTCTTTTTTGGTTTAGTGTCTGTTTCCATGTACTTTTTTTCATTTGGATTATCTTCCACAAATACTCTGGATCAGTATTGGGGTATCTCATGTGCACACATACAGATACATACAAATATGACCTGTACCAGGAGACCTTACACAGGGTGTTTAAATTCTCTTTTTTTGAGAGACTGGAAAGACTGATGTCTCAAGACGTTATGGGATGCATGTGTGTAAGGGAAGAAACAGGTCAGGCCTTGCCCAGGTGAGGAAGTGCCCTGCCCTGTGCACCCCACCCCCAGAGCCTGTATCCCAGCCTGGAAGTGGCTACTAATCCGTGGCACAGCAGAGGCAATGCTCCACACTCACCTCTGGAGCCCCTAACCCAGCTCCTGAGTGGCCAGATAACAAGAAGTCCCACCTGGGGAACGCCTCAGGAAGGCCATGGGGTATTTAAGGCTGAGCACAAGGCAACAACACATATCTTGACCAAACGTCCTCTTGGAATTTCTATCAGCTGAACGCTGCTGGAAGCCAGGAGTTGGTAGCTATATGTGTCCTTTTCTGTATCATTTTTTTCTCTCTTTCTCTTCTAATTCATCATCTTGGCATTTTAGAGCCATTTAAAAGAGAATGGGCTTAGAAACTGTGAAGTTGAATGTCTTATGTTAATGCTTTGGGAAGTGTTTCATGTTGACTAAATGCTGCTCTAACCCTTTTGCCAATGTTCTGTGATTCTCTAATATTGCTAGTCAAGTCTTTTTTGTTGTGTTGATCTCTTGAGACTATCTTGTTGGTATTTCTCCCATGCATCTAACTCAGAGTACATGAACAACTGTAAGCCCTTTTAAAAGTTTCATGGAGTGAGATTTTTTGGGCCTTACACTTTCATCTCTCACTTTTTACCTCCTTTATTTATAATAGTGTCTCACTAGGTAATGAGTTGCTTAAGTTCAATTTGACTTTATTCCTTATTGATGAGTTCCCTGAATTATAACCAAGGTACTAAAGCTACGAGCAGCTCTGAAGACCTTTCTTGCATACATATGGCATATCTCTTCCCATCAAAAGTGAGGGAATGTTACTTCCTGGGACAGAATGAGCCATAGAGAGCCATTCAGCATCACACCTGCCCTGCATAACCCAGAAATTCGCTGTTCTGGCAGCCCCTGGTGCAGAGCTGGAGTTCCAGGCAGGAGAGTGTCCAGTAGCTCTGGTAATATAAGGATTCTCAAAATCTCTTTGCGTAAATGAGTAACAGTTTACTTGGGTAGTACCTGATCATTTCTGTTGCAGGAGAGGAAATCATCCCTATTTGCAGTCTCAGAACTTGGCTGGACATGGAGCTCACTCAGCAAGGGCTGGAGAGGAATCTTGAGCATTTAATATTAATAATAACAGTACATATTAAATTTTCACAGAGATTCCTCTGCATAGGTTTTGTGTGTTGCTTAAATTCGGGAAGTGGTTGACTATATTCAGCAAATTTGCCATTTTGAGGCAGGGAGCAGTCATCATTTTCCCTTTGTCTTTCGAGCCATGAGGTCAGGCGAGGGAACTGCCATGCCATCTTGGAAGGGAGGTGTATTCTGCCATTTTAAGTTTCTCAGTTTGTGAGATTCAGCAATTTTTTATCTAGTGATTATTTAATGTTATTTTTTGCCTGTTGAAGTTTTTCCTGTCAGTAGATTGTTGGTTTTTTTCACTTGTATCTCCTCTTATTTTATTTCTCCTTATTAGTAGAAAGGAATTGGTTAAAACAAAAGGGGAGAACACATTTTAGAGTGTTCCCCTTTAAATTTTCTTAAACCAAGACAACTGATGTGTTTAGAACCTGTGGTTTAATTCATGTGTTCCAGAGAAAGGAGTCAGACATTAAAAGTTAATCTAGTCAGAGACTGTTTCTTCCTTACTCTTGACCCCAATCCTAGGTTGACCTTATTTCAGTGTCATTTCTCCTAAATATTCTGAGGACAAAGGGCAGGTTTTCTTTGCAAAGGAGAAGCAGTCATCATTAGGGAAATATTTGTAACAGGTCAAAGTAAGTGGCATTTTTTATTACTTACATCTTAAATTTGTCATGATGCAAGTAGCTGTGGAAGATGTAACTAGAGAGAAGTAACTTCTCAGAGGGGTTTGTGTGTTCAGACTCAGGTGGAAAGGAGTTCTGGTAAGCACTGGGAGAACAAAAGCCATCATTAGTGATATCTGAAGGAGTAACATCACTTCTCCCTATGTAAAAAACATTTATGATCTAAATAAAATATTGCTGGAGGTACAATCATTTCTTTCTGCTTATTGTTTCTTGTGGCTCTCAAATTCTTTATCACTGTTTTCCTAAACAGTCATCTACCTGTCAGTGATTGAGGCACAGACCCAGACCAGCACGGAATCTGAATCGTTTATTCAAAGGAATGAGCTGGTTTTGTACACTTTTCTAAGGCACAATATTTCTTTGTATGGTAATCCTCACTATGTGACCTATCCCGTGTTGCCACATCAGCAACACACTCCCTTCTATGGGGTGATCACTCGCTGTTCACCCGTCTGTCAGCTCCCAGCAGGCTCCTCTCTGTAGGGCTCTGCCCTGTGACACGTCCTCCCCCCAGGGTCTGGTGGAGACAAGCCTCTCTGTGCTGCCATGTGCTCCTTTGTGCTGCCATGTGCCTCTGCAGGCATGTCCCACAGCCCACAACCCAATTCTATCTTATTTCTCCCCATACCTACCTAGTATGTGTGTATTGGTGACATTTTTTGGTTTGGTTAAACTGAATTATTGTTGCCAAAGACTATCTGATCTGTGTCTCTACCTATCTCTTCAGTGCTTACCAGTCTGTCAACCCTTATGTCATCTGCAGATCTTCTTCAGTAACACTTTAATGTCATCTTTGAAGTAATCAGTTAATATTTAGGATAATTTTAGCTTGTGAGCTGCCTCGTAGAGGATGTTACTGGTTTCACAGGGGTTTGCCTCTCACAGGGGTACTAAATGGAAGAGTGCCATTTCTAAACCATGGCACTATAATCTTGTGTGAACTTTAAATACAATAGTATGTTGGGCATTTAATAAATTAAGGTAGTTGGTTTTGGGGGGCTTTTTAAAGTGAGTTTCATAATTGTTTTTTCAGTTTCTAATCTCCTGTTGAACTCTCCTTGCTTACCTCATTTCTAAACTGAATTCATAACACTAAACACGGAAAATTTCATTCACTGTGTGATATTGCTCAATATAATGATATGATTCAGGTGCAAATTGGGACTCAAAATAAAGCATAGCACTCTCCGTGTGTTTAGGTAGCTGTATGTCATTATTCAGCCTGGTTGCACAGTCAAAAACGTCTAAAAGACACTGTAGTGAGAAAAAAGAAAATACATTTACTGGACTAAAGGGGACCTGACAGAGAGCTGGAGAGACACTTTTTACTAGTGATAGGAAAAGGAGTAATGGCTTCAAACTGAAAGTGAGCATCTTGAGATTAGATATTAGGAAGAAAATTTTTACCATGAGTGTGGTGAGATACTGAAGCAGGCTGCACAGAGAAGCTGTGGATGGTCCATCACTGGAAGCATTCTAGGATGGAGCTCTGAGCAGCCAGGAAAGTCAGAGAAACATTGATATTTCTAATAATTCTCATAATTTTGCACTGCTATTTGTAATAAAAACCTTACCTATCTGTGCTAAATTCTTCTGAATTTCTTAATAAAATACAAGGAAAGAGGTCCTTACTCAGAACATCTCACAATATATTTTATTCCAAATTTATATATAGCATTAATACTTTCTGTGACAAATATTAAAGTTTAGACAAGAGTGCTTACTGCTTAAATATGTGGGAAAGTAATGTGCAAAAAAATAATAAAACTAGTAATTAAAGCAAATTATTTTGTCTTGGGGAGAAACCATGAACCTTTGCTACATTTGCTTATTGCGCTGCCTGATGGAATAGGAAAGAACGTGGGTAGATTAATAGCTCTGTCTGTAATACAAATACTGTGATTTATTCTACTATTAACATGCAATGTATACCACATTGGTGTATTACTACACAGGTACATTGTTACAAGAGGGAATTTAAAACATTTTGCTGTGATAACTTCCATAAGGAAGGAGGCATCTCATCATTCCATTCAGGAGTGAATATAAATATTTCAGCTTTTTAAAAGATTGCTTTTAGTGTCTATTGACACGATAAAAATGGGGGAAATTTTAGGTACATTATCAGAGTCCTGTGGGTAGGGAGATTTTCCGTCTTTTTTTTTTGTTTTTAATTTTAACAACTTGAAGAAAGAAAGGGAGATTCTAGGAAGCCTTTAAATTTCCAGTATCTTAGGAGTTTTTTCCTTTCTTCTCACATGGATAAAGTTTTTAAAAATCTGTGACCAGGAAGGTCAATATGTTTAAATAGAATTCAAATCTGTATCCAGGCCTACTGAAAATCCACTCTGCCAAAATTATCTGTACTCTGTGGTACAAAATAATGGTTTTGAGTTGCTTTTCGGGTAGACAACTTGACGTGCACCAAAGACATATAGATATATTAAAAAATGTTATGCTTCCTATATGGCATAAAGCAGAAAGAGGGTTAAAGAGCAAAGATTACACCTTGACTTTCTTTGCTCTTACGCGATAAAAGCATGTTGCTGTGTTTGCAGGGGCAACAGCTAACAGAAGCTAAAAATGAATTTTCTTTCTCATCTCCAGCTGTAATTGACTTTCATCTTCTTTGTTGCCATGGGCTATTATTCTGTACACCTGCACTCAGCCAGGAGTATAATGAAAAAGAATCAATCTCTGAAAAGAAAGTTATCACCAGCCAATAACATTGGGCCACTTTCATGGGTCTTGCAGTGTTTCATCCAATTGCCAAAATGCCTGGCCATTATGAACTGGAGACAGTCTCTCAGCTGCTCTTCCTGGTGAGCACAAAATCACAGTGTGCTATGCAGGTGATCTAGAATCCAGTATTAAAGCAGTGGAATTCATTAGGGCAAAATGAAAACAGTGTTAATTTGTGTATCCAGAATAGATTGTCTAAACAGTGATGGACAAGAATGCATAAAAAGCATTATTTCTGAGAAGATGGGTGAGTGCTTCTCGATTCTCTCTGCATCGGCTTTTTTGTGTTCAAAGCTGCTCGTGCTCTGTGATTTTCTGAGTTTAAAATTCAAGTATTGCAGAAATTTATTGATTAGTAGCCAAGGCATTCACTGAGAATGTTTGTGTTCTAGGCTTTTTGACTGCATGTACAAGTATTTTTATCATGACTGGGTAAGCATTGCTGTTAGATTCTGTTTCCTGGTGTTGACATTCATAATTTTAAATGATCACTCTGCAAATTTGCCACATTAAATTCATTTATTTCAGCAAATATTTCTGCTACTAAAGTAATTTGTTTGAATGCAAATATATAGTTGATCTGGATATTTTCAAAATAAATATAATCAATTTTTGAGTGCCTTGGGAAAGCATGTTTACGTTTGTGTAGAAGAAGTATATAAAATATAGCATCACTACTAGAAGGGTGATGTTTCCAGGTTCACCTCTAGATTGGAAAATAACCTGTCTGCTGAGTCATCAGTTCAACAGTTGTCATTGACATGTGTTGGATACTATAATGATTGACTTGATCTCTAAATCAAAACTGAATAGTAGTTTAGGATATGTCATAGCCCTGGCACAGAGCTTTCTGTCAGGAGGGCAGAACCAATTGTTTCTCCACAGAAGGGCTTCATAACTGGAAATATTATAATGATTTTCTTTTCTTATTTTTTTCACCCTGAAAAACTGCAATTGAAAAACATTTCAGAACTGATTGCAAAAAGCATTTGAAATCTTTTCTTTGGTGAAGTTGCTTCTGCCAGAACTCAACAACAAACAATTAAGACCTGTTATCTCAGGAAGAGTTTATTTCCACAGAGTCAGAGATAAATTTGTTAGCATGAGAATGAAACACCAGCTCCCAAGTTCTTCTAGTTTAAATTCAGCCTAGCACACTCCCCGCACAGCTTCAGACAACATGGTGGTATATCACCTTTCACAGGAGAAACATTTTGGGGAATGTCCAAGTGCACAAGAGAAGCTCAGAGGGAAATGTGTCCTGTGAGAAATGTACACTTTACTTTCATTTAAGGGTGTCTGAGTTCTCACAGGGGAGGAGCTTAGCAGAGTGAGTTGTCAGGGCTTATTTGGACAGACAGCACTGTAGAAGCACAGACAAAGATTTAGACAGCTGGAAAATCAGACGTAAAGAGGTTCTGCAGATGACTGAGACATTCAGAAAGGACTTATCGCTTGTTTAAATAGGAATTGAACTCCACAGATTGACACTCACAATCTCAGCTGAAATGATGACATGCTGCATTTCTGGGCTAGCAAGTGTCAGTGTCTTAAACTATTTTGTTTCCCCTAGTATAGTTATTCCACCTGTGGTCTGCTCCTGTGACGGTGTGATTGGTCTGTATGTTTATAAATCCAGCGTGAATGGCTATTTCTGAAGTATCCCAGATGTTAAGGAATGAAATGGGTTGAAAGGAGGGAAATGAAAAGTCAGCTCATAGATACATTAGAAAACCTTGATGTTTTCTTTTTTCACACTCTTTTTGTGGGGCTTGGATTATAGCTTGGTTCTCGGAAAAGCCAAGACCTTGTTCTGTTCCTGAGGCTATGGATATGCCCAGATTTGATCTGTGAAAACGGGCTGATGTGCTGTCTCGTGACATGCACTGAAGCATAAAATCTTTAGGAAGTGTTCTCTGGCTAGCTCCTGTGGGTTAGAGAGCCTGGCTGAAATCACCTGGCTTTACAACCCACACCCTGAGCTAGAGTGGAGCTATGATCACATTAGCCTCTGTCTGTAGATGGAACCATCTTCCTGCAAACCTTCCTGCAGCCTTCTTGCAAATCCTGCTTTGAATCTATCTGGTAAAGCTGAAGAGAGCCTGCTCCCTGGGTCATATTCCTTGCAGGTTTATTTAGGCTGAGACTGGTCTAACTGAAAACATTATATCTGATCTTCATGGAGACATTTGCAAAGAAAAACTTTAATGATAAGACCTTGCCTAATCAGAGTGCTTTCTTTTAAAAGTGCTGTGATTAGATGTGGTAAATTAACATCATATTTCAAAGCTACTCATTATAAAGCCAGTTATATGAGAGCCAAAACCACACAGTTCTTTCTGGATGCAATGGAAATAAGTCACACTGAAAAAAAATTAACTTTTCAACTACATTCACAATCTCTAAACAGGCCCTCAAAAATGAATCCCTGTGCAGCCTTCTTTCCTGGCACTCTCCAGTGCAGCCTTCACCTCAGGTTTTCACAGAGCTCTACCAGCCCAGCAATTCCACTCTCTTCAGCTCAGTCCAGAGAAGCTGATTGCTATTAATGTGATACCCTAGATTTATATCCTAACATTGGAAATGTCAGGTGGTGTTTTCCCATTGCCATGGTATGCTGCAGCTGTTTTCAGAATACAGTTAGGCCCAGAGCTGATTTAAATTATAGCTGTAGTGCCATCAAATGTGATTTCACTTGCACAAATCTAAAAGCAGAGCATGTGCCAAATGGTTCCTATAAAGCAGTTCCTATATATGCTCCTTGTGTAGCTGAAGTGCAGCTTTATCTAGAAGAGAGAAATTTCCTCAGACACACACAATAAAACAGTTTCTAAAACCATAAATCTGCTTAATGTTGACTGCTTGTACACTCAATAAAGTAAATTGATGTTATAGTATACTTTTTGGTATTAGCAGATAAACAGCTTTCTTTTTCTGTTGTTTAAGAAAAGGAAAGAACAGCAGCAAGCAGGTACATGTTCTTCACTTCCACTGACCCATTTATTCCTGACTCCTCACTGCCTGTGCTCCCTACCTTCCTGGGCTTCCACATCTCTGCCAGTACTAACACTGTGTTTTGAGGGTTTTCAAAAATAATGATTTTCATTGGATTAAAAAGAATTCATTTTCATCAGGATGTGAAGCTAATCAGAAATTCCCAAAGGAATATACCAATATGGCAGTTTTAGGTATTGCACCTGAAATCACTTCTCTTTTTGTCATAGTACATCAAAACCTTCCCTACAGTGATTGACAACTCAATTCTTATTATTTACATGGATATTTTTTTCCTGGAGCAAATTTAGTTACAGTTTTTACTTTTTGGTTCTTGGAAAAAAATTTTACCTTGTTGTCAATGTTGCAAGCCATTGCTTTTCAGAGGATCAGCAGAAGCTAAGAAAAGGAGCATCCCAGGCTTTCTTGAATATTCTAAACCTGAAAACCTTGTCCAAGACAGAGAAAATGGAACAACTGCTGAAGTACCAGGCTCCATATAAGTAAGTCAGCAGATACCATCTTACTTCTCTCAGAACTTGTTTTCTTTTCTGAGGCTACTCAGTAATTCCTTCAGCTTAATGAGCTAACATTTGGCAACCACTGAGCAACTTTGATTTAGTGATGCGACAGTCTTAAAAATCTGCAGCAAATGTGCTCAGAGCTGGCTGCTGGCACTCTGGCATACTAGCAGGTACTGACTTCTACTGAAAACATGTATTTTGTTACTGACAGAAACTCCATGTGGCTTCTGTGGTACTTTTACTGTGTGTCAGCCTCTGTCAGTGTGGAACTGCTTGCTGTCATCACATGGAATTAGCCTAACTTATAAATTTACGGACTTGTGGGTATTAACAGCCAAGGGAGATTTTAATTCAGAATGGTATTCCAAAGCATAAGGAACTCTCTCTGTGTTTCCAGTCTAGTTGAATTTTCTAATATTTTAAATATTGCAACCATACTTCTTGATGTTTGTAACTCAAGCTTCCCTTGATAATACTGTTCAAAAAAATCTGTAAGCTTATCCTTGGGAGCAAAAACTGCATTGGCTTCTAAATAATGAATTTATAGTACTGAAGACTATTATGTAACAGACCCCAAAGAAGTATTAGTATTCCTTTCTAGAAAGTGACACTTCTCAATATTATTTATTGATTTTCTCTGATGCAATTATAATCCAATTGTCCCTTTGATAAACCTCATTCAGAAGTCAGTGGAGGCAAAGGTTTTGAAACAGAACCAGAATGGGAACAACTGAAAAAACTGATAGGAACACTTAACCCCCTGTCCCATTATTCATTAATTATTTTTTTCAAAAATCTGGGGGACTTACACATGTTTCTTAGGGTTAGAAAACAGATCTTGCTACACTAGCAAAGTTGCATTTAGGGGAAAAAATCTCCCATACATACCTCTGTCATATAGACCCTGATGTTTACATCTTCTCCAGTTTTTGGACTGTTTTTAGACCTCATTTGAAGAAAATTCGGAACTGTGACTATTTAACAACTCAGGTTATAATGGGGAAATAATATTCTGATAGAACTGTGCAGTTCACCGTGGATGTCATCGAACAGGAAGAGTGGAGTTTCAGGAACATGTATCCAAAGGTCTAAGTGGTTTTGGTGATAATTTCAGAATATTTTCTTTAGACTCTGTCATTGCAATTGTCAGTATCAGGTCTGCATGATATTATTATTTCTATATTGAGTTCAAGGAACCCTAAAAGTAATTTCTTTCCTTATGGAACTAAAGAATATGTCATCTAGAAATTTGATGAGATGGATACAAAAATCCATTTTAAGTCTGCTGTAATTGGGACTTATGTTTTATTTAATTTTGGGAAAACAAGGACTTAAGACAAAATTGGGTTCTAGTATTGTTATTTGGCTTGGGGTTTGGCTAAAGACAGATTTTCTTTTAAAAGAATAGATAAATAACATAATGTTGTGGTTTAGAAATGGAATTCTCTCCTTTAGGGCTCCCAATAAAACCATAAGCTGTTCCCCCTCACCTCTCCAACAGGAGGCAAAGGCAAAGAACACAGTCTGAGACAAGAAACTGGAAACAGCAATGAGCTGAAACAAGCAGTAACAGCAGCAATATTTATTATAAAAGGTATAAGAAGAGAAACTCTTCAGAAAAAAACACAAAAAACCCCAATAACAGACAATACCAGATGTCTGCCTTTACCATGTGCTCTCGACCAGGCAGAACCCTGTCTCTCTGGAAGACTGTCCCTTCCCCCTGCCCCCAGCAAGGACATGATGTGGTATAGAATAACCTCCTGGCCATGCCCTCTGCCAGCTACTGTAAAATTAACCCTGTCCTGGACAGAACCAAGACATATAAGCTTAGCCAAGGAACACATAATCTCCATTAATTTAAATTGAAATGGCACTAGACATTTTTTTTTTTTAATCCTTATCAGAGAAGAAATTTCTAAATAAGTTTCAGTGTCAGACAAGAGCAAAACAACTGGTGTGCTCTGTTCTCTTGCTCAGAGATCTCTAGTGATGCTGATGAAGGTGTATATGGTCCAATGTTTACAGCAATGTGTTTAAATTTATCTTACCCTCCCCAGATTAAATATTAAGCCCATATTTTTCCTAGCAATAAACCTTATTTATAACAGAAGAGATCAGAAACTGATTTTGTTTATGCATTTACCTGTATAACTGCAAATATATTTTTGCTAACTGGAATTACAATAGACTGATAGTAAGCTGTTTCTGGTATTTGATAGCATTTTCTGTGATCCAGGTGGACAGTCTTCTCTGGATGACATTGTTTAATACCTAAGAAGAAATGGGTTTCTCTGGCTCCCCAGACACATCAGCGAGTATGATTTGTCTAATGAATATGTTATAATCGTCCTTTCGGGGAGTACAAATAACATAGTAGATTTCTCATGCAAAGAGAGGTCAGGAAATTCTTTGTGTTCCTGGAGATTTCAATAGACTGCCAAGATAAGGACCATTGGTTTGATTTGCTATCTCCTGTGTACTTTGAAAGCAATCACGATTCCTACTTTTTAATACTTTTTTTTTTTTCACGTGGAATATGGATAGGGCATGGCAAAAAATAAAAAAAATATATACAGATATAGATGTATGTGCTTATTTAAAAAAATTCAGGAAATTTTCTTAAACTGTTGGTCTTTATCTACAATGAAAATAAGGCATATATTCATGGATTTTTCAGTGGGCCATGAACTGGCTTTTCTGCTTTCCTATGTCAACTAAGTGTGTTTTTTTCAGTGAAGTTACAGCTTTCAAAAGTTCTGCAATAAGATTTAATTGCTGGAAATTAATTATGACCTTTGAATTTGGTAAACATGACTAAGAGTCATTTTACTTCATTAAGAATAATTAAAATATTTATTTGGTCTCTTGAGGAGTGAGACAGTACTTCTCAGTTACTTGTTGCATGGGAGTAGCCCCTTCATGGCATCACTTATGTCTTTTTTGTGAAAGGAGGTGTTGGTTTACTCTTGTCTTTTCAAATCCACTTCACTGAACTTTAGATCTCTCTGCTAACTCACATAGCTGTAACAGCCCTTGACTATAGTCCATATCTCATCTTTCCAGACTGGCACCACCTTAAACAAGTAAAACACTGATCTCAAGAAAGCCAGTTCAACAATTGCAGGTAACGTGACTCTGAGTGAATTTTAGCTTTTCAGCCAAAACATTTGCAAAAAAAGCAAGTTCCATCATCTCCAACTATTTTCAAATACAGTCAGAATTTATCAAATATTATTAATAGATTGGAGGAGGGGCCTAGAGGAGAGAGAAGAAGGGGAGGAGGAAGGCAAAGGGGCAGGGAAAGAAATGCTTTGCAGAAAGAGCAGTTGCATTCCCCTTCCAGAGTGCGCTGTGGCAGATGCTGAATGACCCACGGCTGGCTGTGCTGGTACCCGTGGGCAGTCACAGAAGATTTTCCATCCAACTGGCACATCCCCCAGGAGGACCCAGGGGTTCAGTAGAGTTTGTACCACCTTTGCTGTCAGTGAAGTAGAGCTGCTTACTATGTGCTAAGAAGAAATACAAGAAGAAAAAAAAAAGAACATATTGCAAAATGCACTTGAAAGATTTATTTCACCTTATGCCTTACTGTACTGCATCGTGGCCCCACTGCAGGGATATAAAGTTACTGTGCATCTTGGCACAGGAAATCTCTCCCCTTGGCTCTTCAATCCCTATGATTATATTACTGGTTTGATAGCAATATTTTTTGTTTGTTTTCTCAGAGTATTTCTCTATTTTGTTTTGCTTTAATGTTACCTTTATCATGTCTTTCATAACAAGTGCATTGGAGTTCTGAAAACCTCATTACTGCTCCTAGCATGGCACAGTGTAATTATTCTGTTTTGTTCAGGGGGTTTTGTTTCTTTTGCTGTTATTTCACCTCTGCTCATTTTCCTTGCTCTCCTGCCCCTGCCTAACAAAGATTCATTGAAATAGAAAGCAGGCTTGTAATAACTGCCTGTTATGTTTTTGCTTAATGTACTGTGCAAAATATGACAAGGCTGAGTGTTAGTAGATGTAACAGCAGTCAAAATGTTTCCTTATTCCAGCTGTTGTATCTTCTATATGCAATAGGTAGAAAAGATGTTTAAGCAAATGGAGAGAGTCAGTTGTAAATCTAAAGGCCAAAAAATGCAACTCAACTTTTTGAGAAAGGGGATGAAATAGTGCAGTATCTCAGCCTAATATATATATTTTTTCAATCATTGCTGTCTTAACTTTCTTGAATATTCATAATATAAATATTTTTTTCAATACCTACTGCAGAGATATCTTTGTGCCATACTGAAATTGATCATGATTGCTGGCCCCTTCAGCTAGATGCTGTTTAACTAAGAAACCTTTGTGTTAATTCAATTTAAACCATTATTGGCATCTTCCTAACAAACTGTATTAATAAACCATTCCAGTCCAACACACATTTTGCAAACTGCAGCCACTGTGAAAATATTATTTAATTTATCTAATGGCTATACATTTACTTTAAAAGCTAATCTGTCACAATACCACACGTATTTCTTATATTTTCTGAAAGAATATGCTGTACTTCCAGCCCCATACACAAGACATGAAACAGTTGCTGTCACCCATACTCTTTCTGTTTCTGGCTTTGATTCTTATACTTGAGAGGTATCTGCATGCCAATTTTTATTGCATTGCTAATCCAAATATATTCATCCTGGATGCATTCATTACCCCGGGCTATCTTTGGTATTCCAAGAAAAGATGAGGCATGATGTATATTCATTTTTTCAGTTCTATAACTCTATTTGTTTATTTGTAAATCAATCTACTTCAAGCCTCAAATTGAGGCTTGCCATGTCAGATTGAATCAAGAATCAAGCAATTCCCCAGCTTCGGTTTTGACAGAACTTCCAGGTTTTTCTGCAGACCTTTGCATAAGATTTACTCTGTAAAGAAAAGGTATCTCTGTAGATGAGAAGCAGACAACTATATTAGCAAAAGCTGCCAAGTGGGCTGACTTCTAAGTCAGCTTTAAGTGTAAATTTAATTTAAAGGCGGTGACACACTTGTTATATTTAAATGAGACTCAGAGAACCTGCTTCGGGAAGTATTGAGAGCTCAGGGCACTACAATTATCATGATCAGATGCATCTAGAGTAATGGATAGATATGCTTATTTTGTAAATGAACAAATGTGTGTAATTGTATAATTGCTTCAACAATAAATGTTCTGCAGGATATCTGCATATGGAAACTTAATTATGATACATATTTTTCTGGAAAGAATGAGAAAAAACAAGAAGTCCAGAGTTGTGTGCAATCACGTGCTTTTGTAGGTTTTGAAAAATAAGCTATTACTTTCACTGAAAGAAAGCACAAAGCTCTTTAAAATGCCAGTTTAGAAATTGATTTATATTTCTGGATTCATTCTGTCCTACATGGCCTATCAATAGAGATAGAGGAGCCAGCCCCAGTCCTCATTCCAAGCAACACTTTTGAGCATTGCTTTCAGATATGGCATTGGCACATGGTACTTACAGATGATTACATTGCTTTGCACACATTTCCATTTCCTGCCCATCTCTGCCATAACTCCTACCCTGAAAGCTGGGTCACTGATCCAGCAAAGCTTCTTACTACCTACAACAGGACATTACATGGAGAAAACTTTTGGGTCTTCACAGACTACTGATTTTAATACGGATGCTGCTAGTAGCCAAAATTTTCCATTGCTCCATGTGCCAGTGGAAATGGACTAACAGTATCAGCTGCTAGGATTGATCCTTGCTCTTTTCTGTACATTCAGGATACATATTCACGTGCTCCCAATGCAATCACCAAATGAGCAATCCCATGCAAACTTAATGGAGTTTTTTAATACTTTATATTTCAACTCTATAGAAAAATAATATGTTTCACAGTTAGTATTTTTCATACAGTTGCCTTTTGGAATCTTTAAATTCCTTCTATGCAGTCAGAAGAAATTTTATTTTTCTATCAGGACAGTAAAATAACCTACCCAAGTGGAATATTTTACGTTATAATGCAATACTTCTGTTTGGTGCTGAATGTTAGCATTTCTTTTAAAGGTTGTTCTCCTGAGATGCATCAATGAGGTATTTCCTCTGCTTATCTCTTCAAGAATCTGAAAATGTAAGATATAAAATGTATTACCTCACAGGAAATTTTTTCTGTGAATTATTTTGCAGGACACCTGACTCTGAACCTCTTGTTTTGCAGTCATAAGAGTCTTATTTAAAAGTTGTGGAACTGTATCTTGCTTTCCCTTCAATTTCCACACTTCCTTTTGGACATTCATGATTAACAGCAAATCTCAGGTTTTATTTGATTCTTCCTAATCCTTTCCAGAAGATGTTTGGGAGACACTCACTTCAGAATCCTGCTGATCAGAGCTGGATAAATGAGTGCTTCTATCAGGAGGGTTCATGCCTTTGGAAAGGTTTAGGAAAAGGTTTTTATTTGAGAATAAAAGACAGAGAGGTAGATGTTAGTCTGGGAACTTCAAAAAAAGGAGAAGCCTATCTGTGCCTCTCTAATTCATTATGCTGCAAAAAAAAGTTGAAATGTTTTCCCTTAAGCCTTACCCAACAGAGTTAGTATTTACAGGGCATTACATGAAATAAGATGTTATGCCATGGGGAAAGCATGATGGAAGGGGAAAAAGAAGATAACTGTATAATATGAATTTCAGGGGAAAAACTTGCTGTTTTCCTCACAGGCAGAGAGAGTAGGTGGAGTGCAAATCAAACCTACCAAAAAAGATCAGACTGATCTGAAGGTTCAGGTATACATTTCTAGATGGAGCATGCTTCCAGGCAAAAAATACCTTGACCAATGGCTGTTTTGTGAATACAAAGTGATACAAAGGTGGGGCTGACTTGCTCTTTGCCCTGTGACTCCTCTCAGCACGTGTGGGGCTACTTGACTCTCATTAGCCATGCTTCCATCTTACCCGTGGCACCTATTAGGGACTTCTTCTGAAGATACCACTTAAAAATTTGAAATGCTAAATTTTTCAGTACTGGTTGAAAAGGAAGGCTTACATGGAAGCTGAAAAGGTGGGCAAGCCTACCAATTGCTAAGTGCCTGTGTACTTCAATAAGCAGGGGAGTATTTGGGAACCGAATTTCTGGATTTTAGCACCTCAGTTGTTCTTTGTCTTTGCCCTTATGGTGCACAAATACCTCAGCTAATGTTGACAAGAGGTCTTTTCTGGCTTGTGGGAACTTCATGGGGATAAATGCATTTAGAAAGAGCTCAGACTGTCGTGGATCTCATGGTAAAGGAGGCCAGCTAGCGGGCTGTAGGGACATGATTCGGCTGTTGTGAGCTCTATATCTGGCTATACTGGTCTTGCTCCCCTGCTAACAGACAGCACCAAACCAGTTAATAACCAGATTTAAAATTATCCAGAAAACAATCTATAACTTCCACATAATTAAATAAAATTTTTAATTTGGAGGTTTCCATCATTCCTTCTCCTTAAGCTTTGAATTGTTTGCAAGGCAAGATCATAGTTTAAACAGACAGCATGTATTAACAGCTATTTTGAGGAAAGAGAAGATGGAGGAAATTTAGGTAGTTTTGAAGTGTTGGGTTTTGCTGTTTGAGTCTATGTGTTTTAAAGCATAACAAACTCATAAAGTGGGAAAAAATAAAAACCTAAATGAAAATGCAGCTTCTTTCTGTCATCTTGCGTCTCTGGCTTTTCCTTCCCCTGCAGCCTTGCTGCTGGGATGCCACAGGCACAGTGTAATGGCTTATCAGCCACTCTGAAACTCAGCAAACTTTTACCAGCCTTATGTTGTTGAAATCATTGCTTTTGGGTTGGAGTCTCATGTCTGTGTTGCAACAAGGTGGGTGTGCCTTTGCTGGCCGAAGTCAATGTATATTAGAGAGAAATCAGGAAAAGAACCACAAGAGGAAAAAAACAGGAGAAAAATAATGTGCTGGGGAAGCAACAAGAGATGGATTCAAAGGGTTGTGCCAAGTATTGTCAGAACTAATTGGATCTGGTGGAGGAGAAGATGCCATTTAATTTCCCCTCTGCATTGAGTCTACTGGGATGCATTTCTCAGTCAGAATAACAAAAGCACTGTGGTAAAATTAATTTCTCACACTTACTATAGTTGTGGACATACCATCTCCAAAAGGCAGTGACAGGCCCTTTCCAAAATATTAGCTTCTGAATAGTGACTCATGGTAATTTCAGTATCCAATATATGACCCCCTTTTTTAGAGCTAGATGTAGTCCTGCTGGTCAACAGCCTGGTCAGAAACACTGAGGTGAGTTTAGATCAAACATTTGCAGTTTGAATCAGACTTTTCTGTTATTTCAGTGTATCAGGGTTACTTTTGGGAGAAAATATAGACAATAGGCTGAAATGGACCTTGACAAGAACAAGGGCTATAGGGTAGTTATCACTGTGTGACTAAATAAGACTTGATCTTTTGACATGGTTCAGTCTCCTCTCAACCTCTAATTGTATCTTTTGTTCTGCCTTCAATCTGCAGCAATATGTTAATATCTTTTAGTAGCTGAGCCATTATGCCTAAATAAGGGATTGCAAATAAATAGGGGTGGACAGTTCCAAGCATACAAATAAATAGAGAGGGACAGCTCTCAACATATGGCAATGAATGCAGCCATAAGGCCTAAAATATGTATTTTAACTGCCAAATTTCTGAGCAGCTTCCAACTGGCTTTCATTTGGCTTCAACTGTATGTCTGACAGTCATTGCAAACGCAGGTTTTGTGCCATATCATTTTTGTGCTCAATGGCTAGTACTTATTCAGACAACATTCATTTGCACTATAGGCTGAGACTGTTCAGAGAAGAAATATTTTATGTTTGAACTCGGTATACTGCATGTAACTATCAGTGCAAAGTAGTAGTTCACGTTACTATTACTTTCCAGACTAATATAATCATTATTAGTATCTGATACCGAGTCTCAAAGCTCTGTCCTTCCATCTTTTCAAAGATTCTTTACTAATATTCTAGAAATATTATTTGACTGTGCAGTCTTTTTCAAATTGCTATCCAATTTTAATCAAGCAAATCTTAATAATTTGCGCTTCAATGTGAAATCATCATGGTGGCATTTCAACAGAAAGAGCCACCTTGAGAGGAACTGAATCCATGTGGCCTTTTTAATAAACCCTTTTTCAATTCTTACATAAATGAGAACAAAAATTGCTTCTCCAAGGCTAATCTGCACTAAAGGAAGATAGCAGTAATGTGGAGAGCAAGCACCTTGGAAGCCTGTGTCTAGCAGCTGGGGTTATCCTGGACACAAAACTTTCCTGGAAAGGCAGGGGAAGTATGAAATTTGAGGTTGTTATTTCTCTGACTATTGCTAGGGAAGGAAGCTAGGGAACAAAGGACTTGGGCTGATGCTGCTGTTTTGGAGAGGATGTCCCAGCCTTCCCTCCATCATCCCAGTGGAAGCAGCAGATGCTAAAGACCCTACAATGAGAAAAAAAGGGATCCCTTTGAGAATACACAGTTCATCCACCCAGTTGCCATCTCCTTCTGCACTAACCATGTAGTAAGCCTGCCACTTTTTTCATTCTCTTACTTCAAATAAGGATTTTCCAAATTTTCCTATGCCCTGAGACCTGATGGTTACTTTCACTGTGTTCTTATACTGCTAGCTAGCTCTTGAGTGTGTGTTAATATCAGATAAAAAAAAAAAAAAAGAGGGATAATACCACTTTTTAACTTTGAACACATAGTTTTCAGAGTAACATTAGTACCTACCTAGACAAAGTAATTGCATCACTTAATTCGATAAGGTAGTGACTTTTTTAGAACTGATTTTGCACTTAAAAGCCCCTTCTGACCAAACACAAAACATAGTCTTAGGGCTCTTCAAGCAGGATAAAATACCCTGATGTCACTCGATTGAGCCTCCTCTGCTAATAGTCTCAGTGTTATCAGAACCAATCAAAAATGAAGACCAGGAAATTTAACGAGATGGCTCCTAGAAAAAATAGGTTTTAGCTACAAAATATTTTGCAACCAAGATTAGGAGGCCAAAGCTTCCAGGGAAAAATAGACAAAAAAAGCACTATGATGAGGACACTCTGCAAAGTGTTTTTACAAAGTTATTTCCAAGGAAAACATGAACAAAAATATTCTTTTTATATGGCAGGTCATCTTAGCAACATTTTAATGCCAGAAGTATGATACCTGTACACTGTGAGATGCACCCATTACATGAAATATTCTTTATAATTGGCAACATGTAAGGTGAATTAGCATAATAAATGTAAATACAATTTCTGTAATTATGCTATTGCAAATCTTAAATTCATTCCGATAAAGAGTGAATCTGATTTGCATCTGTGAAATTAAGTTCAGTATTTCCAGTGAGGTAAATCTGAACCTCTAATGCAATCCTGTTAATTGGAAAAAGAGAGGTTATTTTGGATATCATATGTTATCCCTTTCTTTTGAAGTGACAGAGAGAACAACCTGGGCCCTTCTGCTTTCTTGCTAATACAGATTATTTGCTTAGGGCTTTTATATTTACCATTTTCAATTTTCACCTGTCAGGTCTAAAATGTAATCTAAATTCAGGTACCTAAAAATCATTTTATCCTCAGCTATTTGTTCCTGTTGCTTCCTTCATTGGTGGGGCACTACCTAAAGCGGAGGAAGGTACAAAGCAAGGAAGGCCTGTAGTGTGATGAGGGTTGGAGGTCTGACCTTACACCTCTGTAGTCAGCTGGTGCTTTTGCCACCTGTTTCAGTTGTGAAGGATGGTGAATGGCATCTTATGTGTTAATGGAAATTCACAATGTAATGCTCTTTCTGGGAAAAAAATTTCTTTACAACTTGTTGATTGAATTTGTCTTCAAAATAAGGATGGTTTGGGCCGTATAAATTGATAACTTTCATGAAAACTGCAGGGTCTGCTGAACTGGAATGAGACTCTCCCCCCCCACATACACAAGTCAATTTTAAATCTCAAGTTTCACTCTGCTTTTGCAATTGGAAATAAAACCAGGTTATAGACAGTAGTCTATAGACAGGTTGTCACCACCAAAGTAATAACTTACCTTGTCATCTCTATAGATTTATCTTTTTTTGTTTTGTTGTAACCTATAAGCATTATCAGTTGCTAATCTTTGCTTGGATAGGAGTTTTCACGAGCATACTGTTGTTGATTAATGTTTTTTTGCATTTTCCTTTGAGAAGATGTCATATATTTTCAATGTCTGGTCAGTTCAGTGTCATGTTTTTTAGGCTTTTGCTAGCTGTTTTAGCTACTACTATATGAAATAAAGAATATGAATAAGTGATGGCTGGAGAAGTCTATGAAAAAGGGTGAATAAAATCCTGGTGAGGAACACAACAAATAGCTTAAAAATTAAAGTATTGATAAAGAAATTTTAAAAATAATAAAAAACACATCCTGATTGAGAGAAGTAATAGGTGAGATCTATCTGCTACCAAGACAAAATGGTCATTTTGTCTTGCTATGTGCACATTAATTATGTTTTCTGCATGATGTCATGGGCCTGCATATTTTTTAGCATAACAACAAAAGAAAGATGACAAAATAATATAATTTGAGCAAGTTTCAGTACTCATCAATTTTTCTTAGAGCTGTAGCATTAAAGTATTTCTTTATGGAGACTATTTTCAGTGTGGTGACTTGGAAACAGCAACTTTTATAAAAAGAAACAGATGTTGGAAGTGAGATGTTTTAGATATAATTTCAATGTTTTTAATCTTAGAGTATCACAAACTATTTGCATGCCTATGCTTACAATGGTTCTCTGTGGAGAGAGCATTTTCTTTAAGATGCAGTTCTTTTTCTTTAAATCAACAGTAAAATCCTCAGGAGTACTGGAATTTTGGAATAAATTCACTAGATACACAATAATACTATCTTTTGGTCAGCTCTATAGAGGACAACTCCAGAGCACATTCTGAAATAGTTGTTTTGATCACCAAACACTATGTTTGCGTGCAAGTGGCACCTTGGAAAAGATTAATCTCTCCTTATTTTATAAAAATACATAATACTTCTGGAAGGTCAAATAAAATTTTTAAGTTATTGAAATACCTTATAGATTAATGAGAATCCTCATAACTATTTTTCCATTCTGACACTATTTTATATATAATTTCATGACGCTATCTGCATATATTTGAGATATTTTTTGTTGTAGTTTAAGACCTTAATTTAGAGTAACTGACAGCTCCCTTTAGCACCTCTGATAGACAGATCTAAGAAAATAAAGGCTTTGCCACACACATATAGAAAATTATAGCACTGCTGCTCTTCAAAATGTTACGCATGTTTTCTGATATTTGCTAGTCATATCCTGAAGCTGTAACCCACTGTGCCAAGTTGACCCTCACAAGTAATTGTGCTGAAAGTGGTGTGAGTTCCACCCCACACCAGTCATACAGAACAGTGGCAGCAGGCCAAAATGTTCAAAGGGTGTTACTTTTAACCAGGTTCTGGATTTTATTGGTTTTTGTTATCATTAACAATTCATGAAGTACTTACCGGAACTAATAAAATAATTGCAAGCTAGAAAAATGAATTGATTAATATGAGATGTAAAATGGAATAGTGATGAGCTTATTTCCATTGTAAATAATGGAAAATAAATCCAGCAAGTGTCTGCTCTTTGGACTGCAAATGAGATGAACTCACCTCAAATCAGTTCATGATTGTTAGCCCTAAATGTCTTAGAGAGGTTTCCTTAAGCCAAAGCTAACAAAGAAGTCATGATTTGAATATAACTTGTGGCCCCTTGAGCACCAGCCAACCACCTCCCAGAGATCTGAAGTGGGTATGTATAATCATGACTCTGCTTTCAGTGTGTACTGCCCTACTTGGATCAACTTATCTCAGAATTTTATATCTTTTTATATCTTAATTCCACTTTATGGTAGACCTGAGGAAAAGCAAGTTGTTGTAGCAAAAGGTCCTTCTTTTCCCCCTCATAATGATATGGATGAACAGGACTTCTGATGGCCTTTGCTGGTAGCCTCTTCAGAAGAAAAGCTTGTAATTTACACATCTTTTCTCTATCATAATATTGCAGAGAAGACAAAATAGGAAGATTAGTCGATCCTATCTCTGTTCAGTGACAGCAGAGAAAATTAAGAGCAGAAGAGACATATTAAGGCAGAGATAAAAAGTCCTGGAAGACAGTTAAAAGGAAAATAATTCCTGATTATTTAAAATTTTGGGAGGCAGACTCACAATGCTACATATTTTAAGCACTGGCATAACAAGAGACAATGGAATATAAAAGGGAACAAAATAGTTTTGATTTATTAGCTGTTATTCTGGAAGATTAGGTCTTATACTGAAAGTTCCTGTATTACACCAACTCCAGCAATGTTGAAAATTATCTTTTACAGGGGTGTTTGCTGTATAAAACTGTCTGCATAAAATCATTCCTGCTGCGTTTATCTTCTGCTTCATGAGCTTTTCTTCTGGAATATATTAAAAATATTTAGCCTATTCATGAGACTTTATTTGGTTGCATGCTTGGACAGAAGTTTGGGGTTACTTTTCTTGCTTCATTCTAAATTGATTGTACATAATTCATATTAGGAACATTTCCTCATATTCATTTAAGTTACTTGATTTGTTGAACAGTTAATTCTCAGCTAATGACAGTTACCAGTATCAGTCACGTTTAATTGGAAAACAGAACAAAACAAAACAAGAAAAAACCAACAAAAAACCCAAACAAACAAACAAAAAACAACCAAAAAAAAAAAAAAAAAAAAAACAAACAAAAAAACCAAAAAGCACAGCAAAACTAAGAGTCTGTAATTAAAATGTTTAAATATTCAAGTATATAAGTAAAATTCAATCAGGGTTTAATCATAACCTGGCCATCCATGAGATACTTAGATTTCTGTGTCTTGATTACTTATGTCACATACAAAGTAGTTCCAAACCCGTTGTTTTTTCATATTTTCTCAGTCCTACATGGATTTAATCAACATTAATTACACTCTAAGTCTGGCGGTGCTGACCTATTTCAATACAACAGGTTGTGATTTCAGGGCACCAGACCAAAATTACAAGCCATCATATATATATTCCTCTTGACTCTTCTCTAAGTTATATGTATTGCCACTGAAGTGTTACTGATGTGAGGTCTCCAGTGAATTGGTATCTCATTATATACACACCTCAGCTGATCCATATAGGCCATAAACAAAGAAATAACACAGTAGATATCACACATTTTGTTGTTAAGAAACATCAAATATTTAAATTTCTTCAGTTTATTCAAAAGCATGGTGTTGGGCCACTGATAGATGATGTGGACCATTCACTTTACAGCTTATATTTTCTAGAATTTAAGATGAAATCTGAATTCTGTGGCAAATTTAATTAGCATACTCCTTTTTTTTAAACGAATAGATGCTTTTTCTTTAACACTTTCCTTACTGGATTCTAGCTGTTCTGACGACTAGCAGAAATAATTGTGGCAGTTGGGATCAAGGAAGAGACACGGTGTACTGCGCTTGCCAAATGCTGTCCTTAAAGCAAAAAGAATTCCATATGTAACTACAAAAATTGGGCATTTCTCAAATGATAAAAGAACTACTTTGCTCCAAGGCAGCTCCATGGGGCACCATCTGGCTTCACAAATCTTCAGAAGTGAGAGTTTCCTTGAATAAAATTTATCCAATCAGCCTCTGTGAAAACTGTGTAATGTAAGAAACCCTTCCTTATTGCATTCATTTGGTGTTCCTTGGTAGTCTGGATGAGACTGGGTGCAAAACTGAGACTGTTTTTGTACTAAAAAGATATGGATCTTGTTTTCAGTGCTTGGTTAGGCACAATGTTTTACAACTTCAATCTCCCCTTCCTTGAAAAAAACAATTTCAAATGGCAAACAACTTTTTACTTTTATTAAAGGATTTCTTTCAAATTCCACTGCCCTTTAAGCTAGAATGCAAGTTTAAGAATTCAAATTTCTGTAATCCAACTGCAAGAATTTTAACTATTCTATTTCAGGCAGTCTAGGATATAATGCTTCTCTATTGAAGATGGATAAATATGCTTTAAATGGTGATCTTTGCACTTCAAGGCACAGCTCAGAGTTTTTCCTATTGCTTTATAGCAAATATTCTGGAGCTATGATATGAGATCCTCGAGAATGGTAGGCATAATATTTTAAAGCAATTTGATTCTGATTATAGGCAAGAATAAACTGGAATAAAAGTTCAAAATTTTTCTTCACATGGGTAAAAGTTCACCCTGAGTCTTCTGGTTACACGTATTAAAGCAGTTTGCTATTTAAAGTGGTGTTACACCCCAAGCTCACTCAGTGAGTTTTTAAAGGGGCCTTGATACCCTTGCACAGCACACAGGAGAGAACAACAAATTTTTCAGGAGGTTGAATAGTGAATTTTTAATGACAAACTTTAGGGGAAAATGGTGCCTGGCAAATTTTAAAGCAAACATCCAATCAACGTAAGACACCTCACAAAGCATTCATCGAAGCAAACTCTAACCCATCCAACTTCAAGTTATCCGGATTCTGAGAAGAGAAATTTAGGAGAAGAAAGAGAGAAAAAGAGACAGAAAGGGTGTGAAGGATCAACAGTATGGTGTGCCAGTGGCTTGGTAAAGAAATAGAGCTCAATATGATATCTTGACCTTGTACATAATACCTTATACATTCTGGCACATCATCAGTACCAACAATGAAAATATATTTTAATCTTGTATATAATGGCAAGGAAAACTTTGTGAAATTTATTTGTTATTTTATCTACAGCAACGTATTCATTTCTGATTGAGACCATTACACCCAAACAGCCCTGGACTGATACAGAAACAGAGTTTCTGCAATGTCTGGCCATATTTTATCCCTGCTGCACATGTAAGAGAAGCCAGAAAGCTGCCTCAAGGGAGGCTTCACCAGACTGGCTCTGACAAAGAGAGTAGTCTGTGTTCTCAGGACTTCTTTGCAAGTCTTCATATAGAGAAGATAGCCAAAATGTATATGATATATAGGAAAAGCTTTGAAATGTGAGGAGTCAAAATAATTCAAGATAAGCTGTCATATACTAAGAAGTTTAGCATCTCCACACCACCTCAGAAATTACAAAGAGAAGAAAAGAAAATTGGCTTAATCCTAAAACAGGATTGTGTTGCAGGTTATCGTAGGAAAATGTCTTTGATTTATGTTTTACACATTTCTCTTAAAATGAGGCATTAAAATGAACCAATGTGAGCTGGAACAGGCACTGTTTAAAAGAGATATAGTAAAATGCATCACTCTGCATTTTCAATAAATTTTAAAAGAATGACAAATGTTGCTTCTGGAACTTGTTACCAAACAGTTTATATTTCTGTAAGAAGTCTGCAGAAGTGGGAGAAGAGATAACTGAGAAGGGGCTTCATCAATGTCATAAGTATCCAAAAGGAGGGTGTCAAGAGGATGGACCAGGCTCTTCTTCATGATGCCAAGCAATAGGACAAGAGGAAACGGGTACAAATTGATGATCAGGAAGTTCCACCTGAATATGAAGAAGAATTTCTTTACTGTGTGGGTGACTGCACCCTGGGGCAGATTGCCTGGAGTGTGGAGTCTCCCTCACTGGAAGTACTCCAGAGCCATCTGTACGTAATCCTGTGCCATGTGCTTTAGGATTACTCTGCTTGAGCAGGGAGGTGATAACAGGAGACCCACTGTGGTCCCTTCCAACCTTACCCATTCTGTGTGATTGTGTGATTCTGTGAGCCTGTGAGAGTTTGTCTTTTGCTACTAGGCCAGAATAACCCAACAAGTTTTCTCAGAGCCAGTACACAGTTTTAATTTTATTTCATCCACCAATGCTAATACAAGAACACTCCAAGGCAAGAATTTAAAATGATTCATTACAATACTTTAAAAGATGAAAAAGAATCTGTGTATGTCATTCATCTTCACGGGGCAAGGAATAATGAAAATTAAATGCACACAGGAACGAGTTTTCTATTGTCAATGATGAAAGTGATAATCGCCGCAAGTCAAAGCAAAATGACAGATGAAAGGAACCTATAGAAAATCGCCTAAGGGAGGTCCTGAGGCCAGTGCTCAGTACCACATATACACATGCTAGACTGATATTTAATGAAGCTCTGGTTGACTCCATAATGAATGTTGAAGGCTCTCTGGATCATCAAACATAATTTAAGGCTGCTAGAAGCAAATGCTTTATTTTTGTTTGGTAGTGGCAGGGTGTGGAGGGGGAAGGGTAATTTTTGATACAGTTTTTCAGCTCTCTTAATGAATAAATCAAATTTGGAAGAGGAGAAAAATCCCTTCATGATTCAAAGAGAATTAATTTTTATGTTGTATTTGTAACATCATAATACATATAAAATGGAAGAGGAAATAGAGCAGGGATAGCCTAATGGGTTAATGAGGAAAATTAGACTGGTTTTGAAGTCTCTATTATTTATGTCAACAAGGGATTAGTCTGACCCTTGTGATATAAGGAGCAGCTGACAGATTTCTAAATCATGTCTGTATGCTCCGTGCTTGAACAGCGGAAGGTGAAAAATAAATTGAAATAGATTCTCACCCATGATTTGATAAGAATGTGATGACTATACTGTATAAATGTATCTCCTAAAGACCTTTGGGACAGTACAACACTAAATAATGGTTCAAATTATATATTAGTGGTGCTGCTAGAGCTCATAGCACTGACAGGCAACATTTCCTATCTGTTTTGATCTTAGTCAAGTTATTTATCTGCCTTTTTTGGCTCTCCAGAGACATGTTTTGAAGTTAACATCACTACATCAGCTCTTGTCCAATTGTTGGCCCAAATTATATCAGATTTTCTTCTTTCCTCCCCCATTTTTTTTTACCAGCATACAAATTTTGCTTTTGCCAAAATCAATTTAAACAGAATATGGTCTAATCCAGCCTCAACTAGCAATTGGCATTATTTGCATTTGTAAGGCTCAAAATGTGTCAACCCCCTGGAGATGTAATACTAAATTTCTATCTCTATTTTTTGCTACCTTGCCCAGACATGCAGTGTGTTAAAGACACAAATATATAAAGGATTCTGGAAAAAGAAATAAAAATCTTATTGACCACTTGCAAGTGTCAGCCCATGTTTATTGTAATGGGAAAAATTTAGACTTCTTTATGTGAATGGCAACTCTTGAGATGCTGAAATTTGCGGGTTCACCTACTTCAGCTAGCAGTTGTGTGCCTACTTCCCACACAGAAGACATAAAAGAAAGAAAAAATCCATTTTATTCTGCAATATTTTTTTTTTTTTTAATTACCTAGACAGAAACTATTTTTACCATCATTCCAAAAGAGGCATAATTTCCTGCAGTGAGAATACGTAATAGCAGGCTCACATTGTTGGGTCTCAAAATTCTTTGCACATAGGTCTTCTTAAGAGGTCTACACTATCCTGAAAACTCATTGGTATTTCTAGATATTGAACCTTGCTGAAAAATGATGTAGAGCATGCATAAAAAATTCAGAGTGGTTGACATAACACAGATGGGCATGGTTGGCATTGCAGCAAATTTAACCATTCTGTATAATCACCAGACAGTAAATTTTCTGTTTTAAACATAAAAAATGTGGGACCCCCTCAATCCCACTCTAAGACCTGATACTTTACCAAATAATAGTCTTTACCACAACAGTAGCTGGGAACCACATCATTCTGGAAACATTAATAAATTTAATTGACTGTAAAATATGGCAGAGCAACAAATTACCGAGAATAGTTTTCAGGTGATGAAGAACTACATTTCCCTTTTACCCCTGATGAGCTAACAAAGCCCTTTTTCCTTCCACCAGGCTTACTTCCCCCCTACAGTATGGAATCGAGGGAGTATGGGATAATCAAACTAAACAGTGACAAAACTTCCCTTATTACATATTTTTATGTAGGACGGGACCAGTGAACCACACACAGCTTCCTTAAGCCTTTTTGGCTATCACTAAGGGAATTTCGCTCTGTTTCTGAATGAGTCTGAGTAAGCTAGACACAAACTTATGAATCCAGGGTGAAAACTGAATTTAAAAAACTAGAGGTCAGAAAAAAAGTGTTTTAACACAGTGATCCCAGGAACAGGCAGCCTGGGGTATGTTCAACAGCATTTCTTGTCTTCTTTTAGTCAAACAGCCTCCTCATGACTAGGAGTGGTCCATATCAAAAGTTCTATGTGAGTCTACCAGGCAAATTCCTCTTGGTAGGTTTATTCCATTAATTTCTCTTGACATGAAAATATTTCTTTAGATTTTTTTTTTCTCTACTTTTCTTATATTCTTCTAATCTTGTATAAATTCTGCTGGAGGTAGTGACAAAACTCACTAGTGGAAAGCATGCTTCCCAAGAGGAGATTATATGCAAAACCAATATATAATATCTGGAGTACTTCTGGGAGGGGTTACAGCATATCATAATGTATAATTTATCAACTAGGATGAAGTAGTACAGTCTGCTCTAAATTTTTCATTATATATATAATACTCTGAAGTCTTAATTTTTAAATAGCAGAGCTCATTTTAAAAAATGAAAGAGACGATGAGTGCAGAGACATCAGACAGACTCTCTGTTAGACGAGGGTCAAATAATCATCTTAAGGAAACTGGACTTCTGCATGTGTGTGTGAATTAAGGAAGCAAGAAAAACATTTGGAACACTGGCAAAGCAATATGAGATTTCAAATAATAGTGATACTCGGAATACAATGCTGTAGTTTGCTTATGTGTTGCAGTGATTGCTTCGTAGGCAGTTTCTGCATAAATTTACTCAGTCTGTAAATAAACAATAGCTTTTTGTCTTTAACAGCTTTTCATTCAGGGTGGGGTCATATGTTTTACCTAAGATCTTTTGAAGAGGATATTAAGTGATCTTCAGTCTAACCTGAGCCTCTGCTGCCACCAGATAAAGCCCTTACTGCTAGGGTAAGAAGACCATACCATCTTCAAGGTGGAGATGATGGACCTCAGAAACTCTATTTTAAATGAGAATGAGCCACAGAATGAAGCTGTTGGATGCTGTGAGAGTAATGGTGTGGCCCTGAGGTGTGTTGGAAGCCTCAGGGTTTGTAAGCTGGACTCCATCCTCATTTCACAGTCTGGGAGGACCCTCAATTATCTGTAAACTGCAGAAAGCCCTACTCTCTGAAAGGACAATTTGGAATATTTTTTCTAATATCCTTAATTTGCTTGCGTATTTAAAGAGCTGAATCACTCATATTTTAAATCAAAATCAAACATTTATTTTGTATTGCTTTTTAATTGTATTTGAATTGCAAAATGCCCTATGATATGCTTTGTTAAGAATACTGTGCATTAATATGAATATTGTTGTTAGCAACAATAAAGATCAAAGCTTGCATCTCAAAATAGTGTTGATAACCATGTTATTCAAACACAAGTATAAAATCACATGTATAAATTTATACATGCTCAGACTGCGGCACATTACTTGCCCCTGATTTTTCCAGAAAGACACAAATAAAATCTTAATGGTAGCTGTGAAACCCTTACAACTTTATGATTCATTGGGAAAGAGTGGATATTCAATTGCATTCAGAAGTTTACATCTCAGAATAAATTGAAATAAAAGTCATTTACAATCCTCCTCACTACCTTTGTAAGGTGGGAAAATTTCATGCTTAAAGACACACATGTATGTATATATGAGCCCTTCTAGCAGGATGTAGAACAAGAAAAACCTCATGAGGATCAATATTCTATGCGAGCAAATCGATGAACATGAAGAGAGAGCCTGTTCATTTTCATGTCTCCTAAAGGAACAGGTTTTTAGATAATTGTATGACAAAAAGACCTTTTAGGATCTATGAAAACACACTCCAAAATGTCAAATGTATAGCAGCCATGCGTCACCTGTAATGGTAAAAGCAGTACATTCCGTAACCTTTCCCAAAACAGATTTATTAAACAAATCATCTGAGTTTTACAGCACTGTAAATGTCTCTTCTACTGTGCTGTTAGGGAGTTGTGCTCAACTAATAATAGTGTCCTGTTATATGTCAGGATGTTGTGGGAAACTCTGGGATTTTGGTGGATGTCAGATAGAACATCCAAGTCAGGGGAAATTAACTATAAAGGAAGGGTGGTCAGAATTTCTTAGTTGGGGTGTTCTTGTAACTTGGTGCTTTAGAAACAGGCAGTCTACCAACTCACACCCCCCCCTCCAAAAAAAAAGCCCAGCAGCACATTGTGCCTTTCATCACCATAGCATCAGCTGCCGCTGAATTAGATACCTGCAGCTCCTACGCAAGGTACTGAAGTAGGTAGGCATCGTAGGTTAGTATTATCAGAATTCATCATGTCAAACTCAGAACTGCAAAGGAGGAGTGAATTTCTTACCTCATTCCCGTTCACTCCTCTGTAACTCTTTTTTATGGAGTGCGACAGTTTGGGGGTGGATGAAAGTATGCAAGTGCTTTCACCCAAACCAGCCCTTGCTCTGGGGGTAGAAGAAATCTGCATTTCTATATCTCCCCCAACAGCAGAAGCCCACCCTAATCTCTGCATTGAAGCCCACCAGCTACCTCCATGGGCCTCTCCATGGGTCTGCATCCTCAGCCTCAGATTTGGGGCTTTCAGGTGAGAAAAGGCAGAGATGTGCCTGGTTTCCAGGCTCCTAGGCAAGGCAGCAGCCACAGCTCAGGCACAGCAGAAGCAGAAACTCACAGACTCCTGCTCAACGTTCTTGTCCTTGTCAGATGCCTCTCAATTTAGCAATATGGCATTTTCCAACTTTGGCTGGCAGAACTGGGCAGCAGTCACAAGGATTAAAACCAGCAGGTTTTGGCTTAGATCACTGCATGATCGATCAAGTCAAGCACCCCCTAATGAAGAAAGATTAAAGCTTTAAAAAAAATAGATCATCACTTGCAATATATGACAAGGTTTCACATAATCAATGTGCACAACAAAGCCCCTATGCAGGGAGTATACTTAAACAGATAAAATTAATTGATTCTTTTTTTCATAGAATATAACAGGAGTTACAATGCATAATAAATCATAAAACCACATTTTGGTATGTGCTTGCTGACCTTATGTATTTGCAGTATATGTATTACTTGTAGAGAGTGCATTCCTATTCAGACAAGCCTTTAGCATCAGCTAAAAGAAATGTGTGATGTTGTTAAAAAAAAATTGTTGCTTCAGAACATGAAGATGCTGCACATGAAATATGCAATGAAATGCCTCCGTGATACTGAAGGCAGAGTTCTGACTCACATTGCTAATTTTCCTTTCAGACATGCTGAAGATCTGACAGAGGTTGGTATATAGACATATATACAGATGGAAGTGAAACATGGGGATATCTGACCACAGGAAAATCCCAAGCCATATCCCTGCAGCACAAGAACACAAGGAAAGGTGTACAGTAGGTGTACTCCTGCCTAATTACAGGAGAGAGCCAAATGGAATGTTTACTTTTAGGTGTATGATGGATTTGAGTTTCTGTGTGTAGGAAATGTAGACGTGTAGGTTACATTACAGAATGATTAGCAGCAAATCAGAAAGAACTTCGCTTTATCATCATTCCATGATTGTCCTGTCCTGAATTCTCACTTGCCCCAGTTCCCACTGGAAAATGAATTTTCATCTTAGACTTGAGAAATTTTATTTGCCAAACATGATAAGGAACAAGTTGCACAGTGTAAGAGTCTGTCAGTAACTTAATACATAGATGCTGAGGTGCTGAGTCTCTGATGAGAATCATTATGGGTATTTTTTCCTGGAGAATAGCAGACCTTAACTGCCCTCATAGATAGATAGATAGAGAGATATTTATATAATAAATAGACATATACATGCACAGACACACACACACACACATATATATAATTTTGGGGTTTTTTACTACAATATGGATTAACAAATGCTATTTTTACTATAGCAGCTTCTGTTTCCTCCCCCAGTGTTTATATAAATCAGAGGAGGAATGAATTTAACATGGTTTTAGCTTTATTATTTTAGGTTTCAAGTTTCAAAATTTCCTGTGTCCTTAAGCCTGTCCACCATGTTTCAAGCTTTTTCAGCCAAATTTTGTTAGAGCTGCCAAATCTGACACAGCCACGGAGAAAGACAACTACAGAATGTGTCTGTTTGGCATGAGAGCCGGATTATTAACAGGATGTTTTGAGAGACTAAGTGAAAAATTCAGTATCACCTATGCCTTCCATCCCCTCTCTCCCTTCTGATACCTGGAGTCTTTGAACAGATATTTGATTTTTTATGAATGTATAGCAATCAAATAGTGGCACTAAATTGAGAGACATTGTCTTAACAGTTCATATATAGAGGTTCTGCTCCTGTCCATTTCTCCATTTTTTAAAAAATATACTTGAATGACAAGCTGCTGGTAAAAATAAATGCTTTGTGACAGGGGAAGAAATATGACTTGAGGGTGCCAGTGTTGGAATAAGTATCACATAGGTCCTCCATTAAAATGTCAAATGTGGAATGGCATCTAAAACTGCACAGCTCAACAAATGACCATTACACAGCCCAAATCTGTAATTAGGACACACTGTAGGTGTGTACATGTATGAGGCTGAAATACTCTCAATATCTGAAATTCACTGAACCTAAGCCTCGGCTTCCAGGCAGTGATGGGTTACTTTCCTAAAGGATGTCTTCCTAAATCAATTTTCTCCTTATCTGTGTTGGATTATTTTCACAGTGTGTACCTAATGCTCTGTTATTAAGCCATACCTTTTGATTTTTTGGTTTTGAATTAGTTTAAAGTAGGAAATGAGAGTTTAAAAAGATTTTCATTCTGTAGGAGTATTCTCTACATGGTAAGTGTGTTTGTGACAGTATGAGAGCATGCAAGACACCACAATTCAAAAATAATGCAAGGTGACAGAATCTTCTATTCATGATTTAGCTTTCCTTTCATAAAACAATACCTGATGATGTTACTTCCTTTGTATAAATCACCAGGATTTAGTTTATTTCCATCAGTGGGAAACAATGCATTCCTAGCAATGTGTAACATTTTCTACTCTGCTTTTTCTTCATATAATTTCTTTCCTTTTTTACACCTCCCTGTCCCCAATTCCTGAACTTTCTTCACAGTTTGTTTGTTTTGAAAATGCTTCCCCTTTGATCTGATGAAATTGTTTTTATAAAGTGCAATAGCTTTTTAGTCCTCAAATCTTTTGCTTTGATTCTATTGTTTTAAATTTTAATGAAGATTCATTAATAGTTTTAGGGGATTTTAGAAATTGCATTTTATCTTTTACAGAATTTGAAGATACTTTTGTGGGATTTGCATTATTAATGCTGTTATTATCATTGCCATTATTATTAATTGCACCTGTTTACTTTTACTGGTATGCATTTTTTCATTTAAATAATCATCTTATAAAACATTAAAACCACATTACAATGCATGGGTGGCAAGAAAGCCAGTCCAGCTTCACTTATAGCCAGCATATCTTTAGGTGTAATCTTTTTAAAGTTACATTTCGAAAGAAATATCACCAACATTCAGATGATCTTTAAACAAAACCCTAATATTCCAGATGTGGAACTAAAGCTGAAATTTCAGAGTATCGAGTCTGTAGATTGTGGAAACCAAAGGAAAGCCTGTGGAGTGATAAAAAATGCTTCCAGTGGAAACCCATTAGAAAAGAAAACAGAAATATAAACAGACATCTTGCTGACCAGTTTTTTTCTTTCCACTTTCCGCCTTCTCTTGAAGTCAGGTATTGAAAAAACATGCCAAGTATATCTTTGTGCTTTATATTTGGTCCCAAAAGCACAGTCCAAGCATCTAGCTCTAAAATTACAGTGATGTTTAGAGTTCAGATTTTCTACTCTCTATTTTACATCCTATGTTTCGTAACAGAGGGCTTGACTGCCCCATAAACAATATAGTTTAACTGCAGAAGCTGTACTTATTCGTATAAATGCCTAATACTTCCCTCCCATAGCCACTCGTAATTCTCTTAGCTGTGTCAATAGTATCCTGTGGCAGGAAGCTAACAAGTTCATTATACACTATGCTTGATCCTGGCAAACAATAATTAGTTTAAATTTTTAAATTAGGAGGAAAGGGTAGCTAAAAAAACTCAAAAAAACCCTAAAACAAATGCAAACCAACCCCCCATCAATCTAATACTTTGTTTATTTCCTAGTAGCCAGTTTTCCTGGAGTTTCTTTGGTCCATTCCATGGTCATTTCTGACTCCATGCAATAAAAGCTTGTTGATGCTTAAACAGTGTTTTGGTGCTCCCTCAGGAAATTCACTGTGCAAAAGTCAAGTATGACCTAAATATTATTAATAATTTGTTGTGGTGTTGGGCAACATATGTTTGGAAAAGAGCAGGAGCAATAAGCTTTGAAGAGTCTATGTGTTTTGAGAGAGGATTTTTCACAGGTGCGTGGGTCTCAGATGTTCTTAAGGATCTAAGACAACAGAATATCTCTCCAAACCATTAAATGTTGAAAAGCAAGTGAACAGATGTTCAGTCTTTTAATTTAATATTTCAGGCAGCTGTGTAACTTTACCCTGTTGGGGCTTTTTAAAATTTTTTTTCCACCTTTTTTCCCTTCTAACATTTAAAAACTAAGTTGGGTTTAAGGTCAGGCCTGATGACAGGTTTAGAAGGGTCTGGCAGCTGTTTAAATGTTTGTGACACGTGTCTCAGAAGCCAGGACTCGCGTTTGCTGGAGTTGCTGCAGCACAATGTCCCTGTCATTTCCCCAGGCAGCTTCCCCTGGTGAATAAATGAAGATACAGGTAAAATTTTCTGGGGTTTTTTGTTTGGTTGGTTTGGTTTTGGTTTGGTTTTTTTTTTGTTTTTTTTTTTGGTTGGTTGGTTGATTGGTTGGTTGGCTGGTTTGGATTTTTTGGGTTGTTTGTTTGTTTGTTTGTTAGTTTTAGTTTGCTTTATTTGTTTTGTTTTGTTTTGTCTTGTTTTGTTTTTTGTCATGTCTTAACTGCTTCTTAAATGTCACAATACCACCAGAGTGATGAGAAGAACCATTAAACAAGATTGGGGAGTAAACTAATTGCAAAATCCTGTGGGGACAGGAGGAGGCACAGCAATCTAAAGAAGTTTCTGGGGCTCACATAGTGCCTTTGACTGAGACAGTAACATCTGTTCCTTTTGCTTCTTCATGCTGAAGACCTATTATAAACACAGAATTCTAGACAGAACTAGGAAGAATTTAATTTTTTTTTAAAAAGACCCTCCATAGAACAAATATAGTTTATAAGAAAAGCAGAGACTTTTTACCAGGGTCTTCAGTGCTAGGTCAAGGGGCAACAGTCTTCAACTGAACGAGGGTGGGTTTAGACTGGACATAAAGAAGAAATGAGAGCAGTGAAACAATTAAACTGATTTTCCAGAGAAGTTGTGGTTGTCCTGTCATGGGGGACTGTTCATGATCAAGCTGGGTGGGCAATGGAAAGGAACCTGGAATGGTTGAGACTATAAAGTTTCAACCATTTAAACCATCTTAGAAACTTAGAAGAAAAGCAAAAGCCGTTGAAGGTATCCCTTACAAAATATGAGACATATTTTATTTTTTTGAGAGACTTTTCACTGCACCGTAACAAGGTGTGGCAAATTTTGCATAGGAGTCTGTCACAATATACAGATACTTTCTTTTTTCAAAAGCCTTCAAGAAAACTACCTCTCAAACATCATCTCTGAGAAAACTAGCACAGAAATTCTGACTTCTGGCTGATAAATTCTTAATGCTCACTTGTTTCTATGTTAAACACCTAAATAACTCTCAGTAAGGCATGTTTCTATGTAAAAATCTCATGGAGGAGTTGTAAGAGGAAGATCTGGAGACACCTGGCCCTTCTTTAAAACTCTGTGGCTAAATGCAAACCTCACAGTGCAGAGGAAGGATTGAAATCATCACATACACAATTTGCTTAAACTGTGATCTTTCAGTGTGAATTTCCTTTCTTTTCTTCAGCACTGATGAATGTCGCGCCGGAATTGATGCGGTTATTACTGTGTCATCAGTTATTTCTGGACAGCTGTCAGGTTTCCAAGTAGTCTTTGTTCTTTTTGTTGTAACACTTTGCTAGATGACCTTATTCCAAAAGGTAGGCCGTGAAACTTGTTCCTGCCCCAGGGTGAGCCAAAAGTTCAAAGGTAATATCATTCTTCATCTAATCTGACCTGTCAGTAACCATCCTTCCCACTGGTGTTACTTTCAGCAGACTGGTTGGTTTTGAGCATTTGCTCTCACAGCTTAGTCTTTCTGCAGTTACTGCAATTTGGGTACATCTAAATTCCACCATTTCTCTTTCTGGCTGTTGTCATGCTGTTAGCCCACAGAGTTACTACATTTGTTTTGCCTACATTCCCTTGTTTCCTTAGCTGCTGCTTGTTTCCTTTGCTGCTTTCTGTCACCACAACTGTAAATTTCACAGCTGTGCATGACAGGGATGAACAATGAATGCAGATAATATATATGTACTTCTTAAGGGATTCTGCTAACTCCTTGAAGACTTCAGGGTGTTTGTGATCAGTATTCAGCAATGTTTCATACATTGTGATATCTGCTTTGCATTAAATCTTTGACTGTGTTTGAGTTACACTGGCCATGGGACTGCCATGGCAAATAGTCAAAGACCAGCCTTTCTGCAGCTGTTGCCATCTTAAGGTGATTTCTCAGCATTTCCCATAACAGCATCACAGCACATGTAGCTCATTCCATTTGTTTATCTGGATTGGGATATTGTGTCTGTTTTGAAAGATGAACCTCAGCTTCTGTGCTTAGCTCAAACCCTCCAAGAAGATTCTCCATGTGCTGTAGACGTTGTCCTAATTTCCTATATTACACCCACAAGAATTAATTCATGTATGAGTTCAGCCGGGAATTTGCCGTTTGGTTTGGCTTTTTGTTTTCTTGGACTAAGTTTGTTGTTTGAAAAGCAAGAATAACACATTTGCTGTACACGTGACAGAAAATTTGCACAGGCTGGTGGAAGCATCACTACCCCAGTGTGAGATTGTGGATGTGTTTCTGCTCTGGCTCAAATCCTCCTGCATATTTTTTTGGGATTAATGGTGTGGGGGCTGTGGCTGATTTCACAATGCAAGCCTGCACCAAACCCTGCTTGTGGGACACTGCAGCTCTGCAGATTATCTCCTTCTGTACTCCTAAATCGGCCTCCCTCAGACACTTTTACCTACATGATTTATCAGTGACACTGAGTTTTATCTCTAAGCATGTCACTCTCAGTATGTCCTGACTGAATTTCATGCCTTTTGCCTCAATTTTGTTGCATGTTTTTTTTCATCGGCTGTTCTTCTTGGTAGTGGTGAGACCAGAGCTGATATCATTCATTATTTTGGGCTTGTTTCTTTGTTTGTGTTTTTATTTTTTCATGGATGACCGTATTTCTAAAGCATTCCTAAAGCCACCTCTGGACTGGGAGTCTTATCAGTTTGTTTCATTGATAATGTGATCTAAATCCCAGAATGTCCTGACCTAGTGAGTTCAGCAAAAATGTCTGTTTTCAAGGTCTGTCCTGTTATACACTCACAGGGATTTTGTGCTTCTCCTTTCAGTTCTTCTCCTTCTCAATGAGGGTGTGTGGAAGGGGAGGCAACTCATTGCTCCTGTCACTCTGTACTTTTTCCCTGCCCTGCTTTCTACATTACTTGCTCCATTTTTTGCTTGCACTAACACAGTTACTGTCTTAGTAAAAACAAAGCAGAGCTGTTCTCTGACCTGCCTGTTGTCACTCCCTCAGTGACCTGTTTCTCCGGAACATGGATGTCAATACCATTAATATAAAGTCTAAACTCAAGCTCCATTTTAGGCTAGTAAGAAAGGCCCCTAGGCCAACTAGGCAGCCCTTGAGCTGCTATCAGACAGGAGGCACATAGCATGCTTGCTGGGGATTATACCTAAGTACATCTTGAGAGACCGTATCAGTGTAAAAAGCTAATCCTCCTTGCCTACAGGCCACACCTGAAAGGATAACCCTGTCTCTAATGCTTAAAGCACACATGAGCACGTCCTAGAAATTAACCTGCTTTAGGTTAGGGATGATCTGGTAGAGCAAATCTACATCAACTGGTGTTACATGGTGCTGAAGTTTCCTTGGTCTGTAATTAACAGGATTGTCATAAGCAGGAAAAATCCATAAATAAATGTAAGAACGTGTCTGTAAAATAAACCTGTACAATTGTGTTGGATTTCTTGCTGTTGTTTTTCTCCCAATATTCCAGCACTGCAGCACATCATGTAAGGAAAAATTGATACTGAGCAAGAAACCACACAGGTGGGTATGCACAAATACACATCTGCCTTCTCTGATAGTATCCCTTCCAAGGCACAAACCAAATAAAGTAAAGAAAAACACTGAGCAAATCATAAGGGGAGGGAAAAAAATCCCTTGAAACACAGGATTATTATCATAGTCACCAATTTGTTATCAATCCACAAGATAAATCAATATATTTGTAACAGTGCCATCTGGTGATACCTACTGTAATATTACATTTTGGTATCATTCTAAAATCAATGTATTAATTTTTCTGGTTCTTGCTTGTCAGTTTGTGTTCAGAAAGCCCTTTAAAATATTCAGTTAGATTTAGGTGACATTTCTCAGCTTTCACAAATAAATTTTGACCTAAGGCTAATAATTTTACTGTATTTCATAAGAAAAATTATTTGAAGAGATTCTAGCAATTCTTTTCTAGGAGTGTCAGGGTTTTATAATCACTCATTAGGGACTGTATGCACATTAAATAATATACAGAGTTTTTTCTATCTTGTGTAGACCTAAATAAACACAGCTGAAGACTCTGAATTTATCCCGAAGGCAAGTGTCCCAACTGTGCCCCTCTAGTTTCCTCAATTCATCAATGCAGGGCTAAGTTCCACAGTTAAGAGCCACATCCAAGTCAGTAACGTTTTTCCAAGAAAATAGTGCAATTTTCCACAGTCATAATAATAGCTTGAAACATGATGTGGAACTGTATGGTTCTGAAAGCCATGAATGTATTCTCAGGACAAATTAAGGGATAAGATTTCCATGAGTAATTCAGTAATTCAGTGAGGTATTTGACCTTTTATTCAAAATAAATATATAAAAAGAGCCCACTAAAATCACTTTGTTTCCTCTTGCTCCCTCTTTTTTTAAAAAAAGAAAAGAGTTGGGATTTATTTTTTCTCATTTTTTTCAGTGTTATGTGGGCAATCTGGAAGAAGATTTCTCCCCAGCTATATTGCAAGGCAGGTATACTTAGAAAAGATTTATGTGACTCTTGGTTACTACTGGGCAGTAAGTAGAATGATGTATTCACAAACATAATCACTAAATCCAGCAGAGTGATCCATCCATCCATGTCTGCAGCAGAGCCCCTTTGCTTTTCCATGAACTTTGAAGATGCTTTTTTTGCAATAAACGTTCACATAAGAACTGTTCCTGTGTGAATGTTTTAGCACTCCAACAGAAGTGTTTGTATGCCAGCCCTCACAGACAAACACTTATTTGTACAAGAAGCTCTTTCCTTCTCTTTTTTACCCCTTTTCTACTCTTTTCTCATTTAGAACAATGAAACAAAAGTTAAGTCTGCAAGGCAGCAATAAAGCTAATTGTTTTTTTCATATTTCCTAGTCTGAAATCTAGAGCTAGTATACATGTTTAATATGATCCAGAGCCCAGGATTTAAAAGACTCATTATTTTCCATGGGATTTGAATGATTTACTGGCTGAAATATGTTTTTTGTCTGTATGTGACAGAAAATACAGGCTGCAGTATAGTTGTCAAATAATAGAAGGGCACTGCTGAATGGTAGAATCATGAGCCCAGTTTTGACTTGAATAACTAGGAAAATAGACACTCAAATAATTAGGAAAATTAAAACATTTATAAAAAGCAGCCTGCTACCTACAAAAAGACAGATAAGTGTAACAAAAATTAATAAAGTCACCATGTTGAATGATGATGCCCAGTAGCAATATATTAAGAATTTTTATGTAACATTAGGACAGAGAGCTGTTGCAGTTCTATTCTTGATGTGCCTATTTACCAATTTGAAAATAAACCCAAATAAAAAGCCAAAAAAAGTACCAGTAAATAGAAGCTAATTTTTGTAGTGCTGGAACACGAAAAAAGCCAACAATAGCACTGGTTTACTGCAAATAGATATCCAGAAATGTCAATTGGTGGTAACAGGGTCCCATGGTGATTATCAGAACAGAGTTTCAGCTGCCCTTTTGGACAGAATTTTTCTGTGTGGATATATTAGCTTGCACTAGGGTTTGGCGAGCTGGAAAATCCATGGACTCCACCTAATTTATGCACAAAGTTATTTACACAAAGAACAATTTGACAACTTTTGAGTACTTTATATTAAAGGTAGGGTAGTGCAACTCATAGTCAGGTATGTGAGCCAACTTCTGCAGGAGTTAGTTAAGCTAAGCAACAGGTTTTGGACCAGAAAATAAAAGCATTTGTCCAGCATCATGAAATATTGGAGCAAAACCTTTTTCACAGGGGCCTTTTTGAATCCTGGCGCTGAACTGAGCCATCATGTCAATAGGAATTGCACCTTCATATTTCAAAAATAAAGTGTTTGTCATTAAATCTTTGTAGAAGTAGACACTGTACTGAAATCATTACTGAGAAACCCGGTGTTGTAGTGGAAGTATTGATGCCCATTTTAACATGGGATGTTTTCCACTAGCGTGCCATCTAATTAAGTTCACATATGAGAAATGCCTTCTAAATTAGACAATTCCCCGCCCACAGAATTAACATAATTTTTTACCTCGGAGGTGAACTGAAATGAGAATAAACATTGATGCTGCTCATGTGCTCAGCTATTTCCTTGCTGAACACTATCAGGAACCCAATAATATTAAAATAAATCTGAAAAAAATTCACGCATGCAGAAGTTCCTCATTTATTTCATTCCAGAAAATGCAAAGGCTACTGTGCAGTGCTTCCCATCCTATTTTATATCTGTTGTGACTAGGTAAGGCTGTGGCTTTTTTTTCACTTCAGCAGTTACATTTACTATTAGATATTTCACTCTGGTGACTTGAATTATATTTAGAAAAACTATTTTCTGCAGGTATGTATGTGTATGCTTGCACAGGGGGAAATACATTTAAATGAGGAAGTATTTGCACTAATTATAGCAATTAAAATACAGAGAAGAAAGATTAAACTGCATGTGACATTGCTATGGAAGGATTATGGTGTCAAAAGGGAAGGACATAAACCACAATAAGAAAGAAAAAAGCAAGCAAATTATTATTGGCAGTCTCTGTTTCATACGAAGATTCACAGACACATGCACACACATATTGTAAGTTATTTTACATCTTGTAACCAGCAAATAAAATACAAAAATACCTTTGACGGCAAAGAGAAGACCAGAAAGGAAATGGGCTACTTGTGAGATTGTACTTTTGGCACTTTGTACATGATGTCTACCTCCATCCTCCATAAAAACCCCAAACAAACAAGTTTTTTTTTTAATTTAAGGACCTCTTAATTGTGTCAAAGCTGTTGGCAGGAAGAAAGGAGGGAGGGAGGAAGGGAGGGAGGGAGGGAGGGAGGAAGGAAGGAAGGAAGGAAGGAAGGAAGGAAGGAAGGAAGGAAGGAAGGAAGGAAGGAAGGAAGGAAGGAAGGAAGGAAGGAAGGAAGGAAGGAAGGAAGGAAGGAAGGAAGGAAGGAAGGAAGGAAGGAAGGAAGGAAGGAAGGAAGGAAGGAAGGAAGGAAGGAAGGAAGGAAGGAAGGAAGGAAGGAAGGAAGGAAGGAAGGGAGGGAGGGAGGGAGGAAGGGAGGAAGGAAGGGAGGGAGGAAGGGAGGAAGGAAGGGAGGAAAGAAGGGAGGGAGGAAGGGAGGAAGGAAGGAAGGGAGGAAGGAAGGAAGGGAAGGAAGGAAGGGAAGGAAGGGAAGGAAGGGAAGGAAGGATTTCTGTCCCAAATACCTACTGAAAAAATCACAATGAGTAAGGATATACATTTGGAAAAGAAATACATGATAAAAGAGCATTTCTCCACTTGTAGCAAGGGATAGTAAAATTTTAAAAACCTATAGCTCTGCATTTTCACCAGTTACTATGGTAGGGAAGATACTATGTTGCTAGCTGTTTTTTCTTCTTGAGCACCAGTGTTCTTTAACACTAGAAGCATAACCATCTGTAAGTTTTAAAGGAGGAGGAATGCAGGGCACAGTCACAGGGGAAACTTGTCTACCATGTCAAGCAGGTCTTTACATCAGTTCAGGGATCAGGGACACAAACAGTGGAGATTACTTATAGCAAAAAATGACATCTCCAGAGGAACCCCTCCTTGCTTCAGAAGACTTAATTTCAATCCATAGCCAGAGACCATCTAGGTGATTAAGATAAATGATGCACCAATCTTCAAATATTTTTTGAAAAGTTAGCTTTCATATTAAGGCTTACATCATGGTTAAACATAGAGATTTTATTGAACCAAGAATTCCAATAACACAGGTATAATATTGAAGCTGACATATACATTAGGTTTGTGTTATTGATGCTGTGGCTCCTATTTCTTTGCACCTTGAATGTAATGTGAATATCAAATATAAATTCAGCTGGCATCAAGTTTTTCAAATTGAGCACAAGTTAAAAATCTAAATCTTAATTTATTTTTCTAGGTTTTCTATCTTTGTGAATAAGGCAGGCTGCTCTTCAGAAATACAGGAAGGTGGCTGTACTAACAATCTTTTTAGAGGCAAGAAAAGAAACCTCATTTTGCTCATGTTTCCCCAAACACGGATGGAAGCTCCTGTAATTCATATTAATCAAAATGTGATTAAAATACATCATGTTCCCTTTAAATTCTATTTCTTCTTCAAATAGAGGCAGTAATAGAGTTAAAAACAATTTTTGTTCGAAGTTGTGTGTACTTGGAAGAGATGGAGAAATTCAGCATATGGTGCCTATGGATGGAAACAGAACTTCTACCACAGCCTAATAAACAGAAATGCAGGATATCAATTGTATCCTGTAATTGCTAACTGCTAAAATAATTTATCATAGAGAAATTTTTCACATGGATGTGTATATATCTGTGTGTATATATATATATATATATATATATATATATATATGTAGGTAGATAGGTAGGCATGCATAATATTAGACATATAACTATATGAACTCCTGTACAAATTTTCCCTTTTCAGATCTGCTACCTGTAGTGCCTAACAATAAAACAAATCAAAACAAAACAAAACAAAACAAAACAAAACAAAACAATAAAATAAAATAAAATAAAAATAAAATAAAGTAAATGCAAAAATTAAAGTAAAACTGTCCTTATGTATGCCTGACATTGTAAGACCCTAAATTTGCTTGGTATATTATTGATACTGAAGAAATTTGATTTCTTGGTGTCCTTGGTAATAAAGTAATAATAGTAACCTTATGAGGTTTCACATAATACTTTTTCTGGTCCTAAGTCTGTATGGTCTCACCTATGGGTTATTAGAAAAAGCCCAGAAGCAAAAACCAACCTATTTGTTTAACCTCCAAGCAACTCCATTTTTATGAATAAGAGTGCATGTGTAATATCAGAAGCATCTTCACAAACACTGAGGACATGTTTGTTTAAAAATAATCTTCTCCCCTTAGAAGCCTACAGGCCACTGCTGCATTTGATACCTATCTACCTAAAACATCAAGCTGTGCACATTGCATACAAGTGAGAAGCCCCTCAGTTCTCCGTGGCAAGCAAGCTTCACAATTTCAGAGTTCTTTGTCAAAGGCCACTCCAAACACTACCCGTTTAATAAGGAATAGAGTCCGAGGGTCCTGGACACCTAGAATGTCTCATTCTGTCCAGATAAAATAAAGATTCATTAAAATTACACTGAATATTGGAAATTGATATTAAACTCTTCAACAGAGCAAAAATCTGTCTGCAATTACATTTTTCCTAAGGTGCTTGTTTCCCCTTCTGTTTTAATTGTTGTTAAAAACCCAACAATTAAAAAAAAAATTAAAAGAACCTAACAAGTTTAACATTTTATTCATGTAATTTACTTGTTACTTCATAGGCTAGATTGTCCACAGGCAATCACTGTTCACATTCAGTTAGGTTTTACGAAAATCTACCTAACATTCACATGTTGTGTTTGAAACAAGCACAAGTTTCAAGCACATACCTACAAATATTCTTCATTTTTCCTACATGGTTCACCCTTGAGATAAAGGGCTCATTCATAAAGTGGAGTTTTCTATCCTGAAGAAGTGGAATCTGTTTGATTTTTGTACTACAAAAATTAAAATTCCTTTCTCCTTGCAATCTGTAATCTGACATGTTTACAAATACTCTGTCACACTCTTCCGTGCACATTCCTGGTCTTCTGTTGACCATTATATTTACTTCCATTTACACGGCTTCACTCATGCCCATTCATGCTGATTCAGGCTTTGTGTGGGGCTGATCACACTGAATGAAAGCCATTCGTTGCCTCTTAGACTTCTTTATTCATAACCATTGTTGTGTCTTTATTCATATTCTCTGCTTCACACATCCATCATGCATCACCTCAAGGTATTTCCATCCTTAACAATATCAGACCTGATTTAGGAAAAAAGAGAATCCGTGAAACTAATACCTTTAAGAAAAAAAGTCCACTTTCTGGATTTTCTTCTTTCTTGAGAAGAAAAATTGAATGTTTTAGCAAACTGAGAAAGGTGTGGAAAAATACAGTGGGATGTTTGTTACACTGCTCACCAAGGGCTCTTGTAATGAATAGTTCACCCTCTGAGTACATATTGAATGAGCTGCTCCACTCACAGCACACTGCATTACTGAGCATGGATAAGAATGGTGTAGACTGACACCCAGATCTGTAGTCGAGGTTATTCACTGTCATCTGAACTATCCAGCCTCTGGATAGAAACAGCCACACTTGTGGGGTGCCTGTGGCTCTCAGAGAAATGTTTCTGAAGTGATACATGAAGAGGGAAAGCTCACAATGTAGTCTTAAGGTAGCACTATTCTTATCGTTCAAGTTTATCTGTTATGTCGGAGATCAGAGATACTAAAAGCTAAATCAGCCATCTCTAAATGAGGCTTATGGATATCCAACATGAGGACCTCTCTGTATCCTTGGACCTGTGAGTTTGAATTATGTCCAAACCATTATAACTTCCTTAATTTGAATCCTAAGCTCATCATGTAAACCAGTTCAGCAATGTGTGAATGTCTATCACCTATAGATGCTGTTAATAAACTAGACTTAGATCCACTCACTCTTTCATCATTCAGTAATACAGGCTTTAAAGGGCAACATGAACCCTTCTTCTGTTTGCCTATCACAGACCTATTAGTACAGATCTTAATGTACAACTCCCTGAACTGAAAATTGCCACACCTGTACTTTATAATTTAGATGTGGAAAGACATTGCTGTCTCTTTTTCCATTCCATTATCCTGATGGGTCATGATAATCCAGCTGCTGCAGAGTAACTGATGCAGCACTACCAGAGTTTGGGTCCCTGGTGAAGAAACTGGTGTTTTACTATATCCAACAACATCCATGGCTCAGTATTCCTGCTGAAATTATAGACAGTGCATGCATACAAATACACCAGTCCCCTTACTCCTTCCCACTGAATGCAAGGGTTATTTGTGAACATGTGGGACTTCTGGTAAATCTTTAGACAGCTTTATTCCAATATAACTTGCTCTAGAATTTAGCATGAATTGGATTTTCTATTGAGATAGGTATTTTTCAGCTCTCAGCTGACAGAAAAGGGATGAGGGCGTTGAGTATTGTGTCATAAAAATGAATGCAATGGTGTAGATGACCTGGTTCATAGAATGTTCTGTATTCTCTTAGTGTGCTCAACATCATGGTTTTCTAGCAAATATTCATTAAGATTGATTACCTTATCCTCATCTCAACTCCTCTGAAGTAAGAAACTTTGATACCTACGTCACACAAGTTCCTCTAAATATTTTTCAAACCTTGTAGTTGCAGTTTCTCTTAACCCCAAAACACTCTTTCTCTCTCCTGCTCCATGTTCCAGTCTTCTTTGATGCCTTTTTGTTCTACCTTCCACCTTTATTTTGTCTGCAGTTTATCTATTACTCCTCTCTTGTTAAACTGATAGTTGGGAATACACTATGCTATTGAAAAGGAATAAATCTATAAATATTAATTTAATTTCTTCATTTATCAGATTTTAAATACTGTATCAGTATTGTTTAAACTCTATTTATTTATATATTGATTACACATTTCACTATCAGGTAATCCACTGTGAACATTTTAGTAAAAAATATTTGAGTGCTGAAGGTTATGTTCCATTAACATTCAGCACATTAATTCACAGAATATCTCACTATGGAATCTAAATGAGGTTCCTACTTATAAATAGGTACAAACAGGCTGCAATTAATAGACAGATATAAATATACACATATGTATTTATGACATTAACAAAAGAATTAATATATGTTATACATATATATATACACATGAAAAATCTTTTTTTACCTTTATTCAATATATTTGTAAGATAGTTTTACGTATGGTATATGACTACAATACAGCTTTGCATAAATAAATTCTATGTATAAATAAATTCATTGCATAAATAAATTCTATGTATATACAAATGCACATTATATATGCCATAGACACCCCTGATGTATGTAGCTACATATGTATATATATACACAAAACGTATCTACCTGCATGCATTCATGCATTCTAAAATGAGTATCACTCTTCTATCATTGCTAGTTAGGATTTATAGTGATAATGTTGACAGACCCTTAACAAATAAAACATGACAAGCATTGAAGTTTTGGGCAATTATACTACACCTCAGGTGGTGTTAGCTGGCACTAAGCCAGTGACTATAATCACACAAGAACTCAAATAATCTTCCTGTGATGTTTTATTTTGGAGTGCCTTGTTGCTCTTTTGAAATGCTGCATGATACATGAAGATAAGAAAGAGAAATGGTTCTTTCCAAAATTACTGGGGGTATGGTCATGGGAATGACATTAATGTCAAAGAGCCCAAAAGGCTCAAATGTCTTCTGAACTGCAAGTTTTTTAATTACCTACAGCAGTATTAATACATGTCACTGTAATTTATGCATTTTTCACTGTGAACTCTGCAACAGAATAGATTGCCTTAAAAATAAATGATCTTTGTTTCTTTACAGGCAAAAGTAAATTCAGACAAGATTTGGAAGAGCTCTTTATCAGATCAAAACATCTGTGAAGTTAGCAGTAATTAGGCACAATTTCTATAAATGTCCCTGTCCTTCCTGTTTACAGATGACTGATCACTGCACTTTCTCAGGTAAACAGCTGTATTCTAAAATCCAGCTGTAATCATGTGTATAAAACACACTGATGAAACTGTGGATTAGGACTAGGCCAAGAAAGGTATCAACCAAAATAATTAGTAAGTTGCTTATTAATTAATTAATACCTAATGAATTCTTCATAGTTGTTTCCTTTAAAGCCAATTAAATGCTTGAACAGACCTTCTGTGCTTAATAAACTAGTAACAATTATTAATTTATAGCATAGGCATTTTTTAATAATTACCAACCAGCTGTTCTTATCACCATTTTTTTTATTAAACCTTTCAACAATAATTCTGTATTTAAAATGCACTTTGAAAAGTTGTTTGTATTTGATGTGTGTTGCTTATTTTGAACAATTTTATTCATTGTTAGTGATTTGTCAACACACATGGAATTCAATTTTAGCTGCTGGTAATAACTTATGTCAGACTTGAAATTCTATTGTCCTGCAATGTAATTATTTAGTTATCTGTAAAATACTAACATTTGGTTAAATATAGGACACAAACCTCAATGTCCTTGTTTCTGAGGGGACAGCAACTGTGCTTACCCACCTCTTCCAAGCCATTTGATGTGTATGAAAGAAATTAATCTGATCCACTTACACTTTCAAATGCAAAATTAATGATAAAATGAAAACAATGAGACTTAATTAATTTCTACTTCTTTGGATCATTTAATTAGTATGGTAATCAGAAAAAAATCAATATAGATTCATATAGTAGATAATAAATTTATTTGTCTTAGAACTAACATTTTTAAAAGTTAATGTAAGAAAGAAATTATGTACAAAGCATGAAAATGCATACAAAATAATGAAAATGCATACAAAATATTGAAAATCCATACAAAATAATGGCAGGTATTAGGGCAGATACATGACCACAACATCAAGTACTAGAGAATGAACATTTATTCTTTCCAAAATAAAACATCCTAGCTTTGCTAGAACTAAAAATTAATGTGTAAGATGGCCTAGTTTCTGTTCTTCCTGAAGGTAAAAGAGGATACTTTCAAATTAATAAATAGGAGTAAAACAGGTCAGCTCAGTTTCCTGTCTTATTAAAATCAAATTACTTTGGATAATGTGCTTTCCTCCTTGCTAGACGATCAGTGCAGTGTGGTCTGTGATCCGTCCTCTGCAAGCAGGATCACTAACAGGAACTCATCAGGCCATGGCCAATCTGTTTGCAGTGAGGTTCAGGGCTGGGAACTAACCTGAGCTGACACAGGAACAGCTGCGGGTCCCAACAAGGGGATGGCATGCACAGACCGTCTCCAGCACGGACAAAAACACAGGCTTTGTGTATTTCTAGTCAGATGGCATATTATTCCTCTTGTACAGACATGCAGGATAACAAATAGCAGCACACACTTGCTGACATACAGGATAGAGGGATGACTGGCAGAAGTTAAATAATTATTCAAGTTATCATTATTTTGCTTCATTTTCCCTGGCTGAACTATGTGATGCAAAAAACCTAACTGAGTTAATGCACTGTCTCCAGGATTTTTTGGATACTGCAGATGCCAGTTTGTCCTTCGTTATACAACTGAGGATTTCAAGGATGTGTCTTATGTTACAGGAAATATCCTTGTGAGGCTTTCAAATATAACATTCCTAAAAAATACTGAATTTTTCATACAAGTTAGTAAATCTGTGGTTGAAGGAGATATGCTGTTTAATTTAATTGCCAGGTTTTAAATATATGTTGAGTACAACAGAAACAGAATGGCCATGGCCTGAAAAAGAGTTCATTTACAAACTGAGTTATTCCCTCATATGTGTTTCCTTCCAGTTTTTAAACTCTAATTTTCTTCCAATATTCTTGTCCTCTAACTATAAATTACTGTAGCTCTAAAAATTATGTATATAACCTAAACCGGGACATTGTAATGTCAGTGAAAAGATATAGGAACCTTCAGGAGAAAATTTGTCCCATCTAGCTTTACAAAGGTTATCTTTAAGTGATACTTACCCCTTCTGGGCTTGATCACTCTCAATTTTCTTTATCATGTATTCAAATTAGACGAGCATAGACAAATGACTCAGAGAACAATACCTAACTTTCAGACATTTGACATCAGATGAACCACTTCTCACTTGGTCCTTTTTCATTTGCAAAAGGAGAAGGACTGGTCTTTTGGCAAGACCAGTTCAAGCAACGAATGTGCATGGAACTCTTGGGCTCACTGGTCTTTCTGGAAGGTTGCCTCCTCCACCTCAGAGACATGACACCTGACTGGAGAGGGTTCCCTGGGTGTCAATGGAAATAACCTCTTTATTTTAGGAAGCTTTGGTTGTGCTGGACTAATGACAAAAGGAATCAAAAGAGGCAAGTGTCCTGTTCTTCATTTCTTCTCTCCTTTGAAGAGGACAAGAGGGCAGAGAGGTTATGAAGGGCAGAGGGGTTATGAAGGGCAAACTTCTGCATCTCTCTGATCGTCCCAGAGCACACAAATAGAGGTTTTCTCAATCCATGTGGAACAACTCAAAGAAAGGAGGGTAGAAAGGACAATTTTTCCTTTTCTTGTGGTGTTTTAAAACTGACTGCAAAAATAGGTCTTTGTTTGGAATATATTGTCACTAAATAACAAATGAATAATATCTATTCAGGCAGCTTTCAATCAAATCTATATGGTATCATAGGTGCTGATTGTACATATTGAAATAAAATATTGATGGAGCAAAAGAATTAATATTTTTCATGTAATTTGTGTATATTTTTCACGTATTTTTTTCCAGTATCAATCTACAGTGTGTGTCTGACATTTCAGGAAAAGTGGGAGCATTTAAAGCAGGTATTTGTACTGTTGCATGTTTTGTAACAATTCTTCCCATTACTTCTTTTTGGTATTTCATGGGAAATTGGTGCAAATCTGTTAGAAGACAGACTGTATCCTGCAGTGAGTAGAGGTCTAACAAATCCAATTCTCAGTTTACTACTTTGGGGAAGCCTTACTTTAAAAGTTAATCAATGGGCAATGAAAACAGCAATGAGCAGTAGGCTGACTACAATAGGACCTCCAAGCTCTTTCCACACTTTTGCTAATCAAAAGAAGTCAATTATTTTTCAAGTTGTGCAAAATGTCTAATAGGCTGCCTGAAAGTTGTGGAGACTGAGAGAAGTGTAAAATTAATCAACATCCTGTTTTAAAAAATGGACAAAGAATGGTTTTTTTCCTCAGTGATGAAGCTTAAAAGCATCTCTATTTTTTAGAGCTGGGAGTTAGGGAAAATATCCTTGCAGTTATTACATACAGAAACACTCAAAATCGTTCTTTTCTTGGCCTCTGTAGCCCATTGACTAAACTGGAATGGAAAAGTATTTTGTTGTGTCCCCTCCAGTGTTTCATCTCCTGATTGTCCAGGCTGAAGACCCATCCAGACAGGCTCAGGCATCACAGTTCCTTCCATACCAGGCAACAAAGAGCAGGTTTAAACACAGATCTTGTCTCAGGTTGGAGTTAAGATACAACACTCTTGGAGCTGTAAGCTGAGGAGAGCATTTTGATCTTCCAATTTAGAGTCTAATCTCCACAGTCACTCAGGGGCAGTTCAGAAACATGGGAATGCCAAAAATCATCAGTGTTTCTTGCCGGGTGTCAATCCAAATTATAGGCTGGCATTTCAGGAGCTCAGTGGAGACTACACATGGTTTTGTCTGGGTTTCTCACACACATGCAGGCACACAAAATGTAAGAATAAAGAAGGCACTCATTTATTATGTGATCTTCCCTAGCATTTTTATTGGCAAAATAAATCACAAAACATAGAACAATGCCATCTTCTCTTAAAAATGTGGTTTGATATCCAGCACTTCAGCTTTAATCAGCAGGAGGGTTGTGTATGTCTTCTGAGCAATAGCAGGAAGAAAAAAAGTGCAATTTAATGAAATAATTAGCAAACTTCCATTTGTGTAAAAACAGAAGACTTTTTTTCTTCCAAACTACTTGTCTTTTGCTAAAACTACCTGACTCTTTTATCATTTTAAATATCAAAGATTTTTTCCCCTTCATTAAAAATTGTCTTCTCCCATGCAAGGATGTCCATAATGATCACATCACAATTCATCATCATAAGAAACAACAGCTGGAAAGCACAGTTGTGCAGTAAAAAGAAAACTGGGTTTAAGACCTCTTGACCATTTAATATCTTTGTTATTTTCTCTAGCATATGTTTAACTTGAACGTTTTATGCTTTACACGGGAGATTTTATAGCACAGAATTTCTGCAAAGCTCTGCAGAGCACGAAGATGAAATGTGTTTCATGTAAGAATGTTGAATATAAGACACAGTGAAAAATAAATCACTCTCTCCTTTACTTTATCTTTTCTTCTGCATCTACCCTATTCAATTCAGGGGTTTTTTTTCTCTTCTGTATCAGTTTTGTTTCTTGCAGCAGCAGTGTAAATCTGTATGAAGTTGGGTATTCTCACTTTTGTCAGAAAGAGCATGATGTAAGCTGCAAGTTTTGCTTCTTGCTTACACCACAAGAGCCAAGTGCCCTCTTAATTTGCACTGTGCTTTTAGCATGGCTTTGATTTGTCACCTGTCCTCCTTCAGTGCAGTAAGTTTTTTGGCTCATATTTCTTTGGGGCTATTTCAAACTTTTACCGAATGGATTATTACAAAGCAATGATGTGTTCAAAATCACTGTATGGCAGGATGGCTGTGTGATGGGTCTCGAGAGACCTGTAGAGGCAGCGATTTGGTAGTGTGATTGTTTTCCCATGTCACTGGACTAGAAAAAGTGCTCAGGTTGCAAATTAAGCCTGTGAAAAGGCTACCTAATGATACACTTACCAAACAGGAGAAGCAGATGGAAAAAAATTTAGTTTTCCCCGCGCATTGAAAATGAAAACATCTCACACCATCAGTCTTGGTGCCCCATGGGATTAGACAGTCCTGTGTCTAATGAAAAGGTGGGGCAGGTGTCTAGACTGTTGGCTTGTTACTTTCCAACTGCCCAGGGGTTTTTCATTTTTCAGGAGAGGAACACCACCTTTCTCAGACCATGAGAAATTAAAACAAACTAACTGAACCTGCAAAATGCAAGACATAGTTTCTGTGGCAACGATTCCCCTTTGACAGCTCTCAGGACCTGCCTTTGCTTCCCCAGAATTATTTACTCTTCCAGCAGCAAAGGTAGCAGAGGTGAAGCGCTGTGCAAGTTGCAGAGTGATCACTCATGATACAAAGTGTAGAAAGCCAAGTGTCAGAAAAGTTAATTAATGCAAGAAAAGAAGAAAAATAAAACAACATTCACCAGACAAATTAATTAGTTATTCCATAAAGGACTGGTAAATGTACAAACACCATATTTCTGTGTTGCTGGTTTGAAGCATTATGTTTATATTTTCTTACATGAAAAAGAATGTTTGGCAGACTCAATTTCCTGCTTTGCCCACTTACTATCTGACTAGAAATACACAAAGCCTGTGTTTTTGTCCATGCTGGAGACGGTCTGTGCATGCCATCCCCTTGTTGGGACCCGCAGCTGTTCCTGTGTCAGCTCAGGTTAGTTCCCAGCCCTGAACCTCACTGCAAACAGATTGGCCATGGCCTGATGAGTTCCTGTTAGTGATCCTGCTTGCAGAAGAGAAATTGCTGTGCTACTGCCTTTTTCTCTTTTGGGTGGGGCTGGGAGCAACACAGGCATTATCAAATTCAGTCTGATAAATTCAGCAATCTGAGCCAAACTTATTCAAGCCTAATTTCCTCTTAGTTATTTAGAGCTGCTTCAGGTACCTTTTAGAGATGTTTACTTGTGATAAATTTGGTTTCATTGGTGCCTTCCAACAAGTAGGAGTCTAATTAGTGAATAATACCAGAGCCTAAAACAATAGTGATAGTAATTATAAAAAACACTCTACATAAGCATGTACCTTTAGATCATTACAAAGCCATCCTCATTAAATAACAGTGCTGGTTATTAAGGAAATTGCGAAGAAATTATTTGGTGAAACAATATGAAAAACACTGTGGCAATTCCAAAGTACCTCAACTTCACTTTTTTTTTTTTTCAGAGTAGCACAGTGGGAATTATGTGGAGAAGGCGTGAGTTCCACATTCCCTTCACAAGCACCAAGAGACCATAAAGTGACAAATAATGGTATCACCTTGATAACTGGTTGAGCATCATCTTTCCAAAGCCATTTAGCAGAGTATTTCATACCATATCAGTAGGATCTTTGGTTACTAGAGATACATATTTCAAAAGCTATTAGAATCTCTAGCAGAAGAGAAGAAATCCTACTAGCCATGATAGCTATGGGTAAAGGATCAACTTTTTGAGTTTTAATCATGGTTTTGGTAATAGGGGAATACAAAGTCCTGACTGATGCACTACAACAAGGATGAATTATCAATCAAATGACTGAAAAGCACAGTTCTAATTTTGCAGAGTATTTAGGTGCCCATGAAAGTGTTTTTATAACTACCTAGTGATATCAATCCAAACCTTTCAGTCTCAAGGCTCCTCTGAAAATAGTGTGTTTGGTGTAAGACTGTTGTCTGGGATGCTTCATGCTCAAAGGGATCCCTAAACTCACAGTGAGGAAAGAAATGTGTTGTACGAGCTACTGGAGATTCCTATCCTCGTTGACCCTAAAGAAAAATAAGCAGAATGGCTCAGTCCAGCCCTAGGTCCTGAGACAGGTTAGGTAGGTGAGAATGATGGGGCTCTATTATCACTGACATTAGTATGGGACGTGGTTTTAATTTTAAAAGTGGCATCAAGGCTTCTACCAATTGAAGTTAGGAATGCATATCCTCTGCTTGAAATAACAACTCCTCTTCATGGAGCACAAAGGCATTATGAATGTGTATATTTGTTATTTTGTTATTTTCTTTATTTAACATTCTCTTAAGATAATGATATATGCTCACTATCCCCTCTTTGGGTCTACTTAATCTGGACAAAGTTAAGGGAAAAAGAAATACATGAAGAGTGCTGCTAAAAATAGAAAACAGCTCTCTGTTAACTCCTCTCACAGGTTGAATGCAGATGTATTATACACATATAAATAGGTACCTCTTTCATTCACAGCCCTTTGAAGTTTATTGCCAGAGGAGAATTTTTACATGCAGATGTTTCATTCTGATTCCTGATGTTTCATCAAGCCACATTGTCTTTGGAGATACAGTTGCGATTTTTCACAGAAAATTTAATTACTATGACTATTCCAGCCTGGATTGAAAAATTAATTATGGGAGAAAATTATATATTGGTTTTTAATATAATTTTTGATGTTTCCAGACCTGGAGAGAGACTGAAAAGGACTTGAAAGCTCTGTGCATAAGTCCTTGGTTGAGCTGGTTCCTGCCCTGAGAGACTGATTTCTATCTTTGACCTATTATCTTTGCAGAATATTCACTTTGCTTTTGTCATTTTATTTATCAGATTGCTTCAGGCAAAATTAGATTACTGACCTCATCAGTTGGAGTTTTGTTTTATTCTCAGTAGAAAGCAGTTAGGTCCAACTCATATGAAGGATTGGCAATGAAATTGGCACTGGGAGGATTTTATTTTTCATTTGTTTGGGTCTGGGATTTTGTATTATTTTCCTTTTATTTCTTTGGTAAAAGAGTTTTTACTGAGCTATGGGATCTGAGTGAAAATTGAAAGCTGGGTTAAACAGGGATGAAACAATGCAGCTATTTCCTCAGAAAGAGGAGAGAAAAAATGTGCAGCTATTCCCCTTACTTTACATTAATCTGCTGCTGAAGTTTGTGTCTTTGAAAGAATACTGATTATTTTAAAAATACTGCAGATTCTTCAGTTTGGAGTTGAGATGGTCTACATTTTTTCTGGAAAGCAAGACTTACACGTATGGAATAAAAAAATTAATGGAACTGAGAGAATTGTGGATGAGAGCTGAAATGATTAGAACAGTGTTTCCCTATTCTCTTCTCGTGTCTCCTACTGAGATACTCACGTTCAAAAATGTAAAGAAATATAGCTTATTTGCAGATATTGCTATAGTAAACCAAATCACATTTTCCTGTTTCTGTGAGTGTCCAGATTGGATGGTTCAGAAAAAAGGAAGAGCAACTGTATGATCGTATTTATCCATGCACCCTCCCTCTTCTTCATAACAATTAGCCCCAAGTTGCCTTAAATCCTGAGACACCATAAGCAATCTCTGCCATCTGTATTGGCAGATAACTGTTAACAAATAAAAGGAGAGCAGAAGTCGTACCTGAAAATTAGGAAGAAAATGAAAAATCTATTAATTTTTTTTCTTTTCTTATCCTTCTAATGATGGATGACAACTGAGTGCCATCAGCATTAAATTATGCTTCATGGGCTATGATCAAATGGAAATTCCTCTTCTGTGTATCAGCTGAAGCAGAACTGTCTCATCTAGAGCTGATGTTTCTCACCTGACAGGCACGTCCTACGGCAGTGGCGACAGAGACACTAATGTGCTAATCTCAGAATTTTTATTCCCTGCCTTTTTTCCAGACGTGCCAGCCAACCAACCTTCTCCTGACAGCACAAGCTGTGAGTGTAGCCTGTACAAATGAGCATAGCATGAATACAAGTATGGAGATGGAAATGAAACTTGATGTCAAGGAATCCTTGAATGTGACAGAACTAGCTGTGTCAGCTAGTCCCCAGCCAATAAACAGCCTTCAAGTTTTTGTGCTAACATAAATAGCAGAGATTTCTTACCTGTTTGTCTTATTAAGCACCAACTAATAAAAGACTCTTCTTTACCATTGGCTAAATTACTTTTTGTTGTGCTCAGAATAAGGAGCCATGATCAGTGTATTCCAGCCATGGATGGGGATGAAGAGTTATGGAGGCTGAGCTGCATTGGAAAGCAATCATTAGAAAATTTATTAACTATGGCTTGGCACTGGTGGGATGTTGGAAGCTGTGAGAGGCAAAAACTGCTTCTAAGGATGCCCCTTTCAATGTCTGTACCTCTCCTCTGAGGAGTTAATACACTGCAGCTTCTTCAGCAGCAGCAAACCTGCCTATCCAGAGCAGAGATCCAGCCATTTCCCATCTCTTGCCTGCTTACCCTAAGCCATGTACTTAGCTCAGATATATTTAGAACTGGAACCGATTCAAGGTTATAATTAACTCAACACATTTCTGCAGTTTGCGCTTTTTAAATAAGCCTACCAGATATTTCCAGGTGCTTTTATGCAGAATCCACTGAAAGGTCATAGATTTTTATCCCACATCCCTAGCTGACGAACTTTAACCTCATTGAGGCTGTGTAATAGAAAATTAAAGTTGCATAAAATAATATTGACTGATCAGACCACCACTTTTTTCCATTTGTTTGTTTTCACAAATATTTAATTATCTAATTTTAATGGTATGAACATCGTGGAAAATAAATTTAAAATCTGAACACACAGAATCCATGGAAACCAGCTTCTAAATTCTGACATGTCAAAGAAGGAGGCCAAGAGGGCTCGGAAAGTCATCTAAGAAAACCAATTTACAAATAATTCATGCATTCAATATAAAAAATGTAGTATAGTCTAAAAACTAAAAAAAACCCCAACCATTAAATTCACATAACAAAATAAAATTTCAAGTATATCTTACAACTTGAACAGACTAAGTTTTGCTAGTATAGAGCATTCATTTATGTAAGAACACAACATCCTTGTGACTATGTTAAATCAGTTCTTCACCTCAGCGAAGTAATTTTCCATCACTTAATCAATCTGTTCTCACAGCAATATCTGTCCTGGGTGGTGATAGACAGAGAAATCTGTTCAAAGACTTTGCTAGGGGAGCCCAAATATCAGAGGAGGGATTTGCTGGCATGCTGACCGTCACAGGCTGCCTTTGGCTGGCTGGGCAGGAATCTCATATGGTGGCGTCATATGGCCAGCTCACCAGGAAAGGTGAAAGTCAACGAGTTAATCCTGTGGCATCGCTGCTCAGGATAATGTCACAGCACAGAACCTTGTCAATAAGCCACATGAAACAACTGGAGCCAGCATGGGGTTTGAATAACCTTGATAAAAATGTTAATACCTGCCTCTTCAGGAAATGCTTCATTTGCTCAGTTTCATCAGTAAGACACAGGCAAGTTTGGAAAGGTTCTTATCCTGGATGTGGCCGTTTCTCAAACTTCTGCACCAACACCAGCATTGCTGCACCAGCTGCACCAGCACCCAGCATGTGAAGCTGATTGGCACTAAAAAGGAGAATTATCCAGCTGTGATTCTCTGCAAACACCTGGGATCTTACTGGCCATAAAAAAGGGCATGTGAACCTTCAGACTTGGATGCTTTTACAACTGTTCAAAATTGTCCTTGGTCAAGCCTCTTGACATTTTTTCTTGTATTTTAAATACAAGCTTCCACTATGAGCATTGAGACTCTGACCTCAACTTTCCTTCTTGCTGTTTTTTGCTTTTTTTTTAATGCTCTTTCACTTCCTCAAGTATTGTAAACTGGGGCATTCACTGAATACATTTGATTTAGATTTCAAATGCTTAGTGATTTAAAGTCATAAAAACTATTTTACTAATTAATTGTCTTTTTTTCTGCTGAAAAATGTCATAGAAATGGGTAGGAACAATTTTGCTAAATATCAGAGGAGTTTTCCTGATTCAGGTTAAGGGCAAAAGTTTAACTCATAATGTATTTGAACAAGATGTGCAAAAAAGCCACTGAGATTAGCTCAGTTGATTAGACCGTGGTGTTAATAATGCCAAGGCTGTGGGGTTGATCTCCATGTGGGCCCATTCACTTAAGAGTTGGACTCAATGATCCTTGTGGGTTCCCTTCTGTGATTCTGTGAAAAGCAAAAGTAAGGTCTATTTTTTGCACAGAATTGTGTATTACTAAAGTACCACAAATAAGTACCACTTCCGTGATGAAAAATTCATCATTAACACAGGAGGCTTAAAAAGTGATAGAAGTGGAAACCAGTGGTGCAAGGACAACAGGAGAGCAGTGTTGAGATTTTTCAGTTCCTTATGAGAGGGAGCTGAAGGAAAAGACAGGTCAGAAATAAAAAGCAAAGTGCTGGTTGATTACACTTACACAAAGAAAGAGAAAAAGTCCCTGGTACAAATATATTACTAGATGAGCCCATTGAGTTATTCTTGTAACTGATGCTAATTCAGAATAAATTTCTTTTTGGCCAGCTCTTCAGAGCTACAGCCCTCTCTCCATGCAGAAGGCTTTGGTGGTGCTCATTGTCAGCCTTGGGACCCTAACAACCTGCTCAGCCAAGGCTGATCTGTGCCACAGGGAAATTACAGGGATATTATTCCTTCTGTTGGCATCAACCAGATTTCTCACTGATGGATTTCCTGTGATAGACTGGTAACAGAAAGATAAAAACGGGAGATTTTTGTTAGAAAGAAGTTATACTTTAAAAGTAATGTGGGGAGATGCAAAAAATGACAGAAAGAAAGGGCTGTAACTAACAGACTATGCTAGTTAAAGTTATGAGGAAAAAACATAAGTTATTTAGGTGAAAAGGAAGGACTGCAGTTCTAGTTTTATCCACTTAATTAATTTCCAGCAGTCCTTTAAAGTTAGGGAAAGCGGAGAGAAGGTCTTTATCATCAACTTCATCCCGACAGTTTTGATCAGGACACAAACAAAAAATAATCTACAGTAAGGTGGAGTCAATCTTATGGGAAAATCAATTAAAAAGTTAGATTTGGATATCTTTTGAAGATAGCAAGCTAAATTTATGTATATATTTCTGCCAAAGCATCTGACTGACATTGCAGGGATTAAGTCTGCTTCTCTTTTGCTTCCCTGGTTCCACCAGGAAAGGAACAATGATAGTATTGAGCTGCTCTTCATACAAGGAAAAGACACATGACATACAAATGTTGAATTCTTTATGTCAATGATATTTAAAAGTACTTAACTAAGCATTGACTAAACCTCAAATAATAAGTACAATCAGTATCCAATTCCTAAAAAAGGAATAATGATAAAAAAAGGTATGGAAATATCAAGGTTAGGGTCATAGTGCTATATTTTATGCCATTTCATTGTAAGTTTTATAATTAGTAGCCATTATTTAGGCAATAAAGCAAGGTCTAGAAAAATGTGTCAGTGTAGGATGTCTGTCACAAATTGTGGCATGTTAAAGGTCAATGTTGAAGTGCACAATGCCCTTAAAATCTTATCATTAGTTTTCTTCATTTCTTGAGTTTTCACCAGTATCAACTGAATATTCATTTGAACTGACCAAGCAATTCCTTAAGTACAGTAGTACATCTAGTTTCAAGGAAAACATATTTCCAGAATTCAAAAGAAGACATTTGCCAAGTTTGATATGTTAATATTTGTGTTTAAAATATTTGCAAAGGGTTTTATGACCATTAATAACACTGCACTTCATCCACATGCAGATCTCCCTCTGGGAAAAAAAAAGCCATCTGTTCCTTTCAGCAGCATTGTAATAGTGTTTATATATGGTTCTAAGGAGATCCTTTCATAAGATTAAAATCTTAGATTTGTCACAAAATGGATTTATTTCTGTCACCATTATCAGACCTGATTATATTTTGGCACAAAGTGAAATGGGTTTGTGTTGTTTTCTGTCGAATGTTACAATTACAATTTTTTCACTGATAATGCCTTGTAAATGTAAATTTACATCAAGTATTGACCTTGTCATAATTCAGTCTTAGAGGAGAACAGCACTGATTAGAATGGCAAATTCCACAAAATAAATTGACTTTTACTCATAAATATCATGGGAGGTGGTATAAGTATTACTCGTTTCTCATGGTAATTTATAGACAATTTGGGAAGAAGAAAAAAGTTGTTGTCAAACTTCACTGAGATCACATTTACTGATGATTTAAATTTCTGAGATGGATTATATTTAAATAGAGAGAAAATATAAAAAAAAAAAAATTACACTGACACAGAAAATCATCATTATATCCTTTTGCAGTGCTGAGCTGTGCAGTTTTTAGAAGCCTTGTCACACAGAATAAGAAATTATTGTCCTAATTTTGCAAAGGGAAATTTGGCCAAAGGTGATTGGAGTGACTGGGAGCACAGCTGGTTTTTGGCAAATCTGTAATTCCACACATTGCCTTACCAGCCACCTCAAGCTACTGCTTCAGACCTGCTGAGCTGAACTGGCCACAGGAGAGTTTCTGCCAACCAGCCCATGAGACAGAGCAAACCAGGTTAGAAAAGACCTCCCTCCATCACTATATGAATTTGATTCTCTTTAAAGAGTGAAGCTGCTGCCACAAACAATATGATAATAAGTATGTATTTTAGGGCCAGAGATTAATTTGGTTTTTCCTGAGTTTGTGTCCTTTGTTTATAGTTATATTTCCCATTTCTGGCAAGTTCCAGTAAGTTCCAGCATCCCCAGTCCCCACAGGCAGTAATGTTTCAGCCCACCAAAAGCTGCAGATGGAGAAGGATGCCTCTCCATGCTGCAGGCTCACATTTGCTATAGCCAGGATGCACATCCACAGTGCTGAAAACATCCTGGTCCCCTCTCTCTTTGTGCATGTGAGGCTCCTGGGGGGACACAAGCCACATCAAACTGAGCTGGGATGTTGACAGTCACTACGCTGAAACCTGGCAAATAATGCGTGGGCATAGCTACAGACCAGCTAGGGCTCCACAGAACTGCTAACACTGCACTGGAAACCAGCAGGGTTTTTAATTCCTCTCTGGCAGGGAATTGAATTCTGAAAGTGTTTTCCTTGATAATGGACATCAAAATATAAATAACAAGTTTTTATGACATTTGTGACAAGATGAGGTGAATGCTGAGAAGTTACATGATCCACGGGGTACAAGTTCAAATCAAGATGTGATCCTGAAAGTCCTGGGTGACAAATTATAGGACTCTGGGAGATAATTTGTGGGAGAGTTTCATATAAATTTTGGATGTTATTCTACCCTTTGTGAGCCTCCTCTTTTTAGATATACTTTGAGACATGATATGGGAGCAGTGATTGTGTCTGGACTAAAGCAGCTGTAACTGTATTGTTATGTTTTGGTTTAGCCTCACTGTTTAGTGGTTATCACTTCTCAGACTGTTCCTGTTCATTTCTTCTCTACCTCAAATCTGCTTAAAGAATAACTTCAAAATTCTATTTGCTCCCATTTCTCTCTTCCTCGAGGAAAAGGAAAGCAGAGTGGGAGCCAAACATATTTAGCACAGATGCAAGATAGTAGAAACTAAGCAATTTTATCCTTGATTTAAGGTGAAGGGGAAAAAAGGAAACAAAAACAAAAGAAAACAAAAAAAAAGGGCTGCAAGATATGCCTCTTTTGAAAATATATTTAGATCTAAAAGGAAAACTATTCAGTTTTAACAATTGAATGCCATAATTGAGAACTCAAAAAATCTAGTTTTTGGAAATCTGTAAACTCTCTCTGAGGACAACATATGGTGCTTAAAGTGCAGTGTGACTGAATAAAGCTAATATAAATAGAATTATCTGTGTACAAAAAACCTGTCAGTAAAATACTTCCAAATCAAAGAAGCAATTCCTCTGGAAAAGCATTCCATTCTCTTCTTCAGCATGGCCTGGTTAAATCCCTGAATGTTTCAGCGCTGGTACATCTCTGATCCAAACACAGTATTGCAAGGTACAGTGTAAATCTATTAATGCAGAGTGCCATCAGCGTAAGATGACAGGCAGAAAACATTTGAAAAATGTTACCCCTGAATTTTACACTGCCACAACCACCTGCCTTATATACAGCTATAAAATACTAAATTAAAACTACCTGCTTAAGGGGTAGGTGATTTGTAAAACTACTCTATGGCACAGAAAACAGCTATTTTCCCCCACCTTCCCCTTAATTCACAGCTGTAATAAGTCACTTGAAAATTGTGTTATGTCTCTGGGCTAGACACAGGCACACACAAAATCCCAAACTTGCTGACGACAGTTCATGGGCTCCAACTGCATCCTTATGCATCTTACTCTCATCATTTCATTATACATGTAATATTTCTATCTGAATTACTAAAGACTGACATATAAAGTACTATTAAATAATTTACTAGAAGCTTATCAAACACTTCACTTAAAAAATAATCAATTGCCTAGTAAGCAGAATACATGTGTGCCTGGCAAAAGGTAAGTTCAACACATTTGTTACTTTTTATTTAAAATTTCTGATATACTTTTCTGCTTTCTAAACATAAAAATACACTATCCAAATACAATTCTTCTTTGATCAGGAAGAAATAGTGTTGGTAAAACTAAAAAATTCCATGTCCAAAATTCAGTTTAATATAAAAAAGGTCTTAGTTATGCTATATTTATATATAAACTCTGGGCCTTTTTCCTAATGTTGCATCATCATAATATGCAGCCTTGTAAAAAGGTAAGGAAAACCAGTTTTATTTAGCTGCGTGGCATGCTAAAAAGGGTTCTTCCAGAATTTGGGGAAAAAATAAAAAAGAAGAAATATCCATAGATAATCATAACATTTCTTTTGTTACTCCCTACTTGTGAGTGGAAAGCATGAGATAGTGCAAAGAGACACAAAAAAACCCAAACCAAACAAACAAAAAAAAAAAAAATAGAGAAAAAAAAAAGAGAAAAAATCACCCCAAAAAGGAAAAGGCACCACCAGAAAGTCACCAGGTTCCTGACAAAACCTTGAAAGGAAAACTAGCACTCTGCATTCACCTGTTTCTCATCCAACCAGGAAATGTACAACAGCAGTAATAAGTGCTTTGAGAACTTCTGGAATTGCTTTCTTTTATAGCATTAATGAAGAATGTAATGCTGCTTTAAAAAACAAAACAAAACCAAACTGAAGTCCACAGTATATAATTTTTCACTTAGTACTTTCATGCTTAGTATAATATTCCATTGGCACTGGAAATAACACAAAAGTTATTGACTCAGTATAAAATAAAGCTTCTCAGTTCAACATCGCAACAATATTTGGGCTTCATATACGCACAAAAAATTATTCATGTTTCCAAATAATAATAAGCTTTGTCTTAGGGAAGTATTCTCCTTAATGACTCTAGGAAGCCAGTTAGGCTGCATACCAGCTTGTACTTAGCTCCAGCTAGATTGCCTATTTTAAAGTAATAGGATTACGTGAAAACTGAGACGAAGTTACTTTCTTATTTCATGTATTCATAGAACTGTGAATTAATTGCTAGTGGTCCCTCTGTTTTTCTTAATGTCACTGAGAAAAGATGCTTGATCTGTTCTTTCTTTTTTTTCCCCTTTAGATATCAATTTAACAGCCAGACCCTGAAATGTCATATGGGTTTGTCTATCTACCTACCTAGCCAGCTAAAAAACTAGCTTTTTGTAGGTCTAAGCATGCAATTGTGAATGTTGATTATTTACAGTGTTTTGGGCTTCATACAAATAAAAGATGTTTAGCAACTCATGGAATGGATCTTGCTCCTCTTGTACACAAAATTTGCTAGTCTAAAAACTCCAAAGAAGGTTGCCACTTACACAATTTCTTCTAGCACTTGCCAATCACAATTAAAACAATGTTTGGGACAAAATAGTGGTTACTGAAGTGATTTGACTGTCTAATCTTGCATTCCCATAATACTGTTGGAGCAGTGGCTCTGTAATCAGACTCATGAAAAATTAAACAGTAAGACTTTCTGCAAAGTGTTTCAGCCTTTTGTGTACAGCTGAGGGGTTTTTTCAGGCTATGCTTTTTTGGCCTTATGGTATCTTTGACTGCTTTCTTTCTTCCATTAATCTTTCAGCAATCCAGACAGATGCACTTCTGTGCCTCTCTTAGTCTCTTGACCCTGAAACACTGATATGTTACAAAGCATATTTATGCTCTGGTTCCAAGAAACCCAGATTTTCCTGAGGTAAGACATCGAGGGCAGTTGAGCTGTGGTATGGCTGAGTCCTTTACAAGTTTCAGATGGTAAATATTTAATTGCTCCCCTTTGTTGTCTTTCTTTCTGCTTTTAACAGTATTTCCAAGATATTGTCATTCTAGCAGCAGGCTGTGACTAATTTGTACCATCTTTTCAGTTTTCTGTTTCCTTCTGATTTTGAGAATACTGGCTGCAGCCTATTAAAAGGTCTCTTTTAGCTCCCATAAATACCCCTTCCCTGTAAAGGTATCAAATTTCTTTTGTCTTTTTATGAAAACAATGATAAAGTTTACTAATAAACATGGTTGTTTAGTGTTCTTACTATAACTTTTTAGCATTACATTAATGGACACTATGTTCTACTTAGTCAAATTAAATAAAACCTCTTCCCTGAAAGATGTGCTATGCAACAATTATTAAGGAAAAATCCCTTGGAGGGTTTAGGAAGTGTGACATTTTGGTGTGATTTATAGAAGTAAGTCTACAGACAAAATTGTAGACCAAACAGAAACTTAGCACTTGTAGAAGTCAGGAACAAAACCCCATTTTCTTTGCCATGAGTTAAATGCTCCTGCTGAAGGGATGGTAGGTTTTAGGAAAATGTAAGGGAGAAAATCTACAAAATCTGAAGGAAGTTTATGCCTCAAGTATTGTCCCAATATTCAGACAAACCCCGAATGACGTGCTCTGGAAATGCCCTAAGCTGGAGTACCCTTTGTAATGACAAGAAATTCATCTTGTTCATCTTTAATTTCTATTATCCCCTGTTGCACTGTTTCTGCTCTTTCCCTTCTTTGCTCACATGAGCAATAAGCTATTGTATTGGGTTTGCATGGCCTGGATTTTGGTAGTAGGGGGCTACACACGTGGCTTCTCTGAGAAGCTGCTAGAAGCTTCCTCCATGTCCGGCAGGGCCAATCCGTGATGACTCTGAAGATGGACATGCTGCTGGCCAAGGCTGGGCCAATTTAGAAATTCTGTTAACACCTCTGTGATAACAGATTTTTAAAAAAAAGAAAAAAATATTTTGCACAGATGTAATTGTGGCCAGAGAAGAGTGGGGTGAGAACACGTGAGAAGAACAACTCTGCAGACACCCAGGGTGGTGGAGAAGGTGCAGGAGGTGCTCCAGGCACCAGAGCTGAGATTCCTCTGCAGCCCCTCGTGAAGACCATGGTGAGGCAGCTGTGCCCCCACAGCCCATGGAGATCCATGGGGATGCAGAGATGAACCTGCAGCCTCTGGGGGAGGCCCACGTGAAAGAAGGCATATGCCTGAGAGGAGGCTGTATGGAGACAGGAGCCCATGCTGGAGCAGGCTGTCCTTAAAGGACTGCACCCTGTGGAAGAGTGACCCATGCTGCAGCAGTTTGAGGGGGGACTGTTGCCTGTGGGATGAACCCACCAGGGAGAAGCTCATGGAGAAATGTATCCTAAGGGAGGGACCTCACCATGGAGCAGGGGAATGACTCCACCCCCTGAGCAGCGGCAGAAACCACAGGTGATGAACTGACCATTACCCCCATTTCCCTGTGCCTGTGCAGTGCTGGGGAGGAGGTGTAGATGGGAAGGAGAGAGAGGTGGGGGAAGGTATTTTTGAGGGTTTATTTTACTTGTCATTATCCTTCTCTGATTTTGTTGGCAATAAATTCACTTCATATCTCTAATTAGAGCCTGTGTTGCCCTTGATGGTATTTGATGAGTGATCTCTCCCAGTCCTTATCTCAGCCCATGAACCCTTAATTAAATTTTCTCTCCCCCATCCAGATGCAGAGGGGAGTGAAAGAGTGGCTTTGGTGGGTGCCAGGAACCTGACCAGTGTCAAACCACTACAGTTATCTAGCAGCAAGCAAAGCAGCTCCCCTTGGGGAATAAATGAACCTTGTTTTCTATTTATCTGTGTACTTTGCAAATTCTCTCTGGTACAATTTCAAAATTAATCTATTTTGGTTATGATTTTCCTGATGAAAGAATGCAAGTTTAGAGTTTGTCCTTTGACAGACTTGGAATCATTTGTTTCAGATGATGAATGACTGCCATTTGTTGTCTCTTGCTGGTTCTTTTTGCAATGATTGATGCCCAAAAGCTCCCTGAAGAGAATAATTTAGAAGAGAAAAGATTCTGCAAACAAATATTTAAGCTAAAATGACAAACAGAAGGAGTATAGTTAGTAAAACAAAAATAACCTAAGAAAGGACTGTGAGATGTTTTGTATTCTTTTGTCTGTGAACGATAAGATTTTAAATCTGTTGTTGTTCTCATTCAATAAGGTATTTAAACAGTACCAGAAATGCTTAAATTAAAACACACACATGACTTACTCAGTGTTATAAAAAATCTCATCTCAAATGATAAAAATTCTGGCCTTTTTTTTGTCCCTGCTCCATGCTGTGTTTCAAAGGAGCTACTGTCTGGCCTCATCTTCAATCACCAGGTACAATTATTACAGTACTCTTTCTACTAAAAATAAATGGTACAGAAGAAAGGTCATAGTCTGGTGACCCAGCAAGGACAAATGAAATGTTTTTAAGAGAGACCAGTAACTATAATTTCTCTTATATGTTGTATATTGGACCTCTTCAGTAAGGAAATCTTGTTATATCAGAAATCTGATCGTTACCAACGTCCATTTGAAGCCTCAGAGAAATTATTAGCGAAGGATTTATGGCAATTTTTAATTGCTTTCAGAAAGGTACATCATGTTTGCATCTGGGACTCAGCATGTAGAACAGCTGTCCTGATAGAGTCCTTGTACTAGCATGATGACATCCAGCCAGCTCTTTAAAACATTAAAGCATCTGGTTCACATTTAATTTTTGGACTCAGATGACTTGTCTCTAAAATGCATTGCATTTTAGTGTAGGGTATTTCATTCATTATTTATTGTACATAGGTGTTCAAAAAAACAGCAACTTTTTGTGTGCCACAAAACCCTCGCTGGCAGTACGGGCTGTTTACAGGACAACACATCAACATACATTTTTGGCAAATCAAGTAGATTAAAAAAGCAAAAGCAGTTTACTCTGAATTTAATGAAAAAACTGATTGAGCAGATTAAATACCTGAAAAATACTGAATTTCTTACTGGAAGATTGACATTACTGTTCTACTAGTGCTCTGACAACTTACAATGTATATCTAAGCTGAATACATCGCTAACTCTGAAACTCCTTTCCCCTGTCACGGGCATAATGTGATGCTAACAGCAGCTAATGCATGTCATCCTTGGTTTGTTAAAAGCGAATGATCAGCATGAAATACTATAATTTCCTAATTTTATTTCTGAGGGCAATGTATCTGGTATGAAAGAATGAATAAAAAGCCTGTTGCCTCATCACCTGTTGCCTCATAAATCTGAAGACTATTTCCAGTTCCAGCTGCATAGAAAAAAAATATTTGAGATACAGTGATTCCACAAGCAAAATGGTGATGCAATGGAGCTTGAGTTTTGCAAGCACCACCTTTTGCATTATTTACATATATTGACAACGCATTTGGGGGTTTGTCAAACCAGCACTTCAGCTTGTAGGAAACAGAACAGCCTTGTGTTAGAAGATTGGCTGAGGGGTAGTTGAAATACAAAAAATTCCTTAGCAGCAACACTTTGAGATCATCAGGTGATCCTGCCATGGCAGGGGATTGGGAGCTAGATGGTCTTTAAAGTCCCTTCCAATCCATTCTGTGATTCTAAGGTTCTATCTACAGTGAAATAATTTCTTGAAGAATCTTAAGCAAATTATTTTGTTATTTTGCTACAGCATCATAGCAAAAAGATGGTTGTGTAGCAACATTATATTGATTTGCTAATATTCCCATGACAAGAACCCTTAAATTCCATATATGCTATGGATACCAGTTTCCCAACCTCTCCTAACATCAACGATGATGACAGTGTGATCTTTTCCTCACATTATTAAAAATCACTAGAAAAACATAAAATTGCAAAACTATTGCAAAATGAGAGATGCACTTGCATTTTCCAAGTTTATGAAATGAGGTGTTATATATCTTCGGTCTTCATTGCAGAGAGAACCCAGTTCAACAAAGGGTATGTAGAAGAACTGTTCCCTTTTTTTGTCATGTAGTATATGAATTTCAATCACTGGGATGAGTCCAAATTATTTTACTTTGTTTTTATTCAAAACTGGAATTAAAATTAGTATCTAATATACTAATATATATAAATACATGTACTTTTATATTTAATATATGATACATTATGATAAGCAGCAAGCAATGGGAATTTTTAAGACACATTACAAATCCTAAATTTCAGGAATATGCATTTCAAGGGATACAGATCTCTCCAACTATACTGTTGTGAGAAATTAAACTGAGTATAATGTTTTAAACAGATAGTTTAAAGTTCTCAAAAGAAACAATGTTTATGTTGGCAGAAGAAAATACAATCTGAAGGTGCAAATCACAAATAGCCTTCACTCAGCAGTATCATATGACTGACTAGAACTGAAGAAGATAAAGATGAGGTTTTTCAGGTGTCTTCATACAATATTGAAGCCCAGCATGACTTTTGAGTCATAAACATACTTCTCAAAGGACAAAACTCTTTTTTCTTCTGCTTTTGAGGATGGATAGCCCAGAGAATTTTCTAGTTATTTTATTCTGGCTGTAGGAAAATACAGAAAATTTCTTTCTCCTAACTTTGATGACTTTTTTTTTTTTTTTAGTTTTCTGAGCCATTTAAAATTTTCACCAGGGCTCCTTGAATTAGCTCAGTTTATTAAAAAAAAAAAAAAAAAAAAAAAAGGATAGATGAAGAGAAATAAAAATGCAGATGCCATGGGACAAAAAATGTGTCCAGCAGCTGATTTTACTGTTGGATCTTCCTCTGAGGAATCCTTGCAGAGTGATGCTGATGCTCTCCCTGGAACATGCCACTCCTAATTTCATCTCTGCTCTGACAAACTAGTGTTTGAATGACTGCATAACCTTTAGGGAATGGAAGGCATCAAGAAGGAAGGAAACACTCCTACTGATTCTTCTCCAGAACAAAACAAATCAGAAAATGATTCACTTTTTAATAGAGTTAACTCTGCTGTGGACACTTTGTGAAGAATTGTTTGAAGTGCCAGAGTGCTGGATGTCAAAGTGGTAAAATTCCTGACAGGGGACATTACGGTGGTTGTTAATCGCCAAAGGGCTTTGTATAGGCAGCTCTTGGAAAAGATATACACAGGCGGCATCCCTGTTACTGTCATGGCATTGCTGTATAAAATTTATTGACCCTTAGTTGTTAAAAGCCCTCTGATCCAGAGCCTGTTATCTTCCTGCAGTCAGGAATAAAGCAGAGAGACGTGGTTATGCCTTTAGGCTGATCAGCTGCAAGGAAGCTGGCAGGAGCCAGAGCTCGGGAGTGATGTCTCCCCTGTGCCTGTACATCAGTGAGCAGGCTGAGTGCACTGAGGCTGGATCCTTGGCAAGGAAAGAAAACATCTGATGCACAGGTACCTACAGAAACGTATATACACCTTTGATGCAAACCCTGGGACTGGCCATGATCTAGGATTATGTTTCCCTAGACAAAGTGAAGATATTGCTTAATATTGAAAAAAAGAGTTATGCACAGCTACTTTGGAATAAAATAGTTCCATAGTGCTTTGGTAGCTGCAATGGTGAGAACAAAAGGAAATACTACAGAAATGTATAATTCACATAAAATCTGAGATGCCATTGTTAATAATTTCACTGCCATCCCACTGCAACTGCAGAGCAAATAATACATATCTCCTAGAATTTACAATTGTTGGTATGTGTACTGGCCTCAGGAAAATAATTCAGATGTATAAGTTGCCTTCGGTGCTCCCTCTCCTCAACCCAATCGAGGTGCTTAGGCAATTCAGTTTTCAATTCAATTATCAGTTTTCAATTTATTTTTCCCAAAATAAATATTACGGGAGTTAAATCTAAACTACACAGGTAAATTTAAAAGTTAAAATGTTTAAACCTTAGGAAAATGCAACAACTATTTAACCCAATGTTCTGAGTTTTAAACAATTTCTTTTCTTACTTCAAAACATATCCTTCACTATTGCTGTTGGTACCATTCCTACTGTGCTGATTTATCAGTTGTTTTATGTGCCTTCTGTTTGGGACTGGAATTATCCTACATTCTAGTTACCCACTTCAAAGACTGCAAGCTCTTCCTGACTTAGCTCCTACCATGATGCTAGTGAGCCTAACTTTCCTGGTTTCTCCTCTGCACGCAGAAAACAGTCTTGTTGCACATGAAATTAACAGAAAGTATTGCAGAGCTAGTAGATTCCCTAATTTCTCAATTTTAGCACAACTGGTTAGTTCAAAGTTTTAAATAAAAAAAGAAGAAACAGGGTTTTTTTTTCCTGATAGATTTCAGATTTCTCTGGAGTTATTTCAGTGGCCTCATAAAATACAGAACCTGAGGTCTATTCACTTGGATTTTCTTTCTTTTTTTCCATGCTTTATCCTCTACAATCGCTTGATCTTTAGCCAGCTCTGAAGAGCCAGCTCTGGAAAGGTGGTGACTTTGCCATACTTTGTAAAGCTTCTCAGTGAAATGCACAAAACACCAAGGACTATGGTAAGTTAAAAAGCCACATTAAGTCTTTGCTTTCCTGATTGTGCCTTTACATAATGTGTCATGAAAATGCAATGCATTTCCTGAGATAACACCACTTAATGCCATGGTAGACATCCTTGGGTATCCCACTCAGCTTCCCTGTCGAGTTCTGGTACAGCATGAATCTACTTTGATTTTACTTTGTCTGTGTTCTACAATAGATGTCTCAGAGACTGCAAGTGATGTCAAAAGATATGAGACATCTTGTGCTTGGACAACTCAATCATACCCCTAAAGTTTGTTGTCTAATTGCATGAAACCATAGCATAACAATATTACACTTTAAGATCTTGTTATGGATGAAAGGGAATATGAATTTTAAGTGGATCCAAGTACTTTAGGGTACTTTAGGGTCTTGATAGTGGAACCAAAATGCAATGAGCGCTTGCTATTCGCCTAGTTAGAGCACTGCTAAGTTACTGTCCAAATAAATAAAAAAATAACCTTTATTGACAGTATTTTAAAACTATTTAGCTATATATTCACTGCCAAGTATCCATCGTTTTTCTTCAGTGTTAAATTTACCCTTGAAGGTGACCATCTGGATCCCAAAATTCAGAGTACCCATCAAGGAATTTGGAGGGGAACCAACATTATTAGTGGCATGCTGAGGGCTTTGCTGGGAGGAATGTGACATTTATGGTGGGATTTCCTTCTCTTCAATATTGGATCTGCTCAGGGCTATTTTTTTTCATGTTTTCTTCAAGCAGTTTGCTTACTTGAAGTTTTTTCTCCACTGGATCAGAGCTACAGCTTGATGATCATCACCACTTCACTGTTACGGATACACAACAGCATCTCACAGGCCCAGCTATCAGAAACGTTTTTTTCACTTGTTCTGTAGAGACTGTACAGGTTTGCTAGATCTTGACCACATTTGCTATGCATGGAGATAAGCTTGAACAAGGCAGGTAATAATCTTGTGACAGAAAGACAAATGCTGTCACAGCAGAAACAAGCTAAAATGAACTCTAGCCAAGGAGAGTCCCAGCAAGTCCTGATGGCAGTGCTGGTGAGTTAGCACGTAGCTTCATTTTTCCTGAGCTGCAGCTGCAGCCAGCATCCAAGTTTTGACCAAATTTCATTTTGTCTGATCTCTCCATGGCATTTAAAATCAGATAACTGGGCTTTTGTTGATGTAAGAGCACTTGCAGATGGAGAAACAGATTAAAAAAAAAGTGGTTAAAGGCAGAGACAAATCAGGAGTGAAATGAAGGAAGAAGTACATTAAAGGGATTTTTGACACCTATAAAGCATGAGAAAGACTCAAGTGTTTACCCAGTTTAGTTCCCAAGTCATGTGGATACATATTTATACACATGCACGTAAAAAATACATACATATACTTGTAGGTTTGTTACAAACCTACTGCACGTACTGCTTTGAAGAAAAAAGAGAGTTTATTTTCTGAACTGGAGGACTGTTCACACTTGCTTATGACCCAGCTGTATTTCCCCAAACTAGATCACCAAAGGAACTAAACCCACAAAACCACACAGCAAACAACAGATGTGAATGAACACAGAGAAGGCAGGTGGGGAACACTGCCAACTACCCATCTGGAATTAGTTTGTTGTGGATCTGGAAATTTCACTGAAAGGGTGGTTAAACACTGGAACAGGCTGCCCAGGGAGGTGGTGGAGTCACCACCCCTGGAAGTGTTCAAGTGACTTGATGCAGCACTTAGTGCTATGGTTTAATTGAGAAGGTGGTGTTTGGTCAAAAGTTGAACTCAATGATCTCAGAAGTCTTTTCCAACCTTAATGATTCTTTGATTCTGTGATTAAAATAATGGTAGTGGATGCACTCCTGTTCAGTTTTCTGCTGTTCTAGGAATATTCTAGTTTGTGTCTCAGAACTGGCTAAACTGCCCATCTTTCTGTTACTAAATACATGTACGCAGCTCCAAAATTATACCCTACAGCAGCTGCAGGTTCATATACCACTACATCAGCAGTGTTAGGTAATGTCTTAATGCACCACTGAATTCAAAGGATAACTCTGTGACAAACAGAAACCAATTTAAAACCTCACCTTTACTTTTACCAGCATAATTACAGGGAAAAAATCTAAATATTTTAAATATGAATTAATTTTTTTTTTTCCCCAAACATTCCTGCCTCCCACTTAGTTACAATAATCAGGTATTTATGTATTAAGGCACATGGGGTTTACAAGGGATGGAAGATAATATAACCTATGGAGGACAAGCCTTGGGTACTCTCAGAGAATATATAGGGAATTTATAGGGAAGTGAATCTCAGTAGGAAAGATCCTTGCCCAAAGAGATCGTCTTTGTTGTGCCAAAGCCAATTGCGCTGATTGATGTGGTTGTTACTACAGGAAATTCTCTCCATTATTTCTTCTTGCATCACTGGTTTTTATCCCTATTTCCAAAATGAATTTATGCCATTGTCTTAGGGGGCACAGCCTGTAAAAAAGATGACAGGAGACACACAAGATTATGAAATAACATAATTAAGGTCCTGGACAGCGATGTATAATTTCAAACAAAACCAGATCTCTGGAGTGGAAGTTCAGAAAGATCCTGAACATAAACTCCTGATTTTTATGGACTTGTTTGCTTGAGTGCTCAATGTTGGGCTTTTGTCTTCAAATTTTGTGAATTAATTTGGCTCTCCTCATAATTCTTCCAGCACATGTACTGGAAAATAAATGTTTCACGTGAGCTGGTTTACCTGCAAACTAAAATTTCTTCTGCTGGAAGATGAAAGCCATTACTTACGGCAGACTAATATCTGTAACATTATAACTACTGTTTGCTCTATAAAATTTACTATGCAAGATCGTAAAACTATTTTTATGTGAATTACAGTTTTAAAATAGATTTAAATACTAAGAGTATTTTTCTGTATGTGATTATTTTTGAGGATAAGCTAAAACCAAAATCTAAATTGACTTAGACACCCATAAGGGGCCATTCAAAGGGCCTGTAGCTAAAGAAATAGGACAAAAGTCAGTACTTCTTGACAGCCCAAATTTTCATTAAATTCTTTTCCAAGGCCTCTCCAATTATTATTAAAAGCCTATTGCACATACTAAATTATTTAAAAGTGCTATTTTAACAAGAGAGACAGTAATTATATTAATACTTTACATAGAAACTTCTCAACATTAATTGTCAAAAAATGTGCAGACAGTAAAGTACATGTAAAGGGATCTCAAGTTCCAGAAGATTATGAATTTCTCATAAATAAAGCTTTTTTTTCTGTGCAAATTAAAAATATCCATCTAATCTCTATGTCACTGTATTTAAGGTAACCATGTGAAGTGTCCTCTGTTAAGTCTAAGGATGTGCCTCTGTGCTGTTCAGACTCTATTGCGCATATTTTGGCAGAGACCTCCTTAATTCAGGTTTTGAATTGGAAACAAAGTTGCAATCACTGAAACTACAGTTCCCCATAGAGGTAAGATATAAGCAAGGTATTTTGTGAGTGTGGGAAGGTGTTATTTTACCTTTCTTTTAAAATAAATTCTGCAAACATTAAAAAATTACTAATAATTAGGCAGATAAAATGGCATCAGAATCACTGCATTTACACAGGCTCCTCTGTAGGACCACTGCTGTAAGTGAACAAGGATAGACCTAAGTTTCCCCATGTTTCTATCTAATACTTTAGTAGATATCCAGGATATTAGTGTTTTTGTTCTCATCTGACTTCCCAGCACAAGTCCGTCTATTTTGTCTTCCAGCCGAGACACCTGGGGAAAAAATACCAAAACAACAAACCACACACACTCACAAAAAATAACAGGTCTAACATGCATAAATAACACCACTGTGTTACAATAAACACCATCTTTGGATCACCCTTTTCCACCACTGTTGAGCCCCGCTCCTTACTTGGCAAGATTATTTAAAAGGGGTTTAATTTACTATTCTTTCCCTGAGCTGGCACGAAGGAGAACTCATCAAAAGTTCCCAGGAGACTAAAAAACCCCAAACTTTACTGACAAACTTTAGAAGATCAGGAGTTTGGCAAAATTTTGAATAAAAATTTCAATCAAAACAAAGCCTTTCACAAAGCATTGACTTAGCAAAACATGACCCATTGTTGGGGTTTTAGTTTTGTCCTAGTTTTTTTCTGTTAGAGGAATTTTCTCCCATATGCATGTTGCTAGGGGACAAATGACCATACTTAAGAAAGACAAAAGCACCCCGTTTTTGGGGGTGGGGTGGGCCTGGCCACTCTTTGTTTCACCTGGGCGTGTTGGGAGTTCGCTCTCAGCGTCTGGAGAGAGAAGCCGCGGAGAGAAGAGCTGCTGGTTCCCGTTTTTTCGGCGTCTTTCCTCTCTGCTGGAAACAACACCGGGATCCCAAGGCTGCTTTCCCTGCCCTGCTGGAGGCTGGGGGCTGGGGCCGCCCTGCACCGCTGCTGTTTTGAGCCTTCGCTACGCTGTAGCCGTGCTCACCCTGCCTGCCTGGAGCCCCGGGGGGTTCCCCTTTTGGATACATCTCGTCTGCCACCCAGGATTTGTGTTTGTGCCTGCCGTCCGGCCTTGCCATTTCCAGCCTGCTGTTCCGGGAGTCCAGGACCGGCGGCCCAGGGTTTGTGAAGCCTTTGTTCCATCCTTCCCCGGGATCCCAGGCTGCCAGTGCCGCGTGCTCCCCGAGCTCGCTCCGGAGCGCCCCCTGCAGCCGCGGGGGAACCATCGCACCTGCCCTGCTCACCGGGAGCCGCCAGCGATCCCTGCTGGCTGCGAGCGGAACTGCACCCGAGGGGGAGTAGCCTGACAGCCGAGAAGGCTGGGACTGGGTTTGTGTTTGCTGCTATTGTCATAGTTGTTGTTGTTTTGTTCAACTGGTTATATATCTATCTATCTATCTATAAATATATATATAGTAAAGAACTGTTATTCCTATTTCCCACATCTTTGCCTAAAGACCCTTGATTTCAAAATCATAATAACTCAGGGGGAAAGGGGTTATATCTGCCACTTCAAGGGGGGCTTCTGCCTTCCTTAGCAGACACCTGTCTTTCAAACCGAGACACCCATCCAGCCTTAAATTACCCAGATTTAAAGAAGAAATTGTGAGCAGAAAAGGAGAGAGAAAAAGAGAGAGAGGAAAACAAAATATAGCTCCCACGTTGGATCCTAGCATGGTGTCAGCTGCCATAATATCCAAGAGCCATAGGGACACCTGCAAGTCTTGTGCAATGGATTTTGGCTTCTCTGGCCTCCTGTGGTCACCCCTCCGCCCAGGAGAGCCTTCTGGTCATCCAGAAGGTTGGGGCTCCAGCAGTGGGCTGTGGGGCACTGCTTCCAGTGTGCCAGCGCCAGACAACAGTTCTGGGCTGGACTCGAGACTCCAAGGGGATGGGGTGTAGAGCAGTGCGAGGTCCCACTGCTGCAGAACTTGCCCTGCCCCCTCCCACACACACACTTGGGTTTTTTGAGCCAGTAATCCTTTTCTCCAGTCTCTCACATCATATGTAGTACAATCCACCATACCTCTGCTCAGCAACTGAACATTTTCCTATTTGGAATATGAAACACAAATCACGCTTATTGCCAAAAAGGCTTGATGTCTCTGTGTGTTCTGTTAAACATAAACCAGAACCCCAGCTATCATACTTTTATGGATGTACCTGAAAAGATGAGTTCTAGAGCCTAGAGTGTTTGTGTGTAACACCGTATCTTGTTATTGTGAGTAATAGTCTACATTTATTCTTTTATATTCTACAGGAAAACAAGAAAATTTCTTATATTTGTGATATATAAATTATATACACTTAAAAAAATTCCTAAAACACGTGCAGCTCTAAAATACCTGATAAAAAATTCTTATCAAAAATGTGTGTAGGTAAATATCTGCATAGGGAATCCTGCATCAGACTATATTGGTGAGATTTTGTATAAAATTTATGAGCAGAAACAACTACATTCTGGTAAATTAGCATTTGGTGGCAGATTAAAAAGCAAAGAATTGTCTTACCAAAAGATATTTTTTAGTATATATATATGCACACACATGTGAAGACTGCTTACATTTATTTGTTCATGGAGAGGTTCCAAACACTGGAGCACTTTAGTAAAACAGAAACAAACTGGCAGTGGGAGCTTTTAATTAACAGAGAAAGCAGCAGTTTAACAAGCCTTCCAAAACCTGTACAGGTCCATGTTCTTAAATGTAATTTATGTACACTTTTGAGTATATACCTTATTACGTACCCTTTGAGTGCTTAAATGCTTAAAACACTGGGCAGGCTGTAGCAGCACTTTGCCAAATATTTTAGCTGTAAGTAGTGTTATGTATTTGATTAAATGAACTAAATAACACTAGAAAAGCAGAAATTGAAATAGGGCCGGTGTCTTTTTCCAGACTGGGGATGCTGAGTGCCAGCATGGCAGTGTTCATGCTTTTATTTGTCTCCCCTTAATGACAGCAGCAAGAGATACACTGTTAGGAGCTGCTTTTATAGTGTGACTAACAGAATCACCAGTGCCTTTTCTCTTGTATAGCAATGCTTTCCTTGAAAAGGAAACTTGGGGTACATTCTCTTTAAAAAGGTTCAGTGGGTTTTCCCTCTTCCCTGGACTGTAAACACAATGTACATTTACTAAGAATCAAGTGTACACACAGCCTCTGGGGTGCCATTGTCTCACAGCTGTCTTGGAGGGTTGGTGGAGTCATGGAGATGTATCTGCACATCTCTGCAACATGAGGTACCACTGCACATCAATACACTACAGTGGTCCTCCTTTTTTTTTTTTAGAAAACATTGTCCTGTGAAAAAACTTTGCCTCTCTTTGCCTCCTAAAATTCTCATTGATTGGGACATATACCAATACACAGGCAAGATGGAAAAGCAAGTCTTCTGTCATGAATACTGGAGCAAAAGAATTAAAAGCCATGCATCTGGACATGACTAGGTAAACAAAACACCCTAGTCCAAGAAGTGCAAGCATGCCAGTCACTGAATGCCAGTTGCATCTTTAAACTTACAGAGTATTTCCATAGGGAACACTGTGCTGCCAACTCACTGATACTACCTCGGAACTGGGCATGTGCCTATTTCTGTTACCAGTGTGCAAGTTACTCTTATGTCCTAAATACATGCTTGTACACTTACAAATCAGAGAATTACAGAATTGGTCTGGACCTTCCAGACCATCTTGTTCCAACTGCCCTGCCTTGGGCAGGAACATCTTCAACTAGACCAGGTTTCTCAAATCTCCATTCAACTTGGCCTTGAACAATTTCAGGGGCATACACAGCTTCTCTGGGCAACTTGTTCCATTGCCTCACCACTGTCATAGTGAAGAATTTCTTCCTAATAACTAATATAAACTTGTCCTCTTTCAGTTTAAAGCCATTACCCTTTTTCCTATAACTACATGCCCATTTAAAACCCCTCTCTGAATCCCTCTTGTAGATCCTTTTAGATACTGGAAGCTGCTATAATGTGTCCTGGAAGCTTTCTATCCCTGCATACTAAGTATATAGAATTCAGTGAAAGATATCTCATGCTAAAATCTACCACATTATGACACAAAATCTGAGTTTGACTTAACCTTGCTCCTGTAAATTGGCTTTGACTCATCATTTACCTGTTATTTACACCCATTTATTTTTTTAGATGTCTTCAATGTGCAATTGAGTGCAAGAGGAACTCTAGAGTACCTGTGATTTATTCACTAATAGATGAAAACATTTAATGCAATATTTAGTCCATTATTAAGAAGAATATTAGCCAGAGTTAACACATGGAACTAAAATTCTTGGATTGAAACCTACTAGAAACGCTATGTGATTTCAATTTTTGTTCCACACCTGATTCAAAAACACTAGTGAAAGCCACCCTCTATTAATTAGCTCATTATTTCATCCTTTATTATCCAGCAACCATTATTTCATCCCTTAAAAGGGAAAACCGAGCTGCAGACAGGAGCAAGGGTGGGGAACCCCAAGATAATGAAAATGAAGTCAGGCTGCACAAGTGTAAATCTGTGATTCAGATGTTGTTTCCTAGTACAGACTTTCCTATTACAGTTTCTGTAAAGCCAAAGGAAGATTCCCTCCTAGAGCCTCTGTAAGCCACAAAAGGCAGCATCCCTCCTCTGGGTCTCATTGAACCTTGGCTCCATCAAGCTCATGTGTGCATCAGAACTAATCATCACTTCACTAGAAATAAAAGAGAGACAGAGTTGAACAATGGAAGATCAAATGTGGATGAAATTCAGATCAGAAAGCATAATTATACAAGTTTATGGTTCTTTAGAAAACTCATCTGAAAGGTGAAAGTTAGAGAAAGGCTGAAGGCTTCGTTTCAGAGACAACAACCTGTGTGCACTGATACCTACAGTGATAATGAGAAAAGGCAACAACAAAGGCATGTGATACATGTGAAAGATACAAAATGGCACTCACAGAACAACAGAAATCTAAACCGGGATGAGGGCAAGGTCTGACTTTGACCATGTAACACTGAGACTGAAAATGGAAGAGCACTAAATGGAAACTTTTGTGGTTTTCTGTAAAGAGATTCAAATTGGTAACATGCACACCAGCTTTCACTAAGGGTTGCAATGTGTCCAAAACCAGATCAAATGAAGATGTGATCCCACAAACATCAATCTGGTTTTGAAGTCATTTCACTTCCCTTGTCTACAGAGTTTTCTTCAAAAATCTATACTTTAATACAGAGCTACTGCTGTGTTTTCCATATCTCGGAGGCAAAACACAGTACTCCAAGTCTCTTAAAAAGGCATTTTTGTATTTATATAAGTTGGTTTTAATGCAATAAATTTCTTTTCCTTCCCCATTCACAAAGCCAGTGGGAACCAGAGCCACAAAGCTGCCTTTTGTTACTGAAAAGATGCCTTAGGGAACCTCTGCACTGCTGCCACAGCCTCTGTGATAGATTTGAGATCCCAAAACCAGAGCCATAACATTGTGCCTTTGTGGTCAGGACATCAGGAGCAGGTATTTCGCAGGCAGTTGATTTAATTCTGAAGACAGGTGCTGAAGATCTGCTTGCTTTAAAGGCTGAGGTTCCCACCAGTGTCATTACCTGTAACTCCATTGTGATCACAGTATTGAGCATTTTCCTCCATTGCGGATGCTTTGCTGACAAGCTTTTCTTCAAAACCTTAGTGAAGTGCCCCCCAATTACTATTTGGAATATAATTGCTAAGGTAGCATGGTTTGTGACATAACTATAATGTTGTCAGTGTTTGAAAAAGAACACATCTCTCTAAAAAGATTAACCTGAGTTGAACTGAGCGTGTGAAAAATATGAAGCTTTTTTCTCCTAAATACAATGATTTCTTTCTTCCTCAGGATAGAGTTTTGTTAACTAAATGCATGTATATCTCCCAAACAGCCAGGTTGCATTCCTTTCTTGTTTAAATTTTTGTTATTTTTCATTAAATAATAAAAGCATTGCCTCGTTTATAATTTCTTCAGATATTTGTTCCTTCTGCAAAACCACTGATATATTTTTTAGTATTTTACTATTAAAAAAAAATAGTATAATAATTTCATGATAGAATGCTGTTTTCACATAATAAACCACATTTCATAGCTTAGCAGAATTGCCAGGGTGAACATTGTCAAGTGTGATCCATCCCAGTTAACTCAATATAATATGAAATTTCATTAGGGAAAGATGCAGCCTAAAGAGAGGACCCCTAAATCATACTCAGAGTCTCCAAGACAAGACTCATTTATGGCATTCTGGCTTAGCAGAGGCTCTTTTGAACACTCGTGAAAAGGCTAAAAGTTTTTTGTAGGATTTTGTTGAGTCAAAGGAAGAGATTTAAAGTTTTCAAGATAGGAGACAAAAGCTGGCAGATTTTGTAAAGAGCCTTCTGAGAGGAAGCCAATGTAGCTGGATTTTTTATTTTCTTTTATTTTATTTGAAGCTTCTGAAGGAGGAAGTGCTTATCTTGAGGGGTTCATGTACACACTCCTAGAAATCTCTCACAGGTAATTATTCTTTCCTAGTGCTGTATATCTGTAGAAATACATTAACTTTCCCTATTCTTTTTGTACTGCAACTTGGACTAGCTTAACAAAAAATCCCTTCTGCTGGGGTTTAAAACTTGAAAAACTTTATTTCCACAAACAACCATCACCTGATAATTCCTTAGAAAATTTTATAAATGTAGACTTACAAACTATACTGAGGTACAGAAGGTCTGAAGAGTCCCTAATCCTCAAATTCTAAAAGTTTAAGTGATCTTCTATTAATTCATACTACAATACTCTGACTGGGCAAGAATGCAGGGAGCTTGTAGCTACAGTGTTTGTCTTACAAACACCTTTTGAGGTTTCCCACTGACCAAACTACTAGTGCTACACCTCCTGCACAACAGTGGCAGGTTCAGATGACCCAGTATTAGTCACAGCCCTATTAAAGAAGAAGTCTGGGTTAATTTCAGAGGGTTATTGCAAACCAAATCATACTTTGCATATACAGGACATCTACAATGCAGGCACCTGGTTTCTGTATGCTTTTCTCTAGGAATACAGACTAGAAATGTACAAGAACTCAAGTTGCAACAACCATTCTTCCATCAGAACATCCACACATCAACATGCATGGGTATCTTTATGTGCAGAGGTACACACAAACCACATGCTTTTCTTCTTCTCCAGCAACACTACTGTGGCATCTTTATGTAACAAGAATTATCTGTCATCTAGAGCCCTTTAGAAAGGTTAAGGAGTAGGGTTTTTTGCCTTGGAATTCACAAGCGTTGGAGAGTTGCCCCATATAACAAGAAATATTGCAGTCTGCAGACCTTGAGTCAAAGCATATATCTCATCACCTTTTTGGTAACCAGTGAAATAAAGAAAACATAAATTACCTAATTAGAAAAATCTTCAGAAATATTTCAGTATGTATGAAACATAGTTACTTAAAGCAGCCATCTTCACAGAAAAGTAACTGTCAGTGACTTAAAATAAGAATTTTTTTGTGTCGATAAAAGTGTTTCAGAAGATTTCATAATACCGGCATTTATTTTGACTGAGTTAAATTTAGGAGCTTCATATACTTTGACAAACACTGAAACACAAGTATCTGTGCATTGGGTATCAATTTATGACCAGATAAAAGTTATTTTCCACTTTTGATGTGAAAATTTGATCTTTCTTCTGTGCCATTGTAACAGATCATTGCAGGTGCCCATGCAAGTGGTGCAGTCTATTTATTGTGAGCGACAGGGCTAACTCCTTTCCCTCTCTCTGGTCTGCAGATACACACTCTTCTCCCAAAATAAGGTATTTGGCTAATTTTATATGGTGAAAGGCTCTTACTGAACAACACTGTAGTACAGTGTGCACAGGTGTTGGCTTAAGCAGCCAGTTAAATTTGGTAGGCAGTTCTTGGACTGGCCCATTGATCTGATTAGCTCTCGATCAGCTCATATTGAGAACCTCTCCACAGTCTATAAACATAAGTGAACTCTTTACTTTGCAACAGCCACAAAGTAAATTTATTTCAGAAAATGTACTTCCTTCTCCAGACACTCTGTCTATTCACCTGTGATATATAAAGAATCAATAAAAATCCTATCTCAGCCATGGTCCTAGCACTTCTGTAAATATGGGATTTTCTGCTCTCATGAGACTCCACCTGTGCAGCTCTGGGGTCCCTCAGAACAAGACAGACACAGACTTGTTAAAGAAGGGCCAGAGGAGGCCCACAAGAATGGTCAGAGGGCTGCAGCACCTCTCTTGTGAAGACAGGCTGAGACATTGGGGCTGTTCAGCCTGGGGAGGAATAAAGTTCCAGGGAAACAATTTATCAGCCTTTCAATAGATGAGAGACTTCTTAGCAAAGTCTGAAGTTACAGGGCATAGGAGCAACTGTTTTAAACTGAAAGAGGGCATATTTATACTGGCTGTAAGGAACATATTTTTCATTATGAGCATGGTGGGATACAGGTGGAACAGGTTGCCTTGAGAAGCTGTGGATGCCCTATAATTGCTAATGTTCAACGGCAGCTGAATGCGGTTTTGAGCAACCTGATGTGGGGAAATATATCCCTGCCCATGGCAGAGGGTGGGAATAGACAATCTTTAAGGTTTCCTTCACACCCTGACCCTTCACTCTAATACTTGTTATATGAGAAGTGCAATGGCAATGTTTTTCCAAAAGGCAGTAATACCAAATACTTTTTTTGCCTTTTAGCTGTTGGCTGTGTGCTCTCTTGGCTTTTTCTACAGATACTTATGGATTCCTGAAAACATTATTAGTGCAATTAATGAGAACTGGGACACATGATAACACTCTTATTATTCAGTTTTGATTGTTGTGGGGGTTTCTTTGTTACCATTCAAAAATATTTCTTATTCTTCATTGTTTTTATATAAACGGAATCTTGACTTGCATTCAATAATTTGCTGTACAGTTTCTTGTCAAAAAGATATTTATTAATGGAGATCTCTGATCGATTGCAGGACCTGAGCACCAAGCCTGCAAGCAGAAGCAATGTGCTGCTAATCTGGATGGCTTTTAACCTGGATATGTATTTCATCATGTTCTGGTCATTAAATCATCTTTCAAGTAAAAGATGCTTTTTCACTGGTGAGGGACAAGGCTTTAATTAGAACATTAAGACAGTTACTCTACACTTTCCTTGTGCTGGAAAGTACTTTAACAAATTAACTCAGGCTACTTAGTGAAAATAACACTTTTTTCAGACTTCCAATTGTTTTTTAATTTTCAAAATCTGTTTTAATCGTTTTTGATGTGCTGTTTCTGTTGCCTCCTCAAAGTCAGCACCATTTTGTTTATTGAAACAGGCCATTTTCTCATTCTGGCTCTCTGACAAATCAGAGCTGAGTACACATTCCCACCATTAGTTCTTTTCTCTTTGGAAAGCAATAGCACTTTAAAAAAATTGAACTGTACATTTAACATCATTAAGTAAACATAAAAAAATAAATTAAGGCAAGTTACAAATGACAGATATCTTTCAAGCTTGGTTTTTTGGCACTGCTGAAAAACAACATACAGAACCCCATCCAACCTGGCCTTGAACATTTCCAGGGGTGGGAAGGAAGCAGACTAAGTCACCTTGACTGATTTTTTTTCTTCATACCATCAGAAAACCCTACCCATGGACCCACTCTCTTTTCTCTTCAGGGGTATTTACGTGCAAGACACAAAAATAAACTATGAAAAAAAAATGAAAGAAATAAAAGTAGACCATTCCTATAGATAAAAAACAGCCAGTGCCTGGTAGCCTGGAAGATAAGGAAATTTTGGGAGATGCAGCTTAGCTGAATCCTCATACTGCTAAGCAATACTTTAGTTCCCCAAACTAACCTCAGTTACCGGGTGATATTGAACAGCTATCAATGATCGGCAGGTAAAGTTTTTTCTTTAAACTGCAAGTGAAACCCCTTAAGTTAATAACAGCAGTTTTGGTATGTTCCAAAGAGCTGGTGATTATTGTATTATTGAGTGGGATACTTATTCTTTATTCCTAGGAGTATAACTGCAGGGCACTTGTAGCAGAAAACGTGTTTTTGCAGACAAGAGTAATGTACATCAAATGACATACAGCTTGAGGACAGTCAACTGGAAAGCAACAAAAACTACCTGGGCCTTAAACCCCAAAACACCTAACTGAACGCTGGAGTTGGTGTATAAAGGATCCTGTTACAAGACTGTATAATTTTTTTAGTGTTTACTTAAGGTGTTTTCCGCTCCTTGGAATTAATGTGATTTTAGAATACAATAGTACACTTCATACAGGGAAGGGCAAACAATGCTCTGTTAAAATATTTTTGTACCAAATTTATCATTTTGAAGATCTGGATAAATTTCAGTCTTTAAATAAATCTTTGCCTGAAAAATACATGACATTCTACAAATTTTCCTGCCCAGGTACTAAATCATCAAAACTTGTAAGCACCATCAATTATTCACAGTGACTGTGGTACAAGCATAGATGCCTGAAGTTGTGAATTTATGGCATAAATTCAACCAGCTAAGAAGCTTTGAAAGAACAATAAACTCCAGTGTGTTTTGCTGGAAGATTGCAGTGGGAGCTTGCATAGCTCTTTACTGGCATCTGGATTTCCAAAAACAACAACTGTACCAGCTTGCAGTCAAATTCAGATCTATTTGGGAACAGAGTAATCTGCTAAACATAAGCATTCTCCTGCATCAGAGCAGTGATCAAATCACACCAGGTATATATAATTCAGCTGTCCAATTCTTTCTGCCATGCTTTGTGGCAAATTCTGTCTGCACAGATCCTGATTCACAAGGTACATATATACACACAACTTTAATCACCAAAATGGGCTATGGCAGGAATGTTTTGGCCTTCAGAAATTAGGCTGTATAGACTCTGAAGATTTTGTTATTCAACAAAAATTCTATGTAAAATCATAGAATTTTTTAGCTTGGAGAAGACCTCTATGACAATTGAGCCCAATATCAAAAGTATCCTAGAGAATTAAGCAAAAGAGCTGAGAAAATTCCACTATCAAATGATGAACCAATATTTATGAAACCACTGTACTAAGTACAGCATATGGTTTACAGCATCTCACATATACTAGAGTGCTAAAATTTTAACAATATTAAAACTTTAATAGCTTTTGGGTTAGTATTGTATGAAAGGGAGAACTGGCACAGTTCTTAATTTTTAACTCCTTTCCAGGAGTATCTCCAGCACAAGACAACAGTACAGAGAACCTGTCTAACCAGACAGGTTGCTAACATTTACACTCACTTCTCTCAAAAGGAACATAACATTTCCTCGATACGTTCCCACTAAAGAGAGGAGTGCATAGCCATGCTAAAGACCTCAAGCCTTCCATGTATATGATGTACTAGCTCCCAAATAAAGGAGAAATATCTTGACAGGAAAAACCTGTCAAGCTTTTTTTTGCCTTAGTACAAAAATTTAGATGCCTTGTTAATTTTCTTAAAAAATGTCTCCTGATATTTAAAATGAATTTGTCTATTTTTACTGTTAATCAATTTTATTTTATATACTTTATGAATCCTTAACTCTACAAGTGATTTTGCAGTCAGCATTTTTAAGTATTTCCTATAAACATGGATATACCTTTATCCAGAATATTTGACTAGTACTTAAATTCTGCATACAGCTCAAAGAATCAATTTTTTAAACTATATTTCAAACCACATAATTCCTAATGTGACATGGAATGCTGTTAATACATATTTAAGCAAAGCAGAGATATGTAAACAAACATATTTAAATAAACACGTATTATCTATTGTCTTAGAGGGTCATTTTTTATTAGTTCATTAAATAAAGCTATTAAAAATTGTATCATATAACTCCACATCTTGAATTAGGCAGCATTAACAATGTTTCTTTATATGGACTTTACATCACAACTTTCTTGCAAAACACTATTCATTATAAATTTGCCCCACTGTGGATCCTGTTTTGGGGGATATCCTTATTGATTTCCTAATTTATCTTCATGGCATGGATTAAAACGATACTACAAAGGATAGAGGCACTAATACATTTGAAAGTGATAAAAGGATAAGATCATAAATGCCACTTTTGAAGATATTATCTGTGCAGTCAATTCCATCTTTTGATATAGGGAAACTGTTGTCTTTGGTTCAATACACACAGAAAAACTGTGTTCTTTTATTTATGATATTCAAAGCAACTGCTGTGTCTTACATGAGCAGGTTGCATGTTCTAGTCTCATGCATCCACGCCATCTTAAACAAGAACAAAATCACATTTTATAAACATTCCAGAAATATATTAATATAAAAACAAGAAATTAAACATTCACATAATTCTTAAGAGAAATTAAAATGCCGTGGAGAACCCAGAAGCTCAGAATTGGAAGCAGCTCTTTCACACTCTTAGGAACACAAACATAGGCAATATCATCATAGCCTAAATCTATTGAACATTTCCAGCCTTTAGCCTTATTTCAATATGGCTACATTAGGTGATGTTTTCACCTAATTAATTTTCCTCTCTATTTGGATATAAGAAATAATAATGGCATTTTAAGAATCATCCCAATTTTAAGGATAGATTTTCACTATGGTCGTTTAGTACCTGGTCAATGGAAGGTCCATTATTTATATTTGGGATGACAAAAATGGCACAATACAGTGCAGTTGTTAAAAAAAATACCAGCACAAAGTAGGACATTCTAAGGGGAAAGGAAAGAAAAGACCTAAGAACTATCATATTTGAAAAGAAACCTTAAGCTAAATGTGACTGTTCTAGCCTTGTTATTGGTGTATTTAATAAAAGAATACCCTGGGAAGTAGAATAGCAGGTTATACAGCCTATGTAGAGACATTGTCAGGGGAAAAGGCTGAAGAAGACTATAGAAATATTCTATTGAAGTAAAAAAAATTGTTTACCTCACAGATAAATGAAAATGTTAAAAACTCCAATCTTTTTTTGAACAATGGTATTAAATAGGGATGTTAAACATGAGGTTTCCTGTTTTCAGCTGTATTTGCTCAAAGTAAAAAGAGATGGCATACACTTATATTTATAGCCTAATGTCCTGTGTAACACAAAATGTTATTGTATTCCATATCTGTGCCCAAAATTATTACTGTCTTTCTAAGACCCAGCACCTGGAAATGGAATGGAGGGTGGTGCTGGTCCCTTTTGAGGTTGGGATCTCTCTGGCTGAAGCTCTCCTACTCTTTTCCCTTCATTCTGTTCTGGCAGGCAGAGCTGAGGCAGCACAAGGCAGAAGCTTCCCTTTGTTTTCTTTTGTTTTTGTTCCCTGACATGGTTGCTTCAGGCAGGTCCCCAAGAAGCTGCATTTTGCAATCCTGAATTTGCTTCAAGGCAAATTCTGCAAATACCTCCCTACATGGAACAGCCCAGCTCCATACCATCACCCCTAACAAAGAACATGAATTTTAAAATTCTTAGATTAGGAGAAATGGCTGTATTAAACAGCAGCTTAATCTCTAACTATGAGAGTCTGTAAATTATTTATAATTATTTTTAGAAAGAGTTTTCATAATGTTCAAGTCAGGGCTCCACTGTACTGCTCAGAGAGGAACAGATCCACAGTTCCCCTGAGAAAACTGGGAATGACACATCTCCTCTCCAGGCATCCAAATAGGTGCCAGAAGTAAGCAAATGATGCATCCAATTCCTCCCCAGCATGCCTGGCATTTGCTATCATGGCTCATGGAGCTCATCTCTCCAATGTCCTTGGAGCAATATGCTAGCCTAAGGGAGGGATGAGAGAAGTAGCTGTACCTCCCACTGTAACTTTTTTCCTCAAGCAAGCAAGAATGACTCTCGCTGTCCTGCCAGCTCTTTATCTCAGGGAAAGACTGTGTTTCAGCTTATATTCATTGTTCACCATAAGGTCAGCTGACACTGGTGTCTGGGACTCAGCAACAACCAGCAAAGGCTGACTTTGCAATGACTTCTGCTTTAGCACTGTAGTCAAGCCCATAGTACATGCTCAATAAGCTGAACATTCCCTTCTGCTTTCACTAGACTTGTCCCTAATTTTGCTATTTGTGGAAAAAATACTTTCAATATACAGCCACACAATGTCTATTAGAGAATCTCACCTGTACAAGTGTCTCCCCAGGAACAACAGGGTGTGGGGCGAAACACAGTAGAGCTTCTCAGCAGGAGAACTCCTGTGAGGAAATTCCCTGCCTCATAGGAGTGAAAATAAACCTTAAAGAAACTTCTGGTGTGAAACTACCTGGAGCTCGTTTCAATTAAGAAGTTGAACTTTGGAGATTATAAAAACCAGCTAGAAACCCTTCTGCAGATCACCATCAAAGAGGACAAACATAAAATGAGTCATGAAAGCATCCCTTGAACTAAACTATTTTATTGGACACTTAGAAGAAGCTCAGTAGTCTGTGAGGCCTGCAGGTGCAAAAATAATTCAAAATAATTCAAAATAATTAGTTTTTGTGAACAAAATATTTCATATCAGCTTCAGTCTTTATATTTGCAATCAATGGAATTGAATATAATTTTTTTTTTTAATTTCATAAAGGTTTTTTGTTTTGTTTTTAATTGAAAATTCTACTGCTCTTTCTGAAAAGTCAAAGTGGAGCAGTCCAACTTTTAAATGCAATTTCTCTTCAGATTGTCACATTTCCACAAAAGATTTCTCTTTAAAGGAATCAGCATTTTCTAACTGAGAACTATTCCCTCAGAAAAATTCTGTCCAGCTCTACTCAAAACAAGAAAATCTTTTAACTATTTAATGGGGATTGCCATGAAATCAAATCACAGTAGTGTGCCCCATCAAGCAGCCAGCAGTACTGCAGCTGAGCCCATTCACCCTCTGTCTCCCACTCCTCATCTGCAATTTCAGTGCCCCCTCCCTTTGCTGCCCAAAAATAAGGCTCTGGAAGAGTCTCAAGATGAACAGCACCAATGTGAGGCAGTCAGATGAGGGGTGGGTTGGTAGAGAGAAGCATCTCTGTATTTGTAAAGATTCAACACCACTAAAAAGCTTTCCCTGGAATGGGACTTGTCCTGCTGAGATATTGGCTATCCTAACAACTGAGCTGTCAAATGTGGAGGAACTTTCTACATGGAGCACTTTCAGAAAGCAAATACAAATCAGAAACAACTGCAAACTGTTGCAATATCTGATAGAAATATCTGAAAAAAATTGTCAGAAGGACTACAGAAACACCCAGAACAGACACCAAATGGCAGGCTGTGGTGTCCCAGAAGAGAATATAATCCTGCAGGTTCTATGCAGAGGTAAGTAGAATAAAGAAGTCTATTCAAGTTCAAACTCATTAAATCTTAGGACTACATTTAAATCTTTTGTAAAACAACATAAATGCATCGATTCAGCCAGATGCTGGCTTTTAATCTCTGCTCTTCCAATAAGGTGTTAGCCACAAAATTCCCATGAACAGGAGCCGAGTATTCACAAACTCATGTTGAGTGAGAGTATTACATCACTACCATATGAGAATGCCCTTTGATCTCAGCAACAACACATTCATTAGCAATTCGTATTTTAAATTCTTACTTTACACCCTGCATAGAGTATCTTAATTCAGGTTTCACAACTTTAGGTTATATTTATTCATTCTCTGCCTGCACTACACATTGCAGTGGCATAAAAAACAAAAGGCCTTTAGATGAAATACAGAATTCAGTGTTGTTAAGATCTAGACTGCTGTCTTCTTCAACCATTTCTCCAGAAAAAACTCCAAAGTATTTTAAAGCTAGAAGCTGAAAGTCTGTTTTATATCCAAGTATACATTCAAATTAAAAATCACTTATATTACTCATTAGGAGCCTGTGCTAATCCCATCTTATGACATATTATCCCCTTGTAATTAAAACTAACCATATAACAACTCAGCAGTCCAGTCTCAATGTCTGTGTGATTTATTTGTTGACTCACTGGTCTTCATGTTTCTCACAGACTCAAGCACTTTAGTCCCCTTAACATGAAGTCCTAGAGCAGGGAAGCTTTCATCTTTCTTATATAATCATTCAGGCAGTAAACAGAAATTTCTCCTAATCCTTTTCATTTATTTCTATCCTTTGCTTTTTAATGAAATCTTTCAAATTTTCTGCATTGTTCCTTTACCTGGGGAAGTGGGAATGAGCCAACCCCTCCCTCCCAAATCCTAACACTTACCTGTGACCTGAGATAAGAAACCTTCAGCAGAATCTGAATCCTAGTTCACTGAGGGATCTCTTCCTGCCTAATTAAACTATGGGCAGCAAACTCTAGGCTGTAACTCTGCTCCTCACAAAGCAGTAATTTATCATTTTGTCTTGCAGCTCGTGTTATCAGGACAAGCTTTTGTCATATGGTACATGCCAGTTTTTGTTTTGATAGGTGACTTTTAATTGAACTGTAATGCCATTGCTGACAGAGTTTGGGAGGACTGAAGTTATAAATCATAAAACCATATCTATAGCCCTTATGCTCTTAGAAGTGTCTTAAAGGAACCTGATGTTATTTGGTTTTCCAATAAAAATGAGCTGCCACAAAATACCATGGCATGAAGACACAACAGTATTTATGCAGATTTATAAGTAAAAGTAAAATAAATGTAACAGGTGGTGGAATAAGTCACCTGATGAGAAAGTTATGATGAACCCTATTGGACTAGTTATAACTTCTTTAAAGTATTTAAGTTTATATCCTTGCAGATGTCATAAATTTAGAAATGCTCCAGTGATTTCAAACAACTGACTATAATGACAGGCAATTTACAGTTAGTAAGAGCTTTTTATGGCTACTGCAATTAGTAAGTGAGACCAAGCAGAAGTCTTGAATAATAGCTCAACTCCTAGATATAAAAAACTGTACAAATTAGGGAATATATATAACATTTCTTGACAAAGAAGTGATGGCAAAAAAAGCCATATTGACCCTGAAAAGCCATGAATATCTTGCATTTAACAATACAGAAACTTTCCTAGCCCTCATATTACAGTGAAGCAATATAGTATTACACTCAAGGCCCCATCCTACCCATAAGCATGGATATTCATGGCAAAATCCCTACAAATAGATAGAAGCTGAGTAAGAAGAGAAATGTTCCTCTCCTATATTGCACAAAAGATCCCTATTTTTTTCTTAATTCATCTGTTTTCACTGTTAATAAGCAATTTTGCATATGATCATATTCATTTTTTTAAATAAGAGAAAGGGATGTTATTTGTGAGAGTGCAGCCACTTCCTAATTTTTGCGTGGTCATACCCTTATTTTCAGTTTTGTGGTATCTTTCACCTGGATAATTTCTATAGGTATTGTACAGTTATTACAGTTCTAAAGAAGCACTTAACTTGCACTATGAAGCTGCAGCATCCTTCTGCATCTTAGATTAGATCTCTCCTGCCTATCCCTTTCCATACTGAAAACCTGTTTCTTTATACAGCCACAGAAATTAAACTCCAGTACTTCCAGCTAAACATTATAGAAATAATTTCTATTCAGCAGTCACTTTAGAAAAGAGTAGTTTCATTATGTTACTTTTAGATTTAATTGAATGACATGCATAAAAGTGACAAGGCTTTGGCTTTAAAGACCATTTCTACTTTGAAAAAATTCAGTGAAAAATTGATTAAAAATCAGAAATTAGCATCAGCCACAGTAGCTGTCATCTAATTACTTGTATTTTGCCTGCCTTCTTATTTAGAGAAGGTAGCATCTAAAATTTTTCTGCATTTCAGTTTTACAGGTTTCAGGTCACAAGTCATCCTGCACACAGCTTATTTTGCAATATGATAGCCGATGGAGTATTGCTATGGTTTTAATCTTCCTGAAACTGCAGTTTTGAAATTAGAGATATCTATCACTCCATTTAACCAGCTACAAAGATATGAAAAACTGTTTAGTCAGTATTTCCAGAATCCAATCACACGATCACGACACGTTCTCTCCAAGCATTAACAGACAGCTTACCAGCTCTGCTATCTAACGCAGCCCAATGCGATTGACAGAATGACACATCTTTTCCTGAGGACTTTGAGTCACATCAAATTAGTCACACAGCGATGTTAGTAACATATAACCTGCAAAGATGTCATGTCTTTCTGATTTTATACTTCCCGTGTTGTTATGCAGTCACTGCCGCGCAGATGCAGATACAATGTCTTTTTGATTTTAAACTACTCCGGCTACCACTCGTGCAAGGTTTGATACTTTGTTTTAAGCTAGGGCAAAGGATTCATATGACATTTGAAGTTGAAGATATTAAAACGTATCTAGAAAAACTAATTTACACAAATATTATGCTATTTGTTATACACCAGCTTTATTATAGGCAGAATTTTCTTGAGCTTCAGTCTACAAGATCAGACCTCAAAGGCAGGATTCTTGCAATATATATTCCAGATGGACTATTATAACCAGATTATATGAGAATCTTATTCAAATCTGGCCTTGCAGAGCTATTTGGAGCTCTCTGTTGAACTGATAATTTTACTTACAGTATGAGTGGCTTTGCTTCAAAACAAATTCATAAACCAACAAAAGAAAGCATAAAAACCCCACTATGATCCACTTGCCCCACCAGCCGTTCTGAGATATGCAGTTAGAGCACAGTGTCAGTCTCAGTGGTACTGTAGCTTACTGGGGAATAAGCCTTTCTGTCTCTGCTTGGATTTGACATAAAGGTACCCACCTAAGGACTGAAAAGAACATTTTTTATTAGCTCAGTTTCAGAATAAAAGGAAGGAGTCTTCCTGACATTTCCCATTATTCAACATGAATAACCTGAGTTTCAAATACACAGGCAGCCACCATTAAACAGAAGGAAATGGTAGAATAGGCTAAGAATTAAAAATGCAGATTCAGATTATTGTTTATTGTGAGAATGAGATCAAAAATGACATAAGTATCTTTAATTGATTCACAGATATGCCTGTCATTCTTAGAGCACAGCTTTCATTATTTCAGAAGATGTTTGTACAACACAGAACAACCAAAGTTCTTATTTATCCTTTTCGAATACAAGTCTTACTTTTGATACAGTATTCAGTTTTAAGAATCCCAAGTACTGCTGTGCAGTGTGTTAAGAACAGAGAGCACTTCAGATCCTCAGTGATGCCATGCACCATGCTAGGGGTCTGGCATCTACCCTTCATAAAATCTCTTACACATCAACCTGTGTGACCGCAGTGATTTTGGGGGATTTTTTTTTGGCAAACTCAAACTGCTTTTATAGGACAATAATCACGAATTTCACCGTAGTCTTTCTCCCTCAATAGTTTGTTCCCATACCTCAATCGTGCACTTTGGAACACAGCACCAGAAAATGACATTACCTTCAGGTTTCAACGACCAAATTTGAGCTCTGAATTCTCATACACATTCCCTTCCTCTGTGAAGTACAGCATTCCTTAATACATCACTGCCCCTGCTGTCTGGTGAACCAGCACACCACATGGAAAAAACAAGCTATCTTGCAGGCTTTTCCAGACTGTGGACCCTCACTTCCATGTACCTATCATTTCTCATGAAAATTGAAGGACTTGCACATCTTTGAGATCTCTGACTCGCTGTTGACTTTGGCTGAAGATGACAGAGCAATGAAAAAATGTAAAAGAGGTTCTAATTGGTTGACACATCAGCTGATAAAGAAGTTGCTTTTATTTTTGAAATATGGGTCTGGTACCAAGTTCTGGGAATAAGGAATACGAAACTTGTTACTGAAATATTAACAACATTCTCTTACTTCTTTTTAATAGTAAGGAATGTTAAATTTGACCCACAAGTTTTTTTCCTCTTGAGGTATAAGGATCCAGAAGACTTGGTTCATTTTTCTCAATTGGCCATTGTCTTGCTCTTACTTCAGTGAGACATCTAAACTTTCCCTTACACCACCTGTTAAGTATTGGATTTTAAAAAAACTTTACTTACAGCATTGATTTATTTTCCATTGAGGTATTCTCAGTCCTCCAAGTAGTGTGCTAAATCTTGATGTCAGTTCTTGGACTCTTAATGCCTCTAAGCTCTCAAGACAGTGATAGCTGAACTTTGAGGCTTTACCAAATCCCCCCAAGTTTAAAGCAGAATATATTGCTGCCAATTCAAATTATTTATCTGCTCTTATAATTCAAACTACAAATTGCTACATGTCAATATAAACAATTACTGTTAATTGTTCACAAAAATGGGTGCCTCCAAAGTTAATTTGTATTTGTACACAGATATGATTTCTATTTGTATGTGGACTTTTTGATAATGCTCTTGATACCCTGCTTTTAAATTATGTATTAATTGTTTAGACAAGTAGTCTCAGTTTTTCTTTCATGCCAGAGAGGTGAGATCAGAGATGAAAAGAATGAATTTGCCAATAACTAGTATTTATACTGGCTTAAATGAAAGTGCATTTTATCATTTATGCTTCCATATGGCATTGTGGATCTGCATAATAATGTATGATAGCCGTTATAAGAAGGACACTCTGTCATCTTAAAGAAATGAAGCCAATTGCCAAGACAGCTGTAAACAACTTCAGCAACATTGAAGACAGTTTCTACTGCTTTAGTCTTTTATATACATCAATTTAACAGGTAAATTCCCAAATTAAGTTAAAGTAAGGTTGAAAAACATGTTAGGGTCTTTAATTCATAATAGTTTATATTTAAATATAACTTCAAAATCCTTTTACCTGTCCACAAAACATGTACTCACAGCATAAGAGAATGATTGATTGTTTTTTCTCTTCTTTCTTACACTTGATTATTTATGGAAACAGCCTAGTCCAAATATTTTGAATCAGATCTCTTAGTCTTTGTGTAATGTTTAATTAATCTCACTGTTTTCTCCCCTATATCAGTGAATATAGCCTGGACTTGCACAGCTGACTCAAATAAGGGTCACTGCTTCCCAAATTTCTAATTACTACTTTCTAATGCTGCCCTTGTCCTCTGTCTATATAATGAAAAAATTCCTAAATTGAAAAAAAATTCCTGGGCAAACTTAGCTAATACCAGCCCCCCATGCTGGAACTACCTTCCTTGGCTGGCACCAAATCCCTCTGCACACATTTAGGGCTGGCCTTTCAACACTGCCATGTGTTTCTTATCTTTTCCTGTGCCTTTATTCATATTTCATTAAGCTCTTATTTTTTAAATACAGAAAAAAACAGAAGGTATTTTCAACATGCCACATTAGACATCACATGCTGATAATTATTCTCCTGGAATAGCAAGTTATTTGCCATTATTGCTGTCCTATGTCTAAAAGCTTGTCAGTGTCTGCAGGTAGAGACCTGTCCTGTATTTCAGTCACACATTATTTACACAAGTTATTATTGCTAATTTTAAATGTAGTCTTCCCATTTCTTACGTTCATCTTCCCTTACATCTGGCACTCTGTGACTAAGTTAATTGCCCTTGTCAGTCCCTTTGGCTGTGTCAGCCTCTCCTTAAACCCTTGTTGTGACTTTGAATAAATTTTTCCTTATCCCATCTTATTGTCACAACAATAATAACCCTTTTAATGGCAAGGTTTAGGAGAATGAAAATGCAATAAAGAAGAAAATAAGACTAATAATTTGAGAAATAATGCTATGTTGATCCTCAAGAGCTGCTTTGTCTCTTAGTAACTTAACAGGAATTAAGACAACAGAGGAAATCACTGGGAGCATAATAATATCAATGATAATGAAAGGTTTGTATAATCCCTCAGAAAAAAGAATGTTACCAAAACAAGGCAACTTTTTTTCTCAATGAGTCTTTTTTTCTTTTTCACATTATGGTTGGAAACTGCTCAGAGGGAAACAAACCCCAAATTTTAGTTCAAAAACAGAATTTTCAAACACCTACTCAAGAAAGAGAGGATGCAGGAAAAGGAAATGCATTTCAAAAAGAGGTCTTGTTGATATTTGTCTGTGTTTAACTAAACATTAAGAAAAGAGAGAACATTCTACAGAGAAAAAACACAAAAACCAAAGTTTTAAATGAAAAAAGAAAATAATATTATGCTTTGAATTTTTATTATAGTACTTTACAATGAGTCAGGGAAAGACCCATATTCTTGCAATTTTGTTAATGTGTAGCTTTAATTTTTGCGATGGATTGTGCATCACAAAGAACAAGAACATTTTTAAATAACAATGAAATTCTGTGTGTATTGTATGTCAAGCCACAAGACAGAAATACGACATGACATACTAATTAACCTGCCAAGATACTATAACTATTACTACGTGTTTTCAAATTTTGATTTAAAAACCATGAAGAGTTAACAATTCAAATCCTAACCAGATAAAAAATTACCTTTATATCGGCATTATCTCTGGGGATATGCTTATAATTGAAATGCTTGGGTTTTGAACACTTTGACATTATTACTCAATGAAATGAGCATGAGAAATTGTTCATCAAAAGCAGAGAGAGAAAAAAGAAAAGGGATTAGCATTTTAAACCTGTCCCAAGAGCTTGACTTAGAATGGAGGTAATTTCATAGCCAGCTTTTAGCCAGCCAGAATTTAACTCCATGTAGTTTCCAAAAGGCAACTCTCATACTGCTCACGGAGGAATAACATTATTTTTGTATATTATATTGTAATATATCTATTATTATTAATATTAAATATTATTTATTCTCTGATTACCTTAACTTTTAATGGAAAGGCTGCTACTGTGATAAAGCTAAAATGTTTTCTTCTGATATTTTATTTATGCAAGAAAGTGATTCTGACAAGGTTTTACAACTACATTGCCATGCTAGTACTGTTTCTTCTGCTCTTGCTGTCCTTCCAGATTCTTTTCTCCCCTCTTAGCTTCCTTCTTTATATTTATTTCCTTTCTTATTGCCTGATTTTCTCTCCCTTATCTCTTTTCCATATTTTTATAATTACAAGTAAATTCCTATAAAACTTAGGAAGCCTTCAGATAGATCATTACTAATATAATTACAATATGGAGAGCATAGTAAAGTTTGAATGTAAATTAGAGTGAGTTTTTACAGTTCATTAGAAAGATTTGGGGATTGGATTTAGTTTAATCAAAGCTTGAGTGCTCCCAATATACACAGCACATACCCAGTGAAAAAAAAAAGCCTTAATACAGACTCAGAGACTGAAGATGAATGTTGTGCTCTGCATCCATTTACAGGAGTCCATCCAGGGTGCACCACAGACCCTTATACCTGGCAGCCAAATGGAGCTGAGTTAAAAATAATTGCATGCAGTTCAGTAATTTCCAAATTAATATATATTACTCCATTTTTCTTCCTCCTTTTTGCAATGATTCCTCCCATAGACAAACAGGTACTGGAGGAGATGTTTGTCCCCCATCCTACTGGTGTTTGCCAGGCTCCCGCCTGATGGCAACAAAGAAAAAGGAAAATCCTGCAGTGTTTTCCATTTATCTGACCTCAGATCACTTCAGATGTGTGTAGCACTTTAGCTGGCAGAAGAAAGGGGGCATCCACCCCTGAATCCCTGCTAGCACTGTCTCTGTTTCCAGGCTTTAATGCACCCTGGGAAGGTGCATTCTCCAGAGGAGAGCCCCTGGAGATCCAGCTCCATGCTCCTGTATACTGTGAACCCTCCATGTGCACACAGTATATAGAAAACACATCTTCACCAGTTTATTGGAAAAGCAGATGTATATATATCCTCAGGATAATCAACCAAAATACCGAGTTCAATTCCTCTCAGAAAACACTGCTGTGGAAATTCCCTACAATCTCCCCCTGGCTGCTGGGTTCCCACCTAGATTTGGTTTGCAGCATCTAAAAATGTTCAAGGTATTAATCCAACAGATAAGACTGTTTAGTGTTAAAAGCTAATGCAATTTTTATGCCATGTTAAGCTACTTGCTCTATAGATTTCACACAGTACTTTTCTCAAATTATCTTCAGGTGTTGGAGAAAAGAGACAGGTAGAGCCAGAGAAGAGGCCACAGAACATGCAGCAGCTCAGCATGCAGGAGCTCACTGGTACACATCCACTGCCTGCTTTGGAACGAGGACTGGGGGAATGGGTTGCTGCTGCAAAGACCTCTTTAAGGAGATTTCTCTTAGAGCATCTATAAAGCAGGGCAAGCATGTGAATGCACATACAGGCCTTGCAAAAATATAACAAAGAATTCACAGTTTAGTGGGGAAAGGTACAAGCTGCAGGAGAGATGGTTGGTGTTAAAGAAGGCATTAGGTCCTGGAAGAGTGCAGATGATACTGCCTCAAGTGCATTTGTGCTCCACAAATGGGCTGTGGCTGGTGCTTCCTGTGGCTTCCTGGGCTTCCAGCTGCATTACCCTGGCTTTAATCAGGTTATCATCTGCACAAAGTGGGCTGGGTGTTTTGCTACTTGGAAAGTCCTGTCATGGCTTTGTGTTAAGTTTTTGCTGCCTTAAAAATAGGATTTGATAATGAAAAATTTGACACACCCTTTAGTTACAGGGGAGCAAACAAAGCACTTGGAGACATGTAAATACAGTCTAATAGTTACTTCTTCATCTCATTTTTAAGGAGTCAGCTGACATAATGGCAGATACGGGCAATGCCTGTGTCTTAAGCAGCAAGATCTGCAATCAGGTTTTTGAAATGTTCCTCATTTGCCTTTCTTGTGGGACTTTACACATGAAGTCTTGCAAAATGAAACAAGGGAAAAATGGGGTAAGTGTGAGTGCTGGAAAAAGAAACCACAAAGAACACACTGAAAGTACAGGACAGGGCACAGCTTAATTGAATTGTGATTTGTTGGTCTTGTAAGCACTCTCCAGGAAGGAATGTCATGTTAATCAAAACCTGTCCAACTTCACCTTATTTTCAGCAGGGAAACTTTAAATGAGATAGTTAAGGATTTTGATTTCTGAGGGGTATTGGATCACATTCACCCACAGGGCATTTAAATAAGAAAACCTATTTATATGCAAATTCTTTAGTATTCATGTAAAGTGGATTTTTATAAATTGACCATTCTATTCTAGTTTCCATGTTGCTAAAACATCTTTAGCAATGGCAAAATGAAGGAACAAATATAATCAGCATATCTTGGTTAGGTAGATCCTGGACTTTCTGGACTTTCTTGGGACATTCCTGTGAGTTCCTAAAATATGGAACTGTAAAGTTTAAAAATTGTTTTTCATAGAAGGACCCAGGAAGAGAAAGTTCTCAGAAAAGGCTCTTTTGCTTACTCTGGCCTTAATTAGAGAGATAACTAATACTGGGGAAAGTTCAGAATATGTTACTCCAGAGCCAAAGGAAATGAGGACATGTTTTCGCTATAGAATCAAATCCATCAATTTTTTTTTTTTTTTTTTTTCAGGCCAAATACTGTCAGAGACCAGGAAAGATTAATATCCCAAGACATTTTGGGATGCCTGAAACGCCTGTGTGCGTCTGTGGTGGGAGGGGCAGGTCAGGCCCTGCCCAGGACAGGCAGTGAAATGCCCCACCCCCAGCCCAGAGCATGTATCCCAGCTTGGGAGAGCTGTCCAGCTGGTAGCTAGATGTGTGTTTTTCTGTACCTTTTCTGTCTTTCTCTTTCTTCTTCTCCTAATTATCTTTCCATGGAGCATTTTGTGTAACTTAACATCTTATGAGTTTAAAAGTTTCTGGTTAAAGGATTGAGCTATAAGTTAATGCCATAAGTATTTTATATTGAATTTGGTGTTGTATTTAAACCTTTGCCAAAGTTCCTTGATTTCTTTATTTTGCTAGTAAATTTTTGTGTAATTTTGACATTTTGAGAATATCTGGTTGGTTTTTCTCCTGTGTGCCAACCCAGAGTAAAGGAACCTGTTTACCCCTTAACATTGAAATGTTCTGGCATGTTACAAATACCTAATGTCCAAGTTTTACCTTGTCCAGCTTTGCAATACAATATCCTTTAGACATTTGTAGAAGAAAATGCTTCATTATCAGAGCACCTCTGGCTGCAATGAGGAAACATTTGCTATCACAAGGTATCCCTTTTGATCGTAGTTTCAGTGCAAATGTGTAACTTGGAATGGGGTGGATTTCTTTCACTCACCCACTGTGAAATGCATTAGAAAAACTAAATATATATTTGAGCTGTCTCTCAGAGTTTTACTGGCACAGTTTGAGCACCAGCACAGAATGCTGCCATCCCGAGTCATTAACACTCCTCACCTTCAGAAATGAATGCCAGCACCTCAACTCTCCTCGCAGCCATCCAGTTTTAAGGATTGCTCCACCAAATAGCTGGAATCCACCCCTAACCTTCTCTTTGGATTTAAGAAAACACTGATTCTACTGAAAGAATGACTACACCTTTTATTTTAATACCCCTGGAGTTTTGAAGGCAGCAGAACATATATCCCAGTTCTGCCTGCTGGAGCTTTGCAATAATCTAACTGGGCAAGAAGATGAAACTGGTATACTATGATTAGCAGAATGATGCTGAGCATCTGAGGTGATTAAGGGAGAGAGTTTGGTGATCACAGGTCTCACGTGCATCCCTAAAATGTTACAGACATGATAGTGGATTGCTTTGAAAATGCTGGCAATATTTGTTTATTTTAAAATGTTACCTGTAATAGAGCAGTTCTGTCTTTTCCTGGAAACAAGTTAGTGTTTCTTTACATCATTTATCCCTCCAAGGCTGAAATCACCTTTGATCAATAATGAAGTATTACAGATTGTGCTGGATTTGGAACAATACACAGAAGTGGCCATTTCATACACCATCTATCTTGTAAGCACACATTATTACAGAAAATTACATCATTTATCTGAGTACTAGTAGCCTTTCTGGTAAAAACTCTGCATGGAAAATCAGGTATTAATTCAAGCATATTTGTCTCACAAACACTCAAAATTTTCTTCTAGAGTTACCTAATAATTTTAAGAGGTTAGAGGAACAGACAGGTGACTTTGCAAGTTTAAGTTCATTGGATGAAAGAGACATTAGTATTGTTAGACTGCTCTGGAGTTCAGTTGACAAAATGAATGATAACGCTTGTCTTTGCTAATTCTTAATATTGTGTGATCATGTGACATTTGAATTTACAGTATTTTTAGTATTTAAACTTGGTCATGGTAGGTTCACAATTGACTGCAACATTTTATGCCCTTAGTGCCTCCAATTTCTTCTTACAGTTTACCTCTCAGTTTCATCTTTTAGATTGTTCCCTAATGCATTAAAATAAAATAGTTTTTTTTTCAACAGGCATGCATTATCGCTGGTTGGCCTGGCAGGAACTGTACTATTTTCATTTCAGTGAAGATTAAAAATCTCTGGTATCTTTTCCCTTTTGGTTGCACATATCAGTATCCACCAAATTCTGCTGCATTATTATAGCTAAGTCAAACAAGGTAATGTATAGAAACATATTCAATGCAGTTCATTAAAATTATGAACTCATTTCACTATTTATAATTTCTGTATATCTGTTTTGTATTCATGGATTCATTCATTTCTTCTAATAATACCCACTCTTTGGAAACAAAACTGCCAAATCATTTATTTGATGAATGTAATCATTTGGTATCTTCTAATTTTCTATAAATGGTACACAGCTTTTATGAATTAGTTCACAATTCCCAATCATTTACTACTCTGAATAAGGACATTTCATCCTATCATTTTCTCCTCATTTTTTCAGTTATTTTTTTACAATCCTAATTAATTTGATCACTAAAGCAGCAGGGCAGTTTGTCCCCTGATAAGCTAACATTTATAGCTTTTAGTATAAATGCATATTTTAATGTGAACAGTGTTACTGGTATTAATTTTAATGCAGAAGTTCCTTCCAGCACTCCAGAGAAAAGAAAGATGCTACTTTAACAGACAAAATACTGCCCCAATCAATTCTAACCTTATGAAGTAAGTTTACCCTCAAATATTAAAGTCAATAAGCAATAGAGGAAGGGCTGAGGCTGAATTGAAACTCAAGATAATTTTTATGATATCTCTCCAACAGATTGAAGATCTGCTAAAATCCTTAAACGATCTGCTCACCCTTTTCTTCAGAAGTTCAATCAAATTTCACTCAGTTTTTTAATTTAAATTTATGTTCTTTTATCTACAAGAGTAGTCATTGTACCATAATACAGAAAACAAGCTTGTAAATAAATTGTCATGTATAAAAGTAGAATTTCAAAATGTAAATAAAGTCACTGTATTTTCTCTAAAGTTCCACCAGGCAATATCTATTAAAATTATTGTGGAAATGAAATTGGAGAAAAAAAGAATCCCTTTTCCAATGTGTGAAATGGGAACATGCTTTGAAATCAAACATATTTTCAAAGCACATTGTACCAGAAATAGAAAAAAAAAAAAAACAAATCATTTACAGTTAAAGCCAAAATCAGAATAAATACAGTCTTAAACTCTATAGTTTCCTACCAAACAGTATTCCAATTGCATAAAAGCAGATAAAAAACCCCCAAAGATCTAGTGCCATCACCTATGTTTTAAAATTCCTTCTTTCTCTTCATTAACTGAAGAAGGTTTTCATTTGGAATTAGTTTCCCAAAGGTGTACTGAGACATGACCCATCAGTTACAGGTTTAGAAACATTTCTATCTTATTTCCTAGCTTTCCACTTTAGATTCATTTCTTAAAATATTCTTTAAAATGCAGAATTAAGAAGATTCTGATGTCAGCTATACCTGTTTGTCTTTGGAGTGATTTATGGAAGCAAACTATTACTCTGGACCTTTCTGGAAAGAACTGGACTGGAAGGCATCCAAGTCTTCACTTTTAGTAGACACTTAGATTTCAGAATTATCATTAGTGAATTACATATATGCATCCTTTTAATAATCAACCTTAATAAGGATAAAAGCTTATCTCCTATCCTCAGATGTAATTACAACATACCGCTGATCTTTACTAAGTCTACAAACAGAATACTATTTAATACTTGACCCTTGGGATCAAAACCAAATCAGAGATTAAAAGGAGTCAAAAATTTTTCATCCACTCACTACAATACAAAATAAAATACAGGGAGCATCCACAATGATTTTGTATTCAGACTTTGCTTTGTATTGTGTTCAAACACTAATCCTTCCATATACTATAAAAGATTAGTGCAACAAAAGGGTAACTAATTGTAAAAGGGTGCAATAAGGTTCAGGTTAATGCCCTTTTGTATTAGACAAAAATAATATGTTTGAGATGGAGAAATTAAATTTTCTGAAAGAGGTCAGCACAGGAATCAAATGAATCCTTCTGATTCATGCAGAGTCATGCCTTAACCACTCGAGACTTGGAAGAAAAAGACTGAAAGCTTTTTTTCTTCCTGTACAGATAATTTCCTTTAATAACTAAGACACTATTTTGTCTTCAGAATATCAACTTTACAGATTAGCTGAGTTTTGAAGGTCCTCCAGAGCACAACACCTATGATTAAACACTTTCTAAAGTTCATCGTACTAGCAAAAGTGGAAATTCCATTATTTTAGCAAGAGCAGGCATGTCAAATTTATCAATACATGATAGGACTGAGGATGAAAAAGAGATAAGGAATCTAAGTTTATAACATATTCATAGGGTGCAGAAGTTATTACAGACCTCATTAATGTGTAGTATAGCAATCGAAGGAAAAGTGCAGCTATTGTGACTCTTGTTAAGTCTAAATTGTGAGCAATTACCTTCAAAAGTTCTAAAAGACAGCAATCTGGAGGCAGCAGAATTATGTAGGCATGATTCCTTTGGCTTGATTTACCCATGAGAAAAGCCTCTATTTGTATTTTAACCTCCTAAGGAGCTCCAGGCATGCGGGAAGAGATAAAAGCCATGTGCAGTGTTACAACCCCTCGACCCGTGTTGAAGCCTCAGGATTTCCCCCACCCAAATACTTAATCTAGAGAAACCTGGGGAGCAGCACATGCAGGGGCATCACAGAGAACCCTAAAATGACTCCTTGAACCAGAAGATAATGCCATAGAGGGAATTAGCTTCTTTTTTAACAAATCTTTCATGATGCCAAACCATATCCATAGGCTAACCAGGAGCTTAATGCCTGGCTGTTCAAACAGCTGAGAGACTGCCGCTGATTTACTCACTTTTACCACCACCACTGTTCCAGCTGTGCTGATGCACATCTTAGGATTTTAAAAGTAAGTTACCGGGCTGCCTCTGCATGGAAACATTCTTGCTGCCCTTAGCTGTGGCAGGTGTGTATAAAATGACCCAGTGTGCTGGGAAGTAATACCTGTCACTGAGGCATGGAGCTGGTCACGGCAGGAAAACAGAACTGCTGCGTGCCTGGGTGCTGCAGAACAGAAACCAAAATGGGGCCTGAGTAGCATCTTCTCATCAGGATCCCTCTAAGCTTCTGAACAATCTCATAGAAGCAGAGGGTTAAGACAGGCAAAGACAGCCATAAAACATTAACTGAGCAGATAAAACTTCTTGATGGGATCTGGCATATCATTTTCCAAGACTGTATTATTGTGTTGCAATTCCAAGATACCTGCTTTTGGATGGAAGAGCAGAACATGTACAGTTCTACATCTACAGTTACATAATTCTTAATCTTTGCTTCTTCAAGCAATTAAAAGCAAATATTTCTCTTGTATTTTTAAATGGATATTTTTTTTCTTCAAAAGGTTCCTAAAAATAGAAATCTCATTCTTTGATCAGCTATAAAGGACAAGTGTGGCCAAGGTGAGGCTATAAAAATAGAGTAAAATAATTCTACAAGATTTTCAAAGTGGCTGAATTACCCAAATGCCTCATAATTTTGGGCTCAATTAAATTCACAATTAGGAAAGCAGCTGAATAATATAATGTTTCAGATTACAAGTAGAATAACACTGTCCTTCTCAGACAAATACATTGTGACAGCTTCTGCCTAAAGTATATTACTTAGGATCTGAAAGTTTTGATCATGAAAACATCTTTTCCAGGGCTTCCAAACAAATAAAATAATAACATAGTAAGAGAATGAGTAAAGGTCTAAATGCTAATATTTCAGAAATGGAAATATTTCTCGGTTAATTTAAACATTTGTGTCTTTGTATCTTTGACATTTGGAGCCAGAGGAAGGGGTGTTAAGAAGTAATTGCATTCACTGCCTTCCAGATATCTTTTATTTGCTTTCAAGTGGATCTGAATTCAAGAAATGGCTCTGCATGTTTGTGTGAATGGGAAAAATATTTCATTTGACATTTTGTTCTCTGGTAGCATTTTTATGCTTTTGCACGTACAAATAAATTCTTTGAAATACAAACTCTTTCAGTACATATATTACAGAAAAGAGGGCAACAATGCAGCTCTTTTAATTTTCTGTTTATAAGACAACACATGCCAGCTAAGGTTCTTTGACATATTTGACCTTTTTAAAAGATGCCTTTCTTTTATCCACTGAAAATTTGGTACTTGGAACATTGCTGTGCAAAATGAAGTTAATCTCAAAAATCACTAAATGAAGCACAAGTAGTATGAGACACAATGCAGCAAGCATCACAAATAAGGGCAGTAACCCTTATATAACCATTACACAAATGAAGTTATGAATGGAAGCCAGGCTTTTCCCAGACTTGCTCCCCCTACTACAATTTTCAAAGGTGCAGACTTTATTATGGCTTTAGTTGCTTGATTTCAAAAACTCAGCTGTATACATTGATTAAAATATTCCACTCAGCTGCAACAGAAAAGCTGATGAGCACGTGGTGTGTGAGGCAGCTCAGGTAGGCATTTTCTGCCATTTCACCAAATGCTGCCCCAGGAGGATAAGCGTGTTCTATCAGGTCTGTCTTTTATCTGCCAGCTCCTGGTAGATGTCTGGTGTGCCAGAGGCCATTTGAAAAACTTAAAACATTTAGGTGCCTAAATCACTCCAAGTGTTTCAGAAATAATTTTAAAAAACAAACAAACAAACAAACAAACAAACAAACAAAAAAAAAAAAAAAAAAAAAAAAAAGAACCAAAACCAAAACATTGTGAAGATTGGGTTTCCTTTCAAAGAAAGTCTATACATTTTGGGTTCCAACCTAGCTTGCCTTTAGTTTTATAGTTGTTCATCATGATTACTAGCTAAGAGAGGAAACTAAGAAAAATAGGAAAGATAAAGGACTGGGTGATTCTTCTCTCACGTAACAGCTATTTGCAGTAGTTCCATAGATGTCAACATAGTTTGTATACCTTTCACAGACAGGATTAGCTCTGGGAAACATGCTATTTTGTCTTCTTCATAAATAAAAACTATAATGAGTGCAATTACTCTGTAAGATTTTGCATCTTAGTTTATTATACACTGAACAAGGTATCTCAAGAAAACCCTTTACAAGCAACAAAGCTGGCACAAGTTCCCATGTGAGCGTGGTAGCTATCTGACAGCAAAAATCACAAAGGGTCACTTTCCACTTAAAATATCATGCCAGAGCTGTAATGACAAAATGAGGATGGGAGCCACACAACACTGCACTCTGATTTGGTCACATGTTGGGTGCTGCAATGCACAGTATCTAAAAGGCTGTGGGATTATCTAAATACTCTCCCTTTCTTTGTAGCACTAGCTCTAATAGATAGCATTTTAAAGGATACTTTACAGAGTGAGTGCCTTTCTTGCTGGGACTGTAATGGACCAGCATATGCTGCTGCAAACATGATCTGACCTAAACTTATTGTATTAAATGAAGTAGGTTCCTCTCTCTGCTGAACAATTACAACTGTTTTCACTCATTTATCATGTTACAAGATGGATTAAAATAGTAATTTCTAAATTTCTCAGATATCAATAACTACAAATGTTCTTAGGTACACACCCCATGATTTCTGTTGATTTTTATGTACCAAAGTACCTTTTCAAACATGTAATAGAAATCTCCAACTTCTCTGTAAAGCAAACTCAAAATACATTACAGAAAATGAAAATACAGAATGACAATTAATTAATAGTTTAAGTTTCAAAAGAAGAAATAGCCAAATAAGTATGAAGATGGCAGCAGGAAAAAATTACCGAGTCTAATAATCAGTAATTGAATTCTGTTAAGGGATATGTCTCATAAATAAAATAAATGCAACCAATATCCCAACATCTTTTGTTATCAGATTTTGTTTGTACTGTATTTAGTATTCTAGATAAAAATTATTCCCTCCTTTAAGTCTCCCTCAGCTTGTTTGACCTATGAGCATTAACTTGGTTTGGGATCTGAGCAGTTTGCTGTTCAGGGCACTGGGAGAATGGCTGCTCTTTCTGCACATGGTGGCAAAGAGCCCTGACCTCTCCAAGCTGCCAATCTGGAGCCATTCAACCTCTCCAGTCCTCCCCCTCACTGGGCACTGTCCCTCACCATGCTTTATGGGCACAGCTCCAAGTTCTCCTGTCATCAAATAAAATATGATGCGACAGCAGAAAAAAAATTATCCAAAGCTATTAAACAAAAGGTGTCACTGGAAATTCTTGAGGCAGAGGTCAGTGGAGGATGAGAAGAGAACACTTGTCTTCAGTTCCTGTTCTGGATTAGAGGGAGCCAACACTGCTGTTTGTGTGCAATCAGCCACATCCTGGAGTCAGGTTCCTGAACTGCATTCCTTAGTTGGAAGCATGGGACAACAAAAAGACCAAGTTCTGCCAAGTACATTGGCAGACATTCAAAACTAAATGTCAGCAATAAAACAGTACAGGATGAATGGGTTCACACTGAGCCTTTGCCGCGTCAGACAGGAGAAAAGCCAAGCCGTAGTGTGCGCTACTGGTGTTGTCATCAATATTTGCTATAAAAAGTATTGATGACTTCAAACTTGTCCCCACAGGGATGAGGGTAGATGCCATAATCCACAGAGCAACTCACGGAGTTGTTCTAGTCACGATTAAAAATATTCTGTTGGTTGTCTTCCCTTCTAGTGCAAATACATAACACCCAGCAGTACATGTCTGAATATTGTTATATTATCCTGCAAAACAGCAGATGTGGATGGAACACCCTGGCACCTTCTCCACTGAAGCCAGTTTCATTATGTTTGCAAAAGGCAAATACAGATACATCAGGGTACTTTATTATAATGTCATATTCCTGACACTCTAGTTAGTAAAAGTTGATTTGGTGTTTCCATTAGAAATCTAATTTTCAGAGGCTTATGACTCATCCGTCTAAGTTTTTTCAGGATGAAAAGTCCACTTAAAATTCCTCCTCTAAAAATTGGTCAGTATTAGTTATCTGCACATTTGAAATCCCAAGAGCACAAAAGAATTGTTTTCTTCATGCTATTTCCTCTTTTTTTTTACGTTCTCAGGTATTTGTGTCCTTTAAGAATAATAAAGCCATTTAATACATATAAAAAATTTAAGCTAAATTGTGCTTCCTTCCACATGTATCACATTCTCATGTTTTTTCCTATGTGTTTTAGCCAGAAGGTTGAGAATCTACTTGAGAAAAACAGTAAGAATCCTTTAAGAATAAAATAGGTGCCTAAAAAAATTTTGTCAGGGATTTCCAAAGCACTAACTAGAAAGATCTATGTTCAGTATATAAATATATTGTACATTATCTCTAATGTTTGATAAATGCCATCACATTTCATTTGCTACTCCATCTGTGAGGTGTCTGTCACATGCCGATGTAATTCAGCTGTTCTCTTTTGCACTGTCCAGAGGGTCTCATCTTTTATGCCACCTCAAGCTTCACAACTCCGAAGCTCTGAATGAGTATTAGCAATTCTTAAGCCCATATAAGTATGTTTTTAAGCCCAAAGTTTAACAAATCCTTGCACTAATAGTTTCGCAGGGTCATCATAAAAATCTTAGAATTGATTATTCTCCTTTAAATGCCTTCGGGTTTTTATCTGAGCTATAAAGAAAGGAAATGTTTAAAAAAATCATTTCAGCTGTTATGTATATTAGGAATATAGGCCTATTTCCAGAATCTGACTTAGACATATGTCTAAGTCAGATTCTGTAAATAAATATCCTATATATAAAGATACATATCCTCTATATATATTTATTTATTTATTTATTTATATGTAGGACATATAAATATATATCCATATATGGATCTATATAGATTTCAAGCATCCAGACCCGGACTGGAAAACAGAATCTCAGACACTGGGTCATACCTGAATCACAACCTTTCAAGCAAACAGACAGGCACCTACACAAAGTGTGAATACTCTGCCGGGAAAACATGAAAGGCAAGCTGTAGGTGAACTTTGAAAACTTAAATTCCACCTGTTTTTTTAGACTTAAAAAGCTACTGGAAATATCTGCTCTTGCTATTCACAAGGTTATGTGCTTAAAAGAGGAAGGCCCCTCTCCCATTCACTGCACTTAGCAGTCATCAGAATAAGGACAGTAATAGTTGACTTTTCCTCTTCTGTAGGAGTGTTGTAACAAAAATCTACACTACTAGAGAAGGGAAAGAGTTGAAGCTTCTCCAATTTTATAGAAGCTACTTAATAATTCATAATTTTACATGGCTGTGAGATTTTAACACTGAAAACTGAAGTGTTTTACCACAATTCTGTCCTTGAGCTTCAATACCAACATCACTCTTCTGGAGAAAATCAATCAGCCTAGACCAGCCTGTCTTCTACAATGAAATGACGAAGTCTGTGGATGAGGGGATGGCAGTAGCTCTAGTTCAGCAAAGGTTTCAAAAGAACATCCCAAAACCTCTTTGTAGGGACTCTGTGGTATAGGTGGACAACTTGACAGTAAAAATATATTTTATTGTCAGACAAAAGGTTGTAGGAAATAAAGGTTTTCTATAGCAATCATTATATTATTTTGCAATTTGATCAAAATTAGTCTTTTTGACTTCTCCTAGCTGTGGAGTATGGAAAAGATCAATAACGCATGTTTGCTTTTAGCCTTCACCATAAAGGCATGATCCATACTTAATCACAGGGTGTATGATCCATTTTAACTGGATAGAAAGTGGTGTAGGAGTGAAGAAACAATGGTGAAAATAGTATGCTGACAATATTTCATCTATTTTCTGTAAAGCTGGAAAATGATCAGTTCAACATAACATAAAATAACATATCATAAAACATAACATAATATAACATATATTTCTTCAGACAACAAGGTGTTTAAGCAAGTTCCCTATGCCTTCTTATCACAAGGACATTACCAGTTTCACTTACTTGATTCAATATCAGACAGCAGGTAAATGAGGTAAGAGAAAATTAGAAAAAGCTTTTCAATTTAGTACAGCCACTCTGTCACAGATTGCCTTATTATTCAATAGTGAAAGTTTTAACATCTTTAACTTATTAACACGAAATATAAGCAACACAGAGCAGAGCCATTCACTCTTGATAAGACATTGCAGATAGGAAACTGTCTAGGAATTAATTAGCAAAATGCTTGAAGTACAAAGGAAGTAACAAGAAATCAACTTCAAGACAACTGTCTGATTCAAGTCAGCAATACCAACATCAACCTGTCTGAAAGAACAGTGAGCAAGTTAAGGCTTTTCACCTTGCCTTGTCTGTCTATCCTGTGGGAACAGATTGTCTCTCCTGTGCTAAGAGAAACATTGAAATATCACATGACTGTTCCCAACGCCCCAGTTTCCCCAGTTTTTCTGCTGTGTATGATCTGCTGTATAACCAAGGACACCAGGCTGAGGTGGGCTCTCTGTAACTGTGCAACATTATACAGCATGAGTTACCACAGCAGATTTCCCCGTTTTTAAAATGTGAGAAGTGTCATGTCTTCTACTGCGTCGTATTTTCATAGCTAAAAAAAAAATCAAAACAAAACAAAAAACTGAAACCCCCCCCCCAGTGATACATTTGCTTAACTCCTGCAAACATCCAGTACTCAGGCTGTTTATAAAAGTGTCAATCAAGGAAATGAAATGAAATTACAAAACCATTCTCCAAATCACCTTTTAGTATGTCATTCGTTTTCGGATGGTGCAATTGGCCACAGCAGCAAAATCACATTGCAGAGAGTGCAATGAAAGTTTTTATATTCTTTCTTCCACTTATTAATCTAGGGGATTTATCAAAGGCTTAAAAATCTTAACCTAAAAAAATAGTAGGGAGGCAGTGGTTTTGGCTTTTCCTAGTAAGAGATGAGTGGAAATCTGTATTTGCACTTACTAAATCTGCTCTTTCTTAATAAATTGACAAAAGCCTAGCCTTACTGGTTAGCCACACACTAAATAAAGCCCCCAGATTAATTGTGATCCTACCTACCTTCAACCTTGGAAAATAAAAATAGGCAAATTATTCAATAGTAAAAAGCTGTGCTAAAACTAATTCTAAAAACTCAGATATGGAATTAGAAACAAATCTTTCTGATTGTTATGAAGCCACTTTACTGACCATGGATCAGGTCTTAATAATTTTGTTATGCTTAAAAACTATTAGGATTTCATTTATCAAAAGAGAAACCAAGGCAGGAATGGTTTTCTTATCAAAATGCAGTCTTGACAAATGCTTTTGATTCCATTGTCTTTGAAATGGAAATGGTATAGAGTTACGAAGTGTCAGTTAACTCAGCCATTTACTTATTTATGCATTTGGTGTGTTAAAGAATTCAGATCTATTGCTTTTTCCTCCTCAGTTTCCACAAGGTAAAAATCAACAGATTTATACATTCTGCAGCATTTAAAGAGAAACCCATTTCAATGATTTTGATGTCTTTGTAAATATGGTGTTTTCTTCTCTCTTCCTTTGTTATGTAGAAGGAATAATATCTGTTTATTTAACAAGATAGAAGAATACATCTTTCCTGTCACATTTAACGTGTTAGCACTTGACACTGAAATGTTAGCTACTGAAATAAGAATGGGAATATCCACGTTTGATGAGGACTATATGGCTATTTTAGTCCTGTGTGCTTAAACACAGCCTCATTGGGAGCACGCATTACAAGTTACAGCCCTAACTTCCCACGCAATGAATTTGTGCAGAGGGACATTATGCACACTATGACATCTGGGAAATAAAGACAGAAAAACCATGTTTTTTCTCCAGCTGCAGCAGAGAACTGAGCCTTTATTCTTCTCAAAAATGTGCATGGGCTACAAAGGCATCAAGCAAAGTGCAAAATTTCAGTTATTACCTTTTCACCTGGTATCTCTCTCTTCTGTCAACAGACGATGAGTAGATTAGGAGGTTTTTGTTATCTCTCATTAAAAAGCAATTATTCTTTAATTGGAATCACTGTTTTACCACTATGTTAAAATGAGGCTTCAGAAAAAAAAAAAATAGAAAAGCAAAATACATGATGAAATCCATAACAAAACCCAAGGCCTTTGTCAGCATCTGTAATATATGCTTAAAAACCTGACATATAGTGAAATCTAAGAAGAGGGAGGATTCAGATGGAAGATCTTTCCACAGACTCCTGAACTGTAATTCTTAATTTCAGTTACTCAAGAGCTTTCCACCTGAAAAAAGTTTGTTGTCTCACAATCACAGGCATAAAAATCTACTGCTCATCATTCAATAATTATTATAAAACCATTTATTAAGAACAGAGTATCAATTAGCTATCAAAAGGAATAAGAACTTTCTCAGGTTCAGATTCATGATCTTCCAGTACAAACACATTCTCACTCTGAAAAAAAAAAAAAAACAAACTGTTCTAAAAACTGCTACAAAAATGAAAAACAGAGAATTTATTTTTTTATTCTGAATTTCCATTTAAATGTCAAAATGACATAGCCAATGAATCACAACAATAATAAATACCTCACATAATAGGACAGAAGTAAAAAAAAAATTACAAAAGAAAGAGAAAAAACATTCAGTGTAAAAGACTAAACAACTGAATGATCAAGTCTTTTAAGCCCACACTTACAAAAGTATGTCTAAAACCTCATTCCTTCTCTCAGCTTAGAAACCAAACCCACCTGTGCAAAATACAAGCGTGCATAAATCTAGTGCAATAGATCTAGGCAAATAATAAAATTTCACTTTTCAGTAATGAATACATTAAATATATCCAAAGAACTTAAAATGATGACTTCATCAGCTTCCTCCTTGTGGAGAATCACCATTATGCACTGCTGGCTCTGATTTTCTTTTCTTAGAGTACATTGAACTGTAAAACTCCTACTCCCTACAGAAAAATAAATGGTCACAACCAGAAATTCCACTTCCAAAAGTCATTCTGCTGTAGAAGAATTTAGAAATGCAAGGGATGCAAAATTGCCTTGAGACCATCCCTTCTTATATCTTCTCATTCCACCTGCTGTTATTCCATTTGGGCTTTGTGCAACATTGAGTTGCTATTACATGATTAACTCACTTCAAGTTCAGCTGCCAAAGACAGTACAGGGGACTTTTTCCTTTTTTTTTTCCTCAGCTCACCACACTGAGAAACCTAATTGTTCTTCAAGAGTTTTTCCAAGTCTGTGCTCCTTCACCTCTCATGTCCATTCACATTTTAAGTCAATTAAAAGACTCTATTCCAATCCTCTCAAATCCTTGCTTTGAGACCACACTAAATCTCACCTTGTCTGACCCCTAGACAAATTGTCTTGCCCTTAATGCCAGAGATTTTTTAATTGAAATAGCAATTAATTAGCAAATGTCATATAGCGATCCATCAATTAGTGATAGGAATTATTACATTCACCCTCAAAAGCCTTTCCAGCACCTTAGTGATTCTTGGGTATAATAATACTCTTGAGTATTCCAGAGTGTGATGTTGTACTAATGATACTGGGTTTCCTTCAGACAAACATCTAGGAGTCATTTGACATCTGGGTTACTTCCAGATATTACAGCCACATGGACAGGAAGGACTGTAAGCAGATATTTTTCTGATACTGAAGACACACATGGTCCTCTCTCAGCACTACCACTTACATTTATGCTGAGCCATTTTTTTTCCAGCATTGATCTGCACTGAATATCTCTTTTGAGTTTCTTTGGTATTGCAGGCTTCCCTTGCTAAATTAAAATCTTGCTAAGATGCTTCCTTACGCTTTACATCCCGTCTCTCAGATGCCACATCAGGCAGCCCCTGATAAATTTGTCTCAAAAAGATTTTCTGTTTCCAAAAATGGGTAATACATTTGAACACTGGACTTCAAATATTTTCCAAAGTTCAGGGCACAAAGGAACATGAAAAAGTGTGAGGGGTCCCAGTGAGAGACTGTCGTGAATGAACAGGGAAGGTCAGAACAATTGAGTCATCTCTCTCAACCAGATGCGTCTACACTGGGCATTCCCATTCTATTTTATCTGGATATTGTGACCCAAAAATCTTTTTTCAACCTGATCAAACACTACATTTTTTGAGAGGGGAAACTGCACCACAGAACTGAATTGATTAAGATCTTCCTTTAAAATATATCAAAATATATGAAGGACCATTAAAAACATTGCTTTTACTGAACAGCTTACAGCCATTCAGAAGGCTGTACCAACAGTCCACAATCCCATTAGTGTTAAGTTTTCCACATGAGGTACCTTCTAAACTTATTCTGGCTTAGGAGATCTATTAAGATTGCAGCCTACGGCTTCAGATTTGTGCATTCCCTGGAGCTACATAAACCAAACCATATTAAAGGGAATCCAATTTCTGTCCAAGAAGGCCATGTGCAGCCATTACTAAATACTGACATTCTTTGGTCATTCACACACAGACTGCATTAACCTGATAATGTCACTATTTTGACATTAAAATTTACGTTTTATAAATATGTGTTTGTGCTTATTGTGTGCTCACTGTAATTCTGAAACCAGTTTCTGTGCTGTATGATATTAGGGAACATTGATATAAATTATTCTATTTTAGGTCTTTTATCATTCACAATCCTCTCCACAGCAGTTAAAAAGTATATAGAAATAGAAATAATGAACAGCCACTCATTCTAGAGAAAAAATTTTGTTTCTCAGGAACTCTAAGCTTAAGTTAGGTTTCCCTGCTGGTTAAAATCAGAACTGTTTTGCATTTGGTGTTCTGTGAAATGAACATATAGCTGAAGGAAAGGCTAATTTTTTCCACTTTTTGTATTTTCACAAGAAATACCCTTTGCTTAAAGGTTGAAAATAAATAGTTTCAGGTCTTTAGTAATGATTTATGTATTATAGTAAGGGATAATGAGATGAATCCCACTCATGCAAGAATATATTACACAAAAATGGATCTGCTATCCTCATTCTGGGGACCATATTTCTAAGAGTTACCAACTCGAGATGATTTAGCAAAGACACATCAAACTTCTCTGCAAGGAAATAGTAAATAACTTGCCCTTCCTCCTGTCTCAGCCAAACTTATGCTTTAAGATATATGTATAGGTGACAATAACTCCAAATTCTTCTTGATTGTGGATTAAAGTATTCAGACACAGGGTAGTCTGGACTGACAGCTCTACTCTTCTTGTTGGCCTATTTCTGGGCTATTTCACATCATCTCCCAAGTTCTTCTGACACAGTTTATCCACGTGAAGTATTTTCCTTTAAAAGCCAGCTTTTTTTCCTCCCAGTTTTACATGAAACCCAAATAATGCATTAAATGAGAGACTTAGGGTCCACTCTTCCTCCCTCTTATGCCTCAGAAAGTTCATTACCAATTTCATTCCTGTGATGTAGTCAAAGGTGACAAAAAGAAAGATTTTAACAAGGGTGTACTAGTTGTCAGTGTAGCTTTCTCTTAGGGGATCTACACCTTAACTTTTTCAAAGCAGAACAGCTTAAAATTCATTCCACTACTTTGAACTGCCTGTAAAATTCAGAATGAAAGAACACTGAAACAGACCAAACACCAGAACTGAGGCAGTGACTTACTGAAGCTTTCAATAATAGTGTAAGATCACTGTAAACAAGAAACAATACAGAAATTCAATGAAACAATATAGCTGAAACTAGGATTATTTGGTGTCTAAAATGAATTTAATTGTGAATTCTTAATTTCAAGACCAGCCTAGGAAAACAGTTCTATTCTTGAACAGGACCACATTTAGCTTCACCTACATTAAGTGAGGTCTAAAAGCCTGTGAAACACGGAAGTAGCAAACCCATTATGGGTCGCCTATGTTGTTAGTTTGAATATACTATAGCATTTGTACATTTCCCTATCTATTCCAACTTTATCTGCAAACCTTTTTTTCTTTCTTTTTTTTTTTTTTTTTTTTTTTTTTTTTGCTAAACATCAGCCACATCTGCCTGTTCTGTCACACCTTTGTCTCTATTTCTTCAACTGAATGAAGAGTCCGTAATTCAGGATAGAACTGGTGATGAAAAAAGCTTCCAGGCAAACCTCCAAAAAAAAGCACAGGAGTACAGCAGGGCTAATATAAATCCCTTAAAATGTAACTTCCAGGCCGGTCTGAGCACAGGCACTCTGCTATCAAGTTCAAGATTGTTCCATTGTTTGAGTGCTCAGCGTTACCCTGTCATCACATCACTCTCTGCAGTTGTGTTCCTGTAATGTGACAGAAGTTCCACATTGCATTGTTTGTGTCTGTCAGACTTGGTTGACCAAATATCCAACATCAGGGTTCACATCTACTATTCCTGATGCTGTTCCTTGTGAGCATGTTTTGCCCATATCCCATAGCCAGCTGCCTTTGGAACAAGATAAACACCTAGGAGTAAGAGCTTCAGTAGGGCTACCAAGTCCTTTTTGTGTATCAAATAAGATACATTTTGGAGAGATGTACAAAGCAAAGGAAAGCAGCTTTTCTTCCATCCTTCTGTTCTTGACAGTCTCAGGCCTCAGCCATTTTTCTGTCAGCCTCCTGCTTTATGCCCACCCTCAGGGCAGTTCTTAGTTTCCCTGGCAGCTGTGTTTTCCTGCCGTGAGTGAAACCTCATATCCCAAATGTTAATGGTCGATCACACAGCCACAGTTGGGAGGGAGCTGCCTCTTGGGTCCCCCACTTTCTATCATGGAGTGAAGCACGCTGCACAATGTGCACAATGCATTGCCATTGCAGGCATATAAATCCATAATTTCCCAGAAAATTTCTGTATTCTTAACTAAAAGTTGATAGATTGCTACGTTTATTAATAAATGTAGCATTTTTTGTGTGAATTGACACATGCAGTTCACCAGGGTGACCAGCAAAACCCAGCTGAAATGCAAAGAGCTGATTTGTTTCATTACTTCACTAACAACCCCAGGCAGCAGAAACATACAGGGATGCAGGCTCCATCAGGCTCAGTTCATCCCAGTGGCCAGAGACACACGGGGACTCAAGCTCCATCAGGCTCAGTTCATCCCAGCAGGCACAGACACGCGGGGACAGAGGATCCAACAGGCTTTGTGCACCTGCAGTTTATAACAAGGCTGTGCTTTTATGATCTCTCTCTCCCAGGAGGAGGTTCAAGCATGCCACACAGGATTTCTAATTCTCGAAAGAGGCAAAGTATGAACAACACTAGACATAAAAAATGGAGTTTTCCCACACCTACATTCTTATCATTCTGAGCTGCAAGGTCACTGTGAGCAAGAACTGTTCCCTCCTTGCTACACCTTCTGGTTTTAACCCTTTCCTCCCAACATTTTTATCAAATTACTTTTCATTTGAAGGATAAAATAATCCTTAGATATTTTCAATTTGCATCAGTTAATTGCTAAATGATGATCATGCATTGTGACATTTTTCTCTGATATTTCAATCACTAATAGTACTAGATTGTTATTATCTTAAAACTCCATGTCTGAAACCTGTATCTGCTAACCATTTGCTGAGTGAAGATTCATCATTTGCAGTCTTGGTAGTATCTTTATCTTCCTTTCTTCCTGCATTTATTTGCATTTAAATCAAGACATCGTGTTAATGATATACTAAATGTTTTCTCATGCTATCAAGACTACAAAAAACTCAAGTCATGTTAAACATCTGACCTTTAAAGCTGAGACAATAAGATTGTGCTACAGTATATTATGGAAATATTGATATAAAGTATTAGGTAAAATGGAAATGTCAGAGTAAGGAAACAATTTCTTTTATTTGAAATGTCACTTAGATTTATTTATGCAGTTTTTCTTACTTAAAATCAGATTGTTTTCCAATTAAATCTGTGAATAAATGTTGTTAGCCATAAATACTTTTAGTTACAGCAGTTTCATTCAGAACACCAGGTAACATAGTGTTAAGATACACTGGAATAATATTAGAATCCCACTTCTGAAATAATACTAGGGTCCAATTCTTATAAGATGCCTCTGCCTGAATTAAGGGGTGCAAACAAGACTATATAACAAAGTCAACTGTACAGATTTTATTTAGCAGTAAATGTGAGGTAGAGAGACAGAGGAGTAGGGAGAGACAGAGAGACAGATTTAGTAGAAAGGTGTCCACCAACACATGGGTTCCTGTGGCATCCCACTGGCCCTCCTGGAGGTACCACTTTTATACAGTCCAAGGCACAGGTATCCACAGGGCATATGTGCTGTTCCCACCGCCTGGGAGGGCATGTGTGTAAGCAGCTGCTTCCTGTATCACAGTTTTCCATTATGGGAATTTTTGTCTGGATGTTACCCAGATTTGCCTCACCAGGCCTGGCATCTTCCTGGTGTTGCATCTGTGCTTTTCCCACAGTCTGCACTGTAATCTTGCCCGGTGTGCTAATTCCAAACCTTTCACCTTCATGTGAAATTAACACCTTCCTGTTTGCCATCTGTGCCCATTGTGGTTGCTTATCTTGTAGAAACTTCCTTCTTTGTCAGTGTTTGAGACAATTTACTGTGCTTCTCTAAGTTGTCACACACAGTTTAAGTAAATGTGCCCATACATCCACAGTTAACTCCCCAACTCCCTTCCTCTTTAGGCAATCACCTGCATTTCAGCTCTGCTCCTCTCCAGCCACTCCCCTGATAACTCACTGCAAGCACATTTTTTGCCAAACTATCTCACAGATGTATGAAGAGGGAGCTGGATCTCAAGGATTTTTCTTCCCATCCATATCTCCACATGGCAGCAGAGTACAAATACTCTAACTTTTCCATATTATCTGAACACACCATGACAGGTACTTCTGTAGAGCTGGGAAGTGTTTCCTTCTCCTTTGTCCCTGCTCACATTAGCATATGAACATGAACACCAGCCAATGCACTGGTGGTACTGCAAACCAAAGAGGATTAATCATAGGTAACTTTTGTTAGTGCCTTTCCTGACTCCTGCCTTGAGGCTCAATTCATGAGCTCCCAGGAGAGCAGAGCTCCTTGACCTAAGCAGTACCTGGGAGGAAGCTCTTTGCAGATTGACCTCAAATTTTCAATTTGACTTCATAAATCATTGACTTCAAATGAAAATTAGATTGGCTAGTGTCGTTTTTTATCCCACAGCAGTGCACAAGAAGTACACTGATATGCAGAATAAAATGGACACTGAGGTCCTCTGGCCACATTTAGTTAGGTTGTGTATTAGTGTAAGTTCAGGTTCTGCCTTGTAACTGAATAACAGGGAGTAAACAGTCCCTGTTTCACAAGCCTGTACAATGAGAAGACTTTAGTGTAAAAGCTGCTCAAACAGAACAAAAATAATTACTTATTGTAATCAAGAATCTGTATTATTTTCTAGTCCCCCCTTGCCACTTCTTGTCTTAGATTTCACAGAAAGTTTACAGTCAAGACTGATATTAGACAGAATATGATTATTTCCATATTATCAGACAAAGAATTTTTAGTGATGGTGGTTGTATTGGGTTTGCATGGCCTCATTTAGGAAACAGGGGTTGCTACAGAGGTGACTTCTGTGAGAAGTTGCCAGAAGCTCCTTCAGTGTGCGGCAGAGCCAGTCCCTGGTGGCTCCAAAAACAAATGTGCTGCTGGCCAAGGCTGGGCCAATTAGAAATGGTAGTAACACCTCTGTGAAAACAGATTGAAGAAGAGAGAAATACAAAAAAAGTTTGTGCAGTTATAATTGCGGCCATAGAAGAGCAGGGTGAGAACATGTGAGAGAAACAACTCTGCAGACACCAAGGTCAGTGGAGAAGGAGGCACAGGAGGTGCTCCAGGTGCAAGAGATGAGATTCCCCTGCAGGCCGTGGTGCAGCCCGTGGTGAACCAGCTGTGCCTCTGCAGCCCATGGGGATCCATGGAGATACAGAGATCCACGGGCATGCAGAGATCCACCTGCAGCCTCTGGAAGAGCCCCATGCTGGAGTGGTTGGATGCCTGGAGGAGGCTGTGATCCAGTGGGAGACCCAGTAGAGAGAGGGGGTCCCTGCTCCCAGGCTGGAGCAGCCTGTCCTGGGAGGACTGCACCCCGTGGAAGAGTGACCCATGTCGCAGCAGTTTTGGCAGGACTGTGTGCTCATGGGAGGGACTCACATCAGAGAAGTTCATGGAGAGTTGTCTCCTGTGGAAGGGACCCCACAGTGCAGCAGGGGAATGACTCCTCTCCCCAAGGAGCAGGAGAAGCCACAGATGATGATGAACTGACCATAACCCCCATACCCTGTCTCCCTGACCCACTGGGGGAGGAGGAGGTAGAGCTGAGAAGGAGGGAGAAGTGGGGGAAAGGTGTTTTTTTTTGAGAGTTTATTTTACTTGTCATTTTCCTGCTCTGATTTTGTTGGCAATAAATTCACTTTGTATCTCTAATTAGAGCCTGTGTTGCCCTTGATGCTATTTGAAGAGTGATCTTTCCCAGTCCTTACCTCAACCCATGAACCCTTTGTTAAATTTTCTCTCTCCTGTCCAACTGCAGAGGGGAGTGAGAGAGGGGCTTTGGTGGGTGCCAGAATCTGCTCAGTGTCAACCCACTACAGTGGTTGTTATAGAAACTTGGGAAACCTTAGCTATACGTGATTGAAGCCATTTCCCAGGACAGCACAGCATTATGACCACTAATATGATCACTAATGAATTAAAGATTAGTATGATAGGATTTCTAAGATATCATTCCTATTTTATCATGGTGTGCATGAAGGGATTAAGATTTATAGCAAAATTACAAGCAATAAACTATTAAATCGTGCAATAAAGAGGTCTAGATAATTTGGAATTTTAGAGGATTTAAAAACATTTTAGTGCTAGAATTTGCACTGTCAATCAGGCAGGATAGCTGTCATTGTTACTACTTCCATTTTTTTAGGTTTGATACACTCTGAACTATCTCTTGGAGACAGCTAACAGTTAAAATTTTAACTCTTAGACAAAAAGGCTTAACTTAGAAAAAGACTTGGATAACCATTCATCTGATGATTAACTTCTTGGGGGAAATACCAACTTAACTTTCATGATTACTTCAGTTAGGCAAGTATTCACATGGCTCTGCTGCCATATATAAATTCTAAATGGAAGTTAAAGTCTCAAGAGGGAGAGAGATATTGAATTCTTTTTGCTAGAAAAAAAAGTTCTCATATTCTCCACAGAAGAGATAGAGTTTAGGTTTTTTTCCCACAGTCCGTAACTTCGTTTCAAGAAGGCTGGAATGATTTAAAGGGTGCCATATGTGAGCTAATCAGTTTTACATATCTCCTTCTGCAGGTAAAAAAACCCAAACCTAAACAAAGAAATCAGGGGAAAAAAGCCCATAGGATAAGTACAGCCAGTTTACCATTACAATCTCAAGAAAATAAGGCATAGGATAACAAAGCCAATAAAACAAACAAAAATTGAAGGAGAACTTGAAAATTGCAACAATCTTCTAAATCTCCCCATCAATCCACTGACTATTTGATCTTAAATAATTTCTTTACAGTCAAAAACCCCCACAGCTCAGAAACACTCTGAATCCGTTTTTTGAGGAGGGCTGCAAAGTTTGACTAGTATAAAAGCCTTTATCATAGGTATTATTAGGCTTATTTGTGCCTTGAATAAGTTTCTTAACTATTATAACAACAGAAACTCGTCGGATATTAATCTTTGCAAACAAGCCTCACAAAGAAGAAGACACTCTTCATTTTGACCAAAACAATCTCGATGGTGGCTTACCTAAACTTGTTTTAACTTCTTTGATGTTAAAAGATTCCAGACACATACAAATATAATTGATGCATAAATTGAATCCTATAAAGCAAACCATTATCTGAGCTGTTTCATATAACTCGTGACACACTTCAATTGTCCCGTATGCTAAAATTGATTGAAATCCTGACTGTACTTGCCTTCAGAGAGACAGAGAAATCCTAACTCTTTCAATGCAGAAAAACAAATGCTGGGTGATTCTTTCCAAGCACAAGTTTCATTTTAACAGTGAATTTCTAATCAATGTAATATGATATAATCTCACTTCTGAGTCTGAAACAGAAAAACATGCAATATCTAGCAACCTCTTTTAAGGGCAAGTACAATTCATAATGAAAATTAATTTCATATTTCTATTTCCTGTCTCCTACAAATACTTGTAACACAAGGACAGATGTTTTAATATACACTGTTATCAGATTGGAAAAACAAGCACAATGCGTGGAACAAAACACACCAGGATAAAGGACACGATGCATAATGCTACATTCCTATTAGCATAACAAAAATGTGTAAATTATGTTAGTGCTGAGAAAATTGGGAATACTCCTTAAACAGCATCCAGAAGATATCTGAGAATGTTATGAAACCTAATCTTCACATTCTGTTAGCAAGAACAAGAAATCATTAACTCATAAACAGTTGCTCTGAATTAAATCTCATTAAAGATTATTGTCAGAAGGAAAGTAAGGTGTAACTTTCAAAATTGTCTGCTTTAAAAATACATGTTGTAACTTAGTTCTGATTTTTAAGTATGAAATTAGAGCTCTGGAAACTCTACAGTATTAATATTTGTCAATACAAAAAATCAAATTAAAAAAAATAACGTCAAATAACACGATGGGTAGGAGGGAACAAATGTATTTTATTACACAAATAAGGCTGAACTTCTTAATATTATAACTGATAAAAAATTGTAAAGGTTCAGCAACTGTTTTGGAGGGCAAGTATAGCAAACCCTCACAAGATGGACATGAAGTTACCCTCATTACATTTATGTAAGACTAGAACTTCATACACTATATTAAAATTCAATTTTGTAGTGAAGCATCGCCTTACTTACATATCGCAATTTGATGAGATTTTCTTTTCCCTCCATCAGATCCCATTAGTATGTAGTATATGCATGGGTTTCCAAGGTACCACTGAAATTAGTTGAGGCAAAACTGGAGACGATCCAAAATAAACCTGAAATTAATATAGAAGGCCAGACTCTGGCCTTGAGAATGATATTTTTTATATTTTTCTTAATGGAAAAAGTTCATTTAATTTCCTCTATCTAGAAACTTAAGCACCTTCTTTTCATTCCTCTTCTTAGAGAACAGAGCACCTCACAGAAACAATTTCTCCCACCCTAAAATAAAGGTGTAGAGGGTTAAAGCACTGTCTCGGAAAGAATCTGTCTCTTGAGGTACTATCTAAATAAAGTATATCTGCTGTTGCTTAGACTAGACTCATAATTTTAAGGCAACTACAGTTTGTAAAGTCTAAATTCACTGACTCATAATGAGTATATTGTCTAATCAATAAAATTTAAAATATAGAAAAGTTCCTTGAAGACCATCCACTAAATTAATCCCTCATAAGAAGTGTTGATCTCTCAAGTCCTATCTGTGTAGTCTTATCTCCAGTTAGGTCTCCCTGAAGACTGAAGGCAACTTTCTTGATAGCAGTGATAACATTGAATATTTCAAAAGAAATGCTGAGAATAGATGCTTATTCTCCAACTTTTCTTTCACATTTTATTCAAAGCTGAAATTTAGTTTAAGGTAGTTTTCAGTTCACACTTGCAATGTTCATGTTGCAGTGGGAAAGTTTAAAAGTAATCCTTATGCCTTTAAAAATGCAGAGGAATAGGTAAAACTAGCTCCAGATGTCCTCTTACATTTGCAAATAAAGTATCCTTCATGGTTTTCCAATCATATGATAAAAATAGACATAGAAAAAATCAAATGCTTTCATCACAAATGAATAAAAATCTGGACAAAGCCTAGTTTTTTAGTATTTGAAATAGAAGACAAAAGCACCATGTTGCTTGGGGTAGATGAGATACAAATAAACAAAGGAACCAAGAGAAAACTATTGTGAGAAACAATCTGATACATAATTTGAGGTCTGTGCCTCTTTTTTTTCAGAGAAAGTATTCATAGGAAATTAAATATATTGTATAGAAAACAGTTTTTAACCCATAAAAATTGTATTTCACTTGCCTCTGAATTACAATTGCCTAGAAATAAAGGTTCAAGAAAATGGTTAATGCTTTAATTTAAAAACTCTTCACTATGAAATTAACAAATACAATTTAATTACAATTTCTTGCATGATTAATAGGCTAGATTTTCATTCTTAATGCCACCATGCAGTCTGTTAAATATGGACTTTTTGCTAAATTAATTTCCTGAGAGATCCAGCTGCTATTGCATACAGAATGTGTTATCTAACACCTCATATTATTATTTCTAATTTGCATATCTATTTGATTAATGGTTTACCTTGCTTAATCTTATGCACTAGTAAGACACAAGCTGATCACCTCTATTCCTCAAATAGAACTGCTTGGACTGAGGGAGCTTGAGGATGTGATTCAGAATATAGAAACATGCTGATGTAAAATTTAGTGTATTATAAAATCTCAGCTACTACTGAAAGTTATCCTGCTTTTAATTTCAATTGGGAAATAAAACCCATAGTCAGACAATCAAGCACAGCACATGCACACATATCTGTCAGGTGTATTGTAAAATGACAAAGTACTTTTGGGATTTAATGATTAGCTTTTTTTTTTTTTTTTTTATCTGGATATTTATGTTTAATGGTGTTATCATTATGAGTGATACATTGTCTTGCAGTCTTGTCTTCAAGACTGGACTTTTACACATGCAAAAATTACTAGGTGGTGAAGGCATCAGTCTACATAAATCTGAATCCAAGGAAAGGAACTTTTTTGCCATGAAATCAGCCATGAAAAGGAGCAAATCTCTAAGATATTGGGGGTTCCTCAGAAGCCAGTGAGGGCCGACACACCGATGGGACTGCTGTTACTGGTGTCATATTCAGCAGCATGAACCCAAGCCCAGGCAGCGAGCACATCATTCTGGGCACTTTAGCTCTGCAGTTGAGTCTGAGTTCATGAGGCAGAGCAGATCTGACACGGGTGCTGTTCAGAGGTGTGAGATTGGGAGTGCACACAGGTCTTGTTTCCAACCACGACTAACAACAGTGGCATAGAACTACCAGCATTCAGATGGATTCTCTCTGGACACCTCTTAGCATGAGGAAGAACTGGTAACCATGTGTAATAGTCCTGAGCCATGTCTGTCACCATGAAACCACCCCCATGCATGCCCTTAGGTGCTTCAGACAATTCTAAGTTTATTTACAATCCAGCATCACTCACGACTGTACTTAACTACCTCAATTTGCTGTCACAGAGTTTACAAAGTGTATCCTCCAAGACCACACACGTTGTGCTCCATCTTCTCAAAGGATTCTCATTGTCTGGCAATGAGAGATGCAGAGTGACAGCCAATCAGGAAATTTATTTGAATTTTCCACACAGATAGACAGGAGGGCTACACCTTTCACTGCTGGAGAAGTCTCTGACATAGAAGCCACTGAAACCTCATGTAAGAGCTGGATATTGCTATAGAGGGAAAAAAGATGTACCTAGAAAAGAGAGAGGAAAGCTGCACTTTCAATGGAGCTGCTCTGTTCAGTATTTCCTCCTGCCTTTACTAATTCAGCAAATGCCTAAAAATTACCTATGAAGGAAAGACTGCCTAAAAAATCTTTTCAGAGATTAATTTTAATTCTTCTAAATATTTTAGGTGAGTGAATATTTCTTTTTTAGGTTCATTTTAAAGTATACACATTTTCATTTGTATTTTAAAAGTATGCATATGTATATGGCCTTTCTCATTTTACTGCAGTGCATTTTAATTAAAATTATTGTTGGACAGAAACTTTTTCAGCTCTATGAAAAATTTTGAAATCCACATTCTTATTGACAAGATTTCAAATATTTATCTTTTTTTCTAAATTGTCCTTCAATATCTCATCATTAAATGATTACCTTAGCGATTTAAGACTCTGAAAAAGCATTTTCTATCAAAATGTCAAATAGAATGAACAGAGACTAGTAACAAACAGTGCTAATCCATCTTTACACACTTCAATATGCTGGATACAATCTAAAAAATACTCATTTAATTTCACCTTTCATTTACTCAAGCCTTTTTCCCATAAACTTATGGGAAAGCTGCCAATTTTATTACTGTCAGACACTTGCAAGTAGCTGCTCCAGATCATCTAGGTTTAGACAACTTCTAATTGTCTTGCAAACATCTAAAAATAAGCTCAGTTTAAAACCATATGAGCTGGAATCTCATTTAACTGGATGAATGAAGCAACTGTTTTGTTATTTCTGTAAAAGGATGGTCATGTTTTCAAGATCTGAACAAAATGACTGGTAGTCAGACTAGTTTCATTCTAAATTACTCTGCAGAATAGTTTACCTCAACTATGGCTTAGTAAGACCAGAGTAACTTACAGACATTTCCACTTCCAGCTTCATTGCTCTTTTTCTGGTCACCATTTTCTGAGAGCCTGGACCAGGATAAGTACATGCCAGCATAGCTTATGATAGAAAGAAAAAGGCAGGCAATAGAAAACAAAAGTTCTACACATTTGCAGTGAAAACTGCAGTTGCATGCTTCATTGTACAGATAACATATATATATATATAAAATATATATATTATATATATATATATTTATATGCATATCTATATACATATACACCCATTTTTACTTTTATGTTTTGCTTGAAGCACTTGTGATTATAGTCATTTACAAAGAGAATTAGAAGGTTATGAACACATAGAATGATATGTGCTGTAGAGTAGAATTTGTGGAATTACTATTCACAATCTTCAACAGGAATTTCCTTTGTGTTGAAAGGCAGAAAAAAGTTAAATAAATATTTTCATGGTTTTAGAAATATTTACTGCTTCAGACAGTTCAATAGAAAAGGGCTGTACTATTACTTTTTTCTCCACTGGGGAAACCACATACACAGATTTTTTTCCTTGCTACTATTTTTCATACAAAAAGCAATAATATGTCCTTTAAAATTTGGTAGGTATTAAGATAGGGAATCTAATTCTAAAAGTAACTATAAGATTTCTTGAGCCTCAGATATGCACAGCACTGTAATTATACACTTAGTTTCAGTTCATTCTCTTCTGCACTGAAATTTTTTGATTGGTTCTTCACTGTGACGTGATCAAGCAGAGCTGATTTTTCTTTCTATGGTTTTTTTTTTTTTTTTATTAAAAAAAACTATTTTGGACTACAGTTCTTCATGATAATTCACAGCCTAAACTCCATGCCAAGAAATGCTTACAAAGGCCAATAGTAAAGGCTTGACAATGCAAAATTTTGTCCACTTTTGACATTGGAAGTGTGTATTGTGGATAAAAGGTGTCAGAATAGAAGAACTAGACAGTCTTGGAAGTGAAGGTCTAAAACTCCTCAAGATCCTGCCATTGTGGGCCTGATTCCAGACTCCAGTGTGCTTTTTACATTAGAAAGAACATTTATTGTCTTAAAATGGACCCATGTGTTTCCCTGACAGCAAGCCATGATCGCCTTCTTGTGGAAGCAAGAATTCCTCACTTCCACTCTCTATCTGGTGACCTGAGGTGGTATGGAATAACACCCTAGACACACCCCACGGCTTCAGGCTCCTCCCTCTCATGGCTACAGAAAAAAAATTTACTCTTTCCTGGATGAAAACCATGACATTCACATTAATACTTATTGTAAATGCAAGATCTGAAAATGATAGAGACTGGATTAATAAGAAAAATGAGTTTGCTAGAAAAACAATGTTTCCTCAGGACCTGTGTATTTCAAAGATCTCTCATGTGTATGAAGTAAGGTATCTGTGCTCAAGACTGAATTTCTACTCTTTTTAAAAACATTTTCTATCCAAAGAAGTGAACGAAAGACCTGAAGTCTCTAGTTCCTTAGAGTTCCAAGGTATCATCTGTGCATGTGAATAAGTATTGAAAAGAACCAACAGTGAAATCTGTCAAGAACCATGCTCCAACAAAGGATTGCACCCACGAGGATATCACCCTTGAAGTTTAAGGAGTCTGACCAGACACAGCCAGCAATGCAAAGGTTGGGTCCATTTTAGGTTGACTGATCAATCACAATCCTGTGCAGGAAAGAACCAGCTTAAGAGCAGTTTCTAAAGAAAAGAAGCTCTGTTAAACCTTTGAGGTGAAAATGACCTTCCTGCCTTTATTCGCCCCTTCCCAGTGTTTGCTTTTCCTGCAATCACTGGAACCTTGCAGCATCTGATTTACTCTGCTGCTTAACAGATGGGCTCTGCTGGCAACTTTCATGGTCTGTGTGCCTTCTTGTCTCTTTCGCCAAGAAAAAAAGGAAATTCTCTTCTCACCTTGTATACTGCTTTTAATTTGTCTTCCAAATTTCTCTATTGTTGCTATTGCATAAATAAAATATAACCTAAAAGTTGTATTAAAAGTATTTTGATGGTCTAAAATAACAATTAGTTTTCAAACATAAGTATCAAAGGGAAAAAAATACTTTTTTTCATCCTTTGTGTTGGATCACCAAAATTTGGAGTAGAGAAGGAGGGAAAAATCTTCATCCTTACCCCAAACAGTGGTGAAGAGGGTGCCTAAAGTAGACAGTGCAGCTTTAAGACACTGAAACAGCTGAGTTGGGAGAATTAATTAAGATGGTTCAGATTTTGCCCTGCATATGAAACTGGCTGCCAGGTTCAACTGACTGTTTATTACAGTTGCTCTTCATTAGGTAACAAAGCACATGTTGCAATTAAATAACATATCCAATGCACCACAAAGTGGAAAAAAAAGACTTTATTTCTTCTTCATTCCAGTCTAAAACCAGACTCTAGTCTTAGATTTGTAAACAAATTAAAGAAAATCACATCCATCATTAGAAGTACTCTTACTATATCCTGATAGGCTTATCACATCCAGTTAAACACAAGCTGTTACCATATCTATGTTTCAGTAGAATTTACACAATTGGTGAAAATGCATATTTAGTTTTAGATATGTATATTACAATATTCTCCAGCATTTTTCTTTTGGCTACCTAGTTCCCATACTTAGCTAAATTCCTGATGAGCTTCTCTCATCTCCCAAGATAAAATTACAGGGAGATCAAGAGCAGATCAAATCCATCTGTTTTACATGTCTTAAGGTCAAACATCTCCCTGAATAGGATGCAAAATATGTTGGAAGACTGTGGCTTGTGGCTTGTTTCTCATGACTTGGGTTTTTTTGTTGTTGTTGTTTTTTTGTTTTCGTTTTTGGTTTTTTTTTGTTTTTTTTTGTTTTATTGTTGTTTTTTTCCCCCCCTTCTTCAGGTGCCTGAGATACATTTAATTTGAAGTTACTAAAATGAATTTTAAAGGATGCATCTTACAGACATTAAGCAAGCTGCTTCATTTTGACTCAGATCTCTTAGGATTCAGTAAGTGCAAAAATCCATTGGAAATACAAGGCTGCTTCTCTAAATGAAAGGGCACAGAAGGGTACAAAACTTCTCATTTTCAAAAAATAGAAGACAGTAATAAATAGTGTCCTGTGGTCATGGAAGGTTATTTTAAAGAAGCAAAAAGTCGGGGTTTTTTCTTTTTTTTTTTTTTAATTCATCCTTCAGTTATGAATAACCTGGTATGGCACACACAAGAAGATAACAGATGGATGAGTTACAGCTAGATCTTAATAATAGCAGACATCATCTGTGCCACAGCCTTTGGGAAAAATAAAAGTGCTTGTTGTCATTGTCTCTGGATTTTCTGTTACAATTAAATGTTTCTTTAGCATATGTGAAATGGGAACCATGAGTATTACTGGATGTTTGGGCTGTTTTGCTTGTTTTTCACAATAAGATGGTAATGAAATGGTAATAAAATGGTAAAGCTTCCTACACATTTAACTCAACTTTAATATACATTTTGTTTTGTTCTGGACACTACACACATAAAAACTCTAAAAGAAAACAAGGTGAACTGTATAAAAGTGGGAAAAAAACCCCACATCCACTGTGAGCAGTCTTGTAACAGTGGTGAGCAGAGCAGCTCCTAAGTTTGCTTCCTTCTTTGGCCACTCTTTCCTGGCTCTCTGCGAGGGACGACTGTACCGTCACTCAGAATAACAAAACACTCGATCTCTTCCTCAGCCCGAGTCAGATCAGCTTAACTTCACAGGGGAGGCAAGAATTATTAAGCACTTCAGACAGCTATGAAACGTCCTTTGTTTCATGGTCAAAATGGCATGATATTTTCAGCTAGACTTTACACCAAAATTAACAAGGAGATCAGACTTTAAAAAGGATTTCTGTTCATTTCCGCTTTCCTGAAATATGTAAACTTTTCAAAACAGATCAGGTTTTAAAAAGACTATAAACAGCCTTACTGCTAAAATATAGAAAATCATAGTAATCATAGTAAGAATTCTGATTGTTAGACTGTCTTTAGCAGTAGTTTTACTCTTTGTTTAAACAGATCTTACCTAAAAGAAAGTAACTGTAGAAAAATGGCTCAAATGAGGTAAGAAAAAGAGTAAGGAGCAACTTTACAGAATGTGTGTATAGTGCAGCAATTAGAATTTAGAAAGAATGTATTCACCGTAATATATGAAAGTGTGAAAACATACTCAAATCTTTGTCTAGAAAAAAAAATTGAAAAATTATTTTTTAGGTTGTGAAGTGTAAGTTAGCCTTTGAATTCTAACATGATGTTTCTTTCTACGTATTTCTATTCCTTTTTGGCTAGACATTTCAAGGGTGTTTTTCTCCTGCTGATGAACTAGCTAGGAAAATTACCATAATGTTATACACAGTTTTTACAACCTACATATTTGCTTTCATTCTGTGCTTCACACACCATGCTTGTGAAACAGCAGAATGATATGAGATGGCCAAGTAGTTTGGAGGACTATTACAGGACAGAAGAGGAGAAGGAATAGAGAGAATCTCCTTGTAGAATCTTACACCTATTTCTGGTTTGTGCTGATGCCAATCACTGCAGCATCTCAGTGTGCACTGCTGCTTCTTTTACTATAAATTCTCTTTCTTGAAACTGATATAGAAATTCTAACTGGGAGTTTTCCCTCATAGTGAGCATAAATATAAACATATGCAAAATAAGCAGATGAAACACATAATGAAGCCTTTTTTTAGATTTCAGTGAAAAATAGGCCCTATCCTTCACTACTGCTATTTTTCATAATTCAGCTTCTCAGTTTTAGTTCGCTGCTTTCCTAAAGAGACTATTGATTCAATTGATTCTATTGGCCATTTCATGTCAGCCTGTATTTAGATGATACGAGATGGGTATGTCAGAGTTAATTTCATTTTCCGCACACTTACTTCGTGGCTTAGCAGTAGCAAGGGAAAAGAACAGACATCAGTACGACAAAAGATTCGTTCTGATTTTGGGCTTCATTTTCTTCCCTTGAAGAATGAGATTTTTTCATTGCAGTATATTATTTCTACCTTTGTGAGCTTTATTCTTAGTCTTACCTCTGTCTATTAAAGGCATGTAGTGTTTTTTATCATATTTCTGATGTGATTTCACTAATAAAATTGTTATTTCTGAAAAATATAAAAATTATTGAATCAAGCAATGAAATTAGATGTTTATGTTTTTCTTTTTAGGTTATGCATTTACCTAATACACATTTAAGTTCTGTGTAATTCAATATGGGAATCACATAGAACTCCACCAAATGAGAAGACTCACTTTTCTTTTAATTATACCAATGCTTGTTTATACAAGCAATTATTTTCCTCCTCTTTCCTCTGCTATTCTTCATCCTCCTCAAACATGAATAAGGCCATGAAATGAACACAGGAAGTAAGAATATTAGGCAGAACTGAGATTGCAGATTGGTCATAGGATTGCATATGACTAAAGAAAAGTGAAATTTCTTCTTTTATCATTTTTCTAAGAAGAAAAATCCTCTATAAAACCTGGCAAAAATACTGATATTGAGTTTTCTACATTGTTAAAAAGATTAATCAAAAATTTTCAAAAGCAGCACTATGTCCTGATTTGTCCTAGACAAATGTAAATTTGAGTGAATCAGGCTGAGAGCTGTACAAAGAATTGGTGGTCATCTGGTGAATGCTCTATGACAAATACTGACTAATCAGATTAATTTTAAGAACTGCCATGATTTTATTCAAAGGCAGAAATGCTTAGAAATCCAAAGAGAAGTAAAAAAAAATCAGTGGTCCAAAGTACAGTGATGCACTGTCAGTAGCAAGATGAAGAAAAGCAGCAGATGCTGTAAGAGACTGTGACAAACTGCCTCTGGTCCAGGTTAGGTCATACAGAAATCATTCAAGATCTGCTAAAATACTTTTTATTTTAGTTCCCTGCCCTTTATGAAGCCAAGCCACTTTTACTTTCACAGTGAGATGAAATAGTGTGGACAGCATGAAGACACTTAGATCTCTCATATAAGCCGCCAAATGGAGAGAGTGTAGCTCTTTTGAGACAAAAAATATTATCATCTTCAGAAATAAGCTCTTATGCTCTGATATTGTTGTAACTGTTAAGGGAGAGCTGTCTAAATTATTTTAATTTTGACTACGATAATGTAGGCATACAAAATAATTTCAAAGCTTTTTAAAAATAAATTTACTTAGTATACTAGTTTAATACACATACATCTAACCTGATTTTAATTTACATCTTTCAATTTCAAGTAGAAAATGTTGACATTTTTAATATATTTCATGTTCAGTTTACTTTAATACCGTATTTGGTAAGCATCTAGTTTACTCCTTTGGAGTAGCTTTGTGAAGCTAAACAATCACACTTTGTCCCGTGTGTGGTTAGAACATCCATAATTAAGTAACAAGGAAGGGATAAAATAAAATTGGTTCAAAATGCCCTGTATTCACTTATTTTCCTTCTGTGAGATAAGAATTAGGAGAAAGCAAAGCAGGCACAAAACTTAAATAAATATAAAGAAGTTTATTAACAGACCTAAAAGAAAAAAATCAGACCACACCTTCAGAACACTTCTCTTCCCACCACTTTTCTCCCTTCTCCCACTGACAATGTAAAAAGACAACCCTTGAGATTTTCAGTCAGTTTACCACCTCTATAATAATCTCTTTTTTCAGTTCACTTAGGGAGAGGAGTCTCTCTTGCTCATGCTATGGAGACATCTCCACAAGAATTTCTCTCATGGCTTCAATGTCACAGCGAGACAGCCGCCCGGGTTGGTTCTCTGCTCGCATGTCAAAGTCCATTCACCCAAATTACAGCTTTCCTCACAACTGCTTTCAAGGGTCCAATCTTGAGCTAATGGGGTACCATTTTAAGGTTGAGCTGTTCAGAAACAAAGGTTCTCTTCACCTGTCTCTGGGTGCATCTTCATCTCTAGGAATAGAGGTCTTCTTCTTCCCTGGGAGCAAGGGTCCTCATCACTTTCATCTCTCTCTGTTCAAGCTTCTCATCAAATCACAGCTACTTCAACATTTGCTTATTTCAGCCCAAGTACTTTTGCTCACAATTGCAGTTTGAATGCTCCACTCCCCATGCTTTCATGAAATTACAATGGGTAATCTGATGTATCATAGTCCATCACCACAGCTTTACAACAGAATTTCAGCTCCTAGGCTTGAAGCATGTCCTCTCTCTCCTCTCTCAGGGTTTCAGCTCTTCCTTCTTCACTGACTTTGGTGTCTTTATGGTGTTTTCTTCACGTGCCTTTACCTTTCCTTTTCCTCTGACTCGGGAGAGGATTGATGTCTGCAGGCTTCATCTGTTCTGGAGAATCTTACAGCACTAAGAGAGTTAATCTCATCTGGGCCTTGCAGCTGGAATTCGCCTTTTGCTGTTGGTCATGTAATTTCTGCCGGGTGGCAGCTGGAGCTCATTTCGGTGTAGCATTTTATTTCAGCAGCCACACTGGGAGGGGTTGGCTGAGCCGTGGGGCCGCCTGCATGGAGCAGGGCCATGAGTGGAACAGGGCCGCACGGCTCCAGGGTGGCTGTCTCCTGGCCAGCCCAGCCCACACTGAGGGGGCTGCACTGGGTGTCCAGTGAGCAGAAGAGGCTGAGATCTCAGCCAAGCCATGCTGTGGCCGACCCAGCCAAGCTGCACTGAGCAGGGCCCGGCCTGGCCCCGCTGGGCTGCACCGCAGGCCCCCCCAGTTACCTGTCCAAAAGCTGGAAGCAAGAGAGCTTTCCCGGGCTTTGTTTGTTCTTAAATGTGATGTGAATCACAGAGGCATGTCAAGCTTCTTAAGTGGCTTAAAAAAGTTGCCAATATTCAAACTAGCCAGTTGATTGGTTCTACTGGGTCTAGAGGAAGCTGTAAGCACCTGTTTGCAAAGAATCACTTCCGTGGCTGATGGAGCCCTCTTTAATTAAAAACCCAAACTTTGCTAAACCATGACAACTTTGAATAAACAACAAGTCTGATGTGTAAAATTAAACTCAGGCATACATGGAAAAATTATCCATGTCTTTTCATCATGTAAAAACATGGTTTGTACAGTAAAGTTTTTAAAGCAAGGAAGTTTAAAATTACAAACAGTTGCTATAGATAAACAGTGGTCAAAATAATTCCCTGATCTCCATGGCTTTAAACCAACTGTTTGGCTTGATCACGATTCAGTCATACAAGAAAAAAAGATCCTAAGACAATAAACAGCCCCATTAGCATTACGGAAAGGAAATTGAGAACACAAGTATGAGCAGCTGACTTGGATCTTGGGAAATTGTAAATACGATCAAGTAGGTAATTATAGCTATAGCCAATATGACATGAATTATGAACAATAGAGTCTGACTGAACACAGGGACAATGAAAAGGACTCAGAGCTAAAAGACCCCATCAGACATGATCCTGTACTTTTAAAATGTGGACTAACTCTGTTAGGAAAGAACAGGTTATAAGCAGTTTGAAATATCACTCTCAAAAGTTCATTTTTATAAATCAAAAAATAAATATAAATAACTGTAGTGCTGCAATGTTTTATTGTATTTTTGTATGTTCTTTGTACCCCAATGGTTCATCCCTATCTCCCCCACTTCAATTCCCAGTTGTTTTGCCCCAGATTCAAGCTGCTCCCCCAGTGCTCCTAATATGGTTATCCCCTCCCCTTGTTCTGGCACCTTGCCTGCCAATCGCCCAAACCCCTCCCGGAGTTCTGGACTGTTCTGTGTCTGTCACCCAAGCCCTCCCTAATTACCCGTATATGGTCCCCGTCAATCCCCCGAGACCCTGTCCCCTCGGATACCTCCCCTCTTGGAAATCCCCTAAACCTGGACGCCCCATTGGGGCATGTGACCCCTCTCCCTCCACCCCCCCCAAGACCATTGGACCAGATGTGAGTCCTTCCCTCCAGCGTCCCTCCCTCCTAATCCGCCTATTGGTCCCTGGTCAAGTTACTCCCCCTGTTCAACCCGCCTTTATAAGGTATAGTCACCCTGTAACTATTGCTTGTTCACCGCAGATCCCCTTCAATAAATCTTGGGTTGTATCCAGTGGCAAGCCCCTCGCTACTTTTTATCTTTCTCTTCCTGGAGGGCTGCTGGCTGCCACAGTGCCTGGAGCCTTCACTCCCCTGGGTAGAGCAGAGGCTTCAGAGGAGCAGCTTTTAAGCTCTGTGCCTCAAGCTGCTCCCCACTCCTGCCGCACACTGCTGGAGCTAGCCTGGGCAGTGGACAGCAGCGGTCACTGTGACAAATAACATTACTAAGAACACTTGAACAAAGGCTATGGAGAATAAAAAACCCATCATTTTGTATTTGCCCTGAGTGTCTTCACCACATAATGTAGTATATTGGACACAAGTCTAATATAAATTCATTTCAAGATAACCACAGGCACTTTTTAGCCATCTCATTTGCGACATCAGTCTGGTTATGGGAGACTCATCCATGTTTTACCTCAAATCACCTGCTAATTTGGGCCCAGAAAGAATATAAATTGTATAATTATGCCCTTTACATCTCACACAGTGAATAGCATCCACAGCGTAATGGAGAACAATGGCAATAGTTTCCATGCTTGAAATGTTGTTTTCCTTACTTGAAAATAGCAAGTATAAGCAGTAGAAAGGTGAATAAGGTCAATGACCAGTAACAGAAATTTTGTCACAACAGATATTTTTATTAAGAAACTTTAAAAGTCAAACAAGGTAATTCCTAAATCTCTAGTGCTGCTGATGTAATATTAGTTAATCATGTTAATCACCTTTATTCTGTTTCAAGTGTCTGTCATGGGGCCTCAGGGTACTGGATGGGCGCTCCTTGGTGTGGAGTTCTTAAACCTAAATAAATTAATAAATAAAAAAAACCAGCAACCTGTCTTCTAGAAAAGCTATAATTAAGTTTTCATTACTTTTCCTTTGGATGCACGTACCTAGAGCACCCTTGTAGATTCCTGCCTTAATCCAAGTTGGTGTGACTAATTAGAATCTCTTATCATCCATTTTAAGGCATAAAACCCTATATAAAATGTCTTTTCAGATATTTCTATCAAACAGTACTGTCTGTGATTTCAACCACTTGACAAAATTTACTTAGATAGAAGAAATAGGATTGCATCATATTCTTTATACCTTTGTAGTCTGAAACTGGTTTTTCTTAGAATGCATTTTCTTAGAATGTAATGTTAATGCTAAGAATTCCACCCCTGCTGATTGGACAAGTTTTATAACATACCTGACCCATGACATGGGTATAGATAACTTACAGACACTGAACAGAATTAACAATGACTAAACTCTGCCTTCCCAGTGTAAAAACACTCAAAAATATTAAATAATTCAGAAATACCACTTCAACAAACAATAAGGTAGACTGCACATCTGTTCAGCCAAAGCCAAGGAGAAAACCATTATGATTCTGTCAGTTTGGGGTTTCGTACTTGATTGCAGTTGTGGACCTGTTAGGAACCCAAATATGCTTCCATCACTTCAGAGAGTCTGTTTCCTGCAAGTTTGGAAAGCATAGCGTGGACAAGCTGATTCCCATTACCACATGAATCTCAAGTCTCATCAAAGCTACTGAAGTGAAAGAGATGCTTAACTGTACTTAGGTTTTGATGAAGTAACGTACTGCTTACAGGCATTTTACCAGATCAAAGGATTTAAATTTGCCCAATTAAGATCACATTCTTCACAAAATCACACCTTTGTGCAAAGTTAATTTTCAAAATCATGATTCTTTCTTGATACAATTATTGCTTGGAAGGAAAAAATATATAAATTAAGTGCACACTTTCATGCTATACATTCAATTGCATCTGTACTTGGTATTTAGATTGCACACACTAGTATAAATAATGTTTAACCCAGTTACAACTAGATTAAAAATACGTTCACGAGAAGGCAAAATAAAACCTGAAACCCCTTATTTTGTGGCATAAATAATCAGAATCTTTCTGGAACTTACGGATTTAATTGCCAAGAAACATTAAACAAGAGGGGATCTCTCATTAACTAGACCACAATTACTTGTTTTATTAGAAATTTGTATGGACAGTTACTGTTCTGTTCTTATAATATGAAATAACTGCACATAGATTTGATGAATCTGAGAGCTATGTGCTTTGATTAGTATAATCTTGAAATTTGCTAATGATTTCCTTGCTTACAAAGAATCGTGACTTTTTCCTTGTGCTTTTATTTACCTAGCAATGTACTGTATAATTTTCTCATTTTTCATAGAAATTGATCTTTTTAAATATGTTCTGTACTTTTGTCTTCCCCATGAGAAAATTTTTAATTATTCCTGTTCTTGGATCCCTCCAGTCACAATTCTGTGAAATATATATGGTGCAGAGGTGATGTAAAAGGCATCAGAGATGTGTGGGGTAGTGGCAAATCTTCAGTTAGCACCAAGTTTTACAGGTCTGTGAAAGGTGTGGGGGGTATGGGAATAAGAGTGGTGAATGTGTGTTCCTGTAGGACTTTGAAATTCTGGGTAGATTTCAGAACACCATGTAAAATGTCAGACTTCAGACTGTGTAAACTATCATAGGTCTGACGAAGTCAAATGGAGGTTAAAGCATCATGATTTCAATCTTGGCATTTTGTAGTCTGGCATGCTGCTGTAGTCTCATACAATTCTTCATATATAATTTAACACTTTAAAGTGCCTTTTCCCCTGTATTTTGACTGACAAAGAACAACTTTGTTGATTTATGCTCTTTTGTACATTGGAATTTTCCCCCTTTCTTCTGTGTAGATAAAAACATGTTTGTTTCTTATGCAGCAACACCACCCTGTTACCTCCATTTTTCTTTATGCAACACTACGTTTTTTCTTCTTTCGTTTTGGACTGCAAGCAAACATGTCCACCCTCATGTCCACTCTGGCTCAGCATCTTGCTTGCTAATGAACTGTGACAAGTTATAGTAATAATTTCCTCTGATATGAGATTGTATTCTGGACCTTAATGACAGACAGTTCCTTATCAACAGTTCCAATTACCAATGCATCCCTAATTCATTCTTCTGTGCTTACCCACATTTCACAACACTTAGCCAGTTGCCACAACATCCTAAGAAAAACCTTTACTGATCATTCACTTTTCAGATACGTAATCTTCTCATGTCTCTGTTTTCACAGCAGAACATGATCAATGTGATCACCTACTCTCCCCCTACTAGTCTGTCTGTTACTGTCCCTGTTACCTTGGCAAACTACAACTGCAAAACAAAATAAAACTTTCAGAAACTATTATATGTCAGCTACAACTGAGGTTTTGCTGCTAAGAAAGTTTTCATTTTCTTTTAGGTACTAAGGCAATCATTAGTGCAAGAAGTTTAATAGCTTTCAGATTTTTTTTTTTTTATTCTTTTGCCACTCTCTTCATTTTCATAATCCATCGCTCATATCTGATGTTTAAATTGAGCCTGCAAACCTACTCAAGCTGTAGTTCCAAATAGATGTGTTAGCCTCAGGGGCTGAGTCAATATAAAACCAGAAAAGTATTCCTTAGAGGAGATATCCATTCTGGTAAGAAAGGTTTTAGATGTGAATATCTCCTTCTAGGAAAAGCTAGAGGGATAATCAATTCTTACTAAAAGAAAAAATCCTTGGAGTCCACAGGGCCTGAAAGAAATCCCATCAGTTGACACAAGTGAACTGTAGATGAAAATTTTAATTAATGACAAAACATTATACATCTGTCAGAGCTACAGGAGGACAAATGCCCATGCCACAGATGAGAAGCCTCTCAGCTGACACTTAACTTCTTTAACAAGACATTCAGAATGCTTTACGAGCAGGACACCACTGCAGCAGAGAGGCAACAGTATCTACCACTGTAAATAGCAACATTCCTTTCTGTTATCTCCTAAAACAAGTGCTCTGTGTGTTCAATCCAAGATGCATAAGCACAATCTGGGTAACCAAGAATGCTATTTTCCCTAATCTACATTTAAAGAACATTTCTTCAAAATTTCCCCTGTGCAGTGCTTCTACATACAACTGAAACTATGTTTTATCCTGCATATTACTCAACGTAAACAGCTATCAAGCTCTCAGAAAAGAGCCAGTGCTCCTGATACCTCTCTTCCAGTAAGAACTAATGATTATAAAATTTTAGTTTTGGTGCTGACGGGTACACTGTTTTGTTCTGTGTCCAGCCACACAGGTCTCTGGCCCATTAGTAGTAATAATGGCAAATATAGTCTGTATGGCCTGAATTACTCAGGCACTTCAGATAAAATCATGGCCAGCATGAGAATTTGATGGTCAGAATGTGAGGCCTTCAAAATTTCTTTCTCATTTTCTTCACTCAAATACTTCACTCAAATGTTATTCAGGCTAGGCCTCAAGAGAATTAGGCACTTAAGTACTGTATAAGACTTCTGAAACAGAATACCTGTTTGCTATCCAACACCATAAATGCTTTGGGTTTTCACAATGAAATTACTATGGCTGTGTTTGTAACACCAAGTTCTTGAGTGACCTGAGCAAAAGGCAGCAAAATTATGGCTTGTGTTACCTTGCTCCAGTATAAAAACTCTGACAAAGGTACTGGTTTGAGAGCTACAGAAAATGCTCCGTGCTTCAGTGGATGCAGATCACATCTCCCACTTGAAGGTCATGGTTCTCCCAGGAAGCTTAAGTCTTTCCCACTTCTGTTTTGGGCAGTATAAAAAGACCAGTGGGTCACTGAATACAAGTCAAGGATGCCTAACCACATCTCACTTCTGGTTTTCCATTTTCATGTGCAGTGTGTTTCTGGTTGTTAGGGTCGATTTGATGGAATAAAAATATGCAGAAATTTGTAGCAGTGGGCCATTTTAACAGAAACTTTGCTTGTACTTTGTGCTAAAGCCTATATTCCAAGTTCATGTATTCCGTACATTAATAGTTAATATGAAGAGATATAATCTTAACAAGATTTGTCTATTTGAAGAAATATTTCAATGCTAACTTCATATTTACTAAACTAAAAGCTGTTCTTAGTTTTTTTCTTTATATTTTATTCATAAGATCCCCTTTTGCTTTCTCAGTTTAAATAAAGAACTGTGATTAACTGTAAAACTGATTGCTTAAAGTAATTAATAATTTTCCTTATGAAATTTCCTGGGTAAATTAAGGATTGTATAATTGAAGCGTTTTCTCTTGTGTAAATGGAATACACTGAGAGCCTTGACTGAGAAATAGATGTATTGCCCAAACACCTAGAGGTTTTTCTTTTTTATTCTTTTGCTGGAATTAATACCTCTCTGGCAGGAGTGCAAGAGAACATTGTTTTTAATGAATAGAAATATATTGATATCTTCTTAATAATACTAATTTTCTTAAAAAGAAAATGTTTAGCTATATTTTTTTTTTTAATTCTAATAACAGCATTACTCTTGTAGTCAGAGTTTACATCCAGCAAAAGTGAAGTATAAAGTGGTATTTGCTTACACGTATCTCAGCAAACCAAAGCTGCTGTTGCAGTGGCTTGCTCAGAGTTACACCAATCTGGGCTTTTAACCAAAAGAACTCCCATTTTTTTCTAGGACAAAGACAATATGCATCAAATAACCATGTGGAATGGAAAAGGAAGGCCATCAGAAAACCCAAGACATAGAAAGAGGTAGAATGTATGTGTGCATGTATGTGTTTTTAACCATGCTGAAAAAGTAAATATTGAGACTGATAAAATGAATGGGAGAACAAAACTTGTCTGTTCCTTGAGGTCATTAGGAAACAGCATTCCTTCTGAGAGTCTTAATGATAAACAGGAGTGGGCAACATTAAATACTGAAAAGTATGGAAATGTGTAAGAAGATTTTGAAAATAATAGGAAGAAATCAGAAGAAGTTAAGTAATGAGAGCTTGACAGGGGTAGAGTTGTAATAATGAATTATTCACACTGATATTTGAGACTAATTCAATCCTACCATAAGTGAAAAAAGTCTCATTCTTTTATATTTACTTATTGGAGGATGGACTGCTGCTCAGAGAATTTTCTCAGACTGCATGCTCTGTTTAGTTCTTATTTACAGCATCATCAGAAAAGCAATAGCATGCTAGTGAAACATTGTGCCTAACAGTTCATCAGAAAAACCTGCAATTAGCACAGTATTACTGATTTAGATTTTGAAGACAAATACTCAGTTCCTGCCAAGCTACACTACAGATATCATAGGTTAAAAGGACTCGTAGAAATTCACAGCGAGCTCTGAGATATCTCTACAAACAGGGCATTTCCAAGAAGGCAAAAATATCTGCATCCTTGGTCTATGTGAGATTCTCCTGCTCTGACTTAAGCCTGAGTTATCCAGTATCCAAGAGGGAAAAGAAAATACAATTATTAATTTGTGTGCAATGTACCATAATCAGGCATTAGGAATAGTGTGGCCAGCAGGACCAGGGAAGGCATTCTTCCCGTGTACTTGGCACTGGTGAGGCTGCACCTTGGGTGCTGTGTCCAGTTCTGGGCCTCCCAGTTTAGGAAGAATATTGGGATGCTGGAGGGTGTCCAGAGAAGGGCAACAAGGCTGGTGAGAGGTCTGGAATAGAAATCCTGAGAGGAGAGGCTGAGGGAGCTGGGGGTGTTTAGCCTGGAAAAAAGGCTCAGGGGAGACCTTATGACTCTGTAAATCCCTGAAAAGAGGGGGTAGCCAGGTGGGGGTCGGTGTCTCCTCCCAGGCAAACAGCAAGAGGACAAGAGGACACAGCCTTAAGCTGCACCAGGGGAAGTTTAGGCTGGACATTAGCAAGAATTTCTTCACAGAAACAGTGATTGGGCATTGAAATATGTTGCCCAGGGAGGTGGTGAAGTTGCCACCCCTGGAAGTGTTTAAGACTGGATGTGGCACTTGGTGCCACGGTTCAGCAGAACAAGGTGGTGTTAGCCCATACGCTGGACTTGATGATCTCTGAGGTCTTTTCCAACCTAGCTGATTTTCTCATTCTGTGATTCTGTAATCTATTCCTTTATCCAGATAGTTTGTATACCAACTGCATACATAATGTAGCCTTTTCTATGGGAAGCATTATGAATAAAAAATAGTTTCGCCAGAATTAAGGTGATTTCCAAGGCTAAGTAATAACAGAGCTGGATAAAGCAGCCAAATTAAAACAAGAACTAATTAAAACCCTTGTCATAACACCATTTGCATTTTATGAAATTATTAAACAATTTAGAAAGTTAATTTTTATTATTCACAGTCTATGGCACTTCCTTGGCCAGGGCTAAATGCAGAAACACCAGAATACTGAGCTACTATAAAGCCCCTTTTCTTATGATGCTGAATATAAGTAAGGATTAGACAGGTGTTACACAGTCACACTTGAGCAATTAATGTCACAAAGACTTCAGAAAGACTAGGATTTCTCTGACAGTCCACGTATGGTCATGATTTTTAGGCTGTGGAGCACCAAATCCAGCACAGAAAATAAAGCCAGGATTAAACAAATTAACATAACTGACTGCAGCATATCACAGACACCTTCCTGGTAGATCCTGTTCCTGCTCTTAGAGGAGCTAATTAAATTAGGCAAAATGTAATGTTTACAAACTTGTGCAGTTCCTTCAGTTTGAGAAAGACGGAGAAATTCTTCCAATGCTAACAAAAGTGGCAAAAATAGCTATGACTGCTCCAGCTTGCTTTCTTCAGAGAAAGGAGAAAGCAAGTATACAAAACCCCACAGCAATTCATTCGCATTTTCTGTCCTTCCTGTCAGCAGCTTTATATCTTTAGGAGAAATATTGAAAGGTTTATTAGAGATCTAATTTCTATTAATTGGAATGTGAATTGCATTCCTATGAGCATACCAGGTTTGGGCATATTTGTTTCATTCCCAAACTGTAAAACAGGTATATCCTACCTCAGTTTTACAGGAATTTTGAGTTTTAAGTATCGGCAAATTTTTCAGCTGGAGACACAGAAGTATATGGGTATTTATAGGTAGTTTACTTGAAAATGCATAAATGTAAAGAAGAAAAAACCCAAACTGTTACTGAAATAGTATGAAGGAAAAACATTTACTACTCTATGGTTTTCTCCTGATCATTCTTATGATGAAAGACCAAAAAATGTTCATTATTAAAGAAAAAGCTGTTGAAGTTTATACACAAGAGGAAAGGCCAGTCAAGGTACTGTAATATAGGCCCAGCATTTTAACAGCCATTCTTTTGTTCTGTGTGCATAATATAGATTTCCACAAGTTAAATGGAAAACTAGCTACAGCAGATTAAGCTGTAAGTTTACATTATGCTGAAATACTTTTTGATTCTTAGAGACTTAAGTCTTTGTTCATACTATAAGCATCAAAACAACTTTATTAAGTGCACAGCATTATACAAGGCTGCATGCCCAAACTTGTAAAATGTCAATGCCATTTTTTTCTTGGAATCTTATAATTAATTCATTATCAGAATAGCTTTGGGGCCTTATTCTGATCCATTTTCTAAACAGTGTTACCAGGAAATTATGTTCTGTGCTTCTGTTTATTTAAAGAATATCACTGCTGAATTTATGACAAGCAAACTAGTTAAAGGAAAGCCTTTGGGGGATGTAGTAAATTAAAAATGAAAACACACTCAGAGGAATATGGAATTTACAACCAAAAAAATCTCATAAAAAAGTGTACATTTGGAGGTTTATATAAATCAGATCCAGCTTCTGTAAATACTTAGAGCATAATAAATACATGATTGCTGAGCTCAAAGACTCATAATTGATGTTGCCATATCCTGCCTGACTGCTCCGTCCTGCTATAATAGAAGGCTCCTAAGTGGTAAGGGAGAGGATTTTGTTTGTTACTGCAATGAAGCAGAAGGAAAAGTCAGAAAGAGGTTTACCTTAAGTTACTAAAAAATGACCTGGCCCAAACACACTGAAGGTGGTAATAGTCTTTCCAAATATCTCAAGGGCTTTGAATTCAGAGATACATTATATTTTAGTGTAGATTTACTCATAATTTCTTGATGGCACATTTCTGTGATGTTGCCTTATTTTATATTTGGGAAAGATATGTTTTCAAATTGAACTCAACATTAAGAGGAAAATGTACATGAATAGAAAGAACTCACCGGGATTACAGCAAATATGAGTCCCTGTCTTTCAATAACATTAGAAAGGTGATCTTAGCAATCCTCCTTAATTTAACAAATTATAAAGTCTGGATATTAGCTTTGACTTCCAACAGTAAAATTTCTATTTGAAAAAAAGCAAGATTATAAGCAAAAGAACATAAGCAACTAGGGGGAAAACACACTTTTCGCTGTGATGTATTCTTGTAGAAAAACTGATTGTATTCATGAACTACAAGCTGCCCTGCTCCTAGCATTTAAATTAAGACTAGCAGCTTCCTTACACTTCCACAGTACTCTTGAAAAACTTGAGCTGTAGTTCTATTCAGGACTTCAATGAAGATAACATAGTAGAGTGGTCAGCTGGAGGACAGTCAGTGCTTCAAAGGCATCGTGGATTAAAGGAACATAACTGCTATGAGGAGAAAGAGACAACAGAGCAGCAGTAGCTCACCAGTTACACACAATTTTAATGTTTGGATGTCTCTCTCATGCATTGTACCGATGTGTCTGAAGTGTGCTTCCTACAATTTTCCCCTCCTCTTTTCCACATCTTGTGACTTCAAGTGCACAGTGTGCTTCCCATTCTCTGCTTGCTCTGCTGAACTTAAGCAGCAACAAAAGAAAACCCTGTTGAGACTGAGGGAATTGAAAGGATGTCAGTAGTCGCTTGAATCTTCTCACATTCTTTGGGTGCAATAAAAAAGGAGTGATCTGTGAAGCTCATTCAGATGACAGCCAGCAAGCAGTAGACTCTAAATTTGACACCCTCTCATATGCATTAAAACCTCTGAAGGAAAAGATTAAAAGAAGCATGGGACTGGAAGCAGCACTTTTTGAGAGCAGAAATGGGCAGTATACTGCAATAGAGCAGTTGCAAGAGAAGGAAGGTGAGATTTGCAGAGTTAACATAATGTCTCCAAACTTTTCACCAGAAAGTTCCTGTTCCTATGCACCACTTTGTGATTCCCAGCTGGCCAAAAACATCGACTTGATTTTGCTAAATCACTTTCATTATATTTCAGATCAAATGTTTCATTCTTCTCAATGTCATTTTGTTCAGCTAATTCTTAGCTACAGGCAGCAGGAAAAGTGCAAATTTAACATAGCTATTGAAATATTGACAAAGTTCTGCTGCTCCTAAATTCACAAAAAAATCCATTTAACAGGATGATTCAGGACATTTGTAACAAATTAACAGATCAAATTAGTATTTAAAAAAAGAAAACCTTTTTTATTAGGGAAATTGCAGCCAGTTCTAAGTGAAGAACTTTAAAATAGATTTTCTTAAGGTTTTTTCCAATCCAAGTCATTATATGAGCCTATGAAAATACTATTCTTGGTAAAACCCATGGGCAAAATTGTGCCTTGTTTCTCACAGCTTCTGCTTGGAGTCTCTTGGGCTTCTGGTTGTTCCCTTCTCTGAGATGCATTTGGTCCACACATGGAGGGCACTGATAAATGCAGAGCATTTTTCTGGTTAAGGAAAAATTTTTTTGACAGCTGCTGACTTCAGGGCAACAGTGATGTCTGATTTATGACGTCTATCATCTTGTTTTATTTGGACAATTCTCACTGCTGAGGGATTTTTTTTTTTTCCCTTCTTCTTTTACTCTACCTTCATGTTTGACCTTACAGTCACATTGTGCAGTCTTGGATGATCTTCTGGCAGGCCATCAAAAATTAGCCATTTCTCACCAAATTGACAAAACACCCTAACAAAAGCCCAAGCAGTATCTTTCAAACACTTTTATTTCCACTATACAAACTACTGGATCAGGAAATTATTTATATCCACAAATCTTTCAGGCTAAGTCCTGCAATGTTAAGCTAGCTTGATGCTACACAACCTATGCTTGTGGAATGCTCCAAACTCTCTGGACCTCGGACTAACTTTTCATGGAAAAGACCAAATTTGCAACTGTATATTTTGGTTTATTCCGAAGATTCCAATAGTTTCTCTCTCTCTTATGCCACACATTAGATAAGTGCTTGAAATAATGTCACAGGTCAGGCACCTCCTACTGGTGAGATGAGGAAAGTGTTGGACTAGGCTAAGGAGTCACATTAGATTATCAGAATGGTGCTTTCATAACTGGGGATATGCAGAGTACTTCAACTTGAATTAATTCCTGAGTGAGAAAATGTTACTGAAGATTATTTTCTTCCAGCTAACCTACAGTAAAGGTGAAAGATAATTTGGAGACTGATGCCCAGAGAATTCTTTGTTGACTTTCTTTTGAATTCCCTGGGAATAGAACATAATCTGTAAGCAAATTAAGAAAAGGAAATGTGAGCCATAGTGAGTATTCCATACATAAGTGGAAAATTTAAGCAGTTTTTCTCCAAGTAAATAAAGCATTCTAAATCTTATAAAAGATTTGCTACTTTAATTTTGTATTCTTTCTTATGGGCATTCTATGACCCTGCAATTTTATTTGCTAAGTGGATGAACTAGACGACTATAACCAGACTGAATGAATACTTAATTCGTTAAACAGGAGACAGTACAATCTGACCACTCTGCTGCAGTTTATGCATCTTAAAATGTATAAATTTTTGGTTGCAGAATTACAGATTTCAAGGAAGGAACAGGACCAAGGAAAAGAGGGAAGACCATGAGCAAATTTTTTCCAGACAACTTTTTTGGAAAGAATAGTGTACCTACCTATCTCTCTATCAGTATGTACATATAAGTGAAATAAAAGCAGTCAGTTACTCTGTGAATTTTTCAGATTCTGAATTGGTTGGAAAATGTTAAAATTACAGGGATAGTGTAACATCCAGCTAGTCTGTCCATACTATTTGACAGCACAGGAAACTTTCAACATTGTGAACTGTGGTTCGAAGCACACCCTCAGAGCTGGTCATGTAATAAAAAATCCTAACTTAGCAACTGCATTTGAATTATTTGTGAATTGTATGCAGTTTAACCTTGCATGAGGAATTTTAGGTTTTCTGCTCCTGCAAGGGTTGATTTCAGCAGGGACACCTTAGCAATGGTCTTTCCAGAGCACCAAAAGCCTGTGTTATCATATATACATTTCTTTCCATGAAGCTTGTCTTTTCTTCAACCACTTCTGGTTCTTCTGGATACTTGACTCAGGAATACACATTCTTTTTCAACACTAAACTACCTATGCTTTTATATACAAAAAGCTTTTTAAGTTCTTGCTATAAATTGCAACGTCTTCTACTATAACCTTAAGTAGATTATGCCTGAAAGACTATTTCAGTCCTGAAGCAATTGGTTGAAGATACAAAACAAAATCTGGTTTGTGATTTAAGTGGAAAATTAATACTCTTAGCTTTGTTTCAGAAGAAAATATTTTCTAGATTCATTTTATTTCCATAGTGATGTTAAGAACACAATGCCATTCTATCCATTTTCAGCTATTGGATCTAATGAAAAATAAAAAAAAACAGCAATGAGATAGAAGAAGAAAACAACAAGAAAACACATCTTAGAGGTATTCCTTCCCCAAACTTTTATTAGTCTATTTCTCTCTGATGGCTCTGAAGGCACAGGTCTCTCAGTCATTGCATTAAACCTGCCCAAGATGCTAAGGTGGGATAACAAGGTGGGGTTTATTGTGCAGCTAAATCTATTCCATGCTGTAGGGAAATGAGTGCACAGTTAACTTTAAGCAAGACAGAAAAGTCATCTAAGTCTTGTCATGTAAAAAGAGGGTATTTTAGAAAAGAATACCTTTGTAAAGAATTGCTATCAATTTTGGATATGACCCTGTGACCCTAACATTTTCCAGATATACAAGCAAAACAGTATGCTGTGAGGAGACATCTCTGTGCAGTACTGATGAGAAAACTGCTGTGTCCATTTCCTCTGCCTGCACTTTAGAAAGAGCAAAAGAAAACTAAAGAGCTTTCAGAAGCATGCTTCAACAATGAGCTGAACTCTGAAAATCATGTTTGTCCTCAAGTTAAAAGGACACCTCTTCTGTAAATCCCTATTTAGGAAGATCTTTCAGTCTAGCAAAGTAGAACATGAGCTAACAGTAAGATATGGAATCTAAGAAAATGCAATATAAAACTGGTATAAGAGTTCTAGTTTAGAAAATTCTAACTTGAATTCAAAGAATTCTAAGATAAGTTCAAAATTCCATTGTGTGGAATACTTCATCAGAAAGCGTGAAGTTTAACAGTCAGGGTATTTTGTTCAGCCTGTTTGTTCCTTTAGATCTTGTTTTATAAAGCAAAGCTATTTTAACACGTGTCAAAATTACTTTTAGCTATCCAGCAGTGCACCACATAAAAAAAAATCATAAGACCAAAAAATATTGTGGGGTGTTTATGCTCAACATCAAGTTCTGATATGGGAATCAACAACAATATATTTGCTGTATACAAAGTTCCCCATTCAGTCCATTCAGTTAAGTACTTACCAATAAGCACAGAACTGGGATTCACAAGTTGGGAAAATGAGCCAGGAAATTCTTAAGCCTGTTTATAAAGCAGGACAAAAAGGGCAAGATTTAAAACCTCCTTTTGTTGTAAAATCCTCAATCTTCAAATTTAAGGCTTTTCTAAGAATTCCTTATTTTCCAAGTTTAAAACTTTGCTTGTTATGAGGAATTTGTTATAAGGAACAGGAATATATATGAACAATGTATTAGAAGTAGGTTCTGAATATGAGCTACTTACACTTTTGATCTCTTTCTAGCAGAAATGGAAATTTATATTATTCTCTTTAAATCTATTTCATAACTGAATCTCTTAAACAGAGAATATTTTACCACAGGCTTTTGAGGTTTGTTTTGCCTCAGTTGCACATTGGGTTTGTCACCAACAGGACACTCTTCCAATGGGAAAAAAAAGTCATGTATTAAGATTTGCCTCCCTAAAATGATAAGAGTGTATTGATAGACTTAAAAATTACTGCAATTACAGCAAAATAGCAGAGCAGAGTGAGGGAAAATAAATTGTATATTATGTATTATTAAAAACTAAAAATATTAATCTTGAAAGTTATTGTTTAAATTTAGTAATGCCTTTTGGTGGCCAGCTGCTTTAGGTAAAATCAGCTGGTAATCTTTTTGAAATACAATTTTTTTTTTAAATCCATAGTAAACTATTCCTTTGATTGGGTAAATATTATAAATAATCATAAGGGACTTTTGGAATCCATGAGATGTAAAGCAATACAGGAAACCAAAAATATTATGCACGTGAATAGTTTGATGTCCTCAAATATAGTAAAATTCTGAAAGCAACAGTTTTCTCCACAAATAATGTAGGGGCTAAAATTAAAATGGATATTTTCTCTTAGTCATATACAGCATTTTCAGTCAATTACAACTAAAAAACAATGAAATTCTAAAAAATTTACAATTTATTCACTTTCTGTAAGTACATGCTTTTCGCTTCCTGTTCTATATATCACTTTTCCCCTCTGTATAACTGTCATTTTTTGATAAATCTTCAGTTTTCAGATTGCATACCTCATATAATGCTAACAAAACTGTACTTTTAGAAAACATCACCACAAAATCTCTTGACTTTCAGTCTATGCATAAAAATGAATTGCTTCCTGAAAACACTGTATTTTAGATACCCATTTTGAATGTTATCAATTTATATGATGTACATGCTGCAATGAAAAGGAAAGACTATTTAGTGTGTGTTTCTTAGGTATCCATTAAAGTTTATGCAGGCCTGTCAGAAAAGCTACACAGAATTTCATACATCAGGGTGAGCCCACTGGATTGATCTGAAACATTCAGTGAGAAATCAGCTCTATTCATTTTTAACCTCTAGTTGTAATTACCAATATTTTGCTAGTGCTGACACTAATAAATTCTAACCCACAAAGATTTTCTTTGGCTCAAGTCAAAATTCCAAAAACAGCAGCAAATAATAAATCATTAAAATTGCAAAAGCAGAGACCAGATATTATTGAAACATTCTGAAGGTGCTTCTTAGCCCTAAATTCTGTAAAATCTATTTTGAACTGTCAAAAAATGTATTTGTTTTCACCACAGTTCATAGTTATGTGAATCCCAGGGATGTGAACAAATTTTCTTTGCTGAGCATGCAATTTTAGATGACTGAAGGTTACTTAACATGTTAAGTAATTTTTTACTCCAGCATACAAGCCTTTATTAACCAAAAGCCTGGGGGCTTCACACTCTCACAAGAAAAGATGTGAAATACAAAACCAAACATTATCAGTTATGGGATAAGTACATGCACTATATCCAGAGGCTGATGTCAGAATTCAAACTGAAGGAAATTTGTACTGAAGATTGAACAGTAACTTGTTAATTTAGGCTTTTTTTCCCCTGGTATTCAAATACACAAAGCAGTTGTCAAATACAGCTTCATAAACCCAGAGCATTAAACCCTTCAGGCTTGAAATTTTAATTCCCCAATTAACCTGCACTGGAATTCTCAGCAGTATAAGATGTGTAGTATCCCATACTAGTCTGTACATATTGCTCCTATTCCAAGTTGGACAGTAATTTGTCTCCAATCCTGGAAAAGGCCAAGCAAGGATGCTGGGCTGCTGTTCCAGTGAACATAGTTGAGGCAGTGATGGGAGCCACGTGCTGATGGAAAACAAATCCAGTGCAGATTTGGAGGAGGAAAACAGTAAAACTCTGGAGGATTGGATCAGTTTTGTAAGGAGGGGTAATTAACTGGCAATCACTAAACTACACACCTAGGATCAGTATCAGGTATGAAAAGGATACACCACTATAGCAGATGCAAAAACATTATTGAAATCAATAAACTGCTAAAAATGTTTAAACCCACTTCTATAATACCACACTATTCCAGTTACACACCTTCACATAGTGATGTGACCAACCCTGGCTCTTGCAAGTACCCTTTACCAGCTTTTCTGGGAGCCTTCCATCTGCACACACCTTGTGCTGGAAGTGTGGGCACTCCAGCTCTAGGTGTACTTGTGCAGCTTCCTGAAGTCTGCTGGTTGTGCCCTGCTGAGAAAGCACCCCTGGAGTTCCCCCATGGACCTCTGCACACAGGACATGGGGTGAAACAGAAGCAAGGGCTTGTGAGCAGGTGCAGGAAAACAAATTAATTCGGAAAAATTTCTGACAGATTAAAGTAGTATTTCATGTATTTTGGAAAAAGAATGCATTGGTAGCACTCTATGAGGGCTTTGCACCTTGAGGTTTTGTTATTTGCTGATTCAAAATTAGCACTCTGAAGTTTAATTGTTTTACAAAATCTCTCTAACTACACTTGAAACAGAAACTACACTGAGGCCTGCTCTGCTATAGCTCAATTTATTTTAACTGATGGAGCATCCTCACTATTTGTCCAACTATACATCAGTTTTTCTTTATGGAAGGATAAGAAATCTGATTTTACCATATCAAATGAGATGAAATATTTTTTAGAATCTTTCCTCGAGGTATCTGGTTTTAGATCATGAGATGAAGGATCAATATTCTTTGTTTTCCTGATGATTCAATTGAAACATAATGTATGAGTCACCAAAGATGTTCTATTAGGTAAGTGCCCCAAGGTCAAGCATACAGATCAGATCTTTGGAGGTTTTCATTACTGTGTTCGCCATATAAACATAGTTTAATAAAGCTCATTTTAATTGATATATTTTCTCTTTAATTATTCCTTCCAGTTACAGGACAGGCAGTTTACCCTCAGATAGTGTCACACACTGGTATTAAAATATTTTACCCACTACATAAATTAATTAACAGCAACAAAAGCTATAGCCTATCTAGAGTAAATGGCATTAGGTGTAATTATGAGTAAACAAAGCTTGTCCCTAAATTCTTTGAGCCTATGTACAGTTGGATTACAGCAACTCTATTGGGCAGTAACCTATTTGCCTAGTAATTGTGACTCATACAAGCACTATAACTACACTGATTAATTTTCCTTACAGACTCTGTGGTAGGTTAATTAAATGATCCATTCTAAATAATGACAGTCTTTTACAAGTAGCCCTGCAGGAACTGAGCCATTACTTCAAAAGACATGAGCCAAAGAGAAAATAATGAAGGTGAACCATAGAAAGTCCTCTTGAAAATATGTATTTATACAGAGAATACATAGAAACTCAATTTTTAAAATGCCATACTATTTGACATTGTTGTTTACTGATATGCTATCTCATGCAGTAAAACAACTACTGAAGCATTAAGGTCAAATGAAATATGCCCAATATTCCATGGTAAAGCATCAGAAATTTGTGGCATTGCAATATCTTGCTAAATAACTCAGTTTGCCATTGGTGAATTCATAAATGAACTTGCTTTTAACAAGTTACCCAAACTCATCTCTGTGTACTCCCTTGGCAAGCTGCCTACGAACTGTAATGCAAACACTCCTGCCCATGAACTGCTCTACCACTTTTTTCTCTAACATTTGGCCCTTCAGAAGTCAGAGGCTCTTCTTCTACAAATAAGATTTGACAAGTACTTTAATTCATCAAAATCACAGAGAATTACCTCAGCTAAAAGTGATTTAGAATAACATACAAAAGATGGACCAATATTGCCAAACATTCTGCTGCTGGAGAAAAAACATATAATGGTAGACAGTTTATGTAATAGGAAACACAGTAAAGAGAAAAAAAATCTGATACCTTATTTTAGACCATCACTGTAAAAAAGTCAAGAGAAGGATCAGATTTTAGTAAATTCTTCTTTAGTGCCAAATAAGTACGTATAAAAAAAGAAAGAAAGAAAGCAAAGGGTCAGCTCTTTAGACAATGGTGAATCCAAAAGAATGAATTAGCAGTCAGTAATGGAACCATGTCCTCTTCAGGACATACATGAGAGATAGCAAGTGGTTTTCTTTCTGTGATTTCTGTTGTCTTATGATGTTGGCAGTAAGGATAACTGAAAGTACAAAGCAGCATTTCACACTAACTAAAATACTTCAATAGGTTGTTGGGAATTAGGATGTTAGTCTTGCATCTCTTGGTCATTATGAAAGGTATTTTTCAGATGATTTTTCAAGTGTGAGAAGACAGGACAATGCTTGCTGAAGCCTCATACAGCCCCCACCAGAACATTCAAGATTCCTGCTTTTAACTTATTTTTCCTGCAATGTGGAGTGTCTGTGACATTATTATGAGGTGGACCAGATGTAGAGGCAAGGGCATGCACTTCATGACATCCAGCCTTCATTCATCCATAGCTTTATTCTTATGATTTATGTGGGTGAAGTAAATCTCACCTTTATTCAGTAAAATCTGTATTCAACCTGAATAAAACCACCTGCACAAATTTGTATACATCTGCCTAACCATGGAAAGCATTTATCAAAGTTTGGTACCTTCCACTTGCAGCTGAGGAGTCCTACTGCCCCATGAGTGATCTCTAAATATCACTGAATTGTTATCTAAAGTCTAAAAATCTAAAAACCGTTCTAAGCAATGGTTCTATACAAAAACTCTTGTGCCAGTCAGTGTTTTTGCTACACTAGGAAGTTTAAAAATATCAAATGGATCATCCTCTGAAAAATCTCAGATATAGAAAAGTCTAGTTAAGGTATCCCAATTCTATTTATGGTTCGAAAATTTTTGAATATAGGAGCTGATACTGGAGACAGCAGTATGGAAAATGAAGATTTTTTTAAAATTTTAAAATTTGAAAACTTATTTCTCCAATAGCTATTAGCAATACCTCTGTGAGCACACCTAATATAATGCCATGAGAGCTAAACCAGCTTTATTCAAACAAATTTTAGCTAGAACTTTTGCTATTACAAGATATTTAGCTTCAATAAATGGGGATAATATGGAGTATATGAATAAGCAGAACTTTATATACCTGTGTAAGAGGAAATGGATTTGGTTTTTAAGTTTTTAAATATTTTGGGTTAGTGGGGTTTTTCCCCATCAGGCTACAGCAGTTGCGTATATTTTCATTTTCTGAGATCTCTATTTGGCCCTTAGCTGATTTCTTGTTTTCCTTCTCTTTCAGATTACTAGTTACTCAGTGAAGAGCCTAGCTCTCTTCTCATTGCTTTTTCTCTGTTAATTTTATTACTACAGAACTAATTTGGACTTACAAATTTCCTACTGTTTTTTCAGAGATGGTATGAGAGTGATTAACTCTTGCTCTTAAGTAAGTAGTGAGAACCATGATATCATCTAATTTTCATCTGAGACAAACCACCATGTCATCTCATTTCCACCTGTGACAGTCTTCAGAGGAAGACAGGTAGTGTATATCCAGAGAGAGAAAGGAAAATCATTAAAGAAATAGATAATTCAAGTGTCATTTGCTGTTATGGCAATTGGCATTTTAGGGCTATGTAAAAAATAAGTTACAGGAAACAAAGTAGACTTATTACATTAATCAGCTACTTTGGGAAATATATAAATATTGAATTTTCTCTACCCAGTTACACTAATATGTTAAATGAGAAAGCTTAAGAATTGGGGAACAGGTACTAGAAAGCCTTCTGTAATATTACTTGTGACATGGATTCCCACAAAGGTCATATTGTATCCTCTGCGGGAAAAAAGGGTGAATGAATATCAGAATGAACTATTTTCTTGTTTTCCTAGTTACAAAAGCAGTAAAGACCTTTAAACCTCAGTGAAAACAATGTTTTGAGTTTTATGATGCAATTTCTTTGGTCTTATGTTAGACAAAGTGTATTTATGTAGTCTCAGCCTGAATCCAGTGTTAGCTGAGTACACTGTTCTGAGGGGATTTCATCTGAGACATGGACATCTTCACACATCTGAAACTAAACTAAGTTATTCCTGTTAGTCGAAGAGAACTTATTTTATAGATCAAGCTTGCTGAGAAACATGTCCCTTGTTATATATTACTGTCACTCAAACATGAACAGGCTTCTCACTTTCACCAGTTTTCTATCAGTTTTCTTATTTGGACTAACAGCTGCTAATTGGATTAAGTGGAGATAAGAACAAAAGAAAGCATAATAGGATTAAAAAGTAATTCCTAATTTATGATTAGGGCCCAGTTTGATTCCCTGAGTGCTACACAAAGCTGAGCACAACGTTAGAAAGGTTGTAACTGAAGGTATTTCAGTGAAGTAAGTCTGCTGTGACTAAACAGGATGATAGTCACACTCTTTCTGCACCTTCTTTAGAGACCAGCATAGGTACTGACTGGCAAAGGAACCAGTTACAAGCACTAAAGCCAAGCCAGAAGGGAACATTTCTGACGGGTCAAAACCAAAATATGCTGTCATAGATTTTATCTGAAGAATCATTTAATCTCTCCTTTTGCATATGTAGAGAAAGTAAATTATCTCCAATTATTTCTAACTGGGGCAATGTTGGTGCATCATCGCTTTCAAATATCACTCAGCATCACAAATGGCTAAACCATGAGTGTGGGAAGACCTCATCCTTCCCAAAGATGATTGCTCAAGGTCAGTGCAGGAAAACCAGCACCACACTCACGCCAAAGATGAGAGGAGCTTTACTCTGAAAACCACGTGCATGTTTTACCGCAATGGAAGTCATAGAGGCACGCCTCCTCACTGTGACACTCAGTGATTCAGAAGTCCTTCAACCATACAAAACCTGCCAAAAATCATAGCTAAAAGACCCATGTCACATTTCCTGGATGCCAGGAGCAAAGGGAAAATCTGTTTACCATTTTTGCTATAAAGGTAACATCTTATTTATGTTCCAAAGTTTTCTGTCTCAAATGTCAACAACAATTAAGAGTATGTGTGGGAATGAAATACAGAGCCTGTGCTGCTTGAGAGATCCCAATGACAAATTACCAGCCCTTAAAACCTCTCATGCCGTCCCAGTCTCCTGCCCTCAGTTTCACGCCCCTAGTCCCCAACAGGACAGGGCTAATGAAACTGGCTTCACCAGTCAGAGTCACAGACAGCATAAGTGATCTGCCCTTTCTTACCTTGCAAAGTGGGGAGAGATAGAAATGCAGCAAGAGACACAGTTGCCAAAAGCACTGGAGGCACAAGAGGAAGAGAGCAAAATGGAGTCTCATCTTGCTGAGACACATAGAGTAGATTGTTGAGATGAATGAGGGTCTTTCCTTCTCCCTCCTCACACCCTGCAATCTGCTTCTGCTTGCACTGGAAAAAAAAACCAAACATTGTGTTAAGGATATAGAAAAAAACAATAAATCAAAAATTTCATATGGATTTACGACTTTTTCCTTGACACAGTTTAAAAAAATTAAGGTGATCTTGTTTACCTATCCTTATATATAAGTATATAAAATGAATAATTCCTATGAAGTCAGCAGACAGCCCTCTGAAGAGCAGAGCTTTACCTTGAATTCTGTGTTTTAATTTTTAGCATTTTTATCAAAACAAAACAGTCTTCATTTTCATTCCAATTGTTTCTCTGCTATTGGAAAGATTTACATTTACCTTTCCCATGCTGAAGGTCACAAAATGATGGATTAAGCCTTAAAAATAACCAGAAAGCATAGCTGAAAGACAGACGAAATATTGAAATAATGGATCTTTTTTTTGTGTTGATTTCGAAGATGAACATTTTATATTCCTGATGAGTATTTCTTAAAAAGTAAATTCAAAGTCACATAATTACATACGAAAGAGAACATTTAAATGACGTTTGTGGTACTTTGGCTAAAGTACTAGGTATTTCTAATTCCAGGCAAATTCAATTTTTAAATATAAGTTTAATGTGCTTACTAATGTTAGTCTCATTAATGCAGTGGTTTTAAACCAGAACAGACATAGACTGAACAAAGAGGGTGGGAAAAAATGCACTGGATACAAACATGTCAGCCAGTGCAAAACACCAGACACCAGTCCCGTGGGGATATCACGTATGGCTCTAACTCCATACCTGAAGTCACCAGTCGAGCAGAGGGGCAGAGGTATCCACTTGGCCTGGCCCACCTACAGGAGTGTCTTGGGGTGACTTTATGATGTGTATCCCCTATCGCTGCTCTGTGCCCTGACATGATTCCTGTGCCTTTCTGTGTCTTTAAAACTGGAGAGAGAAAGAAAAAAAGCCAGACAAACTTTTCAAAGCAGTTTGTGCTCCAAGGTCACACTACTCCTCTGAGTGCTTCTGTGGTGGCAAGAGCAGAGGAAGCACCCTTTTCTTCTTTTCAGCCAGCTTTCGGCTCTGTCTTCTCCAGAGAGAGACGGAGAGTTAAACTTTTTTACCTGGGACTTTGGCTTCTTCTTCTTCTTCTTCTTCTCTTCTGGAACTGTTCAGAACACCAGAACTCACTGGGAGAGCTTTCCACTGAGGCCTGCAGGGGCCCAGGCCGACCCAGCTCCAAAAAGGGGAGAGAGAGAGACCACAGCCGAAGAAAGGAGTGAGAATTTACCAGGTTCTCTCCACAGCAAGAGGTTTTATTATTGAGCATTATTCTTTTCCCATTGTGCATTGTGCCTGTTAAATAAATAGTTTTTTTTCCTTTCACCTTCCTCCAAGGAAAATTTTTCCTGAATCTGATGGGGGAGAGATGGCTGTAACCTGCCTTCTATCAGAGGACGTTCAGATTTGGACATTCCTCCCAATTTGTCTCAAAACCAGGACAAGGAGAAATTGCTGATCTACCAAATAGCCCAATTCCATTTTGCAACGTCACTTTCTGTCCAGTGTTGGAACTGCTTCTGGAGGCAGAGCCCTCCAGGGGATCTTTGCCTTCCATATGTCACTTCAAGTTTTTAAACCACTCACTGTGAATTCAGTAGTGGTTATCTGAAAACAAAAATATAAATAAAAATAATCAAAAATACATATTTCATGGTATTTTCAAGTAAAGTTGTAAAAAAGCCTCATTCTCTTGGTCATATTCAGCTTGAGCGAGATCAATCAGTAAGGTAGAAGAAATGAATCATGTTTAGAGTGAAGGCAATAGGAAAGTAGCTTGCATTTTGGATCATTATCAAAAAGGCTAGGAAGGCTCTGATTTTTTCAGAAGATTGGCAATCAGTACCTTTCCTAAACCATCAGATTTTCAGTATCTGGAGTTGTGTACGCAGCACAAATTTCAAATCTTATTTGCCCCTTCCTATACACACTATTTTAACTGCACTTTCCTGTTCTACTGGGTCAAAGCAGCTCTTCCTTGTGATTCATGCAAGAATGAATACACAGGTATGATTCAGACAGGGACTTGAGCATGACAGATACACTTGAATCTCCCAAATACCTTTTCCATGGCAGATATCACCATCAAACAACAGCCTGACAGCAAGAAAACTGTGCCCAGAGTGAGACATGGTGATCACCTGCCGCTGAAACAGATTTTTTGGCACAGTTACCTCAAACAGCTGGCTCACCAAAACTGTTGGAGAATGAGAGACAAGGGGAAGGGAGCAGGAAAGGGGAACATAGTAATGATAGTAACCGAATAATTTTTCCTTGTCCCTAAAATATCTCAGAGATGGAGGGATAGGACAGCACAGGAAGCAACATGAGATGGGATTTGACCCCTAGGTAGCCGGCAGTGTTGATGCAGCACAGCAAGGGATGTATGCACTCTGAATACAGTGAAGCAAGTAAGAGGTGGCTGTGGTAGCAAGGGTGGCAGAGGAAAATGCTTGTAGCTCCACAAAGAGGGGCTGAAGGGCTTTCTGTCTCAAAAACTTCTTATAAACAAGTTATCTAACGTGTTGAAAAGCATGATTCTGATATCCCTTTCAGACAACATGTGAAAAGACATTCAGCTGTGAGCAGTCACTCCACCGCAAATCTTTAATTGTGTCACTGTAGTGTCTCAGGTTACCGAAATTACACTGCATGCCTATGCAACTCAGTACGCCTTCAGTGCTGTTTAAAAATCCCCACACATACCTATCAACAAGACATCCTCCCAATAAGCAAATAACCCTTAAAAAGTATCCTGTTTTCCTTTTTTTTTCTACCAGCAATTTTTTTCTTTCTCACTGATAATACTATTGCACAGCTGGAGCCCATTAAATTTAACAGCAACACAGCCACTTGCAGACACCTTAGAAGCCCTCCTGCAATAAACAAACAAAAAAAAATTAAATAGACATAAAAGCACTTCCACATAATGAGATTATAATGTGAAAAGATGAATAAATTCACTTGATACTGTCCCTGCCCGGCTCTGTGGGGTCCCACATGCCCCTACAGATACACGGGTGGGTTCAGTATCGTAGTCGGTAAAAGAATCGAGAAGGGCATTTGTGTGCGTTCTGGCAGGAGCATTTACTGCTTCTACACTGCTGAAAGTTGCAGAAGCAAATACAAACATGATCCCAAAGCTCAGAGTTTTGTCTGGGGGCAGGGAAAAGGCAGGGCTAGGGAATGGGGACCAATGGGGAAGCTCTGGGGGAGTGATGAGGAGTAGAGGCTGACAGCCAACTGGGGAATCCAAACTGGGACAGATTAACAGAACAAGCATCCTGGGAGAAGCCTTTCTGGTCACCCTAACATAAAGTGGTTCTTGTGGTACTAGGGACTTCTCTTACTGAAAACTCTCTCTCCCTTGTAATGTATGTTCACCAGCCAGCACACTCACTTACTTTTGTTCCTCTGGAATTAGCCAAGCATTGTTCATTCATGAATATTTGAATGTGATGTGATCTATCCATTCCCTTGTACATAAAAAGTTTTGTTTCAATTCCCTCTGTCATCTAGTGTTTGAGAGATACAAGGCATCCTATGAATGCTTTGTTCCAATCATTTGAATTAAAACAGTGTGGGCAATTTTTTAGCACCTAGCCATCCTAGCTAAATGTTGACTGCATTGGGTTATCATATACCCAAGATCATCATTAGTTCTTTAGGACTGAGTAACAGGTCCCAAGAGAAAAAAAACCTTTTTCATCTAATGTTCACAAAATCTATAAGGTACTTCACATAAGCATTAAAAAAAATCAGTTTCCAGCAATTTGCTAATGGTAGGATTACAGGAAAAAGAGCACTTTTTGCATGTCTTTTTATAAGGAAGATTTCAGAAAAGAGAAGTTTTATAAACTGTCATTTGTAGTGTTACTATTAGCTTGTAAATCCTTCAAAGTTTACTCCAGTGGGATCCTAATCTAGAAAAAGTTTTGTGGTAGAACATCTTTTCGAAAGAGACATGACAAAAAGGCTTCAAAATTCTATAATTTGTTGGGTTTTCAAATTACAGAAAGAAATAAGGAAATTGATTGACGCAGGCTTTTTAAACACAGACTATTCAAAAGCTGATAGACAGGAGACAACTAAAGAAAACAAATCTCTTCTCTCAATCATTTTTTAAAGTAGGATTGTTTTCTACTTTAGCAACTATTTTCAGAGGCATGAGAAAAGAAGAAAACTCTACATGACTTTGTCTCTAGGAATTTCATCCCTTCTACCCATGTTCTGTCTATTTTGGCTGGAGACAGCTCAGCTGGGTCATTCAACAGCATGCAATCATTATGCAATTATTTGCCATTCTCCCTCCCAGTTTGTCTCACTGTCTCCAATGAAATCTGCAATTATTTTCCAGCAAGAACATCTTCATTTGCTTGCAGGAAAGCATTGGCCTGAGACTCTTGCTGTTGGTCCTCATATACCCAATAATAGAAACACAAAACATCTGCATAGTAAGTTGTGCAGGTAAATCTGACAGTTCTGCTGTTCATCCCACACAGTTCCTTCTCTCTTTCACTCTCTGCTGATAATAGGTTATCTAGAAAATGATCCAAATTAGGGAGTTTCAAACTCGAAAATGGTTGAAAGAGTTGATTTGCCTCTTTGAACACCACTTGTTACGATGAATGCTTAATGGAGGATGGTCACAATTTTGAAAATGCAACACAATAATTCTGCAAAATAACTTTACACTGCAAAGATAGAGCTGATTCTAACCAGGCACACAGAGGAATAGTGGATAAACAGTTTGTTTGATTTTCCACTGTTTTCTCCCTATTGGAGTCAACAGGTTTACAGCATTCTGGTGTTATTTACCAAAGACACAAGAGATCCATCAGAATGCCCTCAACACACACTTTCCTAAACAGCCTTATTTCTCAGGGTCAACTTAGGTCAAGAGGAGAAAAGGCCAGTGATTAGGAGACAGATATAGAGCTGAACCAGGTATTCTGTCATAAGTGACTGCTAAGCTTAAATACCTCTGGTTCTAGCACTGTGCTTCTAATAAAGATACACAATTTTCATTTACATTAACATGTTCATAATATTTAAAGTATAAAGTACTTCTGAAAAAATGTCAGAAAACATGTAGGCTCAATTTAATGGTCTTATGCTATTAGATACAGTAACCACCAAAGGAAAAGGGGAAAAGAGATTAGAGTGTTTTTGTTCATTAATCATATCAAATTTACTTCTAGTATTTTACCATTTGCATTCAATATGGACATGGAACCTTGCCTGAGAATTTCAAACTGCATTTACATTAAAGTATCAGTAGTAACTCTGAAAAAGCAGTTCTGATGCAGATAGAGGCAAAAAAATTGTGTGTTTGAAGTGCATCCCAGATGCATGACAGTTTTTATGGATTGTGGCTAAATCATCAAATGTAATAATAAATAATATTTTAATAATAAGTAATAGTAGATAATATTTTAGATCCTCTTATTTTCAATAGGCCTATGATTTTCCCATTTATGGCATTACAGTTATTAAATCTGCCATTATTATAATAATTTTGCCTTTGCATAAGCTTTTATGTTGCTGAACAAGATACTTTTGCCATCTCTGTGGCCAGTAATTTTGATTTCATATGCTAGGTAAATCATGGGTTTTCCCAGCTGATCTTCACTAAAAAGGAAAAGCTGTAAAACTTTTACCAGTAGGAGTAAAAAATAATTAGTTCTCCTTTAAAAAAGAGATCAATAAAAGTGAAAAAGAGGTGAAAATAAAATAACTAAATTATTTTTTCAAATTATGGCTGGTGTTAAACAGGGAAATGGAGAGAGCATTTTAAATAGTAGAAGGAGAAATTTTTCAGAATTTAATAAACAGTATTCTTCTCCTTCAGTTATTTATCATAAACACACTATTGCTTCTGATTTCCTTATCCAACTAAGCAGCAGTTTGTTGTCTGGAGAGATGTGCTTTTCAAGAAAAAAAAAATCACAAAAATCCTCCATTATTAGTAAAAAGTAAAAAAAAAAAAAATAATACTAATAATGATGTAAGTTTGTAACAGAAAACCTGGTATTCATGATTACTTATCCAGTTGATTTAACAACTCATAGATTAGGTGTTTCTGCTGCATGTTGCTTCATTTAAAATCCTGAAAGGTAATCCATTCTTGTGCCTCGTTCAAAGCTGAAATCACTTTTTCCTCCAGATATTGCATGTAGAAGTTCTGCTTGGGTATTTTAAGGTTCATCTGAACAGCAATCAAATTCTGAGGAAAAACAGACTATACTTCAAGGTCCAAAAAATCTGTAGAGATTTCTAGACCTAGGAGAGTCTCTAAAAGATTAGGAAACAAAATAAAATTCAGTCAGTAAAATTAAAATTAGAACTATAAATTAAAGCATCATTTGAAGAAAGCTCTGTGTGGAATGGACCCAGTGCTAATCCCAACCCCTAACCCTAAACATAAACCCTAACATATAACCTTAAATTTTATTAAGCGGCTTTTTAGAGGGCTTGTGCAATTTCTGACATCTCCTTAGAAACAAGCATGCTGACTTTGATAAATCAAGAGACGCTTACAATGACAAAACTCTGTTTTGGCAGTGACAGAACAGAGTTCCAACTCTTCTGTCTCTCCAGCTTCTTCCCACCAACACTTCACAGTTTCTCTCTTCAGTGATGAAGGAATATTATGATTTTTCTTACATTAGCTCTATTAAGAGCAGGGACAGCAAGACTCCAGTCTTAAAGATCTGCAGTCCAATGATTTCTACTGACAAAATTAATACTGAATTTAAAAAATCCTGTTAATTGATTGGTTATGTTTATAGCCAAAGAATTACCTATTTTCAGTTTTACTGATTGCTGATCATGGTTCTCATTACAATGGACAATGTTATTTGATATTAACTACAAACACACTGATTATTCCGAAATAACATTTTTCCAAGTGCAAGATGCTAACTCAGGAATGATTTGACAAATAAAAGTAGAGAAACCATAAATGTTGTAGTGAAAAAAAAAAAAAAAAAAAAGGATGAATTACCATTTTCATTACTATGTTTTTTTCTTGTTGTTTAAAAACTAAAGTCAAGTGGTAAACTGCAAGGGATCTTGCTAAACATTCAGTCTACCACAAGTGTAGCTACAGGTGATACGGGACTGGGATTGATGCTTCTGTGCTCTCACCTTCCACTGTCACTCAGACAGTGATGAAAGACAGCAGGGCCAGGGAAGACACCGGGCAAGGGAGAAACTAAGCATGAAAAAGTGTCATACTAAATGTGACACTTGGAGAGGCCAAGTTTATAGAAGCTGATGGGGTGATACTTGATATCTCAAGTCACCCATATCAGAGACTGTTAGGAGCTGCCACAGCTTCACAGTAGCCTGTATGCCCACAGCTTTCCAGTGTGTAAAAGGAAGGAGGAAAAAGTGGAATGATGTTTGTCACCAGCTTCCAGAATGATACATGTCTTTATTTGGGACATGCTGGGTGCTGGGCAATGTACCACCCCATGGTATACAGCCATAGCCAAAGGGCAGTGGGACTGGGATGCATCCCATGTAAACCAGAAACCACATGAGCAGTCTTTCCGTTTCACCTTGCCATATGGGAGGCTGTTCGATCTGACCTGTTTCATGAGTTCTTGAGGCTGCAATCAAAAATTTAGCAAAAAGACCCTCCTTCAGTATGAGATGCACTGTGGTAAAGTTCATGACTTATATTCCCATAAGAACAGAACAGAACATCTAGGTTGATGTGCTAAAAGCCCTTCAGCAAAAGCACGGAAGTACAAGTTTTATTTTGACAAAGGATTCTCGTGCTTCCTAATTATGATATAATTTTTTTCACTTAGATCTTGCATGGGAAGCATATTAAGTTGCCATGATAGGCTACAATTTATCATGACTGTTAAAAATGAGATATTCAAATTGTGTTTGGTCGTTAATCATGGTCAGTAAAACAAATAAATGGAGTGTAATGCATCTTGAGAATCTGTAAAGAATAATTAATTTGAATTGCCAGAAAAATAGTGCAGATGAGCAATTAAATAGAAAAGCAAAACATAAACAGATAAATACCATACACCCTATGAAATACAACTCTAAAATATTGATTGATGTCAGTGTTCCCTTGACTTTGCCCAGAACATTTACAGATACATTGTTGAAAACTCTCCTAATAGAAGATGTCGGGCAGAAGTAAACAGAAGTGAGCATCAGCCAAGTTTCAGGTGTGAATAAGTTGTGTTTTGCAGCAGCAGCTATACCCCCATGAAAAAGTGGATGAAAAAATGCCCAGCATCTGTAGATACAACAATGCTGCTAGCAAGGATTTTCTTGCTATTTTCTAAGTCCGTGAGAGACTCTTCTCTCTCACAGAAGAGGTAGCAGAGTTCTGTAAACAACCAAGCCGCCTGCAACCTTGAAAAGTCTTGTTTATGGTATAGTTAGAAAAATATTTTGACAATGGATGTTTTAGGATTTTAGCCAATCACCCCCAAGGGGTGGCTGGTCCTTTGTCCAATTAGACTATGAAGAAAAAAGTCTGTAAAAGAGTTTGTAAAATAATTAAATCAATCAATCTTGCTGCACAATTCCTGCCTGCTGGATCTTCTCTCTTCCTCCTCCCTATGGCTGCGGGACACGGTGATATACCCTGGGAACCCGGCCTGCAGTAATAAGCATCTACAAGGAGAGAGAAAAAAACATTATCACCCCTCTAAGAATTGGGGGCCAGATGTTCAAATCGAGCACAATGTTTGTATTTCAGAAGAAAGTGTTGGAAAAACTGTTAATCAGGTGGTTTTATGCAGTTTAGGTTGTTCTATTGACTGTTTTATAGACTGATGTTATTAGTATGAACTTGTTACACTGTAAATAAAGTCAGCCTGATAAAGATCAATATGAAAGTAATAGATGTCAATACAGGGGGAAATTATTAAAGGAAGTAGGAGGGTACTGGGAGTTTCACTTTTATATAGCATATTATAAATATAGACTTAACAGGGAAGAAAATAAAGGGAAAAATTTTAATCAGGAATCAATGCAACTCCACATATAGCCAGAACTCATTCTTCAAAAAGTGTTAGGAGTTCATGGAGAGAAACATCCTGAAAGAACAAAGCATCATCATAAACTGCACAAACAACAGATAGAGGGGAAAATGCGCCATTTTGTACAGCCCAGCTGTACCAACAAATATCTAAAGGAATCCAAATTAGTGACTTAAACTTGAGTACCTGCAAACACAAGTCAGGGCAAGATTCAGGTGCCCCAAATTCCCACTTGACTTGAGACCAAGAGAAGCCACTTGATACACAAGCAATGCTTTGTTGCCCTCATTTCTCTTGAAAAAAATACTTTGGACTGAACTGATTGAGGTGGTTGATAGTGGAAAGCTTTTGGACCAGAAAAAGTGCCACTTCATAGGCCAGACAAGAGAGTGTAAGTATACAAAATCCATGTTGAGAAAAGGTAGAGCTAGAAGAGGTGTGTGAAGGGATTGAGCACCCAGCCCAAGCAGCCCATCCTTCTGGGACAATATATTTCTAAGGTCCCGGAGCCTGGGCAGGAATCTCACGGGGTCCCTTTAACAAAGACTGTGATGGGTAACAAGATTTTCAACACTTCAGTGCCACTTGAGTCCAGCTCTTTCAGTCCACCTCTATCCTTCAGCTGCACACAGAAGTGCTGATACTAAAACCCTGAAAACACACACATTTGAAATGCCAGAACCTTTTACTACAAGCAGAAAAAAGAAATATGAACTAACTCTGTTTTAAAACAAAAAGCAAAACACAGTGAGCTTGACTGCACCATCCATTCAAAATATCAGAGATGGCAAATAGTGAATGGATGTATTTTTAGATGTCCTCATTCCATAAGATAAAAGAACTTCACAAGTTAAGGGGTTCCACAATATTTTAGCTTTAGGATTGAGATGAGATTTTTTACAAACAAATCCTAACATTGTTTCGGATATGTGGACAATGTCATAAAGGAGAGAGCATCACCCTGCCCAGGTCTGAGTGACTTATCCTATGCAGCAAGCTGTGGCCCTGCATAGATTAAAGTCTGTTCCAGGGACATGATATAAGTTGATAAAAGTGCTGAATGAAATAACGTCAGCAGACAGTAAAGCACTAAAGGTACAGCACTGTCCGCAGAGAAATCCCTTGGTGGAAATTTAAGGAAGCATGCCACACCATTGTATCTTCTGCTTGGACTTCAGAGAAACAGGGGATTTTAGGACTGGTTTGTGTGCTTTACATCTTCTGATCCTGGCTTTTTTGGCTTTTTTTTTTTTTTTTTTTCCTTTTAACCTTGTGCTAATACTTTCCAAAGATATTCAAAGCAGATGATTTTACAGATGCTCCTGACAGAGCATAGTCCAACAAATAATAAGGTTTACTGAAGCCACAAGCAGATACAGACATCTGTCATACACAGGACAATTTTCCTGCAACATTTTGCCAATACTATACCTGAAATATTGATTTTCAGAAATATTCACCTATTCCCCTTCATATTTTGAAAGTGTCAGGATGCTAGCAGCTGTTAGATATTATTTTTTATATAAGCCATGTCCTTGAACTGACAGATTCATTTGATAAGAACTCTTTCATTTCACTAGCTGATTTTTGCTATTAATGCTGTGAGAATAAAATGTTGGTGAATGAACAGCAAAACCAGAAAAAACTGCCAGCTGAAGTAAACTATTATTTGTAAGACATTCTGAGATATTGATCTGTCTGCCTTATAAGTAATTCATGCAGTTTAGTGCTGAACAAAAGGTACAGTTTTAAAAAAAGTGCTGCGGGGCAAAACTTGTAGAATAATTAAAAACTTAGAATTACTTCCTTTGACTTAATACCTTCACTTTATCTTTAAAATAATGTTACATGACTCAGTAGTATAAAACCAGGAGATTTATATATAAAATCAGGAACAGGGGTTATTTTGAATTAGAATTAGAACTGTGATAATTTCTCTTTATAACCTGATCAATAATCTGCCTCTCCCTTTGACTTTCATATACAGGAGATTATTTAAAATAAGTAGACATAGAAGTAGTAATGTAAAGACTGGTCCATTTAAATGTGCAAACACATCTGTGCATAGAATATGAGGACTCAGTTATTACTCTTATGAAATATGAGGTTTTTCTTTAAGCATGCCATAGTCTGTTAAATGTCTCCCTTTTTATACTACTAGCCACTTAAATTCTTGTGTTGGATTTAAATATATTTGTAATGTCATAATTATGAACAGAAGGGGTGGAGTGGTCAAAGAGGAAGACTGATGGGAAATTACCTTACTAAGATTTACAGATTGTTTAATATCAGGAAAAAAATAAGTTAGAAGCCAAAGATCAGACAGAAATACATCTAATTTGTGATTCAACCCTGCACTTGACATTAACTTGGTTTTAGCAATTCCTTAATCCCTCTGGTCTTCCAGTCAAAATATCTTTTAATTAAAAAACTATAAATGTGCCCCTTTGGCCATCTCTTAAATCTGAAATCCTCTTAGACTTCCCCTTAAAAGCCTAATCCCCTTAGTTCCTTAGAGAAAAATGCTGTCCGGGAGAACTCATGGCGCAGTGCCCAGCAGACCGGAGATGCCTGGACAGACTCTGTGCAGGTGAGCAGGAACCTTCTGATCCTCCCTCACCCAGCTCAGGGAATCTGAAGGTGGTTCATAATTCAAGAACAGCAGAAAGGGGCAGGCAGATGTCCTCCTGTGGCTGGTTTCCATATAATATCACTCCTCTCTGCTCAGCAACCCACTGAAACCAAAGGCAGATCCCTCCTGGTGTAGTGGCATCTCGATCTCACCTGAGATGTTTCCAGAAGCCTGGGCAGGGTGAGATTGCTGCTTCTTTGTGCAGCACAGTTCCTCTCCACCACCCAGCCTGGACCCTAGTGCAATTATTAAACATAATTATGCATCTCAGGCAAGGAAGAAGGATAGGCTGATAAATTTCTGGGGTATCAAACAATGAATCTTTTCTCTTAAGCACCACCTTTTTAGTAACAATTATGCCAGCCAGATCCTTCACGCCGACCAACCTATAAATCTCCAATAGCTGACTCTTTGAATTTTGGTTTTCCTCACAAACTTTAGTATCAATAGGATATAAAAACAGCCACACTGTTGTTTGAAATAACTGAGACAAAAATAAATATCTATCAGATATGCAAGGCAAAACTGGATTTTCCTGAAAAGATTTTTTTTCTGTCTTTGAAGAAAACACATTTTTACTTAACAGGGAGGGAAAAAAAAGGTTTCTACTGTGCCAAATAATTGTTCTTTTGCAAAATTAAAAATCAAGATTACCAGCCAACCATATTTCTCAAACATGACATGTTCTCTACACCATATGCTCTGAAGAGAGATTCATTTATTTGTTTGGAACAAGGCCATATAGTTGTCAAATTCCAGAATGCCACCCAAAGTCATGTAATAGGTTTCTTCAAGGTGTATGGCATTGCATTATGCTGTTTTCCATAGCTGAATTACATTTCTCCTACATCTCAGGCTAGTAATTACCTAATCTCAGGAATCAATGAGAGCCAGACCAGTGCTTCAGTGCTGAAGGAAATGACAACACAGAATAAGATCCTTAAATCATCCACATAAAATATTGAGAATTATTAAGAGGGTTGTTCACACCAAAGCCAGCCTGCTGGGACACCAAAGCCAGCCAGAGTAAGGGAAATTGTCTTTCAAAAGGCAATAACTAAATTAGTGTTACAGGACGCAAATACTTTCCTTAAGAAGCAGTAATCCACAACCAAGCAGGGTGCCTGATATCCAAAACTGGACAACAATGTCTGAGCAAATCACCAGCCCAATGGAGCAAAAATGTCTCTGCATTCTCAGAAGCATTCTAACCTGACCTACTTGCTCCCAAGTATCAAGTACTTTTAGGACACACCAGCAGGCACCTACACACTGGCCAAAGACGCCTGAAGGAGCTTCAGCTTTTAAATATGGACAGACCAAGCACAGTTAATGGGACAAAATACGAGATAGTGGCCTCTGTGGAAATGCAGTTCACCTTTTACATGGCAATCTAGGGCTTGCTGTCGTGGCCATAGGTACTAGGATATATTTATGAGGGATGGAAAAGGGCCTGTGTTTATTTTGCGCAGGCTGCTGGCCACATAATGCACAGTGTCTGCCTGAAACAAGAACTTTCCCTTGTCTCTTTCAAGGGCTAACCACCTTGGTTTGTTTTTTTTTTCTCTGTCCACAACAAAAATGAAATAACTATAAATTATCTTCAATCTTCAACCAAATGTACACTCATCATCCCTTTATCTTGTTACCTTAGATAATAACATTATTTGGATACAAGGACACAGTTTAGGAAAATAATAGTACTTTAAAAGCCTAACAGCAATTCCTAGAAGTCATGTTGCCTTTATCAAGGAATATTATGCACCATGTTTTGTTCTGAGCTAGGCTGAAATGAGATATATTTCAGTTCTAGAGTTCTCTTTATGTATTCAGGGACATTGCTGTCCTTTTGAAATTTAGCAATATATGTACTAAGTTAATTTACTTTAGCTTTAATTTGCTAGCACTAGATGCTAAAGAAAAAGTTCTCAAAAGAAACCCATGAGTCTTTCTAAATACGTGTTTCTGCAAATCAACATATTGGTATTTACTGATATTTTTCTGAAAGAAAAGCTCAGGATTTAACTGTGCACCTTACATAATTGCTGCATGATTCTTCTCCTTTTATCAAATCTCTATTTGTGTTGTAAAAAGTTTACACATATACACATCAGAGGATATGTTTTCTCTCTGAATTACAGACCAGTACTATTCTTCTTTTCTCTCCTCATTGTATGGAAGCTTTTAAAAGCATTATAAATCATTAAAAGCTAATGTCTCCCATCTAGCTTTTTACCTCTAACACAGCTCCAAAAAAAGGAAATTATATTCTACTTTCTACTTATGATTATCAGTTGAGATGCATTTGTCTCTCTTCGTACCTTGTCCAATAATTGCAACATCCAGCTTTCACTACATTCAGTATTTCTAGCTACAATACATATGTATTTGTATTTATCTTAAAGCTATGATTTTGAATGCTCATTATATTACCAAAGTTAACTTCTACACTGTACTCATTATATATCTCAAACCTGAGAATTCTCAGAATGCAAGTTTTACTTGTAGCAACTGTGGGTCATTGCTTCACAGCCATGAGAAAGGCTCTTTATAAGTGTAGAAAAGGGGGATGATGAGGACTAAGATAGTGTAGAGAGACAGATACATGATGTCACAGAGAAACTTTGCATTAAACAACACTGAAATGTTAACATTTCTTTACTATCATAGAAGACTGTCCCTCTGCTTTTGACTCCTTGCCAAGTCAGAGTTTGATGCCAGGTAAATTACAGGTTTTCTAAGTAGGTACAGCATTCTGTTGTGTGTTTTCACAATTCCAAAAGGAACATACCCTTTGGAAGGGTATGTTTTCCTAGAGCTGTTGGTACTCTCAAGTACACAAACATAAAAAATACTAGAGTATATGTACTTCTGTATATATACAGGAAACTTGGAAATGAAAGTGTCAATCATACTGCTCATTTATATTTATATTTATATTTATATTCACATTTATACATATTCAACAGCATAATCAACCCTAACACATTATTTTTCACTCTATTAAGTAACTGTCTTCTATACTACAGCAATATAGAATTCTGTTCTCTGCCCAAAAACCCATAGGCAATTCTTGGAGAAATTCTACATTGAGCATATCATTTGTGCTAATTTATTTACAATGACAACATTGAGAGAGAAGAGGAAGTTGGAAGACAGATGTGCATCTTCAGTTGGCTATCAGCACAACCATATTTCTCTTTGGCATCAGTAGTACTTTGATCACATGTAGAGATTTGTTTAGACTCAGACCTGAAGACAGAGAAAAACATTTTTGGCAGATTCAGTGTCTCTCTATAGAGAGAAGGCAGTTATTATATAACACTGGCTAGAGAACCCATGTTATAAACTTGTTCTGGCTTAGAAAAAATTAGCTATATTTGCATCAGGATGATCTGGATGAACACCTCTGTATTATCTGGGGCTAAGAGATGTAAATTGCCATGACCTTCATAAAATGCAGTGGTTTTGGATGTTGCACAGTCCAGACTATTTGCTTCCTCTCTCACCATCCCAGAACTGCTCCTATTGAAACTTTATTTCTAGGACAAAATACATTATAAATATGAACACATTTATCATTTAAAATTGTATGTCTTAAATATGTATTCTAAAGGAACTGAAATACTGTGGAGGTTTTAATGTGAAGCCCTCTCTGTGGGGGTCTCTGCTAGGAGGTTCTCACATGCAATGAAAATCTTCCACTTTAATCTCTTTGGGCTGGGAAATACAGCATCGAATGCTCAAACAGTGTCCTGGACTGTGAGTAGTAAAAAACCTGATAAAAATAAACAATAAATAGAATGGCCCACTCTGTGCAAGAAGAATTGCAATTCCTTTGCTTCAGGCCAGGCATAACAGGTACATTCACAGCAGCACAACATGTTAGACAGGGGCCTCTCAAATTCTTTTTATGCTCCAAGTGCCCAGAAAATACCTATGCTGGTAATTTGGGCAACCAAAATGATTCAAGGATTAGAAGATATTACAGAGGAAGAACAATGAAGGGAACTCAATTTACATATATTAGGTAAAAAGAGATTAAGGGGATATAAAACTATATAAAATATGTTCGAGAAGCCAAGGAAATAATATCAAGGCAGGGGAAAAAATGGGTACGTTACCCAAGAAAGGTTAATAAATAGCAGAAAACAATGTCTAAATGAGATAGATGAATACAATACCCAAGTAGAGAAGACAAGACAGGTGTCTGCACCAAAACCATAAGAAAAGAGAAGAATGTAAAAGGACTACTTGCGACTCCTCAATAAAAATAAAATTGATATTAATACTGACTTTTCATTCTATTAAGATGTTTAGGGTCAGGACCATCTGGATGTTAGAAATGTCTTCTGGCTTGCTGAGGGATTGCTTTTCTTTATGTGAGATATGCAGAAGCCAGAAGTGACAACTGTTAGTTTTAATAATGTTTTGCAAGATCTTAAAGTTCACGTATGCGAATAGCTGGCAGCCTCTTTTGCTGTTTCACCTTTCTGAGCAAAAGGTGGAAAAACTGTCCAAGCACTTTAGAAGGAGATGCAAAACTGAAATAAAATTAGAAACACAAAATCAAAATAATTTCTCATTCAAATTCTATGATTATTGAACATGTTAGAAGATGGTATTTTGTGGAAGATATTCTGTAGGAATGTGGTAGGAAGCTGGCTGCATCACAACTGAGTACAGAGAGGACAGGAAACTTAGAAAGACTGAATGTATTTTATTAAAAACTGGGTCATATATGAAATCACAGTTATTCTCATTCATTTCTGTTATGTACTGATACTCTAAGTAAACTCTCTGGAGTCCATTTCCTTTAATCTAAAACCTTCTAACCCACTTTAAAAAATTAAGGACCTGTACTATATTGATCTTTCTGTTTAGTTCCGTGTTTTTAATAATACATTACAGAAGTGGCAACAGTTTTATGATATGTTGGTGTCATACATTATAAGTAGCACCACTGCTCTAGTGATGTATTATCCACACACTGGCATGAACCAGAAAGATAAATGCTGGTCTGTGGACAGCAATGCACACCTCTTGTGAAATAGCAATACAAACAGATTCATTTATATGCACCCTACAATCCAGAAATAAACGAAGTTTCTATCTGATACAGACTGCATACTACTTCTGGCAGGGTGCATGCACATTCTTACAAAAGGAGAAGCCATATATTTGTTTTTGGGTTAAACCTTCTGCAAATAAATCTGGATTCTCTGACTGAAAGGAGCTCCAGCAAGAGGGTAAACACTGAGCACCCTTCCCTCACAGACAGGAGAAACTGAAGGATGGATTATTCCACATGGTTTTCAGTGTCTCAGTCTATTTTCAAGAATCAGTCCCTTATGCATATATGTTTTCAGGATCATCACATCCATTATACCCAAAGTCCCTCTCTGCCAGCTTTTTTACACATTGTACTGGTGCTATGGATAATCTGTACAATGTGTTACACTCTTCTGCCTTTGATTTTCTTTTTTTTTCTCACAGAGAAAAGAGTAGACCTGTGTTGTTCTCTCATTCACAACACAACAGCCAAAGGCCATTATTTGCCTGTACACATGCTATTTTGTTTCAGCTGCCTGACACCTTTGCTGAGCTCCCTCACAGCCCTGCACAGAAGGGTATTTTGCAAAAGACCTTCTCACTCAGAAACATTCACTGATCACTCCGGTTTTCTGTGAAATCATTTTTATTCCCAGCCTCAATAACCATGAATTTGGGAGGTGCACTGTGCAGAGCAGCCATGACTCACGCTGGGATAACACAGAAGACCCTTACAGCCTACTGACTGCCCCACCAGGGCCTGCTGTGGAGCTCTGCACAAAGCCACCCCTTGAGAGATGCTCTGAACTACTGCCGTCATTTTATCTGGTCCTTCTTTGTTGTGTAGAACAAACACAGGATTTGGGAAGGAAAGGACTCATCTTTATGACACTTGGGAGTTATTTGTCAGATAAATAACTGGAATATATTTCCCCTTTCCACCTATGTAAATGGATCTGAAGAACTAAGCAAGTGGTGCAATAGATAATATTTAATTAGTTCAACAACCACACTGGTTATTCCAGATTCTGTGATCTATGAGTGAATCATATTAATTTGGGCAGGATGAATCAGCTCAGAACTAATGGACTTGACACCGTGACCATCCTCGGAGCAGAACAAAACCCAAAGCTTTTCTGGGGCTTAAAATCTTTGTTAGCTTTTATTAATTAATCAGTCAGAACTGGACATGAAAATAACTCTAGAAAGATTTTAATTTTTCTAAATTATTCAAAACTTAGTCACTCCTGTAAGTAATGGTTATAGGACAAGAACATCAGTTCCTCTGAGATTTCAAGCCTGATTTTCTGCATTTATGCCCAAGGATAATTTTATTCTCTTGGCTTCTAGCTTGTCTCCTTTCCATGAAATCACACTTAGGAAATGCAAAAGAGAATCAGCTAAGTGAGGAAAAAAAAAGAAGTGCCTGTACACAAATATATCCTTTAGCCAAATCCTGACTACTGGAATATTAACCTGTTGGAGTAAAATTAGTGGATTGATTTACCAATAACAACTGTGTGCAGTATCTAATGCTAACAAGTTGGTCTGTCAAGTCTCTTGGCAACATTAAATCAGTCAGTCAGATGATGAGTGATAAGATGAGCCATATGATAATGGAATTTTCCAGATTTGCTACACTCACTGGGATTCATCTTCCTTTGTAGCACAACCCCTTCCTTCCCACATGACTAAAACAACACGTCCCCTCACTACCTCACCATCTGGAAAAGGCTAAATACCTGCTTTTTCCCCCCAGCAATTAGGAAGTGAAGATGTGGTAGAATACTGTAGATCAATTAAACAAGTAACAGTGGCAGACTTCGGTGGCTGGACATGTCTGTTGTAGATTTAATAGTGCATGTACTGGCAGATCTGCCAGGTGCTTTGTATGAAACAATCAGCATGCACAACTTGTAAGTTCTCATGCTTAATTACAGCAACTGTACCATCAGCACAGGTTAAACACAGCGGCTTTCATTTTACAGTATTAATCAGAAGAAAACAATAAAACACATTACAGTAGGCTTTCAATTCCCTGCCTTTGTATTGTGGTTTCATCATTTTCTTCTCTGAAAAGGTTTCATTCAGCCTCTGCCTTTTATATCAAGCCCTGTGAATCATCTGAAATAAAATACAAACATGGTAATTTGTTATGAAGCTGAGACTGGATGTACATCATCAGTTCTCTTGCAAAATTATGTTGTAAAAGCAGCCGATGATGTTAGTTGTATTTGTTATTTTTTCTTTCTCTTTATGTTTTTGTATATCTGTCCCCAGAAGATCATAAAATTATTCTAATTAGGGATGTCAACTTCTGCCTGAGAAGCTGAGGGGGTAATTACATCATTTATATGCAAAATGGGTAATTTTCTCCCTGCTCCTCACCATTCCCTTCTTTCCATTTATTCCCCCATATCTCCACTCTTCAGAGCTAAGCTATTTAATTTTATTCTACTCCATCTGGAATATCTATGCCACTCTTCCATACAGTGTCAGACACAAAAGTAAGACTTACCTTTAGACTAAAACTTCACAGCTCTCTTTCTCCATGTACTCCTGACTGTATTCAATATTCTTAGGGAGTTTAAGATCCACCACAGAGATAGTGACTTCTGCCCTATTGTACATCAGTAACATTTTGGTAAGGTAGAAAACATGCAGAAATGTGAAATCAATGTTTCAGGTTTAAGGGAAGGCTTTCAATCTGGGGAGAATTAGTTCCCAGTAGGAAACCAAAGACTCACTGGCATCTAGGACAATACACCCAGACTAATAAAATATTCACTGAACAATATTTGAGTGAAAACTGACTTTACCATAGTATCACCCAATCCAATCTGACAGTTTGCATACCCATAATCTTACAGGGCATCTTAATAAGACACAAAAAGGGCCTAACTCATGAGAAAAGTATTACAACATGGACAAAAAGGGTAATCATTTATCCAGAGAATTTTTTTTTCCAAAGAAGCAAGGAATGCATCTACAGAAGAAGCTTTAGCCATTAGTCTGGATGCAGATGCTTAGTTCAATCTCCAATTTAGTTGGACCCTGTGGAGGCCAGTGAACCTACAGAACAAGGGACAAAGAGAGTCCACTGGTGGGACAGTAGCTAAAATCAGAGATCCTCTCCAGCTTAGGGCTACAGAAAAGGCTTCCCCCAGGATACTCTCTTCTGCTATGTTAATGTACCCCAGTTCTGCTTCCCTGGTTGGCTCTGTTGGCCTCCCGCCCCTTTGTTACCTTATATGTCCCTGCCCTAGAAGGTTCTCCACTCCAAGTTCCCCCCATTGGCCCTTGCCCTCGCCACTGCCTCAGAGCTTCTCCATTGGCTCCCATTCCCTAGTCCTGCCTGTGTACTGCCCACATGCCTTCAGATCATTGGTCCCTGATGCTCGATCCACTCCTGTACTTAAACCTGGAGTTTAACTTAAATTGTCCATTGTTCTTTGTCTTCATCCCTGGAACCTCTAATGGTGTGGCTGCAATAAACCACTCCCGTGGAACCCCACACAGAGACCTTTCCTGGTTCTTTGCCATCGACCCATTTACTGGAGCTCTCCGTGTGTGTGCGCGTGTGAGTGTGTGGGGGTCCTTCCGAGCTGCTTCGCTAAGGAGACGCTTTTAGGAAGGTTGTGGCACCTCGCGCTCCGGCACCGCTGCAGCCAGCGGCGACCACGACAGGACACTGGGGCATAACCCAAAGCTGTGGAAGAAACAGTGTAAAGCCACAGCATTAGACAGTAAATGGTGTGATTCAGGAGTGTATATGCATATTAAAGAGTTAAATAAATAAGTTAAATAAGATCCATACTATTGACTTTGGCATATGGTCTTGCTTGCACCCTAATTCAGGCAGAGGCACCTCTTTTAATAATTGGTTCCAAGCAATCATTACCTCAGTCTTTATTATCTGGAATTTTTATTTCAGTAAACCATGAAAATAATTCACAATGAAAATCTTTTCACTTTAAGCTATTTTAAACTTTACTCAATCTGCTTTCATTTCTGCCTCATTAATTTTTGACACACGTTTTAAAATCCATTGTCAGAAACATATTGTACCCTGGGGTCTATTACCCATTTTTTTCTATATTTCCCTAATGGTGGTGGGCACTTAAAATTTTGGTATGACTTTTGAATAGCTGATTGAACAATGATACTTAGAACCAATAGATAAATAATGGACAATTTTTTCCTTAATAGCACTCAATTGCTATATTAATTTTCTACGTTTTCTCAATGTTGAATGCAGAGCTTGTCATTTAAACTTAGTATTTATAACTTGGATCATTTGATTAGCTTGCTTATTTAATAGTAATTCACTAAGATTTTTCTTTAGGGAAGACATATTTGTAAATATTACTAACTGTTTGATGCTTTCTGCTCAGGCTTAATTGGAATTATATTAGGGTTTTATTTAAATCAATGAAAAACTCTGATGATAAAGAGATAATTCTGACTTAAACATTGATAACTTCTGCATACATGTGCAGATTTTTACTTTCTTTGTACTCACTTCTTTTTATTTTTCCACATATAGAAAATACAACAATTTATTTTGTCACTCTGGAAAATCATTTAGCATTGGCTAAGGTATAGTTTAAAAATATCTTGAGAATGGAACTTCCTTTATTCATACACACTCTAAGTTAGGTGTCTCTATTTTGCTTTTAAGATTGGAAGGAAAATCATAGGCCAAATATCCTTGAAAGCCAGAAAAAAGGGAGATTGTGTTCTGATATTTAAGTAGCTAGAGCTTCAGGGAGGCAATATGAGAGGCCTGTACAACCTAGATAAGTTGCCATAAAAATGCAAAGGCTATTAAAACACATCCCTGTTGGGTTTTGTATGCTTACCTTTTCTTATTTCCCCACTGCACCTTACTTTCTTCTTCTATATCCAGAAAATTGAAGATATTATAAAGCAGATTGACTACAGTTGGTTATGATGTGCTACAGGAGGAATTCTAGTTGCTTAACTCAAAACAGCTTTATGTTTTTCACAATGCCAACCAGCACACATTTAGAGAGAATCTCTACAGAGTAGTCTACTAAGGTGGTTGTCCAGTAGCACTTATGTTTGCATTGTGCTGAATTCCTGCAGGGTCTGTCTGATCATTAAGATGTTGGATGACTTCTGCTTGATTTCTGCTGGTCTCCACTGACCAGTTTGATCTCATAATTCATGTTGAACAAGTATTAGTTTAGCCATATAATTGCACAGGGATTTTTTTCACCTTTAATTCTATAACAACCGTCCCGCATTTTGTGCTTGAAACAGTTCCAAAAGTCTCTTTCCAGCGTTTTTTGAGAGAGAAAAAGAATGTAGACTGGTTGAATTTCTAAAGATAAATTTATTTAACGGAGATGCGCTTTGTTCTGGCAATAGCCGAGAAGGGGAACACTTACAGGAGGTGCTTCTTGCCAGCAGAAGAACTTAGCATAAGGGATTTGGGATTATAGTTTTACTGTAATCTTTTCGCTGTGTGGGGAAGAAATTCTGACAGAGTGAACCATCACTTATTTGTAGGTGGGAGGATGCATACACACAGCTTCTGCAGGGACTCTAAAAATTAATGGTTCTACTGCATTCCATTGTGAGGGGGCTACTGTTCCTCTTTCAGGTGAAGGGTGTGTGCCTGGCTGTTTCAAAGCCCAGGTGGACTGCAAGGACCACCAGAGCTGAGAGGCCTCTTTCTTCTTTTCACTTGCATTGATCCTAAGTAGTTTGTAGCTTCATAGCAAAGCTCATGTCCCTCAGAGGCAACAGCAGGGATTTTAGTGGTATATTATATATATGTAACATTATATATAATTGTAGCTCATTTGTGCAGTTGTTATGTTCTATTCTTTATCCCTTTTAGTTAGAGAAGCCTCTCATCAAGCTCAGATTTTAGAACCTTGTAGTCTTATTTTTTGCCTATGTATAGCTCAGAATACAGTGACTATGACACTTTTGGTAAATAAGGAAGACAAGATGTTGCATTCTGTTTACAGCCATTTTTTGGGTTTAGTCGTGGTTTTCCAGAGTTACAAGAATGTTTCCTAATGTGATATAAAACAAGGGCATTCTGTCTGTTTTTTTCAGCCTACAAGAGTGCTCTGATGTTCTGAAAGAAATAGATCACTCTGGACCTTGTCTTGCACTCTTTGCAGTAGTGCTTCTACTATCTTTAAATGGTGTGACCCATGACCCTAGTTATAGACTATCACACTTTCTTTTAAGAACTTGTTTTTATTTCAAACACTTTGAGCTCTTCATTTCTTGTTTTCAGTGAAGGGGCACAGCTGATTGAATTGGTGTAATACATGACCTCCTGCACTTTGGGAAGTCAGTGAATTCTTCGTTGTTGAATCTTTTTAAAGAGGTATTTCCAGGGCTCATTTTAAGTCTAAATTTGATTCTGTCAGCAGTCACATCTGTGTGACAGCTGCATTTACTTCAAATGCTAATCCATCAGATAACATGGCATCTTTTGCTGCCTCTGAATTCACAGCATTCATTTATTAGTTTTACATTACAACACATGCTAAAATAGATTCACCTTAGTGCTGAACTTTGCCATTTGCATTTCAACCTCCGTACAGCTACCAGTGGTTTGCGGTGAAAGTGCTTTTTTTTAAAGAGGTCTGTAATCTCTGGAAGTAATTATCATTTAGTCATACAGGAACAATTTGGTTAAATATTCTCAAACGTTTAAAATAGTCTTCTGTTTTTGCGCTGTGCATAATGTGACTTGCATGAAAACAATATTTTTGTGAGTAGCTTTTCAGAGTTTACACATCATTCTTCCTGTGCTGCATTGAAAGCAACATTAAGTGATGCTGTCATGAGAATAGTACATTTGATGTCTGCTGTTCTTCAACACCTTATTAAAGCATTAATTATGATTCTCATCACCAGATATGAAAGTATTTTGTAAAGGAATCTAATACCAAAATTGATCAGACATTTCTTATTGAGCTATTTTCTATTGATGGAGGGGGATAGGGTGGATACCTGTGGGGTGTTTTGGGGGGTTGGGTTTTTTGGGGGTTTAGGATGTTTGTTTGGTTTGGTTTGTTTTGTTTGGGGCTTTTTTTGTGTGTGTGGGAGTGAACAATCGACTTTCTTTCAGGCTGATGTAACCCTTTTTTTCTTTTTTGTCCCTTTATTTTTCCCTGAAGTCATACAAAGTATTGTTTCTATAACACAGAATTGGCTTAAGTGAGCTATGCAGATTGGTTTCCTGGTTGTTGAATACCACTGTGATGTTTTGCAAATTGAAATAGGTGATATTTGGTTGAAGATGTGCTTCATCTCGGAAGAGAAACCCATCTATTAGGTTAGATGAGAATGTGAGATGTTCGAACTCTTCAAAAGAGTAGTTCAAAGGATCACGTAAATATTTTCCTGTTTCAAAGGTAGGAGAGGCAAATTGTCTGCTGTTATGAATTTAGCCATTAATTGGCCTAGGACAAAAATCAAATCTCTTTAATCACAACTGAGTGTCCTACTGACTATTCCACTTTCTCATTTTGTAGAATCAGGGAGGAGTCATACTATGGATTTCCCTTTACAACACAAATTAGCTAAACAAACCATCATAAATTTTAGAAAAACATATAATTCATTTTTCTAAGAACTTGACTAGTGGGATATACAAGTGTATTGGGTCTGAATGAGGTAAAGCTTGCAGCCCTCCCAGCGCTGTGCTTTGCATTAGTAGCTGGAAGGGTGCTGATAACAGACTGGTGTTTTGGCTACTGCCGAGCAGCGCTGCCCCTCTGACATTCCTTCCCCCATCAAAGGGGATGGGAGTGGGCAAGATCCCGGGAGGGGACACAGGCAGGCCAGCTGACCCAAATTAACCAAAGGGATATTCCATATCATATGATGTCAGCTAAGGTATATAAGCTGAGAGAGAGAGGAGGAAGGGGTGGGGGGGCGGCATTCACGAGCTTCCAATGTTTTCCTTCCGAAGCAACCATTACGTATGCTGGAGACCTGCTTCCTGGGAAGTGCCCGAACATCACTCCTGATGGGAAGTAGAGATTGACCTTTTTTTCCCTTTAGTTTTTGCAGGCGCAAATCTCTGCTTGTACTTTTTCTTTTACTGTAATAAAACTGCTTTATCTCACCCTGCTGGCTGTTCTCCATTTTACTCTCTCCCCTGTCCCAAAGGGAAAGGGAGTGATAGAATGACTTAGTGGGGACCCGGCACTCAGCCAGGGTCAACCCACTACAAGAAGTCATTGCAAAACAGGGATAGAGAAGTGATTAATATTGATAACTGCTGCTAATACCTGAGACATTCAGATGCCTCTTAGCAATGCCGATGCTGGAAACTATTTTGAAATTACTCTTTCTATAATTAAACTACTTTAAATTTATTACTTATTCTTTTGCCAACATGGTGCATGGTTCCAAAGGAAACATAATTCAATGATGCATCTGTAAAACTTTTGCTTTTAAAAAATAGTAAAATAGCATAGTTGCACACAGCGATGAAAAGCAACTGCCTCTGTCACTATTGTCATTCTGCCAGACCTCTTGAATATTGGCACAAGTGGTGCTTGCCTTGTAGCTGGTTGTTTAGTATCAGGAAGAGTTTTGGAATTACTCGTGGCATCTGAGAGGTCTATAAAACTAATTTTCAGAGAGACACTCCTAGTCGTGTCTTTACCAATGTCGCATCATCTTCTGTATTCAGAGTTCGTATTCTAGGGTTTTGCTTTACTGTGTGTACGGATCTGTGTGTGCATGGCAGCATGCTGATAGTTGGGACAGAGGTTATGTATCTCCAAAGATACTGTATGATTGCCAGTATGCACACATTCCCTTTGTTAGGTAGTCTTTGTTTTTTCTCACCTACTAAGTTAGTACTGTCTGAGGGCTTAGACATCAGCTAATGCTTTAGGCTGTTAACACTGTGCAGTGAGAAATACGTGCTGAATATCGTATTTTTGCATCGACCGTGCTCCTCTTGAAATCTACAAACTGTAAAAGAACAAAGGAAAAGAACTAACACAGGGAGTGGGACATCAGTAATTGACATCAGTAGAGCAGAAAGGGAGAGCAGGAGGCTTTATGAAAAGCAGTCACATAGTAGCTTTTGAAATGTGAGAAAACACTTTGATATTGGACAGATACTGGACCTGTGATACTGGACAAATACAACTAAATAAACAGCACAGACCTACAGGGTTGGTGAACTGGCAATCATCAAGATTTTTCTACAGAAATGAAAATTTCCTTAGATCAGACTGGTGACCTATCACTAGTGGGGTTCTGCAGGGCTCCATTCTAGGCTTAGTTGTCTTCAACATCTTCATAAATTACTTGGACACAGGACTGGAAGGGATACTTAAACCAGTTCACAGACGATACAAAACTGGGAGGAGCCCTTTATTTCTTACAGAATCTAAAATGTAAATTCTACTATTACTAGTATGATTATTATGGTATTTAAGAGCTTAAAAATGTGAACATTCCCCTTGTACTTACAGCCATTGTTGGAGAATGGAAGCACTAAATGCAAATATAATCTGAACAATTTGCTCTGCCGGCAAAAAGTGTCATGCTATACCATTTTCATACTGTATACATTTAATGCATGTTGTGGTTTAAGAATGGTATTTTTCAATTTAGTGTTCCCACTGAAACCACTCCAAACCTTGTGCCGCTCAACCACTCCCCTCCTGTCCTCCCCTCTGGCAGGGTGGAGAGAAGAACTGGAGACACAAAAGGCAAAGGTCATAGATGGAGATAGGAACAATTTACTGGAAGCAGCAATAAAATAAGAAAATGAACAGTAACAGTATTTATGAAAAAAGCGTACAAGAGAGGTGAGTGATCCACTTGCAAATGCTATATATGCACTATATAGCACAGGATCCCAACAATATCCAACCACCTCCATGCTAAGAAACCCCTTCCCCCCTTCCCGTTAAATGACAAAAGGTGGTTCAGAATAACCTCTGGGTCTTAGCCATGCCACTTCCAGGCTACTGCAAAAATTAACTAATTCGTAATCAGAACCAGGACAATATGATAAAACCCTAATTTTTTATCATAAAGATCCTGCACTTGAAAGTTATTATTCTTGTTTTGCTTTAGGCTATAAGCATGAATGGTGGTATAAGTGGAAAACGTGAGCTGCTGCACTCCGTGTGAGGAAGTAGTTAAATTTATAGATAGGAAAAACACATAATCCTAATTTCCCATTGTTTTTACATTTGTCTGACTGCAGTGCTTTATTTCCCATTCTCCACTAGGGATACATGATCATAATTTGTAAATTAAGCCTGCTTTGTATGTACATTGGCTGAACCGGAAGCCCTTGTCCTGTTAGTCATGTTACAGCATACAGCTATTAGCTGATCCTGATAAAAGATCTGTAAGAGTTCTGTGATGCCTGTAAGCATTCTGTTGAAAACAAAAGTTTAGACTTGCAAAGTTACCAAGTGCCTCAGCAGTGAAGTAGAAATACAGTTCAGATTGCCAGCTGTCTCCTCAAGACCATGCCTCTAACGTGAGTGATAGACTTGTATGCAATATTGAGACATAGTAGAACAGGGAAGTGATTAAAAAAGTGAAGCATGGCACAGCATCTTTCTTGTAACCTACGTTAAATGTGAAATGGAAATATAAATGGAAATAAGATGGATTTTGTACCGTTTACCTTAGAGAAAGCCAACCTGGATCTCTGGGGAAATTAATTTCAATATTAAAAGTATATACATAAGCGCTGAACTTGCTCTCACCACCTTGTTCAAGCCCAGCTGCTTTTTTTCAGGCCTCCTAGCACTTTGGGTTGCATACATTCTCCTATTCATCCAGACAGGCTTCCATGAGTGTCTTTGAAGCCTTCAATAGCAAATTCTGTGGGGAGCAAAAATAAATGTTCAGAATATTTCCAAATATCTGTTAGCCAGAGCACAATATTCTGGTTGGACAAAAAAAAAAAAAAACAAAACACCAACCCTTTTTAATTTCCTGTGTTTCCAGTAGGTTCTAGTGCAGTTTGCTATGAAGGTGATGGAGTACTATTATTTTGCTAGCCAGTGTTTACTCTGTAATTCTACTGAGCAATGCAGGAAAGTGAAGGAAGTCCCAAGTGCTTTCCTTTTTCATTTTTAAATAACAAAAATCCTTCTGTTCATTTACATGAATTTCACATCATAGTAGTAGCACTTACCTTTGACTATTTTCATCCTCTTGGGAGGATTGATGATGCTAGTGAAAACTGCCTAATTTCTTTTTATAATTCAAAAATCAAGTGACAGGAGGGTGGTCCTATTTGATCATAAAGAATATTGATGTGTTCAAACTCAGAACTGATTTGAATATGATGTAAAAATTGGCATATGTCTATCTCTAGAAGTGAGAATGCTGCTCTAAACCTTTGACAAAGTTCTCTGATATTCTGAAGTTGACAGTAAAGTATTTTTGTTGTTTTGATCTCTTGGGAATATCTTGTCAGTATTTCACCTGTGTGTCTAACTCAGAGTACTTCAAAAATCCCATGAGCCCTTTTAAGATGCTTGTGGAGCCTGTTTTTGGGGGCTTACAATCTGTAATTAGAACAGTAAGTGCAAACTCTGCAAAAGGTCTGAGAAAGGGGGAAGATGTGACTCCAACTCCACATGAAATTCTGTCACTATGAGACAGGTTTACTACCGTCAGAGCTGAGGAGGAGGATCTGGGTGTGCTTTCAAAGAAAGTGTCTAAACCAGCTGACTCTGTGTGATGACTTAGAGAAGCACAGTAAGTTGTCTCAAACACTAACAAAGAAAGAAGTTCCCACAAGATAATATACCACAACAGACACAGATGGCAAACAAGAAGGAGTTAATTCCAGGCCCACATGAAGGTTAAAGGTTTGGAACTAACACACTGGACAAGACTCCACCATGCAGCCTCTGGGAAAAGCACAGACAGCAACACCGGGAAGATGCCAGGCCTGGTGAGACAGACCTGGATAACCTATATGGACAAATATCCCACCATGACAAACTGTGATAAAGGAAGCAGCTGCTTACACACATATGCCATCCCAAGTTGTGGAAACAGCACATATGCCCCATGCATGTCAGGGACCTCCACCACCAATCAGACCAGGGTGAAGAAGTACCAGAGGGACATTACAGGCTTCCACATGGTGATATATTTGCTTAATCTCTCTCTCTCACTCTCTTTTTCTTAGCCTCTACTCCCTCCTATTTCTCATATTTACTGTTAAATAAAATCCATGCTTTTGACTTTGTCATATGGTCTCTTTTGCACCCTAATTCAGGCAGAGGCATCTCTTAATAATTGGTTCCTAACAGTGAGAGATAATAGAAAAGGTGAAATGGAAGACTTCACCTCTAAACCTCTTTTAAAAAAGGAAATAGCACTCCAATTTTATTTTCCTCAAAAAGCAAAATCATGCAGAGAAGAATGTAATGTAGATGAGTACAGTAGTGATCTGAAATCATCAGAAATATGCCTATCTTGAGCAAGGAAAGCATTCAAAACTCTTTCAAAAGGTGAAATACATAAATAAATAAGAATCTAATACAGCAAGTCAGCCCCAAAGTCTTTGAAAGGTCCTGTGCTGATATAACCCACCTGTTAAAGGTTCTCCACTAATTATCCATGAAATCACTGCTTGTTACCTGCAGAGGTCCAGCACCGTCTTTTAATCGATTAACTCCTCCAAAAGTGGGGCAGATGTCTCAAAATGTGTCAGCTTTCTTACAAGTGAATAGCAGGCTAGGACCTCCATTATGCCCTGATCCCAAAAAGAGACCTCCTGGATGTGAACTGGCACTGTGACATTGCGTCAAACATACAGAGCAAACCTGACTCAAGATGCTCCACCCTGGAGCCCCAGGGCCAGTGGCTTGTCACTCCTGATGGGGCAACCACCCTGGCCACCAGTGCAGACACTGAGCTGCAACAGTCTGGCCAGGCAGTTTGGCTTCTGAATGATCACTGAACACTTTTACTCACCCACACTGTGACTATCTTGTGGTTAAATGGAGATTCCTCTCTCAGTTTTATCTTCTAGTTATTTATTAAGGTGACGACTATTAATAACAATTTCATTAAACTGCTCTCTGCTGAAATTGCGGCAAAATGTTGTTATTTTGTGGGATTTAAATTTATTTAAACACCATACTCGAGTGTTCCAGCTGGCTGCTCATACAGAGCCCTAACTAAGATTTGCACACTTTACAGCCGGTGGACTAAGGGACCAGGGTGTTTTGCTGATTTGCTGCACTTTTAAACAAATTTGGTAACCTTATTGGCAAACTTGTCCAGGATTTTCTGATACCAGTCTTGCTGAGCTGATCTGGACATGCCTGTATTGTCAGCTTCATGTCATTTATCTCTTTTTTCCTACACTTCAGAATAAGAAAAAATATATTGACTATTTCCATCACTCCTGCTCTGAGTAATAAAAAAACTCTTCTACTACTCAGCCCAGATTCTAATCATCCAGTCTCCAAGGTTAATTTCAATCTGGAGCTGTAAATAGAGTAATACACTGTGTTCAAGTAAAGAAAACATTTAGAGAAAAATCACCATATGGAGCCTATTTAGACAGATGATCTAATTATCATAATGCCCAACGAGCTGATGCAGGAAAGGTTTTAGAGCAGGATGCTTCTTTCTGGTGTTTGCCCTCCCGTCCACAGTAAAGGTGAAGTTCTCTGCAACCCTGCAAATGACACGTTCTCACTGTACATGACAAAGTTTGTCCTTTGTAATAGGTAAGAAGTGTCCCTTACTTACAAATGAACTTTAAGTCCCAAGGAAAGTTTGATTAAATAGCAAGAAATATAAGATTGGTATTGTAGACTTGAAGAGGCAATTTTGTGAAAGAAGCTGTTTTAAGAGAGAAGGAAGTGGAATCATTCTAATATTACAAGTGACAGCCAGATGTACATCAATATGCCTGACTTTTAACTAATCACTTTAAATCTGTACCTAAATTGTGTTCGCACTTCTTTTCAGGCATTCTCACCCTTCTTTGTATTCTTACAAAGTTTACTTATGACTTGGTCTTCTTACATGGACAACACAAAATACATGACAAGTAGACAGTTATTTTTAGTATGAGGGTCAATTATACAGCTGTCTAGGAAATGTGATTCACAATATTTGCTACTCACAGAATCACAGAATTTCCGGAGTTGGAAGGGACTCACAAAGATCATCAAGTCCAACTCTTAAGTGAATGACATTCTTACACCGTCCTTTAACCAATTCAAAAGGTTTTATCATTACAACGCTCTAAATTGTAAGAAACCCTGCTAGTGCAGCCAATCACACAACTTTAATGTACAGAAAATTAATGTATAAACATCCACAGTGCCCTTAACCTTACAATACCCAGTTCACTACACAACATCTGTGCACAAGCACCTTAACCATCATTAAAGTGTAGTGACTCAGAGAGATCCAAGATAACAATTTGACTAATGATAAGATGTTTACTCCCTGTTATAAAGGAGACAGACACCACTTACTCAACCATGTATGCATACAGCTCACCTGCACAGAACAGAGCCTGGAGCTTTCTGGAGGGCTGTTCTCAACTGTAATTGCGGAGTTCCTTTAGAGATCCTACCAGACTTAGTGATTGCTGGACTACCAAAGCACTTTAGCTGGAATATGTCAACTGTGAATGCAACAGCATTAGCTGAAGAGGAGAAATATCAGTTCAGATAACTACCTTAAGTCCTTCCCATTTGCCAATGGCCAAAGTCTGTGGTTGATTCCGAGTTCAAGTTCTCAGCTAACTTTTTTTTTGTCTTTTGGCTCCAAATTCTCTGCTTTTATTGTGGATCACAGCCTTCAGCTAATTACAGTCAAACACTCAAATGTGCTGCTGTACAGAATATATCAAGCTAAAGAATGTGGAAGATTTAAAGAGCTATAAAATATCTTTCAATAGCGATCAACACAAATTCTATTGATCACTGTAAACTCTCACTTTTAGCAGTCCATTTTACTCTAAGACCTAGGTATGGTTATTTATTAATTATTAGCAATAACAAACTAAGTGAGTTTCAGTCCAAAGAAGAAAATTCTTGATTTCAGGAGTACTTCTGAGTATCAGTGATATGTGGGTGGAAAGATCTGTCCTCAGGAGAGAAAGCTTTCAAGTTAGATAAAGATTCTGCAGAGGTAATTAAATGAATCATCAAGAATGCTCTCACCTCTCACTTGGAATTGTCAAGATAAAGATGTAACAGGAATACCCTTTTTTTTTAATTGCAATTATTTTCAGTCTTATCAGCAATCTTGGAAAGCAACCCGGGTCAACGTTTGATGAAAAGCATCCATTTTAGTAATGTGTCCACCAAAAGTGAATGAAAGAAAGCAAGGAAAATTAATGATGGGAAGGACACAGCTGTCTGCTTTATACATGGAAACTGTTTTAAGGATATTAACACATATGGCAACAAGTAGTCTAACTTCCAGCACAAAAAGAGCAAAAGTAACAAGCATAACACAGTTAAGCTTTTAGTACCGAAAAAGGGATTTTCCAGCACTGAGGAATTTTAGGCTATACAGCCTTTGCCCTGGGTGGCCTTATTTAGGTGTAACAAATAAAATAAAACATCTTTCTCTATGCTTGGCGATTCTTAAAAGCTCTTTTCCTACAATATACAACCATGGAAAAAAATAAAATGCATCTTCAATTTTGTAACAATCCTATTTCAAATCACTGCTTTTTTTCTTTTTTGAAACATACAAATATTAATGTTTCAGTAAAAGTAGCTATTACTGAGAGATGAAAATGTTTAAAAGAAACGTTCTTAAGCATGGTCAGCATATCACATGCTTTATCTCTAATTTACATTCATCACTACAATTTTTTGAAAGAAAACATTTAATTGGTTGGGCAAGTAATTTGTTTTTATACCAACATAGAGAAGTGCTTTGAGATATTTGGATTTTATATAATAACTAAAAAGGGAATAAAACATTGGCAAGAGATGCACAAAATTGCTTTCATCTTTTATTTCCATATTTGCCAGCTTGCTGTGCCCTTTGCAGAGATCATAGTACCCAAATTCTTTTTCTCATGTTAGGATGATTCACAGTAGGGAAGCACTTTCCTATATTATTTTCATCAAAAGGAGCTTACATTTGAATATTAGCATTAGGCTGCTAATTTACACTTTGGTGAAAGGGTCAGGAGTATTCCATTTTTTTTGATGACTTGATATTAGCTTGAAAGAGAATTTTTCATAACTCGTGTAATTTGCCACTGTAGTTTTGCCATCCAGTGCCACTGAATTATATATGTTTCATAAAAACAAAACTCTGAAAGAATTAATTTTTCAAGGCATAGAGACTTTTGGATTTCAGAATAGCCTTTGTTACTGTCATCAAAATGGAGGATCTCATATCTAATATTGCATATCAAGCAATAATACCTTGGTATACTTGGCATTCAATGTTTATTTGAAACAAATGAAAGTAATCATACTTTCTATATTAACATTCAAAACCATACAGAATCTCCATACCATAAAGGTATCCTTAAGCCCTGTTCCTCCCTCCAAAATAAACTGAAATTCTTAACAGGGTTCATATCAGCAGTGGTTTTCCAAAAGACTGTAAAATATTACTGCCGAGTGCTACAAGTGACATAAGAATCATCATTCTGTTGAATTTGGACAGTCTGTCATGTCAGTTAGGGGCTCTTATAAAGTAAGGGTCGAATCCTTTCACTGGATGAATAGATTGATGATGGCAGGTGGTCACCCATAGTCCAGATCAAGCAAAGAGAGGAGCTGAGTAAATATTTGCTGTGTGTTAAGGGAATTGTATCACATGGAAGTGCCATATGTGCTGACACTGAGGATAATGAGAATAAAGTATCATTTTATCTACCACATTGATATCAGGTCAGATCTTCCACACTTGTAAATTGTCCTAGCTCCACTGGCCATAAGGAAGGTATGGACAATAAGACTGCTTCAGATGATATGGCCCACAGATTCTTTAATCCTGGAAAATGCTCATAGTCCAAATGGGGGTAATAGCCTAATTGGGAATTGTCAGGCCTTTTGTTTTTTAAACTCAGGTAAATAATTATAGAAGAGCAGTAAGACAACAGTCTTATCCTGTGCCCTTTGCAATATACTTTCACAGGTAAAGAGCTTAATGATACAGTTAAATATAACTTCTATTGCATCTAATACTCATTTACATTGCTAAGTGATGTGAAAGATTATCTTTTTAGAGTTCACTAAGGTTTGGGTGGGTTCTGCCATGAGTTTTGTTTTTCCTCCTCTAAAACCAGGATGGAATAAGAATGAGGATGAAAAACCAAACAGTGATGTTTAATCAAAAACACAGGATTAATTCCCAGACAGAGATCCTGCTTGTTGAGATGGAGTTGTGGGAAGACAAATCCAGTCAAACAAGTGAAAAGTCTCTTGCAGTACACAAAAGGTACTTCTGTTACTAGAAACAAAGATGACCTGCTGCTTAAAATGCAGGCAGCCAGAGCTTGGCACATTTCGCAAATGATTTTGCAAAGATTGTTACAGCTCATGTCTTGCTAGCTCCCTACCCACACAGACTATATCTGGACTGAAAAGCCATGGGCCATTTCTCTTTTGGACCAGCATGCTTTCTTCTACAATATCTGAGTAATGTGAAGATGAACCCCACACAGAAAACAGAAGGGGAGACAGAAGTGCCAAAGAATTTTGATTTTTTCTTCTTGTGAATGATTCAATATTAAAAAAAAAAAAAAAAAAAAGGGCTGGCAAAGCCTTCAGGCTAGAATTCATGTTAGTTTTAAAACTGATTTATTTTGAGGTTTTTTGGGTTCTTTTAAGTGGGAGATGTGGGGGGACACAGCTGGGTGTGCCTATCTGTGCCTGCCTAACGTGACCATGACTCTTTTATTTCTGTGCCTTTTGGTCCCTTATCTCAATACCAGAGTGTCAATTCTAACAACCTCTGATTTCTGTCCCTTCCTACATTTGCCTTCAATTTCTTCATCTTTCTTTTTGTAGCCTTGACCAATTCCCTCTGTTATTCTTCTTCCCTCACCACCCCCTCATCCCAATATACAGACTAACCCTATGACCGTAATCCTAGTGTCTGGCCCATGGAGAAATGGTGGCACCTATTGAATGCTGGATATGTGTAATTTCTTTAATCTTGCCTTCAGGTCTGTACTTCTCTTGCGCTGATGACTACGCAGTCCTCTGTTAAGCCAATATACGTGATTAAAAAGCATATAATGCTGTGAGGGACAACATTAGTTGGATTGTCTAGACAGTGGCTGCAGGTGCATTTTTTTCCTTTCATTACACAGAATTGCTCATGCTTAAGTGGGACAAATAAACCAAGGAAAAGTATTCTTGTCTGGCTTACCACTGTCAATAACATTGCAGCACAGGAGGAAACTGTACTAGTGAAAATGACAGTATTCAGAAAGATAAAGAATATTTGGAAGGAGTTCTAGGTGGTAGCTAGATTTCATAATTTGGGATTAAGTGATATGCACAAGAAAAATTAATCTTACTTCAAGACTTTTAAAAAATGCACTCCTTGCTTTTCATGTATCAAACCTGTCCCTCGGTTCACCTCCTGAGTGAGGCACAAAATAAACAGTCATGCATCTGGGTGCCAGAGACTGAAATATGCTTAAAGGTTTATACATTGTCATGAAGGACTTTCTGGCCATTATGGCAAAAGAAGCTATGACTAACGCAACCTGTCCATCCATCCCTGAATATGGCTCCTGACTGGAAACTTGGACAGTGACCTAAATCGCCTAAGGGAACTTGAGACACCATAAAGGTGACACTATAATTCAATTATCTCAGGTCCAGAGAGAGGTACAAAAGGCTGAGGGAGAAAGCCAAACTCAGCAGCTCTACTGAAAATATTGCCTAGCTGGGTTAGGGCTGGGCGAGGCCACAGCACACCGGCTCATCTGCTGAGGCCACGTTTGCACACACTCCCCCACAAGCAAGAAGGGAGGAGAGGAGAGTTTTGGGGCTGTGGCGGCAGCTCTGGTCACAGGCAGTGAGCACCCATCCTCCCTCACACAAACTGGCTCAGCTCTTAAAGCCCCCCAGCCCGGGAAGGCCACATCCACGGGACATTCCCGTGAGGGACACCTGAGCAGGTGTCATCATCCATCAAAGAGCCCCAAAGCGCTCCCCAGACTCATTGCTGAGGCTTTGCAGCAGAGCACTGCTCGTGATGCAAAGGGATGCAGCAGATGCACAGTCTGTTGCAAGAGACCGTCCCAAACTTGGCCCCGCCAAGGGAGGTACCTGGGCCTTCCCAGCCGGCCCAAGTGAATACGGATCTGCTGGACTCCTTGTTTGTGGGGGACCCTCAGCACCAAGAAGATGTGAGGGAGAGCATCCATGGGACACCATTGGGATCCACAGAGTGGTGAGGTTTTCTACTTAATCTGTGTCTGTCACTCTCTTTCTCTCCCCCCACCTCTTTTCTATTTCTATTTCTCCCTCTCTCCCTGTCTCTCATTTAGAGTTAAATGAAACCCATGCTACTGATTTTGGCACATGGTCTCATTTGCACCCTAATTCGGGCAGAGGCATTTCTGATCATTTTAATAACGGGATCAGGACATGGGGCTAGAAGCCCAGCAGTCCGGGGGCTGCTCCATGCCACTTCCAGGGGGATCAGCTGTTGAAGCGGTGCCGGGCGTGGCCCTTTGTGACACAGGCGCCTTGGGTCAGGGCCCTGGGTGATGCGGGGCATTGTGATGCCCAGAGGCCCTTGTGACACGGCAGAGCCACGCCCTGCAGGGCGTAGATAAGGGGCGCAGGGCCCTGCGTTGCCCAGTCCCAGGAGAGCCGCTTGCTCAGGAGGAAGCAGCTCCCGGGATCCCACTCTGCGTTCCAGGAGATCAGACATGGAGGAGGACAAGGTGAACCCCAACTCCCAGTCCCCCAGCCCCTTGCCCGGCTGGCTGGGAGACAAGGCCCTCAGCGGGCAGTGGCTGGGGGCAGGCGGCGGCTCAGGCCTGCCCCTGCCGGACACTGGGGAGGAGGGGGCCTTTGCCTACATGGATGAGGAGTGGGAAAGCGACACGGATGAAGAGCTTTCCCAGTATGGAGAGGTTCCCAGCCAAGAGCCTTGCCTGCGGGAAGACGTGAGAGTCCAAGAGTTTTACCAACAGCAGGAAGAAATGACAGTCCAGGAAGTTTGCCCGTGCAGAGTTGTGAGACTCCAAGAGTGGCGTCAGTGGCAGGTAGGTGCGAGAGTCCACTGGGGAGATGGCACACAGCAAGAGCTGTACCACAGGGAAGAAAGTGAGACGGTCCAGGAGCTGTACCCACAGGACCAAGAGGATGAGACATACCAGGAGCTGTCCCAGTGGGAAGAAGATCAGACAGTCCAAGACCTGTCGCTGTGGGAAGGCGAAGGATACCACAAACTGTCTCCTTCAGAAGGAGATGGGCGAGGCCGTCCGCACAGGTACCAACAGGAAGGAGACAAGAGGGAGGCGCTGGGCAGCTCTCAGGCTGCCTCTCCTGCCCCGGGGAGTCCCACAGAGGATGAGCCGGCAGCCGCTGCTGCTGCTGGGGCTGGAGCTGCTGAGGAGGTGGAGGAGCCCCCGGAGCCTCTGGCTCCCGAGGTGGGAAAGGCACCAGGATCTCCTGCTGGCACTGAGGAGGTGCCATCGGCAGGGACAGAGAGCCCAGGCCCTGCCCCAGCCAGCCCCCGAGGCCGCAGACAGTCTCTGTGGGACTTTGTGTGGGGCATCACCTGTGAGATCGTGCGCAGGGCTTGGCTCGTGATCCAGGCATCTGGCACGCAGCCAGAGGAACAGAGGCACCTGGAGCAAAGCACGGCTGCAGAACTGGAAGCAGCACCTCCAGGACAAAGGGAAGTGAGCCCAACCTCTGCCCCACAGAGCCCCTGCTGCCCCCCCAGCCCCTCACCCAGCCCACAGGGAGCCCAGGTGCTCAGTGAGCAGCAGGAGGAGGCAGACAGGGCGTCAGTCCTGGCAGAGGAAGAGAGCAAGATTGAGCATTCTCCGTACAAAGATGAGGACCACACAGAGCTGTCCCAAGGAGAAATCAACAAATGCCAAGAAGGGTTCCAAGGGGAAGCCAGCACTGAGCCGGAGTTTTCCCAAGGAGAATCCAGTAGCTACCGGGAAGGGTCCCAAGGGGAACCCTGCACTGAGCAACAGCTACCCCAAAAAGAATACAGGATCTACCAGGAAGGGTCCCAAGGGGAACCCTGCAGTCAGCAGGAGATCTCCCTAGAAGCCGGTAGCTACCACAAGCTCTCCGATTGGGATGAACGCACTGAGGAAGAGCTGTCCCACGGGAATGTCAGTGGCTACCAGGAAGCGTCTGATTGGGAAGAGTCCATGGGCCAAGAGCTTTCTGAAGAGGAAGACTCCAATGGCCAGGAAGTGTCCAGAGGGAATGGTAGGAGGCCCTCCGTGCAGTCCAGCTGGGAAAATGACAGTGACCAAGACCTGGCACAGGACAGCTGGGAACAGAGCATCGGCGACAAGCCCTTGCTGCAGGAGGAGGATGAGTGGGATGAAGTGAGCGTCATTGAGCTCTGGGAAGAAAGCAGAGAGCAAAGACTGGCAGGGTTGGCAGGAGGCGGGCTCCCCTTGCCTGTCCCTCGCGAGGCTTGGGTTGAGCACGAGGCATCTGAGCTCTGTGCCTCGCCTCCCCATCCGGAAGCCCTGGCCCCCACGGGACACACGGCTTCTCCTGCCTTTGAGGAGCAGGTGCCGGAGGCAGGGACGCAGAGCCCGGAGGCTGCCCGGCGCTGCCACCCCAGGTTCTCAGTTTTCCGGCAGCGAACCCGGCCCCTCAGCCTGCAGCTTGGTCGCCCCAAGAAACGTACCTCCATCCTCAGGCGGGCGCTGCACAGCCTGTTCTGCTGGCCCTGCCTGGCGCCACAGCCCCAGGATTAGGGCCCGCTGCCGGCGCCAGCCCGGGCCCCGCAGGCGGCGGCTGGCCCGCAGCCTGCCCAGCGTCCTCAGGCAGCCTCACGGGCCGCCTTTGCCTGGACATGTCCCTGCAGCCTCAGCAGTCCCCGGCTGCTTTGGAGCACCCCCAGCGGGTCTCCCCGTGACCAAAGATTACTCATGTGGCCAGCCCCAAACCAGCACCCGGGGGGGACACTCGGTGCCAAGTGGCTCAGCGGTGAAGGCCGGAGACTCATCAGGCTGGGAGGACACCTTGAAAGTCATCCAGTCCCACCATCACCCTCTCCCCAAGTGCCACATCCAGACGACACTTGAACGCTTCCAGAAACAGTGACTCCACCACCTCCCGGAGCAACTTCTTCCAATGCCTGACCACTCTGTCAGGGAAAAATTCTTTCTACTATTTCATTGGAACCTCCCATGATGGAATCCAAGACCATTTCCTCTCATCCTGAATGGATCACATGCTGATCCTTTGGGATTTTGGCCATGAGGAATGGGCACAGACAGGAGGGATTGCTCCCAGGACTCCACTGCACACAGCATGACTGCACCAAAAACAATTCTTCCAAAGCAGACAGAAGTTGGGTTTAGAAGGAGAAACAGTAGCAGTAGTGAAAAAAAAAAACCAAAACCCACCCCAAAAACCCCCACAAAACATGACCATAAAAACCTACAAAAAGAAAAATAATAGGAATAGGACTAATAATAATACGAAGAAGATGAAGAAGATAAGGAAAAGTAGTAGTAAACAGGAAAAATAATTAAGCATAAGAAGAAAGAAAAAGAAAAAGAACCAAAAATAATAGGAGTAGGAAAAAGCATAATAAGAAGAAAAAAGAATAAGAATAAAAATAAGAATAAGAATAAAAATTATTAAAGGGCTGAGAATAAGAATAAATAGAAGAATAAGAATAAGAATAAGAATAAGAATAAGAATAAGAATAATAAGAATTGGAATAAGGCAAAAAAAAAGAAAAGGAAGAAAGGAATAAGAATGAGAATGATAAAAAGAATATTGAATAGGAAAAGGAAGAATAATAATAATAATAAGGAAAAGAAAAAAAAGGATGAAGAAAAGAATAGGAAAATGAATAAGAATTAAAACAAGGATAAGACAAAGAAAAAAAAGAATAGGAATGAGAATGAGAATAAGAAAATCGAATAAATTGATGTAGAAGAAGTAATAGTAGTACAAGTAAAGAAGAAAAAGTAGAAGGAAAATAGGGAGAAGAAGAAGAAGAGGAAGAAGAAAACGAAATAGTAGTACTATCAAATTATTATTATTAATTGTTATTAGTAGTACAGTAATGTCAAGTTAAAATACACATCCACACATCCTCTATAGCATCACAGAGGAGATCGTCTAGTCCAACAGATTATCTTCTGCTCTCTTTCTCTTCTACCTCTTTCCTATTTCTTTCCATCTCTCTGCCTCACATTTCTTGTTAAATAAAACCCAGGTTAATGAAATCTGATGTTGTCATCATATGGTCTCATTTGCACCTCAACTTGGGCACAGGCGTCTCTCCCTAAGCCGATCGGAACCCATTCTCTGCCCAGCCTGACGTCATAGCACAGGTGCTCCAGCTCTCTGAGGCTCTCCACCGCTCTCCTCTGAACTCATTCTGGCAGCTCCAGGTCCTTCTTATGCTGGGGCCTCCAGACACAGATGTAGCGCTCCAGGTGGGGTCTCAGAAAATGGACTGGAGGGCCACAATCACCTCCCTTGACCTGCTGCTCTTCACTCCTTTCCATGCAGCCCAGCACGGGGGTGGCTTCCTGGGCTGGCAGCACAGATTGCTGGCTCACGCCGAGCTTCTCCTCCACCAGCACCTCCAAGTCCTTCTCCTCAGCCCCTGCCCCGCTCAACTGCCCGTCCCCCGCAAACCCCGTGCTGAGGTGGAGCTCCATCCGCTCTCTGCCTCATTGGCAAAGCCATTCAAGAGCCCCGGGGCCAAGGGCAGAGCCCTCCCTGAAGGACACCCCTCATCCCCCGCCTCCACCATGACGTGGAGCCACTGGCCACAACTCCCCGGCTGCGTCCATCTGGCCAATTCCTCTTGCCCCGCACAGCCCACCCCCCAAAGCCAGGCCTCTGCAGTGCGGGGCTCGGGGTGTCGGTGCTGTGGCACCGGGCCTCACGGGGGCTCTGGGCACATCAGCGCTGTCCGAGACTGCAGTGTTCTGGGTCATGGCTTAGACATTGCTAGGAGGGAGCTTTGCCCATTATGGCAAAACTCTATAAAGAGGCTGAGACCACCCAAACCCAGCCGTCCTTCACCTGACTGCAGCTTTGGGCTGGGACTTAAGCTGCCTCACAGAACTTGGATACCATAAAGGTGACACTATTGTTCAATTACCTCTGGTCTAGGGACAAGGAAACAAGACCAAGGGAGGAGAATGGATCCACAGGAAAGCCAAACTCAGCAGCTCTCTTGGGCCAGGCTCGGCCTGGGGGAGGCCACAGCACACCGGCTCATCTGCTGAGGCCACGTTTGCACACACTCCCCCACAAGCAAGAAGGGAGGAGAGGAGAGTTTTGGGGCTGTGGCGGCAGCTCTGGTCACAGGCAGTGAGCACCCATCCTCCCTCACACAAACTGGCTCAGCTCTTAAAGCCCCCCAGCCCGGGAAGGCCACATCCACGGGACATTCCCGTGAGGGACACCTGAGCAGGTGTCATCATCCATCAAAGAGCCCCAAAGCGCTCCCCAGACTCATTGCTGAGGCTTTGCAGCAGAGCACTGCTCGTGATGCAAAGGGATGCAGCAGATGCACAGTCTGTTGCAAGAGACCGTCCCAAACTTGGCCCCGCCAAGGGAGGTACCTGGGCCTTCCCAGCCGGCCCAAGTGAATACGGATCTGCTGGACTCCTTGTTTGTGGGGGACCCTCAGCACCAAGAAGATGTGAGGGAGAGCATCCATGGGACACCATTGGGACCCACAGAGTGGTGAGGTTTTCTACTTAATCTGTGTCTGTCACTCTCTTTCTCTCCCCCCACCTCTTTTCTATTTCTATTTCTCCCTCTCTCCCTGTCTCTCATTTAGAGTTAAATGAAACCCATGCTACTGATTTTGGCACATGGTCTCATTTGCACCCTAATTCGGGCAGAGGCATTTCTGATCATTTTAATAACGGGATCAGGACATGGGGCTAGAAGCCCAGCAGTCCGGGGGCTGCTCCATGCCACTTCCAGGGGGATCAGCTGTTGAAGCGGTGCCGGGCGTGGCCCTTTGTGACACAGGCGCCTTGGGTCAGGGCCCTGGGTGATGCGGGGCATTGTGATGCCCAGAGGCCCTTGTGACACGGCAGAGCCATGCCCTGCAGGGGGTAGATAAGGGGCGCAGGGCCCTGCGTTGCCCAGTCCCAGGAGAGCCGCTTGCTCAGGAGGAAGCAGCTCCCGGGATCCCACTCTGCGTTCCAGGAGATCAGACATGGAGGAGGACAAGGTGAACCCCAACTCCCAGTCCCCCAGCCCCTTGCCCGGCTGGCTGGGAGACGAGGCCCTCAGCGGGCAGTGGCTGGGGGCAGGCGGCGGCTCAGGCCTGCCCCTGCCGGACACTGGGGAGGAGGGGGCCTTTGCCTACATGGATGAGGAGTGGGAAAGCGACACGGATGAAGAGCTTTCCCAGTATGGAGAGGTTCCCAGCCAAGAGCCTTGCCTGCGGGAAGACGTGAGAGTCCAAGAGTTTTACCAACAGCAAGAAGAAGTGACAGTCCAGGAAGTTTGCCCGTGCGGAGTTGTGAGACTCCAAGAGTGGCGTCAGTGGCAGGTAGGTGCGAGAGTCCACTGGGGAGATGGCACACAGCAAGAGCTGTACCACAGGGAAGAAAGTGAGACGGTCGAGGAGCTGTACCCACAGGACCAAGAGGATGAGACATACCAGGAGCTGTCCCAGTGGGAAGAAGATCAGACAGTCCAAGACCTGTCGCTGTGGGAAGGCGAAGGATACCACAAACTGTCTCCTTCGGAAGGAGATGGGCGAGGCCGTCCGCACAGGTACCAACGGGAAGGAGACAAGAGGGAGGCGCTGGGCAGCTCTCGGGCTGCCTCTCCTGCCCCGGGGAGTCCCACAGAGGATGAGCCGGCAGCCGCTGCTGCTGCTGGGGCTGGAGCTGCTGAGGAGGTGGAGGAGCCCCCGGAGCCTCTGGCTCCCGAGGTGGGAAAGGCACCAGGTTCTCCTGCTGGCACTGAGAAGGTGCCATCGGCAGGGACAGAGAGCCCAGGCCCTGCCCCAGCCAGCCCCCGAGGCCGCAGACAGTCTCTGTGGGACTTTGTGTGGGGCATCACCTGTGAGATCGTGCGCAGGGCTTGGCTCGTGATCCAGGCATCTGGCACGCAGCCAGAGGAACAGAGGGACCTGGAGCAAAGCACGGCTGCAGAACTGGAAGCAGCACCTCCAGGACAAAGGGAAGTGAGCCCAACCTCTGCCCCACAGAGCCCCTGCTGCCCCCCCAGCCCCTCACCCAGCCCACAGGGAGCCCAGGTGCTCAGTGAGCAGCAGGAGGAGGCAGACAGGGGGTCAGTCCTGGCAGAGGAAGAGAGCAAGGAGGGGGCCTTGATTTGGGAGATTGAGCATTCTCCGTACAAAGATGAGGACCACACAGAGCTGTCCCAAGGAGAAATCAACAAATGCCAAGAAGGGTTCCAAGGGGAAGCCAGCACTGAGCCGGAGTTTTCCCAAGGAGAATCCAGTAGCTACCGGGAAGGGTCCCAAGGGGAACCCTGCACTGAGCAACAGCTACCCCAAAAAGAATACAGGATCTACCAGGAAGGGTCCCAAGGGGAACCCTGCAGTCAGCAGGAGATCTCCCTAGAAGCCGGTAGCTACCACAAGCTCTCCGATTGGGATGAACGCACTGAGGAAGAGCTGTCCCACGGGAATGTCAGTGGCTACCAGGAAGCGTCTGATTGGGAAGAGTCCATGGGCCAAGAGCTTTCTGAAGAGGAAGACTCCAATGGCCAGGAAGTGTCCAGAGGGAATGGTAGGAGGCCCTCCGTGCAGTCCAGCTGGGAAAATGACAGTGACCAAGACCTGGCACAGGACAGCTGGGAACAGAGCATCGGCGACAAGCCCTTGCTGCAGGAGGAGGATGAGTGGGATGAAGTGAGCGTCATTGAGCTCTGGGAAGAAAGCAGAGAGCAAAGACTGGCAGGGTTGGCAGGAGGCGGGCTCCCCTTGCCTGTCCCTCGCGAGGCTTGGGTTGAGCACGAGGCATCTGAGCTCTGTGCCTCGCCTCCCCATCCGGAAGCCCTGGCCCCCACGGGACACACGGCTTCTCCTGCCTTTGAGGAGCAGGTGCCGGAGGCAGGGACGCAGAGCCCGGAGGCTGCCCGGCGCTGCCACCCCAGGTTCTCAGTTTTCCGGCAGCGAACCCGGCCCCTCAGCCTGCAGCTTGGTCGCCCCAAGAAACGTACCTCCATCCTCAGGCGGGCGCTGCACAGCCTGTTCTGCTGGCCCTGCCTGGCGCCACAGCCCCAGGATTAGGGCCCGCTGCCGGCGCCAGCCCGGGCCCCGCAGGCGGCGGCTGGCCCGCAGCCTGCCCAGCGTCCTCAGGCAGCCTCACGGGCCGCCTTTGCCTGGACATGTCCCTGCAGCCTCAGCAGTCCCCGGCTGCTTTGGAGCACCCCCAGCGGGTCTCCCCGTGACCAAAGATTACTCATGTGGCCAGCCCCAAACCAGCACCCGGGGGGGACACTCGGTGCCAAGTGGCTCAGCGGTGAAGGCCGGAGACTCATCAGGCTGGGAGGACACCTTGAAAGTCATCCAGTCCCACCATCACCCTCTCCCCAAGTGCCACATCCAGACGACACTTGAACGCTTCCAGAAACAGTGACTCCACCACCTCCCGGAGCAACTTCTTCCAATGCCTGACCACTCTGTCAGGGAAAAATTCTTTCTACTATTTCATTGGAACCTCCCATGATGGAATCCAAGACCATTTCCTCTCATCCTGAATGGATCACATGCTGATCCTTTGGGATTTTGGCCATGAGGAATGGGCACAGACAGGAGGGATTGCTCCCAGGACTCCACTGCACACAGCATGACTGCACCAAAAACAATTCTTCCAAAGCAGACAGAAGTTGGGTTTAGAAGGAGAAACAGTAGCAGTAGTGAAAAAAAAAAACCAAAACCCACCCCAAAAACCCCCACAAAACATGACCATAAAAACCTACAAAAAGAAAAATAATAGGAATAGGACTAATAATAATACGAAGAAGATGAAGAAGATAAGGAAAAGTAGTAGTAAACAGGAAAAATAATTAAGCATAAGAAGAAAGAAAAAGAAAAAGAACCAAAAATAATAGGAGTAGGAAAAAGCATAATAAGAAGAAAAAAGAATAAGAATAAAAATAAGAATAAGAATAAAAATTATTAAAGGGCTGAGAATAAGAATAAATAGAAGAATAAGAATAAGAATAAGAATAAGAATAAGAATAAGAATAAGAATAAGAATAAGAATAATAAGAATTGGAATAAGGCAAAAAAAAAGAAAAGGAAGAAAGGAATAAGAATGAGAATGATAAAAAGAATATTGAATAGGAAAAGGAAGAATAATAATAATAATAAGGAAAAGAAAAAAAAGGATGAAGAAAAGAATAGGAAAATGAATAAGAATTAAAACAAGGATAAGACAAAGAAAAAAAAGAATAGGAATGAGAATGAGAATAAGAAAATCGAATAAATTGATGTAGAAGAAGTAATAGTAGTACAAGTAAAGAAGAAAAAGTAGAAGGAAAATAGGGAGAAGAAGAAGAAGAGGAAGAAGAAAACGAAATAGTAGTACTATCAAATTATTATTATTAATTGTTATTAGTAGTACAGTAATGTCAAGTTAAAATACACATCCACACATCCTCTATAGCATCACAGAGGAGATCGTCTAGTCCAACAGATTCTCTTCTGCTCTCTTTCTCTCTCTCTTCTACCTCTTTCCTATTTCTTTCCATCTCTCTGCCTCACATTTCTTGTTAAATAAAACCCAGGTTAATGAAATCTGATGTTGTCATCATATGGTCTCATTTGCACCTCAACTTGGGCACAGGCGTCTCTCCCTAAGCCGATCGGAACCCATTCTCTGCCCAGCCTGACGTCATAGCACAGGTGCTCCAGCTCTCTGAGGCTCTCCACCGCTCTCCTCTGAACTCATTCTGGCAGCTCCAGGTCCTTCTTATGCTGGGGCCTCCAGACACGGATGTAGCGCTCCAGGTGGGGTCTCAGAAAATGGACTGGAGGGCCACAATCACCTCCCTTGACCTGCTGCTCTTCACTCCTTTCCATGCAGCCCAGCACGGGGGTGGGGCTTCCTGGGCTGGCAGCACAGATTGCTGGCTCACGCCGAGCTTCTCCTCCACCAGCACCTCCAAGTCCTTCTCCTCAGCCCCTGCCCCGCTCAACTGCCCGTCCCCCGCAAACCCCGTGCTGAGGTGGAGCTCCATCCGCTCTCTGCCTCATTGGCAAAGCCATTCAAGAGCCCCGGGGCCAAGGGCAGAGCCCTCCCTGAAGGACACCCCTCATCCCCCGCCTCCACCATGACGTGGAGCCACTGGCCACAACTCCCCGGCTGCGTCCATCTGGCCAATTCCTCTTGCCCCGCACAGCCCACCCCCCAAAGCCAGGCCTCTGCAGTGCGGGGCTCGGGGTGTCGGTGCTGTGGCACCGGGCCTCACGGGGGCTCTGGGCACATCAGCGCTGTCCGAGACTGCAGTGTTCTGGGTCATGGCTTAGACATTGCTAGGAGGGAGCTTTGCCCATTATGGCAAAACTCTATAAAGAGGCTGAGACCACCCAAACCCAGCCGTCCTTCACCTGACTGCAGCTTTGGGCTGGGACTTAAGCTGCCTCACAGAACTTGGATACCATAAAGGTGACACTATTGTTCAATTACCTCTGGTCTAGGGACAAGGAAACAAGACCAAGGGAGGAGAATGGATCCACAGGAAAGCCAAACTCAGCAGCTCTCTTGGGCCAGGCTCGGCCTGGGGGAGGCCACAGCACACCGGCTCATCTGCTGAGGCCACGTTTGCACACACTCCCCCACAAGCAAGAAGGGAGGAGAGGAGAGTTTTGGGGCTGTGGCGGCAGCTCTGGTCACAGGCAGTGAGCACCCATCCTCCCTCACACAAACTGGCTCAGCTCTTAAAGCCCCCCAGCCCGGGAAGGCCACATCCACGGGACATTCCCGTGAGGGACACCTGAGCAGGTGTCATCATCCATCAAAGAGCCCCAAAGCGCTCCCCAGACTCATTGCTGAGGCTTTGCAGCAGAGCACTGCTCGTGATGCAAAGGGATGCAGCAGATGCACAGTCTGTTGCAAGAGACCGTCCCAAACTTGGCCCCGCCAAGGGAGGTACCTGGGCCTTCCCAGCCGGCCCAAGTGAATACGGATCTGCTGGACTCCTTGTTTGTGGGGGACCCTCAGCACCAAGAAGATGTGAGGGAGAGCATCCATGGGACACCATTGGGACCCACAGAGTGGTGAGGTTTTCTACTTAATCTGTGTCTGTCACTCTCTTTCTCTCCCCCCACCTCTTTTCTATTTCTATTTCTCCCTCTCTCCCTGTCTCTCATTTAGAGTTAAATGAAACCCATGCTACTGATTTTGGCACATGGTCTCATTTGCACCCTAATTCGGGCAGAGGCATTTCTGATCATTTTAATAACGGGATCAGGACATGGGGCTAGAAGCCCAGCAGTCCGGGGGCTGCTCCATGCCACTTCCAGGGGGATCAGCTGTTGAAGCGGTGCCGGGCGTGGCCCTTTGTGACACAGGCGCCTTGGGTCAGGGCCCTGGGTGATGCGGGGCATTGTGATGCCCAGAGGCCCTTGTGACACGGCAGAGCCATGCCCTGCAGGGGGTAGATAAGGGGCGCAGGGCCCTGCGTTGCCCAGTCCCAGGAGAGCCGCTTGCTCAGGAGGAAGCAGCTCCCGGGATCCCACTCTGCGTTCCAGGAGATCAGACATGGAGGAGGACAAGGTGAACCCCAACTCCCAGTCCCCCAGCCCCTTGCCCGGCTGGCTGGGAGACGAGGCCCTCAGCGGGCAGTGGCTGGGGGCAGGCGGCGGCTCAGGCCTGCCCCTGCCGGACACTGGGGAGGAGGGGGCCTTTGCCTACATGGATGAGGAGTGGGAAAGCGACACGGATGAAGAGCTTTCCCAGTATGGAGAGGTTCCCAGCCAAGAGCCTTGCCTGCGGGAAGACGTGAGAGTCCAAGAGTTTTACCAACAGCAAGAAGAAGTGACAGTCCAGGAAGTTTGCCCGTGCGGAGTTGTGAGACTCCAAGAGTGGCGTCAGTGGCAGGTAGGTGCGAGAGTCCACTGGGGAGATGGCACACAGCAAGAGCTGTACCACAGGGAAGAAAGTGAGACGGTCCAGGAGCTGTACCCACAGGACCAAGAGGATGAGACATACCAGGAGCTGTCCCAGTGGGAAGAAGATCAGACAGTCCAAGACCTGTCGCTGTGGGAAGGCGAAGGATACCACAAACTGTCTCCTTCGGAAGGAGATGGGCGAGGCCGTCCGCACAGGTACCAACGGGAAGGAGACAAGAGGGAGGCGCTGGGCAGCTCTCAGGCTGCCTCTCCTGCCCCGGGGAGTCCCACAGAGGATGAGCCGGCAGCCGCTGCTGCTGCTGGGGCTGGAGCTGCTGAGGAGGTGGAGGAGCCCCCGGAGCCTCTGGCTCCCGAGGTGGGAAAGGCACCAGGTTCTCCTGCTGGCACTGAGAAGGTGCCATCGGCAGGGACAGAGAGCCCAGGCCCTGCCCCAGCCAGCCCCCGAGGCCGCAGACAGTCTCTGTGGGACTTTGTGTGGGGCATCACCTGTGAGATCGTGCGCAGGGCTTGGCTCGTGATCCAGGCATCTGGCACGCAGCCAGAGGAACAGAGGGACCTGGAGCAAAGCACGGCTGCAGAACTGGAAGCAGCACCTCCAGGACAAAGGGAAGTGAGCCCAACCTCTGCCCCACAGAGCCCCTGCTGCCCCCCCAGCCCCTCACCCAGCCCACAGGGAGCCCAGGTGCTCAGTGAGCAGCAGGAGGAGGCAGACAGGGCGTCAGTCCTGGCAGAGGAAGAGAGCAAGGAGGGGGCCTTGATTTGGGAGATTGAGCATTCTCCGTACAAAGATGAGGACCACACAGAGCTGTCCCAAGGAGAAATCAACAAATGCCAAGAAGGGTTCCAAGGGGAAGCCAGCACTGAGCCGGAGTTTTCCCAAGGAGAATCCAGTAGCTACCGGGAAGGGTCCCAAGGGGAACCCTGCACTGAGCAACAGCTACCCCAAAAAGAATACAGGATCTACCAGGAAGGGTCCCAAGGGGAACCCTGCAGTCAGCAGGAGATCTCCCTAGAAGCCGGTAGCTACCACAAGCTCTCCGATTGGGATGAACGCACTGAGGAAGAGCTGTCCCACGGGAATGTCAGTGGCTACCAGGAAGCGTCTGATTGGGAAGAGTCCATGGGCCAAGAGCTTTCTGAAGAGGAAGACTCCAATGGCCAGGAAGTGTCCAGAGGGAATGGTAGGAGGCCCTCCGTGCAGTCCAGCTGGGAAAATGACAGTGACCAAGACCTGGCACAGGACAGCTGGGAACAGAGCATCGGCGACAAGCCCTTGCTGCAGGAGGAGGATGAGTGGGATGAAGTGAGCGTCATTGAGCTCTGGGAAGAAAGCAGAGAGCAAAGACTGGCAGGGTTGGCAGGAGGCGGGCTCCCCTTGCCTGTCCCTCGCGAGGCTTGGGTTGAGCACGAGGCATCTGAGCTCTGTGCCTCGCCTCCCCATCCGGAAGCCCTGGCCCCCACGGGACACACGGCTTCTCCTGCCTTTGAGGAGCAGGTGCCGGAGGCAGGGACGCAGAGCCCGGAGGCTGCCCGGCGCTGCCACCCCAGGTTCTCAGTTTTCCGGCAGCGAACCCGGCCCCTCAGCCTGCAGCTTGGTCGCCCCAAGAAACGTACCTCCATCCTCAGGCGGGCGCTGCACAGCCTGTTCTGCTGGCCCTGCCTGGCGCCACAGCCCCAGGATTAGGGCCCGCTGCCGGCGCCAGCCCGGGCCCCGCAGGCGGCGGCTGGCCCGCAGCCTGCCCAGCGTCCTCAGGCAGCCTCACGGGCCGCCTTTGCCTGGACATGTCCCTGCAGCCTCAGCAGTCCCCGGCTGCTTTGGAGCACCCCCAGCGGGTCTCCCCGTGACCAAAGATTACTCATGTGGCCAGCCCCAAACCAGCACCCGGGGGGGACACTCGGTGCCAAGTGGCTCAGCGGTGAAGGCCGGAGACTCATCAGGCTGGGAGGACACCTTGAAAGTCATCCAGTCCCACCATCACCCTCTCCCCAAGTGCCACATCCAGACGACACTTGAACGCTTCCAGAAACAGTGACTCCACCACCTCCCGGAGCAACTTCTTCCAATGCCTGACCACTCTGTCAGGGAAAAATTCTTTCTACTATTTCATTGGAACCTCCCATGATGGAATCCAAGACCATTTCCTCTCATCCTGAATGGATCACATGCTGATCCTTTGGGATTTTGGCCATGAGGAATGGGCACAGACAGGAGGGATTGCTCCCAGGACTCCACTGCACACAGCATGACTGCACCAAAAACAATTCTTCCAAAGCAGACAGAAGTTGGGTTTAGAAGGAGAAACAGTAGCAGTAGTGAAAAAAAAAAACCAAAACCCACCCCAAAAACCCCCACAAAACATGACCATAAAAACCTACAAAAAGAAAAATAATAGGAATAGGACTAATAATAATACGAAGAAGATGAAGAAGATAAGGAAAAGTAGTAGTAAACAGGAAAAATAATTAAGCATAAGAAGAAAGAAAAAGAAAAAGAACCAAAAATAATAGGAGTAGGAAAAAGCATAATAAGAAGAAAAAAGAATAAGAATAAAAATAAGAATAAGAATAAAAATTATTAAAGGGCTGAGAATAAGAATAAATAGAAGAATAAGAATAAGAATAAGAATAAGAATAAGAATAAGAATAAGAATAATAAGAATTGGAATAAGGCAAAAAAAAAGAAAAGGAAGAAAGGAATAAGAATGAGAATGATAAAAAGAATATTGAATAGGAAAAGGAATAATAATAATAATAATAAGGAAAAGAAAAAAAAGGATGAAGAAAAGAATAGGAAAATGAATAAGAATTAAAACAAGGATAAGACAAAGAAAAAAAAGAATAGGAATGAGAATGAGAATAAGAAAATCGAATAAATTGATGTAGAAGAAGTAATAGTAGTACAAGTAAAGAAGAAAAAGTAGAAGGAAAATAGGGAGAAGAAGAAGAAGAGGAAGAAGAAAACGAAATAGTAGTACTATCAAATTATTATTATTAATTGTTATTAGTAGTACAGTAATGTCAAGTTAAAATACACATCCACACATCCTCTATAGCATCACAGAGGAGATCGTCTAGTCCAACAGATTCTCTTCTGCTCTCTTTCTCTCTCTCTTCTACCTCTTTCCTATTTCTTTCCATCTCTCTGCCTCACATTTCTTGTTAAATAAAACCCAGGTTAATGAAATCTGATGTTGTCATCATATGGTCTCATTTGCACCTCAACTTGGGCACAGGCGTCTCTCCCTAAGCCGATCGGAACCCATTCTCTGCCCAGCCTGACGTCATAGCACAGGTGCTCCAGCTCTCTGAGGCTCTCCACCGCTCTCCTCTGAACTCATTCTGGCAGCTCCAGGTCCTTCTTATGCTGGGGCCTCCAGACACAGATGTAGCGCTCCAGGTGGGGTCTCAGAAAATGGACTGGAGGGCCACAATCACCTCCCTTGACCTGCTGCTCTTCACTCCTTTCCATGCAGCCCAGCACGGGGGTGGCTTCCTGGGCTGGCAGCACAGATTGCTGGCTCACGCCGAGCTTCTCCTCCACCAGCACCTCCAAGTCCTTCTCCTCAGCCCCTGCCCCGCTCAACTGCCCGTCCCCCGCAAACCCCGTGCTGAGGTGGAGCTCCATCCGCTCTCTGCCTCATTGGCAAAGCCATTCAAGAGCCCCGGGGCCAAGGGCAGAGCCCTCCCTGAAGGACACCCCTCATCCCCCGCCTCCACCATGACGTGGAGCCACTGGCCACAACTCCCCGGCTGCGTCCATCTGGCCAATTCCTCTTGCCCCGCACAGCCCACCCCCCAAAGCCAGGCCTCTGCAGTGCGGGGCTCGGGGTGTCGGTGCTGTGGCACCGGGCCTCACGGGGGCTCTGGGCACATCAGCGCTGTCCGAGACTGCAGTGTTCTGGGTCATGGCTTAGACATTGCTAGGAGGGAGCTTTGCCCATTATGGCAAAACTCTATAAAGAGGCTGAGACCACCCAAACCCAGCCGTCCTTCACCTGACTGCAGCTTTGGGCTGGGACTTAAGCTGCCTCACAGAACTTGGATACCATAAAGGTGACACTATTGTTCAATTACCTCTGGTCTAGGGACAAGGAAACAAGACCAAGGGAGGAGAATGGATCCACAGGAAAGCCAAACTCAGCAGCTCTCTTGGGCCAGGCTCGGCCTGGGGGAGGCCACAGCACACCGGCTCATCTGCTGAGGCCACGTTTGCACACACTCCCCCACAAGCAAGAAGGGAGGAGAGGAGAGTTTTGGGGCTGTGGCGGCAGCTCTGGTCACAGGCAGTGAGCACCCATCCTCCCTCACACAAACTGGCTCAGCTCTTAAAGCCCCCCAGCCCGGGAAGGCCACATCCACGGGACATTCCCGTGAGGGACACCTGAGCAGGTGTCATCATCCATCAAAGAGCCCCAAAGCGCTCCCCAGACTCATTGCTGAGGCTTTGCAGCAGAGCACTGCTCGTGATGCAAAGGGATGCAGCAGATGCACAGTCTGTTGCAAGAGACCGTCCCAAACTTGGCCCCGCCAAGGGAGGTACCTGGGCCTTCCCAGCCGGCCCAAGTGAATACGGATCTGCTGGACTCCTTGTTTGTGGGGGACCCTCAGCACCAAGAAGATGTGAGGGAGAGCATCCATGGGACACCATTGGGACCCACAGAGTGGTGAGGTTTTCTACTTAATCTGTGTCTGTCACTCTCTTTCTCTCCCCCCACCTCTTTTCTATTTCTATTTCTCCCTCTCTCCCTGTCTCTCATTTAGAGTTAAATGAAACCCATGCTACTGATTTTGGCACATGGTCTCATTTGCACCCTAATTCGGGCAGAGGCATTTCTGATCATTTTAATAACGGGATCAGGACATGGGGCTAGAAGCCCAGCAGTCCGGGGGCTGCTCCATGCCACTTCCAGGGGGATCAGCTGTTGAAGCGGTGCCGGGCGTGGCCCTTTGTGACACAGGCGCCTTGGGTCAGGGCCCTGGGTGATGCGGGGCATTGTGATGCCCAGAGGCCCTTGTGACACGGCAGAGCCATGCCCTGCAGGGGGTAGATAAGGGGCGCAGGGCCCTGCGTTGCCCAGTCCCAGGAGAGCCGCTTGCTCAGGAGGAAGCAGCTCCCGGGATCCCACTCTGCGTTCCAGGAGATCAGACATGGAGGAGGACAAGGTGAACCCCAACTCCCAGTCCCCCAGCCCCTTGCCCGGCTGGCTGGGAGACGAGGCCCTCAGCGGGCAGTGGCTGGGGGCAGGCGGCGGCTCAGGCCTGCCCCTGCCGGACACTGGGGAGGAGGGGGCCTTTGCCTACATGGATGAGGAGTGGGAAAGCGACACGGATGAAGAGCTTTCCCAGTATGGAGAGGTTCCCAGCCAAGAGCCTTGCCTGCGGGAAGACGTGAGAGTCCAAGAGTTTTACCAACAGCAAGAAGAAGTGACAGTCCAGGAAGTTTGCCCGTGCGGAGTTGTGAGACTCCAAGAGTGGCGTCAGTGGCAGGTAGGTGCGAGAGTCCACTGGGGAGATGGCACACAGCAAGAGCTGTACCACAGGGAAGAAAGTGAGACGGTCCAGGAGCTGTACCCACAGGACCAAGAGGATGAGACATACCAGGAGCTGTCCCAGTGGGAAGAAGATCAGACAGTCCAAGACCTGTCGCTGTGGGAAGGCGAAGGATACCACAAACTGTCTCCTTCGGAAGGAGATGGGCGAGGCCGTCCGCACAGGTACCAACGGGAAGGAGACAAGAGGGAGGCGCTGGGCAGCTCTCGGGCTGCCTCTCCTGCCCCGGGGAGTCCCACAGAGGATGAGCCGGCAGCCGCTGCTGCTGCTGGGGCTGGAGCTGCTGAGGAGGTGGAGGAGCCCCCGGAGCCTCTGGCTCCCGAGGTGGGAAAGGCACCAGGTTCTCCTGCTGGCACTGAGAAGGTGCCATCGGCAGGGACAGAGAGCCCAGGCCCTGCCCCAGCCAGCCCCCGAGGCCGCAGACAGTCTCTGTGGGACTTTGTGTGGGGCATCACCTGTGAGATCGTGCGCAGGGCTTGGCTCGTGATCCAGGCATCTGGCACGCAGCCAGAGGAACAGAGGGACCTGGAGCAAAGCACGGCTGCAGAACTGGAAGCAGCACCTCCAGGACAAAGGGAAGTGAGCCCAACCTCTGCCCCACAGAGCCCCTGCTGCCCCCCCAGCCCCTCACCCAGCCCACAGGGAGCCCAGGTGCTCAGTGAGCAGCAGGAGGAGGCAGACAGGGGGTCAGTCCTGGCAGAGGAAGAGAGCAAGGAGGGGGCCTTGATTTGGGAGATTGAGCATTCTCCGTACAAAGATGAGGACCACACAGAGCTGTCCCAAGGAGAAATCAACAAATGCCAAGAAGGGTTCCAAGGGGAAGCCAGCACTGAGCCGGAGTTTTCCCAAGGAGAATCCAGTAGCTACCGGGAAGGGTCCCAAGGGGAACCCTGCACTGAGCAACAGCTACCCCAAAAAGAATACAGGATCTACCAGGAAGGGTCCCAAGGGGAACCCTGCAGTCAGCAGGAGATCTCCCTAGAAGCCGGTAGCTACCACAAGCTCTCCGATTGGGATGAACGCACTGAGGAAGAGCTGTCCCACGGGAATGTCAGTGGCTACCAGGAAGCGTCTGATTGGGAAGAGTCCATGGGCCAAGAGCTTTCTGAAGAGGAAGACTCCAATGGCCAGGAAGTGTCCAGAGGGAATGGTAGGAGGCCCTCCGTGCAGTCCAGCTGGGAAAATGACAGTGACCAAGACCTGGCACAGGACAGCTGGGAACAGAGCATCGGCGACAAGCCCTTGCTGCAGGAGGAGGATGAGTGGGATGAAGTGAGCGTCATTGAGCTCTGGGAAGAAAGCAGAGAGCAAAGACTGGCAGGGTTGGCAGGAGGCGGGCTCCCCTTGCCTGTCCCTCGCGAGGCTTGGGTTGAGCACGAGGCATCTGAGCTCTGTGCCTCGCCTCCCCATCCGGAAGCCCTGGCCCCCACGGGACACACGGCTTCTCCTGCCTTTGAGGAGCAGGTGCCGGAGGCAGGGACGCAGAGCCCGGAGGCTGCCCGGCGCTGCCACCCCAGGTTCTCAGTTTTCCGGCAGCGAACCCGGCCCCTCAGCCTGCAGCTTGGTCGCCCCAAGAAACGTACCTCCATCCTCAGGCGGGCGCTGCACAGCCTGTTCTGCTGGCCCTGCCTGGCGCCACAGCCCCAGGATTAGGGCCCGCTGCCGGCGCCAGCCCGGGCCCCGCAGGCGGCGGCTGGCCCGCAGCCTGCCCAGCGTCCTCAGGCAGCCTCACGGGCCGCCTTTGCCTGGACATGTCCCTGCAGCCTCAGCAGTCCCCGGCTGCTTTGGAGCACCCCCAGCGGGTCTCCCCGTGACCAAAGATTACTCATGTGGCCAGCCCCAAACCAGCACCCGGGGGGGACACTCGGTGCCAAGTGGCTCAGCGGTGAAGGCCGGAGACTCATCAGGCTGGGAGGACACCTTGAAAGTCATCCAGTCCCACCATCACCCTCTCCCCAAGTGCCACATCCAGACGACACTTGAACGCTTCCAGAAACAGTGACTCCACCACCTCCCGGAGCAACTTCTTCCAATGCCTGACCACTCTGTCAGGGAAAAATTCTTTCTACTATTTCATTGGAACCTCCCATGATGGAATCCAAGACCATTTCCTCTCATCCTGAATGGATCACATGCTGATCCTTTGGGATTTTGGCCATGAGGAATGGGCACAGACAGGAGGGATTGCTCCCAGGACTCCACTGCACACAGCATGACTGCACCAAAAACAATTCTTCCAAAGCAGACAGAAGTTGGGTTTAGAAGGAGAAACAGTAGCAGTAGTGAAAAAAAAAAACCAAAACCCACCCCAAAAACCCCCACAAAACATGACCATAAAAACCTACAAAAAGAAAAATAATAGGAATAGGACTAATAATAATACGAAGAAGATGAAGAAGATAAGGAAAAGTAGTAGTAAACAGGAAAAATAATTAAGCATAAGAAGAAAGAAAAAGAAAAAGAACCAAAAATAATAGGAGTAGGAAAAAGCATAATAAGAAGAAAAAAGAATAAGAATAAAAATAAGAATAAGAATAAAAATTATTAAAGGGCTGAGAATAAGAATAAATAGAAGAATAAGAATAAGAATAAGAATAAGAATAAGAATAAGAATAAGAATAATAAGAATTGGAATAAGGCAAAAAAAAAGAAAAGGAAGAAAGGAATAAGAATGAGAATGATAAAAAGAATATTGAATAGGAAAAGGAAGAATAATAATAATAATAAGGAAAAGAAAAAAAAGGATGAAGAAAAGAATAGGAAAATGAATAAGAATTAAAACAAGGATAAGACAAAGAAAAAAAAGAATAGGAATGAGAATGAGAATAAGAAAATCGAATAAATTGATGTAGAAGAAGTAATAGTAGTACAAGTAAAGAAGAAAAAGTAGAAGGAAAATAGGGAGAAGAAGAAGAAGAGGAAGAAGAAAACGAAATAGTAGTACTATCAAATTATTATTATTAATTGTTATTAGTAGTACAGTAATGTCAAGTTAAAATACACATCCACACATCCTCTATAGCATCACAGAGGAGATCGTCTAGTCCAACAGATTCTCTTCTGCTCTCTTTCTCTCTCTCTTCTACCTCTTTCCTATTTCTTTCCATCTCTCTGCCTCACATTTCTTGTTAAATAAAACCCAGGTTAATGAAATCTGATGTTGTCATCATATGGTCTCATTTGCACCTCAACTTGGGCACAGGCGTCTCTCCCTAAGCCGATCGGAACCCATTCTCTGCCCAGCCTGACGTCATAGCACAGGTGCTCCAGCTCTCTGAGGCTCTCCACCGCTCTCCTCTGAACTCATTCTGGCAGCTCCAGGTCCTTCTTATGCTGGGGCCTCCAGACACGGATGTAGCGCTCCAGGTGGGGTCTCAGAAAATGGACTGGAGGGCCACAATCACCTCCCTTGACCTGCTGCTCTTCACTCCTTTCCATGCAGCCCAGCACGGGGGTGGGGCTTCCTGGGCTGGCAGCACAGATTGCTGGCTCACGCCGAGCTTCTCCTCCACCAGCACCTCCAAGTCCTTCTCCTCAGCCCCTGCCCCGCTCAACTGCCCGTCCCCCGCAAACCCCGTGCTGAGGTGGAGCTCCATCCGCTCTCTGCCTCATTGGCAAAGCCATTCAAGAGCCCCGGGGCCAAGGGCAGAGCCCTCCCTGAAGGACACCCCTCATCCCCCGCCTCCACCATGACGTGGAGCCACTGGCCACAACTCCCCGGCTGCGTCCATCTGGCCAATTCCTCTTGCCCCGCACAGCCCACCCCCCAAAGCCAGGCCTCTGCAGTGCGGGGCTCGGGGTGTCGGTGCTGTGGCACCGGGCCTCACGGGGGCTCTGGGCACATCAGCGCTGTCCGAGACTGCAGTGTTCTGGGTCATGGCTTAGACATTGCTAGGAGGGAGCTTTGCCCATTATGGCAAAACTCTATAAAGAGGCTGAGACCACCCAAACCCAGCCGTCCTTCACCTGACTGCAGCTTTGGGCTGGGACTTAAGCTGCCTCACAGAACTTGGATACCATAAAGGTGACACTATTGTTCAATTACCTCTGGTCTAGGGACAAGGAAACAAGACCAAGGGAGGAGAATGGATCCACAGGAAAGCCAAACTCAGCAGCTCTCTTGGGCCAGGCTCGGCCTGGGGGAGGCCACAGCACACCGGCTCATCTGCTGAGGCCACGTTTGCACACACTCCCCCACAAGCAAGAAGGGAGGAGAGGAGAGTTTTGGGGCTGTGGCGGCAGCTCTGGTCACAGGCAGTGAGCACCCATCCTCCCTCACACAAACTGGCTCAGCTCTTAAAGCCCCCCAGCCCGGGAAGGCCACATCCACGGGACATTCCCGTGAGGGACACCTGAGCAGGTGTCATCATCCATCAAAGAGCCCCAAAGCGCTCCCCAGACTCATTGCTGAGGCTTTGCAGCAGAGCACTGCTCGTGATGCAAAGGGATGCAGCAGATGCACAGTCTGTTGCAAGAGACCGTCCCAAACTTGGCCCCGCCAAGGGAGGTACCTGGGCCTTCCCAGCCGGCCCAAGTGAATACGGATCTGCTGGACTCCTTGTTTGTGGGGGACCCTCAGCACCAAGAAGATGTGAGGGAGAGCATCCATGGGACACCATTGGGACCCACAGAGTGGTGAGGTTTTCTACTTAATCTGTGTCTGTCACTCTCTTTCTCTCCCCCCACCTCTTTTCTATTTCTATTTCTCCCTCTCTCCCTGTCTCTCATTTAGAGTTAAATGAAACCCATGCTACTGATTTTGGCACATGGTCTCATTTGCACCCTAATTCGGGCAGAGGCATTTCTGATCATTTTAATAACGGGATCAGGACATGGGGCTAGAAGCCCAGCAGTCCGGGGGCTGCTCCATGCCACTTCCAGGGGGATCAGCTGTTGAAGCGGTGCCGGGCGTGGCCCTTTGTGACACAGGCGCCTTGGGTCAGGGCCCTGGGTGATGCGGGGCATTGTGATGCCCAGAGGCCCTTGTGACACGGCAGAGCCATGCCCTGCAGGGGGTAGATAAGGGGCGCAGGGCCCTGCGTTGCCCAGTCCCAGGAGAGCCGCTTGCTCAGGAGGAAGCAGCTCCCGGGATCCCACTCTGCGTTCCAGGAGATCAGACATGGAGGAGGACAAGGTGAACCCCAACTCCCAGTCCCCCAGCCCCTTGCCCGGCTGGCTGGGAGACGAGGCCCTCAGCGGGCAGTGGCTGGGGGCAGGCGGCGGCTCAGGCCTGCCCCTGCCGGACACTGGGGAGGAGGGGGCCTTTGCCTACATGGATGAGGAGTGGGAAAGCGACACGGATGAAGAGCTTTCCCAGTATGGAGAGGTTCCCAGCCAAGAGCCTTGCCTGCGGGAAGACGTGAGAGTCCAAGAGTTTTACCAACAGCAAGAAGAAGTGACAGTCCAGGAAGTTTGCCCGTGCGGAGTTGTGAGACTCCAAGAGTGGCGTCAGTGGCAGGTAGGTGCGAGAGTCCACTGGGGAGATGGCACACAGCAAGAGCTGTACCACAGGGAAGAAAGTGAGACGGTCCAGGAGCTGTACCCACAGGACCAAGAGGATGAGACATACCAGGAGCTGTCCCAGTGGGAAGAAGATCAGACAGTCCAAGACCTGTCGCTGTGGGAAGGCGAAGGATACCACAAACTGTCTCCTTCGGAAGGAGATGGGCGAGGCCGTCCGCACAGGTACCAACGGGAAGGAGACAAGAGGGAGGCGCTGGGCAGCTCTCAGGCTGCCTCTCCTGCCCCGGGGAGTCCCACAGAGGATGAGCCGGCAGCCGCTGCTGCTGCTGGGGCTGGAGCTGCTGAGGAGGTGGAGGAGCCCCCGGAGCCTCTGGCTCCCGAGGTGGGAAAGGCACCAGGTTCTCCTGCTGGCACTGAGAAGGTGCCATCGGCAGGGACAGAGAGCCCAGGCCCTGCCCCAGCCAGCCCCCGAGGCCGCAGACAGTCTCTGTGGGACTTTGTGTGGGGCATCACCTGTGAGATCGTGCGCAGGGCTTGGCTCGTGATCCAGGCATCTGGCACGCAGCCAGAGGAACAGAGGGACCTGGAGCAAAGCACGGCTGCAGAACTGGAAGCAGCACCTCCAGGACAAAGGGAAGTGAGCCCAACCTCTGCCCCACAGAGCCCCTGCTGCCCCCCCAGCCCCTCACCCAGCCCACAGGGAGCCCAGGTGCTCAGTGAGCAGCAGGAGGAGGCAGACAGGGGGTCAGTCCTGGCAGAGGAAGAGAGCAAGGAGGGGGCCTTGATTTGGGAGATTGAGCATTCTCCGTACAAAGATGAGGACCACACAGAGCTGTCCCAAGGAGAAATCAACAAATGCCAAGAAGGGTTCCAAGGGGAAGCCAGCACTGAGCCGGAGTTTTCCCAAGGAGAATCCAGTAGCTACCGGGAAGGGTCCCAAGGGGAACCCTGCACTGAGCAACAGCTACCCCAAAAAGAATACAGGATCTACCAGGAAGGGTCCCAAGGGGAACCCTGCAGTCAGCAGGAGATCTCCCTAGAAGCCGGTAGCTACCACAAGCTCTCCGATTGGGATGAACGCACTGAGGAAGAGCTGTCCCACGGGAATGTCAGTGGCTACCAGGAAGCGTCTGATTGGGAAGAGTCCATGGGCCAAGAGCTTTCTGAAGAGGAAGACTCCAATGGCCAGGAAGTGTCCAGAGGGAATGGTAGGAGGCCCTCCGTGCAGTCCAGCTGGGAAAATGACAGTGACCAAGACCTGGCACAGGACAGCTGGGAACAGAGCATCGGCGACAAGCCCTTGCTGCAGGAGGAGGATGAGTGGGATGAAGTGAGCGTCATTGAGCTCTGGGAAGAAAGCAGAGAGCAAAGACTGGCAGGGTTGGCAGGAGGCGGGCTCCCCTTGCCTGTCCCTCGCGAGGCTTGGGTTGAGCACGAGGCATCTGAGCTCTGTGCCTCGCCTCCCCATCCGGAAGCCCTGGCCCCCACGGGACACACGGCTTCTCCTGCCTTTGAGGAGCAGGTGCCGGAGGCAGGGACGCAGAGCCCGGAGGCTGCCCGGCGCTGCCACCCCAGGTTCTCAGTTTTCCGGCAGCGAACCCGGCCCCTCAGCCTGCAGCTTGGTCGCCCCAAGAAACGTACCTCCATCCTCAGGCGGGCGCTGCACAGCCTGTTCTGCTGGCCCTGCCTGGCGCCACAGCCCCAGGATTAGGGCCCGCTGCCGGCGCCAGCCCGGGCCCCGCAGGCGGCGGCTGGCCCGCAGCCTGCCCAGCGTCCTCAGGCAGCCTCACGGGCCGCCTTTGCCTGGACATGTCCCTGCAGCCTCAGCAGTCCCCGGCTGCTTTGGAGCACCCCCAGCGGGTCTCCCCGTGACCAAAGATTACTCATGTGGCCAGCCCCAAACCAGCACCCGGGGGGGACACTCGGTGCCAAGTGGCTCAGCGGTGAAGGCCGGAGACTCATCAGGCTGGGAGGACACCTTGAAAGTCATCCAGTCCCACCATCACCCTCTCCCCAAGTGCCACATCCAGACGACACTTGAACGCTTCCAGAAACAGTGACTCCACCACCTCCCGGAGCAACTTCTTCCAATGCCTGACCACTCTGTCAGGGAAAAATTCTTTCTACTATTTCATTGGAACCTCCCATGATGGAATCCAAGACCATTTCCTCTCATCCTGAATGGATCACATGCTGATCCTTTGGGATTTTGGCCATGAGGAATGGGCACAGACAGGAGGGATTGCTCCCAGGACTCCACTGCACACAGCATGACTGCACCAAAAACAATTCTTCCAAAGCAGACAGAAGTTGGGTTTAGAAGGAGAAACAGTAGCAGTAGTGAAAAAAAAAAACCAAAACCCACCCCAAAAACCCCCACAAAACATGACCATAAAAACCTACAAAAAGAAAAATAATAGGAATAGGACTAATAATAATACGAAGAAGATGAAGAAGATAAGGAAAAGTAGTAGTAAACAGGAAAAATAATTAAGCATAAGAAGAAAGAAAAAGAAAAAGAACCAAAAATAATAGGAGTAGGAAAAAGCATAATAAGAAGAAAAAAGAATAAGAATAAAAATAAGAATAAGAATAAAAATTATTAAAGGGCTGAGAATAAGAATAAATAGAAGAATAAGAATAAGAATAAGAATAAGAATAAGAATAAGAATAAGAATAATAAGAATTGGAATAAGGCAAAAAAAAAGAAAAGGAAGAAAGGAATAAGAATGAGAATGATAAAAAGAATATTGAATAGGAAAAGGAATAATAATAATAATAATAAGGAAAAGAAAAAAAAGGATGAAGAAAAGAATAGGAAAATGAATAAGAATTAAAACAAGGATAAGACAAAGAAAAAAAAGAATAGGAATGAGAATGAGAATAAGAAAATCGAATAAATTGATGTAGAAGAAGTAATAGTAGTACAAGTAAAGAAGAAAAAGTAGAAGGAAAATAGGGAGAAGAAGAAGAAGAGGAAGAAGAAAACGAAATAGTAGTACTATCAAATTATTATTATTAATTGTTATTAGTAGTACAGTAATGTCAAGTTAAAATACACATCCACACATCCTCTATAGCATCACAGAGGAGATCGTCTAGTCCAACAGATTCTCTTCTGCTCTCTTTCTCTCTCTCTTCTACCTCTTTCCTATTTCTTTCCATCTCTCTGCCTCACATTTCTTGTTAAATAAAACCCAGGTTAATGAAATCTGATGTTGTCATCATATGGTCTCATTTGCACCTCAACTTGGGCACAGGCGTCTCTCCCTAAGCCGATCGGAACCCATTCTCTGCCCAGCCTGACGTCATAGCACAGGTGCTCCAGCTCTCTGAGGCTCTCCACCGCTCTCCTCTGAACTCATTCTGGCAGCTCCAGGTCCTTCTTATGCTGGGGCCTCCAGACACGGATGTAGCGCTCCAGGTGGGGTCTCAGAAAATGGACTGGAGGGCCACAATCACCTCCCTTGACCTGCTGCTCTTCACTCCTTTCCATGCAGCCCAGCACGGGGGTGGGGCTTCCTGGGCTGGCAGCACAGATTGCTGGCTCACGCCGAGCTTCTCCTCCACCAGCACCTCCAAGTCCTTCTCCTCAGCCCCTGCCCCGCTCAACTGCCCGTCCCCCGCAAACCCCGTGCTGAGGTGGAGCTCCATCCGCTCTCTGCCTCATTGGCAAAGCCATTCAAGAGCCCCGGGGCCAAGGGCAGAGCCCTCCCTGAAGGACACCCCTCATCCCCCGCCTCCACCATGACGTGGAGCCACTGGCCACAACTCCCCGGCTGCGTCCATCTGGCCAATTCCTCTTGCCCCGCACAGCCCACCCCCCAAAGCCAGGCCTCTGCAGTGCGGGGCTCGGGGTGTCGGTGCTGTGGCACCGGGCCTCACGGGGGCTCTGGGCACATCAGCGCTGTCCGAGACTGCAGTGTTCTGGGTCATGGCTTAGACATTGCTAGGAGGGAGCTTTGCCCATTATGGCAAAACTCTATAAAGAGGCTGAGACCACCCAAACCCAGCCGTCCTTCACCTGACTGCAGCTTTGGGCTGGGACTTAAGCTGCCTCACAGAACTTGGATACCATAAAGGTGACACTATTGTTCAATTACCTCTGGTCTAGGGACAAGGAAACAAGACCAAGGGAGGAGAATGGATCCACAGGAAAGCCAAACTCAGCAGCTCTCTTGGGCCAGGCTCGGCCTGGGGGAGGCCACAGCACACCGGCTCATCTGCTGAGGCCACGTTTGCACACACTCCCCCACAAGCAAGAAGGGAGGAGAGGAGAGTTTTGGGGCTGTGGCGGCAGCTCTGGTCACAGGCAGTGAGCACCCATCCTCCCTCACACAAACTGGCTCAGCTCTTAAAGCCCCCCAGCCCGGGAAGGCCACATCCACGGGACATTCCCGTGAGGGACACCTGAGCAGGTGTCATCATCCATCAAAGAGCCCCAAAGCGCTCCCCAGACTCATTGCTGAGGCTTTGCAGCAGAGCACTGCTCGTGATGCAAAGGGATGCAGCAGATGCACAGTCTGTTGCAAGAGACCGTCCCAAACTTGGCCCCGCCAAGGGAGGTACCTGGGCCTTCCCAGCCGGCCCAAGTGAATACGGATCTGCTGGACTCCTTGTTTGTGGGGGACCCTCAGCACCAAGAAGATGTGAGGGAGAGCATCCATGGGACACCATTGGGACCCACAGAGTGGTGAGGTTTTCTACTTAATCTGTGTCTGTCACTCTCTTTCTCTCCCCCCACCTCTTTTCTATTTCTATTTCTCCCTCTCTCCCTGTCTCTCATTTAGAGTTAAATGAAACCCATGCTACTGATTTTGGCACATGGTCTCATTTGCACCCTAATTCGGGCAGAGGCATTTCTGATCATTTTAATAACGGGATCAGGACATGGGGCTAGAAGCCCAGCAGTCCGGGGGCTGCTCCATGCCACTTCCAGGGGGATCAGCTGTTGAAGCGGTGCCGGGCGTGGCCCTTTGTGACACAGGCGCCTTGGGTCAGGGCCCTGGGTGATGCGGGGCATTGTGATGCCCAGAGGCCCTTGTGACACGGCAGAGCCATGCCCTGCAGGGGGTAGATAAGGGGCGCAGGGCCCTGCGTTGCCCAGTCCCAGGAGAGCCGCTTGCTCAGGAGGAAGCAGCTCCCGGGATCCCACTCTGCGTTCCAGGAGATCAGACATGGAGGAGGACAAGGTGAACCCCAACTCCCAGTCCCCCAGCCCCTTGCCCGGCTGGCTGGGAGACGAGGCCCTCAGCGGGCAGTGGCTGGGGGCAGGCGGCGGCTCAGGCCTGCCCCTGCCGGACACTGGGGAGGAGGGGGCCTTTGCCTACATGGATGAGGAGTGGGAAAGCGACACGGATGAAGAGCTTTCCCAGTATGGAGAGGTTCCCAGCCAAGAGCCTTGCCTGCGGGAAGACGTGAGAGTCCAAGAGTTTTACCAACAGCAAGAAGAAGTGACAGTCCAGGAAGTTTGCCCGTGCGGAGTTGTGAGACTCCAAGAGTGGCGTCAGTGGCAGGTAGGTGCGAGAGTCCACTGGGGAGATGGCACACAGCAAGAGCTGTACCACAGGGAAGAAAGTGAGACGGTCCAGGAGCTGTACCCACAGGACCAAGAGGATGAGACATACCAGGAGCTGTCCCAGTGGGAAGAAGATCAGACAGTCCAAGACCTGTCGCTGTGGGAAGGCGAAGGATACCACAAACTGTCTCCTTCGGAAGGAGATGGGCGAGGCCGTCCGCACAGGTACCAACGGGAAGGAGACAAGAGGGAGGCGCTGGGCAGCTCTCAGGCTGCCTCTCCTGCCCCGGGGAGTCCCACAGAGGATGAGCCGGCAGCCGCTGCTGCTGCTGGGGCTGGAGCTGCTGAGGAGGTGGAGGAGCCCCCGGAGCCTCTGGCTCCCGAGGTGGGAAAGGCACCAGGTTCTCCTGCTGGCACTGAGAAGGTGCCATCGGCAGGGACAGAGAGCCCAGGCCCTGCCCCAGCCAGCCCCCGAGGCCGCAGACAGTCTCTGTGGGACTTTGTGTGGGGCATCACCTGTGAGATCGTGCGCAGGGCTTGGCTCGTGATCCAGGCATCTGGCACGCAGCCAGAGGAACAGAGGGACCTGGAGCAAAGCACGGCTGCAGAACTGGAAGCAGCACCTCCAGGACAAAGGGAAGTGAGCCCAACCTCTGCCCCACAGAGCCCCTGCTGCCCCCCCAGCCCCTCACCCAGCCCACAGGGAGCCCAGGTGCTCAGTGAGCAGCAGGAGGAGGCAGACAGGGGGTCAGTCCTGGCAGAGGAAGAGAGCAAGGAGGGGGCCTTGATTTGGGAGATTGAGCATTCTCCGTACAAAGATGAGGACCACACAGAGCTGTCCCAAGGAGAAATCAACAAATGCCAAGAAGGGTTCCAAGGGGAAGCCAGCACTGAGCCGGAGTTTTCCCAAGGAGAATCCAGTAGCTACCGGGAAGGGTCCCAAGGGGAACCCTGCACTGAGCAACAGCTACCCCAAAAAGAATACAGGATCTACCAGGAAGGGTCCCAAGGGGAACCCTGCAGTCAGCAGGAGATCTCCCTAGAAGCCGGTAGCTACCACAAGCTCTCCGATTGGGATGAACGCACTGAGGAAGAGCTGTCCCACGGGAATGTCAGTGGCTACCAGGAAGCGTCTGATTGGGAAGAGTCCATGGGCCAAGAGCTTTCTGAAGAGGAAGACTCCAATGGCCAGGAAGTGTCCAGAGGGAATGGTAGGAGGCCCTCCGTGCAGTCCAGCTGGGAAAATGACAGTGACCAAGACCTGGCACAGGACAGCTGGGAACAGAGCATCGGCGACAAGCCCTTGCTGCAGGAGGAGGATGAGTGGGATGAAGTGAGCGTCATTGAGCTCTGGGAAGAAAGCAGAGAGCAAAGACTGGCAGGGTTGGCAGGAGGCGGGCTCCCCTTGCCTGTCCCTCGCGAGGCTTGGGTTGAGCACGAGGCATCTGAGCTCTGTGCCTCGCCTCCCCATCCGGAAGCCCTGGCCCCCACGGGACACACGGCTTCTCCTGCCTTTGAGGAGCAGGTGCCGGAGGCAGGGACGCAGAGCCCGGAGGCTGCCCGGCGCTGCCACCCCAGGTTCTCAGTTTTCCGGCAGCGAACCCGGCCCCTCAGCCTGCAGCTTGGTCGCCCCAAGAAACGTACCTCCATCCTCAGGCGGGCGCTGCACAGCCTGTTCTGCTGGCCCTGCCTGGCGCCACAGCCCCAGGATTAGGGCCCGCTGCCGGCGCCAGCCCGGGCCCCGCAGGCGGCGGCTGGCCCGCAGCCTGCCCAGCGTCCTCAGGCAGCCTCACGGGCCGCCTTTGCCTGGACATGTCCCTGCAGCCTCAGCAGTCCCCGGCTGCTTTGGAGCACCCCCAGCGGGTCTCCCCGTGACCAAAGATTACTCATGTGGCCAGCCCCAAACCAGCACCCGGGGGGGACACTCGGTGCCAAGTGGCTCAGCGGTGAAGGCCGGAGACTCATCAGGCTGGGAGGACACCTTGAAAGTCATCCAGTCCCACCATCACCCTCTCCCCAAGTGCCACATCCAGACGACACTTGAACGCTTCCAGAAACAGTGACTCCACCACCTCCCGGAGCAACTTCTTCCAATGCCTGACCACTCTGTCAGAGAAAAATTCTTTCTACTATTTCATTGGAACCTCCCATGATGGAATCCAAGACCATTTCCTCTCATCCTGAATGGATCACATGCTGATCCTTTGGGATTTTGGCCATGAGGAATGGGCACAGACAGGAGGGATTGCTCCCAGGACTCCACTGCACACAGCATGACTGCACCAAAAACAATTCTTCCAAAGCAGACAGAAGTTGGGTTTAGAAGGAGAAACAGTAGCAGTAGTGAAAAAAAAAAACCAAAACCCACCCCAAAAACCCCCACAAAACATGACCATAAAAACCTACAAAAAGAAAAATAATAGGAATAGGACTAATAATAATACGAAGAAGATGAAGAAGATAAGGAAAAGTAGTAGTAAACAGGAAAAATAATTAAGCATAAGAAGAAAGAAAAAGAAAAAGAACCAAAAATAATAGGAGTAGGAAAAAGCATAATAAGAAGAAAAAAGAATAAGAATAAAAATAAGAATAAGAATAAAAATTATTAAAGGGCTGAGAATAAGAATAAATAGAAGAATAAGAATAAGAATAAGAATAAGAATAAGAATAAGAATAAGAATAATAAGAATTGGAATAAGGCAAAAAAAAAGAAAAGGAAGAAAGGAATAAGAATGAGAATGATAAAAAGAATATTGAATAGGAAAAGGAAGAATAATAATAATAATAAGGAAAAGAAAAAAAAGGATGAAGAAAAGAATAGGAAAATGAATAAGAATTAAAACAAGGATAAGACAAAGAAAAAAAAGAATAGGAATGAGAATGAGAATAAGAAAATCGAATAAATTGATGTAGAAGAAGTAATAGTAGTACAAGTAAAGAAGAAAAAGTAGAAGGAAAATAGGGAGAAGAAGAAGAAGAGGAAGAAGAAAACGAAATAGTAGTACTATCAAATTATTATTATTAATTGTTATTAGTAGTACAGTAATGTCAAGTTAAAATACACATCCACACATCCTCTATAGCATCACAGAGGAGATCGTCTAGTCCAACAGATTCTCTTCTGCTCTCTTTCTCTCTCTCTTCTACCTCTTTCCTATTTCTTTCCATCTCTCTGCCTCACATTTCTTGTTAAATAAAACCCAGGTTAATGAAATCTGATGTTGTCATCATATGGTCTCATTTGCACCTCAACTTGGGCACAGGCGTCTCTCCCTAAGCCGATCGGAACCCATTCTCTGCCCAGCCTGACGTCATAGCACAGGTGCTCCAGCTCTCTGAGGCTCTCCACCGCTCTCCTCTGAACTCATTCTGGCAGCTCCAGGTCCTTCTTATGCTGGGGCCTCCAGACACGGATGTAGCGCTCCAGGTGGGGTCTCAGAAAATGGACTGGAGGGCCACAATCACCTCCCTTGACCTGCTGCTCTTCACTCCTTTCCATGCAGCCCAGCACGGGGGTGGGGCTTCCTGGGCTGGCAGCACAGATTGCTGGCTCACGCCGAGCTTCTCCTCCACCAGCACCTCCAAGTCCTTCTCCTCAGCCCCTGCCCCGCTCAACTGCCCGTCCCCCGCAAACCCCGTGCTGAGGTGGAGCTCCATCCGCTCTCTGCCTCATTGGCAAAGCCATTCAAGAGCCCCGGGGCCAAGGGCAGAGCCCTCCCTGAAGGACACCCCTCATCCCCCGCCTCCACCATGACGTGGAGCCACTGGCCACAACTCCCCGGCTGCGTCCATCTGGCCAATTCCTCTTGCCCCGCACAGCCCACCCCCCAAAGCCAGGCCTCTGCAGTGCGGGGCTCGGGGTGTCGGTGCTGTGGCACCGGGCCTCACGGGGGCTCTGGGCACATCAGCGCTGTCCGAGACTGCAGTGTTCTGGGTCATGGCTTAGACATTGCTAGGAGGGAGCTTTGCCCATTATGGCAAAACTCTATAAAGAGGCTGAGACCACCCAAACCCAGCCGTCCTTCACCTGACTGCAGCTTTGGGCTGGGACTTAAGCTGCCTCACAGAACTTGGATACCATAAAGGTGACACTATTGTTCAATTACCTCTGGTCTAGGGACAAGGAAACAAGACCAAGGGAGGAGAATGGATCCACAGGAAAGCCAAACTCAGCAGCTCTCTTGGGCCAGGCTCGGCCTGGGGGAGGCCACAGCACACCGGCTCATCTGCTGAGGCCACGTTTGCACACACTCCCCCACAAGCAAGAAGGGAGGAGAGGAGAGTTTTGGGGCTGTGGCGGCAGCTCTGGTCACAGGCAGTGAGCACCCATCCTCCCTCACACAAACTGGCTCAGCTCTTAAAGCCCCCCAGCCCGGGAAGGCCACATCCACGGGACATTCCCGTGAGGGACACCTGAGCAGGTGTCATCATCCATCAAAGAGCCCCAAAGCGCTCCCCAGACTCATTGCTGAGGCTTTGCAGCAGAGCACTGCTCGTGATGCAAAGGGATGCAGCAGATGCACAGTCTGTTGCAAGAGACCGTCCCAAACTTGGCCCCGCCAAGGGAGGTACCTGGGCCTTCCCAGCCGGCCCAAGTGAATACGGATCTGCTGGACTCCTTGTTTGTGGGGGACCCTCAGCACCAAGAAGATGTGAGGGAGAGCATCCATGGGACACCATTGGGACCCACAGAGTGGTGAGGTTTTCTACTTAATCTGTGTCTGTCACTCTCTTTCTCTCCCCCCACCTCTTTTCTATTTCTATTTCTCCCTCTCTCCCTGTCTCTCATTTAGAGTTAAATGAAACCCATGCTACTGATTTTGGCACATGGTCTCATTTGCACCCTAATTCGGGCAGAGGCATTTCTGATCATTTTAATAACGGGATCAGGACATGGGGCTAGAAGCCCAGCAGTCCGGGGGCTGCTCCATGCCACTTCCAGGGGGATCAGCTGTTGAAGCGGTGCCGGGCGTGGCCCTTTGTGACACAGGCGCCTTGGGTCAGGGCCCTGGGTGATGCGGGGCATTGTGATGCCCAGAGGCCCTTGTGACACGGCAGAGCCATGCCCTGCAGGGGGTAGATAAGGGGCGCAGGGCCCTGCGTTGCCCAGTCCCAGGAGAGCCACTTGCTCAGGAGGAAGCAGCTCCCGGGATCCCACTCTGCGTTCCAGGAGATCAGACATGGAGGAGGACAAGGTGAACCCCAACTCCCAGTCCCCCAGCCCCTTGCCCGGCTGGCTGGGAGACGAGGCCCTCAGCGGGCAGTGGCTGGGGGCAGGCGGCGGCTCAGGCCTGCCCCTGCCGGACACTGGGGAGGAGGGGGCCTTTGCCTACATGGATGAGGAGTGGGAAAGCGACACGGATGAAGAGCTTTCCCAGTATGGAGAGGTTCCCAGCCAAGAGCCTTGCCTGCGGGAAGACGTGAGAGTCCAAGAGTTTTACCAACAGCAAGAAGAAGTGACAGTCCAGGAAGTTTGCCCGTGCGGAGTTGTGAGACTCCAAGAGTGGCGTCAGTGGCAGGTAGGTGCGAGAGTCCACTGGGGAGATGGCACACAGCAAGAGCTGTACCACAGGGAAGAAAGTGAGACGGTCCAGGAGCTGTACCCACAGGACCAAGAGGATGAGACATACCAGGAGCTGTCCCAGTGGGAAGAAGATCAGACAGTCCAAGACCTGTCGCTGTGGGAAGGCGAAGGATACCACAAACTGTCTCCTTCGGAAGGAGATGGGCGAGGCCGTCCGCACAGGTACCAACGGGAAGGAGACAAGAGGGAGGCGCTGGGCAGCTCTCAGGCTGCCTCTCCTGCCCCGGGGAGTCCCACAGAGGATGAGCCGGCAGCCGCTGCTGCTGCTGGGGCTGGAGCTGCTGAGGAGGTGGAGGAGCCCCCGGAGCCTCTGGCTCCCGAGGTGGGAAAGGCACCAGGTTCTCCTGCTGGCACTGAGAAGGTGCCATCGGCAGGGACAGAGAGCCCAGGCCCTGCCCCAGCCAGCCCCCGAGGCCGCAGACAGTCTCTGTGGGACTTTGTGTGGGGCATCACCTGTGAGATCGTGCGCAGGGCTTGGCTCGTGATCCAGGCATCTGGCACGCAGCCAGAGGAACAGAGGGACCTGGAGCAAAGCACGGCTGCAGAACTGGAAGCAGCACCTCCAGGACAAAGGGAAGTGAGCCCAACCTCTGCCCCACAGAGCCCCTGCTGCCCCCCCAGCCCCTCACCCAGCCCACAGGGAGCCCAGGTGCTCAGTGAGCAGCAGGAGGAGGCAGACAGGGGGTCAGTCCTGGCAGAGGAAGAGAGCAAGGAGGGGGCCTTGATTTGGGAGATTGAGCATTCTCCGTACAAAGATGAGGACCACACAGAGCTGTCCCAAGGAGAAATCAACAAATGCCAAGAAGGGTTCCAAGGGGAAGCCAGCACTGAGCCGGAGTTTTCCCAAGGAGAATCCAGTAGCTACCGGGAAGGGTCCCAAGGGGAACCCTGCACTGAGCAACAGCTACCCCAAAAAGAATACAGGATCTACCAGGAAGGGTCCCAAGGGGAACCCTGCAGTCAGCAGGAGATCTCCCTAGAAGCCGGTAGCTACCACAAGCTCTCCGATTGGGATGAACGCACTGAGGAAGAGCTGTCCCACGGGAATGTCAGTGGCTACCAGGAAGCGTCTGATTGGGAAGAGTCCATGGGCCAAGAGCTTTCTGAAGAGGAAGACTCCAATGGCCAGGAAGTGTCCAGAGGGAATGGTAGGAGGCCCTCCGTGCAGTCCAGCTGGGAAAATGACAGTGACCAAGACCTGGCACAGGACAGCTGGGAACAGAGCATCGGCGACAAGCCCTTGCTGCAGGAGGAGGATGAGTGGGATGAAGTGAGCGTCATTGAGCTCTGGGAAGAAAGCAGAGAGCAAAGACTGGCAGGGTTGGCAGGAGGCGGGCTCCCCTTGCCTGTCCCTCGCGAGGCTTGGGTTGAGCACGAGGCATCTGAGCTCTGTGCCTCGCCTCCCCATCCAGAAGCCCTGGCCCCCACGGGACACACGGCTTCTCCTGCCTTTGAGGAGCAGGTGCCGGAGGCAGGGACGCAGAGCCCGGAGGCTGCCCGGCGCTGCCACCCCAGGTTCTCAGTTTTCCGGCAGCGAACCCGGCCCCTCAGCCTGCAGCTTGGTCGCCCCAAGAAACGTACCTCCATCCTCAGGCGGGCGCTGCACAGCCTGTTCTGCTGGCCCTGCCTGGCGCCACAGCCCCAGGATTAGGGCCCGCTGCCGGCGCCAGCCCGGGCCCCGCAGGCGGCGGCTGGCCCGCAGCCTGCCCAGCGTCCTCAGGCAGCCTCACGGGCCGCCTTTGCCTGGACATGTCCCTGCAGCCTCAGCAGTCCCCGGCTGCTTTGGAGCACCCCCAGCGGGTCTCCCCGTGACCAAAGATTACTCATGTGGCCAGCCCCAAACCAGCACCCGGGGGGGACACTCGGTGCCAAGTGGCTCAGCGGTGAAGGCCGGAGACTCATCAGGCTGGGAGGACACCTTGAAAGTCATCCAGTCCCACCATCACCCTCTCCCCAAGTGCCACATCCAGACGACACTTGAACGCTTCCAGAAACAGTGACTCCACCACCTCCCGGAGCAACTTCTTCCAATGCCTGACCACTCTGTCAGGGAAAAATTCTTTCTACTATTTCATTGGAACCTCCCATGATGGAATCCAAGACCATTTCCTCTCATCCTGAATGGATCACATGCTGATCCTTTGGGATTTTGGCCATGAGGAATGGGCACAGACAGGAGGGATTGCTCCCAGGACTCCACTGCACACAGCATGACTGCACCAAAAACAATTCTTCCAAAGCAGACAGAAGTTGGGTTTAGAAGGAGAAACAGTAGCAGTAGTGAAAAAAAAAAACCAAAACCCACCCCAAAAACCCCCACAAAACATGACCATAAAAACCTACAAAAAGAAAAATAATAGGAATAGGACTAATAATAATACGAAGAAGATGAAGAAGATAAGGAAAAGTAGTAGTAAACAGGAAAAATAATTAAGCATAAGAAGAAAGAAAAAGAAAAAGAACCAAAAATAATAGGAGTAGGAAAAAGCATAATAAGAAGAAAAAAGAATAAGAATAAAAATAAGAATAAGAATAAAAATTATTAAAGGGCTGAGAATAAGAATAAATAGAAGAATAAGAATAAGAATAAGAATAAGAATAAGAATAAGAATAAGAATAAGAATAAGAATAATAAGAATTGGAATAAGGCAAAAAAAAAGAAAAGGAAGAAAGGAATAAGAATGAGAATGATAAAAAGAATATTGAATAGGAAAAGGAATAATAATAATAATAATAAGGAAAAGAAAAAAAAGGATGAAGAAAAGAATAGGAAAATGAATAAGAATTAAAACAAGGATAAGACAAAGAAAAAAAAGAATAGGAATGAGAATGAGAATAAGAAAATCGAATAAATTGATGTAGAAGAAGTAATAGTAGTACAAGTAAAGAAGAAAAAGTAGAAGGAAAATAGGGAGAAGAAGAAGAAGAGGAAGAAGAAAACGAAATAGTAGTACTATCAAATTATTATTATTAATTGTTATTAGTAGTACAGTAATGTCAAGTTAAAATACACATCCACACATCCTCTATAGCATCACAGAGGAGATCGTCTAGTCCAACAGATTCTCTTCTGCTCTCTTTCTCTCTCTCTTCTACCTCTTTCCTATTTCTTTCCATCTCTCTGCCTCACATTTCTTGTTAAATAAAACCCAGGTTAATGAAATCTGATGTTGTCATCATATGGTCTCATTTGCACCTCAACTTGGGCACAGGCGTCTCTCCCTAAGCCGATCGGAACCCATTCTCTGCCCAGCCTGACGTCATAGCACAGGTGCTCCAGCTCTCTGAGGCTCTCCACCGCTCTCCTCTGAACTCATTCTGGCAGCTCCAGGTCCTTCTTATGCTGGGGCCTCCAGACACAGATGTAGCGCTCCAGGTGGGGTCTCAGAAAATGGACTGGAGGGCCACAATCACCTCCCTTGACCTGCTGCTCTTCACTCCTTTCCATGCAGCCCAGCACGGGGGTGGCTTCCTGGGCTGGCAGCACAGATTGCTGGCTCACGCCGAGCTTCTCCTCCACCAGCACCTCCAAGTCCTTCTCCTCAGCCCCTGCCCCGCTCAACTGCCCGTCCCCCGCAAACCCCGTGCTGAGGTGGAGCTCCATCCGCTCTCTGCCTCATTGGCAAAGCCATTCAAGAGCCCCGGGGCCAAGGGCAGAGCCCTCCCTGAAGGACACCCCTCATCCCCCGCCTCCACCATGACGTGGAGCCACTGGCCACAACTCCCCGGCTGCATCCATCTGGCCAATTCCTCTTGCCCCGCACAGCCCACCCCCCAAAGCCAGGCCTCTGCAGTGCGGGGCTCGGGGTGTCGGTGCTGTGGCACCGGGCCTCACGGGGGCTCTGGGCACATCAGCGCTGTCCGAGACTGCAGTGTTCTGGGTCATGGCTTAGACATTGCTAGGAGGGAGCTTTGCCCATTATGGCAAAACTCTATAAAGAGGCTGAGACCACCCAAACCCAGCCGTCCTTCACCTGACTGCAGCTTTGGGCTGGGACTTAAGCTGCCTCACAGAACTTGGATACCATAAAGGTGACACTATTGTTCAATTACCTCTGGTCTAGGGACAAGGAAACAAGACCAAGGGAGGAGAATGGATCCACAGGAAAGCCAAACTCAGCAGCTCTCTTGGGCCAGGCTCGGCCTGGGGGAGGCCACAGCACACCGGCTCATCTGCTGAGGCCACGTTTGCACACACTCCCCCACAAGCAAGAAGGGAGGAGAGGAGAGTTTTGGGGCTGTGGCGGCAGCTCTGGTCACAGGCAGTGAGCACCCATCCTCCCTCACACAAACTGGCTCAGCTCTTAAAGCCCCCCAGCCCGGGAAGGCCACATCCACGGGACATTCCCGTGAGGGACACCTGAGCAGGTGTCATCATCCATCAAAGAGCCCCAAAGCGCTCCCCAGACTCATTGCTGAGGCTTTGCAGCAGAGCACTGCTCGTGATGCAAAGGGATGCAGCAGATGCACAGTCTGTTGCAAGAGACCGTCCCAAACTTGGCCCCGCCAAGGGAGGTACCTGGGCCTTCCCAGCCGGCCCAAGTGAATACGGATCTGCTGGACTCCTTGTTTGTGGGGGACCCTCAGCACCAAGAAGATGTGAGGGAGAGCATCCATGGGACACCATTGGGACCCACAGAGTGGTGAGGTTTTCTACTTAATCTGTGTCTGTCACTCTCTTTCTCTCCCCCCACCTCTTTTCTATTTCTATTTCTCCCTCTCTCCCTGTCTCTCATTTAGAGTTAAATGAAACCCATGCTACTGATTTTGGCACATGGTCTCATTTGCACCCTAATTCGGGCAGAGGCATTTCTGATCATTTTAATAACGGGATCAGGACATGGGGCTAGAAGCCCAGCAGTCCGGGGGCTGCTCCATGCCACTTCCAGGGGGATCAGCTGTTGAAGCGGTGCCGGGCGTGGCCCTTTGTGACACAGGCGCCTTGGGTCAGGGCCCTGGGTGATGCGGGGCATTGTGATGCCCAGAGGCCCTTGTGACACGGCAGAGCCATGCCCTGCAGGGGGTAGATAAGGGGCGCAGGGCCCTGCGTTGCCCAGTCCCAGGAGAGCCGCTTGCTCAGGAGGAAGCAGCTCCCGGGATCCCACTCTGCGTTCCAGGAGATCAGACATGGAGGAGGACAAGGTGAACCCCAACTCCCAGTCCCCCAGCCCCTTGCCCGGCTGGCTGGGAGACGAGGCCCTCAGCGGGCAGTGGCTGGGGGCAGGCGGCGGCTCAGGCCTGCCCCTGCCGGACACTGGGGAGGAGGGGGCCTTTGCCTACATGGATGAGGAGTGGGAAAGCGACACGGATGAAGAGCTTTCCCAGTATGGAGAGGTTCCCAGCCAAGAGCCTTGCCTGCGGGAAGACGTGAGAGTCCAAGAGTTTTACCAACAGCAAGAAGAAGTGACAGTCCAGGAAGTTTGCCCGTGCGGAGTTGTGAGACTCCAAGAGTGGCGTCAGTGGCAGGTAGGTGCGAGAGTCCACTGGGGAGATGGCACACAGCAAGAGCTGTACCACAGGGAAGAAAGTGAGACGGTCCAGGAGCTGTACCCACAGGACCAAGAGGATGAGACATACCAGGAGCTGTCCCAGTGGGAAGAAGATCAGACAGTCCAAGACCTGTCGCTGTGGGAAGGCGAAGGATACCACAAACTGTCTCCTTCGGAAGGAGATGGGCGAGGCCGTCCGCACAGGTACCAACGGGAAGGAGACAAGAGGGAGGCGCTGGGCAGCTCTCGGGCTGCCTCTCCTGCCCCGGGGAGTCCCACAGAGGATGAGCCGGCAGCCGCTGCTGCTGCTGGGGCTGGAGCTGCTGAGGAGGTGGAGGAGCCCCCGGAGCCTCTGGCTCCCGAGGTGGGAAAGGCACCAGGTTCTCCTGCTGGCACTGAGAAGGTGCCATCGGCAGGGACAGAGAGCCCAGGCCCTGCCCCAGCCAGCCCCCGAGGCCGCAGACAGTCTCTGTGGGACTTTGTGTGGGGCATCACCTGTGAGATCGTGCGCAGGGCTTGGCTCGTGATCCAGGCATCTGGCACGCAGCCAGAGGAACAGAGGGACCTGGAGCAAAGCACGGCTGCAGAACTGGAAGCAGCACCTCCAGGACAAAGGGAAGTGAGCCCAACCTCTGCCCCACAGAGCCCCTGCTGCCCCCCCAGCCCCTCACCCAGCCCACAGGGAGCCCAGGTGCTCAGTGAGCAGCAGGAGGAGGCAGACAGGGGGTCAGTCCTGGCAGAGGAAGAGAGCAAGGAGGGGGCCTTGATTTGGGAGATTGAGCATTCTCCGTACAAAGATGAGGACCACACAGAGCTGTCCCAAGGAGAAATCAACAAATGCCAAGAAGGGTTCCAAGGGGAAGCCAGCACTGAGCCGGAGTTTTCCCAAGGAGAATCCAGTAGCTACCGGGAAGGGTCCCAAGGGGAACCCTGCACTGAGCAACAGCTACCCCAAAAAGAATACAGGATCTACCAGGAAGGGTCCCAAGGGGAACCCTGCAGTCAGCAGGAGATCTCCCTAGAAGCCGGTAGCTACCACAAGCTCTCCGATTGGGATGAACGCACTGAGGAAGAGCTGTCCCACGGGAATGTCAGTGGCTACCAGGAAGCGTCTGATTGGGAAGAGTCCATGGGCCAAGAGCTTTCTGAAGAGGAAGACTCCAATGGCCAGGAAGTGTCCAGAGGGAATGGTAGGAGGCCCTCCGTGCAGTCCAGCTGGGAAAATGACAGTGACCAAGACCTGGCACAGGACAGCTGGGAACAGAGCATCGGCGACAAGCCCTTGCTGCAGGAGGAGGATGAGTGGGATGAAGTGAGCGTCATTGAGCTCTGGGAAGAAAGCAGAGAGCAAAGACTGGCAGGGTTGGCAGGAGGCGGGCTCCCCTTGCCTGTCCCTCGCGAGGCTTGGGTTGAGCACGAGGCATCTGAGCTCTGTGCCTCGCCTCCCCATCCGGAAGCCCTGGCCCCCACGGGACACACGGCTTCTCCTGCCTTTGAGGAGCAGGTGCCGGAGGCAGGGACGCAGAGCCCGGAGGCTGCCCGGCGCTGCCACCCCAGGTTCTCAGTTTTCCGGCAGCGAACCCGGCCCCTCAGCCTGCAGCTTGGTCGCCCCAAGAAACGTACCTCCATCCTCAGGCGGGCGCTGCACAGCCTGTTCTGCTGGCCCTGCCTGGCGCCACAGCCCCAGGATTAGGGCCCGCTGCCGGCGCCAGCCCGGGCCCCGCAGGCGGCGGCTGGCCCGCAGCCTGCCCAGCGTCCTCAGGCAGCCTCACGGGCCGCCTTTGCCTGGACATGTCCCTGCAGCCTCAGCAGTCCCCGGCTGCTTTGGAGCACCCCCAGCGGGTCTCCCCGTGACCAAAGATTACTCATGTGGCCAGCCCCAAACCAGCACCCGGGGGGGACACTCGGTGCCAAGTGGCTCAGCGGTGAAGGCCGGAGACTCATCAGGCTGGGAGGACACCTTGAAAGTCATCCAGTCCCACCATCACCCTCTCCCCAAGTGCCACATCCAGACGACACTTGAACGCTTCCAGAAACAGTGACTCCACCACCTCCCGGAGCAACTTCTTCCAATGCCTGACCACTCTGTCAGGGAAAAATTCTTTCTACTATTTCATTGGAACCTCCCATGATGGAATCCAAGACCATTTCCTCTCATCCTGAATGGATCACATGCTGATCCTTTGGGATTTTGGCCATGAGGAATGGGCACAGACAGGAGGGATTGCTCCCAGGACTCCACTGCACACAGCATGACTGCACCAAAAACAATTCTTCCAAAGCAGACAGAAGTTGGGTTTAGAAGGAGAAACAGTAGCAGTAGTGAAAAAAAAAAACCAAAACCCACCCCAAAAACCCCCACAAAACATGACCATAAAAACCTACAAAAAGAAAAATAATAGGAATAGGACTAATAATAATACGAAGAAGATGAAGAAGATAAGGAAAAGTAGTAGTAAACAGGAAAAATAATTAAGCATAAGAAGAAAGAAAAAGAAAAAGAACCAAAAATAATAGGAGTAGGAAAAAGCATAATAAGAAGAAAAAAGAATAAGAATAAAAATAAGAATAAGAATAAAAATTATTAAAGGGCTGAGAATAAGAATAAATAGAAGAATAAGAATAAGAATAAGAATAAGAATAAGAATAAGAATAAGAATAAGAATAATAAGAATTGGAATAAGGCAAAAAAAAAGAAAAGGAAGAAAGGAATAAGAATGAGAATGATAAAAAGAATATTGAATAGGAAAAGGAAGAATAATAATAATAATAAGGAAAAGAAAAAAAAGGATGAAGAAAAGAATAGGAAAATGAATAAGAATTAAAACAAGGATAAGACAAAGAAAAAAAAGAATAGGAATGAGAATGAGAATAAGAAAATCGAATAAATTGATGTAGAAGAAGTAATAGTAGTACAAGTAAAGAAGAAAAAGTAGAAGGAAAATAGGGAGAAGAAGAAGAAGAGGAAGAAGAAAACGAAATAGTAGTACTATCAAATTATTATTATTAATTGTTATTAGTAGTACAGTAATGTCAAGTTAAAATACACATCCACACATCCTCTATAGCATCACAGAGGAGATCGTCTAGTCCAACAGATTCTCTTCTGCTCTCTTTCTCTCTCTCTTCTACCTCTTTCCTATTTCTTTCCATCTCTCTGCCTCACATTTCTTGTTAAATAAAACCCAGGTTAATGAAATCTGATGTTGTCATCATATGGTCTCATTTGCACCTCAACTTGGGCACAGGCGTCTCTCCCTAAGCCGATCGGAACCCATTCTCTGCCCAGCCTGACGTCATAGCACAGGTGCTCCAGCTCTCTGAGGCTCTCCACCGCTCTCCTCTGAACTCATTCTGGCAGCTCCAGGTCCTTCTTATGCTGGGGCCTCCAGACACAGATGTAGCGCTCCAGGTGGGGTCTCAGAAAATGGACTGGAGGGCCACAATCACCTCCCTTGACCTGCTGCTCTTCACTCCTTTCCATGCAGCCCAGCACGGGGGTGGCTTCCTGGGCTGGCAGCACAGATTGCTGGCTCACGCCGAGCTTCTCCTCCACCAGCACCTCCAAGTCCTTCTCCTCAGCCCCTGCCCCGCTCAACTGCCCGTCCCCCGCAAACCCCGTGCTGAGGTGGAGCTCCATCCGCTCTCTGCCTCATTGGCAAAGCCATTCAAGAGCCCCGGGGCCAAGGGCAGAGCCCTCCCTGAAGGACACCCCTCATCCCCCGCCTCCACCATGACGTGGAGCCACTGGCCACAACTCCCCGGCTGCGTCCATCTGGCCAATTCCTCTTGCCCCGCACAGCCCACCCCCCAAAGCCAGGCCTCTGCAGTGCGGGGCTCGGGGTGTCGGTGCTGTGGCACCGGGCCTCACGGGGGCTCTGGGCACATCAGCGCTGTCCGAGACTGCAGTGTTCTGGGTCATGGCTTAGACATTGCTAGGAGGGAGCTTTGCCCATTATGGCAAAACTCTATAAAGAGGCTGAGACCACCCAAACCCAGCCGTCCTTCACCTGACTGCAGCTTTGGGCTGGGACTTAAGCTGCCTCACAGAACTTGGATACCATAAAGGTGACACTATTGTTCAATTACCTCTGGTCTAGGGACAAGGAAACAAGACCAAGGGAGGAGAATGGATCCACAGGAAAGCCAAACTCAGCAGCTCTCTTGGGCCAGGCTCGGCCTGGGGGAGGCCACAGCACACCGGCTCATCTGCTGAGGCCACGTTTGCACACACTCCCCCACAAGCAAGAAGGGAGGAGAGGAGAGTTTTGGGGCTGTGGCGGCAGCTCTGGTCACAGGCAGTGAGCACCCATCCTCCCTCACACAAACTGGCTCAGCTCTTAAAGCCCCCCAGCCCGGGAAGGCCACATCCACGGGACATTCCCGTGAGGGACACCTGAGCAGGTGTCATCATCCATCAAAGAGCCCCAAAGCGCTCCCCAGACTCATTGCTGAGGCTTTGCAGCAGAGCACTGCTCGTGATGCAAAGGGATGCAGCAGATGCACAGTCTGTTGCAAGAGACCGTCCCAAACTTGGCCCCGCCAAGGGAGGTACCTGGGCCTTCCCAGCCGGCCCAAGTGAATACGGATCTGCTGGACTCCTTGTTTGTGGGGGACCCTCAGCACCAAGAAGATGTGAGGGAGAGCATCCATGGGACACCATTGGGACCCACAGAGTGGTGAGGTTTTCTACTTAATCTGTGTCTGTCACTCTCTTTCTCTCCCCCCACCTCTTTTCTATTTCTATTTCTCCCTCTCTCCCTGTCTCTCATTTAGAGTTAAATGAAACCCATGCTACTGATTTTGGCACATGGTCTCATTTGCACCCTAATTCGGGCAGAGGCATTTCTGATCATTTTAATAACGGGATCAGGACATGGGGCTAGAAGCCCAGCAGTCCGGGGGCTGCTCCATGCCACTTCCAGGGGGATCAGCTGTTGAAGCGGTGCCGGGCGTGGCCCTTTGTGACACAGGCGCCTTGGGTCAGGGCCCTGGGTGATGCGGGGCATTGTGATGCCCAGAGGCCCTTGTGACACGGCAGAGCCATGCCCTGCAGGGGGTAGATAAGGGGCGCAGGGCCCTGCGTTGCCCAGTCCCAGGAGAGCCGCTTGCTCAGGAGGAAGCAGCTCCCGGGATCCCACTCTGCGTTCCAGGAGATCAGACATGGAGGAGGACAAGGTGAACCCCAACTCCCAGTCCCCCAGCCCCTTGCCCGGCTGGCTGGGAGACGAGGCCCTCAGCGGGCAGTGGCTGGGGGCAGGCGGCGGCTCAGGCCTGCCCCTGCCGGACACTGGGGAGGAGGGGGCCTTTGCCTACATGGATGAGGAGTGGGAAAGCGACACGGATGAAGAGCTTTCCCAGTATGGAGAGGTTCCCAGCCAAGAGCCTTGCCTGCGGGAAGACGTGAGAGTCCAAGAGTTTTACCAACAGCAAGAAGAAGTGACAGTCCAGGAAGTTTGCCCGTGCGGAGTTGTGAGACTCCAAGAGTGGCGTCAGTGGCAGGTAGGTGCGAGAGTCCACTGGGGAGATGGCACACAGCAAGAGCTGTACCACAGGGAAGAAAGTGAGACGGTCCAGGAGCTGTACCCACAGGACCAAGAGGATGAGACATACCAGGAGCTGTCCCAGTGGGAAGAAGATCAGACAGTCCAAGACCTGTCGCTGTGGGAAGGCGAAGGATACCACAAACTGTCTCCTTCGGAAGGAGATGGGCGAGGCCGTCCGCACAGGTACCAACGGGAAGGAGACAAGAGGGAGGCGCTGGGCAGCTCTCGGGCTGCCTCTCCTGCCCCGGGGAGTCCCACAGAGGATGAGCCGGCAGCCGCTGCTGCTGCTGGGGCTGGAGCTGCTGAGGAGGTGGAGGAGCCCCCGGAGCCTCTGGCTCCCGAGGTGGGAAAGGCACCAGGTTCTCCTGCTGGCACTGAGAAGGTGCCATCGGCAGGGACAGAGAGCCCAGGCCCTGCCCCAGCCAGCCCCCGAGGCCGCAGACAGTCTCTGTGGGACTTTGTGTGGGGCATCACCTGTGAGATCGTGCGCAGGGCTTGGCTCGTGATCCAGGCATCTGGCACGCAGCCAGAGGAACAGAGGGACCTGGAGCAAAGCACGGCTGCAGAACTGGAAGCAGCACCTCCAGGACAAAGGGAAGTGAGCCCAACCTCTGCCCCACAGAGCCCCTGCTGCCCCCCCAGCCCCTCACCCAGCCCACAGGGAGCCCAGGTGCTCAGTGAGCAGCAGGAGGAGGCAGACAGGGGGTCAGTCCTGGCAGAGGAAGAGAGCAAGGAGGGGGCCTTGATTTGGGAGATTGAGCATTCTCCGTACAAAGATGAGGACCACACAGAGCTGTCCCAAGGAGAAATCAACAAATGCCAAGAAGGGTTCCAAGGGGAAGCCAGCACTGAGCCGGAGTTTTCCCAAGGAGAATCCAGTAGCTACCGGGAAGGGTCCCAAGGGGAACCCTGCACTGAGCAACAGCTACCCCAAAAAGAATACAGGATCTACCAGGAAGGGTCCCAAGGGGAACCCTGCAGTCAGCAGGAGATCTCCCTAGAAGCCGGTAGCTACCACAAGCTCTCCGATTGGGATGAACGCACTGAGGAAGAGCTGTCCCACGGGAATGTCAGTGGCTACCAGGAAGCGTCTGATTGGGAAGAGTCCATGGGCCAAGAGCTTTCTGAAGAGGAAGACTCCAATGGCCAGGAAGTGTCCAGAGGGAATGGTAGGAGGCCCTCCGTGCAGTCCAGCTGGGAAAATGACAGTGACCAAGACCTGGCACAGGACAGCTGGGAACAGAGCATCGGCGACAAGCCCTTGCTGCAGGAGGAGGATGAGTGGGATGAAGTGAGCGTCATTGAGCTCTGGGAAGAAAGCAGAGAGCAAAGACTGGCAGGGTTGGCAGGAGGCGGGCTCCCCTTGCCTGTCCCTCGCGAGGCTTGGGTTGAGCACGAGGCATCTGAGCTCTGTGCCTCGCCTCCCCATCCGGAAGCCCTGGCCCCCACGGGACACACGGCTTCTCCTGCCTTTGAGGAGCAGGTGCCGGAGGCAGGGACGCAGAGCCCGGAGGCTGCCCGGCGCTGCCACCCCAGGTTCTCAGTTTTCCGGCAGCGAACCCGGCCCCTCAGCCTGCAGCTTGGTCGCCCCAAGAAACGTACCTCCATCCTCAGGCGGGCGCTGCACAGCCTGTTCTGCTGGCCCTGCCTGGCGCCACAGCCCCAGGATTAGGGCCCGCTGCCGGCGCCAGCCCGGGCCCCGCAGGCGGCGGCTGGCCCGCAGCCTGCCCAGCGTCCTCAGGCAGCCTCACGGGCCGCCTTTGCCTGGACATGTCCCTGCAGCCTCAGCAGTCCCCGGCTGCTTTGGAGCACCCCCAGCGGGTCTCCCCGTGACCAAAGATTACTCATGTGGCCAGCCCCAAACCAGCACCCGGGGGGGACACTCGGTGCCAAGTGGCTCAGCGGTGAAGGCCGGAGACTCATCAGGCTGGGAGGACACCTTGAAAGTCATCCAGTCCCACCATCACCCTCTCCCCAAGTGCCACATCCAGACGACACTTGAACGCTTCCAGAAACAGTGACTCCACCACCTCCCGGAGCAACTTCTTCCAATGCCTGACCACTCTGTCAGGGAAAAATTCTTTCTACTATTTCATTGGAACCTCCCATGATGGAATCCAAGACCATTTCCTCTCATCCTGAATGGATCACATGCTGATCCTTTGGGATTTTGGCCATGAGGAATGGGCACAGACAGGAGGGATTGCTCCCAGGACTCCACTGCACACAGCATGACTGCACCAAAAACAATTCTTCCAAAGCAGACAGAAGTTGGGTTTAGAAGGAGAAACAGTAGCAGTAGTGAAAAAAAAAAACCAAAACCCACCCCAAAAACCCCCACAAAACATGACCATAAAAACCTACAAAAAGAAAAATAATAGGAATAGGACTAATAATAATACGAAGAAGATGAAGAAGATAAGGAAAAGTAGTAGTAAACAGGAAAAATAATTAAGCATAAGAAGAAAGAAAAAGAAAAAGAACCAAAAATAATAGGAGTAGGAAAAAGCATAATAAGAAGAAAAAAGAATAAGAATAAAAATAAGAATAAGAATAAAAATTATTAAAGGGCTGAGAATAAGAATAAATAGAAGAATAAGAATAAGAATAAGAATAAGAATAAGAATAAGAATAAGAATAATAAGAATTGGAATAAGGCAAAAAAAAAGAAAAGGAAGAAAGGAATAAGAATGAGAATGATAAAAAGAATATTGAATAGGAAAAGGAAGAATAATAATAATAATAAGGAAAAGAAAAAAAAGGATGAAGAAAAGAATAGGAAAATGAATAAGAATTAAAACAAGGATAAGACAAAGAAAAAAAAGAATAGGAATGAGAATGAGAATAAGAAAATCGAATAAATTGATGTAGAAGAAGTAATAGTAGTACAAGTAAAGAAGAAAAAGTAGAAGGAAAATAGGGAGAAGAAGAAGAAGAGGAAGAAGAAAACGAAATAGTAGTACTATCAAATTATTATTATTAATTGTTATTAGTAGTACAGTAATGTCAAGTTAAAATACACATCCACACATCCTCTATAGCATCACAGAGGAGATCGTCTAGTCCAACAGATTCTCTTCTGCTCTCTTTCTCTCTCTCTTCTACCTCTTTCCTATTTCTTTCCATCTCTCTGCCTCACATTTCTTGTTAAATAAAACCCAGGTTAATGAAATCTGATGTTGTCATCATATGGTCTCATTTGCACCTCAACTTGGGCACAGGCGTCTCTCCCTAAGCCGATCGGAACCCATTCTCTGCCCAGCCTGACGTCATAGCACAGGTGCTCCAGCTCTCTGAGGCTCTCCACCGCTCTCCTCTGAACTCATTCTGGCAGCTCCAGGTCCTTCTTATGCTGGGGCCTCCAGACACAGATGTAGCGCTCCAGGTGGGGTCTCAGAAAATGGACTGGAGGGCCACAATCACCTCCCTTGACCTGCTGCTCTTCACTCCTTTCCATGCAGCCCAGCACGGGGGTGGCTTCCTGGGCTGGCAGCACAGATTGCTGGCTCACGCCGAGCTTCTCCTCCACCAGCACCTCCAAGTCCTTCTCCTCAGCCCCTGCCCCGCTCAACTGCCCGTCCCCCGCAAACCCCGTGCTGAGGTGGAGCTCCATCCGCTCTCTGCCTCATTGGCAAAGCCATTCAAGAGCCCCGGGGCCAAGGGCAGAGCCCTCCCTGAAGGACACCCCTCATCCCCCGCCTCCACCATGACGTGGAGCCACTGGCCACAACTCCCCGGCTGCGTCCATCTGGCCAATTCCTCTTGCCCCGCACAGCCCACCCCCCAAAGCCAGGCCTCTGCAGTGCGGGGCTCGGGGTGTCGGTGCTGTGGCACCGGGCCTCACGGGGGCTCTGGGCACATCAGCGCTGTCCGAGACTGCAGTGTTCTGGGTCATGGCTTAGACATTGCTAGGAGGGAGCTTTGCCCATTATGGCAAAACTCTATAAAGAGGCTGAGACCACCCAAACCCAGCCGTCCTTCACCTGACTGCAGCTTTGGGCTGGGACTTAAGCTGCCTCACAGAACTTGGATACCATAAAGGTGACACTATTGTTCAATTACCTCTGGTCTAGGGACAAGGAAACAAGACCAAGGGAGGAGAATGGATCCACAGGAAAGCCAAACTCAGCAGCTCTCTTGGGCCAGGCTCGGCCTGGGGGAGGCCACAGCACACCGGCTCATCTGCTGAGGCCACGTTTGCACACACTCCCCCACAAGCAAGAAGGGAGGAGAGGAGAGTTTTGGGGCTGTGGCGGCAGCTCTGGTCACAGGCAGTGAGCACCCATCCTCCCTCACACAAACTGGCTCAGCTCTTAAAGCCCCCCAGCCCGGGAAGGCCACATCCACGGGACATTCCCGTGAGGGACACCTGAGCAGGTGTCATCATCCATCAAAGAGCCCCAAAGCGCTCCCCAGACTCATTGCTGAGGCTTTGCAGCAGAGCACTGCTCGTGATGCAAAGGGATGCAGCAGATGCACAGTCTGTTGCAAGAGACCGTCCCAAACTTGGCCCCGCCAAGGGAGGTACCTGGGCCTTCCCAGCCGGCCCAAGTGAATACGGATCTGCTGGACTCCTTGTTTGTGGGGGACCCTCAGCACCAAGAAGATGTGAGGGAGAGCATCCATGGGACACCATTGGGACCCACAGAGTGGTGAGGTTTTCTACTTAATCTGTGTCTGTCACTCTCTTTCTCTCCCCCCACCTCTTTTCTATTTCTATTTCTCCCTCTCTCCCTGTCTCTCATTTAGAGTTAAATGAAACCCATGCTACTGATTTTGGCACATGGTCTCATTTGCACCCTAATTCGGGCAGAGGCATTTCTGATCATTTTAATAACGGGATCAGGACATGGGGCTAGAAGCCCAGCAGTCCGGGGGCTGCTCCATGCCACTTCCAGGGGGATCAGCTGTTGAAGCGGTGCCGGGCGTGGCCCTTTGTGACACAGGCGCCTTGGGTCAGGGCCCTGGGTGATGCGGGGCATTGTGATGCCCAGAGGCCCTTGTGACACGGCAGAGCCACGCCCTGCAGGGGGTAGATAAGGGGCGCAGGGCCCTGCGTTGCCCAGTCCCAGGAGAGCCGCTTGCTCAGGAGGAAGCAGCTCCCGGGATCCCACTCTGCGTTCCAGGAGATCAGACATGGAGGAGGACAAGGTGAACCCCAACTCCCAGTCCCCCAGCCCCTTGCCCGGCTGGCTGGGAGACGAGGCCCTCAGCGGGCAGTGGCTGGGGGCAGGCGGCGGCTCAGGCCTGCCCCTGCCGGACACTGGGGAGGAGGGGGCCTTTGCCTACATGGATGAGGAGTGGGAAAGCGACACGGATGAAGAGCTTTCCCAGTATGGAGAGGTTCCCAGCCAAGAGCCTTGCCTGCGGGAAGACGTGAGAGTCCAAGAGTTTTACCAACAGCAGGAAGAAATGACAGTCCAGGAAGTTTGCCCGTGCGGAGTTGTGAGACTCCAAGAGTGGCGTCAGTGGCAGGTAGGTGCGAGAGTCCACTGGGGAGATGGCACACAGCAAGAGCTGTACCACAGGGAAGAAAGTGAGACGGTCCAGGAGCTGTACCCACAGGACCAAGAGGATGAGACATACCAGGAGCTGTCCCAGTGGGAAGAAGATCAGACAGTCCAAGACCTGTCGCTGTGGGAAGGCGAAGGATACCACAAACTGTCTCCTTCGGAAGGAGATGGGCGAGGCCGTCCGCACAGGTACCAACGGGAAGGAGACAAGAGGGAGGCGCTGGGCAGCTCTCGGGCTGCCTCTCCTGCCCCGGGGAGTCCCACAGAGGATGAGCCGGCAGCCGCTGCTGCTGCTGGGGCTGGAGCTGCTGAGGAGGTGGAGGAGCCCCCGGAGCCTCTGGCTCCCGAGGTGGGAAAGGCACCAGGTTCTCCTGCTGGCACTGAGAAGGTGCCATCGGCAGGGACAGAGAGCCCAGGCCCTGCCCCAGCCAGCCCCCGAGGCCGCAGACAGTCTCTGTGGGACTTTGTGTGGGGCATCACCTGTGAGATCGTGCGCAGGGCTTGGCTCGTGATCCAGGCATCTGGCACGCAGCCAGAGGAACAGAGGGACCTGGAGCAAAGCACGGCTGCAGAACTGGAAGCAGCACCTCCAGGACAAAGGGAAGTGAGCCCAACCTCTGCCCCACAGAGCCCCTGCTGCCCCCCCAGCCCCTCACCCAGCCCACAGGGAGCCCAGGTGCTCAGTGAGCAGCAGGAGGAGGCAGACAGGGGGTCAGTCCTGGCAGAGGAAGAGAGCAAGGAGGGGGCCTTGATTTGGGAGATTGAGCATTCTCCGTACAAAGATGAGGACCACACAGAGCTGTCCCAAGGAGAAATCAACAAATGCCAAGAAGGGTTCCAAGGGGAAGCCAGCACTGAGCCGGAGTTTTCCCAAGGAGAATCCAGTAGCTACCGGGAAGGGTCCCAAGGGGAACCCTGCACTGAGCAACAGCTACCCCAAAAAGAATACAGGATCTACCAGGAAGGGTCCCAAGGGGAACCCTGCAGTCAGCAGGAGATCTCCCTAGAAGCCGGTAGCTACCACAAGCTCTCCGATTGGGATGAACGCACTGAGGAAGAGCTGTCCCACGGGAATGTCAGTGGCTACCAGGAAGCGTCTGATTGGGAAGAGTCCATGGGCCAAGAGCTTTCTGAAGAGGAAGACTCCAATGGCCAGGAAGTGTCCAGAGGGAATGGTAGGAGGCCCTCCGTGCAGTCCAGCTGGGAAAATGACAGTGACCAAGACCTGGCACAGGACAGCTGGGAACAGAGCATCGGCGACAAGCCCTTGCTGCAGGAGGAGGATGAGTGGGATGAAGTGAGCGTCATTGAGCTCTGGGAAGAAAGCAGAGAGCAAAGACTGGCAGGGTTGGCAGGAGGCGGGCTCCCCTTGCCTGTCCCTCGCGAGGCTTGGGTTGAGCACGAGGCATCTGAGCTCTGTGCCTCGCCTCCCCATCCGGAAGCCCTGGCCCCCACGGGACACACGGCTTCTCCTGCCTTTGAGGAGCAGGTGCCGGAGGCAGGGACGCAGAGCCCGGAGGCTGCCCGGCGCTGCCACCCCAGGTTCTCAGTTTTCCGGCAGCGAACCCGGCCCCTCAGCCTGCAGCTTGGTCGCCCCAAGAAACGTACCTCCATCCTCAGGCGGGCGCTGCACAGCCTGTTCTGCTGGCCCTGCCTGGCGCCACAGCCCCAGGATTAGGGCCCGCTGCCGGCGCCAGCCCGGGCCCCGCAGGCGGCGGCTGGCCCGCAGCCTGCCCAGCGTCCTCAGGCAGCCTCACGGGCCGCCTTTGCCTGGACATGTCCCTGCAGCCTCAGCAGTCCCCGGCTGCTTTGGAGCACCCCCAGCGGGTCTCCCCGTGACCAAAGATTACTCATGTGGCCAGCCCCAAACCAGCACCCGGGGGGGACACTCGGTGCCAAGTGGCTCAGCGGTGAAGGCCGGAGACTCATCAGGCTGGGAGGACACCTTGAAAGTCATCCAGTCCCACCATCACCCTCTCCCCAAGTGCCACATCCAGACGACACTTGAACGCTTCCAGAAACAGTGACTCCACCACCTCCCGGAGCAACTTCTTCCAATGCCTGACCACTCTGTCAGGGAAAAATTCTTTCTACTATTTCATTGGAACCTCCCATGATGGAATCCAAGACCATTTCCTCTCATCCTGAATGGATCACATGCTGATCCTTTGGGATTTTGGCCATGAGGAATGGGCACAGACAGGAGGGATTGCTCCCAGGACTCCACTGCACACAGCATGACTGCACCAAAAACAATTCTTCCAAAGCAGACAGAAGTTGGGTTTAGAAGGAGAAACAGTAGCAGTAGTGAAAAAAAAAAACCAAAACCCACCCCAAAAACCCCCACAAAACATGACCATAAAAACCTACAAAAAGAAAAATAATAGGAATAGGACTAATAATAATACGAAGAAGATGAAGAAGATAAGGAAAAGTAGTAGTAAACAGGAAAAATAATTAAGCATAAGAAGAAAGAAAAAGAAAAAGAACCAAAAATAATAGGAGTAGGAAAAAGCATAATAAGAAGAAAAAAGAATAAGAATAAAAATAAGAATAAGAATAAAAATTATTAAAGGGCTGAGAATAAGAATAAATAGAAGAATAAGAATAAGAATAAGAATAAGAATAAGAATAAGAATAAGAATAATAAGAATTGGAATAAGGCAAAAAAAAAGAAAAGGAAGAAAGGAATAAGAATGAGAATGATAAAAAGAATATTGAATAGGAAAAGGAAGAATAATAATAATAATAAGGAAAAGAAAAAAAAGGATGAAGAAAAGAATAGGAAAATGAATAAGAATTAAAACAAGGATAAGACAAAGAAAAAAAAGAATAGGAATGAGAATGAGAATAAGAAAATCGAATAAATTGATGTAGAAGAAGTAATAGTAGTACAAGTAAAGAAGAAAAAGTAGAAGGAAAATAGGGAGAAGAAGAAGAAGAGGAAGAAGAAAACGAAATAGTAGTACTATCAAATTATTATTATTAATTGTTATTAGTAGTACAGTAATGTCAAGTTAAAATACACATCCACACATCCTCTATAGCATCACAGAGGAGATCGTCTAGTCCAACAGATTCTCTTCTGCTCTCTTTCTCTCTCTCTTCTACCTCTTTCCTATTTCTTTCCATCTCTCTGCCTCACATTTCTTGTTAAATAAAACCCAGGTTAATGAAATCTGATGTTGTCATCATATGGTCTCATTTGCACCTCAACTTGGGCACAGGCGTCTCTCCCTAAGCCGATCGGAACCCATTCTCTGCCCAGCCTGACGTCATAGCACAGGTGCTCCAGCTCTCTGAGGCTCTCCACCGCTCTCCTCTGAACTCATTCTGGCAGCTCCAGGTCCTTCTTATGCTGGGGCCTCCAGACACAGATGTAGCGCTCCAGGTGGGGTCTCAGAAAATGGACTGGAGGGCCACAATCACCTCCCTTGACCTGCTGCTCTTCACTCCTTTCCATGCAGCCCAGCACGGGGGTGGCTTCCTGGGCTGGCAGCACAGATTGCTGGCTCACGCCGAGCTTCTCCTCCACCAGCACCTCCAAGTCCTTCTCCTCAGCCCCTGCCCCGCTCAACTGCCCGTCCCCCGCAAACCCCGTGCTGAGGTGGAGCTCCATCCGCTCTCTGCCTCATTGGCAAAGCCATTCAAGAGCCCCGGGGCCAAGGGCAGAGCCCTCCCTGAAGGACACCCCTCATCCCCCGCCTCCACCATGACGTGGAGCCACTGGCCACAACTCCCTGGCTGCGTCCATCTGGCCAATTCCTCTTGCCCCGCACAGCCCACCCCCCAAAGCCAGGCCTCTGCAGTGCGGGGCTCGGGGTGTCGGTGCTGTGGCACCGGGCCTCACGGGGGCTCTGGGCACATCAGCGCTGTCCGAGACTGCAGTGTTCTGGGTCATGGCTTAGACATTGCTAGGAGGGAGCTTTGCCCATTATGGCAAAACTCTATAAAGAGGCTGAGACCACCCAAACCCAGCCGTCCTTCACCTGACTGCAGCTTTGGGCTGGGACTTAAGCTGCCTCACAGAACTTGGATACCATAAAGGTGACACTATTGTTCAATTACCTCTGGTCTAGGGACAAGGAAACAAGACCAAGGGAGGAGAATGGATCCACAGGAAAGCCAAACTCAGCAGCTCTCTTGGGCCAGGCTCGGCCTGGGGGAGGCCACAGCACACCGGCTCATCTGCTGAGGCCACGTTTGCACACACTCCCCCACAAGCAAGAAGGGAGGAGAGGAGAGTTTTGGGGCTGTGGCGGCAGCTCTGGTCACAGGCAGTGAGCACCCATCCTCCCTCACACAAACTGGCTCAGCTCTTAAAGCCCCCCAGCCCGGGAAGGCCACATCCACGGGACATTCCCGTGAGGGACACCTGAGCAGGTGTCATCATCCATCAAAGAGCCCCAAAGCGCTCCCCAGACTCATTGCTGAGGCTTTGCAGCAGAGCACTGCTCGTGATGCAAAGGGATGCAGCAGATGCACAGTCTGTTGCAAGAGACCGTCCCAAACTTGGCCCCGCCAAGGGAGGTACCTGGGCCTTCCCAGCCGGCCCAAGTGAATACGGATCTGCTGGACTCCTTGTTTGTGGGGGACCCTCAGCACCAAGAAGATGTGAGGGAGAGCATCCATGGGACACCATTGGGACCCACAGAGTGGTGAGGTTTTCTACTTAATCTGTGTCTGTCACTCTCTTTCTCTCCCCCCACCTCTTTTCTATTTCTATTTCTCCCTCTCTCCCTGTCTCTCATTTAGAGTTAAATGAAACCCATGCTACTGATTTTGGCACATGGTCTCATTTGCACCCTAATTCGGGCAGAGGCATTTCTGATCATTTTAATAACGGGATCAGGACATGGGGCTAGAAGCCCAGCAGTCCGGGGGCTGCTCCATGCCACTTCCAGGGGGATCAGCTGTTGAAGCGGTGCCGGGCGTGGCCCTTTGTGACACAGGCGCCTTGGGTCAGGGCCCTGGGTGATGCGGGGCATTGTGATGCCCAGAGGCCCTTGTGACACGGCAGAGCCATGCCCTGCAGGGGGTAGATAAGGGGCGCAGGGCCCTGCGTTGCCCAGTCCCAGGAGAGCCGCTTGCTCAGGAGGAAGCAGCTCCCGGGATCCCACTCTGCGTTCCAGGAGATCAGACATGGAGGAGGACAAGGTGAACCCCAACTCCCAGTCCCCCAGCCCCTTGCCCGGCTGGCTGGGAGACGAGGCCCTCAGCGGGCAGTGGCTGGGGGCAGGCGGCGGCTCAGGCCTGCCCCTGCCGGACACTGGGGAGGAGGGGGCCTTTGCCTACATGGATGAGGAGTGGGAAAGCGACACGGATGAAGAGCTTTCCCAGTATGGAGAGGTTCCCAGCCAAGAGCCTTGCCTGCGGGAAGACGTGAGAGTCCAAGAGTTTTACCAACAGCAGGAAGAAATGACAGTCCAGGAAGTTTGCCCGTGCAGAGTTGTGAGACTCCAAGAGTGGCGTCAGTGGCAGGTAGGTGCGAGAGTCCACTGGGGAGATGGCACACAGCAAGAGCTGTACCACAGGGAAGAAAGTGAGACGGTCCAGGAGCTGTACCCACGGGACCAAGAGGATGAGACATACCAGGAGCTGTCCCAGTGGGAAGAAGATCAGACAGTCCAAGACCTGTCGCTGTGGGAAGGCGAAGGATACCACAAACTGTCTCCTTCAGAAGGAGATGGGCGAGGCCGTCCGCACAGGTACCAACGGGAAGGAGACAAGAGGGAGGCGCTGGGCAGCTCTCAGGCTGCCTCTCCTGCCCCGGGGAGTCCCACAGAGGATGAGCCGGCAGCCGCTGCTGCTGCTGGGGCTGGAGCTGCTGAGGAGGTGGAGGAGCCCCCGGAGCCTCTGGCTCCCGAGGTGGGAAAGGCACCAGGATCTCCTGCTGGCACTGAGGAGGTGCCATCGGCAGGGACAGAGAGCCCAGGCCCTGCCCCAGCCAGCCCCCGAGGCCGCAGACAGTCTCTGTGGGACTTTGTGTGGGGCATCACCTGTGAGATCGTGCGCAGGGCTTGGCTCGTGATCCAGGCATCTGGCACGCAGCCAGAGGAACAGAGGGACCTGGAGCAAAGCACGGCTGCAGAACTGGAAGCAGCACCTCCAGGACAAAGGGAAGTGAGCCCAACCTCTGCCCCACAGAGCCCCTGCTGCCCCCCCAGCCCCTCACCCAGCCCACAGGGAGCCCAGGTGCTCAGTGAGCAGCAGGAGGAGGCAGACAGGGGGTCAGTCCTGGCAGAGGAAGAGAGCAAGGAGGGGGCCTTGATTTGGGAGATTGAGCATTCTCCGTACAAAGATGAGGACCACACAGAGCTGTCCCAAGGAGAAATCAACAAATGCCAAGAAGGGTTCCAAGGGGAAGCCAGCACTGAGCCGGAGTTTTCCCAAGGAGAATCCAGTAGCTACCGGGAAGGGTCCCAAGGGGAACCCTGCACTGAGCAACAGCTACCCCAAAAAGAATACAGGATCTACCAGGAAGGGTCCCAAGGGGAACCCTGCAGTCAGCAGGAGATCTCCCTAGAAGCCGGTAGCTACCACAAGCTCTCCGATTGGGATGAACGCACTGAGGAAGAGCTGTCCCACGGGAATGTCAGTGGCTACCAGGAAGCGTCTGATTGGGAAGAGTCCATGGGCCAAGAGCTTTCTGAAGAGGAAGACTCCAATGGCCAGGAAGTGTCCAGAGGGAATGGTAGGAGGCCCTCCGTGCAGTCCAGCTGGGAAAATGACAGTGACCAAGACCTGGCACAGGACAGCTGGGAACAGAGCATCGGCGACAAGCCCTTGCTGCAGGAGGAGGATGAGTGGGATGAAGTGAGCGTCATTGAGCTCTGGGAAGAAAGCAGAGAGCAAAGACTGGCAGGGTTGGCAGGAGGCGGGCTCCCCTTGCCTGTCCCTCGCGAGGCTTGGGTTGAGCACGAGGCATCTGAGCTCTGTGCCTCGCCTCCCCATCCGGAAGCCCTGGCCCCCACGGGACACACGGCTTCTCCTGCCTTTGAGGAGCAGGTGCCGGAGGCAGGGACGCAGAGCCCGGAGGCTGCCCGGCGCTGCCACCCCAGGTTCTCAGTTTTCCGGCAGCGAACCCGGCCCCTCAGCCTGCAGCTTGGTCGCCCCAAGAAACGTACCTCCATCCTCAGGCGGGCGCTGCACAGCCTGTTCTGCTGGCCCTGCCTGGCGCCACAGCCCCAGGATTAGGGCCCGCTGCCGGCGCCAGCCCGGGCCCCGCAGGCGGCGGCTGGCCCGCAGCCTGCCCAGCGTCCTCAGGCAGCCTCACGGGCCGCCTTTGCCTGGACATGTCCCTGCAGCCTCAGCAGTCCCCGGCTGCTTTGGAGCACCCCCAGCGGGTCTCCCCGTGACCAAAGATTACTCATGTGGCCAGCCCCAAACCAGCACCCGGGGGGGACACTCGGTGCCAAGTGGCTCAGCGGTGAAGGCCGGAGACTCATCAGGCTGGGAGGACACCTTGAAAGTCATCCAGTCCCACCATCACCCTCTCCCCAAGTGCCACATCCAGACGACACTTGAACGCTTCCAGAAACAGTGACTCCACCACCTCCCGGAGCAACTTCTTCCAATGCCTGACCACTCTGTCAGGGAAAAATTCTTTCTACTATTTCATTGGAACCTCCCATGATGGAATCCAAGACCATTTCCTCTCATCCTGAATGGATCACATGCTGATCCTTTGGGATTTTGGCCATGAGGAATGGGCACAGACAGGAGGGATTGCTCCCAGGACTCCACTGCACACAGCATGACTGCACCAAAAACAATTCTTCCAAAGCAGACAGAAGTTGGGTTTAGAAGGAGAAACAGTAGCAGTAGTGAAAAAAAAAAACCAAAACCCACCCCAAAAACCCCCACAAAACATGACCATAAAAACCTACAAAAAGAAAAATAATAGGAATAGGACTAATAATAATACGAAGAAGATGAAGAAGATAAGGAAAAGTAGTAGTAAACAGGAAAAATAATTAAGCATAAGAAGAAAGAAAAAGAAAAAGAACCAAAAATAATAGGAGTAGGAAAAAGCATAATAAGAAGAAAAAAGAATAAGAATAAAAATAAGAATAAGAATAAAAATTATTAAAGGGCTGAGAATAAGAATAAATAGAAGAATAAGAATAAGAATAAGAATAAGAATAAGAATAAGAATAAGAATAATAAGAATTGGAATAAGGCAAAAAAAAAGAAAAGGAAGAAAGGAATAAGAATGAGAATGATAAAAAGAATATTGAATAGGAAAAGGAAGAATAATAATAATAATAAGGAAAAGAAAAAAAAGGATGAAGAAAAGAATAGGAAAATGAATAAGAATTAAAACAAGGATAAGACAAAGAAAAAAAAGAATAGGAATGAGAATGAGAATAAGAAAATCGAATAAATTGATGTAGAAGAAGTAATAGTAGTACAAGTAAAGAAGAAAAAGTAGAAGGAAAATAGGGAGAAGAAGAAGAAGAGGAAGAAGAAAACGAAATAGTAATACTATCAAATTATTATTATTAATTGTTATTAGTAGTACAGTAATGTCAAGTTAAAATACACATCCACACATCCTCTATAGCATCACAGAGGAGATCGTCTAGTCCAACAGATTATCTTCTGCTCTCTTTCTCTTCTACCTCTTTCCTATTTCTTTCCATCTCTCTGCCTCACATTTCTTGTTAAATAAAACCCAGGTTAATGAAATCTGATGTTGTCATCATATGGTCTCATTTGCACCTCAACTTGGGCACAGGCGTCTCTCCCTAAGCCGATCGGAACCCATTCTCTGCCCAGCCTGACGTCATAGCACAGGTGCTCCAGCTCTCTGAGGCTCTCCACCGCTCTCCTCTGAACTCATTCTGGCAGCTCCAGGTCCTTCTTATGCTGGGGCCTCCAGACACAGATGTAGCGCTCCAGGTGGGGTCTCAGAAAATGGACTGGAGGGCCACAATCACCTCCCTTGACCTGCTGCTCTTCACTCCTTTCCATGCAGCCCAGCACGGGGGTGGCTTCCTGGGCTGGCAGCACAGATTGCTGGCTCACGCCGAGCTTCTCCTCCACCAGCACCTCCAAGTCCTTCTCCTCAGCCCCTGCCCCGCTCAACTGCCCGTCCCCCGCAAACCCCGTGCTGAGGTGGAGCTCCATCCGCTCTCTGCCTCATTGGCAAAGCCATTCAAGAGCCCCGGGGCCAAGGGCAGAGCCCTCCCTGAAGGACACCCCTCATCCCCCGCCTCCACCATGACGTGGAGCCACTGGCCACAACTCCCCGGCTGCGTCCATCTGGCCAATTCCTCTTGCCCCGCACAGCCCACCCCCCAAAGCCAGGCCTCTGCAGTGCGGGGCTCGGGGTGTCGGTGCTGTGGCACCGGGCCTCACGGGGGCTCTGGGCACATCAGCGCTGTCCGAGACTGCAGTGTTCTGGGTCATGGCTTAGACATTGCTAGGAGGGAGCTTTGCCCATTATGGCAAAACTCTATAAAGAGGCTGAGACCACCCAAACCCAGCCGTCCTTCACCTGACTGCAGCTTTGGGCTGGGACTTAAGCTGCCTCACAGAACTTGGATACCATAAAGGTGACACTATTGTTCAATTACCTCTGGTCTAGGGACAAGGAAACAAGACCAAGGGAGGAGAATGGATCCACAGGAAAGCCAAACTCAGCAGCTCTCTTGGGCCAGGCTCGGCCTGGGGGAGGCCACAGCACACCGGCTCATCTGCTGAGGCCACGTTTGCACACACTCCCCCACAAGCAAGAAGGGAGGAGAGGAGAGTTTTGGGGCTGTGGCGGCAGCTCTGGTCACAGGCAGTGAGCACCCATCCTCCCTCACACAAACTGGCTCAGCTCTTAAAGCCCCCCAGCCCGGGAAGGCCACATCCACGGGACATTCCCGTGAGGGACACCTGAGCAGGTGTCATCATCCATCAAAGAGCCCCAAAGCGCTCCCCAGACTCATTGCTGAGGCTTTGCAGCAGAGCACTGCTCGTGATGCAAAGGGATGCAGCAGATGCACAGTCTGTTGCAAGAGACCGTCCCAAACTTGGCCCCGCCAAGGGAGGTACCTGGGCCTTCCCAGCCGGCCCAAGTGAATACGGATCTGCTGGACTCCTTGTTTGTGGGGGACCCTCAGCACCAAGAAGATGTGAGGGAGAGCATCCATGGGACACCATTGGGACCCACAGAGTGGTGAGGTTTTCTACTTAATCTGTGTCTGTCACTCTCTTTCTCTCCCCCCACCTCTTTTCTATTTCTATTTCTCCCTCTCTCCCTGTCTCTCATTTAGAGTTAAATGAAACCCATGCTACTGATTTTGGCACATGGTCTCATTTGCACCCTAATTCGGGCAGAGGCATTTCTGATCATTTTAATAACGGGATCAGGACATGGGGCTAGAAGCCCAGCAGTCCGGGGGCTGCTCCATGCCACTTCCAGGGGGATCAGCTGTTGAAGCGGTGCCGGGCGTGGCCCTTTGTGACACAGGCGCCTTGGGTCAGGGCCCTGGGTGATGCGGGGCATTGTGATGCCCAGAGGCCCTTGTGACACGGCAGAGCCACGCCCTGCAGGGGGTAGATAAGGGGCGCAGGGCCCTGCGTTGCCCAGTCCCAGGAGAGCCGCTTGCTCAGGAGGAAGCAGCTCCCGGGATCCCACTCTGCGTTCCAGGAGATCAGACATGGAGGAGGACAAGGTGAACCCCAACTCCCAGTCCCCCAGCCCCTTGCCCGGCTGGCTGGGAGACGAGGCCCTCAGCGGGCAGTGGCTGGGGGCAGGCGGCGGCTCAGGCCTGCCCCTGCCGGACACTGGGGAGGAGGGGGCCTTTGCCTACATGGATGAGGAGTGGGAAAGCGACACGGATGAAGAGCTTTCCCAGTATGGAGAGGTTCCCAGCCAAGAGCCTTGCCTGCGGGAAGACGTGAGAGTCCAAGAGTTTTACCAACAGCAGGAAGAAATGACAGTCCAGGAAGTTTGCCCGTGCAGAGTTGTGAGACTCCAAGAGTGGCGTCAGTGGCAGGTAGGTGCGAGAGTCCACTGGGGAGATGGCACACAGCAAGAGCTGTACCACAGGGAAGAAAGTGAGACGGTCCAGGAGCTGTACCCACGGGACCAAGAGGATGAGACATACCAGGAGCTGTCCCAGTGGGAAGAAGATCAGACAGTCCAAGACCTGTCGCTGTGGGAAGGCGAAGGATACCACAAACTGTCTCCTTCAGAAGGAGATGGGCGAGGCCGTCCGCACAGGTACCAACGGGAAGGAGACAAGAGGGAGGCGCTGGGCAGCTCTCAGGCTGCCTCTCCTGCCCCGGGGAGTCCCACAGAGGATGAGCCGGCAGCCGCTGCTGCTGCTGGGGCTGGAGCTGCTGAGGAGGTGGAGGAGCCCCCGGAGCCTCTGGCTCCCGAGGTGGGAAAGGCACCAGGATCTCCTGCTGGCACTGAGGAGGTGCCATCGGCAGGGACAGAGAGCCCAGGCCCTGCCCCAGCCAGCCCCCGAGGCCGCAGACAGTCTCTGTGGGACTTTGTGTGGGGCATCACCTGTGAGATCGTGCGCAGGGCTTGGCTCGTGATCCAGGCATCTGGCACGCAGCCAGAGGAACAGAGGCACCTGGAGCAAAGCACGGCTGCAGAACTGGAAGCAGCACCTCCAGGACAAAGGGAAGTGAGCCCAACCTCTGCCCCACAGAGCCCCTGCTGCCCCCCCAGCCCCTCACCCAGCCCACAGGGAGCCCAGGTGCTCAGTGAGCAGCAGGAGGAGGCAGACAGGGCGTCAGTCCTGGCAGAGGAAGAGAGCAAGATTGAGCATTCTCCGTACAAAGATGAGGACCACACAGAGCTGTCCCAAGGAGAAATCAACAAATGCCAAGAAGGGTTCCAAGGGGAAGCCAGCACTGAGCCGGAGTTTTCCCAAGGAGAATCCAGTAGCTACCGGGAAGGGTCCCAAGGGGAACCCTGCACTGAGCAACAGCTACCCCAAAAAGAATACAGGATCTACCAGGAAGGGTCCCAAGGGGAACCCTGCAGTCAGCAGGAGATCTCCCTAGAAGCCGGTAGCTACCACAAGCTCTCCGATTGGGATGAACGCACTGAGGAAGAGCTGTCCCACGGGAATGTCAGTGGCTACCAGGAAGCGTCTGATTGGGAAGAGTCCATGGGCCAAGAGCTTTCTGAAGAGGAAGACTCCAATGGCCAGGAAGTGTCCAGAGGGAATGGTAGGAGGCCCTCCGTGCAGTCCAGCTGGGAAAATGACAGTGACCAAGACCTGGCACAGGACAGCTGGGAACAGAGCATCGGCGACAAGCCCTTGCTGCAGGAGGAGGATGAGTGGGATGAAGTGAGCGTCATTGAGCTCTGGGAAGAAAGCAGAGAGCAAAGACTGGCAGGGTTGGCAGGAGGCGGGCTCCCCTTGCCTGTCCCTCGCGAGGCTTGGGTTGAGCACGAGGCATCTGAGCTCTGTGCCTCGCCTCCCCATCCGGAAGCCCTGGCCCCCACGGGACACACGGCTTCTCCTGCCTTTGAGGAGCAGGTGCCGGAGGCAGGGACGCAGAGCCCGGAGGCTGCCCGGCGCTGCCACCCCAGGTTCTCAGTTTTCCGGCAGCGAACCCGGCCCCTCAGCCTGCAGCTTGGTCGCCCCAAGAAACGTACCTCCATCCTCAGGCGGGCGCTGCACAGCCTGTTCTGCTGGCCCTGCCTGGCGCCACAGCCCCAGGATTAGGGCCCGCTGCCGGCGCCAGCCCGGGCCCCGCAGGCGGCGGCTGGCCCGCAGCCTGCCCAGCGTCCTCAGGCAGCCTCACGGGCCGCCTTTGCCTGGACATGTCCCTGCAGCCTCAGCAGTCCCCGGCTGCTTTGGAGCACCCCCAGCGGGTCTCCCCGTGACCAAAGATTACTCATGTGGCCAGCCCCAAACCAGCACCCGGGGGGGACACTCGGTGCCAAGTGGCTCAGCGGTGAAGGCCGGAGACTCATCAGGCTGGGAGGACACCTTGAAAGTCATCCAGTCCCACCATCACCCTCTCCCCAAGTGCCACATCCAGACGACACTTGAACGCTTCCAGAAACAGTGACTCCACCACCTCCCGGAGCAACTTCTTCCAATGCCTGACCACTCTGTCAGGGAAAAATTCTTTCTACTATTTCATTGGAACCTCCCATGATGGAATCCAAGACCATTTCCTCTCATCCTGAATGGATCACATGCTGATCCTTTGGGATTTTGGCCATGAGGAATGGGCACAGACAGGAGGGATTGCTCCCAGGACTCCACTGCACACAGCATGACTGCACCAAAAACAATTCTTCCAAAGCAGACAGAAGTTGGGTTTAGAAGGAGAAACAGTAGCAGTAGTGAAAAAAAAAAAACCAAAACCCACCCCAAAAACCCCCACAAAACATGACCATAAAAACCTACAAAAAGAAAAATAATAGGAATAGGACTAATAATAATACGAAAAAGATGAAGAAGATAAGGAAAAGTAGTAGTAAACAGGAAAAATAATTAAGCATAAGAAGAAAGAAAAAGAAAAAGAACCAAAAATAATAGGAGTAGGAAAAAGCATAATAAGAAGAAAAAAGAATAAGAATAAAAATAAGAATAAGAATAAAAATTATTAAAGGGCTGAGAATAAGAATAAATAGAAGAATAAGAATAAGAATAAGAATAAGAATAAGAATAAGAATAATAAGAATTGGAATAAGGCAAAAAAAAAGAAAAGGAAGAATGGAATAAGAATGAGAATGATAAAAAGAATATGAAAAGGAAAAGGAAGAATAATAATAATAATAAGGAAAAGAAAAAAAAGAATAAAGAAAAGAATAGGAAAATGAATAAGAATTAAAACAAGGATAAGACAAAGAAAAAAAAGAATAGGAATGAGAATGAGAATAAGAAAATCGAATAAATTGATGTAGAAGAAGTAATAGTAGTACAAGTAAAGAAGAAAAAGTAGAAGGAAAATAGGGAGAAGAAGAAGAAGAGGAAGAAGAAAACGAAATAGTAGTACTATCAAATTATTATTATTAATTGTTATTAGTAGTACAGTAATGTCAAGTTAAAATACACATCCACACATCCTCTATAGCATCACAGAGGAGATCGTCTAGTCCAACAGATTCTCTTCTGCTCTCTTTCTCTCTCTCTTCTACCTCTTTCCTATTTCTTTCCATCTCTCTGCCTCACATTTCTTGTTAAATAAAACCCAGGTTAATGAAATCTGATGTTGTCATCATATGGTCTCATTTGCACCTCAACTTGGGCACAGGCGTCTCTCCCTAAGCCGATCGGAACCCATTCTCTGCCCAGCCTGACGTCATAGCACAGGTGCTCCAGCTCTCTGAGGCTCTCCACCGCTCTCCTCTGAACTCATTCTGGCAGCTCCAGGTCCTTCTTATGCTGGGGCCTCCAGACACAGATGTAGCGCTCCAGGTGGGGTCTCAGAAAATGGACTGGAGGGCCACAATCACCTCCCTTGACCTGCTGCTCTTCACTCCTTTCCATGCAGCCCAGCACGGGGGTGGGGCTTCCTGGGCTGGCAGCACAGATTGCTGGCTCACGCCGAGCTTCTCCTCCACCAGCACCTCCAAGTCCTTCTCCTCAGCCCCTGCCCCGCTCAACTGCCCGTCCCCCGCAAACCCCGTGCTGAGGTGGAGCTCCATCCGCTCTCTGCCTCATTGGCAAAGCCATTCAAGAGCCCCGGGGCCAAGGGCAGAGCCCTCCCTGAAGGACACCCCTCATCCCCCGCCTCCACCATGACGTGGAGCCACTGGCCACAACTCCCCGGCTGCGTCCATCTGGCCAATTCCTCTTGCCCCACACAGCCCACCCCCCAAAGCCAGGCCTCTGCAGTGCGGGGCTCGGGGTGTCGGTGCTGTGGCACCGGGCCTCACGGGGGCTCTGGGCACATCAGCGCTGTCCGAGACTGCAGTGTTCTGGGTCATGGCTTAGACATTGCTAGGAGGGAGCTTTGCCCATTATGGCAAAACTCTATAAAGAGGCTGAGACCACCCAAACCCAGCCGTCCTTCACCTGACTGCAGCTTTGGGCTGGGACTTAAGCTGCCTCACAGAACTTGGATACCATAAAGGTGACACTATTGTTCAATTACCTCTGGTCTAGGGACAAGGAAACAAGACCAAGGGAGGAGAATGGATCCACAGGAAAGCCAAACTCAGCAGCTCTCTTGGGCCAGGCTCGGCCTGGGGGAGGCCACAGCACACCGGCTCATCTGCTGAGGCCACGTTTGCACACACTCCCCCACAAGCAAGAAGGGAGGAGAGGAGAGTTTTGGGGCTGTGGCGGCAGCTCTGGTCACAGGCAGTGAGCACCCATCCTCCCTCACACAAACTGGCTCAGCTCTTAAAGCCCCCCAGCCCGGGAAGGCCACATCCACGGGACATTCCCGTGAGGGACACCTGAGCAGGTGTCATCATCCATCAAAGAGCCCCAAAGCGCTCCCCAGACTCATTGCTGAGGCTTTGCAGCAGAGCACTGCTCGTGATGCAAAGGGATGCAGCAGATGCACAGTCTGTTGCAAGAGACCGTCCCAAACTTGGCCCCGCCAAGGGAGGTACCTGGGCCTTCCCAGCCGGCCCAAGTGAATACGGATCTGCTGGACTCCTTGTTTGTGGGGGACCCTCAGCACCAAGAAGATGTGAGGGAGAGCATCCATGGGACACCATTGGGATCCACAGAGTGGTGAGGTTTTCTACTTAATCTGTGTCTGTCACTCTCTTTCTCTCCCCCCACCTCTTTTCTATTTCTATTTCTCCCTCTCTCCCTGTCTCTCATTTAGAGTTAAATAAAACCCATGCTACTGATTTTGGCACATGGTCTCATTTGCACCCTAATTCGGGCAGAGGCATTTCTGATCATTTTAATAACGGGATCAGGACATGGGGCTAGAAGCCCAGCAGTCCGGGGGCTGCTCCATGCCACTTCCAGGGGGATCAGCTGTTGAAGCGGTGCCGGGCGTGGCCCTTTGTGACACAGGCGCCTTGGGTCAGGGCCCTGGGTGATGCGGGGCATTGTGATGCCCAGAGGCCCTTGTGACACGGCAGAGCCACGCCCTGCAGGGCGTAGATAAGGGGCGCAGGGCCCTGCGTTGCCCAGTCCCAGGAGAGCCGCTTGCTCAGGAGGAAGCAGCTCCCGGGATCCCACTCTGCGTTCCAGGAGATCAGACATGGAGGAGGACAAGGTGAACCCCAACTCCCAGTCCCCCAGCCCCTTGCCCGGCTGGCTGGGAGACGAGGCCCTCAGCGGGCAGTGGCTGGGGGCAGGCGGCGGCTCAGGCCTGCCCCTGCCGGACACTGGGGAGGAGGGGGCCTTTGCCTACATGGATGAGGAGTGGGAAAGCGACACGGATGAAGAGCTTTCCCAGTATGGAGAGGTTCCCAGCCAAGAGCCTTGCCTGCGGGAAGACGTGAGAGTCCAAGAGTTTTACCAACAGCAAGAAGAAATGACAGTCCAGGAAGTTTGCCCGTGCAGAGTTGTGAGACTCCAAGAGTGGCGTCAGTGGCAGGTAGGTGCGAGAGTCCACTGGGGAGATGGCACACAGCAAGAGCTGTACCACAGGGAAGAAAGTGAGACGGTCCAGGAGCTGTACCCACGGGACCAAGAGGATGAGACATACCAGGAGCTGTCCCAGTGGGAAGAAGATCAGACAGTCCAAGACCTGTCGCTGTGGGAAGGCGAAGGATACCACAAACTGTCTCCTTCAGAAGGAGATGGGCGAGGCCGTCCGCACAGGTACCAACGGGAAGGAGACAAGAGGGAGGCGCTGGGCAGCTCTCAGGCTGCCTCTCCTGCCCCGGGGAGTCCCACAGAGGATGAGCCGGCAGCCGCTGCTGCTGCTGGGGCTGGAGCTGCTGAGGAGGTGGAGGAGCCCCCGGAGCCTCTGGCTCCCGAGGTGGGAAAGGCACCAGGATCTCCTGCTGGCACTGAGGAGGTGCCATCGGCAGGGACAGAGAGCCCAGGCCCTGCCCCAGCCAGCCCCCGAGGCCGCAGACAGTCTCTGTGGGACTTTGTGTGGGGCATCACCTGTGAGATCGTGCGCAGGGCTTGGCTCGTGATCCAGGCATCTGGCACGCAGCCAGAGGAACAGAGGGACCTGGAGCAAAGCACGGCTGCAGAACTGGAAGCAGCACCTCCAGGACAAAGGGAAGTGAGCCCAACCTCTGCCCCACAGAGCCCCTGCTGCCCCCCCAGCCCCTCACCCAGCCCACAGGGAGCCCAGGTGCTCAGTGAGCAGCAGGAGGAGGCAGACAGGGGGTCAGTCCTGGCAGAGGAAGAGAGCAAGGAGGGGGCCTTGATTTGGGAGATTGAGCATTCTCCGTACAAAGATGAGGACCACACAGAGCTGTCCCAAGGAGAAATCAACAAATGCCAAGAAGGGTTCCAAGGGGAAGCCAGCACTGAGCCGGAGTTTTCCCAAGGAGAATCCAGTAGCTACCGGGAAGGGTCCCAAGGGGAACCCTGCACTGAGCAACAGCTACCCCAAAAAGAATACAGGATCTACCAGGAAGGGTCCCAAGGGGAACCCTGCAGTCAGCAGGAGATCTCCCTAGAAGCCGGTAGCTACCACAAGCTCTCCGATTGGGATGAACGCACTGAGGAAGAGCTGTCCCACGGGAATGTCAGTGGCTACCAGGAAGCGTCTGATTGGGAAGAGTCCATGGGCCAAGAGCTTTCTGAAGAGGAAGACTCCAATGGCCAGGAAGTGTCCAGAGGGAATGGTAGGAGGCCCTCCGTGCAGTCCAGCTGGGAAAATGACAGTGACCAAGACCTGGCACAGGACAGCTGGGAACAGAGCATCGGCGACAAGCCCTTGCTGCAGGAGGAGGATGAGTGGGATGAAGTGAGCGTCATTGAGCTCTGGGAAGAAAGCAGAGAGCAAAGACTGGCAGGGTTGGCAGGAGGCGGGCTCCCCTTGCCTGTCCCTCGCGAGGCTTGGGTTGAGCACGAGGCATCTGAGCTCTGTGCCTCGCCTCCCCATCCGGAAGCCCTGGCCCCCACGGGACACACGGCTTCTCCTGCCTTTGAGGAGCAGGTGCCGGAGGCAGGGACGCAGAGCCCGGAGGCTGCCCGGCACTGCCACCCCAGGTTCTCAGTTTTCCGGCAGCGAACCCGGCCCCTCAGCCTGCAGCTTGGTCGCCCCAAGAAACGTACCTCCATCCTCAGGCGGGCGCTGCACAGCCTGTTCTGCTGGCCCTGCCTGGCGCCACAGCCCCAGGATTAGGGCCCGCTGCCGGCGCCAGCCCGGGCCCCGCAGGCGGCGGCTGGCCCGCAGCCTGCCCAGCGTCCTCAGGCAGCCTCACGGGCCGCCTTTGCCTGGACATGTCCCTGCAGCCTCAGCAGTCCCCGGCTGCTTTGGAGCACCCCCAGCGGGTCTCCCCGTGACCAAAGATTACTCATGTGGCCAGCCCCAAACCAGCACCCGCGGGGGACACTCGGTGCCAAGTGGCTCAGCGGTGAAGGCCGGAGACTCATCAGGCTGGGAGGACACCTTGAAAGTCATCCAGTCCCACCATCACCCTCTCCCCAAGTGCCACATCCAGACGACACTTGAACGCTTCCAGAAACAGTGACTCCACCACCTCCCGGAGCAACTTCTTCCAATGCCTGACCACTCTGTCAGGGAAAAATTCTTTCTACTATTTCATTGGAACCTCCCATGATGGAATCCAAGACCATTTCCTCTCATCCTGAATGGATCACATGCTGATCCTTTGGGATTTTGGCCATGAGGAATGGGCACAGACAGGAGGGATTGCTCCCAGGACTCCACTGCACACAGCATGACTGCACCAAAAACAATTCTTCCAAAGCAGACAGAAGTTGGGTTTAGAAGGAGAAACAGTAGCAGTAGTGAAAAAAAAAAACCAAAACCCACCCCAAAAACCCCCACAAAACATGACCATAAAAACCTACAAAAAGAAAAATAATAGGAATAGGACTAATAATAATACGAAGAAGATGAAGAAGATAAGGAAAAGTAGTAGTAAACAGGAAAAATAATTAAGCATAAGAAGAAAGAAAAAGAAAAAGAACCAAAAATAATAGGAGTAGGAAAAAGCATAATAAGAAGAAAAAAGAATAAGAATAAAAATAAGAATAAGAATAAAAATTATTAAAGGGCTGAGAATAAGAATAAATAGAAGAATAAGAATAAGAATAAGAATAAGAATAAGAATAAGAATAAGAATAATAAGAATTGGAATAAGGCAAAAAAAAAGAAAAGGAAGAAAGGAATAAGAATGAGAATGATAAAAAGAATATTGAATAGGAAAAGGAAGAATAATAATAATAATAAGGAAAAGAAAAAAAAGGATGAAGAAAAGAATAGGAAAATGAATAAGAATTAAAACAAGAATAAGACAAAGAAAAAAAAGAATAGGAATGAGAATGAGAATAAGAAAATCGAATAAATTGATGTAGAAGAAGTAATAGTAGTACAAGTAAAGAAGAAAAAGTAGAAGGAAAATAGGGAGAAGAAGAAGAAGAGGAAGAAGAAAACGAAATAGTAGTACTATCAAATTATTATTATTAATTGTTATTAGTAGTACAGTAATGTCAAGTTAAAATACACATCCACACATCCTCTATAGCATCACAGAGGAGATCGTCTAGTCCAACAGATTCTCTTCTGCTCTCTTTCTCTCTCTCTTCTACCTCTTTCCTATTTCTTTCCATCTCTCTGCCTCACATTTCTTGTTAAATAAAACCCAGGTTAATGAAATCTGATGTTGTCATCATATGGTCTCATTTGCACCTCAACTTGGGCACAGGCGTCTCTCCCTAAGCCGATCGGAACCCATTCTCTGCCCAGCCTGACGTCATAGCACAGGTGCTCCAGCTCTCTGAGGCTCTCCACCGCTCTCCTCTGAACTCATTCTGGCAGCTCCAGGTCCTTCTTATGCTGGGGCCTCCAGACACAGATGTAGCGCTCCAGGTGGGGTCTCAGAAAATGGACTGGAGGGCCACAATCACCTCCCTTGACCTGCTGCTCTTCACTCCTTTCCATGCAGCCCAGCACGGGGGTGGCTTCCTGGGCTGGCAGCACAGATTGCTGGCTCACGCCGAGCTTCTCCTCCACCAGCACCTCCAAGTCCTTCTCCTCAGCCCCTGCCCCGCTCAACTGCCCGTCCCCCGCAAACCCCGTGCTGAGGTGGAGCTCCATCCGCTCTCTGCCTCATTGGCAAAGCCATTCAAGAGCCCCGGGGCCAAGGGCAGAGCCCTCCCTGAAGGACACCCCTCATCCCCCGCCTCCACCATGACGTGGAGCCACTGGCCACAACTCCCCGGCTGCGTCCATCTGGCCAATTCCTCTTGCCCCGCACAGCCCACCCCCCAAAGCCAGGCCTCTGCAGTGCGGGGCTCGGGGTGTCGGTGCTGTGGCACCGGGCCTCACGGGGGCTCTGGGCACATCAGCGCTGTCCGAGACTGCAGTGTTCTGGGTCATGGCTTAGACATTGCTAGGAGGGAGCTTTGCCCATTATGGCAAAACTCTATAAAGAGGCTGAGACCACCCAAACCCAGCCGTCCTTCACCTGACTGCAGCTTTGGGCTGGGACTTAAGCTGCCTCACAGAACTTGGATACCATAAAGGTGACACTATTGTTCAATTACCTCTGGTCTAGGGACAAGGAAACAAGACCAAGGGAGGAGAATGGATCCACAGGAAAGCCAAACTCAGCAGCTCTCTTGGGCCAGGCTCGGCCTGGGGGAGGCCACAGCACACCGGCTCATCTGCTGAGGCCACGTTTGCACACACTCCCCCACAAGCAAGAAGGGAGGAGAGGAGAGTTTTGGGGCTGTGGCGGCAGCTCTGGTCACAGGCAGTGAGCACCCATCCTCCCTCACACAAACTGGCTCAGCTCTTAAAGCCCCCCAGCCCGGGAAGGCCACATCCACGGGACATTCCCGTGAGGGACACCTGAGCAGGTGTCATCATCCATCAAAGAGCCCCAAAGCGCTCCCCAGACTCATTGCTGAGGCTTTGCAGCAGAGCACTGCTCGTGATGCAAAGGGATGCAGCAGATGCACAGTCTGTTGCAAGAGACCGTCCCAAACTTGGCCCCGCCAAGGGAGGTACCTGGGCCTTCCCAGCCGGCCCAAGTGAATACGGATCTGCTGGACTCCTTGTTTGTGGGGGACCCTCAGCACCAAGAAGATGTGAGGGAGAGCATCCATGGGACACCATTGGGACCCACAGAGTGGTGAGGTTTTCTACTTAATCTGTGTCTGTCACTCTCTTTCTCTCCCCCCACCTCTTTTCTATTTCTATTTCTCCCTCTCTCCCTGTCTCTCATTTAGAGTTAAATGAAACCCATGCTACTGATTTTGGCACATGGTCTCATTTGCACCCTAATTCGGGCAGAGGCATTTCTGATCATTTTAATAACGGGATCAGGACATGGGGCTAGAAGCCCAGCAGTCCGGGGGCTGCTCCATGCCACTTCCAGGGGGATCAGCTGTTGAAGCGGTGCCGGGCGTGGCCCTTTGTGACACAGGCGCCTTGGGTCAGGGCCCTGGGTGATGCGGGGCATTGTGATGCCCAGAGGCCCTTGTGACACGGCAGAGCCATGCCCTGCAGGGGGTAGATAAGGGGCGCAGGGCCCTGCGTTGCCCAGTCCCAGGAGAGCCGCTTGCTCAGGAGGAAGCAGCTCCCGGGATCCCACTCTGCGTTCCAGGAGATCAGACATGGAGGAGGACAAGGTGAACCCCAACTCCCAGTCCCCCAGCCCCTTGCCCGGCTGGCTGGGAGACGAGGCCCTCAGCGGGCAGTGGCTGGGGGCAGGCGGCGGCTCAGGCCTGCCCCTGCCGGACACTGGGGAGGAGGGGGCCTTTGCCTACATGGATGAGGAGTGGGAAAGCGACACGGATGAAGAGCTTTCCCAGTATGGAGAGGTTCCCAGCCAAGAGCCTTGCCTGCGGGAAGACGTGAGAGTCCAAGAGTTTTACCAACAGCAAGAAGAAATGACAGTCCAGGAAGTTTGCCCGTGCAGAGTTGTGAGACTCCAAGAGTGGCGTCAGTGGCAGGTAGGTGCGAGAGTCCACTGGGGAGATGGCACACAGCAAGAGCTGTACCACAGGGAAGAAAGTGAGACGGTCCAGGAGCTGTACCCACGGGACCAAGAGGATGAGACATACCAGGAGCTGTCCCAGTGGGAAGAAGATCAGACAGTCCAAGACCTGTCGCTGTGGGAAGGCGAAGGATACCACAAACTGTCTCCTTCAGAAGGAGATGGGCGAGGCCGTCCGCACAGGTACCAACGGGAAGGAGACAAGAGGGAGGCGCTGGGCAGCTCTCAGGCTGCCTCTCCTGCCCCGGGGAGTCCCACAGAGGATGAGCCGGCAGCCGCTGCTGCTGCTGGGGCTGGAGCTGCTGAGGAGGTGGAGGAGCCCCCGGAGCCTCTGGCTCCCGAGGTGGGAAAGGCACCAGGATCTCCTGCTGGCACTGAGGAGGTGCCATCGGCAGGGACAGAGAGCCCAGGCCCTGCCCCAGCCAGCCCCCGAGGCCGCAGACAGTCTCTGTGGGACTTTGTGTGGGGCATCACCTGTGAGATCGTGCGCAGGGCTTGGCTCGTGATCCAGGCATCTGGCACGCAGCCAGAGGAACAGAGGCACCTGGAGCAAAGCACGGCTGCAGAACTGGAAGCAGCACCTCCAGGACAAAGGGAAGTGAGCCCAACCTCTGCCCCACAGAGCCCCTGCTGCCCCCCCAGCCCCTCACCCAGCCCACAGGGAGCCCAGGTGCTCAGTGAGCAGCAGGAGGAGGCAGACAGGGCGTCAGTCCTGGCAGAGGAAGAGAGCAAGATTGAGCATTCTCCGTACAAAGATGAGGACCACACAGAGCTGTCCCAAGGAGAAATCAACAAATGCCAAGAAGGGTTCCAAGGGGAAGCCAGCACTGAGCCGGAGTTTTCCCAAGGAGAATCCAGTAGCTACCGGGAAGGGTCCCAAGGGGAACCCTGCACTGAGCAACAGCTACCCCAAAAAGAATACAGGATCTACCAGGAAGGGTCCCAAGGGGAACCCTGCAGTCAGCAGGAGATCTCCCTAGAAGCCGGTAGCTACCACAAGCTCTCCGATTGGGATGAACGCACTGAGGAAGAGCTGTCCCACGGGAATGTCAGTGGCTACCAGGAAGCGTCTGATTGGGAAGAGTCCATGGGCCAAGAGCTTTCTGAAGAGGAAGACTCCAATGGCCAGGAAGTGTCCAGAGGGAATGGTAGGAGGCCCTCCGTGCAGTCCAGCTGGGAAAATGACAGTGACCAAGACCTGGCACAGGACAGCTGGGAACAGAGCATCGGCGACAAGCCCTTGCTGCAGGAGGAGGATGAGTGGGATGAAGTGAGCGTCATTGAGCTCTGGGAAGAAAGCAGAGAGCAAAGACTGGCAGGGTTGGCAGGAGGCGGGCTCCCCTTGCCTGTCCCTCGCGAGGCTTGGGTTGAGCACGAGGCATCTGAGCTCTGTGCCTCGCCTCCCCATCCGGAAGCCCTGGCCCCCACGGGACACACGGCTTCTCCTGCCTTTGAGGAGCAGGTGCCGGAGGCAGGGACGCAGAGCCCGGAGGCTGCCCGGCGCTGCCACCCCAGGTTCTCAGTTTTCCGGCAGCGAACCCGGCCCCTCAGCCTGCAGCTTGGTCGCCCCAAGAAACGTACCTCCATCCTCAGGCGGGCGCTGCACAGCCTGTTCTGCTGGCCCTGCCTGGCGCCACAGCCCCAGGATTAGGGCCCGCTGCCGGCGCCAGCCCGGGCCCCGCAGGCGGCGGCTGGCCCGCAGCCTGCCCAGCGTCCTCAGGCAGCCTCACGGGCCGCCTTTGCCTGGACATGTCCCTGCAGCCTCAGCAGTCCCCGGCTGCTTTGGAGCACCCCCAGCGGGTCTCCCCGTGACCAAAGATTACTCATGTGGCCAGCCCCAAACCAGCACCCGGGGGGGACACTCGGTGCCAAGTGGCTCAGCGGTGAAGGCCGGAGACTCATCAGGCTGGGAGGACACCTTGAAAGTCATCCAGTCCCACCATCACCCTCTCCCCAAGTGCCACATCCAGACGACACTTGAACGCTTCCAGAAACAGTGACTCCACCACCTCCCGGAGCAACTTCTTCCAATGCCTGACCACTCTGTCAGGGAAAAATTCTTTCTACTATTTCATTGGAACCTCCCATGATGGAATCCAAGACCATTTCCTCTCATCCTGAATGGATCACATGCTGATCCTTTGGGATTTTGGCCATGAGGAATGGGCACAGACAGGAGGGATTGCTCCCAGGACTCCACTGCACACAGCATGACTGCACCAAAAACAATTCTTCCAAAGCAGACAGAAGTTGGGTTTAGAAGGAGAAACAGTAGCAGTAGTGAAAAAAAAAAACCAAAACCCACCCCAAAAACCCCCACAAAACATGACCATAAAAACCTACAAAAAGAAAAATAATAGGAATAGGACTAATAATAATACGAAGAAGATGAAGAAGATAAGGAAAAGTAGTAGTAAACAGGAAAAATAATTAAGCATAAGAAGAAAGAAAAAGAAAAAGAACCAAAAATAATAGGAGTAGGAAAAAGCATAATAAGAAGAAAAAAGAATAAGAATAAAAATAAGAATAAGAATAAAAATTATTAAAGGGCTGAGAATAAGAATAAATAGAAGAATAAGAATAAGAATAAGAATAAGAATAAGAATAAGAATAAGAATAATAAGAATTGGAATAAGGCAAAAAAAAAGAAAAGGAAGAAAGGAATAAGAATGAGAATGATAAAAAGAATATTGAATAGGAAAAGGAAGAATAATAATAATAATAAGGAAAAGAAAAAAAAGGATGAAGAAAAGAATAGGAAAATGAATAAGAATTAAAACAAGGATAAGACAAAGAAAAAAAAGAATAGGAATGAGAATGAGAATAAGAAAATCGAATAAATTGATGTAGAAGAAGTAATAGTAGTACAAGTAAAGAAGAAAAAGTAGAAGGAAAATAGGGAGAAGAAGAAGAAGAGGAAGAAGAAAACGAAATAGTAGTACTATCAAATTATTATTATTAATTGTTATTAGTAGTACAGTAATGTCAAGTTAAAATACACATCCACACATCCTCTATAGCATCACAGAGGAGATCGTCTAGTCCAACAGATTCTCTTCTGCTCTCTTTCTCTCTCTCTTCTACCTCTTTCCTATTTCTTTCCATCTCTCTGCCTCACATTTCTTGTTAAATAAAACCCAGGTTAATGAAATCTGATGTTGTCATCATATGGTCTCATTTGCACCTCAACTTGGGCACAGGCGTCTCTCCCTAAGCCGATCGGAACCCATTCTCTGCCCAGCCTGACGTCATAGCACAGGTGCTCCAGCTCTCTGAGGCTCTCCACCGCTCTCCTCTGAACTCATTCTGGCAGCTCCAGGTCCTTCTTATGCTGGGGCCTCCAGACACAGATGTAGCGCTCCAGGTGGGGTCTCAGAAAATGGACTGGAGGGCCACAATCACCTCCCTTGACCTGCTGCTCTTCACTCCTTTCCATGCAGCCCAGCACGGGGGTGGCTTCCTGGGCTGGCAGCACAGATTGCTGGCTCACGCCGAGCTTCTCCTCCACCAGCACCTCCAAGTCCTTCTCCTCAGCCCCTGCCCCGCTCAACTGCCCGTCCCCCGCAAACCCCGTGCTGAGGTGGAGCTCCATCCGCTCTCTGCCTCATTGGCAAAGCCATTCAAGAGCCCCGGGGCCAAGGGCAGAGCCCTCCCTGAAGGACACCCCTCATCCCCCGCCTCCACCATGACGTGGAGCCACTGGCCACAACTCCCCGGCTGCGTCCATCTGGCCAATTCCTCTTGCCCCGCACAGCCCACCCCCCAAAGCCAGGCCTCTGCAGTGCGGGGCTCGGGGTGTCGGTGCTGTGGCACCGGGCCTCACGGGGGCTCTGGGCACATCAGCGCTGTCCGAGACTGCAGTGTTCTGGGTCATGGCTTAGACATTGCTAGGAGGGAGCTTTGCCCATTATGGCAAAACTCTATAAAGAGGCTGAGACCACCCAAACCCAGCCGTCCTTCACCTGACTGCAGCTTTGGGCTGGGACTTAAGCTGCCTCACAGAACTTGGATACCATAAAGGTGACACTATTGTTCAATTACCTCTGGTCTAGGGACAAGGAAACAAGACCAAGGGAGGAGAATGGATCCACAGGAAAGCCAAACTCAGCAGCTCTCTTGGGCCAGGCTCGGCCTGGGGGAGGCCACAGCACACCGGCTCATCTGCTGAGGCCACGTTTGCACACACTCCCCCACAAGCAAGAAGGGAGGAGAGGAGAGTTTTGGGGCTGTGGCGGCAGCTCTGGTCACAGGCAGTGAGCACCCATCCTCCCTCACACAAACTGGCTCAGCTCTTAAAGCCCCCCAGCCCGGGAAGGCCACATCCACGGGACATTCCCGTGAGGGACACCTGAGCAGGTGTCATCATCCATCAAAGAGCCCCAAAGCGCTCCCCAGACTCATTGCTGAGGCTTTGCAGCAGAGCACTGCTCGTGATGCAAAGGGATGCAGCAGATGCACAGTCTGTTGCAAGAGACCGTCCCAAACTTGGCCCCGCCAAGGGAGGTACCTGGGCCTTCCCAGCCGGCCCAAGTGAATACGGATCTGCTGGACTCCTTGTTTGTGGGGGACCCTCAGCACCAAGAAGATGTGAGGGAGAGCATCCATGGGACACCATTGGGACCCACAGAGTGGTGAGGTTTTCTACTTAATCTGTGTCTGTCACTCTCTTTCTCTCCCCCCACCTCTTTTCTATTTCTATTTCTCCCTCTCTCCCTGTCTCTCATTTAGAGTTAAATGAAACCCATGCTACTGATTTTGGCACATGGTCTCATTTGCACCCTAATTCGGGCAGAGGCATTTCTGATCATTTTAATAACGGGATCAGGACATGGGGCTAGAAGCCCAGCAGTCCGGGGGCTGCTCCATGCCACTTCCAGGGGGATCAGCTGTTGAAGCGGTGCCGGGCGTGGCCCTTTGTGACACAGGCGCCTTGGGTCAGGGCCCTGGGTGATGCGGGGCATTGTGATGCCCAGAGGCCCTTGTGACACGGCAGAGCCATGCCCTGCAGGGGGTAGATAAGGGGCGCAGGGCCCTGCGTTGCCCAGTCCCAGGAGAGCCGCTTGCTCAGGAGGAAGCAGCTCCCGGGATCCCACTCTGCGTTCCAGGAGATCAGACATGGAGGAGGACAAGGTGAACCCCAACTCCCAGTCCCCCAGCCCCTTGCCCGGCTGGCTGGGAGACGAGGCCCTCAGCGGGCAGTGGCTGGGGGCAGGCGGCGGCTCAGGCCTGCCCCTGCCGGACACTGGGGAGGAGGGGGCCTTTGCCTACATGGATGAGGAGTGGGAAAGCGACACGGATGAAGAGCTTTCCCAGTATGGAGAGGTTCCCAGCCAAGAGCCTTGCCTGCGGGAAGACGTGAGAGTCCAAGAGTTTTACCAACAGCAGGAAGAAATGACAGTCCAGGAAGTTTGCCCGTGCAGAGTTGTGAGACTCCAAGAGTGGCGTCAGTGGCAGGTAGGTGCGAGAGTCCACTGGGGAGATGGCACACAGCAAGAGCTGTACCACAGGGAAGAAAGTGAGACGGTCCAGGAGCTGTACCCACGGGACCAAGAGGATGAGACATACCAGGAGCTGTCCCAGTGGGAAGAAGATCAGACAGTCCAAGACCTGTCGCTGTGGGAAGGCGAAGGATACCACAAACTGTCTCCTTCAGAAGGAGATGGGCGAGGCCGTCCGCACAGGTACCAACGGGAAGGAGACAAGAGGGAGGCGCTGGGCAGCTCTCAGGCTGCCTCTCCTGCCCCGGGGAGTCCCACAGAGGATGAGCCGGCAGCCGCTGCTGCTGCTGGGGCTGGAGCTGCTGAGGAGGTGGAGGAGCCCCCGGAGCCTCTGGCTCCCGAGGTGGGAAAGGCACCAGGATCTCCTGCTGGCACTGAGGAGGTGCCATCGGCAGGGACAGAGAGCCCAGGCCCTGCCCCAGCCAGCCCCCGAGGCCGCAGACAGTCTCTGTGGGACTTTGTGTGGGGCATCACCTGTGAGATCGTGCGCAGGGCTTGGCTCGTGATCCAGGCATCTGGCACGCAGCCAGAGGAACAGAGGCACCTGGAGCAAAGCACGGCTGCAGAACTGGAAGCAGCACCTCCAGGACAAAGGGAAGTGAGCCCAACCTCTGCCCCACAGAGCCCCTGCTGCCCCCCCAGCCCCTCACCCAGCCCACAGGGAGCCCAGGTGCTCAGTGAGCAGCAGGAGGAGGCAGACAGGGCGTCAGTCCTGGCAGAGGAAGAGAGCAAGATTGAGCATTCTCCGTACAAAGATGAGGACCACACAGAGCTGTCCCAAGGAGAAATCAACAAATGCCAAGAAGGGTTCCAAGGGGAAGCCAGCACTGAGCCGGAGTTTTCCCAAGGAGAATCCAGTAGCTACCGGGAAGGGTCCCAAGGGGAACCCTGCACTGAGCAACAGCTACCCCAAAAAGAATACAGGATCTACCAGGAAGGGTCCCAAGGGGAACCCTGCAGTCAGCAGGAGATCTCCCTAGAAGCCGGTAGCTACCACAAGCTCTCCGATTGGGATGAACGCACTGAGGAAGAGCTGTCCCACGGGAATGTCAGTGGCTACCAGGAAGCGTCTGATTGGGAAGAGTCCATGGGCCAAGAGCTTTCTGAAGAGGAAGACTCCAATGGCCAGGAAGTGTCCAGAGGGAATGGTAGGAGGCCCTCCGTGCAGTCCAGCTGGGAAAATGACAGTGACCAAGACCTGGCACAGGACAGCTGGGAACAGAGCATCGGCGACAAGCCCTTGCTGCAGGAGGAGGATGAGTGGGATGAAGTGAGCGTCATTGAGCTCTGGGAAGAAAGCAGAGAGCAAAGACTGGCAGGGTTGGCAGGAGGCGGGCTCCCCTTGCCTGTCCCTCGCGAGGCTTGGGTTGAGCACGAGGCATCTGAGCTCTGTGCCTCGCCTCCCCATCCGGAAGCCCTGGCCCCCACGGGACACACGGCTTCTCCTGCCTTTGAGGAGCAGGTGCCGGAGGCAGGGACGCAGAGCCCGGAGGCTGCCCGGCGCTGCCACCCCAGGTTCTCAGTTTTCCGGCAGCGAACCCGGCCCCTCAGCCTGCAGCTTGGTCGCCCCAAGAAACGTACCTCCATCCTCAGGCGGGCGCTGCACAGCCTGTTCTGCTGGCCCTGCCTGGCGCCACAGCCCCAGGATTAGGGCCCGCTGCCGGCGCCAGCCCGGGCCCCGCAGGCGGCGGCTGGCCCGCAGCCTGCCCAGCGTCCTCAGGCAGCCTCACGGGCCGCCTTTGCCTGGACATGTCCCTGCAGCCTCAGCAGTCCCCGGCTGCTTTGGAGCACCCCCAGCGGGTCTCCCCGTGACCAAAGATTACTCATGTGGCCAGCCCCAAACCAGCACCCGGGGGGGACACTCGGTGCCAAGTGGCTCAGCGGTGAAGGCCGGAGACTCATCAGGCTGGGAGGACACCTTGAAAGTCATCCAGTCCCACCATCACCCTCTCCCCAAGTGCCACATCCAGACGACACTTGAACGCTTCCAGAAACAGTGACTCCACCACCTCCCGGAGCAACTTCTTCCAATGCCTGACCACTCTGTCAGGGAAAAATTCTTTCTACTATTTCATTGGAACCTCCCATGATGGAATCCAAGACCATTTCCTCTCATCCTGAATGGATCACATGCTGATCCTTTGGGATTTTGGCCATGAGGAATGGGCACAGACAGGAGGGATTGCTCCCAGGACTCCACTGCACACAGCATGACTGCACCAAAAACAATTCTTCCAAAGCAGACAGAAGTTGGGTTTAGAAGGAGAAACAGTAGCAGTAGTGAAAAAAAAAAACCAAAACCCACCCCAAAAACCCCCACAAAACATGACCATAAAAACCTACAAAAAGAAAAATAATAGGAATAGGACTAATAATAATACGAAGAAGATGAAGAAGATAAGGAAAAGTAGTAGTAAACAGGAAAAATAATTAAGCATAAGAAGAAAGAAAAAGAAAAAGAACCAAAAATAATAGGAGTAGGAAAAAGCATAATAAGAAGAAAAAAGAATAAGAATAAAAATAAGAATAAGAATAAAAATTATTAAAGGGCTGAGAATAAGAATAAATAGAAGAATAAGAATAAGAATAAGAATAAGAATAAGAATAAGAATAAGAATAATAAGAATTGGAATAAGGCAAAAAAAAAGAAAAGGAAGAAAGGAATAAGAATGAGAATGATAAAAAGAATATTGAATAGGAAAAGGAAGAATAATAATAATAATAAGGAAAAGAAAAAAAAGGATAAAGAAAAGAATAGGAAAATGAATAAGAATTAAAACAAGGATAAGACAAAGAAAAAAAAGAATAGGAATGAGAATGAGAATAAGAAAATCGAATAAATTGATGTAGAAGAAGTAATAGTAGTACAAGTAAAGAAGAAAAAGTAGAAGGAAAATAGGGAGAAGAAGAAGAAGAGGAAGAAGAAAACGAAATAGTAGTACTATCAAATTATTATTATTAATTGTTATTAGTAGTACAGTAATGTCAAGTTAAAATACACATCCACACATCCTCTATAGCATCACAGAGGAGATCGTCTAGTCCAACAGATTCTCTTCTGCTCTCTTTCTCTTCTACCTCTTTCCTATTTCTTTCCATCTCTCTGCCTCACATTTCTTGTTAAATAAAACCCAGGTTAATGAAATCTGATGTTGTCATCATATGGTCTCATTTGCACCTCAACTTGGGCACAGGCGTCTCTCCCTAAGCCGATCGGAACCCATTCTCTGCCCAGCCTGACGTCATAGCACAGGTGCTCCAGCTCTCTGAGGCTCTCCACCGCTCTCCTCTGAACTCATTCTGGCAGCTCCAGGTCCTTCTTATGCTGGGGCCTCCAGACACAGATGTAGCGCTCCAGGTGGGGTCTCAGAAAATGGACTGGAGGGCCACAATCACCTCCCTTGACCTGCTGCTCTTCACTCCTTTCCATGCAGCCCAGCACGGGGGTGGCTTCCTGGGCTGGCAGCACAGATTGCTGGCTCACGCCGAGCTTCTCCTCCACCAGCACCTCCAAGTCCTTCTCCTCAGCCCCTGCCCCGCTCAACTGCCCGTCCCCCGCAAACCCCGTGCTGAGGTGGAGCTCCATCCGCTCTCTGCCTCATTGGCAAAGCCATTCAAGAGCCCCGGGGCCAAGGGCAGAGCCCTCCCTGAAGGACACCCCTCATCCCCCGCCTCCACCATGACGTGGAGCCACTGGCCACAACTCCCCGGCTGCGTCCATCTGGCCAATTCCTCTTGCCCCGCACAGCCCACCCCCCAAAGCCAGGCCTCTGCAGTGCGGGGCTCGGGGTGTCGGTGCTGTGGCACCGGGCCTCACGGGGGCTCTGGGCACATCAGCGCTGTCCGAGACTGCAGTGTTCTGGGTCATGGCTTAGACATTGCTAGGAGGGAGCTTTGCCCATTATGGCAAAACTCTATAAAGAGGCTGAGACCACCCAAACCCAGCCGTCCTTCACCTGACTGCAGCTTTGGGCTGGGACTTAAGCTGCCTCACAGAACTTGGATACCATAAAGGTGACACTATTGTTCAATTACCTCTGGTCTAGGGACAAGGAAACAAGACCAAGGGAGGAGAATGGATCCACAGGAAAGCCAAACTCAGCAGCTCTCTTGGGCCAGGCTCGGCCTGGGGGAGGCCACAGCACACCGGCTCATCTGCTGAGGCCACGTTTGCACACACTCCCCCACAAGCAAGAAGGGAGGAGAGGAGAGTTTTGGGGCTGTGGCGGCAGCTCTGGTCACAGGCAGTGAGCACCCATCCTCCCTCACACAAACTGGCTCAGCTCTTAAAGCCCCCCAGCCCGGGAAGGCCACATCCACGGGACATTCCCGTGAGGGACACCTGAGCAGGTGTCATCATCCATCAAAGAGCCCCAAAGCGCTCCCCAGACTCATTGCTGAGGCTTTGCAGCAGAGCACTGCTCGTGATGCAAAGGGATGCAGCAGATGCACAGTCTGTTGCAAGAGACCGTCCCAAACTTGGCCCCGCCAAGGGAGGTACCTGGGCCTTCCCAGCCGGCCCAAGTGAATACGGATCTGCTGGACTCCTTGTTTGTGGGGGACCCTCAGCACCAAGAAGATGTGAGGGAGAGCATCCATGGGACACCATTGGGACCCACAGAGTGGTGAGGTTTTCTACTTAATCTGTGTCTGTCACTCTCTTTCTCTCCCCCCACCTCTTTTCTATTTCTATTTCTCCCTCTCTCCCTGTCTCTCATTTAGAGTTAAATGAAACCCATGCTACTGATTTTGGCACATGGTCTCATTTGCACCCTAATTCGGGCAGAGGCATTTCTGATCATTTTAATAACGGGATCAGGACATGGGGCTAGAAGCCCAGCAGTCCGGGGGCTGCTCCATGCCACTTCCAGGGGGATCAGCTGTTGAAGCGGTGCCGGGCGTGGCCCTTTGTGACACAGGCGCCTTGGGTCAGGGCCCTGGGTGATGCGGGGCATTGTGATGCCCAGAGGCCCTTGTGACACGGCAGAGCCACGCCCTGCAGGGGGTAGATAAGGGGCGCAGGGCCCTGCGTTGCCCAGTCCCAGGAGAGCCGCTTGCTCAGGAGGAAGCAGCTCCCGGGATCCCACTCTGCGTTCCAGGAGATCAGACATGGAGGAGGACAAGGTGAACCCCAACTCCCAGTCCCCCAGCCCCTTGCCCGGCTGGCTGGGAGACGAGGCCCTCAGCGGGCAGTGGCTGGGGGCAGGCGGCGGCTCAGGCCTGCCCCTGCCGGACACTGGGGAGGAGGGGGCCTTTGCCTACATGGATGAGGAGTGGGAAAGCGACACGGATGAAGAGCTTTCCCAGTATGGAGAGGTTCCCAGCCAAGAGCCTTGCCTGCGGGAAGACGTGAGAGTCCAAGAGTTTTACCAACAGCAGGAAGAAATGACAGTCCAGGAAGTTTGCCCGTGCAGAGTTGTGAGACTCCAAGAGTGGCGTCAGTGGCAGGTAGGTGCGAGAGTCCACTGGGGAGATGGCACACAGCAAGAGCTGTACCACAGGGAAGAAAGTGAGACGGTCCAGGAGCTGTACCCACGGGACCAAGAGGATGAGACATACCAGGAGCTGTCCCAGTGGGAAGAAGATCAGACAGTCCAAGACCTGTCGCTGTGGGAAGGCGAAGGATACCACAAACTGTCTCCTTCAGAAGGAGATGGGCGAGGCCGTCCGCACAGGTACCAACGGGAAGGAGACAAGAGGGAGGCGCTGGGCAGCTCTCAGGCTGCCTCTCCTGCCCCGGGGAGTCCCACAGAGGATGAGCCGGCAGCCGCTGCTGCTGCTGGGGCTGGAGCTGCTGAGGAGGTGGAGGAGCCCCCGGAGCCTCTGGCTCCCGAGGTGGGAAAGGCACCAGGATCTCCTGCTGGCACTGAGGAGGTGCCATCGGCAGGGACAGAGAGCCCAGGCCCTGCCCCAGCCAGCCCCCGAGGCCGCAGACAGTCTCTGTGGGACTTTGTGTGGGGCATCACCTGTGAGATCGTGCGCAGGGCTTGGCTCGTGATCCAGGCATCTGGCACGCAGCCAGAGGAACAGAGGCACCTGGAGCAAAGCACGGCTGCAGAACTGGAAGCAGCACCTCCAGGACAAAGGGAAGTGAGCCCAACCTCTGCCCCACAGAGCCCCTGCTGCCCCCCCAGCCCCTCACCCAGCCCACAGGGAGCCCAGGTGCTCAGTGAGCAGCAGGAGGAGGCAGACAGGGCGTCAGTCCTGGCAGAGGAAGAGAGCAAGATTGAGCATTCTCCGTACAAAGATGAGGACCACACAGAGCTGTCCCAAGGAGAAATCAACAAATGCCAAGAAGGGTTCCAAGGGGAAGCCAGCACTGAGCCGGAGTTTTCCCAAGGAGAATCCAGTAGCTACCGGGAAGGGTCCCAAGGGGAACCCTGCACTGAGCAACAGCTACCCCAAAAAGAATACAGGATCTACCAGGAAGGGTCCCAAGGGGAACCCTGCAGTCAGCAGGAGATCTCCCTAGAAGCCGGTAGCTACCACAAGCTCTCCGATTGGGATGAACGCACTGAGGAAGAGCTGTCCCACGGGAATGTCAGTGGCTACCAGGAAGCGTCTGATTGGGAAGAGTCCATGGGCCAAGAGCTTTCTGAAGAGGAAGACTCCAATGGCCAGGAAGTGTCCAGAGGGAATGGTAGGAGGCCCTCCGTGCAGTCCAGCTGGGAAAATGACAGTGACCAAGACCTGGCACAGGACAGCTGGGAACAGAGCATCGGCGACAAGCCCTTGCTGCAGGAGGAGGATGAGTGGGATGAAGTGAGCGTCATTGAGCTCTGGGAAGAAAGCAGAGAGCAAAGACTGGCAGGGTTGGCAGGAGGCGGGCTCCCCTTGCCTGTCCCTCGCGAGGCTTGGGTTGAGCACGAGGCATCTGAGCTCTGTGCCTCGCCTCCCCATCCGGAAGCCCTGGCCCCCACGGGACACACGGCTTCTCCTGCCTTTGAGGAGCAGGTGCCGGAGGCAGGGACGCAGAGCCCGGAGGCTGCCCGGCGCTGCCACCCCAGGTTCTCAGTTTTCCGGCAGCGAACCCGGCCCCTCAGCCTGCAGCTTGGTCGCCCCAAGAAACGTACCTCCATCCTCAGGCGGGCGCTGCACAGCCTGTTCTGCTGGCCCTGCCTGGCGCCACAGCCCCAGGATTAGGGCCCGCTGCCGGCGCCAGCCCGGGCCCCGCAGGCGGCGGCTGGCCCGCAGCCTGCCCAGCGTCCTCAGGCAGCCTCACGGGCCGCCTTTGCCTGGACATGTCCCTGCAGCCTCAGCAGTCCCCGGCTGCTTTGGAGCACCCCCAGCGGGTCTCCCCGTGACCAAAGATTACTCATGTGGCCAGCCCCAAACCAGCACCCGGGGGGGACACTCGGTGCCAAGTGGCTCAGCGGTGAAGGCCGGAGACTCATCAGGCTGGGAGGACACCTTGAAAGTCATCCAGTCCCACCATCACCCTCTCCCCAAGTGCCACATCCAGACGACACTTGAACGCTTCCAGAAACAGTGACTCCACCACCTCCCGGAGCAACTTCTTCCAATGCCTGACCACTCTGTCAGGGAAAAATTCTTTCTACTATTTCATTGGAACCTCCCATGATGGAATCCAAGACCATTTCCTCTCATCCTGAATGGATCACATGCTGATCCTTTGGGATTTTGGCCATGAGGAATGGGCACAGACAGGAGGGATTGCTCCCAGGACTCCACTGCACACAGCATGACTGCACCAAAAACAATTCTTCCAAAGCAGACAGAAGTTGGGTTTAGAAGGAGAAACAGTAGCAGTAGTGAAAAAAAAAAAACCAAAACCCACCCCAAAAACCCCCACAAAACATGACCATAAAAACCTACAAAAAGAAAAATAATAGGAATAGGACTAATAATAATACGAAGAAGATGAAGAAGATAAGGAAAAGTAGTAGTAAACAGGAAAAATAATTAAGCATAAGAAGAAAGAAAAAGAAAAAGAACCAAAAATAATAGGAGTAGGAAAAAGCATAATAAGAAGAAAAAAGAATAAGAATAAAAATAAGAATAAGAATAAAAATTATTAAAGGGCTGAGAATAAGAATAAATAGAAGAATAAGAATAAGAATAAGAATAAGAATAAGAATAAGAATAAGAATAAGAATAATAAGAATTGGAATAAGGCAAAAAAAAAGAAAAGGAAGAATGGAATAAGAATGAGAATGATAAAAAGAATATGAAAAGGAAAAGGAAGAATAATAATAATAATAAGGAAAAGAAAAAAAAGAATAAAGAAAAGAATAGGAAAATGAATAAGAATTAAAACAAGGATAAGACAAAGAAAAAAAAGAATAGGAATGAGAATGAGAATAAGAAAATCGAATAAATTGATGTAGAAGAAGTAATAGTAGTACAAGTAAAGAAGAAAAAGTAGAAGGAAAATAGGGAGAAGAAGAAGAAGAGGAAGAAGAAAACGAAATAGTAGTACTATCAAATTATTATTATTAATTGTTATTAGTAGTACAGTAATGTCAAGTTAAAATACACATCCACACATCCTCTATAGCATCACAGAGGAGATCGTCTAGTCCAACAGATTCTCTTCTGCTCTCTTTCTCTCTCTCTTCTACCTCTTTCCTATTTCTTTCCATCTCTCTGCCTCACATTTCTTGTTAAATAAAACCCAGGTTAATGAAATCTGATGTTGTCATCATATGGTCTCATTTGCACCTCAACTTGGGCACAGGCGTCTCTCCCTAAGCCGATCGGAACCCATTCTCTGCCCAGCCTGACGTCATAGCACAGGTGCTCCAGCTCTCTGAGGCTCTCCACCGCTCTCCTCTGAACTCATTCTGGCAGCTCCAGGTCCTTCTTATGCTGGGGCCTCCAGACACAGATGTAGCGCTCCAGGTGGGGTCTCAGAAAATGGACTGGAGGGCCACAATCACCTCCCTTGACCTGCTGCTCTTCACTCCTTTCCATGCAGCCCAGCACGGGGGTGGGGCTTCCTGGGCTGGCAGCACAGATTGCTGGCTCACGCCGAGCTTCTCCTCCACCAGCACCTCCAAGTCCTTCTCCTCAGCCCCTGCCCCGCTCAACTGCCCGTCCCCCGCAAACCCCGTGCTGAGGTGGAGCTCCATCCGCTCTCTGCCTCATTGGCAAAGCCATTCAAGAGCCCCGGGGCCAAGGGCAGAGCCCTCCCTGAAGGACACCCCTCATCCCCCGCCTCCACCATGACGTGGAGCCACTGGCCACAACTCCCCGGCTGCGTCCATCTGGCCAATTCCTCTTGCCCCACACAGCCCACCCCCCAAAGCCAGGCCTCTGCAGTGCGGGGCTCGGGGTGTCGGTGCTGTGGCACCGGGCCTCACGGGGGCTCTGGGCACATCAGCGCTGTCCGAGACTGCAGTGTTCTGGGTCATGGCTTAGACATTGCTAGGAGGGAGCTTTGCCCATTATGGCAAAACTCTATAAAGAGGCTGAGACCACCCAAACCCAGCCGTCCTTCACCTGACTGCAGCTTTGGGCTGGGACTTAAGCTGCCTCACAGAACTTGGATACCATAAAGGTGACACTATTGTTCAATTACCTCTGGTCTAGGGACAAGGAAACAAGACCAAGGGAGGAGAATGGATCCACAGGAAAGCCAAACTCAGCAGCTCTCTTGGGCCAGGCTCGGCCTGGGGGAGGCCACAGCACACCGGCTCATCTGCTGAGGCCACGTTTGCACACACTCCCCCACAAGCAAGAAGGGAGGAGAGGAGAGTTTTGGGGCTGTGGCGGCAGCTCTGGTCACAGGCAGTGAGCACCCATCCTCCCTCACACAAACTGGCTCAGCTCTTAAAGCCCCCCAGCCCGGGAAGGCCACATCCACGGGACATTCCCGTGAGGGACACCTGAGCAGGTGTCATCATCCATCAAAGAGCCCCAAAGCGCTCCCCAGACTCATTGCTGAGGCTTTGCAGCAGAGCACTGCTCGTGATGCAAAGGGATGCAGCAGATGCACAGTCTGTTGCAAGAGACCGTCCCAAACTTGGCCCCGCCAAGGGAGGTACCTGGGCCTTCCCAGCCGGCCCAAGTGAATACGGATCTGCTGGACTCCTTGTTTGTGGGGGACCCTCAGCACCAAGAAGATGTGAGGGAGAGCATCCATGGGACACCATTGGGATCCACAGAGTGGTGAGGTTTTCTACTTAATCTGTGTCTGTCACTCTCTTTCTCTCCCCCCACCTCTTTTCTATTTCTATTTCTCCCTCTCTCCCTGTCTCTCATTTAGAGTTAAATAAAACCCATGCTACTGATTTTGGCACATGGTCTCATTTGCACCCTAATTCGGGCAGAGGCATTTCTGATCATTTTAATAACGGGATCAGGACATGGGGCTAGAAGCCCAGCAGTCCGGGGGCTGCTCCATGCCACTTCCAGGGGGATCAGCTGTTGAAGCGGTGCCGGGCGTGGCCCTTTGTGACACAGGCGCCTTGGGTCAGGGCCCTGGGTGATGCGGGGCATTGTGATGCCCAGAGGCCCTTGTGACACGGCAGAGCCACGCCCTGCAGGGCGTAGATAAGGGGCGCAGGGCCCTGCGTTGCCCAGTCCCAGGAGAGCCGCTTGCTCAGGAGGAAGCAGCTCCCGGGATCCCACTCTGCGTTCCAGGAGATCAGACATGGAGGAGGACAAGGTGAACCCCAACTCCCAGTCCCCCAGCCCCTTGCCCGGCTGGCTGGGAGACGAGGCCCTCAGCGGGCAGTAGCTGGGGGCAGGCGGCGGCTCAGGCCTGCCCCTGCCGGACACTGGGGAGGAGGGGGCCTTTGCCTACATGGATGAGGAGTGGGAAAGCGACACGGATGAAGAGCTTTCCCAGTATGGAGAGGTTCCCAGCCAAGAGCCTTGCCTGCGGGAAGACGTGAGAGTCCAAGAGTTTTACCAACAGCAAGAAGAAATGACAGTCCAGGAAGTTTGCCCGTGCAGAGTTGTGAGACTCCAAGAGTGGCGTCAGTGGCAGGTAGGTGCGAGAGTCCACTGGGGAGATGGCACACAGCAAGAGCTGTACCACAGGGAAGAAAGTGAGACGGTCCAGGAGCTGTACCCACGGGACCAAGAGGATGAGACATACCAGGAGCTGTCCCAGTGGGAAGAAGATCAGACAGTCCAAGACCTGTCGCTGTGGGAAGGCGAAGGATACCACAAACTGTCTCCTTCAGAAGGAGATGGGCGAGGCCGTCCGCACAGGTACCAACGGGAAGGAGACAAGAGGGAGGCGCTGGGCAGCTCTCAGGCTGCCTCTCCTGCCCCGGGGAGTCCCACAGAGGATGAGCCGGCAGCCGCTGCTGCTGCTGGGGCTGGAGCTGCTGAGGAGGTGGAGGAGCCCCCGGAGCCTCTGGCTCCCGAGGTGGGAAAGGCACCAGGATCTCCTGCTGGCACTGAGGAGGTGCCATCGGCAGGGACAGAGAGCCCAGGCCCTGCCCCAGCCAGCCCCCGAGGCCGCAGACAGTCTCTGTGGGACTTTGTGTGGGGCATCACCTGTGAGATCGTGCGCAGGGCTTGGCTCGTGATCCAGGCATCTGGCACGCAGCCAGAGGAACAGAGGGACCTGGAGCAAAGCACGGCTGCAGAACTGGAAGCAGCACCTCCAGGACAAAGGGAAGTGAGCCCAACCTCTGCCCCACAGAGCCCCTGCTGCCCCCCCAGCCCCTCACCCAGCCCACAGGGAGCCCAGGTGCTCAGTGAGCAGCAGGAGGAGGCAGACAGGGCGTCAGTCCTGGCAGAGGAAGAGAGCAAGGAGGGGGCCTTGATTTGGGAGATTGAGCATTCTCCGTACAAAGATGAGGACCACACAGAGCTGTCCCAAGGAGAAATCAACAAATGCCAAGAAGGGTTCCAAGGGGAAGCCAGCACTGAGCCGGAGTTTTCCCAAGGAGAATCCAGTAGCTACCGGGAAGGGTCCCAAGGGGAACCCTGCACTGAGCAACAGCTACCCCAAAAAGAATACAGGATCTACCAGGAAGGGTCCCAAGGGGAACCCTGCAGTCAGCAGGAGATCTCCCTAGAAGCCGGTAGCTACCACAAGCTCTCCGATTGGGATGAACGCACTGAGGAAGAGCTGTCCCACGGGAATGTCAGTGGCTACCAGGAAGCGTCTGATTGGGAAGAGTCCATGGGCCAAGAGCTTTCTGAAGAGGAAGACTCCAATGGCCAGGAAGTGTCCAGAGGGAATGGTAGGAGGCCCTCCGTGCAGTCCAGCTGGGAAAATGACAGTGACCAAGACCTGGCACAGGACAGCTGGGAACAGAGCATCGGCGACAAGCCCTTGCTGCAGGAGGAGGATGAGTGGGATGAAGTGAGCGTCATTGAGCTCTGGGAAGAAAGCAGAGAGCAAAGACTGGCAGGGTTGGCAGGAGGCGGGCTCCCCTTGCCTGTCCCTCGCGAGGCTTGGGTTGAGCACGAGGCATCTGAGCTCTGTGCCTCGCCTCCCCATCCGGAAGCCCTGGCCCCCACGGGACACACGGCTTCTCCTGCCTTTGAGGAGCAGGTGCCGGAGGCAGGGACGCAGAGCCCGGAGGCTGCCCGGCGCTGCCACCCCAGGTTCTCAGTTTTCCGGCAGCGAACCCGGCCCCTCAGCCTGCAGCTTGGTCGCCCCAAGAAACGTACCTCCATCCTCAGGCGGGCGCTGCACAGCCTGTTCTGCTGGCCCTGCCTGGCGCCACAGCCCCAGGATTAGGGCCCGCTGCCGGCGCCAGCCCGGGCCCCGCAGGCGGCGGCTGGCCCGCAGCCTGCCCAGCGTCCTCAGGCAGCCTCACGGGCCGCCTTTGCCTGGACATGTCCCTGCAGCCTCAGCAGTCCCCGGCTGCTTTGGAGCACCCCCAGCGGGTCTCCCCGTGACCAAAGATTACTCATGTGGCCAGCCCCAAACCAGCACCCGCGGGGGACACTCGGTGCCAAGTGGCTCAGCGGTGAAGGCCGGAGACTCATCAGGCTGGGAGGACACCTTGAAAGTCATCCAGTCCCACCATCACCCTCTCCCCAAGTGCCACATCCAGACGACACTTGAACGCTTCCAGAAACAGTGACTCCACCACCTCCCGGAGCAACTTCTTCCAATGCCTGACCACTCTGTCAGGGAAAAATTCTTTCTACTATTTCATTGGAACCTCCCATGATGGAATCCAAGACCATTTCCTCTCATCCTGAATGGATCACATGCTGATCCTTTGGGATTTTGGCCATGAGGAATGGGCACAGACAGGAGGGATTGCTCCCAGGACTCCACTGCACACAGCATGACTGCACCAAAAACAATTCTTCCAAAGCAGACAGAAGTTGGGTTTAGAAGGAGAAACAGTAGCAGTAGTGAAAAAAAAAAACCAAAACCCACCCCAAAAACCCCCACAAAACATGACCATAAAAACCTACAAAAAGAAAAATAATAGGAATAGGACTAATAATAATACGAAGAAGATGAAGAAGATAAGGAAAAGTAGTAGTAAACAGGAAAAATAATTAAGCATAAGAAGAAAGAAAAAGAAAAAGAACCAAAAATAATAGGAGTAGGAAAAAGCATAATAAGAAGAAAAAAGAATAAGAATAAAAATAAGAATAAGAATAAAAATTATTAAAGGGCTGAGAATAAGAATAAATAGAAGAATAAGAATAAGAATAAGAATAAGAATAAGAATAAGAATAAGAATAAGAAGAATTGGAATAAGGCAAAAAAAAAGAAAAGGAAGAAAGGAATAAGAATGAGAATGATAAAAAGAATATTGAATAGGAAAAGGAAGAATAATAATAATAATAAGGAAAAGAAAAAAAAGGATGAAGAAAAGAATAGGAAAATGAATAAGAATTAAAACAAGAATAAGACAAAGAAAAAAAAGAATAGGAATGAGAATGAGAATAAGAAAATCGAATAAATTGATGTAGAAGAAGTAATAGTAGTACAAGTAAAGAAGAAAAAGTAGAAGGAAAATAGGGAGAAGAAGAAGAAGAGGAAGAAGAAAACGAAATAGTAGTACTATCAAATTATTATTATTAATTGTTATTAGTAGTACAGTAATGTCAAGTTAAAATACACATCCACACATCCTCTATAGCATCACAGAGGAGATCGTCTAGTCCAACAGATTCTCTTCTGCTCTCTTTCTCTCTCTCTTCTACCTCTTTCCTATTTCTTTCCATCTCTCTGCCTCACATTTCTTGTTAAATAAAACCCAGGTTAATGAAATCTGATGTTGTCATCATATGGTCTCATTTGCACCTCAACTTGGGCACAGGCGTCTCTCCCTAAGCCGATCGGAACCCATTCTCTGCCCAGCCTGACGTCATAGCACAGGTGCTCCAGCTCTCTGAGGCTCTCCACCGCTCTCCTCTGAACTCATTCTGGCAGCTCCAGGTCCTTCTTATGCTGGGGCCTCCAGACACAGATGTAGCGCTCCAGGTGGGGTCTCAGAAAATGGACTGGAGGGCCACAATCACCTCCCTTGACCTGCTGCTCTTCACTCCTTTCCATGCAGCCCAGCACGGGGGTGGCTTCCTGGGCTGGCAGCACAGATTGCTGGCTCACGCCGAGCTTCTCCTCCACCAGCACCTCCAAGTCCTTCTCCTCAGCCCCTGCCCCGCTCAACTGCCCGTCCCCCGCAAACCCCGTGCTGAGGTGGAGCTCCATCCGCTCTCTGCCTCATTGGCAAAGCCATTCAAGAGCCCCGGGGCCAAGGGCAGAGCCCTCCCTGAAGGACACCCCTCATCCCCCGCCTCCACCATGACGTGGAGCCACTGGCCACAACTCCCCGGCTGCGTCCATCTGGCCAATTCCTCTTGCCCCGCACAGCCCACCCCCCAAAGCCAGGCCTCTGCAGTGCGGGGCTCGGGGTGTCGGTGCTGTGGCACCGGGCCTCACGGGGGCTCTGGGCACATCAGCGCTGTCCGAGACTGCAGTGTTCTGGGTCATGGCTTAGACATTGCTAGGAGGGAGCTTTGCCCATTATGGCAAAACTCTATAAAGAGGCTGAGACCACCCAAACCCAGCCGTCCTTCACCTGACTGCAGCTTTGGGCTGGGACTTAAGCTGCCTCACAGAACTTGGATACCATAAAGGTGACACTATTGTTCAATTACCTCTGGTCTAGGGACAAGGAAACAAGACCAAGGGAGGAGAATGGATCCACAGGAAAGCCAAACTCAGCAGCTCTCTTGGGCCAGGCTCGGCCTGGGGGAGGCCACAGCACACCGGCTCATCTGCTGAGGCCACGTTTGCACACACTCCCCCACAAGCAAGAAGGGAGGAGAGGAGAGTTTTGGGGCTGTGGCGGCAGCTCTGGTCACAGGCAGTGAGCACCCATCCTCCCTCACACAAACTGGCTCAGCTCTTAAAGCCCCCCAGCCCGGGAAGGCCACATCCACGGGACATTCCCGTGAGGGACACCTGAGCAGGTGTCATCATCCATCAAAGAGCCCCAAAGCGCTCCCCAGACTCATTGCTGAGGCTTTGCAGCAGAGCACTGCTCGTGATGCAAAGGGATGCAGCAGATGCACAGTCTGTTGCAAGAGACCGTCCCAAACTTGGCCCCGCCAAGGGAGGTACCTGGGCCTTCCCAGCCGGCCCAAGTGAATACGGATCTGCTGGACTCCTTGTTTGTGGGGGACCCTCAGCACCAAGAAGATGTGAGGGAGAGCATCCATGGGACACCATTGGGACCCACAGAGTGGTGAGGTTTTCTACTTAATCTGTGTCTGTCACTCTCTTTCTCTCCCCCCACCTCTTTTCTATTTCTATTTCTCCCTCTCTCCCTGTCTCTCATTTAGAGTTAAATGAAACCCATGCTACTGATTTTGGCACATGGTCTCATTTGCACCCTAATTCGGGCAGAGGCATTTCTGATCATTTTAATAATGGGATCAGGACATGGGGCTAGAAGCCCAGCAGTCCGGGGGCTGCTCCATGCCACTTCCAGGGGGATCAGCTGTTGAAGCGGTGCCGGGCGTGGCCCTTTGTGACACAGGCGCCTTGGGTCAGGGCCCTGGGTGATGCGGGGCATTGTGATGCCCAGAGGCCCTTGTGACACGGCAGAGCCACGCCCTGCAGGGGGTAGATAAGGGGCGCAGGGCCCTGCGTTGCCCAGTCCCAGGAGAGCCGCTTGCTCAGGAGGAAGCAGCTCCCGGGATCCCACTCTGCGTTCCAGGAGATCAGACATGGAGGAGGACAAGGTGAACCCCAACTCCCAGTCCCCCAGCCCCTTGCCCGGCTGGCTGGGAGACGAGGCCCTCAGCGGGCAGTGGCTGGGGGCAGGCGGCGGCTCAGGCCTGCCCCTGCCGGACACTGGGGAGGAGGGGGCCTTTGCCTACATGGATGAGGAGTGGGAAAGCGACACGGATGAAGAGCTTTCCCAGTATGGAGAGGTTCCCAGCCAAGAGCCTTGCCTGCGGGAAGACGTGAGAGTCCAAGAGTTTTACCAACAGCAGGAAGAAATGACAGTCCAGGAAGTTTGCCCGTGCAGAGTTGTGAGACTCCAAGAGTGGCGTCAGTGGCAGGTAGGTGCGAGAGTCCACTGGGGAGATGGCACACAGCAAGAGCTGTACCACAGGGAAGAAAGTGAGACGGTCCAGGAGCTGTACCCACGGGACCAAGAGGATGAGACATACCAGGAGCTGTCCCAGTGGGAAGAAGATCAGACAGTCCAAGACCTGTCGCTGTGGGAAGGCGAAGGATACCACAAACTGTCTCCTTCAGAAGGAGATGGGCGAGGCCGTCCGCACAGGTACCAACGGGAAGGAGACAAGAGGGAGGCGCTGGGCAGCTCTCAGGCTGCCTCTCCTGCCCCGGGGAGTCCCACAGAGGATGAGCCGGCAGCCGCTGCTGCTGCTGGGGCTGGAGCTGCTGAGGAGGTGGAGGAGCCCCCGGAGCCTCTGGCTCCCGAGGTGGGAAAGGCACCAGGATCTCCTGCTGGCACTGAGGAGGTGCCATCGGCAGGGACAGAGAGCCCAGGCCCTGCCCCAGCCAGCCCCCGAGGCCGCAGACAGTCTCTGTGGGACTTTGTGTGGGGCATCACCTGTGAGATCGTGCGCAGGGCTTGGCTCGTGATCCAGGCATCTGGCACGCAGCCAGAGGAACAGAGGCACCTGGAGCAAAGCACGGCTGCAGAACTGGAAGCAGCACCTCCAGGACAAAGGGAAGTGAGCCCAACCTCTGCCCCACAGAGCCCCTGCTGCCCCCCCAGCCCCTCACCCAGCCCACAGGGAGCCCAGGTGCTCAGTGAGCAGCAGGAGGAGGCAGACAGGGCGTCAGTCCTGGCAGAGGAAGAGAGCAAGATTGAGCATTCTCCGTACAAAGATGAGGACCACACAGAGCTGTCCCAAGGAGAAATCAACAAATGCCAAGAAGGGTTCCAAGGGGAAGCCAGCACTGAGCCGGAGTTTTCCCAAGGAGAATCCAGTAGCTACCGGGAAGGGTCCCAAGGGGAACCCTGCACTGAGCAACAGCTACCCCAAAAAGAATACAGGATCTACCAGGAAGGGTCCCAAGGGGAACCCTGCAGTCAGCAGGAGATCTCCCTAGAAGCCGGTAGCTACCACAAGCTCTCCGATTGGGATGAACGCACTGAGGAAGAGCTGTCCCACGGGAATGTCAGTGGCTACCAGGAAGCGTCTGATTGGGAAGAGTCCATGGGCCAAGAGCTTTCTGAAGAGGAAGACTCCAATGGCCAGGAAGTGTCCAGAGGGAATGGTAGGAGGCCCTCCGTGCAGTCCAGCTGGGAAAATGACAGTGACCAAGACCTGGCACAGGACAGCTGGGAACAGAGCATCGGCGACAAGCCCTTGCTGCAGGAGGAGGATGAGTGGGATGAAGTGAGCGTCATTGAGCTCTGGGAAGAAAGCAGAGAGCAAAGACTGGCAGGGTTGGCAGGAGGCGGGCTCCCCTTGCCTGTCCCTCGCGAGGCTTGGGTTGAGCACGAGGCATCTGAGCTCTGTGCCTCGCCTCCCCATCCGGAAGCCCTGGCCCCCACGGGACACACGGCTTCTCCTGCCTTTGAGGAGCAGGTGCCGGAGGCAGGGACGCAGAGCCCGGAGGCTGCCCGGCGCTGCCACCCCAGGTTCTCAGTTTTCCGGCAGCGAACCCGGCCCCTCAGCCTGCAGCTTGGTCGCCCCAAGAAACGTACCTCCATCCTCAGGCGGGCGCTGCACAGCCTGTTCTGCTGGCCCTGCCTGGCGCCACAGCCCCAGGATTAGGGCCCGCTGCCGGCGCCAGCCCGGGCCCCGCAGGCGGCGGCTGGCCCGCAGCCTGCCCAGCGTCCTCAGGCAGCCTCACGGGCCGCCTTTGCCTGGACATGTCCCTGCAGCCTCAGCAGTCCCCGGCTGCTTTGGAGCACCCCCAGCGGGTCTCCCCGTGACCAAAGATTACTCATGTGGCCAGCCCCAAACCAGCACCCGGGGGGGACACTCGGTGCCAAGTGGCTCAGCGGTGAAGGCCGGAGACTCATCAGGCTGGGAGGACACCTTGAAAGTCATCCAGTCCCACCATCACCCTCTCCCCAAGTGCCACATCCAGACGACACTTGAACGCTTCCAGAAACAGTGACTCCACCACCTCCCGGAGCAACTTCTTCCAATGCCTGACCACTCTGTCAGGGAAAAATTCTTTCTACTATTTCATTGGAACCTCCCATGATGGAATCCAAGACCATTTCCTCTCATCCTGAATGGATCACATGCTGATCCTTTGGGATTTTGGCCATGAGGAATGGGCACAGACAGGAGGGATTGCTCCCAGGACTCCACTGCACACAGCATGACTGCACCAAAAACAATTCTTCCAAAGCAGACAGAAGTTGGGTTTAGAAGGAGAAACAGTAGCAGTAGTGAAAAAAAAAAACCAAAACCCACCCCAAAAACCCCCACAAAACATGACCATAAAAACCTACAAAAAGAAAAATAATAGGAATAGGACTAATAATAATACGAAGAAGATGAAGAAGATAAGGAAAAGTAGTAGTAAACAGGAAAAATAATTAAGCATAAGAAGAAAGAAAAAGAAAAAGAACCAAAAATAATAGGAGTAGGAAAAAGCATAATAAGAAGAAAAAAGAATAAGAATAAAAATAAGAATAAGAATAAAAATTATTAAAGGGCTGAGAATAAGAATAAATAGAAGAATAAGAATAAGAATAAGAATAAGAATAAGAATAAGAATAAGAATAATAAGAATTGGAATAAGGCAAAAAAAAAGAAAAGGAAGAAAGGAATAAGAATGAGAATGATAAAAAGAATATTGAATAGGAAAAGGAAGAATAATAATAATAATAAGGAAAAGAAAAAAAAGGATGAAGAAAAGAATAGGAAAATGAATAAGAATTAAAACAAGGATAAGACAAAGAAAAAAAAGAATAGGAATGAGAATGAGAATAAGAAAATCGAATAAATTGATGTAGAAGAAGTAATAGTAGTACAAGTAAAGAAGAAAAAGTAGAAGGAAAATAGGGAGAAGAAGAAGAAGAGGAAGAAGAAAACGAAATAGTAGTACTATCAAATTATTATTATTAATTGTTATTAGTAGTACAGTAATGTCAAGTTAAAATACACATCCACACATCCTCTATAGCATCACAGAGGAGATCGTCTAGTCCAACAGATTCTCTTCTGCTCTCTTTCTCTCTCTCTTCTACCTCTTTCCTATTTCTTTCCATCTCTCTGCCTCACATTTCTTGTTAAATAAAACCCAGGTTAATGAAATCTGATGTTGTCATCATATGGTCTCATTTGCACCTCAACTTGGGCACAGGCGTCTCTCCCTAAGCCGATCGGAACCCATTCTCTGCCCAGCCTGACGTCATAGCACAGGTGCTCCAGCTCTCTGAGGCTCTCCACCGCTCTCCTCTGAACTCATTCTGGCAGCTCCAGGTCCTTCTTATGCTGGGGCCTCCAGACACAGATGTAGCGCTCCAGGTGGGGTCTCAGAAAATGGACTGGAGGGCCACAATCACCTCCCTTGACCTGCTGCTCTTCACTCCTTTCCATGCAGCCCAGCACGGGGGTGGCTTCCTGGGCTGGCAGCACAGATTGCTGGCTCACGCCGAGCTTCTCCTCCACCAGCACCTCCAAGTCCTTCTCCTCAGCCCCTGCCCCGCTCAACTGCCCGTCCCCCGCAAACCCCGTGCTGAGGTGGAGCTCCATCCGCTCTCTGCCTCATTGGCAAAGCCATTCAAGAGCCCCGGGGCCAAGGGCAGAGCCCTCCCTGAAGGACACCCCTCATCCCCCGCCTCCACCATGACGTGGAGCCACTGGCCACAACTCCCCGGCTGCGTCCATCTGGCCAATTCCTCTTGCCCCGCACAGCCCACCCCCCAAAGCCAGGCCTCTGCAGTGCGGGGCTCGGGGTGTCGGTGCTGTGGCACCGGGCCTCACGGGGGCTCTGGGCACATCAGCGCTGTCCGAGACTGCAGTGTTCTGGGTCATGGCTTAGACATTGCTAGGAGGGAGCTTTGCCCATTATGGCAAAACTCTATAAAGAGGCTGAGACCACCCAAACCCAGCCGTCCTTCACCTGACTGCAGCTTTGGGCTGGGACTTAAGCTGCCTCACAGAACTTGGATACCATAAAGGTGACACTATTGTTCAATTACCTCTGGTCTAGGGACAAGGAAACAAGACCAAGGGAGGAGAATGGATCCACAGGAAAGCCAAACTCAGCAGCTCTCTTGGGCCAGGCTCGGCCTGGGGGAGGCCACAGCACACCGGCTCATCTGCTGAGGCCACGTTTGCACACACTCCCCCACAAGCAAGAAGGGAGGAGAGGAGAGTTTTGGGGCTGTGGCGGCAGCTCTGGTCACAGGCAGTGAGCACCCATCCTCCCTCACACAAACTGGCTCAGCTCTTAAAGCCCCCCAGCCCGGGAAGGCCACATCCACGGGACATTCCCGTGAGGGACACCTGAGCAGGTGTCATCATCCATCAAAGAGCCCCAAAGCGCTCCCCAGACTCATTGCTGAGGCTTTGCAGCAGAGCACTGCTCGTGATGCAAAGGGATGCAGCAGATGCACAGTCTGTTGCAAGAGACCGTCCCAAACTTGGCCCCGCCAAGGGAGGTACCTGGGCCTTCCCAGCCGGCCCAAGTGAATACGGATCTGCTGGACTCCTTGTTTGTGGGGGACCCTCAGCACCAAGAAGATGTGAGGGAGAGCATCCATGGGACACCATTGGGACCCACAGAGTGGTGAGGTTTTCTACTTAATCTGTGTCTGTCACTCTCTTTCTCTCCCCCCACCTCTTTTCTATTTCTATTTCTCCCTCTCTCCCTGTCTCTCATTTAGAGTTAAATGAAACCCATGCTACTGATTTTGGCACATGGTCTCATTTGCACCCTAATTCGGGCAGAGGCATTTCTGATCATTTTAATAACGGGATCAGGACATGGGGCTAGAAGCCCAGCAGTCCGGGGGCTGCTCCATGCCACTTCCAGGGGGATCAGCTGTTGAAGCGGTGCCGGGCGTGGCCCTTTGTGACACAGGCGCCTTGGGTCAGGGCCCTGGGTGATGCGGGGCATTGTGATGCCCAGAGGCCCTTGTGACACGGCAGAGCCATGCCCTGCAGGGGGTAGATAAGGGGCGCAGGGCCCTGCGTTGCCCAGTCCCAGGAGAGCCGCTTGCTCAGGAGGAAGCAGCTCCCGGGATCCCACTCTGCGTTCCAGGAGATCAGACATGGAGGAGGACAAGGTGAACCCCAACTCCCAGTCCCCCAGCCCCTTGCCCGGCTGGCTGGGAGACGAGGCCCTCAGCGGGCAGTGGCTGGGGGCAGGCGGCGGCTCAGGCCTGCCCCTGCCGGACACTGGGGAGGAGGGGGCCTTTGCCTACATGGATGAGGAGTGGGAAAGCGACACGGATGAAGAGCTTTCCCAGTATGGAGAGGTTCCCAGCCAAGAGCCTTGCCTGCGGGAAGACGTGAGAGTCCAAGAGTTTTACCAACAGCAGGAAGAAATGACAGTCCAGGAAGTTTGCCCGTGCAGAGTTGTGAGACTCCAAGAGTGGCGTCAGTGGCAGGTAGGTGCGAGAGTCCACTGGGGAGATGGCACACAGCAAGAGCTGTACCACAGGGAAGAAAGTGAGACGGTCCAGGAGCTGTACCCACGGGACCAAGAGGATGAGACATACCAGGAGCTGTCCCAGTGGGAAGAAGATCAGACAGTCCAAGACCTGTCGCTGTGGGAAGGCGAAGGATACCACAAACTGTCTCCTTCAGAAGGAGATGGGCGAGGCCGTCCGCACAGGTACCAACGGGAAGGAGACAAGAGGGAGGCGCTGGGCAGCTCTCAGGCTGCCTCTCCTGCCCCGGGGAGTCCCACAGAGGATGAGCCGGCAGCCGCTGCTGCTGCTGGGGCTGGAGCTGCTGAGGAGGTGGAGGAGCCCCCGGAGCCTCTGGCTCCCGAGGTGGGAAAGGCACCAGGATCTCCTGCTGGCACTGAGGAGGTGCCATCGGCAGGGACAGAGAGCCCAGGCCCTGCCCCAGCCAGCCCCCGAGGCCGCAGACAGTCTCTGTGGGACTTTGTGTGGGGCATCACCTGTGAGATCGTGCGCAGGGCTTGGCTCGTGATCCAGGCATCTGGCACGCAGCCAGAGGAACAGAGGCACCTGGAGCAAAGCACGGCTGCAGAACTGGAAGCAGCACCTCCAGGACAAAGGGAAGTGAGCCCAACCTCTGCCCCACAGAGCCCCTGCTGCCCCCCCAGCCCCTCACCCAGCCCACAGGGAGCCCAGGTGCTCAGTGAGCAGCAGGAGGAGGCAGACAGGGCGTCAGTCCTGGCAGAGGAAGAGAGCAAGATTGAGCATTCTCCGTACAAAGATGAGGACCACACAGAGCTGTCCCAAGGAGAAATCAACAAATGCCAAGAAGGGTTCCAAGGGGAAGCCAGCACTGAGCCGGAGTTTTCCCAAGGAGAATCCAGTAGCTACCGGGAAGGGTCCCAAGGGGAACCCTGCACTGAGCAACAGCTACCCCAAAAAGAATACAGGATCTACCAGGAAGGGTCCCAAGGGGAACCCTGCAGTCAGCAGGAGATCTCCCTAGAAGCCGGTAGCTACCACAAGCTCTCCGATTGGGATGAACGCACTGAGGAAGAGCTGTCCCACGGGAATGTCAGTGGCTACCAGGAAGCGTCTGATTGGGAAGAGTCCATGGGCCAAGAGCTTTCTGAAGAGGAAGACTCCAATGGCCAGGAAGTGTCCAGAGGGAATGGTAGGAGGCCCTCCGTGCAGTCCAGCTGGGAAAATGACAGTGACCAAGACCTGGCACAGGACAGCTGGGAACAGAGCATCGGCGACAAGCCCTTGCTGCAGGAGGAGGATGAGTGGGATGAAGTGAGCGTCATTGAGCTCTGGGAAGAAAGCAGAGAGCAAAGACTGGCAGGGTTGGCAGGAGGCGGGCTCCCCTTGCCTGTCCCTCGCGAGGCTTGGGTTGAGCACGAGGCATCTGAGCTCTGTGCCTCGCCTCCCCATCCGGAAGCCCTGGCCCCCACGGGACACACGGCTTCTCCTGCCTTTGAGGAGCAGGTGCCGGAGGCAGGGACGCAGAGCCCGGAGGCTGCCCGGCGCTGCCACCCCAGGTTCTCAGTTTTCCGGCAGCGAACCCGGCCCCTCAGCCTGCAGCTTGGTCGCCCCAAGAAACGTACCTCCATCCTCAGGCGGGCGCTGCACAGCCTGTTCTGCTGGCCCTGCCTGGCGCCACAGCCCCAGGATTAGGGCCCGCTGCCGGCGCCAGCCCGGGCCCCGCAGGCGGCGGCTGGCCCGCAGCCTGCCCAGCGTCCTCAGGCAGCCTCACGGGCCGCCTTTGCCTGGACATGTCCCTGCAGCCTCAGCAGTCCCCGGCTGCTTTGGAGCACCCCCAGCGGGTCTCCCCGTGACCAAAGATTACTCATGTGGCCAGCCCCAAACCAGCACCCGGGGGGGACACTCGGTGCCAAGTGGCTCAGCGGTGAAGGCCGGAGACTCATCAGGCTGGGAGGACACCTTGAAAGTCATCCAGTCCCACCATCACCCTCTCCCCAAGTGCCACATCCAGACGACACTTGAACGCTTCCAGAAACAGTGACTCCACCACCTCCCGGAGCAACTTCTTCCAATGCCTGACCACTCTGTCAGGGAAAAATTCTTTCTACTATTTCATTGGAACCTCCCATGATGGAATCCAAGACCATTTCCTCTCATCCTGAATGGATCACATGCTGATCCTTTGGGATTTTGGCCATGAGGAATGGGCACAGACAGGAGGGATTGCTCCCAGGACTCCACTGCACACAGCATGACTGCACCAAAAACAATTCTTCCAAAGCAGACAGAAGTTGGGTTTAGAAGGAGAAACAGTAGCAGTAGTGAAAAAAAAAAAACCAAAACCCACCCCAAAAACCCCCACAAAACATGACCATAAAAACCTACAAAAAGAAAAATAATAGGAATAGGACTAATAATAATACGAAAAAGATGAAGAAGATAAGGAAAAGTAGTAGTAAACAGGAAAAATAATTAAGCATAAGAAGAAAGAAAAAGAAAAAGAACCAAAAATAATAGGAGTAGGAAAAAGCATAATAAGAAGAAAAAAGAATAAGAATAAAAATAAGAATAAGAATAAAAATTATTAAAGGGCTGAGAATAAGAATAAATAGAAGAATAAGAATAAGAATAAGAATAATAAGAATTGGAATAAGGCAAAAAAAAAGAAAAGGAAGAATGGAATAAGAATGAGAATGATAAAAAGAATATGAAAAGGAAAAGGAAGAATAATAATAATAATAAGGAAAAGAAAAAAAAGAATAAAGAAAAGAATAGGAAAATGAATAAGAATTAAAACAAGGATAAGACAAAGAAAAAAAAGAATAGGAATGAGAATGAGAATAAGAAAATCGAATAAATTGATGTAGAAGAAGTAATAGTAGTACAAGTAAAGAAGAAAAAGTAGAAGGAAAATAGGGAGAAGAAGAAGAAGAGGAAGAAGAAAACGAAATAGTAGTACTATCAAATTATTATTATTAATTGTTATTAGTAGTACAGTAATGTCAAGTTAAAATACACATCCACACATCCTCTATAGCATCACAGAGGAGATCGTCTAGTCCAACAGATTCTCTTCTGCTCTCTTTCTCTCTCTCTTCTACCTCTTTCCTATTTCTTTCCATCTCTCTGCCTCACATTTCTTGTTAAATAAAACCCAGGTTAATGAAATCTGATGTTGTCATCATATGGTCTCATTTGCACCTCAACTTGGGCACAGGCGTCTCTCCCTAAGCCGATCGGAACCCATTCTCTGCCCAGCCTGACGTCATAGCACAGGTGCTCCAGCTCTCTGAGGCTCTCCACCGCTCTCCTCTGAACTCATTCTGGCAGCTCCAGGTCCTTCTTATGCTGGGGCCTCCAGACACAGATGTAGCGCTCCAGGTGGGGTCTCAGAAAATGGACTGGAGGGCCACAATCACCTCCCTTGACCTGCTGCTCTTCACTCCTTTCCATGCAGCCCAGCACGGGGGTGGGGCTTCCTGGGCTGGCAGCACAGATTGCTGGCTCACGCCGAGCTTCTCCTCCACCAGCACCTCCAAGTCCTTCTCCTCAGCCCCTGCCCCGCTCAACTGCCCGTCCCCCGCAAACCCCGTGCTGAGGTGGAGCTCCATCCGCTCTCTGCCTCATTGGCAAAGCCATTCAAGAGCCCCGGGGCCAAGGGCAGAGCCCTCCCTGAAGGACACCCCTCATCCCCCGCCTCCACCATGACGTGGAGCCACTGGCCACAACTCCCCGGCTGCGTCCATCTGGCCAATTCCTCTTGCCCCACACAGCCCACCCCCCAAAGCCAGGCCTCTGCAGTGCGGGGCTCGGGGTGTCGGTGCTGTGGCACCGGGCCTCACGGGGGCTCTGGGCACATCAGCGCTGTCCGAGACTGCAGTGTTCTGGGTCATGGCTTAGACATTGCTAGGAGGGAGCTTTGCCCATTATGGCAAAACTCTATAAAGAGGCTGAGACCACCCAAACCCAGCCGTCCTTCACCTGACTGCAGCTTTGGGCTGGGACTTAAGCTGCCTCACAGAACTTGGATACCATAAAGGTGACACTATTGTTCAATTACCTCTGGTCTAGGGACAAGGAAACAAGACCAAGGGAGGAGAATGGATCCACAGGAAAGCCAAACTCAGCAGCTCTCTTGGGCCAGGCTCGGCCTGGGGGAGGCCACAGCACACCGGCTCATCTGCTGAGGCCACGTTTGCACACACTCCCCCACAAGCAAGAAGGGAGGAGAGGAGAGTTTTGGGGCTGTGGCGGCAGCTCTGGTCACAGGCAGTGAGCACCCATCCTCCCTCACACAAACTGGCTCAGCTCTTAAAGCCCCCCAGCCCGGGAAGGCCACATCCACGGGACATTCCCGTGAGGGACACCTGAGCAGGTGTCATCATCCATCAAAGAGCCCCAAAGCGCTCCCCAGACTCATTGCTGAGGCTTTGCAGCAGAGCACTGCTCGTGATGCAAAGGGATGCAGCAGATGCACAGTCTGTTGCAAGAGACCGTCCCAAACTTGGCCCCGCCAAGGGAGGTACCTGGGCCTTCCCAGCCGGCCCAAGTGAATACGGATCTGCTGGACTCCTTGTTTGTGGGGGACCCTCAGCACCAAGAAGATGTGAGGGAGAGCATCCATGGGACACCATTGGGACCCACAGAGTGGTGAGGTTTTCTACTTAATCTGTGTCTGTCACTCTCTTTCTCTCCCCCCACCTCTTTTCTATTTCTATTTCTCCCTCTCTCCCTGTCTCTCATTTAGAGTTAAATGAAACCCATGCTACTGATTTTGGCACATGGTCTCATTTGCACCCTAATTCGGGCAGAGGCATTTCTGATCATTTTAATAACGGGATCAGGACATGGGGCTAGAAGCCCAGCAGTCCGGGGGCTGCTCCATGCCACTTCCAGGGGGATCAGCTGTTGAAGCGGTGCCGGGCGTGGCCCTTTGTGACACAGGCGCCTTGGGTCAGGGCCCTGGGTGATGCGGGGCATTGTGATGCCCAGAGGCCCTTGTGACACGGCAGAGCCATGCCCTGCAGGGGGTAGATAAGGGGCGCAGGGCCCTGCGTTGCCCAGTCCCAGGAGAGCCGCTTGCTCAGGAGGAAGCAGCTCCCGGGATCCCACTCTGCGTTCCAGGAGATCAGACATGGAGGAGGACAAGGTGAACCCCAACTCCCAGTCCCCCAGCCCCTTGCCCGGCTGGCTGGGAGACGAGGCCCTCAGCGGGCAGTGGCTGGGGGCAGGCGGCGGCTCAGGCCTGCCCCTGCCGGACACTGGGGAGGAGGGGGCCTTTGCCTACATGGATGAGGAGTGGGAAAGCGACACGGATGAAGAGCTTTCCCAGTATGGAGAGGTTCCCAGCCAAGAGCCTTGCCTGCGGGAAGACGTGAGAGTCCAAGAGTTTTACCAACAGCAGGAAGAAATGACAGTCCAGGAAGTTTGCCCGTGCAGAGTTGTGAGACTCCAAGAGTGGCGTCAGTGGCAGGTAGGTGCGAGAGTCCACTGGGGAGATGGCACACAGCAAGAGCTGTACCACAGGGAAGAAAGTGAGACGGTCCAGGAGCTGTACCCACGGGACCAAGAGGATGAGACATACCAGGAGCTGTCCCAGTGGGAAGAAGATCAGACAGTCCAAGACCTGTCGCTGTGGGAAGGCGAAGGATACCACAAACTGTCTCCTTCAGAAGGAGATGGGCGAGGCCGTCCGCACAGGTACCAACGGGAAGGAGACAAGAGGGAGGCGCTGGGCAGCTCTCAGGCTGCCTCTCCTGCCCCGGGGAGTCCCACAGAGGATGAGCCGGCAGCCGCTGCTGCTGCTGGGGCTGGAGCTGCTGAGGAGGTGGAGGAGCCCCCGGAGCCTCTGGCTCCCGAGGTGGGAAAGGCACCAGGATCTCCTGCTGGCACTGAGGAGGTGCCATCGGCAGGGACAGAGAGCCCAGGCCCTGCCCCAGCCAGCCCCCGAGGCCGCAGACAGTCTCTGTGGGACTTTGTGTGGGGCATCACCTGTGAGATCGTGCGCAGGGCTTGGCTCGTGATCCAGGCATCTGGCACGCAGCCAGAGGAACAGAGGCACCTGGAGCAAAGCACGGCTGCAGAACTGGAAGCAGCACCTCCAGGACAAAGGGAAGTGAGCCCAACCTCTGCCCCACAGAGCCCCTGCTGCCCCCCCAGCCCCTCACCCAGCCCACAGGGAGCCCAGGTGCTCAGTGAGCAGCAGGAGGAGGCAGACAGGGCGTCAGTCCTGGCAGAGGAAGAGAGCAAGATTGAGCATTCTCCGTACAAAGATGAGGACCACACAGAGCTGTCCCAAGGAGAAATCAACAAATGCCAAGAAGGGTTCCAAGGGGAAGCCAGCACTGAGCCGGAGTTTTCCCAAGGAGAATCCAGTAGCTACCGGGAAGGGTCCCAAGGGGAACCCTGCACTGAGCAACAGCTACCCCAAAAAGAATACAGGATCTACCAGGAAGGGTCCCAAGGGGAACCCTGCAGTCAGCAGGAGATCTCCCTAGAAGCCGGTAGCTACCACAAGCTCTCCGATTGGGATGAACGCACTGAGGAAGAGCTGTCCCACGGGAATGTCAGTGGCTACCAGGAAGCGTCTGATTGGGAAGAGTCCATGGGCCAAGAGCTTTCTGAAGAGGAAGACTCCAATGGCCAGGAAGTGTCCAGAGGGAATGGTAGGAGGCCCTCCGTGCAGTCCAGCTGGGAAAATGACAGTGACCAAGACCTGGCACAGGACAGCTGGGAACAGAGCATCGGCGACAAGCCCTTGCTGCAGGAGGAGGATGAGTGGGATGAAGTGAGCGTCATTGAGCTCTGGGAAGAAAGCAGAGAGCAAAGACTGGCAGGGTTGGCAGGAGGCGGGCTCCCCTTGCCTGTCCCTCGCGAGGCTTGGGTTGAGCACGAGGCATCTGAGCTCTGTGCCTCGCCTCCCCATCCGGAAGCCCTGGCCCCCACGGGACACACGGCTTCTCCTGCCTTTGAGGAGCAGGTGCCGGAGGCAGGGACGCAGAGCCCGGAGGCTGCCCGGCGCTGCCACCCCAGGTTCTCAGTTTTCCGGCAGCGAACCCGGCCCCTCAGCCTGCAGCTTGGTCGCCCCAAGAAACGTACCTCCATCCTCAGGCGGGCGCTGCACAGCCTGTTCTGCTGGCCCTGCCTGGCGCCACAGCCCCAGGATTAGGGCCCGCTGCCGGCGCCAGCCCGGGCCCCGCAGGCGGCGGCTGGCCCGCAGCCTGCCCAGCGTCCTCAGGCAGCCTCACGGGCCGCCTTTGCCTGGACATGTCCCTGCAGCCTCAGCAGTCCCCGGCTGCTTTGGAGCACCCCCAGCGGGTCTCCCCGTGACCAAAGATTACTCATGTGGCCAGCCCCAAACCAGCACCCGGGGGGGACACTCGGTGCCAAGTGGCTCAGCGGTGAAGGCCGGAGACTCATCAGGCTGGGAGGACACCTTGAAAGTCATCCAGTCCCACCATCACCCTCTCCCCAAGTGCCACATCCAGACGACACTTGAACGCTTCCAGAAACAGTGACTCCACCACCTCCCGGAGCAACTTCTTCCAATGCCTGACCACTCTGTCAGGGAAAAATTCTTTCTACTATTTCATTGGAACCTCCCATGATGGAATCCAAGACCATTTCCTCTCATCCTGAATGGATCACATGCTGATCCTTTGGGATTTTGGCCATGAGGAATGGGCACAGACAGGAGGGATTGCTCCCAGGACTCCACTGCACACAGCATGACTGCACCAAAAACAATTCTTCCAAAGCAGACAGAAGTTGGGTTTAGAAGGAGAAACAGTAGCAGTAGTGAAAAAAAAAAACCAAAACCCACCCCAAAAACCCCCACAAAACATGACCATAAAAACCTACAAAAAGAAAAATAATAGGAATAGGACTAATAATAATACGAAGAAGATGAAGAAGATAAGGAAAAGTAGTAGTAAACAGGAAAAATAATTAAGCATAAGAAGAAAGAAAAAGAAAAAGAACCAAAAATAATAGGAGTAGGAAAAAGCATAATAAGAAGAAAAAAGAATAAGAATAAAAATAAGAATAAGAATAAAAATTATTAAAGGGCTGAGAATAAGAATAAATAGAAGAATAAGAATAAGAATAAGAATAAGAATAAGAATAAGAATAAGAATAATAAGAATTGGAATAAGGCAAAAAAAAAGAAAAGGAAGAAAGGAATAAGAATGAGAATGATAAAAAGAATATTGAATAGGAAAAGGAAGAATAATAATAATAATAAGGAAAAGAAAAAAAAGGATGAAGAAAAGAATAGGAAAATGAATAAGAATTAAAACAAGGATAAGACAAAGAAAAAAAAGAATAGGAATGAGAATGAGAATAAGAAAATCGAATAAATTGATGTAGAAGAAGTAATAGTAGTACAAGTAAAGAAGAAAAAGTAGAAGGAAAATAGGGAGAAGAAGAAGAAGAGGAAGAAGAAAACGAAATAGTAGTACTATCAAATTATTATTATTAATTGTTATTAGTAGTACAGTAATGTCAAGTTAAAATACACATCCACACATCCTCTATAGCATCACAGAGGAGATCGTCTAGTCCAACAGATTCTCTTCTGCTCTCTTTCTCTCTCTCTTCTACCTCTTTCCTATTTCTTTCCATCTCTCTGCCTCACATTTCTTGTTAAATAAAACCCAGGTTAATGAAATCTGATGTTGTCATCATATGGTCTCATTTGCACCTCAACTTGGGCACAGGCGTCTCTCCCTAAGCCGATCGGAACCCATTCTCTGCCCAGCCTGACGTCATAGCACAGGTGCTCCAGCTCTCTGAGGCTCTCCACCGCTCTCCTCTGAACTCATTCTGGCAGCTCCAGGTCCTTCTTATGCTGGGGCCTCCAGACACAGATGTAGCGCTCCAGGTGGGGTCTCAGAAAATGGACTGGAGGGCCACAATCACCTCCCTTGACCTGCTGCTCTTCACTCCTTTCCATGCAGCCCAGCACGGGGGTGGCTTCCTGGGCTGGCAGCACAGATTGCTGGCTCACGCCGAGCTTCTCCTCCACCAGCACCTCCAAGTCCTTCTCCTCAGCCCCTGCCCCGCTCAACTGCCCGTCCCCCGCAAACCCCGTGCTGAGGTGGAGCTCCATCCGCTCTCTGCCTCATTGGCAAAGCCATTCAAGAGCCCCGGGGCCAAGGGCAGAGCCCTCCCTGAAGGACACCCCTCATCCCCCGCCTCCACCATGACGTGGAGCCACTGGCCACAACTCCCCGGCTGCGTCCATCTGGCCAATTCCTCTTGCCCCGCACAGCCCACCCCCCAAAGCCAGGCCTCTGCAGTGCGGGGCTCGGGGTGTCGGTGCTGTGGCACCGGGCCTCACGGGGGCTCTGGGCACATCAGCGCTGTCCGAGACTGCAGTGTTCTGGGTCATGGCTTAGACATTGCTAGGAGGGAGCTTTGCCCATTATGGCAAAACTCTATAAAGAGGCTGAGACCACCCAAACCCAGCCGTCCTTCACCTGACTGCAGCTTTGGGCTGGGACTTAAGCTGCCTCACAGAACTTGGATACCATAAAGGTGACACTATTGTTCAATTACCTCTGGTCTAGGGACAAGGAAACAAGACCAAGGGAGGAGAATGGATCCACAGGAAAGCCAAACTCAGCAGCTCTCTTGGGCCAGGCTCGGCCTGGGGGAGGCCACAGCACACCGGCTCATCTGCTGAGGCCACGTTTGCACACACTCCCCCACAAGCAAGAAGGGAGGAGAGGAGAGTTTTGGGGCTGTGGCGGCAGCTCTGGTCACAGGCAGTGAGCACCCATCCTCCCTCACACAAACTGGCTCAGCTCTTAAAGCCCCCCAGCCCGGGAAGGCCACATCCACGGGACATTCCCGTGAGGGACACCTGAGCAGGTGTCATCATCCATCAAAGAGCCCCAAAGCGCTCCCCAGACTCATTGCTGAGGCTTTGCAGCAGAGCACTGCTCGTGATGCAAAGGGATGCAGCAGATGCACAGTCTGTTGCAAGAGACCGTCCCAAACTTGGCCCCGCCAAGGGAGGTACCTGGGCCTTCCCAGCCGGCCCAAGTGAATACGGATCTGCTGGACTCCTTGTTTGTGGGGGACCCTCAGCACCAAGAAGATGTGAGGGAGAGCATCCATGGGACACCATTGGGACCCACAGAGTGGTGAGGTTTTCTACTTAATCTGTGTCTGTCACTCTCTTTCTCTCCCCCCACCTCTTTTCTATTTCTATTTCTCCCTCTCTCCCTGTCTCTCATTTAGAGTTAAATGAAACCCATGCTACTGATTTTGGCACATGGTCTCATTTGCACCCTAATTCGGGCAGAGGCATTTCTGATCATTTTAATAACGGGATCAGGACATGGGGCTAGAAGCCCAGCAGTCCGGGGGCTGCTCCATGCCACTTCCAGGGGGATCAGCTGTTGAAGCGGTGCCGGGCGTGGCCCTTTGTGACACAGGCGCCTTGGGTCAGGGCCCTGGGTGATGCGGGGCATTGTGATGCCCAGAGGCCCTTGTGACACGGCAGAGCCATGCCCTGCAGGGGGTAGATAAGGGGCGCAGGGCCCTGCGTTGCCCAGTCCCAGGAGAGCCGCTTGCTCAGGAGGAAGCAGCTCCCGGGATCCCACTCTGCGTTCCAGGAGATCAGACATGGAGGAGGACAAGGTGAACCCCAACTCCCAGTCCCCCAGCCCCTTGCCCGGCTGGCTGGGAGACGAGGCCCTCAGCGGGCAGTGGCTGGGGGCAGGCGGCGGCTCAGGCCTGCCCCTGCCGGACACTGGGGAGGAGGGGGCCTTTGCCTACATGGATGAGGAGTGGGAAAGCGACACGGATGAAGAGCTTTCCCAGTATGGAGAGGTTCCCAGCCAAGAGCCTTGCCTGCGGGAAGACGTGAGAGTCCAAGAGTTTTACCAACAGCAGGAAGAAATGACAGTCCAGGAAGTTTGCCCGTGCAGAGTTGTGAGACTCCAAGAGTGGCGTCAGTGGCAGGTAGGTGCGAGAGTCCACTGGGGAGATGGCACACAGCAAGAGCTGTACCACAGGGAAGAAAGTGAGACGGTCCAGGAGCTGTACCCACGGGACCAAGAGGATGAGACATACCAGGAGCTGTCCCAGTGGGAAGAAGATCAGACAGTCCAAGACCTGTCGCTGTGGGAAGGCGAAGGATACCACAAACTGTCTCCTTCAGAAGGAGATGGGCGAGGCCGTCCGCACAGGTACCAACGGGAAGGAGACAAGAGGGAGGCGCTGGGCAGCTCTCAGGCTGCCTCTCCTGCCCCGGGGAGTCCCACAGAGGATGAGCCGGCAGCCGCTGCTGCTGCTGGGGCTGGAGCTGCTGAGGAGGTGGAGGAGCCCCCGGAGCCTCTGGCTCCCGAGGTGGGAAAGGCACCAGGATCTCCTGCTGGCACTGAGGAGGTGCCATCGGCAGGGACAGAGAGCCCAGGCCCTGCCCCAGCCAGCCCCCGAGGCCGCAGACAGTCTCTGTGGGACTTTGTGTGGGGCATCACCTGTGAGATCGTGCGCAGGGCTTGGCTCGTGATCCAGGCATCTGGCACGCAGCCAGAGGAACAGAGGCACCTGGAGCAAAGCACGGCTGCAGAACTGGAAGCAGCACCTCCAGGACAAAGGGAAGTGAGCCCAACCTCTGCCCCACAGAGCCCCTGCTGCCCCCCCAGCCCCTCACCCAGCCCACAGGGAGCCCAGGTGCTCAGTGAGCAGCAGGAGGAGGCAGACAGGGCGTCAGTCCTGGCAGAGGAAGAGAGCAAGATTGAGCATTCTCCGTACAAAGATGAGGACCACACAGAGCTGTCCCAAGGAGAAATCAACAAATGCCAAGAAGGGTTCCAAGGGGAAGCCAGCACTGAGCCGGAGTTTTCCCAAGGAGAATCCAGTAGCTACCGGGAAGGGTCCCAAGGGGAACCCTGCACTGAGCAACAGCTACCCCAAAAAGAATACAGGATCTACCAGGAAGGGTCCCAAGGGGAACCCTGCAGTCAGCAGGAGATCTCCCTAGAAGCCGGTAGCTACCACAAGCTCTCCGATTGGGATGAACGCACTGAGGAAGAGCTGTCCCACGGGAATGTCAGTGGCTACCAGGAAGCGTCTGATTGGGAAGAGTCCATGGGCCAAGAGCTTTCTGAAGAGGAAGACTCCAATGGCCAGGAAGTGTCCAGAGGGAATGGTAGGAGGCCCTCCGTGCAGTCCAGCTGGGAAAATGACAGTGACCAAGACCTGGCACAGGACAGCTGGGAACAGAGCATCGGCGACAAGCCCTTGCTGCAGGAGGAGGATGAGTGGGATGAAGTGAGCGTCATTGAGCTCTGGGAAGAAAGCAGAGAGCAAAGACTGGCAGGGTTGGCAGGAGGCGGGCTCCCCTTGCCTGTCCCTCGCGAGGCTTGGGTTGAGCACGAGGCATCTGAGCTCTGTGCCTCGCCTCCCCATCCGGAAGCCCTGGCCCCCACGGGACACACGGCTTCTCCTGCCTTTGAGGAGCAGGTGCCGGAGGCAGGGACGCAGAGCCCGGAGGCTGCCCGGCGCTGCCACCCCAGGTTCTCAGTTTTCCGGCAGCGAACCCGGCCCCTCAGCCTGCAGCTTGGTCGCCCCAAGAAACGTACCTCCATCCTCAGGCGGGCGCTGCACAGCCTGTTCTGCTGGCCCTGCCTGGCGCCACAGCCCCAGGATTAGGGCCCGCTGCCGGCGCCAGCCCGGGCCCCGCAGGCGGCGGCTGGCCCGCAGCCTGCCCAGCGTCCTCAGGCAGCCTCACGGGCCGCCTTTGCCTGGACATGTCCCTGCAGCCTCAGCAGTCCCCGGCTGCTTTGGAGCACCCCCAGCGGGTCTCCCCGTGACCAAAGATTACTCATGTGGCCAGCCCCAAACCAGCACCCGGGGGGGACACTCGGTGCCAAGTGGCTCAGCGGTGAAGGCCGGAGACTCATCAGGCTGGGAGGACACCTTGAAAGTCATCCAGTCCCACCATCACCCTCTCCCCAAGTGCCACATCCAGACGACACTTGAACGCTTCCAGAAACAGTGACTCCACCACCTCCCGGAGCAACTTCTTCCAATGCCTGACCACTCTGTCAGGGAAAAATTCTTTCTACTATTTCATTGGAACCTCCCATGATGGAATCCAAGACCATTTCCTCTCATCCTGAATGGATCACATGCTGATCCTTTGGGATTTTGGCCATGAGGAATGGGCACAGACAGGAGGGATTGCTCCCAGGACTCCACTGCACACAGCATGACTGCACCAAAAACAATTCTTCCAAAGCAGACAGAAGTTGGGTTTAGAAGGAGAAACAGTAGCAGTAGTGAAAAAAAAAAAACCAAAACCCACCCCAAAAACCCCCACAAAACATGACCATAAAAACCTACAAAAAGAAAAATAATAGGAATAGGACTAATAATAATACGAAAAAGATGAAGAAGATAAGGAAAAGTAGTAGTAAACAGGAAAAATAATTAAGCATAAGAAGAAAGAAAAAGAAAAAGAACCAAAAATAATAGGAGTAGGAAAAAGCATAATAAGAAGAAAAAAGAATAAGAATAAAAATAAGAATAAGAATAAAAATTATTAAAGGGCTGAGAATAAGAATAAATAGAAGAATAAGAATAAGAATAAGAATAATAAGAATTGGAATAAGGCAAAAAAAAAGAAAAGGAAGAATGGAATAAGAATGAGAATGATAAAAAGAATATGAAAAGGAAAAGGAAGAATAATAATAATAATAAGGAAAAGAAAAAAAAGAATAAAGAAAAGAATAGGAAAATGAATAAGAATTAAAACAAGGATAAGACAAAGAAAAAAAAGAATAGGAATGAGAATGAGAATAAGAAAATCGAATAAATTGATGTAGAAGAAGTAATAGTAGTACAAGTAAAGAAGAAAAAGTAGAAGGAAAATAGGGAGAAGAAGAAGAAGAGGAAGAAGAAAACGAAATAGTAGTACTATCAAATTATTATTATTAATTGTTATTAGTAGTACAGTAATGTCAAGTTAAAATACACATCCACACATCCTCTATAGCATCACAGAGGAGATCGTCTAGTCCAACAGATTCTCTTCTGCTCTCTTTCTCTCTCTCTTCTACCTCTTTCCTATTTCTTTCCATCTCTCTGCCTCACATTTCTTGTTAAATAAAACCCAGGTTAATGAAATCTGATGTTGTCATCATATGGTCTCATTTGCACCTCAACTTGGGCACAGGCGTCTCTCCCTAAGCCGATCGGAACCCATTCTCTGCCCAGCCTGACGTCATAGCACAGGTGCTCCAGCTCTCTGAGGCTCTCCACCGCTCTCCTCTGAACTCATTCTGGCAGCTCCAGGTCCTTCTTATGCTGGGGCCTCCAGACACAGATGTAGCGCTCCAGGTGGGGTCTCAGAAAATGGACTGGAGGGCCACAATCACCTCCCTTGACCTGCTGCTCTTCACTCCTTTCCATGCAGCCCAGCACGGGGGTGGGGCTTCCTGGGCTGGCAGCACAGATTGCTGGCTCACGCCCAGCTTCTCCTCCACCAGCACCTCCAAGTCCTTCTCCTCAGCCCCTGCCCCGCTCAACTGCCCGTCCCCCGCAAACCCCGTGCTGAGGTGGAGCTCCATCCGCTCTCTGCCTCATTGGCAAAGCCATTCAAGAGCCCCGGGGCCAAGGGCAGAGCCCTCCCTGAAGGACACCCCTCATCCCCCGCCTCCACCATGACGTGGAGCCACTGGCCACAACTCCCCGGCTGCGTCCATCTGGCCAATTCCTCTTGCCCCACACAGCCCACCCCCCAAAGCCAGGCCTCTGCAGTGCGGGGCTCGGGGTGTCGGTGCTGTGGCACCGGGCCTCACGGGGGCTCTGGGCACATCAGCGCTGTCCGAGACTGCAGTGTTCTGGGTCATGGCTTAGACATTGCTAGGAGGGAGCTTTGCCCATTATGGCAAAACTCTATAAAGAGGCTGAGACCACCCAAACCCAGCCGTCCTTCACCTGACTGCAGCTTTGGGCTGGGACTTAAGCTGCCTCACAGAACTTGGATACCATAAAGGTGACACTATTGTTCAATTACCTCTGGTCTAGGGACAAGGAAACAAGACCAAGGGAGGAGAATGGATCCACAGGAAAGCCAAACTCAGCAGCTCTCTTGGGCCAGGCTCGGCCTGGGGGAGGCCACAGCACACCGGCTCATCTGCTGAGGCCACGTTTGCACACACTCCCCCACAAGCAAGAAGGGAGGAGAGGAGAGTTTTGGGGCTGTGGCGGCAGCTCTGGTCACAGGCAGTGAGCACCCATCCTCCCTCACACAAACTGGCTCAGCTCTTAAAGCCCCCCAGCCCGGGAAGGCCACATCCACGGGACATTCCCGTGAGGGACACCTGAGCAGGTGTCATCATCCATCAAAGAGCCCCAAAGCGCTCCCCAGACTCATTGCTGAGGCTTTGCAGCAGAGCACTGCTCGTGATGCAAAGGGATGCAGCAGATGCACAGTCTGTTGCAAGAGACCGTCCCAAACTTGGCCCCGCCAAGGGAGGTACCTGGGCCTTCCCAGCCGGCCCAAGTGAATACGGATCTGCTGGACTCCTTGTTTGTGGGGGACCCTCAGCACCAAGAAGATGTGAGGGAGAGCATCCATGGGACACCATTGGGACCCACAGAGTGGTGAGGTTTTCTACTTAATCTGTGTCTGTCACTCTCTTTCTCTCCCCCCACCTCTTTTCTATTTCTATTTCTCCCTCTCTCCCTGTCTCTCATTTAGAGTTAAATGAAACCCATGCTACTGATTTTGGCACATGGTCTCATTTGCACCCTAATTCGGGCAGAGGCATTTCTGATCATTTTAATAACGGGATCAGGACATGGGGCTAGAAGCCCAGCAGTCCGGGGGCTGCTCCATGCCACTTCCAGGGGGATCAGCTGTTGAAGCGGTGCCGGGCGTGGCCCTTTGTGACACAGGCGCCTTGGGTCAGGGCCCTGGGTGATGCGGGGCATTGTGATGCCCAGAGGCCCTTGTGACACGGCAGAGCCACGCCCTGCAGGGCGTAGATAAGGGGCGCAGGGCCCTGCGTTGCCCAGTCCCAGGAGAGCCGCTTGCTCAGGAGGAAGCAGCTCCCGGGATCCCACTCTGCGTTCCAGGAGATCAGACATGGAGGAGGACAAGGTGAACCCCAACTCCCAGTCCCCCAGCCCCTTGCCCGGCTGGCTGGGAGACGAGGCCCTCAGCGGGCAGTGGCTGGGGGCAGGCGGCGGCTCAGGCCTGCCCCTGCCGGACACTGGGGAGGAGGGGGCCTTTGCCTACATGGATGAGGAGTGGGAAAGCGACACGGATGAAGAGCTTTCCCAGTATGGAGAGGTTCCCAGCCAAGAGCCTTGCCTGCGGGAAGACGTGAGAGTCCAAGAGTTTTACCAACAGCAGGAAGAAATGACAGTCCAGGAAGTTTGCCCGTGCAGAGTTGTGAGACTCCAAGAGTGGCGTCAGTGGCAGGTAGGTGCGAGAGTCCACTGGGGAGATGGCACACAGCAAGAGCTGTACCACAGGGAAGAAAGTGAGACGGTCCAGGAGCTGTACCCACGGGACCAAGAGGATGAGACATACCAGGAGCTGTCCCAGTGGGAAGAAGATCAGACAGTCCAAGACCTGTCGCTGTGGGAAGGCGAAGGATACCACAAACTGTCTCCTTCAGAAGGAGATGGGCGAGGCCGTCCGCACAGGTACCAACGGGAAGGAGACAAGAGGGAGGCGCTGGGCAGCTCTCAGGCTGCCTCTCCTGCCCCGGGGAGTCCCACAGAGGATGAGCCGGCAGCCGCTGCTGCTGCTGGGGCTGGAGCTGCTGAGGAGGTGGAGGAGCCCCCGGAGCCTCTGGCTCCCGAGGTGGGAAAGGCACCAGGATCTCCTGCTGGCACTGAGGAGGTGCCATCGGCAGGGACAGAGAGCCCAGGCCCTGCCCCAGCCAGCCCCCGAGGCCGCAGACAGTCTCTGTGGGACTTTGTGTGGGGCATCACCTGTGAGATCGTGCGCAGGGCTTGGCTCGTGATCCAGGCATCTGGCACGCAGCCAGAGGAACAGAGGCACCTGGAGCAAAGCACGGCTGCAGAACTGGAAGCAGCACCTCCAGGACAAAGGGAAGTGAGCCCAACCTCTGCCCCACAGAGCCCCTGCTGCCCCCCCAGCCCCTCACCCAGCCCACAGGGAGCCCAGGTGCTCAGTGAGCAGCAGGAGGAGGCAGACAGGGCGTCAGTCCTGGCAGAGGAAGAGAGCAAGATTGAGCATTCTCCGTACAAAGATGAGGACCACACAGAGCTGTCCCAAGGAGAAATCAACAAATGCCAAGAAGGGTTCCAAGGGGAAGCCAGCACTGAGCCGGAGTTTTCCCAAGGAGAATCCAGTAGCTACCGGGAAGGGTCCCAAGGGGAACCCTGCACTGAGCAACAGCTACCCCAAAAAGAATACAGGATCTACCAGGAAGGGTCCCAAGGGGAACCCTGCAGTCAGCAGGAGATCTCCCTAGAAGCCGGTAGCTACCACAAGCTCTCCGATTGGGATGAACGCACTGAGGAAGAGCTGTCCCACGGGAATGTCAGTGGCTACCAGGAAGCGTCTGATTGGGAAGAGTCCATGGGCCAAGAGCTTTCTGAAGAGGAAGACTCCAATGGCCAGGAAGTGTCCAGAGGGAATGGTAGGAGGCCCTCCGTGCAGTCCAGCTGGGAAAATGACAGTGACCAAGACCTGGCACAGGACAGCTGGGAACAGAGCATCGGCGACAAGCCCTTGCTGCAGGAGGAGGATGAGTGGGATGAAGTGAGCGTCATTGAGCTCTGGGAAGAAAGCAGAGAGCAAAGACTGGCAGGGTTGGCAGGAGGCGGGCTCCCCTTGCCTGTCCCTCGCGAGGCTTGGGTTGAGCACGAGGCATCTGAGCTCTGTGCCTCGCCTCCCCATCCGGAAGCCCTGGCCCCCACGGGACACACGGCTTCTCCTGCCTTTGAGGAGCAGGTGCCGGAGGCAGGGACGCAGAGCCCGGAGGCTGCCCGGCGCTGCCACCCCAGGTTCTCAGTTTTCCGGCAGCGAACCCGGCCCCTCAGCCTGCAGCTTGGTCGCCCCAAGAAACGTACCTCCATCCTCAGGCGGGCGCTGCACAGCCTGTTCTGCTGGCCCTGCCTGGCGCCACAGCCCCAGGATTAGGGCCCGCTGCCGGCGCCAGCCCGGGCCCCGCAGGCGGCGGCTGGCCCGCAGCCTGCCCAGCGTCCTCAGGCAGCCTCACGGGCCGCCTTTGCCTGGACATGTCCCTGCAGCCTCAGCAGTCCCCGGCTGCTTTGGAGCACCCCCAGCGGGTCTCCCCGTGACCAAAGATTACTCATGTGGCCAGCCCCAAACCAGCACCCGCGGGGGACACTCGGTGCCAAGTGGCTCAGCGGTGAAGGCCGGAGACTCATCAGGCTGGGAGGACACCTTGAAAGTCATCCAGTCCCACCATCACCCTGTCCCCAAGTGCCACAACCAGACGACACTTGAACGCTTCCAGAAACAGTGACTCCACCACTTCCCGGAGCAACTTCTTCCAATGCCTGACCACTCTGTCAGGGAAAAATTCTTTCTACTATTTCATTGGAACCTCCCATGATGGAATCCAAGACCATTTCCTCTCATCCTGAATGGATCACATGCTGATCCTTTGGGATTTTGGCCATGAGGAATGGGCACAGACAGGAGGGATTGCTCCCAGGACTCCACTGCACACAGCATGACTGCACCAAAAACAATTCTTCCAAAGCAGACAGAAGTTGGGTTTAGAAGGAGAAACAGTAGCAGTAGTGAAAAAAAAAAAAACAAAACCCACCCCAAAAACCCCCACAAAACATGACCATAAAAACCTACAAAAAGAAAAATAATAGGAATAGGACTAATAATAACGAAGAAGATGAAGAAGATAAGGAAAAGTAGTAGTAAACAGGAAAAATAATTAAGCATAAGAAGAAAGAAAAAGAAAAAGAACCAAAAATAATAGGAGTAGGAAAAAGCATAATAAGAAGAAAAAAGAATAAGAATAAAAATAAGAATAAGAATAAAAATTATTAAAGGGCTGAGAATAAGAATAAATAGAAGAATAAGAATAAGAATAAGAATAAGAATAAGAATAAGAATAAGAATAATTGGAATAAGGCAAAAAAAAAGAAAAGGAAGAATGGAATAAGAATGAGAATGATAAAAAGAATATGAAAAGGAAAAGGAAGAATAATAATAATAATAAGGAAAAGAAAAAAAAGAATAAAGAAAAGAATAGGAAAATGAATAAGAATTAAAACAAGGATAAGACAAAGAAAAAAAAGAATAGGAATGAGAATGAGAATAAGAAAATCGAATAAATTGATGTAGAAGAAGTAATAGTAGTACAAGTAAAGAAGAAAAAGTAGAAGGAAAATAGGGAGAAGAAGAAGAAGAGGAAGAAGAAAACGAAATAGTAGTACTATCAAATTATTATTATTAATTGTTATTAGTAGTACAGTAATGTCAAGTTAAAATATACATCCACACATCCTCTATAGCATCACAGAGGAGATCGTCTAGTCCAACAGATTCTCTTCTGCTCTCTTTCTCTCTCTCTTCTACCTCTTTCCTATTTCTTTCCATCTCTCTGCCTCACATTTCTTGTTAAATAAAACCCAGGTTAATGAAATCTGATGTTGTCATCATATGGTCTCATTTGCACCTCAACTTGGGCACAGGCGTCTCTCCCTAAGCCGATCGGAACCCATTCTCTGCCCAGCCTGACGTCATAGCACAGGTGCTCCAGCTCTCTGAGGCTCTCCACCGCTCTCCTCTGAACTCATTCTGGCAGCTCCAGGTCCTTCTTATGCTGGGGCCTCCAGACACAGATGTAGCGCTCCAGGTGGGGTCTCAGAAAATGGACTGGAGGGCCACAATCACCTCCCTTGACCTGCTGCTCTTCACTCCTTTCCATGCAGCCCAGCACGGGGGTGGCTTCCTGGGCTGGCAGCACAGATTGCTGGCTCACGCCAAGCTTCTCCTCCACCAGCACCTCCAAGTCCTTCTCCTCAGCCCCTGCCCCGCTCAACTGCCCGTCCCCCGCAAACCCCGTGCTGAGGTGGAGCTCCATCCGCTCTCTGCCTCATTGGCAAAGCCATTCAAGAGCCCCGGGGCCAAGGGCAGAGCCCTCCCTGAAGGACACCCCTCATCCCCCGCCTCCACCATGACGTGGAGCCACTGGCCACAACTCCCCGGCTGCGTCCATCTGGCCAATTCCTCTTGCCCCACACAGCCCACCCCCCAAAGCCAGGCCTCTGCAGTGCGGGGCTCGGGGTGTCGGTGCTGTGGCACCGGGCCTCACGGGGGCTCTGGGCACATCAGCGCTGTCCGCGACTGCAGTGTTCTGGGTCATGGCTTAGACATTGCTAGGAGGGAGCTTTGCCCATTATGGCAAAACTCTATAAAGAGGCTGAGACCACCCAAACCCAGCCGTCCTTCACCTGACTGCAGCTTTGGGCTGGGACTTAAGCTGCCTCACAGAACTTGGATACCATAAAGGTGACACTATTGTTCAATTACCTCTGGTCTAGGGACAAGGAAACAAGACCAAGGGAGGAGAATGGATCCACAGGAAAGCCAAACTCAGCAGCTCTCTTGGGCCAGGCTCGGCCTGGGGGAGGCCACAGCACACCGGCTCATCTGCTGAGGCCACGTTTGCACACACTCCCCCACAAGCAAGAAGGGAGGAGAGGAGAGTTTTGGGGCTGTGGCGGCAGCTCTGGTCACAGGCAGTGAGCACCCATCCTCCCTCACACAAACTGGCTCAGCTCTTAAAGCCCCCCAGCCCGGGAAGGCCACATCCACGGGACATTCCCGTGAGGGACACCTGAGCAGGTGTCATCATCCATCAAAGAGCCCCAAAGCGCTCCCCAGACTCATTGCTGAGGCTTTGCAGCAGAGCACTGCTCGTGATGCAAAGGGATGCAGCAGATGCACAGTCTGTTGCAAGAGACCGTCCCAAACTTGGCCCCGCCAAGGGAGGTACCTGGGCCTTCCCAGCCGGCCCAAGTGAATACGGATCTGCTGGACTCCTTGTTTGTGGGGGACCCTCAGCACCAAGAAGATGTGAGGGAGAGCATCCATGGGACACCATTGGGACCCACAGAGTGGTGAGGTTTTCTACTTAATCTGTGTCTGTCACTCTCTTTCTCTCCCCCCACCTCTTTTCTATTTCTATTTCTCCCTCTCTCCCTGTCTCTCATTTAGAGTTAAATGAAACCCATGCTACTGATTTTGGCACATGGTCTCATTTGCACCCTAATTCGGGCAGAGGCATTTCTGATCATTTTAATAACGGGATCAGGACATGGGGCTAGAAGCCCAGCAGTCCGGGGGCTGCTCCATGCCACTTCCAGGGGGATCAGCTGTTGAAGCGGTGCCGGGCGTGGCCCTTTGTGACACAGGCGCCTTGGGTCAGGGCCCTGGGTGATGCGGGGCATTGTGATGCCCAGAGGCCCTTGTGACACGGCAGAGCCACGCCCTGCAGGGGGTAGATAAGGGGCGCAGGGCCCTGCGTTGCCCAGTCCCAGGAGAGCCGCTTGCTCAGGAGGAAGCAGCTCCCGGGATCCCACTCTGCGTTCCAGGAGATCAGACATGGCGGAGGACAAGGTGAACCCCAACTCCCAGTCCCCCAGCCCCTTGCCCGGCTGGCTGGGAGACGAGGCCCTCAGCGGGCAGTGGCTGGGGGCAGGCGGCGGCTCAGGCCTGCCCCTGCCGGACACTGGGGAGGAGGGGGCCTTTGCCTACATGGATGAGGAGTGGGAAAGCGACACGGATGAAGAGCTTTCCCAGTATGGAGAGGTTCCCAGCCAAGAGCCTTGCCTGCGGGAAGACGTGAGAGTCCAAGAGTTTTACCAACAGCAGGAAGAAATGACAGTCCAGGAAGTTTGCCCGTGCAGAGTTGTGAGACTCCAAGAGTGGCGTCAGTGGCAGGTAGGTGCGAGAGTCCACTGGGGAGATGGCACACAGCAAGAGCTGTACCACAGGGAAGAAAGTGAGACGGTCCAGGAGCTGTACCCACGGGACCAAGAGGATGAGACATACCAGGAGCTGTCCCAGTGGGAAGAAGATCAGACAGTCCAAGACCTGTCGCTGTGGGAAGGCGAAGGATACCACAAACTGTCTCCTTCAGAAGGAGATGGGCGAGGCCGTCCGCACAGGTACCAACGGGAAGGAGACAAGAGGGAGGCGCTGGGCAGCTCTCAGGCTGCCTCTCCTGCCCCGGGGAGTCCCACAGAGGATGAGCCGGCAGCCGCTGCTGCTGCTGGGGCTGGAGCTGCTGAGGAGGTGGAGGAGCCCCCGGAGCCTCTGGCTCCCGAGGTGGGAAAGGCACCAGGATCTCCTGCTGGCACTGAGGAGGTGCCATCGGCAGGGACAGAGAGCCCAGGCCCTGCCCCAGCCAGCCCCCGAGGCCGCAGACAGTCTCTGTGGGACTTTGTGTGGGGCATCACCTGTGAGATCGTGCGCAGGGCTTGGCTCGTGATCCAGGCATCTGGCACGCAGCCAGAGGAACAGAGGCACCTGGAGCAAAGCACGGCTGCAGAACTGGAAGCAGCACCTCCAGGACAAAGGGAAGTGAGCCCAACCTCTGCCCCACAGAGCCCCTGCTGCCCCCCCAGCCCCTCACCCAGCCCACAGGGAGCCCAGGTGCTCAGTGAGCAGCAGGAGGAGGCAGACAGGGCGTCAGTCCTGGCAGAGGAAGAGAGCAAGGAGGGGGCCTTGATTTGGGAGATTGAGCATTCTCCGTACAAAGATGAGGACCACACAGAGCTGTCCCAAGGAGAAATCAACAAATGCCAAGAAGGGTTCCAAGGGGAAGCCAGCACTGAGCCGGAGTTTTCCCAAGGAGAATCCAGTAGCTACCGGGAAGGGTCCCAAGGGGAACCCTGCACTGAGCAACAGCTACCCCAAAAAGAATACAGGATCTACCAGGAAGGGTCCCAAGGGGAACCCTGCAGTCAGCAGGAGATCTCCCTAGAAGCCGGTAGCTACCACAAGCTCTCCGATTGGGATGAACGCACTGAGGAAGAGCTGTCCCACGGGAATGTCAGTGGCTACCAGGAAGCGTCTGATTGGGAAGAGTCCATGGGCCAAGAGCTTTCTGAAGAGGAAGACTCCAATGGCCAGGAAGTGTCCAGAGGGAATGGTAGGAGGCCCTCCGTGCAGTCCAGCTGGGAAAATGACAGTGACCAAGACCTGGCACAGGACAGCTGGGAACAGAGCATCGGCGACAAGCCCTTGCTGCAGGAGGAGGATGAGTGGGATGAAGTGAGCGTCATTGAGCTCTGGGAAGAAAGCAGAGAGCAAAGACTGGCAGGGTTGGCAGGAGGCGGGCTCCCCTTGCCTGTCCCTCGCGAGGCTTGGGTTGAGCACGAGGCATCTGAGCTCTGTGCCTCGCCTCCCCATCCGGAAGCCCTGGCCCCCACGGGACACACGGCTTCTCCTGCCTTTGAGGAGCAGGTGCCGGAGGCAGGGACGCAGAGCCCGGAGGCTGCCCGGCGCTGCCACCCCAGGTTCTCAGTTTTCCGGCAGCGAACCCGGCCCCTCAGCCTGCAGCTTGGTCGCCCCAAGAAACGTACCTCCATCCTCAGGCGGGCGCTGCACAGCCTGTTCTGCTGGCCCTGCCTGGCGCCACAGCCCCAGGATTAGGGCCCGCTGCCGGCGCCAGCCCGGGCCCCACAGGCGGCGGCTGGCCCGCAGCCTGCCCAGCGTCCTCAGGCAGCCTCACGGGCCGCCTTTGCCTGGACATGTCCCTGCAGCCTCAGCAGTCCCCGGCTGCTTTGGAGCACCCCCAGCGGGTCTCCCCGTGACCAAAGATTACTCATGTGGCCAGCCCCAAACCAGCACCCGCGGGGGACACTCGGTGCCAAGTGGCTCAGCGGTGAAGGCCGGAGACTCATCAGGCTGGGAGGACACCTTGAAAGTCATCCAGTCCCACCATCACCCTCTCCCCAAGTGCCACATCCAGACGACACTTGAACGCTTCCAGAAACAGTGACTCCACCACCTCCCGGAGCAACTTCTTCCAATGCCTGACCACTCTGTCAGGGAAAAATTCTTTCTACTATTTCATTGGAACCTCCCATGATGGAATCCAAGACCATTTCCTCTCATCCTGAATGGATCACATGCTGATCCTTTGGGATTTTGGCCATGAGGAATGGGCACAGACAGGAGGGATTGCTCCCAGGACTCCACTGCACACAGCATGACTGCACCAAAAACAATTCTTCCAAAGCAGACAGAAGTTGGGTTTAGAAGGAGAAACAGTAGCAGTAGTGAAAAAAAAAAACCAAAACCCACCCCAAAAACCCCCACAAAACATGACCATAAAAACCTACAAAAAGAAAAATAATAGGAATAGGACTAATAATAATACGAAGAAGATGAAGAAGATAAGGAAAAGTAGTAGTAAACAGGAAAAATAATTAAGCATAAGAAGAAAGAAAAAGAAAAAGAACCAAAAATAATAGGAGTAGGAAAAAGCATAATAAGAAGAAAAAAGAATAAGAATAAAAATAAGAATAAGAATAAAAATTATTAAAGGGCTGAGAATAAGAATAAATAGAAGAATAAGAATAAGAATAAGAATAAGAATAAGAATAAGAATAAGAATAAGAATAATAAGAATTGGAATAAGGCAAAAAAAAAGAAAAGGAAGAATGGAATAAGAATGAGAATGATAAAAAGAATATGAATAGGAAAAGGAAGAATAATAATAATAATAAGGAAAAGAAAAAAAAGGATAAAGAAAAGAATAGGAAAATGAATAAGAATTAAAACAAGAATAAGACAAAGAAAAAAAAGAATAGGAATGAGAATGAGAATAAGAAAATCGAATAAATTGATGTAGAAGAAGTAATAGTAGTACAAGTAAAGAAGAAAAAGTAGAAGGAAAATAGGGAGAAGAAGAAGAAGAGGAAGAAGAAAACGAAATAGTAGTACTATCAAATTATTATTATTAATTGTTATTAGTAGTACAGTAATGTCAAGTTAAAATACACATCCACACATCCTCTATAGCATCACAGAGGAGATCGTCTAGTCCAACAGATTCTCTTCTGCTCTCTTTCTCTCTCTCTTCTACCTCTTTCCTATTTCTTTCCATCTCTCTGCCTCACATTTCTTGTTAAATAAAACCCAGGTTAATGAAATCTGATGTTGTCATCATATGGTCTCATTTGCACCTCAACTTGGGCACAGGCGTCTCTCCCTAAGCCGATCGGAACCCATTCTCTGCCCAGCCTGACGTCATAGCACAGGTGCTCCAGCTCTCTGAGGCTCTCCACCGCTCTCCTCTGAACTCATTCTGGCAGCTCCAGGTCCTTCTTATGCTGGGGCCTCCAGACACGGATGTAGCGCTCCAGGTGGGGTCTCAGAAAATGGACTGGAGGGCCACAATCACCTCCCTTGACCTGCTGCTCTTCACTCCTTTCCATGCAGCCCAGCACGGGGGTGGGGCTTCCTGGGCTGGCAGCACAGATTGCTGGCTCACGCCGAGCTTCTCCTCCACCAGCACCTCCAAGTCCTTCTCCTCAGCCCCTGCCCCGCTCAAGTGCCCGTCCCCCGCAAACCCCGTGCTGAGGTGGAGCTCCATCCGCTCTCTGCCTCATTGGCAAAGCCATTCAAGAGCCCCGGGGCCAAGGGCAGAGCCCTCCCTGAAGGACACCCCTCATCCCCCGCCTCCACCATGACGTGGAGCCACTGGCCACAACTCCCCGGCTGCGTCCATCTGGCCAATTCCTCTTGCCCCGCACAGCCCACCCCCCAAAGCCAGGCCTCTGCAGTGTGGGGCTCGGGGTGTCGGTGCTGTGGCACCGGGCCTCACGGGGGCTCTGGGCACATCAGCGCTGTCCGAGACTGCAGTGTTCTGGGTCATGGCTTAGACATTGCTAGGAGGGAGCTTTGCCCATTATGGCAAAACTCTATAAAGAGGCTGAGACCACCCAAACCCAGCCGTCCTTCACCTGACTGCAGCTTTGGGCTGGGACTTAAGCTGCCTCACAGAACTTGGATACCATAAAGGTGACACTATTGTTCAATTACCTCTGGTCTAGGGACAAGGAAACAAGACCAAGGGAGGAGAATGGATCCACAGGAAAGCCAAACTCAGCAGCTCTCTTGGGCCAGGCTCGGCCTGGGGGAGGCCACAGCACACCGGCTCATCTGCTGAGGCCACGTTTGCACACACTCCCCCACAAGCAAGAAGGGAGGAGAGGAGAGTTTTGGGGCTGTGGCGGCAGCTCTGGTCACAGGCAGTGAGCACCCATCCTCCCTCACACAAACTGGCTCAGCTCTTAAAGCCCCCCAGCCCGGGAAGGCCACATCCACGGGACATTCCCGTGAGGGACACCTGAGCAGGTGTCATCATCCATCAAAGAGCCCCAAAGCGCTCCCCAGACTCATTGCTGAGGCTTTGCAGCAGAGCACTGCTCGTGATGCAAAGGGATGCAGCAGATGCACAGTCTGTTGCAAGAGACCGTCCCAAACTTGGCCCCGCCAAGGGAGGTACCTGGGCCTTCCCAGCCGGCCCAAGTGAATACGGATCTGCTGGACTCCTTGTTTGTGGGGGACCCTCAGCACCAAGAAGATGTGAGGGAGAGCATCCATGGGACACCATTGGGACCCACAGAGTGGTGAGGTTTTCTACTTAATCTGTGTCTGTCACTCTCTTTCTCTCCCCCCACCTCTTTTCTATTTCTATTTCTCCCTCTCTCCCTGTCTCTCATTTAGAGTTAAATGAAACCCATGCTACTGATTTTGGCACATGGTCTCATTTGCACCCTAATTCGGGCAGAGGCATTTCTGATCATTTTAATAACGGGATCAGGACATGGGGCTAGAAGCCCAGCAGTCCGGGGGCTGCTCCATGCCACTTCCAGGGGGATCAGCTGTTGAAGCGGTGCCGGGCGTGGCCCTTTGTGACACAGGCGCCTTGGGTCAGGGCCCTGGGTGATGCGGGGCATTGTGATGCCCAGAGGCCCTTGTGACACGGCAGAGCCACGCCCTGCAGGGGGTAGATAAGGGGCGCAGGGCCCTGCGTTGCCCAGTCCCAGGAGAGCCGCTTGCTCAGGAGGAAGCAGCTCCCGGGATCCCACTCTGCGTTCCAGGAGATCAGACATGGCGGAGGACAAGGTGAACCCCAACTCCCAGTCCCCCAGCCCCTTGCCCGGCTGGCTGGGAGACGAGGCCCTCAGCGGGCAGTGGCTGGGGGCAGGCGGCGGCTCAGGCCTGCCCCTGCCGGACACTGGGGAGGAGGGGGCCTTTGCCTACATGGATGAGGAGTGGGAAAGCGACACGGATGAAGAGCTTTCCCAGTATGGAGAGGTTCCCAGCCAAGAGCCTTGCCTGCGGGAAGACGTGAGAGTCCAAGAGTTTTACCAACAGCAGGAAGAAATGACAGTCCAGGAAGTTTGCCCGTGCAGAGTTGTGAGACTCCAAGAGTGGCGTCAGTGGCAGGTAGGTGCGAGAGTCCACTGGGGAGATGGCACACAGCAAGAGCTGTACCACAGGGAAGAAAGTGAGACGGTCCAGGAGCTGTACCCACGGGACCAAGAGGATGAGACATACCAGGAGCTGTCCCAGTGGGAAGAAGATCAGACAGTCCAAGACCTGTCGCTGTGGGAAGGCGAAGGATACCACAAACTGTCTCCTTCAGAAGGAGATGGGCGAGGCCGTCCGCACAGGTACCAACGGGAAGGAGACAAGAGGGAGGCGCTGGGCAGCTCTCAGGCTGCCTCTCCTGCCCCGGGGAGTCCCACAGAGGATGAGCCGGCAGCCGCTGCTGCTGCTGGGGCTGGAGCTGCTGAGGAGGTGGAGGAGCCCCCGGAGCCTCTGGCTCCCGAGGTGGGAAAGGCACCAGGATCTCCTGCTGGCACTGAGGAGGTGCCATCGGCAGGGACAGAGAGCCCAGGCCCTGCCCCAGCCAGCCCCCGAGGCCGCAGACAGTCTCTGTGGGACTTTGTGTGGGGCATCACCTGTGAGATCGTGCGCAGGGCTTGGCTCGTGATCCAGGCATCTGGCACGCAGCCAGAGGAACAGAGGCACCTGGAGCAAAGCACGGCTGCAGAACTGGAAGCAGCACCTCCAGGACAAAGGGAAGTGAGCCCAACCTCTGCCCCACAGAGCCCCTGCTGCCCCCCCAGCCCCTCACCCAGCCCACAGGGAGCCCAGGTGCTCAGTGAGCAGCAGGAGGAGGCAGACAGGGCGTCAGTCCTGGCAGAGGAAGAGAGCAAGGAGGGGGCCTTGATTTGGGAGATTGAGCATTCTCCGTACAAAGATGAGGACCACACAGAGCTGTCCCAAGGAGAAATCAACAAATGCCAAGAAGGGTTCCAAGGGGAAGCCAGCACTGAGCCGGAGTTTTCCCAAGGAGAATCCAGTAGCTACCGGGAAGGGTCCCAAGGGGAACCCTGCACTGAGCAACAGCTACCCCAAAAAGAATACAGGATCTACCAGGAAGGGTCCCAAGGGGAACCCTGCAGTCAGCAGGAGATCTCCCTAGAAGCCGGTAGCTACCACAAGCTCTCCGATTGGGATGAACGCACTGAGGAAGAGCTGTCCCACGGGAATGTCAGTGGCTACCAGGAAGCGTCTGATTGGGAAGAGTCCATGGGCCAAGAGCTTTCTGAAGAGGAAGACTCCAATGGCCAGGAAGTGTCCAGAGGGAATGGTAGGAGGCCCTCCGTGCAGTCCAGCTGGGAAAATGACAGTGACCAAGACCTGGCACAGGACAGCTGGGAACAGAGCATCGGCGACAAGCCCTTGCTGCAGGAGGAGGATGAGTGGGATGAAGTGAGCGTCATTGAGCTCTGGGAAGAAAGCAGAGAGCAAAGACTGGCAGGGTTGGCAGGAGGCGGGCTCCCCTTGCCTGTCCCTCGCGAGGCTTGGGTTGAGCACGAGGCATCTGAGCTCTGTGCCTCGCCTCCCCATCCGGAAGCCCTGGCCCCCACGGGACACACGGCTTCTCCTGCCTTTGAGGAGCAGGTGCCGGAGGCAGGGACGCAGAGCCCGGAGGCTGCCCGGCGCTGCCACCCCAGGTTCTCAGTTTTCCGGCAGCGAACCCGGCCCCTCAGCCTGCAGCTTGGTCGCCCCAAGAAACGTACCTCCATCCTCAGGCGGGCGCTGCACAGCCTGTTCTGCTGGCCCTGCCTGGCGCCACAGCCCCAGGATTAGGGCCCGCTGCCGGCGCCAGCCCGGGCCCCACAGGCGGCGGCTGGCCCGCAGCCTGCCCAGCGTCCTCAGGCAGCCTCACGGGCCGCCTTTGCCTGGACATGTCCCTGCAGCCTCAGCAGTCCCCGGCTGCTTTGGAGCACCCCCAGCGGGTCTCCCCGTGACCAAAGATTACTCATGTGGCCAGCCCCAAACCAGCACCCGCGGGGGACACTCGGTGCCAAGTGGCTCAGCGGTGAAGGCCGGAGACTCATCAGGCTGGGAGGACACCTTGAAAGTCATCCAGTCCCACCATCACCCTCTCCCCAAGTGCCACATCCAGACGACACTTGAACGCTTCCAGAAACAGTGACTCCACCACCTCCCGGAGCAACTTCTTCCAATGCCTGACCACTCTGTCAGGGAAAAATTCTTTCTACTATTTCATTGGAACCTCCCATGATGGAATCCAAGACCATTTCCTCTCATCCTGAATGGATCACATGCTGATCCTTTGGGATTTTGGCCATGAGGAATGGGCACAGACAGGAGGGATTGCTCCCAGGACTCCACTGCACACAGCATGACTGCACCAAAAACAATTCTTCCAAAGCAGACAGAAGTTGGGTTTAGAAGGAGAAACAGTAGCAGTAGTGAAAAAAAAAAACCAAAACCCACCCCAAAAACCCCCACAAAACATGACCATAAAAACCTACAAAAAGAAAAATAATAGGAATAGGACTAATAATAATACGAAGAAGATGAAGAAGATAAGGAAAAGTAGTAGTAAACAGGAAAAATAATTAAGCATAAGAAGAAAGAAAAAGAAAAAGAACCAAAAATAATAGGAGTAGGAAAAAGCATAATAAGAAGAAAAAAGAATAAGAATAAAAATAAGAATAAGAATAAAAATTATTAAAGGGCTGAGAATAAGAATAAATAGAAGAATAAGAATAAGAATAAGAATAAGAATAAGAATAAGAATAAGAATAAGAATAAGAATAATAAGAATTGGAATAAGGCAAAAAAAAAGAAAAGGAAGAATGGAATAAGAATGAGAATGATAAAAAGAATATGAATAGGAAAAGGAAGAATAATAATAATAATAAGGAAAAGAAAAAAAAGGATAAAGAAAAGAATAGGAAAATGAATAAGAATTAAAACAAGAATAAGACAAAGAAAAAAAAGAATAGGAATGAGAATGAGAATAAGAAAATCGAATAAATTGATGTAGAAGAAGTAATAGTAGTACAAGTAAAGAAGAAAAAGTAGAAGGAAAATAGGGAGAAGAAGAAGAAGAGGAAGAAGAAAACGAAATAGTAGTACTATCAAATTATTATTATTAATTGTTATTAGTAGTACAGTAATGTCAAGTTAAAATACACATCCACACATCCTCTATAGCATCACAGAGGAGATCGTCTAGTCCAACAGATTCTCTTCTGCTCTCTTTCTCTCTCTCTTCTACCTCTTTCCTATTTCTTTCCATCTCTCTGCCTCACATTTCTTGTTAAATAAAACCCAGGTTAATGAAATCTGATGTTGTCATCATATGGTCTCATTTGCACCTCAACTTGGGCACAGGCGTCTCTCCCTAAGCCGATCGGAACCCATTCTCTGCCCAGCCTGACGTCATAGCACAGGTGCTCCAGCTCTCTGAGGCTCTCCACCGCTCTCCTCTGAACTCATTCTGGCAGCTCCAGGTCCTTCTTATGCTGGGGCCTCCAGACACGGATGTAGCGCTCCAGGTGGGGTCTCAGAAAATGGACTGGAGGGCCACAATCACCTCCCTTGACCTGCTGCTCTTCACTCCTTTCCATGCAGCCCAGCACGGGGGTGGGGCTTCCTGGGCTGGCAGCACAGATTGCTGGCTCACGCCGAGCTTCTCCTCCACCAGCACCTCCAAGTCCTTCTCCTCAGCCCCTGCCCCGCTCAACTGCCCGTCCCCCGCAAACCCCGTGCTGAGGTGGAGCTCCATCCGCTCTCTGCCTCATTGGCAAAGCCATTCAAGAGCCCCGGGGCCAAGGGCAGAGCCCTCCCTGAAGGACACCCCTCATCCCCCGCCTCCACCATGACGTGGAGCCACTGGCCACAACTCCCCGGCTGCGTCCATCTGGCCAATTCCTCTTGCCCCGCACAGCCCACCCCCCAAAGCCAGGCCTCTGCAGTGTGGGGCTCGGGGTGTCGGTGCTGTGGCACCGGGCCTCACGGGGGCTCTGGGCACATCAGCGCTGTCCGAGACTGCAGTGTTCTGGGTCATGGCTTAGACATTGCTAGGAGGGAGCTTTGCCCATTATGGCAAAACTCTATAAAGAGGCTGAGACCACCCAAACCCAGCCGTCCTTCACCTGACTGCAGCTTTGGGCTGGGACTTAAGCTGCCTCACAGAACTTGGATACCATAAAGGTGACACTATTGTTCAATTACCTCTGGTCTAGGGACAAGGAAACAAGACCAAGGGAGGAGAATGGATCCACAGGAAAGCCAAACTCAGCAGCTCTCTTGGGCCAGGCTCGGCCTGGGGGAGGCCACAGCACACCGGCTCATCTGCTGAGGCCACGTTTGCACACACTCCCCCACAAGCAAGAAGGGAGGAGAGGAGAGTTTTGGGGCTGTGGCGGCAGCTCTGGTCACAGGCAGTGAGCACCCATCCTCCCTCACACAAACTGGCTCAGCTCTTAAAGCCCCCCAGCCCGGGAAGGCCACATCCACGGGACATTCCCGTGAGGGACACCTGAGCAGGTGTCATCATCCATCAAAGAGCCCCAAAGCGCTCCCCAGACTCATTGCTGAGGCTTTGCAGCAGAGCACTGCTCGTGATGCAAAGGGATGCAGCAGATGCACAGTCTGTTGCAAGAGACCGTCCCAAACTTGGCCCCGCCAAGGGAGGTACCTGGGCCTTCCCAGCCGGCCCAAGTGAATACGGATCTGCTGGACTCCTTGTTTGTGGGGGACCCTCAGCACCAAGAAGATGTGAGGGAGAGCATCCATGGGACACCATTGGGACCCACAGAGTGGTGAGGTTTTCTACTTAATCTGTGTCTGTCACTCTCTTTCTCTCCCCCCACCTCTTTTCTATTTCTATTTCTCCCTCTCTCCCTGTCTCTCATTTAGAGTTAAATGAAACCCATGCTACTGATTTTGGCACATGGTCTCATTTGCACCCTAATTCGGGCAGAGGCATTTCTGATCATTTTAATAACGGGATCAGGACATGGGGCTAGAAGCCCAGCAGTCCGGGGGCTGCTCCATGCCACTTCCAGGGGGATCAGCTGTTGAAGCGGTGCCGGGCGTGGCCCTTTGTGACACAGGCGCCTTGGGTCAGGGCCCTGGGTGATGCGGGGCATTGTGATGCCCAGAGGCCCTTGTGACACGGCAGAGCCACGCCCTGCAGGGGGTAGATAAGGGGCGCAGGGCCCTGCGTTGCCCAGTCCCAGGAGAGCCGCTTGCTCAGGAGGAAGCAGCTCCCGGGATCCCACTCTGCGTTCCAGGAGATCAGACATGGAGGAGGACAAGGTGAACCCCAACTCCCAGTCCCCCAGCCCCTTGCCCGGCTGGCTGGGAGACGAGGCCCTCAGCGGGCAGTGGCTGGGGGCAGGCGGCGGCTCAGGCCTGCCCCTGCCGGACACTGGGGAGGAGGGGGCCTTTGCCTACATGGATGAGGAGTGGGAAAGCGACACGGATGAAGAGCTTTCCCAGTATGGAGAGGTTCCCAGCCAAGAGCCTTGCCTGCGGGAAGACGTGAGAGTCCAAGAGTTTTACCAACAGCAGGAAGAAATGACAGTCCAGGAAGTTTGCCCGTGCGGAGTTGTGAGACTCCAAGAGTGGCGTCAGTGGCAGGTAGGTGCGAGAGTCCACTGGGGAGATGGCACACAGCAAGAGCTGTACCACAGGGAAGAAAGTGAGACGGTCCAGGAGCTGTACCCACGGGACCAAGAGGATGAGACATACCAGGAGCTGTCCCAGTGGGAAGAAGATCAGACAGTCCAAGACCTGTCGCTGTGGGAAGGCGAAGGATACCACAAACTGTCTCCTTCAGAAGGAGATGGGCGAGGCCGTCCGCACAGGTACCAACGGGAAGGAGACAAGAGGGAGGCGCTGGGCAGCTCTCAGGCTGCCTCTCCTGCCCCGGGGAGTCCCACAGAGGATGAGCCGGCAGCCGCTGCTGCTGCTGGGGCTGGAGCTGCTGAGGAGGTGGAGGAGCCCCCGGAGCCTCTGGCTCCCGAGGTGGGAAAGGCACCAGGATCTCCTGCTGGCACTGAGGAGGTGCCATCGGCAGGGACAGAGAGCCCAGGCCCTGCCCCAGCCAGCCCCCGAGGCCGCAGACAGTCTCTGTGGGACTTTGTGTGGGGCATCACCTGTGAGATCGTGCGCAGGGCTTGGCTCGTGATCCAGGCATCTGGCACGCAGCCAGAGGAACAGAGGCACCTGGAGCAAAGCACGGCTGCAGAACTGGAAGCAGCACCTCCAGGACAAAGGGAAGTGAGCCCAACCTCTGCCCCACAGAGCCCCTGCTGCCCCCCCAGCCCCTCACCCAGCCCACAGGGAGCCCAGGTGCTCAGTGAGCAGCAGGAGGAGGCAGACAGGGCGTCAGTCCTGGCAGAGGAAGAGAGCAAGGAGGGGGCCTTGATTTGGGAGATTGAGCATTCTCCGTACAAAGATGAGGACCACACAGAGCTGTCCCAAGGAGAAATCAACAAATGCCAAGAAGGGTTCCAAGGGGAAGCCAGCACGGAGCCGGAGTTTTCCCAAGGAGAATCCAGTAGCTACCGGGAAGGGTCCCAAGGGGAACCCTGCACTGAGCAACAGCTACCCCAAAAAGAATACAGGATCTACCAGGAAGGGTCCCAAGGGGAACCCTGCAGTCAGCAGGAGATCTCCCTAGAAGCCGGTAGCTACCACAAGCTCTCCGATTGGGATGAACGCACTGAGGAAGAGCTGTCCCACGGGAATGTCAGTGGCTACCAGGAAGCGTCTGATTGGGAAGAGTCCATGGGCCAAGAGCTTTCTGAAGAGGAAGACTCCAATGGCCAGGAAGTGTCCAGAGGGAATGGTAGGAGGCCCTCCGTGCAGTCCAGCTGGGAAAATGACAGTGACCAAGACCTGGCACAGGACAGCTGGGAACAGAGCATCGGCGACAAGCCCTTGCTGCAGGAGGAGGATGAGTGGGATGAAGTGAGCGTCATTGAGCTCTGGGAAGAAAGCAGAGAGCAAAGACTGGCAGGGTTGGCAGGAGGCGGGCTCCCCTTGCCTGTCCCTCGCGAGGCTTGGGTTGAGCACGAGGCATCTGAGCTCTGTGCCTCGCCTCCCCATCCGGAAGCCCTGGCCCCCACGGGACACACGGCTTCTCCTGCCTTTGAGGAGCAGGTGCCGGAGGCAGGGACGCAGAGCCCGGAGGCTGCCCGGCGCTGCCACCCCAGGTTCTCAGTTTTCCGGCAGCGAACCCGGCCCCTCAGCCTGCAGCTTGGTCGCCCCAAGAAACGTACCTCCATCCTCAGGCGGGCGCTGCACAGCCTGTTCTGCTGGCCCTGCCTGGCGCCACAGCCCCAGGATTAGGGCCCGCTGCCGGCGCCAGCCCGGGCCCCACAGGCGGCGGCTGGCCCGCAGCCTGCCCAGCGTCCTCAGGCAGCCTCACGGGCCGCCTTTGCCTGGACATGTCCCTGCAGCCTCAGCAGTCCCCGGCTGCTTTGGAGCACCCCCAGCGGGTCTCCCCGTGACCAAAGATTACTCATGTGGCCAGCCCCAAACCAGCACCCGCGGGGGACACTCGGTGCCAAGTGGCTCAGCGGTGAAGGCCGGAGACTCATCAGGCTGGGAGGACACCTTGAAAGTCATCCAGTCCCACCATCACCCTGTCCCCAAGTGCCACATCCAGACGACACTTGAACGCTTCCAGAAACAGTGACTCCACCACCTCCCGGAGCAACTTCTTCCAATGCCTGACCACTCTGTCAGGGAAAAATTCTTTCTACTATTTCATTGGAACCTCCCATGATGGAATCCAAGACCATTTCCTCTCATCCTGAATGGATCACATGCTGATCCTTTGGGATTTTGGCCATGAGGAATGGGCACAGACAGGAGGGATTGCTCCCAGGACTCCACTGCACACAGCATGACTGCACCAAAAACAATTCTTCCAAAGCAGACAGAAGTTGGGTTTAGAAGGAGAAACAGTAGCAGTAGTGAAAAAAAAAAACCAAAACCCACCCCAAAAACCCCCACAAAACATGACCATAAAAACCTACAAAAAGAAAAATAATAGGAATAGGACTAATAATAATACGAAGAAGATGAAGAAGATAAGGAAAAGTAGTAGTAAACAGGAAAAATAATTAAGCATAAGAAGAAAGAAAAAGAAAAAGAACCAAAAATAATAGGAGTAGGAAAAAGCATAATAAGAAGAAAAAAGAATAAGAATAAAAATAAGAATAAGAATAAAAATTATTAAAGGGCTGAGAATAAGAATAAATAGAAGAATAAGAATAAGAATAAGAATAAGAATAAGAATAAGAATAATAAGAATTGGAATAAGGCAAAAAAAAAGAAAAGGAAGAATGGAATAAGAATGAGAATGATAAAAAGAATATGAATAGGAAAAGGAAGAATAATAATAATAATAAGGAAAAGAAAAAAAAAGGATAAAGAAAAGAATAGGAAAATGAATAAGAATTAAAACAAGAATAAGACAAAGAAAAAAAAGAATAGGAATGAGAATGAGAATAAGAAAATCGAATAAATTGATGTAGAAGAAGTAATAGTAGTACAAGTAAAGAAGAAAAAGAAGGAAAATAGGGAGAAGAAGAAGAAGAGGAAGAAGAAAACGAAATAGTAGTACTATCAAATTATTATTATTAATTGTTATTAGTAGTACAGTAATGTCAAGTTAAAATATACATCCACACATCCTCTATAGCATCACAGAGGAGATCGTCTAGTCCAACAGATTCTCTTCTGCTCTCTTTCTCTCTCTCTTCTACCTCTTTCCTATTTCTTTCCATCTCTCTGCCTCACATTTCTTGTTAAATAAAACCCAGGTTAATGAAATCTGATGTTGTCATCATATGGTCTCATTTGCACCTCAACTTGGGCACAGGCGTCTCTCCCTAAGCCGATCGGAACCCATTCTCTGCCCAGCCTGACGTCATAGCACAGGTGCTCCAGCTCTCTGAGGCTCTCCACCGCTCTCCTCTGAACTCATTCTGGCAGCTCCAGGTCCTTCTTATGCTGGGGCCTCCAGACACAGATGTAGCGCTCCAGGTGGGGTCTCAGAAAATGGACTGGAGGGCCACAATCACCTCCCTTGACCTGCTGCTCTTCACTCCTTTCCATGCAGCCCAGCACGGGGGTGGCTTCCTGGGCTGGCAGCACAGATTGCTGGCTCACGCCGAGCTTCTCCTCCACCAGCACCTCCAAGTCCTTCTCCTCAGCCCCTGCCCCGCTCAACTGCCCGTCCCCTGCAAACCCCGTGCTGAGGTGGAGCTCCATCCGCTCTCTGCCTCATTGGCAAAGCCATTCAAGAGCCCCGGGGCCAAGGGCAGAGCCCTCCCTGAAGGACACCCCTCATCCCCCGCCTCCACCATGACGTGGAGCCACTGGCCACAACTCCCCGGCTGCGTCCATCTGGCCAATTCCTCTTGCCCCGCACAGCCCACCCCCCAAAGCCAGGCCTCTGCAGTGCGGGGCTCGGGGTGTCGGTGCTGTGGCACCGGGCCTCACGGGGGCTCTGGGCACATCAGCGCTGTCCGAGACTGCAGTGTTCTGGGTCATGGCTTAGACATTGCTAGGAGGGAGCTTTGCCCATTATGGCAAAACTCTATAAAGAGGCTGAGACCACCCAAACCCAGCCGTCCTTCACCTGACTGCAGCTTTGGGCTGGGACTTAAGCTGCCTCACAGAACTTGGATACCATAAAGGTGACACTATTGTTCAATTACCTCTGGTCTAGGGACAAGGAAACAAGACCGAGGGAACAGAATGGATCCACAGGAAAGCCAAACTCAACAGCTCTCCTGAAAATCAGCTTGGGCCGGGCTCGGCCTGGGCGAGGCCACAGCACACCGGCTCATCTGCTGAGGCCACGTTTGCACACACTCCCCCACAAGCAAGAAGGGAGGAGGAGAGTTTTGGGGCTGTGGCGGCAGCTCTGGTCACAGGCAGTGAGCACCCATCCTCCCTCACACAAACTGGCTCAGCTCCTAAAGCCCCCCAGCCCGGGAAGGCCACATCCACAGTCCTTGCAGCATCTCTCTTAAAACTTTAATTGTTGGATCCCAACACTTTTCTAGAAGTCTCTGTGCAGCACAGACTCTGTCAAGTTGAAATTGTGGGATTTGTCAAAAGTGAAATTTGTCAAAAGGCTACCTCAAAGGTGACTGACAGTCTGTGGGATGCTTTTGTCCTGTGGTTCTTCTGCATTTGCTTGCAGAAATGCCTAGAACAGACCCTGTGTGTCCATTGAGGGTGCCTAAGTGGATTTGTCTGGTTGGGATAATCTCTTAGCACAAGTGGTTTTTCAGCCATCAGCATTTGACCTCTGGGCAGAGTACTGAGAGATAGTAAAGGCTGAAGAGTGAAACAGTAGAGGAGTAGAGTACTGTGGTTAAGAACATTTAAGCACCTAGTGTACTGTGTTTGAGTTCTGTGGTTAAGTGGGACAGTGTAAATTCTTAACAAAATGAAGACACTTGCCACATGTATCCAGAGACTTGATTCCTGGCAATGGCACTTCACCAGGACTGGCCCATGTAAGATCATAAATCTTCATGAACAAAGCCATACCCTTTTTCAGAGAGCATTGCAAAAGCTTTTCTTTGGCAATAACAAGCCCAGAGCAGAAAACATTGAAAAAAAAAAATAAAAGGCTTTATGAAAGTTTAAATTTTATTAAAGCGTACATGATCTATTTAAGAGTTTAGTGACTATTTTGGAAGAAGTCAGGAATGCCTATGCTTGATGTCATGCATTAGCAATTTTATTTGTATTTGTGCATTGAGATAAATAGCAGAAGAAAGATTTACAGGAATTTATAACCATAGGTTTAAGTGACCCTGAGATTATATTATAGCTCCAAAGACAACTGGAGCCAGGAAGATATTTGTCTATCTGATGGATGTGGTCATTTAAAATACCCATCATATTCAGAATGTTATGTCTGAAAATTCTACTTGATGAAATACTGTGTAAAAAAACTCATCTCAAATTGCTGAAAGCAATCAAAATAAATATATCTGGAGAAGGGTTAATATTAAACTGCATCTTCCCTAATATATAACACTCCCTTTTTTAATATTAGTTTTATTTAACAATTTACGACTTTTCTGACCCTTACTCCCTAACTTTTCAAATTCCACTTTGTTCAAAAGGCAACACTACTGCAATCAAAGATCTGCTTCACAACTGTAGTGGTCACATTATTTTCCTTTATTGCATATTATGCCTGTTTCTTTACAGGGTGAATTTGGCAGGGGATGATCATTTTATCCAGTAGACAATCATGTTTCCTGAACATGCTCTCTTCAGTACAATATTGCGAATAACTCTGTTAAGAAAAACCTCACACTCATCTTTGGTTCATTTTGGTAACTGAATTTATATAAAGGCTACAACTCCCCTCTGGAGAGCAATAATGGCTTTACCAGTCAGAAGTTGAAATATTTCATTAAACTATTCTTAAACCTTTGAAGCTCATCTTAAAATAAGCCCTTGTTATAAATACTAATTAAGTAATATATTTTGAGGGAAGGAGTTGGAAATGAGTACACAATTACCACAAAAGCAAAAGATAAATGGTCAATTTACATTCAGCAGGAGGTGATTCTTGATGTTCCATTAAGAGACATTAAACTTCTTGGGTAACTGTAAGAATCAAATGAAGGAAAAAAATTTTGGTGAGCTCGATGGGACATTGATTAAGCCAAAATACCAAGATCAATATCCCCAGTGCAGGAGAAGCATTTAGTTTCAAGAAAAAGTGATTCTTGTTTTATTCAGCTGGACTCCAATAGATTTAGCTGGATTTCAATAGATTAGAGTGAAAATTTTCACTCTGCTAAAACTTCAAATTGAAATATAATTTCTTTTGTCCTTCTATATCTCTTTATTAAACAGGAATAAAAAATATCTGCAATCAAAAGCACTTTTCTATTAAAATTATGACATCAAACTCTTCTGCACAGGAGAGACATTATGTTGTTTTGTTTAATCTAAAATCCTCTGTTTTAGGTTGTTTGTATTTCTGTACAATCTCTTTACTGTATTTTACTCTGAAGATTTTAAGATACTAGAAATATAATGCCTCTTTACATCTGGCCACTGCACAAACACTTCAAAATATATCTAGAAGATAGCACTATAAGAGTTCCACAAATACCAGTTTTCTAAATGTTTTCTTTTAATTGGGATTAATGAAATCAAATTTTACAACCCTCAGAAAGTGAGCAATTGAATGAAAGGAGCAGCACACATTATATCTTGAAGTAGAAAAGTATATTTACAGTGTTTTTAACTTCATCTATCTTTATGTTCACAGTTCAGGAAAACATTTTGTCTCCAAAATTTTAAGGCTCGTTTCAAATTTAAGTCCTTAAACTGTTCTTTGTGGATCCTACAAGAAGTAAACAAAGAAAGTTTCATCTCCTTTGTAGTGACTTTCCTTCTCACATTTTAAATGGTAGAGAAAAAACCAACCACTGCGGAAAAGTACCTTGCTGAAAGCATGAGCAGAAAGCTTTTACAACTAGAAACAAAATGAGTACAAGTTTTGTTTTTTAGAGGAAATGTCGCAGAGGTCAAATTTATTTTGTAGAAGCATGAGTGTACTAATGAAAAAGGAGTTCTTGCTTTCAACAGGTTTTCACCAAATGGTTTCCCAAATGCTACATTAACATCACTAAATGCATGACACCAGCAGCAGTGGTTTTTTAGGATAAGGTGTACATTAGTTTTTTGGGGGTCTTTTTTGCCTCCTAGATTCTCTTAAATTACGTGTGTGAGTAGGTCTATAACTCAAATATTTTAGCATGAAAAGGCACACAGGCATCACCTTCCTCTCTTAAATACGTAGAGACATAGCCCTACAAAATTTAGATTGTGAGTACAGTCGAGTGAGAAATAAGAAACACTATTCTTATTAGTAAAGTGTAAATTTTAGCTGCTTAAAATGATCAAAGGGTTTATTTCCCATATTAGGTACAGGAAACAGGCTGTAGCTTTTAATTATAATAATGCCACCCTAACAATACAAAAAGTAAAAAGACAGGAGAGACCTGCATAGCCTACACCTTTATTTGACTTCCAGTATCTGTAAAGATTGAAATTAGATGACCTCTTTCAAATTAAAACTCTTTTCTATTGGGAATATTTTCCTCATTAAATTGTTCTCATAAGATACCATTTTTTAATTTCTGTATTTAACCAATACCAGTTGTTGGCTGCCATAAATATTACAAGAACTTCTTTTCATGTGAGATTTTATTTTCATCTTGAACGTATTTGGATAATCCTTCTAGGAATCCCATGAAGACCCAAAATGGACATATTGAAGACATAAATCTTCCTTTTCTCTAACTGAGTGAATATGCTGACCACAAACAAATCATATTCTGACAATCTATTAACTTGACAGAAGGAATAATAATTTTTGAGGAAGACTTACAAAACAGAATGACTTTGAAAATTCTGTCTCAGATCTTATTACATGAAAACAGGATATATTTCTCTGAAAGATGCATGTGGATTTTATCTTTCTGCCCTGGTAATCATTCAGAATTACAATTCGCACTATCCACAGAAATGTAAATAGTGGAAAGCTTTGCTACTCATGAAAGCAAGAATGTACAGTTTGACATTTTATTCCTTCTTAACTTGAAAAGCTCCTGGACCTGCTTTTAAATGCTCAATATCTGAGGCTTCCCATGGTAGAAAATATAGAGCAGAGACAGCTGTTAACAGATGTATAGAATGAAACAAGTTGTATGACTTGGAGAAACAAGAAAGATGGATGAATAATTACTTATTTTGGATGTCGCACTGGTACAGAAAAACAGAACTAAGACTGGAAGATTCTGTTGCTACTGGTGATGGTGAAAGCAATAATGGGTGTCAGCTGAGAGATGTAAATAAAGGATGCCATAAAGAAATGCATTAGATTTGAATACTTTACTCATTTTCATTAATTAAATTGACTCAAATGTTGAGATTTTTTCCTTTGGAAGAAAACCATAATAATAGCAACTTCTTTTCAAGGAGAGAAAAGCACTGCCATCACAATAAATGTGCTTGTTACAGAAATTATTGGTTAGAGTAGCTTTGTCTAAAATGCCTTCTTACGCAGAACTGATCAATAAAAATACCTGAACCATGCTAGGTCCCCTATTTTTCTACTAAATTATTCATTGCAGCCATCATGTTCATTACAGAAGTTCTAATTTTTATAAAATCCTTCCCTAGGACATTATCCTCATTACAGAAAACTCTTCTGGTAGCAAAGTGGTTTAGTTATTTTTATATTCTACAAAGTCTAAGTATTTTCTCACACAAACATTGCAATTATTTATTTTATTTTCTGTTTATTTGGGGTTTTTTTTTCAGTTTCCACACGTTTACATAATTCTTTCAAGAATATGAATTAATTACCTTTTCAAATCTCATTAAAATCCTTGTTGTGCCCAGTTTATATGCCAATAGTGTTCTTAATATTTATGTCATATCTTCTGCTGCTAATCTACTTCTTTTTCATGTAATGTTGCTTTTATCAGTGGATAAAAGATAGATTTTAAAACATGTCAATTTGGATGCCAAACATGTTCATAAATATATCCAGGTTCTCATGAACTCACCACAAAAACAGAAAAGGAGGCTGGTGTTCAAGGGGAGCCATAGGCAATACATGGGTACTGTGGTTGATGGTGGGAAATAAATGCTAAACTGAGTAATAGTCCTGACTCAGGTCATAAATGGATTCTGCTAAAGACAGAAATATTCCAAGAATAAAACATAGATTTAGCAGGGACACTAGAGCATCCCTTCATGCCAGGATACTTTTCCAGAGGCTTGCTGCCCGAGGATGGCAGTTAGGACTTTACAGCAACTGAAAGAGATCATAGAAGCACTGATGGTTAATCATGGAATCATAGAATGAGCTGGAAGGGATCCACAAGGATCATCAATGTCTAACTCCTGCCCCTGCACAGGACAGCCTGAAGAATCACACCAGGAGCACTGTCCCAATGCTTTCTGAACACTGTCAGACTTGATGCCATGACCACTTCCCTGAGGAGCCCGAGTTCAAGCGCTTAAGTAGTATATGTATGCGTAATAGATCAAAAAAATATAAATAAGCCTAAGTAGAGGTAAAGATAACAAAAAAACACCTGGTTGCAAGTGCTCAGATACCTGTCTGGTCAACCTCTGACCACAAAAAAGAGAAAGATACTCTTACCCCTGAGCATGCCTGATGAACCATGGAGTGTCAGCCAGCTGTGATTGACAAAAAGGTTATGACATTAATTAATAAAAGATAAAAGATCAGGCTTTTAATACTGTCTTTTTCTCCAGTTCAGATGTCAAGGACACTGATTTTTTTGCTGCTTTTTGCTGCTTTTTAACCAGTTTATCAAGACACAAAAGTGTCACCAAAGAAATGGCAATTTCATTAATAGAAGAAAAAATAACATTAAGGTTACAGATATGTAAAAGATACATAACAAATTTTAAATTAATTTCATATAAGATGTGAAACAATAGAATTTTTATTTTTTTACCTAACAACGATAAGATTTATTCACATGAAAATTCAACATTGCAGCTTCCTTCTAAATGAAGAAGAGCAGTATTATAGCTTTTTTAAAAAAATCATTGGGACTCCTAGACTCAGTAAAGCTATCATTACACAAGCAATTAAATTAAAGTAATCTTTTGAGATTTAATAACTATCTTCTGTAGTGATCATAACTGTGAGAAAGACGCAAAATGTTCAATTTTATTGCAGTATTTACACTCTGTTTCACTCTGCTGCCCCATTAATTTATAAGCTATATGTTCAAGACAGAAAAAAAGGAAGCAAACCCAATTATAAACTATGCAGCACAAGGCATATTCTGTTTTATATTTATTCTGGTCTAATTCCAAATATAGAAAATAGGGTTTATATTCTTAAATATATCAGACTAATCATTTAGGGCCAGAAAAAGCTATTTTATGTAAGACTGAGACTAGATTTAGTCCTGTATTTCAACTACAGTTCTTTGTGGAAGCTGTTTCAAGATCAGCAGCCCAAGAAATCGGCTTGAAGAGAACCCATACATGAAAATTATAATCTGCAAATCTTTAATACAGAGGTACAGAGTCTTTATTACAGACAAAGGTGGACTCTGCAGTAGTTCAGGCTCATTCTCCAGAAGGAAAGATGAAAATATTCATCTTATCTGTAACAACCTATAGTTAGTGACCAGTTCATACGTCATCTTGCACAGAGCCAACGTTTGGGATTTATTTTTTCTCACAACTATACAAGTAGAATGACTGCAAGTAGTAAAGAAGAATTACATTGCAGTCTCAGTACTGTTCACAGGTTCCTATGAAGCACTGCTACCTGAATTTGCTTTCCACCTCTCCCTTTTGTCCTCACTCTCTTACTTTACTTGTGTCTCCTTAACCACAGTACTCTACTCCTCTACTGTTTCACTCTTCAGCCTTCACTATCTCTCAGTACTCTGCCCAGAGGTCGAATGCTGATGGCTGAAAAACCACTTGTGCTAAGAGATTATCCCAACCAGACAAATCCACTTAGGCACCCTCACTGGACACACAGGGTCTGTTCTAGGCACTTCTGCAAGCAAATGCAGAAGAACCACAGGACAAAAGCATCCCACAGACTGTCAGTCACCTTTGAGGTAGCCTTTTGACAAATTTCACTTTTGACAAATCCCACAATTTCAACTAGACAGAGTCTGTGCTGCACAGAGACTTCTGGAACAGTATCTTTCATCCCCAGAATGATTTCAGGGAAGGTGAGGAGGAAGGCTGATGAGAAGAACTGGTAATTCATTCAGACAAGGAAAAATCTCAGGTTTTAATTCAGTAACATATTTGAAAAACAGTTCCTACATACTGGTCTGTGCAGCTGTGAGCTGGAACAGAGGGTCCAAAATATGATGTACTCATCAACTCCTTTCTGAAAGCAGCAATATCAGCCAGTTCTGTGAGAGATCATCAATAAAAGCCTTTGATGTGATGTCTATTGCCAGAAGCTCATTTAAGTGACTCACTTTCATTCCAAATATCCAATAAAGGCTAGATTAGAATTAGATGTAGATACAAGAAATTACAGCAATGATTTTTGAGTGCCTGCCAAACAAGGAATAACTGTAACTCAGAGAGGACACAACAGAAAACAAATACGAAATACGAACTACTCTCTATATTTTCTAGTAGAAAAAATGGGAGGTGTGAAAAAACATGGGGTAGGTTCAAAATTTAATAAATGAGCTGTTTCATCAGGCAGTATGTATTGCAGTGTGGAGCTCAGTTCAGTTTTGGAAGTTGGCGGAGATTCAAAAAGCAAATAGACAAACCAACAGAATGTTTATCTAGGAAAGGGTGTTTAGGACAAGGGCATCCCCTCCAGCTCCAGAAGCCTTGAAGATGAGAGTATCGTGTGCTTGGCTTGTCCTTACAGCCTTCCCTGAGCTTCCTGAGCAGTTGCCATAGGAAACAGAATAGCCCAGAAGAAAGTCATTGATGCCATGTGCTGCTCTCATGCTTTGAAATTCAGTGAAATGAACTTAATACGTTTTACACATTTGACAGTAACAACCTTCTCATACAGCAAACAAGTGCCACAAGTAGTTAATAGCTCCTTGCCTCTTTATATCACATTTGCTCAATGGACATTTTGGAGCACAGTGATATCCTGTGAGCAAATCACCCAGTCTGGTTATGAGTTTATGTAAGTTATTTAAAATCAAGGTTGACTTTGCATCTTCATGAGACTGAAGATTTACTTTTCACTTCAGAGCTATGATGGTACACAGTTGGCAAGGAAGTGAAATTCAAGATGTCTTGTGCATAATCCCAGCTGAAGAATGATCTGCAAAGATACAAAAATAATAATCCTACCATCAAAAGGATGGAAAAGGTATCAAAGAAGATCACAGAAGGATATAATCTTTATCACTAGGAAGAATATATAATCTATCATAGCAAATATAAATCTAATAAATCCATATGATTTCACTATCATTACCACAACAAAAACAAAACCCAAGAGTAGCAAGGAAATCTGAGGTTTGCCAATTTTGCTGAAGTTGTCTTTTCCTCTAGAAAATTCTTCAAACCTGTTGGCAAACAGCAAACAGCCCTTTTGAAGATCTTCAAATGCCTCACATGGGAGGGACTGCCATTCCCCCAAAAGCAGGCTTACTTCTATTGTACTGGCTTTTTTCACTTCTAAGAGAAAAAAATCCAGCCTACAGACTTTGTAGAAATCAAAGGGGGACTGAATACCAGGGGGGAGCAACCCCAGCTAAATGGAAAACAAAAGACGCTGCATTTTTCCTCCTCAACCGAGGGCAGAGAAATCTTGCTTTGTGGTTTAGTGTTGACTTCTTTTAGAAGCTTCTCGAGTCTTCTCATCTGGTTTTGTGAGGATTCAGTCATTAAAACCCCATGTGCATGAAAGCAGAGAAGACAACCAAAACAGAAAGAAAACTGAGGCAAATCTCCAGCACTAAATCTCGAGCATGCTATTTTACCTTTCCAAAGTTTGTCAAATCCTGATACTCCTGTGTAGGTACAGAATGAGCTCCTTGCAACGGCAATGGAAGTAAATGTGACCTGGTGTGAAGCTTCAGGTCCTCTCAACAGCTCCTTAGAATATCAGTGCCTATAAGGAATCAATTATCAATCTTCTCAGTGGTTTTTAATGATTCATCTAAACAACATATTTTGTCATTTAATTTTGTGAATAAGTTACATAATGCGTACATCAAATCAGACTGTCAGGTGATTCTTCATTGATGTGTGCACACATTTTTCTGTTCAAATTCTTATTCATGCAATATCTCAATTAGTAAATTTTAATATAAGGATGCATAGAACTTTGTTTTGCAAATTTTAGTCACGAAGATGTATGTTTTGTTGATCCCTTTTTGTTTTTAAGAGTTTCAACAGACTACACCTTACAGGATGAGTTACACATTAACTGCTGACATTTTACAAACTTTTATTTAGCAGAATGCATATTTCAGGATCTGGATGTCTCATGTTCTTGCTGAGCTGCATATCTCACCAGCTGAACATACTTCACCAGTGGAGATTTCCAGCACAAAGTTTCCTGTACTTCACCATGCAAATTTGTGCTCCAGATTTAATTATATGTAGTTCTGGTGAAGACAGACTTTGTAAAGCAAGACTGAGCTGAACATTTAAATTCTATCTCATAAATTCATAGGTCACAAAATAGTTCTCATTAGAGTAGCATCATTTTGCTCATTAGAAATGGATTTCACCATCTATAAACCTATACAACAAATAGAGGTTTTACTTTTAGGTGTCATTTTTTTCTTTTTAAATTTTTGGATGAGAATTTGTCTATTGGTGAAGATGCTTTTTGCTCAGGGACTACATGATGCAGACCAATGTGGTAAGAACAGCTTCCAATACTTCACTTCCATGTTGCATAGAACTGAAAATCTTCTCTTTCTCCCCAGTAACTTTGTTATACCTAACAAACTAATGCCTCTTCTCAGAACATGGAAAACAAAAAATCTGAAGTTTTAATGTCTTAACACCCCATATTCATCAGAAAGGATGTTGCCTCTGGTTCTGATCTAGCCTCTTCCCAGGACAAACTTATGTCTTCCAGTTTTTAAGTAAATTATGAAGAATCGCTGCAATAGAAAACAGTGATTTCAGATGACAGTATCAACAGGTTGCAGGCACAGCAGTGGCGCTTTCAAATTTCTGTAGTTTATTCATTTGGCTAAAATACTGATTCATAGCGTTTAAAGGGATACTTTCTACTCTTTTATATACATGGTGAGAAACTGAATATCTTAGAACAAATAGAAATGGAACAAGCACAAGCAAAGAGACAAGAACAAGCACAAGAACAGAGAGAAAAGAAAGGGACACCAAGAGTAAAACCCTCATGGTGTGATGAGTCTCCTTGGCATACCTAGTCTAATAAATAATTTTTAGAGTAAGGAAGAGCTTCCAACTTCGAAGGAAGTCTGCAAAGCCTCAATTGGTACTTCTTGAGATCAGAGAAAAGGCTCTGACTGACTTCTGTAAGACATTTTGGAGTGCCTGTGGTTTTGTTTTCATGCTCTAAAGGAAAAGCCAGGAAATCTCTCTGCTTTTACCTTAACACTGGGACCAGACATCATCTAATGAGGACAGCTAATGAGGACTTCTTTTCTTTTTTGTGCTAGTACTATACCATGTACAATAGTGTAATTTTAAAAGAAAGCAAATTGAAGAATAACACCTTGCTTATTCTTCCACCATACTCCAAACCATCCTTGCTCCAGCCAAATCCTTCCTTTCCTCAGAATCCCTACAAGTGGCTGCAGTTGATTTGTGCATATGGCAGAGAAAGCAGTTACACAGGTCTCTGCACAACCCTTTAATGTATCTTCAGCTGGAACCGAACTTGGCTATGACACTCATAGAGGCTCATTCATATTTTGCAATTTTTCATATGGTTTGAACTGGGCCTTGGTAAATTTGTCAAAGACAAAATCCTTTAAAAAAAAAAAAAAGTATATTGATATAAATTGTTCAGTTACCTGCATACATCTTCACAACACAATTCTAGTTTCTAGCTCTACTAAATTCATCCCATTATTCTTTAGATGAAATTGATTACTGTCTTTTGTGCAATAACTGTTGTAAGTAACAGTGTTTTCAAAACTGCTGAATTTTTACTAAGTTCTGCTCCATCCTCAAATCCTCATAATTTTAGAATATAAGAGAATAATTTAGGAGCAAAATCACAATACATGATTGCCCAAAGATAGCTTCTGTCTATTGATATTTTTTTTATTTTTTTCTTTTAAACTAAAGGTACATTGAAATGCATCATAGAAATCTGAAAAGAAAAAGAAGTGAGCCTTCTTAAAGGTTGTCAATATTCCTATGGTTGTATCTTCAAAATATATCCAATCTTTAAAGTGTTAGATTTCCCTCCATCTCCCAGCCTCAATTTGTTTTATGCTTTTAACACAAGCTTGAAGAAATGGACGACAACTTCTTGTGCCAGTGTAAAAATCACACAAAGAACAGGCAACTTATATCTTTTCTTGGTAGTTTTTTTTTTAATTAGGTGATGCTCAGATGATGAAGTAGTATCATTTTATTAATTAGGTTAATATATCTTTCTCTAAATTATTTTTCTGCACATTGAGAGGGCTATTAAGTCTCTTCAACAGCCCACCCCATCATTATATGTTGAGGGGAGAAAGAGAGAAAGCCTTCCCGAAAGAAGAAATAGCATGACGATATATTAAATGTAAATGGAATTCCATTTTTAGCATGCGGTCAGTGATGTATGAGCTCAGAACTCAACTCATACTGCATGAAAAATAGGAATGGCTGGAAATCAGCTGCACTACCAAATGGAAAATCTTAGAAGAAAGCACCACTATTGCTCAGCTCAGCTGATTTACATAAGGAAGAAAACATCTCCTCCTTTACCAACTTGCATCTATTTTGCTCAGCCTAACAGTATGCATTAAATATTTCAACCTTGGTGCCAAAATCACTTGAAATAGAAAACATGGATGATAAAACAACAAAAGGAAATGGAGAGACTGAGGTCAAAGCAGGAGCCTATCACATTTAAAATCAATCAAATGACCATCTGGAAATAAAAGTATGCTTACTGGATAAATGTGTATTGAGGTATCTCAAAAAACATAGGCTTGATTTTTAAAAAAGCTGTAAGGATAACCCATCTCAGTTAGAAAATTACAACCTAGATTTTGATCTTTAAGTACTCAGTGTGAAAAAATCATGTGTCCATATTTATTGTAATTTTTGTTCTAAATAGAATCAGCTCATAACCATTTTTCTCCCAATGAATGAAGATTATTTTAATAACCATTTTTCTCTCAATGAATGAAGATTATTTTAAACCTTCAGTTGAAAGAATACTCATAATTCTTTATAAAATTAGTCAGTACTAAGGCTTCCTTATTACTGTTTCTCATTTTACTCTATGAAAGCTAATGACAATACCAAGTTTTCTCTTTTCTTTAAAGGTTATAAAATATAATGTCTAATGAATCCTCTTGGCTGTTTCATGTTTGACTATACCTACATTTGTCCCTATTTCAGTACAAGGCTTGAAAGTCCAAACAGGAACCTCCCTCAGTTCAGTTTTAAACTGAATTGCTGTCTTGGGTTTTCACTGTAAAACTGACAACTTGACTCATCTTCAGAAGCCAAAGTTGAGAATTTATTTTATCCCCTCTAGAAAAATTTGTCTTTTCAAGAACATTTATTTTTCTGGTTGCAGTCATAGCTCTCAAATGAGTTTCACTATTCCAAGCAAAGGACACTTTGCTGCCCTCTCACCTCAACTAGAGTGGATGCAAAACCTGTTTTCTGTTTGAAGCAGCAGAATGTAAAATATGTGTTCATTTTATCATATAAATCACATGACTCATTACCTCCCCAAGATTCTACTAGAATCTAACCTCTAAATGAAGTTTATGACCTTTGTATTTCACTGTCATAAGTCACAATGTCTTAGTTTTATGACTATAATTTTGAATTGCATCATGACCTTTAATAGAGGGCACTGAAAAGTCACATAGCCCTTGAGTAAGTATGAGTTAAGAGTTTATTTTAGCCCCTTGAAAGTGCAGAATGTATCAAAATACTGAGATGATGTAGGATATATGTGCCTGTGCAGTCCTCCAAGGGGAAGATCATCACTTCCTGGCACTTGCAGTAATCAGTAACTTGCAGCATCAGTGATTGCTAAGTATGTAGAAGACCTAATATAAGAGGAGCTAAAAGACAACAATGGCAGCTAATTGGAACATGAAAATGCAAGTAGGATTTTTTTTTTTTTTTTTATTTTCTAGGATTTTACAAGGGCTGGTTGTCATCATCAGTTTCTCTGTTGAAAATACCTCAGGGGAAGCAGGCAATATTTTAAAATTATCTTTTAAAGGAGCAGAAATAAGGTATACATATTTTAAAATTCTAGAAATGAAAACAATTCAGGTAGCAGAACCTCAGTTTAACTGAATGTACTTACATCACTTTATACAATTATATTGTAGTAGTCTGTTTCCATTACATTACTTAAGGCATGTTAAGGCACTGCGCAAACAAAAGCTTTATTGGAAGGCATCTATTTTAATATTTTTAAAGGACTTTGATACCTTTGTAGGCCATCATTTTTGCTATCTGCACAGACTGAGGGCCCATTTTTCAGTTATACATGGTGCTTTCACTGTCATAAAAATGACTCATGCCAAGTCATCAGAAGTAATACAAAGAAACGTTGCACATCACAAAAGGGAATACTAGAAAAAAATGTTTATTTCTGAATTCTTACACTGCTTGACAAAAAAAACCAACTTTTTCTCACATATGAAAAGACAGAATTCAGTATTTACAATATCTTAAACTGCTTAGGATAAATTCCTACATGGAGAGAAAGTAGAAACCAAATTTGATGAAATTTTGTAAAAGCTGTGTAATATACAGAACAAAATAGATTGTAATGGTTGTATTCTGGTAAATACGGGATCATTTAGAATTTACTGTTCAGCTCTGCATATAATTCACTAAGTTATTTGATGAGCAATCTAAGTCACAGATCAGGTCATTCCATCAAATCCTGCACAGGTTAATAAAAACTAAGTATTAAATGCAGGTATTCTGAAACCAAGTATAATCAATCCTAAACTTGGTGAACAACAGAGATGGAGTCAAATCAAGAAAAATAAGAAATAGTTAAAGTTCTGATTTATTTAGAAATTATCCTTCCATTATCCTGAATAAAATCTTTTATTTGTAAATTATAATATTAAAATAATCTCAGCACAGACAGAATACACTGTCAGAAAATGATACATATTCACAATTTATAATGTATTTGTAGTTGTCATGTACTTCACAAATTTAATAGCTGTAGTTTCTCAGTTTTCATTTTTCTCTCCCTTTATATAATTTCACATTTTTTTCCCCAGTCCACTTCTCTGATTTGTGACCCATCCCTGCTTTCCACTCTTCAATAATTAAATTCCCGCCTTCATGACTGAAGCATGACTATGCTTTTCATTAGTGCAAGTCTTAACTTTGCTTTTGTTGCAAATTCATGAAATGCCTTTTGAAACTTTTCAAGATGACACACACTTGAAGAACAGATTAAGAGCAGAGGAAAATGAACAGTAATGAGCTCATTTTCAGAGAAAAGCTCTTATTAGCATGAGGTCTTTTTGATTTCTCAAAAAAACCCAAATTGGTCTTGGATGCAGCTCCTTCTCTTGCATTCAGAGGAGGGGGATGTTGTTGCAGGGGAGTCCTGTTTTTGGGGACGGGGATTGGAGACGGGGGAGGAAGAGGGTCTAGTAATATTTTCTTATTAGAATATCACTGTATCACTGAAAACCCAATTTAGAGGTGAATTAGGGGGAACAGTTCTACTAATGCTTCCGGTTTCCTTTTTCCCTTCCTGTTTCCAGAATTAGTTTTAAAGAATGGTGTGGCAGAGGGTTTCATCAATATTCACAGTGGGACAAAGAAGAGCTAATGTTTCTATTCTGCTTCTGGAAAAGTCATGATCTCTCAAAAATTTCATTAGTGTGTTACTTCAGATCAGTCAAGGATCTAGTTGCTATGCTCCTTACCTCAGATGCAAGTGCAGTGCCTGCCTGATGTAGGTGGATTTTGGGGGCCTCCTCTTTTTCATTTAGATGAGAAATTATATCTTGGATTAAAAAAGCTTTCCAGTGAAAGCTATTTCAAGACATACATTTTTATTATTTGACAATAAGAAGAAAAATACAGCAAAAAATATGATAAAGTACTTTTCAGCCACAGTTCCCTTGTGGTAAAATAGTCCAACCAGCTTGTCTAGACTATTCAGTTGTCTTTCAATATAAATCTGAAGACATGTATAATCTACAGTCAAAACATTTTTATGACAGAGAAGAGGGTTGAATCTTATCTCCCTCTCATTTACATTGGTGAAATCCAGGAATTACCCCAGTTTGGGGGGAAAAAAGGTGACTGAAATATCTCTAATTGAAGTCCAGTTTTTCATAAAATAATCATGTGTATTATAAACAATAACAATGTGAATTGTTTCCCTACAAGTAAATTAATAATAACAATACTCTAGAAACACATTTTAAACTAAATTTCAACTGTATGTAAAGTTTACTAACTTCAGTGAATCTTAAATCAAGTTAATGTACAAGATTATGATTCCTGGCATCATGAACGAACTATGGAACACAGTACAAATTCATAAATAGTCAAGGAGGTTAGTCTCATATGAAAAAAAGCCACATTTGCCTCTCAGCTTGCCTGCATAATCACTGTTAGATCGCTCCAATTGTTGGAAAAAATTAGTGCATCACTACTAAAACAGCCACCTAAAACTGGTGAAAAAAGAATCACATCATAAGAAAAATAATGTTGACAAATGTACCCTTTCATCTCAGCCACCTAGTAGCATATCCAAAACATGCATTAATTTGCACTTTTGTGGTCTATTCCCTGAAATAATTATTGAGTGTAACACTTTTTCTTCTGTCATTCAAACTCAGTGTCCTAAAAGACAGAGTAAAGATTACCTTGCTCTTATTCTTGCTTATTATCCAATAATTTACTGTTTGTTCATTATATATGCTTCTTTAAAATACCATTGGTTGCGTAGTATACAACAAATAAAAATGTGCCTTTTTTATTTTTTGAGAATGCAAGTAGCAGACATTTGCAAAACTAGCTTTATTAGCCCCCACAAAGTCCTGTTTTAAAAAACCCAGTTATTTTTTATTCACTTTGCTCTCAGTATTTAACCATGTAAATAAATTATGAAAATTAATAAAATAGAAAATTAATGTAAAGGTCAGTAGGCTATCAGAAGAAAAAGTGACCTTTGGTGTTGGAAATCTTTGGAGATTTCTCCAGCTCTGCATAGATATATTATGCAGTGGTTTACTCCAGACATTATAATTCTAAGTGTGTGGGGGGGGTTAAAGAAACAAAAGGCTCATATGAATGTCCATATCCATCACTGTAAAAGTACAGAAGTGAAACACACTGATGATCAAGACTAAACTTAATTTTACAACAGAAGAATGAATTACAAAAACGAAGTTTAGTGTTTTACAAAATGTATTGAGTATTGTTCTATCATTTTATCAGTCTCCAACAGAAAGCTTACTTGAGAAGAGAAATGAGAATCTTCAGGATTCTGCCCCCCACCCATGACATCTTCAAGAACCAAATGAAGAATAGGATTTTACTATATATCACATGAAATACACTCTTTGTTCACTTGGTAATTCCTTCCTTTTATCTTCTTGCCCACTCAAAGTAAAATGAAACGTTTTTTATAAAACACAAAATTGAAGTAACATCATCAGTTAGTCACTTGTGGTCAGTGCTATTTTCCACACCAGTTTATTTCCAGCAGCTTCTCATTGCTTAGTCAAGAAGCAGAGATGGAATACATCCTTTTGTTTCTCCACTGCCCCGATTTTGGAAGACAAGGTGTCTAGGAAAAGCTCCAGCTATATCACTAGGGATATCTAAATAACTGTGTATTGTCTAAAATCATAATTTTGTAGGAATCCTTTGTGTTTCTATGCAATTTTTTTGTAATGTGTATTTTTACGTTGTTATGATGGTACATGTATTTAAAGAGCTTTCAAAATATGTTTTCAATTTCGACATATCATATAAATAGGGATTGCATATTAATAACTATTACTGACGGTGACAGCACAGCAATCAAATTATGTTTTATGAAATGTTAAGATAAAAAGAGTATTGGTAGACTTTCCTTAAAAATAAGTTTGAGTCCTTCAAACCTCCTACCTCATTCATTCCAAGGCATAGAAAGCAGAGATCAATGCTTCTCATTTAGTCATCCCTTTCTGACTTTCAATAGTATGTGGAGTTTAGAAAACCAAATATGAATGGAAACTTAGGACAACAAAATACTCTTAGGAAGAAAGAACAGTTAAAATGATTTGTTCACTTAGAAATGCTCAGCTCACTTATTTGTGGAAAATATAATAAATCATAGAATTAACTTGCACTATCATTGTAACAAATAGCACCTCAGTTTTTTCCTTAAGATTTTTAAAGTGTGGATGATCTTGTTGAAGGACAACATGAAAACCACGAATGAAGTGGCTGGAATAAAACTAATGCCAGTGCACCTTACAGTACCAAGGAGTCCTGACCTAATCTTTAATTTTTTACAAAATGAACCTGATCTTCAGTTGCCTGCCATGAATAATTCACACATTCTGCAATTCTTTCTATGGAAGGAAAGGTGTTTCTCAGAAATTATTCTATCATGCAAAAATCAGTGAATTCAATTACACAAGATCTTTCAAAACTTCACTCAAAACTTCCAGTAAGCAACACATTAGGTCAATCTGTCCATGTCAGAAAAAGGTCGATAAAGTCAGTATCTCGAGACTGCTATTTCCTGACTGATGTTTCAGGTTAAAAATAAAACCTGTTTTACCAAAGCTATGACACCAGGAGTAACCAAACTCAGGTCATGGAGACTGTTAGTTTGCTGACCACTTTCACTATGCATTTTTAGTTTACTGTATCCCTGAGTCTTCTTTGGTACTGAACGTTTTATGAGGTTCATTTGTTATACTCTGATTTGTCTCTTCCTGTCCATCTTTTATCAAATGTTTTTCCTGGTTCAATCAAATTTCCCATGCCTGCATACAGCCTGTTACATTGATGTTGCTTATGCTAAGCTCATTAAACTGCTTTTTCCCCTAAAACTGATGCACAAGAAAACTGTCAAACCCTTTAGCTTGGCTGCAACTTCAGTGGGTTTATTACCAAAGGTTCTAAAAAGAGAAATAATTACCTAGAAAGTTGTTTTGGTTTTTTATAAAGGTACAATCTCTTTATTTACTGGCTACCTTTCTCCTAATTTTTCCTGATGTTTATTCCAACTCTGAAGGAAACCATAGAAGACTGTTAAACTCCCATAAGCACTAGCAGGGTCATCAATTTCACTCAAAATGTATGGATCATATCTACTTGTAGAGCTACTTTGAGAAGCTGGCTGTCAGCATTACAATGCACTGTGGCCCCATTCACTACCCAGACTAATTCAATTATGCTGCTTGTGTACTTCCTTTGAAACCAGTGAATTGAGGAACTGACAAAAGACAGTAGGTAGGCAATTACACTATCAAAAAACTGATAGAGATTATTTTGCCTTCCTCTGAGTCTGAGTACTTTCTAGGAATGTAAAAAACATTTATGGTGGAAAGATAAAGGAAGTGCCATTGACAAAGAGTGTTCCACTCACATTCAGTCAAGCCTCCATCCACACAATTTTCTTGGGCCTTGGATTCCCCATCAGCTGATGTGTGAGCTTTCAGAGCCATCTAACCAAAACAGTGGCAGCAGAATTTAGGCACCTAGTTATAGAATCACAGAATCATTTGGATTGGAAGAGACCTCAAAGATCATCCAGTTCCCACCCCACTGCCATGGACAGGGACATCTTTCATTAGATCAGGTTACTCAGAGCTCCCTCCAACCTGTCCTTGAACACTTTCATGAATGGGGCATCTACCACTTCTCTAGGCAACCTGGTCCAGTTCTTCACCACCCTCACAGTAAAAAAGTTTCTTTCTCATGTCTGAGCTAAACCTATTTTTTTTCCATTTGAAACCCTTTCCATGTCAATATCTATTCTTTTCTCTCCCCATCTCTGTTGCAGACTCCCATCAGGTACTTCACGTACAGGTATCTGAAATTTGGTACCTAAATATTTAGTACCTAAATATGAGTGGGGGAATTTTGAAGATTTTACTGTGCACATATCAGCCAAAAATTTAATTCCTGCCTCATTTTAAGATATGAACACATATAAACAAGATTTATTGCTGCTATTGACTTCAGTAGCACAAAGTATGCATTGATGTTTGATCAGAAAAATTATTTGAGTGAAACCCCAGACAATAATGAATTAACTCCCAACACATTTTCATGGGGGAAAAGGTTGTTTTGGGTTTTTTTAACCTCATTGTGTGTGTTCATTTTGAATGTAAAACTAAAACAACCAGAAAAAAAATCTATAGCACCAGACCCCAGCAGATGTTTTCCTCCTAATTCCACATAGCAGTTCCTTCATCAGCCTATATAGCTGTGGGATCATTTTTCTCTAAGGAAAGGAACATCCTGTTTGCATGGAAAAAGAAATCCCAAGCACCTTATTTAGATTTCAAACCCAGAAACACTCTGTTGAATTCTTCTACCAGTTTTTATGCCAGATGGATATTTTTTTCTCCAGGTTTTAAACATCAGACTGCAATCTTTTCTATTACCAGCAGAGAGCAATGTAATTAAGCTGTTTATAAAAGGCTTTTCAAGACAATTGCTGTGCAAGCTCCTCCAGAATGCCCCAGGTTTTTTTCTGCTTTGGCCTTGGGCTCCCATGCTGAATGTTTTAATATTAAAACTGCTATTGATCTTGGAAAGGTTCACAGTTTATTTCTGTTTTACTGCCCAAAATGCAAGGTACCTTCTCAATGCCTGAAAATACCTCTCAGGAAAATCAAGACAAAACCCTCTTTGCTACCATACTTTTTTTGGCCTCAGTCCTCCATCTGAACATAAATGTGGTTATGGTATACCTCACACCCATAAAAAATATGCACATTAATGAATAGTTTTAAAAAGAGTCTCAGAGGTACCTCTTGAAATTAATTAATAGGCAAATTGGAAGGAAATCAACTGAAAGTACATGAAAAATGTAATTTAGTTCTTTCTATGGCTTTGCTATTCCCTCACATTCATCTGCGCCGGCAGACACTTGCATACATATGAAATGAAACCTCACTTTCAAAGTGTAACTGCAGGGAAACCTGCACTGAGAACACACAGTAAAGGGTTATTTTACAGTACACAAGTTTAGGGGTCACAAGAGCCCATGCAATGTTTGTAAAGATTATCCCAGCAATAAGGCTCTGTGGTTTTATTTGCTGAAATCTAGATATATTCAGACACCTAGGAGTTTTTAGAAAGATAACCAAGGCTCAGAAGAACAGAACAGCCATCTGTCAGATTTCATAAAATCTCACAATACTACAAACTGTATTAGAGTTTCATAATTCATGAAGGAGCAATATCCCCTACTGAGATTATAACCCGTCAAGACAACACCAAAAATAACTGGCAAATCTATCAGTGGGAGTTCCCTCTCCTTGACTGTAAGGAGAAAAAAAGTATGAAACAGCTGGAAAATAAATTCAAAGTATGATTGGCACAGAATAAAAGAGACCATAAGCTGATTGCAAAACAGTATCTTTATTTATTTCTCACCTAATTTGCAACAAGATTTGCATGTGTATGGCAACAGTAAATGCAAAGTGATAATTCATTTCTCTGTATCTATACATAGATTCCATGAAGGCAAGAAGAGTAGTCTTATGCCAAAAGTAACTCATTGCAGTGCTAAAAAAAAAAATAAAAATATAAATGTTTGAGTCTTTTCCTCATTGCTTTTATAGCAAAGTATTTGGTGTCTTCAGTTCACTGTGTAGGAAATGGTAGCAATGTTTCCTGTACACCTGTATATATGTTGATGGTTTGGGCAGGAAGACGAGATTGCAAGTTCTGCCATGAGTCAAATGCTCACAATAAAAGGCACTCCTCGCCTGCTTATTCTGCAGAGAAACAAGCAGCTTATGCTTTATTAATATATCCATAGCTATATATACATATATACTGCAACAAATACAATTCAAAGTTCAGCTGAGAGTTTTCAACAGTACTGTAATACAACCAGTAAACAACTATAAAAAAAAAAATCAGGAAATCAATATTATTAGAAAACAGAAAAACCTTTTGTACAAAATGCACATTTTCTAGTAGACTACAAAAATCTGAGGGTGAGTGTTCCTACTGGTACATCACAGGATACATGAAACCCCACAGGAAACAGCATTCTCTGTCTCTTCGCATTTCCAATTAATTTCCTCCTAAGATTCAGAACAAAGGCTTATAAAGAGAAGACTGGTATCATCTACTTCCATTTCACTCATTTGCAGCTCACTTCCACTTGCAACTAGAAAATAGCTTCTTTATTTCCACAGAGATAGCTATTATAGAGGCAAAATTTCTTCCATACCCCTTGTATCTGTCATGTTCTGCTGGCTTTTGTTCACAAGAAGAAGTCAGAAAAGATGAGATGGCTTGGCACATTAGAAGTTCATAGTGGGGAAAAAAAATTTCATCTTCTTCTACTGGAAATTGGATGACAAGGAGACAAAATTACCAAAATGCTTATCAGAGTACCTCTATAAACAATAGGAGTAATGGTGCCTGAGAGTTAAGAAGTTTTTGTTGTTTGAGAAATAGTGAAGCACAGGAGGGGAATGGTGAAATTTCTATTCTTGCAGGCTATTCAAAGGTGCAACAGGTTAAACACATAACTGAGAGGAAAAAAAACCAATATTGGTTTAAATCATCCTTTTCATGGACAAGAAGATAAACGTGTTCTATAGAGGTCCAGTTATATCTATCAAATTGCCATAGATCTGTGTCTTCCAGCTGGATTCTTCTTTGGTAAGATGCTAATTGAATGAAAAGTTTTTGGTTTACTTCTGTTGCTGGGATACTCACAGTCTCACTCTTTCACACAGAAAGATATTCTAGTATGTGTGAGACCTGAGACAACAGCTTAGCCCAAATCAGGATTGCTAATAAACCTTTTGGAAATGCAGTAATAGTTCAGACTTTAGATACAACTGTGTTCAGTCAGCAGAGACTCACATTTTCAACTGTCATTCCTTTAGGAAATAAGACCAATTTTTTCTTAGACAAAACACTTTAGATTTCAATTGAGTTGACCCTTTCATTTCTAATATTTACTCTATGCTATCAGACACAGTGTTAGTCTAACACAGCTAGTGTTAGATTTGGTTGCGTATGCACAAGCTTCACATAGAGATGATTAATGACTTCTGTTCATGTGGCATTGCCAAAACTCCACTTCCCTGTGCAGTGCAGCAGCAAAAAAATGATATATTGCAAGGAGTTCATAGTTCACAGAATGCCATCTAAATTAATTACCACTTTGGAGGGACTGATTCATCCAAAAAAATTGAAATAATTAAATGTGTCCAGCTATGCCTGAACAAGAATTGCTGCCAGAGGATAAATGAACAGTCAAACACATATAAACATTTTAATGTCTATAAAGTCATCCCAATCAAAAAGTCAATGTTTGCATATCTTGACCACATCATGGCATCATAGGTTGTGACATTTGGTTATATTGGGATCCAACTGCAGCCTAAAGTCCAGAACCGTGCAGAAATTGACTGAAAAAAACATCATTTCAGCATTAAAGAAATGATAGTGTAGTTCTGATTGGTAGCAACTTGGAGTTGTTCAGCATGAATAATCACACAGCACCTGCCCATGCTTGCAAAGAGCAGTGGCTCCAACTGAATTTCAGAAGCATTAAGGACAAAACTCTCCCTGCCTCCCTCAAAAGCAGCAGGGCGTATGCTTTAAAAAGCCATCCCATTTTCAACATTTTAAAAAAACAGTTTGTATAAAAAGGTAGAAAATTCACCAGCAATTCAATCTGGACAAGGGCAAAACCAAAATATCTCTCAAGATGGATGCCAAAAAAACACCTGAAGCCCCAAACCTTAAAGAGCTAGTTAAAGGTTGACAGACTTTCTTTTCTCCAGGTATGCAACACTGCTCTGAACTCAGAAATATGAAAGATGATGAAAACAACTATTTACTATAATCAGTGATTTGCTTTTTTTTCTGAAATAAGTTTCACGTATTCATGCTGCAGTTTACATTTTATTAACCTTAAAATATCACCTATTTGAACCAATCTGCTGATAAAATCATCAACAACAATGGTAAGAAAGAAATACACTCCCAGACACATCCTTTTGGTACCATGGGAAACCATCCATCAACATTCAAGACAATTAGGTGTTTATCTGATTTGCTGCTTCATTGCATATTTTTCCCCCTTGTTCATGCACAAAATGTACTTTACTCATGTTTATTTAAGTGATCCAGAAAATATCATTCTGTTTTCCACTCCCAAAATGGCCTAGGCAACTAGTGATTTTGTTTCATCAAAACCATTTAATTTAGAGGATTAGATATTGTATAGTTTCATTGCATTTGATGTCCAAATATTTTCATTTTAAAGGAGAATAAGTTGATCATTTTTTCATGTTTTAACCAGCTAATGTAACTTGCTGAAGTTTTATATTTTGTGGCTTTTTGCATAAAAGAAGTTTGTTTCTTTTGAAGAAAGGTCTACCCTCAGTATTATAAAGACACATAGAAACAAGAATACTAGTATAGTTTTAAACAGAAACTTCAACAGTATTTTGAATGTTAAAGTTGCAAGATTTGACTGCCTAATTACACAGGTATGTGGTAGCATTAAAATACTTTATTGGGGATGTTATATGAACTTATTTTAGAGCATAAATTATGTAACCTTGTTTGTCTAAAGCAGTATCAAGATATTCAGGGGTCCAGACAGAGAGATCTCTGCTCTAATATATCCCCCATTGCATTGCTCATAATTGTTAAATCATTACCTAGACAGACAATAAACTCTGTGTTCCATATATGCACACACATATATATGGAATGTCACCTGCTGAAAGCAAGAGTTTGAACTTAACAATCATAGACATCAGTAGCTTTTACTCATTTGCCCAAGTGTTCCATAAAATGGCTGATAAGAGACACCTTTCAAACAGCATTCAATCTCCTCCTAAAGTAATAAAGCTTTGTTTCCCTCTCAAATGATTTTGAAGTTTATAGAAAGCAGTTTACGCTATGAATTTCCCTTCTCTATCAATTATCCACTGGAATGAAACAATCTACTGGAGGGAAAGAAAAGAACACACTTCAGAGTATTCTCCCACCATCTGGTCTTTCAAAGAGATGCTGTCAAATCACCTTCACTGAAGTACTGAGATATATAGTAAAAGTGTCATTTTTTTTTTTAATCTTCACCTGAGATTGGAATAAGGAAATCCCAGAGGTTTCATCAACAGAAAACTCATCTCACAGAACTCCTCTGACTGCATGGGTTTTTCTCCTTTTCCACTGCTGAAGAGTGGCATATTTGTTGATATCATTGTCCTTGTGACAATAATATGACTGAAACTTGTAATACCATTTAAATAATAGCAGTAGTGCTTTGGCTGTAGTTCTTTTAAGCATCCAGAACATGGAGAACTGGGCCAGGGCAGGCAAAGTGAAAATTGCTCTTAAAGATTACAGAATGTCATTCTTTTGATGTGTTTCAAAATGGACAGATAATAAAGTATCTCTCATAAAAGCCAGAAAAAGATTGGGAAGACAGGAAATCTGAGGAAGAACAACTGCTGACAGTAGAAAATAATTCAGAATGTCTAAGAAAAGGCAATATTAGATGAAACACGCTGAGACGATGTCAGGTTGTAAAGCGGAAGAATTAAATAAAATGTAGAATAAACAAACACAAGGCAAGGAACACCTACAGAACTATTTCAACTGTTTCAACACATTAAATTAGATAAAGCATTTGCCTATGGCACATGGAACAAAATGATGCTATATTAAAAATCAGTGAATGTTATCTACCAAGTAACAACAGAATGCCACAAAATGGTCAAATTCATATCTGAATTATAATTCTCTATAATCTGGGATAAACCTCATAAACCAAATAACCCCAATAATTGTGATTACATTTAAATGAGTCATAACTGACCATAAGTATTCAATCGGCAGTGATAGCTACTTGAAGATATCTGCCAACATACAGCAAGAGTTATAATATATAAGAAAGTGGTTCAAATGTTACTGAGAAGAGACTGGGAATGACACAAATGCACTAATTTAAGTAATTTCATGGGCCAACTCCCTTGATTACTATAACTGAAAAGACAACTGTACAGGACAATAATTTATTTTTGGGTTTAGCTGTTGTTTCTGGAACTGCAGTAACATGGTTATTGCTACCATTCTTTAGGAGGCTTGTTGGCAAATGCATCAGCTTTGACAATAAAATTGACAGGGGACAGGCAGAAAGGGAGTTCAAGGAAATCTTCCCACACCAAAAAATTACTTTCTTAGTTCCCCTTCGCTACCAAAAGTCAAATATATCATTCTGCCTTATTCAGTGTTTCTCTTTTGATTGCCATTCATCTCTTCTCTTCTAGGTAGGAAAACCCATAAGGGGATTGCAGACCATCATATTCCAGTAACTCTGTCGTGCAGCCACTTATCATCTTACAGCCTGCATTGGCATTAAAGTTCCATTCTTATTTCTGTGACAGAGACTGTAACATGAATAGGATTGGCAAACCAGGAAACTGTTATGATGGTGATTGTAAAGAGGAAGGGAAAAAAAAAAAAAAAAAAAAAGCAATTTTCCCCTATTCTTGTACTCTAAAAATTACACTTGTGCTCCTGCAACGAAATCAGTGATGTTGGTAAGAAGCAGAAATGTCTCAGAATAATAATTTATAAAAATAACAGACTTCTCTTGAGCACAGATACATATGCAACCAAACTGATTTTTAATTAAAATTATATCAGAGCTCATCAGAACAGTCAAAGTGTTAGTAATGTTAAACTTTCTCCATAGAAAATTCAAAGCAAGGCATCATCTGTGAAACTGTTGCAATGGAGCAGAAACAGGTTGGGTATTTTTTCCCCAGTGCAATTTTCTGCCTTAGTGAAGAAGCACACATTAAAAGCTGGTTCATAGCATTCCAATATCCTTTGTAATATTGTAAGTTCTTTTAAAGTTGGTGTGATAGTTCTTATGTCTTTTTTTCCAATGTTAACAGAAATTATTTTCAGCCTAAAAAGTAATCAGATATTATCCCATGTCTTTTCACTTGAACTATTGGACTAAGACAACACACTAACAAAAATCAGCCTGTAAGAGAATCAAAGAAGGATGTGTGATAAACAACTTTGTTACCAGTTGGACCATCCCATGTAGCATAGAGGTTTTCCATCTGTTAAAGAACATTAAATCATTTTCACTCCATATATCTTGTTTCCTTAGTGGTTCTTTCTCACTTTTTCAGTTTCTAGAACTTCATACACTGCAGTCCCTCCCCTGAAACAGGGCAGTTAATCAAATCAAGCATGACTGGATAACTGTTTTCTAAATGTAAGAAACAGATCATGAACATTTGAATTACCAGCAAAGCAGTTGCATTCATTTATCGTCAAAAGTTAGAAGCATCCATTCTCCATCAGGTAATTAGCAGCATGAGAGTTGTCAGCTGCACTTGAAAAATGCAACTACCTCTTCAGGTGTCTACAAAAGGCTGGGAGTCTCATGAAATAAGAGGTGTACATAAAAACAAAATACCAGATTCAATTACCACCTTTAATTAATTACCAAAGTCAGGACTTTTAGACTTGACAGATTCCTGAAAAAGATTCAAAACAGTAAGAGTCATCAGAGAATCCAGCCCTGCAACATGGAGAAGATCATGGTGCATTGTTCATGCTTTTAAACCCTATGTTCTGAAGTAGGATGCCTACAGCATTGATTTTGTGCATGTAGCTCTAATTTATGCCTGAATTTTGCGGGGTTTCCTGAATGAAAAAACTGTTGTCCCTAGGAGCTTGATCAAATACATACGTCTGTAACCCATCTCCATGACTCCACAGAAACATTTAGCATATCATCTAAAAAGGGTTTTGAGCTACTGTCTCCCCACCTACCTAGTTTTGCTTATGATTTCTCAGATGATGGATATAAGTATAGCCTGGATAGATCAGATCCCACGTCTCCACTTCTGCAGGAGGAATTGTGTTTCCTACCAAAGATCTAAGGCAAAGACTCTGTAAGTAGAGCCTATATGGAATTACGAAAATACATGGTGTACTAGTTTGAAAACAAACCAGTGGGAGGCACCAAGTCAGAATAACAATTTAATGGAAATTAAAGAAAAGGAAAAAAAAGTAAAAGAAAACACTGGTTCAAACTGACAGAGTCAAGATACAACCTGAGTCCCTGTTAGGCAGGGTGGTGGTAGCAGTCTGGTAGAATGGTGGCTGCAGTCCTCTGAAGTGGTGATCCTGTGGTAGAAGGGTCTGCTCTCCCTCAGAAGGTCCAGTGGTGGCTGTGTAGCTCCTGTCCTCTGGAAATCCAGTGGAAAGGGTTGTCTCTGGTGTTCAGAGTCCCAGATTATATCCACGATGGGATGCTTGGTTCCTCCCTCTGGGTGGAGCATCTCACAATGGGGTAATGAGTCATGAGGCCAAGTGTTGATTAGGCTCGTTAACAGAAGATAGTCTGGAGGGAGTTATCTCTGAGTCATGGGCAGGACAATGATGGGCCATTAACAGAAAGATAGTCTGGGGGGAGGAGGCAAGGAAACACTGCCCCACCTGATTTCAACAGCTCATGAGGATGGTAATAGAATACACTGCAACCCAGGACAATGGAGATCTGGGAATGAATTTGGATAGTTTTCATCTGATGCCATAGGATTAGTTAACAGCGCTGTTGACAAACTACCTAAAAAAGTTAAGATATAGTATAAAAAAATAATATCTGGGTTTTACCTGGATGCCATCTTACCAAATTAGTTTGACTCTGCAGTATCACAAGCTGGAAGAAGCTTATTTTTTTTGTTAATATTGAAATCATCCATCAGATATCTCTTAAAGCTCTCAAAATTGTTACATGAAATACTTGTACCTTTTCTTTTTTCAATCTCAATGCATAATACTTCTTGCCAAAACAGAAGAAAAAAAATATAGTGGCTTTCAAAACATTAACTCGGAAAAATCCTCAGACGTTTTTGAACTCTGTCACCTCCCCAAATTGCCCTGAGCAACTTATTTTGAACATGGCATGTGTAAGAATGTGAGATTAAAAAAAGAGAATGGCTTCAGCTGGCCGTATTTTGGCAATTACAATATAGCAGCGGGGAAAGTTTGAAACTGTTCTAAATTATGTTTAAGACAGATGATCACATTTTTATTCTCTTGTGTCTTTATTTTCCCTTCCTCAGGTATATTAACCAGAGCTTTTTTGAAAGTCTAGACAGAGATTACGTAATACTTCATTCCAGTATCTCTCATAAAAATGACCATATTTTTTTTTTTATTATACATTATGAGCTGTTGTGTGTACATGAAAGTCTTTTAGAATAGATTTTACCTCTCCTGAAGTTACATGTTACCTCTCTTAACCTTACTAAAGTTATATACATGCATCTCAGAGAAAATCAGAATATATGACTTTGGAAGCACTGTAATTAGAAAATTACAGTGTTTTTAAACCCGGAGGCACTATAATTAATGACTGTTCTCTATATGTTTGAAAGTTTTATTGATTTTTTGGTTTAAAATGAATAAATGCCTAGGTTTTACCATTTCAAACCTATATGAAAGTACCTTAATTTTTGAATAATTAGTTATCTTACCCAGAAATGGCAACATTTTCTGGGGTAAACATGTTTTGTGCAGATATACAATAGAAGTAATGGTGTACCTGAAATATTTCAGTACACGTGGAGAGGAGACTGAGGGAAAGATATTTGAAATGAGGTATACTTCACATGGAAGATCAGTAATATTTTGCAGTGCTCGCTTACACAGAAATAATATATTGCTAGTGAAGTTAATAACTGGCTTATTATATCTGGATTTTTTTTTCTAGATTTTTCATTAGACTGTGACTTTCAGAAGTTTATAGAAAACTATTAGCCTTGCAGAAGCTGTCCTGAAATCCAGATTGTATTACAACTAGAGACAAAAAGAAAACAAAATGAATGCCAGAAAGTAGGTTTCCCACTCTTCTGTATATGGAGCTATTTGATTCTAATGGCTTTCATTAAGAAGACAAAATTTCATTGAATGGAACAAGAAACAAACCAATGAAGATATATTGCCAGAAAACGTCTGTATCTTCACAAATGCTGTTTCATACTTGTCTGCCATTTTTTTTCTCTGCAATTATTTAAATTAAAAAAAAAAAAGTGATAAAAACTGGTTTGGTGAATAAGCTAAAACACTAAGCAGCAGGACATCTATCTCCATAAGGTTTTATCCTTTTAGAGGTGTGAAGATCTGTAGAGTCTTGCCACACCTAGTGACAGGGTAAACAAAGAAGACAAAATAAGATCATTCATTTATTATCTCTAGAGTTTCTTTACAGAACAAGATTCACTAAGCTAAATTGTATTATTTATGCTATTTTTTTAGCTTATGGGTCAGTACTTTCTGATTATATTACAAGAAGTTTAGAGAGATACATGATACACCTTGAAAAAAAATTAAACTGTCAGACCTGGTGCTTCTAAGGCTTTTTGACCAATATCAGGATTTCAAAGATATCAAGATTTCAAACGCTGCTCCTCTAAATATAATTTTTTTTCAATACGATATGCAATCAAATAAGCTCAGGCTTTGTTTCTTCTTTTCTCAAGGGAGTTAGAAAATTAGGACATCAGAAATTTAAATCAAATGTCTTCTAAATTTGTGCTTGCATTTTAATATTCACTGCATCTTAATGTCAATGCAAGGGGGAATTTCTCACCTACTACACCACGTACACCATTTTAGTGTAAGTCTCCCTTTCCCATGCTTTATATGCCTCAGCCTTTTACATTCGCGTCACGGGTGACTCAACAGATTATCCAGTTTACTGCTCCACTCGGCAAGATTACTAGAGCTGTTCTCATCTGTCTGCACTTTATCTGAACTAGAATAACGAAGGGGAGCTGTTTGTTCTCATAGAAGCTGCAAGCTCCTCCAGACGCATTTCATACAGTTTAAGATGTCAATAAGATTTTTAAAATAAGTGTTGTGACACAGAGATAAAACAGTCTTAGAGAAAAAAGATCAGAACTTGACAGACTGCTGGTTAAAGATATTTTTCTACAAATATAACACCCACCCCATATAAAAATTATCTGTGTGTTACTGAAAAAAATGTTTTATTAAAAAACATATAAAAGATTTATAAAATCTTTTCTTTTGCTGAGACACGCAGAAGATCTTTTCTAGTCCTCTCTCACCTGTGAAAAGAACAGTTCAGGGAAAATTAGTGGACAGTGGAAGAAAAGTTTGTTAGTTAATGAGCCTGTCTTCCAAAACTGAGTATCATGGCCTCTTTGCAATAATTTAAAGCATGATTTAAGAATTTTTTCAAGGCAAGGCATTAAAAAACCCCCAATTCCATAAAGTTATTCAAATTGCGTTTAATCTTATTTTCATTTGGGAGCACAAATAGAACAAGTCCTATCTCATAAAAGGCTGTAGGGCAAACCTGTGTGATGTTTAGAGAATTGTGTAGACGAAGAGGATTTTATCTGTCGCTCTTTTAATTTCTGAGTAACAATAACATTACAATATTTATTTTGTAACAGACATGAACCAGGATGGTCATTAAAACAGCCTGTTGGCACCAAATCTTATTAAGAAAGAAAAATCCAGATATTTTTCTTTTATTAGGGTCATTATTTCAATTTTTTTTTACATGCTTCTTTTGGTTAGAGAGAGAAATATCCTGTGAGTTTATAGGCTTTGGAAAGAGCCAGACAATATCCTCAGGTGGTTCTAAAGAAAACACAGAAGCTCAATCAACAGTATTTTTCTCCTAGCATACTAAGTAAATATAAAAATGTATTCAAATAGACAGAGAGATACAAAGTCACTTTTGAGAATGAAGGTTTTACTTGACAAGGGAAAATAGAAACTTTTCAAGTGCTTACTAATTTGACTTCCCTCTGAAGCGTATTGGTTTACCAGAAATTTTACCCACAAGGTATTTTTAATGAGCTACTCAGAATACTTTTGTGCAAGAGAAGTTTAATACAAAGGCAATTTGTCTTAGTAATTCACATCTGTTTTCTATACACTAAGACTGAATTCACTTAAATATTTATGTGTCTTTTATATTTCCTTTTGGCTAGGAATAAAGTGGGCTAAACTTATCTAAAATGCAGCTTTACTCAAAATATGGGTTTCAGCTGTATGTAAATATCTTGTTCCAATATCTGTTCAGAAATTGTTTCCCAACTTCAGAGTTAAACACTGTGAGAGAGCACATAAAAAATAAATTTAAAAAATAATAGTGGAGAGACAAGGAGACAAACTGCAGTAGGAAAATCAGCCCAGAAGAGACATTTCTGGCTCCCAGGACACTGTTGAGCTGATACTCAAAGAAAACATTTAAATTTTTAATACTAATGCAGATGCAAAAATGGGGCCATCTGGAATAACACAGTAAGTAAGAGGATGTGATCTTTATTTTTTCACTGTACAGGTTGCAAGAGAGAAAGAGTAAAAACATTTATATTGACCAAGACAGAAGCTTTCTATTTTATCCTGTTCTTTTGCCAACAAATTTGAGACAGGAAAGCCACACTAAGACAATTCAACAACTTGCTATTGCTCTGGTAGACTGAGTCTGATCAGGATCACTTGCTTCTAACACCACAGAGCATTTCAGAAAACTATAAAGATAACTGAATTTGCTCCTCTTTTAAGTTAAGAACAATTCAGAGGAGTCTGACCAATATAAATAGAAAAATTTTGACGAAATATTTTTAGAAAGGAGCCTCCTTCAGTAGAGGTAGGGATCTTCTGCACATACAATCAAATAAGAAAGCCATCAAGCCCATAGCATTAGAAGAATATTTTGGAAGCATTATTTATCAATGGTAAAATTATTTATAAAGTGTAAAATGCACATTAAGCAAATTTACCAAGCTGTAAAAATTAAGGAAAAAACCACAATTCATGCTGATTCATTAAGCTTTATGAATGTGCATGACAATTTAATTATGAGAGATGGAAGTCATCATACTAAAACAAAACAAGTCATACAGATAAATTGCTGTCAAATTAACATGTATAAACATGTTTTGAATTTATGCTATAGGTCCATTCAGTTTCAAGTTTACCCTAGGGAAACTCTTGAATTTTGAAGCCTGAAGATAAGATAACGATTTTCAATGCATGTGCACTGTGAAAATTTCAAAGATAAGGTGTTAGTTTTGCTTCAAGCTTTACTTTGTGTTTTGGAATTTAAAAGACAAAAATTAATTTGTCTTTAAAATGCAGTAATCCATAAACATGAATGGTCTAATGTTTGCCTTGTTAAGAGGAAAAAGTCTGCAGTTCAGTTTTCAATGAAACTTGCAGTAATATTCAATCAGCAGCATTAGTTTTGCATGAAAGATTATTTTAGGAAACTAATAAAGTTCAATTAAAATTCTCCAACTCTTCTAGATAAAGCTGGTAACATTACTGAGGTATAATCAAGATACATTATTTAATAAAGAGTCAAGAGAAAGTGTATTTTTTCCAGATTTTTTAGCAGAGTACACACATAATAATAATTTATCCTCTGCAATTTTTCAAATTTAGAAAATTTGGATATCAGAAAAAGTAGAAAGAAAACTAATCTTTTTTGTTGGATTTTTATGGTAAATAGAAACAATCAGAAAGGAGCACATCTAAGCCTATATTTTGGGTCTCATGAATTCGTCCCTGTTTCATTTGAGCAGCATGAATCTGAAAATATTACTAAAATTCTACAGATTACCACGTTAACATATTTTCTTTATAAACCATGAATCTTACCACAATATCTGAAACTCCTTAAAATGGCAAAAATTATTATGATTATAGGCAAGTAGATCAGGTGTTCTAGAAAAAGCATAAGAAGCATGAATACATCATCTGAGGTAAACAGAGGACTAGAAGTATCTGCAATTGCACATCCATATATGTAACAAGAATGAAATGAAATGAAATGAAATGAAATGAAATGAAATGAAATGAAATGAAATGAAATGAAATGAAATGAACCTAGTGCTAATCAATTAAATACTCCAATTATATGACAAAAATACCCCAGAAATGCAGACCAATATATGAAAGGCTTTTAAAAAAGATACAGTGCTAAAAAGATTACAGCCTGTGCAAGAAACCATATTTGACCCTTTCTTTGGTTTAGATAAAGAATGTCAAAGGATCAAAGATCCTGGAAGGTTTTAATGGAATTGTAAAAGATCTGTCAAAGGAAAAAGCCAACTTCTAGCTGTTCATCAACAATACCTGATTTTTAAGGTGGTGACAGACATGTAAAAACTTTACCTGCGACCCTACACATTAATATCAGCATCCAAATATCCTAGACCAAACTGTCCTTTGACATTTATGCCACCAGACACTATCTTGTAAAAATAATACGTACATGTAATCCAGACATATTTATGTAAATATAAGCAATAAATATCTTAGAGTGAAGATAATAATAAACTAAATTAAATCCCTATGGATTAGCAATAAAGACATCATTTTCATCTCTGGAGAGGTGTTAAGATATTTATGGCATTTAGAATGCAACTGACTGTGCACTCAAGGACCCCAAACCAACCTGATCAAGCTGCTCTATTGATTTTTTTTTTCTCATCTTCAGAAAAGGTTTGCTTCACTGACTTTGTTCCAAGTCATTAAAAATTACTGGGTGATATTATGTTTTTTTTCATCATAACGGTTATCAGCTAGCAGTTCCACCTACCTGGGATCAATCAATACCCCAGTTTCTATTAAATCCTGAAGTATATTAGTCTTCCCAACTACAGCTAGATGCTGGGCTTATATACCCTTACATACCTTCCTAATACACATCTAATGATGATAGCATTACTCATAATTTCATCCTTGTGATGCTCATTGATGCTGACGAAGCCAAGAACAGATGATATTTCTTAAGCTAGAGAGCCAACACAGGCCTCTGCTTCTTCTGACCCGTGGGTCATCTTAGTGAAATGCATCAAACATTCTTTTACTGACTTATCTGTACTATTTGAGACATCAGCAACTATGTCTCTTCACTACCTTGCAGTGCACATATCTGTTTTACCTTTTCCTTTTCTGACCCTTTCAACTTTTGATAAAGAAATACTGTCTTATTTTTCCTTGGTTTTTTTTCAAATGAGGCACCACCTGCTTTTGCTTCTTTTCCTACCTACCACAAGGTCTTGCCTAAACTTAACATACCTCTTACCAGCTCTAGGATATGACCATTTTATCACCCTTGGAAGTCTCTGAACCCGGTGCATTCACAAAGAAAAATAATACAACTAAAATTGGCTTCAGCTTCTAATGCAAACAAGGCTACAGGTGTCTCATAAGAGCCGTTCTGCTGTGAATCCAATGCACTGTACTGCCCTTCCTTTAACTCACAGTCTCCAAACTGGAATTATCTACCAGGTCATATTTCTTTCAGGCATTGTTTTTCTTTCAGCAAAACAAGAAGCCCTTTACACTGCATTTTATACTTGTGTTTAAGGTATAGTGTTTTTGTGATCAGTAGAATACAATTAACTGTCAATACAGCATTTGAAACTGAAAAATTCACTAAGCAGAAGTTAATTGATTGATATAATCTGACTTTACATCTGGAGCTGAGCAGATTGCTGAACTAACAAATGAACTAATTTTGATTTAGAGTTTGTGGTCTGCTAGCCACAAACTACTTGTTTGAGTTTTGCTCATATTCAGAAAATGTCCATGGAGATGATTGACTTCCAGTATCCATTTCCAGCCTACAAGAGATGTGAGTTTCTTTATTCAATTTCTCAATGCAGATAGACTGCAATGTGAATAAGCTATCTCTTCCAGCTCTCTTCTAGTAACACATAGCAGAGTATATTGTATTTTCTTCACTATTTAAAACTTTTGGTGTTTTCATTGTCTTTTGCTTGTATAAGTGCAACAGCTTTAAAAAACAGAGCTTCTGTAAAATCAGATGCAGCTTGGCCCACTTTCAGTTCCACTGTACATGTCATACAGTGAGCACACAAGACAACAAAACACATGAAGCTTGATGTGTTTTCACAGATCATAAGTCAGAGTCAGGGGAGGTTTAGGTTGTATATCCAGAAGTGTTTTCACCCAGAGGAGTACAAATTCATGGGGGGGAAAAACACACTACAGGAGATTCTGCGTTCAGTAAAAGACAGAATAAGACTATGTTTCTTTATCCCTCTACACCAAATGGCTTTGAAATGTGCACATAGTATCTATCCTGTTTGAACTGAGCTGATGCCTTGATAGTCAGAAGCATTCTTCTAACTGACACAAACAGATCAGACAAAAGATCGATCTTGCACGTAGACTTTCTTACCCTGAAACACAGTTAAAGATGCTTGCAATGAAACTGGATGTCCCCACTGCTTCTGATGCTCTCTTCTTGGATGAACCATTGCCATTCTTTGCTGAAAAGGTGTAGTGATACTCAAGCATATTTAACCAGCACCTCTCACAAGCATTACAGGCATTCAAAACACAGGTCAGTATCTCTGCTATTCAAGAAATGTATCTTATGTGATAGGTTTTTTATTATGTCATTTCCTGTTCTTACTATTGCAGCAAATGAAATATTTAGCTCAGAGTTTAAACAAACTGGTACTGAAAAACTAAATGCTACAAGACTGGAGTGTTTTCTTTCAGGCTATCTCAATCTACAGTGGAGAGAATGGAAAAGAGAAAAAAAATAAAACAGTATCATCCACAAAGTGGAAACAAAACACAAGTCTAATATAAACATTGGAATACTCATGACTTCAATAGCTACAGGTTTATTCAAGCCTTCATTTCACCAGAGCTGGCAGTTTGTCCTAAAGCAAAATTTTATTCACATTTTTTTTCCAGTGTTTATCTTAAAAGGTACTGGTGATAAATATCACAAGGGCATTGAAGCAGTTCTGAACTCTGCATTATATTATTTGCTGGTTTTAGTAATAAAAGTTTCAAGATAGAAAAAACCTACCTCTAATGCAGAGATTGAGGTCAACAGCATTATACTTAGTACGAAACTTGTGTAACACACAGTTGCAATTATTCTCTGTCATCTGACAAAAATATACAAGAATGATATTTTTAAAATTCTGTCTCAGAAGGAAATGTTGAATCATTTCCCATGGCATGGGTATTTCTCTATGCTACAGTTGAAAATAGTTCTTTGTCTCCCTCACAAAGATTATGTCCTTTAAGAATGATAAACTTGAAGAGATGCAAATATACTCACAGTGACTGAGAACAGGTTATATTCCTTAAAAGGTCTTATGGTTTCATGAATACTTAGCCTTAAATTTAAAACTTACATAAATCAAAACTTGTAATCAGAATAAATATTAAACCATAAGTTATTTGAAAGAAATAATGATGAATTAGTTGGTCAGATATAATTTCTATCAAAGACAAGAACAAATTATATGGGAGAAGTTTTCATTCATTCATTATTCATTCTTTTAAATACCTGACATCTGTTATTGACTTCAGCAAACAAAACTATCTTGACTCTGCCACTTTTAAAATAAAAAGAGTTTTTGCTCAGGAAACTGTAATTTTAGGAAGATATTAAACTTACCAAAATCTAAACATAAGGACAATTACTCTAGCAGAAAAATGAATACCAGGAAAGTTGATGAGTGTCCATGCTTATGATGCCTTTTCCTGGTCTTAAAATCGAGAGTCAAACATGGTTAGAAGGGAAGAAGGGATTTTACCTCAGTATTTATTCTGAGGATCCTTAGGTGCACTATGTCCAGGTGGAATGGGCTGAAATGCACACCACAATGCACACCCACAAAAGATCTGGTATAACATCATAGGTTTTACTAATTAGCATATCTATCAAAGATTCCCCAATGAGAGGCTCGAATGAGCCCCCCTCCCCAAGGAACCTTCCCCTGGATGGTTCTATCTTGGTTTACAGAATGTGTTCTGGAGAGGACCTTGGGGTCTGGGGCACACTGGTCCCTAACTATGAAGCTTCTAAAATGTTTAGTCTTATAGCTTGACAAACAAGTCCAAGAATGTAGGCAAAAAACAATACAAATTCAGAAGTTATAAAAGGTATAAAAGAAAAGGCAAAAATCATCATGGCATCACCACTGCAAAATAATTTAATGTCCTTCCTTCTAATTTAGTGTGTCATTTCCTCAAAGTTTGTGTAATTAAGTACAACCAGTCTGCTCCAAACATCCCCACACAATTGTTGGATAATGATTCTTGCATAACTACAGGATTTTTTTTTTCTATATTTATGAGTACTGGGTTTTAACCCAAAATTATTCTCTATTTTTAATTTAAAATAAATACTTATGCTGATTTCAAAAAACTGAACAGGTATGGAAGCCCATTTCATATTCACTGAATAGCTATACTATTTCTCTCTTGAAGGAACACAAAACTACAGCCTTTCCCCTTTGCCTGTTCCTCATGGATTCTAGCATGCTGTGAAGTCAGCTGTACATTTATTGTGAAGTACAAAAGTCTTCTACAGCACTATTTCCAGGCATCTTTTAATAACTGAAGTATTAGTCTGGAGAGGCACTATGCCATAAACAGTCCTTTCTCTTCACCTCATAACTTAACTTATGCTTTTCAACCTTACCCTATGCTACTCATGAAGTTTGGTTTAATTGTAAAGATATACATGAGATTTCATGAGCAGGATTTCATTTTAAGAGTTAATATCTAAATGAGTTTTATAAACAAAATTAGACTCTTACTAGCTAAACATTGTGCTGTTCTAAGAATGGAGTGGCAACACAGACCTCTCATTTCTCTTCCAAATATTGTCAAGGGCTCCATCAAATAAACTTTATACTAACAAAGTAGCTGAAATAAAAAAAAAAAATTACCATTCATTTCTCTATTTTATAAAAATATTGGGAAGTTACACTGATTGATATTTACAAAGCAATTCTTTCCAATGATAGTTTTCTAGTATCTTAACTCATAGAACCTTATTCATAATTTATATTACTATTCTTCCAATACAAATTGTAGTGACAATTATAGGTATGTTTGTATTTTAAATATTATTTAAAAATATCACTGTACAGAAATATTTTTTTCAGAAGCAAAAAACATTTGTAAGAGTATTTTATACTTCTTATTTTTCTTAACACTCTGCAGTGCAGTAATTAGAGTTCTTCAATCTCTAATTATAGCTACAGTCATTCTGGACAGTTAGAATTAGTTTTGGTGATGTTTAAGAGACAATATACAAATGTTGAACCTCTTAAACCACTATGAAAAAGGTCATTCCATACAATGTATACTATAATGTATCCATATAGTTCATCCTATAATGTAAGGGGTTTTTTTTGGATTGGGATGGGTGAGGGGTATCTAACTTCTCCCATAATTTATTTCTCTTTGAGATGTTCCCATTAGCTGGTTTCTACTTTATATCAGATACTCTGATAGATGTTCTTTGTAAACTCTACTCTGTAGCTAGAAGTTAGTCCTCTAGAAACAAAACCACTTCAGTGAAATAACTCCATTCATCTGTCTGTGTTTAGATACTGATGCTTAAGATTTGTTCAGTTGGTTTTAAGTTTTGGGTTTAAAACTGGATGTTCAAAAAACCCCACATCCCGGCAGTATTTTTAAAAAGTACCAGCAGAGACTGCATGGACACTTAAGAAAAAGCATACAATGCATTTCTAGTCAAAATACATTGCAGTGTTTATGCAGTATGAATCTTAATTGTGTGTTTATCTATCCCAGTCTTAAGTAGATTGTATGACATTTATAGGATGGCCAAGATGGATATTTGGCTATACAGATGTATGTATCTTATAACTGCATATTTTTTTTTATTTTCTAGAATACCTAGAAATAAATGATTTAATATTACTAGAAAAAAATATTTATGCATATATGCTTCAAAATAAAAAAGTTTCAGAAGAAATACTTTCAGACAACCACATAAGAAAATGGTATCAATAAAACACATAGAGTTCATTAGACAGAAAAATATGATACAGTTTTTAGCTTGCTACAAATATCTGACTAGAGCTAAGATGCACTAAGTTATAAATTTAAAACCAGCACAAACCTTCAGCTGAAGACACCACTTTGCCACAGGCTTCAAAAGAAAGAAAATAACTGGCAAAAAGAGCTGAAGGGGAGAATTTTTTTTTTTTTTCCTGTGGAGAGACTCTTCTTTTGATTTTGTATCCTGCTAATAGTATCTTCATGTAGTGCACTATGACTTTGTTTATTTTTAGCAGATGTCTATCTGGTGTCACATTTGACCTCAGATTTATTGCAAATTGTACCTACTAGCTTTTATTCTTTAAAATGAAAGGCTACAAAAGGTTCATTTTATAAAGCTGGATTTGTACATTAGAAGTTATTGAAACTATTGGTGAGGAAAAAAGGAAAAGTTTTTATCAACATAGCCTTCCTCTGTCATCACAAACCCAAGGAGGGTGTTTAGATTAATCGTAGCAAAACAGAACTTTTAGACTATATATTGATTTCTTCCTCTTTAATGCTCCCATAAATCATAATCATCAAGTGCCATGCCTATGTGCCCTTGATTCTGCCAGCCATAATCTAATCTTATAACTCAAGCTCACCAGAAAAGAACATTTTGCTTATTTTATTTTATTCTTATATATGCATTTTCCTGCCACTCTCCAGGAATATAGCTGATTTGAGTCAGGGTGATAGAGTCATTTCAAGGTCACCCAAGAGAATTGATAAATACCAGGATTTGTGTGAATTCCTGGGTGCCTATACATGTATTCAGAGGGTTTTTTTAAAAAGTGGTTAGAAATGTTTTTTTAAAGATTTTTTCATTTATTTTTTTAAATTAACATGCTAAAGTCTTTGCCCACTTTAGAACAAACCAATTAACAATCTGCCCCTCAGACTGTTGTACATTATTTTTGTAGTCTGCCCTTACATATTTCAACTACACAACTCCAAAAGAATTTGAGAGATTTCTTCTTTTTTTGGTTACAATGTATGGTTTTGACATTGTTTTGACATTGTTTTGACATTGAATAGCAATTGTGAACTCTGTTTTGGAAATATCATGACCTTCCTCACATTCCTTGCAGAAAGAGAAAACCAGAACAGCGATGTGCTATTGAGAAAATTTGACTCTCAGTAAAGTGGGGGGCAAGACTATTTATCAGCTTTGCTGTACAAAAGGTTTTTACACAGTTATTTAGGAGTACAAAATAGGGAAAAGCAGGACATGCTTAACCAAGAACAGACCAAGACAGTAACTTCTTGAATCTATAGTTTTCCCAACACCTAGCTCACTTTCCCAAGGAAATAACTGATGTTAAAACTTCTTTCTTTCGCTTATGTGCTCAAATCCTTCCCAAAAGCTACTGCAATCACTGGTATACCCTTCTGCTTCATCAGCCACCAGCACCAGAACCTGCATTTGGAGTAATCGGAATTCCAGTTTACTCTGACTGCGGATACTCTGGACAAACAGCTTTGCCCCTGGATCTTGGACCTTTGCTTATTCACTAACGCCCCTTGGAGTGCTTGAGGAATTTGCCAAACCTCAGGCTCATCACTGCAGCTTATGTCTATTGAATTTTATCAGCATCTTGACATATTTCTTCTCACCAACTTTGAATTCTTTAATAGAAATACCACGACATTATTCAAAAGCATTCGCTAGCTGAGCTGAATGAAGTAGATGGAAGCCAAAGACAGCAACCCCACAGGAATTTGAACAGAGTAAAGGCTTCTAATTTAAGCAGAGATTAAAGCCTGACTTGCTAGCAAGTCAAATTCACCAAAACAATTAGGATTTGATTTTATTCCAGTCTGCAGCAGTGCCATTACCTTTCCATCAGGCTACAGAGATGTTCAGCAGAGAATTGCTTTTTATTTTCCCTCAGAATAACAATTGTTGCATTATGAGTTGCTTAAATATTCATTCAGGTTCAAGAGGTAGGAAAAGTTCCCAGACTTAAAATAAAATCTGATGAGGCTCCTTTCATTTTTGTGGCAGGGTAATCAAAGATGTAGGAAAAAAAAAATATCAACCACCTGACTGCTAAAGAAGGGCAGAGCCAACATTGTGAGCCAACACAGATCCACAGGCTGAAAATAATAGAAATAGGAATGTAATGAAAAATTATGATGTCTGACTTGTTCGTGCTGTTGATCCATTTTTTTAAAATGCATAAACAGTTAGGTGCCTATAATTTTCTTTTAATTATAGAATGTTAAACCATTACAAAATAAAATGGTGTATTTTTTATCCTGTGTTTTGAACTTTATATTTACTGTTGAAACATACCTTTTCTTGAAGACTGAAGAGGCACACTTCATTTAGTATTTCAGGTTCGGGTCTCCCATTGCCTAATATCTTTTGTGGCTGTTCATCTGAGTCTATTATTCAGATTCAGTAACATTTTCAGCCTGCTCTCCACTGATAAAAAAAACTCCACTCAAGGAGCTGCACAAGATTTACCAAAAAGAGAATGAGAATGCTTATGAACAAAAAAGTTATTGTTCTGGTAATAAAAACCCAGGTCACACATTTAGAAATATTTTTTTCTTGGTGTTCATAAACAATCTCTAACACTGGTCTGGTTTAAGGATGAAACCAGTTTCTATGCACATTGAGTTCTGTCTGGCACTTTTTTCCTGTGATATGCTCCAGGTGCACAAAATATATTTGCTCATATAAGAAACATGGTGAGTTACAAAGAGAATTCAAACCAGCCGTATATGTCACACCCTTTCTCAGTTTTATCTCATCACAATTACTGACAAGATAAAAAGTGCAATTCCAGAACAACACTAAGCACACTAGAATGCCTGAAAAGAGAAGCAATCTACACAGTCATGGTGCCGATGAAGAAAATTGCACTCTTGCTTTTCCATCTATTCTTTTTATTTTTCCTCTTTTTCTTCCCCTGCCTCTGAAGGGCAAAGGGGAAAGGGAACAGGAAGTAAAACTGACTGCTAAGAAGAGAAAGCATGTAAGAAGGATTAGTCTCAAGGTTGAAAGGACTGGAAAATTTTCTCTTTCTTCCACTCACATTCTCTTCTTCTTCCATAGGTTTTCCTTTGCCCCCTCTTTCCTCTTCACACTGTCCAGCTTCAGTGTACACCACTAATTCTATCAGCTCCCATTACCTCCCTTTTTGCCGCAGTAACACTTTCTCTATCGATTGTGGTCATGATGGCTCCTCCACACTCACTTTTCATTTATATCACCTTTATCCCAGGAACAGAGAAACAGAACAGTACACAGTTAGAGGATAGCCTCACCTAAGGGAGGAGACATGCATTTAAACCAGGCTCATTAAAAACCAAAACAAAGCTAGCAAATAAAACATCTTCACATGATATTCAGTCATGTATATTCTCAGAACCATTTAAAACAGGGCTGTGGTATAGTACCTCATGCCATCTATGACAGACAACAGATTAAATCGCTGCTTTGCTTTAAATAATTTGGGGTTTGATTGGTCCCATTATACTTAGCAATTAAGAAAGTTATAAACTAAAGAAATATAAAATGGATAGATCAATCAAAACTCAGTGTGTAAACAAAGTGGGAGTACTTATGCTATAATTTACAGAGTATTCAAGACATTATAATGTTGACAATTCATTCAAATGGCAAGGAACATAACAAAATGTGAAAACAGCAAAACATCAATCAAGTCTCTTGAAAAGATTGCAGCTGAATAAAGGGAGACCCATTAATTTAATCTCATTTGGCCATTTTTCTCATCTCTGAAAGAAAACCACAGATCTACTCAATGACTTCACAGAACACAGCAGTGGAAAGAGAAAGAGGGAATTAACCAAAATAAGCCTCCCAGGGAATCTTTGAAATAGATGATTCTATTTGATTCCTTAATTTCTTCAAATATAGCATGTCACACCTCAGTATCTGGAGATATTTTTAAAAACCTAAGAATATTTAAAAAGGAAGAACAGATAGCAGTATTCTTTTTTTAGACCAAAAATCAAAGACATCCTTATTGATCCAGCCAAGTGTTTACACCAGATATCATGTCAAGGATAGATTCAGAGCCCACGTCTTTTTTCACAATATGAGCTAAAATACGTGCACTGATGACATTTTTTTTTCATCTAAAATCTTCATAAAAAAAAAAGTGTCTAATAAATTTCTAAAAAAGTATCTATATTAAGTTTGGGAATCAAAGATTGATAATTCAGGAAACAGGAGAACTGATGTTGTCAGTTTATGTTTTCAGCTGTATTTATAATGAACAATTTATACTATTTTTTCTCCTCAGTCATGACTTTATATGAAAAGTAGAACTTAGTACCTACTGACCAGGTGGAGCAGGTGTTCTTTTTAAAAAATGTCTGTAATAAAATGAAAGAAAACAGAGATAAAGTACATTTAAAATTATTGCTGGAAGTCACTTGAAAGCCTGCATTACCACCCTCAGATGCAGAGAGGAAAAATAGGCTTCTGGATATCAGTGCTATCACAACTGCAGGCTGAAAGGCTCAGACCTTAAACAGTCTCTGCATGCAGTTTAAAGTGGTAAAATTCAGGTTGCACTGAAATCCTGTAATTTCCTAACTTCAGAGAACTTGACTTCCGAGTTTCATTTTTTTGAGCATTGTGGCTACTGACATAATTATAAAAAGTTTTAAAAGGTATTTAGACACCATGTCATATTTGATAAACTCATTTACAAAAGCCTGTACAAGGTTGAATGAGCTTGAGATGCGTGTTTGTTCAGTGTCTCACCATAAATTAGCAAAATTCACATTAGGGATTTCAAATCTATATGGAATTTCATCCAAACAGCAATATCAAAGAGATGGCCTCTTACAGAAGGCCAGTTACCTTTTCCCACTGACCCTATATGATACAGGCTAGATCTTTTGTATACACATGTACACCTGCTGCTCTGGTGTTTGCACTCCTAGGCAAATCTGTGACCTCTTGGCCAGAAATTTTCCTTAATTAATATACCATCCTTTTATATCAATTAAACCTACCTGGATGAAGATTTTCTGGGAAACCAATAAAGAAACATTGTCTTTGAAGTCACTCTTAAGACAATGTCATTAACAGGATGCTACACACTTACAAGTAATTTTTATCAACCAGGATGAAATTACTTTCTTAGTTTTTAATTTTACTTCATTATTTTAGCATCAGCATACTCTGTGGTCTTTCACATGATCTTATTGATGTTTAAGCACGTTGGAGCATCCCAAACACAAGAGTGTAACTCAATCAGCCTAATAAGAACTCAGTTTATTTGAAGAGAGATTTCTAAAGTCATAAACATTTTATCCAGCTAACCTTCTCCTCACCTCCACTTTTTAGCCATGCAGTTGCACCCTGGAGCTACAAAGATGGCAAATAATTACAGCTCTCTGTTGGGAGAACTTACTACATTTTGGCATCATTTCTCACGTTTTTCAGGCTATAAGAAGTTTTGAAGGCATAAGGAATCTCTCAAATCTATTTATCAATAGAACCTGCTGCAAAATGGGGAGTTTTTACAGATTTTCAAATATGTTTGCTAATATAAGGGATAGCAGTGCTACCATGGCTATTCCTGAAGGAAGAGAATAATACAAAGGTTAGGCAAAACTAACTGAGCTCATCATACAAAATTATATTCTTCCCCAGTTCTGGACCTTTTTAATGGATCAACCAGATTATTGGCCATGCATGCCAGTGCAGAAAGAGTCCTGCAGAGGAAAGCCTGAGCAGAGTGAGCAAAAGAAACATCATCAGCCGTGAATCTACTACTCATTAATTCTGCAGAAAGTCAGAAATCATCCCTTCTCTTTTGAAATATTAAAAGAGATTATTTATTGTGGCCACTTAAGGTAATGAACTAAGTACCATAATGTTCACCTGTCTGAAAAAAGTTTCCAAATTATTTTCCTCAATTATGATAATAATAATAATATTCCTTATACTTAAGTTTTTTACGTGACATTTATTTTCTTATGGGTTCAAATAAGAACTGAAAGTTTAGAAGTATGTAAGTTTAAAAAAATTCTTTTGACAGAGGAGCAGACGATACTGATATGGTATCAGATGCACAGTAAGATACTTGCAGTGGAGTCTGTATAAAAGATATTTCACTATTTTCTTGGAGTTACAGGGTTTCATAGAATAAAACACTGACCTGCTGTGGATTTCAACATTTAGTTCATGTTGAACTTCTTAAAAATTTGCAAGCATCTAAAATACTATGGGAGAATAAGCTGAATTGAATACAAAGGACACGGACATTTCATTTCCTAGTTCTGAAAACCCACTTTGGGTTCTGCAACATTTTTATCATTTTTCCATTGACTGGCACTTGGAAACACCCACTTCATTCCTAGCAGCTTCACTCACTGGATCAGTTTCAGTTGAGTTGAAGAAAAGTGCAGGGCAAGTCCATAGATGAAGAATCTTATCTGACTACTGTGTGACTCCTTTTTCTTTTTTCCTGTTCTTTTTTTACCCTTTTTTTTTCATCCATTCTCTGCCCTCTCTCAGACTCGGAATGGTTTTTTAAGGAGAATGTGCAATCTCTTTCTAGTAATAATTGGGAAACTTATAAGGTCATTTCAGTATTGTTTGATTTCTCTTTTCTACATGCGACAACATTCATACAGCTTTCATTGTCTAAAGTCATACTTAACAGTAAACTTTAAATGGAGTGGTTGCCTGCAACAGATTTTTTTTTAATAGCAAATGCAACATATGCCAAAGCCTCAACAAACACAGTTATCAAAAATAGTTAAATTCAATGTTAATTTTCCATACTTGCAGTGCCAGAAATATGTTTGATTTTTTTCTTGCCACATTTGTGTATAAATACAGCATGCAAAAAATAAATGCATTCTCTTTTCGGAAGTATAAGCAATTAGAAGTCCTCATCAATTGAGAAATTGGAATCCACTTTTAAAATCTGCTAATTTTGTACATTTATACAAGTGCTGAAACTGTAATCTTAACATTCTCTTTGTACATATAGGTGACACATATATATATAAAAAACAGTGGCAATAACACTTTGCACACAAAGTGAGACATAAAATTTAAAAAAAAAAAAAAAAGAAAAAAAGAAAAAAAGGTGATTGTCCTGCTCTATGCCACACTGGTGTAGCCTCACCTTGAGTACTGAGTGCAGTTTTGGGCAACACAATATTAAAAAGACATTAAGTTACTAGAGAGCATCCAAAGGAGGAACACAAGGATGGTGAAGGATCTGGAGGGTAAGCCTTAGGGGGAGCAGCTGAGATTTGTGTTCAGCCTGGAGAAGCAGACACTGCGGAGAGACCTCATTGTGGATTTCAACATCCTCACGAGGGGAAGCAGAGGGGCAGGCACTCACCTCTTCACTCTCATGAGCAGGGACAGGATTTGAGGGAACGGCCTGAAGCTGAGTCAGGGGATGTTTAGGCTTGATATCAGGAAAAGGTTCTTCACCCAGAGAGTGGTTGAGCACTAGAATAGGCTCCCCAGAGAAGTGGTCACAGCACCAAGCCTGTCTTGAGTCCAAGAAGAATTTGGACAATGCTCTCAGGCACATGGTTTGACTCTTGGGGTGTCCTGCACAGAGCCAGGAGTTAGACTCGATGATCCTTCCAACTCAGCATATTCTATGATTTAATAACACACAATGGAATCATACACCCATAGTTATTAAGAAAGCTGGAAAACATATCACAGGGGAGGTTCAGATTAGGTATTAGGAAAAAAAAAAAAAATGAAAGAGTGGTTAGACATTGGAATAATTTGCCCAGGGAGGTGCTGGAGTCACCATGTCTGGTAGCACTCAAGAGGCATCCAGATGTAGCACTTGGGAATACAGTTTAAGGGTGATTGTGGTGGTGCCAGGTTGACAGTTGGATTAGATGATCTTGAAGATCTCTTGATGATTTATAACCAGACCATAAGCATTGGTGTTCTTTGCATAACAAAATTGCAAATCAGTATTATTGCAAACATGAATTCACAGATTGCAATGAATGTATTATTTTATAACCATTTTCTGTATTCCATACTGACTCCAGAAGACACATCACTACTGATGTTACATAATATTGATTTTAATCTGAGTTTAGTACAAACTTCATAACATAGTTTCAGAAATCATTATAAATAATGATTAGTTTGACTGTGCATTATTTGTGCTTTATGGTCATTAGAGGTCATCAATGGGACCGGGAGTTATTTAGTTCCTATTATCTTGCTTATCCTAGATGATTCTGTCCTCAGGCAATCAAGATAAAGAGGTATTTTGGTCCTCAGAGGGCATTGTTCCTGTAAAAATGAAGCTGTCAACGATGATACAGCAAATGTGCACAAAGCACCTATCACCATATCTGTGCCTATTTTTCAAAACTTAAAAGTAAATGCAAAAATGATGTTTTCAGATTTGAAGACTGACTAACAGCTTTCCTCCTTCATTATGCCATTACACTTGGGTAATTATCATCAGTATTCCTGTGAGTGAAAACAGAGACATGCTTTTTGAGCCTTTCCTGCAGGGCTTTCCCAATAAATGGCTTGGGACATGTCATATTCTGAGTGCTGAACAGCCAGTATGAAAAGATAAAAGAAAGATGGAAAAGATGCTTGCCATTTTCTTCTGAGGGCAGTCAGAAGACTTGTAACTGTGTTACACTAAACTTCAGACTAATCTACATGTTTAAGCCACAGAGACACTGTTTTATAGATTGCTTCTGACAGAGGAAACCATCAGTAGCTGTGGAACAAATCCACATTTCGTAACTGCAATATTTTTTACTAGGTGACAGTAAAAGAGACGAAATGTCCTCAAGTTTCTTCACCATAGTGACAAGTTTCTTGTGTATTATAAAACTTTGCCAGCCATTTCAATATTTCTCTTTCACAATTAACACATGTTCTTGTTCATCAAAGGTTAATTTAAAATGGGAAAAATACCATGAATAACAAATATCTGAAAGTCACTTGGGTATGGCTTAATCCTAGCAATCAATTATATCTCAACAACTCCTAAAGTAATAGTGTAAAGAAAATAAGGAAAAACATGTTTGGACAAGCTGGAAAAGAATTGAAGCCTTTACGCACAAATAAGCAAAATTGTCTATTAATAACAAGTCATCTATGTATCCATGCACCTGAGCAAAATACATCCCATGTGAACTGAACAAGATCAAGCAAAATATTCCTTAAAAGAACACAAACCTGGTAGGGATCGTTGTCTCCACTTTTCCCTCTGAGAACTACAAGAGAAACTGCCACTTATTGAGTTACAGTCTCGTCTCTTCAGTATACACCCTCTTCCCATACAACCTGTCTTCCCTCTTGACTGAAGCCACTTTTGATATCTCAGCTTCTCTGAGATACCTGGAAGATATTGCCATACATTACAACAAAACACTCTTAATTGATTTTTAAGTCCTTTTTTTCCAAGATACAAAAATTGCGTCGGATGGATACATGCTTGAACAAAGCAGTATTTTGATGTACTGTATTTAGTTACTAGAGGTCATAGAACCAGAAGAATGCGAGCTATGAGTATTCACTAAATGTAATAGTTTTCATTCTTTGAGTTTTTGACTCTCCCAGCCTTCTCCATTGTTTAAAAGCCTTAATCAATTTTTATTATTATTATTTGGTCACGTGGAGCAGCGTAAAAATAGTACAAAGAGTTCGGTGGCATCTCTACTTGTGAGTGAACAGTGGACTCAACAAGTGTGCCCATAGAGGCTCCTATGAAGTTTCCACAAAAAAATCCAATTGCATACATTCTTCTGATTACAGATATTACCACAGTCAGTATTATGGACATAGCTCATGTACTACAATACTGAATCTGCCCTTCTAATACTGAATCTGCCCTTCTAAGCCCTTTCCAAACTAATAATTTCTTTTTCTGTTTTAATATTAACAGCAGCATCTGACCAAAGAATATACTGTCAGTTTACATGGATGTCCCAGGAAACTGGGGAAAATTTATCTCTATGACATTTCTCACAAACATTTTATCTGCCTTTTCAATTACTGTGTTGTTTTCATAACACTGGCACTAGGGCTTCTTCTATCTAGTATAAATATCATAGAAGAGGGAGTAGATATTAATGGCATCAAAACCAATGAAAGTGAAATAATTTGCCATGTTTTAGAGCTGTATTAGAATGTATAATAGACTTTTTAATAACACAAAGTGAGACTGATTCAGAAATCTCTAGAATGACATCCGAGAAGAACTTAGAGAAGCTGGTAAAAACAAATGACAACGAATGTATCTTTCACGTTGGCTGTGGCAATGATTTAGTATATTGTCTGCAATGCTAAATATACATCATAAATCCCTCCAACAGAAGCGTTATTATATTCATCCATCTCTGCCCTATGAGCCAATAATTTCTTCTTTCATAAGCTTTATTGTATAAAAAGGAACTCATTATATAAAATAAAATGTAGGCTACAGCCGGTGATCTTCCATTAACCTAATGAGGACTTTATCTCAAGAAAGCATCCTGGACAGACCCTGTGGTCATGTTTTACAGTTTAAGACTATTTATTCATTGACAGTGGGCAAGCCCTTTTGTGGAAGAAAAAATGATACAGTGGTCTTTATAAACCTACATCAAGTGATCAGTTTTCCCCGTCAGTATAAGCTATTGCATACAGTTTATCAGCCGTATGAATTGGAAAGCCCTCAACAGTTTAATAAGGAACGCAACAAAAGGAGGCATCACTTTACTGACTGAGACTATGAAATAATTGAAAGACAAAAGAAAATCTTAACAGGAAATTAATATCAGTGTGAAGAGGGTCTCCTTTTAGTCAGCGGACAGTGAAAATTCAGACAATTAGAAAAATTTGGTGGTTTTAGAGCACCTATTCCATTGTTCAGCACACTGGTAATGGCAATAAAGCACTATGGTGGAGAAATGTTCTCTGCCTTTATCTCCACATGACTTCAGGATTTAGCCCAAGAATATTTCAAATAGTGAAGCTGAGGATTAGTATAAAGAATACTAGATATCTGAAAAATGCAACTATCACAAGAGTAGAAGTCAATGGGCAAGATTCAAAGTGACCATGGGGCAATAGCTTCAGATGTGGTGTTTTGTGGTTTTTTTTTATAGCCATGGTTTTTCAATCAAGTTATTCAATCATTAAAAGCCACCAAAACTTCCCTGCACTTACAGAGATGTTTATGAAACTCATGATAAGCAGTATGACTAAAAGAGGCAAAATTCCAGACTTTCAGGGATTTGCAAGGCCAGCTTTAGCAAAAAAAAGGGCATTCCCTTTGAGAAGCATCAGAGTGGGGATAAAACACTATATCCTAATGAGAAATGTGAGTGTTTTAGTCAGCTTTACTGACATCTGGTAGAAAATGTTCTAGAATAGCTGTTAAAACATCCTTGTTCCAAGTACATAGGTTAGGAATGAAGAAATACAAAGTCTGTTCAACAGTTGGAGGGAATGAAAGTTTTGCAATTCTGTGTTTCACTTATTCAATTAATAGTGTAATGTGATTTATCTTTTATAGCAGATATACAGCCACCCATTTAATCTAACACGGGCTTTGAATGCACTTTATAATTGTATAATTCATCAACACTTAGCTATTTGAATAATAAAGCCAACTGATTGGTTTTAGTAGAACATCGATTATATGTCACTGACAATATCTCAGTTTTGAGAAATGTTGCCTTCTATTCAAAAGCATTAGCAGGTCTTTGATTTTATGATCATTTCTTTGGCAAGATCAATGAACCTGGGAAAGCCTACGAAATAATTGGTACTGAAAGAAAGTCCACCTTGCATCATTTTGCAAGACTTAATCATCAATGCAAACGAGGCAACCTTCTGCACCAGAGTAACATGTATTTCATACATGGTAGTGCATGGGCAGCCACCTTCACAAAAGGGTTTTCAGAATGATTTCTGTTAGTATTTCAGCTGATGCTAAGTATCTCTGTTTACTGTTGTCACAAAATTCTGTGGAATATCATGCAACATGCCTCAAAAGAACAAGAGCTTTGGCTAATGTGATTCCAACTGAAAACTAGAGATGGAGATGTCAGACTTCCTCACATGATCCTTTACATCACAGAGGAGCCAAAAACCAGCAAGGTACTTCACCTTTTGTTTTGTTTTATGCATTATGTTTACTGAAGAATCTTTTTTTTATCATTCAGTCATATGACCTGAGTGTCAGGGATCCCAAAACCTGCATGATTTAAATTTTCAGAGTAGCAGGTTGCATTAATAGGACTTAGGGGATATTCTCTAAGATTTATACCAGAGTACCAGAGACTTCTCTCGCTGTTACCTACCACTGTTTTGGGACTGTAGCAGTGAAATTATGCAATGAACCGGAAGGAATTTTCCAGCCAAACTGAATTCCAAACTAATTACAACCACCTGCTACATGGGAACTTTGCTCATGTACTAAGAGAGGTGAAAAAATGTGCTGTCTTTTTGAATGCAATCAGCAATAATGGGATTTTACTTGCTTCTGGCTTCTACTAATAAATTGACAAAAGCAAGTTTTGGGGGATTTTTTTTTTGAGGGAAAAATAAAACTAACACTGCTCACATAAGAGAGAAAAAATCCTTAAGAAAATCAATGCAATAAATTAAATTAATGCCAGTGAAGTAAAGACTTTGCAGCAGAAAAGGAAAAAAGAAAGAAAAAGAAAAAAGGATAAGAGTGCAAACTAGTAGCATAAAACTTTTAAAAAATAATTACTGATACAATGGGGCACAAGTGCACAGGGCTTCTTTAAATCACTTAGCAAGCTTTTTATTTTAAGTATCAAATACTGAGGGCCAAGCTTTTTCAGTCATGCACTGGATGTCCATTCCAGTATTTAGCTGCTACATTATTTCACCCCAAAGTGGTTAAAAGCATGTAGACATCTGTGTTGCAGTGCAGATAGGGGAAATCTTGGCAGATTTCCAGAATAATTAGAAATAAAAAATTCAGACAAAGAAACGTGAACACTGCAACTATTCCTTTTTGGCCTTCCCTCTTACTCTATGTTGGGCTATACAACAAAACAGGTTATTATTACATGAAATCAGAAAGTGCATGTGTGTTAAACAAACCATACCTATTTTGGGTTCAGTGAACAGGCTGCATGCACCAGATTTTGTCAGCTGCCAGTCAGACAGCCAAGTTGTACCAAACAAATCCATCTCGGTTTGCAAGGTAATGCGCCTGCCATTTACTCAGTGGGAGCCCTCTCTGCACGACTGAAACTTTTTCCTAAGCCCACAGTGATAAGTGACCCTGAAAAAAGCTCTACAAAAAGATGATCTAAATATCAGCTGAAACGAAGACATTTCAAGAAATCCCCAGGGCATCAAATTAAGCAACATATTTGGAATTTCAAGACTTGTTTTCACTGTGATGCCCTGTAGAACAGTAGAGATTTCACAACAAAACCATGAAAGTGCTGATATATCTGAAAGGTGTATATGCTGACATTATGCCCTTGTGCATCTGTTTTTTCCTCTCCTTTTCCACTGTGATGTGTGAGTTCAAAATGAACGATTGCACTAACCAAAGAGCAAGTGCCTAAAGCAGATGCACATTAAAATATCCTTATTTTATAATATTTGAAGAGTAAAATTTTCAACAAAGAACACGAGAAATAGCCCATTAAGAACACTGGTTTATCAAGACCAAAGAAGCCACCAAAGAGCCTGTTTAGGAATAGCACATGTTCTCAGATACTCTCTGTGGTACATTTCCCTCTGTATTTTCCCAGTATCCACGGCTGTTTGGATTTGGGATGTTACAGGGTTTGCATACACCTGTTGACCTTAGTATCTGCTGACCATGAATTTGCAAAATCCCTTTTGAACCTCTTCATTAATCTGCTTTAAAGTTTGTTGACTATAAATATGTGTCTCTCAGAATAATCTGATATATATTCCTTTTAAAAATGATATTTAATTCTACAATTGAAGATCAAGCTGTGTTTATGGAACTTCTTTATGGCTAGTGAGAAATGAAGTATTACTCCACCTATGTATTAAGAAATTCCAAGCTAGAAAAGAAGGGTGACATCATAATCTTTGGGAAATAAATTTTAAAATGTAAATGGCCATTCAATTCCAGGTTCTTCTGGTTTAATTTGGGGGGTTTTTTTCATATTAATTTTAATACATTCATTCAAACAGATTTTACTCCAGTCACTTTGTACCAAAAATGGGTAAGTCTTTGTTTGATTTTTAATGAGGAGAAAGTTGCTAGCTATTTTTCATGGAGGGCTGTGACTAATTTTATATTATAGCCTTGGCTAATAGATAATTAAGTGTTTCACTCAAATTAGCTATAACGCAGCTAGAGGCAAAGTGGGAGGAAGCAAAAACTTGGATTTGCCATAAATTTTGTACTACCAGCTTCTGAACACCTCTGTGAAGCAGCTGATAGGAAATGCTACACGGGATAAGCATAACCTATGTTTGCATTTTGTTAATAGCAGTCTCAGAAGCTTAATTAAAAAAAATAAGAGAAGCTCAGTAAAAAACCAACAGGTAGAGGAGGGGGATCTTCCACAGAGGTAATTGAAGCTGTACAGATTTCAAAACAAATTTCCTGGATCAGGTACTTCCTCAGGCTTTACACTCTCATCCATTACTCTTACTACTTAAATGTAATCCCCTCCCAGAGCAGCAGTGTAACCTGTGCCTTGCCTTAGTCCATCTCTTGAAATCAGCAGAATTACTGATATCTGGTTATGTACATTCTGCTGCAGAAACTGTTCCCTTTCACCAAGCATCTGCCTTTGCAGGATTTTTTTTGGTGTCCTCAGGTAAACTAACACCAGAAGATATTAGTAATCCGTAAGAGCAATTCTTAAGCCACCTAAACCAAGAGATGGGTTCCTGTGTAATGTGCTTAACACAGTCCCCTGGGTACTAAGAACAATGGGAAGACACCAGACTAGCACAACATGGCACTCAATGGCATCAACTCCTGTAATACACCAGAGTCCCCATTTGCATAAAGTTATTAATATTTGAAGTATCTATTCTTCAACTACCCCTTTTAAAAGAGCATCACCTGTATATCATCACGATAGCTTTACTGTAGTGGTCTCGAAACTTTATGATGATACATTAGAGCAGACAGCCAAGAAAGAACCATCTACATTTTTCTCCTATTTATCCAATAAATAGAAGCTTCTTATCAGAGCTGAAGGACATACTGTCCCTTTTGTCTCATGTCTGCTATTTGGATCAAGTATACTGCAAGTTTGTTTTTATGTTATATTGACATGAGCAGGAGTTCAGCTGAATTTAGAAAGTTACTCAGAGGCCAATATATAATTTCATATTTATGCAGCAGATTATATATTGTGCTTATTTATTATGCATTTTCTGTCACAGCCTAGTAGCTTCTTCACTAATTGTTTACTGGTCTTCTGCAACTCATAATTCTTTTCTTAAAACGTCTAAAGACAAAATATGATTAGTTTCTAGCAAATACAATAGATATTTAAAAATTAAATGGGGAATCAATACATCAAAAAAATACACAAAAAGAACACAAGAAAAATGGAGGCTAATCCTCAACAAGTGTACACATATCTAATTGGGAGAGATACACATAAAGAATGGGAAAGCAGTCCTTCACTCAGTTTTAGTAACCTGGTAATTTCTGCCTTCCCAAGAAGGTAGCAATAACACAGATAGGTGGAAGCCTTTCCACCAGAATACGTGTTGCTCTAGGTACAGACTTTGCAAAACCTCAGGGTTTTAAGGTTAGTATATTATGGAAATAGGTCTAAAGTTTCTATGTGGTCAAGGTGAGAATCATGTCTATATTTAACCAGCAAAATGTTCTCCGAATCCCTTCATCTGCAGTCAACAGTCCAGTGAGGAGGAACCCAACGTGCAAATGCCTCTTTGTCAACTCTTTTCATATATATCTCTGTTCTACCTTATCATGTTTTGGATATTTATGGAGTCAAAAATTTTCTATCAGAAATATCTCAAAACCTACGGCAATGCCATTATTCATTGGATGCAACATTAATGCTACAGGGGATTAAGTGTTTATCTTTGAATTGCACGTTATAAAAGACAGAATGAGAAATCTCAGCTGCCTAATGTATGTGTCCAGCTTTGGTATTGTGACCACTTATTCCCACTGATCCCAGAGGGTGTAGACTGAAGGGTGTTTAGTCAGGAAACACAGTTTGCTGGCAAGCCCACTGAAGTCACCAGAGGGTGAGTGGAGACCATGGTCATACTTTCTATTTAGATATAATTATAACACAAAATGAAACATACAAGATTCTGTTAATGAGTCTATGATTCTATAATGCAAGAGCAACACTAAAGAATGAATTTCCGTTGTTCATGATGAGTCCAATAAAAACTCTGACTGTTCCTGATGGGCAAAATGAGACAATATTCCCATCAGTGTTTAATTAAAAGTTTATTGAACTTATTGCTGAGATTTCTTGATGAGCTTAATATAACTATATTTCATGGTTTTAATTTTTTAAGTTAAAAAAATCTTAAATGCATTTCTAAAATATTGCAGCAGCTGTTGTCAAGCCACTACAGTGTTTGGAGGTAACACAGGCACACAAATATTCCTGTTTGAATTTAATTCATCTTATTCTATGCAAAAAAGAACCTAGCTGCTAAAACACCCCTTGTAATAAAAAATCCTTCCAGAGAAAAGAGGTGAGCACCTCTCCATGTCCCCTCCTCAGGAAGCTGGAAAGAGCAATGAGATTGTCTTCAGTGAGGACAAATATATTATCCTAAATCACTCCTCACAGGACATTTCTTCCAGCCCTTTCACCAGCTTTGTTGCCCTCTTCTAGGTACATTCAAGTGCTTCAATGTACTTATTCTACTTTAAAGTATGTTTTATTTATCATTCTCTTCAGTCTTCCCATTTTGCTTGATTGTACCCCAAAACCCACTGAACTAGTGAGATGAGAAAAAAAAAATCAACTGCACAAATGTAAAATTAAAAATATCAGATTAGTCTGCCCTTTGCAGTTGGAAAATAAATGGATTATGAGTGAGCAATAAACTGCTTCTGCAAGAAATTAGGAGACTTAGTAGGAACATTACAGGGAATATATTTCTGCAGCTCAGGAGTTTTAATCCTACTTACATGAGTATGCTTTAGCTGGGTAGGGCATTTCAGGAAAAAATAAGGAAGAAGACACAAACAAGCATCTTCAGGAATACAGTAAAACATAAAAAAGCTGTTTGGTTTTTACTCACATATGAATATGCACAGAAATATTTGGTCTAGAGAAGCACACCATCAAAGGAGCACCCACAAAAATTTTCCACTATTGAAAACCTATTAAAAAACCTGGAATTTAAATGTTCTCTAAAGCCCCTGGAGAAAAAGAAAAATTCATTATATGTACAATTTAAAAATTCTTGGTATGATATTAAGAATATACTCAGACTGTTGCAGAGTTAGGCAGTGCAGCAAGCCATCCTTATTTAAAGGTCTGGAGAACAGAGGGACACATAGGTGGTAGGGAAAGGGTTACATTTAAAAATTAGATTATGTTTAATACTTTTGCAGAGTGGGATGCACAACTTTTACTGCTATATATTTCAGTGATTTGCATGACTGCAACAAAAGTAAAAAAAAAAAAATATTGCGCAAAATAATTACCACAATTCTGGATTTGTTTTCAATTTTTGAAGTAGCACACTGCACATAAAGTGTGTTCTTCATTTTCCAACTATTAGAAGAGGAAAAATGATAATATTTAATTTCTCTGAAGCTGACCAAATTCTTTTGAAATAATCCTCTGTTTTTCCAAGTCATCAAATCACATGTTGTTAAGGCACAGAGAGAAAGTCTTGTTATAGTACAGAGAGTGTCTTGGGGACAGAGTACAGTTTGCTATAGTAATCATTATTCACACTGGTTTTAAATTTTATTTTTTCTTACATTTCTCTGTTTTTATTAGCACCTTAAAAACGCCTCTGAAACATGACCAGTGTATTACCTATATTTATTTTAATGCAGTTCTTAAGAATTTCTTTAATGAATGTTTTTGTAACCTATCTGCACACATGAACAAAATATCTTACTTCTCCTTGACTAAAGTATTAAACTCCCATCAGTAATAATAACAACAACATTTAAAAAGCTTTCTGTTATGTTTTACAAGAACTCTGGGTGCTATACTATAAATGCTAAGTTCAAGATTAGTTCAGACTGAAAAGCCATATAATGTTCAGGTCCTGAACATTCAGATATAATAAACAGAGAACAGATCACAAGTAATTTAAGGGGAATTGCCTGAAATCAGACCCTAGCTTCGTTAAAGATTACTGGCACAGCAATCCAAATATAAATGGCATTGACTCACATACTCAGCTGGGCATGAAGAAACACACTCAGTGAATGTAGCGGGTTCGGTTTGTAACCTGGCGGAAACACCAATTGAGTGTAGTGGTCCAAAATACTCATTACTGTTTATCTTCTGTGAGATAAGAATTAGGAGAAATGCAAAGCAGGCACCAAACTTGAAAGAATATAAAGAAGTTTATTAATAGACCTAAAATAAGGAAAAAGAAAAGAGGGGGAAAAAAAATCATACCACACCTTCAGAACTCTCCTCCTCCCCCCACCTTTCTCCCTTCTCCCACTGTCAGTGTAAAAAGACAACCCTTGAGATCTTCAGTCTGTTTACCACTTCCATAATAACCTTGTTCAGACCATTTAGGAAGAGGAGTCTCTCTTGCCCATGCTATGAAAACATTATCACAACGAGACAGCCGCCCGGCTTGGTTCTCTGCTCACATGTGAGTCCCTTCCCCCAACTTGCAGCTTTTCCCACAACTGCTTTCGAGGGTCCACTCTTGAATTACTGGGGTACAATTTTAAGGTTGAGCTGTTCAGAAACAAAAGTTCTCTTCACCCATGTCTGAGAACATTTAATCTCTAAGAACAGAGGCCCTTCTCCTTCCCTGGGAACAAAGGGTCCTCCTCATCTTCATCTCTAGGACTATCTCTGGGAGCATCTCTAGGAACTGAGGTTTTCTCCTTTTCCGTTTGAAGCAAAGGTCCTCATCGCTTCCATCTCTCCCTGTTCAAACTTCTCATGAAATTACAGCTGCTTCAGCATCTGCTTATCTCAGCACAGGTGCTTTTGCTCACAAGTACAAGTTGAACACTCCATCCCCCATGCCTTTATGAAATTACAACAGGTACTCTGATACATCATAGCTTCACAACAGAATTTCAGCTTTAAGCATCTCCTCCCTCAGGTTTTCAGCTCTTCACAGCACTAAAAGGGTTAATCTCACCTAGGCCTTCCAGCTGGAATTTCTCTTATCACTGTTGCTCACATGATCTTTTGCCAGAAAGCGGGGCAGCTCCAGCTGAATCTTGGCCGCACTGGAGAGGGGGAGCTGGGCCGCTCCGTCTGCATATAGCAGGGATGGGGGGGGGGATCCGATCCGCGGGTGGAACAGGCCCATCGACTCCAGGATGGCCGTGGCCCAGCCCGGCCTGGCGCAAGCAGGGCCTGGCCGGGCCTGCTGGCCCCTGCACGGGGCCTGCAGCCACCTGTCCCAGCGCCGGAAACGAGAGAGAGCTTGGGGGGGGAGTTTGTCTATTCTTAAGTGTGTATCACAGAGGCGGTCACAACTTTAAGTGGCTTAAAGAATTGTCCATATTCAAACTGGCCAGCTGATAGGTTCTGTCAGGTCACAGAGGAAGTTGTAGGCACCTCTTTGCAAGACCATCACTTCCAAGACTATGCTTTGCTAACCCATGACAGTGAAAAACAACCGGAAGTGCTTTCTCTATTGTTTTCTGCTACACCATTGAAATATCAGCTGCAATAAAATGCAACAGTTCTAAGAAAGGATAACACAGAATCTCGGAGGGGCTCAGTTTGGAAGGGACCTAGTCCACCCCACACTGCTCAAATCAGGGCCAACTTAAGCAAGCTTGCTCAAGATCATGTCCAGGGACGTTCTGAATCTTCAAGGAAGGAAACTCCACAACGAGTCTGGGAATGTTGCTTCAGTGTTTGACTGCCCTCACAGGAATTTCTTTTTCTCAGTTTAAGTGGTTCTTATATTTCAGTTTGTGGATTTCGCCCCTTTTTGTCCTTTCACTGGATACCACTCCTCTAATTCCACCCTTTTAGCACTTATTAGGAGAATTAAGGAGATGTGATTTCACATGCACAATCATTTATTTACAGCATGAGAAAGAGTTGAGTATATTAACCTAGAAAATGATCTTTACCATATTTATATATCTGAGTCAAAAACTCACATGATATACATAGATAATACTGCTACATTGAGGTGAGCAAACAGTATCACTGTTCCCATTAACAATGAATACATAATTGACAAATTAATGGCGTGAATTTCAATCATAAACAACCAGAGAATTTGATTAGACTCCTCATATATATTACTTTCTAGTTAATGTTACCATAATTAAAGCAGTTGCATCTACTGAGCTTTAATAATTTCTCTGAGATTTATAAACATGGGTAAAAAACACTGCAGCTAGAATTTTTAATTCCATGTGTAGCTGAAGTGAATCCATATCACAATACCAGGATTTGTATTATTTCACAGACATTTTAGAACTATCAACTTTCCTTGATGAAAGTACTTTAAGATGTGTATTTGGCTAACGCATGAAAATGCCATTTGTATTCTAGGCATGGACTTCGACCAGAAACACAAAAAGAGCTGTCTCCAGATCCCAGCTGGGACAATCAAGAACCACTAGCAACCTGTGGAGATTTCAATTATTGAAGCAATTGACAGGTTAGTTGGATCCTAATTATTTCTGAAGCTAGAATAAATATCTGTAGCTTAAAATGAAATAGCTACTATTTTTAAAAAGAAAAAAATAATCTAGATGGAATTAGGAAATTGTTCATTTTTATCCCGAAATCATTCATAATGAATAGGGTAATATCCTACTGGTGACTTGTCATTAGTGGGGTTCCACAGAGCTTCATTTTAGGCTCTTTGCTCTTCAGCATCTGCATAAATGACTTGGACTGAAAGGGATACTGAGCAAGTTCACAGAAGACACAAAATTGGGAGGAGCTGTTAAATCCCTCAAAGTCAGGGAGAGCTTGACCAATTAGACAACTGGACAAACACCAACCAAATGATGTTCAACAAGGAAAAGTGCCATATTCTACACCTGGGATGGGGCAACCCTGGATATACATAGATTGGGGAATGAGAGGCTGGAGAGCAGCGCTGTGAAAAGGGACCTGGGCATCCTGGTCAATGGCAAGTTGAACATGAGTCAGCAGTGCCCTGGCAGCCAGGAGGAACAACCCTGTCCTGGGGGGCATCAGGCACAGCATTGCCAGCTGGGCAAGGAAAGGGATTGTCCCACTCTGCTCTGCACTGGGGTGGCCTCACCTTGAATATTGTGTGCAGTTTTGGGTGCCACATTATACGAAAGACATTAAGTGTCCAAAGGAGGGCAAGGAAGATTGTGAAGGGCCTTGAGGGCAAGTGGTCTGAGGAGTGTCTGATGCCATTTGGTTTGTTCAGAAGAGGAGACTGAGGAGGGAAACTCATCGCAGTCTCCAATTTCCTCGTGAAGGGAGGAGGATGGGCAGACAGTGATCTCTCCTCTGTGGTGATAGTGACAGCACCGGAGTGAAAGGCCTGAAATTGTGTCAGGGGAGGTTTAAGTTAGATATTGGAAAAGATTCTTCACTCAGAGGGTGGTTGGGCACCGGAACATGCTTCCCAGGTTCATGGCACCAAATTTGCCAGAGTTCAAGAAGCATTTGGACAATGCTCTTGTGCACATGGATGTCATTCTTAGGGATGGTCCTGTGCTGTGAGCACTTCCCTAGGGAGTCTGTTCCAGTGCCCAGCCATCCTCTGGGTGAAGAACCTTTTCCTGATACCCAACCTAAACATCCCCTGACTCAGCTTCATGCTGTTTCCTCGAGTCCTGTCACTGGTCATGAGGATGTTGAAATCCACAATGAGATCTCCTCTCAGTCTCCTCCAGGCTGAACAGACCAAGAGACCTCATCCATCCCTCATATGGCTTCCCCTCAAGGCCCTTCACCATCCTCGTTGCCTCCTTTGGATGCCCTCTAATAACTTAAGGTCTTTTTAATATTGTGCTGCCCAAACTGCACACAGTACTCAAAGTGAGGCTGCACCAGTGCAGGGTAGAGCGGGACAGTCAGAGGTGAATAAAACTTGATTGAGTCATATACCCAAAGGAATACATTACATGTAAGACCTTGAAAATAAAAACTAGAAGTCTGACCATGATGAAAAGCACAGAAGTTTTTCTTACTTCTGAAGAATAATGCACTTCTATATCTATCACAAACCACCTGACTGAGGTACTTGTTTCACTAACCAGTGCTCTTGATATTGCTACTGCATTCATCCCGAAGCCTCAGGTTTTTTCACCTTCCAGCTCAAAATTTTCTGCTCTCATCAAGCTAAAATAAAGAGGTAAATCCAAGAATTGCTCCCAGACAAAAGTTGTCAGGAAAAGAAATCTAGCTGGCCTTTACCTCCCCTGGGAAGCCCCTTACCTGCATCGGAAACACTGGGGCTACATGCTTTCCTTCCTATGGTAAAGAACTGTCATTCTCTTCCAGCAGCCCACTGTTGAAATTTGGATTCCTATTCAAAAAATTCAATACATCCAAAGGTTGTTCCCAGAAAAAAGATGCCAGGGCAGACTCTTGTAGGAAGGAAAGCACACAGTCCCAGTGTTTCAGGTGCAGGTGAGAGGCTTACATATGATTTCATAAGAAACATGCTTGCAGCTGTGAAATACACAAGACTGAAGAAGCAGTTCAACTCTTTTACAAAGTCATGAGAGTTCCTTCAAGCCTTTTTTAGTTGGGCCACCTCTCATTAAAAGTTTGTGTCCCTTCAAAGGTTACTGATACATGTGGGCCATGGAAGAATTGCTTACTTTCCTAAGAGCAGCAGCATGCTGAATCACCCCAGAGGACAGGAGATTCTTTGCCACTCCAGCTGAAGCACTCCACTTGTGCAAGGCAGACACAAAAATAGATGGCACAAGGAGCTTTTTCCACACCCAACAGCAGTTACTGTGACAAAAGAAAAACAGTAGTGTTAAGTAGACTAAAGTAAATGACTTTTCCTTCTGTTTTGGATGATCCCAGGCATACAAGAACAGACAAGCTCTTAAGGTACTTCAGGTTCTACTTTAAATAACTGTGTTTTGAGTTTGTGAGTGATACAGGTCAATGCCTTAATAATATACTTGACAAACAGAAGTACAATCTCAGCAAATTCATAAGAACATAATTATAGCTGTGCCATGAGAAGAAATAGAGAAAAATATGAATTGAATTCAAGCCAAGTATTCATCTTGTTTGCAATTCTCTTTTCAATTTTCCAAATCACCAGATTAAAGTACCACAAAAAGGAATTAGTGATGAGAAAAAGCTTGTTAGATCATATTGTATTTGTCCTTGGCAGTATAAAATTGCTCTCTACAGCAGGTATCTCACTGCTTAGTTCTGAACGACCAAAGAGAAAGATGTTACTGATCTACAGTGAAAGAAAAATACTTTTATTGAAAAGAGTTGTGATTTATACTTCATCTAACATTTCCTTTGCTCAGTTTAATCCTATCTTCCACATCTTCTCCAACCTTCCAAAATATTTATGTCTTGCTTTTGACTGCCATTTATCTGAAGTAAATAGTTTTCATCTTACCATCTTACCAGATGAAAGAATTGAACAATTAAACATGTAGATTTTTTGGGGGGTGTCTTTTATTTTTAGGAACAGACAGATCTGTAATAAGTATAATGCAAATGCAATTCTTTTCTATTATCTTAACATTTTAACAGGGGAAAACCTATTAATTTGGAATTAATACCCACCAATATCTGTGAGAAATATAATTTCTTAAATGCATTTGACTTTTTTTGTGATCACATCACAGTGGTAATTCACAGTCATCTTCATTCAACCCTTTATTTTTCTAAGGCACTGATTACATTCAGTCAAGCCCACAGAATGTTAGCTGATCTTCCTTCGAGTATTATTTTTTCCATTAAAAACCACTTTTTAGGCTTGCATAATACTAAGAGCAGACCACCAAGCATGCAGTTACTCAAACCTCATTGACTCTTTCATAGAGTTTAAAAGGTTAGTAACGTGAACTGTATTTTTACAGCTTGAAGTTGTTAGATTTTTTTAAAGTAGCTTTTATTCTACAATTAAAATATAGATCTTGTAATGAACACAAAGTAAGGTTGGCAAATTTTTTATAATGACCACATAAATCATATGCATAATCACATTATATTTTTATAACTAGCATATAATTACTTTTTTACATAAATTTCCACTAGTTGCAAACCTTTTACTGAAATAGTACTTGAATTTTAACTATCCAATAAAACACACAGATTTTATTACTCATCCCATTTTTACCCTATAGAAGCTTGGCTCAAGGAAAAGATGTTATTTCCTCAAAGCAGAAATATTTTCCCCATGAGCACTATTTTTAAGATGGGGCAATATTAACCTGCTTTTAAAAAGAACCACTAGCCTGTGACTATCCTTATGGTGAAGGGTTTTCCCTTCTCTGTCCTCAAAATGAAGGTTAACTGCGATGAGCTTTTGGCAATGCTTGAATTACTGAGTCTCCATCAGATGCTGGGTGAAGCATTTTAAGCCCAGTCCTCCAGAAGGGTATGTCTAAATCCCTTGCAAGGATTTTGTCTCCCAACTGCATGTCCAAGTCACAGACAGTAACAGAATTTTATATTGAGTGTGTCTTTCATCTGTCCTTCATTAAAGAACTTTGTCTTGGTCTTAGATTTAAACACCAGTTAAGAGGTTTTATTCCTGTAATATTTTTGAGTATAAGTGGAATGAGAGACTTGTAATGGCATGCTATTGAAACTAAGAATACACAGTAGTTTGAATGCTATTTAAAAAAAAAGTCCTTCAAATTATAGAAATATCAGTAATATTGATGAATCGCCTAAATTTTATAGCCAAATAAACAAACTATAGAAGATGAATAGCAGTTCTTAAAGCATCAGTGCAGCCAACAATATTTGTAGCTATTTTTCTTACTGAGATTGCTTCTGCCTCCCAATTTTCCATGCAGTTAGTCTAAAAGAAACATTTGGGAAGTAAGAGAATTCTAAGAGCTCTGTAGAACAGAGGTCATACATTATGGACTCAGATCCTTTGAACAGCTGAATTCTACTGGAAATAATTGTGCCAGTATATACACAAGTGTGTATATATATGTATTCTCAGTCTGGCCCACTTCTCCCGTGTCCTGGGTGTTCTACACCATAAAGTACCTTTTGTTGTACCACACAACATTGTCTGTCATTTTATGTCCACAGAACTTGGCATACATATACTGAACTCTACTTCGTGTCTCCTGCCTATAACCAAGCTGCTTCTGACAAATCCGACCTCTGGGCAGTTTTAACTATCATCCAAATGATAGAGAAAGAAAATAAAGAGTCTATTACAAAAAAAGGGAACCTTTTTTCTTCCCTCTTCAAATATGGAAACACCATTCTATGCAGCCATGACAACAATAGACATTGCTTTGCCAGCATTCTCTCATTACCTGGGAAAAGACAAAAAATATCACATCATGGACTATGGGACGCCTTTTATCCTGAGAAAGAGTAATCTAATTCAGCTGGGACTACTTACACAGCTCCTGTCTTAGTGAAAATCTCATATCAGTGCACTCTGCTAGAGAACCCTTGAAAACAGATACAACTGTCATCAGCAATCTGCCAATAATATGATCACTCTGACAATTTTTACTACAGTGCTCTTATATTTGGAGGCTTTACTAAAGCATCAGCTCTAGGAGTTAGATGTTTCGTGAGGCTCTCACCTTTTATTTTCAAGCTAAGCTTTCAGATCTCACAATTCACAGACTAAAAACCAGAAGAGCCTAATGTGATCATTTGTACCTCTTGCATATCATTATAGGATTTCCCTTAATTTGTTTGAACTTGAATCAGAGAATTATTTTTGAAGCTAAAATTTCTGTGATAGAAATTCCATCACTGCATAATTTCAGGCACAAGTGTGAGAAGATTGAGTTCATCTGCCCAATTAAGAAATGAGAAAAATAAATATGAACATGTAATTTTGAAAAACAGAGTGTTTTTTAATCTTACTTATAATTTTATTTTTGGAGGTGGACATTGTTAGGTAGATTTTATTCATAATTTGTTAAGGCTGCCAAAGTTTTGGGTGAGAACAGTATGCCAGTAAAGCTTTTAAGAAACATATTCAAAAGTTAGCCCTGTGCAGTAATTCTTTTCACTAAAATATAGGTAAGAGGCATATAAAAGATAAAGATTTTTTTGAAGCCTCAAACTTTTGTCACCTTTCTGCTTTTATGGATTATCCCATTGGCTGCTCCGGTATGAAAAAGTGAGTATTTGATTACTAGCAAAATTATTTCTACTGACAGAAAATAGAAGAATTTTCAGACTGATGAATTTTATGTTCCTCATTCAAATCTAACAGGTTATGGTAATGAAGAAATATTTTCTACACAGATATGTGGTAAAAGATTAAAAGTAACTGACAAATATTCACTAAGCGAAGACTTTGTAAACAATTTTTGCAGCTTACATTACAGGTTAAAGGAACCTGTAATGTTAAAAGGATGTTAAAAGGGAACCAAAACTTGAAAGTAATTAAATTCTTGATTTGAGTTTATGTAAAATCAGGAAAACATAATTGAAGCATTTGGTTTTTTCTCCATATTTGTTCAATGTCAGGACTATGCCAGAGCCTTACTTAACAATTCTCAAACTGATCCAAGGATCTAGAATACTGAACACTTTCTTGATAACTTTCGATTTCTTCTTACATAGGTTCCAATCTCTTCTTTGGTCTGGACTATTTTATATAAGGCTAGAAGTGTTCTTAGACTTGCAACCCGTGGAGCTTCCTGACTAACTGCATAATTCCCTATGACGGCAGCAGATGAGATTCTATAATGGCTTTTTTTCTCCAACAATCTGATCTTATTAGTGCAGACAGGAGTATTGGGATAATGAAGATCCTATTATTTTCAATGGTTACTGAAGAAGAAATTGTTTTTCCAGTTTGCAATTAACTGTGAACATATTTTGGTATGAATTACCCCTTCCTGCATAATTAGTCATACAATTGTAGCAGGATTTCCTTATACAATAATTTTCACTGCAGACTCTGACAATCCTTTAAAGTACAAATAAAATCTTAGTGCACTGAAAATCCTTCTGATATTTTACCCAATACAAAGAATCTTTCCCTCTGTTTTCTGAACATCCTTCTCAATAGACTATCCTGAAATTAAGAGTAATGCTATATAGGTACATGAAAATGCTATTCAAACAGAAGGCAACAGCTGTTTTGCCAGATTACAACAAAGGTAGGGTTTCAGCTTGCATGAGTACAGCAGGGCAAAAAAGTAACTCACTTATTTCTGATACTGTTATCTTCCCACATTTAGAGTTAAATTAAGAAGAAATCACAAGAGAAATACATATACATATGCATATGCATATGCATATACATATACATATACATATACATATACTATCTCTCTTGATTTTCTAACTACACAAAAAATTGCTTTTCATAATGCTAGACTTTACTATATCAGCTCCTTCAACTCTATGCTCATTAAAATATATATAATTCAATATTTCCCAGCACACTACACTCCCTTCTTTGACACATAACCTTTTGTAAAAACAGGAGGACAAAAATTTGAAGATCATAAGGTGATGAGTCAAGTGTTTCTCTGCTGGAGAGAACAGGATGCAATTCTTCACATACACTGGAACTTCAAATATCTAAAACCTTCAGAAACTGCTGTTACAGATAAGAAAATGTGAGTAATTTAAGCAAGTAATCCATTTCAATTAACAAGAACTTTAATTAATATTTAATAAAGTCCACACACTTGATGACTTAACTAGATCTAATGCATCTTTTCTGTAACAATTAGTTTGCCATGACAGTGATTAGAGTACCAGCATCTCTCTTATTCTAGCTGTATTATTGTAAGGCATTTGTGAAAGTCATGCTCTTCAAATGTACAATATAAGGGCACATAATTTAATTAAAAGTCAAATTTAGGCTGAGAGAATAAATTAACACACAAGCCAAGCAAACTGTGCAATAACTGCAAATGTCATGTAAATATTAAGAATTATTGATCTTGGCTTTCCTTGCTAAGTATTTTCTATGTATGATGTTTCACTAGAAGATATTACAAGAATTACACCTTCCTAAAAGCGCATATAACTGCTGACTTTGTTTTCATGTTGTCACTCCAGTTTTCCTATGATGAAAAAATAGTACTCTTCAGATCAAGAGGAATACTGAATGAAAAGAACTTTATGCTACAAGCTAGTTTATAGGCTTTTGGATCCCTGGAACTATGCCTAGTTTGTTAAAAAAGAGAGAGAGAACAGCATTTTCTGTAATTTTCTCTGTGGGGTTCTGTTATATACACACATAATATATTGTTCCATGTTTCTTGCTTTTTTCTTTTCCTCCACTCCTGGAATTTGATCAAAATTTATATAAAATAAGTCCTCTTTAACCATATGAATGTGAGATAAATGCAGGAATACCTGAAGTATTTCATACAACACTGTTTTCTTATTCCATAAAATCACAGAGCTCTATTACTGGTCAACAGTCTCAAGTAAAACAGCTGCTTCTTTTTACTTTTAAAAGAATGTTTGAAGGCAAAAGAGTGTTTGAAGCAAGCACCTTTCATCTTGAACCATGGGTTGCCAGGAAAACGAAACTTGCAACAGTCTCCTTGAGTCACTTAATGCAGGTTCACTTAAGTAAAAGTGAATCCTCCTGATATGCCTTTCGGCAGTATGAGCTTTAATGATGCCTAGCACAGCAGTGTAATTAACAGTACCATTGATACATCACAATCCTGTGCTTTCCAGTGGCAGAAACAGAAGGCTAATGCCAGATTGCTTATTAAAGGTACACCCGGCTGCAAAAGTGTACCAGATGAAACAATCCCCCAGTAGCCATGTAATGAGGTACAGACATCTGTAAGATTATCTCAGAACTCTGAATGTGAAGATTAAAATCTGGTGATGCTGCAGATGTTTTTATCATCTTTCCCACAGCCATTGTCACCGAAAATAGATCAGTCCTCCAATGAGGCTGGAATGCAAATGGCTCAAACCTTGTTTTTCCTTAAATGCCTCAGTGCATTGCTATCCCTAAATTACTCAAAGAAGTTCAGACTAAGATAACAGAAAATAAAATGTTTTATGAAACATTTCAGAAATGTTTTTAGGCCTGAAAAATCTGCTAGAAGTGAGCATTTTTTGGCTGTTTTCCTTTGTGGCAGTACCCAACCTTAATGTATTGGCAGAAGAGAAGAATTTATTTCTCATTTGAAAAATAATCACACATTGTATCAGTTGTGGTAGAATAACTTATGCCCTCTTTCAGACCTCTTTGTATTGGCACTGTGATGTAAAGTAGTCCCAGTGCAAGCATGGGATAGGAGTATAAAAATGTTACCCAAGCACGTAGGAAAGTTTTACAGGAATGTATAGAAAACCAAACAGTATTTGACAAAAAAATTAAGTTCCTGGATTCCTGAAGTTCCTGATTCTGTGCTCTCACTTTCTCCTCACACAGGTGAGGTAGTTTTCAGCTAAATGAAGTGTTGACACTTTAATACTGTAATGAAACATAAGCAACAAGATCTTTTTTAAGGAAACAACTCATCTCTTTCCTGCTTTTTTTGTCCTGTAAAAAGACAAAAATTGTACCATTGTTTTGCAGTCCAGCCCCTTCACATCATTTCCTCCTGATTGCATAGGCCCACACACATCAGCTGAAAGTAATGAAACAGCTTCATTTAGTTAAAAGCAAGAAAATGCTTGTGATTGCCTTAAGCTATTCCTTTGTTGAGGCATGAGCAAAGAGACCCCCTCAACTGCCGGTGCCAGGAGCAATCTGAACAATCACATCAATAATTTATGGACTTTCCCTTTGCAACCTTTTGAGTATCCCAGTCCAGGTACTACTTTGGCTGATTCAGGACTTAATTCCTGAGAGGGTTAAAATGTGTAAATCTATTTTACATTTACTTAATTCAGGGGATTACTTGTTAGAGTTGAAGTGAGGTGAGCTGGTGAATTTAACCTCTTCCTAGCAGTATCTCCTGCCCACCTGAGGCAGACATGGTTGACGTTCCTGGAGTTTCATTTTTTCTATTTTTCTTTTCTTTTCTTTTCTATTATTCTTCAATTGATTATTTTAGCCAGGCTGAACTCTATGTGATGTTATTAACTTAAAATGAAAACCAGATCTAAGTAAAGGGGACAAACAGCTGAATCAAAAAATAATCCCAAAGATAGCAAAAAGACTACAAGATGGCTATCTAAACCTCTTTATTAGGAATATATGTTTTCACAATAACAAAAATATTTTGTAAATATTTATAAAAGAAAACCTTTTCATGACAATCTCTACAAAAGGACTCAAAAAAAAATGCAAGCTTTATCGTCTCAAATATCAAAATTTAGAAGAACCAACTGTAACAACTCCCCAGCCTAGTAGCATACTGTTTTAAATAACTAAGAAAGAAAGATATGGTCCTTCATAAAAATAGCTGCTTTTTTTTTAAAGGGTGGAGGGGAGAGAACAGCAATTTTCAGCTTCTACAAAATAGTAAAATCGTTACCTAACTCTGATATTCTGTCTTTAGTTTTATTATTTTTGCATCGCACGCATCTCTCATATTATCTTCTAATCTGTATTCAGAATCTTTTGATTATTTTGACGGAATTGTCTCCTCCAATGCAAACTTCAGTTTGCAGAACAAAAATACAAAAAAATATTCAAAGCTGTATTGTATCAATTTTTCAATATTTTCAGAGGACTGTTTCTTCATAAAAAATATTTTTAAAAAATGTTCATATATTACAAGTTTTGCACGTAGAGTGAAATAAATAAAAAACCACACACACAAAAAAATTCAAGACAAGCTTGCTGTTATTCATTTCTGCATTTCCGCCCTGGATGTTACCTGTAATTTTTTAATGTTCTGAGACTTGATCAAATCTCAGCATTTTTTAGAGATGAGGAATTCATAGGATTGGAATTTTCCTTATTCCTCAACAAAAGAGCAATAATTCAAATGAAACTCAAAATAAAATCCTCTAACTTTATCTAACAAAAAACTACTTTCTTGAAATAAAACATTCTAAAAGTGCTACATTGATTTTCTGAGACAGACATTTTGTAATAGTAAACATGTTGAAGTATTTTTGTCTAAATCTACAATTTTATTCTATTGTTTGCAGGAGTTTCCCTCTCAAGAGGGAAAAATAGGCAGTAAAACTGAAGAGCAAGTTGGCAAAGGAGTAGAATCACATATGGCTACAGACTGCAACATTCACCATGGAGTTATATTTTGGTGTCAGAGGAACAGAAAATGATCAGAGAGACTATCCCAAATTTCAGTGCTGCGAGATTCTTGCTTCTGTAATGACCACAATGGAATACATTTCATATATCATTGGGACTAGATCAGGTCTAACTACACCACTACGACACATTTACTTAGACCTCATGGCCTGCACATCGTCCTTGGTTTATTCAGATCTAACTAGCGTCTATTTTCCATAGCAAACAAAAAAGAACCTCCAGAGAAAGGAAGTTATTTAAGATTTATAAACATGGTCCTTCCACTGTGTTCAAACTCAGCTGCACTGAAACCAAACTTTGATTTCAGGTATTTTTATTCAAAGCAATTAAAGCTCTACTGCACTTCTGAGAACAAACATGTGCATATCAAAATACTTAAAACTGAAAAGAAAACTTTTCTCGTCACAATAGCAGGCACTTTTAAATTGCTTTGCCATTTAATGCTACCTCAGTTGCACACAGAAATTAAGAAATCTGCTTTCAGACGTCCTTGTTATTCTTCATAACAATCCCAAAGAAGTCTCAATGAAACTAGAGTTAAAGCATGTTAAGTGCTTTACAGGAAATCTGTTCCCAAACACACAGTCCAATTAGGTGCCAAATGATGTCTTCAGGTCATGTAAACCATACAAGGCCATGGAGATTTTTGCAGTTGAAATTTAATGGGAAAAAAACTATTCATTATTTGGTAAATCATAAGTATAGATTTTTTTTCCTAATTGACTTCTTTTCATTTTGAAGTTTATGCTATGCAACAGGTTGAATTACCAATGGAAAAAAAAAATAAAAATCTCTGTAAGCCAGGAATTGTTGAGGGGCATGAAGGATGAACAGATTTTTATTGTGGGATTAAACAGATGGAAATATGTAAAGTCGTTCCAAAACAAGCTGTGGTCTAGATTCAGAATGCCTTTTCCTGAGACTTCAGTTTGTGTCTCCACTAGCTACTGATTTGATAAATTTCCTTAACACAGCTAGATTTACATACAAACACAGTAAGGGTAGTGCTGTGCCTCTAGTTTTTTAATTCACCAGGGAGCCTTAAATATTTGCTGCCCACAGGACCAGCATCGAATTAGATAGAGAACGCAACAGAATTTCTGCTTAAATGTTGAGTGATCATCAAACAAATATTAGGCACAATAAAAGTTAATTTCTAAAATGCTTAAACCCAGCAAGCTATAAATTCTAATCATCCTCTCTGGGGCATTTGTAGTCTAGACCCCTCTTTTAAACTGCTTCTTAAACACATCCCTTTGAAATTAAGAATTCCTTAACTGTTTAGTCTTTCATGGGTAATCAGCTGTATCACAGCTCTGACCATCCCTGTTGCCTTTGTTTTTTTGAAAGGGATTCTTCCAAATGCCATAATGAGCAGCAAGCTATTCACAACCTGGTTAAACCCTTTTCCAAAATCTACTCTCTTTGATTAGTATCTGATCTCTCAAGCAGTGTATGTTTGGTGTGGAAGTTTCAGTGACTCTTTAAGTCCTTCAGTTTAGGATTTCTAACATTTCACTTGGCATTTGTCATGGAGTCCGTTACATAAAGACTGAACGCAATTAGAAAAACTATGAGTTTAAAAGGCTACCTGACCGATTTAAAGGTCTGTAAGAAAAGAAAGAAAACTGCTTTGTACTTCACCTTGTTAGTATGAAGGAAGCCTATGAAAGCGCTACGTAAATGTGTTACAATAACACTCAAGGACTGTTATTCAAAACCAGAAGAGCGTTCACAATGAAATGTGCCCCTTACAAAACTTCCAGCTTAATTTCCAGGCCACAGATGTTTGAATAGTTTTTAATAAGTAACGATACCCTCAAGGCACCATCTTTAAGTAGGTGATACTGAAAGGAAGGCTGTCTCACTGCAATTTCCATCAATTTCCAAGTGTTAAATATATTCACTTTTATTATATTCACATTTAGATCTCAAAAGCACCTTTTAGAATTCAAATGTTGGTCTCCTGAAGATTGTTTGTGTCCTGTTTTTTTTTTGGTTTGTTTGTTTGGCTGGTTTGGTTTTGACTTGTTTCAAAGAGGTTACATTTCAAAATAAGGCAAAATATCACAGAAAAATATTTATTTTAGGAAGTGCTACAAAGCCCATGAAGACTACTGTTGACTACATCTACACCTTACAGCAAGTAGGAGTAGATTTTCATACCCTTATTCAACTTCAATGCATTTCACTGTGTGACTAAAAAGAAACTAGATTGGACCCTTTACATTGAGAAGAATTTTTTTTTTTAATTAAACACATCCTTAGTAATCCAGAGTAATGGTAAAAACTAATGGAATTCAGGAGCCAGCAGTAATGACACCTTGGAATTTTTGCAGCCTTTTACTACTGTCCTCCATTTTTGTTTATGCAAGTTACTCTGCACCAGGCTTTTGTAACCCAAAGAGTAAAATCCATATGGCATGTTGGAGTGCACCCACATTATCCACATCGATACCTGGAAAGAACATGTTATCAGTACATCCACTTCTGTGGACAGGACAGAAGTTCACCACTGAGTCAACTAAGATATAGAACTTTTACTGAAAAAGCAGGCATTTGAATGATAGTTAGGGTACACCTGTAAAAAAAGTGTACAGAGTGAAAAAGATATTAAAATCTCAGTACATAGGTTAGGCACAGTGGACTTAAAACTGCAGAATTAATCTTCTAAAATAATTTTGATAAAACTTTGTTCTCTGCTTCTGAGATTGCATAAGAAAATTGAAATCCATTTACGTTAACTAAATAGACTCTGCATTTTGTTGTTTTATCTCAGTTCAAAGCCTGTGCAATAATGCACAGGCTGTAAAATAAACCACTTTCTCCATGCAGAGATTATTATTCAATTTTTTGTTTCTCTATTTTCTTTTCCCTCTTTTATCCCCTCCCTTTTTAACTGCAGGAAAGGTGACTCATATCAGGCATTTTGCACTTCTGTCTAAAAGCAGTGATAGCTATGCCCATTCTCGTCTCCTCTGCATTCAAACCCATGAATGGTTGCAGGAAAAATCACTCTTTTCAGTTGTCTTCTTCAGGTTAATAGTTCTAATTCCTAGGAAGCACAATACCTTGATGAAGTCATAGTCATTAAAAGGGACCGGAATTATTTTAGGTCACTTCCATAGAGAGCTAAGGGATTTTAACATCCATAATATCAAAGCACAAATTCATTAGCATAATCAAATAGGCTAGTTCACATAATTACTGTTCAAAAACCATAATAACAATCCTTTAACTAAACCTCAAGGCCTCTATAACCCCCACAGATACAACAATACAATAGGCTTTCTGTCCTATTGTGGCTGGGCCATAAAAGTATTTTATGGGTCTTTTGCTGTGTAAAAAACCATAAAATATAAATTCTTTAAAGAGTAAGAGTTCTACAATGCTTTCATATACTGAAGCCACGATTTCCAGCTCACAGTCAGTGTGCACAGTTAAAAAGCATGATGGATTAGTTGAGGCAGTGGAAATTAGCTGCAGATCTCTTCATCGGTGTCAGCCAAAGTCACTTCAAATTGCAATGCAATATATGAGTTAAAAAATTCACCTCATTATTGTACAAAAATCTTATCCATGCCCCAAATTTCAGGGACAAATATAAACTAAACCTCATGCAATAGATACTAAAACTGTTAAAAGTCCAGTGTTGTTATTAGATTTGAAGGAGGCACTGGAAGAATATCACATTGCTCAACAGAAGTCAATAAATGCACACTTGAATGATGGATTCTTTTACCAACTCCCAGGCTATATTTGGTTGGATTTTCTAATGCTCAATTCATTGAAACAAAAATATACGTCCATAGAACAAAAGTAAAACCTTTTCCAACACCAATTTTTTTTATTAAAAAGAAGAAGGAAAAAAAACTTAGAAAAAATCAAACTAACGATACGTAAAATGATTTGTCTTATATAATCCTACTAATATTTGGTGTCCCAACAAGTTGGTCTCTATGAACACAGAACAAATCACAAATATTAATAACTGATAATACAGTTATCAGTTATGAATATATTATGGGGGCAATTATGGGGGCAGTTAAAATTTCCATCTGTTTCTGTTAGCAGGTTCCTATGAAAGAAGAGTGAAAATTTGGAGTGTTGATTTCATTCTTACACATAACACCAAAGTAACCACAAGTTAAAAAGTGCTTAAGGGAAAAATTATTATCTTCTGTTTCTGGCTGTTTGCTATGAGTTTTCTCATATAAATCTGCTGGCAGATTCCCCACTTGGAACTCATTCCTTTGATCTTCAGTGGTGGGGGTGCTGGCATTCCTGGAAAAAGACAACACCATGAGCTTCCCTGGAAAGTTATGCTTTAATGATTCAAATTATTTAACAGCTCAGGCTTGATATTTCTCAGGTGGAATCCCAACTTTTATTCTATTAAATGTTCACCCCACTGCTGTTACTTCCCTTTTTTTTTTTTTTTTTTTTTTTTTTTCCAGGGGGGTTTCCTCTGCTTTGAGGCAAGCGCAGCATCTAAGTCCTGCAGTAGTTAATTAAAAATGCATTGCCCTTTCCCCACCACACAGGTAAGGGCTAATTCAGCCTTGTCAGGTTTCTGGAATGGAATCATAAAAGACATATATTTTTCACAACTAGGGTAGCCACCCACGAGTAGGAACCTCTCTGAATTTGAGTTACCAATTCCACAAAACTTAGCTCAGCAGCCTTTAAGGGAAAAGTATTGCTATTCAATTTCCTGTAATAAACTGGCCAGATAAGAGAATTAGAAGGGAAGTGTAAGGCCATCCCTCTACTGTTGAAGGAATGTGTGCTAGTACCAGAAATTCTAATGTTAGGTTTGCAACACTTAATACTGTAGCTGTTAGTAGATCCAAATTAGCCATAACTTCAGAAATTCTATTTTGTGTTGCAGCAAATATCCAGCACTGTGATAGAGCACTCTCTGGGTTTCCTTCAGGGTTAAGATCAGCAGATTTCCGTTTCTCACTTGTGAGACATAAATTGACCTTGGCAGTTTGTCAAATAACCCTTGCTCTGGTGATTTTAACTCTTTGCTGCCTAGAAAGCACACACTGCCTTTCGACATTCCACTGCAAAATTAATACTGACTGGGTTTCAGTCTCACCCAATTCATGTCCAGACTTTCCCATTCCAGCAGCCATACACAGCACCATTTCAGCAGCAGTTTGCTCACTTTGCCAATCATTTGAGGTTTCAATTTTAATTAAGGGTTGCAATGCTCCTTCTTCGTCATCAGATGCCAATGTAAAAACCAGATCTTGCCCTTTATTAGAGCAAGGGTTAGCTTGCTCTAATAAGATTAGCTCACACGTCTCCCAGCTCCTCCACACAAAAGGTCTGAGTCAAAAGAACTTATTTCTGAGAATGTTACTAGTCCTACACCCCAAAATTTTTCCTGTACTATTCTTTTTCTTTCATGCGCAGTCAGAAAATCCATTTGAGGCTCCCTAAAACACTCGTGCTCAGCAGCAAGCAGGCTCTCTGCCTGCAGCCTTTTTTCGTTTTCCTCATTTTGCTGACACTACAATTCTTTCACCAAATCTTGTAAAGATAATATTATTTCATTTTCAGATTTCTGAGTAACCAGTCTGTCACTATCCCTATTTTCTTTAGCCAACTCCACCCTAGGGGGAGTGTGGTGACTAACAAAATTTTCAAGAAAGGAAAACAAAATATATTCTTTACACTAGTCACCCCAGGATAGTGATTTTCAAAAAAAAAACAACACAACTTCCCTCACAAATTACCTCAGAGGGGAGGCTGTGGCAAAGTTTGCAAAAGTTTCTACAGAAGTATCACTCAAGGTTTCCCTCAGAGGGAAATGTAGTGTCCAAAGGCACTTCAGGTCAGAGGACAGCATCCCACTTCTGACAGCAGTGAGGCCACATAACCATCCAATATAACACTACAAAAACTTTAGAGAAAGTAAATATTGAGCAGAAACATGGGAAAAAACCCAAGTGACCTTAGGTAGATGTAGTGGGTTCAGTTCGTAAACTGGGCAGAAACACCAATTAGGGTGTAGTGGTTTGGTTCAAAATATCTATTACTTACTTATTTTCTTTCTGTGAGATAAGAATTAGGAGAAAACAAAGCAGGCACAAAATTTAAAAGAATTTAAAGAAGTTTATTAACAGAACTAAAAGAAAGAAGGAAAAAAAGTCAGACTAAACCCTCAGAACACTTCTCCTCCCACCACCTTTCTCCCTTCTCCCACTGACAATGTAAAAAGACAACCCTTGAGATTTCCAGTCAGTTTACCACCTCTATAATAACCTTTTTTCAGTTCACTTAGGGAGAGGAGTCTCTCTTGCTCATGCTATGGAGACATCTCCACAAGAAACAGTTCTCTCATGGCCTCAATGTCACAGCAAGACAGCCGCCCGGGTTGATTCTCTGCTCACATGTCAAAGTCCATTCCCCCAAATTACAGCTTTTCCTACAACTGCTTTCGAGGGTCCAATCTTGAGCTAATGGGGTACCATTTTAAGGTTGAGCTGTTCAGAAGCAAAGGTTCTCTTCACCTATCTCTGGGAGCATCTTCATCTCCAGGAATAGAGGCCCTCCTCCTTCCCTGGGAGCAAGGGTCCTCATCAAATTACAGCTACTGTCATTTGCTTATTTCAGCACAGGTACTTCTGCTTACAATTACAGTTTGAACGCTCCACCCCCCCATGCTTTCATGAAATTACAACGGTACTCTGATGTATCATAGTCCATCACCACCACAGCTTTACAACAGAATTTCAGCTTCTAGGTTTGAAGCATGTCCTCTGTCTCTTCCCTCAGGGTTTCAGCTCTTCCTGCTTCATTGACTTTGTTGTCTCTATGGTGTTTTCTTCACTTGCCTCCACCTTTCCTCTTCCTCCAACACGGGAGAGGATTGATGTCTGCAGGCTTCATCTGTTCTGGAAGAAACTTACAGCACTAAAGGGCCTTGCGGCTGGAATTCACTTATTGCTGTTGGTCGCATGATCTTTGCCGGGCAGCGGGGCAGTGGCCTCAGATGAGTTTTGGCTGCACCAGGGGCCGCCTGCACGGAGCAGGGCTGGGGGGGGCCGCAGATGGAACAGGGCCACGCCACAGCTGACCTTGCTGACACAGCAAGGCCCGGCCTGGCCCCGCTGGGCCGCCTGCAGGTTCACACCTGCTACCTGTCTAAAAGCCAGAAGACAAGAGAGCTTTCCTGGGCTCTGTTTGTTCTTAAATGTGGATCACAGGGGCGTGTCAAGCTTCTTAAGTGGCTCAAAAAGTTGCCAATATTCAAACTAGCCAATTGATTGGTTCTGTTAGGTCATAGAGGAAGCTGTAAGCACCTCTTTGCAAGAGAATCATTTCTGTGGCTGATGCCCTCTTTACTAAAAACTCAAACTATACTAAACCATGACAGTAGATGACTTAGGTAGTGACTTAGGTAGATCCTTAGGAACATAAAAATTGAACAAAAGATTAAGACCCAGGTTTTCAGATATGTAAAGTTATAAAAGTTTGAACTCTTCAGGATTCCCATTCTCTTATTCATGATTGAGTATTCATAACAAGGTTATACTTACACTACATCTCTAGAAAAACAACAAAGGAGTCATGCTGTTGACATCTGCTTGGATCTCACTTGGTAGAGACATGAGCCTCCCCAGGGAAGCCACAGTCACAATCTGAGAACTGCTGTGTGCTTAAGGTTAAAAGTACTGAGTACAAGAGTTCCTTAGAACAGGCAAACTCATGGTGCTCTGATGATGCATTCAGCACAAAAGAATTATATTTTTACAGATCAAAACCCTGATTTCTACCCTTAAATTAAAATATGAGCAGAGCACTAACAATTACATGAGTGTAGGTTTCTTTCTAAACAGCAGGACCCAAACCACATCCTAGGCTTCCTCACCACAGCCCTGTCATTCTTGTCCTTTATACGTGATTACTTACATAACCTTTGCACAAAAATCTGTCCCTCTAATGTTATCAAACAAAATTTTACCTTACAAATCTCTCTGCAATATACACCACGCTGATAAATGCATGGATCTCCCTACTATGTCAATTTACAGAGGAGACAAACCATGACAGCTCCCGGCTACAAGGTGTAGTTGCTCAAAATGCACCTTTTTATGCTCTTTTCTCCAGAGTCGTCTTGTTTAAACTTCAGAATGTCATTCCAGAACAAGGCTGATACATGCACTGAGGAGTGCATAAATGCCTTTCGTTTGCATCCTCTTTTCCCTAAGCCAGTAGCTCGGTTACAAACCAATTGTCCCCATGCATCAAATAGAAATCCCTCACCAAATAGAAGAGATATATTCTGTAAATAGCTCCCCCCAATCTTTATATGCAATAGAAGCATTTCCTTCATCTTGGAGGCAACTGCATAGCTCAATCCAATGGCTAAAATTTGAAATCTGCGAAGCTAATAAAATTAAAATAGCAATTTACTTAGGAAGGTGATTATAAATAGAATAAAATCTCAATGTATTTTTTTTTAATGCACACTCTTCTGCAAAGTCCCTTCCTTAAAAAGTTGTGGTGCTTACTGTGGACAAAAAATCTTGGGAGAGAAAAAAATATTCTAGATATTTTTTGTCTTCTTAAACAAATGTGGGCATATGAGATTCTAATCAAAATGGTATTAGGAGTAATTACCACAAAATGTGCTCCATTTCCAAATTCAAACACAGCAGTACAAAAATCTCAGGAAAGTTCCAAAGTTGCAGAATATACATTTCTCACTAATTCCTGGGCAACAAGTCGATAGCCCAACTTTATACTTCCTCCCCATCCCTCAAATATAGAGAAATTCCAGGTAAGAGAAAGGCATTCCATCCCTCCTCAGTATAAAGTGAGCCAAACCGACAATCTCTCTGCACATGTTTACTTTTGACAGAAACTTTAATGCTAATTGATTTAAATAACTTTAAGTATGATCTTAATAAGATGCATCTTCTTTACTAAAGCCAGGTAGGAATATGCCAAGAAGAACTGTATTATCCCCTACTGAAACCAAATTAATTTGTTTGGGGGGTTTGTTGTGTGTAGAACACTGGGCTTGTTAGAGTGCCTAAGCATTTGTGTGCATGTTTGAATAATTACAGGTACAAACTGTTCTCAAGACAGCAAGTAGGATGCACTATTGCTATTAAGGTTCATTCTGATCTCCTTACTGAGCTTGGCAGGCAGAAGCTGCTGCACTTTCATAATATCAACAGCACTTGTGCCTACAGACACAATCTTTCCAAGTGTCGTGCAATTACACAGAAAAATGTTTACAGCTTCCTTTGTGTTCAGTTACAGGTCCCCTGGTGTGTGCAGTCGTTTTTAATCAGAGTAAGACTTCCTCTTGTGGATAGTGTAGGCCATCACCAGAGAGCCAAACACAGGAAATAAGCAACATCTTATCCAGGACGATATGAGAATGATGAAGCATGGAGCACTTAAGACTAAGATAGGAAAATGATTGTTTGAATACAATGGAAGCTACGACATGAGCCAGCCTAAAGATGGTGCCAGAATGCGTGGAGGCATGTCCTGTGAATGTGCATTCAGGGAAGGAATGCCTTGAGCACCATAAGTCTTCCATCCGCAGGTTCTGGTGGAACAGGAGTAATGCATCTGCAGTTTCATCATGCAAAAATATTGAAGCTAAGATAAAACAAACAAGGATCCAAAGTTCCAAATACATCACTTTTGACAACAAATGTAGATGAAAACTAATGCATAGATTCTCTTGTCAACAGATTATGCACTGCCCTCACCAGAGAAGGGCTGTGCTGCAACTAACTCTTATTTAAGAATAAGAGAATGAGGAACATAAATATTTTGTTTAGTAAGTAAATACTGGAATAATAGAGATTTGGAAAATATAACCTGTTAATCAATATCAGTAGAAATCCCTTCTGTAGTTTTCATTTTATCATCTTAATCTGCCCCAGTAGGAATATTTGCCTGTCCATTTAAACACTATACATGTTTTCTTTGCCATAGCAATCTGAAGAAATTGAACTGTAGCTTGCAATGATTCATGGTCACATTTACCATTCAGATTGCATTCAGCTAAAAATTATGGTTTCCATAAAAAAGAAACAGTATGTTTAAAGTTTAGTTTTGTGAATTACGATTCTGCCACTGAAGCCCAACTAAAAACCAATGAAGGGTGTCCATAAAGTCTGTTACAGAACCAGAAATAGCACATGGCTATCCAGCAAGGAACCACATCTGACATCCTTTATGGTGCCTGATCCATCAAACTAGGATTCTATGACCACTTTGAACAGGTTTAAGGTAAAATCTCACCTTTTTCTCACAACATGTATCTTAGAGAAGATGGTTGAAATAAGTGCTTGTACACAACAAGATGAAAGAATATGTTTAAAATGTCATATGATAACATTTTATATATAGGCCACAATCTTCTCAGCCTTATTTTAATAAAAATATCCTAATGCCACAATAGTTTTATGGTCAAGGCAAGAATTGATTGATGGGCATCACCAGCATATAACATGGACTTCAAAGGAAAATGAGAAACAAAATGTCATGAGGAACAAGTTTTCTTTATGTACATATGCACTGGGGTAGATGATCCACTCCTTGTAAATATCTAGCTTGCCATCACTTATGAATTGCAGAACTTAGTGTTCAGATGAGGCTTTGCTCTTTGCTAAGAAAGACTTTTCCAAAAAGTCAGCAGGGTACAAAAAAAAATCTTGATAAACAGGAATTTTCCCATAAATCCTACAGTGTTCTGTATATATCAAAAGCTTACATAACCTAAAAGAAATGCTAGCAGAGCATAACATAACTTGGAGAGTATGGCACAGTAGAGTGGGATGTTTTCTTTGTTCATGCAGTGCTAAGAGACAGAAGGCAGATTAATCCTTCTGAATATTTTGCAGAAATACTTCCATAACTAAAGGCTACTTTCATTTCTATCCTACACATCACATTTTCAGTATAAACCCAATTCCACCGCTGATCTCAAGAGTATTTTTATCTCTGCCCTTGGCCTTTTTGTTTACAGAAATACCTTTGGATACCTCTGGTTGTCTGCTGCCTGCCTACTTTTATTTGATGAGGACAGTGTGAATTGAGACCCTGGGTCTGAACATTACCTTCCATTTGTCTAGCTAGCAATCAAGTATTTATACTAGAAATGTATCTGTGATACTGAAGCTAAAATGTAATGAGATTTCCCTCAGTTTTCTTCATCTTCAGCATATCCTCTTCAGAGAGGGAGAAGGTAGTGGGCCAAACAAGTCAAGTCACATTGCTTCAGAAGTAGGAAAAATTTAATGACATTTAGGGACTCTAGGTTTTGCAGCAAGCAGTTACTACTTCATTCCCCTTTTCAAAAACATGGCATATGGTCTATCTAATCCTTGAGTTCCATTTGAAAAGTGTAAGTTGTACCCAGCATGCTTATTTACCCTTCTTAAACCATTCATCTTTAACTCCTTAATCCATAAGATTGCAAATAAGAAATTAACTCCTTAATCCATAGAATTACAAATAAGAAATGAAGACCAGAGGAAAACAAGTATTTTAGCAGGCTAGATATAGACCAGAATTTCTTTCTCCTTTTTTTTTTCTTTTATCTAGTAACCTAATGGCTTTATATGATAAACATATATTATATTATACCCACAATAAATGGGGTTTGCAGTCATCAACTCCTCAGCTTTCATTCTGTGTTTAATCAATCTTAAAATCTGTTTAACACTTCTTATCCTCTTTCTGCCATGAGCATTATAAAACTCACAGAACACAAGTGATAGTGTTCAGCTTTTTGTGCTGTACATCCTAGTTATTTGAAAGAAACCTGAGTTGAAAATGTAAAGAAAAATCTTACTAGCTCTTGAAATCATTCCAATTTGCTTTATCTGTTGTTTTCTTTGCACTTGTATAAATTCCCTGTACTACTACCTAACTATATCAAGATGTTTGAATGTTGTGCTTTGATTTTGGGTTGGTTTCCAGTTGTCATTGGGGTTTCTTTTCCCCCCATGTCACCCACATTCTACAGGAACACCACTACATGCTATGCAAAATTCACCACCAGATTTGTTCCCCATATACTTAAAGTTTTGGTGAGCATGTGCATGGCAACCAAAGTATACTGGATAAGGTTGGTGGGGCTGATGATGCAATATGAACTAATGCCTTCATTACAGCTCTCATTGAAGTTAAAGTCTATTTCATATAAAGAAATATACAGAGTTGTAGTATTTTGAAACCAGTATGAAAAGTATTTCAGGATGAGAAAGGCATCTGTGATTGGATGCACAATACAGCAATTTTAAGAATCTAAGTTTCTCTAAGAGACGGACAATGTCTTCTCAAAACAGGAGTTTCTAAAATTCCAATGGATTTGTCTTAATATGACAGTATGTGAGAACTGAAGCAACAATTACTTGTTAATTCTCAAAGTTTCATGTACATGAGGGTCTTTTTATTAAGAGACTGATCTAATTTTTTATTTCTGAAAGTAGAGAAAATGCACAGAATGAGGAAGTTGAGTTGAAAAGCTAGTAGGGTTCCATTCCCTGAGAAGAAATTAAGAATTCCTCAGCAAAGCCAGAATGCCTGTTCAAGAGCCATCTATGTGACATCAGACTACCCCTGGCTTGGAGTGCATCACAACATTACAGAACTGCCCACTGCATCTCTGTATTGTCCAGTTTATCTTTTGATCCTGAACCCATTCCAGACAATGCAGGGTCTCGAAACTTCTGCTGATAAAGCCTCCCATTTATCATGACACTTCCCCTGGACTGAGTCCTTCTGGTGAGTGCTCTGCTTGCCTGCTGCTTAGATTGTTTTGCTTTGTTAAGCTTGAAAAGTTTTCCTACTGTCTCTGACCTTGACTTTCTTCTACTACAACGTTAGCACATCTGATTCTTTTAAAGTGTTTTATTCACCTCTTTCCTGCAAAGTTGGACTCAGATGAGTTTAGTCTTTCATTCTCATTTTGCAACCAAGAGAATGTAATGTGTTGGGTTCCACTGTGTAGCAAGCATTGTACAATGGCTCTACAATTTACATAAAGAGATATGTGAAGTTGAGTCACATCTGTAGAACAACTCAAAATAAGTTTTTAAATTGGAATAAAAATATAAATTCATCTTTCTTCTCAACAAATGCAAATATTTAGTGAGGCCTTTCTGCTGTGTATTTCTAAGGAGCAGGTTCCCTTCAGCTATGATGAAAATCACATCTAAAACAAGTCTTTGATTATGCCATTCTTCTCAGAGAAGGACAGGTTGATGTCTAAAGAAATTTTGAGACTTCTTTTTTCACCACTAGAATTTTTTTTTTGCTTGCTTATAATTTGCTCTCCAGCTATTGTATTCCTTCAAAAAAAAAAACCAAAAAAAACGCTTATGCTGTTTTATCTCTGCAATACCACTGAGGTTTTCTGCAAGTAGAATGGAAAACAAGTCAGATGAATTTATCCCAAGTGTGCTCATTCACCATAAATAAGGCTTTCTAAAAGGTTTTTGTCACATGTTTAGAAATACACTTATATCATCAATTTCCCTTGTATGATGTACAGTCAAACACCTTGCATATAAAGCTACAACAACACATAGGAAAGATGGATAAAAGACAAATGCCTCATGATAATGAGAAAACTGAACATACTATCTAATGGAGTTCAAAACAATATATTTTTAAAGAATCGTTATTTTAATATGTAAATTTCCTACCACCTACACATCTTTAATTGAAATTGCACTCGAGCTTTTAAAAGTCGTTATCATGTCATATCTGAAAAACGCTGAAATTAAATTAATCATAAATTTGATATTTCTATACTTGAAAAATGCAGTTCTTGTGGCGATAAGCTAATCATCACCAAGTATCAACTGCCCTTAAACACATCATGTTAGTAATTCCATGAGGTCATTTATCTTTCCTTTTTACCCAAGAATTCAACATGTTTCTTGCATCAGTCTGTTCTGTTTTGTCTTAGTGTCATGTGTACAGCATCTGACAATTTGTGCCTTTGCATGACTGCTTTGATTTTTGTCCTGTGGCATTGGCTGGTTTTTTTTTTTTTTTTTCTAGTCACACTGAGAAGCCTGGTTCACTTTTGTTTATATCAGGCATTGTGGCAGTTTGCAGTGGGCAGGAGTTACTTTCCCAGTTCTTCTCCACTGCTAGCTGGTGCATGCCTTGAGGCTCTTTCAACTCAATCTACAGCTGTCAAACCTGCAGAGCACAGCTCCACCAGCTGTTCTGCACTCTGACCTTACTAGAGAGATTTCCCTCCATTTCAGTAATCTTTTACTGTCTTCAAATTTTTCTTGCTCCCAAGAAAAATTCTCCTTCTGTCAAAGGCAGACTGAACATTCAGTTTGAAATGTCCAAATCTGAGTAAATTTATCTGAGTATAAGGACTATATTTTATATATTGTTAAGCTGTTTTTTGTTTTAGAAGGTGGATACCAAATCAGCATCTCCCATATTTTAGAAGGGAGAATAAACTAGAGAAAAATCTTGCCTGCTGGATTTATCTTGCTTTACTAATTGAGTACAGATTTTGCTTCTATATTCTTCTGAAAAGAATATCAAGTTTGAGTCATATCCTGCACATTGTTGAAATGATGAAATAAGAGTATCTATGACTGACTTGCTGATAGATGCAAAGAAATTCTAATTTTTCCCACCTCTGTGGAAATTCTAAGGCTACAAGTGGCTTGAAGGAAGAAAAGGTGCTCTGGGCTGTCACTTCTGCAGTTCTGAGAACTTTCAACTGGCACAAACTCTGTAAGTGAGGGACTGGGGAAACCAGAGGAGGTAGATGCAACTGGAGGTAGATCAGCCCAGTAAATGAGAGCTGCTTTAAAAGTATTGTGTCATCCCTTCTTGTTCATTCTCAGCCTGAAATCTGTGGGCTGCAGACTTAACCAAACTATGCATATCAGCACCAAAAGAGAGGTGAAGCAGAAGTCACTATCAGAAGCAAGTATATATTCTATCACCTCGTACTCCATCCCTAAAACTCAGCTTCACATGTAGCAAAATCCAGGGGAAAGAATAAGAAAGATAAGAGCAACAAAGCAACAGGGAAACTTCAATGAAATTGCGTGACATTGCTCCTACATTTAGTTCTTTTTCTATTTTCCTCAGTAACTAATTGGGCAGAAAAAAACTTGATCAAAGCTGGCACATACTGCTCTGACTTAAAAGACTTACTCAAAGATCTATTTGACAGTGATCACTTCAATAATGAATTAACTGAAATGTAGTTTGCGTACAATTAAATTGGTCAATGCAGTAAGCAAAGCTAACCTGTGATGTGAAACTTCAACTGCTATCCAAAATTCACACACACCAGCTGTTTTGTTTTGAGAGTTTCAGTGCCAAACCATTATATGTTTTTAAATTGGAACAGAAACCTTTTCATTAATGCCATGTCAGGAAGAACAATTATTAGCACCGACTGAGTACAACATTACCCACTGGAGTACAGCTCTTTACAAAACTGATAGGTCAGCATAAAATGATCTAAAGAAAGTGTGAACCTTGCAGATTTATTTAACTGTTGTTAAATGAAACTGAAGAAAGCACACATTTTACATCACAAGTGTAATTATTCATATTTTAGTTTTGTGTGTCAAAGCATGATTTTTCTTTACTTGCTAGTCCTTTTCAGTTTTTAACATATGTCTTGATCATAGCAGATAATCTTACCCAAATCCCTTTGAAAACAGCAAAAATCCACTTGTATCTAATAGTAATTTATAGAGGAGCACACTCACTTTTCCATCTCAGACAGCAAAAATTCTTTAAAATACTTTTAAGCTTCTTGGTTAGAGTTTTCAGCCAGAGTTTTACAGCACAGATTGAGTTTGTTATATTTTTAATGCATGCCTGATGAATTTTATAAAGGTTTGCAACAACCCCTAACAACCACATCATGCAGCAGGAACCAACAAAGTTGGTTTGTTACTAGGTGGGGTCAGGATTATGTCATCAGAGGTAAAAGAGTTCTAAACATATTCCTAAATATCATTCTCCATAGGATCCTTCCTGAAGTATGCCTGCGGAAGGAAATCCTACAACTGAACAGACATGTTCAAAGTTTTAATATAGTTTAAAGTAACACCCATTTTAGAGAAGTTTCTTTACATACATATTAAAGGACAATATTTTCAGTCATTGCCTGTTTTTGCAACACGTATCATGATCAGAAAATCCATATTACAAGAGTATATTAACTAGCAGAGATAAGAAAGAAAATAGGTTAAGTCAAATTAACAGCTACCAGTTCTTACACAAATGTTTAAAACAAGACCAAAGACAGATCAAAAGGTTAACATTAACTATCATATTCGTATTCAGAACTACTCTGTGAGGGCAAACTACTTTATCCGGTATCAGTTTTGCCTAGCCTTTGTCAGAGTTTTTTTAACTCCTTCGAGCCAAAACCTAAAGGCTACATCTTAAATTTCCATATATATACTAGTAGGTGTCACAGAAGTAAAAGTCATCTGTTTGGCTACGAGGGAAAAGCTGTCACCCACCATTCCATCTGGAAAGAAAAGTCATTTACAAAGCAGATTAAGTATATAAGCAGAAGACAGGATACCATTTATTCACTAACCTTGTAAGTTATCGAATATTCTACTGAAAATAGAACAACTGATAAATGTACCTCAAGGTCGATTTTCCACTCTCCAAGAGGTTTCAGGTTTTCAGCCAAATTTAATTTTGTCATTTTTCTCTCATGCTGCAAGACTAGTGAGGAAAGGCAGCATCACAGGGCACCCACCCTTTCAAATGCGCACTCACTTGGTACAACTGAAGGGTGATGCTTTAAAAATCTCTCAGTCATTTCAGGTTAAATGCTAAATAAAACAGAATTATGGGTTTGGGTGAAGAAAAGGACTGTCTTGTTTTTCCCTTATCCCAATATCTCTGGAAAGGCTTCTGCACAATGGTATCAGCAATACTTTTCTCAGTCATACTTTCCTACACATTTGTATTGGAGACCTGCTTTCACCTTGAAATAAAGCCAGAAATATGCTAATTTGTAAATGATATAATGTAGTGCACTCATGAGGAAAAAAATAATGACTTAACATTCAAAATTAACACATTATCACATTTGACCATCCTGTTTTCTCCCACACTCCAAGCTTGTAAATATCAGCCATTACAATCAAGTAAGGTTAACTCATGAGGTTGATCTTTAATTGTGCTGACTCAGATGATGCTGATGAGATTTTAAACCTTGGAACTTTCTTGATTAGATTACAATGCTGAAGCCTGTTAGTATCACCAGAAATCTTCTGTCTAGACACAGAGCTACGTTTTGGGGGTGTTCATAGTTTTTTTTATTCTTTGTCTTCTGTGCAGTCTGACCACATTACTGTTGTACTGAAAGCAGCATCAGCCTATTCTCTATAGATAGAAGCCCCTCCTTCCAGATTCCAAGAAAAATCCAGTCACTATCAGAGAGGAACAAAAAATGAGGTAGGTTTAGAAATTCTTTAACTTGAAGGTTGTGAGTGATTGGAAGAGGCTGCCCAGAGAAATTGTCAATGCCCCATCACTGGAAGTCTCAAGGCCAGGTTGGATGGGGCTTTCAGCAACAGAATGTCATACTGCTCATCTGAGGTGTAATCAAATAATTTAAGATACAAAGACATAGTCACAGATAAGTAAAGCTCTATTCTTAGTAGTGAGGTTTATTCACAGGCCTCACCCAGCCAAAAAAATGTTTCTCGGTGTAATCTAAATCCCAAATGTATTTTTCAAGTTATCTGTAAAATTCTGTGTTTTTCCTGCATATTTTTATCATTCTTAGATCAATCTATGCATACAATTATACTTAAGAAATCAATGGTCTTACAGTGATACAAAATTAAAACAGATAGAAATCATGTCATTGATCATATCAACTAAAGGAATTTTCCTGAAATGCTGATATTAAATCAAGCAAGCTGGTCGTTTGCACACCACATACAGCCTGTTCTGTCAGTGAGAATGGCTTATGAAAGGAAAGGTTTCTTTAAAATTGTTACCTTTTTTTTAGTTGCCATGATAGAAATCAATGCACAAGAAAGTGGTATTACAAGTCACACTCTTCCTAGACTTAGGAGTAAATAGAAAGTATTTTTCTTGTTAAGAAAGTGGTGCGGGGAAAAATATTCTGGCTTATTCTGTGGTAATGTAGGAGGTACAAATAACAATATGCACCCAAGAGACATTAAACATTAAAAGAGGCCAAGTTTTGTAGAACTTGAGCTTCTAAAACATAAAAGACAGACAAAACAAACAAAAAATCCCCTCACATAATAAAACCAAATAAATCCATATAAAAACTTTGAAATAACAAGTTTGAAGAAAGTAAAGAGTTTATGAAAGCAAAGAAGAAATGTTCGTTCATAGGGTATTCCTGCATAATATGCTCAGTCTTTCTGCATTTTATCTGGCTGAATATGTGAGAAAGGAAAGAGGATCCCAGCCTGGATGAAATCAGACCTGCATAATGTAATCAAGAATAGAAAGGCATTATATATTAGACATAATATAAAACAGGTCGAAGATGAAATAGGGAAAGACAAGTCAAAGATGGAAAATGGACAATAAACTGCACAAGAGGCTAAGACTTTTCCCCAAGTACATGAAAAACATTGTGAAGAAGACAGATCAGTGGGATTGAGAGAGATGGCAAAAACCAATGTGCTGACAGCAGAGATATGAATGAAAGTAAGTACATTCATTAATTCCATATTCACAACAGGCCAGGGTCATCAAGAGGTGTCATTTGTGGAGGATGAAAAGTTGTTCTTGGGAATGATATGACACCAGAGAATGTTAAAGGAATCCCAAGACATATAATGACCAAAAAAAAGACTACAAGGTCTCAATAGAAAACTAAATATATTGAGATGGCTTCTAATCTTTAATTCATTCAGAGACTTTTCAGTAATATACTGAAAATAAAAGGAAATCACCTTGAAAATCCAGTCTCAATACAAATAAATGAAAGTATACATTTAAATTAAAATTTTTCTTGAAGAAATCAAGTGAAGATAAGCTGTCATAGTGACCATTAAAATCTCAGGTTTTGTTACATTGTTTTCTAAACAGAGGATGGTTATTCTTTGTAATGTATGTATCCATACTATCCCAGGTTTTATGAACAATGCTTTAAAAATAAATATATATTAATTTAGGATTGCTATCGTGCATTAAAATATGATATAAGGATATAGAGATTGATGAAGCACTAAAATAGTATTGTATCTGGAGTTAAAAAACACTACCCATCAAATCAAGTCCCGATTCCAGCACTACAGGAACACTCCATCTGCCCACTGCTATGATCATTCACACAGAAATCCCTACGTTGAACAACACAGCACTACAAAAATCACAAGTGCAAAGGAAGGGCCTCCCCAATACTCTTCCCTGATTTGAATTAGGAACCTCACTCTCTAAAGTACACAATTAGTGTCAACATCCTTAAATACCCAGAGATTGTTTTTTCATTATTTTCTGAGGTAATTCCTAATGTGCTTATGTTATTTTTTTAGACAGTCACAGCCAGCAGGAACTACAACTCTTGACTGAGTAACTGCATAATGAATTACAGTTTCTCTTCTAACACTAAAATCAGAACCCAAGCCTGGCAGTTATGTGGGTTGCAGAATTTATCAGGGGGGCTGCTGGCCCTGTGCATACATTTCAGTGAAAAGCCCCCAAATCAAGGAAGGACCAAGCATACACTTAATTATACTTAAGTGTGTGCTTAAGCATTTCTTAAATTGGCATTGTAAGTAAGGTTAAATTTTCTAGGATATCAGTTTGACACTAATTGTAATCAATGCAAATTTCTTCTCTTTGGTATTTGTTCACAGAGCAATCCTGATTTCAATTGAATGCCTCTATTGCTCTCATAACACAACTCAGATATTTTCTGTCTGTGGGTTGAAATGAGCAGTTACTGTTTGTGAGCATTTTTGGATTGCTTACATCTCATGGAATTGTTTTTTTCTGCTACAAAACAGAAATTTTGAAACGTTAAGCTGGTCATATGGTATGAATACTTAGCGAAAATATTTATCTAAAAGTAAAGACATGAGTGATAAACTACAATTCTACCAAAACTATTCCAATCAACAGCTTTTAAGTCGAAGTCTCTATGCCTTATTTGTGCTTTGCATAGCTGAACCTGTCTCCACTCTCAGCTGCCTGGGTAGCTTAGCTGAAATAATTTCAGTGCTCAGAGACAGATGAGGAAAAGCAATTTTTCTTCTCTCTGCCTTGTACTATAGACAATGCAAAAGCCAGGGATGACTAAGTGACTTTTTTTCCCTTCCTGCTGTGTACAGTTGAGTTACAATGGCTCCCTGCTTACCTCACCAGAGTTTGAGGGCTTATCTCTTCCATGAGTAAAAGGCCACACTAGGGAGTTAAAAATGGAGGAAATTGAGCTCCCTTGAGAGAACAATTATTGTCTATCATGCACCACGGGAGAGCTGCTTGCACACAGCCCTAGCATGCTGATGTTAGAAGAGAGGGAATTAGCATTTTCCAGCATCATCTTTAATAGCTCCCTAAATGTGAAGTGCCAAGTAGTTTTGCCTGCAACAGCTTGCAGTTAGCTGAATTTAGAATTATTTCCTGCATGACAAACCAAAGAGCCTATATGTGTGTGTGTGTGTGTGTGTGTGTGTGCATTTGTGTATATAATTAGTCCAGCTCTTTGATTTACAACTCACCTTTGGAAAGACATCCAGTCTTACATTTACAGACTTCAAATAATAAAATTAATCTAGAGACTTCACCACATCCTCAATTAATCTTTCAATAGCTGCAATACTTTAAGCTAAAAATATGCATTCAATTCTAATTTACCTAGCTTCAACTGCAAGCTGGATCTTGCATTACTTTTTCCTGTCCCATGAAGAATTATGTGCTGCTGGATAGATCATCCTCAAAAACATACTTGTTATGAGTACTCAAATTGTTTCTATATCCTCGTCTCAGTAACTTAGATTTTCCTACTAACACAAAACTCTTCCTTTCCTGAAAGACTCATCTTTGTATCTTTTTTTCTGAAATCTTATTTGCCTTTTGCACAAATCTTTTAAAGATTTGGGCTGAAAAGAGAATCTGAAAATGGTAGTCTAGCACTACGCTCAATAATATCAAATAGCAAGCTCAGACTTCCTATTCTGAGCTTATTTCATATTTCACACTTTTAGCTTCCAGGCTTTAGTGAAGTTCATATTAATTTGGCTAAGACAGGCTTTAAAATCCAAATCCATACATTAAGTCTAAAAGTGAGACTTACAGATGGCTCAAAAATTTAAAATTGTAATCTCCATACAGCTACATCAGCCTAAAAAGATAAAAACATAAGAGGCCTATCCACTTTCAAAACTCACATTCCTTATGATTACCAAAATTCTGGCGGAGAAGACTAATAGTGGCTTATGTCTTGACACAGCTGAGTAACTTGACGTTTATTTTGTGCTTACCTCCCAGCACAGTTGAAAAACTAAACTCTGTATGCATCCTGAAATGTAGCACAGTTCTGATTCCTTACAAACATGGTTGAAAAACGTGGCTTTTTTTTATTGTTTATAATTCAGTTTTATTTATAGTTTTATTTATAGTTCAGTTAACTCACCAAAGATCTGAGACATCAAGACTTAGTCCTCCCTCTTTGAAGGAAATATTCAAATACACCTCTAGAACCACTCAGAAAAGGGTGTGTTTAATCTTTAGGTGGTTTACCTCAAAGTATATATATAAATAGATACATATGTGAATTATAGAGGGGTCTGAAGGACTGCTCTATAAACACCTCCAGGAAATGCTTCATTTGGTACCTATGGTTTTCCTTCCTTAAGGATCAGAAAGTGAACATAATTCTTGCCTTTTTCTAATTTCTTGAGCTATGAAGAGACACCCAAGACAGCTTTCAGCTGTATTTTCTAATTTAGAGATGCATGCTGATGTTCACTTTGTCTAGACCAATGATTCTGCCATTACACCATGCTGCATCTCAGAAACCTGCAAACAGAGAACATTATCTTGATATCACTGATGAATTCCTCTAAATCTCCAGCAGCTGGAATGATTTAAAACATACACAGCACATGGCGGCTCTTAGGAAACTTTTTGCACAGGAATTATGCATAACTTGCATTCAATTCTTTTGTCCCTATTTTAACACAACTTCTAATGGGAACCATGAATTTCAGCTTCTCTCAGCTTCAGCTCTGCAAGTACATCCCCTTTCTTACACAACATCATCATATTCTGTTATTCCCAGAGTACAAAAAAAAAAGTCATGTTTTGGAACATAGTATATTACCTTTTCTATAGAAACGATCTTTAAATTAGTCTGATAATTTATTAAAATTCCACTTTTTTTTTCCAATCTGGATATCACTGCATTACATGCTAGAAGTACACGTCTGTGAAAACCCAAAGAAACATCCCTGCTGATGTACACTTTTTCCCAGTATCTTGAGATACACTGCTTTGCTTCCCAGAAACTCACAAAGTCAAGTTTAGCCACCAATTTGCATTACCCCAATTTTCATGTAGAACATTTTAAACCAGTATTTATTCTACCAGGGGATGGTCACTGTCCTTTATTTGTTAGTGCCCCATAACATGGATAGGCTCATATTTATCTTAAGTTCTTCCATACAAAGCTACTCAATAAAGCTGTTCCAGCTACATGAAAATAATTCTCACTTCTAAGAGATATTTCTTCAGCATTAGGGACACCAGAAGGGGTAGTGTTGGACAAGAGGAGGATCAGTCTCCAGAAATAACAATTGAACACCTTTCACAAGCACTAAATTCAGTTGAATAAAAGCTAAAAAGCAGAAAATAGACTAACTTGAATTGCAAATGTAATCACTGATGCCAGACACTAACCTTAAAGCTTTCAAGGTGAAATGCACCCATCCCTGCACCACGCTGAGGACTGAGTGCAGTGCCCTGACTAGGCATTGTGAGAATGGAAGTCATCGACCCCAGCTGTGCACATGATAAAGACTTGCCTCAAAGACCTTCTCACTCCAATTCTATTCATAAACTGAGAGAAAAGCTGCATTTTTCTCCTTCCTCCTATGTGGTCAGAAACACATGATCTTCATAATAGGGGAAATGGAGGCCTCTCCCTCCTCCCATCAGGAGAGCTCTCAGTCATACAGCCAGCTTGGCTGAGTGCCATGAAAAGTCAGGAGTCAAAGCCCTCATATCAGGGTTGCATCTTATCTTGTGGAAGATATATTGTGCTCTAAAGAATAAACAAGCTGGCTCTTCAATCATTCGGAAATGGAGAACAAAACATTTTTCTTCCAGCATGTGAAGCCACTTGTTTCAAGTAATGAACCCCAATAGCCTCTTTCTTGTTTTTCTTTCTTTTCTCAGTTTTACTCACGATACGTACTTGAGTGGCTCAAGCCGACTGCAGTGCAGCTAAGGATCAAACACTTAAACTTTACTTTCAAGCATCAGACACTAGACATGCTTATTAATATTCACCAGATAATTTCCTACTTTGCTGATAAAAGTTTTCTCAAAAGACATTTCTTTGGTGAAAAAAAAAAATAATCCATATACAGCAAATGAGCAAGCAAACACTATGAATTATTTGAAGGCAATCGTATGCAACAATGACCTTGAGAACCAAGAGACTAAGCATTCAACATTCAAACAGTTTAATCCTGCTCCTTCTACAGCCAGCATTACAGCTGATGATCTATGACATATGCAATAAGGCTGAATCATCAATCCTTCCTATGCAGGCAGGTGTATATAAGTGCATCTACCAGGAAACCACAGCTTTTTACAGAAGATGTGAGGTTCTGAATAGAACTGGAAAATGCCCTCTGACCATAAGTAATATTTTTCCCAAACTGAGACTTGAAGACTGAAATATTTGGTAAATACTGCACTGTTACACAAAAAGTGGAACTATTCAGAGGTTAATACCATGTCCAATACAAATACCTTTCCAGCTGTACACCATTCCATCCCCAAAAAATCCAGAGTTACTCTCTGAACCATGATAACAGACTTCATATGTGAAAGCAGATTTCTGGCATTATGTTTGCAGAATTCAAACAAATCAGTTTATAAAATTATTTCAAGGCACTTTTACATGTATAGGTTCAGAATAAATGTTTGGGGTTGGGGAAGGTTCTGACTAAGCATCCAACTATAAGCAATGAGAGACTTGTCTCTCTCAAAGGTAACAAAAATTTTCACTTGTCAGTGACTAGAAAATAGAAAAATGTACAAAATAAGCAAGAAATAATGTCTTTTGCTGTCCTCTTTTTATTAAGTATCATGCAGTGAAACATCAGAGTTAGATTATGGACGAGTTGATGAGCCAGAGAACCACAAGGTTTAAATGTCATAAAAAGGAAGAACAAGTAAAACATCAGAACCACACCATATCACACACACATACTTGCAAAACTTGTACCTTGCTTTTGGTAAATATTAAAGCTATGCAAAGCAAGATAACCCTCCCCCTTTTGCCAAAGTGTATGTGCTACATAGCCACAGCAATAGTCCTTTTGCTGAAGAGATTAATTTTGTAACATTAATTTAATAAATATATTTAGTAATGCAACTTTGAGGAAATATTTGTCAAGCTGCAAACAAAAAAGAAAGCAACTAGGGATGTTTGGACATAATTTGCTTAATTCCATATGTTGTGTTATGACATTTATGTGAAGTGTGCAGATGTTAAAATTATGTAGGACATTTAAAAGTACTTCGGTTGAAAACTGAAGGTGAAAGATGTGGTTTTACTCAGAAATGTTGCTGCATTTTTTATAATGGCTTTTCTTTTCTGAAATAGTACAGCAGATTAGTACGGCAGAGAGTGCAAAGTACTAATTCTAAACATTTTATTAATAATAATAACAAATGGTTAAGAGAAGTTGCCTTTATATATTAATGATTATTTGATGTGTTTGATATGTCATGAGAAAACCATTGTAGTTAACTATGTTTTTCAGTTTATAAGTGGGTTTTACATTTGAGGAGGAGGAAAATAATTTTTATGTGATTATGAATATTATTACCCCAAGAGGAAAAAAGAGTTTAGTAACTAGGAGGCTAAACATAGATGCATGAACAAGACTGGATATAGGTGTAGCAGAGAATAAGGAGAAAAAGAACTTGGGAACAAAGAAAGAAGAGTTGGTTGTGCTGAAAATGACTTACAGGTCATGGAGGACCCAACTTGACTAGGAAAGGAATAAAGATGACTTAAACCAAACTTAACCTGAGGAAATGAAACCAGTGAATAAAGAGGGTCAAGGACAAAGTCTGAAGAAAAGCACAGATTGAGTTAAGCTTAAATATAAAAGGGAGAAATGTGGATGCTGGGGATATAGATAGAGAGTTAACTGGAATAAAGGAAAAGCTGTTGTTCTTAAAAGCTGGTGTTTAATTCTTTGTGTGTGAAACAAAAGAAAAAAAATAGACATTTACAATAAAAGAGGAGAGCCAAAGAGAGAAAAATTAATAGGAGCAGAAAGCGCATGGAGTATGAGAGAAATTTAAATTGCTGAGGAAAAGCAATGAAATAGAGGAGAATATGCAAAAAATCTTCAGTATTTTCATGACAAAAAAAACAGATCTCTGAGAGGAAGGAAGCTCATATCAGACTTTGTGTGTAAAATTATTGGCACTCACTTTCAAAGCTTTGGTATCAAAAATAGATAAAAGTGATCTATAGAAGTCTGCTATAGCAATATAAATTGCTACAAAAACAACTGTCAGCAAGTAAAACTAACAGCATCACCTGAATTGAAGAATAAATTACATAATGAAGTGTTTGAGAATTCTTTTTAGGAAGAACTCTTCCCGAGGAAGAGCAGTGTTACATAATCCTTACAGAGAAAACTGGCATAATTTCCTCTACCAGTATTTGCAGACAGATGTTCTGCTAGTCTTCTACACCACCAAGAACTTTACCATTGTTAACATTTTTATTGTTTACATTTCTTTATTTAGGCATCCAGTGACCTTAATTCCTGTTGTCATTTAGATATGCTATGCTCCAGTTTAGTACTCCCACTAAAACCACGCGCTGTTTTCTCTTCCTCCTCCAGCTGGAGGCACAAAAGGCAAAGATCATGAGTTCAGAGAAGAACAATTTGCTGGAAACAGCAATGAGATAAGAAAATTATTTGTAACATCAACACTACTAATGACAGAGGGTCTAAGAAAATAAATTATTCCTATGGAAAAAACCATCCTTCTCCCCTGTCCCCAGACAATACTTGATGGCTTCCTCTGCCACATTTTCTCAACCAGAAGGAGCCCATTCTCCCTGGAACAGAGTCCCTTTCCCCCATCCCCAGAAACTGATGTGAGGTGGTATAGAATGTCCTCGCCTTGTCCTCTCTTAGTTACTGCAAAATATTAATCCCATCCTGGCCAGAACCAGGACACTTCCTGCTCACTGGAACAGTCTGAGTGCAACAGACTTCTCCCAAAGACTTTGACTTGTGATATTGAGTAGAAAACATGGAAGGGGGGTCAAATAAAAGCAAATGAGAGGAGTAAGGCAAAACAAAGCATAGGGTGTACAGAACCCTCTGCCAAAAGCAGAGGCTACCCTCTTCTATTTGTCTGCCAACTGTCAGGTTTCGATTTACCAGGAATATCTTGCAAAAAGAAAGTTTTGAGGCAGCAGAGGAAAAAATATAAGATGGCTTCTTGGTGACTCCACATTTTTTCAAGGAGCTCTCTCCTATGCAAAAGGCAATACCAAAGAAGAAAACAGAAGTTCTGGGTCAAGAAAAGGCAGAGGCTGGTCCTCTCACTCTCAGTGGTGAGTGGGAGGGGACAAGTTCTTAAGGCTCTTCTGTGTGCTCATTCTAGATTACTCCCACCCAGTGGGAGAGTTCCAGGACCTTCCAAATAGAAGGGATGCAATGCTTTGGCTAAGTGAAGTGCACAAGGTCTAGAACTATCAGGCAGTGCCACAGGAGTAAAGACTGGGTTAAACCTTGAAGACAGAGCACAGTGTACTGTAAAAATAGACCTAGTGCAAGCATATCAGCGTAACTCACATTATCCTCTTCCTGTTTGCTTAAATTGCATCAACAATTAATAGTGTCATTTCCATCTACATTTGAGACTGAGAAATAGAGACCTCAAGAAAATTTGTGCCGAACTTGCAATCAAATTTCTACTTGTGGTTTGACTTCATTTTGTCACAAAAATTTCTTCAAATGTAAGGAATTTTTTTTGTCCAGACTTCAAAACTTTTTTCCCTGGTAAATGTGAATTCATTCACAAAATATTCCCAGTGAAGTCAACAAAGACTAGTGATTACTGGTTTGTTCTAGGCTCAAAAATCAGGTTCCTTATGGATCCATCTTAGCACCTATTCTGTGTAATAGCTTTATCAATAAAATGAAGAAGAGGCAAACTACACTCTCTCTGTCAGATCCCTTACTATGAATTCAGCTGTCTCAAGGCCAGAACTGATAAGGTGCAGCCATGTAACTCTCAGAAGACCCACAGATTCCCCCTACACTCTTCACAGAAGGAGAGAAATTAAAAGAAAAATGCTGGCATAAAGCTTAAAATGTCAGATATATATTTCTCTTTCTCTAAGTAGTAATATACTTTTTAAAAAAAAAATCTGAAATTAAAAGCTTGTTCAATTGATAAAAAGCGATAATATCAGCAGAGTTTATCACAGGATATGTAATAGTAGAAAAAATTGGAGAGGGAGAGATTAGAATAGTTATGCATTCAAATGTCTTCTGAGATATTATATAGAGTGCAAATACCATATGATTGTATGTACTGGGGATCTTGCTCTCAAGATTAACAAAAAGGTCTCATGCATATAGAGAACTCCACAGTACAGCACGGTTCAGTAGTGTTGAAAAGATTATCAGGATGAATTAATTAAGCAATTAGACTGTAAAAGAAAATACTCAGGCATCTCACATATTCATCAAACCCTAGGTTCAAAAAACATGGCAACTTATTAGTCCCAAATTCTGTCATCTGTAGCCTTTCTGTCACCAGTGCATGTCACATACTTTCAATTTATTATAAATACCAACAAAACATCAAAATAACTGTTTTAGTTTTATTTGTAAAAACTCCCATCTCTTTGAGTCTAGATACTCTTTAGAACAAAAACTATTTCAGAAATAGGTACATGTAATACTAGCAAGAGCAACAGGAGTCAAAGTCATCCTCAGAGACATTACAGTACATGGCAAGAGTAGAAAACAGAATGACGAAAGCCTAATGAAAGAAGAACACAGTCTGCAAAATTTCGTGCAAAAAGTCAATCGGTATGCACTAAGCAAGTTACTTTGGTCACACCTTCAAAAGAGAAGACATCGAGTTTGATTGGAAAAAAGCATATCAGTTACAGTCTACCAAGATCTACAGAAATGAAAGCACCGTGATGAGAAAGACAGAAGTGTGACAACTGATACTGCAGGCACTATAATAAGGTATACTTCAACTAATGTACCATCTCTCTAGGAAGTACAGAAACACAGGTTCTCTTCCGGATTTTCATTATGATGACCACTCAAAATTTGAGTGTGATACAAAGGAAATAAATTATTTGATCAAGACCATAAAGGAAGAACACAGAAGAAGAAATATGGAACCCAAGCCTTGGCAATATACTCAGAAATTGGTTTTGTCTTTTTGGCCATGCTTGAACTGAGAACAATCAATATACACCATAGATAGAAATTCAACAAGATTAAATTGCACAAGTGGCCAAGAGGCCCTAATTTGACCAAAAATCAAAAATTCCTTTGTTGTAGTGAGCAAGGAGGAACTTGGAGGAGCTGCAAATTGCAGATGCACAATTAAAAGTCATAACCGAGGAGTAGTCTTACATTCCACTGGTGTGCTCAGAAACAGCCTCATCATTTGATCCTGTCTTCTCTTCTTAAAAAAAATTGCATGTCAGAAACCAGTGAATTCTTATCACTATTTAGCAGATAAAAATACCTCGCAAGCAGGTAGCTCTCTTATTGACCTTTGACACTAATTTCCATTTCATGAGCTCTCCATTAGCTACATAATAAAAGAAGCTTTTAAGGGGCAGAGTATAAAGCTTTAGATGCAGTAGATAATCTCATTTGTTTTCTTTTTCCCCTAGAAATTCCCTAACAATCATACAAAGAATTCTGCAAATGCTATAAAGGTTGGCTCACAGGTAATCCTTTCCCTGAATGACATAATACATGTGTGATTTTTCTTTCAGTGTAACTACAACATGCACATGTGACTGCACCAGCACCATCCATCAACGGTTTGTACTAGGTGATTAAGAGCATCAGAAATTTTCGTCTATCTTGAAACATCCCAAGTCATATTTGTTCAGGTATTCAAGGCCTGTATGCAATGTTCAGGCTGATTGCCAAAATCATAAATACAGAGACACAATTTGTAAGCAGGAATACTCATATTCAAAACAATGGTCCCAGACAAATGTTCCTGATATTGTATATTGTAGAGAACTTTGGGTAAAGATGCCAGATTTGGCTCCTTTCTGATCTAAATGAACAGAGAAACTCCCCTGTGTGTAAGTAAGAGTGTAAAAATTCTCTACAATCCTTAATGCTGTCAGTTTGGAAAAAGAAATTAAAATCACATCTTTGCATTCTGAAAAATAAATAGAATATACCAACCTGCAGAAGCTCTAAAACCTCTAGGCTGTAATAACCTTCCATCATTTCATATTGATGAAAATATTTTTTCTCTAATTAAAAATTTTAAAAGGACATATACCTTGTTTGTATGTTGCATACTACAAGGTTTACCTCAGAAGTGTTTATCAAACAACATGTCATACATTTCTGAAGCAATTCTTCATGCGTATGGAAATCTCCCTCATTTTTAGTCTTTGAAGTGAACCCTAAGGGAATATTCACACACATACCCTAATGCTGATTATTTTATCGGCCACCAGAGCAAAAAATGCTTTATCACAAAGACACCAATTAATACAAAACCAAAAAGCCCTTCATTTTTGTCTGGTGTTGAAAGAAGCTCAGTTACAAAAAAATTAATGAGAAATGTAACTTCTGTAATACACATTGTGAACACATGCCCCTTGATGCTTAGTTAAAAAAAGTACTCCTTTACGATTCCAAAGGAAAGATGTATTTTGTTTTTCTTTTCTGCTGCTGAAGTATTACATACGTATCTTTATCCTTTCATGTGCCATACTCAGCTGCACGGTGTTTTTATGAAACACAAAATCTATGGAGTAAATGATATTGTAAGTCATGTGAGTAGTGGTTTAAAAAAAAAAGATGTTGTAACACGGTACTGATTACTCAAAGTTTCATTCTAGAGACCCATATTAACATTATGCTATTTTTCTGTATGACTCAACAATTATCTCAAAATGGACAAAGTCTTAAAAAAATATATAAAGAAACATTTTCAAGTTCCAGAAAAGTCAGTGTAATTTCTATTTTATTACCGCTTTTCGGATTTTTTAGGTGACTGCTTAAATTGCCCTCACTTGGGTTTTCTGGAGTCTGAATTGTCCTGAAACCATCAGCCCAAGGACAGTAAACTGCTGTGAATTGAAAATTAGATGCATATCAACATAGGGCAGCCAAACCACAGACTCACAATTTTGTCAAGGGAATGCTGTGTCACACTGCTTGGTTTGTGGGGGAAGAATTCACCATGCGTGTAACAAAGTGATAATTTGAATAGTTCTTTGCAATGTCTTGGGAAAACAGAAGCCTAGCGAAAGTCCTGGAAATGCACTCCACCTCTCCTGCTGGAAATCAATATGTGTGCAAGTCTTTGCCTCGTGTACATGAAGTGGCAGTAACCAACTTTTGAAAACTTCATAGAGGTTTTAGTACACATTTCTGTTGTTGATCATCCTGAGGAACCAATCAGGCTAAAGTCCCTTGTGCCAGAGTCTGCACATCCGAGTGTTGCTCCATAGAGCTCACAGCCTGAGAGTTTGCCTTGCCAGCTGACTCTTCTGTTTTTGCTGCCTGTGATACTGCTTGGACTGCAAAAAAAATGAATGCCCCTTGCCCCAAGGTGCTTCCACGGGTAGAAATATGAAAGGTGTGTCTGCATGGCACAGGGGTAACAGCAGAAGGTATTTTGTGTGGAGAGCTCTGAGTAGTAACTTGTGTCAGAACTACTGACCTCTACACATCCAAGTTGGAGGAAGCCAGATTGGAGTCTCTGAACCAGCATGCCCTTTGATGATTTACAAATATGCCAGCCAAATTCCTGACAATGCTGCAGAGAATATGGATGCTGTCAGAGCATTTATATTTCAAATTTCTCTCAGCTATTTCCATATGAATCAATTTTCTAACTCTGGACCACAGCAATGCATAATGTTGCAAATATGAATATACAACATTTGCTTGACACAGCTAGGAAATATAAAGAACTTTCATATGTTTACGTAAATATATAGCCTAGTACACCCATTAGTTCAAGACATCAGATGACCTTTATGTTATGCTGTAAAGGTCAAGGAAGGATACAAGGGAAAGAAAACAAAAAAAAATCCCCAACCAAACACCAGACAGATTTTGTCTAACTTACTAACTAGGACTGTACAGGTCAGAATGGATTAGCCTTCCAACAAACATGTACCCCCCCAAAGCTGTCACTCAAGATCTTTTTCCTTCTTCTTAATAATTCATTTTTCTTCCACATACTTTCATTTCCATTCCACCTTCCACCATTTCACCCAGCACATAATCACTTGTGTGACCCAGCCTCTCTGAACCTGCATTTGTTTCTGTGGAAGGAGTTTATGAAGGGTTGATGAGAAACTCATTAAAGCACTTGATTTTACCTTTATTCCTTAATGTTGTTAAAAGATATGTGTTCTACCTATTGGATTTATTACAAAAAAATAAAACGATTTTTCTAGCCCAAAATCTCATGGTCATATACATGGAAGTAATCCAAAAAGAAGTAGGTTTTATCTTTCTCGTATATGTAAGTAATAACATTGATGTCACTGTTATTGATCAATGATATACAGAAAATTCGGTCATCACTAGCTGGAGGGAAGAATCAATATGAAATTATTATTATAGTTATTATTATTATTATTTCTTCAAGACAACTGAACAACAATTTAGACTGTTAATAAAGTTGCAGTACTTCAATCAGAGCAGAATAGCATTCCAGATCAAATTAAATTAAATAATTTGTATTGCTGCTAGACACTTAACTCTGTACAACTTTTACTGAATGACAAAATCATTCTATACCACAGTAAGAGCTTGCAAGAATCAGACACAAAAACCAAAGCATCATATTAATCTATTATGTTGCACTAGAAAATAAATGCCAAGTGAAAGTCTGTTTAGCACAGTACACAGAGAAATAAAATCTTATTATTTTGCATTGATAGTCTTGTAGTGACAGTGCTGTTTCCTTAGTTAGAATAAAGTTTCAGATTGAGATAAAATCCTCAACTGTTATGAAGCCATCATAGCACTTTCTTCTCTACTTTTGCAAAACTTTCTATGTGTCTCATGTTACAGAATGAATTTTGCAGCCATCAGTAGATTGCTCATCTGCTGAATAAAAATGTAACTTCCAATGAGTTTCCTATATCAAAAAATAAATTACCTCTGAGTCGTTAGTGTTGGCTGGCTGATTGGTTGAGAAGAATATGCTATTAGTTTGCAAGAGAAATATTAAAATAAATGAGTTCAACCACAAAACTACTTTATATTCTAGAAGAACAGCATTTCAATGCTTTGTTGGTAATATTTAACCATCAGGAGCTCTAGTCACGGACATTGCTAGAAAAAAAAAAGATAGCTTTTGCCTCAGAGACTTCAAACCTGAGTTCAGGCAAAGGCATTATAAACTGAGACTATAAAGAAAGGAAATATTGTGGCCTTTATAGTTCATCTTGTGCTGCAACCTTATGAAAAAGGATTGGTGAAATTATCTGGGGTGCTACAAAGGTGGTTAGATATTCTAGGAATGAACATCTGTAGATGTTTCCATTCTAGACACTTGAGACACTTGGTTCCTATTATGGTAGACTTGCCATTCTGTTTTAATGAATGTGTCTCTGAAGCTTGATTTATCATCAAAGCTTCACATCCATCAAAGTTATCCTTGGATCTGTTTCAGAGCAAATTATTGTCTAAAAGAAAAATAGAAAAGATGAGTTAAAGGGGGATGGATTGGCACTGGTCACCCAACTGCTCCTTATGCATATTCAGTCAGAGACACATTGTGTAAGCAGAAGATTGTGCAAGTGTCTGGGCACAAACATCTTCACCCTCATGAAAATAAAGGTGCACAATCAGGAACCTTAGTTTTGCAAAATTACTACTTTCCTTTGATTAGTCAGAACTGCACTGCTGGCATATTTAACATGATTCTTCATTCAGATAAATTTCCATTAATTTGAAAGCATAAGAGATTTAAATTCCATGAAGGAGGCTATAGGTCAAAATTAAATATGTATTGGCCTATTTCGGTTGATTTCTTCATACTCAAATTGCTTAAGCACCTACAAGTAATCACAGGGAAAGGAGAAATAAACTAAGTGAAGTATAAAGAACCACAGTGGTATAAAGCAGTTGAGTCCATTTCAATTACTTTTTTACGGTCATTAGTTAAAGTGAAGACATCTATATTCTTGTAAGAGACTAAATGATACTGACATATTATTAAACATACATTATGCCAGGATGACAAAGCAGTTGACACAAATGTGATGCCAACTTTGCTTTTTCTTTTGTATTATTAATGTAATTACTAAATGTGAGTTCATGCAATTATTTCTTTCTAATGTTAATCAGATTTTACTGATATTGCAATCTAGGGTGTATCACTCATACTTTCCAGCTAATGCTTCAAGAAACTTTGACTAAATATTGCAAAGGTTCTTCTGGAATTAGAATATTCCAAACCAAACAATTTGAGGTATTTCCAAAAGTACCAGATAACATTTCCTCCATCTATTATGCCACCTGGACACTAATGCATTAGGTTTGTGACTACAAGAAATATCATTAAAAATGTGAATGTGAGAACAGAGTCAAGCTCTAATGAGCTTTAGACATTGGTACTTTCCAGCTGTGAAGTAAGGTGTGGCAGGCAGGCAGAAATGCAATGTACGAACCAGAGGGCAACAAGTCAGTACAGGAATCCAGGTAGATTAATTGTGCAGCTTGATTTGTTACTCTATTCTGTGTGTATTCATGCAAACCCATCTTTTGGAGCTCTAAATAAATAGCTGATTAGGTGAAACTAAAACTATAGGTGGAACAAGGCCTTTGCCCAAGGTGCTTTGAAATCGAGGCTCAACAAAGGAACGAAAAAGATACTTCCCAAAATACTGTAACCACAAAAAAAGCAGTACCAAGTACACATCTCAAGAAATAGGAGTGGGTAGGTGAAAATAATATTTCACCTGCCAGAGTTGCAGATATTCAAGTTAAACAATTCCCAACTCCCTCAATGGGAAAATAAAAGAAAAGAAAAAGGAAAAACTGAGAAGTATCTAACTTCAGGTTCTTCCAATAACTTCTTCATTTTTTGAAAAGTCACACATTTATAAAAAATATATATCTAGTTTTCATCTTTCAATAAGGGAATTTTCTGTGAAAGCTAGTGGAGCTGGAAAATAGAAGCAATATCCATAAATTTCCTTCTGCTTTCGAAAACAAAGTAGTATTTTTTATAATTATTGCATATAATCTTCACTTTTGGCTATCTAATTTAATTTATAAAAATATAGAAGTTCTTTTTTTCTCCATATTGTAATAAAATGGAAAATCTATTGTTTTTCTATATAGCCTCTCTTAAAATCTCTTACTGTTGTGCTTAATCAATGCGTATCGAGGCTAATCTGTGTGAGTGGATTTTCTCTCTTGTGCTCCTATCTTTTTTCTTTCTCTCTGTCACAGCTCACAGAAAACTTCATTTTGAGAAAGGTAAAAAACTGTGGGAGAACACAACCTTGTCCACTCAACATCCCAAGATTTTCACACAATCACTATTCAGAGAGAGCAAGGAACGTGCCCTTCTTACTGTTAGTGAGTACGCCTTTGTCAGTCCAAGGTCAAGATATTCTTGCTTCAAAGGGCAATCTGGAAGAGCAAACAGCAAAAGTCTATGAAGTCTGTCTCAGTAAAGAACTTGTGGACAATTTAAAAGACTAAGAAGTGACCAGAGGAGTTGACATATGTGATGATGCACAGTCTCATGCATGCTTACCATTCCTGCTGTTGATTTTTATGCTCTTCACACACGTTAAGTGAGCCCATCTGCTCAGACACCTCCAGCTACCAGCACTTCACAGACTTCTAAGATCCATTCTTCCTTCTGCAAAATAAAACCCTGAAAGCAAACCATCTGAATAAAACCCCATTGGCACTACAGAAAGGGAAAAGACTAGACATGGTGTTTGGTATGTTAAAAGAAAATTACTACAGAAATGGGTGTTCTATCATCCCAGTAATTCCATTTGTTTTTTGTTTATGGAACAGTGACACAATAGGCTTGAAAATAGAGAATACCTATGATTCATATTTACAAACAGTGGGAAAGAAACAGATATTAAAGAAGCTGGCTTTTCAAACTTGGATAACATTAAAATGATATCTAATAATAATAATTTAATAATAATAATTTAATGATAAAATTTAAAATGGCAAAACTAAACAGAGGGGAAATGAAAAGTACCCAATGCACTGTAACTCATCAGTATTACACATTGCCAATACAGGGGATAAAGAGTTCTGGTTTAATCCTTCTCTGAATGAATTTGGTAATTTAACAAAAAAAACCCCAAAACATATGCAAGGAAAGGTTTGTCTTTATGTTATGCTAAAATATTTTTCATTTTTATCATAAAGAAATTGGTCATACATGCCTTAGACTCAAAAAGGCACTATGATGTGTAAATTTATGTGTGTAACAGAAGTCTATACACACACGTGTTCAGAATTACGCACGTGTTCAAATGTTTTGCAAACCAGTTCCTTAAATATTAATCCAGTGTTTTCTAGAGCCCAGTGCTAATCTCAAATTATTCATACTTATAATATTCAATGCATAAAGTACATTCACCCTTCACAGTCAATGTCTATCAGCAACTTTTCTAGAAGGCAGTCCTTTAGAGAATATTTAAGTAGATCTCACATGAACATTAAAAAATGGAAAAGCAATATTTAATATTTAAATCATAATTATAGAGATTAGATGCCATTTATGAAAAGGCTCATGTTATTTATTTCAACAACAGATATTCAATGTAATTCACCTAATCAGGTCTATAAGGTTATTTAACTACCTTAAATTAGGAATTAAATTAATGCCATATTCTATAACACAAAGACTTAATTAAATTATTAAGAGCTAACTCTTCCAAACTGATTAATAGCCATGAAGAAGAAAGAGTTTGACAAGTGAAAAATATGCTTTGTGGACAGCAAAATAGGGAGAATATATGTATTTTAGTTGATTAAGCTCAGTACAGGGATCTAAGTACTCGTGACTGCTCTGGGAATGACACCACTATTGACAATTGTCAAAAGCCTACGAAATTACTAAAGTGTGCTCATTAAAACAAAATGCTTAATAAGCAGTCTTGAAAATGCCAACAATGCTTCCCAAATGACATTTTCCTTCTTTCCATTCACTTTCATCCCACTTGGGTTTTAATACGGGTAGTCACATCACAGTAGATATTAAATCCCCCCACTTTATGCAGACATAGTTTTCCATAGTTCAAATTGCCTTCATAATTTTTCCTCTATGGAATATAGGAAATCAAAAAAACAGTGAATAAGCCTACTGGTCATCATCATAGTCAGTAAGGAAATATCTATTAAGATTATTTAATAACAAAAATGTCAAGTGAATTAAAGCCATTTTTTGGTGCTGTTAAGGTATTCTGGATATTATTATTATAAATAAATGTACATAAGATTTTTTACCAACATCTGTCTGAAAAAACTATTCTCTTTTCATACCAGATAAACCAGCTCCTTATACATTATATTCACCCAGTGTGGGAATATTAATAAGCTAGTGGATGTAAATTTACATAAATAAAAACTGCTTTAACAACCTTAATCATAAGCAAGAAGACTACCTTGGTGGTTAGTAGATTATCTGTAATATGGATAAGCTGTTGCAATCAGCCTTGGTTCATTCCTAAAGGGGGAAGAAAAAAAAAAGGAAAAAGAGATTAAAAAAAAAAAAAAAAAAAAAAAAGCTTGTGTAAGAAATCATCTGGAAACATTATTTTACCCAATGGATGGCTGATGTCAAAATACTCAGATCTTCAAGTTCTGAGAATTATCTAGTTCATGGGATGATTTCACTCTGAGTTTCCCCAACAAGTAAACTCATAATGATATACACAAATTATAACAATATAATCAATCCTTCCTATAGTACCCTTCTATCTTTTTATCAAAAGATTTTACAAAATAGCCCCACCTGGGCACAATTTTTCTTTCTAAAAGAGGGTGGCAAGCAGACAGGAATCCTCTTTAAAAATGCAGCCTAATTCACATTTTTTGAAGAAATAGTAATCTTTCCCTTCCAGTTTTGATCAGCATACACTTCATTTGTTAGCATTAAGAGGCCAAATTATTGCCTTTAATGCTGGACCCAGTTATTCCTCAAGTGCATTTTACTGAACTCCTCAGTTAACAACTTGTCATTTGAAAAACTCTGAAACAGCTTAGGGACCACCAACACAATAATTCTGGAGACTGAGCTCCCTCCTCTCATCTCCTCCCACCCTGGCCCCAAACCTTTCCCCAAGAAGTTAGCTTCTCCTGATGGTTGCAATATTTGTTCCTGGAGGTCAAAATGAGAAAACTACAAAAAAACACTCAAAAAACTAAAAAGAAACCCCATCAAAAAAAACCCCAACATCCTTTTACTTCCCCCTTACCAAAAGCCAGGGAAACAGGCCACATCATAGGAGAGAAAATAATTTTTTTTAACACAAAGTAACAAATGCAATGTATTTTAAACACAAAACAACTGAGAAAGAGCACGCACTAACTGAAGAAAGAGATAACATACTGCAGCAAACTAAACACCTACAAACAACCTGAAGACAAGATATGCAATTACATGCCTCTGTTTTAAGCAGAAAAATGTCCCACTAACTATGCCTTCACTGCCCTCCTGTCTCCTCCTTGTGCCTTCATTTTCTCAGCCCTATACAAACTACCCTCTCACATTCCCTTGGAATACTTGCCCCTATGCTCTCTAAAATCTATGCTGCTGTTATTTCAAGCTAATACTTTAAGAAGAAAATTTAAGCCAGGCAACAAAACTACTGATATCCAATTGACAGAAACATCATCTGTCTGTGAACCAGTAAAGAAAACATCTTTTCTGTAAAGTCTTACTAAGCCTTACTTCCAAACAATAACACAAAAACAATCCTACGAGCTCTAATGAAGACTGGTATCTTATAGATTTGTGACCTGTAGTTGATTGACCTTGATGTGTATTGGAGATGTAAGCTCCCAGTAAACCTCTCCTGAGCCTAGGACATTTATCACATTTTTACTGGATAACCAAGTAATAACAGCATTTCTCTCATTTGGGCATATAATCCATCTGCTTATTTCAATGTGATTTTACTTTTGACACTTTAATGCATTGTCAAATATGGTCAAAGCAAGTTCCTGTGACCAAAATGCATCTAAAATGTATTAGAGACAGAAATTCAATGTGACTGCAAAAACTTCTGCTTCTCTGGCAAAACAGAAAAATTGCAAAAAACTATTGTTTCTACAACTAAAATGGTGTCTTCTCAGCAGGCAAGGTCATCTTGAGTTCTTTTTGATTCTCACAATGCATTTACTCCATTAAATATTCCACATCTTATTAATCCCCCAAAATTCATATACTCTATCTCTTCAACTTGATCTTCTCCCCCTGTTTTTTTAAGTTTAATCATACCACAGTTTAAATCAATACAAAATATCATATAATCATTAAAGGTCATAAAAGTCCTCCAAGGTCATCGAGTCCAACCTTTGACAGATCACCACCATGTCAACTAAACCACAGCACTAAGTGCCACATCCAGTCATTTCTTGCATAATTCCAGCGATGGTGACTTCATGACCTCCCTGGGCAGCCTGCTCCAATGATTTACAACCCTCTTTGTGAAGAAATTCTTCCTGATGTCCAGCCTCAACCTCCCCCGGTGCAGCTTGAGGTCATTTCCTCTTGTTCTTTCACTTGTTACCTGGGAGAAGATTAACCCTACCTCGCTTCACCCTCCTTTCAGGGAGCTGTAGAGAATTATAAGGTCTCCCCTCAGAAAAGATATGCCAATATATGCCAATAAATATATGCCAATTCTTCTGTAATTCTATAGTTCTTAACATTTTTATGAGTTATGGAAATATTGTCTAAAGTTTTGTTTCAAAATATAATTTTTTTAGGTATGATCTTAATGTGCATAGCAAAAAAAGGGAAACAATTTTTCTCTTTAACAGTTTTTTTTTAATGTCTATGTAAAACCTTAGGCATTATATTCAAGAAGGTATTTAAAACCTTTAAGAAGTCTTAGGTCAGCTACAACAATGTTGGGCACGATCTACAAAGCAAGAAATAAAAGAGAAATAGCTACTATCTTTGTGTACAGTCTCCATAATTTTAGTCCCAGCTCGATAAAGCCTGATTGGCAACTTTTTTCTCATTTTCACAAAACACACAAGTTGCTCAGAAAAATTAGGTAAAATAAAAATGTTAACCACATAGCAAAATTTTGAAACAGAAAATCAGCAAATCTCTATTTGTCTGAAAATAGTCATACCACATTTCAAACTAACTACTGGAACAGGAAAACAATGTGCAGTAGAAAAACATACAGAATTGTCATGATGGGGAAAACTTTTAAAGTTTTGTGAGAGAGAACTATAGGGAATACTTTCTCAGTAAACAGGAATAGCAAGTAAACACTACTGAAGCTATTTGAAGCTACCTACACCAGTCTTTAACATAAATCCTGAAAAACAAAAAAAATTCCCAGAGAATCTATTATCCTTCATTTCAGACGAGCAAAGAAAATGATAAAGGAGACAAATACACATTTTTTCATGAAAGCTGGAAAAACTAACTTTATGATGCATTTTCAGCTATTGAGACATATTTGTCCCCTCACAGTTGCACAGAATATTCTGTTTTCTGTCTTAAAATCTTTTATTTTGTTTTCAGAGCAAAAACACTGTATCTAAGGAAACACAGGACTGTAAATCCAGTTCTCCATGGGTACCTAAATATGCAGTTCAGGAAAAAGTTACATATCCAGTGACAGCAACGAAAAGTACAGAATATCCCCTTGCTCCCTTTACAGAGATAGTGTAACATATGGTTATCATGGGGCTTTTCTCATCAGCTCAGACTGAGAAAGAAAGATCCAGTTAGACTCAATTTGCATGTATAATATCAGAGCAGAGTGTCTACAGATCTGTAAGCCAAAAGAAAAAGTATTCACAACTTTAGGAAATTAAAACTTGGAGCTGCAGACAGCTTTAGCTGATCTCAAGTCCCATATAGCTACTAACTAATTCTCAGTAAGGCACATAGGGAATTAAATATTCAACTCTCATCATTATCAAAGATTGCAGCTACTCAGAGTCTTTATATGCTGAAAACCTACCCTGTAGTGTTCCTAATCCATTTTTGTACTGCAGGTGAAATGCTGATTACTTAATTTATCTCTTAGTCATTTGAAAAACTCCCACTGCATTTATTTAACATACCCTGTTTTTCTTCATCTGTAGATGAAGGCCACTGAAAAAATTCTCAGGGATACAACATGACCGTGGCACAACAAATGAGCATCGCAGTATGAATGCATTACAGGGCATCAGGGTGCAACATAAAAATGTTCTCAACAGTCCATTTACACACTGTGAACTAAATTCAGTCACTGTATTTGTATATGAAACTTCTACCTACCCCTGCAGGGCTAATACATGCATGTTCAACAGTACACTTCAACCTTTGATTGTCTCAGCATCTAGTGTGTAATTTCACCGATACAAAAATACACCATTCAAATATTTTAGAAGCATTACATGAAGGAGAGGGGCAGAGAAATAATTCAGTACATCAAGTTTTGATAAGAGGCTTTCCTGAACAAGGGCCAGATCCTGCACATTCTCTCATCCTGACTGAGAAAGCAATGTCAATTTGTAACTGGAGAAAAATAAAATCTAAGTCATTCATTTCTGGCTCATGCTCTTTAGAGCTGCTTTCCTATTTTCTTATTAATGTCATGCCAAATCTTTAGAGCTGCTTTCCTATTTTCTTACTAATGTCTGGAGATAAACAGCATTTGTCAAGAATACATACTGATCACAGTTTCCAAAAATAATGAATAAGTTGACCTACAGAGAAAAAGGAAAAGTGATGTTGGCAGCTGGATGTTGTCTCTTTCAATGCTGACTTACACTAAAGTAAAGAGAAAGAAATTCCTTATGCATGGAATGCAGTTCTTATTTCATTCTGCTTTATGAATACAGAAGTGCAGTGCCCAAGAAAAAATATGCAAATTTAAATTCAGGAATTTTCCATAGTACTCATCAGTATATTACCATAGTCTCTGGTCTTCCTTTCATTATTTCATTTCCTTGATTATAAACAGCTAAATTAAATGACTTGTAGCTCTGGACATCCTTCTCAAAAGCAAATGTCTTTCTACAGAAAAACCTAAACAAAAAATCTTACAGCTTACTTGAAACAAATGGTTTTACTAATAGAAGCTGTGGTACAATTCAGATACAGCTGAATTCCTTCTTTCCTCCCTTCCTAGAGAATTTCGTCAGCTTTTTCCACCTCCTCCATCTCCACACACCTGTTTGTCTTATAATTAAGTGGGAAAGATCTGCTTACCTATTAAACAGCTATTTTGTAGCATGGCATGCAGCATAAGAGAGGTTGCTTAGCAGACTTCTGTCCTTCCTGTTCTCTGATGGCTAAAAAATAACTTCACTGGCTTTGCTAGGCAGCATAGGAATCATGTAAAAAAAGATGTGATCAAATGAATACCTTTCAAGGACCATTTGCCACCAAATTTATTTTATAATTCATCTATTCTCTTATACCAGGACTTTCACCATCCTTTAAGGTACAACTGTACTTCCAATGCACTGCTTAAATGTTAATAGAGTGAAATTGCTCCCATCCATATTTTAACAGGCTTAAGTACATCAGCTCACTCACTCCTGTAACGAAACTCAAGAGAAGTCTACCAGAGAAATTCAACGAAGAAATGAACTCTGAACAATTTATATAGGGTTGGCTCAACTTTTAGGGTTGGAGGCGAGGTTTGGCTTTTTGGGGTGGTTTTTTTTGGATGTGGATTTAAATAAATTTTCATATTAAGATGTGTTTCTTACTTTAGTTTCTAATAGTTTAATTCCTAACAGTACCTTGTGAAAACCTATATTTTTGAAAACTGCTTGTGCTATGGGCTACAAGAAATTTTTTCTCCCCCTCTAAAACCACTGTTATATATATAATGTCTATTCTTTAACTTCCAGTTGTTTTAATTAGACTTGATTATTTCAGTCAAATCATGGTGTAATGCATGTGACATTTTGACATAAATAGTTCATGCTGGGCTTTCAGAGAGAAAAGAATTGAGAGACTTGGGGATGTAGAACACCCCATATGCTTATGTATATATTTATATAAATATGCAATATAAAACTCTGAGGCAGCCAAACTCAATCAAAACTTGGGCAAACAGTTTTCAAACCCCTCAATACCATCAACCACAAATAAGTGAGATCTCAACAGTAAAATCAAAAACAGGAAGAAGCTAATGCAAACAATGGGTATGAGAAAGAACTTGATGGAAGATTTACTGATTAAAACAAAACCAAAACCAAACCAAACTTGCAGTGATGCTAAAGCTTCTTAGTTCTGTCATCCCCAAAAGGAAACTAAACTGTACTCTCCAAAAAGCCCCAAACAAATAAGTCTACAGTCTATTGCATCCAGAAGAGGGCATTTTAGCTGGTGAAAGGTCTGGAAGGAATGCCCTATGAGGAGTTGCTGAGTAGGTTTCTCTAGTTTGGAGAAAAAGAGGCTGATGGGATGTTAGAGTGCAGATACTGCAAGACGTGTATCAGACAATGAGGCCCGTGGAAAAGAAATATCTATGGACCAATTCTTGGAAGATGTTTCAGAGATGTTTATTTCTCCAGCCGCATGGCCGGGGCTCTGCCGAGGAACTGTTACAGTCACGGGACCCGAGGGTCCTTGCCCGCGCAGGGGAACACAAACCAACCAATGGGGAATGAGGCTGACCAGGGGCAGGGAAACCCCGTGCCTCCCACCAGGGCCCCTCTCCCAGGGCCACATGGCAGGGGGACGGCCCCAACAATGGGAGACCTCATTCCTTCCGGCTGCTTCCCGAGGAGGGGACATGGAGAAGGAAATGCTGAGTTCTTCTCTCTGGTACCCACTGATAGGACACAAGGGAAGAGCTCTTAGCTGTGCCTGGGAAAGTTTAGACTGGACACTAGGAAGCATTTCTTTTAGTGAGAGAGTGATCAGACACTGGAACAGGATCCCTAGAAAGGTCGTCAATGCCCCAAGCCTGTCGGTGTTCAAGAAGCATTTGGACAACATGCCCTTAACAATGTTTCAACTTTTGTTCAGCCCTGAAATGAAGAGGCAGTTGGATTGGATGGTCATTTTATGTCCCTTCCAACTGAAATGTTCTACTTGCATTAGTCTAATAAGCAACTAAAGACAGGAATCTACGATTTTGCTAAGCAACAGCATAACACTAAAGGTGAGTGTGGGCCAGGGAATTTTTTTTTTGATAAATATTACAGTTTTCCCAACCATCTTATTTCATCAGTTTGGTTAGATTCCTTGTGGTCCCTATTTTCTCGTATGCTAAGCAAAAGATTCTCCTGACTCAGTGGGAATGGAATACAAATAATTAGTTATCCACATGGATGAGGGCCATTTGAGAAGCGTTTTTCAGCCACTGCCATTGCATGCAAGAAAAGACAACATAAAATGGATGTCTGCTACTTCTACAAGAAGAGTCACTTGACATTGCACATTCTCTTGGATGTAACACAGAACCTCTGCTGACAGTGTGTCAAATGTGGAGAAGTAGTTTTAGACAAAATTTCAACTAAATAGATCAGGTGATTATAGTCTGTGAAACAAGTGATGAGCCAAGAGCCTCAGAAAGTCACATTTGGAAGAAAGAAAATGATACAGACCTTTCATTCAAGTGAGATCATATGTAACCAGAAAAAATGGCAGTAAATGGTCACCTGGACAATGCAATCCAGAACATGAAAAAGGGAGCAGTAAAGACTATAAAATCAGGTGGCTGTCCAAACAAGACAACAGTTGTCTCAACCTTCCTCTGTGAGAGTTCAGTGTGTTTTACACTCTGTATAGCAAAAGGAAAAAATTAACATTTTTAATGTGAATTGTGCTGACAATAAAGCTCAGATCATCTATGTTCTTCGGGGCATACATAACTATTGCTGAAGCTGATGAAGAATATAACAAAGAGATTAAAACAGTGGAATAACCATGATAACAACAAAAAATAACAATGCTTCATACAGCCAAAGCAAGAAAATATAAAGGATGTGATTTTTAGATACAGTACTCAGCTGAATTACCTGCTCAACTCCTTATCAGTACCAAAATCAATTCCTCTCCAAGGTCCAAAGAATTCCTAAAATATATATATATATCATGAGGGACAAATGGTAAAGGATATATTTAAAAAAAAAAGTGTTAGGGTATTAGTTTTTATTGGCTGAGAAATATATTTCGAAACACTCAAAAAGTCCCTCCTAAGAAGCGCTTGGGTAGTACATACAAGTATGGACAGAAATCATCAAAAGTATACCAAAGAAAGGATATGCTTGAAGAAAAAAGCCAACTTCAAGTAGTCTCATCCCATAAAATCAGAGAAGAAAAAATCATTGCTTTCAAGCATAATGTATTACTTTGGAATATTTTTCCATAAGGAACTGTGGAATTCATTTTGCAGATGTTTTCTCCTTGCTCAGTTACTTTGTTCTGCAGCAGGAAGGAATAACATTCCATACAGAAGTCCATATTGTGAACTTTGCTGCAAATGAAGGAGTGACCAGGTGCACACATGTAAACAAACATACCCCCTGCTTACAATTTTTAAATCCAAGTATTTCTATCTACAACAGAGACAAGTCTGAGCAATGAACTCCTTAGAGTTTTTGAGTCATTGAGAGATATTTTGATGATGAGTACTTTGGAAATAAAGAGAGAGCAAAATTTGCATTTACAGTGTAGTTTCCCCAAGACAAACACACTCCTCCACAGACAACTTGAAGCATTTTAACTGTTGACCTCACTTCAGCTACTCTAAAGTCACAGAGCTGAAAGGGGTAAAACAAGTAGCTTTTCTTGAGATTTTGACACATTTTCACCTAGGATGTTTGGGTCAGACTTCAAAAGGCACTTAGCTATCTAATTCCCATTGCTTTCAAAGTGAGGAAAATAGATAAACAACTTTCATAGTCTGGCCTTTTGCATATACCAAATAACCAAGGCTTTCTTGTTTTGTAATTTTTAAACAAGTTTTACTTTTAAAAAAGTTTCACAGTCTATTTCCAAAACTTTTGCTTTTATCTTCAGGGAAAAATCTTTTAGATTTTGCACTTTTTGCTCTAAGGTGTTTAAGGCAACAGAGAATGTCTTTTTTCCCTCTTCAGCTGCAGAGAGCAAAGAAAAAAATTAGAGATATCAAAGGTTGCTATATATATGTTGATTAATGACAAATGAGAAATTATGAAGAATACGTATCACAGGTTCAAAAAACTATATTACAGTTACAGATAAAATAAATAAATAAGGATACAAAAAGAGCAGGTGTCATACTGAAACATTTTCAATTTTGTATGTAATACACTAATGGGCTACATATATAGTACTTAATGATTTTTCCTTCCAAAAGCAATGACACATTTCTTATGGCTGTTTTTGAATTAGAGCTGAATATCCTACAGGCAGATGCACAGCAAGATTTCCAGGTGAAGCCTGGAACATCACAGACTTCACTCTAAAAGACTTAGAACAATGATTTTTTTTTTTCTCTTTATACATATGAACTTTTCACTACTCAACTTTTATTGATAAAAACATTTCCTCCTACATCAGCTAATGATCCAGTACAGTATACTAAATATGCACCAATGACTCTGAAGATACTGTCCTTGTCTTCCTCTGTGAGACTGACAATACTGAATGTCTCAAACAGAGGTAAAAAGCCTAATTTCCCAGCATCAGTGTTTCCCAGCTCCCAGGTTATTGCTATCATATTTGGATATTTTTTCTAGTTTTTATCTAAACAATGTTCTGTTATTTTAACAGATAACATTCATATACAATGCAAAAGGAAAAGTATCTGCATGTATTAGAAAACATTCTGTAAATATTGGAATAGCTCATTTAGATGAAAATTCAAAGCCTGATTTGAACAGTTTCACTTATCTCTAATGATGTCTGTTACCTTCTGTTAACTATTAAAACTTTATGGTTTTTTTGCTCGTTCTAATGCACAATATTTAGAAAATAAAATTTTATGCTTATGGATCACAGAAGTGCTGTACTCTTTTAGGCATTACCCACCACCAAAACCCAAACCATTATAAACTACAAGTCTATTTTCTCTCAAAAAAAGATTTCAAATATTTCTGAAAATGAAAAGTATGGCAAAATCAGGACAACCTTCCTCAATACCCATTTTCCACATAACCTAATCTTTTCATAAATTTTCGCTGAAACCAAATAGATTCTAAGGAAAATGAACGAGAAATCACCTAACAAAACTGAAAGTAGAGAGGTTTACAGAAGCACACCAATTCATTTCTTGACATGAACTAGAATAAGAAAGCAGTAGTAGGCACAGTCTACATAGGGTCTACAAGCACTATTTGCTGGACTTGATCCTGTTCTCCAGATGTATTTTAATAATCTTTTATAGCTTTATTTTCTGGTATGGTTAAAGGGGCCACAACACAGATTTACATGACCAGCTATGGGATCTTGAGCAGATTGTTGGCTTTCTTCTGATCTTAGCTCTACACAGTGAGATACAGTTCTGATCCTGCCTTAGCAAATTATTAATCGGCAAAGAAATTTCAGATCAAAATTATGAGCATACTCCATTTGTCTATCTTCTTGTCTTATAAGTAATCTGCAGAGCTTAATAGACAGCCAAATGTCTTTAGAAGTAGATGAGAGTGTAAATGGGTTTGTCCCCATCTAGAGAAGTATGATATTATTTGTATGGTGTGCACAGAAACATCAATTAAAACTCCAGAGAACACATATAACATATCTGATTTCTTCAGCTTTTACACATATCATACAACAGATGAACCATATCCATAGTTCAACTTACTGTATATAAAGGAATATACACTCAGCAGAAATATTTAGACATGTTCAGGCTGTAACATAACACATTTTCCCCCAACACACCTTTAGGTATTCATCAGTGTCCATTCCCCTCACAAACATTTACCTTAGCCTCATATCTGCCAACACAGCTTCAACACACAGTTAACCCCATGAGCGGTATCCCAGACAAGATCCAGGAGTAAAAGCCAGGGAGACCCCCCTGCTTGCTTTGCCACTTCACTTTTGACACACAGAAAACTCACCTCAGAATGACTTACCTATGTGAATCTCAGTTTCCTATATTATTTCTTATTAAATTAAAAATTAAATTAAATTATTAATATTATTATTATTAATTACCTTTATTTCCCCAAGACAAATAATTTCCACTGTATGGAAATTTAGTCATACTATAATCAAATCAATGAAGGATTAAAGCAATATATCTTTGCCAGTATGAATGAGTTGGAGTTTTATTATTTATTATCTTTGAAATATGTATTTACTATAATGCATATTTCAAAGATCTGAAAGTTCTATTGTAGTCACTAGCCCATGATGTCTTACACTGCAGCTGTAATTTCCAACTGGATAACCTAAGCTAATGATGACTTTGAAGGACTAAAACCAAATGGCTACAAGAATTCTTTAACTAATAAAATTAACAGTCATAAAATTAATTTAATTAGAACAAAGAAAAAAAATTCCTTAAATGATCTAAAGTAATACAAATTTATTACTATTAGCATCTCAGTTATTCTAAGGAAATAAATTAATAATAAAAGCCATGAGTGCTCCAAGTACCTTGCAAGTTTAAGCTGTTAGCATGTTTCACTATTTGTATTTGTTTGTTTTTATTTTGCAGTAATGATCTTGAGTAAAATCTAAAACTTCAAGCTGTGCAAACTAACCGTATAATTTAATGGGTATTAATTTAGACAAGTAAAGCTTCTTCAGTTTAATTTTTGAAGTTTCATCTTGCTTTGTAACTGCTATAGGCTTAAGCAGAAGAAACACCTTTTTTCTGTAGGACTGACATGATAAAATAAAAATAGATTATGTTATATTAGTTTTTGTTAAGCTCTTTGTGTTAATGCATACATAAATTAAACACAAAGGTAAACAGAAAAGTGATGCACTGAAGAATGGCTTATATAGAGAGGCCAAAGTGATGAGCAGGAACAGTTTGGTAGATTTCTTTTGGTAGAAGCTAATATTGTTTATATAATAAACCTGAGGTCCTTATAGAATGATATCTTTCAATAAAAAAAAAAATCATTATACCTTTTAATGTTGAAAAGTAGTTCATAATTTCAGATGAAGTGGCTGAGCCCTGTGGTATTATTCTCTCTGTTGGTTGGGTAAACCACTGTGGAATTAATTGCTCCTTACAAACTTCATTCAAAAGTCTTTGTATTACCTGTGACAAGTTCCTTGTTTCTTCCTACACACAGCAGCTTCTGCTTCTCTGTGCTGGGAGAGCAGGCAGCACAGTACAACTTTCACAAAGCTCCCATTTGAAAAACACCTCGAGGAGGATGACTCACACTCCTGCTGTTTCTCCCCAGGATTTCCTCCAGTGAGACCAACAAACCCAAATTCAAGAGGGGTTTTGGAAGGAGAACTCATTCTCCACTGTATGGCAAGCCAGCACACTAAAAGCTGCTAGACAGATGTTGATCCAAAGGGCAAGCAAACAAACACAGCAGCCAAGTGGCTGAATGGCAAATACTTATTGCCTAGGAAACAAACACCTAAAATATATTTTCTTCAGAACTGGGGAGGAGGAAGGGGGAAAGACACATACAAAAAAAAAAAAAAAAGCAAACCCTGAAAATTAAATATATTTTCATAAGAGACATGAGAAAACAAAACAGAATGCTTAAAACACTGAACATGGCAGGATTTTGTCCCTAAAATCAGAATGGAAAGAGTGCCACTTCATTTCTGAACTCATTTGTTACTCTCCTGCTTTCATCTGTTTCTTCTCGGTAGCTGTTACAGTGCTGTTTTTTGGATTCGGAATGAAAATGTGTTCACATCACACCAATGTTTTGGGGTTTATGCTAAGTTGTATTTATCCTAAGTCAAGGGTTTTTCCTTTCCTCTGCCAGTGAGGAAGTATACAAAAAAAACCTCCAAAAACCAAGACCAAACCCAAAAAACTGTGAGGGACCATAGCTGGGACAGGTGACCCAAACAGTGATTCTACACTGGAGAGCACCATGTCCTTTATATAAACTGGGGCTGTTACCTGGAAGAGAGGCCAATCTGGGTTGGGGAAGTGAGGTTTGGCACCAGTAAAAAGGTGGTAAGCAGTTTCATTGTGAATCACTTGGGGTTTTTTTTCCCGTTTTATTATTATTATTATTATTATTATTACTATTACTATTATTACTATTATTATTATTAACCATTATTATTGTTATTTACCATTATTATTATTGTTATTTACCATTATTACTGTATTTTACTTTGTTTTCAATTATTAAACTGTTCTTATCTCAACCTACAAGTTTTACTTCAATTCTCCTCCCCCTTCCACTGAGGCAGGGGGGAAGAAAGGGGGAGTTGAGTGAGCATCTGTGTGGTGTTTCATCTCCAGCTGGGTTTAAAACCATGACAGGCACTTATCACCATTTCACAAGAAATGATGATAGGCAGTCCTAGCCCCACTATACATTACTGCTACTGGCACATTACAGTGAGACTACATCAATTCAGACATCTGATTTATCCTCCTTATCATGCTCTTGATAACCTTAAAAAGTTTTATTAAGCTGTTAAGAGAAAAAAATATTAGAGAAATAGGAATTTACAACAAACATTTCCTGCATGTTTACACTCCATTCACACTTCTAGCAGTTGCATTGTAAAAGTACCTGCTTTTGTCTAAGTCACAGTGGAGATCATATGAACATTTTACATGCTGTGTATAAGTGTATCTCCCCATCTGATTTTTTCCATTCTGCCTCCCTCAAGACAGAATGCCTTTGCATCAACAGCAAAATCCTTCCTTTGCTCTTTCTTATAGAAGTTCTCACTTAAGCTAGTCTGAAATTTGGGTAAAGACTGGCACTGACTCTGGCTCTGGCACTGTCACTTGGCTGTGAGCTCAAACCTCGGACTCAGAATCCTTCTGCTTTCAGAAAATCTGCTGCTCTTCACTACAAAGAAACCATTTTCTCTAACTAATCTTAACAGAAATCACAGGCACATTAAAAGCACCCAGCAGCATTAACCTAAGGAATGCATGGAGCTCTTTCAGGAGTATAAGGTAGTGTCAACACTTTGGAGCTGTGAAAATATGGAATTGTCAGAACACATCTACCTGTCTGTAACATCTGGCAAGTTGTTATACTTATCCCCACTATAGGAAGTGTTGCAAGTAAAGGTCAGAAGGCCGGGGGACTGGACACTGTAAAAGAGGCCATGAAATTAAGACTTAGAATATCAACAGAGTCAGAACAAGGAGAGTTTGGGTGATCAAATCAAGGTCAAAAGATGCCTTTGCCGGCTCCCTCACTCATGGCTTGCACAAGCCCTCTGTGGAGGTATGGCATGGGATTCTCACCCTCCCTCCGGCAAATCTGTCAGTGTTCTGCAAAGCTGAATGGGCACACTGTGTAGTACATTCAGTAGTCAATCAAATATTTCTCATGAAGCCATAAGGAGGAAATCTTCTGATTTCAGAAAATTAGCATTTCCAAGGGAAAACTTAATAATGCCTTAATAAAACTGATTCAACTGAAGAAAATGAATGGAAAAATCAGTGAACTGCAAGAAGCAATGAAACTGACTAGTTTCCATTCTGTCAACACAGCAAAGGTGACTGAATTACAATATACATCAGCAGGATAGAGAAAATTACTCCTTGGTCAATATAGATTTTAGATATATTCACATAGATACATACACACAGCACACCGTTTATTTCCTTTCTCTTATTCTGTGTACATATATTTTTCAGAGATAAACCTGAAGTTATTTTATACAGAAAGAGTTTCCAGATGCTGTAAACCAGTATGGAGAATTCACCTTACATAAAAGATGGTTTCATGGTTCATGCAAATTTTCATGTCATGCCTTTCAACTCTGAGGCATGCATTCTCACATTTTATCCTCTTGGAGATTTTAGTACTCACATATCAGCCATGAATGCAGAAATCATAGAAACAGGCTGTCATGAATAGGTCTTGTGAGCAGAAAAACTTCCTTGTGATTTGGGAGAGTCAAACTTGTGGTCTTTCCTCCCAAAGTACTTTCTGCATATTTATCCATTAGTTATAAACTGCAAAATGTTTTAGACCCTCTGAAAGAGGAAACAGAATTAGATAGTGCATTAATCTAATCACTAAATCTTCTCTACACAATCAGTCCAGTTCAAAAAGGATAAGAGTGGACATTCTCATAAAAAAGTCTTCTTGACAATCAGACAAGTTAAATATATGATACAAGGATAACATACATGGTATGCCACATAAGGAGGGAGCTCATCAATGTGTACAAATATCTGAATGCAGTGTGCCAAGGAGACAGTCAGACCCTTTTGACTGCTACCTAATGACAGGATGAGGCAATGGGCATGAAGTGAACTGGTTCCTTCTGAACATCAGAAAACATTTTCTTTTTGCTATGATCATGAACAAGAACTGGCACAGGTTGCCCAGAAAAGGTGTAAAGTCTCCATCCACGCAGATACTCAAAGGCCATAAGGAAGTGGTCCTGGGCAATATCTCAGGGTGACCCTGCTTGAGAAGGGGGGTGGGATCAGATGACTTCTGGAGGTCCCTTGTAACCTCAGCCATTCTTTGATTGTGTATCAATCACAAAATCATTCATGCATGCATTTCATAGTATCAGAGGAACTGGCTTATAGATGAAAGCAAATGAAAGAAAGGTGACATTGAAGGAAGACTTTCCTCTGAAACACCACTGAATGCACAAACATACACATCGTTAATCAGCAATAAAATCCAACTGCTTGGACAATGTGACTTGGACAATTAGGTAGAGCATTTGCTGACAGTGTGCATCAATCAAACATTTTTAAATAGTTAATCAAACACTATATACAGCTGGCTATTAATTCTCAAAAGGTTTCTTAAATCATGTCTTATTACCCTGTTTATAGTCCTTCAAAAGTCAATGAGTGGTGAGTACTTAATTCACACAGCAGCCTCATACAGAGACACCCTAATGCCTGATTACTGGGTTAGTTAAACCTGTAAAGTAGGCTCATGTGTCATTTACAGACCCTTCACAATGCCTGGTGTTTATTAGCACCTAACAACGCTTGGTCTCGTGCATTAGGGTTTGAGACAATGTGTAATGTCCATTTTTGCTATGAAGATGCTAAGGAGACAGATTGAAAGAAAACTGAAAAACACACAAAATAATTTCCAAATACTTAAGGAGAAAAGCTCAGGGAAATTTTAAAAAGTAGGTAGATTTTTATGTTTTGGCAAATACAGGAGACAGGGAGGGTCATCAGGCAACACACTTTAAACATTTATGTTCCAAGTATACACATTTTTTATACACATAGAAAAAAATTTTATATATGTATTACGTAGTATAATATACTCAAGCAAATGTTTATCTCTACAGTCAGTCTAAGAGTCAGCCTGGTTATGTTTTAAATATAAAGCTGTAAAAATTGGTTTTAAATACTATTTTTATATACTACTGTAATTTTTTTTTGTGCTGCCCTCCTGATAGTGGACTTGAGTTTGCCCACACTGAAGCAGCACAGCTGGCTTATGCTAAAATCAAGTAATCAACTTAGAAGACCTGCCCATAGAATATTTTTCTGAAATCACTATATATATATAAAAAATATAATCTCTAAAATTGTGATATATAAAATTTTAAATTATCTATAATTACAGGTTATAATGTGTTTTATTAAAATCTGTAAATTTTGTAAATATATATCAACAGTAATCCACTGGTACATTAAGCAAGAGATATTCTCCCTGTTTACCATCATATATTCAGTACCAGATGTACTCTGAACTCATAGCAGGGCTGACAAACCTCCTCTCAACATTAAAAAACCCAAGGCTGTATAAATTAGAGTTTAACTGATTAAAAGACCCAAATCTTCAGGGTCATTTGTATGACTTCGGGGTGCACAGCTAGAATTTACAATTTTTTCAAAGACATACAAAAAGAGTTCATTGTCAAACAGGAATTTAATCATTTATATTTGGTTTGGGGTATACAAATGATTAATTCCTCGTTTTAGCCAGGAATGTGGGGGCAAATATTTTTTTCCCAATAGAAAAACAAAGATTTGTTGAAACCTTATTATTTATTAAAGTCATTAAAATCATTAAAAATTTATTAAAAATTTATTTTAAACTGGAAAAAATACATTTTTAGCTGAAACCTAGAATTTCTTGTAAAAAAAGACACTTAAATTACATTTGTAGCAACAGAAAGAACAACTTTTTGATTAAATGTGGAAAACCTAAATTCTACTCCAAAATAATTAACAGTCTGTTTATGATATATTGAATCTCTGTATAATATAGTAACATCACTTGGGTGTTCCATACTTCAGATGAGATCTCCAAATCTGTGGTATTTAGGTTTTTGGTTTTGTTTGGTATTTTTGGGTGTGTTTTAAACCTCCAGTGGTGCCGCCTGCAGGAGCTGCTCCAAGCCTTCACTTTCCAGATGGAAAGCTTTTTCTAAACAAGTTTGAATTTTAAAAAAAATTAAATTACTCTTTTTTATTTCTGTTAGCAAAAGCCCTCAACAAATAAAAAAAACCCCAACCAACCAAAATCAAAACCACAAAGAACCAAAAGAGCTGATGATCACTGCTTTCTAACAATTTTTATTGCAAGGCTGATATCCCCACATCACCCTCAAATTTTACTGTTTATTTAGTGAAAACATTTTTCATTATTTTCCCTTTCCAAAATCATCATTATTACAGGTATCTGTCGGCCCTTCACCTTCCATAGCTGAAGCCTGACCAGCCTCAAATAGAGTACCATAACTTTTATACATTAATTTGGTCAAAACATTTCAGAATGACTTCTGGCTTTCCTGGAGCAGCAACATATTGCTGACTTGGACTGTGGTGCACTGTTATTTTTTCAGCAGCAGTGTTGCATACCTAACTATTTCCCATTTTATCACTTGCATTTATCTTCATTGATCTTCTTCATCATAATTTTTTTTTTTTTTACCAAGGTCATTTTGAATTTCTGACCTGGATTCCAAGCACTTGCCAGCCCTTGCCCTAGAACTGCCCCTTAAGTTTTATCTTTTCTATCACAGAAGGGACTAAAAAATACCACACTAGGATTCAGCCCATAATGAATACCCTTCCAACTTCACAATGAACAACAAATAAACCTTCATTTGAGCATGTTGGGCATTTAATTCTTGGTGATTTACTTCTGAAATATATAGATGTCAGCTGAATAAACCTGTCTGAAATCAAACTGTATTGGAGCTGCTGCTTGTCACCTGCCCACGAAAAATGTCCATCTATTTAACATGACTTCTTGAATACCCATGTTGGCTGTATCTTAAATCTTTATTAATCCCCACATTAGATGGATACCAGAATGTTAAGATCCAGTTATTGAGAGATGCCTCTGACCAAATTAAGGTGCAAAAGAGACCACATGCTGAAGTCAATAATATGGATTTTATTTAACAATAAAATGTGAGGTAGAGAGATAGAAAGAAATACAAAAAGAGGAGAGACAGAGAGAGACAGAGAGAGGTTAAGCAGAAGTTAGTCACCACATGTGGATCCACTAGCATCCTGTTGCTTCTTCTTCACCTTAGGCTTCTCGGTGATGGGGGCTCCCAAAGTTGTTCAAAACTTTTCACTGTGCATACATTTTTGCAAACAGAGAAATTAATCCTCATTGGCTACACAGTTCTCTTAATTTATTGGTTAAATGATCCCCTCGCTTCTAATGCTAATTAGTGTGCAAGCTTAGTCTCTGTCTTCTTTTGAGTCAATGGTTTTCTTGAGCTGTGGTCAGTAGTCATGATCTCCCTCTGCCAGAATTACCTTTTACCTTGTCCTAGCTGATGTCAGCAGAGTTGCTCAGTTGGCTTTCCTTGTGGTCCATAAATTGTCCATTATCAGTGGTACATTCTTATGCCCTGGCTTTGTTAACCTCCCCCAAGGTGTGAGACAATGATAATACCACCTTTGTGTTATCTCAAGTTCTTGACATCTCCTGGCAGAGTTGTTCTGTGTCCTAAACAGTGTTTGAGACAGTCACGTGTCATTCTTGAATGTTTGTAAAAGCATTTATGTAAATTGCACATCTGTAGTCCACATTTTTTTTGTGAATAATCAAACAAAATTTTTTGCAATCAAACATTTGGTTACCTTTCACATTTTCAGCCTGTCTTTACTTTTCTTAACCTTTCCCTTTTAAGAGAAGTTAAAGAAACCTATTTTTTTTTAATGTGTTTTGATTGAGAGGTCTGCATTTTATCCTATCAGTTTATGCTATTCCTTTACACTTTTGCAGCATAGGTAGACACCAAACCTCAAGACTGCATCCAGCTGGATCTAAGACAATTCAAATTATCAACACCTTACTTCAAAACTCATATCTTCAAAAATCAATATCCATAGCACTGTGATAAGCTTTCTAAGTAGATAGCATCGATGAAAACTATTCACATTAACTACACAGTTCTGAAGGCTTGAAACAGTATGCAAATATAAAGGATATCTAAATGCAAAAAAATCAGAGAGACACAGTCTTTAATGAATACATCCCTTTATGTTACACAATAATTTCAAAGTATGGTATGTTTAGGCTAGATAGTCTAATAAGATTTTATTTCTTCAACTGCCGTAATTTAATTTTATGGGAAATTATCTCCAAAGCCAGCACCCATAAAAAAAATTAACATACAAAAATTCTAGATAACCGGAATAAACCACCAATTATTTCAATAGTTCAACTTCACTGTGTATAGGACTATGTGAGGGGTTTTTTTTGTGTATTTCCTGAGTGGCAGAGAGTGGCATGGGGACCAAACCCAGCAGGGCTGAGCTGTGACTCACAGTAAATTTGATCGTTGCTTTCCCAGTCCCTTATCTTCAATAAACTGAAGTAAATTAAACTTCCTGTGTGAGGAAGGTGACAGTCAACCAGCTATGAACAAACTCACTGATCCCAATTCTTTCACACAAATAAAAACTTTTCTTATCCCGTTTAGTTCTCAGGCAAGATGCAGTCAGTACCTCACTTGTCAGACCTCGTGGCAGCACAGAATTAATACATTTGTTGTGGGAAATTAATTGTTTCCTTCTCTTTTTGATTCATATAAATAGAATATATTCTAAGATTTTTAACCAAGAAAGAATTAGAAGAAAACGCAACAGAATGACTGCATAAAAAAATTGGCTCTCTCTTTATAAATGCCACATATATGAAAAATAAACAAAGAATTATAACATCTACATTTTCCTCATAATTTTTCCAAAAGTTAAACATGAAAAAGAAACACAAAGATATAGTATTAGTCAAGCTAAAACCTTTTTTTTTAGAGACAAATGTTTCAGAAGAGATATCCCAAAAAATTTTTCATCCCTAGTATGAACATTTCATTTGCTCTGATCATCACAATATCTGCATGCTTAATCCACCACTCAAAACAGCAGACTGGTTTCTGAAAGTCGAACAGTAACAGCCTAAAGAGTGAGTGCATTCAAATCCCCTGCCACTAAAAATCAATAAACTGACCAATTCTGAAGCTGAGCTGTTATATTACACAGTAATGAAATTTAGAATTTTGTCAACCAACACATAGTGCTGAGACCTAACAAGCTGTTAAGGCCAAGGAGAGCATATTTTAGAATTCCAGCATTCATTCCTGTCAGACTTTTCAGTGTTGACACCCAGCATGTCACTCAACAAACTAAGAGGTTGCCTCTTCCTCCTCCCATGAAACAGGTCTGAAGGTATATTTCTGTTGCCTATAACAAAATATCAACAAATTCATTCTATCCCATGGCCCCAGAAAAATAATTGAGGTGTGCTTCCATTTGATGGAAAATAAATGTTTCTGTAGGAAGACACAGAAGACAGATGTCTAAAACTGCTTAAAATTTCAGAATGAAGTCAACATCCTGTGTGTGATGGGCATTCTGATGATGCTCTGAGAAACAGCAGGTTATTAATATGATCTGGGAAATTTGTTTTCTGAAACTGTACCATTTACAGATCCATTTGTCTTGTATTTCTTCAATCACTCATTTTATCTTGGCATATAGCACTAGTAACTTACAGCTTTGTTTTGAAGTTCCATGGCTACCTCCATGCACAGAATTACGTTTTCTTCAAGCCTCCATTTTCAGGTTTGTCATAAAGAAAAGGGGGAGAGCACTTAATGTTCCTGTCTCCCGTAACACTCAAGCTTTTCCCAAATTTAGTTGCTGCTGCTTGCTGCATTTACTTTCTTTGCCTCATTAATTTCTGATATCTGCATGGCTTATTGCACAATAACACATGCTCTCTGATATCCCACTTTCTCCTGCAACTTTTTCAAGTACACTTAAAAAAAGAAAGCTATTTTGATTGTCGGTTACCTCTGGAAGAATTACATTACACTTGGCAGGAGTGTGAATACTCACTCAAGGCTAAATGTTATTTGTGCAACAGAGTGAAATGGAGTCTCACCTGATTTAATGGTGCATTTGTAAAGGTTAGGTGTATTTTGATCATTATATATGCCATATATATATATAAGTAGTATACTTCTCAATTACTATTTTTGCTTGTTCAAAGGTTGCAGTGACTCTCTCAGCTATCCCACTGCTTTAATTGTTTCTGATGCTCTAGACTTTCACATACCCCCTTTCAGTCCTTTACATGGAGGTTTGTGCATTTTTGAGCTTCTGTCTCAAAAAGACTTTTACAAAACCATGGGAGGCCCAGAGAGTTTAACAGCAATATGAAATGTTCTGAGAAACATACAGGTGTGTTATCACTTAGGAAGGCAAAAGTGAGACTGAGACATCTGCTTGTGGGTTCGGCTGCCAAACCCCTAAGTTGGAAGGTAGAATCTTCAACACCACTAAATTTTATGCTTTGTCAATTAAAAAGGGTTTTCTTATTTTCACATCTTGAATAAATATGTCATTAAATCAAAAGAACTTTTTTTTTTTTTTTTAATAAACAGATGTGCACACAGACTTCCTTGCAAGCACTTGTCGGAACACTGAAGCTTTTATTTCAGTAACTTCAGTAACACACACAAAAGACCCTTGGTTTACTACCATAATGGAATGTAAAAGAGAGTTACATATTCTTACTTTTGCCTGTGAGGGATTCTAGATACTAAACAGCATTTACAGCCCCCCAACATACAGAGAGTACTCACCTCTCACGGTCAGTTTACAGTCTGCAAATAATTGCTGTGCTTCCAGAGCTTCTGCCCAAAATTTTATTCAGGGCTGAACACTTCTAAAATATTTGAATTTTATCTCAGGTTCATAATTTCAATGGTTTGCTATTGCTAGAAATGTTAAAATATTGCTCTTCTAGAAGATTAAATATATATTTTGTGCTAGATGTAAAAAACCCCAAAACTCTCACCCAAGCAAAATCCCTCTGAAACAGAAGATTTTGAGGGTTTTTTAAGTACTGTTTTGCACAACATTAATACAGAAAAGGTGGTTGTGAATTTTTTCATCATTTTTGACCATCAGAATAATAAGAGACCATGGTCTTTTCCATGATTCTTTCTTATGTGAACTAGGTTTTGAATTCTTAGACAGTAGGTGACAGAAAGCTTCACAGTACTTCCCATACCTCACTTTAGAAGCTCTAACTAAAAATAACAACAAAATAACTTCCTCCATAGCTAAGAATCACATTCAAGCCTTAAAAACCTTCCTCAGGTAAAGTATTATTTCCCTCTGTGAGAGGGGAACCACCTCCATCCTCACATAAAGTTGAAGGCTGTTTACCATAACACTCCAGATGAAAATATTCTAAAGAAAATATGGTGAAACAAATTAGAATCTATTAAGGACAAGAAAGGATAACTATGTAGCATGTACAAAGGGGATGGGATGTGTTTCATATTTTGCAATTTATAATCTTTGCTGGTTTGATATTTTAGCTGAACATTTTATGTGAGATGGTTCACACACCAAAATATTTTTCTGATTAAAGAAGATGGAAAAAATAGCTAGAAATATTTCTCTTAGCATGAATTTTAGGTTAAAACAACTAAACAGTAACCTTGTATGCAATTAATAACCCAAAGTTTCTGTAAAATATGTTGTGAGAGCATTCACCTTACAGTGACTGAAGGAACCAATGACAAAGGTTTTGACCCCTCCAACCCTTCAGGCAGCCTTTTTTAGCAATCACTTCTCCCCTTGCCTCCCTGCAACACTTAAAATAATTCACAGGCTGGATCCCCATTCATATCTGTCTAAAAATCTAAAGAGAGTGTTGGAAAAGCTCTAAAACATATATATATATATATACCACTAAAATACTACACAATCAAAGAAGTAATGATAGATGAAGGGCATTATTCAAGCAGTGTCACTATGTCACAAAAATCTAATGGTGCTACTGGACACACTGCTGGGGCAATTCCCATCAATAGTATGGAATATATTTTCACCCTTCTAAAAGCCACTGCTTCACTGTTTACATTCTCTGCTTCAGGAGTTTTAGTTAAAAGAATGAACACAGTATTTGAGGATATAGGTTTCCACTCAAGAACCACATCTAAAAAGGAGAGGTTTCACTGCAAAAATGTTTCTTTTGTGGTAGAATCATATGTTCTCCATAAACCACAGAGGAAAAAATTCCTCATTTAGTTCAGCACAAGCTGAAGTAGTTTCTACAAATCTTGAAAATTCTATCAACCTAAAATTCAACTTAAAACCCAATAAAATTGCAGCCAAAATACTTAGTTGGGGTTTTCATCTCATGTCATTGTTCTGTCATATAAATTCTAATTCAGGAATCCCTACTTTATTGAGACTCAATGCTGAAGAACTCCTTGTCTTTCCCAGAATAATGTCAATCAGAAAAATCAGGACTGATCCATAATTCAAGCACATTTAATAAAAAAGCAGCAGCAAACTGAATGCCCTTTCCCAATTATTTTCTAAGCAAAACTGTCTGCTACAGTAATGTTTTACTGCAAAGCATAGGGTTATAAAATAAAACAGCAACAACAAATATTAAAAATGCCTAACTCATTAGAAAGTTCAACTTAAAAGTATTCAAAATAAGAAGTAATAAAGAACTTTTTTCTCTTGCTATTACCTGCATCTCCCCCTTGGAAATATTTTACTTCACTCTGTTGCTATTCTTTCTCTGACCTACACATAAATACCTTTGTAGCCCAGTTAACATCACAGTGTAGATAGAGTAGCTATTCCATTAACTTCTTGCCATTGCTATCTCCATTATCTCAGGGAGCTTTCTCCCTGTGTACACATGATTCAGAGAAGGAAGCACGAGAAACAAGTTGTGAACTGTGAACGATGCACAGTCAAAAAGGCTTCAGAACCATCAAACGAATGGCAGCTAAAGATATTTGAAAATGGATAAGAGATTTACAAAGGGCATAAGAATTACTTGGCCCCTGATGAAATGGGCCTAAATAAAGAAACAGGTTTTTTCCCCATACTCCAGAGTTGTTTGTGTAAGCACTGGTACCGTATTTTTACTAGAAAGTAATTACATAAATTAAGGGAATAAGGATCTAAGAAAAGCCTTTATTAAATACAACATCTTGCATGAAAGCTGGCTCAAATCTTTACACTGCTTAATATAGAAAGCTAAGAATATTTTAGGGGAAAGATCATTCCATATTTGCTTTTTATCTCTATTATTTTCCTAATCATCCCTTCTAACCACTGCTAAAACAGAAGGAAAACAGTGAGTTAGGAAGGCCTTGTATCTTATATATACCAGTATGATCATTCTTCTCAGTACAGCACACATGACTTTACTTGCCATGTGACTAACCAAGCAGGACACTACTTCTATTCTGGAGGTTCGTATGTCCCAAAGCATTAATTCATTATCTGTGTTTCTTCTGAGTTCACACAGACCCCACACTAGACCAATGTCAACTACTGGTATGAAAAAATATATGCAGCTTTGCCTGTGCTTTCTTGTTCCTTGTCATATTCAACTCTAAGATAAGCAAAATACTCAGCAATCAATCTACACCTAAAGAAAACCACTTGTGATTTAGAAATGGTTTAAATTTAAATTTCTTACACTTTGAAGCAATGGACTTTTTAAAATTTATTTTTTTATACTGAAAAACTCATGTACATCAAATACCATATATATGAAGCAAATAATTCATTGCACTAAATAAAGTCTTAATTACATCATAAAAAATATCTATTATTAGTTCGGTTACTGAAATACATAGTCTCATACAGAACCTGCCTTAACTGCCAAGCACAGAAAAAGCCTCAAGAGTAATTAAGATAGCTTTGTAGAGAAACACTTAATAGTACCTTGGTACCTATAGTACCTATAGTTTTCCATAGGGTTTCTCTGGCTCATCCCATGATCTCCCAGGTCATAAGGCTGACACTGACAACTTTCTGCAGGTGTGGGTAGAAGAATCACCAAAACATCTGTCTGCTGTCAGCAGGGGACAGCAGATAAAACCTCCTGCTCAGTCTTAGGATCTGCTGGAGTTTATCCAAATATGACTTCTTAATACAGCCTGTTTTCTTTTCACTGATTTCCAGTTAAAGTCTGAAAAAAAAGGTGGTATGCAATTTCCACTTTTGATACAAAGCTTTATAATGAGCAGATCACTTAATCTGACTTTCCATTCCTTGACTGCAAAATGGCATTAAAACACTGTGCCTTGGTTCAAGACAAAATAAGAGGCGGACACTCTGAAAAGAGTTATCTCCCCATAGAGTTTTAGCCCTTTCCACCAATGAGGAGAAATAAACACAGGTAGATATAAGTGATATCAGTAGATCTAAGCCTCTACCTGCGCTGCCTCAGCTCTCCTGGTGACAGCGGCAGGGGAAGGCAAAAGGCAACAGAGAGGAAAAAAAAACCCAAGCAAAAACCCCACCATAAAACAGAGCCTCTGCCTTAGAGCAAAAGCCACAAAGCAAAAGAGGGTCTGCTTGATAAGTATCTGAGTTGTATTCAGGACACACAGTCACATCTCACAAATGCATAAAGAAATCTCTATGTAGTCTAGAAGAAAATATTAACTCAGGTGTCTGTGGGTTTATTTCCTACTTTTCAAGACATATCTTATAAACACATTTCTCTACAGAAATAAAAACCATCAAGGTAAGCTGGTTAGTTTATCAAAGAGTCAAAGACTAAGACTGTAGAAACAGAAAGCCTCAGATAAACAGCACATGAATCCGCACTTTGTAATTCATATCCAAAATTTTGACTTAGATTCTGGATTATGCAGAGACTACAAATGTGATCTTTCCAGCATGCTCTGTGCACCTGCAGGCAAGAGTGATTTTCTGATTCTTTCCATCTGAAAAGAATATATGTGATGAGCTCTGAAAGAGTTCACAATTGTCTTTGAGAAGGTGGACATAAAAAAACCCAAAAGGGTGTCAGACAGATCTCTGCACAGGATATCAACTGATGCATATATGAGGTGGGAAGCTGCAGATTCTTGGTTGAAAAAAATATACATTGGCAAAATTATTTGTATCACTTTGTGCATAGCTATGGAAGCATTACTGAAGCTTCTCCACAGTGTACTTGCTTTTCAGTCTTGCTGGATTTATAACAGTGGTCAGAGACCCTTCAGAATTTAACTTCAGATAATAATCTCAACATTAAGGGGCTTATGAAAAATATCACACCCTTTGCTACTCTTCACTGTGAGTTGTATCTTTCTTGTTTCTCCATCTGCTGTGATCGTTGTTTCAATGTCCTCCTTCCCTCCGCGCTATTCTCTGCCAGAGCCAGCAGCAGCATTTCCCTAAAGAGCTGACAGTTCTCTGGTCTCCTCTCCTCTCCCACCCCCTTCCTTACACCTCCTCCTCACCCCTGCAATTTACACAACGAGATGCATAACACACTTCAGTCCCTGGTATATTTTCCTTCCTCACAGGTCTCCAGTTTGAATTTTCAAGCATTCTGGCATCTAAGCAAGACAAATCCTTAAACATGTCATATTAGCTTGCTTAGTTTATACAACACTGAATAGCTCGAGGGATTCCTAATGGCTAGGGAGCCTTTTGTTGACAGGCTGTGGTTTCAATACCAAATCATGCCCATGATGGCCTTGAGATAGCTTTATCTGATGCTTGTTTCATGAGGATACATAATAAGAGTTGTTGAGCTCAACATCCATTTTTATAATAGAAGATGATCACAGCCAGCACTTTTGTTGTCAGTCTCGGGGGAAAAAAAGGCTGAGCGCAGGAATGGAAAGTCAGGGAATGCTTTACAGGTGCAAATGTGCCTGAAGAAGTAAACACACACATTACTCATACTACATGATGCAGCACACTCCAGTGCCACCAAAAATTGCCAGCTTGGTCCCAGAAGGGATACACAGCTATAAATACAGAAAACTGGATTTATTAACCCAGGCACAACATCTCCTTAACAAAGGTGTACTTCAAAACCTAATCTGAGCCCTAAGCTTCTGTATTTCCCCAGAAAGTGCAGGCACACTTGCAAGTGTGAGTCACTGCAGGGAGGGTTGTCCTTATTTTGGGAGGACAGCTGCCTTTGGATATGCTTCGATTCACCCCACAGCAGCCTGGAGCTCTGCCATCACCAGGACTCAATTCACCCAACACAAAGAGTAATATCACCTTTTCTTGAACAGCTAAAACACGTTTCTTAATCCTTAAGACACATAAAAAAAAAAAAAAAATTACATTCTCCTAAATATTACCTACAACTGGGTTGTTGAGATGCCCATTTGCTTGTGTAAAAATTTACTGTACCAAAACAAGGCTCTGCTGAGTTCACCATGACAACTCCAATCATGTTAGGTGTAACATCAGGTGTTAGGAAGGAGTACAGGCCACACATAGATAGAGGGATGCTTCCCTTGCTAGTGCTCCCACCTTCAATAATCTGCCCTTCCTGAACTTCTACACCTGAAGATTGCATCTGAACACTGGACTTAACAGCCATCAATGTGGCTGCAGATGTATCTGTAACATCCCTCTTTTTAAAATTTGGTGGTATAAAAAGGCACAAGTGACTATGTCAGCAGATTTCTATATGTGTATTGAACTGTATATCAAGAATGATAACTAGAAAACAACAGCCAAAAAAACCCATCCAGCATAGCTCCTTAACTTTGAAACAGAAAAAATCAAGAAACTGGCTATATCCCACGGGCTCTTCCCAATCCAGATCCCTTTAGTTCTGAGAGACTGCCCGACAAAAGGGGGAACTGAATTAGTGTGCTAAAGAAGTGATGGTCTTGTCACTGGGCCAGTCAGTTAAACACAGGGGTGGGAGGACAGTGTGTACAGCCATCAGGAATTTTTTTTAATACTTTTCCCCAGTTACAGTTAACTGGAAGAAGGCACTTTATTCAAAACAGAAAAATTTTAGATCTCTCTGAGGAGAGAGTATGAATAGCTCACAGCTGCCTAAAACCGTCCTGTGATATGCATAAACTACATTTTTATTAGAACTGGATTATACTAGCTGCTATCCAGGAGGTTCAAATGCCTAACCACTGGAGACAATCAGAAGCACAGAAAGATCTCTGCATAATGAACATAAATATCCTTTCAAACAGAAAATCATAATCTACTCTGCTGTAATCAAGTCTATATTGTTGTATAAAGAATTTTAAGCAGAAGAGCAATAAAAAGGACAAGAAAAAAGAGGAACAAAAGAAATTTTAATGTTTCTTCATGATCACTTTGTTTTAATTTTTTTTCAATAAAGTAGTTATATATGATCATTTATTATTAGACAGTTTCATCTCATAAGTATGATTCCAGAACTAAAAAGGTTGTCTTTCATCTTCATATTTTAAATGAAAAGTTCTTTCAGAAGTTTCAAAGTGCGATTTCAGCCTCCATTTCTGAGACTAGTGCCTGCAATCATACAGTCACTGCTTCTTGCCAGCACTATGGCAACTGCTTTAAACAAATTATAATCCTTTCAAACAAGGACAAGCCCAGTGACAAATTTCATCCCAGGTGAAGACTTGACTATCAAAGATGACTCAAGCAGTTCTGCATTTCTTCTTCCAACACTTGCTCCCCTTTTCTGTCGTATAACAATTTAGCTAGCCGTAGAATTTGTCAAGTGACTTTTCAACACTAGAGTAATAATATCACCATTTTGAATTTTATATGCCTGCTTTGCAGTGTTCAGAAAAGAGGATCATACAGGAAGTCCGGGACCAACCCAGAAAAGGCGGATAAAAATGAGTTTATTGAAAAAATTTCAGTAAATTCACATCCTGAATATTCTGAGGAATGGAAAACATATTCAGTTATATTAATACAGAACAGATGCCAACTTGGTTTCTTGGCAGCAAAATAAATTTAGAGGTGTTCTCCTTACTGGATCCAATGAGTAGGAATTACATAAAATGGAATAGGATTAACAAAAACATCAGCATTTGTTCCTAGAAAGGGTCCTGCTTCCAAAAGAAAGCACTGGAAGAAAACAACTGAATGTACTGTAAAATAGTCAGAAGAGCAGCTGGTAATTTTTATTACAAAGACTTGTCTACCATCACTCTAAGTATTTTCACACATATCAATTGTTTATTGAATGATTATCTCACGTTCACGATTTGTGCCTGTGAAGAACACATCTCCAGTAAGTGCTGTTTAAGGAGCACAATTAAATTCACTTATTTTTCCCAACATTTCTGAATAGGACCTCAGAGTATGCAAAGAATTTCTTGTACATGGCACAGCCTTTTTTAGGATAGGTAGAGATAACTATGACCAAATGCAGAAGTGACTATTCAGGCAATCGATAAAAGTAGCAGTGATCTCTTCCCACTTGTATTTAATACTACAGTTGTGGAAAGTATCAAACCTTTCACTAAGGGATAAAAATGTAGAAGCCAGAAACCTAACAGTAATCTTCATTAAGGACTTATTTCTACAGAAAATGTAAAAATAAAGCCATTGTAGAAAAACATTATGTTGAAAAAAAAACAAATACGAACAAACATAAAAAATGTAAGCCAAAACTGAACTTCAGGTAAGCTAGCAGGGCATGTAAATCTAAGTTACATACTAAATAAGTGAGCTGCATTGCAAACTCCTGAGCAATCCTTAGTCATCTATCCACCCTGCAAGTGTGGCAGTATCTCCACTATCCTATTACTGACAAATCCAAAACCCAACTTAAAACAATGAGATGTAACCCTATACAGTTTATGGATTTTAAGAATATGCTGGAAATGTTGCTTAAAAGGAACTTCACAGAAAAAAACTGAGAGAGAGAGAGAGAGAGAAAAGGAGAGAAATTTTGGCACAAAATAAAAATGTCTTAATACTGGGACCCACTTGGCTCTGGATAACTTTCCCAAGATAAATTCTGAAAGCCTCATCACTTGATTAGTTAAAATAAAGCACTGGGAAATATACATCATAAATATACCAAGGCAATCTTGCAGTGGATGAGATTGAACAGAATGGCATAATACATATTTTTCCAATTCTAATTTCCATGATTATGAAAATATTGCATTTAAAATGGAAATTAATGGCACATACAAAGTTTAATAATTTACTATCCATTTTTATGTTGCCTAAACAACCCAGTATATCATTTTATTAATACATGCAGATCCTGCCAGAAACTAATCAACAGGGGGAGGGGAAAAATATTCTAAAAAAAATCACTTTGTTCTTCAATAATTTAATAGCTATTTACAGTCATAAAGCACAAGTACAGAGTAATAAGGAATAGCAGGTTCTACAGCTTGTTAGAAAAGAACAAAACTCAGCTTTGAGAAGGGGAGGAGGAGGAAAGATACATAGAACTGGTATAATATTAAAAAAAACAGTCTTAGATGACAAACTCAAGTAACATTAACTGATTCATGTCTGATGTCTTTGAAACAGGGGCTTTGGCTATATAAATGCAATAGCACAGTGCATATGCTATCTAATTTACAATCATCTAATCCACCTAGTGCTGATGTCCATATCACTGAGGGAGATCCCCTACAGACAACTCAGTATCTCACACAGACATTCAGGGGGAAAAAAAGGAAAGGAAAACTGAAAAAGTAAGGAATAGGACTCTCCTTTCTTGAACTGATACAGAAAAGAAGAAAAGCAAAGATGAATTTAGCACAGTCAAAAGTTAAAAGGGATCCTTTTAAGCTGCCTTTTACTACCGTTACCTAGAGACAAGAGGATGCAAGCACCACCCAGCTGCAACAACACCCTAAACATTAAAAAAACAAAAGAAGAAAAAAAAAGAAAAGCTAATGAGATAACAGCTGGATACAACTACACAGCAGCTGGTACTAAATGCCCAGTATTTTTGGCATTAATACAAAAGAGAAAATCACTTCTTAAATAATATGCTAGTTCATTTACAGTATGCATCTGTGACAAGACTCAGTATGTTTTGAGCACTCATCACTTCTGTATCCATGTATATAAACTCTTCAATCATGCTCCACAGTAGATTCCCTGACAGAAAGGAGTTGAGGCCACTGCTTCATGTTTGCCTCTTAACCAGAAAATATTTTTCTTTAATCACTGTCTCAGAAAATTATATGCTGTGAAGACTCCAAAATGACCTAGTTTTAACCACTTCCCTTTCATCAATAAGGAGAGATGAATGTGAGAGGATATAACTGAAAAAATAACAGTTTATTAAAAAAACAAAACAGCAACAAACAAGATAACAGCGATATCCTCTAGATATTAAAGTGCTGAATCTCATGGACTCCCCAGAAACAAAGAAAACAAGAGGGAGAAGAAGCCTCTCACCCAAGCTGGTGGCTGCAGTAGCAGACCACGTGGTCCAGAGGACAAAGACAATGTGGTGGAGAAGCCTTCTTGGTTCAACCTTCTCCCTGAAACAAAAAAAAAATGTGAAGGTAGGAGCTTACAAAGCTCTTCTGGTGGCAGATACAGGGTGCTGGCCTTGTCCGGGGCAGTTCCAGACCTCTGGTGTCAATTTCTCTCCTTCTCAGCTGGCTGGACCTGGTTGGTGCTGCCACTTCAGTTCCGTGTCGCTGCTGCATCATGGGGAGGAAGAAATGGTCCCACCGAGCACTGAAAACCCCCCAAAACCCCAAAATAGACAAATAAACAAAACCAGCAAAAAAGTGAGAGGTTTGCTTCTTAAAGTGACAAAGTCCAAAAGACTGGCTTAGTGGCATTCTCTATCTCTGAGGCCTTTCTACAGCAGCCTTGCAGGAAGCACTGAATCTTTAATGTTGGTACATCATTTGCATTTGAACCAAAAATTGCCTTATAATTCAGTATGCCTTTCTGCATAAAGTAGTCCAGTGGGACAATTATGTAAAGGCATCCACTCTGTTTTGACACTTCTTTCTATAGAAAGAAGATACAAATATATAAAAAGAGACCAAATATTTTTAAAAATCAGCAAGGAGCATTAACCAACACCAGCATTTGTATAATTTCACTCTAAAAACATGGCACTTCTTGATTGAGTACATTTCTGTCCTCATTCAATGCAGTGGGCAGAGTTTATTATCCCATGTTTCAAAGATAAATGCTGTCAATGAAGTGAAACAATTCCAGATTGTCAAATACCTGTTTAGATAACATAAATTACACCTCCCCCCCTGCTGCTTATCAAGAGAGTATTGTGTATTCTGGAAAGGATGCATGTGATGATATTTTGCACGAATGGAGCACATTCATACTTCCTGCTTCACACCCCAGCAATTTGATTAACTACAGTTACTTCAGATGTCATACTTCAATTCTCAGTTCTCATATTCGGAAGAGCCTTCTTGCAGGCTCTCCTTCTACCCTTTCTAACCTCATTTCCCTTTGCACATAGACACATCTTACTGTAGGGACTGGAGGACAAGGACAAAAGCCCTAAGCATGCATTAAATTAGCTCATTTTAAATTTAGAGTTGCATGGACACACCAAACTATATAAGACTTGGTCTCAGGGGCAACATTTTGTTCTGCCACAATGTACCATTTTCACTGTAGTGTACTTCCAAATGGCAGTTCTATCTCTAACCTGGTATCATACACTTATAATTAAAGGAAAATGTTTCAAGAAGGAAGCAGATTTTTTTTTTTTTTTTTAATGGTGAAATGGGCCTATCTTGAGATGGGTGTTATTGTGGAAGGGAACACCTATCAAAGTATTTGACAGATAAAAACTTTTTTTCTTTTTTTAAAGTCAGGATTATACTTCAGTTAAGTGTATCCTATTGGAAGACATGGGATGTTCCAATAGTGCTCCCCCCAAAAAGACAAGCTAGAGAATTTGAGTGGTTAAATACAAATATACATAACTACCATACATAGAGACCAACACTTTTTAATGCAAAGCTGATTTTTCTCCTCCAGACTTCTGTAGCCACTGAGTTGCCAGAACTGCAAATGGTTCCCAGAAAGCAAAATGTGAAGAAACCATCTGTCTCATTCAGAAAAGTTTTAAGTCTGCCATACTGTAGTTTTAAAACTGTTCCCACAGACAAAAGTAAGCTTAAAAACTGGTAATTGCAGTGTCACAGTTGTGGCAACATTCAAGTTGGGGGTGAAGTGGTGCTTCCATTGTTTTGTGATGTTGTCAGAAAATAACATTTGGACTAAAACTTCTTATGCTTGGTCTCCTTGCAGCTATTTGTACTTACAGATTTCTGTTTGTTTGAAGGAAAAGGGAGAATTTGGAATGGCAGAGGGTAAAAAGGAGAAATAAAATGAAAACAGTAGGTTGTAAATGCAGCTTTTATCCTTAGGATTAATATTCCCAGAGTTTATAAGTGCAGACAGGGTAAAATTCATTGTCGGTCACATTCTACCCTCATTGTTAATCCTACTATGCTTCTCTGGACAGAATTCAGACTTTTAATTTCAAAACTGGAAAGTGACTTCTGTTTTTAATGAAACATTTTGCTTTTACCATATTTTGATGAGAAAACCCAAACTTTAGAAAGCATCACACTACTTACAAAAGTTGATCTTAATTTAGCATCATAATTTTTGATGTAATTTTAGGAATTATCCATCAGTGCAAATCTATGACTAGAAGTAATGAATTCTCAGCTTCCAATCACATGAATTTTATGTATCTTCACTTAATTTCTTCAGTCAACCTTCTTGTGAGAGACAGGAAGGATTGCTGGCTTGAAACATTTCATGTGTGTGTTTAGGTGAAGGGGCAGGTCAGGTTTGTGCTCTGGTGAGGCAGTGCACTGCCCCGTACAGCCCATCCTCTCTGGGCCTGTATCCCAGCACCTGCAGTGGCTGCCAATCCCTGGCACAGCAGAGACAATGCTCCACACCTGCACTGGAGCCCCTAACCCAGCTCCTGAGTGGACAAATGACCAGAAGTCCCACCTGGGAGAAGGGCTCAGGAAGGTCAAGGGGTATTTAAGGCTGAACACGAGGCAAGAACACGTCTTGACCCTACCTCCTCTTGGAATTTCTATCAGCTGAACACCACTGCAACCAGGAGTTGTAGCTATGTTTCTTCTTTTCTGTATCTTTTCTGTATCTTTTCTGTATCTTTTCTGTTCTTTCTCTTTCTTTCTTTCTTTCTTTCTTTCTTTCTTTCTTTTTCTTTCTTTCTTTCTTTTCTTTCTTTCTTCTTCTTCTTTCTTTCTTTCTTTCTTTCTCCTTCTTTCTTTCTTTCTTTCTTTCTTTCTTTCTTTCTTTCTTTCTTTCTTTCTTTCTTTCTTTCTTTCTGTCTTTCTGTCTTTCTTTCTTTCTGTCTTTCTTTTTCTTTCTTTCTTTCTCCTTTTTCTAATTCCCCCTTGGAATTTTTGAGTAACTTAAAATCGAATGGGCTTAGATTTTGCAGAGTTGAATGGGCTAAATTAATGCTTTGAGAAGTGTTTTATGTCGTCTGAATGCTGCTGTAAACCTTTTGCCAAAGTTCTCGATTTTCTGGGGCTGCCATTAAAGTTTTTTGTTGTTTTGACCTTTTGAGAATGTCTTGTCAGTATTTCTCCCATGTGTCTAACTCAGAGTATGCAAGAAACAGTAAATCCCTTTTAAAAGGGTCGAGTGCATTTTTTGGGCCCTATACAGTGCTAAACCTACTGACAAGTTAAAATGGCAAGGTAAACAACTTGACATAGAAGGATAATATTAATAGTTTATAATTATACACATATATGGTAATATCCATGATTTCTAAATATCACCACAGTGCAATTCCTCCATACTTTCCATGAATTCCACTGATTCAGGTGCTCCTGAACAGCAAGATATGTTGCCATGCATACTTTTCAACACAAGCAAGACAGAGCAGTCTCTCCAATATAATAGCTGCAGCAACAGGCAAAGAAAACTTGGCATCCTATTGATACAGGGATGTTCATACTCTATTAAGTGTTTAATAGTAATTTTTGGCTTGTTTGTACCATTGTGCCTTAAGTTAAGGCAACCAGCAGAGTTACTCTGTAAATGATCTTGTAAATATAGCTCTTTATTTATTTTAATATTTATGTATTCATGTGGTATAATTGTAAAATAAAGTCCTTCGCTGTGGTGAATACACGCCAGGGGATGAAGATAAGGTAGTAGTGGGTAATTTAACTGTGAATTTCTTGACTTGTGTAAAATAAAATATCAATTTACACTTAATTCTGTAATTGTTTTAATTGAGGAAGACAAATTACTGAGGGAGAAAGTGCCTTTTAGCACACAATAAAAACAACAGATTTAAGTACTTAATTTTGAAATTATGTCTCTGCTGGTTTTCATTGAAATTTCCACCTAGGGAGACTATTGATGTTTTCAACCTGCTTTTTGAAAACTGAAGAAGTAGTTTTCATCAATTATACCACAAAACTTGAGGAACTTTCATGGCTCTCTAATTTAAGCCAAGTTATATGTTTGCAAGAAGGTGAGAAATTCAAAAGAAACTACTGCTGATATTTTTAAGCATAAGTGACATCTGCTTGGTGCTTCATTGCTATTTCATTTAGCCTCTGGTAACTTACCGAGCCAGCTATTAGGAAAAAGCAAACTATTAGAAAGAGAGAGGTGGCACAATTATGTGAACAAGCACTTTAAAAATCTTGTAATGTAATTTGCTCTCCCATTTGTCTCTTCTTCAGGGGAGAGAAAGGAAGAAGAGTAAAATCTTTCCTGAAAACTGGCACTCAGTTTTAACAGCTAAAACTATATTCTTGGCAATAATTAATATTATAACACAGGGTTACTTTCAATGTACTTTCATTTATATATGGACTTAGTCCACACACTTTCTCCCCTATTCCCTCTAATGATGTTTCCACTGTGAACAAGTCCTCAACTGGAAAAGCATCTATCCTAATGGAAAAATAGGGAAAAAAAGCATAACATCATTTTGAGAAATGAAGAACTACCCATCCCATAAGTTTAAGAAGACCACAAAGAAACATGCTCCAAATGCCTAGGAAACAAGGATTAATACTAATATAGTCTTTGCCAGCATCTTCAAAATACTTTCTATCATGGATTATTTGGACTTTTTGAATAACACCATAATTTTTACATGGAAGAAGAACAAATCAAAACAAACAAACATAAACCACCCCAAAAAACAAACACTAAATGAAATATGCAGAAGAGCCATTTCAGTAAACACCTGCAACACAGGAATATGTGAACAGAAATGAAAATCTTGAGGAAGACATTTGAGAGTCTAAAAACTCCAATTGCTAATTTCTGACAACTTAAAATATGTCATGATGTGCTAATTAGTAATGCCAAAAGCAGATGGATGAAACTGTGACAAGCTATCATAGCCCTCACTTCATGGCATGGGCAAATAGCCACTCATAAAACCTGTCCATTACTCTTCCCTACATCTACCAGCTTTTCACCCCTTCCCTCTAAGGCACCTTCAAAGACGAGTGCAAGCCCTTGATGACATTTATATGGAAAAAGACATTGTTTTTAACAGGAAAGTTTGTCCACAAAGAAAGATGGGCTGCCTACTTGGAAGAGGTGGCAAAGCAGACTACAAAATGCTATGTCTTTTTTAAATAAAAGTATTTTACTATTAAATGCAAGTGCTTAATGTTTTAAAATAGTGAAAAGTACCTTGTTGCACTTCACTGTGTGTCACAATTGATCTTGTATCTTAAAGTGATCACTTTGTATGAAAATTTTATGATGAGAATAAAATTGAGACCGGCTTTTAGAGAGGTTCTTTTGCATTGGCTTGGGCTGTTTCCTTCATTTAAATATGTTTTGGCTTTTATTTAACAGAGCCTTCTATACTTCTGAAATATGACAGTCACTGTGCAGGGTGATAGTGTGTAACTGGCAACACTGAAAAGACACCTTAAAGAATACTAATAGAGAAAAGAACATTTCTCAACCAAAAATAAATAACTTTAAAAAACAATGAAGAAAAGGATGACTTGATAATGGGATAATGATATATGCTACATCAAATCTGTTAATTGAAGGCTTGCCATGACCACTGAACAGCATTCATTGGAAATATCTTCAGACATTCAGACTGCTAAAAGTAGAAAATGATCAAGAGGATAGAAAATTATAAAGGAATGAAAATCAGTAGACTTTACATACTAAAATATAATAGTAGTGCTCACAGCCTAGAATGGCAAGCTAATTTTGCAAATTAGACTGGTTAGTTAATTGTGCACTTCAATGTGCCAAGCATTTTTGAATAATATTAAAAATGATCACAAGTTTGATAGGGAATAAAAATCATCTAAGAACTAGACTCACTTAAAGGCACACATACACAAGACAAAGACGACAGAAGCCATCTATCAAACACAGACCTGTATCGTCTGTGTCACAAGTCATCTGTGGTTCAAATCTGACCACAGGTTTAGAAATAAAAATAATTTTATTTTTAAGTGCTTTTATATCACATCTGACCTGTAAAAAATGAAAAGCAGCAAACATGGTTATGACATTGAATAATGAGAAAATATCAATTTGGAAAAAAAAATATAGATATATATGCATATACACACATATATATAACACCTAGCATCCAGTATTGTAAAATTTAAACCACATATATACATTTCCTTGAATTTGATTTGGGTTACTTGCAAGTGTAGCCTTCACAATGAGATACAAACATGATTTTAAAGCATACTGCAAAATTTACTATCTTTGTTTTGGGACAAGTTGCCAGAGACAGAAAATATTTTAATTCTTAGTGATTGGTATTCGGAAATGCTACAAAGATAATTATATATTTAAAAGATGTTATTAAAGAATAACATATGCACAAAACCCACAGATTTTAAGCATTTTTTAAGTTTCTTACATTTAAACAACCCTGGCACATTTAAACAACCCTGGAATCTGCTCATTACTACAGAGAATGAAAGGCTGGTTTTCTACAATGCCCTAGAGTACATAGAAAACTGTATTTCAGAACAAAGAATGGAGGAGAGAAAAATTCTGAAAAAAACAGCATTTCGAGAAATGATGTAGCTGTGACCACTTGGGAACCTTCAAGATGGATAAACTAATCAGATTTGGATATAGCAAAATCAAAAAGGATTCCTAATGAATGCTGAAAACCTGCTTATAATTAACCGGGCAGGAAAATAACCACTCTGTAAGTGACAGGCTCGATATGCCTGTCCATGTATGGCAGCAGACATGCAAAAGATGTGATATTAGCAAACTGCTCTCAATAAACCAATTCAGAATTTCAGACCACCAGAAGGTGGTTCCACTGAAACTGAAAAAGAATAATATTAAAAGAAAGAGCTTATCAACATGAATGCAAATAGCTTTTGGAAATCTTTTTCACAAGGTATAACTGAGGTCAAGAGCTTAAAAGGATTAAGAATATTAATGCAAATGCATAGAGATAATGAAGGAATGCAGAATTACAATAGCAACTTAATTTGTTTATTTCATGCAAGGCATTTTTCATCTTCTAAAACTACAATAGTATAATTTCTACATGTATTGGAAAGCAAACTTTTTTTCTTTTCCTTTGTTGAAGCAATGATAAATGCACTAAGAAAAAAAAATGCTGAGAGTATGCTTTGCAATAAAAGGAACAAGATATGAACTGAACTTGGAATAAAAGAAATACATCACATACCTATGAACTGCTAAGATTTCCAAATAGATTCTAATGCAGAGATTCCTGGATAGGAAGAGACTGATGCAGAGATTCCTGAACAAGATACCTGATGTCTGTAATACATGAGATCAGATTAAATTAACCAGGGGGTCCCTCTCTGTCTTTAAAACCTATCAGTATAATTAATTCTAGGGCTTTATAGATGTATTTTGGAGGAAGACATCAAGGATTTTGCATTCCCTACTCTGGCAGCATATGGCACACATGTGACAGGGAACTAGCCACAAGTTTTCTCCCAATATTTATGGGCATGAGGAATTTACAGTAGGACTAAGTATTGGATATGATTCTGTCCTGGTCTAGCAAAAGGATATTTCAGGATAGGGATGATAAGATGATCTAGGCAGTATTACAATCATCCCAGGAACCCAAACTATGACCAAATTGCCAGTTCATGTTCACTCAAGAGCTACTGAGCTTGTTCCCCTCATTCTGCTGACTTCTAATAGTTGCAGCCTGCAGTCTAGGTTGGAGTTGGAAAGTACTGAGAGAATGACCTCAATATCAGTTAACTATCTGCTGTTAAAACACATTATATTTTATGCTGATTATTATAGAGTCATTTCCAAACTGGATATCTACAGTAGGCTCTGAAGGTCAAGTTTTTCAAAGGTGAAGATTTTCAAAAGCACCTTAGTGGTTACAAAGCACATGTACATTTTTAGGCACCTAAATAAAATACTTTGGTTTTCATACTAGAAAAGAAAAAGTACATCATTACTCTCCAGAAAATGCATGCTAGTGCATAGGAAAGCAAAACAAACTAGGAAGATTACCACAGAGCACAAGATTGTGCTATTTATGTATTTTATTCAAGCTAATTACTTATGAAATCAAAAACTATCTGCAACCTACTATAGGTTAAGGTTTGGGGTGTGCTGAGGCTGGCTTGGGGGGCGCGGGGAAGAATAAGTTTCAGAATGTTTCTTTTTCAGTCTGAAGCTTAGTTCTGGTTTTATGTTACCTGAAGTATTATGAAGAAAACAGTTTAAGATATCTGAGATTAGTAAGACATTAAATAGCACATAAATTAAGTGCATACAGTCCTTGCAGTCCCTAGTAAAAACAGTTCAACAGCAAACAAGAATAACCTGACATGGTTACTGTTTGTGTAACTCGCTACATTCAGAATGGAAATACTTTGGGGAAGAAAAAGGCTTACATAAAGTACTTATATAATTAATCTAGCATCCATTAAAGACAAGTTCCCCACAGTGTACTATTCATTAGCATGTTGTCTAGCCTTGATCCTACATACATCAACTGCTCAGTTCCCAAGTATTTCCCCTATAGGGATCTTTCAGACTAACTATGAAACCATTACAAAGGTTTTCTTCATCACATTATAAGGCAGTTTCAAGTAATTGTAGTATACATTCTGATATATATTCTGATTACATTCCTTCAGTTTCATGACTCTCCTTACTCCCTGTGATTATTACCCATCAGAAATCACTTTACAAATCTATGAGTGAGGGCAGGAGGGGCAGTCTATGAATTTTACACAGTCTTAAATCTACATTTAAGCTTACATTTAGAGGGTGGAAAATTCAGATAAATTAGCCTAGAAGGCCATCTATTGTGTTTCTCGGATATGACTGTGACTCTTCAGGGACTTCCAGATCTGAAAAAATGCAATCTTAACTGGATGGGTGGGATAAGTACAGAGACACTTTGAATTCCTGTCATAAACTCAGTTTAAACTGGTATCTCACAGGAGAGCTTTCTGTGGAAGTTTTTCTTGTTTGTTTGTAACCATAGCAATCACCAGTGTTTTCAGGAAGATACTCATTGAATGGAAAATACTAAAAAAATACTCTTTTTTTTTTTTAAATAGATCTTACTCTAAAGGGTAGGGCTATATTCTAAAATAGACATTTCCCAGGATGTAAGGTAAAATGAAACAACCCTTCATCCATCCCTACCCATGCAACATTGCTATCTACTATTAAAAGCTTAAATCAATTAAACCTACAAATGCAGCATAGAGGTCTCAACCAAATAAAAGCTACAGAAAATATCAGAAGGCAGCATGGACTGCAGTCAGTGCTGATCAGGTAAGGATTTTTCTGCCTAACAATATGCAGGTTCCTTAGCAATGCACCACATACAAATCTTTCTTGGCTTGCTGTGGAGAATCATAAGGAACTGGTGCGCTACTCTGACCTAACGTCAGCTAATACTGAGTGAACCCCTTTCCATCCTTTAACACCTGCTGATAAAATCTGATACTGTCATATATAAGGCAGAAGATGTGTCTTGTCTGAGAGGCGATGAGAGCTGAGGTATTCATCAGAAAAGGCTGAGCTCTTGGTCAGACCTCTAACAAGCAAATGCTGATGGGAAAACCTGTGTTCATTACTGGCTCGCTCATTTCTGAAGGACGAAAAGGAACAGTACTTACTGGTGATTTTTAACATTCTCAGGCAGTCACCAAGTGGACTGATCAGAAACATTTTAAGTACCACAAATCCCTGCTTCAAAAAAGGGCACATTTTGCTGATGTTGCCCTCTCTAACACATACTACTGAACTAAAACTATCATGCAATCAAAAACCTACTCCTTAAAATAATATGATGCACACGCTTGCTCTTTTGGTGTGGAAGAAAAGAAATAATAGACGATCATATAGAGTGATGCACAAATGAAAGCTACCTGCATAATATAGGGATAAATTAAATACAAAGTTTAATCTTCCTACTATTTTAATGCCTCTCCTCCAGTATCTCTCAAAATTACCAATATTCCCTCTCCGAAATATCAAGTGTATTAATGATGAAACATCTTTTATAATATTGCTATAGTAGAAGTACAGAGGATGGCACAGGCACTGGCTGTGGAGCTTCCCAGAGCTCCTGCAAAACAAATTTTAATATTAAAAATTTAATCCTTTGAATAAATAACTTTTTATATAGGAAAGATCATGTAATCTGGCAAACAACATGAAAGGAAAAAGGGCAACTTATGTCTTTCTTTAAAAAACAAATTAAAGGATTATACATCCTGAGTCTAATTTGTTTTCTAATGTAAGAAAAAAATTCCATTTGAAAAATGTTGATCACTCAAGGGAAGCCTCTCAAGGACACACCAATTTCAACAAAACTTCCACCAAGAAAGATTTACTTTGGTTTACTGGTCAAAGGCAACTGGAGAGGGGCAAAGAATGGGTGTCTCCTTTTTGAATGGTAAGACTGGCAAACCCAGATGATGAAAGGCTAAGAGGGAAGATTTTCTGTCCAATTTACTAGTCTACATATTGGCCTTTGAGGTTACAGCCAGGCAATATTTTTTTTCACTTGAAATGACCAGTTATCCAATAATATTTAAGTATTTCAACTAAGAGTAATAAAGAAAATGCACTGATGTTGCAGAGTAAACAGATTCCTTTTATGGTAAATAAAAAAGAAGGGCAGAGGAGTCGCGAGATCTGGAGTAGAGAGATTTGCTCTACTTTGCTTATCAATACAATTCAAATAACAAGAGTCTGACAACTTGTCTGTCCTCAAACTAAAAATATAAATAATAATAATATCAATAAAAATGAAGTCAGACACAGTTAAAAAGCGAGGATTGCATGTATGGAGGAAATTAGTGTGCATCATGAACCTAGACAGAAGGTAGAACAGCTGATCTTCTTTTCCAACTAAGAATATGCTACTCTATGCCCTGAAGCACTGAAAATCAAGATTGGAAGAACTCGTTAGCTCTCAGCTTAGTTGTGTTTCCCCTGATCTGATTGCCTTCTTGTCTAACACAGCAGAGAGCTTCCAGCTATTGCCAGCCTTAAGTGCTGTTCATGAACTCTTCTTTCCCTTCCCTCCAAGACTTCTCTCTCACACATGCTTTCTCACTCTGATAAGCTAAAGCCTAGGAGTGGCGCTATAAAAAGCTCTGTGAGTTTTGTTCCTGTCTCCCAGCACCCTGCACCTCCCCAACACATTTGCCAAAGTTAATCACAGTGTTGAGCAAGCAAAAGTAGTTTATTCTTCAACAAGACCACACAGGATCTTACACAATCAAACCCTCACTTCTCAGACTAAAATTAAGATGCAAACAGTACAGTAAGAATGCACTTTTCAAGAGCAGGTCATAGAAAAATCTGTCCATCTAAATATTGTGGGAACCTAAATAAGGTTCCCACAATAACCTTTGGGGTTTACAATACTGAATACTTATTCAGCTTTATTTTCAGATTTGCTTGACTGAGGTTCTGTTACCCTCCCAATCAAAGTGCTAGACTGAATTTATGTTCTTGATGCTCTAAAAACAGAAGGTAAGTTCTGTAAAATAAAAGGTGACATATTCAAGATTTTTACCTGAAACTATATATTGGGATTGAGAAATATGTCTGTGTATACTGTTTTTTCTTTTATTTTTTTTCTAGTATATATTTAGTAACAAAATAGCCTTAATGTCTGTCCCATCCATGCTTCGTCCTTGCTATTTTAAAGCAGAAATAGGTAGTGAACTTGAAAAAACACAGCAGAACAACATTTACTCGGATAACACCTTTCTCCTAAGGTAATTTACATTAACTCTAAATGGCTAAGTACCTTACGTCAGTCTCCTGAAGAGCTTTGCTGCCATCTCTTGGTGTTGAAAATACACTTCAGCTGTTTAAGAGCTTTGGAAAGCTAATGTTCTATTTAAAACCAACTTTCCTGCGTTTATGTATCGTTCAAGGCTATAACTCTCCTCCCCTTTCTCGTTGTGGCTAAGTACATAAGTAATTTGGATAGAATCATTTGTACAATACAGCAACAATGAAAGTGTCACAACATCTAACACTCGCATGAAGATTGTCTCGCTCAGCTTGTCTACATTTACATGCGTACAGTCAAGGCATATTTTTTTCTTATAGATGTGATCATGTCCAGATACATTCAGTACTAAGGTGTAATGAAAAGGTCATTGTGAAACAGGTGAATAATAACAGCAATCAGTCAAACAAATATATGCACATAAGAACAAGCATTTAATAAAAATGAGGCATCAACATAAGTTATTTCAGCAGTTGCTAACCACTCACCAAAGAAAATATGCAGCCAGGGAGCTGCTATCTAATTTACCTTTTCATGATAACCCTGCAGTGCTTGTGCATCCATCAATACTTATAAATTCTGCAAATTTCAGTAAATTCAGTTAATTCCTGATACTGGCTGCCATATTCTTCATGCTAACAATTATCTGATGGATAAAGATTCAGTGAGTTATTTGAAAATAGTAACTGCTTCAAAAAAAAAAAAAAAAAAGGAAATTAAGGTTGTTATTTCTTTTATTGGTAGAGCAACCCATTTGCCATGTCTTGCCTTGGTCTGTTTTGGTGGTTTTTTTTTTTTAAATCAGACCAGATGCACTTGGAGGGAGCAAGACCAGCAGCTGGCAGCAGGGATCCCAGAATACTTAGGAAACATGGAAGCTACGTGCTCAGTTCTTTTCTTTCCTAAAACCAATATGTTCTTAAAATCTTAAAACAAAATAAACATTATGCATTATACCTGAGCAACTAAGATGCCTGATTACTTGCAGCCACCTTTGCTAAAGAAAACACTGGAAAATATTTCCAACTTAATAGATATTTGTTTTGACTTTCGTAATGTCATTTAGAATTTGAATTCCAAACTTGACTTTACAAGGCTGTGTCATTCTATTTAAGCTATGTTTCCAATAGGAGCAAAATTTTTACCTGTATTTTCTTTTCTTACTTGTGACATGCAGTGCAAGAAGTAAATGCTGGATACACTGGAGGCTCCAGTGCTTTTTAGCTGGTGGCAATCGTCCTCCACTAACTCACCACTGTCTAAACCACTGTACTTCAATTGTAGAATGTTCTGGTCCCAGTCTGCCATGGTTAGCCTAAAAAATGGTAACTCTGAAGATTTTACTTGGGGATGAAGTTCTGGTGGGGATGAACTTCACTACCCCCCACCCAATGGGTTCATCTGCTCTTCTCCTCTTAGCTCTGACCAGTATCTACTCTCTTCTCCCTCTGTACAAAGATTCTAAAAGCAGTAGTGAAAGTTTGAAAACAAAAACCAACCTGTCTCTTTCCCACAAGTGTTGAGTGATACCTGCATGCATAAACTGAACGTGAACTGAAATCTCAGAATGGAAGGTTCAGCTTTGAAAAGCCGAGCGATCAGCACAGCTCAACAAGGGATGGAGGGGAAGCCTGGAAGGAAAGAAGGTGGTGAAGCCAGTATCAAAACAAGAAACACTATAAAATGCATTCCAGGATCCCCATGTAAGAAGATAATATTTATTTGTTTCTGCTCTCCTTACAGCTGATAACTAATGTTGTACATCAGGCATACACATTATTTCACTGATGTAGACCTGCTCAGCTGCTGTGTGCCCAACTGGTTTTAAAAAGATCATGCAAGTCTGGATATAACCACTTGAAGAAAGAGGAACATGCAATCAGACACACAAAATGTAAGCGTGTTTAATGAGATTTTGGTAGCGTATTTTCTCAACCTTGGGAGGCAAAGGTTCTTTAAAGCCATTTTTCACCCTTTGAATGTACACACTGCAAGTTATTATTGCAAAGCAAGACAGGGGAATCTTATTTGATACACTTCATTGTACTTTATATTAAAATTCAGGAATTCTAAGCCTTTTTAATGCATAGAAATGTGAAAGAATTTACATCTTCTACTCAGTAATCAGCCATGTTATTGTCTGTTACCCTTAGCTGAATCTGATGTCAGAAGCAATACCCTTATCAATAAATCATTGGGGATGAAACCAGCAGTTTTTGCTCATGTAAAACTACCAGTGACTCCAATGTCTAGAAATTGCTGCACAAGAAATATGCAAAGCTACACAATTTTCTAAGACCTTTGCCAAAATTATGCCCAAGAAGCATACTTACTTCTTTTTTAATATACATGATAAAAATCTCACTATTTTTAAACACAGTTAAGATATTAAATCCTTTGTTATCAACATTAAAGGGATCTTTTCTTAAATAAAATTGATCTCTTCATACTGACTTTCTAATCCTATTTAAGTACTTTCTTCAGTGAGCTTTCTATTCTTAGACTTTCATGAGATAATAATTGATACCACCACAGCATTTGGCACAGTATAGCATCATTTCCCCAAAAATCCTCATCTTGGAAGAAGGAAAGAACTGGCTTAATTTACAGCAGATTGGAACTGAAAGATACAGCTATAGCAGCACCTAAGAAATATGAAAAATTACTTTTCATTTTGTGTCTCATTCTAGAAAATGCTATTAGTTGTCCATTATTTATACTATTTAGGAGTTTTTTTAGACAAGTATTTTCCTGCAGTTAAAAAATGGCAAATCCTGTCCACAGGAACAAGAAAGAGGCATGTAACACACAGAATTCACCAAAATAAGAAGAGCTTAGAAGGCCAGGACACATATTCCAACCCATGGAAGAAGAAAGGATGGTCACTGTTACTGATGTAGGCGTGCTTCTTTTTTAGTCAGGTCAAGGGATGTTTTATTTCCAAAAAAGCTTTTAAAAGAACAGATCAAATGGACATATTTTCAAAGCAATGTATGTGGAGGATTAAGGGAGACCATGGAGCTTTGAAAATGTTCCTAACTCACAGATTCTATTTCTGATACAATGATTTTATTTTCTTCTTTTTCATGTCTGAGCCTTCTTTCTCCCTGTTGTTCCAACCCCTTCTTTATCTGGATTCTCTTGCTGTACATTTTTCTTCCCTACTCCAATTTGGAGTTACTCATGTCCCTGTTGCCTCTTTTCTCTCTGTTTAATCTACCCACTGGCAGCCATGCCGTACTTCTTAAATTGTCTCTGTTGTTCAGCATTTAAAAGCACTTCCAAATTCATGTTTCATATGAGGGGGGTCCAGTAGCTGGAGCCAAAATGAAATTCCCCTGAGAAGGTCAGATATTTCAAAACTACTTTATCTCTAGTGACTTCCATATACTCTGCATGGTGGCTTCAGCTGGCTGGCACAGTGCAAGTTGTTAGCACTGAACACCATTGCAACAAAGGAGTACAACAGAGATCTTTTTTTTTTTTCCCTACTGTGGTAAAAAGAATACATCTCAATTGTATTTTGGAAACTTCATAAAGCAAGTAGCAAAATTCCCACTACTCATAATCTTTCAGGTCAGTTGGCTGCCTGGCAAGGACCAGGCTTTTGGTTTAAGTTTCTGTTGTTACCTATACATCTCACATGGAATGTTGATGCAAGCTACTTTTTAAACTTTAAAAAGGTATTTCTAGAGTTAATTATCATGCTCAAGTGGCCAAAAACAAAGGCATCAGAATTAGAATCGCAGTAAAGCTTTGTATGTGTAAATATGTTAGGCCATGAGGTTGCTTCAAAACTGCATGACAGAATGGCAAGGCATCCAGCAGACTAGACTGTGACCTCTCAGTTCAGAAAGTTGCTTCTCTTCCTGAGCATTTTGGGAGAGACAGTGACTCCCTCTGCACTTCAAAAAATTACATTTCCTCACAGCAGAAACCAAGGTGAAAGGATGAACGAGCTGGAGCAGAGAGAATTTAAATCAAGCACCAACTTCTATTTCAAAAGGGTTTTAAATCAAAATAGTTTCAGTGCAAAATGGTGCTTTGCATAAACCTTTGGTGAACATCCAATCTGAATATTTCAGTATGTTGCCTACCCATAAAGAAATGGGTAAATTGAAGCTTTCACAGGAGTTTTAATTCAAATATTTCATACCACATTTTCTAAAGGCTAGACTGCTCAGCAAGGTTAGTCAATGCACTTTTTCCTCTTCCTGCAATAGGTAAAGTACATTATGGTTAAGCTATGCAATTAATGTGTTATTGTAATCACAAGTTACCTCAAAAGCAGGGGTTCTTAAAGCTCTTCAATTTATTTTGCACTCAAAAGAGTGGTTGGACTATTTCGCCTCACTGAACGCAAACACACTTGACACTTATCACCGGGGGCTTGCTCAAAGCCTGGTGGGTGGAGAGAGGGGGATTGCCTACTGTGATCTATCATGCTGTAATTAAGTGCTCATGCTCCATCCACGGGGGTTTTAACCTACCATACCAATGCTTTCTGTTTTGAAGCTCTGGACAACATGTCAGAGCACTGCTTTGTCAGCATCTCAGCTGAAAGGATCATATTTTAATTGCTAAAAACAATCTCTGAGCTGCTCAGTCCTTTACCTTTCTTCTAAAAGGCTATGACTAAACAAAAGTATCATTTTTATTCTAGTCTGAGCATGTCCACTGACAGTTTCAGATTCTTCCACCTTCTCCACTAAGATCTTCTGTTCCCTTCACAGAAAAGGTGGAACCTGCACCAGATGTACACTTTTTAATTTCCACTGTTCCTCTGAATGCACTAGGAATACACAGTTTTATACAGTATTTTGATACAGAAACACTTCTGAAGCATCCTACGACTGGCAAGGCCCCGGACTGAGAACGTGGAACAGTTTCTGAGGAAACCACTGATCTCTTCCAATTAATATTCAGCAACAATTCTTTTTGGAATAACGCCAAACACCCAAACAGATAAGTTTTATCCATCTGTAGACAGCATGACCACAGCATAAATCTGTTTATTTGTGTGACTCTAGATCCCTCTTTTTTAAAAAAAATTGATTTATTTTTTTACTTAGTCCTTCCTTTCTTGCCTTCCTTTACCTTAAAATGGTGCTGTGTTATATCATCAGCGTGATGGCATGTAAGAACACACACTGTAGCTTAGAACTTCCAGAAATTTAGGTTCCTTTAAAAGGAGTGAGGAATCAGGCTTCATAAAATAAAAAATTCAAGTCTTATTATAGGTCTAATTTGATCTGCAAATCACATTTTAATTTCTATGTATTTAAAAATTTTTACATATTTAGACCATGTATATTTTCCCAATTATGATGCATCAGTCTGATACAGAGAGACAAGAAAAAACATTAGGTGACATCTAGATTAAAGTTGTGTAAATAATTCATTCTTAAAATTGGTGCTTGATCAACTCAAAAGCATCATTTGATCTTCTCAGGGAACTGAACAACAGAAAAGTAATTTCAACATTAAATTAGCTTAAATATTTTTGAAGTTGTAATCTTTTCAAAGAAAACTTCACAGAAAAAATAATGTCATGTATCATCTCAAATACCTCAGCATATTTAAACTTTCAAGACCGAGGAACAAAGAATTATTTTGCATATGAACTTGAAAAGCAAATGCTTGTTTAAATCAAAAGCATTTTTTTACAGAATTATTCACTAAAATAAATATTACTTGGTTCCAGTAGGGAAATTTCATAACTCAGGATCTGTTTACAAATATACAGACAAAAATTTCAGAATTGAAAAGCCATGGGATATGAAGAGGAATTAAAATAAAAACAAAGAGCTACTGCATGAGATCAGAACTATTCCTATGCCATCAGTTATGTTTTTCAGGCATTTCTTTTTACATTTAAGTCATATATATAATAATTGAGGGAAATTATAGACAAATACTTGACGGCAGATTAAATACAGAGAGTTCATTCAATATATCTCCACAAATAAAAAACATTTGTCTAATTTCCAGACCACAATTATGTATTCCTATAGCTATATCCAAAAGGCATTAACTATAATAGAAACATTTATAAATAAGTTCTGAAACTCATTGCATTTACAGGAATATTTTCCAAAATACACTTTCAGAATCCTGTCAACATGAAGATATATAATAATAAACCTTAAGTAATTAGTATTTAGCTTTAAATATTGTATTTTACAGTACAGCAGGTATGCAGTATATTAAAGCAGGTCCTCTAAATTAAGCATGTTTTAATACAGTCAAAGTTATATATCTAAGTTAAAAAATGCTGACTGTTCTGTAGCAAAGAGATTCATGTACAACTAAGGAGTGGAAAGGTCCTTTTATCTCTAAATACACTGTCACTTGGGCCAATGCTGGAATACAACTTTTCCTGATACTTTCAAAAGTGTAATAAAAAATCAAAGTGGGTGTTAAAAAGAAGGGACAAGGAGCATCAAAAAATATTCAAGGATTTAACAAAACATCTTAAACTGAGAGAGTGTTTAGCTTATCAAAAAAGAAGCCTGAGCACTAACTTGATTAGAGTATGTAAGAACATTCATGGGTAGAAAGCATTGGGTAATAAAGTGTTCAGATGTAGCAGAGAAAGACCCAGCATTTAAAAAAAGCCTCGACATTAAATCCAGACAAATTCAAATTAAGAATACATCATAAATATTTAACAGTGATGGTGATTAGCCACTGGTACTACTGAAGCCATTGCCCTTTTCTCAGTAGTTTGAAAAGTTTAAACCTGGGCTTAAACCTGGTTCCATTTAGAAAATATGCTTCCATCAGACAAATCACTGGTCTCCAAGTGAAGATATCTGAGTGAAACCTATGAAATACGAGGGGACAAACTGAACTTGCTTGCCTTAAGATAAGAAAACATACCGGTGTTCCTCCTAAGAGCTCCATACAGATGTTAATACACCTTTCTCAACAGCCTCTAATGGAACATGTTCATTTCAAACATTCCATTTCATTGTCAAAATAAAGTTCACTTTTTTAATCCTGCTGGAGAACTCTATGAAACCCTTCTGTGCACTCGCCAGAACAACGTACATGGGCAGTTGTACCTAAAACCTAATCCCATTTGTTCAAACATTAAATAGACATATCTTACACAACAAGTCAACCCAAGAGTTCATACAAGCACAAAGGTAGGCTCACCTTTATAAAATTCACTTGAAATCACATGGGGTTAGGCAACAAAGGGGAGGGGGGGAAATGAACATAGAAAAGGGCAGTGTTTGCCCCCTCAGCATTTCCACATTTTGCAATTAATAACACTGCTCGAAAGAACGTTTTCAGAATGAAAGTCAATGAGATCAAAAACCAGAACATAAATCATGAGAGATACTTTTACTGGACTGTAAGTCCTTTTTATACCATTAAACTGATGTGAGCAGAGCCAATTAACATCACTTTCCCTCTTTGCATTCCACATGGTCTATCAAAGCACCAGGAGCAGCCAAGGGAGTCATGAGGGTGTGCACATGTCTGTGAAGTCACACCCAAAAACTCCCCTTCATTTTTACTGTTGAGCACAACATTATATGACACGAAATGCTCTGCTGGTCAATGTAGGTCAACTGCCCAAGTTGTGTTGTGTCCAATTTTTTTGCCCACCCCAGAGTGCTCATTGAGGGGGGTGGCAGAGCAAGAGAAGGAGAAAACTTTGCTGCTCTGCAATTACTGATCAGCAACAGCCAGAACACTGGTTTAGTCACAAATCTGAAACACAGCATCATATGGGACTGCTCTGAAGAAAATGAACTCCATCTCTGACAGGTGCATTTAGTCTTCAGCAGGCAAGAGCTGGAAATCACCACTCCAGCTCCTAAGAGCTCACCAAGAGACACAGCTGAACTCAACTGAGCACAAGAAATAAGTCAGAACAGAAATAAAGGTTATAAAAAAAATAATAACAGGAATTAGTTATGTATTCAGTAGAAAATTTTTTTCTTGACCTTCCGAATAACAAATCAGTCACTCTTGTTCTGCAATAGCTTTGATTTGGAAAAAAGTGCAGAAGGGGAGATGAAAGTAACTGAAATTCCATACATTTTTCATCTTTGTTATCTACACACAGCCAGTCTATCAGCAACTCCTGATTTTGTCCCACATGAAATAGACCATGAATTTTACTTTGCCTCAAACTCCTGCAACCACATTTGGCAGGTTTTACTACAAATCTGTATGGCCAAAATATGTTACTGCAGTTCATCAGATCTGTGACCATCAAAATTATTTGCCCATAAATAAGAATAAAGACTCCCTAGACAAGATAGGAACATCATTCTTGCCTGTTCTATGTTTCTTTTGCAGACTGAGAAGGGACTTCACTTCTCCTCTAGCTGTCAATCTGGTTCCCTTCACAAGCATTAAAATTCACTTTAAAGACTGAATTATAAGGATTGCTGACCCTTCCACACTGATAAAAATAAATAAAAGTCAGTCAGACACCAGTTTAGTCACACAGGTACAGTAAACTTATTTCTAACCAGACTGTACAGATTTATTCCTTAAGCTAATCAGAATTCAAACAGAACAGAAATCAAATGTCACCCTGCCACACTAACATCCATCAACCACAATGATTACGTCTACATCAATCATTTGATATAATAGCAGTAAAGTCATTATAACAGAACATTGTCAAAAGATCTGGAATTGGTCTTCTATTTAGTATTCCATCATATCACAGCTACAAGATTATTTCAAAGGCAGAAGTGTCTGCTTTGAAAATATAAGACAGTTTGCTTTAGCGTTTTCCTGGCAGCAGACTGTTACTCAATGACAACATTCTCTATGAAGAAGTAACATTACTGATTTGAGCTTTATAAAAGGGGAGGACATTGGATTTTCTGTTCCATCAGTTTTTAAGGCAGAACTAAAAATTAAACAACTGCATTACTTTTATGTATACAACCTGCAACTTATCTGAAAGCAACCCCATCTTTAGACAGAAGTGTTGGTTATATCAGATAGTTCAGTAACGTCATTCCTTTACTTTGGAAGTCCCATTGGCTTTGTCTCCTCCTGTGTCTAATTTTGCCTGAAATGCCTCCCTACTGCATTCCCAAGCAATGGTGTTCTAAAAAGGGTAGTGCTACCTGAAGGTTGCATATATGAAAATAACACATGCTGGTAATTCAAAATGTGGAGTTCACCTCCTGCATGGGACCATGCCTTTTCATTTCCAGACTGGACCAGTGTCTGATGTCTGATTGTGCTTCACAGTGCTAAAAGACAGTCAAAAATTCAGCATACACACTGCATCCATTACACTCCATACTGCAGACAGCCGGTGAGAAGCCAAGACCATACTACAGGAAGAGTACAAACACAGAAAGTGCTCCCTTTCTGGACATCATATATGTCACTTCTGCTTCAATCAAAGGAAGATCTTACTCAGAGTGACCTTTCTGTGCATTGATCACTGCAGTGAACATTAAATCCCTTAAGCACAGCTAAAATGATGCTTCCTTTCCATAGAGGTATTCCATGAAAAATTATAAAGGACTGAAAAACAGTCCTTTAGATCCACCTCTATGAGGAATGAAGACCACGGAGACCTTATTCCACCTGGCTTGGAAAGCAGAATTATAAAGAAAACCATTTAAGGTTAAGACAAAACTAACAGTGCAAATCAGATGTGCAGAATGTGACTTTATCAGTCTAATGAAGTTTTTTTTGCAAGTAGACCTGCAAGCAGCAATAGTTCATAAAATCAATTAATACACTTACAAGAGATTTTGAAGGAACTTATCACTGGCTTCCTCACAGGCTATTTGTACCTTGACCCTCACTGGTCATTGCTCATTTATTCATGACAAGAGTCATTCATGACTGAATCACTCAAGAAAACAGGATCCAATATCAGTATGTAAACTTCAAGGAGGTGCAGAACAGCCTTCATTAATAAGTTAGATTTGTTATTGTCTTCAAGAAGCTGTATGTCCAGTTACATCTTCTGCTGCTTTTACTTCTAGACAGATATCTCTGTCTCATCAAGAACTTGATCTGGATGCCAGTTCATCCACAGAACCACTTTTTGAGTAACTACAATACAGCAACAAACTTGTCTGCAACACTTTTTCTAAGAAATAATTACTTAGATCACACTTACAGATCATGGTTTTGTAAATAAATAAAAAATACATAAATATATTCTTTCAGACAAGGTACTTTAAAAGGATACTAGTCGCATTTACTATGTGCATGTTTAGCTGGCTTATAAATAAATGACAATTCCTTTAGTGTAAGTTCATATTTGCAGTAAGTACATTGCATTACTCTCTTGGGAATAATAATAATAATAAAAAAATCCATCACAGAAAACCCCCCACTAATTTAAAATGCAAATAAAACATTTTTTGCTACAGGCTATGATACTACTAAATAATTGATCATAATTTCCAAATTTATCAAATCACATTTTAATAGCTGTGCTTGCATTATTGAACAAAGTAAATCTTTGCAAATTCTTTTAACATATTTATTATGACAGTCATATTTTACATGTAAACAGCAATGGTAGTCTTCTCTATAATTCCAGGGAATTACCAAGATTTAAATGGCAACCACTGCATATTTACTTGGCATTTCAGTGAACATTAAGCTTTATAGTTCTGAGGAAAAAATTGACTTTGGCTTTACTTCAGTCAATATTTATTTCTCTGTTCAATAAACATTGATGTTTGCCTCAAGAGAAGTCAATATCCTGTTAATGTACATTACTTGAATAACATTTGGGAATTACTAAACAAATGACTCAAATTCAGAGGATCAAAGATAGTGGGACCAAGAAAGACTTACAAGGTGTTTGTTTAAACCTGCAGTCTTAGCAGAACTATCAGTACATGACGTGAAACAGCCCTATGAACAATCCCTCCTTTAATCTTCAGCATGCTGGTATTACAGTCAAAACCATCTTTGGTACAGTTTGCTTCAAAAATGTTTAGTTGCAAGTAGTTTATCCCCTTTCTGCCCTTCTTCAATGCTTCCTGAGCCAGCTTGTCCTTGAAACATGTTTTGCTTCAAAGATCATGCAGATTGTAAACCCATATGCTTTCCTCATTTAACTTGGTTTTCCCAGTTTGTCATCCATGTTTTATAGTGGAATCTTCAAAAGTTCTTAAGGGAACCCTGTTTACAGTACTCAGGATTTTTACTGGAAGTTCATGCTACCAGACTTTCTAGGTAGGGCTATTTTTCCATATGGCTACAATCAATATTTGCTACTCACATGAGGTAACAGAGCCAAGAGAATCATCAAATTTTAGGTGGAAAAGAGTAAAAATATTTGCAACTTGTCTCAGATCTTGACAAAACTGTCCTTTAATGGACAACATGAATAGTTGAATGTATGAAATTTTGTCATCATATTAAATATTAAAAGGCTGACTGCAACGATAAATCTTAGCAACTTGTCATAAAGGAAATGATGCAAACAAGCCTATATAACAAGTTGTGATCAAACTTTAGAGGCAACTTTCCAGTGTTTGTACCGGTCTTTCTTCCTGCTTGAGGACATCAGCCACAGTTGCATGGCAGATGACTAAATCAGTAGAGAGAAAAATCTATCATTATCATATGGCATCAAGTTAGCAATGAAAGGCCATTTGTAATGGAAAGCTCTGAATATCTCCAAAGAATCTTACAAAGCTCAGGCTATCACTTTTTGTGAGTGCACTCACAACTTCATATGCAACATGATCATCTGCTAGTGAAAAAGTGGGACCTTAAAATGAAGACTGAAAAAAAATTTGATGATAAAATTACATAACTCCAGAAATTTTGCAATTTTGGAGTATTCCAGTCCAAGAAGGGGGGAAAAATAGAATTTTTTTTTTCTTCTGTTCATTTAAGTCCACAGAGAAGCATCTTATTTCTGGAGGTCCAAATTTTATGAGAAATAAATACCAGAGGCTTTAGCTACTATATTATACTTGCACATACCATGAATATAAGCTGCAGGAAATACTATTTAAAGGTCATGTTATTAAGAGCAAAATTATCATAAATAGGATCAAAGATTATAATTTCCTTCCGAAAAGCATCTCTGGAAAGGAAACATACGTATGAGTGAGAGGTACAGCCTCGAACAATTAGCTGCCAGCTCCTGTTTGTTAGCTTCCTTGGATGTTTTCAATCAGCCCACGCTTAACAGACTGAGAGATGGGGAAATAGATCATATATTGGGTATCAAAACAGTTCAAAGACAGCATTACCACTTTTGAAGAACTTTACAGGAGTCTGAATTTGAATGCTCATCTTGATAGCTGTAACAAGTTTTTACCACTCCAGAGAAAAAAAAAAGAATCATTTTTCTGAAGGTTTAGAGGTTTAGTGCTTTCAGCATTCTCAGAGAAAAAGTAAGGACCAGCTGGCGGCAATAGCATGGTGTATATAGTCTCATAAGGCAATTTTTAGTAGGTTTGGATCTTGAAGAGAGACACAGCTGTCATTGTATTCTTGTGTTCAGTCCTCTTGCAAGTAAATTTAGCAAAAAGGACAGGATTTGAAGGAATAGATGTCTCAGAGATATAGGTGAACTCCAGATAAAAGTAAGTGCATCACTGGTAAGGGATGGAGCAGTGAGACAAAGATGGCAGCAGCACTGTCTGTGCTGTTTTGGTTCTTAGTACAGCTATTGTCAGATTCTCAGAGCTGTCAATCCAGAAGTACTAAACCTTTCACAAGTCAACCCTTAACCTAATCTTTCACCTTTCAACCTTTCTCAAATACTAGATTCACATTAAGTACATTAGGAATGACAATAACCCTCTATTCTAATAACAAGAAACTGCCAATTAAACCCATAATGTATGGACATCTTCCCCTTACTTGCCCTTTTTATGCAAAATAACAATGTTGGAGGTTGCATGCAATACCAACACGTCCATCATTTTAATTATTTCTGGATATTTGTCCATACTGCATTAGATTAAGAGGCCAAAAACTGATTTATTCACTCACTTGTAAATTGCATCTTAATGCATTCACAACTTGTTAACATTCATAAATAAAAGACTTAAATTAGAGTTCTTTCCCAGTAAAAATAGGCTCTTATCTTCAGAAATTATGAAGACACACAGTTAAATGCAATTTTAAAATATTTATTCCATATTTGCATGCATCTGTTCTGCAAGATTTAAAAAATGTTAGTGAAAGCTGTCCAAAACTCCTACAGTGTTGCCTTTTACACTTTCTAAATACCTACCATCCTAGTAGGCTTTTGGTGCTCACTGCAAGTTGATCTCTGTAACATGCTTGTGATTAAAGACAACAACAAAACAACAACAACAACAAAAAAAAAAAAAAAAAGAAAAAAAAACACCAAAAAAAAACCCTTAAAGATACAGATTTAATAATTAGTAATTTTATTTTGCACTGAAGATTTATTTTATGCATATGTCAACATTTTCTACCTCTCTGCCTGAAAAAAAAAAGTGTCATTACAGTACAAAAAAATTTCTGAAGGAAAATAATTTTGACCTTTAAGACAGACAGCTATTGAATTTCTTCTCATTGTGGTTCCATAAATGGAACACTATCAGGTGAAACAAATCTGCTTGAGAAACCTGCAGTAAAAATGCTTAAAACCCAAATAATTTCTCTTATTCTGACCATGTTTAAGCCTCAGGCAAGGACTTAAATATATTTGGCTTAGGTGAAAGGAGATCAATGTCAAGTCCACTGAAACTGTGAAGTTGTATTTTAGCTTTTCATATCTGTCAAATCACAATTCCTTCTCCTTTTGGCTGTCCACTAAATAGCATCTCCATAAAAGGCATGACCCAGACATAGCTGAGTGAAGAGCAATATTTGCAGAAACAGACCAGTGGATTCTTGATTGATTCTTATTCACATTTGCACAAACACATTTCTCATTATATGAAGCAATTTTTCTTATTCCAGACAGCAAGGCCCATGTCTGATATCCCCAAAAAGGAGACAAAATCATCTGCTTCTCAGAATTTGTACTTGTACTTTCAGATTTCCACATTATTTAAAAGCCTAAATACTTTGGTATATGACACAAGACCTGGATCAACATGCTATCCTCAGGTTACACCATGCATGTGTGATAAATCTTTTATAAAAGCATCAGATCCAATCCACTCACTGCTGATCAAATATTAGACAAAATGTTTTAATTACAAAAATATAACAAGTAATATGATACATACATCAATTAACTTACAAACTAGCTGATCTGCTACGGAAGTGTGAAATTTGGAACTAGCTTAAAAGAAGGCTGGCAGTCACCAAACAACTCAAAAATTTTTCAATAGTTTTATTTATGCTCTTCACTTTAAAATACTGTGGCTACTCTCCAGTTGCCTAAGGGCTGATGCTCTCATACAGCACCCTTATACTATCTGAACCCCTGACCTGAAGGAATAAAGGGAAGGAATCAAAGTCACAACACTGAATATTGTTATAGTCACATGTGGGGTCTCTGCTCATTCCATGGCAAGAACTACACTCTTCACATAAAAATAGCAAGTTGGGAAAACAGATGCCTCAGACTTCCTTAGTTCCTGTCATGGAATGCTGTTTTCATGGCTAAAGATATCTGCACCTCAGATTATCGAGGTCAGGCATCCAGCGTTCAAATTAGGTTTCACTTGTTAATGTATCAAAACATTTCTATTTGTGTACACACATGTGCTAGAAATTTCTTAATTCTGAGAGCTTGGCAGAACTCCCTGCTAGGAAGCTGCAGTGGGAAGCTGACACTACACAGCAGGCAAAGAGATTCCTTGGTGCTCTGCTCAGCTAAGTCCTGAGCTCAGGAAGGACCTGAGATTGCTTGTCATATCAGGCAGAGGCAATGTTGAAACTTCAGGTTTTCAAGAAAACTGTTCTGCCCATCACTTGTGTACCTTGCCTAGTGTAAGAGGATGTCAACTTCAATAAAGTATTTTAAATATCAGTCAGATTACATATCCTGAAGGAAAAGGATTATTCTGCCACCTTTATTTCCCTAAGTATCCATGCAACTGATGTTTCCACATAAATGAGGGAAATGATTCTTCAGAAATTACCTAAGCTGCACAGTTGCCATGACTTGCAAAGGATCAAACATCACAGATCTATGGGAGAAGTTCTGGTTTATGGACTACCAGGGCCAGCACTAGAACTAAGATTTCCTGGCTACTAGGAATTTTGATACTGTTTTTAACTCAATTCAAAATACCATATAAGGCTACAAGACACTTTTAGCTACCACTGCCCTCAGGAATGGAAAAAAACCCAACCAACCCTGACTTGGAAAAACTACAAAAATGCCACAATTTGCTGATATGGAAGGGACAACAGCAGGCTATTGGAGACTGGTAAAGAATAATGCTCCTGAAAAGGAAAGGGACAAGCTGAGAAAGAGCACTTTTTCTTTGACTTGCACTCCTTTTTTGTTTTCCTATGGGTAAGTGGTTAATGCAGAGTGTTTATAGCCCATCCCTGTGATTCACTGACCATTCAACTCCCAGGACTGGGCAAGCACCCAGGAGGGGTGTCTTAACCACAAAGCACAGCAAAATTCAATCTAATTGTTTTAGATTTACACATGGTATCCATAAGCCTGGACAGCAGCATTAGACTTACTTTGCCACTTATCAAAATTCAGTTTTGACAGGAAAAGCTCTCTCCCATCTCTATTCATCTGTACTTACTACAACATTATCATTTTCAGGAAAAATTAAGCAGAGAGTAGAAAAAAAAATGCAAAACCAGAAACTACTGAATAACCAGCAGTATAAATAATAATTATGTTGACTACATTTTCTATATCATATAAATAGTGTTATTTCAGTGAAGCACATTCTCCCTACTGAGAATGGAACATTTATAAAAAGCAGTAAGTCAATGAATTATTAGTTTAAGTATACAGAGAAAGATTACTCAAACATTATGTAGGGTTTTTTCCAGTCTTCTTGAATAACACAATATGCAGTATTTTCTGCACTTAACCAGAGATGTGTATTCAATTAAGGCTGTATCCTTCCCATGCTTCCAGCCTTCTGCTTAGTGGTTTAAAAGAGATGCAGTAGCTTTCATTTTCAAGGACCCATACTACCTCTTAGGAGTGAATTCTAAGATAAATACTGGTAATGAGAGTTGCACAAAGGTGTTAGTTGTATCATTAATCTTGTCAAATACCCTGCACCAACAGCCATGAGCAATAAGACAATGAAACAGAAGGCAGAATTAAATACTGGTTACAGCCTTACTTGTGGTAATAGACAGAAGATTCTCAACTGGGAATATGTGGGAGGACAGAGCTAAGAAAAGCTTCCTTTTGGGGTTGGGGGAGGGTTTAAAGTGTGATAATATTTAGCTAGCTGATGGTATCAAAAACATTTTTTTAAGATAATGTGCACTCATTAAAATAAGGTAAACGTACTATGTGCTCATAATATAATACTCAGAAACCAATCACTCACAAAATGAGAATATTCCAAACATCATAATGTTGCAGTTATCACTTCAGAGCTTTAGTACTTCTATTTTAAGTCCATAAACAGTAACTTACTGAAGTGAATCCACATGGCTGATTGCAAACTACACAGGAGTTTAAAATGGGCAATGATCAGGCCTTTACATGGCCTATTAAAACACACACTTGCTAAGGCCATCTTGGTCACTACTACTTGTCTAGCTTTGAGGAATTAGTAAGAATTATAAGGTAGCTCATTATTAATCAAACTGACTTCTCCCAGTGATTAACACTTTAGTAGAGTGTTTACTTTAGCAAGTATCACAACTGCCTACATTTCATCTGTTAACATGGACATGAGCTGTGTTCAGATTCAAATCAGAATTATTTTATCAAGTGTTCTTTCATATTTCATTACAGGATGCTATTTATTTCTCCCTGGTGTTTTATATTTTTCTTTATGGCCATTGCCTTACCAAGCAAATCAGTAATACCCAGCTCCCACCTCTCTTCAGAGTGCTTGGTGCAGTGGTATAATGCTTGCCTGATCCATGCTACTGTCCTCAAACTCCCTGACGTGACAAAAATAAAATTTTGGTATTGTTAATAAAAAATGGTTAGTAAATCAGGTGAATAAAAGGGCTCACTGATGAAATAAGCTGATTGGATCATTCCACTAAACATTCCAGTTACAGAAATACAAAATATGTGTTCATCCTTCAGTGTTGAGCAAATAATTGACAGTTATTCCATTCTGACAAGCAATGTATGCACAAACTATACTCTTTTTAGTAATCAGATAAATTTCCTTAACAGTTATGACACTGCACAGAAGGTACCATTCTTCAGCGCCTATTCATGACCATGTTTCAAGCAAGACCTGAAGGAAATGATGCCTGCTTACGGTGGAATATTAAACAGTCCATTCTACTTTGAAACTGGGTTTGATCATCTGACATAAATATTATGCATCTTTTCAGCTGAATGTTGATTTGAAGATCCAATTTACCCAATAAACCAAAACAAAATCTGATCCCTACCTCTTACTTCAGTTCCATCTACTCACTAATAGAAGATTTACAGTTTCTCTTTTGTGCCCATCTAATCACTGTTAATAAAAGCACTGTGTTCCAATATGGGGAAATTCTAATATGATGGTGTACAAAGACTACAGTCATATATCCCTACACTGGTCTGAGCTCTGGGAATTTTAAGGGTAGCAGGGTTGGGTTATTTAGGCAATACCTTATTAATTTTCCCCTCTCTAAGACAATTTACTTGTCTTTAAAAGTGTGCTAGAACTTAATGCAAGCATTCAAAAATCCATGGTTGCCACATACCAGTACGAAAGAAACTCTTCTGTTTCAGTATAAACACATGCTACAATGTTTTAGAACCAACAACAGTAAATACTGGTGTCTGAGGTTGTCTGCTCCACGTAAGAGTCTCCCTCCACTGCTGACAAACACATTGATGTTGAAAAACATTTTCCTCCTGCTATAGCAGCAGCCTTATTTGTATGAAAACATACCCATAAGTATGATTTCCTGTTTCAAGTCGGGGTTTTATTTCAATTTATTTCCATTCAGGATACTATATTTTCCTACATATCTGAAGTTGCTCGCTGCATTGTGAATTTCTTTTAAGTAAACTGAAAGGATGGGAAATTTGCTATGATGCCACTAGAGTATCATATATAGTGACACTTGCAGTGTTTGACTGTATTGGCCCTTTCAGCACAGAATCAAGTAGAAAGCCTTATTTCACCAATTTTTGGATGCTATTACACTTTGAAAACACAAAAACCATTGCCTGATGATTTGTTCAACTCAAAACACTCAAGAGAACTGCATTCAGAAATACAGCATTGTGTCAGTATCTTATAAAGTCGTTGTAGCTGTATAGAAGTAAAGTATTTACTTAGCTACTTGAAATCAAGTTTCCTTTGCAGTACAGATGAACACTAAATGTCTGGATATTAATCAAAACCTGAAAAATAGTTTCCTGACAGACTCACCAGTCAAAATCTATGATTATTGTCGAGGAATCTAATGAAAAGAGAGAGGGGGAGAGACAACACTTGAAAAACATACATTTGTGTATCAAAATGCTGCATAAAAACAAAGGTCAGATTCATTCTTGGAGATAATATTTCTACATGATTTCAACGTGTGGATTTCTCTACTACTACACACAGCATTCACCTCTTCACCTGCCTTTCTTTTGTCAGAACTACTCTTCTATTCATGGGGAATATTTAATAAAGTAGCAAACAGAAGAAGATAAATAACCAACCAACATACTCTTGCACACTGTTGCATCCTATTACTTAAATATTTTTTTTACAGTAATAAAAAGTACAGTACAAAAAGTACAGTACTTTGGGCCACTTCCTTTTCAGCTTCATTTTTAATAAAATGTAAGTATTTGTCTATTGAGTAGTTTTATTAATAGTCTCTCTGGAAGCACATATGAGTTGTTAATAAAACCTGGTTACACATTTTAAAACAAAAATAGCATCATGTTGCTCTCACCTACTGCTTTCAGGAAAACCATAATTAAAACTATGGGGAAATAAATGCCTTCTCATGCTATTTTTAGTCTTGACTTGCAGTTTTTGATTATCTAGTATTGACCTAAATTAACCTAAACCCAGAATGCAGTTGACCAAAATTTGTGGAGCTTTTCTTTTCTGAGATTCCCTGTAATAACAAATTCTATAGATATTTTTTTTGTGTAGTGATGCATATAAAAATGTGTGTTTCATACTACAATATCCACGACATGCAGTACACATAGACAGGACCTCAGATTTATGCCTTTCCTTGTTTTTCACTTCTTCACCACACTGTTCGTTTTTCTCTCCTAGCCTTGGACTCTTCTTTCCAAACCAGTATGTAAGAACTCCATTATGCAGATGCAGTTATCTTAACTGATAGAAAAATTACTGAAGCATAAAGGTGGACCCTGCAGAGACTGCAGTGATGTGGGACTCCTTCATCTTTCTTGCAACTACACATGCACATTGCCTTGTCCCTGCTGTGACAAAGTCTGCTTCCACATGGTAAAGTCAGGTTTCATGCTGTTAAGAACAGTTAGGAAGGCAGGCTACTGAAGCTGCTCCACAGGAGAACCAGCAAGGATATTTTCATAGAAGCCAGCCACTCTCAGAACTGTTAATTTCATTTTGAACAAATTGATCCTCTTCTGTCTTTTCAAATGGCAAAGAGCAAAACTAAAACAAATAAATAATGGCATAGTAGAAATGCTACCTTCTGTTCTGCAACTTCACCCTTCTTTGGCAGAGACAAAATTAAGCAGAACCATCATCTTCCAATCCCTCTTCTTTATCCATTACTGTTACTATTGATGGTATTTATTCCATGATAAAGACCAGGTTTTGGACTTAGTTTTTCACATTGAAGATAAGACATATTACCTAAGTTGTCAAAAGAAAGATGGAAGATGTGGCAGCTGAGAAGGGGACAGCTGAGACTTGCAGGATCTAGAGGACACATTGAAGCTGGTAGTTATCTCATGTACCCAAGAGAGAGTTAAATCACTTGTCCTTCACGGAGGCATACATTTACACTTATGAACAGCAGAAATTTAGGAGACTAATTTGTGAAGACTGCATTTTTAAAGTAACTAGCCAACCACCACATCCCAGCACGAATCCTTTCCACATTACCATCAGGGTGAAAAACAACAGCTTCAAGGGTTTGCAGAAGTGGTCAAAGTTTATCTCAGTATCATGTTTCTTATTAGACTACAACAAAGCTGCTCTTACCAGTATCAGAGAAATCATTTTTATATTAATACACTGCTTCCACACTGCATCAAAATTTATTATTCACATGAACTTTTCTTATCTAGAGAAAACCTTTGTATCACTCAGAATTAGATAAATGGAAACCCTTGTCATGAACAAAGCACCAAACAATTCCCGAGTAGAATGGAACAGAGCAAATGTCAGCATAACTGTGAAATGAACTAGACGTTTTCTTCCTAAGCAGAACATATGACACATTATTTGAAGGATTCCACAGAGAAGTAAGCAGGCCTTTGACCTCTGAGTTCTTTAAAAAAACTTACATTTATTATTCAGCAAACACATTTTGTCAAAAAAAAAACATTTGCTTTAGGAGGACAAGGGTAGAACCAAAAAGAAAAAAATGGAGAAGAGAACACTTGATTCTAGAATACATTGTCCATGTTAATTTTTTCCACTTGTTTACAGAGTACTCACAGACATTACATGACTGAACTGGACAGTACAGCGTCTCAATAAGGCAGGCTCTGAGACCATGTAGAAAACAAAAAACACAGCTTGCAACTTGATCATAGTGCAAAAGCACTACATAAATATTGCCTGTGACAGGACAGGACTGCATTCTGTGACCCAGAAGATCAATGCTACTGCTTCGGGTTTGGAACAAGCACTATCCATGCAAAACACTCTACTGTATGGATGCATTTTATTATTAGAATTTGACCTACTCAGACATTTGGAGAGTAAAATGTGGGCAAATATTTTCAATCCATGTACTCAAAAGCAATAATACATAATAAACCTTATTTACAGTGAAAAATAGTAAACTTTTACTATCAGCCTGGTCTTTTCTACTTTGATAAAAGAGACTATTTTGTTAATGACAAAGGGTTACAGAGACTTGAAATTCTTCACTGTAGGAATTAAGACTAAACAGGTCACCTAGATAGTTTATGTTAAAACAAAACCAGGTTCTTTTAAATAAAACCAACATCAATTAAATACTGTTTTATCTTTGTTCAGCAAATACTTTACCTTTTGATTCAGACTAAGAATCTTCTAAAAATATGGTTTTATTCTCAGAGAGAAAAGAAGCACTTAGAAGCACTGTATCTGGCCCTCCACATCCAATTTGCTCTCATATTCCATACTGATATATTACTAGATACACATATTTAAAATACCTAATTTAAGAAAATCAGGACCAGAGCAACTTAGACTATAATTATAATACTCTGTCTGAACATTTTTTAACAAAACTATTTAAAAAGAAATTAATGTGCATGGTGAATTTCAAATACTAAAACATTATGCACAACTATCTCTTCCAACTATCCATATCCTTTTCTTTACCACTGTCAATGTTTTTAATGTTCATTATAAAATCATCTTTAGAGTCACTGAAAAACAATCCAACAGCAAATCCACCCTTAGTCACAAACTAACTTCTGTAGGAAAACAGAAACTTTAACTACTGTGAAGTTCTGATTACAAACTATTAAAAGAAGCAAGAGTTTTGCTGTGTTTTGGTAATTTTTTGTGGAAAAATATTTCCTACAAAAGTTTAATGTTAAACTTTATGCCCACTAGCCTCTTACATTACCTCTTACAATGTCAGCTAGGAATGTATTCCTGTCCTTAGCACAGGTACTCCTTTCCTTCCATCTCCTTGTACTATTTTTCTGTGTTTTTTACTTTAACTGTAGGTTATGTTTTGTCAGTGGCATTAATAAATGTCACTCTAGTAAAAACATAAACTAAAAAGTCACACCACAGACACAGGCATCCCACATTCCTCTTGAGGTGTTGTTTTTTTTTTTATCATTTTACTATGTAATGATGTCAATCATTATAACTCAGTTCACAAATGAAATCAAATACCAGTCAAAAGTTACAAAATCCATCTTCAAATGTATCCATTAAAGACTGTAAACTACTAAGACATGCTTGAGACTGAATGTCATATCCTAAAGGTTATTAATCGCCAGGAGAGGAGAAAGGCAGATGTGTGTTTTTGCCAGATTTGTGAATGATGGCTGCACAGATTATAAATATTAAACTCCAAATATGCAGCACTCAAAGCCATAGTCCCCAACCCCATCAAAACCAAGAACAGTTCACAAAGGGCTAAAATAACTGGCTGGAACCATTTGTTTACTTTAATCTGCAGAGCATGTCTTCAGATAGAATAAAATAAAGAGGAAACAGTAAAGAAAACAAGACATTTATAATACACTGTGAAAAATCTGAGAAAGTCACTAAAACAATAACTTTTGGAAAACTTGCATCTGCAGAAAGCCTTCTGGGCCTAAATCCAATACAAACTTGTCAGAAAATATTGATGAAAAATGTGCATTTACAATTGTAAATAAGAACTGAATATGGAACCTAATCCTAAACTCAATTATTCCAGTAGGGAAAGGTTTGGTTGGGGTTTTTTTGACTATGTTATTTAGTTAGTTGATTTAATTAGACAGTTGTTTTGGTAAACAAAATTACTTCACAATTAAACTCCTCCAATAACCATTGACAAATCAAATGCACATCAAAGACTGTCACTGTGCGTATCTGCCTCATTCATAACAGCTTACTGAAAATGCCTGTATGGGTCTAGTATTATAAAAACCACCTTCCCAGAAAAGAAATGTGATCAAAGGAATTGTCAGATGGCATAAGTCCAGCCTTTCATATACTGCTCAAGGGATTCTTTCAACTTTGTCTTGAAATGCCCTCTGATGCTCCATTCCAGGTTATAATCCAGTTCTGCAAGTGAAAGGTTAATGGAGTGCACCCTTAACACACAGGCACATCTTAACATAGACTAACAAAATAAAAATATATTTTCATGAAGGGGGGTGCTCTTTTTAACATGCTAAAGTAATAACAGGCCTTCTGCCACTCCCCAAATGCACTACAATCAAGCAGCTGCTCCACATGGATAAGCCTCAAGGAAACCTTCCTGATTAAACTCACTACATCAAATGCTCAGCTGACACAGGTTAGCAAACATATTCAGTTGATGTCTTGGTGCTACAGTGAGGGGTCAAAAAAACCCCAAAACCCAACACAGAAAATAAGATGCCAGAATTGCATGAGAAGGGAGAAAACACTGTAAAAAGATTCCCATGGTGCTCAAGCAACAGCAAGTCAGCTCAGTCTCCTTGAAGTCTACTGCTCAACAGCAACTCAGAAACTGGTCAGTTTTCAGCATGAAAAAGAATTTCAGCAGGAAGAGAAATTAAGTTCCAGTGCAAAACAGTTCAGAAATATGGTCTGTGAACTTCATGTAGCTGAATCAATAGTAAATCATGTTTAGCCCAGTCAGCACTAGAGGCAGTACAAGTCACCGGAATGGGTAACTGTACAAGTAAGGCTACACACACTTTTAATGAGAAAACTCTACATTGACTTGCTAGTGTATTTCTCAGTATTTAAACACTTCAGGTAGATATAGAGGAAAGAGATCAGCAAAATGCAGAAATAAAACATGTTCAGTTTCACTTTAGGTTACAGTAACCAACATTTAAGCTACCCAAGTAGGCTGTTCTACTGCACTTTTTGGAGGGCTATTTAGGTTTGTACTAAAAAATAAGTTGTAGTAATAAGAAAAAACACAATTATTTTAATTCCACTTACACTATCAGTAAAAAGATTATAAACCTTTCTTCATGTAAATTTGGAGAACTAAAACGCAAGTAGCCTCCAGCTTCTGTCTCAATGTCTAACTTCCCATTATCACATACAAACAACTGTGAGCCTCTGCAACTTGAACTGAGACTCCAAGCTGACCCCTCGGAATTAGAACATCAAATTAAATGTGCCGAGGGCTGATCTTAAGTCTAAAATCAACAGGAATAAATTTATACATCCATCAGGACATGTAAAGATAAATTTCTGAGTAAACAAATATCTCAGAAAGCCTATGCTTCTTAGGATTACAGGAGAGGAAAGGCCCACCAAATTCCAGTCCACTCCCCAGCCATGAAAAGTACTGCATAATTTAATATTTTTCACAAAGCAATCAAACTCCTTCCTGAGAGTGCTTATGATTTTGCTCTGATTGAAAAACCATTGCAGAACCTCACTGCTCTAACAATTAGGAACCTTCTTTTAATTCCCAGCTTGAATTTATTCACGCCCAGCTTACACCCATTAGTTCTTGTGCCAATATTGTCCTTTAGTTTAAATAGCTCTTCTCCTTCCCTGGTGTTTGCCTCCCTTGAGAATTTAATTTCATTCAATTACATTTCTTAGGACTAATTGTTTTAAAATGAAAGGACACACTTTATAAAACTATCAATGGCACATTCCATAAGGAGAAAAATTAACTTCTCTAGCAATTAAATATCCACAGAAGTTGAAAAGTGCACAGTAAAGCAGTTATAAGCCCATTGAAAAACTTATATTATTCCAAGATGTAAGGGAGAAATGATGACGGCAAATGAAGATATTATAAGCTGTAAGATGAGAAGCTTTATAAGCATACTGGAATGAGAAAGAATTCCTACAAATAAATGAATTTATTATTCAGCACTCTTGCACACTTTAAGTTTAAAAATCCTTTTAATGCTCATTTCACTTGCCACTCTGCAAAATTAGGAAAAAAAAAACCCAAACAAAGTAAAATTTACAAAACAATAAGATAAAATACTCAGGATCCATGGGAAAAGGCACAGTATTTTGTATGCTTTTTAAAGGTTAAGGGTAATTTTAATTTCACTGGGTCAATTTCTACTGTCACTTTGGTTCCTCTTGATAATTCCTAAAAACGTCAAGACAAAGTCCTTGATCAACACATGATCATGGCAAAATCATATCATCTCTTTAGAAAAGACATATGTATTTTGCAGAGCAGTTAGACTGTGTTTAGTGATTCCTAGGCTGTGTCACATTATTAAAGGAAACAACATTTATGTCAGTATTTCAGAACCGCACACCTCTTAATTTCAGGAAATTTTATGTTAGCAAATAGTTTGGCATATGTTGTAGCTTAATTGAACTAAAAATAAAATTTCTTAACTTTATTACTCTGTGCCTACAATATGCAGTGAGACAATAGGAGAGCTATAAATTCAAATGTAATTTGCATACTAATAATATGACAAAATCAAATACATAATATTAGTTTGAACTCATTAATTTATACTTGTTAAGAGGCAAAAAATATTACTAATTCAAGATATTAGGCAGATGAATTACAGAGAAAAGTCAGAGAGTTCCACTTCATTATATTGATCAAGAATTATCTATTTCCTCAAGCTAGAGGAGTAAACAGGCCAATGGATTAACAAGAAGCTTCCCTACCATTTTTGTAAGATGAAAATTAGCTTTCTTCTAAGCTTTCTTCCCACTTAATGAAGCAAACCAATATCCCCTCTCTTGCATCTGAAGTGTGGCTGCCTTCAGTTGGTTCAAGATTGCGCATTAAAGAAGTATTCCAGATCACCTTGCTAACTCACTGAAATCCTTAGAGCAAGTCAGTGTTTTCATATTCCTCTAACTCCACTTCTTCAAGAGCTATTCAGACTACAACAATCATAAACAAAACCAAAGAAATGTCAATCTAAATGTCTGAAGAAAAAAAAAATCAAAACTTGGGTTGCTTTTTGATTTTCAAATCTCAAAATAACAACATATACTAGCAATATATAGCATATACCGTTTCACACAACAGTAAAAATGAACCTAAATCACAGTTATCACTGATGCAGATAAATACAAAAAATTGTAAATGTGATGATATCACCTCCAGAATATCACTGACACAGTCAAAATGTTTTAATATTTCACTATGATAAAGGACTTCTTCACTCAAACCAGAACATATAGTGCCGTATCAACCTATTTCTAAACAATGGACTTAGAAACATCTCCACTCACTGCACAATGAAGTGCTGGTTGCTGATTTTTATTTTGTGAATTTCCCAGTACGTTTTCAATAATCATTGCAAGGGGAAAAAAAATAAATTCTCTTTTCTGTTAGGATATGAACTTTAGTGGCTCACAGTTTCCAGTGAATATTCTGAACAGTTGTCAGTTCTACAAGATACAGGAAAATCATGATGATTTTGCAAAGAAATAATATAATAAATAATTATTCCCTATAGACAGTGTATAGACATTCAAACACATAATAAAAAAATCTTTCAAATTAGTTGAAAGTTACTACTACTTTGTATGGACTACAAGATCTAAATTATTCAACTTTTTGCCTCTGAAGAAAGGATTATGAAAATATGGAAAAGAATATCTAGATTTCTGCCCATATTACTGCAGAAATCCAATTCATGAAGATCAGATCCATATGGAATCCACGTTCAAATTCATTCAACTGAACTTTATGGGCATGAAGACTTGATTTTGCCCATATCTTAACATACTTTCACATTAAAAGAAAACTTCTGTTATCAATATTCTTCTTAGCAGAAGCTATGGCTCACAATGAAACAACTGCCCTGTCTTGATTTTGGTATTAATCATTCCTTTTAGCTACTCAGTGATACTTGTTTTTTAATCAAGCAAGCAAAACTCTGCTGCTTTGCCTTCTATTTTAACACATCATCTTAAAGACACTGCCAACCATTTTAATCAACACTGGTTTCACATATTTCTTTAATCTGTCCAAAATTACACACTATATAACATAAAGCTGCACCCATTCAGTCCATGTACTAGGAGACCAACATTCAGCACCAAAAGACATGGTCATAGGAAATGAACAAAAAAGAAACCATCTGCCACCTTTTTGTGCTACTCCAAAAAAAAGGTGTTTACCTACCCTGAAAGAAAAGGCCTTCCTTGTTACTGAAAAAACCAATTTTTTCTGCACTACTGAGTTTCTAAAACCGCTGCACACATATTTTTTTCCTTCCCCTTATAGTTTGGGGGGAAGGGGTGGAGGGGAAAGAAAAAGGAAAGAAAAGTGAGTAAAACATTGGTAATTTGTTTAGCTAGTGATGCAGGCTGTTCTCCAATCAAATTTCGTTTCCCAAAGGAAGATATCAGTTTTAAATTACACAGCAAGAAGGCAAAAGAAAGGAAGCAAACAATCAAAACCTTCCCAGGAGGGGTAAGAATAAGGCAAGAACTCCAGAGATCCTATTTAATAAATAAACACCTTCATTTTTGTAAGTTAATTTCACCACAGGAAATAAGTTTAGTTTTAATTATATTGCCTTGTGTCATGTTTTATAAAAGGTACATGAAGCTCATTGACTTTCTCTTATTATTAAAGCCTTTTTTATGCTACAGAGACATTGCATGTAGATTAAGTCTCAGTAGAGCCCTAGCTCCGTGCAAAGTGATGTAAGATGCAATAGTTTTATTGTTATCCCACACCTGTGACAACTACTGAGATTAAAAACAAAATGCCATTGCAGATGACTTTTTTTCCAAAAAAAACCAATTAGACATAAAGAAAATGTTAAAAAGATACCTGTATGCAACAATGACAAAATATGTCATCCAGTCAAAGCCTTTCCTTACACGGGTATGGAAGACACACAGAATTTCACAAATACAGAAGCTGAAAAGGTTTTAGAGGAATAAATAAAGCCTTAAAAAATAATTTCCAAAAAGAGAAACTCCAGAAGAAAATAGATTTGCTTCCAAAGTTTAGACACAGCAAGTGAGACATATTCTAAAAGCTCAGAATAGCCTTTCTTGACCTTCTGGCACCATTCAATATCTTTGTTTAAGACAATTTTAGGAGGCAGAGACTCTAAAGTAAGTTGCTTCCCCTTAGTTTTCAACCTCTCCCCTTTACCAATTAGGAGAGACAAATGAGAAGGGAATATAAGTGGAAAAAAATAACAATTTACTAAAAAAGAAAAGGCAATAACCACTAGATCCAAAGGTGCCAAGTCCTGTCTCCCTGGGAACAATGAAACAAGGCGGCGGGGAAACCCCTGCTCCCAAGATGGCGGCCACTGGGTGAGCCTAGAGGACACAGACAAGATGGTGGAGAAGCCCCCCTGCTCCAGACCACATGGATGAGAAGGAAAACAAAGGAAAGCAACACAGCCACCTGTGTTCCAGAACAGCCTCTGCAGTTCCAGAAACTCTCTTCCCCCAAATAACAATGGATCAGGAGAAAAACCAAAACCTGAAAAAAAACTATTTCTGTCCAGAAGGCTCCGATGCAGCCGAAATGCTGCAAAAATCTTCCTGGCAGTTGAGGGACCAACCCCTATCAGTGTGGCTGGAGCCTGGGGCAATGGCTGGAAACTTACGGAGTGGGCTCCAGTGCTACTGAAATGTGGAAAAAAGAGAGTTTGCTGCGTGTCCATTCCCTGTTTTTAAAGGGACCCAGCACCCCCTCCCTTCCATGAATCCAGGGTAAAACACACAGGTTTTGCTTCCTGGATTGCTGGATCTTAGAGACAGTAAAACAGACTGCAGAGATTGATGTAGAGAAAATATGGAATGCATAATTTTTGGGTCAACTAGGACAATATCCTATGGCATCAAGTCAGTGAATGCAGCAAACTGTGTGAACATGCAAGTTCTACTTTGAATGCTTTAGGAGGCAAAAAATAAATTTCATATCACTGCCTTTTTTTTTTTTTTTTTTTTTTTTTTGGGCAAAGCAGAGTTATACCAGCAAGACTTTTTTCCCTCCCCAGTCTCAGAAACTTTCACTTAAGATAGCAGTTCCCATCCTGCTACTTCTGGTTGAGTATCAAATGTTTGGAAACACTGCCAGACATTTCTAGATGCCTTCTGTGACCAACAGGTAGCTTGTTCTGCAGCCTGCTGAGGAAAAATAATATATACTAATAACGAATTCATGAAGATTTTTCTAGTTTTCTACTAATTTGCTAGGACTATTCAATAGCTGGTGCCACATAACCATGCAGCAATTTCTTTGGCTTCCAGAACCATGAAAAGATAACACAGCCCTGTGGCTAAGACTACAGAGCAGATGAGAAGTCTATGTATATTCCAGTCTGCTTTTTACTTAACCAGAGAGGGCATGAACTTCTTTTGCTGTCAGCCTAAAACCTTTCAGGAATAAACCATTATGTTGGGTAGGGGTAAAGCTCTTACACAACCCCAAAAATCCTAAATGAGAAGTAAAATCCCGAAAAACTCTTTTCATACACTGCTCTTTACATTGCTGCATAGGATTTTTCACCTCAGTTCCCATTATGAACATTCACAGAATCTATGGAACAGGTTAGAAAGTTTTGAAAAAGGTTTGCTAGAAGCTCTAGCAATCATTACCTAACACATCTCCTCCCAGTTGTTCACCCATCTCTAATTGCCATGTGCAAAGTTTTCAACTGAAAATTAAATACATAAAGTATTTCTTTGCCAAGCTGCCTGACACTCATTCCTCAAGCTGTTTGCCCTTCATACAATTCAGAGAATTCAAGGCTTTGATTCCATTCTTAATAGAAAAACATTAAAAATTCCCTTTAAATGCTCTTTCTCATACTCATTAATAATCACTGAGTAATTCTGGTGTTGGAATGACAAGAAGCAAGGCAATATTTTAACAGAGTTTGGCATCCTCATAAGATTGGGATGAGTTAATACGTAATTACCAGTAACATAATATTTTCAAAATTTCAAAGGAAGTCTTCTTTTATTAGAGGCAGATGGAAGAAGTAAAGGGACCCAGACATTTACTAGAGCCATTCTCACTTGGATGTCAAGGAGGAAATTCCAAGATGCATTTTGGAATTTTGAATGCTACACTGTTGACAGACCTTTGAAATTTTAAAACCCCTATGTTCCTTAGGGTAAACCAGTTATCTTTCCTGATCCATGGTGGTGCTCTTAAGAAGTACAGAGTCAACCTTTTAAAAAAATAGGAATATAGCTAGAGCTGTCAAAACACAGTGAATTTTGAATCCAGAATTGACAACTTTAGGCATTCAAGCATGCTGTCTGTACCGCAACATTAATTCCAGTAAGCTGAAGAATTCAGAGGTTTTCAAAGAGTACAGAGAACAAGCCAGATGTAGGTTGCACAGGTGGCCTAATCCAAGTTGCATCAAACAATAGAGTTCCTGTTTCTAAACCTTTTCAGTCATTATTGTGTTGCTATATTCCTCTTAAGTCAGTCATCACTAGTCAATGACTCTTTTCAATCCTATCATAAACACATCTTCACTGAATTACATGGACTCAAAAACAACAACAACAAAAAGCCAAACAAACAAAAAACCACACACTAAAACAAAAAAACCCACAAAACTCATGCACGTCTCCAGGAGTACATTCAGTATAAAGTAGTTAGACAATGCCATGAGGGATTTATAATTTTACCAGAACAGCATAGTGGCAGAAAAATACTGTTACTAAGGAACTGTGTATTAACTAGAAATTATTCACCATCTGTACTTGTCTTGAGAACTAGTTTTCAGGTTGCAAAATTGTGACGACTTCTTTCTTTACACACTTTACAACATCTGCCCAAAAATGATTTGGGTATGTTTTTTTCTCCTATATTTTAAAACTTTATTGCTAAAGATTATATAAATGTACAGGGAAATTCTGCATTGCTTGAGGCAGGAGATTGCATATAAATAACTGCAAAACACTGTTTTGTGTTTGAAGAGTAAGTTGTAAGGTTTGCAAGGAACAATATTTTATTTCACCAGTGCAAGATCACCAGGTATGAAGAAATATGGAAGAGGTCTAAGGCTGAAGCTGGCTTTTTATCTTCCCTGCTTATTACTGTTGAGGAGGGTAAAAAATAATATAATTAAGATTCAAGTTTCATATGTCTGTATATCCTTACAAACAAGTCTGTCCAATCTTATTACACCTCATTAACCTTCACAGTAAATATGAGGTAGAGAGAGATAGAAATAGGAGGAGGAGAGGAAGAGTGCAAAAGTTCCTAAAATTCAATTGCTTATCCAATAGCACAAGATCATCACCTGGTATTAGACAAATGTCTCTGCAATTTGTACCTATTTTCAATTAAGCCATTTAACAGGATCTAAGAGATTAGCTCAACACATGGATCTCCTTCCCTGACTAACCAAAGGTATCACTTGAGTAATAGCTCTTCACTCAATTATATACCAGCATACACTGGCAGAACCTCTTCCAAGATGAAGAATCTTGTTGGTAATCAGGTTGCTTTATAATCATTGAAGATTCTCACAACAGCTAGTGCAGAAAATCCCAATTTACACAGAACAATTTTCCAGGGGAAACTTTTGAATGAGGCTGTATTTTGAAAATCATGCATTTCAGTGGCTGTTCTAACTAAACGTGTGATACTTATTTTTAACAAGTGCCAGGAAAACTTAGTTTCTAAAAGAAATTAAGGAATTTTTAAAACCCCCCAATATGTTAATATTTAAAAACTAAACATGTAGTTACTGTGGAAAAGTAGCATTCAAATCTTCCTTTCCTTCTTTTAAGAAACAGGTTTTATGAAGGGCTACATCTTGAGGGAAAAACCCTAAAAGATTGGCCTAAAACAGACTAAGGCAATTAGAGGCTTTCTGAAGACAGTTACAGTTTATGAGTTAAATGCAAGTAGAAAATGTAAATATACTGTTAAAATTGCCTAAGTTTCATTTAAAAACAAACGAACAACAAAACAACATATAACTCAACATTTTTCAAAACCTATCAATAAAGATGTGCTTTGTGGTTTTTTTCCTAGAGATGCAAACACTGACTGGAATAGTAAAAAAAAAAAAAAAAAAAAAAAAACCAAAAAAAACCACCAAACAAAAAAAAACAACCTAAACTGCTGGCTTATATGGGTTTTTCAATCTCAAAAGATACAAAGCTCACTCATTCATTCTTTTTTTTTTTTCTTTGTTTTGGGGGGTGTGTTTTTTTTATGTTTTTGACTAAAGTTATGTTAGCATGCCTTATTCTATATCTTTACAGCATTTTAAACAGGTACACCAATGGAGTACCTACCTCATCCGTTAGATAAATAAAATATCTTTTCCTGATGTGGACACAGAAATGAACTGTCTAAATACTGACAGTGTTAAACAGAAATCTTCATAATTAGAGATATACGGTATGTAACACATCTGAAGGACTTTCATTTTTTTAGTAGTAAGTATTACTTAAGTCAATAGTGGCTATATGCATTAAATTCTCTTTATATCACAACAATGTTCTCCATAAAGGTATGTGGAGGGCAAGGTGTTATGCCATTAATGTGTAATATAAATAGAATTTCTTCAGTGCTCTCAGCACGATTCAACCGAACTTTAATCTAGAAGTCTCAATTATTTTTTAACCTAATCCAGTGTGTATTGTGACCTCATGTACCAAATTGTAGCTCACTGCCAAAGGCCAGTCTTCAACACTTCCTCCATTAGTGGGCATTACTCTTTGTGTAGAGCTTTTCTCTGAAAAGTGTTTGAAGACATTGAAACTGATATCCTGAAAATTCATCAGAAAGGAAGTGATTAGCACTCAGATACATTGGGGATGCTGCCCTAAAGCATTCTGTAAAGTTTAGAGCTAAATTCACTCTTACATGTCCCCAAGAAGTTAATGGGAGAAAATTCTAGATGCCACCACAAGAAGCAGCCACACAAAGAAATGTGAAGACCGTAGACCAAAAAACTATGATAACCTTAATAAAAGCACCACAAAATAAAACCTGTTTTGTACTTTGGGATTTCATTTTTCAGCACAAACTCAATGTTTAAAATTTTTTTAACATCTCCTCACCAGAAAAGGACAACTCTCTTGCTCCACCCAGTCACCATAGGGTTAAATCTTTTGTTGTTGTTGTTGTTGTTGTTGTATACCCGAATGAAAATTAGAGCTTTCAAATTCATACATTAAAAAAAAAAAAAAAATACAAGAACTACTCCTGGGAATTCATTATGTCAGTGGTTAGAACACAGGAACAGAAAATAACAATGGATGCATTAAAAAAACCAAAAATCCTTTAGACTTAAATTTCCTTGGTAATTTAGCCTCTAGGCATCCTCTACTCTGAGAAGGGTGGCTAAGCCAACCTGGTACATGCATGCAACTGTTTATTCTCCCATCAAAATCTCCATCCCTCATCTGACAAATATTTATCCTGGAAACAATAAAAACTTGTAAGCTTCTACCAAACATAGAATTTCAATGGAATGGTTATTCTTCAACAGTATTCCAACTACTATATTAACACTTGGTTAATTTAATCTCTGTTTTCCCTCTAAACTGACCACTGTTCCACATAATAGAAATATTTTCTGGAATCATGTGTTTCATCCATACATTCTTTAAAAATGCTCTGCATTCTGAAATTAATATCAATAAAGTTTTATAACATTTCTACACTGTCCTCTGTTTTGTTATGCTATCTATTTTGGGGTTTTTTTTTATTGTTATTCAAACTGCTATTGCCTCTTTTGAAGTGAATCAGTTACTATAGAAACAGTTGCACATGCAAACCTGAGTTGAATCCACTAGCATGGAATAAAAAAATTATCATTTGATTGAATAGTTTGAATTGCTGGAATAACGAAATGTGAAAATTGATGTGTTGACTAAAATTCATGCCTTGCCTAGATTCAATATGTGATGTAAATAGTGAAATGTTATAGGTTGATAATAAAGAAACAAATAGCAATAAGCATGCTTAATCTCATCTAATATTATCACTGAGTTGTGTATTTTATTGAATTGCTCTTCCAGTGAAAGGATTTAAATGTAAAGATTTATTTCACAGCAAAACTCCTGGTGATTCATCATTCCAGTAATTTGTATTAATTTAAAGCTACTGTATCAATTTACTGCAATAAATTGTCTTGTGTTGATAAAAAGAACTGTATTGGGTCAAAGTTACCAGCATTAGGATGTCTAAATTTTCTTTCAGTGCTTTATATAAATTAGAGCAAGACCAGGCTGAGAGTTTACAACTGATTTTTCACCAATTCCTTCCCTGGTTAATACATTAGATTTATTTTTCTTTTTCTTTTTTTTTTCTTTTTTAAAAGAAAAGAGTAGTTAAAAGAAAATATAAAATGTGCATGCACCACACAAAATTTTTCATACATTTGTAAACTATGCCTTATCTTTCAGGATTATAAAAATTCTCAATTAATTGTCTTCCATATTGTGCTGTGGTTGGTTTAAACAGGAATTGTACTGAGTGCCATCTTAGGTAGTTCTGCTTTAACAACTAATTACTACAACACTGAAAAAAAGGCTCTTAAAAGCTTGCTCCAGCTAAATACCCATAGTGGTTTTTACAGGTGACAGAAGCCTTTCAAACAGCCAAAATCAGAGCTGACAGCTCAACTTCCATCAAGAACCACACTAATGAGCGTTTGATGTCATTTCTGTGTGCACTACAGACCCCAGCTCTTCCAAAAACTGCTGTACCAAGCCTCCTGTTCTGGTCTCCTCAGCTTTTGGCCAGTGCTGTTCTACCATTTAAATATCTAAGCCAAGTTGATGTTTTTAAATCATATTTGGTTATTTGTTTCACTCAAGAACTGCTCAGAGTAAGACTATTAATTACTATTATTTGTGCTGAACTCAAAGAAAAATGTTCCAGTGGTTTCAAAGAGCTCTGAATCAGGCCCAAAGGGCTTAAATTGGATCTAATTTATTCCTGGACTTTACTGAACCTCTGCACAGTGATGAATTTAACCTATCTTGAAATTACTAATTAAATAGGCCAAGAATATATTTTTAATGGCTTTTTCAATTTGAACTACACTGAAAAATGGCATCTGTAACATTGGGAAATTTTTCTGAAAGCTTTTCTGGATCTATATTATGGTCTGTGTATTTTTAAATAACTTTAAAATTTTTTTTTTACATCAATCAGATTTCTGATGCAGTAGATGATATTGATTATTAGATGCTGATTAAAGGATACACGTGCGTGACAATGACTTTAAATTTTAAGATAAGGCAAACTGATAAAAATAGAAGGGCATAATTCAGGGAACAATTATCCACCTCAGGTGAAGGAGCTCTACAGACTTAATTACAAAAATGTACAGAATGCATTACTGTCAATTAGAGCACACCCTGTGCAATTCATTAAAGCCCTCTCCCTTGTGCAGAAGTGACAAATACTTCATTATGCCCTGGAGAAATGAGGAAGAGCACAAAGAGGTAATGTCAGATGAAAAAGGGACTGATCTGTTCATAACACAGAAGTATATCATATATATTATACATATATACATTAAGAAATCTGGATGGAAGGGACAAAACTAGAAGAGGAAAAACTGCCTAAGGAGAGGCCTAATTTGTTTACAGAGGAGTTAGGATGGAGATTTACTATGGTAATTAAGCTATTATTCAATGACAAAATGAAAAAAAAGAAGCAATTACTAAAGAAACCCCACTGACACTTGGCCTAAAAAGATACATACCATGCCAAGAAAGGAAAAGGTAAAATAAACAGCAACAGAATTTTTTTTAATTGGTTTTATTTAAAACCAAATGAACTAAGTTAGACCTGTCATCATGTCATTTTTCAATTTCCTGATCTTCTCCATATTCTTCTCCTACTGGACTGAAGTATCTCTCACAGTTCCCACACACAGACATAGAGACACCTTGACATAGTTTGGAAGAATCCTCCACTTTTCTTTATCACTCTTTGATTATTTAGTTTCATTTCCTAGTACTGTTTTGAAATATAAATTAAAAAAAATAATATTTGAGGTAATATTCATGTTGTGCTACACAGTAGTTTTACTCTCATCAACATTTCTGTGGTTCTTGATTCAGGGACAGAAACTTCAAATTTGCAATGGAGACTTTTTCAGTATATATCTTTCATATGCCTTGGCTAAATTCCAAGTAACTGGCTGATTCCAGTAAAAAGTAATCTATTAACTAAGATGATATTTTCCACTCCTAAAATATGTCCAAATTCACTACAGAGTTAATCTAGGTTACACCAGCATCTTCCAAGTCAGGAAACAGCAGGCACTCATCCAGCCCAGCACTGAAGTCATATTATGTCAAACAGAGGCAAGACCCATGTGAAAACCATGATCCAGTGTAGGAAACCCCTGATCTCAAGTTCTTCTGTTTCAAGCGTACCTTGATAGTTATAGACCTTACTGTCTGTTAAAAAATTTAAAAACTAATATTGATTGCTTATAATCATTTGCCTGTTTTGACTTAAAGCTTTAGAAGATTATTTTGCACTTTCCCTTCCTTTTGCATTTCAATTTTTTTCTCCCAAAGCTATTCTATGCTTTGCAATACCTTACTCAGACAAGTGATAATTATTTCCTATACACAGATTTACACATAACCTGCTTAATTTTAGTTATTAACCTTAATACACTGCTATGAGGGTAAAGGATGAATGGAAAGTTTTCTAACCTGCTTGTTACAAGGAAACATGTTAGCTAAATTCCAATTAAAGGCTCAGTTTAATTAGATAGGGTATTGCATATGAGTATCTAACTGCTATGACACCAGGAAGGAACTCATTCTCCTTTTACCTATTTCAAAATATATCAAAATGCAAATCAAAACAAATCACGTGTATGGCAGTGATTTAGATCCACTCACCTGCACTTCTAAGGAGAGGGAGGGAGATGCTGAAGCTGATCTGTTCCATTATTTTGCTAGTTCAGAAAATAGGTCCTCTGCACCATGCAAAAAAGCCTCTCAGTAGGTCATAAAGTCAGGGACAATGAACTGCAAATTGGCACAAGGGAGGAGAACACCTGTCCTAAAGACTTATTTTTAAATAAATAAACATAAAAACTAGCCAAGCCACGTGAAATAATACTGGAGTACTGCACAACATCCTCATGGCAAATTCCATGACAGATAAGGATAGACAGATTTATAAAAACCATTTCTAATACTGCAACATAACCAGGTCAGGTGTAAATCCTTGCTTTCTACACCACACCATTTATTTTGACCATGCCACAGGTCAGGTTTCAGCATCCCACCTTCAAAAAAATTTCTATGGCAACTGCACTGCAGCTCCACATGTGGATATTAGAAGTAACTGAAGTAGAGACCACACCTGGAAATTCTGTCCTTAGCTTGTCTCACTCACATTCCAACTGCACAGAGGAAATGGATCAGTTGAACCAGAAGCATAGCAGTGGTCTATATTTTCAGCTTTCCTGATTATAACACAGATACACAGTCTTTGAATGCTAATGAACAGATAGGAATCTAAATTTAAAAAAAAAAAGAAAAAAAATGGGTGGGGTCACATCACTTCATTTAGGTGACTATTATGAATGCATACACCTAAATTCAACCACGTTCTTCCTCTATACTTTTTTCCTGCTGACCTAGGCGTGACTCAGATTTACCAGGAGCATTTTAAGACCACAGCTGATTCTTGCATTATAAGAAAAGCTGAGACTAAGCTACTTAATTAGCTCATGATAAGTAAGAACTTAATAAAAATGAATGAGCACAAATGTCTGACAGAGAGGGAATACATTACTGAATTTAAAGTATGTCAAGGGTATCACTTATTTTGTCACAGCACAAGCTCTGCAGTAATACTGTGGTAGATCTCATATTTCAGCACGATCAATAAACAATTCAAAACAAGAGCAATCAGTTCCTTTATCTGCCACAGTTCAGTCATTTCATATTCTAGGGCTACATACAGTACTTCTAGCAAAAGTTATCTCCTGTAAAATCAACACCTAGATCTATTTTAATAGGCAACAATTTATGAACAACTTGAATTGCTTATCTCTGGTGAAACTTCACAAAACTCAGAGTTACTTGATTTTGCTACCATCTTCCAAGAACAACTGTATCACTAAAATCTCCAAATTTAAATCTAGCCAAATCTGTTTAATCATTTATTCCAGGAATTTTTATTTATTTTTTTTTTTTTTTTACAAATTACTGTAAGAGATAAATTATTTTCATTATACGTAAACTAAGAATGATCAGAACCTATTCAGGCTCATTTATTTATATTTACTGAAATTTAAATGCATAAGGATTACAAAAATGAATGTGTTTTGTGTTAATCTGTAACTGTTGTGTTGAGACAGTGCTCCACAACAATTAGACTGGGGGGTTAATTCTGAAAATAGTGTATATTTAGTGGTTTGATGCTAACCCAAATAATTTTTGTTTTTAATTGGAAATTTATTTCCTTCTGGGAAACACAGACTGGGAAATTCTATGCTTTAGAAAAATCACATATACCCTTTTTTTCCCCTCTCTGTTCAGGTATATTGTTTATTCCTTTTACCGGTGATTACAGGTACATACAAGTACGAGTCTTAAAAGACCTAGCCAAAAGGTATGAGAATTTGTAGGAGCATTTGTTGCAATACATATAACTGTGGAACTTTGGGCAGTTGATCAAAGTGGTTCTTCTTTTACCTGTGAGATAAATCAATCTTTGCTAGTTGAAAAAGTGATCAAATTTGTAGTAACTTAGTTTCCTAGTCAGAAAGGTTGTTCTAGCACAAGAGAAACCAGGCTCTTTACATTGTCTTAATCTTTCCAAGCCAGAGAGGAGGTTAAACAACCATTTTATTTGGTTAGAACAATAATCATGTATTACTAATAAAACATATTATCTTGCTGAATCCAGTGTGAAACATACAGTATTTCCTGTACCAAGTTAAAGTCAGTCACTCATGCAAATGTTTAGAAGTATAGGCAGTTTAAAAACAATTTTAGGCAATACCTCCTGTGACTGTTTAATTCCTGTGTTTCTCCCCTCCAGTGCTGCTCCAGCTGCCTTCTCACTCTATCCAAGAACTGAAAGACACTCTTTCCATGCTTTAGTTAAACAATTAGAATTTTAGTGTTTCATTGATTAAACTGTGAGACTATTCTCAAAATAGTATGAACCAGTGCAGTTAGTCATAATTTCTACACTATGATACTGTTTGTCTCCCAGAACAATCCTGTACTTTCAAGTACAAGTAAGATTTTGCTCAGCTTGGAGACTACTTGTTATTCAACCTGTTTTCTTTTCTGAATAGTATTACAACACACTGTGTAGTTTTAGCAGGAGATCCGATCTCACTCTGCAGAACTATTGAGATCTCCCTTCTTTGTGCACCTTGCATTGCTGGTCTCTGTAAGAGTACGAACATCTGTGATCCCAGCATCATTAAAAAAAAGTAGGCTGATTTCTGTGATTTTAATGCAGAATGAAAAGCGAAACCGGCACATGAAAAGAATTTCATCACTGAAAAAGAATATACATAGAAGAAAATCTGTACATGTTACTTGTGTCCCTAAGCAGAGGTAATGAAAATCTTTCTACTGACTTATACGACATTTGAATGTAATCTTGAATCATATTGCGGAGGTAACTATTTAAAAATAACAGAACTGTAGAATCATTTAGGTTGGTAAATATCTTTAAGATCGTCAAACTGCTTCAATTGCACCAGGGTTGACAATTTGCTTATCTCTAGCATTGACCTACTCAGTCTGCCCATCTCTACTTCCAGATTTCCACTGCTGACTTGTTCTTGAAGGCTAAATGGTTTCACATCTTTTCAGGAGTGTGAAGGGGAAGTGCCTCTTAAAAAGCTAAATATAGGGACATTTTTTGGGAGTGTGATTGTCTGTCTTTCCACTCATGTCAAGCACAAGTTGATAAGTTTAAGTATGACTTTTCAATTTATTACTTAATGCAACAATATCGGGGTGGGGGAGGGGAGGGTGGAATGGGACAGGGACATGATGATATGGGACCACACACATACACGCTTTAAAATAAAGTATACTTTAGGCCTGTACTTGATATATTCAGTACAAGTGTCTTACAGCTGACATCAAAAACATAATTTCAGGTCTGAAGGAATATTAGGAGAAAGAGGTGCAAAAATGGTGGTGTTGTGAATATAGGAACAGGAATCCTTGATCTAATGAAAGCGAAAGGGATGAAAAGTATAAAGGCATCACGATTTTCCTGCAGGTGTCTCCTGTACCCACAGATGAGACCACCATTTTCAGTGAAGATTTGTAGATACAAAAATGCTGCTAGCAAGGATTTTCTTGCTATTTTCTAAGTCCGTGAGAGACTTTTCTCTCTCACAGAAGAGGCAGCAGAGTTCTGTAAACAACCAAGCCACCTGCAGCCTTGAAAAGTCTTGTTTATGGTACAGTAGAAAAATATTTTGACAATGGATGTTTTAGGATTTTAGCCAATCACCCCCAAGGGGTGGCTGATCCTTGTCCAATTAGACTATGAAGAAAAAAGTCTATAAAAGAGTTTGTAAAATAATTAAATCAATCAATCTTGCTGCACAATTCCTGCCTGCTGGATCTTCTCTCCTCCTCCTCCCTATGGTTGCGGGACACCGTGATATACCCTAGGGCCTAGACCTGTGGTAATAAAGATTTATCTTACAAGAGATGCAAAAGCAGGGGCCATCTGATAATTTTTCTGTTTATATCCAATTATTACCCATCAAAAATATTTCTGCTTTATCATGTTGCATGGCCATAGTCCACCAAAGAATCTAAGCAAAGAAGCTCAATATGCTAAATTTACACCATAATTATACAGCTAGGAAAGCATGTAATTTTTACTCATTACAAAGAAAAGCAACCGAGATGCTATTAAATCTCTAAGGCATATTACAAATAGTCATGTCAGTAATCTATTTTTATGTTGCAAAGAACAGCACTGAGCAATAGTTATGCTGAACTATGATTTGTTCATTAAATGATGGATCTTGTTCTATTAATTATATGAAACATTCTTTAGACAGACATGTTATTCAGGTTGGTTAACAGTGATTATTTTTATTAAAAAAACAATACAATTCAACTTGCAGAATGTATTTGACCAGGTTAAATTTATTCAGAAGTAAAATATGCTTCCCTCTGTCATATGTAGTGTGACCTATTTTATATTAAATTGAGAATGTTTAGACTTCAGAAAGAATACAGAATAGAACCCTAAATCAGTACAGTATGCAAAAAAAAAAAAAAATCACATTGAATATTTATCAGGGAAAATTATTTCTTCCCCAGATGAACACAGAATTTCTAAAGGGGATTAGGAAGTGTTATGGGAGAAATATTGCAAATGCATTAATTGAACACAAATGTGCCCTTTACTTCTTGACACTTCATTTGGAAAACACCAAGTAGGTATTAATTAAGATAACAAGTGACCCATACTTTTAATCTTTTGCTTTAATGACTGATGAAAATTTATTAACTTTAATGCTTCTTCTTCACTGATGCAGAGCTAAGTATACAAGAAGAGAATAACACAGACCTAATTTAGCTGGTAAAAATTTTCCCTTTTGATTTCGACATATACCTCAGAAACAGGCAAAAAATCAAGTATTCCTTTATTTCCTTCCTCTGGGAAATCTCATTGGGAAGCAGAAGACAATGGTCAGTTTTACAGAAGAATTGTCAGCTCATGAGAGGTTATTGGAAAGAGCCCTGCACTGTGTGTAGGAACTAGTATGCCTAAGAACATGTGTACCAAAAATGAAGTCTCTACATTTATCTGGTTAAATTTTCCATTAGAAAGCTGGGTCCTACCTCCCTTCTAATTACAAAATTAATAAAATAAAAAATGAACATGTGTTTATCATCTAAAAGGGATGTGCCAGCTATTTCTACACATAACCTTTATTCCCTTGTCATTGACATAAGCTTATTTATCTCGAGGATCAAGGGGAATAAATTACCCCTCCCGCAGTCACAGCAATTCAGTTGTGCCCTTTCTTTAAAGAACATAAACAAGACTTACATTTATAAGAGATATTCCTACAGTTACGAAATGTTTACTTAAAACAACGTCATATCAAATAATACCAAGTATTTTTCAAGTATTTGTATTGTGGTATCAGCTACATTTCTAAGGACTAAAGTTTCTAAATTGGAATAGAACACCATGGTTATAGAGGTCTCTGAGCTTGAAGGAAGGTGAGCAAGCCATTTTTGGAGTGGATCAATATAAAATTACTCAAAAATAAGCTTTATTTCCCTGTATAGTATAGTTTAATACACATTTATTGAGAGTTATCGAGAGTTATCACTGGCTCTCTGGATAACTAGTTCTCAGCGTAGGTGTCCCCATCAAAACTCACTGCTTTAAGTGCCCACTGACCTTGATCCCCAAAATACATCCTATTTTGTAGTTATCTTTTTACTCAAAGCAGTGGAACAACATTTGGGTTCCACTTTAGTGCTGAAATTTTTGAGTACTATAACACTGTCCAAAGAAAGATTTAACACTGTCCAACTGCATCAGAACAGTTCTAAACTTCTGTTCTGTTTTTTGACATGGATAATTTCTTTCATCTTGTATTTATTTAGGGAAGGCATAGGCAGATGGGAAATTAAAAATAAAAAAATGTGTAATATTGTTGTAAACCCCAGTAACCTAACTGTTGGTAGAAATGGTGTCTTATCATTAAGAGACTCTTAGATGCTGCTGAGCATGGGATGGCTGAAGCAAGTGAACATTAGCACTTCCCATTGCCCTTTTCATAATGTCCACTATCAGCATTAGCTCCAGGAAAACAGTCACATACCATATTAAAACATCATGGGCTACATTTGTAAGTAATTTGGCAAATGGCTGGTCTCTGTAGACCTTTGCCTGAATTTCTCTGTGATTTGCATATTGCTAATAATTATATTCAGCATGGAGATTTTCTTTGCAATTAGTTCTTTTAAGGGCATCAGAGCTTTACAAGACATATATTCATTTGACAGTTTTCTAATTGCTTTTTATGTTGTCATCTTTATACCAAAGGAGCTTTATGATCGTAAACCTCCAAAAGAGTTTCATTTTTCCAAAAACTTTATATTAAAGGGGTAAGAACTATGGTCAGATTAAAACAGTCTAACTAATTTGAAAGCACATGAAGTCTTCCCAATGCATCAGTTATGTCACTCAGGAATTTTCAACACTTTACATGAAAGTACACAAAAATATGAAAAACCACAAGTTGTCCTATGAGAGTAAAAATTTGCTTCATACTTCATATCTTTCATGCTTATTGTCTAAATCAGGCTAGACAGATCACTATAAGAAATTTGTTACACTTACTAGCAAAACTCACTGTCAAGGAGAATGCTTCCTTTATATCCATATTAAGTTACTGAGAGAGAATGAAATGTTATGGGTCATGGTTGACATATTGTTATAAAGGCCTTTTGCCCATTATGGCAAAACTCTATAAAGAGGCTGAGACCACCCAAACCCAGCCATCCTTCACCTGACTGCAGCTTTGGGCTGGGACTTAAGCTGCCTCACAGAACTTGGATACCATAAAGGTGACACTATTGTTCAATTACCTCTGGTCTAGGGACAAGGAAACAAGACCAAGGGAGGAGAATGGATCCACAGGAAAGCCAAACTCAGCAGCTCTCTTGGGCCAGGCTCGGCCTGGGGGAGGCCACAGCACACCGGCTCATCTGCTGAGGCCACGTTTGCACACACTCCCCCACAAGCAAGAAGGGAGGAGAGGAGAGTTTTGGGGCTGTGGCGGCAGCTCTGGTCACAGGCAGTGAGCACCCATCCTCCCTCACACAAACTGGCTCAGCTCTTAAAGCCCCCCAGCCCGGGAAGGCCACATCCACGGGACATTCCCGTGAGGGACACCTGAGCAGGTGTCATCATCCATCAAAGAGCCCCAAAGCGCTCCCCAGACTCATTGCTGAGGCTTTGCAGCAGAGCACTGCTCGTGATGCAAAGGGATGCAGCAGATGCACAGTCTGTTGCAAGAGACCGTCCCAAACTTGGCCCCGCCAAGGGAGGTACCTGGGCCTTCCCAGCCGGCCCAAGTGAATACGGATCTGCTGGACTCCTTGTTTGTGGGGGACCCTCAGCACCAAGAAGATGTGAGGGAGAGCATCCATGGGACACCATTGGGATCCACAGAGTGGTGAGGTTTTCTACTTAATCTGTGTCTGGCACTCTCTTTCTCTCCCCCAGAACTACTGCCCTCTCTCTTTCTTCCATATCCTGTTAAATAAAATGGGTACTGTTAACTTGGTGTATGGTCTTGTTTGCACCTTAATTCAGGCAAACTAATACACACTAACAATTTTATCTATCACTACCAATTTTAATAACCAGATCATAACCATGAGCTTTCCTCTTTTTTGCCTGAAAAGATTTTCTTCTTCCTGCTAAGGCAATTGCTCCGTTATTTGTGAGTTCTCCCCTCCATTAATACCCAGTATGGTTCTAGTATTCAGTATGGTTCTAGTATTCCATCTTAATAAAAAGCTCCACAAGTTTTTTGCTCCAGTAGTACTAGTCACTTTTGCCATTCTACTTTCAACCTTTTTATTAACAAAGGCTGACCTGACATTAACAATTCAGCAGAACAGAAGATCAGCAGATCAAAGTAGATCAAAGCAGATGTTGCTGAGCGTCCTGAATTGCCAACCCTGCTTTGAAAGTTGCAGAGTTACACTTTAGACTACGTGTCTTCAGGACCAAGCATCCCCGACACAGTTCAAGGCCGTCCAAAGGATCGGTGGGTTTGGACTCTCACAGTTCCACTAAGGAGGAGCAGTATGTGACCTACCAATCTGACATTCTCCAAAAAATATCTTCTAGTTTATATGCTTGGTGTGAATCAACACCTGCCATGAGATAATGCTTCAAAAAACAGGTAGCCCAAACTGAAGTACTAACAAATGTGCAAGCAAACAATCACATGGTAGCAATGAAAGGAAAGAAAAAACTTCTGAGACTTTAGCAACCTTAGCAAAGAGATAGATGTGCTACTATAACAAATTAGTTTTTGACATGGATTTTGGTTTTGGAAATTTAACTTGAGGCAATAAACTCCTATTTTGTAACTGCCATGTATGATTTTCTTTTAGTTCAGTAAGTTAAAAACTCTTCAGTACTGGTAAACGCCTTTTCTTGCTGGCCATTTCAAAATTTCAGTAATGACTCTATTTCATGAGTTCTGAACACAGTTATCATTCAAGTCTATTGACCTGTCCAAAATTTTGCTTCCATTAGTGTTTCTCTTATTTGACTAGATTTTTACAGTTATTTACACTGGGAAGAAAAAAAAAGAAAATCCAGGAAAAAAGACCCATAAAACCACCAAACCTCCTCAGGGCTCAAATCACAATTGCATTTTGAAGAGAAAGTTGGGGTTTTTTTTTTCCTTTTTGATTGAAAATTATTATTTTATTATTTCATTTACTGAAGGACAGGATAACAAAACCTCCAGATTTTTATGAAACCACAGAATTAAAATATTGTAACTATTTTTAGTCCAAGATTTTATTAATCCAAGTGTTCAAATCTCTCATTATTAGCTTAAGAGAAGGGAAAAAAATCAACAATATAAAGGGTTTAACATTTCTGTTTTGCAAGTAAATGCTATATGAGATGAAACTTATTTTTGTGAGAGACATCTAACTTATACCCAAGACCAAGATGAGCTTTCTGCTCTTTCGTAATCGGGAAACTTCAGACCTTCAAGTTGTTATCCAAGGCTTTCCCTGAATCACCTGGAGAATCTATCACAACTGGTTAGTTCAAGTTTTTTGTGCAATTTTCAAGATAGACTTAAAGAATATTTAAAAGAATATCTAATATCCTTTTTATTTTGTGGCAGATGTACCATAGAAGTTGGTTTTATTTAGACAGTTAGTGCAAACCTGCAATCCATCAAGTCTCATTCTAGTGACTTAATGTTTGCTAAATACTCATTTCAAAAACTAAAAATATTTGGAATTTACTACATGTGGCAAATTGCAAGTCTTTGCTCATGTCACAGTCTATTACTTTGATTTCCTAACTTTTAATTTCATTGCTGGAATATTTTCATAGTTTATGCAGATATCCAGTGCTTTCATCTCCCCCTCTCATTTGTTGTGGTTTTTTTTCTTTTTTAGAAATGCAAAATAGATATTTAATTTTTACAGAAATTGTTATTGTAGAAGCCATCATGAAAGCTGTATTTAACTTTATATTCAAGGCATGAGGAATCTTTCTTCAAAAACTCCAAACAAACTCTGAATAACTGCTTTGATAGAACAAAACCATCCTTTTTTTCCTTTTATTATTCCATTTACTGAAGGACAACAAGGATACTACTGAAGGATAACAAAACCTCCAGATTTTTATGAAACCACAGAATTAAAATATTGTAATGCTATCACTGAAATAATTCCCATCATGAAAGGTGATTTAAGTGTGAAAGCAGTCTCACAAATGGCTTCAGATCCTCTTACTTGGGATATTTTAAGTAAAATCAAATATAACCTGAAACACATCCCCTAGGCAGTGCATAAACACATTTTAGTTTTCTTTTTCTGATTTGTATATAGAATGATGCTTCAATTGCATGTCTACAAAAATAATATAAAAAAACAACTTAGTCACAAAAGACTCTTGGATTAAAAAGTACATGATTTACCAAAATACAGCAAAAACTAACATCCAGATCATCAATCAGTGTTAATCAGGATACCTCCATTGAGGTCAAATTTATGCTAGCTAAGAAGCCAGCCTTAGATTTAATGATCTAATTGGCAATGAAGCAGAAAGATAGGTTTACAAAATCCTCAATGAGGAAACAGAAGAAAAACAGAAAGAAAAAATACTCTGGCAGCAATCCAGCATTCATAACTGAACTAATGTTCAATTACTGTGAAATACTTTATGGAAATAAATGTTAGTTCTACATGAATCCCAAATGAGTTCATTACAATCAATGCTATTAAAACAAAGTGCTACTAATATGCCAAACAACTGTGATTGCAGTTTCATAAACTAGTGTTTAATATCCATCAGAGATTAAAAAAAAATTTCTGTAATAACTAAACATAATGATGTGTCTAATTTGAAATTATGACAGGGATGATAATGTTAATTAGCCTTGCACACATAGTGAAATGTGTAAAAGACATTACAATACCTGAAGGTTACTGAACTATCACAAAACTACTCTTACGATGTTTTATATCATCAGAATAGGAAAATCATAAAATCATTACATCATATAATCATTCACTTGTTTTCATTTAATTTTTTTTCCCAAAGCCAAAGTGTTTATGAACACATTCTTTTGCTCAGAAATTTTTAATTAGTATAGTACTTAAAACATAGAATTCAATCACTATTTTCAGATTCCTAAATGACAGCTAAAACACCCCAACAATTAAGTACTTACACAGATATATGCTGTTAATAGATATTAGTTTCCCGTAAGGGGGAAAACCATGAAATTATGTGAAACTGTTCAGCCTGAATGTTCCCAAGGGCCTTTCCCAGTGGAGAACAACACATTTTTGTTAGAGTTTAATGGGTGATTTTATCTGAAAATATATTTACAAAGCAGTTGCACAGGCACTACAGTAAGTACTGAAATTTCCCCAGTGGAAAAGGTTTCACTTAAAACACACAACTTAGCCACAGATTTTAAACATAGCATATCTGTGGAGTTAACAGCTGAAGCAGCATCATAAGGACAATATCTTCATAAAAAATGGTGCAACTCATACTATACATTCTAAGGGTCTGTGTTTTTCAAGAAATCTGACTGTTTCCTATCTCATTTGGAACTATTTAAATACCATCCCCTCAGTTTGAGTGGAAAATTACACTGAGTGAGCATTTAGGACATATATATATACACACTGGTAAGAAGTAAATATCTACATAGTCACCTGGATAAAGAATAATTTTTATAAAATCTGTGATAAAACCACAGTTAACTGACTACTAGCAATAGTAACAAACTATTTCATTTAATGTCTTTTTTTTTCTTGGTTTCACCTTTAGTTAGTTTAAATACTCCAAGTGCTCTGACAAAGACATGCATCTATTTCTACTCTTCTCCAGACATGTGATGAATGCATTACCTTTTACAGCAATCTCTTGTGGAACAAAGTTTTATAGTTCTGTGCTCCAATATTAGAACCACTACTTACAAGATTACTTTCCTGCAGATTTTACTCCCATAATTTTTTTAACAAGTACTGTAACTTTTTTTCTTCTTGACCTATTGTTTTTTGTTTTTTTTTTTAATTCTAACACGCTTTCTTCAGAAACAAGCTTTAAAAAAACACCACATAGCAGGCATGGACCCTCTTCCCCATTGCTGAAAGGAAGGTAGGGCTGAAATCTCTGAAACTCAGATGAAAATGTGACAGACAGCAAAACTGTACCATTTTTAACAAGTTCTCTGAAAGGACAAATGTATTGTATGCGTATACTAAAGTCATAAAAACAAAAGCGACGTTAAGACAAACACCCTTCTTTCAGCAAAACTCCCTTCCCAGTCCACAAAGAGGTGAAGTGGTGCCTTTAAACATGACAAGCATCCCAAGTAAGAATTAGATGAGTACAGCATACGGAGGAATGCATCAGAGAGTTTCCACAATCCTTGCATGCCAGGAAAGTCATGTCAGGTTTCATTCCACAGTCAGACATAGAAAGTTAATTAAGAGAGACTGGAAAAGACTAAGGAATGAGACAAAAGACTTTCTTACAGTTGCGTGACCAGGACCACAGTGTCCACAATACAGAATAGCAACCTGGTGACTTCCCACTGTTCCAGCATATCCATGAAATAGAGACAACAGGGCTCCTGCTTTCTGCTGGCACTGACATCAAATGTGGAAGGTAGAGTCCGTATCTATTGCCTTCCCTTCTCTGAGTTGCATACTTATCTCACCTACTTTGTACAGCATAAATTACAGCTGTAGATTTTCCATTCCATACAGATTACTAAGTCTGGGAGGTGAGCGATAAAGTATTACTACTTCCTTCCATGTCCTTTGTTTTGTTTTTAAAGCCAAGCCATGTTGACTGAAAGGTTAATGGTCAAGTTAAAACCCAAAACTCTTTGAGGGAAACTGAGCACACATCACTAAGATTTCCATTTTTAAAGGCTTTTAGTCATGCATTTTACATTAAACAATAACTGAATAGAATACAAGCTTCTTAAAACAGTATCTAAAACTCAGGACTCCCTGCCTATAGCCAATTGCTACTCTAACAAGTTATACTAGCTCTCCTTTTATAAATCTGCTCCTTTTTGCATCGTAAATGAATTATTTGCTGCACATAGATTGACAAAAAAAGATGTCATTTTCTTACTGAAACCATCTATAATTGCCAGCTAATATTCTCTACTGAAAAGCAAGAGTTAATTGTATTGTATCACTACTTTCTACCTTCTTTGGCACCATATTGGGTTTGTGTGGCAAGGTTTCAGTAATGGGGTGGTTAGAGAGAAGATTTCTCTGGAAGCTGCTAGAAGCAACCTCTGTGTCCCATGGAACAAATGCCAGACAGCTCCAAGACGGACCCCCTGCTGGCCAAACCTGAGCCCAGCAGCAGCAGTGGTAGGGATAAGAGATTTCAGAAGGGATTAAAAAACAACCCCACAAAACTCAGTAATCTTACCCAGTGATTTCTTCTCCTCTTTGGACAGTTGCTATGACTCAACTTCCAGGACAATAGGAGTGTGAAATTAGTTGATACGTTGGGAACCCCAAGTCAAATCAGGCAACTGGAGCTTTCTCTCACCAAGCTTAATTATAATTATAATTATTAATATTATTATTATTAATATTATTATTATTAATTTATTATTACCAGGAACTGGCTTATCCTATTTCAAACCTACCCACAAAGGCAGAGCACTAAGAGAGTATCTCTGTCAAACAAGGTTCCTCTGCCTTTGGTCAGAACTCATTCAGAGACACTTCATGAGAATAACAAAGGTAATTGTAAGTACTATGGACTTACAAAAATGTTCCAACATCCAGTGGGAATGAGCTGATTTGTAGAAGTGATGTATCTCAAACCAGATCTCTTTTTATCAAAGGACTGAAAGAAAACAAAGCGAAAACAACAAAAAAGAGATAAGAAAGAAGAGATAAGATTCCTGTAGAGTGGAAGTTATTCTAAGTAATTAGCAGTACACCTAATTGTCTACAGCAGCTGATGCTGCCTATAGCTTTTATCATCGTAATTGCAGAAACCAGTGAACATTCCTCCAATCAATAAAATTAAGAAAGTGTAGAAGAACCAATGTGTGTCTACAGCCCTGGATTTTGTGTCTTTTCATTAAGTTTTATGTGCTACCTTTTGGAGTGACATAATACAGAAGAACACTAAAACTGAGCTAACCAGAACACGGTACATTTGAGCACTGCTGGCTATGCCAGTCTTTGCTGGAGCTAAATAATTCTGTTTCCAGACAACATTCAGATCTGACCAATACAAGCCATTTTTAAATGCAGAACACACATTATTTACAAAGATAATTGTAAGTACTATGGACATCCAATAAATTTTTTTCCCCTCACTCAATGCTCTTCAAATTTAAAATTGCCTTATGCAACAAACGTAGTACACTGAGTGATTGCAAACTGCCAGAAGATTCCAAGTGCACTTCAAGAGCTGTTCAGACGCACCAAAAGCTTTGAAAACTCTTTTTCTTAGATCTGTATTTGTACACAATTTTTCCAAATGATATTCTAGAATTGCTTCTTCTGTGAGAAATTTAGGCTATGTATTTTCTAGTTAAAGACATAATTAGCACTGCATAAGGACAAAAAACTGTTTTGCAAAGGAATGGGATGCAGAAAGTGACTTTAGAAACTGAGAAGGATTTTAATGATTCAAAATATCCTCTAAGTAGTCTTCTCAGGACAGTCATTTCACAATACAAACAGGGAAAATGGTACCATTTAAAATTAGTAACAGTTAGAATAAAGCCAAAATATCTTGTTCTGGTAACTTCATGTACAAAAATGGAACATGCTGTAGTGTTGAAATTCCTCTTTTTCTCTCCCATCTTTAGGGGTTTTGTTCAAAATTTTATTTGAAGAAAATGTTTCGTTGAATGCAACTTTTTTCTTTCCCAATCCCAGTAGCCACTCTTTCAACACCAGCATTTTTTGCAGCTGTGATTTTGATGAGGTTTTAACTCACAACGCTGTTAATGAGATTATGCATGTGAAAGGCCACCACAACATATTTTTGCCATTTTTAAAATGCCATTGATATTTAAAAAACAAACACTTATTTCAAAACTTCTTTCAAATTGTTTCCAACAACTGTTGCTACTCCTTGAAAGATCAGCACTATGATCCTCATGTGAGGACATTACAAGGATGGCCCAGACAAACACCAGAGAAACAAGGTGTCTTCCCTTTTGCCAGTAATATTTTCAGTGCAATGGTTCCTTTTTTTCCCCTCCATTTTCTCTTGACCAATATTTATTTATACTTCAACTGAGGTTTATCTTTCAAACTACCAGGTCTGAAAACAGCTTCAGGTAAAACAGCTATTAAGCAATAACTGTCTTTTGCATCCTCTAGTTTTTGATCAGAACTAATATTCTCTACCAATATCACCCATATACAGTTATTAGAAGAAAAAAAAAATCTATTTTTTGCAGTTTTTCTGATGGAACATCATGTAGCAAAAGAATTTCCACTTGAATCTGATTGCAAATGTAAATAAAACAATTTTATAGAATTAGTGACTAAGTAAGGCAAAAGTCTCTATGCTTTAGAATAATCATTAAACAAATTTGCAACAATTACCTGGAGAAAAATGAACTTATTTTTTAAATTTGTGTCAACACTCTTGCACTTATGAGAAGTCCAACAATAATATAGCAAAATTTTAGGGGAAATAAATCTGTTTTAAAAAAAGGAAAAGATTGCTAAGGATGTTATGAAAAAGTAGGAAGCTTAGAAGAAAAAATCTATGGGAAACATCTGAAAAAAACCTTTTACAATGCTAACTGTTCAATTTTCTACATACCATTAGTAAAATTATAATTCTTAAACTGATACAAGTATAAACCCAGCAATATAACCACACAGAGTATTTATGGACAGAACAAATATTTTCTGGGCTTCCAGAATCATAGAATACTTTTAAGAAAAAATGGCAGGCATAAAAGAAGTGCCTGTATTTATAATAAGTTTCTTTGCTGTGGAAACTGCTACTCAGCAGTAAATAGAAGTAAAAACAATTATTTCCTGCCAAAAAAAAATGCAGCTTTACATTTTATAATTCCATCAGTTTTATTAACAAGATAACAATGTTTTTTCTCATAACTTTGAAAGCAGAACCATGTGAATTAATAGCTAATTCAGATTTAAAATTAATGAGCTTTACCACGTTGATTTCTTTCCAATTTTCTTGAATAAAATTTACTTTAAATAGTCTTTCACATAATGCATAATCTTATAAGTCCCAATTGAGTAACAATGAAGTCTCGTTAGTCTTTGTCACCTCATAATCATTCATGCTGCATTTTAAACAATGAACATAAATTGGTGCCTTGTGAAATTATTTGGGAGTTACGGAAAAATATGTGCCAGTTTAAGTTGTAGTTTCTTCTTGTAAAGCGTTTTATACTAAAGAAGTCTTACTGGGCAGACGAGAGTGTTTTCTTATTAAACTACTTTTTTTTTTTTCTGCTAAGTGTGGATTATTTCTGACATATGTTAAATCCTAACTGCCTACCTACTTTATAACAGCTCTATTTGAAACCAGCATTTTTCACAGAGGTGATAATGTAGTTTTATATATTTTAAAGGAACACTTCAAAGCAATTCAGAAGAAGAGAAAAAAGAAACCAAAACAGAACATGCAGAGGTATTTTTTCACAAAGAAGAAATTTTACAACACAAGTGCTTATTTCAAGGGATTTCTTTAATTTTTCCCATGCCTCATTGTCAAGTCATCTGTTCCTGGCATTTTGACAGCATTTATAATGGAACTGGCCCCTTGTTTGTTGACCTACCAATTAAGCAGGGCTAACAATTAAATCAGAATCCACCGCTGGGCAGGGGGCCAGAGCAAATCTCACCTACCACTTAGGTGCTGTTTTTGACTCATTTTGAGAATAGACTGCAGCTAAATATGTCATTAATGGATCTTTTCATTTTACACTAAGGTTCAATTCGTGTCTTATCCTTCAGTACCACACATTCAACAATATCTTGTTTCATGTAGTTCACTATTTTGGCATTAGTTTTAGTGCTACAGGATCAGAACGTGTTTTCCAAATCCTGTCAATGTCCATCATTAAATGCAGAAAAAATTGTCAACATATTGCAGTATCAACTGCCTGCAAATAGGCAAGGTGCTTACTTCAGATTTGGAGGGAGAGCAGATAGCAAGCAAATTTTACAGAGACAAAGCCAGAAGATTAATTAACTCTTTGGTTTACCACAGAAGTTATGCTATCAGAGAGGAGAAGGTGAAATGTTGGAAATTTGCAAGGCTTTTGAGCAAAAGAAGCTTTTAATTAAGGCTTCCACATTCTTGCAGATCGTCTTAGACATGCTTATATCTTTGCAAGGGCAGCTTCAGGTGTAGGCACCCTGAAGTTACATATTTCATGAACAGGAAGACTGAGACATGGTGCTATAAGAAGGCTCCCATCAGGATTCTTTTCCCTCATTTCTTTGAGTGTTTCTTTTCCTGTACCTTAGCAGGGTATGAACAGACCAGTTAATTAAAGACATGGGACTTCGGTTTTAAAAGTTTTGACTGAAATTCGAAATTTGAAAAATTATGAAATGGAAATTTCTGTAACATTAAATATGGAACCGTGTTCTCTGACCAAATAATAATTAGCCCATGCAAAACTGCATCTGTTTTAACACACAACAGAATGACCCCAGTACTTTAAAACCAGTAATTAGCTCCTTCCTGGGCAAAATAAGTTGAAATAGATACCACTCAAGTTCTTAATGCCCTGCATCCTTCATCCTAAGAGCACTGAAAGGATTCAGTCTCTCATGAGAAACAGCTTGTTTAGGCATACAGTCTTCAGACAGGAATCCAAACTATGACTTCTTCATGGAAGGACATGCCTCCCTGTAGACTAGAAGAACAGAGTCTGACATATATGTTCTTGCATAATTTTATTTTGTGAGGCTTAGGTAGATTTCACCTTAGCAGGCAGACTTTTGGGCATTTCACTCTTCAGGAGCTTACTCCGAACATAGAATCACCACCTGAGATTACCTGAAAAGCATGGTATTCCATTAAAAGCTAAACACTCAGGAAGCCAGACTGAATTTTTGAAGTTTGGATTTACTGACTTATAGATTATGAGATATCTGACAAAAAAAAAAGAACTTTACTCGTCTTAAAGTATGAAATAAATAAAATGGAGAGAAAACATTAATAAGTTTGAAATTCACAATTCACAGATGTCTCAGTCACCTTTAAGCCTTTATTTTTCTCTCACAAGATTTGTAGGTCCTCAGCTCCCTCTCTGTCCCTAAATCTTAAAAAAGCAGAAATTGAAGTTTCAAGATAAGAGTTTCCAGTTTCCACACAGGGGATCTGGAAATACAGAAATTTTAAGTCCCCTGGACAATATCTGGGAAACCTGACCCATTATTACATACCCAAGATCATCAGTTCTGTGACAGGGACCTGAGAGGTTGAGGGAACCCCCAGCTCTTGGGTCAAGTCAATTGCATTACCATGGAAGGGAACTTCAGACATAGTGGACACAGGAGAGCTGAATGACCACAACCTCCTTCTGAAAAGACTGCCTAAAGCTTTAAAAGCCCAGATTTCCAACATAACAAACATGAGAACGGTTAAGAAGCCAGCCGGATTTGCTTCATTTTATTTTTTGAAAAAATGTATTTTATTTAGTTATGGTTTTGCAAGGCATTTAAAGTAAAAGTAATAAAAAAAGATGTTTCACGAGAAAAGTCTTGTTTTGCTGCACAGTTCCCTAACTAGCTGTAGTTTAAAGGATCTGTTCCTGAATAAAGCTTCATCAGTTCTGTCATTCCCATATCCTTAACATTTGCAGAAGAAAGTTTTCAAAGAGCCAGGACTCCTTATTGAAATGTCTCATGAAAAGAGGAAAAAAATCTTTATACAAGAGCTTGTAGTTATTAATAGGCTTCACTTTTAGTTAGTTAATGATCCAATTCAGCTGTGATCAAAGCACAACAGCTAGATAATTCAGGATAGAAAATGGAGTTAATTTACTTAGATATGATACTACTTTCTTAATGACTTTATTTCAATGGAGTTTCAATTAGTTATTAGGTTATTTTACTCATTAGTCCAACAAGATGTCTGTAGGCAATTAACATGTTAGTCCTCATGAAAACAGAACTTTTTTTTTTCAGAAGAATATTTTTAAGATTTATATTACTGAGACTTTTTTAAATGTTTATGAAAAAAGTAATTACACACTGAAGCTCAGTGAATTGGAAATTTATTTTTGTTTAGGGGACTGAGTGTAATGAAAAAAAATTACCATTAGTAAGAGCCATTTGTAGGTGCCTCATCTAGTTTTCAGTTTTGATTGCCAAACATGGATTTCCCTTACCTAGTCAGACACAGACCATACACACTTAAAAGACCAGACCACAAATCAAGACAGTCAGTTTTTGTAATAAAACCATTCTCTCAAACAGCTAAGCCATATCTCTGAGCAGTGCTCAAGTCCTAGGAATAGTTAAAAACATGAGCTACAGCAATTACTATATCAGAATTCATCAATTTGTATTCTAATATCAGTCACTTCATATTCTAATATAAGGATACTATAGTTTTAGACAATTTATGGGGCGGAGACTTCAAAATGAGTTACCTCCCCTTAGTTTTCAACTTCTTGCCCTCTACCAATATGGAGAGAAAAATGGGAAGAGATGTGAGTGAAAAAATAGCAGTTTGCTAAAAGAAAAATGGCAACAATCAATGTAACAGCAATAACCACTAGATAGAAAACTGCTGAATCAACAAAGAAACAAAAAAAACCAAGATGGCAGCCCCTGGGTGAGCCCATGTGGCCCAGAGGACAAAGACAAGGTGGTGGAGAAGCCCTCCTCCCTGGGCCACACGACTGAGAGAGAACAAAGGACACAACACAGCAACCAAGCTCCATGACTCCAGAACTCCCTTCCCCCTAGCCAAACAAAACCAAAACTGGAACAACCTTCCCGGTAATTGCACGGCCGATTTACCTCAGTGGCTGGAACTCGGGGACCAGGCCCTCTCTCTCCCAACGTGGATGGACTGGGGACAGCTGGACTCGCGTTCATAAGCTGCAAACCCCTCCCTGCAAAGCTACATATTGTATGAACTGCTATGGAGATTTTTTATTTTTTAAACCAAGGACAACAATAGGTCTTTTAGACTTCTTGTCTTGAATTAGCTGTTCTCTGGTTTCTAGGCTCTTAAGTACTCATCCCTCAAACCAAAATGCAGTGGTAGTGTTAGAAATGGACTAACTTTTAGATACAATTAAATGGGGACAAGTCATCGAAGCAAAAGGAAACTGTCAGTAATGGTTCAGCTGAGCTGGATGTGTACATCCCTCCCCTGAGAGCTGAACACAAACCCCCTCCAAAAAAATGGCTGCTTTCTATACCCTTTACCGGCCGGGGGTTGTCCCTGTCCCCTTTCCCCTTGGATGGGCTCTCAGCAACTTACTTTCTCTCCCAGCTGCCTACTCTTCTCTCCCCTCCCCTCTCATCCTTCTTCCTTTTGGTCAGGTCTTCAACCCCACCCCTCTCCCAGCTCACAGCAACACCCAACAAACCAAACAGAGCAAATCCAAACCACAAACAACAACACACAGAACCAACAACTTTCACTCTTTGACTTAGCAACCTTTTGGCTTCAGCAAAGTATTACCTCATCTCTTACAGCAGAAAGCAGGATAAGTAGAGAAAGGGGAAGGCTTCAGCTGCGGCCTTGCAAACCTCATTACCTACAGGATAAGCAATTTAAACTACTCAGACATACTGGCCCTGGAGAAGTCAGGCAGAAATGCTTACTGGAGAGAAGCAGAATTAACTTACTCTTCTAAATGTATTTCCCAAGAGACAAGATCCCACAGACTTTATCAGCCTAGCAAAAGTGCACAAGAGTGGGTCAAACCAACTCAGAGGAAGAATAAGGAGCTTGACAGCCAGCACTGCTGGGAGAGCATACAGACAGCTATGGAGACAGCCAGGCTGACAGGCTTTTTTATTGTTTTGTTTTTAATGGTAGTCTGATAAAATAGGATGATCAAAGAGAAATGTGCATTCATAAAGTCATTCTCTGACTCTCTGAACCCTCTTCTCTGTTATTTATGGCAAGATAGGAGGTCAAATCAGAGAGGTTTTAGTTGATGAAGAAAAGCTGCAGGAAGGATTTTCTTAATTCCAAGAAAGGGCAAGCTTTTTCTTAGAAGAAAATGACTAGGCACATCCCTCTTAAGAACTAAGAAGTTCCCAAAAAATTTGATTTCTAAATGCAATTTTGCATAGGCAATTATTTTTTCTCCAACTCACAGTATTTGGCTTTTTTTTTTACTTTTTAAAAGAAGTATTTTGAAGGAATCCTTTGCTCTTGGCCCAGATAGTAACACCACACCTTATTCTGTGGTTGAAGAAGACTTAATTTTATTTATCCAATGGGAGACTCATGGCAGTATGACCCTCCCGCAGAAACAACACTTCAAAAGAATTTCAGAAATTTTCAGAAACTTGAACTCGAGAGTCTTTCAGGTATCACAAGATTAAACTTTTTCTCTCGGGTGCCCAGTACAGATGCAAATGCCATATGACCAGTGCTGTAAGAATTTACAAGATGCTAATTCTGATTTACAGGATTGGCTTAGGGTCAGATTAACCTTCTGTGAAATCCTTAAAAACGTTGTACCCAAATAAATGTTTAACATCATCATTATGTTGTCATCAACTGTGACAGTGTGAGGTATTTACCACATTTTTCAAGCAGTGTTTAGCACTTTACAGGACAGAAATGAAATTTTAGCTTTTGCAATGAAAAGAATAGGAGTGCAAATTATCAGTTAGGAAAAAAACTACATTAAAAAAAATAAGTAAATAAGTAAAATTAAATTTAGTTCCATAAGGGATTAACTACCATGGGGGAAAAAAGTCCAATTCCTTGCTATCCTAAATACATCTGTAGGAAGTTAGGAACTTCAATATTTTAGGAATAGATGATGTATTACGAACTTTTACTATTCCAACTTTTAGGCTCAACAACCGTGTATCGAGTGCTTCATTTCTCTGTGGCACAAGAGCGGGGTCAGATTCCCAAATTTTTTCATATGTCATACCACTGTTATATTGTTATTTCCACACATGTTTCTTCTACAGGCAGAGCTTATAATTGTATTGACATCATCCTTCCAGCTGGTCCCATACAACCAGTAAGGGCAAAAGGTCAATTAGTGACTGACATTAGCTAAAAACAGAAAGGGACAGGGAGAGAGAAATTAAAAAGAAAGCTATTTCAGTTCTGTACTGAAACCAATTTACTTGTATCCAAACACTGGCTTTCTCTCTCCCAGTCAAAACCAAAACAAAACACTTCAGTCAGTCCTACAGATTCTCTAAAGATAGAGAAGTAGAAGTAGGGCTCTTTGAACCTGGGCCTCCCAAACACTGAATTAATGTATTAGCCAATTTCCCCCTCAAGCTAAGGAGGGTCAGATCTAAATCTTTCCTTTCCTAGAATACCTTATTCATTCTGCTACAGCCACTTTGAGGAAATCCAGTTAAGTAGCAAAGGTTCTCTCTTTGGAGAAGAGTCCTTATTCTCTGGAGTGTTCAAGTATTTTATCTTAAAAATGCAATAAGTAAGTATGCACAGAGTCTCTACAAAATCCAACCCAGATTGGAAATGATTGTCTTCAAAGGGGATCAGGTAATGCCTGATCTGTCAAGACTAGGCAATGAATGAAATATTCTCTCCTGCCTCTGAGCTGTTTTCTGAACAGCATCTGGCGTCATGAATATAGTAAACAAAAAAGCCTGAAGGAGAAAATTCATTTCAGTATTAAAATCCCCATCATTACAAACTCTTTGGAAAACAGAAAAAGCTATAGGCTTTCCTTCATTCTTTTTTTCATGGGGAAAAAAGTGTTACTAGCAACAGGGAATAAAACCATCCAGCAGTATTTTTTCAGACAGTTTCTAGTTTTGTAGTGCTTCATATCCTTAATAGCTCTCAATTAACTCAGCCAGAGGAAGCCAATTATGAAATTACTATAGAAAATAGAATGCAGTACTCCATGCGAAAATTAATCTATATGAATATATTTGCCAATGCCAAAAATTAAAAAGGAGCATAGAAATGGATAAACCAAGGCTGAACCAACTGTGTTTTGAGGCAGGTAGGAGAGAAGAAGAAGGTAATTTGTTTTTAGATAAGATCAAACTCAGTTTGGCATCTCAGACAAAACTTGTCATAGTAAGACAGTGAACACCGACAAATGAGTTGAAATTGCTAAGCAACTAGAGCTTCTTTAGTTTGTCCTGAAAGTCCTGGACGGTAGATGAAATTCTCTGATCATCACAGAAGTCGGAAAAAGAAAAAACTACATCTAGAAAACCACAAATTTCAGCATCTAAGCAACTTCCAGTTCTCAAAAGCACAAAAAAACCCAGCACATTTCTGAGCATAAGTATTTATGGGGTGAGGAAGCATTGGGATGGTCCATGCTTCTTTCTATTCGGGGGCTTACCTCTCTACCTTGCATTTGTATTTCATGACTGCACAGAAAGGCAGTATACTAAGACTGTCCAAAGTTAACAGCTGAGCACTGACATTTTCCATGCTCAGGTTTGCTTTGGAGAAAAGTTTATTCAATAAAGTTCAGAGAAGCAATCAGTGTGCAAATGCTGCATGAGTATCTCTAGCAATATTAAACTCTCCAGCAAGTAAAAGTGTTCAAACTATTTAGTGAACTAATTAACTGAATTCATTTGCCATTTGTTAACCTTTTCTAATTAATGTTCTTTCAAGTAATAAAATACAAAGCAAGGTCACCTTAGGGACGTATAACAAAACAACTAGTAGAGGGACAGCATTGTGAGTCAAAGAAAATGTTGTAAGTAAATCATCATCTCTGTTGTAAATCCAAACCTGGATGAAGTGGCTAATATCATACAGGTTGTGTGTCAGCTAGTCACAGCAAAGGCTTGGTCTGTGGCTTCATTTTGAAAAAATTTCCAAGTTAATTGGAAATGAGCAATTATTTACTACTACTAAAAATATACAGTCTTTTTGATGTTTTCCCTTGTGCATGTTGATTCTCTCACGGATGGGGAGTAGCTTTTCATTTCTAGGATATATTTCTTGCGTGACTTCAGAGTAACTCTGAGTATTGTCCTAAAGCAAGTCAGAGGAAGCATACAGTGCTATTAAGCTATTGTTGCTCAGTTGCTACTCTGCAGAGATGAATGATGAAAAGCACACCTCTACTCCTGCCCAGCAGGACTGAGAATTGAACTGGCCTCAATCACAACTAGAGCAAATCTCTAAGCAGCATTTGGTCAGTCAATTTATTTCTTTTGTGAGACAGGAGTTGGAAAATACGAACAGGAGCAAGAAAGCTCAAAGCTTTACAAAGACGGGAAAATCACTTAACAAGCACTGTCACGGGCTAAACAAACTGGACTTGGAGAAATTAAGTTATTACAAGTTACAATAAATATTTAGTTCCTGATATGGGTAAGTGGCAAACCAATACGAAAAAGGAACAAACATTTATAAGCTTCAGAAAAACACCTTTACACCCCCTTTTCCAAGCTCAGCTCTGTGTCCTTAGGTGAGTCCCCTTTAGAGTTGGCTGGAACCAGCAGGGTTTGATCAGCCCTGACCTCTCACAGAGGCCAACCCTGCTGCCTCTTTGCCCTCCCCCTTAAAAAACCCTTAACTTTACCACAAAAACCCAATTCAGATAATGATGTTCCTTACTAAAACAGCATTTTCAGCAAGATTTTTCTAGAAAACTACAAGTTTAATGCAAATGGTACAGGCTAGTGTAAATTTAGCAAATGGGGAACAAGGAAATCCATAGGACTTTACACTCAAGAGTTTTGGAAAATATTCAACAGCCATAAGAATATTTTCCCTGCATCACAATTAGTGTCTAAAATAATGTAGTAACCCATTCCTAAATGATGACACCTACCTGAGGGATTTTTTTGAGCTCTGAACCAATGTACACAATGAACACATTTGTACTCTGCCTGCCTATGAATGCACAGGTAGCCATCCCACTTCCCCATTTCTGGTGGGAAATACTGGGATGAGGATGCAAGGTGAAAACTGTTTCCACCAAATACTGCCATTTTTCAGACTTCTAATGCAGAGCAATTCTTACTCCAGGAGTAACTCAGCTGCACAGCACTTGAACTGTGTGCAATTGCTTAACCTTTGTTAGGGAAAAATTTCAAGGGACAGAATCTAACTGCACAGGCCTAAGTCAGATAAACTTTGCTTTACACCTCTCTACATTCTTTAGATTTTTTCAGGTTTTATTATTCAACAATTTTTACTCTATATTTTAAAAATGCTCCCTTCATACCTCCAAGTCAGCAGTTACTCTGTTATGGGAAGCATTAGGGGTTTGCCTGTAATATCAGAAGAATGAAAGTCATGAAGCTGGGGGAAACAGAAAACACTCATTTTTTGTCACTTCTCTGAGCTGGTCACAGATTTCAGTGAGAAACTCTACAAGCAAAATGATTCCCTGTGCTCAGTCCTGTTGCAGGATTAGAACCTCATTTCTCTTCAGTGAAACTTCATGAATAAAAATGACACTGAGCCTCTGCCCTTTATCCTCCACAAAGACATCTATGAAACTCTTTTATCCTGTTCAACCCATCAAACGTATGCTCAGAAAATTTGACTAAATCTGCCAACAAACCAAGTTCTGTAATAAAATATAAATTTAGTTACTCTAAAATACAGGATCACAAGCCTTCAAAGGAAAATCATTAGGCAGCCTGATGAAAAAATCACTAGGGTTACTGATACCAAAATTCCAATCAGAACTCAGAAAAATCACAAATCTCTTTATAACAAGAGTTGCTTTAAAACATAAGTTATGGAATAACACAGTTACAATGGGAATATACACTACAGAACTATAGCAAAAAAGCAGAGGTTCTGAAGTCACACTATCTTTAAAAAGCTGTGTTCTGAAAGTGGATTTACGTTCACATGAAATAAGAAACTGCAAAGCAGATACAACACACCAGTCTTTATGTTACTTATTCTCACTCTTGCACTTTCTCTTTCACAACCATATTTCATTTTACTGTTTAAACTCACATGAATTTGGCAGCTCTCTGAAGAGGCAGCTGTGTTTGCCAGGAGGCTGGAGACAGACTCACAGATGAGAGTTATTAATTAAAATCCACCCAGAAAAATTAATCACATTCATTGAAGTGTAGGGCAGAGTATAGTTTCTAGTCAGGATCCTCTACCTGTGAAAGCAGATAGTTTTAATATATTAGGGGGAGGAGAAAAATTAGACAATTACAAAAAAATAACTGAGAAGCAAATTCTTCTCTCATTCTGATTATTAGTCACCTTCACATGTATCCTGTAAGTGTAGGCCTATGTATCCAGCTGGTCTTTATTTTCTCTCAATAGAGAGATTTTTATACTAAGACAGAAATTTTGTTAATCTGAAGAATTATGCCAGTGCATTTGATATGTCTGTGCTTCACTAAATATTGTATTATGACAGGTGGGAGATGTTACTTAAGTTACTACACAGTTACTAATAGTCAGGTGAGTAATTATTTTTAAAGAAGTGAAAAAAAGATGTGAGATAAAGTGAAAGACCAGTTTTCAAAGTGTGGTTTCATGAGAGATAAAGATGATAGTGGGTTTGGGCAGAAAAGATTAATTGTGAAGTTTCTCAAGGCTCAGTCTTGAGGATCCAATCCAATCTAAAATTTTTAGAGGTAACTCAAGCACAAAAAGCATGAGAATGGCAAGGAAATGACTGGATTATTCAAAGTGGCCAATACACAGGAAGGCTGAATAGCACCCCCAGAAAAAGCAGATGATATTCCCTGGATCAGTTTTAAAGTAGAAAATGCAGTGTTGAAGAAGTACTACTACAGCAAGAACAGGTGTCCTAAGTTTTGAGAGGAGACTGAGAAAGCTTGATGCAGTTGGCCTTATAATCTAAAAGTTAATATTCTTACTTTCTATGTATATAGGAGTGAAGGTGTCACAATGGGAATCAAACTGCATGAAAAGCAATGCTGTCAGATGAATGAACTATTATGTATATATGCTGGTAGCTAGATACTTCCCAAATACCAGAGCATGGAGTTTCTGTGCCAGCCTTTCTATTTACAAAGAGAAGGATCAGAAAACATTGCTGGAGCTTGTTAATTTTGTTTGTTGTTGTAGTGTCATTGCCTACAACAGAAGAAGACTAACTTAAGACCTCTGTCCCTAATAATGGAATATTTGTTCTCTTTCAGGTGAATATAAAGGATTTTTCTACTGTAACAACAAAATTCAATGAGCATCTACACCAGCTAATTTAGGGGGCGTGGGTGTGTATATGTGCTGAAAAAAACATTTAATTCCTACATTTTTCAAGGTTCGCCACATGAGGGTAAAGAGTAGGGTTAGTCTAATACCAACAATATCAGGGACTGTCATAAACATTTCCAAACTCAGAATTTCTGAGGTATGAGTGTAAAGATCTCTTACCACAGTATTTGTGCATATTTTAGGAAGGAAAGTGGAAGGGAGAGGACGAGGCGTTGCTGTTCTCATTTTTAATCATCATTCTGTGGGGGTGCTTGGGACTACAGGACATCAAGGCAAATTAGAGTAACTTCCAAGTTCAGTCACTAGTCACAGGCCAGAGGCACCCACAATTAATAGCAGTCTTGAGGCTTCTGCGTTAAATGAGGTAAGCATGCTAGAGCTAATCCTTAAAACTTTGAGAATATTGTAAATAAATACACATTAGAGAAAGCGGGCATTAAAAAGACCTTTAGTAAGGTGAATGTGGCAACATCATAGAACACAGCCTAGAGTTCTACCACTACATTATGTTTAAGATCAAACTACATCCACCATTTAGTAGCAGTTTGCTAAAACGATGTACGTTTCACAGATCTGGCCTTAAAAAGAAAAGTGGCTTTTGAAAAAGTTTTGCTTTTGTTACACATGTTTACAACTTGTTTATAGTAAAAAAAAACCAACATTTTCAGTACATACCTGTGGATGGTATCTTTTCAGCTTTATACCGGCTAGCGCTTGTATTTCAATGCCTTGGAAAGCCTCGAGCAGCCCAGAGAGGCAGCACAGGCGATCTAGCACCTTAATAGCTCTAAAATCGGTACCTGTATCAGCTGCAGAGCAATTACCATCAGCAGAAGCAAAGAGGGAGAAATATAGCTCCCTGCCCGCTCAATTTCCTGCAGTTAGAAGCCTTAAAAAAGGAGAGAGACAACTACAGATGTTCACAGGAAAAGCTGAGCCGAGAGAGGGTGGAGCCTCTCCTCGAGTATCCTTTATTCGGAGAAGGGGGAAGGGGAGGACCTGGGGTGAGGGGCCAATCAGACACTGCTGAAGAGTTTGAGTTACATTTGGTTTTGCCCGCGCTTCGAACAAAGGAGCTCGGAGCACGTGGCAGGAGCACGTGTCTTTGGGAGGGGAAGCTCAGAACAGGCAGCAACACATACCTACCTCTATCCTATCATTCTTCCAGAAAAAAAAAAAAAGAACTTTGATACTGCAGGAATACTTAATGACTCTCCAGGAAGGCTCCCCAAGATTCCTTTTTCCAATAAAGAAACATGTTAATGTCACACTTTAGCTACTGGCAGTTCCTATTCTTGCTTTTGGATGCTGCATCCGTATAACTCTATTATAACCATCCCCTCCACATCAGCTCAATTCTTTGTTAGGGCAGAAGACAGAGTATTATCCCTTCAAAAATTACTGCCCAGCTTTAAATTTCATGGCTGTCACATGCAATATCTTGAATGCAGGGATTAGTAATGCTTCCCAGTGAATTTCAGAGACAATACTGTACAATTTTTTACAATAAAGATTTAATACAGCATTTGGAATCTTTCTTAAATTTGCTTTCAAATAAAGGTAATAATTTTACTGGGATTTCCTCACATATTAGAGGAAAAATGAGGAGACTATGTTTTTCTAAATTGGGTTCCAACACAAAATTAAAATGTTACTATGCTTTAATATACAGCAGTAAACATCATTGCTTCTACTTTTTTATTTTTCAGAGATGATTTATCATTCTCCCCTAATGTGGCCATAAAAGATATTGAATTCTTCAGCATTTGACAAGAACAATTGCTTCTTCAGGCTTTTTCACTCCAGAAAGTTGGCACAGAGACAGCTGGGGCAGGGCTTTAAAGAGTACTGACTGCACACACAAAGCTAGTTTAGAGTAGCTGGTGCATTTTAAATCTGCCCCACAGCTGACTGCACTAACAAGAAATGATGCATTAGTCCTTCCCACAAAGGGAAAACCCTTACGTAGCTTGCAGAACAAGGCTTGCAGTTAGCAGTATTCCAGTCTGGAGGTCGAAACCTGGTGGGAAATAACTTTTGACAAGAGGTCAAAGGCAGTCTGTATTCAAATACAGCTCCTGCATTAAGAAGTACCCACAACACTGCCTTTCACTCACAGATTTTAGCCTCTGCTCATCTCAGACATCAGGCTTGGGCAGCCTCATTCTGTCTGGAGGTTTTCTATGCAGCTTTGGAAACCACTGCTGAGCACAGGGAATTGCCACTACTGCTTTTTTTCCCCGGCTCATTTTTAATCTCTACTGCATTGTTCTTCTAAGTCTTCATATTTTGTACAGAATCCATACATCTTATTTTCTCCACTTCCTTTGGAACTTAAAAATGAAGTGGTGCAACACACAGTACAGAGTACAAGAATAAGGGCTGCTCCTCCTGCTTCACTTCTTTAGAGAAGGTCTCAAAATTCTCGAATTAGGATTCTTCCATTCTGTGATTCAAAAGCAACTTCAAGCATTAAGCAGATGGCACTACACACTCAGAATTTACATGACAGCTGCATTTCCTGAGATGAAGGCAGCTTCTTCCCTTCACTACTCACTAGTCCCTTTTTTTCTTGTATAGGAAGAATCTGAATCTGACTGCTTGATGAGCTCCAGTTATCTTTCTGGTTCTAACAATTAACTCTTTTCTACCTGGCATCTTAAATTTGTCAGGAGCCCTAGAAAGGGATTTAATGTTTCTAGGCTGCCCCAGCCCAATGATCAAAGGTTGGAAACAAAAGTTTCTCATCCCATCACAAAGAAGAATTTAGACTTTTAAATCAGTTGCTAGAGCCGATGATAATAGAAATACTCAAAATACTCATAGAGCTGAGCTGTTTACAGAGTTTACATGAAATCTGGATTATCAGTTAAGTTGCCTAGGGGTAGAGGCTAGATAGATTCCTAGGATTTTCAGGAATACATAAAAATGCCATGTCTTCAAATATATGCTCTCATATGCTTCTCTATGTACTTTCCTCTCCTTTATATATGCTTTGAATGACAGAGGACATGTAAGAACATCACTTAAGCAAATAGCAAAAAATTTTTGAAAGAAGATTTTTGGGTTTTAACATTTCTGTGGTTTTGTATGTATTCTACTATTTCACTGTCTCTGGGTGGAATTAGATTATCATTCCAAAATTATATGAGAAAAGTACCTCAAATAATTTGTAGTTGACAATGAAATATAATTATACTGAAATATATCATGGCAACCTGATAATTGAATCTTCTAAAACATTATTCTTCTCATGCGAGTAAGAAGAACTGATGAGAAAAAGAGAAGAGTGACTGATACGTGCTGTTGCAATGCATGAAACCTGGATGATTTTCAGTGAAGACTACTGCGATAGCAGATATTTACCTTCACATGCTCTCAGACCAGAGGTCTGAAAGGGTTAGCAAAGGTATGTGAGATCGCTGTAGGCTGTGTTCAAGAGAACGGCTACACACTAAACCATTTAAAATTTTCATTAATATTGACCAATAATTGTAATTCCAAGGTGAATGCTCTTGGCCCATCCTAAAGAAAGTAAAACACTATAAGCATGTGCTGTTTTCAGATAAACCGATGTGCAGCTCAATTTTGAATTTTTGGGAGCTGGTACAGTTGGCATAATTGTTTTACAGATACAGGGTAGTTTGAAAAGAGAAACAAATCCCCTCTCTAGTGTTATGTCTAGGGTGATTTCTGTCTTAGTTTACTGGCAGAATCAGGGGTTGTCTACCTTTAACACAGTCACAGTATAGAAAATCAAAAGATTTCGAATTCCTATCTGATGGACCTTCCCATCCTGACAGATAATGGCCAGATAATAAAAATATAATATATGCCAGCATCAGTCCCTAGAGCAGTCCTAAAAAATGTGATTGCAGAGAGGTCCTGTTCATAGACACACAGTTTAGCAGGTGCTTCAGCCAATGTTTAGCTCTAAGCACAGCATTACATTCACCCCTGTGCAGCAAAACCTTTAAACATATCTGTGTTTAAATATGTTCCTGAATCAGAGCCATAGCTAGCTATCAGAAAGCATCTGTTCTCTGATGCTGCCTCAACCTGGTTTAGCTCCCAAATTCCCTATTTAACATAGGAAATTTAAGTCTATGCCAAGACTTGTTTTCTGGAGTTACTTGTCACCAGGACGCAGATGGATAATGCTGCAGTTGGTAATTCATATGAGCAACATCCCACCCATTGCATTTCTTAAATTGTATGCTTTAGATCAGATTTTTTACCTAGGCTGAGAGAGCTTTGATTCTTGTTGGGACTGGGAAAAAACCCTGTAGGCTGAAAAGTAAATAGTAATAGAAAAATAGACATTGGTACTACAAGTGTGCTATCATGGCATGCATGCTGACGACGTGCTCATCAAGGAATCATAAGAGTACCTGGGAACTCAACAATTTTGCAGGGCTAGCTACATAAATGATGTCAACTAAATGAAATTCTTTTTTTTACATGTAATTTCAAAAAGAAGACAAAGGTGATAAAGAGAACTCTGAGAGGCAAATGTCTGAGACCGCCCGTAATGATAGATTAAAGTACAGGGTCAGATTGGCAGATGAATTATAAATTGTCATTGATGGAGCTATGACAATTTCCTCTGCTGAGAACTTGTCCCATATAAGTTCATGATTACAAGATCAAAAGAAGAACTATTAGGTTTAGTTTTAAATTGAGGCAGTAAATGTTATGATATTCATGGTGTGTATCAAGTAGACGTCCTCCATACAGACCTTTTTATATCTTAAAAATTTTATGCATTATATGCAGGTAAGTATTGCCAGAAGCACTTTCTATTACCAGATACTACTGTAAAGAAAGATAGGGATGGAACTTGGAAGGAGACATTCATCATATTTCTTTCTTGAATTAGTTAATAAAAAATCTTTTAATAAAGCCCTGAATACCAAGAGGGCTAAGTTTTACATTAGCAGGATTGGTACTTTATATCAGGACCTGTTTAAGAAAAGGTATTATTTCTCTTCATAATTATTTCTTATTAATACTGCTAATATCATTGCACAGTATTTTAACAGAACTCTCTTTGATGAATTTTAAAAGTAGGAATGAAACTGCGGGCTAAAGTTGTTCTTTATAGCTAGCTCTCATTTGAAGTGGAAATGAGGGATTTTCATTGACCTCATTTTCTTTGTTCTTGTGGTGGTGGATAGCCACTTCTGAGGAGTGCATGAAATACAGCCGCTGCTTTTGGCCCAAGACCACTATCTCTACATTGATATTATTCATTTGCACAATTAATTACAAAGAAGTGTTGGGATTTATAGCAGAAATAAGGTGTCAATGAAAGGCTAGGAGAATTAAGCCCTGTGGAGCTTTCAAGTAGCAAGAAGTGTAGGTCCCTGAGCTTACTCAATAAAGCCTTTCGAACACGCTTAAGCCACATTAAAGCCAGTAGCTAGCCATCATCCCTTTCTTTTGGAAGCTGCAATGTTTTGAAATTGAAACCAAAATCTTAATTCTAAGTTTTAGAAACCATATGAGGAGGAAATACACAGCTGAAACAGCCCTGTATCCAAAGCAGCAAAGAAAACACTTTGCATGTCTTTCACTGAAAATGGTAAAATACATTAGGACATTAGAGAAATGAAGGCAACAAAACTTCTAAAACATTTCTTGTAGGTCAGGGGGCCAAAGGAGCTCTTTAAGATTTCATTTGAGAATGTTTTTTAAAAACCTAATTTGCCAGAAGCTACAAATGGGAATAGACATGCCTATCTTTGCAAATAGCTAAAATTATTGAAGTCTTGAGACACTAGACAGAGTAGCAACAGTCATGTTCCCATATTCTTCCTGTAAGTATTCCTTGATTACTAATTACTAATTTGTGCAATAAGCTAGCTTTAGCCACATCTCCTTGTAGCCCAATTAATTATCTCTTTTTGTATCTCTGCATTTTTCAGGTATGTAGTTGCCATAAACAAGACTGGATATGAGAGGTTCAGATCATATACATTATTCTTTACTGTGTATGATCCATGGAGCCATGGAGATAAAACTGGAGTTGACCTATTTATTGTAAGAAGAAACAAATTACTTTTGAAAACTTCAGATTCAGATCAGTAGGAACATTGCCCAAGTAATGACTTTTAGTCCAAATTTAAGCTTAAATTTTCCCTTGAGCTGTTATTTAATGTATATTGCTGTCAACAGAAGTAAGTCTACTCTTGCATGCAATATTCACTTTGTAGTTTGTAGTAGTACAGCACTGACTGTGTTAGCCCCTCAGTTCAAGTCACTCAATTGTTCTCAACACTGTTTAGCTAACTAAAGTTTCTTGCTGTCTACTACAATGCTCATTATCTAATCCAAATGAGAACTGGGGGGAATATTTGTAATGATATATTAAGATATCAATCAGAAAGAGCACAATTGCCTTACGTTACTTCTAACGCATCTTTAAGCCATTACCGTATGTCAGTGAGCTTATCAAGTTTATAATGCTCAACAAAAGTTTGTTATTGTGATGATTTGTGCAACACTGAAGTGTAATTATAAAAGCCTATAATTTCTTTGTATTACAGAATTGTACATATTACCATATTACTAATAATTCCTCATTACTCATCAGTTCTTTATGAAATAAGAGAGAAAGCAGGCCCTTATCATCAGGGTGTTAATGAATACATTTAAGCAGAAAAAGAAGATTTAAGTGGTTACTTATTTTACTTTTCACAGGGACAAAAAACCATATATTAATGTTGGCAAAGCACGACTTAAAATTGGGAAATACCATAAATAAATCTGACTGTTTAATATTAACTCAGGGTTCTTTTCTGTAGGCCTTATAATAAAGTCATTAATTATATGATCCTAACCTGAATTTTTATGTTCAGACAGTGAACAAGATGCCCAGAAAATAGTTGTGGATGTCAGCTTAGTCATAATATGACTAAGACCTTCATCTTTCTTTTTCAAGTTATAAAATTAAAAAACATGGGACTCGAGGCCATTAAAAGGCCAAACTAGTTAAAATTATTGGGTAGTTAAAATTATTTGTGCTTTGCACAAAAATTGTTTATTTGACAAAACATACTTCTTGTAAGATCATTACCTTTATGGAACACTTGGATAATAAATTCAGGAAGTACATTTTCTTTCTAGTTGAAATCTTTTGTTCTGAGCCACTCAGCAATTCATCATGCAAGTTTATAATTTCAGTTATATACCAACACTGAAGCAGCAATCTGTTTTTCAGTGGGCTTTATTCCTACAGTTAAGGCAATGTAATGCCAGCTTAGAAAATACATTTTGTATCATCATCTGTCACAAGATTACCGTATGATTCACAGGAAGTCACTTAAACCAGACTTTTGAGAGGAAAGATGTTCCTCATTTTCTTTGTGCTTATCTTGTCACAGCAAAGTTTTCATTTGCAAAAATGCTGCTCCAACTGAAACTAATAAAAGTTGGGCTGTGAAAAAAATATAGCAAAAAACTATGAAAATCTGTATGTAGTTAATTCAAAATGGGCAAAGACAATGTTAAATCTGTCTTTTTCTAAAGTTTATACTTCACAAATTGGTTTTATTTAAAAACAAATAAAATAGAAAATGCACATATCCTCATGTTGAGCCATTGGAAAACATTAAAACCAGTTGGAATGCCAGAAATCAAGGTACAATTACATTCTATTTAATATTAATGTTTGAAATGGTTTATGGCTAAGTCGTAGTGGGGAAAATCAGTCTCCAGTGATTTGCCTGAGAGTTAAAAGGAGCACAGGTGATAGCTTTCAGAACCTTCTACCCATTTTACATATTAAGCTCCTCTTTGCTGTTACTATCTGTCCTGTATGGAAAGTAAAATGCCCAGACTGATTTAACATCCTATTGCATTTTGTGCCTCAAGGATTAAGTAAATACTTAATAATTCTGAAGAATGTTGAAACACCAAAGCTGGAAAAGCTGGAAAAGATACTACTAAGTATAAGCTTGAAACCTGTATTTAGTCATCCAGGTAAAAAAACATTTTGGGGCATCTCTTTCCAAGGTGTGGCCATCTGAAAGTAATTTTTGTTTGCCTCTGTTATTCCTCTGACCCATTATAGGTATAAATTTTAGGATGGGATACATTGTGCAGTAAGGGTTCTGCTCCCTCGTCACTACCTGCAGAGGAAATCCAAATGACTACCTTAGATTAATTGCCTAAACGATGAGCAGCAAGGTAATGTGAAATTAACATCAACCAGCTTCCATTAGTATTCATCTAGGAGTGGAGGGATGATGGAGGAATTTTTTCCTGTACAGAATGACCAACAGGTGATTTTCCACATTATTTTGGCATTAGAATTTGTTAAAATTATGCAACAATCAGTTTGCATTTCTTCCTGTGAATAGTTCTTTCAGGGTATACAGACATTGTATCCCAATGCAAGTCTTCAATGTTACTTTGTCTCTTATTTTCCTCGGATTCTGGGATTTTTTCCCATTCTGCTACAGCCTTAGTAGTCATATTTTAATGAGAGGGGAGATAGAGGCCGTGTCACTGATACTTGCTCACATGATTTAACAGAGATAAGAGGAATATCACTCTCTCTCTGTAAAGTGTCCCTGCGAAAATAATAAAATCTGATCATCTTTACTAAATTACAGGACTTTTAACCAGTGGTTTCAACTGTTTTGCTGTGCAGATTTGCTCCTTCACCAATGAATTGAGCTGAAACAATGATTTACTGCCTACTTAAATCCTACCTAAAAGTACCACTTTTCAACAATCTTGTCAGCTGGGGGAAAAAATGTGTCATTTATAAAATGATAATTATCACTTTCTAACTTTGTTCTTACCTGTTGGTACTTACTTTGAGATGCCTTCTTTTTTTTTGCAGCAAGAAAAGAGGTAAAATGTTTGTGGACAAGATGTGATTTTTAAATTTTACAGTTCTACAATTTACCCAGTAGTTATATATGCTTCTTGCCTGGAAGCACCATCCATGGTCCAATTCATGTCCTGTTGTCCCAGAAGTTCTAGCTCTCTGCTCTGCATATTTCTGGTACTCCTTTTCTCTGCAGGAAATGGAGAGTAAATGGTCAAGCATCTCCCACTGAAAACCCTGAAAAAAAGAAGAAGCAAGGTGCTCTTCCCTTGGTTCCCCTCAGAATGGTAAGCAACATTTTCTTGAAGTAGCCATGAATATCCATGGCTACATTTTGGAATGTTCTGCAAAACTGGTCTGTGGCATTTTAAACTTATTTTTGCTAGGGGAGCCCTGTGTTTTTGTTCCTTTTTCTTCCCACTCTGATACACAGGTTTATGAGAAAAAATAGAGATAAAAACATAGTTTTTAAAAGAGTTTTCCTTACAGTAACAGTAATCAGCCATTGTATGTAACTCTAGGTTTCCTTTCTCCCTTATATCTGAAGATTTCTTGTTGTACTTAACAGATAACAGCAACACTTGAACAAACTCTTCTACCAGAGTAACGTTCCTGATGGATTTTGTTGACAGTTTTCTTTCTTACTGTTCACCACGTGTCTGAGTGACCAACACCCAGCTGATGAATGACACTGTCTATTACAGCATAAAAAATGTTGACCCTCTGAGCCGGAATTTTCAGTGCTCTTTGATGGCCACTGTGAAAATCATGTGTGAACAAGTAGCACACAAGCAGTAAACCAAATCAGCAGGAATTCATACTTCTGTATTAAATCATCCAAAAAAGCTGTTCCTCTATTTTGTGTCTGTTGGTATTTGTTATCACCATCCACTATCCAAAAATTGTGTTTTAAAATGCCCACTTCCAACTACACCGGGCTAGTAGGGCAGGTAAACAGCTTTGTTTCACTAAAAATGACAGGATAAATTAAGGACCTTTTATATTATATGGTTAATAGCAGGGATATGGATATTTAGCAATATTATCTGATTGATGTGGAGATCTTCAGAAGGGAGAAGACAAGAACAACACAAAGAGACCCTTTTGTGTTGCAATAGGCTTTTTTGTGGTGCTTAAGCTGACTAAAGTAAATATGATAAGAGGAATTGCTTTAACATTGTATATATATACATATATATATATATACATATGAAAATAAATAAAAGTGTGAAGAATTAAAGCAAATATCTTATGTTGTTATAGCCAAGACTTCTCTTATCACCTTCATATAGAAGTGATTCACTTCTGCTGATAGCTTTGGCGAGCTGACTCAGGCTCAGCTGTGCAGGCCAGCCAGTAGGAGGGAAGAAGGCAGAACGCTAGTGCTGAAAACAGGAAAGAAAAAGTGAGTAAAGGGGGACAACAGGATTTTACTGGAAGGGTTGTTACATTATATCAGCTTTCATGTAGAACTAAAATTTAAAAAAAGAAGTGTTACCCAAAAAGCATGAAGAACTCACCTTAAAGCCAAATGGAAGATAACTATATGTTTCACCAATTCATTCGTCAGCCTCTATCTTCAGAGACAACAGCTGTTTCCTTAAGCTTTGCATTTCAGTGTTAAAAAACCTTTTTTGCCATAAGGCTTGCCAGGAGTTTAGAAACATTTTTGCAGTGAATTCACCGCAGGCTTTTATTTTGCTCACAGTGGTGGTACTGAACTCTGGAATAATTAGGGCATCGGCCCCTGGTAATGTTCCTACTTCTGCTCTACAGAGCTCCAGAGGCACATCTTGAGGTCAGTAACTTCATGCACACTGGTGGATTGATCCTGTCTGGATGCCAGGCACCCGCCAAAGCCCCTCTGCCGCTGGACAGAAAATACAACAAAGGGTTCCTGGGTTAAGAGATCATTCTCTCTCCCATCTTGGGCAAAACAGACTTGAATTATAAATATTAATTGAATTTATTACTAACAAAATAAGAGCAGGATAATGAGAAGTAAAATAAGACCTTGAAAACACCTTCCCCCACCCCTCCCTCCATCCCAGCTCTACCTCCTTCCCCAGTGGTACAGGGAGAGAGGGAATGAGGGTCATGGTCAATTTGGCACATGTTGTTTCTGCCATTGCTCAGGGAGTCATGAGCAGGAGGAGTCCTTCTCCTGCTCCAACATGGGGTCCCTCCCACAGGAGACAGTTCTCACTGAACTTCTCCATTGTGAGTTCATCCCATGGGCAACAGCTCTCTGTGAACTGCTGCAATGTGAGTCACTCGTCCACAGGGCGCAGTCCTTCAAGGACAACCTGCTCCAGAATAGGTCCACCGTGGGGTCACAAGTCCTACAAGGAAACCTGCTCCAGCATGTGTTCCTCTCTCCATGGGTCTGCAGGTGCCTGTCAGGACCCTGCTCTGGCACAGGCTTTCCAGAGGTTTGCAGCCTCTTCTCAGGCATCCCCCTGCTCCAGCATGGGTCATCATGGGTCTCCAGAGGCTCCAGGTGGATCTTTGTATCCCTGTGGTCTTCCATGAGCTGTTGGGGGACAGCTGCTTCACCATGGTCTTCACCACAGGCTGCAGGAGAATCCCAGCTCTGGTGCCTGGAGCATCTCCTGCACCTCCTCCACTGACCTGGGTGTCTGCAGAGTTGTTCCTCTCACGTGTTCTCACTCTGTTCTTCTCTGGCTGTAATTACAACTGTGCAACAACGGGTTTTTTTAACTTCATCCTAAATTTGTTATCACAAGGGCATTATCACCATTTCTAATTGGCCCAGCCTTGACCAGCAGCACATCTGTCTTTGGACCTGCCAGGGCTTGACTCTGCCTGACATGAAGGAAGCTTCCAGCAGCTTCTCACAGAAACCAGCCCAACACCATTCAACACCAAGTGTGTTGAATAAAAATGATGCAAATATTAGTTGGTGTGTATGACATATGAATAAGAAAGGTAGGGTTTTTTGAGGTGCAGAAATACTTTTTGTGTGCAGTATTTCTTGTCATGGAGCTGCAGATATATTTAAATTTTGCATTTGCTGAAAAACACGAAGGAAAGACGGACCAGTATCAGCATGCACTCATCCACTTTTATTTTCCTGCGGCAAGTGCTTTCTCAGGAATATGAGCCATCACTCTCATGCCCTCAGAGAGGTGAATATAATCCACTTTCCTCAGACTGCTTGTTTGCAAACATTGTGGTCATAGTAAAAGCAAGTGATTACTAGGAAAACTGATTGATTGATTGATCTGTACATATTTATGGGAAGACTCATTTAACCTGGCACTCTGGGAGTGCTGTACTGTAGCGCAGGTTTCAGAGCTCAGGGAGCAATATAAACACAAAGTGAATGAAGCAGTTTGTATGCTTGTGTCCACAGAAAAGTAATTTTATTAGGAATAATTAACAGTGCTTCAAAAACAATAATCTTAATATAACAGTTTCCAGTCATATAAAGTTACTAATTTTCTACTAAGCGAGGAGTGTGTGGCAAAAAGCCTGACACATTATTACATTCCTCCAACATTGTATTTTCCATCATTTCTTTGAAATCCCTACCTTTCATGTACAGTTCGTTAACACTGATCAAAGCACATAGCTTTCTAATAAAGTAAATTTTTCCTTGTAATCATTTGTAGATGTTTCACTTCACATAATATTTTGGACGTTCTTTATTCTGAAATCTCATTTTTAATGTTAGGCTATGGTCAGAGGAGTGACATTAAAGAAATGATATCTTGGTTTACTGTATTTCTTGTCTCTTAATGATATCCACAGCAAGTCTCTCATTTTAGAAGTCAAAACAAGATTTTTGTAACTGTTAACACTGTACTTCCAAACTGGTACTTGCAAAATCAGCTGTTTGTCTGACTGCAATGTCTGCTAAAATGCAGCATTTATTCATGCTTTATGACACTAACTTTCATAAGTAATTTCTAATCTTGCAATTAACCTATTGCATGTGCAAATCTCAATAATGGCGAAAGAGTTACACCTCTCACTAAGCAGCAATGTGTATGGTGGCCTGAATTTTATATAGGAAAATCTGCTTTGCACATTGGAAATACTGAAACCCAGCTGTTCAGCCCCTTCATCTAGCTCTGACTCATCTCTGATTCTCGATGAAGGTGGTAGCTCAGTAAATCCACATCTTTTAGTGTGGGATTTCAGTGGGGTTTGAGGATATGACAAATGTCCTGAACTAACATCTCTAGTATTGGCAAGTAAAAAATACTTTAACTGGCTGAGGTCAAAAGTGATGGCCGAATCAGCAGAGAATACTCTGGATGTTAAGTGGGTGACCATTATGAAAAAAATAGATGACTGAAAAACATGCAGTCAAATGGGGATTCCTGCTCTTCCAAAAATTTCTTTGCTAAAGACTTCCTTTGTTACATTCTCGGGTACGTATCACTCTTGATCTCCTTGTCCCACAGATTTTTTCTGTTAATTTCAGTGGTACTGCTGGGATGTATAGCACTGAAGCTCTGCATTAGAAAAGTAAAGCATAGGTTTGATTCCTTCTCATATCTATTATTTAAAATTATTTTAACTTTCATCACTAAAAGAGAAGAAAAAGCTCTCCATGCAGAGACTGAGAGACAAAACAAATTTTGTGAGTGCAAAATGCAATAATTATTTAGTAGAGGTAGAAGAACAATGAACTCATTTTGAAATGCTGATAGAGGTAACTACAAGTAATTTCTCTGTGCATGCTGAAGAAGATGTTTTTATTTTTTCAGGAAGGCTCTTTTTGTTATGCTTTACATACATTAACAGTAGCCTTGGTAAAGAACCAACATTTTTTTGCCTACTAGTAAACTTCCCCATTCCAGATTATTATTCTGTTGTTAAACTACATACCATATAATTGATTGGCATCAGAGAGGTTTTTCTGCTACTTCTCTTTTTTGTTTTTGTAAATAATAGTGTTTATGTGTCATTCTAGGGTGAAGCTGAAATCCTCTGCTTTGTCAGTGACAAAAACAGATAGAAATTTCTTGAGAGGTTGTTCAATATTTCCACGAATTTCACCTATAAAATTGTGCACTGGTACAAAAGTATGACAGAAGGAGTTATTGTGGTGTGCAGTGAGATACCTTATCTCATTAAAGAGTTTCTAATATTTAACATGCAGAATGTACAAAATGTGTATATATTAATCATATATACTTACACGGCTAAAGAATTATGTCTTATAAGCCTGGGGGTATGAAGAAATACAAAGACAGATACAGTAGTAAGATGCATTCAGAAGCATTAATTATGTAAGGACTGACAATATTTCAGTCATAGTCCCCTGTTTTACTATGCTAATAACCTAAATGTTCATCATAAAGATTTTCCATGCATGTTTTCTGCTTGAAGAAATGTGTTATTAATTATTACTCTTTGTTTGGGAAAAAAAAAAAATTGTCTTCTTTGAGATTAAGTGGGACCCATGCCTTAAAAGCAAAATTTAATCCCGTTTTCAAATCAGGTTAAAAACAAACAAACAAAAACAAACAGCAAAAAACTATCCTGAAGTTTGGGAGTTTGTAACTGAGCTGAATATAATCTTATTTGTAGAAATTAGGGATGGAAAATAGCATGTCAACCAGATCAGCATAATGACTGCAGAAAAACATATAGGTTGAGCAAGCATGTTTTTAGGTTTTTGAAGATCAAGTGGTGTTCAACCAGATATCATCCCAACACTAGGAGATTCTTCCACCCCTTGGAGAATGGGCTCTTGAATCCTTCCTACAGACAGTTGGATGCCTTAGGAACTTTTTTCTTTCTTGTGCCATTCCTCTAACATTGAAGGAAGGGAGACAAGGAATTACCCAGACTTCAAAATTAGAGTTGTCATGGTATCTATCCAGGCACTTGATTTATGCCTCCAGAAGCTGGTAGAATTTTCCTATAGCTGTATCATGACTTTTAGTATTTTTTGGACAGACCACTCTCGTGTAACAAATAGTAGTGATTTTCATAGTACACAGTGACACCCTTCACAGTCAAGCCAGAACAATACTGTGCTTTTCTGGAAGCCTATGTTAGGTTTCCAGCACTGAAGGAAGGTCCACAGGTACTGATCATTCTGCTGAAACATGAAAACAGACTGATCAGCTCTCTATGACTGAAGAATCTGCAGTAGAGTCAGAAAAAGGAAAATTCCACAGGCTGATTTTTTAAAACTCTGTTTCTATTTTCTCTGGTTTTGATGCAATTGTACATAATGTTGCTGACAGCGCATTAATCCAATATGCAGTAGGATGCTTTCCATTTTAAGTTGTTTGGGGCTTTTTTCTTTCTGAATTTGGTATGCAACTTGACTTCTTATGTCCAGTATGGGAGAAATCCACGCTAGAAAATTATTTTTCTAGGTGAGGCATTAAATTCCCAATGCCAGATGCAGTAAATTCAGCAAACAAACCAAAGAAAGTCAGAATTGCTCACTGGACAGGACAGATGGCTGTGGGTCCTGGCTGTTCCTGATTTGACAGATGTATTTTTTGAAATCTTTATAACCTGGGTTCTACTTGTTTTTAGAGATTTTTAGGTCAGCTGTCACATGACATCCCATTTAAAGAACTGAGTAGATGCCTAGAAACTTTTTAACACCGTAAGCTAGTCATAAAATCATTAATGCTTTTGTAAGTCTCTATTCACTTTATTAAAGCCAATGTTATGCTGTATCACACAACTGCTACATCCAAATATACAGAGATAAAAAGACCATACTTTAGAAAATAATCAGTCTCTCAGAGATCCTGACAGTGTATGTAATGTAAAAATATCAATTTCACTTAGAACTTAGAAGGGCCCCCATGATGCAGGAGATGATTTTGCCTTCCAGATTTCCCTGGAGGGGAAGCCTGTCCCTCTTGATGTATGACACATACTAGGAGTTTTCAGTAGTTCTTACTCAACATGGAAATAACAGATGAGTGTTTTAACCTCAAAATAATTAAACCAAGAGAGAAAAGAGAGAAAATGCAGAACCTCATTCACAAACCCTGCCCTGAAATGAGAGATGTAAAGAAGAGTCACAGCCCTATCAGCAGTGCCTTGACCGGCAGGCCACATCATCAGGCAGAAGAAAAGAAACTCTACTTCTGGGTATCTGCTGAGCTTTCCTATTATTATGGTGTATATCCTTCCAGAGATCCAGGAGGCCCAGTCAGAGCACTGGAGCCCACTGTACTTCAATGCAAAGCACATCAGACACATCCAAATCTCCTCCTCATGCCATTTGTAGGAACAGCTGGGAAAGGAAGTGGACATGAATTTCATTACTACTCCAGCTGACTTGTAGGGAAATAAATAAAATTTGATACCTCATTTTAATAAGATTCATAAATGTGCAGACAAATGCTGAAAAACAAAATAATGGTATTGGGATTTTATTACCAGCCTTTCTGTTCAACATATTTTGTACCATCACAGATTATCACTTATTATACACACAAGTCTCTTTAGAGCACAGTTTCTGTATTACTTGCAAATGTGAGGCAGCTCTTTCTACGTATTATTTTATTGATATAGTGCCATAAGTGCACGCAGCAAATGTCCATGAAGTCTTATTTCAATAGACCTTTTTTACTATGGGCTTCTTTTCCCGTTATTTCCTCACTTCATGTTTACCTAATTGTATTTTCTCTGATCACAAGCCTTTGATAATCAAGACATTAAGGACTATGTGTTTAGCTTGTGCCTTTCTTTTCTTGAAACACCCTTCTTTCAAGATGCATCGAGGAAAGTTAAGTGTTCGTCCTTCTACTTCCTTACCATTTACTGACCCCTGACCCACTGAGTTCAATCAAAATATGTCCACAGACTTTATAAGAAATCCAAAGAGGGCCCCTTAGGAGAAGAAATTAGTTGCTTTGGGCAGAATCTTTTGTGCCCTTCAATATTTTATGAAGCAAAATTATTAGGCTCAACATAGTTTGGCATTCTGCCTATTTCAGTCCAGTCAGAGCAAGTATAAGTTACTTGTCATGTCATTATACAACATGTTTTTATGACCATGATGACCTATCTGCCAATAAAAGTGGTCTCAAGAGACAGGACTTAAACAGCATCATGACGTAAGCAAAAGCGATTGCAGCTTCCAGAGCTACCAAGTGTGGTTTGATAACCTAAAGACCTCAGGCTGTGGAAAAAGACCAGAAAGTAATCAAAATGCATCTGTCAATAATTTGGGTAAGAGAGCAGCTCACACTATGGGAGAAGGATTGAGTTAATATGTAGAATTTATTTTAATAACAGACCACCACAAAATTTATTAGTAAGATGAGGAATAGTTATCAAACACGCTAACTATTCACCACTAAAAGGGTGATTGGAGTCAGCGGATTTGTAGTGAATTTGGTACACTTGCATTATATGAGATCAATTCTTTGCTTCCTTTAGAAACATAGTCTGTATTCTATTCTGCTGTCATTATATGTGCAGAGCCAGGAGTTGGACTTGATGATCCTTGTGGGACCCTTCCAACTCAAAATATTCTATAATTCTTCTGTCCTCCCTGTCTGAGGAATATACTTCAGTGTGATATCTCAGGAAGTTGTGAAATGTATTTGGCAAACGGTCCCAGATACCTTTGTGCATTGTCATCAGCTCACTGCCAGGAAACATTTGCTCCAGGCTCTTGCAGATTACTGCCACAAAACTGCCTCCTTCTGCTGTGCATTGGTTTGGAGTGACCAGCGAAAGTGTGCAGATGAACTACACAGGTATTCAAAGAAAACATTGGAAATCCCGGCTGGGCAGAGGCTGATATGAACAGAATAGTTTTCACCTGCTCCCTTTATGCTGCAGCTGTAAATCGTTGATGGCCTCTGAAGAATAATCTCTCCATTATGCCTCAATTGCTGAAAATGTCTGCTGTGAATTCTCTAAGAAACTTCATAACTTCTTAGAGAACTTGTTGCTTTTCCCCCAACTCTTTGCTTTAATGTCTAATTGCTAAATTATGTCATTGTGTGTATGGACATAGCTCCCACTGGCTTCAAAAGCAAATAAAGAAGGGAAATTTAACTTCATCTATGTAAATGAGGCCTTGTCATGCTGTGCAATGCTGCAGAAACTAAGGAAGTTGTGCTTAAAAGGCTTTATAGAAGGCAATTTTTGCTTGATGCAAGAGAAAAATGAAAGAAATTGTGAGGAGGGGAATATGAGGAATATGAATGTACATTTACCCCTTTAAGAGGTTGCAGCCGTAAAACCAGTGCTTAATTTAAAACCTAGATCCCAAGAACAGTAAGCTGCATTTTAAAATAAAGTTTTTGGCAGTAAACTGATGAATTTAAGAGCAAAGTGAAATGTGTACCTTGTATATACATATTAATCAAAAAGCCTTTTGGTTAAACTAATATTCAAGGTATGATTTAGAGACTCAAAAGCAAGAAAATGACCAGGATAGGCCAGAATTAATGATTTTTGAGTTCATAACATTGCATATTGGTCCTAGACTTACTCAGTACCAGTAGTGTCTGCTAGAGACTGAGGAAAATAGTTTGACTGGGGAAAGAGACTTTCTATTAAAGATATTATAGTGTAAATTTATTTATTAAAGTTCATATTTTCACTGTTTCCAACCTTCAAAGTAGCATGCCCAGAACAAGGTTTTGATTTCAGATCATCAGTTATCTAAGCAGGTTGAAAAAAGGAAATTTGTCATAACCATCATGTTTACCAGAGAAAAAAACCTCCACTTGCTTTCAGTTTATCAAAAGACAAAAGAGATGATGAAATTTAGTGTGTTTTCACTTTGTCTTTCCCATACACCCTCATGTCTTGTTCCTGGGTACTTAAATTAATATTTTAAGTTAATTTAATTTAATATTAATAAATTCCTTGTACTTTTCCACAGACACTCATCTGTGATCTCTGTTAGAGAAAGGCTATCACAGGAGATTGGTTTATCCCAGTTTGGCCGTTCATATATTCTTTTGAATGTACAAGCATTGAATGAAGGTGCTAATGCCATTACGTGTCTTTGCTTCTGGAAAGAAGTGGACTGAGAGGTCTTAAGCAAAGTTGTATCTTGCTCTCTGGTCTTTTTCCCACAATAGTGCTCTGTCTCTATTAGATAAACAAACAGGATTGTTCTCCTCTGATGGACAGGAATCCTGACATTTTCTCCTTAAAGTGCTGGAAGACATTTATTCTTAGAGACTTCTCTGTGCACAAATGTACTTAACTGGTAGTTGTAACAGATTAATTTACACACGTTCCGAGGCAGTGAAGCATGTGGGTGAGCATTCCTTTCAAAGTTCATGTCAGCTGGTAGACAAATATCTTCAGTGCTTTCCTTTGATTTGTCTGAAAGCATTTACAATTAATTGCTGCTTCTTGATACTTGTTGCACTTGCCTGAAAAGTTTCTAGAATAGACGTTAATTGAGCAGAGGGGATTTTAATGTGACATAAACATACTGACATATCACATTGTAATTTAAGCATCAATAAATTTGGGAATAGTCAGCAATTAGTAAGTATATGTCTAATTATACACTAGTAAAAAGCAGTTTAAAGAAAATCTTGAATTATTTCCTTATTATTCTTTATTTTTTGAGTCTTCTGTGCCTGTAACAGGAATATTCTAACTTGATTCTCCATCTCAAGTTTAGAAGACTCAGTCCTGATGTTACTTTTAGAGTTTTTTAAAAAAATTATAGAATTATCTTTTTTTTTTCTGATAAGTTTCTGATAAGTTTTTAGTCAAACATCACTTTTGGAGGAAGAGCATAAGACATCTTTCTGTAGAATTTTCAGTGTTTGGAATTGGGAAAAATCAAAATATTTCCTAAGTATAAAGAATATAACAATTGTTCTGCCCCCAGTCTCCTTCATGAACTGTGTTGTTGTCATGGTTTAGGAATAGTACTCCACAATTTAGTGTTCCCACTGAAACTAAAATCCACACGCTCTCTCTTTCCTACCTTTTCCCCCTCCCCAGTGCAGCAACTGAAAAGGAGAATTGGAGGAACAAAAGACAAAAATCATGGGTTGAGATAAGAACAGTTTACTGGAAACAGCAATGAGATAAGAAAACAAACACTAACAGCAACAATATTAATAAAAACACTGTACAAAAGAGACAGTTCAGAGTTCAACCTGGCCATAGCCACACCTCCCTGACTGCTCCCTCCAAGCCAATATTGTTGATAAAATCCTGTTGTTAGAGGATCTCAAAACATGCTATAGTCCAAGGAAGAATAAGTACGGAGAAAAAATAGATTGGCTATCTCTTGTGTGAGTAAATAATTTTTTATAATAAACTCTAGATGTCACCCAGATAAATGGGTTCCAAAAGAGAAGTGATTTTCAGTGCAGACACTCACTCCCAGGTTTTATTGGGTCCTGACATTTTCAAGTATGGTCCAACTCCAAATCTTATTCTTTGTACAATATTCCCATTAAAACTTTGACAGTCATAATTTTCCTTCACATTTTTAGTTCCCTGGGTCTAAACAATTATAGGTCCTCATAAACTGAGATGACAGAATCCTAAAATGAGCTCTAATTTGAGTAATCTTTTCCTTTTACTAATTTAAAAGCCCAAATTTCACCCTATCATCTTATGCAAATTACATCATGTATGGAAAAAATTGGTATTAAGAGGCTGTGCGAGTGACTGCTAGTGATAAATGAGTCAAATATTTGACCATTTACTGTAACCACCCAGGTGCTGTAAGAGAATGGAATATTGGTGCTAACAGCTCAATGGGATGGGTGCTTTGCTAGTGATGCACCTGAGAGTGGCCTCCCAGGTGCAGAAGGGCATGCACACCTGAAGCTGCAAACTGGATTCCCAGACAAGGCTGATGAGAGGCAAATCCTGTGAGGTGGGTAAGTCTTTCTTATCATGCCATTGTCCTCCCTTATCTCATGACTCCAGCTGTGAAAGCTCCAATCCAAAGTATGGGACATTCACATGTAGGATGAAGGGGCTCATCTTGGGTGATGGGCCATGATTGATTCAACTATGCTGACTAAGAGACAGCTGCAACATCTTACAAGGTGTCAAGACCCTTAAAGTGTCCCATGATCCACCACATTACATCATTCAGGTGCCTTGTGATTTATATTACATAACCCAGTTTGAAACTGCCCTTGCTTGGGCATTCCCACAGGAACCCGATTGACTATAAACCCAACAGAGTTTTTGTTCTTTGGATTTGTTCCCCCACCATTTGATGAATACAGTCTGCAACCACTGCCTCCAGAAGACTGCAGTCACTGAGAAGACCAGAAGAGGAGGGCTGGTAGAACGTCGTTGGAATCTATAGAGTGGTGGTATTTTTTCTCTTCTTCTCTGCCACTTTCTCTCACCCCTCTCCTTTTCCCTTTCTTTCTCTCCACCTCACATTTACTGGTAAATAAAAATCCATTCTATTGACTTCAGCATATGGTCTTGTTTGTGCTTTAATTTGGGCAGTGGCATCTCTTTGATAATTTTAATAATTAGATCTCTACAGAGGCCCTGTTATTATTGCATTAAGATAGTCACAAATTAGTAACCCTTTCTACCAGATAATACTAGAAAAATTCCAGTATACAATTGAAAATTATATATAAACAAGTACAGAAATTTTTATGTCATTCTTGCATTACCAGTCATCCACTAAAAAACGCAAAACTATTAATGAAGTGAAAACTAAATTTATTAAAATAGTTAAATTTAAAATAGCTCCACATCCAAGCTGTACAAAGGAAAATCTCTTTTATCCCTTGCTTTGATGAATCTGGCCTGTGATCTTGTGCACTTCTAAAGATGATCAAATTGAGCAAAGAACCCCATGAATTCTAACACAGCACTCTGAGTGATGTTCTTAATGAACACAGCATGAGATATTTAGGCTACCTTGAGGACAGCTGCTTCCATCTAGCTACTTGTATCTTCAAACAGCTATTTAGTCAAGATACACTGGGTCAGCTATTGAAACACTCATTCATGGCTCCTATGAAGCAAATTAAATTTGCCCATTTTGCCATGTCTGACAGTATTTCTGTCACTAGAAAGGGTTTGGTTTATTTGTTTTAAAATTATTTTATTGTACTATTTATTCTGTTTGCTGCCACTATTATTATCACAGTTTTTTGGAAGAAAACTGATGGAAAAGAAAGAAGAAGTAAAACAAAACTTATATGCCATGTGAAAATAATATTTATATATGGACCATAAATGAAAGTAATCCTTTAATGGCTTTCTCTTCTGTAGTTTCTACTGCCCGTAGCACATAACTGCAAATCACTGAAACAACAGCATCTTTCACCATCTACTTCTTGTGTCATCAGTGTATTCATACTTCTACTTCCAAGTAACCAGTTTCACTGTCCCTTCACTCGAAACATGACTCACTTGGACTAACACAGGTTCTGTACCTTGGGCTGATGATTAATAGGTATTCCCCACTCAAAAAAGGAAATGTGATGATGTGATAATATGATTATGCAGATGGCACTTTCCAATTCTTTGTCTTGATTTTATAATGAAATTAATGCTTTGACATGATCATTGGTTTCTATTAAAATGTAGCAATAACATTTCAGAGGTATCAGAGAGTCAAAAAAATAGAGACAAGTTCTATTACGTGAAATTCCCTCTGAAGTTACCTCAAGTTTTGCCTGAGTTTTAAGTAAGCCTACGGCTCAGTAGAGTCCTGAAGTTGGTTGAAGATCTCTATCACATTTGGGTAAGTTTTGTGCTGATATTGAGTTTCATAGATACAACTGAATTCCCTTTCTTGCAAAGCTACCATGGTAAATTATGGGAAATCAATATTTAATTTAACATATTCAGTAAAATATCCTGTATATCTTTGTGCTGGCTCCCCTTTTTTTTTTTTTTTTGTTTTGCAATGACACCTTTTTCATTGGAGAGAAAAATATTCAGCCCTGCTTTTAATAAGTTCAGAGAAAGAGTTTTCCATTTACCCAGGAGAGTGCTATGCAAAATCCCTTGCAGAATCTGAAAAAATGACAGGGTGCAAGATCTGTTCATTAAACTATAAAAGAAGGGCAATAGGTGAGGTATTTTCTGGTGTGCTGCTTTCTGCTGAAGCACACATGTACTTTCAGATAGGTCAAGCTGCTAAAAGCCACTGCTACTTGAACTGTGATGTAGTCAGATTGGAAAGACAGGGAGTAAGGATGCTGCTGGCAGAAGGGGTTTGTTGAGACACAGCCATTACCATACCTTGACTGCCAGACTTGGTTCATCCTCTGGCAAGATGAAAACTTGAAATACCTACAAACTTTTTCTGTTAAGAGAAATGTAAACATATTATGCAAATTTAAACTTTTATTAGTTTAGAAATGCTGCTAGAAATCAATGAATAATAAAATGTGGTATTGTATGCACCTTTTCAACTAATTTCCCAATTATTATAAGTGAATTCTACTGTTGGCCCTTGGCAGGCTTGTAAGATATGGATAATAGAAGCACTAAGGTTGGAAAAGATCTCTAAGATCATGGAATCTGTCAAACCAGCTGTCAAACCAAACTGTGTTCACCATTAAAGCATATCCCCAAGTGATGCATGCACCCATTTTTTAAAAACTTCCAGGAATGATGATTCTACCACTTCCCTGGGCAGCCTGTTCAAATGCCTGGTCACCATTTCAATGAAGAACTTTTTTTCCAATACATTACAGTTCTAAGTAGATAGATATAAAGATATATTTCAGGACAAGAAATAATGCTTACTAACAAGAAAGAAAAATGCCACTGTCACACCTTGCTACTAAAAGAGATCATAGACACTCTAGTGCACTTCACTTTAGTGAGTGCACTTCACGAATCTTATGCTTATCTAGGCATCTTATTTTCCAAAATAAGTGTTAATCTTTCAGTAGGTCAGTTACTTAAGGAAATATGCATACAGCTCTATTTGCCACAATTTTAACATGCTGCATATTTTCTGCTTTGAGTTTCAGTGACGCCATTTGAAGAGTTCAGAATATTCACCGTGAGTCAGCGTTCAACAGCTGTTTATTTGGGAAGCAATTATTATGTAATGTTTACCAGTGTATGCAACTGGAGAAACCTTAAAGGGGAATCAATCTACAGATGCCTATTTAGTCCTTTCAGACATTCTTGATTGAGTATGGCAGCTACATTAGGATCAATATATCCAGTGGTCTGAGCCACTCTCGGCATTCATGCCTCTAAGTAGGTGAAAAGCAGCTGACTAATAAATTTTCTACACAGATATCAGCTCAGATTTTCATACAGCGTATTTCAAATTTGAAGATCAGTACCTCATCATTCTCACAGCCTGCCTCTGGTGTCTCTGATGCACTCAGTGGTGCTCTCCTTGATGAAGTCTGGCTTTCCTGGGATAATGGAAGCTTTGAAACACTCCCATAACAGATATTAAGGCTACTTACCACTGCTTCTGTCTAAGAAAACCACGTGTGGGCTACTGTTTCTTTGCAAGTGAGAAGATTTATGAAGAATCCAGCACCTTGTTCAAAGTCATTGAAAAATTTGTGGAAGCACAAATGAAATAGTTGCCCCTACTGGACCAATATCCAGTTCTTTTTTAAGGAAAATTCCCGTGTTTTCTAAGGAAAATTACTGTAAACAGAAATTAACTAACAAGTTGCATCTTGGAAAGTTTAAGAAATATTCAGAATGACTCACAATGGTTATAAAAGGCCCTAATGAGTGCTCAGGAGCTCACATCATGGATAAGTTTAGTAATGAACATCTGACTTGACTATTTTTAAATATTGTTCTAGAGTATGTAAAATATCTTTCCTACAGTCAACTGATTTAATTAATGAATGTTCAGACACCACTTAAGCTAGAAATCATTGGTGTAATAAAAGATAAGGAGCAATTTTTAAAAATTGTACTTAAAGTTGCTATTGGATTTGTTTTAGTTACAAAGCAAAACGATGTTATCAACAGAGATTTGGCTGTCTTCATCAAGAACTCAATGACTTCTGTCATGAGAAATAAAGCCAAGATAAATACATTAGACTTTGCAAGTAGATATTTTTATATTTATGGAGATATATTTTCTCTTTTTATGCTTGTGTAGACAAAAGGCTGGAGAAAGTTAGCAGGAGTTTGCATACCTGCTTGGGAGGAAATAGAGAAAAATGCAGTGGGATGTTCTTTTGAAAGTGGTATTCGCTGGGTTCCCAAAGAGCTATAGCTGATTATCCTCCCTGGGAAATAAAAAGAGCATGTACAATATTTTTGCAACTAGATTGAAGCCCCCAGAATCAGATCTAAGACATGTCAAACCTACAATCCAGAGGCTCTTTCCTTGTGACTGTACATGGAAAATTCAAAGCAGCCACAGAATACCAAGATTGTAAAATATTACGAATATATCAAGATGGGTATGTACTTATATATTCATAGGTAGGCATATGTGTGCCTGGTACCTGAGCTGAACAGCTGGCAGTAATTTTTATAATTTCTAGTCACTTAATCTACTCTCTTAATGGGAAGGTCAAGAAAAATAAATAGAGGAAATAAGAATGCATATTTTATAATGAATAAAAATAGTGAACTTTTGAGAAAATATACATATGTCATGGAAATAAGTAATAATGCATCAACACATGAGTTGTTAAATTTCTGGCTTTAGGCTCTCTCCCCGCCCCAGGACATCCTGTAGCTTTGGATGTCTGCAAGGGATGTCTGTATGTATGTATATATGCATATATGCACATATGCTGCCCATCCCTGACTGCATTATATAAATGAATTATGTGGCTTTTATGTTATGCAAGAGCTTGTTCCACCAAGTGCTCTATATACATAATTTCTTTGTGCAATTAATTACACAGGCTATTTTGCCATTGTTGAATTGCTGAGGGGAAAAAATGATAAATGTTAATGAAAAATTCAATAATAGACACTACTGAATTCAAGGAGAATTCTGTCATACTCTTCATTTCAGGTCTATTTTTTATCATGGGAAGGTACAAAGAAGAGTAAAGATGTTTTATTATTCTCCAATTCACACAAAGTCTTCTTTCTTCTATACTGCAGGAATACTGGTACCCAGAGTTCAAAGAAACTAATCCTTATAACTTGCAAATACTTCTCTCCTACTGAACTCAATTGCAAAGCTCTGAGCTGAGTTGAAAGTGACCCAGCTGAGAAATAGATTACAAGAAGGAACGGGAGGAATTTTCTCATAAAAAAGGACAGTTGTGCTTAGAGTGCATATCACGTTATTTCCTTTGTGTACATCTTGTATTTTAACAAGTTGCGGAGAGGTAATTCACAGAGAAACTGTAGGATGATACATTAGTTTCTGGAAGGAATTTACAGAGCAGCTGTGCATCTCTTAAGCTTTCCTTTTTTTAAACTGTGTGCAGTTGCCTCTTTCAGGTACCCCTCTGTGAGAGACTGGAAGGATTGCTGGCTCGAAACATTTTGGATGCGTGTGTGGGGAAAAGGGGCAGGTCAGGTCTTGTTCTGGTGAGGCAATGCCATGACCCTCCAGAACCTGTATCCCAGCCCTGCAGTGGCTGCCAATCCCTGGCACAGCAGAGGCAATGCTCCACTCCCCACTCCTGGAGCCCCAGTCCAGCCCCAGAGTGGCCAGATGACCAGAAGTCCCACCTGGGGAAGGGCCCAGGAAGGCCAAAAGGTACTTAATGCAGGACACAAGGTGAGCACATCTTGACCCTACCTTCCCTTGGATTTTATATCAGCTGAACACTGCTGGAACTCAGGAGTGGTAGCTATGTTTGTTATTTTCTGTATTCTTTCTCTCTTTCCCTTTCGTCTTCTTCTTCTAATTCCCTCTTCTTGGAGTTTTGAATAACTTAAAACCGAATGGGCTTGGAGTTTGGTAAGTTGAATGGGCTAAGTTAATGCTTTGTGAAGTGTTTTATGTTGACTGAATGCTGCTGTAAACTTTTGACAAAGTTCTCTGATTTTCTGAAGTTACCAGTAAAGTTTTTTGTTGTTTTGATCTCTTGAAAATACCTTGTCAGCATTTCATTCGTGCATCTGCCTCAGAGTATATAAAAAATCCATAAGCGCTTTTAGGAACAAGTTTTTGGGGCCTTATATTTTAACTGGCACCGTGGTAAGGGTGCTCTTGGGGTGACAAAGAGGTACTTTATAGGGAGGTAACTGCTAGTTGCAGAATAAAGTAAAAATTAATATTTGGTCTAAACTGATAAGTCTCCAGCAGAAAGGCCCTGGAAACCCAGGTAAAAATTGACCTGAACTGTTCTCCACTGATGGAGTTTCTAAAAGCTTATAGAGTTTATCCAGCCCCAAACACAGAGATGTGGACTGACTTTTTCATCTTTCCCTGGGTATGGATCCTGGGGATTACCCTGAAACCTTGTTGGTAGGAGGGATAAGGATGGCAACCTGGGACATGTGTATTTGTTTGGGTTATAACGATACCTGGACCTGTAGGATTACAGACTCCAAAAGGCAAGGGTACCTAACTATTGAAAATTGGCCTATCCTTAAAGTTTGTATTTTTTGACAAGATGTGCAATGCATTACAATATCAGTAAGCAATAAAGAATCTAAATTGAATTCACCATGCTATTTTGGAGCTCATCTTACAATTCCAGCAAGTATCAAAAATGGTTTTATTAAATTGTCTAACATTTGATATGTTATTAATAAATGAGCAAGGAATATGTAAAAGGCAAGACCTCACTGAAGAAGAATACTGTATCAAGAAACAAGGAGGAAGTCACCAACCAATCTGCTGGACTCTTTGGTCACTGCAGCTGAAAGACTGGTTTCATTAATTCTTTCCCCAAATCCTGTTTTGCATCAAAACTTGCAATTTTAGAGATTCACAGGGTGAGAAGCGATGACTTGCGTAGAGGGAAATTTTTATATTAACTAGAGTTATGATTATTGAAATAGCAATTGTCTGTTATTTGATTTCTTATATACTTTGCTCTTCTTTCTCTTCTCCTCTGTCTCCTAGATTAGGACACATAAGCCCTTTCAAGATCTTCATCAAGTGAGGTTTTGGGACCTTAGACCATGTTATTACTACAGGCCTGGGCCCTAGGGTATATCACCATGTCCCGCAGCCATAGGGAGGAGGAGGAGAGAAGATCCAGCAGGCAGGAATTGTGCAGCAAGATTGATTGATTTAATTATTTTACAAACTCTTTTATAGACTTTTTTCTTCATAGTCTAATTGGACAAAGGATCAGCCACCACTTGGGGGTGATTGACTAAAATCCTAAAACATCCATTGTCAAAATATTTTTCTACTATACCATAAACAAGACTTTTCAAGGTTGCAGGTGGCTTGGTTGTTTACATTCCCTGCTACCTCTTCTGTGAGAGAGAAAAGTCTCTCATGGACTTAGAAAATAGCAAGAAAATCCTTGCTAGCAGCATTTTTGTATCTACACCATGTCTTTTAATCCTTTCACCATTCTTGTTGCCTGTCTTCAGACCTTTCACAAGCAGTGAAAAAGAGAATGTGTAATTCTGTTTTCACCAGAACTTGGCAAAGTCCTTAGCTGATTCCCTAGCTTTACATAAAACTCCTGCTCCAAAACTGTTCCAATCAATTGGAAGAGTCCCACTCGGTACCATGGGTTACATATTAGACTCTCTGTGGAGACATCAGAATGCAGATTATGCCACATTTCCTTTTCTCCTCTGACAGTATCTAATTGCAACCTCCTCTCTGAAAGCCATGTGTCTGGCATTCCTAAAATAAACATTTCCCCATTTATTGACTAGTACTAATTCCTTAGTCTGTTTCTTTTGGAAACCAATTACATGGCTCACATTTAAAGTCTTTATCCTCCACTTAGAAAGGCTGTTGACATACTGGCAAGGGTTCAGAAAAAAAAGTCACAAGTATTATCCAAGATCTGGAACATCCATTTTAGACTGATTGATTATTTTGGTTCACACAGAGGAGGATACCAGATGAATTGCTCCTGATCTGCAGGAATGTAAATGAAGATAAAACTTTTCATAGTATAACAAAATTTAATGACCGTGAGTTTAACATTAAACACCTTATGTGCTTTTACCAGAGAAGGCAAGAAAGCCTTGGAAATATTTGCTTGAAGAGCATAGACATTCTCAACTAATGAGAAGTTAAATCAAGAGACAGCCCATAGCCTGTGAAGAGCTGCTGTCCTGTTGCAGGACTCAACTGATGAAATTCTATGACCTGCATATGCGTGAAATCCAACTAGGTTTTACTGCCTTCTCTTAAAAAGCATGTCAAATTTTTAAAAGTACCTGCATCTTTTCCTACAATTTTTATGCATAAACATGTCAAAATCAGTAAATTTTTTATTTAGGTTTCACTTTAATCAATTTCACATTTTAACAACAGCCTGTGTATGTGCAGTCTCTACCTATTCATAGGAAATTAGGTTCAGGATCAGTTCCAAACCTTGGACAGAAAGTGCACTCTCACAGACACAGACACTGAGTCAATTTTGTGACCTGTCAGTAACAATCAGTGTCCCTCATTAATGCTCAGTAGTGCCAACTTCATTGTCCTTTTTATTAGTTTCTTTACTCAATACCACAGACACATAAAAAACACCGCAGTGGACTTTTGTACTGGGTCAGTTTTTTATTTCATGAAAGTACATGGATTTTCTTCTCCCATTACAAACTTAAAATAAGAATACAAAATGTACAAATCTTCCATAAAATTATATTAGAAAAAGAATGTTTCAAGTCAATCAAACATTCTTTTTAGATAAAACCGACACATTTTGTTTGGAATTTACATTTTGTATGCTATTTACTCGTATTGGAATTAATTTAATTTTCAGAAGTCATTTAAAAATGGCAGACCCGATTGAACCAAAAATGCCAAAATGGAGTGTTATCATGCTGTCAAAACACTTTATATTTTAGGCAGATTTTATATTCTCCCCTCTTTGTGTCAATTAGACAGTAATGGCATTTCCCATTGAAACCTTTTTAGTAAAAGATTCTACCTGAATCTCATCATACCACATGTATCTGGGTACATAAGATCACACCAAGTATTTAAAAGCAAAATAACAAAGGGGGGGCAGGTGGTGTGTGTGGAAATTTTACAGAATCAAGACTATGGGAGTGAAGATGTTTGCATCCACATATTTGTTTTATGATACTCTTTCACAATATGCTTAGTCCCTTAAATAAAAATATATTCTAAGTATTTTCAGAGTAGGATGTAAATGAATGTATGCACTGTGCCTCATTTGTCTCTCATTAATATCCTAAAGCATGCCCTCTGTGTTTTTTTCACAGTGCTAGGGTGTTGGAATCATGGAATATCCAGATTTGGAAGGGACCCACAAGGATCATTGGGTCCAACTCCTGGCCCTGCACAGGACACTCCAACATTCCCACCATGTGCCTGAGAGCATTGTCCAAGTGTTTCTTGAGCTCTGTTGGGCTTGGTGCTGTGACCACTTCCCTGGGGAGCCTGTGCCAGTGCCCAACCACCATCTGGGTGAAAAACCTTTCCTAACATCTAACCTGAACTTTCTGTGACATGGCATAGTATGTTAGTGTGAAAGACACCATGCACTACAATGGCTGTCTCCTGCTTAAATCACAACATACCCGAACTAAGGAAAAACATCATTTATTTTGAACAGCTATTCATTTCAGGTAACATTTTCCATAATGTTCTAGTGAAAGATTATAGTGAGAGAGTAGGATGCTCTCAGAGCAGTGTGCTTGCATTACACTTTGTAACTCTGTGTGTCATCCTTGTACCACCCAGCACTTCCTCTTTTTTTCCCCCTTCTTTTGAAGAGGGGGCTACTTTCAATATAAGCATTATTCAACATATCACAGAATCAAAGACTATGTTGGATTGGAAGGGACACACAAGGAGAAAGAAGGACAGAAAACGAGGCCCTTGTGTGCAAGTTAAGCACAATTCTGGCCCATTGCTTGTAATAGTTTTCTCTCTTCCTACACAATATTCTCCACTTTCATCTTTTTCCTTTATACTGAAAAGGAAGAAAAAGTAGTTTTGAACATTTTTCATCCATCTTGGAGCCTTCCCTTATACGGTCCCTTTGTTACTTTTCAGTGGTCTCCTTCTATTCTCTCTAGATATTTCTAGAACCTTTTTACATTCGAACAGCCTTGTTACATTCGATTTAGCTTTCTTTGCTTCCCTTACTTTACCTCTGCTTTGTTTGCCAGCTAGGTTCCATCTAGTACTTTCAATCTATTCATGTTGTTGGATTTGGGGGGTTTGGTGGGGGGCTTTTTGTCTCCCCAGGGTGAAATGAATAATGCAAATTACTTTGCTGCTACCTAATGAAAAGAACTCTGTAGCTTTAGGTTTAGTTCTTTATTTCTTTACTTCCCTCCCTGCAGTGAGTGGCGTCTTTTGATCAACTTTTATGTCTTTGCTTTAGCTCAACAGCTGAATATACTGACGGCAGTAATTTATTAAAACATATTTTGATTTCATAGCTCAAATAACAGAATACAAAACTACAGTTTCCAGCAATCATGTCTCTGTTTTCTCAAGAAAATGACTTATTTGTTTTAGGAGGAAGAAAAGGAATGGCATGTTAATGCAGACATTGATAAAAGCTATTCAAATTCCTACACAGTCCTGTTCTTACATTTTCTTTCAAATACCATAGCTGGAGCTAAGGCAATATATATGAAAGCAAAGACAACATTATACATAAGGTACAGTAAATACCAAATTGCTGTACATCCATTATACAGCACATCTGGCATGAATGCCAGATCTGTAAGCAATACCTCTTATGATTAAAACATCTTGATACATTATGTTACTAATATTTTACCATGCAACACCTGCCTTCAACTAGAAGAAAAATTCAGAGTGCTTTATGAATAGAAATAGGAAGTGGAACCTGACTCCAAATATTATTGCCATTTAGAATTTAAGTAACTAAAGTAGTAGACGGTAAAGTGTCTTATTGAAGGCTAGGCATCTGCCCAAATATATTTTTCTCTTACATGGATTCTACCTCTCTGTCTTTGCCAACACCCATTGCTACATTTTGAAATTCACTTTTGGGTGCTCACTTTTGGGTTATTTCATTTGTAGAGCGTTCACAAACTCTGTCCCCTGCCCTTTACTCATTATATCTGACTGTGTTCCCATCCCCAATCTCTTAAATACTGCAAAATATTAAAATGCCACCATCAAAACTTTCCAGTACCAGTGCATGAACGTGGGATTTCTGAATGGATACAAAATCCTTTGTGCAAATGTTTACATAGGGATTGGAATAATGCCTTAGAAAACTCTAGTCAGGCTACAACATGGAAATCCTTATTAAAGGGGAAGAGAGAACTGTATCATTCCTGACTTTGAAGAATAAATAATCACTCTCTAAAATTACTGGCAACTGGATATATTATGCAGATATTTGGGTCATTGCTGTGCAATGCAATTTGTTCAGGAATTTCTGTTTGTTTGGGGGTTTGTTTACTTGTTTTTAAGGAAGGCAGCTAGTGCATGCTCTGTAACATTTTAATTCTATTTTGAAATGATTCACAGCAAGATTTAGTGTTTTATACTAGACACAGGAATGTATGCAGGCTTGTTCCTTCAATAGCTCTGCAGCATGTGATTGAGGCATATTTGTGAGCACACAGCATTTATTGACTTGGACATTTATATCAGAATGAGATCATTTGCAAGTAACGGGGATTTCAGTCCTGAACTGTGATCACTTTAGCTAAGAGAATTCTTTGTAGACTTGACTTCTAGGTGTCACACTCAGCAGTGAATGCATAATACATCATCAGCCCACACGAGCTCATGCACTGCTGGAATCAATATTTAATTATTAACATCCTTGAATTTCAATTTTTATCTAAGAAAGAGTATCTTAATTGAGATGTGTTTGAGTAAAGTAACTGATATGCTACGAGTATACAGGTAGGGTGCCAAAAATGCTGACAAATAAGCTACCAGGGAATGAAACAGACATCTTACAGACACGTATAACAGCCAAGTCAAAAGCTCCTGGCAATACTGCTTAAGACAAATTTTACAAACATTATAGAAAAATGTCATAGTATGCTTTAGAGAAGCTGGTGGTTAGTGCTGTATTAGATCTTATTTGATTGATCTCTGTTAAGATTAGGAGCATACCGGGTTGCAAGAGGAAAACTGAAATACATAAAATAATTTATACAGGCTCTATATTGAGGGCAGTTTCATTCATTGTAGAAATAAATCTACTCTTCTGTTTGAAACTATCAATTAGAATGGTAGCCATTATTCATGAAAATAAATATATAGAGTGTTACCCATGACAGGAGAATGTATCATGTATAAGTGGTCAATAAATCATTTTAGGGGAAAAGTGATATGGAAAATGGTGGCACTTAAACTTTCAATTTTCATTAAAATTTTAACTACAGCAGGTTTTTCAGCAGTGAGACAGTCTCTGCCACGCAAACCCGTGTGAGCACTCCTTGCTGTTCAGAATTTTGCAAAAAGTACTACCCGTTTGTCCAGTACCTGGCTTTGCTGACTTCCAAAACCTGCCACAGACCGTCCAAAGGGCCTATACCCTGTAGTCACATCCCTCTTGGTTTTGAAACCTGTATGGCTTTTACTTGCACTCAATTTGCAAGGAACATGGGAAAATTTGCTGGAACATGGAAAAATTTGAAATCAAGAATACTTTTAGTAAAATAGCACAATGGAAAAAGCCTGTTTTACAACTTATTTTATTGCATTTTCTTACTTTTCTTATCTGCCTTTCTTGTTGCTTCATTGAAATATATCCTTAATCTGCCATTAGTACCTAAATAGGTTCCTGTTTAAATCAATGGGCCAGTTACACTTAAGTGATCACACTCATGTTCAAAACACTTAATTCCAATTGCTTTGCTTTGGAAAGATCTCCAACAGAGGTTCAATTTAGTGCCAGTGAGCATACTGGCATCTCAGACCCTGCTGAGGACCCATATCTGCCATAAGCTGTATTTCATATGCTATATTAGATATAGCACCATGAAAAGATATTATGCCTATGAAATTAGCCTGGAACCCTGGAAACCTGGTTATAGAAAATGTTGCAACTAAGATTAGCACCATAATGTAGTAACATAACAAGTGATATTGCTCCTCCTCCAAACACTGTCTCCTGTCCCATGATAGACAGTCCTTTTCCTTCCCCCAAGGAGAGAGGTGGAAAGAGGGGCAGGGCCATAAAACCTTATTTTTTTTCCATAATCCTCAGTTCCTATCTTAGTGACAGCGCAGAGCAATCAAGAAGATCAAAGGCTACATTGAGTGATGTCAACTGCGTTTCTGCTTTCTGCTTCCACCTTCACTTTGGGAGGCACAGGTGACATTCACCATCCCCAGTTCCTCTGTGGTTAAACACTGCACAAAGTATTTCTCAACACGACTTGAGAATCAGCCATACAGATGAAGGCAAAGGAGGTGAGCAGAATGAGAAGGCAAGAGGACTAAATACCTTCCAGATTTCAGACTGAAAGACCTGCTTTAGACCATGAGGGTTGGGCCCTGAGTGTAAGAGTTAATGGTTTATGGCAGTAAGGATCTATTGGTAGTTCCCTTTTGGCTAGTTAGCAAGACTTAATCAATTTTCAAGTACAGCTTAATTTTATTCATTGCCTTAATGGTTTTTATTCAGCTTTAAATATTCTATCTGACATTAATCTTTCCTTAGAGTTTCATTTTTCAGAGGGTTTTTATTTAAGAGGAGCTTTTTAGTCTGTATTTTTTTACCCTTAAAATTACCTTACAGGTAACAATTAAACTGCTGCTAAACAGAATGGTGTCAGGTTTTACATGCTGTACCGGCAATAGAGCATCTCCAAATCCTTCACTGCAATTTACCTATCTTGGAAGCTTTTGGCTTTTACTTACAGCATACTCAAAGCATATTGTCATAAACATGCTTTGCACTGACCTGCTGGCTCAATGAATCTGGTTTCTTAGAAGAAATTAGAGTACCAGTTGTAGAAGTACAAGTGATATTTGTTCAGCTGCTAAAGAGGCAAATAAAAGCTAAATAAATTTGGTTTGTGAATTGCCATCTGACAGACGGGCTATCTCTCTTCTCTAAAACAACTCATGTGATCCTTCAAGTGTTCTTAAAACACTGCAGCAGGTTTCCTTTTCTAGGAAGAAAGAAAAGTTTCAAGAAAAATAAAGCTTCCCATGGATTTGTGACAAATACATGATTAATGGTTTACATGTCCACACAAGTATGAGTGCTTGTACTTGAATATTCTGCATATCCTGAAAGTTTCACATCTATAAATAAATGTATTTATATATGTAAACACATATATTATTACACATTGTCTTCTCTTGTATCCTGTCTTAAGTTCATTTTCCTCCTTTAGAGTGATAAGATGAACACACATAGTATTAAACTATTTACTAGTCAGCCTTAAAAACAAAACCAAAAACTTCTTGCAATTCAAAGCCACTTTATCAATTAACCAAGGCAAAAGCTACTTGAAGTTGCTGCAGATCTCCTTGTTTCCCAGAAATTCCCTGAATTCCCTTCAGCATGATTCCTTGCAGTTTCAGGTTATGAAAGGCCCTATTTTTGAAGTAATGATTCTTTTTAAAGTGATCTCATTTTTGTCTGGAACGTGAGTTACCTGAACAAAAATGTGGTAAATCGGCATAAATCACCAGCCCTTACAAAAGAGCACTGTGTCATTGGCTAAAGCCATTTTGGCACCTTAGAGGTTACTGGGCTGGTAATGGTGTTTCTGACGGAGTCGTGAAAGGACTGACAAGGCTGGGACAAAAGCAAATCTCATAAGATGAGGTTGCTTGCTGTCACCTCCCAGCTGGCTGAGGCTGGCAGGGCCTCAGGTGATTATTACTGAGCATTTTGAGTTGATTTGTTCTGGTTTAGAGTTTGTGGGTTTGGAAATAAAGCAAGCCCTGAGGAAGGGAAGATCTATGGTTAGGGACTTGATTTTTCCTTGTACTGCTGGTGAGCCTGCACAGTGGCTTACAATTAGAAATAAAAGTCCAGACAGTCCTTTACAAATCATGAGCTAGGTGAATCCGTTGCCACCAGAAGAACTCAATGCCTTTAAAGAAAAAACCTTTCAATGAATGTCTGTTGAAATTCAAATCTTAATTCATTCCAGCTACACTTGGGCTTCTTTTAGAGTCTCTTTCTGTGAACATTGAAGCAAGCAGTCATTGCTTGTAGAAGTAGAAATTTAACTACACAGGTTCTATATTCATATCACATAAGGTATATTTTTTCTATGGAACGGGAAACTAATTTAAGTGGCAAGGAGTAGAAGGGGAAATGTTACAGTAAACCTTATCAGAGCCCTTGAAAGAGGAGCAACTGAGCACCCACCATTCTATTATTCATATGTAAGAGAAGCATGTGTATAACCATCCTATACATTGAGGAAACCAAAATACATATAGTTTATATACAGAAATATGTCCTATATATTACAACTGTCTATAACTATATATAAAGCTGTATAAAGAACACATACATTCTGCATAAAGGTGACCTATAACTGTTGACTTTTTTAGTTTCTAGAGGTTTTTTCCCTTAAAAAGAGGATTTCAAAATGATTGTAAATTTTCGAAACCTGTTTCAATTAAAACCTAGTATTAACAAGTAGTTGTACATATAAACGAGCAATATTGTCCAGGTGAGTATAGAGACCTGTAAAGACTTTTAAAATAGTTTGATATGCAGGGCACATGAGGAATTAGCACCCCCAAAAGTAACTTCTCAAACCAGGAAACAAAGTGGTGACTCAACTGAACACAAAAAATGTCAGAGGAGACACCGCAGCTCCAGCCTTATTATTCCAAGGTAGATAAGACACATAACTGTTTGCTACGGAGTGATGCCTATTTCCTTTAGACATTCATCAGACACTGGTTGTTATTCTCAAGGAAGAATCATAGAATAATAAAGAAAAGCAAAAGTATTATAAGGCAGTAATGCTTCCTTTTATTCCTCTTCCTGCTAATGTGGGAGAATACATGATCCAGATGTCCTATGTGCTGCGTGAATACTCACCCCTGGACTGCACAGTGTCTCCCCCTCCTTTCCTCCTGTCTAGTACCACGGGCATTTCTGAGGCTGCCAGCAATGATGAGCTTGCACTCTGCCACAGAAGCACAAGGAATAGTCTCGTGCTTTCTACCTTTTGTGTCACAAAATATCTCTGCTGAAGCAGCTCAGGGATAGCACGCTGGATAGGAGCTCTGTTATCTTCTGATGATGTACTTCTAAAACCAAGACCTCCTTGCCTCATCCAAGCATGTGCACGCATCAGGCTTGAACGGTCAGGTGAGGGAGATCCATTTCCTTCTCACTGCTCCCATACAGGACGTGTCACACCACTGGAAACAGCAGCAATGCTTCAACATAACAAATGACACATCAGTCATGTGTCAAGGCTTCTTGGTAGTGGGTAAAGAATGAGGACTGTGCTGGCATTGCAAACTCTTCCTCAAGCAGAAAGAATTGCTGCTGGCTCCTCCATTGTCATGCAGGAAGGAGCAGAAAAGGGCTGTGCTTTGACGTATGTATTCTGGGGCTTGAGTCTGTGAGTTTATGAGCACTTTCACAGCCTGCTAATTCACGTGGAAGTAGGCAATGCCTCGTACTCCACAGGACGTTGAGCCTTTATTTACACTAATGTTAGCTTTTATGTTTTAACATAACATTTATGCCTGTGCAATCATAGAGGAGATTTTCAAGCCTGAATTTTTTTGACTGCAGATGAATTACTGTAATTACATCTCACTAGAGCAATGACAAAATACTTTCTTAGCTATGAAGAAAAAAGCTATAAAGGGAAAAGGTTTTTCTGTACCTGAAAATGAATCATACTTGTGAATAAATTCCCTGGACTCAGTCAAATTCTGAAATATTATGCGTGGGCAGTGTTCATGACTAGGAAAAAGACAATAAACAGAGTAGATACCCAGACAACCCTTCCTTTAACCAAGTAAATTGCTAGTCTGGAAACTTATTATTCCTGACTGGGATGACCTCAAAACAGCCATAAACACTCTAGAAAATACCAGGGATGCTGCACCTTTTTACTGTGATTGGCTCTTTCAGTTAAACAGTAAAACTGACATCACTTGCAAACTTTAATAGCAGCTAAAATACCTAGAAGGTGGGGTGCTAAGAGAAAATCATTCTTCCTATTTATTGTATTTTCATGTGTAAAAAACCAGCTGTAGGATTTGAAAGCATATTTGTTGGGAAAAGAATTTGCTAAAGATAGAAAACATGGTGGGGATTTTCAGCAAATTCCCTTGCTGATAAATGAACAGTAATGCTTAAGCCCTTCTAATGAAGATGAGTTTACCATGGAATAAAGTCGTCAATGATGAGCAGAAAATAGGGCATTTGTAAATACAATATAACACAGAATGATAAAGCACATCCAATTTATGCAAAGATGTGCTTGCAGAGCACGATAAATAATATCTGCATAATCAATTACTGGAAGAAAGACTGAATAAATTGTTTTCTGTCAATTTATGGAAAACAAGCATAGCACAAAAAAAAAAAGACAATTTGACATTAGTCTTTTCACAAGATTGACAAGGACTAAACCCAAACTAACTAATGATTCAAAGGATGCAGTATTTATAACTATTTTCATAAGCAATAGAAAATTTGAATTAGGCCAAGAGCCAAATTCTTATTTTTTAAGGTAAAAGGCAGAATACACAATATAATAATGTATATAACACACACCCCCCATATATTATGTATTTATTTTTTTCCTTGTATATAAGATTATTTGCTTTAAAAACACACATGGATTGAGAGGAGTGGGATAGAAAGCAAGAGAAAAATATATTTTATGCCCATCAATAACTAATAGTAATGGGATGCTATATGTATGTGAATTACCTCTAATAGATATGCATTTAATGGCTGGATGCTACACCCACTGGTGTATTGAGCTGGGTGAACTATCCTTTAAAGAAATTCTGAAACTACTTTAAAACTGAATTGGGAAAGTTGCAAATTATATCATCATTCAGAGCCATTAACTTTATGGTGCTAAATATCTCTATGATGTATGTAATGGTTCTAGAAAGCTTCAGTAGCTGTTTAGGATACCAAGAATACCAAAATGAGTGATAAGCCATTTAATATCCAGATATTAGCTTTGGAAGACAATGTCATTGAACAAAAACAATTCTCTAATCCCTCATCCTTCCATCAATCAAAATAAAAATTAAAATGCAAATATTTGGGAGCTGACAGTACATATAACTTTTGCCTGTAAGAATATTCAAATGATTGTTATAATCTGCATAAAACAATTCAATATCCAACTTGAAAAACATTTAGCAGTTTTCAACAGTCTATGCAGGATATTAAAATTCACATAACCACCAGATTACTCTCCATGTAAAACATTCAATGATGCCTGTAGCACTACATGCTCTGTTAGTAAATAAACCACTGCTTTTATTTTGGTGTTATTTCAGCCTTATCAAAACCTCTCTTTTTATTTATCTAGGAAAAAGGTGCAGCCAAGTTCCAGAAGGCTAAGGCTTGTTGTTTTTCCTATTTAAGTGACACAGCCCTAACTCCATCAGCTAAGTGGATGAAAAAAGAAAATCAATAGTCAGCGGATATGACACTGAATGGGATGTTTGATTCTGACTGAGAAGAGAGAGTGTGAAATCCATCTCTTTAAATTTTGCTTCTGACTCTGGGATTCAGCTAGGTGTTTGAACCTACACACATGGCAACATCTCTCCTTTGGGGAATCTGCATCAAATTTCCATGTACTGCTCTATAACTGGCATGCTTCAAGCAATCGTATCTTGATTATCCATAATGTGATTAATGGAAGTAATTAGTTATTGGGGGTCTAACATCTCCCCAGAGGTTTCACTTCAGCCCATAAGTCTTGAGGCACTGGTCATGCTTCACTGCCTGAGTGCACACAGAGTTACTTTCTGAAGCCTTTAAGCCTGTCTCAGGACACTCAGGCTTCACTGCACAAAGATTTACGTGCTGAAATGTGGACCTCACGTAAAGACTGATGTACTAAAAACCTGACAAACACCTGCTGCTCTCTCTTCCCAACCCAGGCAGCAATCACACACAGAGATAGGGCTAGGAGGGGCCTGAGCACAGACCTCAAAGCAAGTGGAGCAAGGACTCCGTGTTAGTAATATTCATAGGAAAGAGTTTCAGCTTCAGTGGAAGCCTTATTGGACTCTCCTAAGTGCTACAGTTCTTGTGCAGTCTAATCTAGCATAAAGGCTAGGAAAATAAAATGGCTGGTGCAGAATAAAGGGATCAAGCCCTCAGAGAAGCATTGGTAAAATTTTCAGGGAGAGTACCTGTTCTCAACATTGTAAGCACCGAGTATTTGGTAATACTGCTACAGTGAACCTATACTTCAGGTGGAAGACAAAGGTACATGGATATTTCCAGGTGGAAAAGCCCCTTCATAAAACCTGTGTTTTTTACAAGAAAAATACTACACAGATTTCCAGTCCTCTGACCCCATCCACTTCCTGTCCACAACAGAGCTATCCAAGCAAAATGTTAAAAGAAATAGTCCAGTGTGAGGGTTTAACAGAGCCATTTACTCTCCCAGATGTTGAAAGAAAAAGGTGAGAATTAAGTTGTCGTTAGGAACTAAGTATATATTTACCAACACTGGTAGATGGGATTTTTTTTTGTCTAGATAAGGTGCATTTTACAAATGCTAAAACTGTATGCTTGCAGCAAATTGCACTAAGAGTGCAACATGTGAGGAATGGAAATGGTTCTGACTTTAGGGCATTCACCTGTGAAATACCACATGCATGCATTTTGCTGGTTCCTTTGAGTTTCCTTTTGAACAAATCAACCACACAATCACTCAGGAGATGGAAAAGTGGGAAAAAGTGGGGGTTAGGGGATATAGTTTGTAATGTGGTATAACACAGCAGTAGTGTTCTGGTTAACTTTTTTTTAAGCTAATAACAAAGCCTACCACTGGCACATTAAACTTAAGATATGTGAGGAAATAAATGAAAATGAGTGGAGGAGCTAAACATTGATTTCCTTCTATGTAATTCTGGTAATGATCAGTATCTCATGATGTGCTTCTCCTCTAAAAAGATGTGTGACCCAATCATTCACAGCCCTGTGCTGCCATAAAGATGATCTGAAGCTGACTACCTGTGAAAACTCATGCAAGGAAATCTTAAAAGCATCATAAAAAGAGACGAAAAAAGAAAAATCACTCGATAACAAGAAATAGACAAAATAGCATGAGTGTTAAATAGCTTCATGTGCAAAAGTGATTTCTTGAGATCATGGGTTTCTTCTAGAAGTAATTTTTTAATTACTTCTGATCATCTTAAAATACAGGCAGCAAAAAGCCGTGAAGTCTACCATCCACCTTTCAGCTGCAATGGCTGTAACTGTAATTAGCCAGATTTCAGAGTTTTCTAGGTTCCCTGTCCTATATGGAGAAGCAGTTTGGTAAGAAATGCTGAAACACTCCCTTGAATGCCCTTCACCTGGGTTGCCTTGTATGTTTCTTATCAGCAGCCAAGGATCTGGGCCATTAAGTTCAAAGGATATAACCTGCTCAAACTTTAGCATTCCATTTAATGTTAATTTATAGCTGAACTTTTGTGGAACTGCAAAAGCTTCACTATCTTTATTAAAGCCACATACATTTATTACATACTGAAACTACAGCAAGGAGATTCTGGGTTGAATATTTCGTTGATGTAATTTTTATTTTTTATTTTAAAACAAAAATCTTGGGGAAATTTAGTGAAGGCAAGGTCTTTATGCCCTGCTTCAAGAGAGTACCTGAACACTGGAAATAGAAAATGATGACTTTTGCGAGCCACTGAATGAAGTCTGAAGTAAACTTCCACACAGGTTCTTTTTCAGAGTCTAAAATTAAGAAAACATCTTTCACAGTTTGAGAGAAAGCTGTATAAATATTCCTCTCCCTATCTGGTTCACCTATTTTATCATATTTTTCATGTTGACCTGCTCACACACACGATAACGAAGTCATTAGCTAAATTTTCATTTACTTCTCATGCCTTAGGAGGTCATAGGTCTGGTCCATTAACAGGGGGTTCTTCTCTCTGCTGCAATTTGCATGTAGTTAGGAAAAAAAGGTTTAATGTCAATATTCCAGCTAACAAGATAAGACAATTTTAAAAACAATTGTGAAAAAAATAACCTCTGACACATCAAAGCAGGGATGTTTTCTACAAGAGAAGAATCCATAATGCATGCAAAAATCTGAAGGGATGCAAGGGATGTAGAGGCACAAAGATTCTGAAGCATTGCATACTACACGACTGTAGGAACAACCAAGAGTTGTCTGACATGGGAACCAGTGTTATCAGCTATATCGTTTTTCTCACCTATGGCAATTTTTCTTTATATAATAATGCATTTCTTTATAATTTTTCTTTACTTTCAGTAGTGGTTTGGCCCAAAATACTCAATACTGTTTATCTTCTGTGAGAGAAGAATTAGGAAAATGCAAAGCAGGCACCAAACTTGAAAGAATATAAAGAAGTTTCTTAACAGACCTAAAAGAAGGAAAAAAAAAAAAATTATACCACCTTCAGAACTCTCCTCCTCCCCCCACCTTTCTCCCTTCTCCCACTGACAATGTAAAAAGACAACCCTTAAGATGTTCAGTCTGTTTACCACTTCCATAATAACCTTGTTCAGTCCATTTAGAAAGAGAAGTCTCTTCTTGCTCGTGCTATGAAAACAGTATCGCACCGAGACAGCCACCCACTTCCAAATATTGTTCAGTCCATTTAGGAAGAGGAGTCTCTCTGCTCGTGATGTGAGTCCCTTCGCCCGACTTGCAGCTTTTCCTGCAACTGCTTTCGAGGGTCCGCTCTTGAAGTTTTTTGGGGTACAATTTTAAGGTTGAGCTGTTCAGAAACAAAGAAACAGAGGCCCTTCTCCTTCCCTGGGAGCAAAGGGTCTTCCTCATCTTCATCATTAGAACTATCTCTGGGAGCATCTTTAGGAATTGAGGTTTTTCTCCTTTCCTCTTTGGAGCAAAAGTCCTCATCTGGTTCATCTGGTTCATCTCTCTCTCTCTGTCCAAACTTCTCATGAAATTACAGCTGCGGCAGCATCTGCCTATTGCTTACGAGTTGAACGCTCCACCCCCCATATCTTCATGAAATTACAACGGGATACTCTGATATATCATAGCTTCACAACAGACTTTCAGCTTTAAGCATCTCCTCTCTCTCTTCCCTCAGGTTTTCAGCTCTTCACAGCAATAAAAGGGTTAATCTCACCTGAGCCTTGCAGCTGGAATGTGGCTTATCGCTGTTGGTCACCTGACCTCTGCCGGACAGAGGTGCCGCTTTGCTGAAATCTTGGCCGCAGTGGAGGGGGGGGTTCCGAGCCTCTCTGGCCGCCCACGGCAAGGCAGTGAGGGGGCGGTTCCACGGCTGGAACAGGCCCACGGCTCCAGGCTGGCCGTGGCCCGGCCCGGCCTGGCGCAAGCAGGGCCTGGCCGGGCCTGCTGGCCCCTGCACGGGGCCTGCAGCCACCTGTCCCAGCGCCGGAAACGAGAGAGAGCTTGGGGGGGGAGTTTGTCTATTCTTAAGTGTGTATCACAGAGGCGGTCACAACTTTAAGTGGCTTAAAGAATTGTCCATATTCAAACTGGCCAGCTGATAGGTTCTATCAGGTCCCAGAGGAAGCTGTAAGCACCCCTTAGCAAGGGTATCCCTTCCGGGACTATGCTTGCTAACCTATGACACAGACACAGATTAAGTAGAAAACTTCACACTCTGTGGATCCCAGTGGTGTCCCGTGGATGCTCTCCATTGGATCTGCTTGGTGCTGAGGGTCCCTCACAAACAAGGAGTCCAGCGGATCCGTATTCACTTGGGCCGGCTGGGAAGGCCCAGGTACCTCCCTTGGCGGGGCCAAGTTTGGGACGGTCTCTTGCAACAGACTGTGCATCTGCTGCATCCCTTTGCATCACGAGCAGTGCTCTGCTGCAAAGCCTCAGCAATGAGTGTGGGGAGCGCTTTGGGGCTCTTTGATGGATGATGACACCTGCTCAGGTGTCCCTCACGGGAATGTCCCGTGGATGTGGCCTTCCCGGGCTGGGGGGCTTTAGGAGCTGAGCCAGTTTGTGTGAGGGAGGATGGCTGCTCACTGCCTGTGACCAGAGCTGCCGCCACAGCCCCAAAACTCTCCTCCTCCCTTCTTGCTTGTGGGGGAGTGTGTGCAAACGTGGCCTCAGCAGATGAGCCGGTGTGCTGTGGCCTCGCCCAGGCCGAGCCCGGCCCAAGCTGATTTTCAGGAGAGCTGTTGAGTTTGGCTTTCCTGTGGATCCATTCTGTTCCCTCGGTCTTGTTTCCTTGTCCCTAGACCAGAGGTAATTGAACAATAGTGTCACCTTTATGGTATCCCAAGTTCCGTGAGGCAGCTTAAGTCCCAGCCCAAAGCTGCAGTCAGGTGAAGGACGGCTGGGTTTGGGTGGTCTCAGCCTCTTTATAGAGTTTTGCCATAATGGGCAAAGCTCCCTCCTAGCAATGTCTAAGCCACGACCCAGAACACTGCAGTCTCGGACAGCGCTGATGTGCCCAGAGCCCCCGTGAGGCCCGGTGCCACAGCACCGACACCCCGAGCCCCGCACTGCAGAGGCCTGGCTTTGGGGGGTGGGCTGTGTGGGGCAAGAGGAATTGGCCAGATGGACGCAGCCAGGGAGTTGTGGCCAGTGGCTCCACGTCCAGATGGAGGCAGGGGATGAGGGGTGTCCTTCAGGGAGGGCTCTGCCCTTGGCCCCGGGGCTCTTGGATGGCTTTGCCAATGAGGCAGAGAGCGGATGGAGCTCCACCTCAGCACGGGGTTTGCGGGGGACGGGGAGCTGAGCGGGGCAGGGGCTGAGGAGAAGGACTTGGAGGTGCTGGTGGAGGAGAAGCTCGGCGTGAGCCGGCAATCTGTGCTGCCAGCTCAGGAAGCCACCGCCGTGCTGGGCTGCATGGAAAGGAGTGAAGAGCAGCAGGTCAAGGGAGGTGATTGTGGCCCTCCAGTCCATTTTCTGAGACCCCACCTGGAGCGCTACATCCGTGTCTGGAGGCCCCAGCATAAGAAGGACCTGGAGCTGGCAGAATGAGTTCAGAGGAGAGCGGTGGAGATGCTCAGAGAGCTGGAGCACCTGTGCTATGACGTCAGGCTGGGCAGAGAATGGGTTCCGATCGGCTTAGGGAGAGAGGCCTGTGCCCAAATGAAGGCACAAATGACACCATATGGTGACAACATGAGATTTCATTAACATGGGTTTTATTTAACAAGAAATGTGAGGGAGAGAGATGGAAAGAAATAGGAAAGAGGTGGCAGAGAGAGAGAGAAAGAGAGCAGAAGAGAATCTGTTGGAACTAGACGATCTCCTCTGTGATGCTATAGAGGATGTGTGGATGTGTATTTTAACTTGACATTACTGTTATAATAATAATAATAAATAATACTAATAATAATTTGATAGTACTACTATTTTGTCTTCCTCTTCTTCTCCCTATTCTTCTCCTTCTACTTTTTCTTCTTTACTTGTACTACTATTTCTTCTTCTACATCAACTTATTCTATTTTCTCATTCCTATTCTTTGTTTTCTTTGTCTTATTCTTGTTTTAATTCTTATTCCTTTTCCTATTCTTCTCTTTATGCATTTTTCTTTTCCTTATTATTATTATTATTCCTTTTCCTATTCATATTCTTTTTATCATTCTCAGTCTTATTCCTTTCATTCTTATTCTTATTCTTATTCCTTTAATTCTTTTTATTCTTATTCCTATTTTTCTTCTTATTCTTTTTCTTATTATGCTTATTCCTATTCCTATTATTTTTCTTTTTCTTTCTTCTTATGCTTCATTATTTTTCCTGTTTACTCCTACTTTTCCTTCTCTTCTTCATCATCTTTGTATTACTATTAGTCCTATTCCTATTATTTTTCTTTTTGTAGGTTTTTATGGTGGTGTTTTGCGGGGGTTTTTGGGGTGGGCTTTTTTTTTTCACTACTGCTACTGTTTCTCCTTCTAAACCCAACTTCTGTCTGCTTTGGAAGAATTGTTTTTGGTGCAGTCATGCTGTGTGCAGTGGAGTCCTGGGAGCAATCCCTCCTGTCTGTGCCCATTCCTCATGGCCAAAATCCCAAAGGATCAGCATGTGATCCATTCAGGATGAGAGGAAATGGTCTTGGATTCCATCATGGGAGGTTCCAATGAAATAGCAGAAAGAATTTTTCCCTGACAGAGTGGTCAGGCATTGGAAGAAGGGAGGTGGTGGAGTCACTGTTTCTGGAAGCGTTCAAGTGTCGTCTGGATGTGGCACTTGGGGACAGGGTTTCAGGGTGGCGATGGTGGTGCCAGGGTGACGGTGGGACTGGATGACTTTCAAGGTGTCCTCCCAGCCTGATGAGTCTCCGGCCTTCACCGCTGAGCCACTTGGCACCGAGTGTCCCCCGCGGGTGCTGGTTTGGGGCTGGCCACATGAGTAATCTTTGGTCACGGGGAGACCCCCTGGGGGTGCTCCAAAGCAGCCGGGGACTGCTGAGGCTGCAGGGACATGTCCAGGCAAAGGCGGCCCGTGAGGCTGCCTGAGGACGCTGGGCAGGCTGCGGGCCAGCCGCCGCCTGCGGGGCCCGGGCTGGCGCCAGCAGCGGGCCCTAATCCTGGGGCTGTGGCGCCAGGCAGGGCCAGCAGAACAGGCTGTGCAGCGCCCGCCTGAGGATGGAGGTACGTTTCTTGGGGCGACCAAGCTGCAGGCTGAGGGGCCGGGTTCGCTGCCGGAAAACTGAGAACCTGGGGTGGCAGCGCCGGGCAGCCTCCGGGCTCTGCGTCCCTGCCTCCGGCACCTGCTCCTCAAAGGCAGGAGAAGCCGTGTGTCCCATGGGGGCCAGGGCTTCCGGATGGGGAGGCGAGGCACAGAGCTCAGATGCCTCGTGCTCAACCCAAGCCTCGCGAGGGACAGGCAAGGGGAGCCCGCCTCCTGCCAACCCTGCCAGTCTTTGCTCTCTGCTTTCTTCCCAGAGCTCAATGACGCTCACTTCATCCCACTCATCCTCCTCCTGCAGCAAGGGCTTGTCGCCGATGCTCTGTTCCCAGCTGTCCTGTGCCAGGTCTTGGTCACTGTCATTTTCCCAGCTGGACTGCACGGAGGGCCTCCTACCATTCCCTCTGGACACTTCCTGGCCATTGGAGTCTTCCTCTTCAGAAAGCTCTTGGCCCATGGACTCTTCCCAGTCAGACGCTTCCTGGTAGCTACCGACATTCCCGTGGGACAGCTCTTCCTCAGTGCGTTCATCCCAATCGGAGAGCTTGTGGTAGCTACCGGCTTCTAGGGAGATCTCCTGCTGACTGCAGGGCTCCCCTTGGGACCCTTCTTGGCATTTGTTGATTTCTCCTTGGGACAGCTCTGGGTGTTCCTCATCTTTGCACAGAGAATGCTCAATCTCCCCAGTCTTGTTCTCTTCCTCTGCCAGGACTGACCCTCTGTCTGCCTCCTCCTGCTGCTCACTGAGCACCTGGGCTCCCTGTGGGCTGGGCGAGCAGCAGGGGCTCTGTGGGGCAGAGGTTGGGCTCACTTCCCTTTGTCCTGGAGCTGCTGCTTCCAGTTCTGCAGCCGTGCTTTGCTCCAGGTGCCTCTGTTCCTCTGGCTGCGTGCCAGATGCCTGGATCACGAGCCAAGCCCTGCGCACGATCTCACAGGTGATGCCCCACACAAAGTCCCACAGAGACTGTCTGCGGCCTCGGGGGCTGGCTGGGGCAGGGCCTGGGCTCTCTGTCCCTGCCGATGGCACCTTCTCAGTGCCAGCAGGAGAACCTGGTGCCTTTCCCACCTCGGGAGCCAGAGGCTCCGGGGGCTCCTCCACCTCCTCAGCAGCTCCAGCCCCAGCAGCAGCAGCGGCTGCCGGCTCATCCTCTGTGGGACTCCCCGGGGCAGGAGAGGCAGCCCGAGAGCTGCCCAGCGCCTCCCTCTTGTCTCCTTCCCGTTGGTACCTGTGCGGACGGCCTCGCCCATCTCCTTCCGAAGGAGACAGTTTGTGGTATCCTTCGCCTTCCCACAGCGACAGGTCTTGGACTGTCTGATCTTCTTCCCACTGGGACAGCTCCTGGTATGTCTCATCCTCTTGGTCCCGTGGGTACAGCTCCTGGACCGTCTCACTTTCTTCCCTGTGGTACAGCTCTTGCTGTGTGCCATCTCCCCAGTGGACTCTCGCACCTACCTGCCACTGACGCCACTCTTGGAGTCTCACAGCTCCGCACGGGCAAACTTCCTGGACTGTCACTTCTTCTTGCTGTTGGTAAAACTCTTGGACTCTCACGTCTTCCCTTAGGCAAGGCTCTTGGCTGGGAACCTCTCCATACTGGGAAAGCTCTTCATCCGTGTCGCTTTCCCACTCCTCATCCATGTAGGCAAAGGCCCCCTCCTCCCCAGTGTCCGGCAGGGGCAGGCCTGAGCCGCCGCCTGCCCCCAGCCACTGCCCGCCGAGGGCCTCGTCTCCCAGCCAGCCGGGCAAGGGGCTGGGGGACTGGGAGTTGGGGTTCACCTTGTCCTCCTCCATGTCTGATCTCCTGGAACGCAGAGTGGGATCCTGGGAGCTGCTTCCTCCTGCGCAAGCGGCTCTCCTGGGACTGGGCAACGCAGGGCCCTGCGCCCCTTATCTACCCCCTGCAGGGCGTGGCTCTGCCGTGTCACAAGGGCCTCTGGGCATCACAATGCCCCGCATCACCCAGGGCCCTGACCCAAGGCGCCTGTGTCACAAAGGGCCACGCCCGGCACCGCTTCAACAGCTGATCCCACTGGAAGTGGCATGGAGCAGCCCCCGGACTGCTGGGCTTCTAGCCCCATGTCCTGATCCCGTTATTAAAATGATCAGAAATGCCTCTGCCTGAATTAGGGTGCAAATGAGACCATGTGCCAAAGTCAGTAATATGGGTTTTATTTAACTCTAAATGAGAGACAGGGAGAGAGGGAGAAATAGAAATAGAAAAGAGGTGGGGGGAGAGAATGTAAAAAGACAACCCTTAAGATGTTCAGTCTGTTTACCACTTCCATAATAACCTTGTTCAGTCCATTTAGAAAGAGAAGTCTCTTTTTGCTCATACTATGAAAACAGTATCGCACCGAGACAGCCACCCACTTCCAAATATTGTTCAGTCCATTTAGGAAGAGGAGTCTCTCTGCTCGCAATGTGAGTCCCTTCCCCCGACTTGCAGCTTTTCCCGCAACTGCTTTCGAGGGTCCGCTCTTGAAGATTTTGGGGTACAATTTTAAGGTTGAGCTGTTCAGAAACAAAGAAACAGAGGCCCTTCTCCTTCCCTGGGAGCAAAGGGTCTTCCTCATCTTCATCATTAGAACTATCTCTGGGAGCATCTCTAGGAATTGAGGTTTTTCTCCTTTCCTCTTTGGAGCAAAAGTCCTCATCTGGTTCATCTGGTTCATCTCTCTCTCTCTGTCCAAACTTCTCATGAAATTACAGCTGCGGCAGCATCTGCCTATTGCTTACGAGTTGAACGCTCCACCCCCCATATCTTCATGAAATTACAACGGGATACTCTGATATATCATAGCTTCACAACAGACTTTCAGCTTTAAGCATCTCCTCTCTCTCTCTTCCCTCAGGTTTTCAGCTCTTCACAGCAATAAAAGGGTTAATCTCACCTCGGCCTTGCAGCTGGAATGTGGCTTATCGCTGTTGGTCACCTGACCTCTGCCGGACAGAGGTGCCGCTTTGCTGAAATCTTGGCCGCAGTGGAGGGGGGGGTTCCGAGCCTCTCTGGCCGCCCACGGCAAGGCAGTGAGGGGGCGGTTCCACGGCTGGAACAGGCCCACGGCTCCAGGCTGGCCGTGGCCCGGCCCGGCCTGGCGCAAGCAGGGCCTGGCCGGGCCTGCTGGCCCCTGCACGGGGCCTGCAGCCACCTGTCCCAGCGCCGGAAACGAGAGAGAGCTTGGGGGGGGAGTTTGTCTATTCTTAAGTGTGTATCACAGAGGCGGTCACAACTTTAAGTGGCTTAAAGAATTGTCCATATTCAAACTGGCCAGTTGATAGGTTCTATCAGGTCCCAGAGGAAACTCTAAGCACCCCTTAGCAAGGACATCCCTTCCGGGACTATGCTTGCTAACCTATGACACTTTCTAAATCCTGAAAAGTAAATCAGATGCATAATCTTTTTTTTATAAATGAAATATTACAGAGCTCCAGAAATTTCACTTAGTACTTGTAGACTTATTTTTTAACATATTGGCAAAAAACCCAAGGTCTAGAATGCTTTGGTCATCTGTAAACCAGAACAGCATATATTCTCTGGAAAATGAAAACTGAAAGGGAATATTCCCCCACTTTCAGCAATAGAGAGAGAATGAAAAAAGGCATTAAGGCAGGTAGAAGCCCCAAAAGCTGTACACAAAACCAAAATTTATTTCAAGATCATAATTTGCTACTAGGAATAAGAAAGACATTTCTTATGATAAGGGTGATGAAACACTGGATCAGGTTGCCCAAAGAGGTTGTGGATGTCTCCTCCCTGGAAACATCCAAGGCCAGGCTGGATGGAGTTTTGAGCAAGCAGGTCTAATGGAAGGTGTCCCTCCCATGGCAGGGAGGTTGTACTAGAAGACTTTTAAAGGTCCCTTTCAACCCAAACCATTCCATGATCCTATGACCTCCTACTTTTCTTAATGCATGGACATTTCTCCATAGGCTTAGGGAACGCCACAAGAAGAAGGGACAAACTTGCATGAGTTCACTGAAGAATTCATAGCTATTCCTAAGAACGTTGTATATGGACAGATACTGCAAGGCCTCAATGAAGGAATCAGCTCACTTCTACATATAAAATCTCAAAACAGGGCAGAATTTATTAAGTGTAAAACTGATCTCTTTCTAAACAAGGGGCAGAGGGGAAATGAAGACCTCTTTTTCTTCTCTCCAAAGTGCTTTTGAAATGTTCTCTTAGTTGTGCAGAATGTGAGAACTTCTGCACAGAGCACTCCTAAATGAGGCAGAAATATGACTGGGATGAATTGTTTTAGAGAAGGAACCAGCCCTTTGCAGAAAATCTAGCACAGTGCTTGTGCCATCTAGTCACCAATGCTAATAATGCTCCCAGAAAGTTAAAAATGCTTCCTTTCTCCTCACAATTGCCATCCTCAACTTTCTAGTGAGTGTAATTCATAGAGAAGCAATTGGGGTTTTGAAAAAGTAATAGTCTGAAAATAGATAAAACTGACTGAAATAGGACAACTTGAACACACCTTGAGGTTGCATTTATGTGGCTAGATCCCTACACAGATCCTTTCACAGGGCTGTGTCTTTTTTAATGTCCTCCTTGAAAAACAAACTTTGGTAGGGTGAGGATCAGAATGGGTGGATATACTCACTGATTTCCTACAGCCTCGTCTTCAGTTTTGTTTCACCCTTTTTTCAGCAGGATTCTTGCTTATGTAGCATCTGATTCTTTTCCCTGTCTCCTAATAACTACGATAGGTATCACTGATACTCCCTTCTACCCTACCTCAGCTGTCTTTAGGCTCTGAAACTTCTGATTTCTCATAATGTCACGAGTAAAAACTGAACTTGCCCCATGAATTTTAATGGTTGTTTAAAACTTTTTTTTTTCTTCTTTTAACTGCTAGCGCTTCCAGGATTTTTGCTGTTTGATGTTGAGAAGTATGGACATGTAAAGAAAAGATCAAAGTACACTTCTGGTTAATAAAACTCAGCAAAAATTACTGCTCAAAATGCTGGCAAAATTAGACTTCATCAAAGAATCATGGATGGTTAAGGATTGAGGGGAAACATTAAAAATCAGGGTAGAAATATTTTTTAAAAAACAGAGGAAGGAAGAAAAATTTGGTTTTAGAAGGACGGTAGGGAAAGATGTTGTTAATTATCTAATTTCATATTTTCATTTTCACATTGGTTTACAGATAAAGTGTTGGAAAACAGATTTGAAAATCTACAGATTAATAGTATTGGTAGTGATCAATGAACATATCTTCTGAACGAAGGCACAATGTTTACATTTGATGTCATAATACTTCATAGTTGAATTACTTATAAAATATGGAAAAACTACGGTCTCCATTTCAAGAACAACAAGAACTTTACAAAAAAAAAAAACCAACCTTTAGGTATAAATATTTATTTTAAATAGTTTATTTGCTTTTTATTTATAAAACTCTGCTGTGTAAGGTGTGGTTCCTCCTACATGCTTAAACAGCCATTTTTAATTTGAGTGTGTTCTTGCATCAAAACTAGATGAATATGTGGGTTACTCTTTCATGCTTTTCCTTACTCCAACAAATCCACTCCTCTAAATATAATTTAAAATTTTTTTCTGCTTCTGCAGTAATACAGAATGCTACAAATAATTTCTGTCACCCTTCCATGTGAATAATCCAAATAGGACAAGGAGTTCAAGGTGAAAACACTGCTGATTTTATAAAATTGTTCTATTTCACTATTGACTGACTGTGCTTTCTCCAGTTTTTCATGCAAACTGAACTCTACCTGGCGTGGCTGTTACTGGGCATTTGAACAGGTGTTTCATTACACTTGTCCCAAAAGATGTTAGTTTTCTCTAGATAAGCAAGACACTGATAAGTGGAATAGATTTCACCTGACAGGTGGGAGCTTTATTAAACTAGTCCCATAAGAAAAGCAAAGAGATGTGGAACTGTGTGATCACAAAGTGTTACTTAAATTGTCCAGTGCAGTCAGACTACAGAATCTGCACACAAGTGTAGGGTGATGACACTGAGCTTTCCCTGCAGAGTACTGGAGCAAGGATTCAGTGGCATTAAGTGCCCGGGGGTCTTCATCTCTTCATATGAGGAAAGAGAAAGCCAGTGACATTCACTTGGAGTGAGTGAAATTTAAACCCACACACAGTCTCAACCTTGCCTCTCAAACTGCCTGTGCTCTCCAGATGCTGTGCAGGAGCTGAACATAAAATTATGTCTTGTCCAGTGACAAATACAATTTTTCTGACCCTGGAGAAAGCAACTTTTCAGAGTCTAGAACATGCCAGAAAACCAGTCTTTCCCTAAGAAAAAGAGAGCTGTAAGAACAAAGGAGGTATAAGGTAGTGCCACTACCTACTACTTTGCCATATTATAAGAGGTCAATATTTTCTAAATTGAGACAGTTGGTTTAGATGGGTGGTGGAAGAGTTGTCTATTTTTATTCTTTCATTGCATTTTGAACATGGATTTCCATTGATGTCACACAATTAAACTCAAAAAGAACAATAGGTCTTTCTCCTTATTCTTTCTTTGAATAGATTATATAAGGGAATCATCCACTGTTCATGTGTGAATTTGTTATTATCAATAATTGAGATTTAACTAGTGAAAAAAAAAAAAAACCAAACCAAACAATGACACCATAAGCAGATTCCCTAAAAGTTCACAAAGCACCAACCCTCTTTCTGGGAGACATCGTTGAGTTAAGGTCACCTTTCACTTTTGTTATCATTTTAATGGATTTAAAGTATTTTCAGGAAAGTTTGCAGAGCTTCTTGGGATTTAGCTTTCCAGTCACAAGTTATGAGAACAAATTGCTTTCAAGCAATTGAATAACTTCTAATATCAGATTCTATGAGTAGAAATAAACAAACAGAGCTTTGTACTGATTCCTGGGGAAGAATCTTATTCAATGGATATTTGGCAATTTGGATTCCAATCCCCCTTTCTTCCTGCTTTGCTCTCACAGGAAAAGCAGAGTATTTTTAACCAGTTACTCACTAGAAATATTTTATAAACTGCATTTTTGAATTTTATACCTTTTTAAGTAGCTAACTCAGATGTCCCATATCTCACCAAATATTTTTTCATGAACCCTCTTGAGTTTTTCTTTTCCTCCTTAGAATTTAATTTAGTATTTCTTCCTTTTTTTCTTTGTGTTCCATTTGGCCTCCTTCTTTTCAGTTTTTTCAATATACAGTGTATTTCACATCCTCTTCCATTTCTTCCATGTTCTTTGCTTCTTTTTTGTCCTATTATTTTTCTCCTTCCTTTTCCTCCACTATTTCTCTTGGAGTTGATTCTTCACTTCTTTCACTCCATCAGTCTATCAGTTTGAAAGTTGTTGTATTGATTTGAAAGGGTTCTCTAAAATAAATTCAGTACCACAAGAACATTCAGATGTACACAAGGCATGTTCACTTTCAATCCATTACATTGTCATTGGAATACTGAAATTGCTGAGGTGCAGTGACAACACTCCATCTTGCTTCTTCAGAGACTGTAAGTTTGCCAGCTAGGCACAAATCATGTGTACCAGAGTCATGCCCATCAAAATTGTAGTCTGTACTCTGCCCTGCTCAAACTAGGATCTGTTGCCAGATTGCTTGAAAGAATATGCAGGAAAGCACACAGCTGTGGCAGTTTCTAAATAAATGAATAATGCAATATCAACATCTGTAGGATGTTTGAAATGCTAAACATTCAGCTATGAAGCTTTTGACAAGGACACAGATGGTAATGATGGTGTTCTTGCAGTGGTTCCACCAGAAACGGTCAGAGTTTCATAATCAGACTGGACTCTTAATGCCTGAAACAATCCTTTCCTTTAGCAGCACTAGCTCTCAGTGCATCACAGAATGATAAATGCTCACTCTGTGGGCTGCATTAAATTCCAAGCTTTTTTGAGCTAAAGAAATCCAGTAATGAATATGGACATCTTCAAGCATGAACACAGATGCCAACACCAGCTGATAGTACTCGGCAGGTAAATTTAAACTGACAATCCAAGCTAAGGTAGAATAATTAAAATAAATTTTCCATTTGTCATAGGTTAGCAAAGCATAGTCCCGGAAGTGATATCCTTGCAAAGGGGTGCTTACAGCTTCCTCTGGGACCTGATAGAACCTATCAGCTGGCCAGTTTGAATATGGACAATTCTTTAAACCACTTAAAGTTGTGACCGCCTCTGTGATACACACTCAAGAACAGACAAACCCTGGGCAGAGCTCTCTCTCGTTTCCAGTGCAGGGACAGGTGGCTGCAGGCCCCGTGCGAGGCCAACGGGCCAGGCCCAGGCCCTGCTTGCGCCAGGCCAGGCCGGGCCGGGCCACGGCCAGCCTGGAGCCGATGGGCCGTCTTCCACCTGCAGCCCCCCCCACAGCCCTGCTATATGCAGACGGAGCGGCTCGGCTCCCCCTCTCCAGTGCAGCTGAAGCTGCCCTGCTGCCTGGCAAAGATCATGTGAGCAACAGCGATAAGTGAAATTCCAGCTGCAAGGCCTGGGTGAGATTAACCCTCTTAGTGCTGTGAAGAGCTGAAAACCTGAGGGAAGAGAGAGAGAGGAGATGCTTAAAGCTGAAATTCTGTTGTGAAGCTATGATGTATCAGAGTACCCGTTGTAATTTCATGAAGGCATGGCGGGTGGAGCATTCAACTTGTACTTGTGAGCAAAAGCACCTGTGCTGAGATAGGCAGATGCTGAAGCAGCTGTAATTTGATGAGAAGTTTGAACAGGGAGAGATGGAAGCGATGAGGACCTTTGCTTCAAATGGAAAAGGAGAAAACCTCAGTTCCTAGAGATGCTCCCAGAGATAGTCCTAGAGATGAAGATGAGGAGGACCCTTTGCTCCCAGGGAAGGAGGAGGGCCTCTGTTCTTAGAGATGAAATGCTCCCAGAGATGGGTAAAGAGAACTTTTGTTTCTGAACAGCTCAACCTTAAAATTGTACCCCAGTAATTCAAGAGTGGACCCTCGAAAGCAGTTGTGGGAAAAGCTGCAAGTTGGGGGGACTCACAGGCAAGCAGAGAACCAAGCCGGGCGGCTGGCTCGTTGTGATAATGTTTTCATAGCATGGGTAAGAGAGACTCCTCTTCCTAAATGGACTGAACAAGGTTACTATGGAAGTGATAAACAGACTGAACATCTCAAGGATTGCCTTTTTACATTGTCCGAGGGAGAAGGGAGAACGGTCGGAGGGGGAGGAGAAGCGTTCTGAAGGTGTGGTATGATTTTTTTTTCCCTCTTTTCTTTTTTCCTTATTTTAGGTCTATTAATAAACTTCTTTATATTCTTTCAAGTTTGGTGCCTGCTTTGCATTTCTCCTAATTCTTATCTCACAGAAGGTAAACAGTAATGAGTATTTTGGACCAAACCACTACACCATTCAATGCAAAAAGCTCAAGAAAGTCCTACGTTTACCTCAGGAAACCACAAACAACTAAGCCAACTTTTCCTAGATGCAAAACAATATTATTTCACAGGATAATATGTATTCTTCTGGTTTTTAAATCATATCAGTATGCATTGCCTACTGAAAGAATAGAAAGAAATAAAGTGTATCTCTGAATACAAGCAAATATATCTGTTCATCGACCAACTTTTTTAGGACATTAAAGGAGAGCACAATGTCTTATAATTTATTCTTTGCCTTACTTTTTTCAATCAATAAAAATTGGGTTTCAGAGACATTGAGCAAATAAAAAAAAAATAAAGCAATTTTGCTCAAATTAGAATCTGTCCCTGGATTCAGAAACAAGCTAAAAGAACTAACTGAAAATTCAACATAAAGTTAAGCAGTGTTGAGAGGCAAAGGAATTAAAAGGAGCGAATAAGGAAAGCCATGACTATATAAGAAAGGCTTCTGAGAGAAGGCATGGTGTCACCAATCAGCTCCTCTGGACAGTGGTAGTCTGAGCTCTTGATCCCAGACACAACTTGTCTTCTTAGCTGGGATAGGCTCTCCAGAAAGAGCGAGGATTATTTCCTTTGTGCATGGAGACAAGCTGAGACAAGTCTATTACAAATGTTAAAAACTGTACCCAAACCACAGAATAATATTTGGAAAGCTTCAAATACAGGGGAAAAGGTCAAGATGCTAACCCAGAAATTCCAGGAAGCCTGTCCAGGCAAGGAAGGAAAAGGATGCATTGTTTTTACAAGGGTTCTTGATTAACCCTATACATAACTTTTCAAATATCAATAACCCTCTCTTCCCAGTTTTCTTTAATTTTTAGGAAAAGATCAGGATGTCAGCAAAAGAAACCTGATAAACAGCTATTACCTTTCATTTTTTAATCCTGCAAACAGGATATTCAGAGATAGCTACTCACCTTTGCAAGACTTGGGGTTCATAACCAGTAGGCTCTTTAAGCAACCAGCATAATTTCTTGGGGAGGGGATGAAACATTTTTATTCCTGTAAATGCTCTGCAGCAAAATCCAGAAAGGATAAGGTCTTGCATCAGCCACATGGCTGTCCTCAGGAGCTGCTTAGCAGCTTTGTGATCTCGTGTATTTGTCATGCCCAGACTACTTACCTTTTCCTCCACACCATGTGCTTCTGCTGCTCACTGACAGAGATGTCAGGAAAAGTAGATTTCTATTTTTCTTTTGGGTACTTCTCCCTGGCTCCTTCAAATCTTGGAGTCATTGTCTGGCAGAAGGCTGGCCTGGCTCTGAGACTGGTGGTGCTAGCTAAGCAAAGCCTGCAGACAACTCTGCCTTTATACTTTCATTGGAGAAAGAATTTTGCTATTCCTAAAATCATATCTGAAAAAAAAAAAGAACAAAAAATTGCTATTAGAAACAATTGGCAGGGTGAGCAGGGGAAAGGGAAGACTGAAAGAAATATCAACAAGAGCACTTTCTAAAGTCAAAAAATCCTACAGAGGCCTGGAGTGGGAGACTCTGGGGACCATCAAATGGGCAGTAGTTCAGTGGTTGAATCTCCTCATAATATCACAAGAGGTGCAAAACTGTGCACAAAATCCTCAGCTATTGTTTTAAGAGTGAGAAAGTTGCTGTAAAAAAGAGCCTCTCAGGTCATGCTATTATTTTCCAGGGGAAAAAAATGTGTACTATTCCTCCCATAGGAGAAAGAGAAGCATTCACAGCCAAAGAAGAGGGAGACTCTGAACTCTGGGGTTACAAACCTGCTGCAGCCAAGATTAAAACCCAGTGAGAGTTCTGCTAAAACAGAGAGGCAAAACTCAGGACCTCTGTTCTGCAAACTGAGTGACTTCAGCTACTAAAGTAGCAGATAGGAATAAAACATCCGCATAGGGTTTGGAAATATACATGGAGTATGTGTGTGTAGCATTGGCCAAGAGAAAGAAAGAAGGAAAGAAGGAAAGAAGGAAAGAAGGAAAGAAGGAAAGAAGGAAAGAAGGAAAGAAGGAAAGAAGGAAAGAAAGAAGGAAAGAAAGAAGGAAAGAAAGAAGGAAAGAAAGAAGGAAAGAAAGAAGGAAAGAAAGAAAGAAAGAAAGAAAGAAAGAAAGAAAGAAAGAAAGAAAGAAAGAAAGAAAGAAAGAAAGAAAGAAAGAAAGAAAGAAAGAAAGAAAGAAAGAAAGAAAGAAAGAAAGAAAGAAAGAAAGAAAGAAAGAAAGAAAGAACTTAAAAAAAATAAAATAGTGATCTCTAGGATTCATATGTTTCAACACAGAGAAAAATATGCACACCTTGATGCACAGAACATTAGCATTTTGCACATGCAAGAATCTGAGCTTTAAACCAAACCACAGAGGGCCTGAGCAACTTGCCCAAGGTCAAAATCTAAAATCCATGTAAGTCTCTTTGATTGTGATTTGCTTTCTAATGTAGAAAAAGCTCATATGCTGAGGGATATGCAGGCATACAAGAGTTCCTTCTACCTAATTTACTATTCATATAAAATTTAAAGAATCTGATCTCAGTAGATATTTGTTCACTTCACAAAGCTACCATGTATTTTGAAATAATCTGTTAGAGTTGGAAGACTGTGGAGGAAAGACCCAGAAACCCAGAACTGAAACAGAAGACGTTACAAATCAGGATCAAAGGATATGCTGACAGATGCATTCAGGAACCTGACATAATGTTTCCATGCTCTGTGAATAGCTTGAATCCAGGCTATCTCCTGTTAATATTCATATGTAAAGCATCTATCAAAAACTTAATAATGGAATTATTACAGTAATACAACCCCTGTTCTCTCGTGAAACTTTTACAATTGGTAAGGATTCTCTTTTTTTTTCCACCTTAGGAATCTTCTTCATTTCACCACATCTCCTTCTATTGCTAAATTTCTTTAAAACTCCCAATAGCTACTCAAGCACATTACTGTAACAGCTATCAAATCTGCTGTGGTGCATGCAGGCCAGCTAGGGCCTCGCTGCTACAAAGCCTACAGCAAATATCTGAGCCAAACCTAGAAAAGGCCTAAGACACTCTTATTTTCAACTATGTAGTTAATTCCAGTCACAGGAACAAGATTCATAATCACACATATTATGAAATACTCTGCTGAACCAGTCCCCCTCTGTAGTATGTTTCCTAAAACATGCACTGAGTTCATACATGTTATCTATTTCCTGTGAACATAAAACCACAGGATCTTTTCTCTGATTTGCCTGTCAGTGGAGCAAACTTTGCTTCCTGCTGCATATTTGCCACCCAAATTAATTAAATTAATTAAATAAGACTGGTGTAGGGAATTATAAGCATTTTTCCATGACACCCTAATGCTAAACAATCTGGTAACTGTGATGTTCTGGCCAGTGCAGAATGCCTTTATCTATATATATACACCTACCTACATATCTAAGTGTCCTTCTATTTCCATAGGAGAAGCATCACCCTAAATGAGGAAGCTGATCTATAACAGGCACTGGTACTGCTGATTACCAATGCAAAGCCTCAGAACAAAGGATCTGTTTGGAAAGATTATGATTTGTAGACTTAAGATCTTAGCAGTGTTTCAGTGTGTTGAAGAACCTTATAGAGTGAGAACAAAATGTCTTATGAAAGTTTAAATTATGTAAAATACTGAGATGTATTTTATGAGGCATTTTAAATAAGGGCAGAATAAAGGCTAAATACTTCTGAACTGTCTCAGAAAAATTAATCCTTATAAATTCATGCACCATTACCAGACTCCAATATTAAAATGCCTCCTGCCTTTAGGCTGATGTGGTTATAATTATTCACTTGTTTTAATTCATATTTTATGTACTGTATGTATTTTTATGCAGCACCAGTTGCGGTGGCATCCAACAATTAAAAACAGGCATAAATTAATCTCTCATTTACAGGCAAACATCTTCAATTAATGAACTAAAGGACCTTCTACAATTTTTAATTAAAGTTCTGAATAAACCAATACACATATAAATCTTATGAAATTTGAACTTTTCGGGAGCATCTTTTTAACAACACCTTGGAGGCCATTTTATCCCTGTTGTAAAAACAAGAGACTAAGCTTTCTGTCTCCTTAATTACTCCCGGGTGCCCCAGGACCAGGCAATATCCTCCCAGCACCCTTTGGGCAATAGTTAGTGTATTGACTTCTAGCCTCAGAAGAGTTATGTGCCATTTTTAGCACTCACTCTCTGAATGACCCTGGGAAAGAAAACTGTACAGTTTCTTTGTCTCACAGAGGTGCCACCATGCTAAGTCAGGGAGTCATGGGGAACACTACATAGAAATTGTAATGTCTTTTTCTAGAAATGTTATTACAATCACCAGGCAGCACTTTCCTTGGCAGCATTCATTCTCTAACAGAGTCCCTGATCTTGGATCCAAACTGCTATTTTGGATATAGATCCACAGATCTATAGAGCTTCTTTCTGGGCTGGGATGACTGTAAGAGCACCCTTAATATTAATTAGGCTTTTTCAGTTCCTGATTAAGAAACAGGAATAGTGTGGTGACTTTTGCCAAATAACCTAAAATGTCACTACACCCAGCAGCCCAGCAGGCTTTCTCTTGTAGCCACTAACATGATGGCAGCTGAAAGGAGACTCTAGAATATATAAATCCCCCAAGCAGTCATGTTCCCAGACTCAACACAGAAGGCACTCAAACAAGAACATGCAATGAATGTGTTGAAGTGGAAACAACAGAATTCAGAGCTCACAGCAAACATGCCCCCAAGAAGAGAGAAAAAATTAGAAATAGAGGTATATTTCTAATAGATGTAAGTTACATAAAATTCTTTGTTTTTTTAGACCTTATCATCCCCAAGGCACCCTTCTGATGTGAATGTAAGAGATCATGGCAAAGATCCAGCTCCCGAATAGTTGGGTGCTAAATGGACAAGTGGTTGAAAACTAAAAATTGACATTACTTTTAGCTTGGTACTGACAACCACTTTTCTGCCATAAGCAAGCACCTGCTGTACAGATGGAGACATCATCCTATGAGTATTTGACTGGTGAATATCAGAATTATCAATATTTAACGTGAATACTACTCCTGAGTGTGTTGCTCTGTGTAAGCTGTTTTACAGACTGAAGTCCTAGAATGCATTCATAACTTAGTTAAAGTGGAAGTCAGTGACCATAATAAAATAATATGTAATATTGTGTATTAAGATTCAGTAATATACTGTAATAAAAGCATGTTAATAGTACTGATATTTTTGAGAAACTTTTTTTTTTAAATCCCCTTGTGGACTTTGGCAAAGCTGCTATCTTTCTTTAGATGTAGAATGGCATTTCTATCGTTACCTTTCATAGGCTAGGAATATTCATGTTGAAATGACTGAGAGCACTGCTCATCAATATTTAGATTTGAAAGACACATGAGGAGGTTATTCGTACTAAACTCCTCCTCAAAGGATCTAAGATCATATTTAAAACTTTAGAAATAGAGCTAATGTTTGCAAACCTAAATATAGATTTATGCTATATGTCATGAATTATGTAGTCCCTATTCTAAACCATTAGTAGGAAGTCTAATCAAAGATTAGCCATCTTTCTTGGGATAGCCAATTAGAACATTTTGAGTAATTAATTCATACACTGCTTTTTGATTACACCCTGCACAAATGCATATATGTGTATGCTTCTATAAAGACAGTTTTTGTACATAAGGGAGAAGTGTATTCTTTTAATCATAACCATCCTAAAACTTAAGGGCAAAAATAAATTGCTCAGTAAAGAGCCATGTATGTCTCTCTCTCCAGTGAAATTCTGTACCTCTGCTTCATCAAAAAGGAACCACTACGTGTAGGCAGAAGACTCCTGGAAATTAAATAAATTGTGCCATGCAGAGGAAATAAAACCAAGCGGTTCCATAGTACGACAAAGTGAAATGATGATAAAGGCAGATTTTACAGTGCTTCCATCTGTCATATACTTGTCATATGTCCATTGTCATATACTTGCCATCCTGAATTATATGATACTCTATAAATCTGCTTTTTACTTTAAAAGTTACAGAGTGTTCTTCTTAAATTGTCTCAAATCAAGATGGGGACATATGTATAAGTACTTGTACATCCAGTGCTAAAAGACAAAGGTTATATTGCAAACTTAAACACTGAGATACTGATTAATGTCAGAAATATTCCATTTAGAATTCCTGGCTATATAACAGTGTTTAATTCCATTTTTACTTTATTTTCTAGAGCCTCTTAAAACCTTACTCCCTGTTATCTTAGCCCATTGTATTGATAAACTAAATTCCCTAGGTCCCAGACCTGGTTTATCTGATCTAAGATACCCTGCCCAATTAGCTCTCATCTACTTTGCAGCAGGATTTATTTGATGAAGCATAATGACACACTGAATGCAGTGCCTGGCTAACTTAGAAATGAGGCATAAAAACCTTGTGTCTCACTCCAAAAGGTTGTCTGGGCACACACTTCATTTCCCAAATTCTTGCCACAGTCCTCTACTTTGGGATCCCACTCCCCAGCTCTCCCACACATTTGAAACTCCACTATCTTTCCTGGATTCTATCTTAATTTCAAGCATAATGAATGGAATAGAAGGCTATCATTTAATTTCAGTGGACCACAATCAGACCATAGCTATCATTCCTGCAGTAAACTTCATGCTGAATTTCAATGGGAGGAAACTTCCACAGGCTGATGTTAGACATTGCTCTGGAAATTGGTTGGGGACAAGCTACTCACAGAGCAATGTGGTAACATTTTCCCCATGGAAGGAAAAAAAATGGCATATTATCACTTAAAATAGGAAGGTGGTATCTCCAGCAGCACAAGGCACAAGCAGTCCAAGGTAATGCTTCCATCTTGGTCTCCCCTGTGCTAATGTTATCAGGATTTCTAGATGGTTCTTTTTATTTTTAACTTTAAATGAAGTAGGCACAGATGCAGTGCTTAGTCTTATACCTTGGATCCAATCTTGTAAAAAGCTGAAAATCCTGAAGTAGAGCCAAAGAGTTCAAAACACGTTGAAAGTTTTTACATAGCGGGCTTTTAATAACTCAAATAAAATAACTGGTTTTCTTGTTTCTGTTCTGCAGGAGTCACTGCTTAAAAATTATGAAGGATGTTAAACAGAACTAGGTAATTTTAAAGGCTTTTGATAAGGTGGTTTTCTTCACAGAAGTTACTAGCTAGAATTTGGCTGAATATGCCAGATTTATCAGACATGTTACTGTCTCCAGTAGGGAGGATCAGATGAGAACCCTTCTCAACAAGCCCTGTAGACATAGAGACAAGTTTCTTACCTCTGAAATGTTGCATATACTGCGTTCATCAAGTTTTAAGTGTTTCTCGTTCTTTCATGAAAACTCAGTAAAAGAGAACTAAATAAAGAAAACTACACTTCACTGGAGTGTGGGGAAAGTTCTTCCTTTCTGACTGATGATTGCTCTCACGCAAGAGTTGGTAAACACTATCTAGAGGCTAAAATTGCATACCTGGACCACATATGAGGGGTATCTTTGAGTCTTAAATAAATCCTGCATGTTTTTGGAGGTATAATATCTGTGGGGTGATCAAGAAGTATTGATGCTTTCAAGCATCTTTAAGCTTTCTGCTGGGAAAAGAAAACTTAAGATCACAGTTTGGGCTCCACAGTACGCCTAGGATTTTAGTATGAAAAACAGCAGCTGTTTTTTCCTATTACAACTTCCCAGTTGGCAGATTTTTGGCTTAGAGGGCCTACCACCTGGGCTTATGCCAACAGAAGTAGAAGCAGTTGATTACAGAATAAATTCCCCTTCCTACAGATAAAAAGTGTGTATTTTATCAGAAGGGACATTCACAGAAAGGGGATGACAGAGACAGGTTCTCACACTTGGCTTCACTGATGAACCTTTTGGAGGAGTCCACCTGGTAAACTGTGGATGGTGCACAGAGCCCCCAGCACCAACGTCACCCTGAGGCTCCCCTCAGCTGCCTGAGCACTAATTCTCCTCAGCTCTGGGCTCCTGCCCCAATTCCTGCTGCTCTGGGCTCTCATCACCATAAATCTAGTTCCTATAAGAATCACAAAAGCCCTCAGACACATACTCAGGGCTGCTCTCTGGTGGCAGATTTTGATTTTTTGGGACACTGTCAGTCACAATAAAATATTTTTCTAGCTACTGTAAGCTCTAATACTCATTAAAGACATGAGCCAACTCCCATGGAAGCCACTGGGATTCTTTCAGTTGCCTTCCTTGTGGTTCAAATCAGGAGCTGAAACACTTATATTTCTAAAAATCACTGTTGTATCCAGTGAAGACATGTTTTTTCTGTATGAAGTATTCATAAGAAAATCTTGAAATGTATTTCTCAGTGACTCAGTAAATAACTCATGTCATGATCAGTGCTTTTGGGTGGTAATTAAAGATTTAAGACATTCAACAAAAATGCCATTGCTTAATTGAAACTACATTGAAATATTTGCCTGTTGCCACTCAGACTTTATTCTAGGTATATGATAGGATTTTTCCAGCTAATCTTGCTTGAAGTAATCAGGAAACTCTTTTTCCCTGGATGAAAGCTTTAGACAAAACCATATTGTCTTAATCTTCACACTGTTAAGAACTGTAATGTGTATTTATTCTTCAAACATGTGGTCCCATATGCATTATTTCATTAGAGGTAATGGACAAATGGATACAGACTATACTTTCATACTGCTTGTGTTTCTTCCTTGGAATTGTGGAGCTATAATCTGGTTGTTATCCAATAAAGCATGATAGACTCCATCAGCCTCTACAAGTGTCTCTCAGGTCTCTCTGTTGCAGTTTCTTGGTCTGTGAAACACACATGTACTCTTGATACCTTCAAAACAGAAAAAATCTAACTCCCTCCTCCTTGCCATGTGCCCCGTCCCCCAATTTGTTTGAGGAATTACACTGCTTAGTTTAGAGATGGCTTTTAGAGATGTTAAGTTATCCTCGCAGAAGACACTGTTTTGTCACATGCTGAGCAACCATATGCCAAGTGAAGCAAAAGAGGGAGTGCCAAGAAGGAAAGAGAAACGTGGAATCCACACATATTCTCCTGGTGATAAATATGAAGCAGGATCCTGTCATTATCCAGGTTCAAAGGAACTAAGTGATGTCTTCAAGACCCTCAAGCGATGTGTTCCTGGGGACTGGACAAAAGAATAGTTTGGAAACTCAGTTTAGATAACCTAACAGAAAAAAGGTCACATTAACCTTACTTTATAAGCCTAAAAGTCTATCCCTTTGCTTTCTAATTCCTGGGTTTTACACAAAAATAAAGGACAAACTGTATTGAAAAGCACCTTCTCAAGTAAATATCTGTATATCTTTCTCACTTCCTGGATGAGCACTACTTAGGCTGATACTGAGGTAAGAAACAGCAGGGGGAAATGATAATTTTATAAAACAAAACTTTGTAGAATCGCCTCAGTGAACCAAAATTCATTTTCACAGTACAGATGGTTCATAATGTGGATTTTTTCACCACTATGATTACATCATAAAATAATCCTCTAGCCTAGTTCTCTTTGAGCTAGCTCTAGCACTGGCATCAATAAAAATACCCCAGTAAAATGCTTGATTCCACTCTCCTGAATCCAAGTGAGAGGCTTCCTCACTGTTTATCCTGCCCTTGATTTCTTTTTCTCCATTACTTTTATTTTCACGTTCAAGGAAGTTCAAGGAATTATAAGTTAGCCTTCTTATTCTGCATAACCATGATGGCAAATTTAATAATATTGTAAATTTTCAGGTGTTATGTATACTTTAATTTCACCTAATGTAAGATGAAAGGATTATTAGTACTAAATATTTTGGCTTACCCTAGAACACTGTATTTAATTTTCCACTTTAAGTGGCAGTCTGTATATTTTCATTAACTTATCTTTGCTTCTTAGCATCCTAACTTCCTTATAGGCTTCACAATTTCGATACATTTAAGAAGCCTTTGATCTGCCTTGAACCTTAAAATATTTAACCTTTTTTTTATTTGATGTAATCATTATTGTTGGGTTTTTCTGATGTTTTCATTGTATTTATTACTTTGCTATATCTCTTTATTTTTGCTTTCAAAGAGTTCTCTGTGTTCAGAGACAGACATTACTTTCCCAATGCTATTTTCCTGGCATGATCATCTACAAAAATATGCATTCTTTATTTTTAATTTAAGTGGCTTTTAGATTTTACCAATTCCTAGTACTTACATTCATTCTGTGACATGCACAATTGCTAAACACAATGAAAACATGTCCTCCTGTATCTGGCACTTCTCAAGATCACTCTGACATCAGTAAATTTTAAATAAAGGATAGTCTCTTACAACAGTAGAGCAAGAACTTCTTGAAGTATTGTCATACATGAAATCCCTATTCGTGCTTGGTCTTTGCATATTAAGTGCTTTAATTAATTAATTAATTCTGAGTTAAATATTTTAAATGTTAAAATTAACCCATCAGCCCAGGTACAAAAATCAAGTTCCATTATCAGTGTTTTCAATTGTTCAAAGTAGTTTATTAAGAGTTACACCCTTCCCAGTTAAAAATTCCCCAGTTAAAAATCCCCAACTTATGCTCCCTTTTCAAACTTCAAACCACCTGTACACCATAAGAGTTATCTTTCCTGTGTTTACTGTATACTTTTACAAGTGTTTTAAGATGTGTTGGATGTATTTTAATACCTTTTTTTAGGTGTTTTTACTTGTACTTTGGTTCCAAGGCTAACTCCAAAAACCCCAGTTCTAACAGCCAGCAGCTCTTTTTAGCCCCATAGCCATTACCGTGCAGGCAAGCTCCGTGGCAACCTGAATTTTAATGAAGGCATTGTAGCACCCTTATCTCAACTGATACCACCCCTCTGACAACGATGAACCATTGGTGGACGGAGATGATCTGTCAAAGGGAAAGCACCAATCACTTTAAACTGAAGGGGCGGGCTGTGGGTGGGCTGTGGGCGGAGCAAAGGCACTAGAAAACAATGAGACAGGCTTCAAAAAGACAGAGAGAGGTGAGAGTTTTCTCTGCGGGGTGGTTGTGGTGGACATCAGTGGCGGGCATTAAAAGCCTTACTCCTATTAAGGAGCCTTTAGTAACTTTTTTTTTTTACTTTTGGACCAGCCAGAAGCCAGCCCAGCACTGCAAGTCCTTTTTCTCTACCTGAGGTCCAGTGCTGTCTCAGCCAGAAGATCTCAGATCCTTGCACTCCTGGGGCATTCCATCTGTCGAGCCATAGGATCGCAAATTTTTATATTTTTCTAATTGCTGTAATTTTTCAATTTTTCCATTTTCAATAAATTATTTTAATTTTTTATTTAAGAGTTGTCTCTTTTCTCACAAGTATTAATAAAATATTTTGCGGCTTTTTACACTGTGCTGTTGTCTGGTTGATATGCAGATACTTGAGCCTTTTATGTTTTGCCAATTTTTTTCTGCCTTTTAAAAATTAACTGAGAACTATGCAGCGCACGTCAGCTTTTTAAGAATGTGAATGAAAATAGTGCAGAGTACTGATGGCAGCAAGCTGGCCATCTGACCTCTCTGTGTACTGAAAACTGCATGCTTAGACCAAAAAATTTCAGCGGCATGATACTTTTCTACCAGAATTTTAATGATAGATGGTGGTACATAGCCTTTCAGGAACAGCATGATTCCCTGATTACTTGGTCTTCTGTAGCTTGGAACCATGTGAAAGTTACTAGAGAACATTTCTAGGATGCTTGCTTCAACTCTTCTGCGAGTTTGATAAAAACTCTTTACCAGACACTTGGCGCACTCGATTAAAGCAAGTATCCTCCAAGTGCCCAGCACGCTGCAATAAAGAATGCCTGCTTTCTATGCTCAAAACTGTGTCAGAAAGTTTCTCTCTGACCAATTTTGGTATTAACATCCTTCTGTGACACTAGGATTTATCTAGAGGAAAGAAATCCCCAGCTCGTTCACCATATTGCATTAAGATCTGTTGTTATGAGCAGATCAAAAGGGATTTAGGACAACACAAAATCTATTCTCATTCACTGGCCATAATACACCAGAACTATTTTCCTTCTTACTGAAAATCCTGTAACAGAAGCAGCCATATAAGTTCTAGGGATTTGCTTATTAAGTGTCTCCCTGTAGTTGATCAGAGCTCCTAGAATCAAGTGACTGGATAAGAATTTCAGCTTTCATGTGAATGAAATTGAAGGGTTTTATCCCCCATGACTGTCAACAACAGCTAGCAAATAAAACACCCTAACCTCATAAATGGAAACTACAATAAGAAATAACATGAACTAATGATTTTATAGGTGTCCATTTTCAAGAAAATTTAACTTTTCAGAGACACTGAAGAAGTGATTTATGGCAATAAAATCTGCCAGGACACGAAAACTCCTGCACTTTCACCTCATTTTTGAAGTGATGCTGCAAGCCAAGATCGATGCATATTCCCCATGTTTCACACTGTAGAAGCTCAGTTTCCAGTACCTGTCATTCATAATTCCCCAATGGATCACAGCACAACATAGACACTTTGCTTTCCCCTGGCAAAGACATAATTTGCATAAGAGGGATCACACACAGATTTTATCCACCGAGAAAATACATTTCTTTTGCGGCATTTTTTGTGACAATAAATAAATTGAATAAATGAAAATTTAGGGCTACCTTGAGTAAACTATTTGTGCACCTTTTAGTCTTGCAGTCACATAACCGCTCCCTCGTATCTTGTTCAATATTAGTTTTATCATAAAAGAAATAATGTAAAGGACATTCAAATTCTGTCCCTTACTGAAAGTAAATGAAATTGGTACAGATGCTTTGACAAGATCTTTATGTGCTTCCTTTCCATACAAAAAATAATCTTCACACTCTGTATGTCAGCCAGCCAACTCTCTTTTATAATTTCAAGGTCATTATCGCCATTTTAAAAGTACTCTCTGTAAAATAAAGAATATGGGGAAAGTTGTGCTGTACTTTTGCAGCAGTGGGTAAAATGGAAGCTTTCAAGGTTTAATTATTTGTGTGACTGTATCTCCGCATTATCTTCTTAAATAATATTGAGAAAGGTTAACTACTGCATTAGTGCTGATTTTTAGAAAAATGTCATTTGGGAGACGCTGAATAAAGGGGAGTAACGTCAAGATGAAATTACCAACAAAGAAATTGTCCTTTCACTGAAGTAAGCCCCACAGACATTGTAATGTCATTTCTTGCTAATGAAAGCATTAATAGAACTTTATAACAGAAGAACCCTCTGAATTTTAAACTATCATAGATCGTTGTTCAAACAGAGTATGACAAAACCATTTTATATTGATTACATATTTCATTTGCACAGCTGGATGCACTAATGAAAGATTCTGAGTATATTTCCCCGTAACTCAGAAACAGTAATTAAAATAATTAAAATTCTTTCTACAGAATAAAATTTTGACATATATAATGTCATTTTCAGATCCATCATGAAGACCTCGGTGATGTAGTGAGGGGTTTACATGCACATGTCTGCTGAAATCAGAGTTGAGGCAGTGAGAACTTACACAGTGAGAATATTGTTTCCTTCCCTTCTTGCTCATGTACCCAAGAGCTGAGCATGAAAGATGAACTAAAAGGGTGTCTATTAGTCCTCCTCCATTGCTGTTAAGCAAAGAGCAGCCCAGGCTGACACTGCAAGGCAGCCCCTAACTCCATGCTCTCACCTCAGCACTAGCAAGAGGATTACCTTCTGCAGTCCTGGAGCTTATACAGGTTCCTTGTCCAGAGCCCAGGGGCCCCAACCAGTTTGCATATAAACGACAGATATTTATTTTAAGTGCATATAACCATATTTGGCATGCAGATGGAAAATAATGTATGGTGGTTCAAGTTCATTAGCAGCACCAGCCAGCAGCTCTGCTGCTCTGTCCCCATCCCTCAGATACAGGGAGAGGGCAGCTGGAGACCACATCATATGACTCAGCAGGTCTCATCTGGCCCTTGGGCTGCACATTACATGCCCCCACTCCACTGTCTGATGTGCTGAACAATCTCCAATTTCCAACTGGGGATGTAAACTGATAATGAGATTGCTTTGATGCTCTGAATCTCAGCAGCGCTTTCACAAAGGCTATTTTCTGGTCTTTGCAGTTGCCTGAAAGGGAAAGGGATATAAACACTAGAGGTGAAAACAGAATTGCTGTGTGAGTTACAAGACAAACACAAGCTGCTGATTCAAGAGACAGTGTAAACTGGTTGCAGTCAAATAGCAATTGTGTTCTCTTCTGATACATGTCATGTTGAGCACTCATTTATAATGCTGTTCAGGTGGACAGGCTTAAAGAAAGTGGCATCATATTTTCACCAGAGACCTGATAACAGCAGATAAACACTGCAAATGCCTTGCAAATAGCACAGTGCACCATATGATCTTTTTGTGTACACAGTATGCCAAGAGATCTGCTTTGCACAAGCCACAAAACCAATGTTCTGTTAAATGCACCATCAAACGATCCACCATCACTTCTATTTTCAGATGTTATGAGAGTCCGTACTTGCTTCTCTAATTCTCACCCAGCACTTGGGCTACAGCATAATTTCTAGTTCTCAGGCATCCTGTAATTCTATTTTAAAATTTGCCAAAGTGTAGTCTTGAGAAACTAAAAACAGCAGGGGCCAAATTTTAGTAAGTGTCTCTGTTACCAACATTTCATGAACATGATTCCCATTGCTGTAACCACAGGAGGTCTTTAACATGCCTTCAGGGACACACAGTTAAAGCCAAGAAAAATGTCACAATTATTAACTGATTACAAAGAAAGAAAAGTAAGAAAGCTGTTTTGACACTGCTAGAAAAGTACTCTCTTAATTAGAGCATTAGAACATTGTTATATTTCTCCCTTCAGTACCAAGCAGTAGTGACATCTATATTTATAAGTGGCATAAAATGACAAGACACTGACCTTTATTAAAATTAGTGGGTGATGATTCTCTTACAACATCCCTGAACTCCCAACACTTTTCTCAGCTGCTGTGCATGCCCTCCCTTGCATCCTTCCCCACATCACACCTATGACATCTGTGGCATGCCGCCTTCCTTAAGCTATGCATGCACCCCTATCCAGTGACATCCAGCAAGGCACTAGCACTTTATCCTTTTCACTTCTTCCATCCCAAGTTATCTACCATCTTTGCCAGATGTATCCAGCTGAGCTTGACCACCTAATTACAAACACATGTAGCACTTGCCAGGCTTTGAGTGGCAGTAACGAGGGTAATCTTTTTTCCAGAAGCCCCTAATAAACACAATAGTAAGCAACAAACCAAAAATCCTGGAAAATTAAATTAAGCTGCTTGTGAGCTCAGTGGGTGTAGCTACATCCCTAACTTAGTTGGTTGTAGGGTTTCTTGAGAGAGAGAGGCTGTCTTGTGTCCATACTTGGTGTCCCCTCATACTCCTTAGCCAGAGAACTATCACTCCAAGCCCTTTCCCTCCTGGTGGAAACAAGAAACATGGTGCACCCAGATTTGTCTCCAAGGATGCCCAGTAAATCTCAGAAAGGAAGCCAGTGTGAAATTCATGCTGAGAAAGTGCAGTGTGGATGGAGGTTTAAGGGACATAACAACTAAAATAAAATCTAACCCCACACCTATTAGTAAAGCAGATGGACGCACTGAGCAAATTCCACTTCTCCCTTTTCCTTACAGAATGAATTAAATTACTTGAGAAAACTGTATTGGAGTGGGAGAACAAAGTAGAAATAGGAAGTTAAACAGAGTAATAGATTCTTTCTCATTTTTGTTAATAGTTCTATAAAGAACAAAACTAATAGTCGTCATGAAGTGGGGAACAGGATGTAGCTCAGGGAGAAGGAATTACAGTCACCTGAGTGAATCAACTAAATGTGCCTCAGGTTGAATGGCTGCCCTAATCCAATGCAAAAGCACACAGCCCTTTGGGGAGGAAATACTGAAAAATGGAGCTCTCTGAGCACCCGTACAATTTAATTTTCACTGATCTCTGAGTGGTGTCTAAACCCAATATTTATTATTTTACTCTAGGAATTGAGTTTGGTCCTGTTACTAGTAAACAAATCAATCCATTTTTCTCAACAAAAAGCATAATAATATTTCAAAGTCTTTTGCTCTTTCCTGGGTGAAGCAACTGTTGAGATCACTCACTGACTTCCAAACTCCTCTTAGAATATCAACCTGCAAATTTTGCTGATAAAACCATGGGGCTTAATAGCCTATCCAACCAGATAGCAAGGCTATCCAATATTCTGTCCACTGTCCCTCTTTATTTATTTCCCCTTCTCTGCACACACACTGCCAGTGTACCCCTTCCCTCTGAGCTGCCATCAGTCTGGAGCACTCCAGGAGGAACCACTGCTTTCTTTTCATCTTCCCATAGCACCTAGGAGTGCCAGAGTGCTATTTACATTGAAGGGTGTGCAAGGTTCAGAAAGTTAAAGAGACCTCAAGGAGGAACTAACTGTGGAAACCTGTAGTCTGGAAAATTCCCTGGGAGGCATGATCTGTGGATTAGAGCAAATTGTTCCAAATCTTGCACTCAGTAATTTGGGCTTTATTTTCAATATGTAAATAAAAACCTTTGTGAAATTTTATGTGTCTATACCAATCAGGATTTCCAAGTCCTCTCAAATATGAAAAGAATGTAGAAAATTAGAGGAAAATTAAATTTGCAACTTTATGTAAATAAATAAGGAATTTAATAGAAACACAAGCATTTTCCATATCTTAGATTCTTTCTGTGTCAGCAGGTGAAAAGATTATCTAGGACTTCTCTTTTAGCAACAGGTGTTAATTTTTTCTAAATTTTATAAATATGAAAACATTTGTGACTACCTCTGAATTTCAGTAAAAATGTAGGCAAGTTTTAATTAAATTTGTAATGAAAATATCACCATAATGAGAATATATATTAAAAATTTATGTCTAAAGCAGTACAGAAATTTCTGACCTACAGGAATTTAGATAAACATATATAGTGGGAGTAGAGTAACCTCTTAAATCATTAGTCAGTTATCTGCCACTAGGTTTGGTCAACTCTGCTTTGCAGCTTTCAGGCAATAACGTTCATCCTTTGGAAGGCTGTTCTAGATTAAACAGAACATGCAAAACAAGGACTCAAAAGAAAAAAAATTAAAAATTAATAAAAGTAACAGGAAAATTACCTTAGGAGCATGTACAAAGGAAATGGAGTCCATGTGAATTCTCATGCATGGAAAGATTCAGATAATTACACTAATTTAGGAGTTACAGTAACGTACTGTAAAATCATACACAGGAAGGGCCTTTATGCAGCTCCTGAAAGAGAGTCAACATTGTAAAATACAGCACAAGAGAAGAGGAATTTCTGAACCATCTGGAAAGGACAAGTTTTTCTCCCAGCCCCTAGCACTGTTTACTTTGACTGATGTGTATCCGTGCTTCCTCATTGCCTAAATAAGTATGATATATTGGGCAACACACTTCCATCAGTCAGTTAGGGCCAGGAGATTTGGGAGAGAGGGAGTATTTTTGGTCCGTTTTGCACTATGTGTGAAAGAGAAGGACAATGATCTGGCATTTATTTCAATTCCTCACATCACAGATCATATACAAAAATATAATTCATCAATGTCGTTCTACCAAAGGCAAGACATTTTAGCAGAAAATACAGTTCTATGTGATTATAGTACTGGTTTAATTAATGTAATAGGTAGACAGGACAGTATCAGACTAAGTAAACAAGCTGCTACACTTAACAGGACTGTGTTTTGAAAGTGAAATGTACTTCTCATGTACCAATGATTTTTGTTACTCTAAGAATAATGATGGCATATTCAAAAATAGATTTTTGTGTGCAGTTTTGCCTTGCCTTCTTTATATAATTATCCTTACAAGTTCACCTAAGTTATTATTTAAGTAATTACATGGAGCACACCTTTCTGGAAGAGAATAGTTTAAAATCTAGGGCTGTGTACTATCAAATTAGATCTCAGCTGTGTACATCATCCAGGAAATTTCAGCATTTGCGCAACACATTTATTCAGGTGGAATTTAATTAAACTGAACAAATTAAAGCTGACTACTGACTCATTTCAGAGCATTGGAGCAGAGACAGACAGTGACACTGGAAAAAATTTGCAACCATCTAGGACATTGTCATCTCTCAGTAGCCCTCAATTAGCCATTAATAATTTTGTGAAATTTAAATTTGATTTGCACTGCACAAAAACCAGTTTGAGAAGAGAGACCTGTTAAGCAATGCATTTCAACAAGTCTCTCAAAATGTGGAAACCCTTAAATACACACTTTTTGATCCCTACAAGCAAATTTAAAGCAAACTGGCTAGTGTGTCTATATACATGTATACACACACCTCACCTCACCATCTTTGCTTTATTAGCTTTTCCTTCATTTCCTTAGGTCACAAAGGAACATAAACTGTGCTGACCTGTTGTCTATATCTGGATCATACAGAGCTGAGGCCACGGCTAAATTAGCACTTTGTACACACATTTATGTACTTCTGAAATTATAATTAGAGGAAGTGGAAAAAAAAAAAGGAAAGGAAAAAAAAAAAAGCTCTCTCAGCTTTGTATTTATCTGTGTTTTTGATTGCCTTTACCAGCCAAGTGAGCTCAAACTGAAGCCTCTAGCAAGCAGCAGTAGAGGGGCAGTACAGAGGCCATGTGCTCACTCAGTCCACCTGCTCAGCTTGGCACATGCATTGCTGGCTTCAGTGCTGGAGAAGTGTTTGCCCTCGATCAATTGACCTGCTTCAGGCTCTTGTTTGCCTAGGACCACCTCCCAGCTCTGTTGCATGAACAGCTATAGGGAAACCTTAGCTGAAAATGTTTAATGTAACCTGTGCTAAAAAGCCTCCTGTGGGGAAAGTCCCAGAATGTCCACAAGTAACCCCTTCCAGTGATTAACTCTCCTTGCACTAGAAATGCGTTCTGACTACCTAATCCGATTTCCCTTGACTTCAGGCCATTATATCTTTGTATCCTTCTGGACATGAAAAATAATTCATTCCTTTAGATCTTAAAACAATCTATACATTTTGAAAACTGCCACTGTGCCTCTCTTTTACTCTCCTTTAGAAAAAACAGCCCTGCTTCCAGGAGTCTTTTCTCTCAGGGAGTTCACCTCCTTGTCTTCCCTCTGGAGCTGCTCACCTCTGCCCCAGGTCTGATTTTAGAAGCTGTGCAATTTCCAGAGTAGTTCACAAATGCAAAAGAATCGTCTTACAAGACTGAATGGCCAGAAACCTTGCTTCATAAAAATGAAAGTTAAAAGAGCTTAGGCTCTGCCTGTGACAAAGTGTCACCAAAATGCAGGAACTGCATTAATGCTGTAGCAACTGAAGAGTAGAAATAGGTTAAATATTCCACATCTTTCCTAGAGAAATAGAGTATACAAAACAGCCTTGATATGTTCCCATAGGTTTAAACATTCAAGCATATTCAAAACAAAATCTGTCTCAAAAATACACATTTTGAAAGCAGAGGGAAAACATAAATCACTGTGATTGCTAAAACAAGTGAAAAATAATGAATGAAACTAAAAATAAGTATCAAATAGCACAGAAAATTTCAACAGAGTAAAATGGTGCTCAGTAAATATTCACAACATTTAAATAGATGAGGATGATTTTCCCTTTACTGAAAAAAACCCAGGCCTCTTTGGAAACAATTGCAGGAAGAAAAACCGGTAAGTAAATTTACAATCAAAATCACAGCAGAAGGAAAGAATCAGACTTGGCATCATCAAAAACATAGGAAAAGGAAATGTTCTGATCTGCGTTTGAAGATCAGGAGCACTTAACTAAGGCAGATAACACACAGATAACTCCCAGTGCTAAATTTTTCCTACATCTTAACAGAGCCACCTTCTGTGTGGTTTTATCATCTCACATGCAAAACCACAGAGGCTGTTCATACAAATACATGGAAAAAGCACAGACATCCTTTGTTTTACATGGTGAAGGTCTGTGGAACTGCTCTGTGTGCTTAGAGAGCTGGGGTTCAGCCTGGAGACGACAAAGCTCTTCTATAAGGACACCTTACTGCAGCCTTTCAGTACTCAAAGGGGGTTTGTAAGAAAGGTGGGGACAGGCTTTTTAGTGGGGCCTGCTGTGATAGAACAAGGAGAAATGGTTTTAAGCTAAAAGCATGTGGATTCAGACTAGATGTTAGAAGAAATTTTTCATTATGAGGGTGGTAAAACAGTGTCAACTCCTCTTACCCAGAGAGTTGGTGGATGCTCCATCCCTGGAAATGTTCAAAGCCAGGTTGGATGAGGCTCTGAGCAATCTGGTCTAGTTGAAGATAACCCTGCTCATTGCAGGAGGGTTGGACTAGATGGCCTTTAATGGTCCTTTCCAACCTAAACCATTCTGTGATTCTGTTTCTAGTCCTATAGTTCATGAAGCCAAAAAATACTCATTACATGAAGAGCCTAGGGCTACCCAGACTGTAAAACTGTAAACCAAATTCTTTCATTTCAGTTGCAATTTAATTGTGCAGAAGCCAAATAAGGACAGAGCTGAAGAGGTGGGCTATATGCAGAACTTTCCAAGTACCTTGCTGACTGGAAGTTAATAGAGCTATCACTTTCTTTTGCATCAATATTATTTGTTACCACCTTAGTTCTATTAGATTTATGACTTTGTCATAAGCAAAGTCTCATTTTCTTTAATACATTTGCTATGTGTAAACTCTCCTGGAACAGTGTAGGAAACTCATTTTCAGGCTATTTTTAGTGAAATGTTTGGTTTATGTGTTCTCAGATTTGATAGTGGGTGCTTGCTGGACTGTTTCAATTATTATATTGGCTGACAATCTTTTTTCAAATCATAACAAATCCTCCTCCCATCACACCCCCTCACTGGCATGTCCAGGAGTAATTCTTAGATGCACAATTGATCCATTTCAAATAATTAAAACATGAGACTCATGAAGATTTGTACAGTTAACCAGAAGATGTTAGGAGATTCATGATGTATTATTAGGAGCCTGCTAGGGACAACTGTTTCAAATTTGACCCTTGTCCTTAGAAACATACTTGTATTTATGAATTTGATTTAAAACCTTTGCTTATTTTTGAACCAGCTAAGGACACTAGCTTGGCAACTATTTTCACTGCTCCATCAAAGTACAAAAAACAGACAGGGCAGATGCAGATGCTATGGGCATGATGTTTGGCTGGGGTAAATCACCAGATTTTACACAAAGCTGGACTCAGTTTGACAACTGCAGAGATTTGGCCAAAGTTATTGATCAGACAGTTAATATAGCTGAAACTTAAGAATTAGGCAGGGTCTCTGGCACTTTACTTTTAATATTAATACCATAAAGGCATACAAAAACAAGGTGACAATTTTCTCAAATTATCACTAAGCAGAAAAGGGGCAGAAGGATACCTATGCACAGACGTAAGAATACACTGGATCACTTGATTTGGTAACTGGGTCAGAGTTAAGAGCACAAGAATACTTTGTAAATGAAGCATACAAATCAAATTATTTACTAAGAGAAGAGTGCATTAAGGCCATCAATAAACACAGAAGAGATTTAGGAGTTAAAATGTTGGCAAATGGTCATCTCTAAAGACTGCATTGTATGAAAATACAAGCTGTGCAAAAGCTATGAACCTAAACTATTGATCCCCTTCCTAGATTCTAGACATGTCCCTTTTCAACTGTATATTCACCCCCACAAAAAACTATAGTTTATTATATAGTGGAAAGTGTACTTACTTAACATTAAATTATGTGAAAATAATAGAATTCTAAATTTACAAGGCACTACGGAACTTTTTTGTTTAAATGCTTAAAATTTAAAGTCCTAGTTTTACAGACATTTCACAGAGGTTGTAACCAGGTACCTTGCAGCACGGTTAACTGAGCTGCACAGAATAAATGATGCCTGCTTGTAAGTATTTGCAAAATTATGCCTAAATGAGACAGGTTTGGAATTCAGTGTTAAACGTCATCTAATCGAACACTGAAAAAATACTGTAATAAATAATTACAAGTAATGAAGGAGTAGATGATATTGTTCAAGATAAATTATATTCAACATACAAAAATAAAATATTAACTTGAGTTGTTCAGCACAGTACAAGTTACTGAGTATAAAAATACCAATCAAGGCAAGCATTCAGGATTCAAACCCAGAAGAATTTCAATTAAAGGAAATAAACATTATTTTGATAAAGGTTTTGGGCTGTTCAAGATATCTACCATTTTCCCCAGTAAACGCTATGTCTACAATTCAGCACCCAGAAAGATTTTATTGAGTTTTTTTCCTATATTGACTCCAGTTATTATTTTTAGAGGAAGAGTGCAGACACAGGTGTCTAACTGCCTAGACTTTGCGTGGTTCAGATAAAAAATTTTTCCTTGTATTGATGCCTTTTCCTGGTCTTAAAATCAAGAGTCATGCACAGTTATAAGGGGAAAAGGGATTTTACCTTGGTATTTATTTTAAGGATCCTTAGGTGCACACGTCCAGGTCATGTGCATCAAGATGCACCCCGCCGAGTCTATCTATGTCTCTGTCCCTGTTCCCCCTCCCCAACACTGGGTATAACATTATAGGTTTTACTAATTAGCATCTCTGTCAAAGATTCCCCAATGAGAGGCTCAAGTGAGCCCCCCTCCCCAAGGAGCCTTCCCCTGGATGGTTCTATCTTGGTTTACAGAATGTGTTCTGGAGAGGACCTTGGGCTCTGGGGCACACTGATCTCTGGCTACGAAGCTTCTAAAATGTTTAGTCTTCTAGCTTAACAAACAAGTCCAAGAATGTAGGCAATAAGCACTAGGAATCCAGAAGTTGTAAAAGGGTATAACAGGGGTATAAAAGAAAAGGCAAAAATCTTCATGGCATCAGTATCATACACATTAATGTCCTTCAAAGATAAACAGAATTGTTAAAGCGTCCTTACAAGGTGATGCAGTTTAGTAGTATTCCCCCAGTTGTGAACATCAGAAAAGACATCACAGAGTGACTGGTAAACCTTTCATTTCTATGGCCATTGACTACTGTCTACATAGGGTTCTTTAGAAGACAATACTTTATTTAGTAGATTATCTTGGAAAAATTTAAAGTGATATAGCCAACCTATTGCATTCCCTGTGTTTTTAGGGGCAGCATTTAGAGATACAGCAAGAAAATAATTTCTCCATTCTTTGTTTGTTAAAAAGTCTGTTTAATTTTTCCTGTTGAAAAACTGTGTGGTTATTTCCCTTCTTCTTCCCAGTGTAACAGACTAGTCTTGTCATTTGTGTGTTCTTCTCTACAACAGTAGAAAAAAAATTAGGCATGTGTAACTGTAGTTCCACAAAAACTGGCTGACAAGACCCTCTAGGAGGCAAGATGCTTCTAACATTTCTGAGAATTAGATTTCAAGTTCATGGATTTCTCTTAATGCTTGTAAAAGATAGCTTTGAGAGCCTGTAAAGCTCAAATCTTTTCTCATTACCTCTGTAGAACAAATGTAGCTGCAGTACAAGATCTTCCAACTTTACAGACAAACACCTTCCCCTTTTTCAAAGGATCAGTTCTGTAGGAGTGAAACAGTAGTAAATTGTGGCATTATTTCCTCAGATGACCCTGCCAAGCTTCAGTGCTAAGTGGCATTCTTCTGGCTAGCTGGAGGATGATCACACTGGTCTTCAGAGATAGAATGAGAGCCTCAATATCTTCAGGAGATGGAAAAATGGTTAAGGGACATTGTGGAGATTATTTCACCTTGAAATACATCTACCTTAGATCTTATTTCTCCAACTCTTTGCAGGCTCAATGGTAAAAAACACCTGCTGAAAAGGAAAATTGATTATGTTGAATTTTCACCACTGAGCAGCTATTCCCAGCTGCTGAGAACTCCAGAAGTTGATGTAGCTTGCATGCGAGAGGGTGGAATACATTGGCAGCTCCGTATCAGATGGCAGCAAAGCTTCTGCCCTTCCATGTCTGTATCTTGGAGGTAGAAGAGAGACTGACACAGTCCCCTGGAAGATACTGACTTATAAATTATCAAAGTAAGTCTCTGTTTTAGCAGTGCTTTCTTGCTGCTGTTGTCAACAGCTAAGAGGATTGCAAACTTCTTTTCTCTAAGTATTCTGTTGATGGGTAAGATGGCTATAAACACTTTCATTGTTCAATAGGATCAATACAATTTCTTAAGTTGCTTTAGCACTGATAGAAATTTGCTTTATTTTTAGTTTCTAGTGAGAAAAATCTCTATCTATAGATGCTGAGTCTTTAGCATAACATGGCTACCACTTTTATTAACAGCAAATCTAGAACAGGAAATATGGCTGAACATTTTCTTCACCAAGCATTGCATGATCTCAGGACAGTACCAGGTTAAAAGATGGAATAGCATTTACATTAAAAAGAAGCTGCTATGCATTGATTTCATTGACATCTCAGTCACTGGGTCTTGTTTTGCCCCAGAAAATTAATTTTCTCTCTGTTTTACTCAGTGTCTCTATTGTGAAATGAGTCTTTAATGACATTCAGGTATTGGTTATTGTAGGATTCTGTGAAAAGAGGGACAGAAACTGGTTTGTTTTCATCAAATAAATAAGATAGGCTGGTATTTTTATACATTTAAATGCATAACAATTCTCAGTGCTCTTTACAAAGAACCGAGGGAAAAAAAGGTCTTCTAGTGTTCAGTCCTTTCAAAAGTATACTCAGCAGGTCCATAATATATTTAATTGGATAAATCACCAATCAGGAATATTTATGAAAAGCACATAATTCCAGTAGAAATTTTACATTGTATGTTTTGTCATTTTTCATGTAAATCTCTGAATTTATTCACTCTCTGTAATTATAACTCCTCTGTTTATCCAGTCCTTTACATTTTCAGACTTAGCAACTTTTTCATTGACCATACAAGCTGTGATGAGATACCAGGTTTGTTTGCTTTAATTTCATGGCTCACAGAGCAAAATTTCACTGGCCTTGCTAACTAACATTTGGGCAGAAAGTAAAAAAAAAGAAGAGCGGGAAACAAAATAGCATTTACTTGTAATTTGAAACTTGCAACCTGCAACCTCTGGTTATACTGATCTGAGCCCAAGTCTACACTGTGGGGGAGATCTTAAGTCCTGTTCCATAATCAAACACTCCTTATTTAGTTGTAAAGGAATGGACAGTATAACACAGGAAAAAGAGTCTAAAACTTGTCTAGGCATGAGTAAAGACTGGGCCTGCATTTATTTCTTGGAGTTAGGTAGCTCAAAGCTCACAGACAGATAAGTGTAATGTCAAACAGAACCATTTTCCTGCTGTCTGACCCAAAAGAATTTGGAATATAATGAATGTAACTTAATTAAATGTTCACAAGATCTGTGTCCTCTTGTCCCCTTGAAGGGTTTCTAGCGCTGTGACTTAGATCCTTGGAAATCACAAACAATCTGTTCATTTTCAGGCAGTAGCTAGCTTGGATAATACCACTGAAGCAGAATATTCAAACAAAGGAAAAGTGCACAACCTAAAGAGGAAAAGGTCTTTCAAGGTTTTTTTTAATTCCTTTGCCCAGTGTACCTACAAAGAAAGCACTGTTAAGTGCATTGCCATCTCCAGTTCTTTCTCTGATATTCACATCTTTCAGATATTGCAGCGCAAACACTTCAAGGGATACAACAAAGCAAGAGCAAGCCATGGTAAAGACACAAGGCAGGCCCAACCTGTGGTCACAGCTTTACAAGCATGCAGAAACACCACCAAGTTCTTTTCTGCAGCAGACAGCATCCTTGTTCCTACAGATATGACTAAAATGGGATAGTACAATTCCCAAAGAAGAATGTGTTGCATAGACTGTAAACAGACTGACTGAGGCTGCCGTACATGGTATTGTCCAGAAGGCAGATTATAAAGCACAAGTTTCAGAAAGTACACGTGCAGCAAGTGCAGTGTGGTGTAAAAGCTGACAGTGACCCAGCTACACATACACACATTAAAATCAACAGCAGTTTTACCACCATTTGGGATTACAGCCTTCAGTCAAACAGCTGAGGTCCCTCATATTGTCACAAACCTGTGGCTAAATTATACTACCAATTTATCTACAATAATTTGTGTTCATTATCATAGAACCATAGAACAGTCTGAGTTGGAAAGGACCCAGATGGGTCATCAAAGTCCAACTCTTAAGTGATGGCACATCCAGGAACTGAACCCACAAGCATGGCATTATTACCACTACGTTCTAACCAACTGAGATAATCTTGGGGTCTGCCACAGTATCATTTGCTTTTTCCTAATGGCAGTATTCATGCTGTCATCCAATACCTTAGATACAGTCAGAACAAATTGACTATACCATTTTTAATGTTAGATGTACCCTTCAGACTTTATTTGTCAAAAAGGTAGCGTAACATTAGATATCTACAAACACTGAGCTTACCTTGTATTCACCATATTCCTGCTTCCAGATTCACTGCCTTTTATACTTCCAGGTTCTTTGGAGTAAATGCACAACAGGTTTAATTCCACAGTTTCTCAATGAATATATTAATTTTGATCTCTTCCTTCTCCGGCATTCTATCAGTGGGGCATGGCAATAGAAAGAAAAAAGTATAAATCCATTAATACCAAATTTTTGGTGCATATGACCTCAAAATTTTAAAAAGTAGTGGCTTGATCAACAAGCAAATGCCAGTTGAGAATTTTACAAGGAAAAATTCCAGTTCATTAACAGTAACATAGAAAAGTAACCAGCATCTTTTACTGAATGTAAAAGAGTTTCAAGTATCAGCTATTTGTGTATTTATCTGGACTTTCACATTACCACATATAATGCAGCATTAAGCCATAACAACCGAGAACCCAGGTATTTAAGGTCTACACAGAGAGAAGATGGAGAACATAGGAACAACAAAAGAACATTTTCCTTGCTCATCCTGCCAGCCTTGGAGACACAAGCAGAGTCTAATGCCCAGTGACTCCCAGGCTGCTGTTTAAGCCCAGAATACAGAATGATGGATCGAAATTTTCCTGTGGTAAGCCAGCAGGAACCCACATCCTGCGTACATCACCAGCCTGCTGTCAGAATTACATTTCCTACTGGTCTGCAGAGGCGTGGATATTCTTGCCATGTCTCTCAGCAATTGTGCAAACAATCCTTTGCACCCCACAGATGTGAGAGGGGTTCAACTTTGCCTTGATTGTACCCTTGAAAGAAATTTTCTAAGTACCAGAAATGCAAATGGACAGCACAGGAAGCTTTGCATTGACACTGGTTCTAGCACCCCTAAACAACAGTGTTGTGCTCAAATAGTACAGCAAGAACTTTCTTTGAGCAAAATCAATCGTTGCTGAATTCTCCTTTCTCTTCCTTCCAGAAGCTCATAGTTAACAGTGAATGGAGAGAACTAAACCAAATAAAAAATCTTATTTCAGATTTATTAGAGGACATGAAATATAGCTGTTGCTTTTTGGAATAAAGTAGACATCCAATGCTCCTTGTGCTGTGAAGTAAAATCATGAAAATGCTTGCTCCACAAATACATCTGCTCATGGGGACAGACATATCCAGCTACCTTTTGGACAGACACCTACCTTTTGGAGCTGGCTCTGCATCTTTTGTCTTTTAAGCCTCTCCAAAACTGATAGTGCAGGGAAAGAAGTGGATGTCAGGGAGGAGTTTCACTTACATCTGTTCTTGCCCAGCATAGAATCCAACAGAGACAATATGTCACCAACTTAGATTTGACAAGCTCTCTGGCTTTTCCATTTCTGCCTGGAAGTGATTTGGACTATTATACAGGGTTAGAAAGCTGTAACTCAGTTTTCTCCAGCCACAGGATGAAAGGTTGCTTTGGATGGTGATTTACATAGAGATTAATCACAATCATGGCCATGGCAAACAGTTACCGTGCTGTGTTCTAGTGATTTAATTGTACTGCACAGAATAAATCGAAGACAACTGAGTTTGTGTTCTCAGTACTCTTTGAAAGTGTCCTTATTGCTGCTATTACACATTGGCTGCCTGAGTCAACTGATGAGATAGGTATTTAACATAGCTAGGTGGCAAGCCTTATGTCATCACAATGAGTCAATTGTTAAAGTGCTAAATAAAAATGGACAATTTGAAGCAGGAGCCTGAACATCTGACGAGCCATGTGGTACCTGGATCCAAAGCTGTGTTTTTACACAAGATACATGTGTGGGCAGCTGCACCATTTAGCTGTGGATCCAGGTTCAGGCTGAAACACCCCAGGCTGGTTTGAATGCTTCCTTCCAAAGTCCAGTGGGTTTCAGCGTGATGGTTTTCAGTTGGGCCCATTTTTAACAAAAGCAAATGCAAATGAGAAGCTACCCAGAAATAGCACTGCAGAGCAATTTTCTATATCAATTTATAATGCATTGAAAACAGATGGTACATTCAGCACTGTCAGAGAAAGCCATTTGGGTTTTGGTGACTACTTCTTTTTTATTTTTGATGGTATATTTACTCTGTCTATTTTCATTGCTGAGTTGTTTCAACACCTGTATAAAATAGAAATCTACCCTAAGTGAGAGCTGTGTAAACTAATCTTGGTAACAGATGTAGCTTTTTCAATTCTGATGCAATTTTCTGACCAGTAGTGTAAATTGGACAGCATACCACTTTTTGATGGTAATCAATAATGTTCACTTGGTTTCCTCTTCCAGAAAGAGGGATTAATTTATGAGGGATCATTAGAAGCTATTTCCAAAAGGATGAAAGCCTCCTTCAATTTTTATGAGGCAAGTTTTGTGTTAAAGATGAGGCAACAGATCATTTATTTTGATGCTGTATTTCAGAAGGTATTTGTATTCTACATTTCCTACAATAGTTACAGGAATGGCCAGTATGGTGATCTAAATTCAGGACACACAGCTCAGAGAAGATTAATTTAGACCAGGCTTGGGGCAACACATAGCTTATGCAATTTACTGTCACCATTTCTACTGAATCTTTGCTGATTAATTCAGCTGCAGAAAAAAAAAAGTGACCACAGTTTTTTTTAAGGGAGGAGCATGATCAAGGTTGCTTGGTTGTACACTGATATTGTACAGTTCTAAAGTAACCCCTCTAGTGTCTTCAGCCAGTAAGAAATTCTCCAGTTAAATGTTTTCATCAGAAATTTTTCATTCATGAAGAGACTCAGCCACTAAAATCCACCAAATATCTCATGCCCAGAATAAAATTTATGGCCATGATCAACAAAAGCAATGGAAAAGCCCAGCTGTCTATTGTTGGCACACAAAGAAGCTGACTTAATTTTGAAGAATGAACCTCAGTTTTCCATTTTTCAGTGTCCCCCACTCACTGTTTTCTCTCACACTCTGCAAGTCTTATTCTACCTTGCATTTAGTGATTACTTCCTAGAACTACTACTTGAATGCCAGTCTCAGGAAAATAATAAAATTGCCAAGTTATAAAGTATTTCATCTGCTTGGTCTTCTTTTTCCTACCCTCAAGCCCACTGTATTGAATCTTTGAAATAGAAAATTCTTCCAGAATAATAAAACCATTTTCCTTCAAGCAGTGTTTCTCTTTGGACAATACAGGTAAATAAATATGCATCTTCTTGAGAGAGCACTGAACACCAATTTTTACAATATTTCTTAGTCTTCTCTCCACTGTACTGCAAACAGCTACACTGGATAGATGGGTACAAGGCATTTATCACAAAACAGTTTCCCTGTATCCATCAAAGGTAAATTAAGACTAATGGGCAGTATTGTAACAGTTCTCACAACAGCTCAGACATATAATAATTTTGGTAATTGAGAGAAAGGGTCGTTGTGTTGTGAACTACATCCTGAAAGGTAAATCCTGATAACTGGGGGAGCAGGGGGGGTAGGGAAAGAAAAGGGGAAAAGAAGAGAAAGGAAGGAAGAACTCATGTCTGTGCTCCTTAAATACACAAGGAAAATGACTGAGTTCAATATAGCACATGAAAGAGGGAAAATATCTGAATTAAGTGAAACAGTGTAGCTAAGAATCAAGAGGTGTTCTTCTCTGGGATGCAAAACAAGTTATTTAAATTTTGTAGTACTCTCATAAAATGGGGAGCAGACATTCTTATTTGGTTTGGTCTATTTTTAATGTGATGTCTCCACAGCAGGATCTATGGGACCTGGCCCAGTCTGATCAAATCACAGCTTCAGTCTTTCAATTCTACAATAATTATCAATGAACCTTATTTTTTGTGTATTTATGATAGCACGGTCTTCTGGACTGGTGCTGTTAGTAATAACACTGAAATTAGGAGCAATACATTTCAATTGGGTTGCTGTTGGGAGTCAGTATGGAGAGTTCCATAGCAGCCATGTGAAGACAGGAAATCCCCCTGGAAATGCCAGCCACAGAACCAGCGTGTGTGACCATTCATTGCATAACCACTGTTCGAGACAAAAATAGAAAACTACAAAGTATTTACTTGCCAGTGGAGGATGTGAATAAAATTAGATCTCCATTGAGAAACAAATTAGCACATTATGTTATTTTCATGTATCAAAAAAAATGGATGACTGTAAAAAAACTTTGTTTACATACTGCAGTCTGTTTACCTGATATTTACAGATAAACAAAATAGACACAGATCCGGAAAATATCAATGCAAATTGTATGTTTGTCTTCATCCATTGAACATTATTTTTTGAGAATTTGTTGATAACCTATTATTTCAATAATGAAAAACAAGTAAAAACTACCCCCAAATGAGCAAATTCCTTTCCCACTTACTATGCAAATAGGAGCAAAATGTATTTTCCATTTCTAATTAAACCTCTACCTGTTCCTCAATCAGGTAAATTGCTAATAGCTTCTTGCTACGTTATTTTTGGGACTATTTTGAGCAGAACTATTCTGGTTGCTATAATTAAGACTTCTAAAATTAATATGTAAATTTTATAAATGCTGGACTACGACATCCTGAGAAATAATAAATACAAGTCTGATTGCAGAGCTGAAGTGAGCAGTTATGTGCATTTAACTTTCTTTAATCCTGCAGTCTGCATCCCTCTTCACCTGAATGCTATTAAGTTCTGAAGCTGATTACATGGGTTGGTTTGTGACTCAGACAGCCAACCCTTCAGGCACCTAAAAATAATGTTCTGTTTCTTTTGTTAAGGGAAAAAAAATACACCTGTACCACTTCAAGCAACCTGAGCTAGACCTGAGACTGAAAGCCCAGCCTGGTCCAAGCAATTCAAAACCCTCACATCAAAACTAAAGTACTACTTTTTCAGTGCTAAAGGCAGGGAACAGAAAATTTGTGATCTCACCAGCTGAACATTCAGCTGAGATGGATGTCAGTGTCTTGTCAAGTCTGTCTGCAGTTCCGGTCTTCAGGTCGGAGACTCTCTAGGCTTTGATACCAGCAGGGAATTTGAAGTTGGGAACACAAGAAATGAGTAAAGTAATTGCTCAAAAACAGCAAATGAATCCATCACAGGTTATTATCTGCAGTGAGGTTATGTTTGGGAATGGGAGAGAGAATTCAGTGTGCATATACAACCCAGAATGACAAGATTCCTAGAAAAACAAAGAGAAATACAAATTACTTTAAGGAATATTATGAGAGAGTTCAGTTCAGGATAGAGACTAGGTGTCCATTACCTTTCATGCAGCTGCTTAAAGATCTTCAAGAAAAGACTGGACTTCTTCAGATGTTTTAAAGGACTGATGTTGTAATATTTTTTTACATTCTTTTTTTCCCTCCTTGTAAATCATGTTCCGAATCAGAATTTTGATTCCTGTATGTTCACCCAAACATTAAGAAGAGGTCAATATAAAGAATGGTAGGAAAGGCAGACAGAGGAAATAAAAAATTCCGCTATGGCCCAAAAGTAAAAAGTGAACAGCTTTGAGAGTCTGGTTTTCAAAACTAGGTGTCTGCCCTCACACCTATAATGTGAAACAACCTAACAACCATTTGCTAGTAAAAAGGTGATTAAGACTCAGTGGAGAAATGCTGCTTCTCCTGCAGTGACTGAGCTAATGCAAGTCTTGAATTGCCACCTAGAAGCTTCTCTCTATTGATTTATACAAGAACCTAGGACAGCTACACTGCTAATTAGGATCTTCAGTTAAGTACTCAAAATTTGGTGGGATCAGTGCCAACCAAAGCAATTACTCTCACCTTTTTTGTACAAATAGAATCCCAAATCATGTCTGGAAGATTCACCAGTGAAGGTGCAGATTCTGAACAGAGAACAAATGGGGTTTACCACTTTCTGTGTTGTCTTCATTTAAGGACCTCTTGGGGAACCTAAAATGGTATTTGCAATACTATTTTTTTCCCTTTTCTTCCAATGAAGTATTTCCTTTCTCATTCTGTGTCTTCCATAGCTGCTGCAGAAAACCATGGTGATAGAGAGTGCAATGGGACAGGCTCCCCCCTCAATACCAAAATCAATACAACCAGGCAAGGACATTTGCAAATAGTCCCCAAAGCATCTGCTCATGTCCTGCCCTGTCCTTCAGTAAAGAACTGTAGTGTCCTTCTGTATGAAAGCTCTTCTTTGGCTCTACCATTTCAATTGCTTTTTAGTAATTTTACCATAGCATTCTGAGAAGACAGGCATAGAAATTGACCAGTCATTAGGTTCCCTACCATATATTTGTAAAATTTTACAAATCTTAATTTAATTTTTCTTCTGATTTCCCTTTTCATTTCCTATGCTTATATTCAAAAGTTAATAATATAGCATATTATTATATAGCAATATACTAGCTATTAGTTGTTATTATTAGATGTTGCAACAATCATTGCAAAGCAATTCCATACACAACTAGTTAGGCATCAAGCATCAGTCTGAACTATAGCTCATAAATTTTTTTAGAGACCATTTCAAAAGAAAACAGAGAATTCAGCTGACTCTTCCTTTATGTTATTTAGTAAGTGAGGAGGTTATGATATTTTCATCTTAATTATCCTAATTTTAAAATTCCTCTTTCAAATAAGAAGAGTATTGCAGAATGGATTTTACAGTTTTAATTATTCCAAAATCATGCACTGCTTACAATAATTAACAACTGTCTGTAATTATGGGTGCATAGGGGTTTCTCTGCTTAATGCAAAGTGTCCTGTTGAAAGTCAAGGTATTTCAGTGGGGAAAGGACATATAATGTCACAGGACATGCTGAACAGAAAGCTTTGCTCTTCTGATAAAGAGGAATATAATTTTAAAATTAAAGTTTTATTTCTTTTACCATCTTTAAAACTATGCCAACCTATTTTAGAAACCATAAAGAAACATAAGATATATTTTCTAGAAGTGCAAGCAAGATTATTTTAATGACAGTCTACCTTAAAGTGTCTTGTTATTGCTCAGAAAATAACAACACTCTGATCTATGTGTGGTGAGATGATTCTGGTAACCACATTCTGTTATTTTCAGAATCAGAAATTAGAAGCACCCATAATATTTACATCTAGTAATTAATTATGACATAATTAATAATTATGAATTAATGACATTTTCAAACTGAGAAAGAGGAGATTATTCTGAAAGTGATCAGCAACTTTTTTTTTTTACTTCCCAAACAGGGTATCTTTTTTGCTCTAAATATAACAGTGCTGTAATTCAAAATGGTCAGTGAGTTTGAAGTACTTTCTTCAAATAAAATTTGAAAATCAGTCACCCAACATTCAGCTTTCCTCTAAGTTAGGAACCAATTGTTGTCAAATATATGAATTATTCGTGAAGGGAGATATATCTGATCTTGACACATTCATGTGTTTAGTTTTCCTCTTTGTCTATATAGGTTCATCTTTCCTAGCACGAAAACATGCATTCATATACAGATGTCTTCAACTTTCTTCCTGAAATAATAGCTATGCAACAAAAGTATATTTAAAAATGTTTTTTCTTACAAAATTTTTTTTTTTCAATTGACATCTTGAAGATTGCACTTTTGTGTGTGTGTGCACTCATGTATATTCACATGCATGTGCATTGTGTGCAGACAAATTTTAACTCTCATAATGAGGTCAAGATTTCCTCTTTCAGCTTTTGTTCAATAAAGAGAAACAAGGTCTTTTACAGTCAGGAATCAATGGCCATTTGGAACCATTCAACTTGTACTTTTTCGTCTTGATTAGTGTGAATAGCAACACTTCGAGTGAATGAAATTATGATTGTATTAAGTAGAACTGACAAAAGTCCATTAGTAAAAATGCACTTTACTATGCTTTCCTATAATGTTACTTCTTAAAAGAAAAAGTACCTTATTCCTTTTGTCAATTTGCAGGCAGAAGCTGAAATTCATCCCAAATGTCTCTGTACTTGCTAAAAAAGAATTTCATTATAAAGATGCTGCTGCCATCTATTGGGTGACATTACTCTACAAAAGAATTATGTCTTACTGGATTCAACAAGGACAAAAAAATTGTGTCATTCACCTTTTTTCCTGTGGAGTTTTATTAGCAACTAGGTTATATCAACCTGTATTTGGTTTATAACAGATGTCTTATGTAAAGAGCTTGGTCCTGTCTTTGTAACCATTGCCAAATTTCATGAAGAGAGACATTTTGGAATAGCAGTGAACTTAAATTTAATGATGTGGCACTGGAACAATGGAAAAATTAAAAAATCAACAACAAACCCACCATTTAATACTGCCTCACATCTCAGAAAGATCTTATACAGATGTTTTCATGCACAGTGTCACTAATGGAACTGCAGCATCATTTGCCGTGTTCTAATAAAAGACCTCATTTCCATGTAACTTCCAATCTTTTGCAATAACAAAGAGATTTCTGTGATATACAGAGACTTCACAGTTGCTTTTTTTTTAAGCAACTTAGTGAGGCTTCAAAGAAATATTTTGCCACTCTAATATTGATTTTATTTTCCTATAAAATTTTAATTGAAGTTCTGAATCCTTTTGCAGTATCCTTGTGTCTATATCTTCTGCACATAAAAATGTGCCTTTTTATGAAGAATACAGGCATCAGAAGGATAAATACTAAAAACCACATATTTGAGCTTTGAAAGTTGTAGTTCAGTCCATAGTGGGATGACATGGAGGTAAGCACATATGGTAAAATAAATGAAGTAAGAGGGTGAAGTGCCCCGCTGTGCTCTGTCAGTTCTGGCAGAACAGAGGCCTTAGAAGCATTGCTCTGCTACAGAAAACAGACAAACAAATAATATTGACAACAGAAAACAATGGCAAAAGAATGAAAAAATCTCCTTCTCTGATTTTATCTATTGCCATATCTTTCTGACACTGACTAATTGTGTCTCTCTTCTCTCTTAGCTTTCAGAAGAGCAAGAAGGCATTTTACCTTTTGTGGCCCAGAAGAAAATTAGCTGACTGCAGAAAGTATCACACACATCGTTGATGCCTACACCACCAATAACCAGCTTGACTTTTTATTGATAAAATGGACTGATAAAAGGCCAGCAGCCAAAAACAGCAGGAAGAAAATTCCTCTCTGTCGCGGTATCCCACAGTGGTAGGGAAGAAAAGAGAGATCCAGCAGGCAGGAATTATGCAGCAAGATTGATTTATTTAATTATTTTACAACTCTTTTATAGACTTTTTTCTTCATAGTCTAATTGGTCAAAGGATCAGCCACCCCTTGGGGTGATTGGCTAAAATCCTAAAACATCCATTGTCGAAATATTTTTCTACTGTACTATAAATAAAGGCTTCAAGGTCACAGGTGTTCATGGTTTTTAGAACTCTACTGATATCTTCCGTGAGAGAGAAAAATATCTCATGGGGCTGGAAAGAAGCAAGAAAAATTCTTGCTAGCAGCATATTGTATCCACTCCTCTCTACTTTTAAACAGAATATATGTGACCCAGAACACTGAAGCAACAGCAAGCTGGAACCTCACGATGCTAACTGTACCAGCACTGCTGAATTGCACTTTGCAACCTCTTTGATTTTTTTATTACTGAGGTTAAACCCAAACGAGTTTAGCTAACTGTGTGCTGTGGTTGAGAAAAGCCATCACAGACAGTACAAAATCCTTTTCTGCCATACTTGGAAAAGAACCATTTCTTCAGGCTAATGTTCTCCTAGGGAAGTATAAATGCCTCCCATTACCATTAAGAGCACAGAAAGGACTGCTATTAAATATTAGACTAGAACTCAGGAGATCTTGCATCTAATTATACTTCTGCTAAAGCATTTCTACATGACCTTGGGCCAGACACACAAAAATCTATCTATGCTTCAGGCTACCACTGGTAAATGGAGATAATGATATATTTGCCCCTTGCAGCAGTGTTCTGAGGTTAAACTCAGGTTACTGTAATATTAACATTTGTTTTTCAGTATTTAAATGATAAAAGCACTTAAAGGTCTACTGCAGTAAGATTAGAGAGGAGTCTTTCTTTCTTGTGTGCTTACCTTTCCACTAACACATCATTTAAAGAAAAAAAGGGTGTTCTTTTGGAAACAGTCACTTAAGCAGCAGCAGGAAGATTTGTGTGTGGAAGAACACCCATAGCAAAGGAACGTGCAGTAGAAGGGGAAGAAAGCTCCACTCCTATTCTGTGGAAGATTACAGAACCTACCAACAGAAGGGCTGATAATGTGAGCTGAGCATATTCTAACAACCAGAATTTCTCCATTAATAAAGGGGAAATGCCTGCAGATGACAACTGTGTGAAATTACAACCTTTGCCAGCTCCAGTTGCAAAGGGGATATGAAAAAAATGGCATCGGCATAATATCTAAATCATGTAGGATTCTGTTGTTTTGGGTTGGTTTTTTTTTTGTTTTTTTTGTTTTTTTTTTTTTTTTGATGGACAGGAAGTGAAGTTACAGAAAATAAAGTTTAGATTTGCTTTAATATTAATTAATAGCAGCAGTACAATTTGAGTTACATTATACAATGGTTTCGATATTTCTACTGCCCCAACCAACTGACCTTTTTATTCAAACGGGAAGATGTTTTCCATAAGGACTCTTATCCTCTCTGCAGTATCTATAGCTGAGTAATAATTTGCAGTTCTCTGGAGGGGTAGTAACCAAGTTCTTACTTTAATAAGCTCTTGGTCTTTGGTTTCACAGAATCTTCTCTTCTCCATCCTAATCCTAACTTGGCAAAGTATCTACTGGTTGTACAGTAAATACGCCATAAGGATATGTTAAAAAGAAAGAAAAAGCTAGCATTTTACTGTCTCAAATCTGGTTTTCTATCTAAACCAATGCCAAATACCTAACAGATACGGAATTTTTCTCTAGCAGCAATAAAAATCACAAAGAAGAGGTCAAAAATTTTCTTCCCTTTAAACCCATGGGCTGAAAAAGCAAGGAATGCTGTATGCGGAGGTTGCCTTTCAGCTGCTCTACAAAATGCTACTTGCATCCTAAAGTCTAAAAAAGAAAAATCTAGCTTTAAAACTGGTATTTTGAATGCTTTGCTAAGTCTTGTACTAGCTATATAGACACAGGGTTGAAGATAAGGTTGCAGGTACCTGTTCAATCTCATTTCTGCAGCAATTAAATCTGGGTATGGGTACCAAGTGATTTTCAAACACGTTTTCTTCTTAGTCTCCTGGACTGGAATCTTAGTTTTATTTGTCTTGAAATATGTCCATTAATTTAATGTATTCAATGAAAACTACTAGAAATGTAAACAATTCCTTACCTGTTAAACTGGCATCACACTACTATTCACCCCAGGAACTGAATGACAACGTGTCAATGTAAGGAAAAACAGTTCTTTTTCCATCTCTGACCTAAATGGAGCACATGAAGAAATAACACACAGTGTGATGAGCTAGAGAAATATGGTATTGGGATAGTATTTTTGGCTTAGTTATCAAGAAAGGGAAAGAATTAACTTCTGGTTATGTAACAATAATGAAAATGTGTGTGTGTGTGTGTGTGTGTGTGTGTAAAATGCCTTCTTTCTGTTGTATAGTTACTCTTTGGCTCAGGGAATTAACTTAAATCACACTTTTCCTCTAGTGGCTACTTCAAATGCTTCCTTTTACCTTACTCTGCTTCCGGGGTTTGAAGTCTGGTTTTCTAAAGATCTGAAGGCCAATAGCTAGAACTAAGTCAAAAATACTTCTATCCTGAATACATGAAAGTCAAAATACTAACTTTGCTGAAACAGTGTGTGCCAAGCTCGATAGGCAGTTGTGTAGAGCTGAGGACATAACATCAGCCATTTTCCCTCCTGGAGAAGCAGAGAACTCCTCATGAAAAGAGATTTAAAAGAGAGAAGATTCCCTCACAGCAAAAGCCTTATGTACAGAAATTTATTGTTTGACTGCTTGGACAAGCAACACAAAGGCAATATGGAGCCTAAGTTATGCTTTTGCATGGATCACAGAGTGAAGGGCAGCATTTATAACTGAGAACTCTGTATGTGGTCAGCAGATGGACTGTGATCTGATGTAGAAGGAGGCTGCCTATATTGCATTTTGTACTCAAACTGCAGTCTGTATCTTGAACAGAAAAGACAGAGTCCTAACTGTCCGGAAAACCAGATGTAGCTGAAAGCTCGTTAGCAGGACATGGCATACCTAAAAATTCAGATCCTGTGTGTCTCAGGTCAGATATTTAAAATTATTGGAAACGCCATAGTTCCAGCCTCAATCACTTTGAACCTCCTTTAAGAAAAGGAATAGCAATATAATAATGGATAAAAAGAATTGTGCATGTATAATAATGGAAGTCATCACTGACTATCCTCCTCATTCAGGATGATGAACCTCAAACATCTTGTGATCTTCATCCCATGCAAGGCACTAAACAACACAACAAATTTGTGGAAAAAAATGACAAACATCCAGTGTAACTAAAGAGCATACCACACAGTTTTGACACTAGGAATGGTGCAGCTGCAGATCAGCCTTAATTCTTCATTATGATAATTCCTAAATTTCAGTGGTTGAATGTATTCATGTAACAGGAAGTTCAGGAATAATTCTGAGAAGAAAGAGAAGTGCTTTAATAATTCACACCCACGTAGATACGCTCATGAAATTTTTTTCTACCTCATCTTCTTAGTGTATTCCTCTCTATTTTACCTCATTTCTTCTCTCTTTCTTGCCTGTATTTTTCCAGGCTCCTCCTTTTTTTCTAGGCTTTCAAACTTTTAAGTCTCAGTAATCTGTACTGAACACAAATAAAACAAGAGTATAATAACTTCTAGAATAAACAACGATGACCTTCCTCCCCCAGTTCCCTTTCCCTGGGAAAACAGAGATTGAGAGAGTTCATCTAATGGCGCTGACTCTTTTTATCTACTTTTTATTTCAGCCTATAAAGTAGTACTATGGATGGAAGGAGATAACTTAAATGACAGAGAGTTCTTGGTATAAAGGGTTTTTGCTTCCTTTTGTAGCAACCCCTCTGAGAAACAACAAGTGAAGCAAAGATACAGATATTCAGCTGTATTAAGTGTCTAAAGTGCAACATAAAAAATTTACTTATACAGTTATGTAGTGCAGCCTCCTCCAAAAAAGGAGAAACAAGAGGCAGATTCTAGTTTACAATGTCACTGAAAATAGAAATTATTTTGCAATTTTTATGTTTCCTGGGCTTTATCCAAATGTCTCTGACTCCCAGTTTCATTTTAGATGTGCCCTGGATTTCTCACCTTTCCCCTTTTCCCTCCCTTGACAAGCACTAATTATTTGTATGCCTGAAGGGCATTCCTGAAGGGCACGCACTTTTTCACAGACTAACAGAGACAAATATTTAAAGCTGGGGTGAAAACAGGAAAACATTTATTAGCCCCCAAAGTCAGTGCTTTGCAGGGCAGAGTTAGTAGTGCAATCATGCCCATAATAAGCAGAGATCATGGCAAAAGGGAGCAGAGGACAGCAAGCTTCTTCCAGCATCCCCAACTCCACTTGTCGAGCAGCTGTTTTGGATACCCATTAGAACAACTTTACAGCCATTCCTGTAGGTGACAAATGCTACCTAATAAACATAAATAAGTCTACTGAAGGAGAAGCTTAGCTATAAACTTTGGAAGATTTTCAGTCATATTTTTTGTCGGCTCAGTCTGATGTCACTTCAGAAAATTCTTTAATTCCACTGCATAGTGTAGACACCTCCATAATTTAGTCTGTAGTTATCCTTTAAAGAAGCAGATTGAGACAATAGAATTAACTAAATGAAGAATTAAACCATGAGAAAGATAAAATAATGTTAGAATAATATTCTTGAAGTATAGAGAATATAATTGAAATTATTTGATTTAAAATTAAAATGAAAAATTATTTTTGCTGCGTGCTTATGGTGTTGGCACCTGAGACATTGGTTTAACAACAAAGAAAGGAAATGGTAAATTGTGACTGGATTGCAAGAAAACCAAAACATGTTTTATATTTGAGTCATTGTTAGTGAATTCAAGAAAAAACTTCACATCAATCAGGCCAAATCCTGAAGGACTCATGATTTGGGAACTACAGATGATCAGCCTGCTCCCCATCTGGTGGTCTTCTCTCCTCCTTTGGGTCCAGGTGTCCCTAATTCCAGGTGAGGCATCCAGCTGAAGATGCACAGGAGCAGTACCGAGATTCCCTACAGCTGATTCAGAAGCCACGTTTGCTGAATGAGCTGAACCTGCACTAGAATAATAACAAAATATTTTCTATTTATCTTATGTCTGTGTTCAGTCAATTTTTCCACATCAGCTCCCTATAATAAGTCTGTGTGGCCTACAGTAAGTAAAGATGTAGACAGCAATGCAGCTGTAAGGATCTATAGATTTGCAGATTGTTTGAAGCACAGCAATGACTCCTTATGTTCACTACAATAACATTCAATTAGCTCTAATAAGTGTAAGTTTTAATGTTTAACCCAATGCCTCTCTAAGGATATGCTTGCAAGGAGGTGTAACTATTAGCTGGTAAAATATAACACCATCTGATTAGGACAAATTATTTTCAAAACATAACTGCCATAAAAAGCTAGAATGAAAGATGAATTGACAGAACAACTGCTGCTAAATTCTAATTTCAGCACTGTAAATGGGATAATATACCATAATTTATTTTAATGAGTAACAATTAAGAAATGGTTTCTCAAGTTGCATGTAATTTCTTTCAGTTATTAGTTATTAGTTGTTCATGCATAAATGTGTTTTAATACTGGCTTATCTGAGCTCTAGTAGGTGATTAAAGCCTTTCAATATATCAAATTTTTTTTGCTTTTAGAGTTGTACATTGCAGAGACAATTCTAGCACAAGGCATTTATAAGAAAGAGATCAGTAAAACTTAGACAAATATTCCTTAAATATTATGAAAAAATATGTAAATCAATATGAGAAAGATGTCAGAGAAAATCCTGATATGCTTAACACTGAGTTTTGTTTTATCTAACTACAGGTACAGTTTAATGGCCTCTGTCTTAATGAAATATTTAAGTTAACCTGGCTGTAGAGTGACTTATTATACTACATATTCTTTCACTTTATTAGGATAAAGAAATATTATCACGGGAGGCTATGCTAACAAGCCTAGACATTGCTTGTATTGTTAAAGAATGAGTTCACATCTCAGAGGAGCGTAAAGACCCAGAGAAACTGGCACCTCTTTAACTGAGAAAGCATTCTACTTATCTCAAAGAAAGCAGCCTATTTTGTGCTAAGAAGAATGGCTTAGAACAGCCTCTCTGCTATCAGTCACTCTTATAGAACATAACATTTATTGTGCTTGCTCTTACCCGAGCTGTGGGGGTCACGGGGGGAAGGAAACAAATGCTGAACAATTCTCTTCAGAAGGCAAACACTAACCTGACCTAATGTAGTGCATTGTAACCTCAGCAGTATGAATCTCATGGGAATCAATGCCTATTCTTACAGACTCACCCATGGAAATATTCTTAACCAGGATATAATGAATTATCTTAGTATAGAGAATTTTCTCTTTTTAAACTTACAGTATTCTGTCAGGTTATATTTATGTTCTTTAGGCCTCTATGCATCCAGAAACTTTAGAATAATGAATAAACCTTTGAAGATTATTTTGGTAGTTGAACTGTAGGTCATTAGATTAAATTGCTTCAATAAATGTGGATATTTGTGACCATTGTGCATACGCCGCTTTTGCTATATTTTTAAACATATTTCTTACTCCAGTTACGTTGAGCCATCTCAAAATAACATCTCACTGTAATTAGTAATTTTCTACTGCAACAACCTTTCAGACCAGTAAGTAATGCACCGTGATTTACAAACCACTCTTAATTACAAACAGTCTTTATGGCAGTTGGATAATAAATAAATGTCAATTTCAGTGTCCCGTAGACCTGAATTTCAGTAGAAAACAACAGCTTTGCTCATTTGAGCTCTACAGAGAGGCTTGGTACTTGGGTAATTTTTAACTATTAGAAGAATTGAAGAAAAAATAAGAAGCTATTTGATTTTACTGTTTCTAAACAAATTAAGTTTTGTCTGGGAAAGACTGCTGTGATCAGCACGAAGGTTTCCTGTGTGCCATTTCTCAGGATGTCAGGGATGGGTTTTTGTGAGGATTCTTTACCTGTTTTTCCATTGCAATGAAGCAAAGCCTATTTTGTGGAGATACAAGGTTGACTAAATCCTTCTTAAGGCAGCTGCACAGAGTACATGAGCAATGCAACACAAGGAGTCTTACAGTCTGCATAACAACTTTATTGAAGCCCTTATTTTCCTGTACATTTAAAATCTTTTCTTTTCCTGCTGAAGATTATATTCATCCTGAAACATTACCCTTCAAGTGTTAAAATGACAAGTGCTGATGAAGGTAAAGCTGATCAGCTGCAAGACTCCCACTGCTGAACATTATAAAGTTTCTGTTGTTCAAACAGCTCAGTTAATTATCCAAATGTGAAGGATATCAGAAGGGGACCTGCTGAGCTTTACAGCTGACTTCCTAGGAATTATCCGTAATAGAGCAGTTATAAGAAAATTGTGACAGACACAACGTACAGGGACCTCTGCTTACCTCCCTTGAGGATTTGTGCAGGACCTTATAATCAAACAGAGTTAGGACTTTCCTCAGAATCAAAGAGAAGCTACACTTTGCAAGGGAAAAGCAGTCCAATCAGCTTCATGGTGTTTTATCACATAAACCCAGAGAGGATTCTAGACTCATGCATATTAATTGTCTGCTGCAAAAAATGACTGGCATTCCTCTGGTTCCAGGGACGACTTGCTCAAATTTAGGTTCTCAAAATTACTACCATGCCTTGTCCACAGTTAAAAATGTAGTCCTTGCTGCCTCTGTGTGAGGTTTCTCAGAAGCCATAACGTCCCTTTACAGCAAGCACTCATAATGGGTCTTTATGTGACTACAGTTTTGGCTTTCTAAGCTGTTACAGTCAACATTTCATGAACCTGGGACATTTCACGGCAAAATAATTCAGGTTGAGGAAGCTTCAGTGACTACTAAAGAGTGCAGAAGAATGAGCAGTACTGAGGTGATTGGGTAAAACATGGAATCTGTTCAAATCAGCTGCTAGAAAAGCCAGAACTAGAACAAATCTGCACAGCACTGGCTGATACTGCAGCAGCTACCGCTCTGTGACATCTTTATTTCATAATCACGGTCACTTGGGCTAAACCAAAAGATATCAAACTCTTTCCTTCCTTCCCAGAAAGCATAATTTGTGCACACACCACAGTGCTTCACAAGCACAATGCTACTCAGTAGTTGTTATTTTATACTGTTTCCAGTAATCAGCACATCAGTAATCTCCAGTACAACTGCAAAGAATTTAATTCACCTGTGTGGGCATGTCCAGGCTGGGAAAATTGTGTGGACCTGTATTCAAGCTATGAAAGAGAAAACTGAAGGCGCTGAGGAAGGTTTTACTGATGAGTTAATATTTGAAAATGAACTGAATTAGTTTATCCAAAGTAAATAATTAATTTTCCATGACAAAAAGTGGGAAACATTCATACTATCATATCTTAAAGCAAAGTTCACCATTATAATTATAGAAGCCTTTTTGAGAGGCCTATCACCATTGCATCTAAACACTATCAATCAATCATTAATCTCTCTTTGAAATATTACTTAACTTTGCAATGTACCTTCTAAGCAGGTGCACCTAACAGCTTCTATGAAATAATGTGCAGCAAAATGAGCAGTTTCAGGTCTGATAATATCAGTGAAAATTATGCCTTGCAATTATTACCATAAAGTCATAAATAAGATGGTATAATAATGGAATAATAATAGAAACCACATTTCCATAATTAAGACAATCCACATTCTGTAGAACTACAGGTTAATTTGCAAAATTAATTTGATTAGATAAATTATCATAAAATTGTCATGATACTAACCAAAGCCAAAATCAGTGAAAAGTTTCTCTGATATCAACGTTCAATTTGTTATTTTTCTTCTTTCTTTCTTTCCATCCAGACATTTTTGCAGGCTTAGAGACTGAAAACTTTATAAATTTCTTTTCTACCAAAGACTTCAGCAGTAAGGTTGGAAAAAAACCATCATTATCTTGGCTACAGAGCTGATGTGGCTATGCTGCTTCCAGCACAGCTGCTTTTGGCACTCCATCTTTTACAAGAACCTTTGCTTGTGAGCCCTGACCACCGTCAGTTCAAGGGTCAATGGCCCAAGCACTGATCAAAGCCCTGTGAAAGTCTTATGCCACATCTAAGAGCTTTGTTTTACAGTTGTATGTCCTTGTAATTCCACTTCTGCTGGCAAAAAGTGCGAGCTTGGTATGACCATTTTCCCCACCAAAACAGAGTTACCTCTATCCCACCACGAGAAACAGGAAGTTTCAGAACTAAGTCAAACATGAACAGCGGTGGTTAAATGCATCAGAAATTTGCAGTATGTAGCAAAACCTGGTAGAAAGAGTGTTAAAGTTCCCTAACAGCATTATACAAATGCTCATCTATTATTGAACTTAATTTAGTAAAATAGTAAAACATTAATATGGTAGTGACACATCAAAGCACATATGTGGGAGTTTTACTCAATTCTTCTGTCTCTGAGAGTTTACCAAACCACTCAAGAAATACAAGATGCTTTTCAGATTTTATGCTAAAAGGTCCAGGAAAAGATATTAAGGGTATTGTTCACTAGCCATGAAAACTAAAATGTTCTGTTATTGGGACTATCTCAGCTATTTTGACAGTGTCTAATTGTAAGTTATGTCTCTTTAACCATCAGTTTACCATATAGAAAGAAGTATGATCAGCTCTTTGCTCCCTGAGCCCTATACCTGAACTGCTCCTCCTAATATTTAGAATTGCCTGGTCGAACTTCTGTAAAGTATGCTGCAAAAGCAAACATTCTGAGATATGTGTACATTAATGTCCTGCCAAATACTGCATAGGAAGCTGTTGTAATTTGCAATGTGAAACTCCTCTGCTATCCCTGTAGGCTAAGAGGCCAAAGTTCCAGGCAGCCATTCTGAAATAAGAAAAGGGCTCCCAGCAGGGAAGATTTTAGTCTATGAAAGAAACAATTACACTCTCCTGTTACTGGAAAACTGGCTAAATAAAACTTAAACTTGTCTTAAAAGCAACGAACGTGCTTTAAATATTTGGAATATAAAGTCACAGATGAAACCTCTCCATTCCATGTTCTCTCCAGATCAGTGTCTTGGCAGCCCATTAGATTTAGAGGATTAATTGATTCTTCTATTCAACAAAAGTGAGTAAAAACCCCAAACTAAACTACACCCCAGCCAACTCCTCCTATAAAGAAAGGGAATGTGTCTGCATGGATATCAGGACAACTGATTTTAATAAAATGTTATGTATTGTTACCTAAATATAAGCCATTAGCAGGAAAAATACATGTTATATAAAATACTCATATTACTGTAAAATTTATTTTCACTTCAAACGCTTTGCAAGAAGTAAAAAGCTGCTTCCATAGAATGTCTTGAATTTCTGGAAGTGAATCCTTGGTATTTCTAATCAACAGCCCAGTGATACAAGTATTCATTCACTCAGAACAAGAGGCCTTAATTTCCTGCACCACTACTGAAATAGAGCAAAATTTTTTCAATGGTTCATGAAAGTGCTTTAACCACTGAGCTACTGGTTACATGCAGATCAGAACACTGGGAACTATTGTCTCAAAAGGTGGAACACAGGATGTCTCTGCATAGTAAAGCTGCTTTGTAGTTCTGAGAGAACAAAGAAAATTTTAACACCACTACCCGAAGTCTGGCAGATTGTACATTCCTAAGCAGTAGCTCTTACTAAGACCAGTGAGGACCAAAGCAACAAGGCTAAAGAAAAAAAAGCAGAGCAAATACTGCTTTTAATCTAGACAAGCCCTGACAAACATCAGCCTTCCCTGTCCTATGAAATTATGATACCATTTTATTGTAAGAGAACCCCCTCTTGACTTCCATATAATACACACACCTTACTACTTTACTCTTCTTAACCTGTTGATTTTGTGTAACTCAAGATGAGTGCAGTGTTGTTTCTGTGAGGATAAAATTAATCCTAACAGGAACATCTGCAAAGTCATTAACATTTGCAGTGAATGCACATTTTTTTTCCTGTTTTTCTAGAAGGATCATTCTTTATTGTAATCTCTCCACACTGAAATGTCTCATTTAAAGAATCAGTGTAAGTAAACAGTGTCTTCTGAAGCAACAGACAAGTCTTTCATGAGAAATAATTGTTTGACTGGTATATTTCCCGAGAGACTACAAAAATTATTTCCAAACTACACCATCCAGGAGAATAAAAATCCAGCCATTTCTCATTAAACAAGGTCTCTTGAGGGCCAGCTCCCAGGGCTGTTTTTGTGCTATCTAGCTACTTTTTCACACCAAATTCCCAAACCCCAAATTGATTTTAATCAACTTTTTTTCCCAACTCATTCCACATGCACTCACTCTCTATTTTTATTTATTTATATTTTAAAGTCTAGTGATTTTGAGATATTGTCTTTCACATTTATAACCTCAAGGGCATTTGAAGTTCTGATGGCACTGAGATCACTAGACCCTAGATGACTCTCAACTTTTGTCTTATTTATCATCCTTGTCTTGTTTCCCAGCAATATGAGGAGCAAGTACAAAATAGCCTGTGCTTTTACTGAGTAGCCTGCAAAATGTATCAGAAAGGAGTCCTGTCCTCCAGGAAGAGGTACCCCTTATCAAGTCCATAATTTCCAGCCCAGTCAATATTAACTAATTGAATTTCCAATGATTAATGATGTATCCTTTTTATAGGCTTTCCTTATCTTTCTTTTCTTTTTAAATCTTGCCTGGGAGGTCTATACCAATTTTCAGTGATTTTTAGGTTTTAATTTGCCTATCTTTCTTCTTCATCTAAACTGTCCCTACTCAGGTGCTCAAACTACATACACCATTTATTTCTTTTGTCAAGAAAGGTTCCTCATCCATATTGCCATATGTCTTTCTATCCTGATGTGTCTATGCCTTTTACTATATATATTTATCACGGTGTTTCAACTTTTATTCTTGGGACATATTTACAAAATGGGTATTAAGAAAAAGTTATCTTTGTGTACCTAATTAAGATCCTACTTACTGATCTGTTTTTGTAAGAAAGCTGGCAGCTCTGCCTGCATGGCATAAGAAGTACTCTGAAAATACATGCAGTCCTGAAGAAATTAGGTATTTCAATGAGTGTGGCTTTCCTGGATCCAGTCAGTCAAATACAGACATTCTTCTATTCAGCAAATGCTGCAGATATTCACGTCACCTGAAAAATCTGACCCTAAATTGCATAATATTAGGCAGTCATATCTGAACACCGTCGTTTCAACAAATCTGTGCTGCAGTATCCATGTGTGCTCGATGGGATTAAGAATGCTTATGAATCACCTGTAAAGTTATGTTTATAATTGTTACAGAACACTGAAAACACTTTCTATGAGACAGCAGGGCTATTTATTGAGCCAAACACCTATGCAAATAGAGAAGTAGCTATTGCAGCCAAGAATGATTACACTGTAATCACAGACTAAGCTGGAAAGCTCTGACCCCTCTGTGTGTTTACACTATTTGGTGCTAAACCTACTCTAATGGCATGAAGCAAGATTAGGTCAAAGATAAAGATTTCTCACTATCAAAACTCTGTTTCATTCTGAAGGTCAAAAGATAATGGAAAACAGAAATCAAGTCTGTGCAGCAAGCAGCCCAGGGCAGTGAGAGCTGCTCACCACTGTAACTTCTGCTTCAGTGCAGCATCTGGGCTACCCTCAGTGATTTAAATTGTAGAGCTTAGGAAGAGCAGAAACCTGAATTTCTGAGACTACAGACTTACCCCTTACAGAATTCTTTTGAATGTCATGAAAAGGTTTAGGGTTACTTACCTAAGCCACTTACATAACCCAGCACAAGAATATTTTGATTTGTTTAATGGAAAGCTCTGATACTTTTTACATCCATCACCTTGGAAACAAAATGTGAATATGTTGTAAAGACATGAGAAGTGCTGGATTTACAGCCTTGACAGCTGATGTGCTGTTCATAGCCACTGACATGTACAGTTCAGCAGTAAAACATTGGAGCTTTCTTTTACTGTCCTGCCAAGATGCCTCAATCCTGATTGGGAAAGAAATTGCAGGTAAGGACACACACTTCTCAGCCACCTCTCCACAGTTTCTTCCTAAATGGTGTTATCTGTGATTCTTCTTGTAGTTTTTGTGACTTAGGGAGAAGACTCCTAGTTCATACTTATTAAAGTGGTTAAAATACAGGTTTAAGAGCTTCAGTATAAAGACTTTCTATTTTTTTTTTTTTTAATATGTTTTCTATATATTAAATGAACCAAAATAAATTTTCTGATGCTGGCTAATTATAATGTCATTCATGGTCCTGCTTTCACCAGGTAATATGATGCTAATGGAGAAAAACACCTGCTAATTTTGCACATCATCAAATTATATTATATTCAAACTGACAACAAAAATTTAAGAAATACTTAGCCTATACTCAGGCCTCAAAGTTGAAACTTACTTTCTTTTTAAGTAATTGCTTTAATTGCAGATAATATTCAAAGGGAAAATGTCTTCAGTGTTTGCTACTTTCTATGCTGGACATATAAGACACTGGAGAGATAAGTACACCCATGGAGAAAGGGAAGGAGTCATCTCAATGATTATTTTGTTCTGCGTGGTTATTCTTGCTAAATCTCATGGGATGCATCACCTTAGAGCTCTTACTGGAGGTTTGTCACTTCTTCCTTCTGTTGATGTAGTAAGGCACACAAAGCACAGCCACATTCCTCCTTTGCCAGCCGTGGATACATTTTCAATATCAATTACTTTTGATTGATTAAATAGAAATTTAACTCTGACTTGACTTTTAGGAGCAATTGCAAAAGAGTATAGAATAATAATCAGGATCCCCTTGAGCATAAACACAGACTTATTTGAGCACATGTACTCACTCCACTGCAGAACACTTGTTGCCAGGTTGGATTATTTTTACTGATACATATGTGAGGTTGGTTTAATAACAGAAGAGGTTCTAATAATCCAGCTTGTCTACAGTAAAACAACAACAAAAAGGAATAGACTAGATATAAGCCAAAATTTCTGAGTGACTTGAAAATATATTCAGTTCCTTTAGCAGAACAAAAATCTGCTATATGTGAGAAATGACTCTCAAATATTACCCATGTAAGTACTCACCAAAGTACCCAGACCAGCAGCCCCTTTTTCCAATGTTTATCTGTGTTTTTTCCCCCTAAACCCACCAGAAAAATAAAAATTAATGCAAAACTACTTGTTAGTAAATGGGTCATATTTGCAGACATCAATCCATGCAGTTCTGGAGGCCTGGCAACAAGTTAATGAGGTTTGAATATTCAGCAACTGAGATAAAAACTGACCCAGAGAAACAACAGAGCTGTCATGCTGTCATTTCTAGCTGGCAGCATAATGAAACCTACGACAAAGGGCAGTTAAGAATAAATACACAATAATAGTCTGGTTGGAAATAACCCTCTAACAATCATTTTTCTTATTTAGGGATAACCCTTCTTAACTCAGTAAATTGTTTATGTATTTATTTATTTGACAGATATGCAGAGAAGGCAGTAACCACATGGAATAAATGTGTACTTATTTAGCAATTTTTTTTTTTTTTGCAAGGCAGGGGCAGCATTTAATTTTAAAGACAATTCCGCAGGAGAATAATGAAATCCATGTAAGTCAAGTTTTACTGCAAAAATACCTCTCACTGAGCAGCATTTAAATATAGAGTGTTTGAATTCCAATGTTAGTGCTCCCAAAGGGAAGATGACAAAAACTAAAAGCATATTATTGCTGAATATTAAATATACTGTTTGGATATACTCAGGACACACACAAAGTATCGATGTTCATTATAAATACCTCTGTCAGAAATTAATTTCTCCTCCACAATCTGATTCAAGGAGAAGAAATAAACCTAAATTTCTCCTCTCCCCAAAAAGAAAATTTGCCTCTATTTCCTCAGGTGTGCTCAGCACTCAGTGAAACTTCCAGTGGGTCCCCAGGCTTCAGCTCATCTTTATGCTCTAGGGTTTCTGATGCACCGAGCACCCAGACGGACACGTACATCTGGAACAAAGGAAAACAGATGGAAGCTGGTACAGCATTAATCTAATAGTTTCTTGCTGCAAACACATATTACTGATTCCAGTTGTTCACCACAGACTATGAGTAACTCACATCCCCGACATCCCTGCCACTGTGCCTTACACTGGATCACAAATGCACTGATAGAGGGAACTTTGCATGAACTACTTAGACAGCAATCGTGTCAGATACCAGAAATAAAAAATACAACAATATGGACATTTGCCTGGTAGGTGGAACATGATGGGTATAAGCTCCTGAAAAGAGAACTCATAGGAGAATACCCTAACCTATGGGATATTGAGGGAAATGAGAAAAAAATATCCTTTTCATTCTATGACAGTTTTTTAAATGTAGTGCTTCATTTCTCTGGCTTTTATTGCAATCATTGAAACACTTCTGTGTTTCAGAAATACTGTTTCAGCATTGCATTCTCCTTTCAGCTCTTCTGAAAGTGAATTTTTGAGGAACAAGTGCTGTAAAAGGAAAATATAATTCAGCTTTAACTTCTGAGTGATCTGATTGCCTTGTATCTTTCCATTGTCTGGTCAGCACCTAAAATAAATTTCCAAAGTTATACAGTTTTGTGTGCATTACAAAAAGTTAGAAAGTGTATTCCTTCCAGTATTTAAAACATAGATGAAACTGAAAATATATCCTGAAATATTGTGGAAATGGCCTCCTTCTCTTAAGATTAATAGAACCAACCAAACGAACCCCCTGAATTCTTTTCCAACTTGAAAAGTGTTTACATAATAAGACAGCATAAAACCAAAATGTGTTCCCTTTTCTGCCTGTCTTATAAGTCTATTGTTTACCAATTTTTTGTCAATTGGAAATTTAAGTTTAACCTTGCTGAAGCTATATCTACACTATACATGTTTAGAAATACAGGGAACTCCTTAATTCTAGGCCAGAACATGTGAGTGATGCTCTTATATAAATGTGAGGAACATAAGAATTTTCATTTGCTTTTCCTTGTTATTGCCACGTCATTCTCATTTTTGATCTGTGATCATTTTCCTTTGTCATCTATTAGCTTATTTTTTTTCAAGTTTTATTCCATCTTTTCTATGCTATACTTTGTGTTAAATTCTCTCTTTAAACAAAATCAGAATTAAGTTTTAGCTCAAGCTCAGGAAATAATAAATTTCCATGTCTGGAACTAGGCAATACAAACCTGTTCATCACTCTCATAAATATGGCATGTCTAAGAGACTAGAAAATGTTCCAGTATGTATTTATTTTTTTTTCTTTGTGTGTGAACAATATTAGTATTCCAACATGAAAAGTCATGCCATTTAGGATTTCCACAGCAGCAGATGATACAATTTCAGGGAAGAATACAGGTACTTTAAAAGTCTATAACTGTTTCCTCCTTATTGACCCAACTATGTTAAGTGTCACTTACCACTCTGAGTCTGTGATCTTCAGGTGGCATCATGGAAAGAGTTAAAAAAATGAAGAACTGTTCTTCTGCTATAATTATCTTAAAACAAAAACGGATTAATTTTCCTTTAAAGGCCTTTTACCCTGTTTTGACAAAATCATTCTTGGAACACTATTGTAAATTCTATTTTAAAAATAACTTACTGCTGGAAAGGTAAAGGGAAAAATAATTGCATTGACCTGAGAGCTGGAAGTTTGCATGAGTTATGAATGACAACCTGAGAAATCCCAATCAATAAAAAAAGGAAACTTTAAAGATCATTTAATTGAAGTAGAGTAAGTGGAAACTTAAATAATGTCAACGGAAAAGTTACCGTTTTCAGCTCAGTACACATGATAAGACTTTGAGAGTTGTAAGTACCTAATACCATCTCAGGAATTTAGTAGTGGGTAAAGATTAAAGCTTACTGTCTCCACAGGGTGCTGAGCTCTTGATTCATGTTTTTTATAACATCAAGTCTGGATTATTGTAATACCCTATTTGTATGCCTCTTTGATACAGTGGTTTGTCGTTCACAAGCTTCAACATGCACAGCTTATAACAACCCAGATCCTCAGTGGAATTGAACTGTATCAGCATCCTACCAGACTTGATTGCCTTTTTGTCAGATTTAAAATGATTTTTTAAATGTGCATGTTACCCACTTTTTTTCACCTTTTTTTTTTAGACTAACCTAATGATTTTTCATTTTCTCTGCTTGCTGCATATTATGGTGACAACTCTGCTATTGGCTACAGACTCTGAGAGCAGATGTGCCCTCAACATAACAAGAAATACGGTGAGAGAAAGAGCTCAGACTAGGATGGATATTAGAAACTGGAACAGATTTCTTAATGCACATTTTTGCTGTTCTCTTGTTACATGTTTCAGAGTGTGTCTGGCTGTGAAGAAGCAACACTGAAAACTTGAGAAGTACAATTCAGTTTTTTAAAATATATTTTTCACATTTGAAAAGAGTCATTGAAGAACAGTAGACAATATTTGTATTTATAATGCAAACAATTTCTGAGAAATCATGGAAATGGGAAGAGGTAGTAAATGATTGGAGAAAAATAGTAGCAGTTGATAATGGTGACAGCTTAAAGATAGAAGAAGAGGGTGTCGTGAATGGTGCCCCACCACAGAGTGAAATCTTTTAAATTGTCCCTCACCGTATCTATTTGCATAAAGAAATACCTACAGTAGAAAAAATAATAATCAAATATCTAGGCTTAATTTCAAGAGAATTCAGCACTCCAAAGACAACTGTAAATTTCATTGCAGTCTTCTAGTTAAGTAAATAAAGTTTACTTGAATACTCAGGGAGTACCAATTCAAAACACACTGCAACACCAGCTCTGAAAAGAAATGCACATAACAGAATTGTGTATAAAAACTGTGTGAAATATAATATGAAAATTTTAGTATTTAAACAATTAATTACAGTATTCCAGTGGATTGAAAGATTTAAAAATCAAACCCTAGGACACTACTGTGTAAGGCATCTTATTTCTCTTCTAAGTAGGTAAGATAAATATGTAGATAAGTAAGAAAAGCTGCTATGTCACAGAATGCAATGTCAATTATCTGTAAGCATCTGAAGGTCTGCTGGATCTGCCTGCACTGAACTGGACAAGCCTCTGAGTTACAATGATAAGAACAGTAGAACAGAACATCACTTTACTCTGAAAAGGACAAAACAGCACAGCCTTGAAAAAGTAGATAAAGGATGTAACAGGAAAACTGAAGTCATGCAAAATGCAAGCAGGATGCCAGCTCAGCTCTGCAAGGCTGACAAAGCAGAAGTTGTGCAAAGTAGTGATGCTATGCTTACTCAAAAGTAGGGGTCGAGGAACTGCCACCTGAAAAGGACACTGGACTCAGACAAACACCGTTCCCTTAAGAGCAATGAGACTTCTATTAAAAAAAAAGGCATAAACTAGGCATTTCATAGAAACATTCAGGATTTTTTTATGTTTCACATAACATGACTTCTTAAAGAGAAAAAAGAAAGGAGTGAAGGTGTCAAGAACCCTGCCTGCCTGCCTTCTGTTTTTGACTCACTTCTTAAAGAAAACTGGAGGGTCAGTACTGAAAATCCCAATTAAAGGAAGGAATTGACAAGAAGCATTGTATAAGATGCCCAAACCCCAGAGAGAGGCAGACACACCCCTGTCCTCACCATTCCCTACCAGCTGGTTACACTGTTTTTCAGCTGGTTTTGTGTCTTCTGTGGTTGTATCATGCACTCACCTTCCTCACAGTGCACAAGGAGGCAACATGACAGAGTCTGCTGACAGAACAAATGCCCAAACAAGGGAGATGATACTCTTGAACTAAGGACCCTTTGGGGTTCTAAGTGCTCAGTGTTCATTCAGTATTACTCTATGCCACCTAGTTCGGGGTTTACTTTTGACAGCATGATAACTTATTAGTCTCTGGCTTTGAAGTTAGTGCTCTGCTTTTGTATCATTTCAGCTTCCAGCATTCTAAACCATGTAAACATCAGCATGAACTGCTAGAGTAGAAGAAAGCCAGGAAGACAAAGATTCTTCAGGCTTCTGGTAATTTGTTTTGCACTTGTGAGGGCATATGGAATGTAAAGAGAGGACTTAAATCTGCCATTCACAATCCATTGCTTACTCAGCCAACAAACCCAGCGAGATGAACAGCTAAGTTATTGGACAGAAGTGATGCCAGCTAGATCCTTATAGGAGATATTCAAGCATATTTTCTTAGAGACTATCTTATTTTCTTTCTTTGAATAGTTACTCTTTTACAGTTCTATTCAGCCTGAGAGCCTGAAAATACTAAGACACTATCCTGAACAAAATCCCCTTGACTTGTAACACCACCATATCCCTCTTAAAATCTCTATGTTCATGGAATGGAGCTCCTTAATTGTCCTCTTTTACACTCCAATAATTTCTGTTTGTATGTAAAATGTAGAGATTTGTCCACAAGTGTTTCTACTTTTGCAGAACTCAGATTAATTTTTCCTCCCTAATTCAAAAAGAACAGAAGCAGATGGAGCCCAAGGTATATTTCCCTTTCGGAATGGCAGATATGTAAAATTGGATCACTGGCATTTGATCCTGTAATCAATGAAATGCTCCCAGACTGAGAATGTCTTCCTAACATTTTTTTTTTTTTAAACTTAAATGTCATGATGAAAAACAGAGAATGCAAAGACTGTAATAATATTACAGAGAGCCCTGAAACTGATTAACACCAGTCATAATAGTATTACAAAAATGAGAGAAAAAATTGTATTTATGTAGATGGATTAAAAAAAATCATTAAATATTAAGCCTATTTACTGAAATTACAATATTCAGCAAAGTTACCAGCCACTTATAATAAAGATAAATCAGACTATAAGTTACTTATCTTTAAAGTGTGTAGAGTCTTACTCTCATTCAGAACTTCCCTTAGATACTATCATTGTTCACTGAGATCAGGCTTAGAAATCAAGCAATGTTGTGTGATAAGGTAGTAAATATTTTGATGCTAAAGAATAAATTTTAAAATGTTTAGGTTTTTTTTAATTTAGAGATCAATTATTTTTTAAACTTTATTTTAATTTAGAGAACATTCTGATAGAGACCTTTAGTTTAGTTTAGTATTCACTCCAGAGAAAACCCAAATACTCTTGCTCCAACAGACAATTACTATTTACAGAGAAAGAACTCAAACCATGATGCATTAAGAACATTTTTTTCTCTTGCATTTTGTTTCCAGAAATCACACCTGAAGCATGCCATCAAAATTATGTGATATTGATGCTACTCAAGGAACAGATAACAAAACACCCTAATGTCAAAAGTAATTTCATTTTTCCACCAAGAAGAATGAGGCCATCTCTAAACATATTAAAATATTATTCACTTTGACAATAAAACTAGTTCTGAGACATGAACTATTGCTATATTAGAGAAGGGAAGCAATCAGTATTTTTCATCTTCTAAGAATCTCTATAATACAAAAAATCCATCACTGTCTAATGGAATCATTAAGTACCTGGAAGGCAAATGTCTTTTCTTATTTCCAGTGTGAAATCTAGTTTGAAACAAGCACTTACAGTTAACTCACTTCTCTAACATCCAGAAAACTTTGACCAGTAATGAATGAATATTATCCATATCTTTATTTGAAATTACATAAATTTTTCATTACTAGTCCATGGTGCATTGTTGTACTGTTAAAGAGTCCTAAAGGGATGTATATGTGGGGCTGCACTAATATGCAACAGTGCTACAAATGGCAATATTTCCAAAGATTTTAACCTAAAGCAGTTCGTTTTTCAAAGTTGTTAACTGTTATTACTCACGTGCTGTAGTATTTTTTTCCACTAATCTCTTACACTTATTACAGTGTGCTACACTGATGGCAACATTTGTGCTATATATACTAGCTGTGTTCTAAAGAGGCATTTTTAAATGTCCTTAATGTCAGTTTTTAAATCAAGCAATGTGGCTGTTAAGAATACAATTTCACGCATTTCACTATGAAAAGCTTATTTTAACTGCACATAATCATACCTTGTGGATTTAATGAAACATATGCTAAAAAAAGAAATGCACAGGAATGTGGAGTAAACTTTAAAATTAATTTCATATGTACAAATCAAGAACTTGACTATTTCAGCTGAGATAGGCCAACCCTTTCTCTGATGATGTATAAATTGCTGCTGCTCTGTATCAGCTCTAGTAGTTCAGGGATCATCACACAGTCCATTCCAGTTTCATGTTTCATGCAGTGGATCGAATCCCTCCAAACTTATGAATCAAGAAGCTGCATCATTTTGATGGAATTTCTCTTTGCTTGAGAAAGAGAATTGCCTCTGACACAGGGACAGTTACTTATTTTTTATTTACTTGAGACTCAATCAGCCCAGCCATTCCATATTGTTTACTTCCTTCTCCATTCTACACTGGGCTCAGCCATCATGTCCTTCCTAAAATACACTGCAGTGTCAGACTGACTCCTGGTGGAGTAAAGTTGCTAAAAGGACAAGCAAGCTTCCAGGAGCATTTTTTGTTTATTAGACTGCTTTCACAAGGAGTAAAATGCAACTAAAGCCCTTAGTCCTCTCCCACTGTAGTTCTCTAGACCTGCATAGGATGGGGGAAAGTAGTACCCTAATTTAAATTACAGGAATTGTTACCATCTAACACATCATGACAATCTACTGTCAGTTTTACTGCTGATATTAATTACTAAAGCCAGTGTGACCTTCTGAATCATAATTGTAGGCACGTGACTAACAAGGTTTGGAATATGAAACACATTGGTATGAGTTGACTGTTGGCTTTCCTGTGATGCTGGAGATATAACACAGAAACCACAGCACACATACATCTTCAGATTGGTCCACCAGAGAGAGATCTCTTAGTTCAAGGTCTCTTAGTTGCATATTTTATCTTCATGGCAGCTTCCCATCACCATTACTAAAGCAGCCAATTCATTGCCATTAGAAATATGTTTCATAATACTTAAACAGCTCTCTGAACATCACAAGTATATTTTACTAGTGCTATCAAATCACAATCTTGAAACAGCTTTCTTTTGCTGCCAACCCAAGCTGGTTTTGAAAGGACATAAATAGACATAAATAGAAAAAAGATGCTACAACATCTTCCTGAAAGCTGCTGAGCTATCTAGACACCTTTTACTTTAGTTAGACTTCTAAAGGCTCTGTAGTATCACTGTATTTTAAAGCACAGATTTAAATAAACCATTTCTATAGGGTATTGAATCATAGCTTTCTGTAATTTTAAATTGCTGTGTTCTTTGTTTGATGCCTATCTTTTTGCAAATGTGCTCTGGGTAGTGGGACTTTACAAAATGCAAAATTAATGCTCAGTTTTCCTATTTAAGACGAGTAGCTAACGTCCCTTTTCTGTGTGAAAATAAAAATACAAAAGCAAAGCATTCAGACCAAACTCTTAGTTTCTATGGTAATGTCATGGAGCATGGTAGCAAATGTTTTGGTTTAAAATGTTATTTTAAAGCATTCTTCCATTTCCTATTGAAGTGGTTAGTGCAAAGTATTTTCCAGTATATTTAGTCAATAGCAGATCAATGTCTGTTCCTCTCCTGCCAGGCATACTGCAGACAAGGAGAACTCATACTGCTTAACAATATTGCTATGGGAGACTGGATTAAAATAATCAATATGACTTTTAGCACATGTTTTTCATTCTAAAGACAACTGTAAAATTCCAGTTCTTGGTTTATCTCCTGCTATTAAATGTATTGGATTACGATGTAATTATTATTTCCCATAGCAACTAATTGTAGTAACACAGGGATTACTACACTAAATCAGATGTGTGGTTCATCTTGTCAGACAACATTTTCCAGACTGCCTGATCATAGATGCCCTACCAAAATGCATAAGAAAACTCATATATCAGTAGAAAGAGGCTGGTTAGAGAGCCCCTAACTTTCATGCCACGTGGTGCTATGTGAAAGTGAAAAAGCTATGTATGGTTACAATGCCAGAGCTATGATGAGTGACCCACTATGAGGCTGTCAGAATGCTGTAACTCCTAGTTATAGTTATAGACTTCAGAGATTTCAATTCTCAGATGGAATCTAGTGTTTCAATCACATAAATTCTTCTGGAACTGTAACTTAAACAGCAAACATTGGAATGAAGGTCTCCCTTACTCATAAAATCAATTTAGTTTCCATGAAACATTATACCTTATATCTCAGGACAGACTCAGATAGTCCTTGACTTCTCAAATTCACCAAGTCGTTGTTACATTTGTGTGTGTCACGACAAATGTGGCACTGCAGGTTTGCACCAGTCCTCTTTAATGGCATGCATTGGCCACAGCCCCAGGTATGTTAATTAGCATCGTTTCATCTTTGGGAAAAAATAGTGTGTATTTCCCAATGCAGGATCTATTCCTTCTAATTCTACCACTGTCTACAAAGCCAGTATATCATAGTTGGATAGTGACAGTATTGCCTAATCCAGCATTATCCAACTTCACTTGACAGCACTGCTGCACAATTCAGTGTCTAGGTGGCCATCTGCTGTTAACTCTTTCATAAAAAGGGGCTCCCATTTATGAAGGCAAACAGGCATTCATTGTTACGCTGCTAAAAAATGTATGAGTAATATATTCAACTATATACACAGATAGAAAAATACTAAAAAAGCAGCAAGGAGTGGGACTTAAAATAATGCACCATGATGTAGTATCACCTTGATTACCAAGTACTCATGATATATTAACATTTTAGTTACTAAGTACAAAAGCAAATTTTTCAAAGCAGTTTTCATTAATCCAGAGAAAGACTAGGAAACCTTGCTGTTCATAAAACTTAAACAAATTATTCTTGTCAAAATAAGACAATAAAAAAATAAAACTTCCCAAATCAGGTTAATTTTTCCATAATGTTCTGCTGTGCATGGCTGTTCTTATATTACCGATGCATTCTCCTCTCTTCTAAATTTCGAGTTTGAGGTGCTACTAAAGGTCTGTCTTAGAAGGAGCCTGAATAAAAAGCTTGCTGAACAAGAAGCATGCTCATTCAGTTACATGTCCTCCTGGTTTCTACATATGCCTCTAAAGTTTAAATTTTTTCTTAAGTCTTTGGTGATTTGGGGATATCTGAATTCGAATTTCAAAAAGCTGCCATAGTTTTAAAGTATTTTGCATATAACTGAGCATCTTTCCAGAGAAAGGAAACAGTCAAGGATGATTCACTGAAATTAATTGTGTCAGGGGCCAAACACTACAAAATTAATATCAAGCTTTTTCTGCCAAGAAAAAAAAAAAAAAAAGAGAAAAAAAGGAAACATGCTTATATTGGCATTTCTGATACACTTCACATCACAAAAAAAAATGTAATATATCTAAATGTATATAAGCATATAGGTATTTATTTACACACAATATTAGAAGTTGGATATAGATTCACTTGTGAGTTGGGAGGTCAAAGTTAATGTTCTTACTGTGAGTGAGGCTGGGAAAGGCCAGTGTTTCACTCTGAGTGAGCACATGTCCCTGAACCACACAATGAGCAATAGCAGCACCTCTGTCTCAAGACCTCCTTTGGCTAGCCCAAGATTTCCAAGTTTCCTCTGTATAGCTAAAAATGGCTGCAATAGAAATGTAATAATCTTCTCAGGTTTTGTGAACCTTTCTTCCTCTCCTTACTTTCTAGGGAGACATTCTTAAATCTACTTTGCATTCATGTTCAGCCTTTGCAAGGTAAATTTGGAGCTTCCAGCATGTTTGGAAGAGAAAAAATTATTTAATAATCCCACATGTGATCCATGAGTAAGGTTGTTAATATCTATTAGACAAAATGGTAGGGTGTCTCTTGTTCTTAAGTTATTCTTCTGTAATTGATGTTGTCTAAAAATAATGTCCCTGGTTTCAGAGACTGGCCCTGTAACTTTTATTCATATAAAGTTCAATTTTACAGATTACTGAGGACTCAAGGCTACAAAAAAGTTAGATGCTTAATTTACATCATACAGCCAGCATTCATGCAATCAGAGAATATCCTGAGTTGGAAGGGGCCCACAGGGATCATCAAGTCAAATCCCTGGCCCTGCATAGAACAGCCTCAAGAACCATACCATGTGCCTGAGAGCACTGTCCAAATGCTTCTTGAATGCTGGCAGGTAAGATTTAGTGATTTAAATTACACTGCAGACAAATACATGTTTGTGTGTTCTTTGACCTCAGGTCAAAGAAGATCCAACAACCCTTAGAGCGAAAAAAACCCCTAAGTATTCCCATGGAATAAAGCAATTGAATTGAATTCTTGTTGGATGAGATCTTTAATTTGCAAAAAAAAAATAGTGCAACTGCTTTCACTCAAGTATGTGATTCACCATTAATTAGTCCTGAAAGACTTACAGAAACCCAATTAGGGAAAATAAAAAAATAGAGATATCCAGGTGAAGTTTGACAGCATTTCAGACTGTGAACTTGTTAGATGAAGGGACAAACATTTCAAAATTATGAGACAACCTGTTATTTTCTGTAAGAATATTTGCAATGCTCTGCTGATCCATGTTAGTTATCTTATGATGTCCTTAAAAAAACTGGAGTCAGCTGTTCATCATAGGTTTGTTACCTATCTAATCCTTCTAGGTTTCTTAGTAAAGGAAGTGATTTGCAGGTTTTCTCTAAAGCTTAAGGAATGAAACTTGCCAATGTTAAAATATCTGTTGCTTTACTCATGAAGAACTATCACAGGGAAAGAGAGTGAAACAAGAGCAAAGCATTAAAGGGTTTCATTCTACAGCATATTTTTTTAGTCTCCTATTTACATTTTCTAAATTATTTCTGCTTTGATTTGTAATATCTGGGGGAGCCCTCTCAGCTATTGGCTCTGTCAGAACAAGTCACAGACTTTAGCGATCCAGTATAGCAAGATTCATTTTCTCATTCTCTTCAGAAAAATTACTATACACACATTCACTTACATAGCTCTTTCTTTTATTGAAAGCTGACATTCTACTCAAAGCACTACGCTGCATAAAAGGAGAAATAAACATCAGTTCTGAAGAGTTCTGATTTTTTTTTTTCCATTTATATAGATATGTATATACATATGCACACAGATGGAACTAAGAATATGAAGCTAGCTTTACTTAGATATTTGGTGTATACTATGACTGGAGCCATTATGGGAGAGAAAGACATCAGGCTAAAACAAAAATGAGAACTCTTTTATAGAGATTTTGAGACCCTCACTGTAAAGAAATTGAATTTGTGTTTTAAGTTGTACCTGACATATACTTAGCTCCTGTGGTTTTCCCATAAACATAGCTGTAAAATTTGAACAAAGGAGATCAATTTGTCTTTTTCTAGAATGCACCACAAAAGAGTTATATATTTTTTGGGAAATATATCCTATGTTATATCAAGCAGGATGCTATTTAGTTCTGTTAGATAAAAAAATACGACTTCAGAAATCACACTGGCTTAAGTGACAGTTCAAATAAAAAAAGAATAGATTACCTCTTCTCCTAGGATGTGACCATGTACTACTTTTAATGGGCTCACAAATACAGAAGATCAGCTCTCGTGAGGAAAAGCTGAAATGTTCCACCAGCCAAACAATTTGAATTCTAACCATTTACCAGAAGACATAAAGGTCAGATATGTACCAGTATCTCTAGACACACAGATACGTTATCTCTGTCTCTGAAGGAAAAAAATATTAAAGGTAGATGGTACATGAGACTGAGAAATTAGATGCAGGCGCTTCTGCTAGAAACAGCGTCAAGGTGAAATCTCACCCATGGGATGAAAAATCCTCCCAAACTCAAGTTCCAAAAGATTCTGTGGGTTAAAGGAGAATACTCAACATCAGTCCCAAAGCATGACTATTATTGAGGACGTTTTTATTCTTACCTACCGACTGTGTGAACTGTTAGTCTCACATTAATATTTTGGGATAACTAAGGGAAGTATGGATAATAGCAAGTCAATAGTAGGGGAGTAAAGATGCTGAAAAAAGAGTGACTCTGACTGTGGATGCTTGGATAATTGGGATTCCAGTGTTTTTCCTTTAAAGAAACCCACAATGCTATCTAACTTTGAATAATGAAAAGCAAATGAAAGCTACACATTTAATTTGCTTTATTTTAGCCCCCCCCAAAGCTTTGTTTCTCCAATCTGTTCACGCTATTGGTTAGAGCTGATCTCCCTCATAAATTAACCTCTTCGGAGATATAACTCTATTTATAAATAGAAAACAAATCAAGCAGGCAGACAGAGCAGTGTCTCTGTGAATGCTGAGCTGAGACAAGGTTTTTTTATCTAGGAAAGAAAAAATAACTCTTATAAATTCTTTGTTAAGATGCCTAGAGTTCATCATGCTGTTGTTAAATGGGGGGGCAGGGAGGGGGTGGCCACTAAGCCTGGCCTAGATTTAGCTTAGCAATGACAGGGAAATCAGCAGGGGCAGAGTACTAAGTGGGGAGAATGATGTAGCACATAACAAGCTATGTTGAACAGCAAAACCATTTGCATAAACAAAATAAAAATCAGGATTCTCTTTTTCATTCAGATCCTGCTGGATTCAACCATGTAGTTGAAAGACAATAGTTTCACTCTCAGTCCCACGAGAGATTCTTTCAGCTCCAAATTATTCCAAATCAACATAACATTTGTATAAAGATGGAAAGATGGTTAGGGTAATTTTTTTTTCCTTTATTCTTCTCTTTTAGTTCTCTTTTTACGTAAGTTTTAGCAGCAATTGATTCATTGCCCAGTTAAGTCAACTCTAGGTACATCAGAATCTCTTCATGAATATTCACAGAGCTTAATAGAAAAGCTGCTAAAAAATCAGATTTGAATGAAAAACTAGGACATCTGTCACACAGACAGGTAACCCTGAAGAAGTGTTTTGTTGGAAGAAACTGAAAGAGAAATTCAGCTGAGAAAAAGAAACTTGCCTGGATTTTTACTCGAAGAAGCAGGCATAGTGAGTCAAAATATCCCTCAAAAATGATATTTATTGTTGTATTTTCCAATGTCAATACTGTCATCCTTTCAGCAAAAATTCCATGTATGCTGCTTATCAAGGAAAGGAAGTATTCCTTGCAAAATATGCTGGGCTTTCAAACTGCTTTAGAAAGTGTAAGACATGTTTCACAAATTTTAGTAAGAATTCTTACCTACTTACATCAAGTTTTGCTTTTGACAATTCGTCTTCAATGTGAAAAGGTGGTGGGAGAGGATTTCCAGAGAACTCGGGCAGGCTGCAGAGCATGCTGGTCCCCTGTGTCCATTGTATAACTCCAGGCAGAGCTCCTACTGCCAACTGTACTCACTCAAAGGACTCCGATACCATTTTTCTTTCATTTCCACTCCTTTGCCATGCAGTAGCACTTTAAAATTAAGAGATAAATTAGCCTTTACAGAAACGGGCATAAGTATATCTTCTCCTACACCCACAAAAATCTATGCAACCTCAAGCACTGATATAGCCAGTGGGATGTCCATGCCTTGCATGTGCTCTGCAAGACTGTGGAATTTTACAGATTATTTCCCACATGCCCATCTGGGCACTACAGTGTTTCTCCTGAATTGCAAATTCTATACTGGGACCATAGCCCACCATTTTGCTTACATGGACAATACCAGGACTCTCCAAATAGAAAGAAATCTGTCTTTTCTTCTTGTTGATGAGTCAACAGACCAGAGTACTGAGTCACTCAGTTCCCTGCTCTCACTGCAGAGCTCAGTGTGAGCATGCTTTGTAAAGACATGGACATTTCATAAGCCACATGAGAAAGCTGGGGTTGAACAGGCTACTCCAATTTCAGGTTTGCTTAAGCTTAGAATTCTTGTGGGTGTACAGTACCTATGGCATATCAAAGTAATTAATGTGATTTCAAAATTGATTAAGATCTTTCAGAATTAGAGAAACTATGCTAATTTTCAAAGAGCCAGACTTTTGAGCATTGATCATACTTCGGACAGAAAATATTTTGTACTTTTAAATGCTCGCTTTCCATTTAATGTCTATTAAAAAGAAAACAAAACAAGTTCAAAGAAGATATTTGAGTTGTTCCTTCATGATCTCTATTAGTACATATCTTCTTGAACCTGATTTCCTGGTCCTACCCAGTGGAGCTTATAACTTGTTTGATCTGTAACTATTTGGTTTTGTGCTTCCTGGACCAAGTCCCTCTGGATATATCTGACCTTAAAAGAATTGCTATTGACTCAGACATCATTAATTCAGCTGTCAACTTTAGCAGTAGTTTGACTGAAGTTAAAGTTAAATCATCCTTTACCTAATCTAGTTTGCTGGAGTCCACTCAGTCTAATTGAGGTATCCATTTAACAAGAGACCTTTCACTAAGGTTTTCTTAATACAGAAAGAATACATCAAACACATTAAAGTCCTTATGTGTTACAATACAAATTTATGTCTACAGCTTAAAAACACTAAGACCTTTCTTTTTCATACTTGGCTTCATTGTGAGGGCTCAATACAATCAGACCTGACATTTTCAAGTAGGTATTTCTCAGTTATTTAATGGCACAGAATGTATGTGAGAAGATACACTCTGCCATGTTCACAGAAATCACACAAATCTGCCTCAGCTCCTCATAAAGAGACACTGGGAGTGATTTGCTAGGGAATCAAGGATATTTTATTCTCTCCATGCTTTAGACCTAGCTAGTATAAAGTAAACCACTAAGTCATCTTGCATGGTAGTAATTAACATGGGTTGAACTTGCAACTCTCCCAATTCAGCTTGAATGTGTACAATGATAAACTAAAAAGAAAAGTGTGCAGAAAGGCTCATTTACAAATTCTGTAAAGGGTATAGAGACGAGTGGGACTTTTATTCTGTCTGTAAGATGTCCTCATGATGCTTGAAATAGTCTGTGCAGATTTACACAGCAGACAGCCACGAGGTACTATGTAATGGTCTCATCCAAACAGCATCCTGGGCAATAACATCTCTCCTGCCAGTCATATTCAGTATCTGTGTCACCCATTTTTGAAAAGCATAGACACTTGCTAAGCTTTTCCAACTAAAGGCTCTATGGTAAATATTTTTTAAAAAATGTTTTAGAAGTTATTTACATTACTGTTTCAGTTAGGCAGTGAATTGCTGTTATATCACAAACTCATTAATCACCATATATTTTAAATTTTTCTGACCTCAATGCCATGCTTCTAAAACAAAGATTATAGTTCATACTTATAGTCCTATTCTAGCAGTGATTATAAAAAAAAAAAAAAAAAAGAAGTCTTTCTAAATGTCCATTTCAGATTGACCTCTTAGAAGAACATCCAGCTGAAAAAGTTAATAAAGTCTTTAGCAGTGTTTAACAGGTGGATATCTGGACAAAAATAAAGTGAAGGTATTATTTAAGATGTTTACTGAAATAATATATCCAAGTCTGTTCTCCACATGATTAAAACCATGTTGCAAAATTTGAGAAAGTAGCAAACTGCGAGGATGATTTAAAGACTGGAAAATCTTCCTTACAGAAAGAGATTTAATAGGTTCAATCTATTTAGCTCATCAAAGTCAAGCTTAAGGAATCTATAAGAACAGACAGAGGGAGACTATATCTTTCACCAGAGGGCTTTTCCACATAGCAGGCTAAGATACAACTATATTCCTTGACTGAGAGTTAAAGCTCATGAAATGGAAATTAGAAATAAGGTCTGTTTTAGACAGTAAGAATTAGTAACCAGTGAGGAAAGTTAGCTAGGGCTGTTCTGGATTCTTTCATATCTGAAATGTTTAAAACAAACCTAGATATTCCCTTTTATTTCTTAAAAGATGTGCAGGCTTGATGTTGAGCTAAAAGATTTTGAGCCAGTCCTTGTAGTCTCTTGCATGCAGTTCCAAGTTTGTGTTGTTCCCTTTCTGGAATGGCCAGTAACAAAACTTGTGTCTACATTGTCCAGCACAGGCAGAGAAAGCTCCAGACCATCTGTAAAATCCCACTATGGTCGTGTCCATTAAATGCCCCCGTGGGGTCAACCAACAGCTTGACTGATTTTCTGGTCAATAATGACAATTAAAAAGGCACTGTTATGGTGATGTTATCTGATCTACTCAATGAGGTGAATCTCCAGAAAACTCCTTTTTGCCTGATGATTATTGCTACTTTTTATTGCTATACTCTTGTTGAGAAACAGCATGTATGTGGAGTGAAGGATTTATTTTTTGCCCATTTAATGTTTTAACAGGCTATAATTACAAATTATGTAACTGAAGTCTTAAAGAGTTGAGCCTTTGGGCGCTTTTAGGACTCATACCATTAGTTCTAGTTCTGAATTACTTAATAAAAACAAGAAAGTTGCCAGTTTTCCTTGTGTAACCTTCTTAGAAATCCTGGTTATTTAGTTTAATACAAAATATCTTTTCTCTGTATTTTTAAGGCAAACATACCATCTAAGCAAGCAATCACATAACATTCCACCTAATCTCCACTAGTAGAGATTATTACAAACCAGCTACTGTTGGTTCCTAGAGTAAAAGGCATAAACCCCTCACAAAGAAAGCTGCTCAGTTTTCAGTGTTACAGCTTTTGATAAAACTTATTCTTGATCCTAGTTAGTACTCACTCTGTGTCCTGACCCCCAAGGACTCATTAACCTCATAATTTTCATCACAGTTGTTATAACTGTAAATGCTATTATTCATATAGAAAAGTCAGCCTTTAAAGTGCCATAGATGTATTATTACCTTTTGAAGCTTAATCAGCACTTCACTGCAAAGCTGGTCTCATTACTCTGAATGACAGGGAACTTCCTATCTGAGTGAGGAATCTGAATGGAATGTAGCTGCATGGCACTTCTACCAAAAGAAAATGTTAATTGACATTTATGTTCAAATATGGATTACTTTAAACATTTCCCAGAGTATAATCTACATATGAAGCAAGGGTCTAAAAATTTCCTCTTCAACTTTTGGTTATTTCTTAAGTTTTCTCTCTGTGAAAGTAACTATCACAATCCTTCAGGAGTTGCTTTCAGAGCCCACCTTCCTGTTCAAATGAAGCAACTTTAATCTCTCTGATCAGCTGCCTCTTATAAACCCTGTGTTTACTAAAACATTTAATCTTATGCATCTTTAGAGTACATTTACCTAAATAGTGAAGTGTAGGAAGAGGTTTTCTTGGAAATGGTTTCTTTTGTTGTTATATTGAAAGAAATTGTGGACTAATTTTCAAGTGCACATTATAATCTTTACACAGTTCAGACAGTATTTTGATACATAATTAGGCCTGTTGGCAAATGAAGGCCTTCAGAATTCTGAATTTTATCCTGTAAAAGACTCAAGGAAAAAAAAAAAGAATCTTTGTGAAATATTAAAATGAATACAACAAACATTGACATTTTTTCTAATGCTTCATCAAAGGCTTATGTAGCTGTAAGGCCACCTGGCACAAAAGGTGCATTTCACATTAGAGAATCAGATGAACAGGGAGAAGAAATGGACATAGGCACAAAAGCAAGAGCACAGGGGGTAGGTAACCTCAGAAGTAAATCTTTCACCAGCACAGCGTGTGGGAAACAACTGTGTGGAAAGAATGAGGAAAGCAGTGACAAAAGCAGTGACTTTCTGTGTTCTAGCTGCTCTGCTACTAATCACATTTCTGTGTTTGTAGTCAAACTCCCACCATTCATCAATTTCCCAAAGTTGGGGTTCTCCTGCTATTTTGTTAGACACTTTACAAGCAAGAAGCAGCTTTAAGTTTGTGCCTTCAGATAGGACATATGAGTAGTACATTTCATATCCCTCGGTTGTCATCCCACTTGCATTTACAAAACAGGGTTTAGAAGGTGGTATCCTTTGAGGGTAGATTTTACTCTCAAGCAAGTAGAGCAAATTTATGCACGGCTTCTGTTAAAAGCAGGGATTAGGATTGCCAGCTGCTATGAACAGGCATACTGAAGAGCATTCTAACACCTGGATACAAACACCATGGTAGTGGACTGGATGTGGAGAAACATGAAAAAATATTTCACAGCACTGACTGCTGCCAGCCAGCAGAAAGCTGCAGCTCACCAGAACATATCTCTATATGTAAAACTTTCAACCCAATTATACTATTAATGAAGCAAAAGTTGGACACACACACTCTCATACAGACAGTAAGGCAGCTGCTGCATTTTTTTCTTTTGAATTGTTTTCTAGTATCAGATATCAGTCCTGAATCTGCAGAGCCTGGCAGTTTAATTTTTTTAGTTTTTCTTATTTAATCCTGATATCAATGTGTTTGTGCAATATTTAGACTGTTCCTCAGAAAAAGTCAGTAGTCAGGCTTTTTTATGAATACCATTGTTCATTGACTGAAAGAGATAGATGTGTGCAGACCATTTGTTATTTCTTTATTTCTTTATATCATATATTGATTTTTCCTACAGAGGTGGTGTGAGAGACTGAAATGTTATGGTTAATGAATTAAACATTGTTATGAAGGACTTTTTGCCCATTATGATCAATTTTGTTCGTATTAGGTCTTTCAAATCTGAAAGTAAAATGCTGAGGAACCACATACTTAAAATTTCTGCAAAGAATAGTACATTTCTTCAGTTTTTGTGAGATTATCTTCCATCTGAATCGGGAGAGACTTCATTTTATTTTGGACCAGCCACACAGACCACAGTTAATAACTGGTGAGTGTAGGACCAAAGCGACTTGGTTTTTAACCTCAAAGTGCAGTTTCTTGATAAAGGCCCTGCAAAGACCATGTGTCTGCAGAGAAACCACAGGAGCAGCTTGAAGCACCAGTGCTGTTCTGGACCACTAAAACAGTGCACAGAGGAACAATGATGAATCTAGGAAAAGACCTCGAATAAGACCCTGGAACCCACCACCCAAAACTCGTTGATTCTTTGTTGAAGACAATGGAATGGCAGACACCTTGCACAATGGCAGGCGCCGGGCAGCATTCAACACCCTCCGAGGAAATACTGACAGACCATTGTACTCTATGATGTAAATGCACAAACAAGACCTTAAGAAATGAGCTTTCCAAAATTATAAATGGACAAGATTAATTTATTTCAATAGTTTTCACTCCAACTTTTTTCTTCTGTCTTGTAGCCAGTGCCAGAACCATTACTTAAGAATTGTTATACTGGAAGTACATAATTAAAACCTCTATTAAGCACCAGAAATTGTTTGTGCTTTACTTCCAAGTTATAGGATTATTGCATTTTTTTTCTCATAATTAAGCATTATATGTTAATTCTGCTTTCTTTCTTAGAGTCATTAGCATATAAATACAGACACTGACTAAATCTGCAATTCTCTGTGAAAGATTAAGTTTTTAAATTTCAATGATTTATTAAAAAATAAATATGCTTCATGAAATTACCATAGCTGTAACATTTCCATTAATAAATGCAGATCTAAAATAGAAGTGATTTTAATACTAAATTGGACAAGATTGGAAAAATGAAATTTTAGATTATTAAATGCATATTTAATATTATAAATGGTATATTTTCTTAAAAATATATGCCTTTTGTTTAGAGGTTATTTTCTTGTCCATTTTGAATCAATTAAAAAAATATGCTTAAGCATTTCCTGGTTGACATTTATCTTTTGCAGCAATTCAAAAGATCAGGTGGCATAGCCTCAATATTAATTAAAGACTGTGGCAATATCCCGAAGAAAATTGCTGAATTGGAGGAAATCTCAGAAATATGTTTTTCTATAAAGTAAAATAATTTAAATTTTCAGCTAACAAAAAGAAAAAGTAGGAATCTCAGTTCTTCTTCATATCCTCTCCATTCTTTGTGCTGTTATCAATTGAAATTATATATATATATATATCCATATCCATTTTTCTGATCCTAAAACTGGCAAAGACCATGCATTCTAACCAGTGATACAGATAACACTCACAACATCACTGGTGAAAAGGAAAGGCTGCTGTGTGAGAGATGGCATGTTTGTTTTCACTTTTATACAATATCCCTCTACAAGGGGTGACAAAGAACCCCCTGGCAGGAGGGGGATGTTATCCCCATCTTCTGAGTTCTCACCCACCTTTTAGTATGTGGCAGAAGCTATGACAGCTACACCAAAGAGCAGCATTCACCTCTCAGGCAGGGAGCCTTAAAAAGATCAAGGTGCACAGAGCCATGGGGTGCATGACTTGGACATTTTTTGTTTCAGTCTACATTTTGGAAAAACAGGACTGATGTGAAAGAGAATTCAGAATTAAGTAGCATAATCTTTCTCCTACAGCCTGCCAAATGTCAGAGCCTCTTCTGTCTTATGCGGACAGCCTGTGCAAATTTCTCTGGGTGATATTTGCTAATCCACAGGGAATTTTCACACCTTCCTTTGCTTATGAATCCGACGGTGAGCTCTTGGCAGCTGACCAGAAAGATAGTACCTTTTCCCTGCTGCATTATCAATCAAGAAAGTTTCTTACTCTTTTGTGCTGCAGACACACTCTTTCGCACACTAAATTATCTCTGATGGACCAATTGCAGTGAGGTTAGCATGCTAAAGCCATTTGACTGGAGTGCATAAAACTCTTTATTGCTACATAGACACAGCTGCACCAGCAATTCATATCTTTGAGTGGCCCAAAGGAGTTTTCTGTATGGCCTTTTCAGTAGTTAATATATGTTCTGTAACAGCTTCTCTGGCAAGTTCCTTCCGGCAGTGCCCTATAGGTTATACAGACCACTAAACCCACTAAATATCCCGATGACATAGAAAGATGTCACACATAGGAAACAATGAGCAATTCAGTGCTCCACATAGCCTCAGTTCTACTCTGCAAACTCTCCATCCAACTCAGTTCAGAAAATATTGGCAAATCCCACTGAAATATCATAGCAGAGCAAGAAAACACTCATTCCCTTTCCACCTCAGGCAAGACACACATAAAAAACACCTGGCTTGTCTGGTTTATTCTCAGTGGTAGCAGTTATCAGTGATGTCCCAGATCTGCCTGTAGCCTTCTCTAGCCCCCTCTTCTTTCTACAGCACTTTTTTTTTTTTTTTTTTGGTTTAGCTGCTTTTTTCCTCCCCAATAACACTCCTTTAAACGGTATACTCTGTACTTTGAAGATACTCAACGTATCTCCCACACCACTGTGATTTGTAAAACAAGGATGTTTGGGTTGGCCAAGCAGACTTATAGTGGAACATGAAATGGCTGGACAACAGGAAAAATGACCCAGCACACGATGGCAGCTGCTGATAAGCCAGTGCTTGAATATGAGATCCACATTTATCAACATTTTCATCACCAACCTGGCTGGATTCTCAGTGACTTTGAAGATGACAATACACTGGAGAATTGTCTGACATGACAAAGGGAGGAGTCCTGAAAGAGTGAAAAATTTGAGGGCTGGGCCAACAAAACTCTCATGAGGTTCAGTAAGCAGCTGCAGTAAGTTTTGCTGTGGGACAGAGACACACAACATATTGGTACAGGCTGCAGAAATGAATGCTGACCTTTCTGAAAAGGACCTAGCAGGACAGTGAGTGTGGGCGTATTGAGTTTGTGTGGCCAGGTTTTGGTTGCAGGGGGCTACAGGGGTGGCTTCTGTGAGAAGCTGCCAGAAGCTTCCTCCATGTCTGGCAAAGACAATCCCTGGCAGCTCCAAGATGGATGTGCTGGTTGCCGAGACAGGGCCAATTAAGAACTATATTAATGTCTCTGTGACAACATATTTAAGAAGAAGCAACTATGAAGACACCAAGATCAGTGGAGAACGAGGGAGAGATGGTGTTCCAGGCACTGGAGCCAAGATTCCCCTGTGAAGGAGACCCACTCTGGAGCAGGTGGATGCCTGAGAGGAGGCTGTGAATACGTGGGAGGCCTGTGCCAGAGCAGGGTCCTGGCAGGACCTGCAGACCCATAGAGCGAGGAACCTACATTGGAGCAGGTTTCCTGATAGGACTTGTGACCCCACAGGGGATCCCCACTGGAGCAGGCTGTCCTTGAAGGACTGCACCCTGTGGAAGAGTAACCCATTGGAGCAGTTGGAGCAGTTCACAGAGAGCTGTTTCCTGTGAGATGAACCAACGACAGAGAAGTTCATGGAGAACTATCTACCATGGGAGGGACCCCAAGCTGTAGCAGGGGAAGGACTCCTCTTCCTGACCAGTGGCAGAAACAATGTGTGATAATTTGACCATAACCCTCATTCCCTCTCTCTCTGTGCTGCTTGGGGGGAGGAGGTAGAGCTGGGAAGGAGGGAAGTGTGGGGAGAATAGTTTTTCAAGGTCTTATTTACTTCTTATTATCCTGCTCTGATTTTGTCAGTAATAAATGCAATTCGTATCTCTGATTCTAGCCTGGTTTTGGCCCATGATGAGTGATCTCTCCCTGTCCTTATCTCAACTCACAAACCCTTTGTTATATTTCCTCTCCCCTGCTGTGGAGGGGAGTGATAGAGAGGCTTTGGTGTGTGCTTGGCATCCAGACTGGGTCAACCCACTACAGCAAGGGAAGGGTTAGGAGCCAAATCTCCCTGCAAGGAAGACAAACTGCAGATTAGGCTGCATTTGGAGGAGTGTGGAAAACAGACTGAGAGAACCTTGTTACTCCCTCTACTCATGGCTGGCACTGCCATGCCTGGAACACAGGGCTCCCCTTTTGGTCCACCTCTGTGTTTCTGAAGAAGCCTGGGAGGGTCCAGCTGATGGCTACCAAAGTGATAAATGTTGAGGCAGCTGGCTTTGTTTAGTCAGGGGAAGGGGTTCTGAGGGAAAATATAATAGCATTCTACAAATACTGGAAAGGTGGTTGCAAAGATGATGGGGATAAACTCATGCTGCTGAATCTCTTCCATGATTTCAAGACAACCAGAGAAAACCTGATTTGGGATAAACACCAGTATGTAAAGGGTGTTGGAAAAGGCAGAGAAGAGATACATACAGGTATATCTTTCATTCCAACTGGCTGCTCTGAACAGCAGCGTTTTCTCTGAAGTATATAAAACAAAAGTTCTCCTAATGAATATGTGATGATTTTCTATATGAAAGCTATTCATTTTTGCTTTTCAAGGAGAGATCTGTGTAAAAATATCCTTCTAAAAATCCAAGAGAATCAGTGCTGAAGAACAGATCAACATCAAATTCTGAAGATCTGGCCTCTTACATCGAAGGTTTAGACCACAGCAGGGGAAAGACAAATTGCAGATCTAAATTCACCCCAATTTTACCTGTCTTAGTGTTTCAGCTAAAGCATTTAACTCCATTAAAATAGTATTGGTAGTTGAAAATAAATCTATATTAAAGTGCTGTCTTAGACTATTAGTTATTTTATTCTCTGCCCATATGCAGTATACCAGCATGTTAAAAAAGTTTTTGTTAACTACTGTTTGAAACAGAAATAAATCCCCCTTAACAAATCCAACATTCCATCATTCCATAACGGGCAGGGCAGAAAACACTACCAGGGAGAGGAGCACTGTATAGAATGTGATAAGTACATACACTCTGCAGGCCACAGCTCTGTGTATCTAACCCTTGTGCCAGGCAATACCTGCCATTTAATAGGAGTGGTCTGGAGTGAAAAACATCTGGCTCTAACTAATGAGCTCTTCTGCAGCCTCCTTCAGTATTAAGAGCACTGAGCAAAGGTGGTGGTGGCTTTACCTATTACAGAGAACTCTCTGTTCTGGTGCAATGTCACTGATGTTCCAGCCTGCAGTGTATTTAATCACATTCTCTCGTACCAAGGTTCTCCTGAGCACTATTACTCGTTTATCATTACTTTTAATTATTATTTTTGAATGCACCACTCTTTTCCCAAATTTACTCTTTCCCAGAAAGCACAACAGAAATGAACCAATATAAAGATCGAGGAAATTCTCAATGATCGATAGATCCAAAGAGCACATTAATATGATAATTTAGGTCATGATTTCTGTCTACTATTCTATGGCTACTAGCAATAATGATGCTGCTGCTAAAATGACAAGGAAAATGCCATTTTTTGCCCACCCATCTAGAATAATATTTTACAAAAACACATAAAATCATGTAGCAATTTTTTTTAACCAATGTATCCACTAAACACTCAAGAAGGACCATAGAAACTAATCAAATAAGAAGGCAATGAATCATGTGGGATTAAGCCACAAGAAATTTTCCTACATGTGTCAAATCAGAATAAATTTCAGTTGGGGAATACCAAGAGAAACACCATGCTACCAGCTTTTCCATTAAAAAATTGAATTTTTTTTCTATTATTTACTTTAATTTAATAAAAACATGAATGATGGGCTCAAGGGGATCTGATGCATTATGATAATTTGGATTGTTGTTGAAAAAAGAATATATTCACCAAAGATCCTGTAAAACCTGTTGCAATAATTTTTTTTATCAAAAAGAAAAAGAAAGCCACTGTATAAGAAAGAAAGTCTTTAAATGTTCCTTTAAAAATTGAGACATTTCCTATTCATGGAAGGTGTAGTATTTAATAAAGAACAGACATATTTCTGCCCACAAAAGATAACTTATTTTGATGAAACCAAAACTTCTCACTCAACAAGTGGAAGACACTCATTTCAGGGCAAATACCTGTATCTCTGAATAAAAGACAGTTTTCAAAGTTTTCAAAGACAACTACTGAAGATAATAAACGAACATAGGGCACTGCCTTACAGAAGTAGATGGACACAGGGGCCTATTCTTAGAAGACAATGTTTGGTTTGGGTTTTTTCCCCTCCCGTCCAACTGAATCAGACCACTCAACTGAGATGCAGCTTCTCAAATGAGGAACCAGCTGAAAATAACTTCTGTCAACCTCAGCTGACCCTAAAAATTGATCTTTGTGTTCAGGTGGATACCAAAGCATCTAACTGCTACTTCCAAGGAGCAATGTCAGAAATATATTTCTCTTCTCTTTTTGCTGGCTGGCAAGCAGAAAGTTTCTGCTCACAAGCAGCCAGTTTCATACGTAGTATAATTTTATTTAAAAGTCTAATGAGTTTAATGTTTAAAAGCATTTGTGGGAAGTCTTGGGCTCAAAGATGGATTTTGCATTTTCTTACAAAATAAAAAAGCAAAAGTCATCTCATATTGACTTGCCTTGGTGAAAATACTATGGACACAATATTTTCCAGCAACTGGCCTTTAATTCAACTCACAGTAGTCAATAGCCATTGTGGACATTTTAGAGACCCTTTTGACGGTTACTGTGTGATAGATTCTGCCAAATAGATCATCAAGAGGAGAAAAAGCCCATGTGACCTCCACTGCATATACTGCCTAGCCCCTCTTCACAGGCCAGAACTCCAATTTGGCATGAAAATCAGCCTAATACTTTCTTGGGGAAAAAAAATCAAAAACCAAAACAAGATAAATGATCCCACCCAAATCCCTCCTTCCCAACTGTTAAGTGCAGCTTGCCAACAATTCATTTTCTGAAAGAATCTCAGGTTTTTCAGGCAGATTCAGAAAAAAGTTATAAATCATTGCTCTTGACAGCTGGGTGAGATAGTCCATCCCTCTCCACTCTGGGGTCACTTAAAAAGGGTAATTTGGTTTAAAATGTTCAGAAGCAAAAAATAACCTAACCTTGTTCAAGCTCCCACTTACAGGTAGGACCCAATGATGCACCTACAGGTAACACTGTGATTCTGTACAGACAGTTTTAAATGAATACATGAACTGAAAAGGTAATTAATTTATTACAAAGGCTATTTTTATAGGTTATGGTAGCAGCTGAAAGCTTAAAGGTTTTTCTGCTTCAAATAATTATATTAATATTTCTTTTGGAAGATCAAAAAGAGGTTGAAAAAATTATTTCTTTAAGAAGCAGTAGTCTTCTGAAGCAATGCCATTTACTTTCAGCCGTGATGTGATTTCCTTTGGATATAAATGTGCTGAACCTCAATCAGGATGCAGAGCAGACAGTTAAAGGAGAACTTCAAAAAGCCCTGAAAAAGGGAAACCTGCATAAAAGTTCACAGTAATTTCTGCATACAGTTCTGAAAATGAAAGGGCTTTGTAACATGAGTTCTCAGTTTGCAATTTAAGGTGCCCCGTTCATCTAAGATGCTTTTCTTAAGACTGCTTTTTGCTTTAAGATTCAGACAGACAAAAATTAGCCTTTAGATGTTTTCTCTTTCTAAAATTCTGTTTCTTCTTACATTTCAGAAGCCCCAAAGTCTTTAAAATGGGGCTTTCTTTATGTAGCTTTTTTGGACAAAAAGAATAGCATCTAACTGTATCATTTTCCACACTTTTAATATGAAGTGTTAGAAAAGTAACTCACCTCAGTGGCTAAGAATGACTAATCCCTCAAAAATACGGATAAAGGAAATTGAGAATAGCTAGAATGAGGCTGTAAGATAAAGCACATCCTATCTTAACACACTTTTAATATTTTAATACATTTAAAATATCTTTCTAATTTTGAAAAATTAAGGCGTATGATTTTAATAAAGCAGTGGGAAACCCTCCAGGAGACATAGGAAGCTTAATGCAAGCCATATGCAAATCCAGCCCTGTGATTTTGTTATAAGTACATGGCATATGTAAAAGCATAAAAATATACTGGGTTTAAAATTCTGGTTTGAAAACAGCAATTTTCATCTCAGCTATATTTTGATACAAATATAACAACTTGCCCCACACGATAAAATGTAAATAGGCAGTTCCCCAGCAACGACAGAGAGGGGAAAACAGAAAAATGAAAAAATTGTGTAGGAAGAAGAAGTATCTAAGAGCAAGTGCCTTCAGCAAAATATTGACAGATGTAATGAAGAAATACCAGTAGAGAATGTTAACAGAGTAACTCATAACCCTGTTGAACGCAGAAATAGTGGGTTTAATAAGATGAATTAATACAAGACAAGACAGCCATGGATTCCAGGAATGGCAAGTTGTCAGTGCCAGATCCCACGCTTTAAAAAGCCTTAACTCAGTTCAGAGAAACTATAGAGAATCAACAATGTAATTTATATGCCAGCAGCAAAGATGACACCACATCAGATAAGACTGATCTAGAGATGATGAGAAAGACAAGGTTGATAGGAGCAGTAGCCCTGTACATCTATAACATGGGAAACCAAACTGGCTTTGCAACAGAGGAAAACAGACTGTGGGAAATGTAGCAAAGCGTCAGGCCAAAAGAGGAATTAAATTTCCAACAGGAGACAGGGATGTAGCAGGTGTTACAAAAATAATATTTTCCAAAAGCACTCAGGCCACTCAGAGCAACCCATGACGGGATGTAATCATCAGATAATGGTCTCCTGGGAGATAATGTCATTAGTACAGACCACAGGGATGACTCTAAATAGGCAAAATATTGCACATCAGGCTGCTTCAGTGCAGAAGGGGTCTTCCTCTTTGTCAGTCACTTTCTGTCCCATTTCCCATCGCTATAACCAGGATTATGATCCTGCTGTGTGCTGCACATGAGGAAACAATTGCAAGCACAATTGCAGTCCCTTGCTGGGAAACTGTGGAGGTTTTAGCAGCAGCAACTGTGAAAGTCTGTTCCATCATTACTATCCTAAGGCCTACTCGTATAATTTCCTTCTATCCTGACCCCAGAATATAGATCATACCTAATAAAAAGATTGGTGTAATACATACACAAAAAAATGTGATAAAGACTTGAGGAACCAAGTTGACTCAATGTTTCAAGAACACAGATAAAGCAGGAATGTCAGTATTCTGCTGTGAGGTGGACACCCCACTGTTGTTTAAGCGTGGAATTATTTTTTTTAAGCTTCTCTTATTTTGGTGGTGTCTGTAAGATTCCATTCCTCAAACACTTTAAGGAATGAGCATGCTTCACAGTGCTGTAAAGGGACTGGCTAGTATTTATGCAAGATGTACAACATCAGAGCTCTAAATGTAGTATGAAAAATTCCTCTTTTATAACCATCTAAAATGCATTTGCAAGCTTTTCTACTCTTCCCAGAACAAAGGGCCTAAATTCCAAGGAGCTCATTCTGAAACCAGCCCAGCTTCTCCTTGATGCTCTCTGCTTTCCAGCTAGAATTTCCTTCTCCATTTATATTGCTTCATACTGAAAAAAACACCAATGACAGTAAATGAACAAACCACACACAAACCCTTAGCTGGTTAAATATGTAACTTTGAACTTTGATAAGCTGCTTCTGATTTTGAGTAGAGGACGAACCAAAGACAATTATGCAATTTCATTATGCCCCTCGTCAAAGTATGCAGTGTGGTTCTAGTTAGTCAGCTAGTGAAATTACTTGCCAATGCTTAAAAATGTCAAAAGCTTTGATTGTGGTTTTCTCCTGTTTCATTGTAGTATTTGATACTTTGTTTTGACATTTTGACTGACAAAGAAAAGTTATTTTCACAAATGCAGAGAGAAGCACGCACACATTTGGTGATTTTTCCTGGCTACTGAGCAACTCTTTTAAATGTATTTTTATTGAGCAACGTGTAGATGACTATCTAAGATGAATCCTTAAAAAATAAATTTTTTCATTCCACTAAAATGATAACTACCCTTATTAAGAGGAAAAGAAAACATAAACATAACCAAGGTTCACATTGGGTTATATTTTTTCTTGAGGGTTCAGCATCACATGAGAAAGGAACAATATCCAATTTTCTAATTCTGTGTTCTTCACATCTGAAGCAACGAAAAACTAAGCCACTCCATTAGAGAGCAGGACTAAAATTTTCCTGTCCATGTGTTGGTTTCCACTTCCAACAATAACATTACATGTATTAATGAGATTTTAATAATTAATTTGCTCTACATTTTGGCGTCAGGAAGAGAGAAGGCTGAATAGCCCTACCACATAATGCACACAAGTTCTTCGAGGTCAGCCTTGGAAGGAGACTATGAGGTTTAATAGCTTTGGTTTGCATTTTAGGAAGCACATTTATTGTAATGGAACGACTAAGATTTTTTTTGTGTTGTCCTGGATTTTACATATTAAAAAAAAAATACTAACATGTATCAAGGTCTACACTGGTACAAAACCTTCTGCCATGTAAAATTGATATGTGATTTTCACAAGTTTTCATAAATTTTGGAAGAGTTTGGTTAGCTGAGCCTGATTATACATGCAAAATCAGAAACACCAGGAATAAAGCTCAGTGATCTAAATGCCCAAGAAATAAAACCAGAGACATCACTTTGAACAAGAAACTGAAGACAGAAAAAAGGAATAATTAAGGAATATCCAGAAAATATGCTCAAAATAAAATTTAAAAAAAAAAGGGCGGGGATTAAAAAAAGAAATATTTTTAAGGATTAATTATGTGCATCCATATGTCCATTTCACAAAAACAAACTCCAGTCTAAACACACTGCTCCTGACAACAGGTTTGATGGTGACAGTCATAGACTATAATTATCGTCTGGCCATTTAATAAACTGAGGTACAATCAAACCAAGATTTAAAGTTTGAGTTCTAAATGCTACCTGATTTTATGCCACTGATGTTAATCCTTAAAAATCAATACTGAACCTCATCAGAATTATGTATCTTAAGCCTCCGAATTAATTTCCTGCTTTTAAAAGATAGGTTTCAAGGAGTAGAATTTATATTAAATCACGTTAATGATTACAAGAATCACATTTCTGCTACTGTCTCACCAAAACGTAAATAAAAACACACCTTTAAAAATCCCAAGTTTTTCCTCTGTTTTCTCTTTCCCTTCTATAGCAAGGATACTAAGACTCCTATCATTCCTTTTTCTTTGATTTTTATTTTCCTGGTCTTGTAGCTTTCAAGGTGCTTTCCCACATAGTTCAGACACACAAGCTCTGGGGAAAAGAAAAGGAAAAAACAGATGAAGAAAATTTAAATCAGAATGAAATCTTGCAAAATAACCTTTGAATTATGGTACTGTGAAAAAAAAAGTACATTCCTAAGGTTCTATTCTGTGACTGCCACCTGTGACTGCTGGTAGGAAATAGAATATTAATTTTAGTCTTAAATATAGAGATTGAATCGGATCATCTCAGACAGCTAACATGTAAACCTGGCTAAATCTTAGTAACTGAGTTGTCCATGCTCATGTATTATAAGCCAATGTTTCTATATGTTTTCCTTAACCTGACCTCTTGTTAATGACCATTTTATTTTGGATAGCAAATATCAAAGCATAATAACGTAATGATCTCTAAAAATGCAGTAAGTACTCTAGTGACATCCAACAAAACCCAATCTCAGTCTTATACCAAACAAAAGCTAAAACAGGTAGTTAGACGGTGAGTTAGTGTTATTTACATGTGTCCAAAATACAGCTTTTCAGAATGAAAATTAATATTTTTCTGATTTTGCTTAGGAACCTAAGAGAGGAAACGTGAAAATTTCCCAGATTTTGCCAAAGTTCTCAGCTAAGTTTTTCAAACCCAGAAGTTTTAAACACAGCAGGTAAGCCTCAGAACATCTGGGTGCCCATTGACTCAGGCAAACCTAAATCTCCAGGCCATCAAAGAATTTCTGCTAAAGATCATTGCTTTGAAAAGAATACTGAAACCAAGGAACTATTTAAATGCATATTTCAATGTGTCTGCACTCTGAAAATGAAAAAAATCTTATTGCTATATTCACATTTATAACCCCCTTTTGCGTATCAACCAAAATCTGCAATGAGTGCTGTTCTACTGATAACAATTGCACTGACACCTGAATGGCTTAATAAGAAAAAGCAATTTTATATTCCCAGAGTACACAGGTTTTCTTTCTTTTTTTAAGATGAATTATAGTTCGGAATTACTGTAATTTTTTTGAAGAGGGTAGATATTTGACAGAAATGTTAATAAAGAGTGTAATGTTGAGGTTTAGAGCTGAACAAAAGAGAAGTGAAAATAGAGCACAAAACTGGAGTGGGCTACATTCTGTCAGGAAGCAGAGAAGCAGCTGCAACGAATCAGTAGCATGTTAGGCTATCATCTATATACAGCTTGCTGGGACACTGAGGCAGAGAAATGGAAGTGTTATCATTGCCTTTTGTCAGTGTATAGCCTGCATTTCCTTCTTTTTTTTTTTTTTTTTTTTTTTGCATTTTGTTGCTGGGTACAGTATTGACTCAGGGCTGCAGTTTACACTGCACTTTACAGCTATTTAGCTTACTGTGCTATTGGATGAAAAACACTTGGGTGTAAACAACATCAAGGTAACAATATGCCTTACTGTAATAATTACTCTGGTGTTTGCTAAGACAACAGGAAGTAATCAACCATTTTTGCATTGATGTAATGTTGTACAAAGCACTGGAGATATCACTGTAATTTGGCACATGCTAAATTACCCAAAACTGTGGTTCTAAAGTGCATCTGCTTTCATTGAAAATAAACAAATCAGAAACAGGCACAGAAAAGGAGTGTACATTTGCCTTGCTAAAGAGTCTAAGTAAATAACTGAGCATAAAAATACTAGTGAGGCTAAAGCAAAGGACAGAAGCTGTTCCAGTTAATTGATGCATTCTTTCCTATTAGAGCAAAAGCACAGGTGCTGAAAGGAGAAACTCCGAAAGCAAAAATGAAATGGCATTGAACTGCTCTGCTGGTGTTGAATATGCAGAAAGCTGACAGCCTGGAATGGTGTTTACCAAGGTAAAGTCATGTTCCACTCTCTGGAGGTCAAGCAATAGTGAATCTATACCTGTCCCTTAGCTTCTCCCATTACGGAAGTTTTTCGAAGATTTATAGACCCTTGTGTTTTGCCACATGTGTACAAATGCAAGTTTGTAACTGCCACCCAAAAAATACTGATTTGAAAGCAAGTTGATTCTATAACAATACAGAATGCTTTCCCGCCTTCCTCATGCAATTGTTCGTAGCTGCAGAGAAGGACTCCACATTCACAAGGCAGTGGGCTTTCATGACTAGTTCAGAAGTGTTAGGGCCTCATGACCCTTAAAGTTAGTGCCCTGCCTTCAAGTGTGTCCTTATCTTTAAGATGAAAGCTGCCAGGACAGGCTTGGTGAAGGGTAATGAATATCAGAAGCAGTCAAAATGAAAAAAAATTTTAAAAAGAAAAAAATTCATCTTTCTACTCTGGCCTTCATCAATCATTCATAACCACTGCAGCTTCTTCCAGCTTTCTGCTTTACAGCAGCACATCCCAGAAAGGCATGTCTTGTGTCTTGATATAACAGGAGGTCCTGCAGACAAAATCAAAGAGCAGTGGGACCAAAAGTGCTTACTGATGTGCAATCTTCCAGCTCAGAAAAAAATATTTCTTTATTTCATGACAATGACTCTCATATCACTCTCATATCTCCTTCTGAACATCAGTTTCTCCTAAATAATGTTCCTTCATCATTTAAGCTTTGGGCCCTTTGCTGCCTCAGGCAAACTAGGAAATGAGACTTCTTTCTCTTTTACTAATTTGTTCCTGGTTAACATTTTAAAACAGAGAAAACATATTTGCCTCCAGGTTTCATTAAGTAAACATTTTTTCAACTCTTAGGTCTCCTTGAATGTATTGGGGTTTTTTTTAACTTTTTCTTGATTTTTGCTTTGTTACATTTTGCTTAACTGTATTTGTTTCCTCTTTACATTTATATTACTCTGGTATTTACCTTGGCATATTTTCCCATCTGATTAATTTCCCTCTTTCCCTGTACAACTTGCTTTCAGTCTCCTCTCTGCTCTTGTTACCCTTCCACATCAATCACCTTTTCCCTTCTACATTTTTATCAATCCCTGTCAGGAGCCTGTAGACAGCCCCCAACACATCCCCACACGTACCATCAACCTCTCAAGCTCATGTCTCCTCACCCCCACGTGCACACACCCAGGTGCACATCCACACATGCATACAAAGATTCTTTGGAAGCAGTCACTGTTTATTTCTACAGAACAATTTACCTTCCCTGTGGAAACCAGGTTTTTACTAGAAAATGGACATATCGTGAACCAGCCATAAAATAGAAGAACCAGAGCACGTAAGACAGAAGGACTTGAGCATGTACACAGGGGAAAAAGCCCATGGGAAGGTTGTGAGAAAGGAACAAGCAGCACTGGGGAGGATGTGAAGGAGGAACAAGCAAAGGAAGAAAAGGATAAGAAAATGCAAACTGAAGGACAGTTGTGACATACATGAGGGACGATGTGACACACATACAAGAGCCAATCATAAAGCATAAAGCAGCATGTGAAAATAGGCCTTAACCAATAATAAATATGCACGATTGCATGTAGGGAAAGCAAGAATTGTATATTAGGGACAGTAGTTCATCAATAAAATGGCTTCTGCTTGATTCATATTGAATCATGTAGAGTTCATTGTTTCTCTCCACACTTCCCCACACAGACTCTCCATCACGTGTATCTTTCCTCCTCAAAAGTATAAAAATTGGCGTGTGAAGAGGAATATCAAATGCTTCATTCTTTTTCTGGAAAGGCACAATCATTAACTCTATTTTTCAGCTTCATTTGCTGGTCAGTGTTGGACCAAGGGCATACATGTAAGTTACAACTGCATAATAAGGGAAAAGAAGCATACTGTCAGAGTATGTGTAATTTCCTACATCTGGGAGTGAGTGAAGTGGACACATTTTGGAGAACCATAGGCTATCATGAAGGAAACAGGGGCAAGCTACTATTTCAGGAAAAGATTTCAGACCTTATTTCCTGAGTTCATGCATGTTTGCACTCCGTTATCCTACCATTGCACACCCTGTGTGCCATTAAGTTCAGCACTTCTATCTCCAACACAGACAGGTTGCAATCCAGTCATTTGAGACTGCTGCTTAGAACACTAGCAGCAGCAACACTGCAGGTGACCACCTGGTTTTGTTCTGCAATTCCCAGGACCACTGCCATTTTAGAAAGACTTCCACGAAGAGGCAACTTTAGTTTGCCCACAGAAGTGTCCTCTCTTTTGTTTGCATGATTAATTTGAGGTAAATAAGTTACTTGGGTATTTCTCTACGTTTAGTTTTCCAGGCTCACAATAAACTGAGATACATGCCTCCAATCACCTTAGCAGTGTCATTTATTTTGACAAAGCGTAATAGAAGTTATTTTGATGAAAGAGAGTGAACCATATTAAAACTGGACAGTCTGGTCTTAGCTATGACAGGTTTCAGCATGTCATGCAGAATAAAAATAATTGGAAGTAGAAACAGATCTATTTCTCCCTTCCAAAGTCTGGAGATGTCCAATTGATCTTCCAGCTTAAAAAACATATAGAAGAAAAGTAAACTGTCAATTATAGTGTCATTTACCTCTGTCAACTCTAAACATGCCATGCAGTGCAACAAACAGCTGTGCAAGATAATTCCTTCATCCAAGACTCCTAGGCCAATTAAGGAATCTTGTGGATAGATAAAGGGGTCTTCTTATTTTTTACAGTAGAATATTGTGTAAGTATACCAGGAGTTCAAAAACTGCTATGTGTATGTTTTAGGAGACCAAAGAGAAGTGGTATATTTCTATGGCAACACTTTAGCACAAAATATTTGTTTCTCTGTGCTTCTTTAGCTGTAATTTAATCTGTTCTTAAGGATACATTTTCAGTGAATAGTTCCTTAATAGCAAGTCACCTGCACTACAGAAAAAGTTTTGCAGAATATAAAAAAAAGTTTCTGATTTTATGTGTGTATAAAACAACACAGCAATTTCTATTCTAATTAAAAGCATGTGCCTCCTGCCCCTGAGGCACAAAATTTTAGTCAGTCTGTTTCCTAGCACACATTTGTAAAAGGCAACTTTGGAATTCAGATGCCTGAATTTTAGATCTTTGACCTGAAAGGGTCTGACTTTCAGAAACTGCTCTGAATCTTTTCACTGGAAAGCAGTCTTCTAGCAAAAGAAACAAAGAAAATGCCGAGGTTTGTGTAGATAAACTGTTTGATGCAGTTGGTAGAATTTCTGAAGGAAGAGTGTGTTGAGCAGATACTTCTGTTCTACAGCTGGTGATGCTGGCGAGCAGGAAAGGAAGACCTACTTGTTGCTAAAAGAAAGCATTTTCAAACCAGCTGCTTGAAAATCTTTAGCCAAGAGCCTTAAACAAAGTAGCTTAGGAGACTGATGAACCGCTAATGATACTTTTTAACAAATCTTGCAAAATTAAAACCCTTCTGAAGACAGCCCTGTCCTGCCAACACCACCCTGATATATTCAACTTGCAAAACCATGGGGAATTACAGGCAGATCAGTCTGACAATTATCCCCTATAAATTAGTGGAACTACTCGTATATAATGAAATTCTTGAAGATAAAGTAATTTTGAGTTAATTATCCAGATGACTGGAAGGAATGTAGCTGAGGTGTATAAAACAGGGAGGAAAAGAGAATGTGAAATCAACTACTGACTCTGTCTTTCAGGTTAAGACCTAGAGGCATCAAATGAAACTAGCAAGAAGAAAAGTCACCTAAAAAATGAAGTGGTTCTTAACAACACTCTAGTTAAGTGAGATAACTTCTTAACTTAAAGATTTTTGTGGGTGGTATGTCTATACAGGTCCAAAAAAAAGCACTAGGCAAGTTCAGGGGGAAAAAAAAGCCAGGAAACTCAGATATAAAAATGGTAAAAATGGTATCTTTAGCTCTCTAAGCTTCCAACTGGTAAAAATGTCCAGAGTATTCCAGAGGAAAAAAAAAAAGAATTGCTGTTTGTCTTAAGCACAAGATATTTGATTTTGACCAGTCACACATTGATGAGCTAGAGGCATCTTTTCTATGGTCTTTTTCATCATTCTCTAACAATCAATCACCTTGTGAAATACTTTCAATCTAAGAAAATTACAGACAACACCTAATACTTCAAAAATTACAGCTTGAACAGAGGTCAAAATATTCAGAAGTCTTCATAAATGAATGCTTAGCATGGCTGAAAAAAGGAAAATGCCTCTGTTCATGTGTACATACATATATTTAAACTGAAAAGGTAGGTTCTCACAGCTAACATGGCTAGGACCTTTTTGCGAGCTGGCTAGTATTTGGATTTGTATAAAAAACCCAGCTATATCCCCCAAAAGGGGGGCTGCCTCTGGCCTTGGAATTTGTGGATTGATGAGTCTTACTGTTCATCCTTTCCAGTCTGGGGCTTTAATAAGATGAAGGTTGACAGACTTCCTCATATGCCTACGACACTTCCTATAAAAGACAAGAATTACTGTCAGTTTTCTGCATCACAGTTTAACACTGTCATCTTCATGGGTAAATCTTTTCCATATGGATGTGAAGTTTACCTGGGTGGAATGGAAGATTTGTTCTGGCTGAAGAACCATAAATTAGCCAAAGGTAGAAGCAGTTTATTGAAAGGGAAGAACTACTACAGCTAGGCTTTTTTTTTTAATTATTGTATCTGATCTGGCCTTTTCACATATTCACAGTCTCTTTGGCTATACTTCACTGAGCAAAAAGGAGTCCCAGTCTCCCAAGACGAGGGAATAATTCTTATCCATGTGCCAAACACATGGAGGGTAGTGGTCCAGGAACCCTGTACTCTGATTTCCACAGAAGAGGAAACATGGCCAAGTAAACCTGTCATGTGAAACTGACATATTTTGCCAAAAGTAACTTTGGTGTCAGAAAGAAATTTCTCTGAAAAAATGTGGTCAATGTAGAACATGACTTAGAGCTTTAGCACCTCCTCTGCAGGCTCTACTTACCTGCTGAAATCATCTATGTAGATATGACTGACCAACCTCCTGCCAAGACAGATGTCTTGATGACACCAAAATCTCTGTGGTCCCTGCTGTCTCAGTGTCCTAAGGAACAAAATGCTTTAGTCTAATGAAGATCTCCTGACTCTGGTAGTATGAACCACTTAGACCTGTGATATGAAAGAGACTAAATTAGGTGAAATAATACCTTCTGAATGCTCTGAAATCGTATGAAAATATAAAAACATTACAAACTCCAGTTAATAATGGTGTGTATCAATAGCCTCTGTTCAGAGACATGGTTCCCTGATTTCATTTTAGTTATGCAGCATCAGCTTTACTGAGTTTGATCTGTGGCATCTGGCCTTTGATACTCTGTTTTAAACAAGAGCCAGAGAAAATCTGTAAAAGACTCTAGATGGACTGACAGTGAAATAGCTCATTTTCAATAAAATAATAATAACAATTTAAAATTACCTAATTTTTTTTTTTTTTTTTTGAGGATTGATCATAGCATAGTGTTTAGATTTGGAATCTTTATATAATAGATTCAGGCTATGTGGGTGGCTGGGAATTTTTTCTTTTTTTAGTTTTTCTTACAGCTCCTACCCTGACAAATGAGTAACCTGGAAGTAGGTGCTACCTGATTAACTCAGAAACATTCACAGAAATGCAAAGTATTAGGTAGCCTTTACAGAGGCACTCAGTGAAGCTTTTGCAGCTGAATGCCTTTTAAATACATGACACATGAATATTCAGTCAGATATGCAAATTTAGGGTATCTGTTACTTTAGTAGATTGATTTGTTATTTGAGATCAAGGCATAGATCACACAAAAAGCATACCAAAATATCAGACCTTTTACAATATTCTTGTACAGAATATACTGCCAGTAGCCTTGTTTGTTTTCTATTCCTCTTGGCAGTTTGCTTTCTTTCTATAGGAAAATAAAACCTAAATTCCTCTTAGCTTTGTCACTCCATATGCTTTGATAAAGTGTTTCATTACTGAGGCTTTACAAATAACCTGAAAAGGAAGTTTTGATACTGTAATACCAAATCTACGCAGTATCCAGCATCTCAGAATTAGTTATATATTGCAAATAGATGCAGTTAAAAGATTTGGAAAGTCAAAGAGGTTCAAGATAACTCTGTATTTCAAAGCACATGACTGGCTCTGTAATATATTCAGGCCAGTGAGAGAATGGGAAGGATTGCTACCCTATTTCAGATACTTTTTCAAAGCAGGTTATTCACCAATTTCTTTAGGTGTATTTTAAGAAAAAACTTTTGAATGTTACTCCTGAAACTCTTTCAGAGAAAAAAATTAAATTTACTGGGGGTAGGGCTTTAAACAAAGATCAAAAGAAAGTAATTACTGACCACTGAAAGAACTCTTGGTTAGCTGAGAGGAGACATGTAAAGGTCTGCTAATCTCCTGCAATACGTTTCAGAAATCAGACAAGTAAATCAAATTGCCAGGTGTCCCAAATTTCAGCTAAAATTTTTCTGCTTCCAAGAAGACCTAGGACTGTTTACCTTCCCTTTGTCACTCTTACTCCCTTCTTGCCTCTCTCTCTCCAAAAGGATGCACAAAACAGTCTTATGCACTAGGGAGTTTTACCTGCCTGGGTGAGGACACAGTCTTCTCCAGATATTCTAAGAGTTCTTTTCAGGTGGATTCTCTGGGAATGGCTGTTATACATGTTGCTTACATTCAAAATTAATTATGAATGGGCATGACACCCAACTGTTTAGCCTCTGTATAATCCCATTACACAATGGAGGATAAAAGTCCTTTTTTTTTATTTCTCCATCTCTCTCTCCCTCCCAGAAAAAGAAAATCTCAGCTCAATTTTGTCATTCTTTAGTATTCTTCTGTTCTGCTGTTACTGTAAGGGATTAAAAATCCCTCTGCAGCACTCCTCTTTTTGTCAGCTATATCACTTGGCACAACAAAAGATGTCAGTTCTCCCTACAAACTCTACCTTATCTATGCTTAAACCACTACATTTACAATACACTTTTAAAAGTTTAAAACGCAATATAGGCCAGCCAGGTTTATCTAGAGCAGGGTTTGGATGTTGACAACAGTGCAGAGAATAGGACTGCAATGACCCAAGTTTCCCAAGTTTAAGAGAAGGGTACCTCTCTCACTGATATCTGGCTTGACTAAAGAATTTATTTGTAGGTTCCAGTGGTAGTGATAAAGTTAATCTTCTTTGTCACAAATCAACAAAGGCTCTAAAGAAGCTCAACACCAGACCACAGAATCCAAGAAAACTTTAGTTTTAGATGTATAAGTGCCCAAAACTCTGCTGTGACTGAATATTATATACCTGCCCTTTTCCTTTGAAATCCATGGTGCTTTCTCTACAGGACCTTGTGCAAATGACTGGCGTTGCTGGAACAAATTGTTTCAATTAGGAAACTCTCTTTAATTTCCTTCCATGTTAAGAGGCTGATATTCCAAAAGAACAAACTGCAGAAGAGATGTGATTTGCAGCCACAGCTATCTCTTAGTCAGGCAACAAGCTCATCAATGATAATAAGCAAACAGGAACTAAAGATCAGAAAAAAAAAAAGAGAAGTCAGGAGAAGAGTAACTTCTTGAAGAGCAATAAAAGAACTGCAGGGAAGCTTCTAATTAGCAGCAGAAAAAAAGGAGGAATGTTGGAATGTTTTGTTATCACAACTTTTTACATTTACATATTTTGTATAATAAATGTGACATATAGTTATATCAATTTAATTTACATTCTATATTAGGTATATGTATATATACTTATTATTTCACTACCACCTAAAAGAAGATATTAAGAATTTGGTTTATGACCCAAAAAGGACATTGCCAACAGCAAAATGATTCTTAGACATTCAAGATTTTAAAAATTTTACTAACTAAGCAGCCCAGTGGCTGCTAAGTTTTTATTTCAGTGATATGAGACATGGAGAATGATACAAAATGCATCTGACAGAAACAAGTCTCTCTCCAGAAGTAAGAAATTTTACAGAGCATGCTATGTGGAACCATGACATTGGTGAAAGGAAGCTCTCCATACCAATGAGCCCAGGATACAGCACTGGAAAAGTTTGATGGCCATTTAACCTTATGCAGCTATCAAACGTTATACATGTAATTTTTATTATTACCAATAAAACCCATTCCCAGTCCATTGCAGAGGGACAGTCTTTAATGGTCAGTTTCCTAATGTCATCAGCTTTGCTGCTACTGTGTAAAATGTAATGATAGTTCCATTGCAGAGCAGAGCATTGCTGCACGGACATGAGATCATCTGGGTCAATGAAATTGTTGTTACTGTGTCAATGATATTGGCCTGTGGCACCACTGATTTAAGATAAATCTCAGTATTGTTTAATTATACTCTAAATAATGAGGTTAGCTCAGCTGGTCAGAGCATGGTGCTAATAAATGCCAAGGTTGCAGGCTCAATCCCTGTGTAGGTCACTCAGGAGTTGGATCTGATTGTCCTCGTGGGCCCCTTCCAACTCAGAACATTCTGTGATTCTGTGAAACATGAACAGCTTTATGTACAGATTTGTTCTTCATATCTAAACAGATTCACAGCATGACTTCTAATTCTGTGATATATCAATTTTATTAAAGACTCAAACAAAAACTCTGTGTAAACCATATGTAGAGAATTAATCACAGGGTTATGGAGTTGTCCTAGACTGCAGTATGGGAAAACAGGAAAGAAGAGAGCATGACAAATATGAACTCTAAAAGGATTACATGTTGTATAGTTCAGTCAGTGATTAATATATATTTTAGTTGGAGCATATACAACAGAAAGAGCAGTAAGGTACTTCCTTTTTAATTGAAAGAGATTACTGCAAAGTTTTAGGTCAGAATATAATTTTTACACTATTTTGTTGGGGATTTTTTTCCTTTTCTTTCTTTCTTAGTCTGTCCCTGTACCAGAGGAAGTCACTTTTCAATTACACGAGGCCAAGGGTTAAAAATTAACAAAACCAGAACGTATTTTTACAGAGGTAATTCAGGCAGATACTGTTGTTTTTTCTAAAAAATATAAATTTCACATTAAATTGGATATGCAATATAATGTGTTAATGCTTGATAAGTCAATGAAGAGATCTCTCTGAAGTAAATTTATCATACCCAGACCGGCAGAATTCTATCTGTAGTTTATAAAGCATAGAGACATTTCTCAAGATATAAGGTACAACTATAAAAATTGATCTGTGAAGTAAATAATTTGCAGATAAAGGCTATGTTGAAAGTCTTCATTAATTTTGCAAAGTCTAGCTGTTGACATTTAGGGAAGGACTGAATTAGAGTTTAATACACAACTGTTTAACTGCAGATTACATTTTCCATAAACCCAAATTAGGCATTTCTGAAGCATATATCTGGAAATGTACTCTGATGAGATACTGGTACTATTTACTGGTTACACAGTAAATATTCAAGATTAATTACTTTCCCTGTGTCTTTTGAAATCTTCATTGTTTTTAACAGTGTCCATTTTGTTTGTTTTAATGATACACCAAAGTAATTATTACTTTGTATTTCCTGTCTCATGAGCCTTGCATTTACAGCCCATCCCTCTTTGAATTTTGGCAATGGTAAGTCATGGTAATAGAACTGTCTGTTCTAAGGTCTAAACTTTGGATTGGTTTGTTTCTTTTCATGTTAAATATGGCTAAAGTTATTAAATAGTTATGGGCTTCATGTTTGCATTCATTATTCCCCTTTCATAACCATCCTGCACTCATATCTAAGAGTGATTAAATATCAATACTTAATAGAACACTCTAAACTCTTCTTCAGTAGAAGGTGTATGTAATCAAACACCTGCCAGTGACAGAGATAAGCATGCATTTGTTGTGATATCTGGATTATTAGATTTAGTAATTTTTAAACACCTAGTTTCACATTGAAGTGAAATATCCCAATGCATCAATACCAATTTTGATATTAATTTTCAATATTTTTTATAAATCTTACCAGTCTCAGGGAGGGGTTTTCTTCTAAGCTCCCTTATCTGTACTCCTATTCTGGTCCTTCTGTATGGGAGAACACTGTTTAAAGTCCTCAGAAACACATCATTATGTCACTGCAAATTAAATTCTTCATCTGCTTTACCATCTTGAAAATTCTCTGAGCTGATAAGAAACAAAATAACTCATCTAGAAAAGCCAGTTTAGCAAAACTGAATCACTCCATTATTCCAGAGACCTTCATCTTCTGGCTCCTCATCTGCTCTGTCTCAACATTTGTTTATAAATTCACTGTAGTGGAAACTAAAATTTACTTTAACTACATAGAATAGAGTCTTGATTAGCTTAAAGATCTCTGGATGTCTCACCAATGTAACCAGTAAAATAGAAGAAATGAAACCAGCCTTGGGAGTACAAAAACAGGTCATGTAGAAACTTCACTACTGGTGCCTGAGTAGTTCATGATTTCTTTAAGACAGATGTCTGAAATACGAAGATTTAGAGTGAAATTGTGGCTCCAATGAAGTGCGTGCTTTTTTTTTTTTTTTTTTTTTGCTATCTTATTTTGGTAATAGTGTAACTTACAGAACATCTGTGTATAAAATTAACTTTAGAAAATGGCGTATAATTTTCTTTTCCTCTGTTCTGCAATGACTTTATTACTGTATTTACAAGTAGTATAACAGAATGCTCTTGTTTTCATCCTAGGTTTTGTAAAAGAGCTATTTCTTTTTCCTTTCAAGCTTATGAATCTGATAGCTGTGCATCAGTTTTGTAAACTTGACAGATGTGTTCTGTCAAGGGAGGAGATCAAAGGGAAAGCTGGTGGGCCTGAAAGTTTTGGCTGTGACAGGATGAACTCATCACAGAGGACTGTGCTGCCAAGTGTTGCTGCCAGGGCACAGTGAGAGCCAGCTGCTTGCTTAGGGATGGGGAGCCAGGAGCTGAGGGGGACCCCTGTGCTGGCTGTGTTCTCACACACAGGACATTATCCCCAGGGTCAGAGCATGGCAGGCAGAACACAGTGCTGGTAAGAGGGCCCATCATCAGCCCTAGACATGGCAGTGAACCAAGTCCAGATGAATTCCTGTCAGGAGCAGTTGGTGATGGGACCAGAGACAGGGCTGGAGAGAGGTCTACACCTCAGGCAAAGATTGGGCTGGATTTGTGGGGGTTCCCAGCTGAGGCTGGTCAAAGAGCCCATTAGTGCTCATCAGCGAAATCAGGCCCCACAAAGAGCTCTTTGCTTTTAATTTTTTTCTCTAGTTTCTTTTTTCCTTCCTTTTCCTACCAACTGCAAATCTAACAAGGTGAACACAGGTTGCCTCATTTCTTTTGTGAATGGCATCCTGTATACACATCTATGAATAACACTTAAGAGGATAAAATGCTGAAAGTCTTCTTCATACTTAAGGGAAAAACAATTAAATGCTAAATTGGATATGCTGAGTTCTCAGGTGGCCCCCAAAACAATGTTTTCTTAAACAGAGCTCCATCTGTCTGAATCTACAAATCAGCACATAAGAGACCCTATTTGCATTCATATCTTTGGACTTTTACAGATACAATTCTGAAAACAAAATGCTAATTTACTTGCACAGCCACACGCCACAGAGGAAAATTCTGTATAGCACTGAAAACAGAGTAAGTTTTGTTCAGTGGAGATGGGATTTCATACTTACTTTTTCACTGTTCTAACAGGTTTATCCATGAATGCCGCAGATGCATTTGGAAAGACTGATCAACACCTCCTTTGGGAGCTGAAATAAATGCAGAACACTAACAGAAACTTTTGCATTTCAAAGGAGGTTCTTGAGACCAAGTTGGTTGCAGAGAAATATAACAGGGACTCTTTCCTCATTCTTTTATCTAGCTTAATACAATGCTTTTGAGATTAACTTCTCTCTTACGCTCCATGTATCTGTCAGTCAAATTTTCTCCGTTATTAACCATTCATTTGCTATTCTGTAGCTTATTATGTAAATTCATTTTACAAGACAGCATGCAGGGACTCTTCCTTCTCTGTTCAAATAAGGCATAAAGCTCTATGCTAACCTTCACAAGTCATGCTGAACTTGTCACAAATACTTATCACCTAAGTTAAAGAGGTATCTACACAATTTTCAAGTTAGCGATATGGTTCATTAGCTTACTTCTTTTTTTTGCACTGATTTTTCAGCCTCTACTGATATGGGATTTGGGATCTGTACAGTTTACATTGCAGACTTAATTATGTCAAAATAAGATTCGTAGAAGTTGTTCAGCTATTTTCATTGCTTTATCAGTTCTAATGGCATCATACTGAATGAAAAGTTTTCGAGAATGCCACATAATTATAATGAAACAATCTTGCTTCAACAATGATAGTTCACTGTATTGAAGAGTGCCACAGAATATCCATTTAATGTTATCATCATGTTATTAGAAACATCTTGAAAAGTAGATACTTAGTTGTTGAATTTATCAGTTGGAAAAATACAAGTGAATATAATGTTCTTAGCCTGTGAATGTGAAAACAAAATATTGGGTTTGTCTCACTAAAACCAATATATGCTACTGAAGTTTGGACTAAAACCAAAATGTGACATAGTGCTTTTCAGTGGCATTTAAGAGCTTATTGACTAAAAGAAGGCTTCTTCTAAAAGAAACTGGGTACTTTGCCACATATATCTCATTAACTTTCAATAGGCTTTTCGGAAAATTAGGTCACTAAGTTACCACTATAAGCAGCATTAATGTAATACTTTCCAACGTTTACATATACCCTAACCCCAATACTTGAATGCCTAAAGGTACATTCACAAATCATCAATTTCTAGGTTGATTTTCCATTCTGTAATTTAATGGAAGCTCAGATCGACCCCAACACTTCTAAAAACGCAGCCTATGGTTACTTAGAACACTGTATCTCAATAGAAAGCCTAAAATGGGCATCCCAAATAGACAATACTGGTTTCATTTACCTCATTTAATAGTTTGTTGCCAACAAATACTTCAATAATTTTTCTTTGATTTTGCCAACATACCAACTGTTGAACAAAATACTCGGAAGCAGAATGTGCACACAATTAGCATTTTGGATCCGCGCAGATTTTAGTTCAATGGAGGGCCCAAATATAATTGAAATCAAAATTGTTCATTTCTTTCCCCTCATTAAGGAGTCTTCCTTTTCTTCCTCAGGTAAGTCAGTGCTATCTGTAAGAGTCTTTCTGGCACACAGAAATCTCAGAAATGTACATGGAAAACTGCTCACTGAAACTATTCTATGGAAACTAATAGAGAAGTCCAAAACATCATTATCCTAACAACAGAGTCAAATCAATACAAATACTCACAAATGCAAATAACATTATTGTAGAAAAGAAAAGTTCTGTTTATACAGAACAGACTGACAAAAATACAGAGCACCTTGTGACTGGGGAAAAAAGATCAAAGATCTTTGTGAGACACCACTTTTAGTAAAGGAGTCATTCATCCCAAGAAAATTTTGAATGCATTAGATCACTATGCTTGAAATGGTATTTATACCTCTTCTCTTTAATGTGTTTAAAATACAGTTTAGCTAATTACACTTTTGCCTGCTGAAAAAATCATCTATGGATGTTCCTAAAATCATGTATGGATTATGGATTAGGAACTGGCCCCCACAAAAATATGGTTATTAAATAAAATATCTTAATTTGTGACATTTACTGCTGACCTGGTTATTATACTTACATAGCTCATGTTTGTCCACTTCTGGTTTGTTTGCTTGACTTTTTCCAATTTAAAAATCTTCAGACAGTGAGAGAGGCATGTGTTGCAACAAACCCCCTTCAAATGGAGAATTCTGCTCTGGCCACTGCAGCAGTTCAGTCTCATTATTTTAATCACTGTGCAGCACTCACAGTTGGAAAGGAAAAGGGCTGCATCGAATGGCTCCATCTGGCAAGCTGTCTGTCATCTTAATGGACGTGAATTCCAAGTCTTCTTACACCCATGGCCATGCTTGAATTCATCCCCCTCAGCACAATACTTAAAAAGACCACTTTTGGAAAAAACATAGTGGAATGAACTATCAAGCTTGGTGTTCAGGGTTAATAGCTATTTCCCTTATTAAAATGCTTAGAAAACATTTTTTTTCCCCAGGCTTTCTATGGTTATTAGCTTTTTTGTTTTGTTTTGGGGTTTTTTTTCCCCTTTTTTTTTTTTTTTTGCCCTCCATTGGTTATCAGTTTCCATCATCAAGAGTGATTCTTGTTTTAAAGTAGTAACAGGAGTAAAGCAAGGTATGGACCTAATTATCATCCCCTCAAAATTTATAAAAGGATCCAGCCCTAGAATTGGGATTTCTCTTGTAGAGTTCCAGGAAAGGTACAACTCAGTGGAGCTCAGTGGTACTGCCCTTTTGGTACTTTCCTTTTGGGAAACTGCACCATCCCCCAGAACTTGGTCAAAAACAGAACCGAATACAAGACACAATCATCTGGCTTTATGTTCTTCTAGATTTAGAAAACTGAGGGGAGAGGAATTTGTGATTAAGATATTTTTGGCACCCCAAACAGGAAGTTTGGCACTTGTTGAACTAAAATTGTGTTATTTGTGTAAAGTCTAGTAATTTATGCATACTTCATATATGTGCATGCTTAATAATTTAGGGAGAGTCATACATAAAGAGAACACAGAAAAGTCTAGCCTAAATAAATATTGTTTTAGAAGACAGAAATCAGCGTTTTAAAAAGAAGAAAAAAACCCAGAAGAACAGGAAAAGAAAAAAAAATAGAAGACATGGCTGTAATGTTCTATTCTCATAAAGCACACCCTTTTCAAATGAAGTGATAACTGAACAATAATTGGTTTTGTAATATCTACACCTCAGCTGTAGGTAGCTGATCCATGCTGTGAATGAGACTGCAATTGTAAATCAGATTCTAGTTTCTAGCTACCAATAAATCAGATAATTTACAAACATTTAAGCCTCATGTTTTTGTTTTACACATGTACATGACCACATTCCACTTTTAGCTTCAGTAGATCATTTGCAAATGAATTTTAGGCTGATGATGGAGCTTCATAAAACAAACATTTGCAATAATTTAAATTACATTAAAGTGTTTTTATTCATCCTATTTGCCATCGCTTTTGTTTTACAAATTTTCTCAGTGCATTCGTATTCCTAAGATTAATAAAATTAATATTTTTTGAAAATTGCAGTGTACTTGTAATTACCTTGGATACAAATTGCACACATTTCCTTACCTTCATTAAGCTGGTAGTCATATGTGGCTCAGAAGATTAGTAATTAAGTTGTTAATGGACAGTTTACTCTACTTTTCCAGTCTGCTTTTGAATTTTTTTTTACCAGCCCCTCATAGCTTCTTGAAGCAGTTGTAGCCTTTGCATACTGATACATCCCTTCTTCCCTGGCTGAAGGAATCTCCTACATAGAGTTTCAGAAAACTCACAGACTTATAAATCAGCATCAAATTGCACAGAAATTAGTTTATTTCAAGGAAAAGCTTTCTTTATAACTAAATGTTGCTGCCTATAGTAACGAAAACTGTAAATCTGTAAATCATAGTGTAGCCATTAACAGTTAATGAACTACAAGAACACTTTTATTCCCTACTGTTTTAACGTAAAAGGATATGTAGATTAAGTAAAGATTCAGTCTAGATGCCTAGCAGGTAGCCCACAAGTTCTTAACTTTACCAGTAGTTTTGAGAGAGGGATGTGGGAAGCCAGAAAAAGGTAAAAGAGCAAATAGTAAATGCTACTTGTGTTCTTCCCTCAAACCAGGGATCAAAAAAAAATTTGTGTATTTCTCCAGTAGATCATATAACATAACAAGAGTCAAAGACACAGCAGGTTTTGACTTCACACTCTGGTGACCAAATCCAGATTTTTCCTGCTCAGTTCAAGGCTTCTTTTGAAGACAGCTAAATAAAAACATCTCCAAAGCATAGAAAGACGAAAGAAAAATACTGGTTTACTTATGGGAAATCTATCCATACATCTAGTGCCTTCAAATTGCTTTCTGGACCAACAAAGGAACAGAAAAAAAGCATGTCAGGATAAAAAAATAAAAACAAAAACAAAACATGTCAGAACATTGTAAAAAATAATTTATGTATTGTATGCTAATCCAGAAAGGAACGCAAAACTTGGACTTTTTAAAGTCTCTGGTTAAATTTAAATTAAATATCTTATATGCAAGTCTGTAAAAATCCAAATAAAGTAGTCACTGTATTTGACCATAAGAAGTCTTTTAGATATATCAGATTAATTGTTTGCAAGTGTGGATTATCTGGTGTATAGGCAACATGGAGGTCATTTTTACTGGATGACCTGTCAAGATGCTGAAACATTCACTCTTCTCAGTGTGAGCTTCAGTTTGCTGCTTTTTCAGCCATTCTGAGGGTCTGCTCCTTCAACACCACGAGGATGCACTCTTGGAACAAGGATCTAGATGCCAAAGTGAACACTGAGGGAGTTAGAGGCTTTTTACTTCTTAAAAGCATTAGGCTTTCAAGCATTGATCTGAACTCAGGCTAGAGCTGAAACTACCAGAACATGACAACTGTTCCAGGTCTTGTTCCTTCAAACACATCCTGCCCAGCCATCAGAACAAACTCAGCACCAACAGAACAGACATATTTCTGTCTTCAGCAAAAAAGCTTCACAACAATTTATTTGTCAGTGCTCTCATTTATCATCCTCGCCTCAAACCAAAGGACATGGCACAATGCAAGAAGAATGACCTCATTGCTTATGTGTTGGGTTTGTACAACCAAGAAGAGCAGGGGCCAGACAGGCCTCCAGCCTCTGCTTTAGTGTGTACATGCCAGAGATGGGGAGAAAAATGGGGCAGGACTTTCTGCTCACAAGTGATTATTGGATATCCCACTAGACATCACATATTTTCTCTCTACACCCTCTCTGACAGCGATTCGAGGCATAAAACATTCTAAGTCATTTCAAATATCCTGCAAAATCATATTCCTTTGATCTCTGGTGAGCTATTAGTTAAGTATGCCCTGCCTACATCCCTGACAGATCAGCAAAGGATGCAAAGAGCCAAGCATTTTGAATGGTGTAAGGCTTTGCTTTTGTTTTGACAGTCGGGATCCAAAACAGCTAAAGCTATTGAAGCTTTAGAATTTTATCAAATGCAAATTGTCAGCTTTGGTACACAGAAGGTTAACACTGTACTTCTCAGCCCTGGAGTGATATATGAAAATATACAGTCAGTGACTTCAGGAAACCCATCTAAACCCTGCATGTACATTTTTCACTTCACCAACTACTCTGGTGGTAGCCAGTAAATCTAATTTCATCAAGCTTGTGCTCCTGACAGCAGTCACATCAAATTAAAGAATCTTCCAGACTTAGCTGGCACCTTCATCTAAGCCTTTATATCAAATAATATGCCTGTTGCCTTCATCATGCATTCCTTAATTATGTGAAAATCATCAGACTGCTGCTTGTGCCAGCAAAGAAAATGAGGAAAGAAGAGTGTTCTTTCCAATGCACATGGCTGGACACCCTTCAGAGACATCTCATTTGATTGGTAGTAACAATATTCCACTGATGTTCTTTTTCTATAACTTAAGGCCCTTTTCCTAAAGAATTAGCTTATGCATGCACATGTTAAAACCTGCATTTTTTTTTTTTTTTCTTGGTGACAGAGATGCTGTGAATTTTGGTTCTGGTTTTTAAACAGATGCTACTTGGTGGATGAGTATAATGTGCCCCTTAGGCCGGCTATATTTTGCTGGAAAAAAAGATTAGGGGGATGGGTGAAGATTGTTTACTACTGAAGCATGCTGTGCGTAAATCTCATGGGAGACTCACAAAATATCTTATCCTAGTCCCAAACAAAGATGTTCTAATTCCTTGGAATCAAATACAAACCCCAAAGGGGATCAAGGCCCACACAGCAAACTAGGTGATCCATCAACAACCTAATTACATTCCATTGACCCAGAAGAATTTCTAGAAGCAACAGATACTTCTGGATGCTGGAACAGCATCTATCAATTGCTGGCCTCTGGGTCTTGTCATTACCTGACATCTCCACTGCTAAAACCATCCCTAGGAATCTTCTCCTTTCTATAACCTGATTATTAAATTGGATGCTGGTACCTTACAAACTTCTCCATGCTAAATTCCAGCAGAATGCATCATAAAAGGGGTTTTGTTCCTTGTAACATCCTGCCTCTCATTACCAACGCAAAATATTTTAAAATGAGTTTCTTTGGAAATCACATTCTGATACTCGCCATGCATTTCAGGAAACCTGGCCAGAGGGAATGTCGGAGGACTCTTGTCTCCCTTAGTTATAAAAGAACCAAACCTCAGCAACTTCATCAATAAGGAAGGATAATAATTAAATATTTTTTAAAATGGAAAAAAAGAAAACTGTGAATAGACCAATTGACTGGTCTGTATCAGATGTATTATAGATCCTTTTTTTGTTTACCTGATATCTCAGTGGGACAGGGATCTGTTCTATGTGCCCACAATATACTATCAATTACAAAAAAAGTAATCAAATTCATGAATGAAAAACATGATTTACAAACGTTTCTTACTAACAGCTGAGCACAACTGCTCTTTTCAATGATGCCCACTGGTGCACTGAGAACAGCTGAAAAAGTAAACAAGAAAACTGCACTGGAAAAATAAAAAGAAACTACTATAGGGATTATCACAGTCGAATGGCTCTTCAGGAGGAGAGAAGCAGACGGTGTTACTGGCAAGAAATTAATATTAAAATATAAAATAAAAAGTACATTAGGTCAAGTCCCACATCTGTGAAGCCCTGTGAGTGTAAACTGCAAAAAGCATTCAATTGTTACAACTGTATTGAGCTGTACTCTATGCATTTCTTTTTGTTTATTGCCTCATGCCACAAATATTCCCTGATTCCAAATCTCAGCCACATGCAGGAAAATATATTTCTGCTGCAATCTAAATGGACTAATAAAAAGCAACATTCAACCATTTGGAACTGAAATATTCATGAGACACTCAGGGAACAATGAAACTGAAGTGCTTCAGCTGTCCTAAAGGAAAAAGGGTCAAGAACACACAGGAGTAACTAGAAAGTGTCCTACTGTGCCTTCAAACTTTGCTCTTTATTTTTCCTTCTACCTTCTACTCCTCTTGGTTCAAATCAAGCAGCTTCATTCCCATTTAGTAGACACCACTCCTGGCTACCCAGGCAGCTCACATCCATTTATTGAAATTTTAGCCTGTATTAAGTTACTATGAAAGCAAAATATCAGACTGCTCTGCCTACCTGAGTGAACTCCTTTGCTGCAGTATAGTCATACAGCCAGATGATGTAATTATGAGAGTGCGTGCATCTTCACATGAGTCCAGATAAATATTGAAATTGATTTTAAAATTTCCTGAACTCGAATCCTCAGTCTCAGGGAAAACTTCATATCCCTTGCTTGTTATAATTACTAACTTTGCTGAGAACTAGCTCTAGCTCAAGCTTCTTGAGACATTTGTATTAGATGACTGTTTCCTACTTCAATGAAACATATGACCCAAATAAGAAAAACAGTTTCCTAATTAAAATTTCAAGCAGCAAAACTAAATTATTTTACAACATTGTTTAGAAATATGGGTCAGTGCTTTTCTTGCCAGGAATTAAATGGGTCTAGAAATAATGTGCAACGGGGCCAGCTATTTTAAACCACTGCAGCTCTGTGCCTCGGACCCTTACGACTGACATCCATAGCTAAAGAGGATGTTATCTGTGCCTCTGCAGTATCTGCAGCTCTGGGCAAGCAGAAAGTAATTTCACATGCTTCTGTTTATAATTCTTTATTCTTAGCAACTATCTAGCTATCTGTAGTGGCAAATATAACTGTCACCTTTCTCTTCTTTTTAACAGCTGCCCTTTCTCAGAAGGGAAGATGGAGCGTTCCAGCAACAGCACAGAACAGGTCTCTGTTTCTCCCATTTCACAGACGTCTTCATCTATCCCATCATTTTTCTCTCAGCCTTGTACACAGGAAGGTAACTAAAATCTGAATAAAAAATAAAGCAGGTAATCATCCTGCTAAATCTGGAAATAAGAAATATTTTAGAGGACTTTTCAAGGAGCTTTTGATCTATTCTGACCGTTTCAGATGATGTTCAAACTTCCAGGATTACCTTAATGTCTACACTACAACTTTCCCTTCCTTCTGGTGTAACAGCCAGCACTGCCTACCTACAAATTTCCTTTACACATCCTGTAAGGGCAAAGGCTGCTCTGGCTGCAGCCAGCCTAGTCTCTTCCAGCTCCCCAAACCTGTTTGCCAGCAGCTTTCTGCACCACCTCTGTGCATAACCATCTCTCTTAAAGTCCCAGTCAGGGCTTCTGCATCAACACATAAACAATGTTTAAAGCCAGGAAATATTAACATATTTCAAAACCACATCTCCAAACCCAAGATTGACTTCAAATTGTTTAAATTCTTGCCCACTAAAAGATATTTCGATAAGAAGAATAAAAAGATTTTATATGAATTATCCTCAATTCAACTGTTCTTTTTCTGAATACAAGAAAATAAATAGTCTTGGGTGGGGGAAATGTCCAAGCTTTTCCTCTAGAAAACTAAATTTTCTATTGACTTGTTAAATGACAATTTTTGACATGTTCTTTAATGCTGATGTCCATTTTGTGACAGTGTAAAATATCTCTTTGCAATTTCCTACAGTTTTCAAACCTTAAGTAATCCTCACATAGGATGTACTGTTGAGAGAAGTCCCATGGATGCAGGATACAAATATCAATTGAGGATCCAGAAACTGAAGAACTAAACACTAGCTTCCCTAGATTTATGTGCAACTTACTTTTGTATTAAGCTGTCACATGCTTACAGCAGTACAGTTAACAGGATCTTAATGTTTTTGCACCAAAGAAGCTTCAGGAAATTCCTGGTTTTGATCCAACTCACCCCACGAGCCCTCCATTTGCACAGCCTTAATGATGAGCTTTTAAACCTCTTTAGGGGGCATCCAAATTTCCAGATTATAAGCTTTAAGATATTTTTTGGCTGGTACATTGTTGCAATCTTTTGCTAGATTTATCCTGTCTATTTTCTGAAGTGTTTAGGAATACCTCTGAGATGCCGAATTTTTCAAAGACATGAGAATATGCTGTCCTCTCCACTGAATGATGGCTTCAAGGTTAAGCCATACAATACTTTTTGTTCCCACTTCCACAAGTATTTGAGGAATAATATGAGAGAAGGACCATCATCTGTTTACCTTCTAGTCATAAAAAACTGTATGTTTAGTGTCTTCATTCACATAAGCACTAACAAGAGTTTGCTTCTGTTTTTTAGCAAAACATTTACTGGAAAATAGTTTAAAAATGAAGAGGACTTCAAGTTATCATACAGCAAAAAAACAAAGAGCAACCTAAGCAAGTTTTTATTTCTGTTTTCTGAAGGCATTCTACATAACAGAAAAGTAAGATATATTGTTTCATCTTTGTAAATCAACCATTAGTTTTGTCTATTGAAGTTATTAATCTGCAGTGCTGATTCCAAATGTGAAAAATAATGATTGTGTTTTCATGCCTATTAACAGAATTCTGAATCCAGCTCAGTTAAGTCTCCTCAACTTTGTGGTTCCTATTAACAAACACAGGAATTTCTATCAGAATTTTTACTTAAGGAATGGCATAACTGAAACAAGACATATAATTGAAGTGTGAACTTTAAAAATATTATAATTTATTTGAACTATGTAGAAACTGATAAAACAGTATATATAAAAATAGTGTAAGAAGGTACAAATAAATGAGAGAAAATTAAATCAAAATATAGTACTGTACTTTTGACAACTTTGATAATAATGCTTATCATCCTCTAAAATATCAACCTCTAAATATCTGTTCTGCAATGTCATTTTTTTAGTTTGTTATTTTGGTTGAAGAGCTGCTCAAAGCATTGGATTGCAATGCATAAACCTCTTGCTATGAAGAAATTAATGACAAATTACTTTCTTAATCTCTCCTTTGAAGAACTGCCAGCCAGCAGCAGTTATATTAAGCATTTATCTATTGAGTTATTGGAGCTTTGGATTTGAATCTGTACTATAGATGGTACCTTTATCTTCTAAGGTATCTTTTTGCTATTTTCCTAAAGAGAAAGTCCGTTCTTCACAGCACTTGTGGAATAGCAAAACAGCTGTTCTGCATGGAAGAAGACCTAGTTTTTCTGACTCATAATGGCAAATCAATTAAACCTTGATTAATGTTTGGCTCAGTGTCACATAAATTTGTCTAAGTGCTGATGCTACATAAGTTAAGATGGCTGGATGCCAAATCTCTCAAAACACGGCACTCAGTGCATCCCATGCATCCCTTTCAAAACACAGGTTTGCTTCCTCTCACTGCCAGAAATTGCTAACACTGAATGAGGACTTAGAAATCCTGTGTCTTTTGTTTGTTATCAAACATAGCTAAAAATTCAACCAGAAATATGATCACAATGCAAATTGCAAGTTTCAATAATATACTTTTGAGTTTAGTTTACACTCTATTTTCTACCCCTTCTATTTGTGTGATAACAGAAAGAATACTAAACAAAGTGGAAGATAGATAAAGCTGTCACATTCTTTCAAAAGAAGAATTCTTGATACAACTCAGATACTTTGATTAAAAATTCCATAAGTTTGAGTCATTCAGATCGATTGTCTGACTTAAGTCATCTCTGCAAGCAATCTATCTTTATACTCAGGCAAAGAATGGCTAATGCTGTGGTGAGCTTCCTTTCAAGAAAGTAATAAACTGACTTCTGATTATTTGGCAGTGCCAACCAGAAAGCATGTAATCATATAAATATGTGGTTCTAAATAATTTGCATGAGTGCCAGACATGCAGGGGGAGACACTGTGCTAGAAATGCAGAAAAAGAAAATAAATTACAGTACACAACAAATTACATGTTAAGAATTGTCATCTTGATAATTCTGTGATAAGTAATCCTTCTTAACATGGACAAAGTATATACAACACCTTTAAATGTACACTACCCATCTTCTGTTCACAAGTGTGGAGTACCATCTCATATATTTAACTAACCATGGCTGCAGTAATATGTCCAAAAGCTCACTGATGTAGAAAAAGCATTTCTATAATTATGAAGTCATTAAAAAGCAACTAAATATAGTAAGCAATAAATACACAGGCAATTTGTGACGTTAAAACAAAACCAACCCAAACTAATTGACAAGGAGTCACCAGGATCTCTTTTGATGCATTTAATCAATATTGATTGTGCAGTTTAACGCTACCCATTGTGGTCAATAGCTCCACCCCGTGCTCTACAGAAGTATGAAACTCAGTATTTGATGTCACATGTACTATTCAGTATTTATGGCAAAGCCACCTGTGTCACCTCTATCATTTAGCACTGGGCAAGATCCAGTTACAGACAAACTGTAATTAGAATGGCAAGTCAAGCTTACACTTGCACAATGGCAGGTACCTATAAAGTGACCAGATTTTTCAATTATTTCAGATGACTTTTCTCAAAATGTCTAAGAATTTTCATCAGTGTCTGCATTTAGATTTTAATTAGATATGCAGCAGGCAATTAGACATTTATTTCAAATGCTGTTAGAATTGTTTGCTGGCTCTCTTCTCAAAAGGCCAAAATAGCTGACAATGGCTAATGACTACATATTTCACGTGAAAAAGGATATGCAGACATAATTACTGCTGCAATCTCATCAAGCAGCCAAGTCTAATTAAGTGTCAAACTAGAGTTACAGAAGGGTTATGAAACTTTCCCTCAAAAATGACAACTCAGCTGTGGTGACACATAGACAATAAAACAACCTCAAGAGCAAGAGAAACATGACTTTTATGTAGGTTTTTGAGTAATGTTACAAAAAAGACCCTGTCCTTTCCATCATTCACAATGCATTAGTGAATTTAAAACAAAATTGCAATATTCAACCTGTAGGCAGGAAACAAAATTTATTGTAATATTCCCACTTCCATTAACAAGTACTAAAAGCTGTCAATAACTTTTTTAATTGTTTTTCACTCCAAATCAAACCTAGGAGGCTCTCATAAGCCTTATCTCTTTCCCACTTGTAATTATTTACATTTTTAATTATTAGTATATCCTACTAATGAGTATGTTAACTATTATTAAATTGATGCTTAAAATATTAATGTTCTGTATTCAGTTTGTAGGCACAAACAAACCATATGAAAGACAGTAGTGTTAGACTTTCAAAAACAAAGATGGGAAGGAAATAATATTATTGGCCTATGAACCTGCTAGTTTTCAAACATCTTTTCTCATTCTACATTGCTCTCAGACAGAGCTTTCAATTTCTCATAAAATCTTGACAGACTAATAAGCCCAGTTTTTATCTAGCCGTAGTAAAGTCTGGTTCTTAAGAACAGAAGATGTAAAGATGACACATTTTATATTCTGTTTATCATCCTGCACATATACACAGACATTCTTCATAATTTCTTCTTTAATGCAGCAATGACTTTTCCTCATTTGAGACACATCCCCCAGAAATAAAAGGCAACCAGTATGGCTTTAGCACATCCCATTATTTCTAGAAGTGGCTGCCCATCTTAAGCTAGAACAAGGATTCTTCTTTTACTTCTTCCACGGAGATCTGTCATTTTCTTGATATTTGTGTTGAATAATACTGATCCTGTTCTAATTTAAAAATGTAATTGTGTTTCAAGTCAATTCCTGCTACACTACTTATCATGTAGAGCAACACAGCTATGCTAATGCTTGCTGTGGTAACAATGCAGAATTTGCTCAGATTTTACTATTAGGAGACACTAAACTCTTCAAGTGTGGCATGCTAATCTTGTTCTAATTCCTCATCCATCTCTTTTGAATCTTCCTCCCTTCCTCACCCTAAATAAGGCGACAATCCCATGCCACTGAATATTATTACAGTTCCTAGAAATGTTCAGTATATATTTTATCTTGCTCAAGGAGTCTTCCTAATAATATATGTACATGGAGTATCTTAAAATGATTGGCAGCCAGTCACCTTTTCCTCAGTCAAGACAGCTATTTAGTATTTTAATATTTTCCATTAAAAATGCAAGAAAGAATGCAGAAGTTTAACACTGCCTCTAACCCAATCACAGTTCTGATTTTCCTTCCTATTCAAGCAGTGGTGTCTATGCTATGTTCTCATCAAACACCGTTCAGGCAAGGGGATGAAATACCAGGCTTACTTAAAGGAATTACAAATAAAGCTTTTGGGTTTTTCAGTAAGATTGTTTGTTTATTGGTTTTTTTGGCGGGTTTTGTCATTTGCCATTAGTTTTGTGATTTTTGCTTTGTCATGCCGTCAGTTGGAATGGGAAGACACGACAGAATCACTGGCATAAGGCAGCCCACTCCTACTGGTGACTTGAATGCAGGTATTTTAGATTTGCACTTTTCACATAATAACTCTGCTGCCCTCATAGATTACTCCTTGCCTGCAAAAGCGGATAGGCTGTTAAGCTATTTCATTTTTTTTCCTTTTAAAAAAAACCTTGAAATCACTTGGGCTTTTTATTCAAAACAGCTCATTCAAAGTACAGTCAGTGCTACACAGTATTGAAAACAATCCTTAATCACAGAGTCTGACTTGAAGAATCAATGTATGCATCCTACAATAGCCTGATTATCTGCTGAGATAAGGGCATGCATCATCTCATCCTCTACACTTACTGAAAAGGGCATCCATGTGCTTGAGCTGAACTGCCAAGCAGGGAAGTCAGAGATGTGAGCCAGATGATGCCCCAAAATCTTGTATCAGCAAAGAGAGAGATTGAGTGAAGGACTTAAAAAGAGAAGAGTGCAAGGTGAGGTAATACACACTGTTTATGCATGTATATTGAATAAATTTATTTGCTTTCCTAAAACCTTTATTCAAAAAAGGGAGTGTGAGCAGATTTTGAGAAAAATTCAGGAGAGGATGTGCAATTCCTGAGCTGATGTTGGGCTGTAAAATACACTATTTCATAGAAAAAGACAGTTTAGTTACCACTGAAATTAAACAATATCCAATAAAAGCCAAAGAAAACTTATCGCTAAGCATAAGTACTGTTTATATCCTGCATTATGGCTTCTCTTTTCCTGTATCCAAGTTTTATTTTACTATGGATGCCATTCATTTAATTTTGGGATATCACTCACCTGAGTAGACTAAATTCTAGGAGCTCTGGAGAATATGAGAGCACACGCATACTCATTCTCACACACGAGAACAGAACTTGTCTGTAAAATCGCAAAACTGCAGCAAAGAATTTACTTTCTAAATGGTTTTTCAGGCCTTTGTCTCAGTGGAGCTTTCTCCATTCAAGCAAGCCTATAATGCTGGCCAGAGAAATACTGTGAAATATCTCTTTGAAATAAAAATAAATTGGAAAGAAAACAAGCTATTGAAGTGACACTCATATTTCAAAGGCATTGTCTTTGTGGATGAGAAAAAAATTTTGAGAATTTTCCAGTCATTTTAAAAACTCCAGTGATCTAAAAGAAAAATAAAATATTCCAGATAACTATATCTCTCAATTATCCTAAAAATCAATCTCTACATTTTCTGTAATGTTTATCACAATATAATTTTCAGAACCACACAGGTAACATATGAAATTCACTTGCAGGAGGGGTTTTCAAAGGACCATATAAAAAACCAGACAACTAATGTTTCTCATTGTCTCTGTATATGACAAATAGACTGCTTAAACTATATTGCAGTAAAAGTCTTGCTAGAGTGAAATTTTAATACTGTCAAATCATTGCAATTGTTCCTTATATTTGGTGCAACACTCAGCACCCTTGCTGTCACTGGCTGTTCCACAGATATTTAAGAAGAACAAAATCCAAAATCATGAAGACTGTTTTTCCTATTACAGAGGGTATTATTAAAAAAAGTGAATCTTCAGTTTTAAATTCATATTTTAGGGGCTTTAAGTAGCAAAGTACAAAACTCAGATATAACTATGTTGTTTCAAAGACCAAAAGGCATCTCTACACAAATGCTATTTTGAGCAATGCATATTGGAATTGAGTTAAATATTAACACACTACTAGTCTCTGAGAATCAAAATTATTATCTGTAACACTTGGTAAGCAATGCAGGAATGTTAAGCATAAGAATCAACCATAATGCAGCCAGAAGATGGCCCTTTCAAATAATGTTAAAGAATGAAAGGTTTCAACATAAAATAGAAAAGATGTACTGAATATAAACATTTTGTACCCCATGGTCAGCAGATATTCATGGCAACTGTAAAAAGTAATAATGTTCAATACGCTATGAGAAGCAGACAGCCTCAAAGAGACTGTTTTCCTCTTATGTGCCATGCTCGTATTCCATACACGTATTTTTTACACCTAGGAACCCCTTAGTTCAAAATTCCATGAAATCTTTTTTTAGAAACAAAATGCTTTTTTTATAAATTTAGGTTCTTGTTATGGCTGTCAAATACTGTCAGTCAAATTTAGCTTACAAAGCACCAGACAGCTGCTGGTTGTACAAATTTGGATGTCAAATTTAAAATCTGCCTTGTCCTTGTTATCTATTTACAGCAGACAAATGTCTCAATACTAAAGAGATTAATAAATTTGGGGGCTAGTGAGGGGATCAAGTGTCATAGTAGAAATACAATATTTATTTTAGAAAATTCAGCTACTATTCAGGGTCTCTGAAAATGTATTAAAAGTTTTGCTCCACTAATATGATACACTAGATGATAAAGTTTTCATCTTTCTTCATACACAGTCTCACACCTGTAGAGAAACTTCTCCAAGTCCACAATTAATACACAAAAATTTACTTTAATAAACTTATTCTTAAGGATTCTGTGATAGAGTTCCATTTAGAATGTCTCTTTCACAGAGAGGATTGCCTCATTTTTTATCTCACCTGAATACAAAGGCAGTTATTCATGAAGGAAGGAATAGCAGTGTCACTTGACTTTATTACAAAAAGAATTAAATAGATCAAAGCCTATGCTACTAATAAAAACCAGGTTTGCCAGATGTACTTTATAAAAAATTTTATTTTTTTCCTAAAGATGGGGGTTTGCCAATTTTATGAAATTATGGCCAGATGTGAGAAACTATATAAATGCAACACACCTTGATTTAAAAAAGTAGAAAACATAGCAAAAAAACCTGAAGTCTCTGCTTGTCTGGTAGTATCTGGAGACATACTAACTCAGTAAGAAATGTATACATCTGAGAGGTTTGGGATCAGAAGAACGAAAGGGGTTTAAAGGGAATTATTAAAATTTGTGACATTTATATTACTGCTAGGAATCTTAACTCAGCCTTTGAAAACATTTCAGTATTTGGCAAAAAACAGGCCCTGGAATAGAGCAATACATTCTCTTCTGTCATTTGGTGCCTCTCCAATTACCAAGCTTCAATCCACTTCTCAGAGGAGTAAGAAACATGAAAGACAGCTTTGTGAATGACTGATTAACATGGAAAAGATCATTTCTCCAAGATTATATTGTATTCCTAACAAGACCAAAAGTGTGCACTAAATTATTATTATGATAATTAACTTTGGCAGACTTTGTCTTATTGTTAAAAAGCAGTAATAAGGTACCTTAAAAGGCAGAATAATTATACTTAACTGCTGTAATTAGCAAGTTAATTTTCAGGTAAAGATTATTCATAACATAGGAATTATGCAACTGCTGCCATTTAAATTCTTACTGCAATGCCTTCATATAATTTAAATCAAGAATTGTTAGCATTTCTGAACCTTTACTTCAATAAGGTAAGAGAAAAAAAATCCATTCAGGAAGGAGACCATTTCATTTCTGTGTCAATAGACTGGAATGTCTGAAACTGAATATCAAAATATGCATATATAATCCAAATGAGAGAAAAGGAAGGAGAAGAGAACAAAGTTAATATTTTCACACACAACTTTAGTGATATTAGTTTGTTCCTTTTCCACCAGGTGCCATTCCAAAATCTTTCTTCACTTTCACTAGTTTTTGTATTTCACTCCAGGATCAAAAAAAAAAAAAAAAACAAAAACCAAAGAACCCCAAAATTTCACAGAGAAATTTCATCTTCTGCTCTGTTCATACAGAATTTGTGCCAATATCTGTGATTTCATATAATTTAAAGTGAATTTTGTTACTTGCCTTAAGATCTATTTTCCTGATGACCTACACTGCTGTTTCTGGGTGATCTTCAGAAAACCAAAATATGAGTGATTTCAGCCATGTTTTCTAATAAATGGTTCATTGGAGTAATACATATATATCGTACAAAACAACTCCTAGACTGCTTGCATTTTACTACCAATACTCCAAGATGACTCCTACATGAGAGCATACAGCTCTCATGTCCATATTACACAGGAAGTCATATAGGTCATCATTTTTACAAAGATGAATACACAAATCCCATAAAGGGGCAGTGAGAAACAGAAAAGGCCTCGACACTGTACGAGCACTGCTCAGCAACAGCTAAAACACTGGTGTGTTGTCAACACTGTTCTGGTCACAAATTCAACAGAGGAAAGTAAGGACATGGGCAACACTCAGAAGGTATTTTAAAGAGTTTGATATTGTCTGGTAGCTGATTGTATGATGGGGCTTCCTCAGCATATGTCACCTTTTCGTCCTCCTCCTCTGCTCATAGTCCAAAATTTTCACCTTCACACCAGTTCTTGATGACTTCCAAGATCCCTGGGAGACTGAGGTTTCCTCTTCAAGCTTGCTGTGTGAGCAGTATAACCCGCTTACCCCACACACCATCAGTGGCATGATGTGTGGAAGGGAATTCCCCTTTGAACACCCAGCCCAGCGCTGGTAGCCAGGGTGCCAGAAGCAGCTGTGCTTCAGTGCCAATCACTTCTGAAGCAACTTGAACCCTTCACAAGATGCCAGGATCTCTTTTTCAGTTGGGGTGTAACGGGCTTCGGATCCTTTGTATCCCCAAATTCAGAATCTCAGGGTCATCCTCAGGTTTCTCTGGGTACCCTTTGCCAGAGGCTCCAGGAAGGCCCGTTCTCAGTGGCAGCAAGTAGAGCATATTTTTCACACCTTGGCGTAACTCGACTGCTCCAAGGGCTACTCTGTGAACAATCTCCCATTTAATTTATTCAAAAGCTTGTTGTTCAGGACCCCTCTTAAAGTCATTTTTCTTCCAGCTCACTTGATAGAGAGGGCTTACAATATGACTGTAACCTGGAATATGCGTTCTCCAAAATCCCACAGTGCCTATGAAAGCCTGTGTTTCCTTCTTGCTGGTTGGTGGGCACATCAATGTATTGCAAGTGTTGTGGAGCCTCACCCTCTTCCAATGCAGTCTGGATCAGTCCATGGCAACCAGTGGGGTTGTTTCCACCCCTGGGGCAGCCCATTCCAGGTGTACTGCCTACCCATCCAGGTAAAAGCAAACTGTGGCCTGCACTCTGCTGCTAAAAGAATGGAGAAAAACACATTAGCATTTGACCATGGTGCACCCCGTACAAACTTCCTCCACAGTACTTTTCTTTCACCTCTTTTATCCCTTTATCAGGGCACTTTGGTTGTTCAGGGGTGAACTTCCAAACCACTGGAGCAGAACAATCCTTCAAAAACTGGCCCAATTTCTCCAGCCTTCCATGCCACTCATGGCTATCCAACCTCAGGGTAGATCTCTGAATAACCTCCCGAGAAACCTCTGTCTTGACTCTAAACCTGGCAGACTTAGCAACAAGAACATGCTTTCCTTAACATCCAAAGGGAATTCAAAATTCTCAAAAGCTGCTGTAACAGGCCTGAAGGAGGAAAGGGGAATAAAAAGCTGGGGAAAAGCATCCCCGTTTCCCCCACAGACTGGGTACTGCTATTAATGGACTCCCAAAAGCAGTGACCCAGGTAAGGGTACAAGAGCAACACTGAATTCACATCCCAAATGATCCTCATTGCCGTTGATGTTATCATGTCACAAGGTGATATCTCACAGTGCAGCAACAAAGCAACCCTGATCCCTCTCCCTGCTCTGAAAAAGAGCACCATGATGGGCACACAGCACATATATGGAAACATACACTGGGTTGGTGCCACAACCATCTGACAGACCAAGCAACATTGTGATCAGTGGCTCTGGATATACAACAAATGCTCAGACAGAATTTGTTTCTGATGAGCCTGGGGTTTTAATGAAGGACTTCTGTCCATCATAAAGAAGTCCATATTCTGGGACGTAACATGGAATCACAGAAAGGTACAGGGAACATTTACTATGCCAGGTTGCTCAGAGCCCCATCCAACCTGGCCTTGAACACCTTCAGTGATACTCTGATCTTATCAAGTCACCTCAACAACTGGACATAGGCAGTTTCCAGAAGAAATATAAAATTACGTCTGAGCCATAGGTACAGAATTAAATTCATGGAGAAAAAGACACTGCATTATTTTCCTGGAACAATTTTTGTGTGTGCAAACCATAACATAATACTCAGCTGTATTCACTCAGGTATTCTAAGCTTACTGTCTTCATTATAACATTAGCACTTAATTATAACATGTTTCATCTCAGACTACATATGGACAGGTTTGCTAAAAACTTGCATTACTGGGGATTAGCCATGCAGAGAAGAAAAAGACAATATTGTGCAGATATGTGACAGAAGCTTGATTATCAAAGAAGGATTCAGGTTGCGTTTTCTGCTCTCTGCCTCAGCTGAAAGGCCAATTTTCTCAGTGGCCTGACCCCTTTCTAAGATTCGTCGTCTATGCCTGGTATTCTATAATCCGTTTGTGTTATTTTTATTACTGAATTCCCCAGTTAAGGCTCTGACTCTTCAAGAACAAAATCTCAACATATATACCAGGAAATGAGTACTTATTCAGTTCCTACTTACAGGAGCAGACAAGGAGGCTCCACGCTAATGTCTCAGCACTCTTTTTGGCTTTAAAATGAACAGTTGAATTCTCAGTGTTCAACCCTAAAAAAATCTAGCTTCCAGATCTTGTGATCCCACCTGAATCTATCACTGATAAGCAGAGTTACTGATATGATAACTCCCTTTATTTAAACATTTCTTACTTCATTAAACATCCTTAAGAATCAATAAATACTTTGAGAGATAAAATAAACCGTTACATGATAAATGAAGCAGGTTCTTATAAATATGATAAAAGTTTAAAAGCCATAAAGGGTTCTCTACAGGTGCTAATTTTACTACTTGAATGAAATTAATAAGACTCTCCATAAAACAGCAGGAGATCTTTAGATTACATGAGTAATCAGCAAGAAAATTTATTGTGGATTCATGAAGCACTAAGTGTTTGTGTAATGTATGCAAAAGTGGTACTTTATTCTCTGCAGTGAACAATTCTGAGTCCTTATAATAGAAAAATATTTAATAGCTTGAAAACTCTTGAGGCATAGTTTTAAAAAGTTGTTCAACTGTGATTAATTCAACTCATGACAAACTAGTAATGAAAGGTCTGCCTTATTTTAATATTCAGTAGGACCCATTATTAAAAAAACTCCTTAAGGTTAAACAATGGCTATAGAGACAACTGGAAATCCACCTTGATGTGTAGGAATGGAAGAGATAGCAGAGTGAGATTTGCACATTCTGTAGTGCATTAATCTGAAAAGCTAAACTAACTTTTCACCTTGGCTGCTGTATGGATAATGTATTTATTTACATGACTACTTGTTCCTGCAAACTTCATGCTTTATGAACCATTTCAGATGAAGAATTTCCAGAAGTAGTCCCATAGAGGAAATTCTGTTGCATTTGTGCTATCAAATTCTCAGTAAATTATGCCCTCCAAGGAAGAATATAGCCAAGCTTTAGTAATTTTTTCAAAAATCTTTTATTACAATGTACCATGGAATCATAAGTTTGTATTCAATACTTTACATTTAATATTTATTGATTGCTGCAATTAATTGCTTTTGGTTTGTAGCTTTGGGCTTAATTAAGTGGACTAAAAGTGTCGATACACTGCAGCTGTTCAACTGACTGACAAATGAACTAAATAATGCTTTACCATGACTGGTTATTAATGTTCTATCAATGAAACAAGCAAGGGGAATGCATGGGTCAGGGAAGTAGTAATAATAATAAAATACAGAGCCTTTAATGTTTAGATCAGCTGCTCAACACAGATTAACAGTAGCTAAAATGACTGTAATCTAAGGACCCCAATTCATTCATGTTGTATTATGTGTCGTGTGAAATGAAATTACTGATAAAAATACAGTGCTTAAAGACATCTCTTGTTCTGAACACAGGTGAGCTAACTTTGCCCAATGTTGGAGCTGATTGAAAGGCACATGGCTGTGTCAGTACAGTGCTAAAACAAAGTAAACACATCCTGCAGACAAGGCCACAATACCAGCTGGAGTGTGAGAATGTGCTCCCCATGGCTTTTGAACTGGATCTGTGTTATATTCCACAGGCCTATAGTTTGGGCAATGGCAACATACAGTGTCGATACATCCACTGACAGTTCAGGAAAGGGTCTTTGCATCAACTAATTTGGGGACTGATCTACACTGTGAACTTTGTAACTGTTCAGCCCTTTACAGGACTCTAACCCAATAATCTAAATAGGCTCAAATAGGCTCATTTCTGCACTTGTCAAGTAGAAAATATAAAAAATAGGAAAACATATATTTTTAGAGCTTTGGCACTTCTCAGGAATATTATGTTAAATCTTATGCAAAGAAAGATGCTATGTTTGTTGAGGTCAATTGGTACATCTTCTTTGATAGCAACATAGCTTTGGAGAAGTGAGAAAACCTGGTCCAGAATGTGACTTAAGATTCAGTTTCCCTGCTTAAAATAAAAGTTGCACGTTAACAGATGTTATCAATTCTAACTTAGTAACTTCTTGTATCTGTTATATGCAGATTCTTCTAGTCATCATTTAAAAGTCTGGACACATACAGTTTCTAAGATCTAATTGGTTAACTTACCCTAAACCACAGATGTTCACAAATTGTGCATCATTAACTAAAAGGCTTAAAGTGAAACTTGTCAGTATTGCAGGCTATCCATGAAGCTGCTGCCAATCTTTTTGGGCATCAATGTGCTACTAGACAATCTTTTCCCAGGCTTTCAAGGTTTACCCTTTCCTATATGCAAGGAAATTTGCCATTTATCAGCTTCCTTTCAAACTTCCATGCCTCTGCCCTAGTCAAAAGACAGTATTCAGCTACAAGCGTTCCTAAAACACTTAATTTTGAAAAAGCTGATGGACTTGGCTCTCAAAGTATGACAATTTCACACAACCATAGAATATGCTGAGTTGGAAGGGACCCACAAGGACCATCGAGTCCAACTCCTGGCCCTGCACAGGACACCCCAGCTTTCCCACCATGTGCTTGAGAGTGTTGTCCAAATGCTTCTTGAACTCTGTCAAGATGATGCTGTGACCACTTCCTTGGGGAGCCTGTTCCTGTAGCCAACCACCCACTGTGTATAAAACTTTTTCATGGTATCCAATCTAAACCCCCCCGACACAACTTCAGGCCATTCCCTCAGGTGCTGTCACTGTCACCACAGAGAACAGATCAGTGCCTGCCCCTGCACTTCCCCTCACAAGGAAGTTGTAACTGCAGTGAGGTCTCCCCTCAGTCTCTTCCAGGCTGAACAGACACAGTGACCTCAGCCACTCCTCACACAGCTTCCCCTCAAGGCCCTTGCTCAGAACTTTATCAATCTTTTTTACCAAGGATTAGTGTTTCCATGACTCTTCCCTCCAAATACCTTACCATGCTGAATATCTGCTCTTGTAATTACTTCAGCCTTTATTCCCCTCCCTCTACACACCAACACCCATGCATGTACCAATCTCTGTTTTTATACATCTATAGGTTTACTGGGTCTTATCTGATGCAGATCTCCTGTATGGAGATGGCCTTTGGCCATTTTCTCCCTGACTGGGGGCAAAGCAGTCTCACTAACACTTCAGTTTACTATTTAATGACAAATAATAATCTTGTGCTCTGGGCAAATAAAAGCAGACCATCTTCAATAATAAAGCACCATGCTTGCATTATATAACATGTATAAAAATGGGTTACAGAGAAAGAGATGATTTAATAATTTGCAAAATATTTGTATTTTGGAGGAATATTTATGTTTTTCATATTCTCTGCAAATACAAATACAAGACATGAATCATGCCCTTTAACATATTTCTCTGAGTGTTCTGAGATTAGATCAGATGGAACATTTCATCAGAATCCTTGAAATGATGCAAACAAATATGAACATCTGCATTTTAAATATTAACTGCTAAAGCACCATGAAAACCTCAGTGCTGGCAGATTTGCTCTGATTCCTCTGGCAAAGCATGGGCTCATATTCTTTACCTTAAAAGCATTCTGCACAAGAGATGAATGTGAAATTTAGCTTTCACAGCTGACATACATATAGCAAAAAGCTTTACCATAATGATATTTAATCCTGATAAAGAACACAGTAATTCCTATGCTACATTATTTATATATGATTTAAAGAGACTATTCAGTAGACCCAAATTCAAATAATTATATCCACCCTCTATCTTTGAATCCTATCAATGTTATTTCAGCATCTGCTCTCTGTAAATTCTAGCCAACTTGAACAACTATGGATCAAGGATTCAACGTACAGTATTCTATATCTACTTGTTTTTTCTGCAGAAGTGACTTTACCTACAAACATACACAGAAACTTTTCATCCTGATAGGCTAGTTCCACCCTTCAGCCCCTTGCTGTATGACCGATCTTTATAAGTTAACTTATTTGGTCACTTCTTTATTCAGGCATGAAAGAAAGAAAAAGGAAGGAAGGAAGGAAGGAAGGAAGGAAGGAAGGAAGGAAGGAAGGAAGGAAGGAAGGAAGGAAGGAAGGAAGGAAGGAAGGAAGGAAGGAAGGAAGGAAGGAAGGAAGGAAGGAAGGAAGGAAGGAAGGAAGGAAGGACGGACACAGGATGTTGGATGTTGCATAATAAATAATCCCATTTAATCACAAAGTCCAAAATATTTATGTAAAAGGCATAGCCAGCTGTCTGCATTTTTCTGCTTTGTAGACTACTCTCAAGTTTTCAGCAATGTCTACACTGGGCAACGTAGAACTAGCACAAAGATCCCTGTGTTTGGGTTGTCAGACTAGTAAATCTGGAAATGATATGCACACAGTGCTCTGCCTAAAGTGCTCACTCTAAAAAAATGCCTGGGACGATGAAAAAAAGAGACTGCCAAATGGTATGTACAGTGCCTCTGAGGAAGATAAAGACTTTAAAAGCAACAATAACCAGAAAAGTATGCAGACAAAATCTGAATAGTCACATAAAGTAAGATCTGGAACAGAATTTGTAGCTTGGCAGAGTTGCAACTTCAGTTTCTTCCTTTCTACATATAACAATGTATTCCTTCTATCATATATCATTCCCTACACTTGTCTAAATGATGTGGTCTAATTAAAAACAGCACAAGCCCTAAAGAAAAGAAAACAGGCCTAAGGACTGAGGGTTTTATAAGCAGCCCAAGATTCCAGTCTACAAAATCCCCAAGGCCACTTTGAAAATCTCAACCTAAATGTTTAGCCGAGTTACTATCTGCTTTTCTTTCAAACTGCAAATCCCAGTTGTTCTCACAATTTCCTACTGCACACAATGCTTATCCATGAAACATAAGCTGTGGTTAGGATGAAACCTTTGCCCTGCATTTTCTCCATGGATACAAACTGTCTGTCAATATACTATAGCACTGCTACCATTCCCCTCACATTCCATTTACCAATACCTGCACTTCAGGATTTAGGAGGCTTCAGAAACCATCTTTCTTAAGGATTTTCAGCAATGTAAAAAGCATTGTTGGTCGATTTCAAGTTTTTAATATGATGCAAAAGGATGTGAGGTGGATGCAAATACAAAGCGCTGTGGAAAGGAAGCAGGCATTCCAGATAAAAGTACTTAAGATTAATTTAACATGCACAGGATTTCCCAATTAAAACTTTCACATTAGCACTGCATTTTAAACAGTTAATCTCCTAACGAGACATCCCCAGCAATAAGAAGTGAATTGCAGGACTGAATAAGGCCCTGAGGCCTGCATCTGGAAAAGGCTGCGCTTTGTAAATGCTGGATTTATGCTGCTGTCACAAATTCTGCAATGAAAGAGCTGCACTGCCACCTACTGCCAAGATGTCTTTTCCCACCAGAAACTGCCACTAAAAGTGAGAAACCCTCTGTGCTTCTGCACAAAAGGCTAACCAAAGAAAATTATGCATTTCATGCAAGCCAATTTTAGGCTTTTTTTTTTAACTCCAGTAGCTGGAAAGGCAGATCGTTTACTTTTCTGTTCCTTTTCTTCATAATATGGTAAAAACCAAGGAATGCTGTGCTGAACAATGTGGGAGAGTCTATGCAAAAGTCTGGTTTTCCCTCTCTTATTCCCAGATCTCTACTGTCACACCTTTGAATCCTGCCTGAGCTGCAGTCATCTCAGCTAATGATACCCCGACTGACTCATGCAAAAGAGTTACACTGAGGCTGATCTCTTCCCTTCCTTTAGGGGCCAAAGACAATACCTCTGTGATGCACCCCATCTCCAAGAGTCTAGATGTGAAGGAGTCTCACACAGCATCTCACAGCACTGCTGTGGCAACAGTGCCTTAATTGAAGTTTTACTGTGGTTTCCTTTCGGGGTCTTTTTTGACAGCTAAATTGCATATCAATTAACATTTCGAGAAGAGCTACTCTCTTTCCTAGTAGACATAGTCACGAACAATTGCTCATGAAATAAATTTTTAGAAGCAGCAGGAAAAAAAGGGAATTAATATTTCAGATCGCAATGAAAGACGCTTAACAAATAGTGAAGTAGGGAAGAGAGAACATCAGGATTAATGAATGTCAGCTGTGCTCTCTGTAAATTCTAGCCAATTTAAACAACCATGCATCTAGGATTCAAGATACAGTATCCTGTAACTACGTGCTTTTTCTGCTCTTTGCCTTAATTGCATATGCAAATAACATTACAGGTGTACAGGTGAGAGAATCCCCATCCTTGTGTTTATAGTTGTTTGATAACAGTAAAGCACAGATCGTCTCGAGCCGCTGCTAGGAAAACCACAGCATTACATATCATCTGCAAGCACCCTGGAGGGAAAAATATCTTCAACTCCCTGTGCCAGTGGTGTCTCAGACTGAAGTTGTATGCACAAACTCAAGAAATATGTGCCCTTCCTACATTACCATCAAAATAAGTAAAAAACAAGCAAGACAGCTTAATTGCATTTTTTTAAGACAAGACTTTTTTTTCTTTTAGACAGGAGCTCCTGCAAGTACAGATGTGGTGAGATTCACTTGTTTAATATCTGGGGAATAAAACTCCAGACATCCTGACACTATCTCCTCCTCTGCCTTCAGGCTTAGCAATACTTCACATTTCAAGTACAAATTCAACTACAAAATTTGTGTGTCTCCATTCTGTATCTTTTTAGGTACATAATATCTCACAGCACCAAAGGATTTCTATGTTTAGGGCCTAGAAGAGAGCTCCATCTTTTTAAAAGCATGAATACAGCACAACAATCCTTGAGAAAGCATAAATTTTCACACATTTGCACTTTAAAAGTGTCTTCACTTTTCATTTATCAAGAGAATAGTTCTGAAGAATAAAATCTGTTAGAAATTATATTTTATCTGTTGCCCTGAAATTAAAATCTTGTATTTATCTGTTCATTATCTTACATGCTTTTAGGGTTTTTACTGTACATACATTCAGCATTTTTGTCTCCATTACAGAACAGTGGAAAGAGGTAACAAAAAACAAATTTTTGTTCTGTCTTTATAGAAATGTTACCTTTTCTTCCCACTGGAAATGCTTAAAACATCTTCCTTCCAGCAACAAGTCCACATGATAAGTTTTATACAGCATACTATGTAGTGTTAACAAAAGAAAGTTGTACTTTATCTATTCCTTCTGTCTACTGTGTTTAAATGCATCTAATGGAATTGTTTCCATGAGGAATAACAGACTTTTAAGCCATCTCTACAAAGCCCTTCAGCCAGCAAAGTCAGTCTAACTAATGATATGTTTTCATCCTGTGTTTTTACACAAAAGCATAAGACAAGACAAATACATAGCAAGAGAAGTCCAGACACAAATTTAGGAAGACTAATCTTCCCCTCTACACTTTCAGAATCTGCTTTCTGAGGTTTCATCACTAGTTGGTTACACCATCAAATACTTGGACAAAGGCAGTTGTCACTTTTACCAAGGTTGGCAAGGTGTGTCCATTTAACACTTCTGAGCAGAAGTGTAAAAGCCTAATGCATAACACAACCAGTATTCAGGTAGTGCTTAATCCAAAAGCATTTTGCAAATGCAAAGCCAAAAATATTGAACTCCTTTCTGTATTTAGTTTCATGGAACTAGGGCTTTTTTCTACTTCCTTTCCCCCAAACTGACTCTCTTGGTACCTTTTGTCTTTACGCAAAGAAACATCCAACAGTATTCAAACTGAACCTTCAATGTTCAGCTGTATCCATGGTAGGAAAAATAGGCTATCCACTTTCAAAAGAAACTGCAGTAAATATGAGAATCGATGGAGAACTGAAAATAAAAATCTATAGGAAAATTATGAAGACGGTTTTGGCAGGCATATAATTCCTAACAAAATATACATATTCTTTTTCATTATTATTGTTTGCGAAGAATCAATCCTGCAATGCATTCCCTTTGGTAAGTTACCTTTTTAGTACTGGAAAGGCAAAGACAAAAGGCCAGAGGCTCAGATCCTGTAAATTATGTGGCTTGCTGGCCCATAATAACACTGTTCTAATAGGAAGCATGACTAAGGAAAATCCTGAGGTACTACAATGCAAACCCAGGATTTCTACTGTTAACAGAGAACTTGAGAATTCACTTAATAGGAAGCTTCATTAACACACAGCAGATATGTTGTTGTACAGGGTAACAGAACAAACCTCTGGCTCTCATGTAGAGAACAAACCTTTCAGAGCCCCAGTACCACTTTCTGACAGAGACTGAGTGCCCAGCTTCCTGCTGATGAATGACAGGATGTCCAAATGACGACACGGCAACTTCACTGAGCGAAATAAAGATACAACCCTCCAAGTGACAAAGGTTAACCACATACAGAGACATGTCCAGGCTAACAATAATGCCACATTCCAAAGGCTTTAACTGTAATTTTTCTCAGTTTTGGTTCACTATTAATAACCTAACCTGATCCCTACTACAATAGTCAACACCATTGTCAACTGTTGTGACTGAATATGCTGGCTGACCAGCATGGCTCTTTCATTCTTCTCTGCTCACAAACTGCATTACCAATACTCTCAGGAAAAAGTTAGTGACATGTCTGCAAGATCTGCATATATAGTTAGATCTCTTCTAACTAAGAATTTAAAGTTCTCTTTTATAAATCTTAGTGGCAAGCCCAGGTCATTTTAAGGTATATCTTCCTAGAAAAAGTAGCATACCCAGCAAAAATGTACGAAGAAAGGAGACCTTTTATACAGCACTTCTGTTTACTTGGAGATTCAGGTTGGTGTAGGCTCTAACAGATCCTCCAGTTCTGCCCACCTCAAACGCAATTATCTCACCTGCAGCTTAGTCCTTGGATAGAAGAAGGATTGCAGCAGGATTTCTTACTCAGGAGCTGATATTTCTTAAGAGATTTAATCTTAATGTTCCTCGTTATTTAGGCTTCAGCTGAATAAGTAAATTAAACAGCCAAAATTCTTAGAAACTAGTGGTAGATTTATTACAGAGTACTGTCCCTCATTTTTTACCAGATGCTTTATTTTGCACATTCATATTTTTGATAAGGATCCTCAGGGAAAAAGAAGAATTTAAAAAAATACACATTCATCTTTCATTATCAGCTTTAAAATGCAGATCTGCATCCTAAAGGCTTTACAAACAGGCTTCTTTGGTTTTTATTCTCTGTGATAGTTAGGAAAGAAATAAGCACATTCAAGAGCTGGAAAATATTCCTGATATACAATCTCGTTTCAAAAGGAAGAACACAGCTCAATCCTAGACATAAAAATAGTTTTGCTAAAGTAGTGTCTTTAAGTAAAAGTGGTTAAGCTTAAACCACCACAGTTTAAGGAAAAACACTTTTCTTTGATTTTTTTTTCACTGTATTATGCACAGGGGAAAAATATGCAATGAATTGTTCCTGACATTAAAGAGAAGATGATCAGTAAAATGTTCTGCACGTCTTCCAGATGCTGGCAAAAACAGCACAAAGCAATAAATACACTGTACATATTGATGTGGTTTTTGTGAATAGCTGGAAAGAGTGGAGCATACTTGAGATGAAGTCTCTGCTCCATGGTTCTTCCAACCACAAAGAAAGCAGAGTTTGAGATGAAGAAACAGAAATTCACACGGTAATCCTGCAGCTCAGAGACAGGACACTGTTGAGCTGAGTGATACCGAGGAGGTGAAACAGTTAAACTGGTATTGCTTGCCCACATGCAGTGATTTTATACACTGATTGTGCCTTCAAAGTACCTGTCCCTGGCTTTCAAAGGTGGTTCTTACACAGTCATCTATGAAGCACTTCTGCTGAATGTGACTCTCAGAGATCCATCTAATCCTCAACTACATGAAAGAACAAGTTAGATTTGACTTTAATCCTCATTATTGTATATGATCAACTGTACTGTATTAAAACTGAATTTAAGATTTACAGCTATATTTACGTGTAACAAAGTTTATGTGGCTCTTACTTAGATAAGCATTGGTGAAAGGTGTGTTGGTTAGACACAGGACACTCATTTGTTTCCACGTGAAACAATTTGACATCAAGTCAGCCTCTTCATTTCTGAGTTGCCTTCTCCCACAGCTCGATCAAGCTGCAGTGACAATCAGGCTGGAATTCTGCTAAGGCTTTGCAATTGATGACACAGGTCTCCATAGCTTTGGCAGAATGCTTTACCAAGCATTTTCCCCAAGAAGGAAAGCTATCACTCTTCTTACTTGGCAGTTGAATTATTAAGCTCCTGGCTTAAAAATTTTCATTTAAGTGAAGAGGAAATTTATGAACAATGAAAACTGAAAGAGCTTTCAGGTTAAAAGAAAAAGAAACAAAATACCTACAGTGTTTAAACAAGAAAAGAAAGGGATTCAGAAACTCCAAAGAGATTTCCCACCAGCTAAAATAAAACTTAATATTTCAGAATCCCCAACAAAATAAGGTTAAATAAGTTGAGAGCCCTCCTCCTCATGCTTCAGAAACCCCCATGTTAATGTTGTTTCTCTTTAATGCACCAGTCTAGGATGACCCATCTTTCCCCTAAAGTACTTGAATGCAAGCCCCTTTACCCTAGGAATCTTGTGTGGAGTACAGGCATGAGTACCTTTTGGAAAAGGGATTAACCATGGCCAGGACTGACAGAATACCTGAGAATGTAGGCAAAGTTCTTCATGTCTCATTCCTCCATCTTAAAAATATTCTATTACTCTTGAAGGAATAAGGTTAATGTCAAGAAAACTTGTCAGAATTTCTTCTAGATAGTTCAGTCACTTTCTTTGATTTTAAGGCCTAAAAGACCACTCTTTTCTGCTGTGCCACACAGATGAACAAAGATTAAAGATGCCAAGCCACATTTTTGGATTACCCAAAACACATGCTTTGCAAGAGTTCCAAGTGTTGTGTTCTGGTTCCAATACACAACAGGAAATTAAAGCAGAAATACCACCAAAAATAAGACAGTGTTAAGAAATTTACTGTCAAGACAAAAACACTTGCAATGTGCACCTGTCATTTTGTGCTTGACAATAGCAAAATGAGAGTTCAAGGTGAAGAGAAAAACATTATTTTGACAAAAATATCTTTGCTTCATCTCTTGTATTAAAATGCTCTTCAAGTTTTACTGAACTAAACAAAATTGAGAAAACAGTACATTATTTCTATAGCATCACACATCTGAGAAGCTGCTGCAGTGGCCAGAGTGAACCTAAAGTACTCTTATTCCAGAAGGAGGAGCAGCAGCCAGAAGGTCTCGGTGGTACTAGGCCAGAAGGGAACAACATAGAACACATAGGCAGACCTGTGTCTAGGGAGCCTGAGTACAAATGAAGCTTCTTGGTCTTCTGGCAGGAACTTCTGGAACAAGTAGCCAGGGTATGACACAGCTCCCTGATGGGCTGAATCCCCATCCTGCAGCTCTTGAAGGACCAGGCACTCTACCCTGGCCTTTGAACGCCACTTCTTTCATTTAACTCATGGTTTTCAGAATCTTCATACACACAACATTTTTAGCATCCCCTTGCTGTTCACAGGTTATACTTTAGAGTTGTGCATGTATGTCCAGGTCAGCAGCTGTTACAAGTAAGAAAACATATTCTGTGCTGGAAGAGCAGTGGAGCGTTTGTGCTCCAGGAGGACAAAGAGTGAGGCTCTGCATTAAGTTATCCAGGTGTCCATCACTCTGAAATATGAGCAGAGTTTCTAAGTAATTGTATAGAAAATAATTAAATATAATTTAAATCTCATCAGATCCTCATATAATTCTCTTTAGGATTAGTTTTAGACTTCTAAAAACATTAGATTAAGCACAAATAGTGAAAAGGCATTAATTACCTCCATTTGTTCATTTTATGAAGCTCTACAGTGCAGCATTTTGCAAAAACGAGATACAATGAAGGATGTTGAAATGCATGAATTGGTATATTAAAGATATTCCCCTTGCTACCAACACACTTTTAACCAAAACTAAACTAAAAGCAGCTATCAGGAAAAAAACTCTCACATTGTAATAAGCCCTCATTTAAATTTCTGTTATTTTCCTTCTTCCCTTGCACACATTTATTCGTTCACCTATCAAATTCATGGAAGTAGAAGCATTTTTAGGATAAGTCAGACACACTTAAGTGCTGAGAAATTCTTAAAAGAAAATCTGTCACAAATCTGCAGCTTCAAAAAAGTTCATTAATAATCTGGACATCTGAGTGCTATGGTAAATGTTCTATTTCTTAATTAATAATATTCTATATGGCTTTGTTATCAATGTGGTAATCCTGTATCATATACCAGAATGGGCGCTATAGCTCTGAAGTCTGTCTGAGACCTCCTTTGCACCAACAGGGTTAGCAGGAAGTAGCTGACCAGCTGAAATTGATACCTTGTCCCACTCTATCCTACACAGGGTAAATTGTTTTCATATTCTGGTCTTTTGGAAGGGACAAAAACTTTTCTCATGATACTGCATGCACACAGCAATGTGAGGAAAGAAAGCCATGGTGCTCTGCATCTAACATAATTAATGCACATTTAATATGGAAGTTACTATATAGTGACAATCAATTATTAAAAACACACATTAATTTCTGTCCCTTTCCACATGCTAATTAAATAACATCCTTCCAGAATTTGTTTTTCTATTAATGCTTCTCAGTTTGGAAATCAGAACCACTCTTGGGAACATGTTGACTTCTGTACTGGTTTTCAGATGGTCATTTCCTGAAAGGTGGGAGGTGACAGATGTTACTGCAGAGTGCTTTTCTGTTGTCTCTTAACTTACTCATTTGCATGTATTTATGTGTCCTGAATCATCATGTGGTGGCATTACAATTATGAAGAACTAAGATTCCACTGTTTATAGGCTCCCATTAATTAGTTCCCTTGTTTCTATGATTTCCTTGTTAACTTTGCAGAAGGCTCTAAAATACCAAAGTCTTATTAGGCAATGTTAAAAGTGTACATAGAAGCCATCTCTTAATACAGCTTCACAAATTAAATCAGTAGCACCACTAAGCATCTGCAAACATGCATTCAGTTATAGATGCATCATGATGCATTTCTGACTTATTTCAGTCACTTTCCATAAACATTCAAACACATCTATTTTGACACAAATATGCACTGAAAAATACAAAAAGTGATGTGAGTAATGATATGGCCATGCAGCTGCCTAAGTCCTTATGTTAGATGTCTTTGTGTGTAGGCTGAAAGCTTTTTGTAGGATTATGGTTCATCAGAATACAGTACAGAAAAAAAAATAATATGCAATTTGCTATTCAATATATTACTGGAATTCAGAAAGTCCAGAGATAATTCATTTGTATTAAAGGCAAAAAAAGCACAAAAGCATAGGTTGAAAGTGGAAGTAGAGAGGTGCTTTATGACTCAAATTCAGTTGTAGCGGAAACTTTAGATAGGCAGACTATAATTTGCTAAGTCAATTTGCACTGTGATCAGGATACTAGGATATGGAAGCTAATAATAACTTCAAACATTTTTTTCAATAATGCCTGGTTTTATTTAATCTACAAGCTTGTCTTTTTATGTCATACAATTTTCACATTTCAGATATGACCATTTTATTTAAAATAGCTTAATAAATATATTTATAGAAATTACAGACAAGTATTAGCTGTTACCATTCCTTTAAAATGTGTATACTTATTGTAGGCTGATAAATTCAAAATTAACAAGACATGCATTTCCCATTGTCATAAATTACGACTTTGCCAATTAGCAACAATTTATGGTTTATTAATTGTAGCAAGTAGAAAGTGAGCAAATTTACAGCGCTGGGTGACAGGGGGAGTCTGCGCTCCGCCGCTGCCACGTCAGTATTCTAGCTGGCCCCCCTATTTATATGATTTTACTTCCGTCTTCGTGGATTGCTTTGAACCACTCTGCGCATGTGCCACTTGTTGCTAGGGGGTCTTCTTTTGCCTTCCAGTGGTCGTTGAGGATGAAGGAAGTAGTCTTCCTCTTCTGTCCTCTGTTCGACCTTTTGTTCCTTGTCCATTTTTAGAAGAAGAAGACACAATATTTGGCATATCATCTCTTTTTTGTTCTTATATGGAAAAAGAGCTGAACACACAGTGTTTGGCATGCCACACTCTCCTGTTATGCAAGCATCTGTACAGCAATACAGTAGTTGCAGAAGCGATACTTAGCAATACATATCTTGAGTATATTTGATTATATATATATATATATATATATATATTGTTTTAAAGGAAGCAATACTTGGCAATACATATCATGAGTATATTTGATTGGCAATACATATAAGTATATTTGATTACATATATTGTTTTAAAGGCATCCTTTTTAATAAACAATACAATCTTTCACAATCCCCCCTTTTTCTCTTTATACTCTATTGTTTATTAAACAATCTCATCTTCAAAAGTCTTGATTTTCTTCTAGCAATTTCTGCACTTATTATAACAATCACAATGCATTATACCCTTTTTGCAAAAACACTCATAATTTTCGCGTTCTATATCGCATTCACAGTAATCATTTTCGCTTTTATTTCTTTCATTACGCGCAGCTTTATACTCAGCAGTAGTAGTTAAAATAAGCAATTTTGCTACATCAAATCGCTTTTTAATAAAGTGTAAAACATATTTTATGATACAAGGTCTAAATATAAGGCCTAAAATTAACAAAATTAAAGGCTTGGCCAGAGCAGACAACAAGGTGGTCAGCTATGGTGAAACATTGAACCATCCTTTATACCAAGATTTTTTTGTTTCGCGATCCTTTTTTCTTTGATCTAGTCTTTTCTTAAGTTCGGCCATAGAATCTTGTACTACTCCTGTGTGATCAGCGAAAGAGCAACATTCTTCATTTAAAGCGACGCATAGTCCTCCTTCTTTTAAGAATACCAAATCTAATCCCCTTTTGTTCTGTAATACGACCTCAGATAGGGATTTGACAGAAGCAGCTAAGTTTTGGATGGATTGCTTTATTTGCCCTAGATCTTCATCCACAGCTGTCTGCAAGGTTTGTATTTTTTTACTTTTTATTATTGAGGCTATGCCTGTGCCTGCTCCTACTCCACCTGTTATTAATAATGTAGCTAAAGTGATGACTGTAAATGGTTCTCTCTTTTGTCTGCTTAGACCTTTTTCAAAATGATATAGTATCTCTTCAGAAGTATGATACATTAGTCGTGGAACAATGATCACTTGTACACAAAATTGGGATTGATTGAAAACATTTAAGGATAAACACGGGGTTATCCCAATGTCTGAACAGACCCACTTAGCCCCTTGCACTGGTATGATCTATTTATTTGTTCTACTGAGAAATTTTATCGCCCAGGGTTGTGTCGTGTTTGTACTACAATACTTTCTTGCAAATTGATTAATTTCTATTGCATTGGCTCGTGTGGATTTCTTGCCCATATTGGTAAACTAAGCAAGCATAGGGTGTACAGGAAAAAGAGCGTTCCTTTTGAATTACTCTCATGGCGACTCAGTTCCAGTAGTAGCTCCAGTAGTGGGTCTCTCAGGCCTTTTGTGGGTCCTCCTCTGCCTCGCCCGTCGACTGGGTTGCAGCCAGCCACGGGGGTGATTATCTTCTCGGCAGCAGGGGTCACTGTAAGCCTATTACACCCTTCTGGGAGCTATAACTTGGCTGCTTAGTTTATTTTTCACTCTTTTTCCTGATATCCCAGGCATCCGAAAAGATTTTTTTTTTTTTTTTTTTTTTACAATGTATTCTTATAATATGGGACTTTAATTGAGCTTTTAAAGCTGTGACTTAGCAATGAAATTCCCCATGCAATATTGCTAACAGATTGTTCAGATGACTTGAACAACCCCTCTTTTTTTTTTTTTTAAACTCTCTAAAACTAGTATATCTATATCTTTGAGCTGTTTATTCACATTTACTACACCACCAATTATGAAGGATTGGTCTCCGGGTATGGACCACTTGAGAGCATTCTCTGCAATTTTTTTTTTTTCACATGTCCCTTTTTCCCACAATAGAAACAACTTCCTTGTTCCCTTCTTTCCACTATTGTTTTCGGCGACTTTCTGGGGGTTTTAGGACCTCTAAGTTGCCCCTTTCTCTCTTCTCTAAGCGCAGCCACCATCATTCTTACTTGTTTCTTACTATCTTCTTCTTCTCGTCTTACATACACTTTCTGTGCTTCCCTCAACAGCTCATCTAATCCTCTATCTTGCCAGTCCTCTAGTTTCTCAAGTTTACGTCTGATGTCATCCCAAGATTTTGCCACAAAATGTGTTTTTAAGACTGCTTGCCCCAGAGGACTATCGGGGTTAGCCCCTGAGTATAGCTGGAGGGCTTTCCTCAGTCGCTCCAACCATTCTGTGGGGCTCTCATCTTTCTTTTGCCTTTCGTTAAAGGCTTTACTAATATTCTGGCCACGAGGTACTGATTCTTTAATTCCTTGAATCACTATATTCCTTAAGTCCTCCATATGAGCTCTATGTAATGGATTTTGGTTGTTCCAGTTTGGTTTCTGAAGTGGCCATTTTGTATCTGCTTGGGGACCTTGTGCATGTTGGGCATCTTAGACTCTCATGCCTGCCTGCCTAATCTTATCTTTTTCTTCTGTTGTAAATAACTGCCCCAAAATTGACTGCATTTCGTCTCGAGTATAAAGACTTGGTCTTAAGAATTGGTCTACTCTTTTTGCTACCCCTAACGGGTCGTCTAGTAATCTTTCCATTTCTGTCCTCTTAAACTCCCGCAAATCTCCGGAGTTCAGGGGGACAGAAACATACCCGACCCCAGGCTGGGGTCCTCCCATGGGTACTTCTTTTAGGGGATATATTTGGGGTTGTTCCTTTTTACTTTTAGTTCGTCTCCTAACAGATGCAGGTGACCCTTGTTCGGAACTAGTGTCTCCCGGTGTTATGGGAGCAACTGGTGGAATCACCGGTGCTGGAGGTGGAGGGACATATGGAGGGGGAATTAACAAGGTATCATCCTGTTCCCTTTCTTTATCTCTTTTCATTTAATTTGTTCAATGGGAATAGAGTTGTCTGGGGTTTCTCTAGCTACATCTGAGCATATAAGCTCTCCTCTGGGTTAAAAGGTCTTTTATCATTAACCTAGAAGTTTAACTGTTGCCTCACCCATTTTTCATCTGACCAAAAAATAAGCCAAATAACATTTTTCTGTATTTTCTTCCCTCCCCATATTTCAGTACAGTAATGAATCATTTTCTTCTTACTTTTCCCTATTGATCCGGGAAACTGTTTCTAATTATTTAACATGAATGAGAGAGGGGTATTCTGAGGCACTATGGGTACCTCCCTCATGGGGGTCGAAGGCTTGCTGCCCTTCGCCCCCATCTTCTGGAATACCTTCACACACACACTCACTCGCTTCCCCTTGTTCCTAGCCCAGTCCCTCGCGGGAGATGGGAAACGTAGTACTTAAGGGTCCACACTCGCTTGGCTCAGTATGTCGAGCCTCTCAATTGCTATATTCCAGGAAACCCAATCCCGCCCGAACGGTATCCCTGTGAATTATCTTCACAATATACTTACGCGTCCTGCGTCTTCGTCCGGACTTCAGTGCACTAAATTTTTATGGGATTATACCGGTTTTCATTTGCTCCACTTTCTAGAATTTAGGTTCGTCGGTAAAGGTGAAGGCGGGCAGCTGTTCTCAAGGCCGAGGAAAACCTCGGGGCGCCTCCCTGGGAGACCGCAGCCCACTGCTCCTTATCCGAGTCACGGCACCAAAATTGTCATAAATTACGACTTTGCCAATTAGCAACAATTTATGGTTTATTAATTGTAGCAAGTAGAAAGTGAGCAAATTTACAGCGCTGGGTGACAGGGGGAGTCTGCGCTCCGCCGCTGCCACGTCAGTATTCTAGCTGGCCCCCCTATTTATATGATTTTACTTCCGTCTTCGTGGATTGCTTTGAACCACTCTGCGCATGTGCCACTTGTTGCTAGGGGGTCTTCTTTTGCCTTCCAGTGGTCGTTGAGGATGAAGGAAGTAGTCTTCCTCTTCTGTCCTCTGTTCGACCTTTTGTTCCTTGTCCATTTTTAGAAGAAGAAGACACAATATTTGGCATATCATCTCTTTTTTGTTCTTATATGGAAAAAGAGCTGAACACACAGTGTTTGGCATGCCACACTCTCCTGTTATGCAAGCATCTGTACAGCAATACAGTAGTTGCAGAAGCGATACTTAGCAATACATATCTTGAGTATATTTGATTATATATATATATATATATATATATATTGTTTTAAAGGAAGCAATACTTGGCAATACATATCATGAGTATATTTGATTGGCAATACATATAAGTATATTTGATTACATATATTGTTTTAAAGGCATCCTTTTTAATAAACAATACAATCTTTCACACCATCAAAACTATTTAAAACAATTTTATGAGTTGTTTAGATTAATTAATCCTGTAAATCTTTCATTGATTGTGTAGTAAATGTGTGCTGCATAATGGGTGCATTTAATTTAACTCCATTTTGCTCTGTTTTTTCAAACTAATCTAGTATCACCTAACATGAAGCTGATAATATTTTTGTCCAGTAATTACTATCAAATGAAAATCAAATAAGATGCAAGCTTAGACCTTTGTGCAGCAAAATACGTCAACATCCCTTTGAATTTAAGCATGAAGTGGGTTTTTTGTGTTAAAATCATTATGGATGTTCACATGATTAAATCTAAGCAGGCCACCAAGTGGTAAACTGGATTGGGGCCCAAATATTTAAAGGAAAAATCAATCCTTTGAAAGCCACCAAGAAATCCGAGTAGAGAAAGCCGGTGTTCTCACTTACCAAGATTTAGGAGAACAGTCAAAAATGATTAACTGGAATCAATTTGCACATATTGTATGCACTGTATTTAGATCACACAAATTACTTCATATTAGCAAATCAATACTTCCATTCATTGCAATCTCCAAGACTGATTATCCCTTGCAACTCTGAAAAGACCATGGAGCATTTTTATCCGTTAATAATTCATATAAGGATAAAGGCATTCTCTAGGCAGGTAGACTAAAATAGATACCTATAAATATACCTTTGATTAATATAAAAGCTAAACTAAAGAGCATTCAGGAACTTGTTTTGCAAACAGCCAAAGAAAAATTGCAGTATTATATTTGTAGATTCCTATTCTGTTACTGAACTATTCAGTATTTTTCCTCATAGCAATCCCATCCCATTGTAAGGAGTGACTATTATAAATACACTAGGTGAGCAAAATTTGCTTATTTGGAAATGACCACCTGAGCTATATAAAAAAAAAAATTAAAACCCCAAAACTACCTGTTTTTTAGGCAAGTAATCCAGCTGGAATAAGATAGCAACAATTCCTGACATAAAAGTACATCCAAATGGGGCATGTAATATAATGACCAGTTGGCTGGAATGAAAACTGGAAAACACAGGTTTTAAACAGAATGCTCTCAGTTCAAATATGGCCCTCAGTACTACTATAGGTAGGTGCAAGCTCATTCTGTTTGCTGGCAGATTTGTTCTCAGCTGAAAACTGTGAGACTGTATTACCAGAGAGCTGAGCTAACAAACCCACAGAGAGCTAAAGCAAATGCCTGCACGTTCAGGTCTCTGCCTGTGTGACTACCCAGCTTCCAGCACAGACCCCCTCATCTCTCACCTCCTGAGTGAACAGGGCAAGTCACTTCATCTTGTTTCCCCTCCCACTTCCATATCTTTCCCACTCAGAGCAAAAGCTCTGCAGAGCAATGCAGGCATGATTTCAGCTGGGACTTCTAGATGCTTCTGTAATATGAACACCAGCAATAAATCGGGAGAGGATAATAGAAGTGTCAAGCAAGTCCTAAGTGCAGCAGCAGAGCTGTAATGTACTGTACGACACCCTACATCTAACACCATTCTTCAAGGTCCTGCACAGTATGGTTTATTCCACTACAATAATAAATGTATCCATGATGCATCTCCAAGTATTACCCAGCGTTAAAAATGAATCACAGTAATGTTACCTTCACTTCTCTCCAACAAGAAGATAATACCTTTTTGGATGTGATACCACTCTGTATAGTTTTTGACAAACTGGAAATACTTTAGTGAAATAAGGCTGTACAGGGAGCACACGATTCATTTTGAGGCAGCAGCACATAAAAAGACAGTGCTGAAATAAGTGTGGAAGTTCAATTCGTCTCTGTTTAGTTATGCTTGTTTATATTGCTATTCCTAACAGTTCTAGATTCCAGCAAATTCTTCCTTTGCAGCTCCTCCCATTCACCATGATCAATAGTTTCTAGACGTTCCTGAGATGCTGCAAACTAAGCAGGAAACACCAGCAAGTGTGTGTATCATTAGCACATAGAAAGATTGGACAGTAATCAATGTGTAATTTTTAATTCTCCATTAAGCCAGTGGTGCTTTTTCAAAATTTGAGATAGTGCTGTTGATTCTCTTTTTTCTTTCACAAATCAGTAAACCTGGTTACTGGTAATCCTGTGAATGATACTGTGAAGAGCATAAGCTAATCAGTTTTCATACTGATTTTCTGTTCATCATACATTTTCTAATCATGCTGTTGTTCATTATTGTATGTTTTCTCAGCCCACACTACTCTTCATTCTATTTCAGCAGCTTTGGCTGATATAATGTTTCATGGTTTTGTAAATTTATTTAAGTATCAAATATTTTCCCTAAAACTTCTGTAAGTTCTGCCATGTAGCTGTTTCAATGTTATCTACTAATTTAGCAATGTTCAAAAACCACATATTTGTCAGTCTCAGCATCCTCTTTATAAATCAGTGCCAACAGACCTTGCAGTGGATGGCATGTTTTGTGTCTGACTATCCTGTAGTTTTACCAGTGTTTTCTATCTCTTCCCAAGGAAATTTGGGGTGTTCCTGTAGTTCCCACTATTCTACAAAAACATCTTTCCCTTCCATACCACTGATCACGTCTTTTAATCCTCTTGGTAGAAGACTTTTCTTTTCTATTGCTAATAATTTTTGAAGGCTAATACATGATTTTTCTGAGCGTGATTCTTCGTCTGCTTTTGATCATTCTAATTGCCTTATTATAATCTGCTCTCCTACAGTGATAAAGGCTTTTAATGTTTCATGTGCTAGGAACGAAAGGGGGAAAAACGTGAGCAAAAATCTCTTTTTGTTCCTGGAATATTACCACCTCCACAGTTCATAACTATTAGGGGGAAGAATTCATTTTGGCCCTCTGTTGTGTCAAAGTTTCATCCTGTCAGTGGCCCCACTGTCTCTTTGTGATTTTGTTCACTTCAGCAGCAAAGTGAATTGATCATTGCTGCTCATTTTGCCACCTATTTCGCATGCTACTTTAACATCCCAGAATAATGATTTGGACTCACTTCTTTAATTTCTCTATGAACTGTACATCTCATGCCTTTTTTAAATATAGCTTCTTGTATAATAAAAAAAAAGTATCGTCATTATGTTTGCCCAGGACCTGAATTTTATAATCTCAGTTTTAACATCCTTTTCTTCATTACAAGGAGACACTTTACAAAGTGGAGATTTAAAAACATGACTGAACTTGTGTAGATTTACCCACCATTTTGAGTTCTGTCTTTTGAGAAGTTAGAAATGGCTCCAAATAATAGTCTCTGCCACCCTCCAAGTTATGCTGCCTTTGAATTTCAGACTTCAGAAGCATACACCAGAAGCTTACAACTAGTACCACAAAATTCCTCATTAAAAAACTTTCCAGATTATCTTCCAATGATTTGGCAGCCCCTTTAATTCAAGAGTATATAAACTTAATCTTGAGATTTTTTAATCTCTCTTTTTTTTTTTTTTTTTAGTCAACCAAAACTGCTCATAGAAACATGCTGGCTTCAACAAATATTTTCTCCAGAAGGACTCCTCAGGTTCATAGTGGAATTAGTACTCAAAACAAAAGGAAAAGTAAAAAAAAGAACAGAGAGAAACAGAACCATTTCTGCCTAGGTATAGTCCAAATCCATTAATTCCCAGGAGATTATCCTAATTTAAATTAGAGAAATAGTCTGCCAATAGTCCCGTGAATACATATTTTTAATAACTAACTCCAACAGTAGGAGGAAGAACAAGATAACAGCACTGGCTTTACAGTACTGCAGCAGAAGTGTTCAGTGCTTGGCAGGAAACCTGGGTTCCAGTTATCCTTTCTGTTTGCAGTCTAGATCATGACTTAGAAGGTAATTGGGACAGTTCTTCCTTACTGACTGTCGCTGAAGTTTTACAAGTCTGAAGAAGGGACATGACTCCAGGTCTTTTGAGCCCCAGGATAGGGAAGATATCTTCTGGATATTATCTTCCCTCGGTCACCCCTTTGTAAAGATCCTATTTTGGAAAATTATCCTGCTGTTTAGAAGTAAATGTTTCATTTGGACAAGAGAGACCCAAGTGCTACATGATCTGGTGGCTACAGCGTCTGCCTAGGAGACTTGTAGTCAGTTATCAGTTTCAGAAAAAAGAGCAAGAAGAAATGATTTGAAACCTTTCTTCAATAATTGAGGAGCAGTTGTCTTAGAGAATTAGCTAGCTACTGAGTACAGTGGCATAACAAGGCTATGCTGTTCTGGGGAAAAGGAAGGTCTCCTAACAAGGTCTACTTCCAAAGATTGTAATCTCACATCTTTTCTTGTAGAACAAAACCAGTGAACACACTTAGAAGGTCTTTATTTTTTAATTTGTGTAAATTTTTCAGTCACATAATTATGCTCAGCCTAAACATTCCAGTGCATTTTGAAATTTTGTCGTAGTATTGCCATTTTAATTCTTGTTTCATCATGTGAAAGAGCTTTCTTTACATATAATTGTGTAATAATGAATTATTATTATTATGAGCAAAAGGAAAGTAAATGCACATTGACTTTGGCAGTCTAAATACAAACACTGCATTTTTCTCACTAAAACTATTTTTGCAGGTCTATTTAATTAAATAGTACAGATCTGTATAAACACTTTTAAACTGGCCTGCAACAAGTTTCTTGTGATTTAGCTTAAATCAGTAAGAAATCTACTTAAGGTAAATCAATATAAGCCTTTTGTAAAGCCATTTAGGTTTATATGAGGGCTTCAGGATTGTAACTAAATTGATTAATATAAATGTGAGTTCAGTTAAACAGATGCTGCTTTTGTATGGAAAGAAGGCCTAGAGGTGTGACATAGTGTCTTGTCTGCCCTGACTCCATACCAATTTTCATTGTTTATTAGATTTTTAATCTTGTCAATGTTATGGTCTTCTTCTGAAAGGGCAAAACACCAAACTTATTTATACATTCTGTGATCTATCCCTTGGTCAAAAAAATTATGCCTATTGGTAACCCCTTAACTACCTCAGGTCAAACCCCAAAATAAACTTTACTGATAATAAACTTTAGTGATTAAGGTGGCAAGTAAACTGCTTAGTCACCTTACCCTTAGGATAATGAGTAACATATTGTTCAAAGAATATTTTTCTTCAAGGCTACAAGTAGAACACAAACACCCTGATTATTAATAGTAGGCCTAGTGACAGCTCCGAGTACCACTGGTCACAATTAGGTGTTCTCTGGGATGGAGCAGCAGAGCTATGATGGGATTACAAACCAGAAGCTGTTCACACTTACAGAGAATCACACCTGTTGCATTCTGCAGGGCACAACACAAAATGAACACATAAATGGTAGAGTCATGATATTGTGGTATAATCAGAATGGTGAGGGACCTCAGTTAGCACAGGCAGCCAACAGACTGTTTCATACATCTAACTGCACTTTTTTTTAGTGTTCAGTCCCCCCAAAAACAGAGAAGAGTATGTTATGACCTACCTACTAATTAATAGAACAATGGGGTTCTTCTGGTGCCAAAGATTCTGGATTCTAGCTGTCTCTAATTTTTCTTATTGGATTGCTCTCCAGCTTAACATTTTCCCAACACAAAGGGGAATCAGTCTTTTGCAATTTTACAAGATACAAGATATGACATTAAAAGCTTAAAAAATAACAACCTCTGCAAAGAAAGCCTAGCTACTAGTGCATTTCTGGGGAGTTTCCTTCCCTCACTTCTCATGTGCATGTGGAGGGATTTAGAATTTTCAGTGAAAGTAATACAGTATCAGAATAACTTGGAAACCATTCCATTTTGATTTGTCCCTTTAGAAAAGACAGTGATTATGAAACCATGACTTTCAAAACCCTGAGACCTCAAGTCTGTGGAACAAACTTCAACCAAAATGAACTGAATGCCTCTAGGCACATTTGCCTGAAATTAAATGACTTTGTCGTGACATGTAAGCAGATTTATTGAAAGACTGCTGTGATATTTCCATGTATGTCATCATTATCATCACATTTTTCTGTGCAACAGCATGGAATAATGCATAGGAATAAACATTCTTTTAACACTAAGTTAAATTCAGAGAATAACTATAAGGATATATTTCTAGTATGGCAGCTTTGGTTTTGTGAGAAAACTAAAATGTTCCTCTCTTACATCTTTAATAATAGATAGCCACGGAGCCAGCTATGCAGCCAGAGGGAGAAAAAAAGAAAAAAAACATAAAAAAAAAACAAAGAAAGAAAGAACAAAAAGGCAAGGTAATAATTGATCCACAGCTACGCCATATATTGCGCATTAACAAATACCTTCATATTTTAAGGAATGCATTCTAAATAATAACTATTTTTACACAACTGTAAATGTATGCAATACATTACAAAAGCCTAAAGACATGTTCTTTTGTCTGGATTGCTTACAAGCTACCAGTTATAAATATTCTAATGAGGCTTTTATACCTCTAATGTCTCTAATGTCAATGTGGTACTGGAGTGCCTTTCTATTAGTGCATTAAGCTACATGACTAGCATTTTTCTGTCTTTCTGTCCCCAGGTAGAAAATTGCATGTATTTAAAAGTAATTAATATTTTGTTTTTTTATCTATGATGTGCACGCACTTTCACCAGCAAATGCAGAGAGAATAATATCTATCACATTTTACTGCATTGAATTTAAAGTACTAGACAAGCCTGTTGTATTAAAATAAGTATACTTATATGCTGAACTGGTGGACAACAACAGCTAGAAATGTCTTGAGGAATATATTTCATGCCCTTAGCAGCAAATAGTTTTCATTATCCATGTTCCAGAGTAACCACTGATGAACATTTTGGATGGATTTTCAGATATGCACAGTATTGGCTTAACTTTGCTTCAACTGGGAGTTTTATCACATACTGTAACGGGAGCAGAGTCTGGCCATTGCTTCGTTCATCTGCAAACTCCAGGCTCTGAAGAGAGTGTGAGAGCACAGCAGAGAGCCCAGAAGTCCCTGACTGGCTGCTGAGGGACCTAATTAATCTGCCCCAGTTCCATCCCGATCTGATGGAGTTCTTTGTTTGCCTCCGCATGTGCGAACGGCAAATTTCTTCCTGCTACACCAAATGTAGTCACCAATAAAAGTCAGGTGTTTCTCACTGGAAGTTAACTTCACCACTTGCCAGTTAATGGATGAAAACTGGAACATTCTAAATGAGAAAACATTTGCATTACTTCCCACTAAGGTTACACCAGAACATCTGCAAGTTACCCAAAGAAATTCTGTGGCTGTATTTTATTGTGCTGCTCTGCGTATTACACTCACTATTCATGATGCTTCTTTCCTATTAAAATCCCTTACTCCCCCTTTCATTTCCAAGGCGTAACCATCCAGAGATTTCAAATCTCAAATGTAGAATACATATTTTAGTCAAGTTTAATAGGAAAATTGTGATACTCAAAAATGCCTTTTCTGCTAGGGACATGATATAAACAGCATTTTACTAAAGATGTTTATAACTTAAATTTGGATTAGATCTGTACAACTTTTTTGACATTGCAAGGAAAGCATGGAAACACATATTTGAAAGATCAGTGCAGTTTGAAAGGTCAGTGCAGTTGTCAAAACCATGGGTCCTTCCAGTGTGCTGCCAGCATTTGCTTGGAAACTAGACTCCCAAGAACAGACTATACAACTCAGAGGCCAGGGGAATGCTAGCTATACTGTTACATAGGAAACTACTCTACTACTCAGCTAACCTACCTAGATTCCTATAAATTGTAAATACAAAATTTATTCTTGCTTAATTTTATGCAGATATCTCCCTTTTCCTCTTTTTAAAAAAACAGAGGGAAAATGTTTTTTACAGCAAAGTATAACAAACTCTGCAGCAGGAAGATGTGAAGAGCTCCATTAACAAGTTCTTAAAAGAGTGATCTGAATTATGCAGCAGCCCAGCATTCAGAGTGCCTTGCATTACTGCAGTGGCATACACAACACCTTACTGCACTGGAGTACACATTCTCACAGCCCCATCCCCAAAAACCCAGCAGTCATTTCAAAATGATCTCTCTAGAATCTAACTTCACTAATTTAGGTTTCTACAGTCTAGAATGACATAAATTCTGAACTGCATTTCTCCTTCCCACACCAAGACCCGTTCACAGCACTATATTTTCCTTTTTTAATATCAAGAAGTGTGCTATTGTCATTCAAATAGCTTCATTGTTACAATACTACCATGCACTTCCAGAGAACTTCTGAGCTCAGAAAGACTGATGAGGCAGATTTTCTTATAGATGTTTGTCTTCCCTTCCCCTTAAATCTCTACTACCATAAAGCCATGTATTGTCTCATGGCTTCCTTTTTTACCCCGCTGTACTCCACACCACCTTTACAAGCATCCCTGACTTTTCCACTTGCCAACAGCCAGCGCATGCAGTCACCAGACAATTGACTTTTATCCTGACTGACCTGCTGCCTGCAACCAACGAGAGTATGTAACAGCTGAGTTGTTTCTGGACTTCTCTTAGAGCACAGGGAGGACAAACATTTTTGCTTTTTCTTCACAGCTTTGGGTTTTCATGAAACTTGCACTTTCAAGATTCCTACCTTCGTTCAAAACTAGATGAAGCCAAACAGCTGGTTCAAAAGTACTGGGGAGGGATTAGCAGACAAGCAGTCAGACAGCTTTCACCTCTGCCCTCAAAAAGAGAAGAAATACCAGGATTGTTCAATGGTTCACCAGCAAGGAAAGGCAGCAATCATGTAGCACCTTTCTAGCAGAGGAAACCAGAAGAATCTCACAGTTATTCATAATGAGGTCAAAATTTTGTCAGAGTAACCTGAGTATATGCAGAATTACCTCTGTTTCAAAGATCAGAGGTCACCCAGTCCTGTCATTTTCCCAATACTTAATAGTGCAGATATTTAATAGCAGAGAACTAGAACAGCAAACCCCTCAGTGTTAAATTATTATCTTTCTGAGTCAGCTATACTTGTGAGCTTTAAAATTTAGGATATCTATTCTGGATTGCAAGGTAATCAAGAAGTGAAAGGGTACATCCAAATACAGTCTTATGTTTTATTTCTAATCTCGGAAGTGGGTTTAAGTCTAAACACGTCTTGTTTATGTACTCAACTGAGCCAGCTAGCCTATGACAATAATCACATATCTTATATCAAGGTTAGGTCCAGCACAACAGCAGGAGTGACATGGTGGTTAAGGAGGCTGACCTAGGATGCAGAAACAGCCAAGTTCAGCTGGGGGCTTTTGATTAATTTCTCTCATGTGCCCGAAGGTAAATCACTGTGGCACAGGCACACCAAGACATTTACATGTGTAAACTCTGCTCACTCAAGAAAGCTTGAGAGACAGAAAAACAGTACCTGAATAAAGGTACTCTCCAAGTGTCATTGTTCATACAGCTTTTAAAACGTTTATGGCTCCCTAAAATGTGTAGCCTGACATACAGAGGTTTTGAGAAGAAAAATAGACTCAGATAGTTTAGGTACACAAAGTACAATCATATTTTGGCAGAATCCACAGCAAGTAAGAATAAAAGTAACAAACTCCTCAAGAGCATGTTTTAGGCTGCTTGTAGGATACAAAGATGTTCTAACTGTGTTAACATCACTGGACCTGATCCAAGTCCTGATGAAGAAAAAAAAACACTTTTAACTGAAGTTAAATAAGTTTGAACATGATCAATCCTCAGTTAACTGTGTATATGTCCCTACCACACTGTTTTAACAGGGCTGTACAGATCACCTCTGTACTACCCCTGCAGCAAGAACACATCAAAAAGACCATACCCTAATTTTGTTTAATCACTTCACAATCAACTTAAATATTATTTTCTCTCATATATTGACCATCCTTAACTAAAAGACAAATCTGTGCAAATGCTTCAACCATACAACATCAGCAAATTAAACTGACATTTGGTTAAAAATGTGCTTGAATTCCAAAGTTATTTAAATCTGGTGGCAAATTAGGACAATATTCTAGAAACTAAAATGTCATAAAAATGTATGAAGACAATTCATTTGGTTATACCTCAGAGAAAATATTTAGTCTTGGTTCTTAGATCTTTTACTTACATTCACTAACCCAAAAACTCCAAGTTAATAAAAGTAGCAAGGAAAAAAAAAAAAGAGATTGCTTATATGGCTACAATACAATCCTTTGATGATCAGTTTGGTGCTCAAATAGCTAAAAAACATTTTTATTATTTTGCCAATATGGTAAAAATAAAAATGCAAAGATACATAAGAAATTTTAAAATCCATATTTTTATTAGTAAGAAATCTCAAAAACTCCCATTCAATAAACAGTTCCCAATATAATTTTTAGACAGCAGATTATTTAAACCATGTTTGGACCAGAATACTTCTATTTCAAAAGATAAAGCAGATTTTTTAACATTGGTTCTATTCCTTAGTGTATTTTTTTGAATTCTAGTGTATTTTTTTTAATTAGACTCCAAAAGCTACAATAATTAAAACCATATGTAGAGCAGGAAGGTCCCATTTTTCATGTTGTATTACTTCAGCATTATTATAAGTCCAGCCTGTCTGATGTGAGTCTAATTCTTTGCTCAATCTTAGGCTAAGTCCCACTGGAAAAGTGGGATACTGTGATTATTAAAAAAAGCAGAGAAAGAGGAGACTAAAGAACTCCTGCTAATGAGTAGGAAAGAAATGTGCCAATCTACAGTGTAGCATGTCTAAATTCAACTGCCAAACAATAAACAATAATTCTTCATTACAGAGAGAGATATTTTTTGATGTTCACAGATAAGTGAAGAATGAACAAAAATACTGATAAAACATAATAATAATAAAAATAATAATAATATACAATTTGGAATTTATAATGCTTGACTACTTCTCCTACAGCCTTTGACAGAACAAATATAATTCAGACATCTGGTATATTCATTAAATATTTTAAAAGATAGATGAATAATGAAGGTCCAGTAAGATATTGCTAGTATTATTAATTTTATATCTACTCATCTGAGCTGATCAAAATAACAACACAATTCAGCTTCAGTGAGAAGGAAGGCTGTGTGCTGTAGAGTGGGACTCAACAACAAGATTATTGAACTGATCAAAAAGATTAGCAATTGTGCAGACAAAATGTTTAGAAATGACAGTTTTCCAAAGTCATTTGGGGTACTTGGGGTTTTTTAACCTCAAGGAACTCTCACTTACACTGCCTGTACTCCCAGAATCTTCATTCCATGCAATTTAGAAAAATCACAATGACGACAGAGGAAAATGTCTTTGAAGGTTGTCTACAATTCAAATTCTCTAAAGACTGGTGCTACAGCATCAGGTAAAATATTTCTGCTTGCAATATTATTGAACAGACACCATCTCATCAGCAGATCTCAGTACACTTTACCAAGGAGGAAAAATTTTTAAGTGGAGGAAGTCATGGTGAAAGAACAAATGGAATGCCTGTAATTAACCAGCATATTCATATGGCAGGGGTAATAATAGTAAATATTATTTTAAAATTTACATTTTTGCAAAGCATTATTTCTAAATTGCCAAGAGGGAATTGGTGTTACTTGACAGAATTACCACAGGGATTGGTGGAACTTTAGACACACCTGTATTTATTAGAGGACTGCAAAATATCCCTAAAGTACTTGAGAACCTGGGGAAAACAAGAGCATTTTTACCTTGCTTCACACAAATACAGACAGACTCATCAGTGATTCAAGGAAGGTCCTTGCATCATCTGCACATTGATGGTGTTTATTCCAGGCCACTGGCAAGCCCTGGAATACTGTCTGGCCACCCCTGACTAAGACCACAAGACCTGTGACTGCTTGATGATTACTCATCACTCATTTAGCCACTCTTCATGAATACAGTATGTACTGAGATGACTTTGTACTCTTCTAGCTGCTTAATCAAAATTCTTTGCCCTCCCAAGTCCCCTTTTCCCATAAAAAAATCCTCCCTTGCTTCAACTGCTCTCTTAGACCTATCAACCCAAGCTGTAATCTCATCAAAAAGGTGTCATATCAACTTTACAGTATCTGTCTTCCACAAGTCTAACAGTTATTATTACCCTTATTTCATCCTTTATAATTGAGTCCTATATCAGCCATGCCATTATTTTGCCTAAGATGCATGTCAGTCTGACAGGCCTATAATTACCATTGTAACCTCTTTCACCCTTTCAAAGTATTGGCTCAACAATAGATTTCCTCTCATCTTCTGGATTTTTCCAGTGTCAGTTTTATTGAAAAGCAATGCCAGTGGTCCTCTGGGACAATTTTTCTGTAACAGTAGGACATACTATAAAGAAATGCTGATTTTAAGAGGTCCAAGGTTAGGCCCATTGTCATCCTCATTAATTGTTGAAACAAGGCATTTCAGCTTCAGCATCATCATATGCCCATCATCCTGTTCCTTTTCCACAGAGAACCAAGAGGAGCATTCTGGATCAGCACTAACTTTGAATTTTATGCATTAACCTGTAGCAAGCTCCACTTCGGAAAGCCAGCATGTTAAGACAATAAGGGAGCAACAGATGGGATGCCTGCTTGGGGAGTAAAAAGGGTTGTAATAAGAGAACATCTGTCTTTTAAAACACAAAAAGGGCCAAGTTGTTTGTTTCCCGTGATGAAGACTACTGAGGAACCCTAGGTATTTGAAGGGACAGCTGCAATTTGGCAGATTAAGGAGAAAAGTATCTAGATACAAATGAAAATCTGTTCAAAATGAAACCATGAAAATCTTTACTTAAGTAGTTTTTTTCCCACTCTTTTTTTTGTCCCATTTCTTATTATTTACCACCGTACAACTTCTCTGCTACTGCTGACCCCTACTTACTTCTGCTTAATCAACAATTTCCCTGGCAGCACTTTTCTGTGCCTCCTAAATCCACCCAGGGGAGATCACTGAGCACACTTGAGCTGGGAAACTTGGTATCCACTAAGAAGAAGTGGATAGGTTAACACATAATTCAGAAACGTGGTTGGTTAACCATGTAACAGAAATATTTGTTGACTACCTCTGTTTTTCCTGTATTATTACATACCTTTCTGCCTTTTACGCATAGTGGCAAGGCAGCACAAGCTTTACTAGATTTTTTTCACTTTTAAAATTTTTTCTAAGTCCTTAATTAAATGGCCATTTCTTCTCGTGTCTTTCTGCTTCCTTTACAAATGTCTTCAATTCCTAACTTCTCATTTATATTCATTTATTCTTTGCTATCAACTTGCTTTTCTTCCCATTTGTTTCGTTATGTATTACAGCTGCTTTCTCTTCCCCTATAAGCCAGGCTAGTTTTCAACTGCTGAAAAATTTTCATTAAAAATGCCAAAGAACTGACCCTGAAACATTTCACTCAAGACATCCCTAGTTTGATAAAACTTTTGTCAAAACGAGCAGAGGATTCAGGAAAAAGAGGTGGGATTCCTTGTGACTGCCACAGGGCCATGCACTCTCTCTGTGTTCATAGCTCTGGGCAAGATACAACAACAAAACAAAAAAAAAATCAAAACAAGAAAAGAAAGCAAACCCAAAAACTTTCTAGTTACCGAAACAGAAGGGAAAAAAGAAAACAAAACCAAAACCCACACACACCAAACAAAACTCAAATCGTACCACATTTTAAATTCTCAGTCCTTAAAACAGTGCATAAAACCAAAGGAATGTATTTCTCAAATACTTTCAAAACAGGGACACTTGAATAGGGACTACAAAAATACAAAATCACAGAACAAAGAGTCTAGAGCTTAGTACATGCTTCTCTACATTACCAGAGCTTTCTTAGTTATCCATAACTCACACAATTCCAACATTCTGTATTTTTAAATTTGCTCAGCTAACTCACTGAACGTCTCAGGAAGTGATGGTTGTCTCTCTAGCTGAGAGTGACTGACAGGTGCTGTGCAGGCACATGTGTAATGAATGTCACAGATAAAACAGAGGCCTCCTCAGAGAATGCCACTGGGAGAGACAGCTTGTCTTCTGGCAGTTTGTAAATAGCAATCCACTGGGAGTTACACGGATTTGAGTTACAAGTCACTTTACTCCTGCCTGGTCTCTGTGGGAGTCAGGAGAATAAACAAGTGCTTTTCATCATGGCACTTCCCATCCAGTGTCTGTTCACAGCAGACCCTTTCAAGGAACAAGCTGTATTTTGCTTTATCAACACCCCAATCATGTAGCTAAGGCTGCAGTTGCAGCCAAATAGTCATCACAGACCTAGATTTCCACAAGCTGCATTTCTACCACGCGCCTATTCTCTCCTCTTTTAAACAGAGCACACATGCCATGCTCAAATGGTGATGGGATTCTGAAGGTAAAGTCCTTTAGAGATTTATTAGCATGACTTTTACTGCCTACTTTACTGAGTTATGCCTAGACACAAGAACAGATAGTTCAACAAGAGTGCTCTCACACATTTATGCAGGCAGCATGTTTTCCAGATAAACTTTTCCTATTCAGAATAATAAGCATTTTTCATCTTTTTCTTTTTTTTTCTCCTTTGTTTCTCTTACTGCTTTTCTGTCATGAGAAGAGCAGAGCAAAGATGAGCAGCGATACCTAGAGTTTCATCCAGTAAAATATGGACACTAGGAAAGCCTTGGAGTGCATACACAGTTGCTGTCTTTTGGTCTGGATATCCCTGAGACAGCTGACAAGCATGACAGAATCGTATTCTCTAAAGATGTACCCAGGAAATGGCACTGCACACGCACTTTCAGATAAATCCCTGCATACTGAGGTTGTGTGAGAGGCCAAAGCCAGCAGGTGGCACTCAGAAACATGTGCCAGAGCCTGGATGAGAGCAGGATTTTCTGCACTACACAACTACTGTTTCTCAGCAGTGCCTTGTCTACATAACCAGACACAAACATGGAAACTAAATTTGTTATGCAGAGAGTCTGATTTTTAACCCAATATCAGAGAAACATCTATGAACTCTTAGTCTCAAGGGAAATAACTGTGTCAATGCCATCTCTAAAGCCACACTCACACAACCCAACCACGAAAATTCATGTACTCTCGTTCCATTTTCTTCTTCTCTTCACGCCAGTGTGATTTGCCTGCACGAAGAGCATTTCCATGCTTGATTACATTTCTTCAGTCTCAAGAGAGGGAATAAATTTTATCAGTCTTCTGTAACACATGGGATTGGAAGCTTTTTTCCACTGCCTTCAGTGTTCAGCAGTGAAATACCTGAACACCTGCAGGCAATTGTACTTATTCACTGAAGATGATGACTAGTTTTCCAACATTTTTGCTGCTTTCCCCTGTTTCTTTCTTCAACATGTAGCCATTTGCTCAAATTAACACATGTCCAAGCCCAAACCTAAAGCTTGTTTTAAAGTTTGTCTGCGTTGGCAGAAATTTACCACTGCTTTATTAATGATTAAACCAAGGTTGCTTCGGTTTGCGATAAGGCATCACCAGCCTCATCTGTCACTGAATAACAAGAAGTCAGTGCTGCCTGTCATTCCTAGAATGACACTGAATCTAAGGCTGCCACTTTAAGCACAGCTCTCATTATTTATTCTCTTTCTTCTACACAGCCTGTCATCAAAATAGACTTTCTTTCATATTTCACTTTTTTTTTAAATTTTAAAACTCGACATTTACAGGTTGGGGTTTTTTTTCTCCCCTATTAAACTTTCTGTGCGAAGAAGAATGCAAACCTAAAGAATTTGCAAGGTTGGATCATATTGCTAAAATTTGTTCCCATACTTCTATAATTTCTTTCTAAGGCTGTGTCTGACAATTTAAAGAGGGCCCTATATGTGGGTCTTTAAGAACAAAGCCCATAATTAATACACTTTCTAAAAGACTGGCCATATGACTGATTCAAGCAGACTCTCTAAAGTGGCAAGACAGACAAGCCAGCCAGAAAAGTCACAATAGAAATAAAGAAATCCTTACACCTCTTCTATCCTTTTGTTTTTCTTTTTTAAATATGACCCTTATTTTTCATCCAGTGCAAGGGCATAATCAGCACAAAAAGCCCAAAGTAACCTTATTTCTTCCCACCACCAAGAAATCCAATATGAACAAAACTCTTCATTCAGATTTATACAGTAAATAGTTTGTGAGATAAAACTATAAGCTCAGAAGTACTTCAAGACATAATGCAGTGCTTTATGACCCCTTATACTCCCAACCACAAAGTCAGTGTTGTTGAATGTGTCTCCTGATAAGAGGGAGAAACACTCCATGCTCAGATTTAATTTTTTAAGAGATACAAATCCATATTTTGTTCCCTCTAAATGACCAGATAGGATATTTCTGAGGTGCTTCTTCTCTTCCTTCCAACAGGAGGGATAAATACAGCAAACATGGTTCAATTGACTCTGTTCTCTTGCTTTTACCGAAACAATTACACTGTGTATTTACCCAGAGAAGCCTAGGGGATTCTTTTATTTTTTTTTAATTTTCTCTCTTTTTTTTTTTTTTTTAATTTTTTTTTATTATTATTATTAATTCCAGTTCAACACTCGAATAATCAAATTAATCTAATTCTAGTTAAGGAATGTGTTAGCTTGCCTTACAAAGTGCAGACTAGTTTTGGATGAGACAGACCCAAATTTTACAGTCCTGATTAAATTAGTCTCAACAGTGAGGAGATCATTTTCTTCATCATCAAGTCAGAGATCTGGCACAATAGTTGGATTTCAAAGGCAATACTCAAAAATTGTCAGCTTGCATAGAGTTGTCACGTACTTCAGACTTTATGTTTTGCAAGTTTTGTCTTAAAAAATATTACTGCCCCATTTACTCTGCTGCTCTCATCTCACATAAAATTTTAGTTTAGCTAAAGATGAAACAAATAAGCTTTTGAAATATTTATTTTTATTATAGAAGAGAACAAAACCACCTTTGTATTTCCTCTTTCACATACTTTTAAGGTGGCATATTGTTTAATGGAGATATCATTCATGTTACCGTTAGATTACATACTTTGCTTATAGCTATGAATTAAATATTAAGTAAAAGTGAACTGCATTTTAAACATTAATTAGAAATTACATACCTACAGTACAGTGGTTGGCAGGAAGGACTACACATTGATCTGACTATTTTAATTAATTCCAGCTGACTCAGTTACACAACTTAATTTTTTTTTGCTTGTTTTTTTTTTTTTTTGCAAGCGGATGGTAAATCTTCAAAAATTCTGCCTTTTTCCTAAGATTGAAAACAACCCACTATACATCAGAGAATTCAGAATGGCACATTATTAGTGATTTACAGAGAACATATTGTAGCTAGTTAAGAATTTTTCCATTGGTGATCAGGCCATTTCTGTGCAAAAAAAACCCCCAACCCTCAGAATCAATTTTATTGTCCTTTTCTGGGTTCCTGCATTTAAAGAAAATTCAAGTTTCAAAAATCTTAATATTTGACACCTTTTAAAATACAAACACATAGAATTATTAGTATTCCTATCTAGATTAAAACACAGTTGGACATGAAAATAAAACTATTTGCATGTGTCCATCCTCCTTCCTTATTGTCTGGAACACAGAGTGACAGGAATGCATCCTGTTTCCTTACTGTCCTACGAGTTAAGTGCCCAGGATCAATCCATGGGTCCACAGAGAAAAAACCTTTGAACAGACACTTCCTAAGGCACATGGGTATTTTGAGACTTTGCTAAGCAACAAATTTTCACTGTTGCCTGTGACAGTAGCTGGAACTCTGGCTTTGTCATTTTTATAATAACTGTCTTGATGAGAGAAATAGAAAAGCAGCATAATCAAAATGTTAGCATAGTAACTTGTATTAGAAGGTTGGGATCCATAATGAGGGAGAATTTTTTTCCACACTTGGAAATAGTTACAAGTGCTTATATGTAGGCTTATGGAATTCTAAATGGAAAGCATTTTTAAGAGTTATAGAAGGTTTAAAGCAGTTTGTCTTCCCTAAGTTGTGAGTTCGGGTTTTTTTTCAACAGAAAGTTTTACAAGCCTTAGACAGACTCAGAAAATGACACAGGTGTCAGAATATATTTGCACAGGCTGCAACGGTATATAACATGTTGACATTTGGAAAAATATTGTTTCTTTTAATCAGATTTTTATCAAAGGAGTGGAGTCCTTCATTCTAAGATGAGTGACTATAATTAGATGGTTCCCCAACCAAATCCTCCTACTCTCCCAGCTTTTGATACAACAGTAAGTTATTTACTCATAGAATAAGCCCTGCACCAAGCTAATGAGATGAACAATAAATGCATCATTAATTTATGCTAGATACTATTCTGTTCCTTTCATATCTATTGTCGTTATCCTCCCACAGCACTCAAGCTAATTCTAATTGACGGTTTTCATCAGCAAATTAAAAAACAATATACTCCAGACTATACTGATGAAAAATATAGAGAGTGAAACAATATGTTCTAAGAGAACAGCACACTTTGTTATCTTTATGGTGCAGAATGAAAGACAAATTAGCTAAAGAATTCTGTGCAAGTCTTTTTATTGCTTTAATGATAATAAGAAGATACTCTTTATTTGTTTTGATTGGATGGTACAAATTCATTGTCCTCTTACAAATTATTGATATGGCTGAAAGTCAGCACTGTCTGGTTTAATACTTACAGGTGTTTCCTTCTGATAGTTTACATTTACAATTTAAATTGCATTTGGAAAGCTTAAATGACTAATCCTCAACTTAGAGGCACTCTCCTATGTAGGCACTCTCCTATTATGGAAAATATAAATCCAGTGTCAAACACCCTTTTTTTTTGTTAAATACACTATTGGTAAAGAATTTTTTACTTGTCCTGTGGAGAGACAAAGTTTTAAGGGGAAACTGAGGCAGGGCCAGCCTGAGGGCCATGCTGGGCCTGTAACAACATCTATATAACAGTAAGAGTATAACATGTCTTATTTCTAACATGTCTTATTTTTTACCTGCTGAAAAGCAGTCGGCTTTTAGAGGAAATAACCACCACCTCTCCAAAGAAAACCACAGCTTCAGCTTGTATTGTGCAGCTCTAGGGCAGGATATAGAAAATCTTTCACATGAGCCACTCCACCCTCCCCATCCTTCTGAAACTGGACTGCAGCAGCAGCTCAAACTCATTTTACACACAACTTTTAAGATGCCTTCTTTAAAAGACCATCCTCCCTTTCTTCTGCTCACATCCCCTTCTAAACCCCATGCCAGGCAACCTGGACCTCTGGCACTGCTCAGGCTCTGAACTCAACATATGTAGTGGTACATTTGCTCTCCTTAGGGAGCTGCTTGCCCTCTCTATAGCTCACTCTCATCTCACACTGTAACTGTGGCAGTAATGCATCTGTACAGTGCTTTCATATTAGAAATGTTGCTTGGACTCTATGTTAGAAATCAACATTGAGTCCAAGCAACCATCACTATTTTCAACTGGTTCTCAGTACACAAAAAAGATTAACTGCATTAATATTTGGCTTCAAACTGAAAGAGAATAGGTTTAGAACAGATATTAGGAAAACATTCTTTAATGTAAGGGTGGTGAGGTCCTGGAACAGGTTGCCCAGAGAAGATGTAGATGTCCCATCCCTGGAACTGTTCAGCTGCTCAGGCTGGACAGGGCTCTGAGCAACCTGGTCTAGCAGAAGGTATCCCTGCCATGGCAGGTGGTTGGAAATAGATGGTCTTTAAGGTCTCGTCCAACCCAAATCACTCTATGATTCTGTGATGTTACTTTTGTTTTATTTAATTGTATCCTACAAGCCCTACACTTACAAGACAATTTTAATGTTCTTCCCCCTGTTCTCTCCTGCCTTGTCAGTAGTAACCAGTTCTCTTAGGTTTCTATTCCACGTCTGTATTTGTGAAAGTTCCCCTTCCTCAGGCACATGTTAGTCAAAGATAAACACTGTAGTTTTATAACTATCATGGTATTTTGCTAATGTTTTTCTAACTAAGTAGTCTATAAATAAGCAATATCAACGTGGTTTTCACAGTTGACAGTATCTGACATTTCATAAAATGCTGTTCATTTATTATCATTATTAACCCTGCCTCTGACCAACAAAAGAAGTTATACTGGCACATGAACCTATAATACTCCAGCAGATTAACTACACAACACCAGCAGGATGCCATTCAGAGGAAAAATGCCATGTCTTAAAAAATAGATCATAAACTGATGAGGAGCCTACAGCTCCCAAGCCACACTTCGAGCAGCCACAGGCCTTGATTCTTCTGTCAAAGTGTATCAAAGGAAAGGAGCTGCACGGGGGACAAGCACTCTGAAGGCTTGCAGAGACAGCAGGTGGTCATTTCAGGTTACTGCTGTTAAAAGGAAGTATTGCGCATGTGTGTTCACTTTTAGCACCCAATTAATGTTTTAAAGAGATTCCTGAGCACTTCTTATAATTTTATTATTTTTCACTTTTATTGTTTTAATGCCCTCTGAGAACCTTGAAAATCCAATGTCTTTTTCTTTTAATTTTGTCCTTTTCTACTTGACACACTCATTTATCTGAGTTTCCTAGCAAGCCTGCAATTAACATCTTTTTCTTTCCCTGTCCCTTCCTTATTTGGAAAATGTCTTACTTCGCATGTGCAAGATACAATATCTTACAGCAAACAGCACAGCACACCACAAAACTCAAAAACTTCATCCCTACTTCCCAGAGCAAGACAAGGACCTAAAGAATAAATTTAAAATATTGACAGCAACGATGTAACAGCAGCCATGAAGTAAATGATAAGGGAATAAATTCTGGTTTCAGATAGCTTGGGTCCAGACATTCTACCACTAAAATTTAGATTGCCAACTTAAAACATCAGAGCACACAGTCAGTAGAGGCAACCTTGGACTCCGACTACAGAACTAAGGTAGAAATACCAAATCCAGAGGTCCAGTCCTGAAATACCTGGCTCAGCACCTGCTTAACTTGAAGGCCCCTAAAGCCAGAGTGTATGCCGTGTAGGATTACCAAGCTATATTCTTTTACAAGTTACTACTCTTTCCTAATTTGACGGAAGTTTTCTATGCCCTCAGAACTACCTCAATTAAAAGGAATTGACACTTCTAAGGCAAACCAGCTTGTAAGCAATCCCACCTTTGCCTACGAGGGGGCAAATCAAGTAGTCATTCACTGTGCAGTTAAAACATACCAGGTTGGATACTTGGTGAGAGGGTCTGCAGGTACCTACTTTGGCAAATCTGTCACCTGGCAAAGTCCATCCTGTCCCGGGGCGCCGTTCTGAAGCCGCTTTATTCCCGAGCCGCCCGCTCGCTGCCCAAGGGCGCTGGGCCTTTGAGACGGGCCCGGGGCCAGCGCGGGGCAGTTCCGCGGCCGGGCCCAGCGGCTCGGGGGCTCTGGGGCTGGCGAGGGAGCGCGCCGGGAGCGCTGGGCTGCTCTTTGGGTTTCTTTGTGTTCCGGAGAGCTGGGAAAAGGTTCTCTTGCGTTTTTCTTGCTCTTTTTTCCTTTCCATCCCCCTTGCCTCACTGCCTCCCTTCCCTCCTCGCCGGTCCGGGGAGCCTGCGGGGTGGCCCCGGCTGGTCCGAGCCCGGGTGTCTGTTCCCTCTCCGGGAATTTGTTGTATTTTGAGATTTGGGGGCTTTTTTCCTGTTCTACCCTGTTTTGTTAGGTGTTAATAAACAGTTTGTTTTTTCCACATTCACTTGCTCTGACCCATTTGTCTCATTGGTGGAGGAAAAGGGGGGGCCCTTTTCCCTTCGGAGGGGACACTCATTCCGGAGTGTTTCCTCCTGAAGTGTTGTCTCCAAAACCGAAACAGTTCCCCCAGCAGGCAATGAAAAAGGCAATTCAAAGCAAAAAAGCAAAGAGGCTCTGAATTGTAATCAGGAAAAGACTCTTCTGACAACTACAGAAGCTTAGCTAAGTAATTTTCCTGGCTAAATTAAATGTGTACAGTAAAGAGCTAATGTCAAATGATACAAACTGGTGTCCTTGGTCCTAAAATGCAGAGAGAGGGTGAAAATAGCATTCAGTAATCTTTCATTCAAGTCAGGTCCTCTTCTCTGGGCTGCCACTGACAGCTGAATGTAAATTGCACAAATGCTGCTGCATGCAGAGGGTAGATGCCAGCAGTCCTGCAGGCATGCTTAAGCTGTGCGAGTCATTGTGTCACTTGTGCTATCTCTTTTCTTGAGACTATTGCACCCCTTTCTACATAGTGGATCAGCTTCAAGGGCAAAGTTAGATGGCTACTGAGATTGCAGCCCCAGTCAGATTACTTCATGTTTCACATCACTTTCCTGGGGCTAAAGAAAATACAAATGAGGCAAAGCAAACAGCTCTATGACTATCACTCTAGCTCTGCTTTAGGAAGAAACACGACACATGCTCAATTCTTAGAAAAGCTAGTTAGAAACGCTTACCATTAGGAAATAGTTCTTTAGAGTGGAGGTGGTGGAAATGGACATGCCCACTTAGAGGTGTGAGTAGTATGGTAAAGGGTAAGAGGATCTGATTTCAGGCAGAGGATTTATTTGCTGTTTTCTGCTTACTGGTTAAGGCAGTTTGCCATTCTCATTGCATGATTTCAAATGACTTTTGAGCAATTTAAGTCACTGCACACAATGCACAGGACTACAGATTAGTTACTCAAGGAACTGTTTTGCAGCACGTACCTTGCAGATCCTTATACTGTTTATCAGAACTACCCACAGCAGAAGCACTTGCTGCAAGCAATTATGTTGTCAATAACGCATGACTGTAAGAGAGCTAGTATGTGCATAAGTGTGAGAAAGCAAGTTTGGCCAAAAAATGAAAGTGAGAAAGGGGCTGTTAAAGATTGCTGAGTTGCCTAAAAACAAATATTTTCTTCTGAAGAGGGTGTGGATTTGTTAATCCCAGGTGGTCAAGAGAAACATGAGATTCATTTTTGTTCATTTAATGCAGCAGCAACACCACACTTTGTCTAATCCAGTATAGGTGATAAAGTAACCGAGCATCAACAGAAAGACCCACAAAAGGATTAAATTTAGACTCACAGAATCATTAAGATTGAAATAGACCTCTAGGGCCAGCAAGTCCAACCATTAACCCAGCATCTCCACTGTGTTCACCACTAAACCATGTCCCTAAGTGCTACCTCCACAGGATTTTTGAACACTTTCAGGGATAGTGATTCTACAACTTCCCTGGACAGCTGTTTGCAATGCCTAATAGCTCTTTCAATGAAGACATTTTTCCTAATATCCAGTCTAAACCTCCCCTGGTGCAACTTGAGGCCATTTCCTCCTGTCTTGTCAGTTTTTACCTGGGAGAAGAGACCAAGACTGTTTATGTATATTACTGTTTCCCTTGGAGGATGAGGTCTAAGTAAATTATAAAACTTCAGATTCCATAAACACTTAGAAAAGCAAGTGGCTTCCCAACTTTCAGATAAAGATCATCTTCCTTCCATGTAACATTTGATCTCCTCTAGATGCTAAGATTCAGGAATAACTGTCCTGGTATCATATAAATAGATTTTTTCTATGATTTGACATACCTCAAGGAAGAGGCAGATATATAGCTTATCTTCCAGTGAAGTGAGGAAAGAATCCTTCACACCTTTATTTTCTTTACCTTTCCTATTTTAATGGAAAAAAAACTCTGTCTGCTTACCTTTGTTTAATATGCAGGTAAGAAAATATCATACACTCTTACCATAGTAAAACTGCTACATTATATTTCAAAAGTCAAACTCACAAATAAAGTAATTGTTCCACATTAGTCTACCTGTTTAATAAACAAAGAAGGTGTTGATACAATCATCTAACAATCTTTTTCCTAATGCCTGCCTCAGAGAATGATTCAAAAATGTGTCACAGCTTCAAATGTAAACCAACAAAAATGATTTTTAATGTATTTTCTATAATAGACTTTGGTACTGAAACTTTTAAAAATAAAACTGCTACAACCCTGCTATTACTTTCTTTTCCCTAAGATATTTCTCAGTAATTAACTCCTTTCTAGATCCCTTATCTATATCCTACTATTAAAGCCCATTATAAACCATTAAATGTTGTTAAAATAGTTGTCTCAATTTTCCATAACTTTTCCTTATTTAGTGTATTCTTCTTCTATGCAGAAAATGCACCAGCTGCTATTTTTGGAAAATATCTGTATGCAGCATAATTTACAGAACTTTATTTTTACCCTTCTACTTGTAAAAAAGAAACCGAAGCTGCAGAAATGTGTTGGCCTTTAGGAATAACCCACCCTTCCAAAAAGTGAAGATTGGACTGACACTTTCATACAAAATTAAGCTAGTAGAATTCAAATAGAAACATATGGGCAAAGATGCCAGAATTGTTGGCATTACCCAATATCAGAAACTGAATTTCAGCCCATGGCCCTCACTCGCCACTGCTTGCTTTCTTTGCTCATATTTTTCAAATGATGGTTATCCAATCCTAAATGGATTACTTCCAAAATTCTGCTTACAGTGGCAGTTTGTGTTATGTGATAAATGCACAGGTTAGTTTCTATCTTTCTTTTCCTTTCCTGAATAGAATTGAAAAGTCATTTTCCTAACCTCATTAACACTGCTAGTTGTACAAGAGGGTTCACGATGTCCCTTGGAAACAGCCCATATTAAAGCATCATGTGAGAAGTGGAGTAGTAAAGGATGAGCATCAGCAGTGAGGACGTGCCCATACATCTGAGCACTTTCTCTCAGGTGTCCTGTGTTTCCCTTGGCCTCTGGAGTCATATTCCAATAACCAACATACTTACTTCGCCCACCTTATTTGAAATCACAAATGTGAGAGTAGTGATATTAGTAGGAATTAGTTTCTGTCATGAAACATGCAAAAAGCCAAGATTTTTCTTTGTCCCTCTACTCAAAAGGACGCTTGAGAATATTGACTTTCATTTGAAAAACAGAACAAAACCTTCTTCAATGATGGAGCTAGTGAAGCCCAGTCTGATACAACTCAGTGCCCTCACAGCCTTCTCAGAACACCACAATGAATTCTGACTCTTATATTCATCACATAAAACACCACAGCTGCTACCACAAGGGTGTGCAACATGCCAGTCTTGCCAAGCTTTCTTTCACTGGAGATGGTAACCATTTTTTTTTTCTCTTTGAATTCCATTTACCAGTTACTTCTGATCTGATTGAAATTGGCTATTTAGGTTCAAAACTTATTGGAAAAAGTGATGAACAGAGACAGAGAGGTCTTAAATCATCCTTTCCTTAAGAAACTAAGTAAAAAATCTTTCCTAGATACGAAGAAAATAGTTTGAAATATGACTACATGTACATTTGCTCAAAAGAGAGCAACAGCTTAGGTCTTTTGAAGCTGTTTTGTGTTTGGATTCTAAATTTAGGCAAAAGAAAGCTTACTAAAGAGATTTTGGAAAGGACAATACAAAATATAAAACAAGAACTCTGTAAAATGTGACTGACCATTTTGCCTCACAAACAGCTTTACCAAGCTCAGAGAAGGATTCCAAAGCAGCTGTTGCTTGCAGGGGCTAGATAGTAAGAAGGTTTCTCATAAATCTAGCTTATGCCTTTTTACTCACAAAAGAGTTTGTATTTTTACTGCAGATGGTATTCTGCTGTGTATGATGCTCTTTCAGTACAAAGGAGTACAAAAACCAGATTGTAAAGGCTTTAAGATTCACAGCACTTGCTTTTCTTCTTAACTAGTACCCTGTTTACAAAGATCCAATTACTCCAGTCATCTTGTTTGCAGACATTAGGTCAACGAATAGCAGGATGGATACACTTTCTTGTGACTTGGGTAACCAACATGAATAACTCATTCTGAAAATTATACTCGGAGGAGCACTTACAAAATTCCACAAGCCTAATGTGGTTGTAAGATTATTTGATGAACTACATACAACACACACAGTTATATAAAAAAATCATTAGCAGGCCATGGATAATTCACAGATAGACAAAGTTATTAAATCCCAAAGTGTTTATATACAGTGAATGTCTATGACCTACTCTATTCAGTACATGTGTATTGCAGAAGTATATTGGTTCTTTTCTGGCACTTCATAGATATTTACATATACTATTCTACAGTCTAGAGTAGGAAAAAGATGTTAGGTTAACAAGCTGCTTCTGAAAAATCCAGCAATTACAGTGATTCATAAACCAAGACCTGATAATCCCTCAGATTTACTTTAAATATTTTCTTGAGTAAGCTATAGGACACACCAAACGTGTATATTCTGTATTCATATTGGAAAAATGCCTTCGGTGTTTCAGAAAAACAGTTTACAGGAGCTCATTAAATTATTATAGGGTTGTTTGGAATCCTGTTCCAGCAGAGTTACTCCATGTGAGAATGCCTATTGATTTCAGTGGAACTCCTACTGCACTATCTGCTCTGAAGTCTTATTTCTTTCTCATTTAAAGTCCTCACTGCTGTGTTTGCTCATTTCATTTTATTATTGATTCAAATCCTGGTGATATTAGAGCTAACATATCCAGAGCAAATCTATGAAATGAGAGAGACTACATATCAGAATGCTAAAGATAAAGATGGTCATTCACAAAGAGAAGACTTAACTATTTTTTTAAAGACTACTAGGTATAAAGAAATCTAATAAATAAATGACACTTAATCTTTCTTAGCTCTAACATACCATATATAATCTTATTTGTCTCCACTGTTTTTTACAGAAACCTCCCTGCAATGTAAGATTAATTCTATTTAATAATTAAAATTACTTAAAAGCAAAATTGACTACTTACAGGTACAAGCACTGATTATGTTAATTTAAATTATAAATGCTTTTTCTTCAGTGCAATCATGTATTTTTAAGTCTTTTAGACAATCATGCTTCAAGCACATTTGCCATGTGAATAGATAACTTGCATATGGTACTAAGTTTCCAATTTAATGTAAACCTTTTTTAATTTTCTTTCTTTTCTTTTTTAACTGAAAACATTTTTTATTCCTTATCTATTCCTCTTTACATACAATGGCTATTAAAAAGAATTACTTGTTTTATCATTTTGATTGTTTAACAATTTCATGCAGAACAATTTTTTTTTTTCAGTACAGATTTCCATATTTTGCTTGGTTCCTCTGTTACTTACATCCAAATAGGGAAACTCTGATGTAAATACATGCAGACCTGATTCTGCAAAAATACTTACTTAAAGCACCTGTAAGATGGCTGTGGCATAAAAGTACCTGCTTGAGTGTTTAAAGCTAGGCAAGGGCTTATGTGCTTTGCTACACCTTAAAAAACTTAATTTTATATTCAAGGGGTTATAGCCAGCCATACAACTGTATGCTCAGATCATATCTTGTTGATAATCAAGCAGATTCCAGGTATATGAAAACAGCTCACTGAAGAATCAGCTCTTGATAGATCATTTACAGGCTATTTACAATCAAATCTCCTTTTAACCCTTCATAGGAGCACCACTAGCTACTGTTTAATATATTCAGAATAACCCTAATTGCAATGTGCTGGATGCTCTAACAGTTCAAATGAATGCCTGAGTGGCAGTGGAGCCTCAGTAATGACAGGAGAAATGGGATTTAACTCATCTCCCTGTAGACATACATATCTAAGCCAATCGATTATTTTTTGCTTTGTAGTTACTGGAAACTTGTAAGGAGGGTTGTATTTGGGAACATAACAGAGTGAATACACTGCTAACTTGTCTTAAAAGAGCCAGTGCGTTAAGTATAAAAAACAATGCTGATTCACAAGACAAAAAAACCCCCAGAGCCCCAAACAAAAACAACAAAAAGAAACAACAAACAAAACCACATAAAATAAAACCAACAAAAACGCAAACACTTTTGGCCAAGTATTGCTGAAGAGAAAAATAGGTAAAAAAGCAATAATCTAAATAAATAAGCCCAATAACTCCACTAGAGTATACAGACGTGTGATGCAAATTCAGAAGCTTGTACTTCTAGGGAGGTGTTCATTAGTCCAGGACTTTATGAGAGTTCTTGAATGTTCCAGAATCTCTAGTGCTGAGGGAAAAAGCACAATCTATAATGCAGAAAAAGCATAGAAATATTATCATTAATCCAGCTGTTGTAACCCTATCTAGTTCATCATTCAGTAGCCTATCAACAGTTCTTCACAAAAGGTTTCAAATAGCATCTTTTAACTTTTCAGTGAAAAGCAGAATTTCACTGTGTACAAAGTAGGTTTTCTAGATGTGAGCTGGACATGCAAGCACACCAAAGGTTTCCTAATTGTCTGCCAGGTGGATTGTAATTTGTCTGACAGACACTTCTAAAGGAATGATCACAGTTTTTGCACTCCATTTTCAGGCAGAAACAGTTCACAAAGGTCACTCTCCAAAACTGAAATGTCAGACAAATTACCATCCAGGCTGCAAACTCTGCCTCTGAAGGGTACTCAGTGTGATTTGCAGCTTCAGGGTTTCAGGTTTTTATTGTTCATTCTCCTGAGAAAATCACTGTGGAGCTCATTTGCTCCTGCAGAACTCCAGCATAGGGAACTCACAGAAGGCATGACCACCAAACATTGTTCTTTTGTTCACAGAACAGCATCTTATAGAGGTCAAAGGAAAATAAGTGGTAGGCTGATGCATCTCATCACTGCAGAGATGGCTGACTGAAAGGGGCAAAATCAAAGTTCTGTTTCAAACTTGTATCATGCAGTACATCCTCCGCAGCCAATTTCTCAGGAACAATAGAGCAAGAGAAAAATCACAGCAGCTGCAAATAGCTTAAGAGATTGAAAGGAAGTCTGTAGCTGTGTGTTTAAAATACGAATGTTTAGATGAAGGTTTAGTTAATAGTTTGCATGTGATTTTTTTTTAATTTTTTTAAACATCCCAAAGTAATTTTTTATCACACTCCCATGAAATTAAGATTATTACCAATATGGATATATTTTATTAAAGAGACCATTATGCATCTTCCATCACATGCTAAAAATTCATATAAAACCGGACTAAAATCTAAATTTTTATAGGGACTTAGGTGAAACTATACCAGTTGTCCTACTTTTTAATTCTCTTTAACGTATAGGAATGAGGCGTAGGTTAGGGACTCTGATTTCTGCAAAAATATCATTACATAATTTATGTACATGTGGATATAGAGACCTGACAACCTGCACTGCCTCATTTTGCCTGTCATAAGTGGTTTACCAAAAAAACCTCAAAATATTCCTGTGAAGGATCTTCTGTTCAAGTTAACAATGACAAAAATCTACTTTGAAATAAGAAGGAGGCACATTTGCTCAAAATTCCAGGTTGGAGTCCTTTGTAAAGAGTGGGCTCTGGACAGGTCATTAGCACTTAAACATTATCACGACTTCTGATTTTAAGAGCATGCCCAGAGGCAGAAACTGCAGGGCTCAGGAACTGCAGGGCTCAGGAACTGCAGAGCAAGAGCTTAGTGGCTGCCTGCAGTGTCTATTTCATGTTCCCAAATGCATTTATGGTTGGTATTTATGGCTAAAGAATAAATAAAATCATTCTTTTCTTTCCTGGCATTTAGAAACGTTATAAGAAAACATACTGTAGAAAATATTTCTTACCTGAGTCTGGCCTAATTCTGTCTATTCACCAGCCAGATCAAAAAAAAGGCTCGTTGTGCATTTAAATCTGGTACTGACGTTACCAGGCAGTGTTCACTTAATTAGGTCGCACACAGCTGTACTGAGTGACCAAGAAAAGTTGGTGGTTTTGGTGGTGATTGTTCTGATTTTCCCCTATTATACTTGAAGTGGATATTTTGGTAAAGATCTTTATTGCACAATTACTAGGTGCATCAGTACCTCCTTTAAGTGATGTGGTTAATGTTATCTGGTGGATTCTTTCTCAAATCACCTGAATATAATATCTGTCTGTGTAGGCAGATACTTGATATTCCATCACACTATCCATATCTGTAAAACCTATGAGCAGTTCTTTAGACTTACAAAGCTCTGGGAGGGAAATAAAATTTTTACATTAGAGATGGAGAGCAAGGGCAGGGGCAAATGGAGATGACCAACCCTGTACCACAAAGGATATCCATGCCTTAACTGAAAACTGACCCTGGATTTTTACATTCGAGCTAAGTACCTCAGCCTCTAGACCATCCTCCCAAGTGCAAAGATAACTGCATATTAATTAAAAACTATTAGATGTGCAAGACTTCCATATGCACTCATCACAGAGATTAGTAGGTTTAAAATATTGTGCGTCACTCTAATCTTCCGAGAAAAGGGATTTAAATATATTACCTCATCCCATCCACAGACATCTTTTCCATTATCATTTTAGTGACCTTTAACAAGTGGAGGATAGATGGGAGAAAGTGTGTGTTAACATTAAAAATGCTGTTTTGAGGCTCTAGAAAAATATTGACTGAGGATCACTTTCATACATTCAGTGTTGATGTTCTATTGAAATGGTTTCTTCCCTTTCTTTTATACTCTGGCACTTGCAGCAGTTGATAAGTTAGCACTTTTCAATTCCACCAAAGTTATGTCATGTGGTCTGAAGTAATTTAATTATTTCCATTGTAAGTTAAATAGTCACATTTAAATGTAGCTCTTACAAAAAAAATTGATATTTTCAGTTCAATTCTACTCTAGCAAAATCAAGCAGAAGCCTCTTGAATCTGAATAAAAATCTGAAGCCACATGAACTATTAAAATACACAAAAGTAAAAAAAAAAATTTGTAAAGTAAATACTAAGAAGATAAATCTCAAAAATTCCGATCATGCATATATTTCACTGATATAAAATTAGCAGTTTAGCCTCAGAACAGAACTGATTAAAAAGTATTTAAGATGGATGTTCTTAAAGATGGAAAAATTTTGACAACGTCTCCTAAACTTTGGTCTTAAATTTGCAGATTTTGTGAAAGATATTCAAGCATGACAATAATGAAGTAACAGACTTAAAATTATAAATCAAACAATAAGGTCCCAAGTCAAAGATATCTCACCACTAAAAAAAATCTTTCATAATGAGTCTTGACACTTCCTTCCTTGACTATACAGTTCCCAGCATATCAATTTAGAGGTGTCAATCAATAGATCAATCCCCAACCACTGTTTTAACATTTGGGGGAAGTAATTCAGCTTATTAGAGTTATTTATGTATATTTTTAAAGTCCTGGTGCTTTGCTTTAGGAGTTAGTGCAGTCTAACAGCAATTACTGTATGTATCTAAATACTGTCCATGTTGTATAAAAATGTTTGCTACCTTAAAAAACAAGAACTGCGAGAAAATGTCAAATTACAGAAGGAATCCCACCTCACTGTTAGCTGTGGAAAAAGTGGTTTTAGCACTAGTTGCATTCTGGTTTTAATCTGTCTGTAAGACAGTGTAACATAATTGAAAAGAAAATAAAAGCCATGGTGTAACCAAAAGCAACCTTACTTTGAATAATTGTCTTGAATTTCCGTCCAGTCTCATTAATGGGTATCCTCAGCAAAAGTTATGAACATTTCATTTTTAAATATTTATTGCCATTTTTAAAGGTGGATTGGTAAAGATCACTCCAGCTCTCCACATTCCTTCTCTAATGCTCACACTTTAATTAAGTTAGTCCATCAATGTCATACACTGTTTGGAGAATGGATGCAGGGCTAGGACTGTTAGCACTGCATATGGAAAGGACTTTGATTTAATTAACAATAATATCTCCATAGAGAAATTAAAGGCTATCATCATTCTGTTCTAATAAATTGGATTCAGGCTTTTTGTTTGAACGGGGAGTGGTGAATGATGTTCAGGTCTACTTCTTAGAAGTGGCAGGACATGAAATAGAGATAGGTTGCAGAATGTCGGGAAGTTCAAACCACTTAAAAAATAAATTATTACTTCACTTTATTGGAAATGTACCAGGAGCACTGCTCTGCAAACCAGTCCATGAAACACTACAGCTTCCTACTTCTGTGGTTTTTTTTAGCTGCTGGGATGAAAATTCAATTTCAATAACAATACTAAAAATAACCAGTCTGTAATTCCATCTTGAATGCACAAGACATTCCTTGTTGATTTTGCCTTGGCAGTTAACTCACTGAAAAGGCTGAGTTAAGGTAATTACTCACATGAGGCAATATTTAAAGGAGACCAAGATACTCTGAATATATGTTGATATTGGCAAATGAATCCCATTCAGCTTCATGGGTTTCCATACACCTTAATTTGTTTTTCATTTTGTACACTCCACTGAACATCTTTAAAATAATAGCCAAATATATTTGTTAAAAAAAATCATTCTGGCTAATGCATGAAGCATAGAGTTGAACTTGGACCGTGAAATAGAGAGAAGATAATGCTCACTTAAATTCTCCCTAAATGCAGTTAAACACCAGCACTGGCACAACTGCTTTCCAATATTTGATTAAGATACAGAATGCAGCATTAAATGGGCACATGATGGAATTTATCCCCTGTTTTTTATAGTAGCTTCTAACTTGATGTGTCAGAGGCAGTAACAACACATGAGAGAGGTAGAAGTAACAGTGGTTGTTATCATTTTAATCCAGAAATCATGTATTTTAATGTCAGACAACCAAGAGTGAGAACCTTGCAGAAAGATAAATGGAGCATTCTGTTTCTGAAGTACACTAATCAGTACCAAAAGGGAGGACTAATTATGCTAAACAGAACAGGGGGCCTGAGAAAAGAGCAAGAATTGCTCATAAATGCTTTAGCAACAGTTGATAGGAGACTCTAAAGTATTGATTCTATTTTTTATTTTCCTAGGCTGTGTGAGCAAGTAAATAAACAGCAGGACAACATCAAAACCAAGACTATTCAGATAGAGATGAGAAAGATCAAAGTAATCATGAGTATGTTTTATCATTGTTTCCTGCTGGTAAATATTGTTAAGTGGAAACATAATAGGAATCCATGAAAGAAGAAGAAGAATTATGCATTTTGTCCTAGAAGACAATACATAATAAATAATTAGAGCAACAATACACCAGTATAAAGACAAGAAAAATGTGCTATTATTACACACAGAAATTGAATCCAATAATAAGCAATTCTAGAGTATTTTAGAACACTTCAGTTGGACCTTCTGTGCGTGGCTTGTTTAGCTTTGCTGTGGTTTTGTTTGCTTGCTTGTTGAAAGAAAAAGCTGTCACCATCAATAAACAAGGATGATTAGATGCCTTTTATCAAAGATAACAACATTTCCTCTTGCAGAAAAACATTTTTTAATTGAGAAATCCTATGAATAATCCTAAAATCTTGCTGAGGCTGTACTCGATTCAAGGTAGCTTCAATGAAGGAAAAAGCACCACCTAAGTTATGGCAAAATAAAGCAAGTTCAATCTCAAAAAAAAAAATAAAAAAAATAAGCAAACTCTATACTGCATTTAGCTGCCATTACAGTTAAAACAGGGAAGAATAAATAATATTTTATGTAATCTTCCGTAGCTCACTTCTCTATGAGGAAGGCATAATCAAAAATTATGACTCTATTGAATTGTCTGAAACCAAGCAATGTTAAATATCTCAAGCATATCATAGAATGCTCCTAATGTGCTGCATATGGAAATTTAATAATAAGACATAAATTACTATGAATAAATTGTAAGTATCTCTTACTGCCAAAGTTTGTTTACCTTACTGTTTGAACAAATCTTCCCACTTTTTGAAGATTTTCTATGGAGCATTTCTTCTGATAAGAAAAATAAATATAAGAACATCAGAAACATTCGTCTTTTTAGAGAAACATTCCATGGTTCAGGAAGGAAGAAGGACTAAGATCATTAACACAATTTTAGGGAATAGAAATTGTCAAAAGTAATTAAAGGGTCTGTAATCATTAAGAATCACCAGATATCTTTCTTTCCTCACATCTTTGAAGTTCAGTGGTTTTCAACTTTTAAAATTTTGAAGTCTACTAAATTTTCCAGAGAAGATGCAGCTTACTTCAAAAACTATTCATATATATAGAATGTTGTGGAACATATATTAACTTTTCTTCTGCCTTTCCTATTTTGAAATTTTCTTAGAAACAATAGCAGACCCTCAGCCCATGAATGACTGATCACAGACACAAAACCTTCCAATGTCCCAATTATAAGCTCCTGGGGGAAGAAACCTATGGTAACCAGTCTAGAGGTAGTGTTTGGAAATATTTTATTTCAGTTCATTCTTTTATTACCGTCCTGACTGTGTACTGCAGCTGTTCTAAAGTTTTGGTATTCTACTTAATATATAGTTTTCACACAAAATCAAGTTAGAAAGAATTAGATTCCAGAAGATTCAAATAATTATTATTTTTCTTAATGAATGTGTTGGATAATACTGGACATTCAGCAACTGTTCACATTTCAATCATGATTTTGTAGTGATCTTTAATCTTCCTAGCTTTACCCATTATATTTGTGTGGTCCCATTGCCATACTATTATAAATTCACCCAACCCAAATTTTCTTCAGAATAGCTGCCATGTTAACTGCTCTTCTGGACTAGATTTGTTTCAAGAAATTCCTATATTTATAGTGGGCCAGCATTAAAATTAAATGTCAGTGTAGGTTATAGAAACCAAACTAGGTAATCATTAAGTAACTGAAAATAGTGGGAATTCTAAGAGGTCAACGTAGCTGCCCAGAAAACAAAGTGTGTTTCCTGAGGGAAGAAGGATTTTGGCTTCTTTCTTTATAGCTCTGCTCAAATTCTTAGGGTAGCACAAAGAGGACATTGAACAGCTCACAAAAACTTCCAGAAAATAGTCCTAGAAACAGGAAATGAAGTTAATGAGACGCCAATGAAGCTTGTAAATACATAACTCTAAGCTCAAAACTACATAAATTTAATGCACACAATGCATTACATTAATTTACACCAGTATCACCTTGTTTACAGTCCAGATACTCCTTAGACATGGCAGGCACCTGACAGCACCTGCTTGACTTTGAATGTTATATAAGAACTTCAGGGGTTTGCTTTTTTGTTTGTTTGGGTTTTTTTGGGGGGGGAAGTGCTGTGTTGTTTTGTTTGGTTGGGGGGGTTAGGGTGGGTTTGTTATTGGGGGTTTTTGCATGCAGTTGTATAATACTGAGGTGAGTAATTCTACCACTCAAGAAACAATGTGACGTAAGGTTGACTTGTCCTTGAGCACTCATGGATAACCACCATGGCCAGTCATTGCTTCTTCTGGGCAGAGAAGAACAGCCTGAACCTCAGCAAAGGCAAATGCAGGGTCCTGGTGAAGAATATAGGTGCATGACAAAAGCCCACCATGTCTGCACCCCACCTTCATGAGTCTCAATATTGTTCTGCTGTCAGCAAGTAGTACAGCTTGAAATCCTATGGCTTCTCTATAGTAGATAGTCTACCTGAAAAATAGCTTATCATCTTGCTAAGTTAGATCAAGCAGAGCTATATAATTCAAAGTCCCACGTGGAGACCAGTGCAGTTTCACATAATGGAATTTTTCATTTTTTCACTCTTCACTCCAAAAAAGTAAAAAACTTCACATGAAATCATTGTGTTAAAGGTTAAGACTGGAAAGTAAAGCACTCCAAAAGGAAGGAAATAAAGGTGTACTGTGCAACATAGCTCAGAAACATTGCAATTTCTATGTTGCCTTATACAGCATGTACATGACAACACGTTCCTTTCCCTTTGCTTCTCCCTGCTCTGTTCTTTCTGGCCAAAATGACCCACAGTCTTTCATTGGAAAAAGACCAAGTGCTGTGAATGAGTTGGTTTTGTCCTTTGGAAAAGAAGAATGGTGATATCAAATCAGGTGGACCTTCTCTCTGGTGGCCCTAATACTGACCCATAACAGATGTCTCAGCTCCAGTATAAGAATAAAACAAGCATATGGTGCAAAAAATTCTCTGGAGTCCAGTGATTTGCAGCTCAAATGTTTATAAAACTGATATGATGAATATTCAAATCAACAGGAACTGAGCTTTGAATTCAGGAAGTACTGTAGTAATACTAAAACTGAACCAAGTTTGACACTCAAATTTAGTGAAAACTTTTGGTTTTAAATTGTGCACTGAATAAGTATAAGAAAGGAGAAACAAGGAAAATCTTGACATTGCTGTGAAGAGAAATTCGTTGGGTTTTATGAAGTAGTTCAAGACTACATCTAAAGCATATAACAAAAGGGCACACAAGGAAATCAGAAATTTAATATTCTGCAGGTTCTGAATGGCAAAGTAAATAAGGCTTGGGGATATGTACCCTATGATTCAGTACAAGCAAATCTTGAACAATTATCCTCATGGTGACCACTGAACAGTTGTGTATAAGTGCATGTATGAACCACACATATACACATATGGTGTAAAGGGCAGGGGTCCTGTGGACAAGGGAAACTATGTCAAGTGCTAATCCACCTATAGATTCATTGAGGAGCTGAATAAAATTTCCATATATTTCCCACATTCTGACATTTGAAAATATGATTTTCTGTTTTTCTGAATGTGTGTCTCTGGGGTGCAAAATGCATATATTTATACTTACACAAAGTCTACTGATTGACAGAATTACTTTTAAATGTCCTTTGAGACACAGGAAATACTTTCCCTTTGGTTATGTTGTTTTTTAAAGATATACATGGAATATACATGCACTTGAAATATTTCATTACAGTATTTTAAATAATCACAATAATTCAACTTGATTTGTATCTTTTAAGTTCTTTTTTCCCTGTGTACTGAAGTTGACTTCATTAAGGAGTCAGATGATGTCTGCTTCCTACAAGAAAAAATAAAAAAAAGGACTATTGAGAACATATTCTCCTCCTTCTCTTGTAGGTCATTTTGATATATAACTTAATTCCTCACTAACGTTTTTAGAGGCATACTGAAGCCTCCAGACTACTTAAATGTAGTAAGCATTTAAGCACTGCTGAGCCTTGACCTATCCTGTCCCAGGTATGGGACTTACTACAGGCAAGATCAGTTTACAGACACTTGCCTTGGGGCCTCCAATCAGTAACAGAGCCAACCATACAAGTCACAGAATCTCTACAGCTTATCTGCACAAAACCCCAAGTGGTGTGGAATTTTGGTACTGAGTACCCTGGATTTTGGTACTGAGATGAATTTCACTCCAAGAGGAAACATTGCTGTGAGCAGTGACAAGAAGAAAGATAGCTATCAAAACAATTTTATATAAAGGATATTAAATCCTTATTTTATTTACAGTCCTTCTGAAATTTCTATCTTTGGACTCACTTGTATGTACACACTTCCCCTTAAATCATTGCAGAGTTTTTTCATAGGTTTTACTTGACAAATTTACCTCTTCTGAAGTCTTGCTTCATCCCTCAGGAGTACATCAAAAGCTCATAAAAGCATATTGCAAACTTTTAAAACCATTATTTAGATTCTTTGGAAGAAAAGTCTGGGTTATAGGAAACCTGATGATTAGGAAGCCTTTGGGTGCTTTTTGATTCTAGACTTGTTCCTGTAAAGTCCACGTTTCATTCCCAGGGAATGCAATAAGCCAGAAACATCAGAGTATACAAGGAAGCAGCATCTTGCCAATCAGCATCAGCACAAAAAGAAAAATGAAAAGTATTCTTCAGTACATGAAGGAGATAAGAAGAGCTGTCTGTGTCTCACTCTTATTCTCATACAGCTTCTGCTTCCAACATTTCTTAAATATTTGTTTTTACTTCCATGCTGTGGTCAAGAAAAAGCTCAGGTTATTACTAAAATGTCACTAAGCAGTGTATCTGAGGATATACATTTGAAATCTACGTATAAAGGTACAATTGATTCAGCTGACCTTTCCATGTTAATGTGAATACAGATATTCTAATGGCTAATGCAGGATGCTACTGCATGTGTCACACCATACTTCCACTTGCTTCAGCTTTCCACTGTACATTTGTTTACAAGTACCAAAATGTCAATACCAAAAAAAAAAAAAAAGCACTCAAAAACTTTAACTATAATGAAACCTGTGAGATTTTTCATTTTCTTTCGTCTGAAGAGCACAAGATTAAACTGAAACTGTTCAGTAAGCTGCTTGTAAAGGGCCAAGAAAGACCTTAGAAAATAGGCACATCAGCAATCCTAGAAGACATCTACATCAAAGAGTGCAGAACAAGTTACAGACAGCAGCTACCCCAACTTTAAAGGAGTTAGCCCAGGCTCCCATGTCTCAGTACCATGAAGCTCAGGCAGACATATCGATCCTGATGGAATGCAATTTACCTTGTCCTGGTGTACTCCCAAAGAATAAAAGGTGCACATTGTTAAGGAAAATGGTGTTCAGTGTGCCAGGGGCACATACTTTCCTTCTGCTCATGAATTGCCACAACTGTGTTTCAACTAAGACATCACCTCTCTGTTAGTTGCCCTATTTGATGCTGAAGCTAACTCTGACTACTGTATGCAGAAAGCCAGGACAGTTATTAAGAAATAAACCATAAACCCCTTCTAACCATAAAATGCTTCTTGTTTGACTCAGAAATCAGTGCTTAGGAACACACACATTTCAAAGGCAGTGGCACTGAAACATTATCGATCCACCAACACACTTCTGTCTATGGCTGTGGCTATGTTCTGGTTTGCCTGTGGGGAAGCATTTTCTGTGTAAATGAATTGCTGCTTCTTCAGCTGTCAAATGTATAAAGCACACAAAACAGCTAGAAACCATCCAATAATATCATATTATCTCATAAACCTGACCAATATTAGAAATAACTCAAGAAAGCATTACAGTGGGTGTAGAGCAATTTAAATTTTGAGTTTTTGGATAGAATGATAGAGATTTGTCACCTTTAGAATACGTAGGTAACAAAAAAGCTTTCAGTCCTAAAATGCACCTTAGATAATTTAAATGTATATAAATTTTACAATAACAAACTAAAGCTTAGACACTTAGGGAACAAGTTTAATAGTTTGTGTAGATGGAGAGGGATTATGTATAAGGCAAGAAAAAAGAGGTTGGCAGCTTTAAACCACCTTCATATTCTTAGAGTTTTAAAGCCGGTCCTGATCCAACTCAGGTTTCTGCTTTATGCTATAATGTTTTATCTTCTATTGCCAAGAATATCTGGAAAGCAGCAGGCAAACCAATAACAGACAGCAAGACAATGGTCAGATCAACCTTTTACAAGAGAATTATCCAATGGAATATCCAGTTCTTAAGTGAGATTTCTGCTTCCTTTCTTTCTTTGAAGAAGTAGAGAAAATGCAGGGTAAAGTATGAACCAGCACCAACTGTTGCACTCACAGTTTGGAGATCAGAATAGGGTTCTTCAGTTTTGTCCATAGCTTTTTTCACTGGATCACAGAATTATTTCCTTAAAATAATTTAAGAGTCTGATCCTGCTTTCAAATAACTCAGCAGCGGTATCATTGTTTTCCCATATGGAATAACCAATCAGAACTTTAGGTATTATTTCCCTCCATTTATGCAACTCCAAAGCAGCCTTTACCAAGGAAGAATCCCCATGTGGTTCTTCACTGAATACTTCAGTGACTCACATAAGTTTTCTCCATAGTCTGAGTTTACAGCTTCAAAATCCTGCAATGATACTTTCCTACCTCAGTAGTGCATCAGTCCTGAGTACACACACAACTGGGGAACACATGAGAAATTTAATCTTTGCCATGTACTATTCACTCCACTGTGCCAAGAACAGCAGCAGAGCATTGATTCTGCCAGACCATTATCATATATTTAGTGCTGGTTGGTAGCCAGTGCTTCGCAGGAAGATCCAAAACACTGCTCAGTGAAACAACTGCGTCAGTCTCAGAGTGTTAGATGAACAGCTTCAGAAGGGAAACACTTGAAAATGTTTCTGAGAGGCAAGACAACCCTCCTTCTCCCAGAACTGAAATTCCAGACTGAAAAATACACCAGATTATTCTTCCCTGTATATAAGGTACGATCAGTTAGGTTTTAGTCTCTACATCTTGAAATACAAGAAATTCCTCTTTTTGGCAAACAGCAAGAGTGAGAAAGGCTCCAAGATGAAGGAAAACCAGACTGCTATCTAAAACTGTCCACAGCTTCTGTGGAATTGCCCAAGCCCAGTGTCCAAGAGATCCTCATGGAACTATAGCTGGGCACCCCAGCTTCCCACAAAGGCTGACCCCAAGTGATAACCTAGCTCATACAGCTCAAGGTTAAAACCATACCAGAGCTCATGCTTTATAAGCCATGCTATCTTTCTTAATTAATGTTCAAGCACAGATGGCCCCAAATACCAGATCTTACTGTTATATACTGATAATTGTTACACTGTTGTTCACAGAAAAGTCTTGCTCAGAGTATTTCAAAGGTTCTCTTGAATTTAGTAAATCAAATTTGTTTTTACCCTCTGAGAGATTAGAACGAATAGATTCATGTTACTAAGATGACCTGCCTCTGTGCAATTTCCTAGATAGCAAAATAGCAAAAACAACAATCTCTAAATCCATGGTTAATAAGGTTCTTTTCTCTAATAATATTTGTGGCACAGGCCAAAAGCATGACTATATTGTTACAAAGGCACTCGCTTGGATGACCTACATAGCTTGTTCATGCCCTTGCTGATTATCAGTCTTTGATACATCTATCTAAAAGAGATGTCAGTAAACATTTACACCACACCTTTTTATCCAATGTTCTGTTTTTATGATAATGGAAGTCGCCCCTTAAAGTAGCCGAAATTTCAGTACATGAACTTTTCAATGCTGAATTAAATTTCTGCTTCTATCTTCTTATAGAAGCAAACTGCAAGATCCTAAAACAGGGGCAGACCATAAAAAATCTCAAACATTCCTTAGGCAAATGCATAAGTATGTAATGGGGATCAAAGCTGAATATATAAATCCAGGATGTGAAAGAGAACAAAATACTCTCAAAATGTCTAAAATCACTGGCAGACAATCTATCTGCCTAATGTTAAACCACCAACTAAAAGATAAGGAAAGCATAAAAGGGGAAAAATAGTCCCTTCATACTATAGGGGAGAAAAGAATTAAGCCAAAAATCCACTGAACAAAACCCCACATGTACAATGCTCATAATATGCCCGAGCTTATTTATGCATCCCTCAATCAATGTGTATGTAAGGAAGTATGAACCAAGAACCAAGATATAAAGATAAAATATCATAGAAGCATGGAATATGCTGAGTTGGAAGGGACCCATCAGGTCCAGCTCCTGGCTCTGCACAGGGCATCCCAAGAGTCCCTCCCTGTGCCTAAGGGCATTTTCCTAATGCTTCCTGAACTCAAGATACTGCAACCACTTCCCTGGGGAGCCTGTTCCAGTGCCCAACCACCCTCTGGCTAAAAAACTATTTCCTGATATCAAACCTAAACCTTCCCTGACTCAGCTTCATGCTGTATTCTCAAGTCCTGTCCCTATCATGAGAGTGAAGAGGTCAGTGCCTACCCCTCCTCTTCCCTTCACGAGGATATTGAAGACTACAATAAGGTCTCCCCTCAGTCTCCTCCAGGCTCAACAAACCAAAAACCTCAGCTGCTCCTCATACGGCTTCTCTTCCAGACCCTCCACCATCTTCACAGCTCTCCTTTGGATGGTCTTGAGTAGCTCAATGTCTTTTTTTTTGTTGTGGTGCCCAAAACTGCACACAGGACTCAAGATGGGGCCACACCAGAGCAGAGTGGGACAATCCCCTCCCTTGCCCAGCTGGTGATGCTGTGCCTGATGCCCCCCAGGACACAGCTGGCCCTCCTGGCTGCCAGGGCACTGCTGACTCATGTTCAACCTACAGTCAGCCAGGTCCCTTTGCACAGCGCTGCTCTCCAGCCTCTCATTCCTCAGTCTGTCCGTACACCCAGGGTTGTCCCATCCCAGGTGCAGAATCTTGTCCTTGTTGAGCTTCATATGGTTGGTGATTGCCCAGCCCTCTAATTTGCTGGGGTCTCTGCAGGGCCTCTTTGCCCTCAAGGGAGTCGACAGCACTGCCCAATTAAGTGTCCTCAGCAAACTTACTGAGTATCCCTTCCAGTTCTGTGTCCAAGTCCTTCATGAAGAGGTTGAAGACCACAGGGCAAGGACGGAGCCCTGCAGAATCCCACTAGTGACTGGACACCAGCCTGATGTCACCCCATTCCCTATAACCCTTTGTGCCCAACCCATGAGCCAGTTGCTCACCCATCACAGAACACGATTATCCAGCTGTGCTGGACATCTTGTCCAGAAGTTTGTATCTTATGAGAGTCAATATCCAAATCTTTGCTGAAGTCCAGCATATATTTACAGCAGAATAATGGTATACAGCCCTGTTGTGTATCTATGGAGATAAGAATAGTTTTATAGGTATTCAAACACATTTTGTTAGGCTAAATCCCACAATTGATAAAACTATCAAGCATTCATACACAGAAGTCCTTCTTTGGGTAATTACAGAGGGTATAAATTTGCAACTATATATGCTGGTCTAATTGAAGGTAATAATACTGTTTACATACCTGTTTTGCTTGTTTCCTTAGGAGTCGCTATAGCAAAACCTCATTACATCTAATTAAATGTCTACTGTTTTTATTTAATACAATAATTAAGATTTGAAGAAGGCTGTGATAGTTGAACAATGCACTGACTTAAATTATCGCTCAATTTCAAAACAAAACTCAACAAGAAAAACCTTTAAAGAATACCTCAAAACCACTGAAAATCACTTCTTACTCTTTGTCCATCAGGATATACTTAAAGTTTTCGGGAATTCTTTGAAATAGCTGACAAATCTGCCCACTACTAAAATTATATTTTAAAAGTCAGTGAAAGCAGTTGTTCTACAAACTAAAGAAAGATATAAAAAGTGAACCCATGTTTATCATGCAAAATGCTTTTAGGTAATTTCATAAAGAGAAGCACTGGAAAGTAATTCCAGTAAAAATGAAAGTAGAATAATAGAAGAGACAAGCTACAGTACAAGAAGGAATAAAAATTTTTAAATGTTACTGAACCTAATTTGAAATAATTGTTAAGTAAAAGTGTTTTTTAGAATATTAAGCAGATCTTTAATCATCAGTTGAAAAAATTTAATACTAGATGACAAAATTTCAGGTTATTGGCAAAATTTTGCAAATGCAAGGTAAAATTAAGTGGTTCAGTTGCCTGTGTGAATTTGGATGGAAAATACATTTGTATAAATTTTGTTACATAAAACCACTTAGGCACCAACTCTGTAAAAAGACACATCTGATTTTGTGAGCGTTGTGTGGCTGACTTTCACCTCTGGAGCATTTTGGTCCCATCTAACCACTCCATGCTGCACAAACACTTGACATTAAGCGTATTATATTGTCTGAGATAGTCTTAAAATAATCAACATATAATTAAAAGCTAAAGAATAAAGTAGCAGAATAAAGCTATAGGCTACCTGGAGAATTAAAATGTTTAAAATGCTGGGTATTATTTTGGCTGTTTTGTCTACTGGATTACTGTTGGATTAATAGACCTCCCGGGAAGAGCATTGTTAAAACAGAATTTCCAGACAGTGAAAGACATTTCAGAGATACTTGTTAGTGAAACATACATTAGGAGGCATCTGTTACAAGTAGGTTTTGGATTGCACCAAAAAGAGGAAGAGTGAAGACACAAAAAGAAGAAATGTTGTTCATTCCTCAGATGTATAGATAAAGAATGGAGGAAGAATTGAGCAGACAGTTTAAAAGAGGAAATAGGCATGCCAGGAAGATACAAAAAATAAATGTTTGTGTTTTAAAGAGAGAGTAAATTGCACAAAAGGTGGCTGGCAAGAAGTTAAGACTCAGTATACAGGCTGGAACCTGAGTACAGCCCAACTTGAGCAAGTGGATGAGGAAAAAAAAGCCATGATGCAGAAAGACCTTGGCAGAATTTGGCACTGGCAGAGCTGGAGACAAAGCAAAGCTCTTAGCAGAGGTGTCTGGTACTATCATAAAGGCCATATAATTTTTTTCTTTCTTTGAACTTTTCTTTCTAACTTGACAATAACTCAAATCCAAGAATAATGACAATCAAAGCAGGCTGTTGTGTGCTATATGCAACATACTGTATAATGTATCCATAAAACTGTAGGTAAACCTGATGCAGCAAACTGTTTGTAATACTCACTAGAATTAAATCCTGTTTAGCCTCCCAAGATAAGATTAATAATGGCAAATTAATTTATGTTCCCTCTAAACCAGTAGGCAGAGACATGCACCCAGTATAGTCATGATAATGTCTGGCTCACTTGTCTCCAGTGCAATAAATTTAGATGAGGTGTTCTCTATGCAAATTGAAAACAGATATCTGATCCAAAAGAAAGTGATGCCGTATGAAACAATTTGCAGGGCTCTGTCAGGCTATACATAGTAATGTTCCTTGTACTATAAATTAGTGTGATATGAAATCCACCTAAGCCAAAAGCACTCTTTTTTTGACCTACACCATAAGATACGAGATTATGTAAGTGACAGGATGGGTGATAAGTGCTGTAATTGTCCTCACTTATTTTGTATTAAAATTATAGTGAGCGGTAAGATTAGAATCGTGCAGTCACTTAAGGATTTTATTTTTTTACATACAGGAATGAGTCATTATAAGTAAAGTAACAACAGATGAGCTCTAGAAAGCTCGGAGGCCAATACTTGTAGATCATGCAAAAAGTCTCTGCTGCTTGTCTGAGTCTGCTGGTTACTCCAAACAGAGTGAAAATATTACAGGCAAAAAGCACTTCTGACAGTTCTACTTTCCATGCAACCCAAAAATTGTGTAAGAGGGACTGCTGTCACCTTTCTGTCCATTTTTAATATGTTATGCAAACTTCTTGGATTTTCAAAATTAAAAAAAAAATTAAATGTGAGGTTTCAGCTCTGCAGATCTTCTCTTGGCACACTAATGGCCAAGAGGAAAGCTATCCAAAGAAACTCTCTGTACCATTCTATACCCTGATGTTATTTAGATGAGACTTTAGATGAAGGACACTAATAGGTATCAGCTGGCTACAGTCCCTAGAGCTATATATCAAATAAGCCAAAACACTCTGTCATGCACCTCTTCACACCTCCTGCCTAAGGGGTGAGTATAGGGAACTGTTCACCACCTTTGCTGTATTTTCTTGAATTCTAGGCATGATCCATGTATTTATTAAGGTCCTGCTGCATTGTCTGAGTGCTTTTCCTTCCTAGATTAAATTTGAATTACATGAAAAGATAAAAACCAGCATGTAGCCGAATAAGGCTCAATGCATGCAAGTGCATAGAAATCAGGTATGTCTACCTGAACAAGGAACATAATGGAGAACCTAATTTTACATATACAAAACCCTCCCAACAATAAACAAACAACACAAAAGCCAGATTATGCATGTGTTGTGAAGTTCACTGGTTGAGTGGCAACTTATTTACAAGTACCTTTAAACCTGCCATGGATCTCCCAAGTACCTCCACCTACCATTATGAGTATAGCCACCTGATCCAAGGTAGAAGAATTAGGCTGTAATTTTCCAGAACTGCAAATCTGAGCAAGTGCACACAGAGCTTCCAGTCATAAAGGCCAAGGTCCAAAGAAAGAGAAGCAGCAATGTGTTCAGAGACTGAGAAGGCTCTCCAGTCAGAGTTCCATAACTTAAGTCACTTCAGAGCAAAATAATCTAGATTCCCTTGCTGTCCCACTTTAAGCTTATCAGCAGTTCAGATGTGGAGAGCAGGTATCAAGTTAACTAGGACAGCAAGACAAAATTGTTTGAGTTAACCCCAAAACATTATACTTGATTTAAAATCTCTTGGGTTCCAACAGGAACTGAAAAAAAAACCAGATTTTTTAATGTTAAATGTGCCAACTGTTGCCTGCAATAATAAAACCATGTAGTCCTTACACTTAAAAGCTGGGTTGTAAGCCCACTGGTATACTTGTGTCTTCTATGTTCTCAAACTACAAAATCAAGCTCAAGACTGAAGGCATTACATCTTAAATGTCAACAAAAGTAACTAAATAAATGTAATTCCAAATTATTCGTATGCTTCTGCTGCACATATCATTATATAAGTGCATTTCACTTCAGTCAGAATATAAAAATCTCATCATATTAAAAACATGAGCAGCATTTCATCTGTACAAATGGTTGTAGATAGTCAGCCCAAAGCTCCTCATAGCCAGGAATTTCACCAATGGCAGAGTCAAAAAGAACACAACAAAAACAAAGAAAATACATGTGCTATTTCCTTCAGTACTCTAACACCTTCAAACAGGTGAGACAGATTACTCAAAGGAAAGGTTTCAATGGATGTTGTAATGCTGAAAGGATTTATCTTCCCATAAGCTTTTTCTCATTGAATGAGCAAAAAGTTTTACACAAATGTCTATGGCAATGTATTTCACAGCCTATTATTATTTCACAACTTTACATTGTCTATACATACTATATAATTTTAATGTACTAGGGACAGATAGCTGGACTCAAAAGGGTTTTAATCAAGCATAACAAGGTAAATCAGCAAGGCATTTCAGATAAGAAGCATGAAAACAGTCCCAACTCAATCATGTGCCTGTTCTGTTAATTTTATGTTCAAATATTTTGCTCGCTTAAGACCAAAATTTGTTAATTTATATGGATAATATCAGAACAGGTTGTACTTCTGGACTTACATCCTGCAAAATATATACGTAAAAAATGCCCTTAGTCTTAAAAAAATTCTCAAATCAAATGCAACAATGGGCATTTAATTAGTTAGTTATTTTTATATATCTTTTTAGCCCAAAGTATACAGGCAGCTGCAGTTTTGCAGCTGAAATACTGTAACATCCTAGAGCACTAGAAGTCAGAAACTGAAACAGTCATTAGCTTGCCATAAATGAAAAGGTCTGCCTTTGCCCTAGCTGAAAGATGAGCCAAAAAAAAGAAGCTGATAGAGCAAACAATGAATGAGGGTTTGATCAAATCCCTGTGTTTGACCCATTTTTCATCTAAAAAGGTCCCTTAGGATGTCATATAAAATATAAAAGGCTTTAATAAAAGATTGCAGCCTTTAGCTATAAGCTGAATGATAGTAAAATGTACATGGTTTTTAATGTAAAGGTATTAATATACACTTTGATCTTTTTTTAAAACTCAGATTTTAAGATAGTAGAACATACAAAGTGAAAATAAATTCATGGTCTATGCTATTATTATCATACATATCCAATATTAAAGGGATAACAGTGTTCCTGGTCGGTCTGAAAAATAAATACCATCAATGCAAGCTGTAGCAAATTAAGGCCATTTAGAAAAATAGAAATATTAAAATTAACAGATTTTGGAAAGGGACCCCACTAATTGCATAGTACACAAACAGGTCTTGTGGGGCAGTGGCTCAGAAAATCTAAAAAATATTCATAGGGGATTGATTTTTTTTTTTTTTTTTTTTTTGATTTTTTTTTTTTTTAATCTGGGAAAGCACCAGAAGAAGAAGTGCAGAGCTGGTATTCAAAAGTCACCAGCATTTTACGTTCAATCCCAGATGTCCAATAACAGCCAAATCAATTACTAAAGCTCTGCATTTGGGTTTAACATATTCAGGTCTAACTTACATTAGGCTGTCAAGCGTATCTTTAAAGTGTTTTGCAGTTGCATGGCACTAATATTGTATCAAGATGTTTACAAGCACTGAGGAAATTCATATTCATATCACTGGAATTCTGGATTTAGATTGGTGTCATGTACAATTTAGCTGAAGGAAATGTGCTCTGTTTGGCTGGATAGGATGTGGATGTGCAATCCTCTTTTTTTCCACCATTGATGATAGCATGTACCTCATTATGCTGACAAGGAGCTTACTCTGCTGCTTCTTTTCAGGACACTCGAACCCTTACGGATTGTTTTGTTTGCATTTAGCATTTCTTGAAAGTAGGCATTTTATAAAAAGAAAAATCCACCTTGCTCTCCTTTGAAAATCAACAAAAATCCAATTACAGCTTTAAAGTTAAGAATTGCAGGTATTAAATTTGCCCTTAGAAAATGTGGGAATGGTAGTTTATGCTGGCACCTATGTCATTACCTCAGTCACACAAATGCAGCACCATTACAAGGACTCCTATCAAGTAGTTAGTTACCATTATATATCTGCTGTTCAATATTCTGGTTAAAAAACCTTGGCTCTTTCAGAGCTTTGCACATCTGACTTTGTCATAGCACTTGTCCCAAAATGACTGAAATTGAAATATATATATATAGGAGAAATCAGAAATGTTACTGATACACTGCAAGCCTAGAACTGTCAGTTCAGAATTTGAATTTTTTACTTATTCGATGCAAGATGAAAGAGATATCTTTCATTCTGTCTCTATAACATCATAAGCAACAGCATATCCCTGAAGACAGTGACAGCACAGGGCATCATCCTTGATAATTCAACAGATTGGTTACAGTTTTTACACTGGGAACATTTCAGCTTAAGTAAATTTATCAAAATAAGTGTATCTGTAATCTGAAAAAGATCTAGAGGGGTTTTTTAATGTGTTTTTATGCTTTTAATAATCTTGAGTCCTATGAAAAATAAACTGACATAATCCCATTGATGAAATTATCAACATAGAATACATTTTTACTTTAAATTCACAAGTAATTTGGTCCCACACTGACATTCCAATATGTCCTGTGAGACTTCTTTATGAACCTAAATTTCCAGAACACAAAGTAAAACACGTTACTGGCATATCCAAATTAACCTGTAGGTATCCAGGGAAAAAATAAAAAAGGTTTCAGGGAAGTCTCAGTTATTCTTTGCCATTTTCTACATTAAACTTTCACAGTTGTTTGTTATTTTATACAGTATTTTCCCATCTCTCGCTGTCTTTGAACTTTTTTTAGACATCTGCTGCTCTCAAACATATGGCAGGAGCTAAAAGTCAAAGCATTGTATCAAAGAAGTATGAGAACACTCTCATTCACATATTCTCATTGGCAGGAAAGTTCATTGCCAAACTGGAATGTCTGGTAAAATGTGGGCATGCCAGCATCTGCCTTGTGTGATTAACTCCATAGATGGTGATTTTTGCTACTTTCAGGGAGCAAAAATCAGCAACAGTAATAGCAACAACAAAAGAGGATTTTTGTTGACATAATTTGCACAAAACTTCACCCGTGTATCAAAAAGAGCTTCACACTCTGAACTTTGTATTGATGCTTCTTTGTGGGTTGCCAGGTATCACTTTACAGTCAGTGTGAACAAATCTAAGAATAGATTTTCCACCTTGCTGCCCTAATTAATTTTTCAGTCTTTATAAATGCCATTAACATCTCATCTGTAATTCAACACAGACCCAGGCAGTGCCTTCACTGCAGATCTTTCCCAAGCCCTCAAAATGCTAAGATATTCTTATCTCACTTCATCTTACTACATACATTTTCTAGAGGGAAGACTTCCTTTTGTGTCTGAACAGATGAGATTAGCACCTGGTTGGTCTGGTTTCCAACATATTTCAATCTTCTCGTCAGCCTTGACCTCCTCCATTTTACACCAAGGAAATCCACTCAAAACGCTGCACAAAAATCAGTTTTCCTCCTAAATCCCACATACCCTGTCAACTCTGTTTTCCTTCAATGGCCTTCTTTTCTCCCTGACTTCAATGCAAAATTATCTTCCTGTATCACTGGGTCCCTAAAGTGTCATTCTCCAACTTTCCCAACCAGTTCTCCATCTGTTGAATTTTCAAAGATCATTCTATTGTCTCCTTCTGAGGCTATCTTTAGTAGTTAGAAACATTTGCAAATTTAAAAAAAACACCTCACTATGTTCTTCCTCTTCTCCAGATTCTTACCAGAATGGTGCTAGAACATGAATTTTATAAAACTTTTGTTCAGTGCAAGGAGCAGATAGGATGTAAATACAATTGACCATGACAAAAAGTCCTTCTTCTTCATTATATGGCCTCAATTTTTTGTTGTAGGTAACCCTAATCCTAACACAAATTTTGCCATCTTGCTTTAGGAAGGACTTTTCTTTTGCATGGTTAATCTTATTCCTGATGGTGGACTTGTGGTCAGAAGACATATGCTCGAGCAAAAATCATCAGGCTGTGAACTTCAACTCTCTATTGCCCACTCTGGATTCCCATTATAATTTCACCTTTGAACTGTCATTTTAAAATCTTAAAGTCACACCAGTCCATTTTGCTGAACTCTTCTCTTCCCCCACCATATTTTTTATTTGAAACAAAACTAAATCCCAGCCATTTTCAGCAGAAAACATCTAGAGACAAGTATGAATTTTCAAAGCTCAGATGATGCAAAAAGGGCAGCACGTCACCAGCATTTCTGACAACTCTCAGTAAACCACTGACACTGGTTATCATCCAAAGCTCTTTCAGAGATATTTCTAGTACATTTCTATGACACCTTTGATGAGGATACCTCAAAATGTTTAAATGATAGACATACTGAAACTCTGGGCTTTTCCTCACCAGTCGTTGGTGTTTATCTTCTCTATTCTTCACAGATTCAACTTTTCTACAGTTTTCATTCTGCAATTCAAAATGGAGTTCAATTTTTTTCCTCTCATTGGTTTCATAGTAGACTTAAAAGAACTCTTGAGAAAATTCTCGCCTCATTTGGAAAAACACAAAAAATCCCATTTCTTTCCTCCCTACCACAGCTTCTTGTGACACTAAAACTTTTCAAAAACACAGAATATTTTTACTTTTAATAGCCCTATAATCTCTTTGTATTTAATCTTACTTTTATTTACTCTTTCTTTATTACTGCATTACCTGTTTACTGCTATTCACCTTCTTAAGCTCCTCACGGACTGCTCCTCAGAAAAGCATAAAACATCAGAGTATTGCAAGTTCTCATGCATGTCAGTGCACTTTAAATATGCAAATGAATTTATTGTATGCAATGCTGAAACATCTGTATCAAAAAGCTGATTCCTTCATTACTAAAAGTCTAATGAGATTCAGCTTGACATTTAGCACCATAGTAGTCATTGCTCAAACTATACTTTGCAGTGGGAAGTTCAAAGGGAAAAACTATCCCAAGTAAAAATGTTGATGTTCAGATAATTAACATTTTAGTCGGGTTTTTTTGAAAATGTCCTATGACTCTTTTCTGTAGACTTCCCCAAGAGCTATATATAGCCTCACTTAAGGGAAAATGTAATTAGGCAGGATTTAAGAGGTCCCACTGGCTACTTCAAGCTCTATCTTCGCTTCAAAAGGAAACCAAAGCCATTTACACTGTATTTAGTTTTGTGACGGAGATTTCCTAATATTTAACAGAGGTGCTGGAAATCCAAAGCAGCTTTAAACAACCAGGGAACAATATAAAGCCAGAAGTGAAAATATTTAAAAGAAAAGTAAAGAGGATTTCAAATCCATTTTACACAGCTGCATCTGCTGTGACAGTTTATTAAGCTGCAAGGCAAGGGAGATTTTTTCCTTGCTGAAATATTTACCATAAGCTAAATAGAATTGTCACAGTGTCTCAAGCCACTACTGTTAGAAAACTGAGCATTTAGCATTCTCAGATGAGAACATTACTTGATTGATTTACCAAACTAAAGGGTGAACAAAATCAGATCCAAATGGGAGCCAAACCTGCAGCATTCAGATCTGTGGAAGGAACCAAAAATGGGAGAAAAAGTGGAGAGAGGAAGTTACAGGCTTTGTGCATTGATGGACGGAAAGCAGCAGAGAATTTGCCATTTTTGAAGAGGTTACAGCCTCTGATAATGTACTAAGCAGAAAGCACCCACTTTTGAACCTGTTCAGGAGAAACTGAACAATTTCATGAGGGTTTTCCCTTTGAGAAAGTGACCACCTTGGCTGAGGAAAGTAATGTGTAAAATAATGGCCTGGAGTTTGTTTTTTATTTCTGAAACCATTCATGTAAGGCATGATCCTTTAAGTTGCATCATTCACAAATGCTGTATTACTGGATTTGGTAGAAAAGCAGAAACACAAATCTCTTCACCTCCCAGCTAGCCCATCACTGGAAACATCTCTCCCAAAACCACACACCAACCCCCAAGCATCCAGGAGACATCATTCTTCTAACTAAATCCTTCTGTGCTCAATCCTTCTTAAGTTTTTAGTCATGTGAAATAAGTGTGCATAATAACAAAATAAAGGTTTGTACCTCCAAACTGGGCATTTACTTTAGTGGATCAGTTCCAGCAATAAAGTAACCATGACAGTGCCCAGTTTTATTTCTTACATGTAAACAGGGCAGCTGTATGGAGTGCAGGAGAGAAGAGACTGAGGGGAAAACACACAGGAGCAAGAGGCAAATCCCACCTGCCTGATTCCTTGCAAACTTCTGCAGAAGTTAACAAACTACCTCGGTGAATCAGCCATTGCCCCCTCACTTTTCCCCTTGATATTTAAAAAGAAGTCATTGCACTCCGTATGTGTGCCACACAGTTAGGCCCTGAAATAAAGATATTGACCTTTAAAGGCTTGTTCCTAATTAAAGTTGCCCCTTTGAAAGCACACAGGTAGTTCTGGCACCTTTGGCCATTCATGGCTATTAACTGTTACCTGAAAAATCACTGCAACACAGTCTGCAATTAAATGTTCTTTAAAGTTCTGTTCCTTTTAAGTAAGTAAGGGTTTGTGCACAATGTTTATTGCTTTCTTTTAAGTCCTCTGGAAATATTTTCACCTCTTAATTAAACTGAAAGAATAAATCCCTCTGATGTTGATAGGAAGTGTTGACATTAATTATTGCTTTGAAAGTCACAGGTTTCATGATAGTATGTCACATCTCTACGAAGCTCTTACATGGGGTCTAAGAAACTGAAATATAACCTGTGTCATGACTTACCTGTAGCACTAATTTTCTTATTATATATTCTATTTCTACAAATTAAGTTGTGCTGGAATTTAATCAAGCATAAGTTGCTGCATTCTCTCCTCACAATAATATGTGCAGGTTCCTCTGATAATTTCACGATCATCACAGAACCTTCAGTTTGTTACTAAAGGCTTAACTGAGCTCTCTAATCCTTCTCTTTTTCTTGTAATGCAACTTTTTCCTTCAGGAAGAACTGGTGAGTTTGAGGAATGGGGATGATCAACAGAAATTTTCTTTTCCAACCAGTTATGACCTTGATGAAACCTATGGATTTAATATCTTTTGTAAAAAGTTGCATCAGCAGGAAAGGACATCATCATCATCAGATATTTGGTATACCAGGCTTCAGAATTCAGAATATATTTGAAAATCAAAGCAAAATTAATAAATTGAAAGAAGGATAGTATCTTTGAAAAAGAAGAATGGTCTTGATTTAAGGCTGGGAAGCAACAAACAATATCAGAAAGTTAATGAGTAAATGGAAAGGTCTTTCCATTCTGAAACCAAACAGCCAGGGGCAAAGAAGAACTTAGTGAGTGTCCCTAGGATACTACACCCATCCAAAGAACAATAACTCATTTTCACTTCCAGCATGACAAGCACTGAAAAGCTCTCACGTGGCCCATTGTCACTGCGAATGTCATTGATTTGTTTGTTTGTTTGTTGGGGTTTTTTTAATATTGACATAGTGATGATAAGGATATTCACTGGTCATAAGAGGGTGGAATAATTACCTAATTAAGTCAGAACTGCATGAAATTAGGCAAATTCATGAAATATGAATGGATAATAGATCAGTGTATTTTCCAGGCTTCTACTCTGCTGTTTTTATCTGCAGCTTGCATGCTAAAGGGGAGGAGAGAGGCAGGAGGAGAAAAAGGAGTGGGAAAGCAAGAGCAAGGAAGGTTGGTGTGCTGCATCTGCTTTGCAACTTAAAATATTAAATAAATAATAAAAAACAAGTTTCAACTGGTTAATTTTGCATGAGGGATATATTAATTATATACTTCTGATATTTAAAATTGATATTTTTCATATAGAAACAGTTTTTTATTTGTGTGTATTATAAAAGAGCAGAGGATCCAATGCAGCTTTGATATGAAAAAAAGTCCCATTAATAAGTCAAAATGATAGGAAAGTCATCACAGAATAGGAAATTTCTGAATAGGAAAGGGTGAGGAGTGAGGTGCCAAGAGTGATCTTGTTACATACAAAGATGTTTATTTTGCATGCAATACCCTGCCTTCAACACGAATTCATGAAACACCCCAGTTAATGAGAAGAACAAGAAGCACTAACATCAGCATTCAAGAGAATGTCCCTGAGAAATTCTGCACTCCTTTTCATGCCTAATGCACAAGTAATGCACACAGAGTAAATCATATATTTACCTTCAGCAATACCTCAGAATATCAGAAATGGAACTGATCACAAAATAAACAGAATATTTAATTTGAATGCAGAAAGGAAGTATCTCTAAAGCAGGTTTCTAGCAACTTTTTACCTCTTTTGTACATCTTAATTTCATTTTTCTCTGTTTTTGTAAATTATCAAATGAGCTAAACTTAAAACCATTCTATCAGTGAAAATACTGTGTCAACTCAAACCATGATTCCTTTAACTCAGATCCTGTTTTTATCAAAGTGGGTTCAGTAAACCAATAAGTTGGAAGAGATCTTTTTTGTAGCCCTCACCTCAGTCTCTGAGCCCTCTGAGTGGGAATCTTTACAAGTATTTTTCTTGCATTTTCAGCACATGCATCCAACCAAGAACAGCTCCAGATGGTAAAGAACAGTTCTAACTGAGGCCTTTTCAGTGATGGATCTTTCCTTTAAGAATATTGATACTGCAAGGACCACAGAAGTTCATCACAACAGCAGACATCAAAGCTGTCCTCTAGCATCTTTTTCACATGCTCTGCTTCAAGCTTGCAACCAACTTCAGTTCCCCTTTTGTGCCACAATCCCTGGGTTGCAATTCGAGTAAAGGACGTAACAATTGTATGAAAAGTCTCTGTGCTCCATGTACTGCTGGATTCCACTTTGATGGGTTTGTTTTACAGGTGTACAGGCAGTGAGGCTCTCATCTCTCATCAAACCTTTCCCCTTGTTATTTGAGCTTATGCATGAAGCCACCATAAAGAAATAATTTCGGCCTCGTGTTTTCCCTCTCTCTGTTAATTATCAAGTATCTGACTGATTGCTGATGACTGATGATTGATGGGGAGAAGATTCAGCAGGTGTTAATGGGGTGGGTGATATGAGTGACACAGAGGAAAGAAGTGGTCCAGAATTTCATCGAAGAATGATTGCTGTTGTTGCCTGTAAATGGTTTTCCTCATGGCAGAGTGTCCATGAATCTGTATTATAAACTGAAAATGGGAATTTTAATAAAAATGGAATATTAATAAAAAGAGTATTACTAAAGCAGTATGGTTATTTCTGATCTTTGCTTTTGAAAATTTTTGTTTATTTGAATTTTCAAGTGATGCAGAATGTATAGTCAAGTGAAAAAGAACTTCAAGTGCAGTAATCAAATTAAATACTAAAAACTGGATTCAGCATCAGGAAAGAAATATTGTAATAATGTAATCCAAAACCTATCTCAATAACTTAATATAATTATGAAGACAAATGCATTTACATGAAAGACTTAAATAGTTTCTGAAGTTAATAATTGAACAGGTAGTCAACAGCACAATGAGTTCTTCTGAGACATGGGAAATGAAGACAAGTTTTATTTAAAATACAAAAATCCAAATTTGGAACTGATTTCTAGCCAACTAAAACACAGAGACACCTTCCTGATGTCTTCTGCTGAGGTGGACTCTATCATGGATGCTATCATGGTTGTTTTTATATGTTCATAAATATTACTCCCCATCCAATGTTTAGCTACCTCTTCTTGGAGGCAGATCCTGAAGGGAGTAGGCTGGTGTTTCTGCTCACAGTGAAACTTTCTTTCACTTCAGTACAAGAAATCAGGACATCTAACAAGAAATTTATTTCTGTAAAGTTTGGGTATTATGTAAAATCATGTAATCCATTACATGCATGGGATGCACACAGCTGAAGGGACCAACCCAGTAAAAAGAAGTACTTGTGTACACAAACTTGTAGAGTAAGGACAAGAATAGATGACCTGAAGATTTTTTCACTTTAGTTCCATTTGTGTGTTCTATAAAACATATTTTCCCAGTTGCTAAGGCAGAAAAATTCCTAGAAACAAAAAATCTCATTCCAACAGAAAATCCATAGAGAGATTTTACAATGTTTATGAAAACATCTTAATAGGTGACTAAATGTGCAAGAGGAGATATCTTTAGATTAAATTAATGCTTAAAATTATTCTGAAAAGGTAGTTAAGATTTTGATGTTGTTTCAAAACCACAGTTTTAAAGTGGAAAAATTAATAAGATATAGAGTATATAAAGTCACATATAAATATATACTTTTGATTCTAGTTGCAGTGAGACCTTTTTATGGAAATATTAAAAACTTCTTTTATATATATGTAAGATATTTAGCAGGTAAATACATGGAAATGCATGTTACATCAAATTATTAAAGTTAGAAAATCAAGCTAGTTGTGAGTTTTAATACTAAAATATGTGTTTATATTCATTTCAAAATATTATTTCTTTATTATTTTTGTTTATTTAGTCATACAAGTCTGTATTTGTAAATCAAGATAAGTTTGATGCAATTATCTCCTATAAATTATCAAATAAGAAGCAACTTCTGAATCTCCTGTCATAATTTCATAACTATAATTGTTACTGAAATTCATAAAATCCTACTCTGGAACCTCTTGAAATTTTCAGCAGTTTTCGGTTCAAAGGTTGATATGATAAATTAATTCCAAACCCAAAGTTTAAATCATGTTACCTTAACATTAGGAAAAAGAGAGTTTCCCAAATCAAGTATAAACCAAAATCTGTTGCAAAGGTACAGTAATTGTGTACTGTTTGTAATGTAATTTTAGGTTTTAGAAATGTAAATTTCAGCTTACAGAAGCATGAAACACCATATGCTGCCCACATCAAAAACTGTTTAGAAAAGAGTTTTATTAAAAGCAGCTCTTGTGTTTTAAAAGCAGTTACTAATAGTATGTATAAAATGTTAACTTCCTGTCAAATTTCAATACAATTTTCACTTCTAAATCCAGTAAGAACTTTTGTGAAATCCCATCCTCTTCTCTCAACCATATTGGCAACTCTTTTGTGAAAACCTCCTGATGAAACTGATTCTTTTTGCCCTTGAGTTAAAACAATGAACTCCTTAAGGATAAGGAGTGTGTGCTAGATTCTGAACTCTTCTGTGGGAACAAATTATTTTGGCGTAATAGGATTAGTGAAGGCTTTTACTTCAAGTAGGAACAGCAAGTTAGACATCTGTCCTTCACTGGACTTCAATATGTTCAAGTTGAAAATCCATTTCAGTGACTTCAAGAAAACTGGTAGTCAAAACAGAGCTTTTTACAGGGAAAGGGAAAGGGAAAGGGAAAGGGAAAAGGAAAGGGGAAGGGGAAGGGAAAGGGAAAGGGGAAGGGGAAGGGGAAGGGAAAAGGAAAGGGAAAGGGAAATGGAAAAGGGAAAGGGAAAGGGAAAAGGAGTTGTCCTAATAGATGCAAGAATAAGAAACTTGGGACAAATGAATAAGAGAGTTTTTGAGCAAGTTAGAGGTTCAAAAAATGAATTTCCTTTCTCCCTGACTCAACCAAATATATCAAAACAAATATCCTTACTGCTTTCAATAGTATTTGGGTAAATCTTCAATACTTTTAATGAAACTTAACAATGAATGCTAAAGAAATAGGGAAACTAGTGAAAAAACAGGGCATATCAATGATCTTGGCAATAAACTTGCTGAGGTCAAAAATTAAGAAACAGGGGAATATACAAAAGGAGCATGGCTTTTTATGCTGCATCCCAAACAGCCCAGGGCATGCTGTTCTGGATTAGATTTTTCTCTAAAGAGAAATTTTACGACCTATTGCTAAAGTGGCAGTCAGAAATTATGATTTCCTGACAGTAATATGTGACCATCAAAAATCATGCTTTCTGAAGGCAGTAGTTCTAGTTACTACATGTCCTATGAAGAATGGCAGGTTCATAGAGGAAAACACTGGGAACTACCACACATGAATATTGTGATACAGACCACAAATTTCTATTGTTCAGGTCTGAACAGGTGTTTTTTGTATGTACTCCAAAGAAAAAGGATCTGCAATGGACATGCACAGCTGAAAAAAATAATATACACACACATACCTGGCATGCATACATTTGTTGTCTCCGTTATGCCAGCAGATTGTTACTTCCCTAACTTGTCAGATGGTATCACAATCATTCCCCAACTTCACTGAAACAAAATTCAAAACATTTTAGGCATTACATCTCCTGTATGCTGTTATTATTGTTGTGCATTTGTAAGAGGCTGATTACAAAGATAGAACATCTCTATAACCAGCCTTTGATAAATAACTTTGCGTGTAAGGATATTCCAAGTACTAGTTTCCATCCTTCTTTAATTTTTTTTTTTCTTTTTTTGGCAAAACATCCAAAGTTATATTCCAGTGTGGGAATTTGTCTTCATGACAGCAGTTTCTAATAAACAATGTAGTCTCATGGCTCTTACTAATGAGAGAAGACATTTTTAGGGAACGAAGAAGGACAAATATAAAGTGGAAAAAAGAGTTTCTGTTTCTGAGCTCTAAGGCTAGAGCATTTAAAGTATTAAATGGTATTTATTGAAAAATGCTTACGTTTATTCTTTTGAAAAACAAATACATTTTGTAGGGGAAAATTAAAATATTTGGTTATTATTACTGCAGAAAATGCATTGACTAAATGTTTCCGTCAACCACACACACAATCCAACATCCAGTGAATGCACCATTCAGCAAGCCAGCAGTATATTGCCTTTTCAAGGACGTGTTAGGGACCACAATAAACAGCAGTCAAGAGGAAGAGTGTTACTACAGGAGGTAAATGAGTTATATTTGCACCGCCTGAAAGAACAAAACAGAATTTTAGTAGAAAGTTTTGAAGTACTGTCAGATGAAAGAAGCAAAACCATTAAGTTTAATGGCAGAAATAGATGGAGAATAAATTATTAGGTGAACTGGACTACCTAAAATTCCTAAAACTGTCTGAACTGTTTAATTGACTAAATGACCCTGTTTTTCCAGTTATTAGCATAGTCACAATACACCTAAATACATCAAAATCGTGTTTATTTTCTGTAGTTATTCTTCAAAACCAGTTTTATAAAACTATGCAAGTCCAAAATAATGTTTTCCAGTCTCCTATTCTTGAGGGTTTTGTTCTGTTTTGTTCTTGAAATCAAGTCTATAAATAACATTTATTGCTTTTAGATAACTTGAAGAGCTGTTAGATCAACCAGAAAAGTGAAAAATTGATTAACAATGCAGTATTATCAGCTTCAGACCATCACCATTACCACTTCTGATGATCCCCATAAGTCTGAAATTAGATGTGATCATTAGACCATCTATCTGCTCTTTCTAGCATTTAGGATTTACATTAATCAAGGACCTGTTCAGGCTAGACTTCAAAATTCAGTCCACCAAAATCACCTCTAGGGCTCTTTCTTTGTAGCCCCTACCACTACTGCTTGCTTTATGCCTCCAGGTATGAGAAGCTTTAGGCCTAATTAATTTTATCCCATCTAATGTAACTGCCTGTGTTCTCATTACCTGTATAGATATCTAATCCCACTAAGCTCTTTATTTTCTTGGTATTTCATGGCAATAATTTCCATAAACTAATTATATGCAGGGTAGAAAAATGCTTCCTTTAAATCTCTGTCACGTCTCTCCACAGAAGCATCTCTTAATCTCCCACAGTTCCATTACCAATCTTCTACCCCTCAGAAATCCCTTGCTTTGTATTCAGACCCCCAGCAATTCATCTGAAGAGCCTCACTGTCTCTGGCTAGTTTCTACTCATTGACTAAACTTGGATCTCAGTGAAGACATCCGACACTTTCCTTTGCTAATTTAGTTCACCTCTGACATTTTCTCAGCATCTAAAGCAACTGGCCCTTTGGGTTCCCCAAAGCAATCATACTTTTCATTTGCTGATTTTGTGTCTCCCATGTGTGCCCTCAGCTGACCAACTTTTCATGTGTCTTCCTGTGTCATCTTCATGTGTCATCAGTTGTTACTATATCTTTTTTTTTTCACCTGGCCTTCTCAGCCCTCCAGACCAAAATGACTTTGTGACTTCACCTGTGTGGAATGTTTCTCAAACTCCTTCTCCAGAAACTGATCCTCCCCTACCGAGGCTGTTTGTTTATCCCACAATTTCCTGTCCTTATTTTCTTTTGTTATCTTTTCATAATAATTTTTCAGACAAACTTTTTGATAAGGTTTTATACTTGAATAGTAGGTTCTGACTCAACTATGAACCGTGAAGAAGGAAAGCAAAGGAAATACAAAGCTTATAAAATAGAGACCTGCTATTGGTCTTTCCAAGATCACCAAAATTTTGGAAAGTAGATGCTGGAAGGACTTCCTGCTGAGTGCACAAGTGTGTTTATCTTTAGGTTTAATCATGGATTAAGCTGCTAGATCCATCCAGTATAAAGTTTCCTTTATGTAGGAAAAGAAAAGAACCAATCTGCACATCATTATTAGTCCAAACCAGACTCTTCATTGCATGGGTCCAAAATTACTCTGTTAAAACTGTGAGTGCCAAACCTACAACTCCAGTTGACAAAATCCTTTCTTCTGCCCTTACAGTGTTGTGTATAAATCTAGCCTCTTTGCCATCCAGAACATACTTCATTTGTCCTCTTCATCTTTCTGATTACTAATCTTCACAATTAAAACTGAACCCTAGTACTCAGTACCCACCACTGGAAAAGAATACAATAGTGAAAAGAAAAATCAGAAGAAAGCAGCAAGATTGAGCATGACTAATGTGAAGGTGATGCAGAGGTTCCAAGAAGAGTCGAGAACAAAAGGAAGACCTAAAATCCTTCTGTCACCCAAGGAAAGAAGTCACATCAGACAACTGTGGAGAGAGAGCAGCACAATCTAACCACATATAATTCTCTAACATTCATTTCTTCACAATATTTTGGGGATAAACCAACCATAAAAGTCTTTATACATCATTCATACACTTCTCATTTCTTCTCCATTTTCATTAGGAAATATTTGTAGGTGTTATCTATAGCATGTGGGGATTCTTTTTTAAAAAATTGTTTTGATTATACTTCTTAAAAATTGACATAATCTATGATGGCAAGATGCTAATTTAAAAAGAGATAATCTGTTTCTTTTATTATCTAATTTTTCAGAATGACACATCAAGTTAGCAATTTTAAATGACACTTGACTGAAACATAGGCACATTTTAATTCAATATTTTATGTACAAATGGGGCCTATATAAGTAGACCAAAACCTATGATTATAATCACAGCTAAGTTTCCTTGATCTAGATACATTTTCCTAGTAAATACTTTCATGCACGTGCCTGAAATGCTAATTTATTTCTTTTTTTTTTTACACATATGTGAAGACTCTCTTTTTGTCAACAAATCTACTGTTTAAATTCAGAAGACACTGTAACAGAATTACCTTTTTAATTGTAAATTCAATTTAATTGTAAAAATTTTATTTCCTTCAGGACACATGAGCAAATAAGAAACATATTTAATAAATAAAGCATAGAGCATAATTTACTTTGAGTAATTTAACAGAATCCTGAAGGGCCATGATGTTCTAAATTACCAAGAAGTAAATCTTCTGGGAGGCACATTAAAGTATTTTGCATCAACAAAGCTGGACCCCATAACCAAGTAATGGCTTAACTGGGTGGCATGGTTTCACATGAGCCATGTTTGACCACAGGTTGGACTCGATGACCTTGGAGGTCTTTTCCAACCTTAACGATTCTAAAATTGTCTCTGTGTGTCACTAACAGGGTTTAATTACATCTAAATATTATACAAAAGAATATTTTTCTGAACAGAAGTTTAAGATTTTATTATTTATTTTTTATTTTAATGTATATACAATATTCATATTGTATATCATAGCAAAATGCTGAATACAAAGTATATAACATATATATCTATATAACTTGTGCAAACTAAAGGTACACTTACTTTCCTGATTTTCACCAAAATATTCCTGTCATTCCTAAAAGTATCATTAATGAAAAATTCCCCTAAAGCATCCTAGGCAGACACTTGAATTTTTATTTTGTTTTCTCTTTGCAAAGTAGTATACACACCTCTTTTTCCTACAGTGGATTTTATAATATGTTAAGCTCATTTCAAAGATACATCATTAATTTAACTGCTTCCTACCTTCCTTTAAAGCAACCTGGAAGTCTAAAATGCTCTATCTCTTGTGTTACCTGATTTTCAGATTTGTCATTGTCATAGATGCACACCCTCTGTAACTCACATATTTTTGCTGAGGAGAAAGGAACAGCCCCTTTCCAGGGCATTGATTTCTTTTTGAGAGGGTTAGCACTTATGACAGAGAAGGTTCCTTGTATCTGGAGAGAAAACAAAACATAGCAGCTTACAAAATGAGATTTTAGTATAATTTGGTCCATCCAACTATCCAAAATCATTAACAAATCAGGTCATTAAGCTTTTATGAAAGATGCTTTCTTCACTGTATTATTACTTCTGGAATCACAGTTTATTGCCCTAGTTTACAGAAACTAAACAAAAATTCTTCAGCAAAGAGAGATGGCAAACACATGATGCAATCAAAACCCAAAGGCAGCCTTAAATTCATCACTGCTCCCCAAAATTCACATTGTGTGTGTCTTCCTTCTGGCCAGCCTGATTCTGAAGTTATATCAAAATTTATTCTGACTATCCTTTTTATTTAAAACCTCTTTATGAGGTCTGAAATAAAACTTCACTGTTAAATGTTAACATTGCAGAGGTTAGAATAATTAGATGACAGCTACAAGGATTCTTTTTTCTTCCATGTAACAAGTAAAACACCTCAAAAATATTTCTGGTACCTAGAAGACCGAAGCTACACAATTCTGCACAATTACTTTGATGCTGAAGTTAGTTTAGCTTCATCTAAGAGCTCCAGGAAAAGGTTAAAATATTGTGAAGTGGACCATCTATTGAAGCCTAGAATGCATACTCTGCAGTTTTAGTCTTTCTGTGAAGGCCCATCCATGTCTAATGGCACTACCATAGAGAGTAGTACTATTAAATTAGGTGGTGGCCAAAGCAGGTTAGTTTTTTATGAATCACTTCAAAATTTTTGATGTACTGTACTGATTTTATCTCAAATAATTGATAATTTAATGTGTCACTTAAGGGGTTGTCAGTCATTTGATATAAACATAAATACTGCTACAGCAGCAGGCTGACAAGAACTACAGTCCCTAAAAACCATCAATCAGTTTTAAACATAAAGTTAAAAAATGGCAGTATGTAGTAGCTTCATTTCAAAACAATAAACCATCTGCCTCATTAAATCATCAGGACTACTCATCCTTTACTTCCTCTTGGCTAAATCTGTTCTTCTCAGAACTGTTGAGCTGTAGCCAGGTGTAATTCACCGTCCTTTCAAGAGCTGCTCCTCCTCTGAATAACTAAGCCTCATCAGCTGGCTCACTCACTCAACTGATGCCCACCCCTTGCAGCTGGAATACAACATTCCATTATTACTTTCATACCTAGGAAGGTGAATACCATATGTAGGGACTAGCAGGGGAAAGCAGTGGCTATTCTAACTAGCCCACATATCCATCCCTGACAGAAAATATGTGTCTTCACACTAAATAAGAAATACTAGGAGTGATTTTTTTGTCCTAACCTAGAGACTAGCAAGCATCTCCCCTCCAGAAATCTTTCCAGCTAGGTCAGTCAAAATACAGCTAATATTCTTGTAGGAACCCAGAGTGCTGAGAATATTTCTCTGCCTGTTTTTAAGGGCTCTTACCCCCCTGAACAACACTGTTTTGGCTTCAAACCTTGGAAAAAATTACCAACGGCCAGACAAGAACTAGAAAATACAGTGGTGTGAATTAGGTGATAGACTTCTATGTAAGATTGTCACAAGGTGAAAAATTTAGAGGTTTTAGGCTTCTCTTCATAGTAAATAGATAAGAGTAAAAAATACCAAAATGGAGGATTGTTGTTGTTCTCTAGACCTTCTTCTCCTTCTTCTACTACTCCATATTCTGCAGTAAGAGTAGTTTGGATTGATTGGATAGACAATTCCGCAGTTCCTAGTCGTGTTACTGAATAATTGGTAGGAAAGTGAAAATAATGTACCTTTTTAGTAATTATTGGTTCAAATCTTTTTAAAAGGCTGTGTAAATCTTGATAATTGCCCTCACTCCTACTTTTCCTCCTTCTATGCTGTACCTGGGTCATGCTAGTGGCTCTGTTCCTCTGATAAGACTTAATAAACAACTATCTGGAAGCATTGAAACTCAAGGAAAAGTCTTGGTTTATCTTTGAAACTCCTTGCAAGGACTTTCAGCAAATTCTCTCCCATCCAGAGGGACTTGATTTACGGCACGTTATAGTGTCATATTCTCTTATGAAAACTCCAACAAACAAACAAACAAATATCTCTTCTTATAGAAAGCAATCTGCATTTTTGTTAACCAGAAATTGACCTGCTGCATAATGAAGATTTTATTGCAGAATGAAGATATGGATGAGGAAAATATTTGATAGAAAAATTTAAAATACATCAAAATACATTCAAAATTCAAAATACGCCTTTTTTTTCCTGCAATAGAATGATAATAGATTATTAATAGATTAATCTACAGCATGTGGCCTAAAGTAAGAGTCAAATAAGATCAGAGTGGTAAATCTTATCCAGAAGCTGTTAGCAGAATAACAAATAGCTCAGTTTTTTTATCAACACTATCAAAATAACAGAAAACATCGGAATAGTTACAAGTGGCACTAGGATAAAAACACAATAATTATCAGAGGCAGCCAGAAATGTTTAGGACAGAGTTCTTCAGGGGAAAAAAAAAGAAAGCCCTTGGACTTTGTGGAAGAAACCTAATTTCATAAAATTCCCAGAGAAATTTTCTTGCATGTTTGTGACAGATATTTGACTAATAGCTGCTTAAGAACCTCAAAAAACAGTGACTCCTTTCTCTCAGTGGACAATCTATAACAGTGCATAAATATGTTTACCTGCAGAAAGTTTATATTTGCTTTTAGAAGTGTGCCTGCATGCCCAAAATCGACAAAGTATTTAATGGGATGACCTCAGCACTGAGGGAAGACAGCAGCTTAATCCAAACAGTTTTGTTTATATATGCAAATACAATGTTTTCAGTTCCTTCAATAATGCTGGTGATGTAGGCTCAGTCTGTAATTTGCTCTAAACTCTATATTCTGAGGAATTATTGCTGGGTTATTACCCTCTAAGCATAGCATTTGTCAGCAGGATGTAAATCATAAAGGGGAAAAACCATAAGAGAAAAAAACAACCAAACAAGCAAGAACCTGTTGAGTCAAATTTTCTTGTTCTAATCTCAGAAATAACTGGGGCACTACCAGGTTTGGCATAATAATAATAAATTATATATAAATATATATATATTTATATATTTATATATATATATATATATATATATATTTATATATATATAAATATATATATATAAATAAACAGGAGAAAAGTGCTTTCAATGCTAACACTGGACTCATTTATAAAACACTGAAGGGAACTGGACTCAGGATAGATCCTGCCCTAAGCAATGGGCACCCCAATCTGGCAATGCACCACCCATCAAATAACTTTAGAAGTTTTATCTTGTTTAATGAGCAAAATGCTGATTAAGTATCTCCCCTTCCTCAGAGAATTAAGGGGATTTTGAGGAATTTATCAAAATCAGTTCTTCCTTGATCCTTCATGCTGCAGAAAAAGTAATATTAGAAATCTTGGTCTCTTTTGAAGGCCATGTCATTGCTATTGACTTGGAGTTTTGTGAATCATTTTTATTCTAAATGTTTTATTCCAAATATTGCTGGTTTAATCAGAAAATTTACTGAGCTATTTTATTCCATAAGACTTCATCTTCCTTCAGACACTCATTTCCCTCCCTCTCTGTATTTACAATAACTATTGTGCCATTTTGTTGCGCAGCAGTTCTTCGCTCTTGAAAATTCCAGTTCCTTTTTCCATAGTAGTGATAGATGCATCCGATAAGCCATAGAAAAGTAAACTTGACAACATTTTCTCCTTCCAACTCAATTTTTAATCTGTTTCTACATTGACTCTTTTTCTCCAGTTAACAAAAAAATGCTGTCTCTGAGCTCATATCAATTTTAATATTTACAACCTGCCAAAATGTTTCATATTACTCCCTGAAGCCTCAGCTTACGTGTTTAATTGATCAGGTCCCAAATCCCTTTTTTTAGTATGAGCATCAAATCAATCTCTTAGAGCTGGCAACATCCCTCACAGTAGATAAAAAGACATTTTTAGTAGAGATAAAAGCAAAAGATCTAATTCCTATTTAGTATAAACATTGATCAATGGCAACACTTTTCTGAAGTTTCAAGAGACCTTACATAAATAATTAGCTGGAAGTAAGAGGCAATACTTTGACAAGAAGGTGTTTGTTGTTCAGCACTCAGGTTCCATCTTTCCTTGAGAGCAGGTGCACACACGGAACTGCCTGCCCCAGCTGGTGCTCCCACGTGCTCCCAAAGGTGGGACCTCAGTGCTGCACAGAATCACATGGCCTGCTTACCCTCCCCACCTCTGTGCTCCCAATTTACTGACAGAACAGACAAAGGCAAGGGCAAGACTAAATTTCACTCCATGAGAAAAACCGAAATGGTGATGAATGGGCTGCTCAGGTTCTGAAATGTTTCTCCAGAGATCAAATGAAAATGGTTTGTGAAAACAGAAAGCCTAAGACAAATTATTTTAAATAAATAAAGAAAGCTTTCTGCACCCCAAGGACTGTAATAGTGCATTGTCTCCTAACAGCTTTATACTCCATTTCAAAGAGTGAAAGATTGAAGCTGAAGACAGAAAACACAAGATTCCCCACCCTTGAGTGGCTCTGCCAGGCATGAGAAAAGCAGCCCAGCAGGGCAAGTGCTAAATGTCCTGTTATTGTTAACTGAATGTCAGTGAAGAGTACAAGAAAAAGATTGTGATTTTATGTTTCCAATAATCACCTTGTTCCTTTCTATCAGCCTTATTTAATTAACATAACCAGATACACACAGAGATGTATCCTTGAGAAGGAAAGCCAACCAACAAATTCTTGCAATTTAGTGGGTAAGATATTCCAAACTGAAGTGACCTCAAAGGTTTTATAGCACCTTGATCAGCTTTAAATAGCCTCACTTACATCTGATCCTTCAGACAATGTAGTTAGGCCAATTTCACATTTAATTTCTCACTTTTATAAAGTTTGACTTTTCCACCTCAGCATATCTTAAAAATTGAAGTCATTCCTTGTGATAATAAAATAACTACTTCAAGGATACAATAATTTGATGATCATTCTTTAACACAGGGAGTTAATCCTTTTAACTGTGGAGTTGATGGCATAAATTATATCAATGTATAAAAGCTCTACCGCTCCTTTATTATCATTTTGAAATACTGACTTCTCCCGGTTGCTCTGAAACTACGAGGCCAATCTTGAGGTCAGAATTTGATAGGAGCATCTGCCTTTTCTTTAATTCATTACCAAGAAAGAGCCTGTAGATTGATTTTAGCACTAGTAATTTAAGGGTTAGGCTTAGTTTGAGATCACATCCAGTAATTTTTGGTTGATTTTAGTAAATGTATTTTTATTATGTTAAGAATAGTTCCAGACTTTGATGGACAAGGATTCATTTGAGTTTCATATTTAGAGGTAATGTTATATATGCTTACACTCCTACATTTTTTTCTTCTTCTGTTTGGTTTTTAATGAAATACAAATATCTTCCTGTTTATTCAATATAAACCAAGAATGGGATAATATCTCTTTGCAGACACATCTGGGTGAGCATGCTTTGCTCCTCTGGGTAATTCTTTCAATAGAGGTACTCACATGAAAAAGCTGCTCATGTGGGTGTGCAGTGAGTTACTGCACAGTGAGAATTGTTATCCAGTAATACAGAATTTTACCATTTCCCAAAGGTCTTACTAAAGGAAGATCATGAAATAATTGCTCTATATCCTCTTGCTGTCACTCTTTTCCCATTCCCCCCCCCACCCCCCCGAGCTGTTCACCACTATAAAAGAGAGAGTTACAAGTTCCAGATTTGTATAAAAGTGGCTGAAAGTTGAAAACTTCTTTCCTTACCTCTCTTTAATTGAAAAATGTCTGGGGTTTGTGTTTCTAAACTTAAAATAAAAACTGCTCCTTTCATGTGTCTTTTATGACATGCTTCACCCTAGAGCAAATGCTTACAGAGCTAGGAACAGGGAATTTTAGTGGAAATAGTAAAAAACATCTAAACTGCAGCGGTGCTATCAGGCAGCAGCAAAATTGGTTTAGGTCTGAATTGGGAGCTCCCATCCTCAATCTCTCCATAAACTTAAAGGTAGTGTCATGTTTACAAAGATGGTGAAAAGGTAAATTCAAGCTGCAGTGCAAAATAACAGGCAATGATGTAGCTGTGCTCTAAAAACAGAGCCTGACAGGAGCAGCGTATCAACACCTGAGGTGAAAAAGCAGCTGTGATAATCATGGTGAACCAGCTTTTCTAGAGCCAGCTTACTAAAAAGAAAACATCATGGAGCAGCATTTCATCATGAGATATTAAAAAATGGAAAGATAAAAGATAAGATGGGAAGGTTTGTATTTGCCTTTTGGTGTCACAAGTCTTTGAAAGTTTCCAGTATTCGTAAATCCTCAACCATGAATAAGGTTTGAGCAAAGGAAGTTGGGCTAGCATTCTAACACAAGACTGGAATATGTATTTTAGCACCCCTGAACACTAAATCAGGGTCAGTGTTAGTGGAGAAACCTAATTCATGCTTTATGAAAATATTAAGGATATTTTCAGTATATAAGTTATGATAGAAGGACCACATATGTAGTTATTATTATCACATTTAAATTGTGCATAATGAAGCCAAAACTTTGCTTTGATGCCCCAACGTCCATACCAGTTTATTCTGCATGATAGAATACTGGCAGCTATAAAATCTTAGTGAGGAGAGAAAAACAAACAAAACAAAACACAGGCAATTTTCCTAAACAGGTAAAAATACATAGAATTAAATGCTGACCCTTAAAATGAGACCACCACAGGCTTTCTTGCTATCAAATTTTACTGAAAGCTCACTGGCTAAGGTACAGATGTAGCAGTGAAATGCAATCCTCTCTTCATTCAAAATGCCATTGAAATTTACCTGTTCTATAGAGCTTGTGTCTGCTCACTCACTGGTAGGAATTCACAGCATATTCATTGTAATAATTCACACTAAGTGCACAGGCAAAAAGGGGATAGAGACTAAAAAGATCTGCTCTAGCCATTTAATTTCAGGATTTTTTAGCAACGCTTGTTGAGTATTTGGAAGCTTCAATGCCTGTCTGATTCAGGATATGTGTATGGGAGAGCAAAAGAAAAAAACAAGGTCACTAACAGGCAGTGAGATAAAACTAAAATTCCCTTTATGCACATTTCACTTAGGTGTCTGAGGAAACCACTACTATTTTCATGGCCCTGACATATTACTGCCATAGAGCCAATCACACAAATAACTAGTGTTGTTGCACCTATTTTCACTACCTGCTGATATAAACTGTGCCATTAGCAACAACAAAAAAATTCTGCACTGTTTTATTAAGGCCAGAAAATTATTTACAGCAAAAAATAAAAGATATGCATACCTATTCACACTTAAGTTCACATGTATATACAGATGGTGTTCATAGGTAGCACTAACTGCTTAATCCTTTTTCCTTTAATCCCATAGCACTAATAACATTCATCACTGACTGTAGTCAGATCCAAATCACAAGTACCTTTACCAGAATAATTTATAGTTTCAAGTTCACTCTGAAATCATCTGGTGAATAATCTTTACTGTTCTGGTTGGAAAAAAGTAAAAGACAGATTTTAGTTACACAATGGAACTGGGCAATTATTACAATTTTCCATTAACAAAGCATTTTACATTAACAAAGCATTTTACATTAGAGCTTTTATGACTGAACATTCATTTGTTTCTGTCCTAAAATGGAATTAAGTGAAAACTTTTTTTTAAGCACTGTATTAAAGGGTATTTCCACAGAATGAATGAATTATATACCTGCATACAGCACAACATGCATCAGCTGTGATGTAAAATTTCTGTCACCCCGCCAAAGTGACAGCTCAGGAGATTTCCCAGTAACCATTGGATATGTCACCTTCCCATCTTCTCCAAGTTTGGTGGGGAACTTACAAAACTGCATATGAAGATCAAATACTTTTGCTTTGAGCATACACATGCTGGTACCAAACAGCAGGTCTATTGTTTGGGGTTTTTTTGAGGGAAAGATATCTTCAGGCTATTTTGAAAAAATCATCACATCTCTAAGACACAGTCCAAGTGATATAAATTAGCTACTGTTGCATTATCTAACTGCCAATACTATAGTTTTTAGTGATGAAAACTACAAATAGCAAATAGTATTTATAGAAGTTTAAATATTTAGTATGTATTTGTCATATGTCATTATGTTCCTCCTCGGATTTCAAAGAAAAAGTCTTCATTTTGATCACAAAGTCTCAAATAAGTGGATTTCCTGAAAACATTTTTTACTTTTTTCTGAAGTGGAAGTTTGTTTTGACTAGTACATGTACTTCCTCATGTACCACAGAGAACTTCTTACAGATGCTCTCAAACCCAGAGTGATCACATCTACCACTATTCTCAGGAGCCATCATCATCTGTTTAATAGCCAGAACACAAGTCAGAAGAGATAAAAGTGGTGAGAAATGCATGGAGGGGCTGTTGGGACTTCCTCCCTTTTAAGCCTCCCTCCCAGTCAAAAATAAAAGTAAATTCTTGCTAACTGTTAGTGGATCCCACTCCAGGGCACAGTATTCTGAACTTTACTTTTAGTAAGGTTTCAACAGTCCCACTGTAATAGGGAGGCAATCCCTGATGTGACCAAGTTTAGAATTCCAAAAAATCTTCATTAAAAATTTTTCTGGTTTACCATACTGATTCATGGTATGCTGCCTTTACTAATTAAATTAATAGCTACACTTGCTTACTAAAGAGATTAAATTCTGCATTGCCCTCACTCGGCAGGTTAGTTGCTAGGCAGCTCTCACTGGGGATTTGGCACTGTGTTCTTATCTCCAAAGACAAAGGCTGCCGTGCATCTTTCACGAGGAGAATGAATGCTACACTGCTCTCACTGAGAGCATTCATCTCCATTTTTATATCTCAATAGCTCTCCTTTAATTATTTTAATCATTTGATGCATTCTAGTGTTGCAAACCTGTTTAATCTGGAGTCTATTTCGACTTCTGTGCTATGGAATTGTTTCCATTCTCCCCTCCCTTGCCAGTTTACAGCCTCAGGATTTATTTCACGTCACACATGAAGGTCTTGCACTCCAGAGCACGCCACGATTGCTACTGCAGTAATATTCAGTCTGACGTTTAAGCCCTTCTCGATATTTTTCTATTCACTGAACTCTTCATTTTCAAAGTTTTTTTTTTACCTTGTTCACTTTGTCCCACACTTCAGTTCGTACCTGGGAAGCTGTACCTTTGATTAGCAGCCTCATTGTGCCAAATGCTTTGTCAGTACCAGCAGCACAGGCACCGTGACATCGCCAAGGACATGATTTATGGTACCAACAGCCTGGTCTTCTTTTCTGCAGAGCAGCTGAACCTCCAGGTATCCAGATCTGGCTGCACTAACCCCCTCTGCAGTATCCAGATGACTTCCAAAGAATAAAAGATAACTGTTGTTTTCTCATGGGCAATCTGGCCTATTTTTCCTGATGAATAGATCCACATCCTTGCATCTCATCAACAGCTGGGAAAACACAGCTCAGCTCCACAGATCTCAGCAAATCAAAGACACAATTCCTATTCTCCAAAACAAACCAATCCAAACCCAAGGATTTAGTGAAAATTTCAGGTTTAAGATGGAAACAGAATTCCTTCCTGGAGTCTGTCACATATTCTTAAAAAAAACAATACAGATCTTAAAAGTGATATGTGTATCAGTGTTATTCAGAATGTGCTTCCAGTGGCTCCACTTGTAAAATAATGTAATGATTACTGAATGGGAGAAAACAAATTTCAGTTGAAAAATACAGCCCATTTTTTAGTTATTTTCTAAGCTGTATTGAAGACTTAATGAAATATATATAAAATAAATAAAAATAAAGTAAATTATTTTTAATTTATTTGACATTTTGTATAATCATACCATGTAAATTTATGCCAACTTGGTTTTGCTATTTTGCTTTTTGTCATGCATCCATTTCTGACTACTCACTACCCTCTAGGTGCTACTCATGTAATATTATTATTCCAGAAAGCTCCATTTGACTGGATGGCCCAAATGCTAGAGAGTTTGAGACAGAAAAACCTGAATAATTAATAAAATATCCATACAAATTCAAATTCCCTTGTTGAATAGAGAAATAATATAATTCATATTCTTTGTAATGGATATGTGAGCACAGTCAAGTTGAAACATTTTTATAAATAAGTGGTCTACCCTTTTGTCCAGTTGTGAGAAGTGGCAAGGTTTCTTGTGACTGTGTAAAGCCAAAACCTGTCAGCAGCACTGCATTTTTTTTCCAAAAATATACTGCCTGTGGATAATACAAGGAAAAAGAAAGACAGCACAAGCCAGTCAGTTCTGCTTCTGAAAAGGTCAAAATATGGACATTTTAAGGCTCAGCTGAAACAAAGGAGAGCGATAATATCTTTACAAATTGTCAGAAAAAAATAGAAAGAAGATCAAGGTAATGTTGAATTCATAAGACTTATATATCATTCTTTTGTTTTTATACAAAGGTTAAATCATGGTATTAGATGCATCAAAGATTTTGATATTTTTTAGCATTCAAGGAATTGGGATGCAACAACAACAAAATAAAAATCAAACTGTCAATTTTTTTCTGTAAATATCAAACTGACGACTGCTTAGAGACAAATACAAGGTAACCACCCTGCTGGCACCTTTATTGCCTCTAATATGACAGTTTCTTTTGACATTTCATGGATAAATTTTAAATATATTCAAAACTTTGCCTAAAAATTTACCTCTTCTGGCACATCAGTTTGAAGGATAATCTGCTAATGATGCATTACTTAAAGGGAAATATTTGAAACTGACATACATAATTTATACTGTAAAGTCACACATAAAACTATTTTTTAACTCTTTTATTAGCACATTAAAAAGTGCTTTAGAAAGATGAGAATGTAGAGCAGAGCCTACAGTTTTAAGAGTCAAGGAAAAATGCTGCACTTGAATCTCCAGCAACCAGGACAAAAATTCTGAGAATACTGAATATATGTTCTGTTATTTAAAATAAGTAAATATCAGTATGATAAAATCCAAATATTGTAATGATGGTAATTACAAAATATACTGACTCCTGAATCAATACACTGATTCCTGATAGATTGGCACAGTCTTGAAATCCTCCCCCTTTTGATCAACATGACTGTTTTTATACAGGAAAGCACATCGATATCCACATCCACATCCATATCCATATCCATAGACTTTGCTACTCAAAATTTGCAGCTATGATCAAGAAAAATAAAACCAAACCAGACAGCTGAACAAACCAGGATTATTAACTTTCAATTTGGTTATACAGACAAACGATTTTGAGGCATCCAGCTGCTTGAAAATTTATAGAAAGCTGTACAAGTGATTATACATAATGCAGGGTTTAGAAGTCAGTATGATAGAACTGGTCTACTACATAAAACATTTTGAAAAGAGGCAGACAACAGGTTTTCTTGTCAACTTTTCATAAATTGTTGTTTGGGGGGGTTATTTTAGCTGATTTTTTTTTTTTTCCAGAACACTCTTCACCTGAGCTGAAAGTCTGAGCAGAGGACAAAACCTGGAAGCCAAAGGAGCTAGAGCAGAAGTCACCAAAAGACCACTGAGAGAGATTCCTCAATATCTGATGATCAGGGATATTCACTTCATTACTAGCTCACTTCTTACTGAGAAAATATAATTTGTCTTAAGATACAGTAAAAATTAAACATTCTTCTTCCAAGAACGTAAGTAGAGAAGAACATTAAAAGAAATGCACTGTGGTATGGGGAAATTGCTATTCGTGCTATCCCAAAACTTCTTTCACTGTAATATTAAGAACATGATAATTTTCAGTTTATTTTTCCTTTTAATTTATCTCTCCCAAAATGAGAAAAACCTGTATATGTAATTCTGATCTGAGACTAGTGCACAGGAAGTATGATTCTGTTTTATACATACACAAATTTGATTGTCACCAAAGCAGGCACAAGGAGAGCCTTCTCCAGCATGCACGAGAGAAGGACGAGCACATAGACTCCTATCAGAAATCAAAGCTCCTCCTGGCACTACCATCCTCAAAATAGTCACAGACTCCCAAATCAAGACAATACATGGTAGCATGTTTCCTGTAGCTAAGAATTATATCTCCCGTAGAGTTCTCTTTTAAGATGAAAAACAATAACTGCAACATTCATGGAGAAAGAGAAAAAGTGCCCAAGAAAGAATTGAAAGTATCAACCAATGTACTTTATTAGAAACAAAGCAGTTATTGGAGAATTTTTGATTTTCTTTTAAAGGAGGCATCAAGATGAACAGAGAAAGGTGCAGAGGAGGTGCACCACAGAGGGAGAGAAAAATTTAACCTCTAGCAGAACATTTAAGGCAATAGAAACAACATCCAAAAATATCCTGCAATATATCAAGTGACAAAAGAAAAAGCTTTAGGATTTGTACTGTCTTCAGCAGAAAACTCACCACATTATGGTGGGTCCACTGGCACGTTGTGAGTCTGCCTGCTATGACATCATGTGAGTTTGAGTTTTATAGTATTTCTACACAGATATTTAGAAACAGCTGCTTCTGGGTTCATACATTGATCTAAAGTCTCTGAGCCTGAGAAGAGTTCAAGCCGATGCAATCAGATACCCCACATTTTCACCTCAAACCACTGCTGACATCATCCAGACATTTTAACTAGAAATTTTGGAATAGATACATTAGACCTCAGAACCTGCACCGAGATCAGGTGATTACACACTTTTAAGTGCATTATGCAGGACAAGTTTGTTACATCTAACATGTCAGAACTGGGGTTTTTAACACTGCCTGAAAGATTGGGTATATGCAACCTTTTTAAGGTCATGAGCTTCATAAATCAAAGGTATAAGTGAAACTTTGTTTGCTCTCAGCAGTACACAAGCACCTATTTTGTAAAGATATTTTACCAAATGCATCTGGAACATTCTGCTGACACAGGATTTCAAGCAAGTCCACTGAGGTAAATGATGTGACAGAAAAAAGAATGTAGAATGTATGTCAGAGCAAATGACTGATGCAGTAGCTAATAAAATCTAATGGAAATATAGCTTTTACCAGGGGGAAGTAGCACGAGAGTGCTAGTCTCTCAAAATTAGTATGAATCAAAAAGTATATCCAGTCACTGCACTGTGCCATTCATGGCATGTAATGAGCCATGATGATGTACTGTGTTAGATTAAGACATTTAGAAGGCTCACAAGGGTTGTTTGGAGTAAGAATAGCTTTATAAACTGGTTTATATTATCAGCTGAAATGCTTCTGAATATGAACCTTTTTTACATTATTATACTTACAAGATTGTTGGAAGAGAAGAAAATGTCCTCATCAGTTGTACTTGTTTAAAACTTAACCATGCAAGATTACAGGGAGAGAGCTTTTGTTATAGGCATTTGAGATACAATTCTGATTGAATGTAATTTTGGAAAAAGCTTTCTCTGTTTTCATTATTGATGTTTGGAGTGAGAGTCATATTTGGACCCATTGTTTTCTCTTTTTTTGGTCACAATGATTAATCACACAAGACTGGTATCCAACTCATGCACTGAAATTCTCAAAGCCTTTCCAGAATTACGAGAAGTAGAACAACACTAGATAAAAAAAAAAAAAAATAGACATGATGTGATTTTTCCCAATGATACACTTTTGCCACTACAGAGGCTACCATTGAATCCCAATCCCTTTCAGCTATTATCAGTGTAGCCAGACATTTTAATATGAACAAGATAAATCTCCAGAAAGCCTCAGAACACTACAAATAAACACATACAATCTGGAATCATTAAACTTCAAATTTCAAGTTTAGTAGTTTAAACACAATGAAAAGCAAAAAAAAAATTTTTTTATAACCTTAGACAATATTTTAAAGTATCTCATATAATGGAAATTAATAACAATAAATACTTGAGGACTCTGGTACTATCTTGTCTTCTTCCTGTTGATTTTAACTGGGGTGAACCAAGAGCATGTTACAGGGGAAGCAAATACTTCTGAAAGACAGCCTACTTCCACTGAATAAACAAGAAAATTCATACTCTCAACAGCAAGGACCTGAATGAATACAGTCTATACAGAAAAAAAAGAAAAAATTGTGTATATATAGAGAGTTTATCTATAATGACACCACCAGTGACTGGCTGCCAACTGGATGCAGCACTGTTCACCACCACTCTTTGGGCCTGGCCGTCCAGCCAGTTCTTAACCCAGTGAAAGGTGACCAGCACCTGTCCAAGGCGTGGGCTGCCAGCTTTCCCAGGAGTATGCTGTGGGAGGGTGTCAAAGGGTTTGCTGTGTCAAAGGGTTTGCTGAAGTCCAGGTAGACAACATCCACAGCCTTCCCCGCATCCACCAGGCAGGTCACCTGGTCATAAAAGGAGATCAGGTTGGTCAGGCACGACCTGCCCCTCCTAAACCCATGCTGACTGGGTCTGATCCTCTGGTCATCCTGTAAGTGTCATGTGATGGCACTCAAGATGATCTGTTCCATAATCCTGCTGGGCACCGAGGTCAGGCTGACAGGCCTGTAGTTTCCCGGATCCTCCTTCCAGCCCTTCTTCTGGATGGGTGTAACATTGGCCAGCTTCCATTCATCTTGGGCATCCCCAGTGAGCAAGGACTGATGGTAAGTGATGGAGAGCAGCTTTGCAAGCTCATCTGCCAGCTCCCTCATCACCCTGGGATGGATCCCATCTGGCCCCATAGACTTTGGAGCATCTAAATGGCTCAGCAGGAACTTCTTCCTCCTGGATAACAGGGAGAGTATTCTGCTCCCTGACCCCATCTACCAGGCCTGAGGACAACCTGTCTTCTCATTGAAAACTGAGGCAAAGAAGGTGTTGAGTACCTCAGCCTTTTCCTCATCTTTGGTGATTATATCCCCCCTGCCACATACAATAAAGAATGGAAGTTCTCCTTACCCATCCTTTTGTCATTAATGTACTTATAAAAACACCTTTTTATCATCCTTCGAAGGAGGGGCCAGATTAAGTTCTAATTGGGTTTTTGCCTCCCTAATTTTCTACCTACATGACCTAGCAATATCCTTAAATACTTCCTGATTTTCCTGCCCCTCATTTCAAAGGTGATACACCCTCTTTTTTTCCCTTTGTTCCTTCAAAATCCCTGCACATCCAGGCCAGTTATCTTCCCTGTTGGCTCATCTTTCAGCACATAAGGGCAGTCTGCTCCTGCACCTTCAAGATTTCATTCTTGAAGTACATCCATCCTTCCTGGACCCACTGATTCCTTCCTTTGTTTTTAAGAGCTGTTTCCCAAGGTACTCTCTAAATCAGTCTCTAGAATAGGCCAAAGTCTGCCCTCTGGAAGTCCAGTGTGTAGATCAAAGGTAAAGCATTATATTTGGTCTCTACCTCCTATTTTTAGAGCAAGGCTTTAAAACTGGACCTTAAAATCTCTAACTGTTTCTCAATATGCCTGGGTCTGAAAGAATAAAACCAGTACATGATTTTTTTTCTTTCTGAAAAAAATCCTCTTAAAAATTTTGTATGAGAAGCATAAGCTCCGTTATTCACAGAGCTCCAACCAAAACCCTACTTAGAAGAATCCCTTAGTGTCAGTCAAGAGGAATTCTGCAAGATGAAAACAAGCAGGATTTGGCACTGAACCTCACTGCCAGTGCATTGTTTTCCCCTCTCTCACTCTTAAAAATGGTCATGCTACCAAAATTCTTATTTTAGTACGTTTTTGACAAAATTTTTGTACAAAAAATTTTAATGACTTGGTTTCAGGTAAATAAGACAATCCAGTTTGTTGTACATTTTAGATACCTAATTTCATAAAAATAGCAACAGGAAGGAATTCCTCCCTCTCCCTTTGATGTTGCAGATATCTGTGAGTCTCCCTATGCTGGGAACAGGTGAGCTATACCTAGCAAAATAAGTGCTTAACTTTTCTTCCCTTTTCCATTTTATTTTCTGTTGAGATTTCTGCATCTGATGTTATTTCTCACTACTTGAGTGAATAAGAAAATAAATATAAGAAATATTTATTTTAAAAATAAATAAGGTTGAAAAGTTCGACCTAACACAATCATAAATGTTGAATAGGTTCATTTCAATGTATGCCTTCTTTTTTACCTCAGAACTGAAAAGGAAAATAAAAACCCTCTAGATTTTCTCACAGATGAACAAGTATCACAGCTGCTTAGAAACAGTTAATCACATCTTTCAAAATAGTATTTTCCATGCACTTGGTGGACCAATAAAATGATCTAATTTATGAACTGAAAGAATTGCTACTCAGAAAGCTCAGTCCCTGTGCTGTTTGCAGTGCCAGAACACTCAAAATTACCTGGTGACTAAAGTCTCCCAGTAACAACTGATATATCATTTAACCTTTTTAACTAAAATAGCTAAGTCTGCAACCACCCATGCCATGCTGAAGGAAATCTTCTCCCCGATACCGAAACCTGAGCTTACAAAATTACATGTCTGGCACTTCAGGAATTATACCTTGAAATTGTACTATCTGTAGGGAGTTTCAAGTGTGTGCCAATGAGTATGAACAGCCTGGTAGTAGAGGCAGCTAACACTCACTGTTTCCTTTTATAGTAACATGAGAAAACAAGAAAAATTCCCCAGAAAAAAAAAAAAAAAATCTTTATTTAAAGCTCTAGGCAAAACCTGCTAACACTAGAAATAGTTTGAGTTTTTCCCATCCATAAATCTGAGACCAGAAGCTACTTTAATCTTCCTCAGCCACCTCTGTTTGAAGACAGCATCAAATACTAAGTGCGTGTTTATGAGAGCAGAACAAGGTAGGACTCCCTGCTTGGGGACCACGCTTGCTTCATTTTAATTAAGGAATACTTCTCCCAGGTTCCCCAGGCTAAACAAGTCTAATTGAAGTCAATACTAAGTCCAATACCTTGCCATATGTGCAGTCTAAATTCACATCCTAAGCTCACCTCAAGCAGGCGAGAATACTGCACACAGGCCTAATACAACTTGCAAAGGTACAAAAGCAGTTCACATCCCTTGAGGTGACCAACAGCCAGCACCAGGAGACTGCTGGAAACTGAAAATAGGAAAGGAAGATACAGTGTCAGGAGGAGTCAGGTGTAGTCAGTGAGCTCAATATGCACTCTTCTGAAAGAGGTGGATAACTCAAAGTATTCACCTCTGCCTACAGTTATGCCAGTGTTAAGCCTTCACTTTTCTTTCCACAACATCCATTTCACAAAAATTCTGAGTGCCAAAGCCACCCACTGCTGCATCTGGGCTTCTGGACAGGGAGATGGTAATTTCTGCTAACACACAAAACAACAAGAAAACCCAAACAGTATATCCATAATTAACAAAGTCCTCCTGTTTTAAAGCAAAAAGACACAGGGGAGAGGAGGAATCATAGATTTAGAATGAGAAGCACCAAAAGTTACAGGTTTAACCCCTCTGTGAATAGAGCTGCTTACTGAAGGAACTCTTTACAGTGCTTCAGGTAGACAGCTGAGAGATAAAGCGATGCCGATACAAATCCTCGTTGGTTGCAAAATTGTCAACCCTAGAATCTAATTCCAATTCAACAGTGGTTTAAATATTACAAGAGATTGTCATCATCACTCCTCAATAGCTTTAACCTCTGGAGCTTTCAGAATAGGCAGTGAATTGAATGAATTATTAGCTTTTCACCTTGGAGACCTTGGTACAAAGGTAAGAACCAGTAGCTCAAGAGGTACCTACTGAACCTAGTAGACTACTTTTGGTCCCCAGTGTGTTCTAGTGCCCCTCACACATTCCCCAGGCTTCCTTACTTTTATCTTGTTGGATTTACCTTGCTCTCCATCCAGTTTAAAGTGAAAATTCAAGCAGTCAGGAATGTCTGACATCTAATCCTCCTTGTGTTGGATGTTCACATATGTCAGCAATGCTGGAGCCATGTCAGTTGCAGAAGACAGCACTACCAATTAAGGATGATCATAAGCCCATCCCAGGCTTGAACAGTGTTGAACACAGGGGTTGGAATCTGAAGTGTGATCCAGACAAGAAACTTGCAGGAGACCGCTAATTTACTGGCAGTCTGCCTCAAACACCTCAAGATTTCTTAAGCAGAAGACAAAGCAGAGAAAGAGCTTTTCTAAATAGGAGATGTGCTTTTTCTGTCTCATACATGCCTTTCACAGTGACTACCACCACGATGCTGGTCAAAGGCCAGGTGAAGGAGCACAGAGATGATCAGCAACCCTTCCTGTAGCAACAAAGCCTCACAGCTGAGTACAGGCATGCCTTAATTATGTCTGTGTCAATTATGCCAGGGAAATTGGATGAACTGCAAAAAGGGTTATGGCATACGTGCCCTATGCAAGTCTCAGTAATGGTTCTGAATATGAAGCTACAGAGGAGCACTTTCACTTCCTCAAGATTTTTTTAGGGGCTGATAACATTTGCCCTTCACAATTCACACCTCAAAACTTCTCAAGACCTCTGTAGTCTATTCATAAGCTAAATACACTCAGGGAACAAACACATAAAATACCAATCTCTTTTCAGAGATAACAGCCTGGACTGCTTTGATATGAACAGCACAGAGATCAGTTGTGAAGAATATAAAACAGCTGAATTCAACAACAGTACTCTCTATTAGGATGGTTTTATTACTTCTACCTTTTAGTCAGTGTACCATCAACAAGTCAAAAAGAGAAGCAGCAACACAAAAGAACCATTTAAAATGGAAACTTAAACACTGTTTACCACATATCTGATATAGATGGATATTTGATATTAATATAGACCTATCAAACTGGTATTAATCAGAGGTCATTGGGCAACACTTCAACAGATTATGTGAATAAATATAATGACTATTTTTACAGATCCTTCTTAATTTTGATAAAAAATTAAAAATCAAAATTCATCAAAATTAGACTCAATATTTAGATACTAGGCATCCAGTAAGAAATGAACAAAAAATCTCCAGGAGATCCATGTTGAGTAACTGTAAAAACAATCAACCGTTCCAAAATCCACAGATATTTTTTTCCATGTACAGCTTGCTTCACCTTTGCTTACTGTACATAATTATGTACCAATGCATACAGCTGCACTCTTAATAGAAGTTCCAAAAGCAGAAGAAAATAGAAACAGAAGGAAGAACCAAGTTTCTAATAAACGTCTCTGTTCTCTTAAAGCCATATTTTGGACACATATGTAAAACTACAGTCAAATTATATGATCAACTCTTATAAAGAGCTGGAAGCAAGGCTCATTTAAATCCACCTAACATATTGACAACACCTATTGCTGGATAGGTCAGTCAATTCACAGGATTTTTAAACCCCATTTAAAATTTCAGAGGAGAAGAAAACAAAAAACATCAAAGCCTCTTGTATTTAGCATATAGACCTCTTTGCCACTTCAAGCTAAAGACCTTTTTAAAAATGCACTGTCAGCAGCACAGCTTTTAAGGGTAAAACGAGGACTTTAAAGTCAGTATCCCACTGTGTATTCTACCACTGCGCTGCCTGTGGAGTGTGGAAAAAAGGGCAAAGATGGTTCCTAAAGTCTCAAACACTCTCTTACAATGGCTTTTATCCCTTTGAAGACAGAAGGAAATGCAGCTAATGTGTTTACAAATAGGCTGGCACCTGCTACTTTTTGAAGGAAACTCACAAAGGACACAAATGCCTCCTGGAATCTCATTATGTTATTTAAAGGGACATTTTTTGGGGCTAGAAGTTCCCTCAGCTTGGCCTCTCTTTTCAATTTCACCTGTTTAAAAAGTTCATGCACTTTCTCAGATTCTTGTAATGATTCATGACTTCTGCCTCAAAATTAAAACAACTTAAAGTATCACTGATCTATGACAACAACAGAGGGAATCCTGTCTGTGACAAGTTACAAATCCATCCTTACCCGTCATCTTTTGAAGGGAAAATGTTGAAAATTCATCTGACAATATATCCATCGCTTTGCACGTTTCTCAGTCATTCATAAAGCCAATTAAGCAACATGGAAATGAAACCCAGCAGTCCCGAATGAGTAACTCTGAAACAAGCCAATATGCACAAGTAACAGAAGACAACATACCCTGTGAAGATAATGACTGCCAATGTTATCCTTTAGCACACCCTAAAAATGAACATTAGAGTGTGAAAGACTGCAAATAAGTAGCATACAGGAGCCTAGCAAGTTTCCTTAAGAAACACTGCAGAAATAAAAGAGGAGAAGTAGCAGGAGCAAAGCCTCAGAAACCAACATCATTTCATATTATCATGTACCCCACTGAATGTGGTGTACAATCACTGCTTAAATAAAAGGCCATAAAATTATTTGGCTTTTTTAAATTCCTGGTTTTCTATTTGAGGGTATAAAATCTATACAGTAACTTTTTTTTTTTTTCAATCTTCTCTGATTTATTCATTGCTTATTTTTCAACACGAGTGTTTACTTAATTCTGGATTCTACAGTTGTTTTATAGACTCTCAATAAGACCATTCCAATCAGTGGCAGTGCCAAAGAAGTGTTTCCCATTACTCTACTGTTTTAAGACTCACATTCTGACAATATTAAAACCCATAACATCTTACTATATTTTAAATAATACACCAAACTGTTCAGTAGAAATGTTTCTTTTTATCTAATCTAGTAGCAAAACAATCAATGGTAAGATACCTGGATAATTGAAAACACTTCAGTGGGAACTTGATATATCCTTCATTTCATACTTTATGCAGTGCAGTTCCTCATAAATTCTAACTCTTGCCAAAAATATCAGTTTTCTACACTTCATTTTATCTATGACCATTCCAGCAATAGATAATGGCTAGATAACAAATAATGTCAGAATGGTTCAGTGTAACACATCCAAATCTGGTTTGCCTAGCAATATACAAAGGTACCTCAATATGTTATTTGTGGCTGAAATTAAAGATTACAGAACATGTAACATGCTTTTGGGCAATAGAACTGGAGCCACATGGTATCAACAAATAACATTTATGAGAAATCATACTTTTTCATCATTCTAGTTGTAACTAAGTCCCCACTCATCCCCATAATTTAGATATGCTCATCCTCCTTTCTAATCCTACGTTGTCTGTAACAAATGCAGCTAAATCTGCACCCACCAGTACATATGAATCAAATTTTATACTCCTGAGGTCAATAATTTTAGTCAACTTTGAGCACTTCCATCTCACTAAATGCACAGAATTGATCACACAAAGGAAAAAAAACAAGTCTATATATGTCACCTGTAGTATTATTTTTTTGAGAAAATAATGGCAGCCAAGGAAAATTCTGCCTTGGCCTGGAATCTTTAAAGGGAAACTAATTAATTCTGGAATTCATAGACACCAACATTATGACATCCACTCTTAAGATATTAACAATAATGTCATCCAGCCACACAAGTTCAAAATGAAATCTCATTCTCTCAGGACAAAGGAAAAATAAGTTTTTTGAAATCCCTCTATTAATCAGCACTAAACTGTGTATTGGAAATGCAATCTCAAGGCATAGTTTCATGCCAACACAATTTGAACCACAAGAAAGCTCACATCAAAGCAGAAAGGTGACAAGATCCAGATTTGTCCTTATTCTGAGAAGCAATGGCAGCATTCAGAATTTCTAACTCTTATCGCTGACTTTCAACCAGTTATTTGTCTCTGAATTTTTCTGCACTACAGCTATTTTTTGACAGTTTCAAACTGATTGTAGTAGTAGTTCAATATACTCCCAAAGGTGCATTTAGTAGTGTGGGCTAGTTGCAAATTCATCTGGCTTTACTTTCTGCATGATCTGTAGGCTAATCTAAGGTTAAAACCTGATACAAGGTGATTTGAGAAGACCAAATCTCTATTACCATTAAAAGCATTCTGAAGAATTAAACTGAAGACATTTATTTATGGTATGTTTTATAAAAACAGCTCTTCTGGGCTTTCAACATTTACTACTCAGGGTGGATCAACAAAATGTTATTCCTTAAACCACAGAATGCATGCCAATTAAAAGAAAAAAGTTGATCCATTCAGGTGACACCAGCAAATTTCAAACAAAATAAGCCTCAATATCTAGTTTGCATCAGTAATGCAGTGGTTGTGTCATTCATCCTGGCTGGAGGAGACACAAATTTGAGCTAGTTCAATCTTGCAACAGGGCCAGTCACTCCTGACTAACACTAGGGCAGGTAGATTCTCTCTAAGTTTGTTCTAATTAATGAGTTGTTTACAAGATGTAAAAATCTACAGTTTTGCAAAATATGCATCTCAGATGGAAGTTCCATAAGATGGCCAGCTCACTTCTTCCTGGATGAAAATCATTTCACCACACCCCTCTCACTCTTGTCCCTCCACGCATCGTCCCACTGACTGAAATCAGCCCTGACACTGCTCCCAGTATTTATGGAGTCAGTTCAGCTTGCTAACTCAGCAGAAAATTGTTCACAGGTTTTTTCTCTGGGAGAGTATTTCACATTTTTTTATTAGAGTTGGTACAAGGTAAAGATAATTTCTTGCATTGTCTTTCATTATGTTTAGAGTTGCTTCAATCTCTTAGGAATAATTTAGCAAAGAAAATTTAATTATGTATTTTGAAAATTATTTTCAGCAAAGGATCTATGGTATTTTTGCTTCAGTTCTGCTAATTTCTGCGTATGAAAAATCTGTATTGCACTTTAAGTACAAACACTGATCTTATAATACACTTCTGAGTATGAACCTTTCATACATTGAAACCAAAAGAATATGGGAAACCAAAAGTAATCGTCATGAAAGGAAGATGGTTTGGCCAGCTGAGATGAGCCCTTTTCCTGTTGAGAAAGGGTCCAAGGAGAAAAAGACACCAACAAGGCATGAAGAAAGCTGGGAGTTCCTTCATCAAAGAGTTCTTGGGACTGGCCACCTTGAGCTTTCAGAGACCAGAGTCATCAGTCCTAATAATATACCTAATAATACCTAAACGTGGTATCACTTCAGTGGTATTATGTATCACAGCTAAACTGGGATAGGTTTTTTAAAGGACCGATTGTTTTGTATGTGCAGTGACAATTGCTGACAGGTTAAGAGCTAATCTCTGGCCATGTGCACTGTCAACCCAGTAAAGAGTGAAGCCTGAAGTCTGAAACTCCACTGATCTGTCCTTCAAACACGCCTGTCACAGCAATTCCTAATTCCCAGCTGACATACAGACTTAGATATATTCAGGTGCAACAGAAGATACTGCAGCAGTCAAATGCTGCCTGGTTTTCCTTAGAGGATTCAGCCTCTCAAGGGGCCAAGTGCTCAGTGGTGTGCAGCAGCACCACAGCATCCCTCCATCTCCTGCTCTGCTTGCACAAAGCACTGATGAAAGCACAGGAGCACCGACAACTCAGGCAATAACTCTGCAGCTGGAAAGAAGGTAGCAAACAAAGAAGTGTAGCGCTGACAGCATGAGACTTGACAAGTCTGCATTTGTCTATTCCAAACAAAAATCTTTGCAATTATAAGGGAAAGATCGAGCAACCTCCAGTACTATAACTAGTGCTTCACCAGTAATATTTTTATAGAGTGGCAGTCATGTACAGTGTTTGTATTTCTTTATCCTTGAGGATGTGTAACAATTACAGATATAGATATATAGATATAGATATAGATATAGATATAGATATAGATATAGATAGATGTAGATGTAGATGTAGATGTAGATGTAGATGTAGATAGATGTAGATGTAGATAGATATAGATATAGATCTAGATAGATATAGATATAGATATAGATATAGATATAGATAGATATAGATATAGATATAGATATAGATAGATATAGATATAGATATAGATATAGATATAGATGATAGATATAGATATAGATAGATATGTACACACCTCTATAATAGGCATTCTACCTACCTATTTAACAAGATGGCTTTCTATAGCCATAATTCATGTATTTGGATTGAAAGTGATGCAACCTTCAAAACTCCCACTGAGCTTGTAAGGCCATAGTCTCAACACTGCAGCTTCCTAAAATTCATTCTGCTGTTATTAGATACCATTAAATATGCTGACCACATAAGTACACTGTCTTATTATTCAGGCTCAGTATTCTGACGTGTATTATAAGCCCTGCAGTAGCACTCAGTAATTGTTGTAGAGCAACTGTGGCAACCTAAAAATAAAATATGAAAGAAGAAATATTTTCATTTTCATCTCTATATTAAAGTCAAATTAACTTGAATATCATTCTGTTTTGTAGGTTAATAAAATACAAGAGAAATTAATTTTTAGCAAAAATAAATATTTATAATGCAGGCACAATGGCAACAACAACAAATGAAAAAGCCTCTTAGTGGAAGTACTTGCCCTAAAGGGTAAGAGATATGCCAACCTAATAACCTCACCAGGGGTTATGAAAAATTTGCACATTGCCTGACAGCCTAAGGTAAAGTCTTATGGTAGCTCTTCAAGTGGATAAAAGGGAAAATGGAATGCAATGCAAAGTGGTACCATTTATCTAAATCAATGGAGACATTTCCTACTGCATTGACCTTCACTGCATCTTGAGGAGCATAAAAAGCATTAAGGAACATTTTAAAAACACCCAAGGGTTTTCTTTATCTAGGTTTTCTCCCTGATCAAATAAACTGGAACTCTTTATTACAGATATTTCCCATATTTCAAGTTAATGTACATTTCTCTGCAGCACAGGCACCTAAATAATCTTAACACTTCTTGAGGGCCCTGACAGTCTCCCAGAAATGTCATATTCCTCCCCTGACACACATCCCTCAGAACAATAGCTGTGCAATGTCCCTTTGCACTGACTCTAACTGAAATGATCATCCTTAAGATGACCAAGGAATGGACTGGAAGGACTGATGTTTAACATCAGTGCAAGTACTAAAAGCTGGAAAACCATGAGTGTGGGTAAAGTGATATTGTATATGTGATAAAGCTCACCTGCATCTGTTCTCTTACTCAAGTGTTCATGAGAAATACTACTACTGAGAGAAGGGCCATCTCTCTTACCCAAAGCAGCAGAGTAAACTGTTTACTCCTGGCTCTTTCCTCATGAAAACTCAGATTTAAATCAGGCAGCAGTAACACTGGCCCCTAAACAGATCTTCAGTAAGCCATACTGGGAAAGCACAACTGAATCATTCTCCATTCAATCCATCCCTATTTGCAAAGGTGTTCAGCATCAGAGAACATGCAGACATGAAATATAAAGATATATTGCATTTAGAATATTTATAGAGCTTTAGTCTCTCAACTCTTTGATGTTGATCCATGTGAACTAGCTTTTCACACCAGGAGAAAATGGTAAAAGCAAACTGCACACAGATTGCAGAAGTATTTCACCCACAGAGCTCTTTATACCTGTAGGACTTAAACAGCACTAATAAATTAGCAAGGCTTAAGTAAAAAGGACAATTATAAACCCACTTCTCCTTATTCCTACTTACAGTAACATATGGCACTGCAATAAGCTGTAGCTCCTGACTACATGAGGTATGTTCATTTCTAAAAATTATCTTCAGTCTCTGTATTCTTTCCAGTAACACAAAGCAGTCTTATTGGGCAATATTTCTAAGAAAGATGAAATACAGAATAAACAAAAGGTTGGATTTAAGTAATTTCTTTATCCATGTTCTCTCTTCTTTAGTTACTCCTCACTTTTGCCATTAAAACATTGTTTGCATGGGAATTTGAGTGTTTTCATACTTCCTTTTGCTTTCTTCATAAGATCTAATGTTTACCTAGGTAAATATGTAGCTCCATTTCATATATCCTTTTCCAAATTTCTCAACAAATATGTACTTGGTTTTAAGCAGAAAACTGGTCCAAAATCTAAAGTAAATTAGCATCTTTCATATTAAAAAAATGCAATGAGGTGTACAAAGCTTTTCATTTAATACCAGGGGGGTGACAGTATATCAAAAGTAAATTTTATCAAGTATGGGCTAGTGAATTTCAAGCTCTTTATATTATTTTCATACATAAATTATCAAACTTACCCACATGCTTTATGACTTCAAGTTCAATTCACTTGAATTTATGAGTTTCTGCATACCATTAGTAGTTTCTGCACTGCTGCACTGTGTAATACTTATTTCAGTTCTCTGTAGTTTTTCTTTACTATTCAGACATTTCTCCTTATTGCACTTCCAAAGCAGCAGATTTATTTCTGAAAATTATAAAAGACACATGTTTCTCTGCTTAATAAATAAACTTCAGACAGCAATTATAATCATCACTCAGATCACAATTTTCTTCCATAAAACCTGACAACAGTATAGAACAGTGACAGAATAAATGTGTGTCGATGACATTTATTAGAAGCCATTGATCAGAATATTGGAAATACATTGCCTTAAGATTTGTCTTAATGAATCATGGGCATTCATGTTTTATGTCCAAATCCAACAAAACAGGGTAAAGATCTGTGTATCTTGCCTGTCTGTTTCTTTGAATTCCCTGCATCTAGTCTCTAAATCCAATCCACAGAGGAGCTCTTGGGTTTTCTCCTCTCTTCTCCTCAAAATTAATGCGAGTCATATAAAGCACCTGACACTGGTAATCATTCCTTTATATTTAAAATATATGTAGCTAGAACAAATGCATGAGTCACTTGGCCGTGTTCCATCGCCGCGCTGCTGTGCTGGAGCAGCTCTCCACCTCTCGCACATATTGCATGTTTTAAAGCTGTCTGGTGTAACAGATAAATCTGGGCAATCGCCTATTCTGTAATGATTTCTCCTGACATTCTCAATTACGTTTTGGAGAGCCTTGAGTACAACATTTCCAGCAGTTCCCTCAACCGACAGCATAAATTTTCTTAAACTGCAACAGACTGCTGTGCAAGATTTATTTGCTGAGCAGTTAACTCTGGTTACACCATCAAAAGCGGGAAGTGAAATTGCATCAAATTTCACCAGCGGTAATTAATTTTTTATTTTGAAGGGAAATAGTAAGACTTGAGCTACAAACAGAGAATAAATTAATGTAATCACAGCACAGAGGCATTTCTTTAAATTTCCTATAAATCAGCATGGAGTGCAAGTCATCATGTAAGAAGGTCACCATAAATATCATTAGGGACCCTGATAGCATTTTTGGCAAGAGGCTAGAAGTTAAAGAAAGTATGAAGACAATACTCTGGAAACGTGATCTAACAGCAGGTAAATCCTATCAACATACATACTTTTTACTTTAAATGGAAACCTGGCTTGCTAGGGTGATAGGAACTTTGTGGATTTTAATCATTGCATATAAAAGCTGGCATATTTGAAAACTCATAAACTAGCTCAATTTTTGGGGGGGGGCATGGTGAAGAGACATTTTTTAGGAACAGGGTCATTTTTTGTTTTTCAAATTTCAATCTGAAAGCATCTCTTAAAAACAAAACACAAATGTACAAATACTGTCTCTTTTTTTCACTCAACTAGAAAAATACTCCAAACCACTACTCTTTAGTATGGTTCTATGGGACAACTCATAATGTTATGCTTCTTGAATGGCTGAGTAAGACACCACCTCTATCCTAGTAGCTCTGAAGAGATAGAGTTGTCAGCTGTATTTCTACAAAAGATGTACCTGTTAAATTCTCTTCCCACAAGAGACTGGGAGTATGAGCAAGAGAAGGAGCATTTTAATTTTTTTAAAGGACAAAGTACAAAATTAACTTCAGACAAACAAGAAACTACATTGAATAGATGACATTTCAGTTTACCCAAAAAGACTGGTGAGAAAGAGCAGGAACATAAACTGGCTTTTACAAAAAAAAAAAAGAGTAAACAATTATACTGAGCACAAAATATAACCCACAAAATATAACTGGAACAAGGGAAAAATTAACATTTCAACAAAAAAATGCCTACCCTAAACACAGTATTTCCATGAAAGGTCTTGAAGGAAAAAAAACAACACACCCACAATGAAAACAACAAAAAAAGATTGTTTAATAGATGATTTAGTAAGATATTTTATAATCTTGATCTTTCATTAAATTCCAAACTTATAGGAGGTCTCCTTTAGAAAAGCATTTTCAGTTCCATGGAAAAGCAGTCTAAACTAGAAAGCCAGAGGGAGAAAAAGAAAACATCAAGAACAAAAAACGTGAGTAAACTTTACACCCAAATTAAGACTGTCCTAGTGCCAGCAACTCCAACTTTAGTCAGTCTCTGAGTACTTGTGGTGTATTAGAAGCAGGGCATATTGCAACAGAAAGATCAAAGGCTTAGCTTTGAAAGTTCAACCTGAAATACTTTTGCTTTGGTGCTCCCAACTATAACGAAAGATAATAGCATCTCCCTCCCCTAAATAAGCTCCAGGATGATACAGGCATCTATCAAGAAGTACTTTCATATCACAGTGACAAGAACTCCAGTTTTTACCACAGAAATAAAACACATTTTGGTACACAGAATAAGCAGATTGAGTTCTATATTTGTTCTGAAGGTATTTTTGGACCACCATTGGCCCAGTTTAATGTAAAGCTGTGCCTATAGCCTCAACTACAAAGGCAGACAGCACATAAGTGGCCTCAAAACAGTGGCTTTCTAAAGGAAACAATTTGTAGGTGCACAAGTACCCCAGATACGAGAGCAGAGTGAGAAAAGTTACTAAAATATCAGCTGGCAGTGTTTATTTTAGCAGGTGGGTGTAATTAAACCCAACACACAGAAGATAAGTTCATACAACCTATGGAATGTTGACTATACATATCTTCAAAACAGTGCTCATGAGCAGATTTCCCTCTTTTTGAAATCTTACATTCTTTTACCTTTCCTATACTTAATTGCTTTTCATTTTTCATTTTCCATAGCTCATCCCTGTTTCTCACTTATAAAAACCACTTTATATTCTGCCTTCTTCCTCCTGCTTAGCAGCTGTCAGAAACCCTAAATTACTCAGAGTTCTACCCTCTACCTTTCCCTTAGACTCTTCTCATCTTTCTTGAGAACTGTAACTCATATTTAAATTCATTTGCAGGGTGCCAGCAGCTTCTCAAAGCTGTCGGTAATTTTACTCGGGGACTACATTCCAGTAAATGCAATATCTTATCCAATAGAGAAACTGATTATGTACCAGACAGAGAACATCTGCTGGTCTAGTAGGGACACCCCATCTGCAGGAGAGGCGATTTTCTCCTCATTGAAAACAGCTTGGGTCTTCTAAGACTGAACCAATAAAAGTTATTGTTTCATCATAGGAGTCCAGTGATCTTATATAGAGTGTTATTGAACATTGTGACAAACTGTCCACCGAGCCTGCCCTGAGCTGCAGGAACTGAGTACTTTCTACATTCTGCTGACTTGTTCCCTCCAGAAGCAGCAACTCATGTCAGTGATTAACAAGAACCTGGTGGAAACTCAGCACAGCCAAAGGCCAGTAAACTACAAGCTGCAGTGGCAACTGCAGTAAGTGAATTTAAAATTAGAGACTGAAAACTTTAAAAAACAGAAGATGAAGGGAAAGAAGAACGTTCTAATGCACTGTAATGGATTAAAAGAATGTTGTAAAACGTTTCTATGCCTGTATTTATGGAAATTTCTCCATCAATCTTTAGTCACCCTCTACTAATGCATGTTAACAGCCATAATCTCTGTCTTCAATGGCAGAAAATTACGCTTGTTTTCTTTTAACTTGTTCTTTAAAAACACTTGCATAAAAATAATTGTAGCACTTCCCCTTGTGAAGTTTGGGTGTAGAGGCTAATTGATGCAGATTTGTCTCAGAAATAAATATGTTTTCACTTTAACAGTATTGTTTTAACTGTGTTTGTCCCAGGCCATAAGCATGGCAACTTTTTGAACAGTTATATATTGCTCCATTATTCTTCAGCTTTAAAGAAAAAGAAAAGACCACTGAAAGAAAGCAGTAATTTTAGCACAATTGTTTTAAGGTTCATTGGTTTAAATTACATAATCAATACTCACATTATATTTCATTTCAGTATATGGTCATTGACAACGTGATCATCACATTTGGCATTTGGCTGTTTCTGTTGTCCCACACACAAATACTATTTGTGTGTTACTTGTATGTTTTTACAAGAGAAGGTAATTTATCAAAGATTAATCCATTACAAGCCCACCAACATCACCTGGATTTCATTCCTGAAGAATGACATCCTCTGAGATCTACCATTATAGCGCTGATTCCTGGAAATCATTTAATTCATGCATGCATTATTCATCAAGAGAATTAGACACAATTTGGTAGCCAAGAGATTCTTTGAATAAGGGACCATTTGGAACAGAGCAGAGGTAGTGTTGCCTCTATAGATGGTATGTACATTCTAATATAAAGGCAATGTCATACACTTTTGGCTTACTTTGAAGACCTATAATTCAGAAAAAAATGTTGAAAAATATTCAGAGGAAACCCAGATGGGTGACTTAAGATCTGTTTTCACCAAGGCAGAAGATCCATAGTCAATTCTGATGATGAAGGATTATAGTATAACTTGATCACAAGCAATCTGGGCAAAAAGTGTAGCAGAGATTTCTGATAGCAGAAAGCACTTTAATCTAACAGGTATTTATAATAAAACCCAAAGCTAGAAACTGACAGCTAGCTAAGTTCAGAAAAAGAGGTGAATGCTTTTAATAGTTAGAGGGAAGACTTGAGCTACTTTTTCAGGAATGTACCTAATCCTTTGCTTTTCATAATTCTGAACTGGTTTGAATGCCACAAGTTCATACCATGAGGCAGAAATAACCATGTTACAGAAATAACTTTTTAAATTGTAAGAGAATACAATTATGCAGAGGTTGTACTATGAGGAAGGTCAGATAATGTAGAAGGCCATAATGGATTCCTACCAGTCAGTCCTATGTACTGTCTCTAAAATGGAAATACTGTTCTTTGTTTTGGAAAAATGTAATGTCTACTTGCGTGGTGAGGCACTGGAACAGGTTGCCTTAGAGAAGCTGTGGGTGCCCCATCCCTGAAAGTCAAGGCCAGGTTAAAGTGGAAAGCCTGGTCCAGTGGGAGGTGTCCCTGCCCATGGCAAGAGGGCTGCAACCAGATGATCTTTAAGGTCACCTCCCATTCAACCATTCTGTGATTCTATGGCAGCAAAATTACAAAGCTGCAGAGCGTTCCTTACTCAGCTAGAGTGCTATTAATTCAAAAAATACAGTAAGTACAACAATTTCTTATGAATGAACTTAAGATTGGAAACTGCTGTGAAGCCTACATTGCACTGTTTTGAGCTGCCTTTGCATATTGATTATGTTTGGCCAAATTAAATTGTTCCATACCCATGGCAATCTCTGAGAATTCTAAAGGCAGAGGGATTGCCAGTGTGTGGCAATGTCTTAAATGTTGTTTCCATTCTCTTAGGGCAATCTTCCTCTGACAGACAAAATACCATTTACTCCTATCAAATCAATTGGCCTCATTTTATTTGCAGAACCTGTAAGGTTTAACTATGTCTGTATTGAAGCTCATTTAGTCAGACTTTATTATCTACTGTGTATTTGTATATCACTTAGCAGAGCAAGGCTCTCACCTAAGTAGATACCACTGCAAAAACACACATGAAAAGACAGTAGCTAAAATGAAAATATCAGAGCCAGGCTCTTCCCATTTGTTTTAAACGGCTGACCTGAATTTTTTAAACTACTTAATATTTGCTAATGTTCTCACAAGACACCAAATTCAAATACTACTGTTCTTAAGTACCCAAATGTCACCAATCTCTTAGCTGCATTTAAAAAAATACTGTAAATCTTATTCATATAAACTCATAACCTTGAACCCGAATTTTCAATTCATCACAAAACAAAAATCAAACTGATTTTTATTCTTAAATACCAGAGAGCTAAATTTGTTTCTTTACCAGAAGGACACTGGATTTTTCATTTCCAGTCCCATACAAAGTTCTACTGAAAGACTGAAAAACCTTCAAAATCAAGGACCACATGAAAATGCAGACAAGCCCATAAATGTGGAAGACAAAACTGGCACCCTGGAAGCCTTGTACCAACTCAGTGACTGTGTTGCTTTGCACAAAAGGTTGCATTTTTGTATCCCTTTTCCAGCTTTTAAAAATGCAGAAGGAACTGGAGATTCCAGACAGCACCCACCTAAACATTCCTGTCCTGATCTTCTCAGCCATGCTGGAGGTCTTCCAGGGAGTAGGAATGGAGAGGCATATATCTCAGAAGCACAGCAGTCATCTTTTACAGTTGGGCTTATGCACACCACTGCCAGACATAATAAATCCAGATAAAATAGAGTCCAAGATAACCCACATTAAGAACTGTTCATTGAACTAATATAATCTACACCATGGCCAATGAGTGTGGAAAGCTAATAAGCATGAAGTCTATGAGTGCCTTGTTAACCGCCTGCAAGCTCTCGGATGAATGGAAGTAGGGTTCAATTTTTCTGCAAGATTTTAACATCAAATTGCCTGGTATTGGATTTTGAATGCTTCGGACTCTTTATGTTTATGAATTTTTTATAAATGTTACTTAATATGCAAGTGCGATGAGACTGTACATTAGCTGGAGAAACTGTGTGATTTCTGATGGATGTGAGCAATTTTCCTGCACTCAGACAAACTGAAATATAGAGCTAGTCTTTTACCATATGGCTTACCCTCAGCCCTCAGCACAGATCTCAGCCCTCAGCACAGATCTCTTTGCCCAGCAAAATTGCTTTCACAATCAGCATCCCATCCATCTTTACAGTTTCCAAATCACAGAACCACAGTAGAGTTTGAGTTCGAAGAGACCTCTAAACATCATCTGGTTCAAACCCCTGCAATAAGCTGGGACATCTTCACCTGGATCAGGTTCCTCAGAGCAACTGTTGCTGTCCAGCCCAGCCTCTGATGTCTCCAGGGATAGGGACCTTCTGTATGGGTATAACCATCTTCTCTGTTCCCCTTGTGCTCTGCTCTGTAGCTGCTCTTCTGGCCACTACACACACAGTACTTAAATTTCACTTATCAGACTTAAATTTCACTGTGACAGGGTATTAACAAATATAATGTTTTGATCTACCTTGTTTTGAATCTACCCTCCCTTCAAATAAAGTGCAATGAAGATATCTAATGCAGGACTATCAGAGACAAAAAAAAAAAAAAAAAAAAAAAAAAAAAAAAAGTGGGGAGAAAACTAAGTCTTAAGTTAAGAATATAAAAAAATAAAGTAAACAATGAAGCTAAGGATGAACAGAAACCCACATGAAGAAACAACAGAAAGGAATGGATATGCACCCAAATTTCAACCTCCTGATACAGCCTTTCTAAAGATAATAAAAGAAGTAAATGCCCTGATTGGAAAATTCCTACTCTGCTTTGTGCTCTGGATAACCCACGTATCTTCCAAGGAGCAGAGGAAAACATAGTGTAGAGAGTTTTGCATTAGTTTCAACAGAAGGTTAAAGGTCTTTGGCCTTTGTAGCAGAACATGCTGCAAAGCAGCCAGGATAATTATGAAGGAGGGAAGGGAGTAAGAATTCCTCCTTTCTAGGTCACTGAAGGATGCACCATCCCCAGGGCAGAGACAGATTTTGCAGGCAGATGAGTCAAAAAGAACAGTGTTTGCAAGGAGGTAGATCCTGCAATCCAACAAATCCACATTTGCCGTGTACTTTCACACATAAACATAGAGGGTATCTGCCCTGAGGGTGATTACACACAGTGATACACATGGTGACACATACAGGAAATGATGATTTTGGTGCCAAGGAGGTTCTGCAACATGAGGCAATGACAGGTGAATTTAGGCACCACTGTTTTGGTATGTGTGGCTCTCACTGAAAGCGCCCACTGAAATTTAGTGCTAGTGAGAAATAGAAAAAAAATATTAAATAAATGGGCAGGCAGAGCCATAACATGTATGTGCTGGGCAGGTAACAAACACTGCTATTTTAAAATTATTGCTAACATTATTGCACAAACCTATATAAAATAATAATAAAAAGTCACTCCTTGCAAGACTCATCTACTGTCATTGTGTTCTCTCTCTAGAGAGTGATAAGCATTTTGAAAATGAGCATATCTACACTTTGATATCTTCTCTGTCTCTATGCCTTTCCATAAAGCCATACTGTTTCTAAGAGTGGTTGGTTTTGGATATCACTTCCTAGCATTTAGAAGAATCCTTCTCCTGTGAAGCTTTACCACAAGTTACTGTACTTAATCCTTTTTTTCTTTCTTATGCTTTTGCATATCCATAATAGGCACTTAAAACAACGAAGCTATAAACTATAATCAACAGCTCCAGGGTGTTGGTGTACTTTGCTCTTAGAATGGAAATCAAATTATATAGCTAAGGAAAAAAATAAATATTACCCAGCAGTTATAATTTTTAGGCATTTTTATGCAGAATTTCTCTCTCAGATGGAAGAACAAACACCTGCTTCCTCTTCCCTAAGCTGCCTCCCCTAACAACTTATTCTCCTTAAGAGATCTCACTACCAATATCAAGGAAAGTGGCTACTCTGCCCAATTAGATGGCATTTCCACTCTTGCCCAAATGAATCCTTTATTTTCTTCAGGCTTATAGAAATCTAAAGAGATTTGGGGGAGTTCTCAGGAAAATAGCCTGAAAACATCATGCGATGTCAAAAACAGTCTGAATCTATGTTGGTGGCAGTGCCTCTGAAGGTCTCACCATCCTCTGGTATCAGCCAGTATCTGTATATTATTTGTGCTGATAAGAAATAGCAGTTTTGTTATGTCTGACGTGTCAGAATGAGCATCATTCCAATAAAATTAGAAACTCAGCATTCAGAGGTATTTAACAACACCAAAATGAAAACAAACTTCATCAAGAATATGCACCTCTCTCATGGACCACAGCAGCTCCCGTTAAGAGTAGCTTCTGCAATCCTCACTGTGGTGATTATGGTTTCTCCAAAAGCCAAGTCAGGCAGCTGATGCTTTGTCTCTGTTGCCTTTGTGTCTTCAAAATCGCAAGAATGGCATATTACAATTGATCTGTCTCCTGGTACTACTGCTCTGAACCAAACCATCCTTGTTTCCAGGATGTGGGAATATTAATTGACCTTTCTAAGAATTCATTTTTAAAAATTACAAGCTTTATGCTGGGCTTTTCACTAGTAACGTGGATGGAAGCAGCCTTACAAAGGCAAGAAAATTTGTGTTGTGATCTATTTCTCACATAGGTTGTTCTCATTGATCCCCACTGGAAAGTACTAATATTACCAGAATTGTAACTGTACACTGATTTTACCCGCAGAGTCAAAAGAACTTGTGGCGCAGCAGAATTCAGGACTGGAATTTGTATCTAAAAGCAATAAAAATCCATTGTGTTGGTTATAGGCCAACTTTTGATCTTTCATACTTGCTACCTGTCACTGAATAAAGACTAAAATGTTTAGACTCATTTGTTTTCTGAAAAAGGTAAAAGGCACAAAAAAAATCAACTTTTTTTTTTTAACATTAGGGAAGTTAGAGAAGCTATACAAGCTTGAGAGGTTTTGCTATTATGGAATTGAACCACATGATCAAAAACTAGATTTTCCCTTATTATTTAAAGAAATTGAAGATCACGTGCATTGTTAAATACTGGGTGTCCACTAATACTATCTGAAAGTGAATTGAGAAGAATTTCATTGCACTCTTAGTATAAAAACTAACAACAGGAAATACATTAGGAGATGCCACTCATCCAGGCAGTTTTGAGTGAGCTGCTGGATTTCTTCTGAGGGATAAAGCTTCCAAACTCAAAATGACAATCCTTCCCCACAAAACTATTCACCAAATATGAGTAGGAGTGTAAAAATTAGTTATGGTCCAGCTACTATGTGGCCAAAGTATGACCTCATCTTTGAATTTTTTTTTGCCAGTTTTGAAATGACTCCATGATAATCTCAACTAACTCCAATGACTGAATCTGACTGAATCATCTTTCTTCTGTTCCTCAGCTATCTGCCAAAAATCATTGTTTCATGATGCTCACACACTTGATGGCAGCAATGAGATCACTCTAAGGCTGATCTGTTAATAGCTATGTAACTCCCTTTGAGTTCTTGCAGTATTCCTACAGGATTGCTATTTCTCTGTTTTTCCTTCCTTAAAAGCTCCAGTTGTGTTCTCCAGCACAGCCCTTAATCTGTTCATCTCTACAATTAAAATGGGAAGCAAAATAGGTCAGCTATTCACATATTCACAGTTATTTAAAGCTTGTCAATCTCTCTCATATAAACCTGCCTAATTTTACTGCCTGCAGTTCACTTTAATGGAATATTATCTATCAAACCATAGCTTTACAGTATTTTTTTTTATTCCCTTTGTTAAAGGAACTTGGGAATTCAACTTCTTTTTCTTTTAATTACATCTAAAATTTTCATCCATCATTCATCATCACCTCAGTCTGTTTTTCTTTTATGAAAAGTGATTGTATAAAAAACTTGCAACAATACAATCCCGCAGGCTTGAATTTTACTTGCATAGAATTATTGATAAGAACAGTGTAACATGTCCTTCTGATAAAACATGTTTTTTCAGAAACCGTGCTTATTCATTTATTAGTAATGATAAAAACAGCCAGAAGCTGTATTTTTCATGCCTCTGTGTAAAGAACGAACTGCCTCAAGGCTAAACATCTCCTACAAAATGTCTTCCCCTCTGGAAAGTGGCAACATCTTTATGCTAATGATTAAAAATATTCCCTGGATGTATTTTTGAATTTTTTTGAAGAAAACCTTTTTCTCCCCTTTTTTCCTTTACACATTATCATACTTCATTCATAAAGAAAATCCCTGTAATGAATCACATATGTTATAAATCATACCAGTGTGAAACACTTCAGACTTAACTCCTACAGTGTCTAAGGAATATGCCATTATATAAGGTAAAAAGTGTCAGAGTGTCGTATATAATGGCAGGATGGAACATGGACCCAAAGAATTACAGGTACTTAGCCATTCTTTGAACTGCTCCCTTTAACAAATCCTAAACGGAGGATAAAAACCAACCTTTTGCCAAATATACAATATGAATTTCTACCTAATCTCTCCAATTTGTGTACCAAGCAGCCTAGAGAAATTCCCCCACATCAGAGTAAAAGATATTGCTGGCTCACATGTTCATCAGAACATGTCTGGAGATATGAGGTGGCACCCTGAGCGTTTTTTCTGCTATCTGGCCTCATGCACCTTTTATTTTGAAATCATACTAGAAGTTAATATTTCTAGTTTAATATTTCTCCTGGATTTCTAATTAATAGATTCATTAAGTTTATATGGGTTGCTGTTATATTGCAATGGATGTCTCCCTAGGACTGTACAGTTTCCCATTTATCACCACATTTTTTTCATCTGCAGTTGACAGCAGAAGAGCAAAATACAACTATCACCACTGCATCAAGATCAAATCAAATAGCCTGTTTTGCTCGTATCAAAGTCAATATTACTTCATTTTATTTTTAAATAATAGTTCTTATAACAAGTTCTAAGAAATTCACCACATAACCAATCTGCTTAGAGAGGAAAGTATCAGCTACCAAAGGCCATTTTCTCTATCACAAACTGATAGCTCTAAAGAGAAAAGGCATCTGTAATGCAGAGACAAAGGAATCACCACACCTTCTTGCACCGTGCCAGGGTGGTGAATGAGTGCTACAGCTGACTGTTAAAGATTATATAATACATTCCACAAAATATAAATTAAAAATTAATTCTTGATAAGGCTGTTGGCCAGTTCCTAAGCACCATCTCAACCTCAGTACATTAAGGGCTTCTCCCAGCCATCGTGTAAATCAACAGAAAAATACCTGCCTGTAGAAATAACTCATTTATAGAACCACTGTTGCATATTACAGAATATAAACATGTCTTCTGCTGTTATCAAAACTCATTAGACAAACAAAAGCCAGAGCCAAACCAGTCAGTCCTATTGTATCAGCATTCTCCAGCGGAGCTCTGTCCTGCCCAGAAGTTTCTGATCAGGTCTAATTATACTTATCAGCTCTGCAAAGGCCTTTTGAGAGTTACAGAAGAAGAACACAATACTAGTACTGATACTGTTATTCAACCCTATCGACCTTTTCTCTGAAGGCTGTGAGAAAAACAAAAAAGAAGGGTAGTTTACCTATTAATAACACTATAGATTCGTATACCTAGGGAAGAAATTAATTTAGGTACAGCCTCACATACTGTAACTATCATCCAAATTTGAGCAGGTGAAGGGGAAGATGATCCAATGATTAATTTGCCAACCAGCTGAAAGTTTTAAGATTTCCCACTCTACTGTTGGATTCCTGTGTGACCTCATTAAGCTCACAGAACTACAGCAGCCCGTGTCCCACAGCATGGAGGGCCAGAGGGTCTGGAAACTGGTTAATTCTTACAGATGTGGTGCCTTTTGGCCTGAGCAGCTCAGCCAGCTGTGCTGCACTACCAGCAGCCGTCACAGAACTGACCCTGCTTCTCGGCACCCACAGCATGAGCAGTCAGTCCTAGTCTGTTTCCAACAAATAACCACCACCAGCACCAATTTATTGCTAATATTTACATTAGAAGAGCTCTGTATAAAAAGAATGCTCTATTCTCACTTTATACAGTAAGGAGAGCATGACAGTTTTCTCATCATTTGTCGATACACATTTCAAGCCTGTCCTGTTTCTTAGCTCATCATCTTGAAAGTCGCAAGAGTTATGCTTCTGCCACCATTATGATCTGTTAATAAAAGGTTACTGCAGGGAAGGTGAAGCTTTCCTAACTTACAACATCTGTCACTTTGAAAAGTCAAGGGCAAAAATACTGTTAGAAAATTTATTCCAGCAAACACTTGTGCAAGAGACTCTAAACTGCAGTAGCTTTTAAAAATAAAACTAATTTTGAGCACCTACTTTTTCCCTGGGATGCATATTTCTTCTATACTCTTTGTCTGTTGTGTGCAATCAACTAAATCTATTTCATTATTTACCTATTTAGTTGGCAAAGTATTATCATTTCAAATAAATCAGAACCATAAATTCACTGCTTATTTAAAAAAATTCTGTTCTACGGGACAAACCTGACTGTGTTTTGGTATCTAAACATACATACTAAGAATACTACATTATTTATGGTAAAAATGGAAAGAAATTCAGGTGATGGTATTAATTTTAAACAGACAGGTTTTATGTACTGTTGTTTTATATATTCTGTATACCCTAGCAATATCTAACATCTTCCAAGAACATATTTTTTGTCGACTTGATGGAATTATATTCTCTTAGTGTTTTTTTCCTCTGGGACACTGAACATAAGCCAACAACTCACCCTGAACTGCTGAGATTGAATATTACCTGAAGTGATGTGCTGTCCAAAGCTTGGCAGAAGCAACCATTTACAAGTTTTTATGTCTGATATCTTGGCCAAAATCCAATAAGGTCAGTAATCACCTGGCCTTCAAAAACCTTCTTGTAATGATAGAGAAACAAGGTAGATTCATTTATGTTACAGAGAATTTGGGCTCAGCACGAGACCAGATTTCCAGATCTCCTCACTCTGGCTTCATGTCAAGACTGCAGAGTGTGTAAGAGTTTTCCACTGATACCATCAGGCCTTTGAGGCAAGGAAGACATGCATGTTGATCCTTCATCAAGAGCATGAAGAAAGCACATCAGACCTCATAATTCTGGGGACGTGCTTTTATCTTGACTGAAAGCTGGGTTTCTCAACTCCCTCTGCTACTGTCTGCTTTCCAGTTACCTGGTGCAAAACTAGAACCTCTGGAGACATTAAAAGAAGAATGTTAAACGAAGATACATTTCATTATAGGGCAATACAAAACTGAAATACTCTCTTTGTAACATGAAGTCTACGAGACTGCAGTCTTAAATATTGATTTTGTATTCATTGTCATTGACAGAAGCAATTCTATTTTTGCTGAATGTAATAAATATGACTTTAAACAGAATAAGGCCCTTTCAGCAAGAAATTTTACATATATCTGTTTATAAGCCTAAAATTAAAGCTGCTAAAACTGAAAAGAGAAAAAAATAACCAAGGGGGTTTTCAAAAATTTAAAACTCCATCATGCATAAATGGAGCTCATCAGCAAAAGTAATTTCCCTGCAGAAAACACTCCATCTTTTGTTTTATGTAAGTTAGCAACATGAATATTTCATTTCTAGTGAAACTGCCGTTACCCTTTTGCATTTCATAGCTATGCTTGGTGTCTCAGATACATAAGCTTTTTTTTTTTTCCTCCCTTTGCTGTTCAAGTCTATTGCAATTACAGGTTTTTCCATATCTCAGTAGATAATAGAGTTTGGAATCTGGTATTAGCAGCAACTACATCCTTTGTCCCTAGCATCCCCTCTAGAAAGTAGATGGGAAGAAAGGAACATAAAGGACAAACCACTGCGTGGGGGATAATTATTCTCAAGATACCAATCATCATCTGGAAGGCACATCAGGTATCATTGTCCTCAAGTAGTTTAAGATTTTCCCAAAACTATTGTCAACCTTGGCAAAATTTCACAATTAAACAGAAGGTAGTAAAAACACCTACACTGTATATTTACAGTTAAAAAAAGCCTAAATGAATACTGAACTGAATTTACCTGTGAGATGTATTTCAACTCCAGGACAAGAATAATAAAAAGAATCAGTACAGTGGATAACATTGTATTGCTGACAGCTGTTGCACAAAACTGTGACCAAAATAGGTTGCACAAGAATACAGACCCTCTACAAGCTTGTATTTTAAATTACTTTAATCTCAAGAAGCTTAAAAGTAACTTTTTCGATCAAGATGAAAAGGCAAAGAAGATAGACTATTTGACCTATATGTAGCTCCATTACCATTGCAAATTCTCATCTTTGAGAGCAATTTTATTTTAGATTTTGTACTCGGCATGTCAGAGTGGCTGATTTTCTCATTTAGTGTTGTTGAGGTTTTTTCAGTAATTTTACAGGATTTTTTTTTCTTCAAGATTGCACATATCTGGAAAACAGTTGTATCATGTATCAGATCTTCCATCTAAACAGGAAAATATTTTCCCCATTAAATGCAACAGGCTTTTTGAACTGTAGGGAGTGAGCAGGCCTGACTACTGAGGCAAAATGGCCAAGGGTGATGTAATTTGAATCACACTGCAAGGCAGACCACCATTCTAGAGACCACACAGGAAGAGTCTACAAGATAAAATCACTGTACAATTTTAATAACATAAGCCAGCAACAAAAAGATTTTGCCACCTTAGTTAAAAGATCATCAGGGGAGATTCATGCTTCAGAACACCTGAGTCTAATCATACAAGGAGGAAAAACCAGCCACTGCCCAATAAAAGTCATCTGGTAACAAGAAGCACTGTGTGTAAAACGTGACTCTGAGATCACTGTTGAAGGTCCAGGTTTCCCTACTGCTGAATTTCCAAACACTTTGAGAGGCGAGATACATTCCAAATTACTTTTCATGTTATTTTAGCTATCTACTTTTGCCTTCATCCTCTACATAAAGTTTTCCAAATTGTTTATTCTGAGCGTGAAAGCATTTGCATAGATAAGGACTCACAATAAAGATATCAGGGAAAGAGCATCCCATGCATAGAAAGCTTTAAAATTGTCTCAAAGCCATGCATTAATGTTTGTGTCCTGTTCCACAGTTTAAGATCTACAAAGGCAGCAAAGCTGTCATTTGTGATTTCTGGCAAACAAGAACTGCAAAAATTCACCTTTTAACTAAGTCATCAGTTCAACAAGCAGTGTAAAAGGTCAAGTTTATCAATACATCAGGTGGAAGGTTTTAAAACCTAGGTGGGTGGGAGAACACGTGACATACTAGAGAATTTACATTGGTATTCAAAGTTTAACTATTGCAGAATCATAAACTGATTTAGTTCAACTACTTAGTTTTGGAGTAGTTTACATGCAAATTATTAGCCATCCCTGTGAATCCTGCTCAGCATTAGGAAACTGCTGATCCTATAATGTAGATCCAACTTTGGTGTGGTGATCAACAGGTTTGGCCTACTTTTTAAATCACTCCTACGTTTTTACTTTAATTTGGTAGGAAAATTTATCACATGCTTGGTTTGTTTTACCTTATGAGGTCCTAAATCATTATGGTTAAAAATACACTGAGTTATATCCCAAATGGTATTCCATATGGACCTAAAATCATTACAGATATTGGCTTTCCCTCTCTTCATCTACTCCAATTTGTCTTTAATTCTTTCGGTGTCCTTAACCTCATTAGGGATAGAGAAATTTACTTCATTAGAAAGGATAGTAATGTCATACAAATATCTAATCACCCCTCATTCAAAATTTTCAAAAGACAGTTGGCGAGAAAGGACACCAGAAAACAACTGCCTCGTCCTCTATAAAAAGTTTCTATATAACTTATTGTTACTGGGGGAGGTCCTTTCTATGAAAGATGCTGAAGATATTCCAGAATATAAATACTGAATGATAATGACAGAAGTTAGTTGATGACATTTATAAATTAATTAACAAATGTCATGTAGAACAAGATGCTGGAATTCCTATAGATAGCCCAGACTTGGTAGAGGTCTGCAGGGTCTTCTGTGATTTCAAAAATCACAAAGTCTCTTAGGCCAGCTGTCTTCCCACTCTGCAGAAGAAGCTGAATTGGGACTACAAGTCTAATTTGCTAATTGCAGATGGAGTGAAAAAAAGAAATATTTCCTTTTTTTTTTTTAATTTGTCGGTTTTTTTGTTTAATATTAGAAGGTATCTCTTTTCAACCTAAAATCCTAAGCAAACAAACAATAAACTGCCAAAACTCATTTCTGCCTGAAGTTGTTGTATTACCCTGCTTTTAAAGACAACCCTGTATATAGGACAAATTATCAGTGAACATATGCTCTGGCACAGTAGTGCTTTTGGAGAGAGATGATTTTCTAGTTCCTTCATACTCTGATTTCTGTCTTCGACTATCGTTTAATAATACAGCCCTAAATCAGTGCTATTTCCTGTATTTTAATGTACAACATAAGAAAAAAGAATGGCATATAGAGTCTTGTGCTAATACTCAAATCTATCAGTGAAAGCAACAGAGTCTGTTCCAAAGTGGTTACTCAACTTGTTCATTAAACCATATTTCAAAAAACAGCACAATTATATTATCAGGCTCATATCGCTTTATCCTCTTTACTTTGTATGGCATCACATTTAACAACAAATATTTTACACAATCATTTAACTGTGTTTTTCAGAATGTAGACTCAGATAGAAACTAATGCAAGGAAATTATTTTCCTAAGGAGTTGGATTGTTTCCTAATTGTTTATTATATATGTATTCTCTTGCCAGAAATCAAGATTTAAAATTCCATCTTCTTCAACACTTTAATGTTGTTTGGCTCTCTGAAGCATTTATATTTAATTTCACAGCAGTGTTACAATTCAAGTGCTATATTTTAATGTCTGCAGCAGCCAGTTGTTGATTTATTTTCTTTCAGGCAAAATGCAAATAAACTCTTAAGAGGTTTGCTCGCAGCCCTTGTGTTTGAGTTAATACATTTGCAGTGAATAAACTAAAAGAAGTCCAAATATGACTTTTTAAGGCCCTCTTGAATTTAAAAACTCCATCAAGTTAAAAAAAAAAACAAAACAAAAAAAAAACCAAAAAAAACCAACATTATTCAGAACTTTTTCTATGAGAAGTAACTAGAAAAAAGCTCACATCAACGTGGGTCATTTCTAGTATAGGTCTATGTCAACCACAAACTCCAAGGGCATGGAAATGAGCAACTCTAGTGACCCAGCACCTTTTTGAGCTCTCCCCCAAAAGTCCATTCTTGGCTGTGAAGACATTCCTGTAAAACCATATTCTCCAATTACCTCAGCACTAACTGCCCCGCGGAGCAGTCCAGACAGGACAAACAGATGCTGTATTTCAGAGCATCCACCATACTGCTTGAAATATCTTAAAATCCATTCCTTCTCTTCTCCATTTGCTGTGGTCAGAGGCTGCTGTGACTGAAGCACAAAAGCTTGGGATGGTGGACTTCAGAGACAGAGGAACCAGCCTACTCAGCACTGCCCAGCAGCAAAGAGAGGGAGTAACCAGACTAGGTCCTCCTGGGCTCAGGAGAACACACTTCTTTGCTGTAGACTCTAGAGTCATGGTTCCTAGACATCCAAGACTGACCTACACTGGAAGAAACCACGAAAAAAAAAGGAAAAATACTAGATTTTAAGGAGTTACCAAGCAGGTCAGATTCTGGATTAGGCTACAGATTTTAAAGGTAATCAAGATGGTAACGGGCCAGGTTTAACAAGTTAGAACAATCTCTTAGGGTTAATTTCCATCAGCAATAACAACAGCTAAGAAGGACAAAAACATCTTTTTAAAAGCACAGATGTATGCAAAAATTAATCTTGCAGGGGTGACAGAGTCTAAAGCAACTTTTTAAAATAACATTTTTGCAATAACAGCTACTTTCCAATCAAAAATGCTTTGCCAGATCATCAGGATTTATTAGGATGAGCTTGGTCTTTCAAATAAAGCAAGGAACTGGAAGCTGGAAGGTTTGGGTTTTCTGACATATCTCTCTCTCTCCTGAGCATAGCAAGAAAATTTATCTCACTTTTAAGAATTTCAGCTCTTTTTTTCAATGGTGTCTTGTGAGATTATTTAATTTTTATAAGATTCACTAACACCCAAGAGCACCATGCTTCATGGAAAGATATTTTTAAAGCCTAATCAATACATCTGAAAACTACCTGCATCAGAAATATTTCAAATATTTCTTTTTTTCTGCACTATCTTGCAGCTCTAACACAGCAACAACAAACCTACAAGAACACTTGAAGAGCAACTCTGCTCTTATTGGAGTCAATTAAAAGAAGTGGGATGAAGTTTTAAAGTAACAATGCTGTAATGAACACCAGGTACTGCAGAGACGAGCAATTTTCAGATTTCAAATTATCTTGAATCAAACTGATCCCCAGTACATTTCTTTCTAGTTTAAAGAGCCTGTTAACTATGTCTAGAGGGCTAAAACTGGTCTTTGGGTTTGTATTTACTCAATTAGATTTCATTTTAGACTCAGTTAATTTATGAAAAATTGCTAGTGTTTTCCCATATATTTTTCATCCAAGAGAACTCCTTCTTTTATACAAATTGTTTTCTATTTGGAAATGTAGCCATCTTTATAAAAAAAGATTAATGTTTGAGGCATAGCCTGAAAAGTCGTTATTTCTTAGAGGAAGAAGCATAGATGATTTCAGAAACTATGCAAATAATTAGTTGGATTTTTTTAAAGTGAAAGGCATTATTATTTTGTATAAAAGATTTTATAATGAAGTCAAGAATTAACTCCTCTGAAATTTATGCCAGATGGTTGTTAATTTCATAATTTCCACCTTCTATTTTCATGAACATTGAAATGTACTCTGAAAAACAAATTACACTTTGGAGTTTACTAAACAAGAAGATTGTATCCAAAAAATACAGATTTTCATATCCTTGCTAGAAGAGACTAAATAAGAGTTTGTACCTGGGCAAAGGCAATTCATTTACAAGTGAATAATCACAAATCATGGATGAATGCTTCCTTTTTTTTTTTTTTTTTGCTTAACTCTTCCTTTGATCTTTATTATAAATGAGAAATTATGTTCATAATTCTTTAACAATATTTATTTTGGCAAAGGAATATGTATGGTCAAATGACATTTCAGTAGTTAGCATTACTAAATCCTCCCTTTTCATTCTGTGCATCTCAATATGCAGTACAAAAGCTGAGAATTGTTAATTCAGACAAAATTCAGAGCAGAAAAAATTCACATTAAAACAAGTTTCACCCACAAAAAAAAAAAGTGATGGAAGAGATATCAAGAACTGAGGAAAGGATTTTACATTTTGTTCCTATTCCTTTTATCTATAAACCATTGATAGCTCAGTGCAATATAAAATATCAGTATTAAAAAATAACTATCTAGTGTAGTACCTTGTCCAGTGACCTCCAACATTTCTGGATCAAGTCCCTTGGAAGCCCAGCATATCAGACTATCATATTTTTTAAATTTCATCTCCAGCCTACCAAGATCAGTAATAGAAGGGGAACATCTCTCTTCTGAAACTGAATACCAGCATTCAAAAGACACTAGACCTGACATTAAGTGAAGAAACAGCAGCTTTTCTTCAAGCAACTTGTTCTCTTTCTGTATTTGAATTACAATGCTGTAAGTAGTAAAGCTTCTGGGTAGAAAAATGGTCACAGCAAATCCAGCCTGTAAAAACTGGATTGATCACAAATTAAGAAGAAATTTAGTAAAAACTGGAAACTAACGAGAAAAACACACACATTCTGCAAACTTTCATCTGGGTTCAAAAGGAATCACATACCTGCATCATCAGAATGATCTCAAATGTCAACAGCAACCTTTTCCTTTCATCTGCCTAACTTGCAGGAGAAACATCTCAGTTAATTTGTACTTTGATACATGGAGGCTCAGAAGTCACCGAGAGTTGAGCACACATTTAGTTATAACAAGGTAAAACTAACTCTCCCATCCCTACCCATATTCTCCCTTTTCTTCTTTTCACAGAATTGTTGACAAGGATTACCTCTTCCTTAGTGTATATTGTAGTAATCATACTAAGAATTCAATCCTAACTGTAAAACTCCCAGCTTTCAAAATTTCAGCCAGAACTTCCTTCTATCCTCGTCAATCAAATGATATCACACTGTTCCCCAGTTGCTACCAGAATCCTAGACAAGTGACAGACGTGACATTTCAATGACATGGGCATCTTTACTTTTTTATAAGCTAATGTGAGGAAGATTTAGCTGGTGTTCAGAAGACAGAACAGCTGGTAACATGGGCCAAGTTACAAGTACTTACAGCTTTTGTCTTTCATAATCACCTTGATAATCAAAAGGCTCCAATTTCGGAATTGCTTTGACATCTTTTTGTTTCAGTTCTTTACTGTGAAATGCACTCCAAAGATTCCCAGTGACATTATTCACCAGCATCTTGACATGATGTAACTATGATGGGTTTGCATCACTGACATCTCCAAAGACTTGGAGGAGCATTTCATCTGACATTGTAGTATCATGTCTGTGAATTCACAATGACATGCAGAAGAGATGGTTGTGGTTCTGATTAAAAAAAAAAAAGGAAACAAAAAAAACCCCACCCAACAGAAAAAAAAAAACAACCCACACCAAAAAACAAAAACAGCCTGCTGGAGTGATTAAGAAATTTTCAGCACTATTAAATGGAATAAGGAAAAATAACAATTTTTTTTTAACCTCAACTATTTCCAAGTATTTAAATTAATGCAGAAAAACCTTATTTATTATTGCTTACAGACTAGACTTATAAACTACACCCAACGTATACAAAACTACAACTCCATTACATGTAGACATTTTATCAATTTGAATTATACATGAAAATTTCCAACACTGTGGAGATTGGTCATCTCAAAATGGAACTTCTAAAAGGCAGCACTCATAAAAACATGATGCAGATACATGAGCCAAGTGCCAGAGACGAACACACTTGAAAGATTTTGTGCTGCGTGGTTTTATTTAGACTGGAATGTCTTTCTCTTTTAATGATCTAAAGTATGATTTATTATAATTATTATGATTAAATATTATTAAAGCCCTAACCTGCATATTCTAGTCAGATATATGGGCTTGGGATTGGTTTGTTTGTTTGTTTTTCTTTTAAAACTAAACTAGGGTGACACTTTTCCTCTAAGAATGACAAAGGGAAAGGCTCAAATTTTTGACTATAACTTTACTTACAAAATTCACTCAGGGTGTAGGTAAACCCTGGTGGTAGCTGAGAGTGGTTTTCAGGCAAAAGCCAGAAAATTAAAGCAGTTAACCCCACACCCTGGTGAGTTGTCTCCTTCATGCACAAGCTGAAGGATTAACAAGATGGGAAAAAGGAGTGGTAAAAGCTCTCATCATGCACTTGATAGCTCAGCTGTGGGATGAACAAGGTATGCTGAGCATACCCTGGACAAATTTTCTGGATCAGCCTCATCCAGTGAGATGTATGAAGCTTACTACATGAGGTGTATGAATGTTACTACATTTGTGCACACAGATGTGCTTCAACATGCAAAGAGTGAGGGGGTCTCTTCAATTATCCCCAGCACAGCACTCCAGTCATCTGGAGAACTTTTAATCAAAAACTGGCAGCACGAGACATCATCTGAGCAAGAGCTCTCACTTTCTTCAGAGGGTCATAATTTCAGATATCAGACACTAAGGCAAGACTTAAGCTCTTAAGCCATTTTTTGTGCATGAGCTCTAATTGCCTATAAATCATGCTATGTTACCAGCTTGACACATAAAGCTTGTCTATAAATAAAAAACTGCTTTAAAATCCATATTCCTGCATGGCACTGAATTGGAAATATGGCAGACTTTGTGTTTGTCTTAAAGCTCCAGCTTCAAAAGAAAGCACTTTCAGGTGGGGAATCTGTTTTGATTGTTAGGGTTTTTTGGTGGGATCCATTAAAATGGTATATCAGTAGTTTCCAGGCTTCTCTCCCCTCCTTGGAATTTATAGATCACAGAAATAATTTATTGTGCTGTGACTGAGAGTCCATCATGCACTAGAGATCATCTCTTCTGTAATTTGAAACCACCTACACAAGTGCTTTAGAGCTATTTCTGAGATTCTTGGAGCTGCCTTAGTGTATATGAATCATGAAGCCAGTGAAATTTTATAAAGTTTCACTGTTCTTAATTTTTTTTTTTTTTTAATATATCTAGAACAAGACTGTGGGTCTTCTGGGGGTACACAGACAGGAGCACAGCTGAACCATCTGGGGCAATGCTGCTCTCAGCTAGCACTCCAGCCCCAATGCTCTCAAACACCATGGCATCCTCCTTGGCTGTGTCATGAGCATGACTGGTCCACAGAGCTTACAGAGGCAGAGAGAATAAGGTGGATTTTAGACACATTAATAAGCCATAGAGCACACACACACACACAAAAATCATTTTGGATGTTAAATAAAACAGCCTCAAAAGCAGGGAAGTCTGTTCCCAGAAACTTACACATCCCAGTATAGCCTGAGCATCCTGGGTTCTAGGAGCACACCACTGGTGAGTAACTCTTCTCCTTTAACATCATCAAGAATCTGGTGTCCTGAGCTAGATTCTGAGAAGGGTTTTGCCATCATCAGATGTCCTTGGCTTGGGATAACTGACAGGAGCAGTACCTGACACACTTTGCTGGTCCTGTAAAATAAAGAATCCAAACTGCACAGATGTTACTGCTTTTAAAACAGTCTGTATGACCACTGTCCCTTCTCGCTGTGCTCAACAGCACTCATGCAGTTAGAATTACACATAGGGAGATACCATCTACAAAATGCCTCATAAAATTGTGCTTGTACCTGGCTATGCAGAGCGAGAGGCAAGTGGAGCAGAAACCAGCTTTTTCTTTATAAAAAGCTCTTTGTTTATGCAGGAAGAGTTAAAATGAACATATCCACTGTAGTGGATTCTGCTGTTGTGGCATCTAGGGCAGCAAGAAATTTAAAAAAAAAAACCTATACGTCCGTGTTTCAGTCATGTGAGCCACTCAGAGCTCGCAATGCAAAAGATGAGCCCTTCTGCCTTTCCAGGCAAGAGACCACCAAGGCATAACAGGACTCTGTATCTGTACTTTACTAGATATTTTGGCTGAAAACTTAGATTAGAAGTGTGCAGACAAAACAGTTTGTATTTTAGAGACACAGGCCTGTGCCAACATGGAAAAAATGTACAGGGAAAAGTCAACCAAATTGCGAAGAGGCTTATGGAGAGCAAAGGAATACTTAATTACTTTAACAAATTAAGATTTTTATTGCATCCTCCCTTGCCTGCTTCTCTCTCATTGAAAACACTTCTAAGAGAACAGAAAACAAATTTGGATAGAGAAACCTCAGAGAGCAGCATTTAGGCTGTCAGAAATACATTTCTGTGATCTGGACAAAAGGAAAATGTCCATATTCAGTTTTGAAAATAGCATATGGCAGCCATTATTTTCAGTATTCCTTTTACTATGATATGAGAATCATAGCACTGAGCTAAAAGCCATCCAAAAAAAAGCTTTGTTATTATTAACAAAAGGTGTGAACAGCTTAAGGCTAATTGTAATGCCAAATTTTTTTTGTTCTTTCATAAGTAAATGGCATTCATGCAATGCAGATGAAGGTTCAAACTACAACACTATAATATAAAGATGCTGTGTAACTGCATTAGCTGCAATTAGCAAAGCAATAAGTAGGGTTCTAGATTCTGCAAGGCTTCTATCAGCCTTGCAGAATTTGTCTGCAAGGCTGTTGAAATCAATTTCTCTTGATTCCAATTCTAAAATAAGAAACCTGGCATAATTCTAAAAGCAGTGTCTAGCAATTTTCATATTCTTCTCGGCCGAGGTGCTCTAAGTCTCACTTCCAGAACTAAGCCTAATTAAAATTACTGCCATAAATTAGATCCATCACCTCAAATTGAGAATTCTCATGGTAGGCTCCTCAGAAAAGCACAGGACAAAATCCTGCAACTGAACCCTACATGGACACTCAGTAGCACTGGATACTTCCAAGGAATACTAATAGCAAGCGTTTTGCAATCACCTCAACACCTGAAACGCTTCATGAAAATTTAAGAGGGAAGTTAAAACAGCAATAAAAACCACAAACAGAATTTGCATATGGATTATTCACAAATAGGAAAGAATCCTCCATTAGTCAAATTAATTGTTCTTTCCAATTGCTCACACAGCTCTCTGATATTGTTTTCTGCCATCAGTCACTCAGAGTGCACCTGTGGCCAACCATCCTGATAGGGCTACTCTTGCTGCTCTGGTAATCATATCCAGTAACTTGAAAAATAAAAATAAACTCACCTTACAATCAATCATTGTTTTAAATTTCCTTATCTTTATTATAGATTAATACCACTGTGACCTCCCAGCATTGCTCCAAGTGAAGTACAAGAAAGAAGCCTTCAGCATGAACACTGTTTGACTTGCATACTTGTAACTTATTTAAAAATCTGGACAGAATATTAATGTGACAAGGTAAGGAGCAGCTGAGCATGTTAAAGCGTTAATGCACCTGTCTTACTTCATAGAAGTGAAGTGACATTTTTGGATGGCTCAAGTGGGTGAACAACCCACCATGAAAGCAAAACCTTTGCTCTGCTAGTGTATGTCACAGGAGTCGTAGTGGGTATTAATAATTGACAAACTGCTTTGTACAATTGTCTGATTTTTCTGTGTCAAAATTCAGCAACAATGGAATATGAAACAATTTAAATAATGGAAATTTTTAAAAACACTGATGTAGTTGAGTATAAATCACAGAATGTTTTGGGTTGGGAGGGGACCTTGAAGACCTTCTGGTTCCAATCCCTTGCCATGGACTGGGACACCTTCCACTAGACGAGGTTGTTCCATCCAACCAAGCCTTGAACACTTCCAGGCTTGGGGCATCCCCATCTTCTCTGGGCAACCTATTCCAATGCCTCCCCACTCTCACAGTAAAGAATTTCTCCCTAATAGCTAATTTAAATCTATCCTCCTTCAGCTTACAGTCATTATCACTTGTCCTATCACTCCATGTGATCTTGTAAAAAGTCCCTCTCCATCTTTTTTGTGGATCCCTTTCAGGTACTGGACTGCTGCTTTTAGTCTTCCTTTGTTGCCTAAGAAATGAAGTCATTGTTTAGAGTGTGTAAAGTACAATATTGTGAAAAATCTTCACCAAAATCTAAACAGTTAGCATAGCTCTCATAAAACAAAACCCCTGAGCTCACACATATATATAAATCTGAAGAACATATACACATTCTCCAGGATTAATCTTAGAATTCCCATTTGTTGTTTAATATCTGCCTCACCCTCATAGCATCTTTGACAATCTTGCTGTGGCAAGGTTGCAGAAGTGTTAAAGGAACAACTCCGTGTCACATTAGCAAAGCCTGTGTGAATTGCATGACACTTGGTACATATTTTCTTCTTTTCCTTTTTAACCATAGATTCTGGAATCATGGTCAGTCCTCATATTTAGATCAAACCTTAGAGAACTTTTTGCAAAGTTTTGAAGAACCTTACTTTGTGCCAATAAGAAGAGCAAGAAAAGCACAGACTTTTTTTTTCATTCCCATATGCCATTTTCACAGAGCTGTAGCTGTTTATTTCAGTACAGTTGGGCTGGATTTACACTAACTCACTTGAGATGACAACGAAATCACCTAACCAGCTCAGACTACAGGGTACAGTTCAATTACATAAGCTGACATTTAATCAGGACACTAGGATTAAAATTTTTTCTTTTACTTACATTATGCTGTTTCCAGGAATGCCGTCTACGTCTATCGCAGTAAATAAACCAAGTGCTGGTCTGTATCTGGATGAGGGCAATCACCCATATTGACCCAGGATGAGGGATGAACAGATGGAGAGCAGCCCTGCACAGAAGGACTTGGGGCTGCTGGTGGAGGAGAGGCTGGACATGCCCTGGCCATGGGCACTCACAGCCCAGAAAGCCAAACATGTCCTGGGCTCATCCAGAGCTCCGTGGACAGTAGGGGAGGGAGGGGATTCTGCCCCTCTGCTCTGATCTGGTGAGACCCCACCTGCAGAGCTACATCCAGCTCTGGGCTCCCAGCATAGGAAGGACACGGACCTGTTGGATCAAGTCCAGAGGAGGCCACCAAGATGATCAGAGGGATCAGAGGGATGAAGCACACCTCACCTCCTGTGAGGAACAACTGATAGAATTGGGTTTGCTCAGTTTGGAAAAGTGAAAGTTTCAAGGTGACCTAATTGAAGGTTCCCTTCAGGGACCTTCCAGTACCTGAAGGGAACTTACAGGAAAGAAAAGATGATGTAGAGACAGGACAGGGGAGAATGGGTTAAAATTGAATGGGTTCAAATCAGGTTTCGATTAGATATTAGAAAAAAATTTTTTATTGTGAGGGCAGTGAGACACTGGAACAGGTTGCCCAGGGAAGCTGTGGAGGCCTCATTACTGGAAGTGCACAAGGCCATGTTGGATGGAGAAACCTGGTCTAGTGGAAGGTGTTCCTGCCCATGGCTGGGGGTTGGAACTAGATGATCTTCAAAATCCTCTTCCAACCCAAGCCGTTCTATGAAATTTAAGAATCGGTTGTAGTGATTCTGGTATCATAATACAGTTATTTGTAAGGTTAAAATCTCAGGACAGTCTACCCCTGCATCTCCCAAGCGATTCCTCAATACAGCTGCAGGGCGAGAGCACTGCGGATCCTCTCCACACACACAGCATGTATACAGCCAGCCTGGATTAGGGGCTCTGACCCCTGCAGCCCTCAACACTCCCTAGTGTTCCTACTTTGCAGCTTAAACATACCCTTGAAGTCTCATAAATGCCTCAGTGTCTCATGAGGGTCCAAGAGTGTCTCATCTAAAAATAAATTATTGCAAGGAAGGTGCATGCTAAATCTGAATGTAGCAGGAGGTTATATCCAAAATGCTGGAGCTAAGATATATAACAGCACAGTCTATTCTGATGGAAAATTGAAATGTTGAAACAATTTTTTTTAAGCCTCCCCTTAAAGTAAATCTCCTTTCCTGGCTCAAGAAAATTGAGTAATATTTCATGTCTGCAGTTATTTGTGATGATGAAAAGGAGTTCGTCTGCTGACAAGCTGTCCTTTACACAAGGATTTCTCTAGGAGTGTGAGGAAAGGAAGACAGTTAAGCATGATTTAAGTGAAAAGAATCAGGTCTCTGTACATTCTAAAAGAAGGGTTGATTATAGAGAGTATGTATGTGTCCCCATAAATTGGTCTACCATAATTAAAAGTTGTCCAAAAATGAGCTTTACTCATCCCACCCCACAAAAATTTGACTGTTACAACATATCAAAATAGCAGACAAAAATCCCCAAGACAGGTTATAAATTCAGCCTCCTGAGAGCTAGAATTCAATTACATTTGCTTCTGAGAATCATTTTCTTTAGTAGAATACAACACTTGTGAACCAGCACAGCAGCATTTTCAAATCAAAGGTTTCCAGCTTTCTGCTGAAAGCTGAAAGTTTCTGTTTTCAGGTGTTTCATTTTTTCACTCAGAAGTCAAAACTGTCTGTAAAAAGCACACATTTCTCACACAGAAAATAATTTTAATAAAGAAAATAGTTTCAACAGATTTCTTTGGGCCATTTCTACAATGAATTCATGCTGCTTTCCCTTTTACAAAGTAACAGCATGAAACCTCAAGGTTCAGATCTAATTCTGCAGAGCAGCCTCAGCCCCACTGATTTTTTAATCACAGAGTGCACCCAACACAGCCACAATGGCCAACCTCTCATTATTCATTTAAATCAACAGTCAAAAGTTAAATGAAAAAAAAAAGGAGAAAGAAAATCCTCAATTTTTTTTTTCCTCTTGGTGGAGCTTTCTAACATTTGGATGCATTTGAATTACGCTGTTTTATCTCCAGTGACAAATCTGTTATACCTTGGCTGCACCAACATCTCAGGCACATGCTATTTCTTTCATTCATTTCCCTCGTGCTTTTACCTCAGTACCTAATGTGCTGTCAGAATCACAGAACCCATCCATAAGTATTACGTGATGAGCAGCTGCTGTATATGCAAGCACACAGGAGAAATGAGCTTTCATTCTTCCCTTGCAATCATTTACATAGAGAATATGAACCCATTTAAATTACTGCTTGTCATCTCGTTACATTTGATCAGCTGAAGGATCATTTTATTGAAACTGGGAGAAAGAAAGAAAAAGGGAAACTACCAGCAATTTGACACTCCTTTATACTACAGAGTTTGAAGGTTTGTACAGTTTTATATTCAAACTGCTAGACTTTCTGATGGTTCCCCCTCTTAAAAGAGGATTCCTTTGATAGTCAGACAACTTCTATCTTATCCCTCCAGGCTAAAAATCTCTATTTTCATGACTTCCCTGAGAAAATTAGAAATTCTGTATACCACAACATTAAGTGAAGAGTTGTTTCTTAAGCAGTTACAACCTGACAAATGCCTTAGCTGTGGGAGAGCTGACAAAAAAAAGCATACTTCTGGAGGCTGGAAGAACCCACAAAGCCTGCATTACTGACATACAGCTTCCCACTATAAACATCTTTCACATCAATATTGGTCTTCAGATGAGTTCTCCAAGCATGTAACATAGAGTTACACCTTGACAGGATTCATCCTAAATCACATCTTTGTCTGCATTTCTTAATACAATGGAGAACCACTTTGCATTAAAGTGACAAAAGGGTATGATTTAAATTCTTAACACAAGGCAATTCACAGATGAAGTAACTGAGCAGCATATCCTTTTCTGTACAGGTTTTACAAGGCACTTGCCATTGGCAACTAATACCGAATACACATTCCCATTAAAAAAATAAATCATATTTCTAATTAATATTTTCCAGTGTCTTCAAGATGGAAATATTAGGAGTCAGGTGGAGGTAGCTTTTTCAGGCCATTACCATCTCTGGAGTTTTCTCAGACAAATGTCAGAGACAGACCACTGTCCTATGATGTGACAGAAATAATAGAACAGATTTTGCCTTTGCTTGACAGAAATTCGAGTCTCACAAATAACAGTGAAGAGAAATGGGCCAAATCCTGTTAACTGTACTCGGTACCTTTAGTAGCAGAATTCAGAGGATGAGTGCAGTCACAGGATATGGCTCACGGTGCTTCTCATTCTCAAGATGAGCAGCTCTTAGCACACCAAAAAAAAACCTTAAAAACCCAAATTAACACTTTTTTGGGTTTTCTTCTACTTGAAGAAATGCTCTTCAGCTATCACCCACTACTTTTCTGTCCAAGAAAACTAGACAGACTACAACAGGTTAAAATTTGCATAAAAGTAACTGCCTGAGAAATTTTTGATGAGCCAACAACTAAGTAGTTGGTTGAATTAGTACTTAGAAGACAGGACAATGTATATTAGTTAAGAAAATGTTCACATTTTTTAAAGAATATTTCACAAATGCTGAAGTTTTTAATGAAATCTTTTTCATAATCCAAAATTGTGCATCAGTTATTTCTTGCTGATTATTTTCTGATTTAAGGAAAAAGTCCCAATTTTTGTATCAGGGAATCATTGCAATGATATGTGATGCAGCTGGCCCATCACAATACAATCAATAAGAAAAGAAAGCCCAATGAAATGAAAAGTTTGAAAGTCCAACAGTATAAGAATTATTCATTCAAATTACCCAACAAAATGCTTTAAAAATAGAAAGCCTTCAAGGAACATCACTATTGATGATTTGGTAAATTTTCTGAGCATTTAACTTTATGTTTAGAAAAGAGACCAAAAAACTGAGGTAATGTCCTTTAGAAGAATATCATAACCTGCAAAGCCATTTGCCTGCAGGAGTCTGAACAAAAGGACTAAAGAATTTTATGTTTTGCTAATTTCTCTCGTATCTGCTTTTTCCACTGTGATGGTATGAGGATTCAATATTACTTTGCCTTTTATTTATGCAGTTCATACCACCTCCATTGTATTTTTTGAAGCATTGCAGCCTTATTTAAACTTTTTATTTCAAAAGCACTTTTATGTTGAAAAATACCACACGTGCAACAGTCCTACACTGTCTTCACAAAAATGTCTCCTGTGACCTTCATCGAAGTAATGTAGAATCAGGAAAGAGCTCTATTTCCTTGTAATTTTGGAAGATAAATGGCCTCCATACAAAGCAAAATCTCTACAAGCCTGTGGCCACTAAACATTTACACTACATCTTTAAATCAATATTACTCACAGATTAAACTCTTTGAGTTTAGGCATCAAGGCTTCTTTACAACTGCATAGAGTACAAAAAGCCCTCCTAAAGGGATGCTAAAACACAAGTCCTCCAAGGAGTAAACATGCATATTCCTTACAGTGCACTGGAGAAATCATGGGGTCATAATCTAAGTAACAATATGCATAGCAGAAAGCTCTACAGATATATTTTATGAAAACAGTGGTTTTGTTTTCTCAGCTCCACCCAACTGATATAATCTGTCTTGACAGGCAAACTAATATAGTCAACTTTAGAACAGGCTTCTCTCTAAAATTTTTGTCTATTATAAACAGAAAGTTACTGATATTTCATTTTCTAACACTGTTACTGTATTTGTTTCACTGGTTTTATTATCCTCCCCATCACCTAAAGCATTTGCCATTAAAATTCGTGTCCCTTCCTGCATTAGCTTACATCTCATCTGAGCTGGAAGTAGGCTGCCATGACAATCACAGAGGTTTTCAATAGCAATGGCATGTCCTTGGCCTGTGAAGGAAAGTGTACACCAGCAGCATAGCACAAGACCAGCTCACACATCAGATTAATTTGTGAAGAATATCATGCCAAGGCCTGTGCAGGCAGTCACACATCCACCATACCCTGCTCACTGCTTCCCACAGTTCCCATCAGCCTTATTTAAGAGAGACATCTTTGATGATGACAACTGGTCCGTGTAACACTGTTTTCAAAGTACCTCTTCCTTTCCTTAAAACTGTAAGTAAATTGGTGCAGAGCTTCCTGACTAACCAGGAAAAATAGGAGGGGTATGAGCAATCTGTTTTAAAACTGCATTCTTCACAGAGTTTTTCAGGTCCTGAGGGCAGTAACAGGTTCTAATAGACCTGCCCATCTCCCAGAGGTCCCATTTACCAGCACAGTGCCTGTGCCCAGCCCCAGCTCCTCCTGATCCTGGCCAGACTTCCTACACCAGTGCAGGACCTGACCCATCTTCTTCTGCCTTATCCCTGGGTTGTGGATCCCACCTGTCACCAGCCTAGCTAGTTCACCAGAGGACTTATGGCAACCATTCTGCTGGTGCTGGGGTCACACCCAGGCCTGCCCTGTCCTCCTTCAGGGGCAGCACTGATGTGTGTTTCTGCACTGTAACATTTGAGACCACTGAGAACGTTTTTTAGGAGACTTTTTCCTAGCGAAGAGCAAAAATGCCACTACTCGCTGAAATGTATTGTTTTTGCTACAAAAGCACAACTGATAACAGATCCAAGGTGAAATTTCTGGTCAAATATCCAAAGCAGTTGCTACACTACTGTAATCCTGAATTAAGCACAAGCAGAATTAGACCCAAGATTTCTGTATCTCTGACAAGAGGCCAAGTCATTGATGCTTTATGTGTACATGCATCCCTATAGACTCACACATGCAGATTTTCCTGTTAAGATTTATTTAACTGTAAGATAACGAGTATAAAGCTGATTGCATAACAGAGAGAAGTGTTTGGGGGTGGTGGCTGGGACTTTTTGTGCTTTGCGTTGGGGAAGGTGGATCTGATTCTAATAAAAAAGGTGGAAACTTCAAAGTTCTCACAAGAAGGAATTGGGGAAAAGGCCTTATATCGAAGGGGTTAACCCACAGGGAGAAGCCATTGCCCGACTCCAGTTTACCAATTTCTGCCTAGTCAGTGTACTAACAAGAAGTCCAAAGGAAAACTCAGCAGGAAATCAGTCATATTTTCAAAATGAATAATTTTAAGTCAAGCCATCCAAGATGACTATATGAGATTAGCTCAGCTGGTTAGAGATTGGTGTTAATAAGGCCAAGATTGTGCGTTCGATCCCTCTGTGGGTCATTCCCTTTGGAGTTGGTCTTGATGATCCTTATGGGTCCCTTCCAACTCAGAATATTCTGTGATTTCTGTGACTTTTGTTGAAATTCAGTCATTTTCCTTCATAAGCTACAATTTTGAAAACTTGGCAAATCTCAGTCAAGACATCTTTCATTAAAAACAGTGAACATGATCCTTTGAGAAATAGTAACACTTTAAGAGAAGTGCCCTTTTTATTCACTGCCTCATCTTTCATTTCTACTGCTTGTCATAAAATATCTATGTCCGTCTGCAAATGTTGCTTCTAAGGAGAGTACTGTGGGGACAACCTTTCATCTACATGCAACACTGTAAAATGGATGAAAGAAGAGCCAGGGCAGTACCAAGTGGATCTTGGCTGAATGAGACAGTGATCCCCACACTGCAGCTTGAGAATTGCCATTTAAGAGCATATCCGAGCTGCATCCCTTGAAATCATAACACTATGGAAAATACTCCAGGCTCCTCCAAGACTACAAAAGTAACAAGAGGTCTATATGATCTATTTACTCTTTCATCTGATTTACAGAAATGGCTCTTGACAGGAGGCAAGTGGATAATAAAAAGCGAAGCTTTACGACTCTCCTTTCAAGCACATCTTTAGATGTTGTCTCTCTCTTCTCCCCTCCATTAAGTCATAGATCTAAAGACTAAAAAGGAACTGAAGAAGTGGCAAGATCTAACGCCTGTTGGACTAAATACGTAAATTATGAAATCAAGTCTCAGAACTGGGAGATCTTAACTGAGACTACTCAAGTAGTAAATCAAGAAAGGGATGAAAGCAGCATCCCCCTCTAGGAAGGGTGCTGATTTTATCTGTGACATTTCTAGCCCTCAGAAGTCTACAATATTTTTCATATAAGATCAAAGAAAATGCATTAATATTTGCATATGGTTTGCTGTATATTTCCCCCCTCTATTAGCATCTCCCTCACTCCCCAACTTCAAACGCTGGATAAAACTAAAATCTTTAGTGTAAAGGAAACAAAAAACCTTCCAGTTCAGATAACTAAAATGCATATTGAAATTAATGGGAATCATTTGATTCCTTCCTGTGACAAAACAAAAATCAGACATTTTCTGGAGAAGAAGCATCTTTAATCTCCCAGGTGAAACATGAGAGCAGAGAAGTGTGATTCCATAATGAAAGCCTTTTCATTATTCTCACATTTTTCTGCATGCAATTTTTGCAGTGTTTGTTTGTTTAACTAGGATTTGGCTTATGTAATTTGAATTTCTTCACCAAGCATTTTGCTTTATTGTAATACAATGTTATGATAATTATGAAGAAACTGTCATATTTAAACAATTTCTGCATGATTGGCATTAGAGCATTCAGCACAAGGAATTAATGAGAGTATTGAATTAAATGTGTCAAATGCATCCAATTTTTAAAGCCTCAACAAAACAAACACAGAGCGCAGAAGTTGTTTTGTCTGCATAAACGATGTTCAAAAGCTTAAAGCTGTTTCATTATATGGTGCCTTTTAAAATCTGAGATGGGGTTACTCTTTATTGTATCTCAGACCCATAATGAGGGTTTTTATTGAGATGTTTACATTTTTCTATTGGTTCACAGTGAAACAAAGCTGGGATGGGCCTTGCAACGATTTATGAATGCAAGTGGCTTTGTGTAGGTGGCTTCATTTGTCTACTTCTACTTTACAGAAATGAAGAGCTTTTCCCCAGTCTAAGGAGACAGCAGCCCAGTTGCATTCAAGCCCTTAGTGAGGCTGCACTAACACATGATGGCAACCTCACTTCTCTGCCCAGTCTGTTTCTTTTGCAGAAAAAAAAAGCCCCTCACAGCCCTATTCAGCAAAACCAGAACTTTTGTCTCTCTAACCATCAGCTACCAGACTAACATCTCAAGTCATGCAGAAGTGCTGAAAACTTAACACAGAGAGTCATGCACACAGGAAAGTGATTGCTCAAAGGAACCTGTACTGCAGAAATATTCCTGTTTGGAATAACACAGGTTATTAACTTCTGAGTTTAATACTGAAAATCTTCCAAAGGGTGGGTTGCAGGATTAAAACAAAATGTTATGAATTTAAATCAAACTCTTGGAGTAAAGTCAAGCTTTTTACTTTCTCAGCTACTTTCTGCCTGTCAGAATGATGATTCATGTTGTTAATGTCTGTTTCTCCATACTGAAGAGCCAGCAAGACCATCCACAACACAGTATTCATGTGCTTCTGAAAGGTAAACCAGTTCAAACAGAAGGCAAAGTTCTCTTGACAGAAAATCTAGCCACTTCTTCCAGTTTTTTATTGTAATATTGCACATCTTTCTTACTAAGACACCTAACATAAAGAGTTAATAACTGACAGATGTCTTCTGAGATTAATGATCAATACTTGCCAGTTCACAACCAAAAAGCAAAGGGCTAATTAAGAAATTGCCCACATTTTGAATTTTTGTCTAGCATTCCACAGCCATCAATGAATGTAATTCATTCATTATCAATTGAGATCAGAAGTAAAACTTTCCAGGCTAAATTTATTGATGGAATTTCTATACAAATAAGGGGAAAAAAAACAAACAAACAAACAAAAAAACACATTATATTTACCTATCATCAGTGCCAGATCAAGGAAAGTTCAAGCAAAAGTTTTTCTTTAAAAATAGTGCAATTTTTTAATCTCAGTGCCTTTCCAAAAGTATGGATAATAATTAATGCTGTATGACATTAAGCACACTGGTTAAATCAAAAATCCTATTACATACTTAAAAAAAATTAGCTGTGGAATGACGTAAGACACAGCCTTCAGCTCTTAACAATCTGGGAGGAGTTTTTGTTCAACCATTCAGGAAGTCCAAATTATACATAATACTGCTAAACTTCATCCTTCTCATGAATCACTCAAGGATTGCTCTCAAGAGACTGGTAAGGAAGCAGGGTATTGGGTTCCTTTTTTTCATGTTACAGTAGGGACATCAGTAGCAAAATAAAATAGCTGGCATGACTAAATGTGAAGAAACATAATGGGAACTAATGAAGTACCACATTTTAATGTCCTTGTTTCAAATTTGTTGAGAGCAGCAAAAAAAAAAAAAAAAAAAAAAAAAAAAAAAAAAAAAAAGGGACTGTATTTCTTTTCTATATGAATGTATAGAGGGGTTCAGTATGGTACTGGAATATTTCCTGTGATTTAGCCAGTATGTAATATTTGTCTTCTAAAGGCTGATAATCTGTAATTCTTTCCAAACTGCATTTAAGGCTAACCAGGAGTCTGTTATTTTGTAGGACATCATTTCTCATCCTAAATGGCTTTGGCAGACAGCTATTCTGGATGCACAGATTTAAGGACACAACCATATATATAAATACGGGCAAGTTACATATAAATATCAGAAAAAAGATTTTACATGTTCAAACCTATTTATAAAAGCTATGGGGAGAGAAACATCTTTCCATCTACATTATAGGGATTTGAGCAAAGTGAGGATTAAATACATTTAACCAGATTTTTTTATTTAACTTAAAGGCAGCATGAATCAAAATACATGAAAAAATACCCTTTTAAATTCTCAAAGGTCCTTTAAGGCTGCCTACCCACTGCACAGTTATCAGAAGAGCGAGGCTGGGCAGGCATCCTGGCAGATGGTTTCCCTGCAGAAGGGCTCTTATATGGCAGCGGTGGGTTTCCATGCCCCACGCTGCTGCAGAGCATTGTTTCCCTGGAAGGTGTTAATGGCTGCCAGCAAGGATGCCTCTGATACATGGGAAATCATGGCCTTTGCAAGCAGATGTGCACGCTAGCAGCTCTTTGTTCAGAGGAATTAAGATCTTTAATAGAGTAAACCAGCTGAAACAACAAAAAGCCATGTGGGGAGGCCCAGGGGATTGATTGGAAACATCGAGTCCTCTATTGACAGGAGGTAGATGTGTTGGTACACGTAGGCAAAAAACCACCAGGAAGCCAGAAAAACAGATGTGGGCTTGGCCTTGGGAGTAGAAATAGACCTCCCTGGGTGCAGGAGTGAAGGGGAAAAATAGGTTTAAAAGTTTGCATTAAAAAAACTGTTCATTACTATCCATTTCTGCTGTGCTCAGGATAAGAGGATACAGTCACTCCAAACGACTAGGGACGTGCCAAAAAAATGCCTGACCAGTACAGGCAGCTTCTCCTCCTCCAGGAAAAAGAATAAACACTAAAGCCCAGATAATAGTCACAAGGAGCTGAAAACAACAGTTTGCAGTGTCCAGCCCACAACAAAAGAATTTATTTCTTCAGAAGTTCAAAGGTTGGGTCAATTTCCCATTGCAAACACCAGCCATAACCTCTTGCTTCAAAAGCCTAAACCATGTCCTTCTCAATGGCTGGTTCTCTCTGAATCAGCCTGTTTCCACCACCACAAGGGCCACAATGAGGCTCCTGAGCTTGCTCTGCACCCACAGGACAAGCACTTCAGGCCTTTTCACCTGGCAAGTGTCTCTACCACAGAGGCACTTTGGGATGGGTGGCTGCATCCACTCCATCACAAGTCACATCTCTGGTACCAGGAACTTGGAGGAACATTCACCAGAGTCACTATGACAGCAATCTACTCAAACGTGAAGGGTATAGGAGGTACAGCCAGCTCTGCATCCTTCCAAGCCTCCAAAACATAAAATCAAAGAACGGTCTTCAAGATCATTTCATTCCCTGCCATGAGCAAGGCCTGTCTGAGCCTGGGACACTTCTAGGGATGGGGCATCCACAACTTCTCTGTGCAAGAGAAATCAGCATGGTTAAGAATGCAGATACACAGCAGTAGATACCCATTGCAGACCAATTAGATTCAACAAGCAGCCTCTTCACTACAGCATGTGGATGCACAGACAGGCTGTTGCCTCATACCACAGTATGATTTATAAATGAGACCGTTGTAATGAAGATGGAGTGCTCCTAAATCAAGTCCTGCTGAGGGCAGTGACCTAAGGGAAAGTTTGCTACGTATGATTTAGGTATTTGCAGGAAGATTTATAAGAAGAAAAACTTTGTAAGAAAGTGGACATCACATATCTGAGGCACTTTTATAAATGCAAGTATGGGCTGAATACTTCAGAACATGAATAAGCTGTGGCAAATCAGGCCCTTCAAATCCATGCTGCCATTGAAAACCAATGGGGCCTATTAAGGAATACGTTATTACAATTATTCCAAGTTGTTTGCTGTGCATCTAACACGTTATGTCTCACTGTACTGCTGTCATATGAAATATTAACAACAGTAACTACCAGTTAAACACTAAACATATACATTTGTGCTGCACTTGTTCACAGTTGACATGACCATAATATCTAATCTAATGCCAGATGATGAGCTTGATGTTCCAAAGCTTGATTTCTCCCTGGCTAAATTCATTAGGAAGAGAGAATAGAGTAAAGGAAAAACACTGGTAAGCTTTACACTGGATGTACTGTTGACAGCACAAGAACATGTTTATTTTTGTTATTCCATCTGGTGCTCATTATAAGCACCACAGTTTTGGATAAGTTATGGCCAAACTATCTAGCTATCAATAAAACATGGGCTTACTGAATCTGCAGCAACATGAAACATAAGTGCAGTAATCTCCTGTTTACCGATGGTGTGTTATGCAACATTATTTTTACTCAACCCCAACTATTGGAAAATTAAAACAACTTTGATCACTTTTGGAGGTTCTGGGCTAAGATTTCCATTTGTAACTATCAATTATTTAAAGAACAGTTTTAAAGGGTTCTTAGAGGTTTAAAAAAAACCCAGTAATTTAAGCAGCAATGGCAGATGATTATAAGACTTAAGCCTCATACGGAATAAAAAGTCTGTATAAAATAGTCACATTGCCATCTACTGACAGCTCTTTATGAAAAGGCTTACAGTTTTTATTAGCTGCCTGACTATATACTTAATACTCTTTCTCTTGGCATAACAGTAGCACAAAAATTAGGAACATAAAATATATGTTGTTCAGTACATCCCACTGCAATAATCCTGCTTCTGTTTGAATCCATCCGAATCCATTCAGGCTTTCACAGTTACACACTGCAATTAGACACGTTTATTAATGGCATTACTGCTCAGTATTTCATAGGAGGTAAAACTGTTTTCAAGAAAGTAACTACAGAAGGGTATGTTAATAAATCTGGACTATGTGCACAGCACATAGGGACCTGCTAATAGGATTTCCATAATAACAGCATTTATTTCACTGCATATAATACCAATCATAATACCAATCACTGGAAACCACCAGTTCTTATTGTATTATGTGAAAAATGGATTTCACGTTAAGGACACATCATATTGACTAAAGTGTGGCTGATGCACCTGCATATTAAAAATCTTTTATCTCATCTTTATACCGAAGTACATTTTGGCCCAAGACTTAACGTTCTAGTTATTAAACCAGCAATATGTAATTGCATTTTAAAACTGAATGTAGGTCTCATATCTGTTCTACCTTCCTGCAACACGGGTCAGTTGATCCTAAAAATGACCTGTAAAATGAGGTGACGCAGGGCTCTTCCATGGAAGCAAATATACCAAGCTGGGCTTTCCTTGTTGTAACCCAACCAGCACATTAATACTCTGTACAAACTGAAGACCTTCCTTAGAGTTTCAGGGCTTTATTTCCTGCTAAGAATTTCTGCATGCTCTCTGATCCATGGCATAAGGTGATTTTTTTTCACCCTTGCTTCTTAATTGTAACATTCAAGTTTGAAAGAAGAAAATAAAACAACAGAGTAATCTATCAGGTCTCGTCTACTGTAGCTGTGCCCAGTTTTTCACACCTCCAAATCTGCCATTCAAAAAAGAGTTTCTAAAGCTCTACATTGCCTTTAAGACTTCATTTTTTTGTAATTTCTTACACTCAGTTAAATATATTCCAGTGTTTTTTCTTTTCTGTGAAATTTTCTTGGCGTATAGAAGAGCCCAGAGAAGGTGGCACCCTATGGAGCACAGGGCTTTGGGATGCCCTGTTGGGAAAGTTCACACCACCAAATTTCAAGTGCCTCCTACGGGCTTACTCCTTGGCCAAACCAAGGTACTAGAGAAATCTATCTCCATGTCACAGAATACCTGAGGATGAAGGAGTTAATCCAAGTACCAGGCATGGCTCCATAGGCACAGCCCTTGCACTGTTACCTGATCAGTCAGCAAACCCAGTATTTTTTAGACAACTGAAATTAGCATCAACTAAAAAAGAGGAATACCTCACATATATCCAAGTTGGCTCCAAAGTACAGTAAGCAAACAAAGCACAGTATAAGCTAGAATGAGAATTTACAGAAACAGGTCCTGACCATTAACCCCTTCTGTACTCAGCCTCTGAAAATTAAATTGCCTAAGACCATTTGCAAAGATCCAACAGGAACTCTGTTGCATACTTATGTCCTGTTTCACCACTGGTAAGCAATCCTCAGACTTCAGAGTATCTGGGAATTTTTCTGGATGTTGTTTCATAGGACTTATATGAGTCTATTCCACAAACCCTAACATACCTAAGTATTTTTTCTTCTTTTCCAAAGTTACACAACCACTTAAATGTTTTTAGAGCTATCGAGCCATATCTAATTACCCCTCACTCACTGTTACATCTGTAATAACTAAAATAGCTCAATGTCAGGATACAGTGTCTGGCATGCACACAGCATGAAGGCCCAGGCAGGCTGCTGCAAGGTAATACCACGTTTGGCTGAAATTCGTTTGGTTTACAGATAAACCCGCTGCCAGATTTGCCACTCTGCAACTCTCCATTCTATCTGCTCATTCAGTGGTTGCTGGCAGTAACATCACCCTGAAATGAAGGTCTTGCAATTCAATGAGTGCAGAAGAAACTAGGACAGTCACTCTTGTCTCCTTTTGTAAATGATGCACTTTTTCTAAGTCCCACACAGAGTGAACTGAAACATATTGCACAAAATTCATAAAATTTTCCATTGCTATCATTTAAGGACAGCTTGAATGGAGATCAGTTCTCTAAGGAAAAAATAATTTCTTCCTTAAATAAAAAAAAAAAAAAAAAAACCAAAACAATAAAAGCTGGCATATGTTTCCAGAATAAGATACATGATACCCTAAAATTCAAGGTCAGCATCAAATTTCACAAGTTTTCCTTAAATGTAACCATTCTCCTCAACTTCTCTTCTTAAAAGAATGAGGATAAGCACTTTTACTGTTGAGGCAAAAAAAAAACCCAAAACAAGACAAAACAAAACCTTCCAAATTTAAATGCAATTTTTTAGCAAAACCATACAATCCTAGTGGAAAAACTAGAACAGTTTATTTCACTAGAATTGTGACTCAGAAGCACAGGGAGATAAACTATAAAAACTTTGGACAAGTGTAATATTTCTTCTCTTAAACAGCCGCAACGCAGATTTTGCAACTGGTGTTGAAGAGTTTTGGGTGGGGTTTGGTTTGGTTTGTTGGATTTTAAACCATCTATTGATACAGCTTTTGCAGAAATAAAACAGCTCACAGAGTGAAAAGTGCTTAGCCAAAGAAAAACACTACTTGTAATGTTGGAACAAATTTCCTCAAGCAGAATCACCTCAGACTTACCACTCACCAGGTTCAGGCTCTGCTCTCTCTTCGGGAGAGGCTGATGAGCTGAAATGGCCGAGCAGTACGGAAGGAACACAATCAATCAATTAACACCATTCAGAAGTGGAATTACTTTGTTTGTAATGCAGAGAACACACAGCAGTGATAAATTATTGCTTTAACATTGTAACAGCATCTGCTGCACACAGCCTGCAAGGCTGAGATCCAGCCTTTTAATCTACATGGCTCGCACTGAAAAGAACAAGGTAATCCAGGTACCTGTAGGACTCTCACTTGCATGGCTTTGGAGAAGCTAGAAAAATAATTCTCTCAAAGAATCACTGCTTTAGTTTTCTTTTTCTTTTTTTAAAGGGTTGCTTTCTTTTGCTTTGACAAGTAATGAAAGAGGAAAGAATGAGGAGGAAATTGTCCATTGTAGGAGGAACCACAAGCTGATATATTTGTGTTTTCCACTGTTTCTGTTTGCCACGGATAAACACATAAAAATATACTAACATGCAAGTCATGGCTGAATGAGGAAAGAAAACTGTTAATGATGATAGAAGCCAACTTCTGTGACTGATATGAGAGAACTTCTCTCAGCTGTTTAATTTTAGAATAATTTCTGTATGGTTAAAAAAGCCAGCAAATTCCGTGGTGTCAGAAGTGTCACTTCTGCAGTGCAGAAGGTCATGTCATTCAGTACAGCATCCTGGGAGAGCCTCTGAATTAAGAGTTTGGTCTTTGAGTACCTGTAACTCATTAAAAACTGATTTAAAAGTCTCAAGGTTTCAAAGCCACCAACAGCAGAAAATAGAAGTTTGGAGAGTGAGCAGGAATGGTACAGCCCTGAGGGGCTTGTGCTCCTGCTTCTGAAAAATCGCTTGATCATTGTCCATGCTTAAAATAAAAACGATGAAAAAACTTTGCAAAATTAAGCCTTAAAGAATATTTCTCCAAAGATATTATGAAAAGCTTCAAAATAAAAAAAAAAGGTTTAATTGTGTGCCTTTAGCACCTTAATCTGCATATTCAAAAGAAACAGCACAAAAGAGAGGCAATTTTTTTTTTTTTTTTTTAAGATATTCACACACACACACAAGTTACTTGGCCTTCAGACTCATCCATACTAGAGTATGAAATGCCTTTGGCAGTGAACTGAAGGCACAAGAGACAATACAGGGTGTAACTGTCATCATGAATGTCTTATAACGCCAGCGGCCAGAACAAAATGCCTTTGAAGGCTGAAGTGAGTGACAAGACACTTTAAGAAAAGATAGGAAAATCAAAGGGCATTGTCATTGAGTAAGTCAAACTCTGTTTTGATTGTCTGCAAGGTCAAGATATTTGCATTATATTAAGGGTTCATTAGCACAGACAAGCATTAGCTGTTACAGGCTGATTTTTTTCTTGTTTTGAAGGTCTAAAATAATAAAGTTCCACAGAAAAGCAAAATGCTGGCCTGCCAGGGGACCTCAGCACGGTCTATGTCCTGATCCCTTTGTTACAATGGAAACAATGTAAACTGAGTAGCTAAAGTAATAAAACAAAATTCTAGCTATAGAAAACTTTCTAAACAAAATTTCAGCCCCAGATATTTTATTAATTTTAACATATATTGTATATAAAACTTGTAATTATTTAAGCACTAATTATTTAGCACAAAAGTCAGCCTTACTTTTTTACTACAGATATTGATCCAGCAAATATCTAAATGCTTTTGCTTAGAAAGTAGTTGCATGCTGAAAAAAATTAGTCCTATCATTTTTATAGTCATTTTATGCAAAGTTTAGAGAAAGAGGTGTGACTGTCTGGCCAAAGGTGTCCTCTAAAAGAATTTACTGCTCCTAAGACCCTGCAGAGCACATAACACTCACAAAGGGGTAAGAACAGGAGATGTAAATGACAAATGGGACAAAATTCACAGTCATTGGTTTACTGCATAAACTACAACACCTCAGTCATAAAAAGGGGGAAAAATTGTAAACTGATTTAATTCATCACCTTATGTTCACTCTGGTACCCAAGTGGTATCAATCACAATTTATTAATAATCATGAAAATACATGACATTATGAATATGTCCTTAAGCAGGGTAGGAAGCATCATGATTGCAAATGACTCATATACAAGTCTAAGCCCTAACTTGAGAACACTGAATATCTAACAAATCTAATGATTAGACAAAGGTCTAATCTTGCATTCCTGACCTTTCTCAGCTGCATAGTTCACCCAGTGCAAATCTGTAACATGCAACACATCTGCCAACACAGAATTCATGTATCTTACAGCTCGAGTGCTTGGGAGCACTGAGAGTCTTTATGACAAGTTTTTAATGAAATAATACTATGACTGTCAGTGGAACTGAGAAGAAGAATACATTAGACTGACACATATAGAATCATCCTGCCAAACACTGCATCCCAGAACTGGAGGTGGAAATATGTAAGAGGCAGGCAGCATAATGTGCTCATTTGTGGCCTTGTCCTGGAGCCAGCAAGTGTTAGTGTAACCAGCACCAATTTTCTGCCCAAAGGAACTAAGAACACTGGGGTGTGAATAAGTTCAGTGTCAAAATATCAAATGATTGCCCACAAATACATCCCATGAAAAGAAAGTGTTTTCTTCCTCTTCATTTCTACAAAATCACCAACAGCTTTGATTTGCACTTCATTTCAAGCCATGCCAAGAAAAATGATGCAAAACAAATATGAACTACAGACATGTTTACCCTCTTATGCTTCCAGATGTCTCAGTTTTATGTGCCAAACCTCCTGCTCTTTCAAAATACTACCTCTAAATTTTCAAAAGTCCACTTCCTTTCTATGCTGTGCTTTGTGGTGGAGAAAAAGCACTGCATTTGGAAGGTATGTTTCAGAATAATTATGAGCTATTTCCAATCAAAAATTTGATCAAATTCAACATTTGTAAGTGTTTAGTAGCAAAAAGAAACCAAGTGACAACAGTGGCCTGTTAAAATGTGGTAGCAATATTATGATTAATTGCAACTCAGAAAAGACAGAAGTGCCCAATAAATATTTCTGCTGCATACTTCAGAGACAAAGGTGTGTGCCCCAGGATTGATGAAACACTTTCCTGTATTGAGTTAGGAATATGTTAGCTAGCAGCTTTTGAAGTCTGACATTTTAAAAATCAGATCCAGATAACTGAAGGGTTTTAAAAGAACCAGCCTGGCAGCTTTCTAGGCTGTCAGTGAGTTCTGTCACACTGACAATCCCAGAAGACTGAAGAGTTGCATCAATATGACAGGACAGAGCTTTACAAAATCTCATAGTAATTATCAGAATAAAACATTGAAAAAACCCAAAAAGTTAGCTTCCAAAAGTCCATCTTATGCACAGTGGTAATTCCTATATCCTCAAATTCAAAAATCCTGATCTTGTGATTGGTATCAGAAGCAGAGCCTTGAATTAGAATTCTGGTACAAAATACTTGTTTACAAGAATGTATCAAGTTCTGCTTCTTTGTACACAGTGGAAGTGAACTGAAACAATTACCCCTCACAGCATCAGAACCCTTTCATTCATCCCATTCCAAAGATTTGTCTTGGAAGAACGCTGTTTGCATCTGCTCAGGTTAAATAAAACATTCCTTCTCCATTTTCAAGGTTTCTCTCTGCTTCCTGGGTGAGATTCTTCTGCCACACAAATACATATTGATACCCTTTGGGTGTCAATAATCAGCCAAACTTTCTTCACACAGAACATCTGGATTTCTATCTAGCTGCCTTTATTTCAGATGTAAATACTGTATCTCACAGCTACCATAAAATATAGGATGATAATTAACTCCAACAGTGTCTACTAGATTAACCCAATTTACACTACTATATTCAACTAAAGAGGGGCTTTGTGCATAGCGGTAAAAATAATGCTCATTGTTTTCAGCACATTTTATATTAGTCTAATTGGCAAATGTTCCCATACCTGCAATAAAAAAAAATTATAAAGTAACTTTTTAAGCAGTGAAGGAGCTTGTAAAATTTTATTCCTTGAAATGACTTGGCTATGAGTATTTTAAAAGTGATGTGTAATTAATCAACAAAGCCAAAAGACTGCAAAGTTATTTAAATTGAACATGAAGCACAATGACTAAGTACCATGGGCTCAGCTGATTCTTTCCAAAAGAAGTCAAGCTAGTGAAGCTAAAGGTTTTCTCTCATCCATTTATTTTTGGGTGATTTAATCCTATACCACTGGAAACATGAAAGCCTTGCCTTTGTTTTTTTGCTTAAGAACTAGATCTTCATGTACTAAAGAGTTCATTGCTTCCTGCACTCCTCATGGGAAAAACCCTAGTTTGAACATTCTGAGACATTTGCCTTTCTGTCCTATTCTGCTTTCTGAGTAAATCTGAAAATGCTCCATTAAAAAAATAAATAAATAAATAAAATTCATCCCATGTTTATGTCCTGTAAACCTCCTGGAACATTAAGTATCCAAAGTATTCATTAAAATGGGACCAGATTTCTGTAGATCGCCATGAAAGGCTAAAAATAAGTTCTGACACTCAGTCAAGAACATCCCAGGCAAATCCTGAAAACCTATATTTTTCAGGTCAGTATAAATTTAGTCACTTACAATAATAGCAATATTCCCATATCTAGCATAATACAGATACAGCACATATAAATAGGAAATGCTAAATGGAACAGATTGAGTATGAGGACAACATGATCACAAAGTTTTTCACAGACTGATAGGTTTCTATTTTTAAGCACATTTATTTTAATATCATAAAATCAGGTTAAATCACATACAACTCTGATACCTTCTGAGGTAGGGCTTGAAGCAAAGAACAGGACTAAAGTATAGAGTTCACATAAGGATTTTCAAGTATAAACAACAGCACAGAAAAAGAAATATGGGTCAAAAGAGCAAAGTTCAAATATGGGATGTTTGAAAGTGTGAATAAAAAACAAAACTATGCAATTTTGAAACAAATCTTAAATTTTTAAAAAAAAGCTTTCTCTTTCCACTTAGTGTTTGGCATTCTGACCTTCTATGCATTACAAAATCTGTCTTTAAAGCAATTAGAAGTTAGATTTTACTGTCCTGCAAACCATAACAGAAAGAGCAATTCCTGCAACTTTCAAGTTCAGCCACAGCCTCAATGACATTATAGACTGTGGAGCTCCTCTTCTGAGAAGTTTCTTGTTTCTGCTACATTTGAAAACCTAAGAAGCTCTCCAACATTTAGTGCTGTAAAAATGGCACCCTTCTGAGTGCATCTTCATTTGCCTTTATAGCTTTCTTTTGAATGGAAAGGATGGTTATCTGCAAACATTTACTGAGAGGCTGAGTTCAGACACACAGCAGAAAAGTAAGGAAATGCAAAATAAAACCAAATTACTGAAAACAAGATTACAGTTTCCCACTTCTGACAGTAGGTCCCAACGAGAGATAACCTTCAGAGCTGTGAAGTGGCAGCAGTGGGAGGAGGGATGCACATGAAAGCTAATGGTGAGCAGGGTCTCTGCATTCCCTTTGAAGCCCTTCTCCATCGCCTTTGCCCAGTCACCCACGGGGGCAACTGAAAAACAGGACTATGAGTGTGACCTCTGCACCTCCAGGTTATCAGTATCTACTTGGTGTTCTTCCACATGTACATTTACATCTAAGGTGCTTCATTCATGTGTCTCTTTTTCACATCATTTCAAGATTTCTATGTTTAGAGAGTTAGTTATTCAGGTTTATCTTCTAATAAAACACAGCTGTCAGCTTAAAAGCCTTCTTACATTCTTTGGGGTGCTCACTACTTAGAAATAAACAGGTACAACCCAAATTTCTGACTGCCTTGTTAAAAACACATTAAGCTTATTTAGTTAAATTGCTCTTATGTTTTTATCTACACATAAAAGCTATGGGTAAGAGCATTGCATACCAACTCTTCCTTCCCTAAAAGGAAAAAAAACTTTTTACTTTTGAAAAGTAAATTCCTTCATACATGCATTCAATACTCACACTTCAAACACTGTATATAAATTTTCCTATTGGGAGGTGAGAACAGAGAGAAAAATAACTCAACTAGACACTACTGATACACTGAAAAAGAAACTTGTCATAGCAAGGGAATCTTAGATGCAAAAGGAGTACCAGCAAATTAAAAAAAAAATGGGTTGGGAGAAAACAGCAGCTTGTAGGCCATCTTTTGGAAGCTATTGAAACAAAAACCATGCTGAGCTCAATGTTTCAATGAACCTGCATGAAACAAGGTCTGACAGCTTTCTGGTTTTACTGTAATTATAAACAAGCACATTCCTGCATACTCTTTGTCTGGGCAGATGATAGTACGACAACTGCAGGAGCAACAACTGAGTATCCCTGGAGATACACACTCAGTGGGTATTAAAATATAGAAAAGTATTCATACCAGAGGAGAACACAACCAAATATTTTAGATATCCACACCTGCACGCAGATGGTAAAATGCAGAAGCAACAGCTATTAGATTACAAGATCTACTTTAGAGCCAGCCCTCAGCTTCTGGATATTAACGTTCAGGTAAAAATAAGAAGCATACATAATAATGCTCAGGCAAAGCAGGGTTCATTACAGAGATGTTGGACTTTTTCAATGTTTTTTCCCTACCCCAAGTTATCTTGCTGGTCTTCCACATCTGGCTGTGAAGGGACACCATTTCCTTTTTGATTAGTTTTCTTTTGGACAGTAGTGTTTTAAAGAGAAACCCAACTTACTGGTGCGTTATTGAGATTCCCAGCTGACAGAGGAAATCTATTCTGAACCCAGAAAACTTGTTTTTGTAACAATCTGTCAAAAAAACTTCATGTGTTAAAGGCAGGGTCGATACATACCATAGAAACATCCATGAGTCGCTGACTGATATTGCTCCACAAACATTATCAAGGAGCAAGACACGGCCTCCACCCATCAGAAATAAACCAAAGTTCCCAAAAGTTCCCTGTTTCACTGAGATATTTTCTTCACATTGTTCTGATCGGAAAGAGTCCAGTAAATGATAATTTCCTTTAGTGAACACTTAACTTATGCAGCAGAGAACAAAAGTCATCAAAGCACATCTTGCTGCCATTTGCAGCGAGATCAACAGGCAGCACTAGACTGATCTGAAAACTGAACTGGGCCGGGCTGAGTGCCACTTCTTCACACCCTGAACAGATGAAAACAGCCACGTTTTCATAAAAGGCTGTTGTCAGATTTCCAGCAACATTTCTCTGCAAGCATTTCTTCCTGAATACATTACTTTTATGAACTTAGAGATGAATCCTAAGTGGCACATTACATCAGTGGAGTACTGCTTAGGCCGCTCAAGAATGAACAGTAAGTGGCACTGCCCAATATGAGAAAGCAATGTTAGAAAGACTGAAATAAATACAAAAAATTCATTAAAACCATAGAACAAAATCTGAAACAATAGTTCTGAAATACTAAATAAATCCCTAGTTTAGATTTTTGCTCTCTTTTTAGAGTTTGGAAACTCAGGGAGATTTTATGGTATGCTGTCAGTTAGATAAAAATGCTGCACAGAGCAACAGCACTTGGTTTTCATCAGAACAAGCTATAACCCTCCCTCCAAAAACAACTATTCTGTAATATGAGCAAAGATCTCCAGACACTCATGCTATCTGAGTATCAGATCCTAAGTGCTAGAAATGTCTGAAGAGCCTTTTGAATGAGCAATAGCTGAGAGACTTTCACAAATTTGAATTAATAGCTGGTGTCAAATACAGTGACAAGGATAGGTTCAGGATTAACACTGGGATGAGTTCATTTTGGTTGTGTTTATTTTCTTTCTTGGAGGGGAAAAGGGGGAGCTGTTTGATACTTTTGTTTGCTTTATGATTTCAAGACCCAGACTGGAGTGTCTCTGTGCATAATTTTATGTCAGCAACCCAAAAATATACATGCATGCACAGTCTATCCTGCAGCACAGAGAAGGAAAAAAAAATTTCCAAACTCACAACATAGAACACTAAGTAATTTAATTTCTAATAGTTATATAACTAATATATATAACTAATCTGTTACTTCTATCATTGCTTCCTTGCACTTCATCAATGTAACGAAAGTTGCCTTCTGAAAATAACCAAAGCTGCCCCACTCTTTTCCTCAAAACTTACTGTTGACAACTGGGAGACTGCTGGTGTGCTGAGAGCAAGCAGCATGCTCTCAGCCATCCTGTGCTTCCTTGTCTGCACATTTCTGGCCCCAGACCGCTGGATATTTTGGCAGCAGCTGCCTTGCTTTTCTTTGACATTTAACATCATCTTAATTCCCGAGCAAACATTCAGACTGGATTTTATTAAGAGAGGAGTAAGACAACTGGCTACTGGGAAGAAACACTGTTCATACACCCTTCAGTCCCTTCCTTCCTTTAATTCACAGTAGTTCTAACATTAGATTCCTCCATGAGCCAACAACACCTGAGGAGCACAACAGAAAATCTCAGCTCAGCCAAGAAAACTGCAAATTGATACAGCTCAGCAAAGGACAAATTTGGTACCAATGCTGGCAGCAGAGAGGAGCTGTGGACAGGAGAGTAATCAACAAATTTATTCAGAGGTTTGGGAAGGGAAATATTATTTCCTTAAACACAGAATGTCAGTGACTTGATTTTGGGCATGACTGTGAGAAAAGCTGCATCATGATTGGTGAGCTGTGACCAAGGGTAGAAATGAAGAGCCAAAATTTTTTCTGCTGTATTGGATGTTTATGGATCTCCTCAAGAGAAAAACTTGCCTGGATTACTACACAGCCTATAATCCACTTCTGTCTTTTATCTCATATTATCTACTTACAAATTTTGGAGCCAGGTCCCACCTCTTTCTATTACTTGCATGGAAAGTTTTACTCTCTCAAATCATGCCAAATCTGGCAAATCCTTAAGCCTTAGTTAACAACTGTTTTTAATTATTTCCACACCAACAGCTGTGCATCAACATTTAAAGGCTTGTTTAATGATCACTCTACCTGCTAGGAATGTTTTGAGGGACTGTTGTGAGTCAGATTTATACACTGACAGACACTTTATTGCAGCAAAGTTTAAAAACCTGCAGAACAGCATCATATCAGAGTTTCTAGCTGGTCAACTTTCCCCAAATCCCTGGTCATTTTATAGGAAAATAAACAGACAATAGTTCTTTGCTGTAAATGAAGAACATAATGAAAACTATTCCCATTGCAACTATGTTGAAATTTGGAGTGGATTTGATATGCTGGTACATTAAACATGGCAACTAATGAAATAAATATGAACAAATGTCAGAACAGCCACAAAAATAGCTAGAATTAATATCTTGAAAATCATTAGTAGAAAAATAAGTAATACAAATGCATGCTATTATTAACAAATTTTTGTAATTAATCTATCAATATTATTAAGGGATTTTGTTCCAATAATAAGATTTCATAAAAATTGGAAAGCAAAAGTTGACGAGGACATCAGTTTTCTAATTTATGATTTTTTACTTGAATAAACACTATTTTTAATTTTATCCTATTAGTCAGAACAAAAGCATTCCAGAAAATGGGTGATTTTTACAGCAAAGCAGAACTTTTGTGAATTTGCTGAAAGCTGTCTGTGATTAATTTGATAAACAAACTTGGAGGGAAATGAAGACAGCTAGAAAAATATAAATGGTTTTTCAAGGACAGAGAGCAAACCAGAGGCATGCACCATTAAAATACTGAAATGGTGAAAGCTTTCTGGTATATCTCATTCAGGCATTCACCACAGAAGGAGGTGAAGTCTCCAAACACTTGAACATAATCAAGTAAAGAAGCAAACAACCAGTAGAATTTGATATTTACCACTTCTCACACACCCTCACTTCCTACTAGAAGAATAATTGAAGAGTCCTGTTTTATAAATGCATACTTCAGAAAACTACTGCAACCATAGAAACTGAGCCCTTCTGTGCAATCTATTTTATCTTCAACACTACAGTTTATAGAGAAGAAAAGTATCAGCACAGAAAACTTATTTCATTTGCAGTAACTATTCTTCCAATCAACAGATTTGGTAATGGTTCCATATTTAGGGTAAGAGCTTTTCCCGTGGGGGTTAATATTTTCAGCATTTTAGGGAGATGGAGGTTATTATTCTAACAAAATTTTAAGCATCTTTCTTACACTCAACTGTCTTCATCATGATGAAACTTGAACACTGATTTAGAAGGTTTACTTTGCCATTAATGAAATCAAGAAGATAGTGTTTATAATCTTCCTTTGAACTCTTGATTAAAATACATACATAAATAGATATATATTTGTGAGCATTTGATGGTTTTGATCTACACTCCTGACACTTTGATCCCACTTTACTTTGAAGATGATTTGAAAAAGAAATTTCTAACATATGCTCCAGTACCATTATTTGCATAGAAGGCCCAGAACTACCAACAAAATATAAGGCATTCTACTACAAAAGGAGACCATTGTTTTAAATTGACTCACACTTTCACACAAAATCATAGCAATCAACAATTGTAGAGTCCCTTAGGCTGCATTAATTTTTTTTTACTATAAAATCCATCACATCTTACAATTCATTGCTTTCCAAAATTATTTTAAGAGGCAAGCCAAGCAGCAATGGTGATACAGGAATGAATACTTTAAGTCTTCCCAAATATTAACTTAATATTGAGACATTTTCACGTACTAAACATAAACATCTATGGATCAGATTTTCTCCAGTGCCCAACTCCAAATGAAAGATTACTTACATATTTTTGTTTGCCCTTTCAAAAGGTGCAGTGTTCGATAAGCTGCATCCCTAAGAATTGCAACAACTGTTCCTGAAAAGCCAACAAGCAAGCACAGCCTCCAACCACTGCAGCAAGCTTTCAGGAATGCAATGCACACATTAAATAGCTGCTTCCTCATTAAATGGACCTTGCTTGCCACTGGTGTGTTGAGTGCTAAAACTAGATTTGATATGTGATCAGCATAAAGTTATTATGATTTTGTATTTGTGAAAACAATTCTGCTGCAAAGAAATTTTGTGAGTTACTGTCCTTTGCCTCTCCATATTTATTCCTATAATGAGAATAAGTACACAAAAAGAAGGAGAAATAATCTAAACACCTCATAATGGTATGAAAACATAAACCTGAAGCCAGATCACTGGCATTTGGTCTCAAATTCCTCCAGAGGACAGGAACCTGTTGGAGTGGTAGGGTGGGGGAAAACCTGATTGCAAAATCAAGCAAGAAAAAGAATTTTACATGAGATTCAACTTTACTTCACTGCTTCCAAGACTGTGTTGAAGGGAAACTATAACACCCTCCCTGCCATGTGCTAAGCCTGTATAACCTGAAACTTAGCCTTAAAGGACAAACACTGACTAATTAATTGCTTTGTTGACAGTTTCACTTTTGTAAGACTGTTTCCTTAGATTTTGCACAAAACTTTGCAAGGAAGACTATATTCTTTATTATATTATCCATTATATATAATATCATTTGATATTATATAATAATATATTTGCTTAAACTATTTCTCTCCTCATTTTTACATCCCTATTTCCCTTCCATTTTTCTCCATCTGAACAAAATTCCCAATTTATACATGCACACACAGACTATTTATCTCAGACATAGAATCAGTCTTTTGTTCTCCTCAAGAATTAAATGTGGAAAATTCTTCTCTGTATTACCCACTACAGTAACAGCAAAGAAGTAAAGGCAAATGTGTAGCAAGCCTGTTTTCTCAGTGTGTGCCCAAGCAATCCTGAAGAGAGCAGCATCAGATCCTTTGCAGCCAGTGAGGACCACGAGGCAGTCGTGGCTCAGTAACTGAACAGCATCGCTGAGCACAGATCAGTTCAATCTTTTTCATTTCAGGCTACCCTGCACTATGAAACATGTAATTGGTTATGCCTTTTGCATTATTTCCGATCAGGCTCTGATTTGCACTGTAAACAAATCCATTTGCCACTTTAGTTGTTTAGCTCTGAGTCAATGTACAGGGCTGAGAGGGCAGAAAAAACATAACAAATGGTGTCGTGTCCAGATTTTATCACAAGGAGCTGAACTAAATAACTTATGAGCCCAGTCAGTTCTATTGAGTTATGAACTAGCTCTTCCTCCTAGAGTAAATTAAAATTCTTACTGCATACAAAAAGCCCAGTGAACACATTTTATTACTGTTGCAGGGAAGTGCAGAAGTAATGAAGGTAGAGCTAAGGTAAATATATAACCCGATGCCTCTCTGGTGGATTGTTTGCTAAACCTTGTAATTTTATTCACTGGCATTTGAATGTTGCATTTTCTGCCTGTGTATTCAGAAGGCTCAGTAGAAAAACAAGTTGCTGGGACATGGCAAAATAAGAGCTGTGTGATGACAGAAAAATCTAGTGTCAATAAAGAAAATGTCCTAAGAGCAATGACAATTTTCTGCTACATTTTCCAATAAGCAATCTCATCCCAATTCAGGTACAGGTTAGCATTTGGGAAAAGAGCAGAAAGTATAAGGTAATAAAAACTACGTAAATGAGAAAATTATAAAGTTTAGATAAAATGGATGCTGGCATTTATTCTGTGGTAGATATTCATAGTTTCAGAAATATACACTCAACTATACATATTTACAAAAAACAGAGGAACACACACTTGAAATTATTACCAGAGAGCAAGGCCAAAATCCCTAAATGGGATAAGCATGCTATGATAAGCATGAGATACAACTATGAACTGAGAAAGGTGACTGCACTATCCTGAAGTTATATGAAGGCAACAGGCTAAACTTCATTCCCCTGGTTGCAAAATTCTTAGTAATTTCAGTGGGTCTAGGATTCTCTATGAGGAAGAAGACAACTTTTGCAACAAATACATGGACTCAGTAATAGAGAGACAGAATAAGCATAAACCTTATTATTTGTCAACTGTAAAAATCTGACCTTTGAACAAAAAAACCACCCCTCTTCAAATATACTTTTTTTTTTTCTGCAGTAACTAGGTAAATCTACAGCCATGCCATGCATGAATAATAAAATACATTAAATTTACTAGTTAATAAATGTAAAAGTGAAAAACAGAATTGCTGGTTTGGATCCACAGAGGGGAAAGGCTAGAACTAATCTCATAAGTTAAACAACACAGTAAGATCCTGGAAATGACTGGACAGGATTTCTACCCTAGTTTTTGAGGATAGCTCTTGAGAAAAACATGATAGTAGTGTAACTAATAAGACTCAAATACAGAAAGATCATGATGCCAATTCAAACTGAGCAACAGAAAACAAGTTAATCTCTAGATAACTTAAAAAATAGCTGGTCAAGAAGAATGCATATTAACTAAAAATACCAAAGCAGCATGAAAAATCAATCTCTATTACATAACTGCAGAGCATGCTTAAAAAGATTTTTGCACTTGGAATAAATAAAAAAATAAATAAATCCTGCATATAGAATAAAACCCAAGCAAGCCTCAGTAGGAAAGAATGTTACAGGTGCCATCTTACAGAAAATGTTGGCATTTAAGGAGTTGAAAGCTTTCTGGATTAAGGTAAATGTGAAAGCCTGTACAAGATGGGAGGACCAACCTAAAATGGAAATTAAGAGAAATTAAGAAATTTGGAGGAGTGCCTCTTAAAAAGCTTTCAAACAGAGTAAAATGTTTGAAAATACATCAGAGAAAGCCAAGAAGGGATGCAGAGGACAAACAAAGGTATGAAAGGTATATTTGGGAAGGCAAACACAAAGCAAGTGGGCAGAAAGGTTGGAAACCAGTTCATTCATCACAGAGGAATGTGTTCAGGGAAAAGCTATACTTACATATGCTCACCTCAGAAATGGGAATCAAAGTTCAGGAGGAAGATCTAGAAGTCATCCTGGCCAAATTACTCTTTCCAGATATACCAGCCCAGTGTGCAGAAGGGGCCAAAATTGAGAGAGACTGAGCATTGTTAGAAATGCTGCAAAGAACGAGAGGTTTCAATGCTGGACAAAGTCAGTTCAGAAGGATGTAGCAGAGCAGGATGTAGTCCAAGGAAAGTACAGAGGAGGTAATTATAATGTTCAAAGGGTTGGAGCAGCTTCCTTAAGAGATGAGAGTAAAAAGGCTGGAGAGAAGTTCCAAACGAGAAGGATTTACAAAATCATGCAAGAAATCTGCAGAACCACATTTCCCCATCTCTTTGCAACACCACAACCAGGAGGTACTTGGTGAAACCAAAAGGGGATTCATTTAAAAATTATTTTTTAAAGTATTTCTTCCCACAGTGGGTCCTAATGTCCTCGCATTTGTTGTTACAGGAAGTTGTAGAGGGAGACACTATCAGACAGTCTGGAAAGGAATTAGACAAATTCTTAGGCACCAAAGCTTAGATCATGACTCGAAGAACAGAAATTATGTAAATGAATAATAAAAAGCAGCTCCAAGCACTGAGAAATAAACTGCAGACAATCTGTAGCTTCTCTTTCTGTCATTGGGAAACAGGCAAATATATTTCTGCCCCAGAAGTAAATGTATTTAGAGAAACATACTTTATAAACAAATTTAACTTTAATTCTCCCCGCATTTTAATGAAAAGGAGAGAAGATTCTGCAATCCAATTAATGAATTGGAGCACGTACTCTGACACAAAGTCTCATTTTACTCTAGGAATTTTTGTTACCATCAACACAGCTGAATCAGTTGTGACACCAGACTGAATTATGTTTGGGATTTGTGGTGGATGTTTTAGAACAAGACTCTGCTGGCTTTGACACGTCCCCCTTCAATGGTGGGCTGAGAAAGTGCAACCTTCACAGGGTCCAACATCGCCCTGCTGCATGCTTGCACAGCCCTCATCCAACCAAAAGTGAAGAAGGCATCCCTTCACAGAGAGAGAATAATGCACTAATCCTCAAAATGGCTGTACATGAAAGACTTCATTTAAAAAAACCCAAACCCATGCACACCAACAACACACACAAAACCATGGAAAAGGACTTTTTTGTCAGCTCTTGTTCTCTACAGATTGTAAGACTCCATGGGGCTCACAGTGTTTGACTCGGCATATAGAGGTACAGCATGATCTCACAAAGGGATTCAAGAAATTCAGGTGCCCTGACAATCACACACTTCTCACAACTGCAACAGCCCAGATAAGATATCAACTTTGGCAAGAGGCAAGCACAGCCTAGAACTTGCTCTTAAAATTGGTCTGAGAAAGGAAATCTCTAAAGTCCAAGTATAAGCCTTTACTACAAATGTACTTCAGATTTTTCATCACTCTCAGGTTTTGCTCGTTTCACACATGCAGAAAGAGGATCCCTTCCCAAAAACAGCTAACTAGCTTGGGAAGTAGCCTATAATCATGTTGTCTGCTCTCTCAGGAAAAATACTGCTATGCTTTCAATGCCACAGTAATCTAGGAATGCAAAGCCTACTCTCTACCAGTTATTTAGGTCACCTCTTTTTGGCTTTGAAATTTTTTATGCACCTATTCATGAAGAGCCATTTCCTCACTCCTATAAGCTCATACACATTTATGTTAACCATGCCTACATCAATCACTTCAGGCTTTCCTAAGAGCTGGACTAAAAGAAGCTGAGATATTCCTCCAAAAGAACCAGATGTAGCATCCATGGGAAAAAGAAACAATTATCACAGTAAAGAAGAATGTCAATTCAATCAGTTTCTATTCAAGCATTGCTCAGAAAAAAAATCAGTCTTAGCAAATCAACTCCAGGAAATGCTGAGGAATGATTACTCTCTCTCATAAGACACTTTTCTATTCTCAGGTGACCCTTTAGTCATTCCTCCCAAGTCAAGATTTCCTATTTAACTATTTTGAAAAGATCAAAGCAGGAATTTCTTCACCACTTTCATCTTGATAGCATTTTGTGTACACTAGCACCACAAATTCAGACCTGGTCTAAAACGGGTGTTACTTCATTTCCTCTCACCAATTCCCCGTTGACATCAGGTTTTTTTCCTTATAGCCACAATTAGGACAAGGGATCAAAAATGTCCCAAGGAGCTGTTCTTCCTTCAACCACTACACAGCTATTACCACCATATATTGCATTATCAATAAAAGAGGCCAGCAATAGCTGTTATTTCTAAAGGAGAACCAAACAAGCTCTCTTTATAAGGACAGCCAGCAGCAAGATGACTTTTCTAATACGTAGCAAATTGCCACTCTGATTGGAGCCAGCTGCCTAGCGAAAAACTGGAATCGTGCATTGATATTTTGGAGCACTTGCTTTTGTGAAATGTTGTCTGGGTGCAGCACTATTTATATGCAGCCCTTCTGCAGGCTGTATTCCAGATGAAGTGACAGCCACCATCTTAAAGCAGCTGCAAATTTATGTCTGCCATCAAATCGTATAAATAGGGGTATTTTTTCCTGAATTTATTTTGGTTTAATTAGGACTGAGAAAAAGTACAGTCCAGAATAAGCAGGTATGCTAGCCTACTATTCTACATGACAGTCTTCAGAAAAACTCAGACAGCTCTTACATTTATACTATTCTATTCCAATTGCCTTATACCAAATTTGCAATGGCAGAAAAATGAGATGCCCTATCCTGCAGCAGTCTCTCATCCAGCAGGCAAGAAAAAACATCTCCATCTGGCAGCAACAGTAGCTTCTGTTTTTCACAAGGGAGGCCAAAACCAGAAGCAACACACAGATACCTTTTTCTCTCCAGCAGTACTGACTTTGTTTTTTTGTGCCCCAGTAGACACATATTGAAGTTTGTTTTGTGATGTAGGTGTTTTTCATCACTTTCTGAATAAATAAAATGAAAAAACTTAAAAGCTTTGGGGCTGTTCATAGTTAGATTTTCTAGCTTCAGCAGACTTCTTGCATCTGAGGACAAAACCAAGGATATCATTAAGGTTCCAATCAAGTGCATGAGTTAAGGCCACAAGACTAAAGATGAACAAACTGTCCTCTGAAATATGAACATAGTCCCTTAATCACAGCAAAACATCTTTTCTCCTGAAGACACTTTCTTTCAAACAACATGATATGTAGACATATGTCAGTGACATTACAGGCTTAAATCAAACTTAAAGTATAAGATAGCCTGAAGAAGCTACACTGGTTTAGTAACTGGTGAGGGTCAAAGGAGTTACAGATGTGCTGCTGGCTTTCTGTGCTTATGGTTCTTGCTTGCCAGGAGAAGACAACTTCTGGCAAACCACTCATTTTGAATAAACTTCATTTAACAGAACAACTGTTCTCAAAGAACGTGGCCAAAAAATGGGTTGTCTGCTTACATTATTATCTTAGCATTCACAAGTCAGTTGCACAAACTTACAGCTTTGCAGAAAGAAAATATTTCTGGAGTTAGAAAACCTAGTCACAGTGTATTTGTGAACCAGACCCTGAGCTTTTGCATATCTGAATACCCTCATGCAGCCCACGGACCTAATTTTAACCTTTATTTATTGTAAAATTTTCAGGATAAAAGGAACAGAGTTTTGGAGTAGCAGTAGCCCATATCCCTACCTCTTCTCCCCCTCATTGCTACCACCTCAACATCACCACCTTTAGCACACCAGTTCTTTCCAACATTAATAGAGGCCTGGAGTTTGAGGACATTTATTTTTCTCCTTTCATAGGGAAAAAAAAGCTGAAGCATAGAAAAACTAAGTCTGACCCGAGGTTAACTGGCCTAATGCAGGTAAGCTAACACAAAAGACCACCCTTGAGCACAAAGAGTTTTACATAAATGCAGAAGCAAGGAAACCATCTCCTAGCACAAACATCTTTTTGCTGAAAGTATAAAAAGAATGGTGGCATTAATGATGTGCCATCCAATAGAATTTGAGCTGACTCAACTCATTCATCACAAACCTTTGAAAATGCCATCAGTCTTCTGTCCACAACATTTTCTTATACTCTCACTAATAATGAAGCCGAATTTGAGCTATTTTTGGAACTTAAGGGACTTCCTCCCAGTAGAAATATTCAGTATTTACAAAAGGAAATGCTACTTTGTTAAAAAAAACAACCTCTGTACTTTTATAACATCGGGAAGAGCTTGAGGATTTAAAATGAATAAAATTATATAATATACCAAGGAATTAAGTTCCTAAAGGTTAGTCATTATTTTACAGAAAAATCTTAAGGAAGAGGTGAAATTTCAACTGCAATTTGAAAGAAAATAATTTGAAAACATCACCACTCCCCTGAGCTTTTGGGGGAGCCAAAGACATAAAAAAGCAACTGGGAAATATTACATTTTCCTTGTACACAAAAATATGGAAATAGGCTTTTGCAACAAATAAGTTAATAAAGGCATTTAAATGAAAGAAAATGAGACTCAGAATAAAGAAAGCATGTTTTAATACTTTCACTCTTGTTAGGTCCTTATTTTGTCCTTCTTTTCCCCCACACCACACCACCTTCTACAGATTTCTGCTACCTTCCCACCTGACCCCAATACAGCAAGAGTTTCTAAGGACTAAGAGTAAGTACCAGTTCTACCTGCTCTTGAATTTTCTGTCTTGAGGTTTAGGAGAGCTTTTACTTAACAGAGACAAACATTCAACCCCTCATATCAATCCAGGCTGGGGGATGAACAGACAGAGAGCAGCCCTGCCCAGAAGGACTCGGGGGTGCTGGTAGAGGAGAGGCTGGACATGCCCTGGCCATGGGCACTCACAGCCCAGAAAGCCAAACATGTTCTGGGCTGCATCCTGAGCACCACGGGCAGCAGGGGAGGGAGGGGATTCTGCCCCTCTGCTCCGCTCTGGTGAGACCCCACCTGCAGTGCTGCATCCAGCTCTGGGGTCCCAGCATAGGAAGGACAGGGACCTGTTGGAGTGAGTCCAGACGAGGGAAACCAAGTTGATCGGAGGGATGGAGCACATTTCCTATGAGGAAAGGCTGAAAGAATTGGGTTCATTCCATCTGGAAAAGAGAAGGTGACCTAAATGTGACCTTCCAGCACCTGAAGGGAACCTGTAAGAAAGATGGAGAGGGACTTTTTACAAGGGCACAGAGAGGATGTGGGGGAGTAGCTTTAAATTAAAAGAGAGTGGGTTTTGATTGGATATTAGGAAAAAAATTTACTGTAAGGGTAGCAAGGCACTGGAACTGCCTTGCTCAGAGATGTTGTGGATGCCCCATCTCTGGAAGTGTTCAAGGCCAGGCTGGGTGGAGCTCTGAGCATCCTGGTCTAGTGGAAGATGTTCCTGCCTACAGCAGACCACTGGAACAAGGTGATCTTTATGGTCCATTTCAATCCAAACCATTCTATTAATGTGTGATCTAGTAAACTATTACATCCTTCTAATCTTTACCCAGCAGCAACTCTTCCTCAAACTTTATCACCATCTACATGTGACAGGCTACTCCTTGAGATACATCTACACTGCAATCACAGTACTGCAGACATCCCTAAACCAGTTACTCCAAGCCAGCCCCTCAAGGCATCAAGCTCAGGCTCTGCTAGCAGAGAATCTGTGATAGCAAAAAAACTCAGCACAGGTTGCAATACCCACCTGCCCAGGGTCAGGCTGTTTGCTTTCTGTACTGGCAAAAAAAACCCCAAGCTGCTTTTTCTAAGGCAAGCTAAGCCCTTCTGAAGCAGCAATAGTCACAGTAGGACTGCAATGCAAATATACTTCAGGAACCTGTACCTGCAAAGATGTCCCCTCAGAGAAAAAAAGGCAATTAATTCCCTAAACCAAAATGGATCCCTGAGGATCTGTGCAGAGGTCAGGAAGTTTTCTGTAATGCTCTCCACAGTGCAATAACATCAATAAAGAAGGAGAAAGCTCTCAACAGCTTCCACAGTATCAGAGGAATTTGTGTGAAACAGAAACCTCACACCAGTGGCATTGAACCTCCTTTACAAGGGAACTTTTTGGTAAGGACAAAAGAGGTTCTACTGACTTACCAGAAAGAAAAAGTCTGCACAGTGAAACACTTCCCCTGGAGGACATAACCTGCACTGGTCACACCTTAGCAAAGAGAAGATCTTTTTACATACCAAACAAATGACTATACAGCTTAAACCCCCTCCCCCCGTCTCTATGCAATGTAGTGATTGTTCTCTGTGTTGCCTGAGCTGGATACCTCATACAGTTGCTACCATATAAAAATAATTCCATAGCATTTTCTACATTCAAAAAATGCACCTAATAATACTGAAAAATATTATCTCAATGCAGAAGTACAATACACAAGTAATGCAAAGAAACAATCACATGTTTTTCTGCCTCCTGGGTAGTTAACACTGCTTTTAATTTCATCTCTGCCTTTTCACATTAACATCTGCAGAAGCTCATGGCCAAGAGTTTGCCCTGGTAATAGCTGACTGTTCTCTTTGATATCACTCCTTGCTCTTTATGGACAGGCCAATATTCATTGTGATTAGCAGGGGACAGCCCTGTCTATCCAGATAAGTCATGAGTACGTAGCAGTTCACTCCATGCATCACCACTAATTGCTGTAAAAGAGAATTTCTGCATTTCTCTTTTAAACAAAAAAATAAGACAATAATTGTTTCTCCAGGGAAGACAATAATGCTTCACCACAGTTAGTGAGAATTTATTTCCATCTGTAATTCCATAAAATAACACCTTATTTGTCAGCTTTTTTATTCTTTGTCTAAGATTTAATGTTCCATGAACTTGTACTAAAATATTACTTTCAGACAACAGCTCAGAAAGATGCTATCAGGTGGCTCACAGCTTTTCAGTCCTTGAGCTGCATGACCATATATTCCTACAAGACAATCCTAAGGAAAATGGAGCAAAAAGTCCTAGCATAGGAACAGAGTGTATGTGGCTACTACTACAGAGATACAAAGACACTGTTCTTATTCCCAGTTTAGCTCATGTTCCTGAAAGAAAAAAATAACCCATGATATATTTAAACAGGTACAGTTTTAACTTCCTCCATATTTGTGCAAGGCACCAAAAAACTCACTCGATGAAACCTCTGAAAGGGCTTTACAGTTGTTCATGTACTGAGTTAGATGCATGGGAGAAATACCAACAAGATAGTCTCAAAGGGCCAAAACAACAGAAAACGTTTCTGGCAACCCCAGAAAATCAGAGAACTTTAGCAAAAGGTTTAGAGCAGCATTCAACCACCATGAAACACATCTTAAAGCATTAACTTAACCCGTTCAACTCTGCACACTCTAAGCCAGTTCAATTTTAAGTTACTCAAAAATTCCAAGAGGGAATTAGAAGGAGGAAAGGACAGAGAGATACAAAAGAAGAAACATAGCTACCAGCCCTGGTTCCAAAAGTGTCCATCTGATAGAAATTCCAAGAGGAGGTAGGGTCAAGACAGGTGCCTGCCCTACTTCTGCTTTAAGTACCCCTTGGCCTTCCTGGGCCCTTCTCCAGGTGTGGACCAGATGACCTGGTCATTTGGTCATTTGGCCACTCAGGAGCTGGGTTAGGGACTCCAGAGGTGAGTGTGGAGCACTGACTCTGCTGTGCCAGTGATTGGCAGCCACTGCCAGGCTGGGATGCAGCCCTGGAGTGTGGGGACATGTATGGAGCAGAGCATCTCCTCACCAGAGCAAGACCCAGCCTGCCCCTTCCCCTGACAAAGACACACACACAGAGAAAATGTTTGAGCCATCAACCATTCCAGTCACTCACAAATTGGACCATCTCTCTTTGAGAAATTTGTTTTCTCCTAAAGTTACATTTAGAAAATTATACTTTGAAGAGACATTTTAAAAACAAGTGGGAGGTGTGGATTCGTTTCATTGGCTTTTCTTTTTTGAGTTTTAAATGATCTGTTCTTGAAATGTGTCCATGGCAATCTTCCTGGTTTTGTTTCTGATGGTGACTGACATGCTTAAGGGAAAACTTGGCCTATATATACTGAGCAAACTAATACTGAGCTGAAACCAAGAGTGTTTTAAAGTATTCTTTCATAAATATGACATTTTACGTCTCCATTCATTAAAGTAAAAACAAAATTATGCTATGTGCAATCATTGCATAAATCCTGTACATACCATTTTGCCATAGGATAATTATGTTGTCTCAGAGAATACTTTTTTCCATCAGATATTTCTCTTGCAATGAAAGAAAATTTGTGTAAGATTGGTTTAGAAAATTTTATCTGCCAGAAAATTGCTGTTGACTGATACAATCTCCTTCACCAAGACTAATCCCTCTTCTCTAGGACAGCACTTAAAATTACATTTCTCAGCTGAAGGAAAAGTAAATGGAACAAAGTACGGCAGGTGAACAAATATTTTTTAAAAGTCATTGTAGAATCATCAAGGATTTTACAGACACTTTCACAGACCTGAAGGCAAGGAAATGGAAAGTTTAATGCTAGTTTCACACACATGCCTTCCTGCTATTGATGCCTTAGGTTTTAACTTCCATATTTTTCAAATCCTGTACTGCCCAGTGTGTAACTCTGAAGTTTCCTGTCTCCTGTTAATTTCTGCTCTCTCATGCCAGGCAGCCATAACAAAGCCTCTCCAGGCCTGCTCTCCAAGGACACTCAGACTGTCCTAGGCCCAAAAAGTATAAACCAAAAGCCTCTAAAGGGAGGGGCAAGCTTAGGGGAAACTACATCATTAACTGAAGCTTTAACTGGAGAATTAACCCAGATATGCAAATGAACCAAACTTATAAAAGTGCGAAGAACTCCTGACCTGTTGTCCATCTTGAGGTCCATCTTGGCAGTAGCCTCTGGCTCCCCAGGGGGTACCTTTGAAGGCCTTTCAAATATTCCCTTACTCCTGTCTAGTCTCTGTTTTAGCTTGCCTCTTCAGGCATCACTACCCTTCCTTTGCCACAGCTGCCATGTATCGTGACCATGCCATCTCAAGACAGAAAGTCCAGTTCAGGCTAAATATCTCTTTTCGTGTTAGTTTTGGCATGAAAATAAACTTATCACAGAGCTGTTGTATGCAGTAAATCCTTTCCGTCATCAATAGCTCTCTCCATATCAGCAAACAGTAAAGTCCAGAAAAATAATTTCTGGAGGAAACATCAGTGAGTACTCAGGAACACTCATTTTATTTTGCTTTGTATTTTTGGGGACCAAATTTTTTTATTTGTCTTTTTTTTCCTCCAGACTACCTTTAAGTTGGTCCCATGGACTGAATGCCACTTAGTGATTGTGGCACACTAGATGCACTCCTGGACTGCATCTTCCAGTTTAGGTTCATCCCAAAGGAATCCAGTTCTCACAGGCTGAGACAGCTACATAACACAAACCAAAGCAGAGTGAGTGGGGACAACTGCAAGCTTCCCTTCTTTATCTAACCTAAAGATGCACTCAAGATGAGTTTTTAAAAAAAAACCACCATTCTTGTTTCCATGAAAGTAGATTTATGCACAAAATAATGCAATTGAAGAAAGTTTTTTTTTTAATAAGAACATCACTTTAAGAACATCTCTTAGTAGGTTAGTGAGGAGTTAATAAGACACTTTCTGTCAAGACTTTTTTTAGCTTAGCTTTTCATTGAACCTCTGGCTGACACAGCAAAGTAGGGACACTTCTCAAAATGTCTCAGTCAATCAATATATGAACATATAAAGGGAATATGTAAGGAAGATTTTTGTGTCCTATTTAAAGTTTTGACATGGAGTCAGCGTTTAACATTCACCACAAACTATTTTGATCACTATTGTCAGACTCCACAAGATACAAGCCATGCAAGTAGAACATTTAAGATCTTTCTGCTGCTTTTCTGCAAACTTTGCTATTTACAATACATCTGTGCATAAACACTACCAGTTGTAATTGGACACTAAAGCCCATGGACCTGTTTGGAGATTTGAGGCCTTAGAATTCTTAAGTACGGTATTTTTCATTTTAATTTTAAATTAGTATTTTTAATTATTGAGATGATACTTTGTCTAATTGATATCAGTGCCTGTAGCCCATTAAACATAATTTTTTCCCTTAAATAACTAAACATGAATTAGAAAACTAAAATACGGTTTACCTTTCATTCTAAAACATCTGTTCATCTGGAAAGTCTTAATTAAGGACATACATGTTCAAGCTTCCCTTTTTTTTTTTTGTGACTACGCCATAAGATCTATTTTTAAGACATTTTAATTGTGAGCATTCTGATTGTCAGCATGAAAAATTCAGTAAATTGAGGGCTAAGAATATCTGAAAATAAAATTCCACAAATACAGGTCACTTCTGCATTGTTAACTGCAAGCTCAGACTGTATTTGTTACAGGAGAGAGAGATGGAGCACAGGTGGGACTTAGGCATACTCCTACTCATCTGCCACCGACAATCAAGGTCTAAAAAAAAAAGTAACAGGTTCAATCTTCAACTGGTTGTTGATGATGACACTCTTCGTAGGGCTTAGATCCACTAATGAACACAGACATTCAGAAGCCCAAACAAAGGTGACATGGGAATGGTCCAGGTGATTTTCACTCCTATTATTTATCCATTTATAGATGGAAGAAACTCAGTAAGAACAAATGGATATCCAGGATGGATGCCACATGATTTTATCTCTATATCATCTGCAGAAATTAATCTGTACCTTAACTATTGAATGCACTGGCAATCAAATGCCCAGAATTGTGAGCTGAGATTATTCCTAGCTGCAAACCACAATTCCTAAGTTGTTGTTTCAGATGCAAGCCTACTTAAAACAAACATTTTTTCCTCTGTGATCGTTTCACTAGTCAGAGTGCAAGTTTGGTGGGTTTAGACCTATAGGGTCCAACAGAGATCTCCTGGCTACAAATGGCTATGGGAATGCTCAGTATGATAAACTCTTCCCCTTCTTTCCTCATCACATCTTTTCTTTCTGCATCTGAGGGAAGAAGGTCATCTCCATTCTGCTTCCTGCACACACAGCACACATCTATTATGTTCAAGCCTTCTGAGCAGGGAGTACAACTCTTGTGTTTGTCTCACCAGCTGACACTCATGCTGGGAGGAACTGCTCTTTCTGACAGCTCTGGAATCCAAAGGTGATTCTTTCTTTTTTCCTGATGTAATAAGATCAGCAAAGCACCATCTGGCGTCAAGAGATCTTATCTGAGAGTTAGATTTCAATTACTGCAAAGTGGGAGAGTTGCAGTCACACTGGTAGGTTAGAAATCTTCATCAGTCAATAAATTGCTTGGTCACAGCCTGAAGCAGGAAGGCATACATCCTGCACAGCTATTTATTCTTCCTATCTGTTCTCTAATTCCTGATTTTGGGAATTCTAATCAAGATCCTTTGGTAGACCTGTAGGTAGATGGGGTTTTGGCCTTCACACCCACCCAATATTTCTTAATAAATCAAGAGCCATCAGAGCATCCTTGATGCAATACTGCCAGGTAATCTGGAAAGTATATTGGAGTACAATAAAAAGCTATAAATGAAGTTGCAGCCTCCCTGTTTAGCTCTTACTACCTATACCACAGTGTGGACTGATACAAGCAAAAACTGCCAGTGACAAAAAAGACACTCCATATTTCTATAGTTAAGGGTCCTAGAAGTGAAAACAGATTGTTTCCATACATGTTTTGAGACCTTTTCACACAAATTGAGTGACACCAAATTAAATTTAAACAAAATACAAAAATAATCTTCACAACTGACTCCAGTTTCTCTTAGAGACTTTTCATCACTTATCTTCAGTGCCAAAGAAATGTTATCTTCCCCGTTATGAAATCCCAAGGGAGGCACCATGCTCTGGTTTTTCACAAGGAAGACTAAACAAGGTCACAGATATGGAGGGAATGAGGTCTGGAAGGAGTGAAATAAATGGTTATGACAGACTAAGTAACTAATGGAAGAAACTACTTTCTCTCACCTATGCTGTGATTTTTGCGGTGTTGGCATATATCACTTATCTCGCTATAAAAGATGAAAAATAAATCTTCTTAATAATGAAGACAGTCTAAAATTCACTGGGAGTGAGGCACTGCACAGCAATTTGCACCACTTGCAATAGTTTTAAATATCTTCCTCCGGGTAAGGCTTTCATAGCACACAGCAAAAGCACATCCATTCAGAAGTGAATGTGTGACTCAAACCAAGTCAGATTTTAGCGAATTCATTTCTGAGACAAATGACCCAATTGAGTCTAATGGCTCTGTGAAGCTGCCTAGAGTAGAGCATGAGTAAGGGATTGCATGTTTGAGGCCTAAGACATTAAGAAACATACTGCAGCTACCCAGTGATAGCATCATTAATGCAGCCATTTACTGGTTTATTTTTACTTAGAACAGGAAAAAATGCATGGCCCTTCTGAGACCATGAGAAATCAATATACTTTCAGCTTCTAAACATGATCTAAACCACTTGCTATAGTCTGCAGTGAAATCTGTTGTGGGTATATGATGCCTTTCATCCTCACAACATTTCCATTTTAACAGACACAAGCAAAGACTTGAGTGTAACCATAATTAAACCTATGCTACACTGCCTAAAATGAAAATTATATATATTAAAAAGCTGAAAAATTTCTTTTAACTGCTTTTTTTTTCATAATAAAGAAAAAATATAGTCACCAAAATCTGTATAAAATACTGCACAATCACCAACTTGTGGCAGCACCAAAGTCCAGATTAGCAGGGTGTCCTGTCTGTAAAAATGACAACACATTCCATAGACGCTTATTGGACCCATTGATACCCTATTTTGAGAAGATCCACCACTACATATTAACATTTTTCCATGTAATTTTCCCTTGAGTATTCAGCTCAGCAGGAGCAGCCCTTTCAGAAGCATTACGCCTCCAGGAGAGAGAGCAGCACTCCTTAAAAACAGGGATATCTTAGGTCAACACACATCACCATTCCTGAACCACCAATGCCAAAACCTTTCAAAAGTAATTTATGTTTGGTTTTATTTGAAATTCTCCTTATTCATTATTATTCTCACAAGAGCTGGGCTGGAGCTCAAAGAAACATCATGGGTTAATTCTGCAGGGTTCATGTGTGAAACTGTGGCTTTGGGGGTATTCCATTTCAAAAGCTGAAAACTCATAAATACATCAGGAGTAACTGGGCTCATCTGGCTTTAATAATAATAATAATAAAAAGGATTCATTTGCAAAAGGTATAATTAAAAATAAATAGTTTGAAGAGCAATTATTATTTCACTGAGTACAATATAACAGCTTTCCCCTGCTATAAGCACTTAGCACCCACTGCTCTCAGGGCTTTACCTTACTCACAACATTTATTTTTGATTCACAGTACAAGAAAATACCTCTTTGCTTCCATAAACTTTGTTCTTCCTTCTAAGTACACCAGAACAAGTGTATAGGTGTTTTACCTGCTTGTACCAAATGTTTTATCCCCATTTTTAGGACTTTCATAGTGTCTCCAGGGTCCAAGAGACCTAAGAAGCTCTTTAGAATTCTGTCAAGGTTGTCTTAAAACTCCTAATACCCTGACATACTGATTCAAGTTCTCTCTGTGCTTATAATTTAATATCTGACATCCAGGATAATGCAGCTGGGCTTGTTCATTTTGGCCACTGCACCAAATGATGACGTTTCCAGTGCTGCAAGCTTCACCAACCAGAAGGAAGGCTGGGGGATTCCACTTGGGCAGACATTGTGCTGTAGGAATATATTTCCAAAACCAAGCCAAAAAGTGTTAGGAAGAACTTGATTCAACCCAAACACAATGAGGTTGCTGGTACACTGCCCAAACATATCTGTACTATTTATTTTTTCTCCAGGCAAGTGAATACTTCACATCATTGATGTCACAACTGAACATCACTTAATCAAACAGATTTGGCAGGTGTGCTCAGCATCTCAGCTTCTGAGAGTCCTAAACCTTGGTGCCAACCAGTCACATAGAGGGGATTACAGCTGACATAAACACGGAACCATGGGCAGTGAAATATTTACAAATATAAAACTTAACAGGGATGATAGACTGAAGAAAGCCAGGAAAATATAGCCATCTTCTGCCTCTCATTTGCTGGCTAGACGGGGGTTTGTAAAGATTGTTTGTTCTATTTGCCTTTACAAGTTGACAGTAACAGTGGTCCTCCAACGTGGTACTGAATTAGGAGGCACTGTGTTTGTATTGTTAGAACCTTAATTGAAACAGTCAGAGAGAAATGTTTTATTACAGAAAGAGAAAGGACTTTTGTAATACGACTCTGGGGAGACTCGGTTTTAATGACTCTTAACACAATGTTTTAAGCCACACATTGGATCTACATGCTATTTCTTGTTAAATGTTGGTTGTTTAACAGCAGGCTGGCATCAGATCGCCTGCTGTGGATAGTTAGGGCTGGCTCGTGCAACTTCTGACAGTCTCAACATCGATGAAAGACAGCGCCAATTTTAGTTCTTGCAGTATTTCACTTCCTGACACTTTTTTTCTCAGGCTACTTTTTGTAACAGATGTTCCTCACATGGCAGTAGGTGCAAGCACAAATACAATCAACTGCTAAGCTGTATGGTCTGATGTCACTTGGAACACCAGGTGAGAGACCAGGATTATAAAAAGTAGGTTCATCTGTTCCTCATCAATGTTTAAGACAAACTTTAGATGTGGATATGAAAATACAGAAATAATGAAATAATAATGAAATAAAGACTCTCATCATTAAACCTTTTAATCACAAGTCAGCAATTGGAAAGAGCAAGCATGATATAGAAAACCAATTTTAGCAGTATATTAGTGAGTCAGCTTTTATTTATAAGGGTGTTAAGACTAATAAATATCAAATAAGCAGGTTTTTAGAAAAACCTATCAAAGTATGATTTTTCAGTTAAGTTGTTTAGCCACAGTTCAGTTATATTTCAAATCTGTTGACTATCTTTATTTTTCCAAGGCATTTTTTTGTCCCTTATCCCACTTTAGGAATTTGCACACTCTCCATTTAGGGAAGGGGGGGGGGTTGTTTTTGTGGGGTGGAATTTTGTTGTTGGGTATTTTTTTCCTTTTCCTTGCAAAAGAAAATTGCAGATGCTGTCACAGATGAAGAAATGATAAAAATTTTGGCTGTAGCAGATTGAAATATAAACAAAATTAGATGCAACCCATTACAAAATTACCAAGCTTTAAAATTTGAATGCTTACCCTTCATACGCAGAGCAGCAGAAAGCAAATTTTAAAGAATGATCATTTTAAAAATCAAAATTGCCTCTTTGCCAAAACATACTTTTCTTTGTCTAAATGTGGCAACATGTATGTATCTGAGGAAGCTGTTCTATACAGACAAAGGAAAAGGGACTGTTCTCAGAGTAATTTCATGGACTGAAAATGGCATTTTTACTCAGCTTTGCACAGGAAGGCACTCAAGAGGTCCGTACTAGTTCTGTTTTTTTCCCCATAGCTCCTTTCTAAAAGGCAGGTACACCCTAAAGGAAATGTGAAAAAGCCAAATCAGAAAGGCTGATAAGGTGATTCAATCAGTCATGGGATGTATTAATAGTGGTAAACAAGGTTGTCTAACTAAAACATCAACCTTCAGGAAAGAGGCAGAAGTAATGAATTAATCTAAAGCCCCAAAAACCCATGAGTTGGTATGCAAATCTAATAACCAGTTACTGTATTATTGATGCTGACTTTCTTTTTGTTGCTCCAAGAGGGAAATCTGCATTTTCTGGTAGAAAGAACTATCTACAGGCAGTATATAAAATGAAGTAAAACATCTGAAAAATCCTAGTGCAGTCAAAGACTTACATGATGAAGTAAACACAGCATAGAGTAATAAAAGCCAACAGCTCACATAACCAAGGTCACAGAAAGTACTTTCTGCCATGATTTTTGGTGAGTAAAGATTAAAAGTTCCATGACACATTGAAGACTAAAATTCTTTTCAGGTGACTAGAAAGCACACACACACAAAACAAAAAAAAACACCCAACACCAAACCAGCCAAATAAAATCAAAACCAACCAAACAAAAAACTACAAAGGAAAAATAATAGCCACACTTCTTTTAATATTTCAAGCTTCACATGTTTGTAATTTTATGAATGGAAGAACAATTTAGCAGTGAAAGCCCACGGTTGCCTGGATGGGCAATGTGTTTATAGATGTACACCCAAATGGAATGAGTTCTTACTGAAAAACTGACTGAAAGTGAGCTGAAATGCATGGAGCACCTCAAAATATGAACGAAATACAGAGCACCAGAATTAGGATGAGGGAAAAATGCTGCACTTCCACTTGTAGGCATTCTTAAGTCAAACATTTAAATTAGCAGACAACAACCCCACACAGGACCTATATTTTTCAAGTATTACTGCACTGATTCTTGCATAAATACACACACAGAGGTCAGAGATAAGAACACCTATGGTGCATTACAAAATTCTTTCAAAATGCCTGTCTTTTCTAGCCTTCATATTTTTAATGCTCAGAATAATCACATCTTAAATTATCCCAGTAATGGATTCTCTGCAGCATTACTGGGGTAGCTATTCCGCATCCTAAAGAATTTGATTTTCATTTACCTTTTTCCTTCTCCTTTTATTGCTATTCTATTTCTTCTCTTTTTTCAAAGCTACTTTTCTGTAGTTAATTTACCCTTATTTGTTTTTTTTTCTCTGAGCTCCATTTTAAATTTCTTCTCTATTCATGCATTTGAGATGATTATCGTATCCCTTCAGTTACTATTTCCCTGATTATGTCTCCCTTTTTTGGTTGGGCCCCTCCCTCCCTCCAAAACCAAATACATAATCTTCCATTGAATTTTTGCCTGCATGAAAAGGGTACAATGAGACCATTTAATCTTCTCCCACTAATTGGTCTCTTCAAATCTCCAATCTCTTTTGATAGGGTTTTTTTTTTTCCTGAGTTCCTTCCAGCAAATGCACATTTTGTTGTGCCAGCTCCAGCAGCACTAGCACACATCCGGCTAATGCAGGACCGTTTACATATTAAAAACGTGCATGCAAATGTTGAGCACAAAATAGAATGACTTCAGAACAGATTTTAGACAAAATCAACCACCAGTGCAAATCCTTTGGAGAACACCCAAGTGTCCTGGAATTAAACTTTACCCTAGGAAACTGGTAGAAGCGAGCATGTGGTAATATAGAACGCTAGAATGATTTGGGTTGAAAGGGACCTTAAAGATTACCTAGTTCTACCTCCTTGCCATATACAGCAACATCTTCCACCAGATCAGGTTGCCCAAAGCCCGGATCAGCATGGCCTTGAACACTTCCAGGGATGCGGATATATGCATATCTCGAGCAAGAGAGGCAGTAGAACAATGCCTCTTTATGCCATACCAAGGTCCAAGCTGAATGTTTCCAATATTTTGCAATTATGATACATTATTTTAAAAAATGCCCTAAGGTATATCACCGTGTACCGCAGCCGTAGGGAGGAGGAGAGAAGATCCAGCAGGCAGGAATTGTGCAACAAGATTGATTTATTTAATTATTTTACAAACTCTTTCACAGATTTTTTTCTTCATAGTCTAATTGGACAAAGGATCAGCCATCCCTTGGGGTGATTGGCTAAAATCCTAAAACATCCACTGTCAAAATATTTTTCTACTATACCATAAACAAGACTTTTCAAGGCTGCAGGTGTTTCATTGTTTACAGAACTCTGCTACCTCTTCTGTGAGAGAGAAAAGTCTCTCACAGACTTAGAAAACAGCAAGAAAATCCTTGCTAGCAGCATTTTTGTATCCACAATACATATATATATAATTCATTCATTTAAGACACATCTCAGACATCACAATCATAGGACCCACAACATTTAGATTTGGAAATTAGACAAGTAATACACATATTACAAAATGGTCTTCTACCAAAACATGTTGCATTTGAAGTTGGCTGAATGACTCCAATTTGAAGGGTTAAAACATCTTACATTATCAGGTAAGGAAAGAGAGAACAGCCTTCTTCCGAATCAATTTGACCAATCTGTTGAAACTAGTCCAAAATACATTTGGATGAAAATGAGCTTAAAATATAACTGACTGATAAGGGTACATCCATCCAGAGAGGACAGTAATGCTGTAATCTCTGTAATCCTACACTTAGGTATTTTTAGTTTGGACATACCAAAACCACTAAAATATTCCAGTTTGCTGCTTGCCAGGTGAAACCCAGAGCCTAAAACCATCTCTGCTCACCATGGACCTGTGGACATCTGCATTTCTGCCTGTTTGATTTCTCATCCAGAAAAATTTATTCTGCTAGCAATAAACAAACTTTAAATGATACACATATGCTTCACCCTAACCTTGTGCCACCTCCAGGTAATTGTCCATGCTGATTTGTCCTAGTCTGACATCTCTGTGTGCTGGGATTTAGGTTAACCATTTACATTTCCCTAAAGGATGTTTCGTACATTCCAGTCAGAGACTTTGTTAATTTCTTCCCCAATGATGAGGGCATCTCAGCTTCAAGGGATTAGGAAAGAATGAGGAAACCAACAACAGGTGAATTAGAAGTGGATCAGACACTTCCACATTGGAAAAAAATGTAAAGGATAAAAGCTAAGTTTGATCCTCATGTTCATGCATGTTTTCAAAATAGGATTTGTCAATTGCAGATGCAAAGCAGTTTCAATTTTACATTAGTTATTTTGTCTAGTTCATATTCTGAAACATTAAAGCTGCATAAACGACCTGCCAAGTATTGATGTAAGCTTATTGACAAAACAGAATGCTTTACAGTAAGGGCATCATCTCACAAGGCTCCAGACAGTGACTCTGTAATTACTGTTTGAGGCTTTGCACATCAGATCTCTAGTATACTATGCAAGATTCACCAATTTATTTTTTTTAAATAGCTGATTTACATAGGAAAAATCACCTGAAACCAATAGTCTTTGAGAACAAAACCAGAATTATTCTAAAATGATCAATTATACTTCTTTCACTGAGGTTTAGAAATAAAGGGTAAACTCAGCAATTTCTTTATAAATTCATTAAATCCTTATGCAGTAGCATATAGATCCCTCCCACATCCTGTAGAAAGATACATCAGCACAACAAAATAACCTTAAAAAGAAGCATAAGAGAATAGACCTTTTCCTAGCATTCCATGTAAAATGAGTAAACAAGCCTCTGATCCCCAAACAGGGGATCAGATCTAGCCAAAGCTCCCATTTTGGACTGGACAGGTATAGAACCATTAGTTATTTCACAAGGAGGGGGAGAGAAAAAAGTAACAGAAATCGACACCAGGTCAAACAAGACTTGCCTATTTTAAGTCCATTAATTATGTCTCTATTTAGTTTTCTTCTCTTGACTTTCATTGTCATTTTGTATGTTCTCTCTATATTTCCACTTGTCTTCCACTGTCCTTGCTTACCATGTTGCATATTTATTTTATCAATGTGCTAGTTTGAAAACAAACCAGTGGGAGGCACCAAGTCAGAATAACAATTTAATGGAAATTAAAGGAAAGGAAAAAAAGTAAAAGAAAACACTGACAGAGTCAAGATACAACCTGAGTCCCTGTTAGGCAGGGTGGTGGTAGCAGTCTGGTAGAATGGTGGCTGCAATCCTCTGAAGTGGTGATCCTGTGGTAGAAGGGTCTGCTCTTCCTCAGAAGGTCCAGTGGTGGCTGTGTAGCTCCTGTCCTCTGGAAATCCAGTGGAAAGAGTGTCTCTGGTATTCAGAGTCCCAGATTATATCCACGCTGGGATGCTTGGTTCCTCCCTCTGGGTGGAGCATCTCACAATGGGGTAATGAGTCATGAGGCCAAGTGTTGATTAGGCTCATTAACAGAAGATAGTCCAGAGGGAGTTATCTCTGAGTCATGCAGCAGGACAATGATGGGCCATTAACAGCAAGATAGTCTGGGGGGAGGAGGCAAGGAAACACTGCCCCACCTGATTTCCACAGCTCATGAGGATGGTAATAGAATACACCTCAACCCCGGACAATCAATTATATTTTTGTTATGCTCTTCCTTGGTAAGAAAATCAAGTTTAAAAAAAAAATTTAAAATCTTAACTGTTTTTACTCATCTGTGAAACGTAACCAATTTTATGCAAGCTTTTGGGACTGGATATTACATTTACCTCTTTTATCAGAGAAAACATCCCTAACAACTGGTTTGTCAAACGTGTGTATTTGTGCCTGGTTCTGGTTGCTTGTTTGCCAACCGCTGCATAAACCTGCCTCAAACACAGAGCACAAATTAAAGACTGAAAGTTTTCATTCATGCTGCTTGCATTAGAATGACCTCTTTGAAAATGAACTCTGAAGACTGGCTTAGCAGTTAAAGAGTTGTGCTACGAGGATTCACTCCCCTATACAGAGAACAGGCATAACATGGATCCATATCCATAAAAGCATTGTTCAATAATCCATCATATCTGTATCAACAGCATTATCTTTTGAATGGTGAAATCTTTGTTCAGTTGCTCTATTTCAGAAAGTTTTTGCTCAGAATTCCTTCAGGTTTTTACCCCTATTAATATTCATCTAAAAGAATGATGTCTTTAAATACCAGTAACTGTCACCCTTCATCCATAATTTATGAACCTCTTCTTAACACAAAATCCATAGGTATGACTTTTTGCCCCTTGACTCCAAAAATTAAAGCCAGACAAAGCTGTAGTGAACAGCATAGGAATGTAACTATCATTATCTGCAATATCAAAGACATCTGCTGTTTAAATAAAGATCATATTTTTTCACTTCTGGGGCAAAATGCTATGAAAGGCACCCTGTGGTTTCGAATCAATTTTATTTATTTACATTTTAACAATTTTTGACAAGGTAAACCTCTTAAGAAATATTGTATCATTTATTAGAAAGGCCACTGAACCTTAAGAAAGATAAACTGAACCCATATAAAAGGTTCCCTCAAAGGGATGTTTTCCTTTGAGTTACTGTTGTCAATCAAAAATGTGGCTTTGTCCTTTGTTATGTGGAAACTCAATTTCAAAAGAAAGAGTAACATGAAAATACAAAAAAAAGCTTTACTCAAATAAGGATGAACACCAAACTGGATAATCAAAAATTTCAGACAGAAGGCAGAAGTCAAGTCTGTAAATCCACCCAAGAAACTATTTAGAGGCATTTCTTAATATGGATGCAACTTATTTACAAGTTAAAAGATGTCATTCCTGTCGGTGTCTTCCAAATCTGAAGACAAAATAGAGAAGGTTATATGAGGTCAATGTTAACTAAAAGTTAACACTAATTTCAAAAGACAAGGAAGGACATTAAGCACAAGCAAATGAGCCTTCACAGTGTCCAGTGTATATAAGATTGCTTATATATGCAATCATGCAATCACGTGTCTAAAATATCATCACAAAAAAATAAGAAAATTATTTACTCCTGCATGAAATTCCATTTTCATAAATGCAGATGGTCATGGAGGACTAGACTCTGCAAAGACTCTTACTGCATTTCCCAAGAAAAGCCACATTACCTCATATCTACACAGCAGCACAAAGGCCTGCAGCACAGAGATCCACAAACTGTCTGAGACCCAAACAAATCAGTCTTTGAAGCCCAAGAAGCACCACAGCCATGTTCTCAAAGCACCAAAACCCAGCCTATAAAGCCCTGCCTCCTGGCCCTGTGCTAACACACCCACAGACCCCGACCCAAGCTGGCATTACTAACCCCAGCAAAGCTTTCCTATCTACAAACTATCAATATTTATCAATAGCAACACACAACTACTGTTGTCACAGGAAAGTAGAAAGAAAAACAGTTCAATACCAAGCTGTCAATTTCAACATCCTTCATATTGTGACCATTTTAATGATATTTGCTATCAGGACTTTGGGTAGTTGTGTTTTTCTATAATTCTGTCATAGTAACATAAAATCATGACAACTGATTTAAGTCCTGCATGTTTGGTTTACAGGCTGGATTTTAGGCTGGATTCTACTTTCAGCAGGAAAGCTTAACTCGGAAATCCATATATAAATTTAGAATTTGCACAGGTTTTAAATAAAATCAAACAATGAAATTTGTTCTCATGCTCAGCAACAAAAACACAGATTGAATACAGTAAGAGAAGGGCAAAAATCTAGGAAAAGCAGATATTTTACTAAAATAATCAGTCTTCTAAACTTCTGATTTTTCAGTGACACACTAAGTTGTAAGGTTTCCTGACCATACTTTACAAACAGGGATAAAGGTACTGCATACGGACCAAGCACCTACTTTCCAATGCAAACTGTGCTTAATATATGGAATCTCAGCACAGTAAAACTTGATAATTCTGAACAACAAAGCACTGACCAAGAAGATACCATTCAGTAATCCTGGTGCTATGACTTGGGTTTTTGATGGTATAGGGGATGGATATTATCACTAAGCTTGTATGGTAAAAAGGCAGATTGAAATTTTATATATGAGCTTTAATTTACAACAAGAAGTGGCTGAATGGTGTGGCCACAGATCCTTTGTCAAGCATTCATTTTAAATGCTGTTTCTTAGGTAGATCGAGTAGCTGTAGAGTGTTACTTTCACAACTAAAATGGTGTGGTTTTCCTGCTGCTGGTTTCAGGATCTCAAATTTAAATAACACTGTGTTACTCTGAAGCTTGCCCAGTGTTTCCTCAAAGGTAATGCACAAGGACTTCTTATTGAAAAGATTAAATGTCACATTTTTCAATCTCTCTCAAGACAGTTCTTCTTTGAATTCAGAGATGACCAAGCTGTCAAAAAGGCATACTCTGCAGCTCATGCTGAACAAGTACAAATCACATCTTGAAAGGCTATCTCTACAGACACACACACATGCACACAAAAACAGCCAAATTGTTCCAACAAGGCTTGCATGAAGCCAATTTGTGTGATGTGCAGTGATAACTCATCCTATTAAATGATTCAGGTTGATCTGATGGATTTCTTTAAAAAGTCCCCCACATTCAGGAAAAATAAAGTAAAATTTTACATTTGAGTTACCTAACCTGGACATTCCCCAGATCCCACCATCTAGTGTGGGAATAAGGCTTACAGTATGGATTTCTTACTAGGTTAAAATCCAAAGATAATTAAGCACAGTTCAGAAAACACACACATAGAAATGCATAACCAACTGAAATACAACTGGATGAAAAGCAGGCCTCATAGTGGCCTTTTATGCTGTTCATCAATTTATGAAGTCTCCTCAGCTCACTTTACCAGCACATACAAAATTAATTACATTATGCATTTTGGTAGAGGTATGCTCAATTACTATTTCAGATAGAAATAATATTTTTTCTTCATATTGAAACAGAAGGGAGCATTTACCTGGCCAGCATCAACAAGTACAGGGTTTCCTGATTTCATGACTTCTCTGAAAGCCTGGTGTGAAGGATTATCATGTATCATTATCAGTAGCATGACTGTCATTGATTGTAACTGCTTTACCAGATCGGTAGCAGTGGTTAAGGGTAAACTGGCTCAGCTTGCATTAATATCAGTAGAACATGAATTTGTCTAAACCAGAATCCAAAAGTGGGCCTGCAATTCTTGTTGCCATATCCGAGCAAGGTTTGATTATCTGGGCTGTGGATGAAATTCAGTTTCCATGTGATCTACTTGAAGTATATAATCTGCAACTGAGGGTCTCACTGCTGCAACTGCCCTCGTTTCTGCCAAACATTACAGGCCAAACAGTGGTAACTACATCTACAGAAGCTGAAATTGCAGCTCTGCCTTGCAGCCAGGCTGTACCCCTTGGTTCCCTGACTCTAGTGGCACTAACCTCCCACCAGCTGAGGACCATGACAGGCTTCAATCAGGGAGCAAGTAGCAGGGGTCACACTCCTGGTATTTTCTATCACTCAGGTGCCTGAGGGCACCACTTATCGCAGTGACCCAAAATCTCAGGAAAAAGAGCACTTGAAGTTAAGTGATGCCTTGCCTGTTGTTTTAAACTGACATCAAACTATCCAGACACTGAAGCATTCCTGGCTGTAAAAAAGCAGAATCAACAGATTAGCGATTTAGGAGGAAAAAGCAAAACAAACTATTTAGTGGCTGTTTTGCTTTATAAATCCAGGTGCACTACAAAGCCTGAAAGACATGCATCGACAATGAAAAGAACTGGGGGGAAAAAAAAAGACTGCCTTCCTCTTCCATTGTAGAGTATACCTTAATGCAGTCAGTACCAAGTGCTACCTCCAGAACTGTTTGTTTCCACTCTGTTTCACAGTTTAGAAAATACTTAAGTTTCCTTCTGCTCTGGTAAATTGATTTTTGTACAGCATGAGGGGGTGTGTTCTGCTTCCAACCATAAATCTAAAGAAATAGTACACATTTCCTTACACTAAGTAAAGACCAATTTTCCACCTGTAGGTGATGAAACTATTTCTCACACCTGGTGAGCAGACATATATCTCATAAGGCTTAAAGTCATAACCTGGTGCAATTCAGCAAAAGCAAAAATAAAATGTAATCTTCTAAAATATATTATTTTACATGTGACTCAGGTGTTCCTTTCCAAAGGTTATCTGTAGTTTTATTTACTATTTTAATATTAAGCTTTCTCCGCTTCACTCTTGTATGCTCTGCTGTTATCAAGAGACTTGAGTCTTGGTAAAACCCCAAACCACATTACATCTGAAAAATGCAAAGCAGCTGTCTCTCCCCTTCCCCTGATGATAAAGGGCATTCTAGAAGAAGAGCTGCATTAAAAGCTCAGATCTGAATCTGAGCACAACTGAAAGACAGCTGTTAATATCTGGCTGTAGACTGGTACAAAATTATCTTATTTGCAAAGCTTGCTATGCGGTGAGGCAGATAAATGATAACACCATGACACATGCAGAAAGCTTTAGTCTACACATATCTGGGTCTGACTTCAAATATGATATTCAATTCGCAGCTCTGAACATATATTCATAATCATTCACTCCAAGCAGTTCTGCACATGCAGCATTTTAATATGGGGAAAGCAGTGCTAAACTATTTCCCTGTATAATGGTACAGAAACAAGTATTTTAACATTCAAGTGGAATAAAGTGTTCAGAAAAGGAATAGCTGGCAAAAAAATGGCTTATTGCTGGCAAATGCATTTCCAGCCAAACGAGAAAAACTTCTGCCTGTCAGTCAATCAATCAGCACATCGTTTATATTAAGGTGGTGATAATATGGCTTTCAAGATTAGGAAACTAGTGAACTACAAAGAAGATTGTATTCATTTTCCTTAAAAAATAAAAGCCTCCAACAAATAAGCACAAAACTTAACTATCTCTATCAAGTTCAAAATGGAAAAACTGTTCAGAAAGAGTATCTGATATGAATTTGGTCAGTATAATGAAGTAGAAATAAATGAGCCAGATGAGAAGTGGGAATTAGGTACCACATGTGTGAGTCAGAGGAGTTTATTATCATGGTTTCTTTTGTTAATTCCCTAATTAACATAGCTGTGCAAATACAAAATGAAGAACGGAAAAATTTAATGCATAGACAGCCAGAATTTTCCAACTTTAATACTGAGAAATTTATTGTAAAGATGCATATTTAGCACTTTAACCACAGTAGTCTCATTTTGAAGTCAGCGTCCTGCTTTTGGATGAGATAGCACCATGCCAGCTACTAGAAAGAAAATTAACTCTGTGTTGGATTTAGAATGTTGATAACACACCAATGTTTCAGCTGTTGCTCAGTTGTGCTTACCCCAAATCAAGGACTCTTCATTTTCCCTTACTCTGACAGTGAGGAAAAGCACAAGGAGCTGGGAGGGAACATGGACAGAAAAGCTGACCTGAACAGGCCAGAGGGCTATTCTGTGTGTAGAATGTTGCCTGCTGGGCTTAAACCATGAAAATCAGGTAAGCACCCACAAAAATGGACAGCTGGTACAAGTTCAGTGCCCAGAAAACAAAGCAATTTTGATTTAAATACCTAAATTTGAGTTTGATATCGGGCATCCATGTTTGACAAATTTGGTCCATATTCATCCTCCAGCATGAAAAGCAAAGGAGATAGGCTATTCCATAGGAGATAGTTAATTATGTCCTCTGCCATGCACTGGGGAGAAGTTACACACCATAAAGATGATTTAGGAACAGAGAGCTGCTCCCCATGCACACTTCCAGTGATTTGCATATAAAGACAAAGCACTCAAACTTGAGCATCTCAGGAAGGAATGGGAGGGCAACTTGAAGTGCTTCCTCCCCTTCCTTTAAGAACAGGCTCTTATCCCACCTTCCTCTGGGATGGTGACCAAGGTCACCCTCAGGGTTCCTGCCTCAGTCTAGCATCAGGCAGCTCCCCAGGGCACATGCAAGGTGATATTTATAATGCAGCAGGGACAAGGTCTGACATTTACCTCACATGCAACACTGTGCTCACTGCTGAAACGTGAAGTCACTTGGCTCAGCATGCTCTGCAAATTGCTCCAGTAGGATCTTTTGTCATGTGTGCTGTTCCTCTCTCTGCATTATTATATTACAAGAAAATTTTAATTGGAAGTCCACTGAAAGTTCCTTTCCGTTTTGCATTAAAAAACCCTACATTACTGTATTTTTGATCAGCTATATCTTCATCAATACAGATAAAAATATACTCCCCTTGATTCCCCAAGAGAGGATCACAGCTAAAATGAGACAAAGATTATTCTAAATGGTGGCACAAACCCCAAAAGAAAACATGCCTTACAAATGAGTGCAGTAGCTTTTAATTTCTGCATTGTGCAATCAAGCATACACATTCTTGTCTGATGAAGAAGAATATAATCACCTAGGGGCATGTCAAAAATAACTGTTGCTTTTCCCTTCCTATCCTTTCTTGGGAGAGCAGAGTTTGGTGAGCCAATCAAGAAATTAAAACTGACATTTCACAAACTGATTGTCATGTTTTATTTTTTTTGTTGTTTGCCTATTTAGAGTACGTATGGCTATCAGGAAAATACACTGAGAATACAGCCTGCACAGCAGTATCTGAACTAATCCTGAAGAAAATTAATTCCCTGAAAAAATAAACCAAGAAATCTCAGGAGGTCATTGTGCCATCTTACATCTTCTATTGTGAACTGAATGCTTTAAACTCTGATATAAACAGTTTCAGCAGCCTATATTTCATTTTTTAAAATTACATATTCATCAGTTAAAAGAAATTTCAAGTTCATCCTATTTCAAAACACAGTCTGATGTAGGGAAAGCAACAGAGTTGTTTGGGTTTTGGTGCATGGGTTTTGTTTTCCTTTCTTAACTTTCATCCATTATCTAAAGAATTATTTTGAAAGCATTCCTTTATACAGAACAGGATTTTCACACCATCCTCAAACAAAATGGCCCTAAACTGAATAGTATTTTTTTTTTCTTGATCCAGTATAGTACAGAGCAACAAGACAATTTGGGTATTTTAAATATTCATTCCCAAAGCAAATTGTATGGTTTGTTGCCTTGGTTGTACAGCAGTTATGTTTACAGAGACCCAAATTCAGCTGTCAGCTCCAGGACTCTTGACACCTACTTCAGATTTAAATAAATTACTTCAGGTTACACTACTGCAACAGCTAAAAATCTGGTTATTGCTTAAGTTAGTTTAATTTCCAGAACAGTTCATTTCGAGAACAAATCTGTGTAAGCAAACCAACCTTGTCCTACAAATCCCTGAAATATGAGCAAGGAAGTGTTTGTACAACTGAATTTTAATCCTTGACACTAAGCCTTAGCATACATGCATTAATACTTCCATTATAAAGACTAACTATCGAGATGACAAGGGTCTGAGATAAATATTACTGTTTTTTCCATTACAAATTATATCTTCCCCAAGGATACTGACAGACTTTCAAAGAATTGTAAAGAACATTTCCAATACCTGCTTATTAGCAGCTGCACTGGAATTTATGCCAGAAGGGACAGTTTCCTGGGTTTTGCACTCCTGTATTCACTCCACTACATAGGAAAAGAACACACAACAGACCAGAAAATGCTGAATATTCCAAAAATTCTTCCCAGATATTCATCTTGATAAAAGTTCATGGAATCATAGAACATCTCCTGTTGGAGGAGACCCATGAAGATCACCAAATCCAGTTCCCTGTAAAGTAGAAAGTAAATTTCTTTTAAAACTACAATGAATGAAAGACTTTATCCGCCATTAAAGAGAAATTTTAAAATCTTAAAATTAAATTGTATCTTGGTGTGTATCAGGAGTTCCTATACCATTAAATAGTATGGTAAATTAGTAACTCCATGTAACATTACCATAAATTTGCTGTTATACAGAAGTCATATTGCTAAATGCCAAATGAAAGAACACAGAATGGTTACATTTGGAAGTGACCACAGGGGTCATTTGGGCCAACGTCCCTGCTCAAGAAGGGTCAGCCCAGAGCTCAGGGCTCAGGATTGTGTCCAGACCAGTTTTGGAGTATCTCCAGTGGGGGAGATTCCACAGCTTCTCTGGGCAATGTGTCCCAGTGTGAGGTCACCCGCACGGTCAAGTTCTTCCTCAAAGAAGTCAGAATTTATTTAGGTGTGTAAGACTTAAAGAATCAGCTACTCATTTCTCTCCTGTTGCAGAAATACTACAATGATATTCCAATTCAGTGTAGAAATATTTAAAGATGCATATCTTGCCTTGCAAAAATTCGATGAAGTGCATGTGTTTGTACTGGTAGAAATGGAATAGTTTACCTCATGATTTTGTAAAACCACAAGTCACATAAGATTACCAGCATCTTCCTTCTGACACAAACTCTAAATTCTCATGTAACTCAATAGTTAATATTTGCTTTGTGTTTCAAAAGTCTGATTCACTGAGATGGTTTCTAAACATGGTAAATAATTTAAGATGCAGCAAAGGCTGCATGTGGAAAGGTTCACATGAACCTTGAAAATTCTTTTGTTGCATTATTTAGTATAGTTATAAATGTCAGGTTACTGTTCATAGAGGTATGTCTATTTAGAATGGCATTTTCAGAATAATATTTGCAAAAGTTCACATGAGTATTCCTCTCAGTGCTGCTAAACCCAGTGTTGGTTCTTTTTATTCTTTTTTTTTTTAATTTTTCAACATGGCAGGTGCCTTTAAAAGAGATGCAGAGCTAAAAAGAGAACAAAGATGAAGCATGTTCTATGTCACGTCAAAAATGTTCCAGAACTGTACAATTGTTATTGCCATTGTCTGTCTTAGTTACACACAGAAGCTCTGATCAAGTAACAGCATTCTCCACTGAGATTTATGCTGCACAGCTACAGTTAAACAAATAAACAAACAAACAAAACAACCCACCAAAAAAAAAAAAAAAAGAAAAATCCAAACTCTTTGCTCGAAGGAGTTTTCCCTCAAAATGCAAGAACAAGAAGGTGAAGAGTGTGAAAGATAGTGAAGATAGTGACATTTTAGTGCCACTGGGAAGATTTTATTTTAATTAACAATGAAGATACGAAGTGAAAATAAGTCAGAACAATCACTCGGTATTAGTTTCAAAGTACTTGTCTTGTGTTTTCACACTGAAATCCTTTTTCCAGATCTGGAAGTGATTACTGCATAGCTGACTTACACTTAAAATTTCTGATCCTACAAGAAAACCTGATTCATTGAAAATGCCATCTAAGCCACCATTACATTGACATTTGGGTTAAAAAGTGGCAGACAAAGAGGAAGTGAAGAGTTAAAAAAACCCCTATCTGTTTTTTTGGGGTGCTTACACTTCAAAACATTTGAGCTTTTATGACACTTTTTTGTTGTTGTTCAATAGCAATTACTCACAATATTGAAACATGCTTTTATAAAACAACAGATCAGAATAAATTAGTTAAAATAAAATTCACTCCCAAGCTGGTATCATACCAGACAAACTCATTAGGGCACCAGCCATCATAAATAACCAGCTATAATATCTTATTGGCCACTTTCCCATGTTTTGCAGCACCACAACTCAAGTGTCTACCAGCATGATATTGCATAAAGCACCAAGAGCAAGAATACCAACCTGCAGCATGTAGTGTTTCATATAGACCTTTCTTGAGTTTACACTCAGTTGGCCCAAGGCACATATTTAAATATTTCCTAAGATACATGCTTAATTGGAGTACAGAACTGAGAACAGGAAATATCACAGAAGCATAAAAAATTATCCAGTTATCCAACACTGGCAATGTCACAAGTTTTTACAGAAATCTTACAATACAACTTCCTTTTCTTCCAAGAAAAAAAGGCTTTTTCTTATACAAAATAAGAATGATTTCATACAAATAAGAGGTAAAAACGATTGTCATAACTTTTTTTTTTTTTTAAACAAAGCCATTTGGAATCATTGCAAACATTACTACAGCTTGGGATTTCAGACTCAATTTAGTTGCTATGCTATTTAAAATAGAATTGATTCATAGAAGAAGAAAAAAACACTGTCATATATTAGTCACGGTAAACATTTTTGTTTCTAACATCTTTCTCATTCTAAAGCAAACAGAATAGATATTTTGAAGCCTTACATTTTTTCACTACAGATACTTACAAAAATAGAATGTTAGGCTTCTATTTGAAATTTTACCTGATTTATTTTTCCTATCATTATGTTTCTTCATGACATGTCATTAGAGCATGGTATTTTAATACAACCCATTTCTTTTTTTAAATTTCTGCTATTTCAATAAGTTACAGCTGTTGCCAAATAGAACTCCAGGAATTTTCTCTTTTATTTTTTTTGGTCAAAGCATTTTCTATTTATATTTATTTGCCACAACAAATCAAACTTCTTTTAAAACAAACAAATATTTTCTTCATATGACCTACTAAAATTTTTTTATCAAAATACCTTCTCTTGATGACCGCTTTTCCAAGGAAAGAGTTCTTAGCCATATAACTCAGAATCTACACATAGAACACAAGGCAGAGATGTCCTAGGAAATGGCTTCCAAAAAATGCTCAGGTTCTGTTTGTTTTAATAAATGAAACAAAAATTTATCTAAATGACAAAAGGCAAAGCTAGAAAGTTTTAAACATGTTAACCATCCTTTAGCCTGGATCAGTCTGTGATTGGAGAGCCAATGAAGTCAACGTGTGATTCATCCCTGTGATGTAGTTTGCACTATAAACCATGAATTGCTATCTACTGAAAAACATTGGAGAAGCAGTGAAGCTCCTAAAAGCAAAATTATTGCAAGTAGTAAATATGACACATGTAGTAAGACAAATAAAATGAGATAAGCCAAGTTTTAAAATACCAACACTGGATGTATTCTTTAGACATTTATAAATTTCAGCAAATGCAGTCTGACACCAATTCTACTCCAGAAATCTGAGCAAGGCTTTAGCAGTTAATAAAAACATGAAATAGTGTGTACATAATGTGAATGAAAGCCTTTATTTCAATCAGACTCTTAGGGAGTTCACAAATATCACAGTCAAATCCTTTGTCAGAATTTATAATAAATATTTACTTCTTACTCTGATCTCCACTCCAACAACATAGAACACTTACATATGTTTGCCCAGTGATGTATTTCAAGTGTCCACTGGCCAGAATTTGATCCATAACACTTTAAGCACCTTTCAGCCTCATGTACTATCTCAAAGCCATCTCAAACCTTCCCCAGTATGAGCAGGATTCCCCACAAAGCCCAAGGCATGATGTTCCTTGAAGGTACTGCCAGGTGACTGAGAAAATTACTTCTAAGTACTTATGAATGCTTGGCACACTTGTTTTGGCATTTAAAAGGCTTGATGTTTCATAACATTTACTAACACTTATCAACTACTTTAGAAAGATACTAACCGACAATATCAACTCTTTTAACACCAGAAATCATAAACAAAAACAAAAACAAAACAAAACAAAAAAAAATCACACCAAAAAAAAGAACCTTCCTGCTGACACAGATTTGCCCTCTATTCTGAGTACTTCTCTCTACAGAAGAACTAAACATCACCTCCTACTTCAGAAACTGTACTTATCAAAAATATTGTTCATTTTCTCACAAAGGATGATTGTGGAAAGAAAAATTTAACAGGTAGACTAGATTAGAGTCATTTAAGTGAAGCCTCTGAAGAAGGGTGAAAGATTAAGGCGTTCTTATAGAAGTGTGCAGGTTTTCAACCCCCACATATCCTCCCCAGATGGGGAAGAAAGTCCTTGCCAGGAGTAAGAGACAAACGGGACTTTTGGATCTTCTCGGTCTTCAGATGGTTTATTATATCTTATCAGTAATTTACAGGCCAGCAACACAGCATGAAGCAGAGCAAGTACCAAAAGGCAAATGCAGGAAAACTCAAGGTCTTTTAAAAGTAATTTATCCAATAGTTGCTAAGTGTGTATATTATTTTTACCTTTCTACCAATGCCTAATGAACTGTCCATTCACGTAGCCCTGTACTGCGGCATTTCCTAACCAATCATTCTGTGCTACCAACACTGCAGGAAATGGAGTAGGTGAAGAAGAAAGAAGAGATCTGAAAAACCACAGGGATCCTCCATCTTGCCTTCATCTACTTACCATACTAATAAACCTAAAAACTCTAAATTTTTCACTCTGTAACAAACTATATATTATACTACCACCTAACTCACACCCTTGTAGATTCTAATTCATCCCAAAGCCTTGGCAGCTTTCTCCATGGACAAAGGTTAAAAACAGTGTTTTCCTGGGGGGATAGGTCCTACAGGACAGGCAGAGAACCGCTCCCTGCACTTTGGGTTCCAACATAGAAGTAATTCTCTGAAGTCCAAATGTCAAAGGATTCCTAACACTTAAGAGTATGAAAAATCAACTCATGGCATATACACACAGAAAAGCATTACCTGCTTCTAAGCTGTGTACTATTTTCTGTCTTGGCTGAGAAAACAGATATACAGAAGTTGGAAAATCAGAAGTTTGCTTGCCTTCACCTGCTAGTCCCAGAAAACACTGAAGACTCAAAACAGTAAAAGAAAAGCTAATAAATAACTTTGAATTGCTGCTCTTAGCTTTTAAAGATGAGAAATCATTTATTCTGTCTACCAAAAATCAAATTTCAAGAGCAAATGAAATATTAAAACAACAAAGCATCTCATTCTACAGACATCCAGTAAAATATTTCTTCCAAGACAAAAAAACGCTTTTGCTGAATTCACAGTAACAAGCACCAACACTTTCAAAAGAGTGCCCCAAAACCAGCTGGGTTTTCTTTTTTAATTCATTCTCCTGAAACAATTTAAACATTAAACAAGAAAAAGTCAGCTCCCTCTTAAAGATTTATGACACTCCACAAGAGCATTTTTAAACTATATGTTTTAGAGTTTTTCATTCTACTCTTGGTTTCTAACAGGACACACTCATTTACATTTTCAACTTTTATCTGTCTTCTTGAAAGATAAAAAAATTCTTATTTTTTTCCCTCAAAGTGAAAACAGTTTCCTCTACCCCTATCAATTTCAACAAGAAAAACAGCAAGTTTCCACAAAACTCATTAGCAGTCTAAGAATGCTGGCAAAATAGGACCAAAGTACCTATAACAGAAATCTATGTTAACCACATTTTTCTATCTTCATACTTCTATGTCAAAGATATTCTTTGCTAAAACTGGAGATGAGAGACTCATAGTCTCAGCAGAGCTCCAAAAGGCCTGGGAAATGGAAATTTCAATTGAATTTAACATTTTAAGGTAGTTTTCTATGAACTAAAAAGGAAGTGGTTTGAGGTTTTTTCCTTCCATTTCTGTTTCAACACTCCCCAGTGCTTTGGATTCTAAAGGGTAGAGAAGAGAAGAGAAAAATCTTCGGTGTCCTCACTTCTCCCACCCTCTTTAATTTAATCTGTGACTTTAATTATATTTCTTCTCATAAGCTTGTCTTGACTTTATTTTATTTTTAAAGAGATAAGAGCTTGCAGCAAGTGTCCCTAAAAAACTCTTTCAGCTCTATTTTTAATGCACACAGTAAAGTCAGAAGCATATATTTAAAAATACAAAGAGTAGCTGATTATTAATTCCAGTTAAACTTAGAGAGAATCACTGATCAGAATTTTATTAATTAATTTTATATAATCAGGGTTTTTCTATAAGGCCAGCTTTGTGAGAACTTACAGTCTGTGAGACTGCTTAATGTTAAATCCTCACCTTTTGTGCTTGCACACTTTACAGAATTGTTGGAAAAATGTAGACAAAAGTAACAATTAAACTTTGGGTATATGCATGAGCTAAAAATGGAATTGCTTCCTTTTGATATTTAATTACGGCTTTAGATTTGTTAAGTAGGAAAAATGTTTATTAATCTATGTGCAAAGTTCTCTTTAAGGGTAATCATTTTGTCACTATACAGCACAATTCCAAAACACAATTCAGCACTTGACAGCTTTTGTTAAGCTTGGTTTTGATAATTGGATACAGAAGTGGCTTTTGGCCATTTGGGTGAAACTATTCTAGTTTCATGGAGCTTTTGAAAATGATCAAACTTAAACATATCACTCATTCTGCTGAGCCAGCTTGACAGTTTTGATAGCCCATTACTGTAGTTTATATTTCATTTTTGAAAGATTTCAGTAGACATCTCAGAATTAGACTACCTTGGAATCTTGAGTTCCAAGGGGCTCTGACTTTGATCTCAGGTCATCATTTCTTAATGCAAATAACCCCCAGAGAGTCTTTTCAAATTAAATATGAGCATCTTCAATACTATTTTCTCACACCCCTCTCATAATAATATAAATAATAAGCACCTTGGACAGATCAAGAGGTGTCATACATGAAATCCCTATTTGTGCTTGGTCTTTGCATATTAAGTGCCTTAATTAATTTGAGCTTAATATTTTTAAATTGAATGTTAAAATCAATCCATCAGTCCAGGTACAATAATCAAGCTTTTATGGTCTTCCTGTGTTTACTGTATACTTTTACAAGTGTTTTAAGATGTGTTGGATGTATTTTTTTATGTTTTACTTGTATCTTGGTTTCAAGGCAGATTTTAAAAACCCCAGTTGCAACAAACAGCTCAGCCCCATAAGCACATGACCCTTATCTCAACTAATATCACCCCTCTGACCAGGAGGAGCCATTGGTGGACAGAGATGGTCTGTCAAGGGGAAAACACCAACCGCCTTGAACCAGGGGGGTGGGCTGTGGGCGGACTGTGGGCGGAGCAAAAGCTATAAAAGTGTAAGAGAAGACACGCCCACTCTCATTGTCCCTTCCTCTCCAGCTTGCTAAGGCAGTGCTGGAGAAGCCTACCCCTTTCTAGGGGCTTTTTAGAAATAGATTTCTTTTTGACCAGCCTAAACTGCAAGTTTATTTTTTTTCTCTACCTGAGGTTCAGAGCTGTCTTAAGCCTAAAGTTCCTGAATCCCTGCGCTCCTGGGGCATATCTCTCGAGCCATCTGGATCCCAAATTTTTATATTTTGTTAGGTTTTTTTTGCAATTTTTCAATTTTTTTTTTTGTTTTAATAAATTGTTTTAATTTCTACAAAGAGTTGTCTCGTTCCTCACAACTCTTTTGGGGGCTCTCCGGGATCCTATTTTTGCCCTAAAATCCAGGTATTTTGGTTAATTTTACTATTTTTGAATTTTTGCGATTTTTTTGGTTTTTTTTCTCCTTGGATTTTCTGGGCTCCCACAAGGATTACTGCAGCAGAGAAAGGACACCTCCGGTGGAGAAAGACTTGCGGTAAGGCTTGAACCCTTCTTAAAGGGAACTTAGTTAGGGACTTACCCTTTTTAAGGGCTATTAGTTTTTGGGGAACCTCCGAGTGGAATTCCTTTTGTGAGAGAGTGTGTGGGGGGGTTGGCCGCCCCCAGTGTGTGTGTGAGTGTGCTTGAAAGGGTTCATTTTTAAGGGCACCACGAGGGATCACCCCTTTAGAGACACAGAGGGGAAGATCGAGTGTGGTGATCAGCCTTTCTGGGGGGAGGTTTCCACGTTTTAGGGGTGTGCGCAGCCCCAAATTCATTTTTATTAGTGTCTCAGTCTCCTCGGGTCTAGAACTGAGGAGAAACCTCATTTTAAACCCCTCTCTTTTCCTTTTCGCCGCGTGGTCGGCGGCCATTTTGAAATTTCGGGCTGCCGCGTGGTCGGCGGCCATTTTGAAATTTCGCGCCGCCGCGTGGTCGGCCGCCATTTTGAAATTTCGGGTTTCCACGTGGTCGGCCGCCATTTTGAAATTTCGCGCCGCCGCGTGGTCGGCGGCCATTTTGAAATTTCGGGTTTCCACGTGGTCGGCCGCCATTTTGAAATTTCGGGCCGCCACGTGGTCGGCCGCCATTTTGTGTCCTTTTAATTTGAACTGCACCCCTTTGCTGTTCTAAGTGCATGTGGGAACTTGTTTTAGCTGCACTCTTGTGGTCAGTGCTATCTAGCACCTTTATACTTCCTGTTAGTTTGGAGTGTTTGGGTTATTGGATTGTAGTTGTAATTTGCTTTATCTGCTTTAATCATAAGACACTACTTTGATATTTTGAATTACTGTTTGTGTTATTCATTATAATCTTTTTCCTTTAATTTGGTTATAAATATTTTAAATTTATCTCTCCTTTGCTAATAAAGACAACTCCTGTTTCTTAAGTATTATATGTATAAAGCTATCTAAATTTCAGTTATACTTTAAACAATTTAAATATTCACTAATTATTCTTTTTATAATTAAAACTAATATTTTCTTGCAACATATTTGTTTCTCACCAGCCTACCATATTTAATTTTCCCACAGATTCGCCATCATTCATTCCCTTATATATCTACTAACCTTGCTTGCTTTTCTCTACATTAGTTGTATTGTATTTTATGCTTATAACTTTATTATCATTTTTTTATTGTGATAGTGTATTGAATTTAGGTTATTTTGTAACATTATTTCCTTATGCAATATTTTAAATGTTTTATATAATACAATACTTTGGTTTATTTAATTAGAAAAAAAAAAAAAAAAAAAAAAAAAAAATTTTTTTTTCTTCTGCACTAGCTACTTGTTTGCTTCCCAGTAACAAAATGGGACAAGCAAATAGCAAAAAGAAAGACCTAATGAAGAAATACAAAATCTTCCCAGACAGTCCGTTAGGGCAAATGCTCCTAAAGTGGGAAGAAAATCTTTTAACTAAAGAAAAAGACCAGTGTCAAATGATTAGGTACTGTGTTTTTAAGTGGCCAAAACATAAAATTAACAAAGATGGACTCAGATGGCCCAAGTATGGGTCTTCTGAAAAATGGCTTTGTGAGGCTTTGCATTCTTATGTACATTACAAAGCTCCAAAACATTCTGATGAATTAGACTATGCTAAAATTTGGTTAAATTATTGGCAAAAACAAAATGAAGACCAAAGCAAAAAAATAGAATTGGAAGAGGAAACTAAATCTAATTCAATTGGACTTAATAAAAATTCAAACCAAATTTTTTCCATTGCAGAAGAACACAAACAGAAAGAAAAACAAAAACCTAAATTAAATAAACCAAAGTGGGACCCCCTAGACTACCTTCCTCCAGTAACTCCTCCAGAAAGGAGGGTCCAAATTGAACAAGAAAGGGTCCTTCCTTCATCGAGCCACCCAATCGAAAGGGACTCAGAAAATGAGAATGAAAGTGAAAAAGAAAATTCTGTTCCTTCCTGCTCTCACAAAAAGACAACCGGACAAAGGATTTCTTCTAGCCAGGATGGCCCAGCATCTTGCACTAGAAAGAAATCATTTAAAACACCTGACTGTCCCACCTGCCTTAGCACTCCCCATGAGTCTAAAATTTTACCTCTTAGGGAGGTACCCATGGGAAATGCTCAAGGAGGAATTGGTTATGTAGTTGTACCTCTAGCTTCATCTGAGGTACGGGAATTTAAAAAAGAAATGAAAAGCCTGATGGCTGATCCCATTGGTCTAGCTGACCAATTTGATCAATTCCTCGGCCCTAATATTTATAATTGGGGAGAGATACAATCCATCCTTCACTCCTTATTCACCATTGAGGAAAGAAAATTGATTAGAGCTGCAGGAGTGACAGTCTGGGACAGAGAAAATAATTCTAATCAAGGCCCAATTGGAGAACAAAAATTACCACTGACAGACCCTGAATGGAACCCAAATTCAGAAGAGGGCAGGAGGAACATGAAGGACTACAGAAATTTAATTATAAAAGGGATTAGAGAAGCTGTTCCTCGAGTTAATAATATGAAAAAAGCATTTTGTGGGGAACAGGAAAAGGATGAGTCCCCAACAGCTTGGATGGCTCGGTTAAGGAATAACATTCAACTTTATTCTGTCATTGACTTAGACACTGAGGGAGGCAAAACTATGCTAAAGGTACATTTTGTGCTTCACTCCTGGCCTGACATCAGGAAAAAATTGGAAAAATTGGAAAAATGGCCAGAGAAGGAACTAGATGAATTACTGGAGGAAGCCCAAAAAGTCTTTGTTAGGAGGGATGAAGAGAGGATGAAGGCTAAAAGCCGAATAATGAATAACAGTACTAATGCTCCAATCCACAACCCTCCTACACAAAGAACTTCCCAAAGGGGCATCCCACAACAGCAAACCCAAATCTGCTCTCAGCAACAGCCACAAGTTTGTGCTTGTAATATAAAATCTACCTCAATTGTTCAAAGACCTGAGAGGTTAATTTGCACATACTGTAATAAACCAGGCCACGGGCAGTGGTACTGTTTTAAAAAGCAGAGAGATCAAGGAGTCCTTCAAATGGAGGGACAAATTTTGAACAACTGAAGGGGTCAGGGGCTTTATTCTCTAGGGCAAAAACATCTTAAAGAGCCCTTGATAAAATTAGAAGCTGGACCCCAGAGACAACAAGTGGAGTTTTTAGTGGACACAGGTGCTGAAAGAACCTGTGTCACTAAAACACCTCCAGGATGTTTTATTTCTCAAGATACATTAGATATATATGGTGCTAATGGTGAAAGCTTTGCTGTTCCTGTAATTAAAAATGTAACCCTTTCCATACAAGGACGTACCCATACAGGGGATGTGCTATACCTACCTCAAGCTGGGATCAATCTTTTAGGACGTGACTTCCAAATACCTCTGAGGGTTGGGGTGGTACCGCAGGGTGGAAAAATGACCACTAAATTGTTTGTTTTATCTTTAGTAGATGAGCAACACATTGACCCGGTAGTGTGGGCCAAACCTGGCAACCGGGGAAAAATGGACATCACACCTCTAACAATTAAGTTGCTCCCAAATAGGCAGCCAGTACGTGTACCACAATATCCCCTCTCCAAGGACAAAAGAAAGGGCCTGAAGCCTGTTATCATGGACTTATTACAAGATGGAATTCTTGAGACCTGCAAATCCAGTTACAACACTCCAATTTTGGCTGTCCAGAAACCAGATAAGTCATTCCGGCTTGTACAAGATCTGCGTGAGGTCAATAAGAGAGTCCAAACCAGGTACCCACTGGTGCAGGACCCCTATACACTCCTGAGTCGGGTACCCCCAGCACATGCCTGGTTCTCTGTTATTGACCTTAAAGATGCTTTCTGGTCATGTCCTCTAGATTCTCATTGCAGAGACATCTTTGCATTTACCTGGGAGGATCCAGACACTGGACGGAAGCAGCAGCTGCGCTGGACTCGCCTGCCTCAAGGGTACACCGAGGCACCCACACTCTTTGGCCAAGCGCTAGAAGATTTGCTAAGTTCCTTTTCTCCACCCGAAGGGATTCAGGTAACTCAGTATGTAGATGACCTGCTCCTCTCTGGGGAACAGGAGTCTACGGTAAGAACTGCTACAATTCAGTTACTGAATTTTCTAGGGAGGAACGGGCTGAGGGTGTCAAAACCTAAATTACAATTTGTGCTACAGGAGGTGAAGTATTTGGGACATCTAATTGGCCATGGCACAAAAAAACTCAGTGCTGAAAGAGTAGAAGGAATCCTAAATCTACCACCTCCAACCTCAAAACGAGAAATCCGGCAATTATTAGGCCTATTTGGATACTGCAGACTGTGGATTGATCAGTATTCACAATCTGCCAAATTTTTATATGAAAAACTAATAGAAGAAGAACCTTTTAATTGGACTAATTCAGACACACAAAAACTACAAAATCTGAAAGAGAAATTAACAAAAGCACCTGTTTTAAGCCTTCCTTCACTAGAAAAACCCTTCGATCTATTTGTTAATGTGGAGAAGGGAATTGCCTATGGCGTCTTGACCCAGGAGTGGGGTGGAGTCAGGAAGCCAGTTGCTTTTCTTTCCAAATTACTGGATCCAGTGTCCAGAGGATGGCCCGTTTGCATCCAGTCCATCGCCGCAGCAGCTGTTCTGGTCTCGGAGAGTCAAAAACTCATTTTTGGTGGAGACTTGACAGTGCATACACCACACTCAATCAAAACCATTTTAGCTCACAGGGCTGCAGAGTGGTTAACTGATCCAAGAATAGTCAAATATGAAGCCATTCTCATGCACTCGGACCACCTGAGGTTAGTTGTGTGTACACACCAAAATCCAGCTCAATTTCTTTATGGGACCCCATCAGAAAAAGAAATTGAACACAATTGCATTGAAATAATTGACATCCAAACAAAAGTCAGAGAGGACCTGGTGGACTGTCCCCTCAATGAAGGGGAAATCCTCTTCATTGACGGGTCATCTCGAGTGGTGGATGGAAAACGATGCTCTGGCTATTCAGTGGTCGATGGACACCAAATGTGTGTGCTAGAAAAGGGCAGATTGCCACCGACCTGGTCAGCTCAGGTCTGTGAGCTCTATGCCCTAGAAAAAGCACTCCACCGACTAGCTGGAAGCATTGGGACCATTTACACTGACTCGAGATACGCTTATGGCGTAGTCCACACCTTTGGAAAAATCTGGTCCGAAAGGGGGTTCCTAAACACCAAAGGGAAAGATATCCTACATAAGGAATTAATCCTAAAAATTCTAAAAGCACTGCAACTGCCTCAGGTGATCTCAGTGGTGCATATTCCAGGTCATCAATCGGGAACCACAAAAGAAGCTCGGGGGAACAACCTAGCAGACTTGGCAGCAAAAGAAGCAGCAGTGGAAGAAGAGGTAAAAGTGATGGAAGTAAACCAACTTCCAACTAACACCACCACATCTGACACTATTCCACAAACTAACATTTTACCCACGCCCATTTTTACTGATCAGGAAAAACAGAAATTAGTTTTAATTGGAGCTAATGAGGATTCTCAAGGTCGCTGGTATTTACCAGATAAACGCCAAATTTTAAACAAAAATTTAACCCGAGAAATTCTACAAAATATCCACCAAAGCAATCATTGGGGTTCAAAGGCTCTGGCGGATCACTATCTCAGAACCTTTGGATGCACTGGTGTTTATGAAATAGCCAACCAAATAACCCGGGACTGTGTAATCTGTCAAAAGGTTAACAAAAAGGTAATAAAAAAGAACACTGGTGGAGGAATTGAATTAGCAATCAGGCCTTTCCAAAACATTCAAATTGACTTTACAGAAATGCCTCCTGTCCAGAGGTGGAAATACCTATTGGTAATCGTTGATCACCTTACCCACTGGGTGGAAGCTGTTCCAACTGTCAATGCAACAGCCCAGACAGTGAGTAAGGTGATCCTCGAGCAAATTATCCCCCGTTATGGGATAGTCCACCGCATAGATTCAGATCGAGGTACTCATTTTACCTCTCAAATTGTACAACAATTGGCTCAGCAATTAGGAACAAATTGGAGATTACACACCCCGTGGCATCCACAGAGCTCTGGGAGAGTGGAACGGATGAACCAGGCAATCAAGAACACCCTCACAAAATTAATGCTGGAAACAAAATGGACCTGGGTAAAATGCCTTCCACTTGCTCTTCTTAGAATTAGGACACAGCCAAGATCTGATTTGGGTTGTTCACCATATGAGATGTTGTATGGATTACCCTACCTTGCTACACCACAAGAGTTGAATGTGAAAGAGTGTGGAAATACCAATGTACAACAATATGTACAGATAATTGCCAAAAATCTAGAGTTGCTAAGGGAAAGAGGTTTTCTACCACAAACTCCCCCACTTAATTTTAATTTACATCACATCAATCCAGGTGACTGGGTGTTAATAAAATCCTGGAAAGAAAAGTCATTAACCCCATCCTGGGAAGGTCCATTTCAGGTCCAGCTAACCACTGAAACAGCTGTCCGGACATTTGAAAAGGGCTGGACGCATGTCAAGAGGGTGAAGGGTCCAGTAACACCACCAATTGAAGAGAAGAAACCTCCAGACAAACCATCAAACTAAACACCCTGTTTGAAAGCTCCACTCAGCATCCCTCACTCCAAGTTAATAAAATCCTGTACTCCCAGTTCTTCCCCAGTTATACCTCAGTAATAAGTGCTAGCTACAAGTTGTTAAACTAAGTTGAAAATATTTTGCTGTTAATTCTGTTCTTTGTTATTCCCTTTTACAGATTCTGCCTTCACACAACCATATTGTCACATCAACTGTATAGTAAGGCTCCATTTGAAGCCAGCATTCTCTTCCAATAACAGTCCAATCAGACTCCAAAATTATGGGCACGATAACTCTAATCTTTGACAAGGCCAACCCTAAAATAACCATGAGTTTCCAGAAGCCTGAGGTCACTGAAGAACCATCTGAAGGTGAGATGCCTAAAGAAAGGACAAAAGAAGCAAAGATGACAACCCCCACCAGCAGAGGCAACCCAAATGCTGACAGCTCCTCTCGGGTATGCCTAAAGGGGAAAGTGAGCAACATCCTGCTACTGAGTGTCATCTGTCTCTGGGTCCTCTGGCCTCCCTTTACACAAGCAGCCGACAGCCGCTGTAACAGATGTTACAAGACTGTGTACCAGGCAGAAGGAGGCTCATTTCAAATTCGACACTTTTTCCGAGCACATACTTATGTTAATCCATCTTGTTACAACATAACAAGGTTGAGTATCTGCTCAGAAAAAGGTCACAAGTACTGGATTGGCAAAAACATTGGCACCCAAATACATAAGCAGAAGGGAGAGTGTCCCTCCCAAGACGATTGGCTCTGTTTCAATTTTAGATACATAACCAAGACAGAAGATTTGTTAAAAAGAAAGACCTATGACACTGATCTGATCCAAGAGGTGGTCATAGAAGAAAAGGAAAAACAAAAAGAAAAACAATCCTTTGATGTCAAGGAAAAACTTGTTTATTGACCTGGCAGAAAGGATTGGACAGCAGCTAAATTTAACAAATTGCTGGGTGTGCGGAGGAACTTTAGAATCGGAGAGTTGGCCTTGGCGGGGAGTCAGTCTTGGACCCCCCGATTTACTCCGACTAAGTAATCTCTCCCCCACAACCAGACATGACAATGAAACCTGGCTGCTAAGCAATACTGTTATTGGAGAAGAATGCATCTGGAGGAAAGGAAGAAAATTTTTAAAAGAAGTTGGTGAGACAATATGCAAAAGGTACCTGGTAACTGATGAGCAAAAACATTGGTGGATACCTCAAGAACCAGATGTATTCTGGTCTGCAGAAAAGGTTAAAAACAAAAATTGCATTTTGAATCCTGTTAAAAAACTCTGGCAGTGCTGGGATCAAGGAAATCCATATTCTGTCCTGCCACAAATTTCCAAGTACTGGATTACAGCAGCAAGTATACAACCCCACTTCTGGGAAGCACCACAAGACCTCTACTGGATCTGTGGTAACCGAGCTTATTCCAACTTACCACCTCGCTGGAAAGGGAGCTGCACTCTTGGAGCCATTCAACCAAACTTCTTCCTACTTGCTGAAAACGCTGGAGCCCACCTTGGAATCTCCCTTTATGATGAACTTTTCCGTACTAAGAGACATGTAATAGGAGGGACCCAGAGATGGGGAGAAGAAGAGTGGCCACCTGAGAGGATCCTAGAGACTTATGGACCTGCAACATGGGCACAGGATGGGAGCTGGGGGTACCGAACTCCCATCTACATGCTAAACCGGATCATCAGACTGCAAGCACTAATTGAGGTAATCACTAATGAGACCTCTCTTGCTCTTGAACTACTTAACACACAGCAAGGGCAAACTCGAGCAGCCGTGTACCAAAATAGGCTGGCATTGGACTATTTACTAGCTGAAGAAGGTGGAGTATGTGGCAAGTTTAACACCTCAGACTGCTGCATCCATATTGATGATCACGGCGAAGCCATCACCAAGATTACCCAAAACATCAGGAAACTAGCCCATGTTCCAGTGCAGAAATGGCAGCCCTTGATCACTTCTGAATGGTGGGAAAATATTTTCCAAAGACAATGGTAGAAGAAAGCCTTAATTATTGTTGGACTTTCCCTTACAGGACTTATTTTTCTCCCTTGTTTAATCCCTTGTTTCATCCGTCTAATCACCACTGTCGTCCAAAGCATGCCACTGATCCAGGATCTTCAAGGACAACAGCAGCGTCCACCATTCGCTCAAAAGATTATGCATATCAATAATAGTAACAATAAGAAAACTAGAAAGGAGAGAAAAATTGCCCAGCAAGTGTGGGACAGTTTTAAAGAGCTTGAATCTATCCCTGAAGAGTTATCCACCTCCACTTAAATGCAAAGACCAAAGATGTGAGCATAAGAGAAAAAGGGGGGACTTGTCATACATGAAATCCCTATTTGTGCTTGGTCTTTGCATATTAAGTGCCTTAATTAATTTGAGCTTAATATTTTTAAATTGAATGTTAAAATCAATCCATCAGTCCAGGTACAATAATCAAGCTTTTATGGTCTTCCTGTGTTTACTGTATACTTTTACAAGTGTTTTAAGATGTGTTGGATGTATTTTTTTATGTTTTACTTGTATCTTGGTTTCAAGGCAGATTTTAAAAACCCCAGTTGCAACAAACAGCTCAGCCCCATAAGCACATGACCCTTATCTCAACTAATATCACCCCTCTGACCAGGAGGAGCCATTGGTGGACAGAGATGGTCTGTCAAGGGGAAAACACCAACCGCCTTGAACCAGGGGGGTGGGCTGTGGGCGGACTGTGGGCGGAGCAAAAGCTATAAAAGTGTAAGAGAAGACACGCCCACTCTCATTGTCCCTTCCTCTCCAGCTTGCTAAGGCAGTGCTGGAGAAGCCTACCCCTTTCTAGGGGCTTTTTAGAAATAGATTTCTTTTTGACCAGCCTAAACTGCAAGTTTATTTTTTTTCTCTACCTGAGGTTCAGAGCTGTCTTAAGCCTAAAGTTCCTGAATCCCTGCGCTCCTGGGGCATATCTCTCGAGCCATCTGGATCCCAAATTTTTATATTTTGTTAGGTTTTTTTTGCAATTTTTCAATTTTTTTTTTTGTTTTAATAAATTGTTTTAATTTCTACAAAGAGTTGTCTCGTTCCTCACAAGAGGCAGTTCTGTGAATTAACAAGAACTCTTTGTTTAAATAAAAGCAAGTCACCAACAGCCTCATGGAAAGTAAAGTTGTTTGCATTTTGTTACAGAGAAAGACAAACACATATTGGAAATTCTCTCTGTCCTTTTCTTATTTGAACTTGTTATGGTGATGTACTACTGCCAAACACAAAGAAAGCAAGTATCTAATACAAGTAGTCAGCAACTAGTTCTCCACTAGGGTACACAGAACCCAAATATATTCACTAACTACTCAACTGTTTCTTGAATCATCAGCAAACAAAATCCTCATACTTTAAAATGTTCTAATAAATAAAATTTCCATCAAATATGGTCAGGAAAGGTTATTTTTTAGGCACCCCAGAAAGATGGTCTGCTGCCCTTTCTGTTGTTTTTGGTTTCTTCAGGGTTTTGGCAGTTCGTTTTGGGAAGGCTGAGCAGGGTGTTTTCTTTTTAAGTCTTTATCTTCCCCCAACCTCCCCACTCATATTTAGATTAAATTTAAGCAAGCACTAACTTAACCCATGCATTGAGAGGTGAAAGTGGCACTTAATGATCCTTTCCCTCTCCTAAGCATAAGAACAGTACAAACCTCATTTAGAGAGAATCACAGAAGGATTCTAAAAGGGCATATGCCACACCATCCTGTCCCATCTTTTCCCATTTCAATCAAAATAAGTGAATGCTGCAGACATTTTTATCAGAAGAGAATCTATTTTTTCCTACTTCAGGCCTTCCCCTAACAAGAGAAACACAGGTTGATTAATAGATCTTAAAACTTCTACAAGGTCATACCTGAAGTCACTCACTTCATGCCAATAAACACATAGCTCAGGGTTGATGAGGGCAATGTGTTACCAAATTATGTCCTCCAACTATTACTGGTGTTATTACCAGCAGAGGATTACACGATTCTACAGGAAATGCTACCAGTAGCAAATCCTACTTCTCTTCCCCAGCAAATTATAGAAGTATACTTTTAACATTTGCATATATTTAAGTTTCAGCTGTATCTGGTTAAGATATCATTGTCAGTAAATCCTTAGTGGATAATATGGCTGTATGATTATGGAAGTCATGTTTTGCTATGAGACACCAAAACAACGGGGCAAACAGGAAGGACCAGCAGCAAACTGATTCAGTCCATCACGAAAAATGTCTTGGCAGAACACGTTAATTATAGGGAAGAAGTAATAAAATGATAATCCCAAGCAATTAGACCGTATCCATACTAAGAGCAGAAAAGGAGAGGGTCTGTCAGCATCCCTGGCAGATTTCTGGTGTGGATTACACCAATGATTCTATTTTCCCCAGAAAAAAAAATAGTAGAGGTGACGAGGCATTTTCAGGTCTAAGGGGCTACAGTTTGGGTGAGCTTGAGAGTGTGAGCAAGTGTGTATGTGACTTGCATTTCAATTTGATTTTCAATTCAGTAGACAGTCTCTTGGGCATCAGTATTTTGTCCCTCTTGCAATGCATCTACAGCATGAAAGATACAAGTAAGCAAAGATGTTACAAATATTTGCAAAAAACCCCAAGGTCTTTGTGAGTGTGTGTGAAACAGAGAACTCAGTGCTTTTAAGCAAAATGCATCATTCTAATTGTCAGAGACATTCAGATAAGTAGACTTAGGTGTGCTAAAAATTTCTAATGTTGGATTTTGCAGCAGTTTATCACCAACAATAGAAACTGGAAATCAAAGAACCACAGAAGCTGAAGTTGGCAGGCACCTGTAAGGATCACCTCACCCCACCATCCTGCTCAAGCAGTCACCCAGACCAGGTTACCCAGGGACACATCCCTAGACGAGTTTTGACTACCTCCAAGGATGGAGACTCCACAAACTCTTTGGCCAAGTTGCTGCAGTCCTTGACCAGAAAGAGGGGGAAAAAAGGGTGTTTTTTGCACCCTGTTTTTGATTTCCTGTTTTTCAGTTTGTGTCCATTGTCTCTTGCATGTCACAAGATACACTGAGACATTTGGCTCAGTATTCTTCACTCTCCCTGATATAATTATAGATGTTGATAAGATCCCTGTAAACCTTTTCTTCTCCAGGCTAAGCAGTTGCAGCTCCCAGCCTCTCACCAATAGATCTGATTCTCTTATCCCTTCAACTTTGCCCTACAGTGGCTCACTCCAGTATCTCCATGTTTCTTCTGTAGGGCCCAACACTGGTGCCAGCACTCCAGATGCATTTCACCAGTGCTTTTTGAAGAAAAGGGATCATCTTCCTCCACCTCCTGGCAACAATTCTTAATCCAACCCAGGAGGCTGCTAAACCTTCTCTGTTTGCTACACGGACACATTCCTGGCTCATGTACACATTGGTGTCCACCAGGGACTCCAGGGTCTTTTCTGCAAAGCTACTTTTCAGCTGGTCACCAGTGCAGGAGGTTATTCCTCCTCAGCTACAGGACTATGCATTTTCCTCAGTTTTACTTCACAAGATTTCTGCCTGACCATTTCACCTGTCTGCCAAAATCCCTGCATTGAATTCCACGTGATCTAGGCTTTGAAAGGCCATCTTCCCATTGCCCCCAGTCATTTCACCAAATTTGATAATGAAGTAACAGCACACATCACAATATGCACAGCAAAGATTTCCTGATAATTTTACATACTATTTTAAGTATCAAAATTACCCCATACTGTAAAAATTTCTTCACCCTAGCTATAGATCACCAAACTGTTCACCATCTTTTCCAGGTCCTTTAAAAAACCACAAAAATGTGCAAAAAGAGTGGGATGTCCTAATTCTCCTTCTTAAGAAATTCCCTCCCCCCTGCACAGAGAATTATTGTCATGGTTACTCTCTACCAAATCCTTCTTAACTAAAACCAGACACACATCTCAATACATGCAGTACAGACCTAAAAAACCACTCCACTTTTAAACTCTGATTACATATTTTAAAGCTCTTGATTAACCACCAGAAAACAGCATCAGTTGGGAACGATGATTTTAAAAGGATGTTCCAAAACAAAAATGAAGACTGAAAAGTTATGCTTGGATTTACCAAAACCAAAAGGTGAATCTTCCTCCAGCACTGACTGTGGGCATAGGCAGCGTGGTAGCCCTAACACTTCTTAGCTGGTGGCCACCCCAGCATTTTGCACTTTATGTGTAGTCCTGCTCCAGGATGCTGCAATGCCAGGCTTGCTGATTGTTAATGTGGTGGCTACACATAGCACAGGAGGGAATTAAGACTCAAAGGCTTTGCCATAATGTTTTCTATTGTCCCAAAGTAAAAAATGCCCTTCCATCCACTTTGAATATTAATAGTAACATCCAAAATTTCAAGATTGCAGAATGAAAAAAAAACCAAACTGCTACTGAAATTTAAGTACAAATACTTTATCAGAAATATTTTAGTTACTAATTATTTTTCAAGAATTAATTAAATAACACTGGGAATGCTTTAGAAGAAATACATACAACAATTAAGGAAGACTTGTAATAATTTTACCTGCCCATACATAATCAAAAGGGAAGACATAAAAAAAAGAAGGAGGTTAAATGCTGCATTTTAAAATAACCTTGTTGTATTTTTTTGTTCAATCCATTTCTAATTTTACAGCATTTTTAACATAATAGATGTTAGTTATCTAGACTTATTAGCATAATAAAGAATTGTAACCTGTAGCAGTCAGGAAACTAAATTACTGCTTTTACATTTAAGTATTACATTGACAAATACATTGACCTTTATATTATGTTATGCTTAGAGGTTAGAAAAATGCATTATTGTTCATTGCATTTTCTTTTTGGGCAGTTTTCTCTGAAAGGTCTGTTGAAGGATAAAAGATTGATATAAATGGGGAGGAGGGAATACATTATTAATATTGTGGGATAATTTACCCAGCAAGTCTTCTACAAGATCAAAATTAGACATTCCCATGGGAACAAACCAAGAATGCAAGTGGGGGAAAAAAGAAACCTCTTTTGACTTTCTGGTGACATTCATCTGAAAATGGCATCTTGGGCAGTGTTATTTTTTAAGCTTTATTTTGCACTGACCACAGTCATAATTACCTCTCTTGGCTTTTAGATACACATTTGTTCATTTCATTCATAAAAATTAGATACAAATTTCCTGCAGCTTGTTTTCAAAAAGTTTAAAATGGAAACTGGAAGGCCCACCAACTCTGCATGGCATTTCAGAGATCTGCAAATCACAGCAATGCCCAGCAATATTAGGGTCTCTAAAACAGGGTTTATTGCCTTGCCCCTTCTGACATTAATATAACAGAAAGCTATTGAAATCTAGTCCAGAGCAGTTCAGGGAGTAACATTATCTATAATGATAATTGCAAACTTTACATTATATTCAAAATAATATTTAAAGTCATTGTAATATCTCATAAGGCATGCTTGAAAATTTTAATGATCCACCAAGTCTATCCACAATCTTGGTGGCTTGCTCTCAAGTATGGAAGTTATCAGGATGAATTTGTCATTAGAGAAAATAAAACACCAACAAAAGTGGTTCAGTCTTCAGGGTGGAGGAAAAATCAGTATTATTTGTGGTACAGTTTAGGAATTTGTCTCATCTTCTTCTCTATATATTCCAGAGGCCCACTCACAAGCACAAAGCAATATGAAAAATTATACAGTTGGGGTCAGTTTGGGGTTTTTTGGTTTTGGGAGGTTTTTGGGTGGGTTGCAACTTTTCTTCAAAAAAGAATGAGCTGGACATACTACAAAAAAACCCCTTCCTTTTCTATCTTGTTTCAACACCCTTGTGGCAGTGACACATATACTCAAAAATGAAAGGGCAAATCTGATGAAATTCCTTTCTTGGGGGAGGTGGGGAGAAGGGAGTGTTCAACTGGCTCTTTCCTTTGGCTTGCAAGCAGTATGCTACCCTGGGTGGTAGCATTTTCTGACTGATCTGTTAGGATGATGTTAAACCCACTGTGCATTTTTCACTGACTGTCTACAGTGTGGCATATTGATTTTGCCGTTCCCTGGTTCACTTCTAAAACCTACACAGTCAAAACTGTTACTTATTTGAAGCTTTCTGCTTTTCCAGCCCTGTTCTGACAGATATCTCTGTTATGGCACCATCTGCTATCTTCATATTCCATGACTGAACCACAGGCTAGCACTATTGCTGTGACAGTTTTGGAGGTGTAAAATACACTTCTCCTGACATCTGCCTCAGCTCATCCATCCTCCAATTAGAAAACCCTCTGAAAACAGTCTTGAAATGCTTTACATTTTAATTTCTCTATAGGATCCTTCTTCACTATAAGGAAGCCAAGTCTCTGAAGTTTATTGTCTTTCAATTTTTAAGAGAGTTAATAGTTTTTGCACACAAAAGCTGACGGTATAGTAGGCAGGCAGGGAACACCTGATACACCAAATTAACATTACTTATTCCTGTTCCAGTGTCTGTAAAAGCACACAGGAACAGGCACAAGAGGGACAGATATTCCAACTCTTTTGGCTGCAATGATGCACTCCAGTTAAAGAAAACACCTACTCTTCTAGAATGAAAAGGAAAATACAAAGCAAGCTGATGACATGAGGTTTGGTCTACTGAACCCATCTAAGGCTCCATCTGCACACAATGAGTTCAGAATAAAGATATTCCTTAAAGGTAACATTTTGATGACATTCACCTGATTTTTTTCACTTAGGTACCACAAGTTTGTTAGTGCTGTAAAATCAGTTTGATAATTCAGGATCTAAGATGGAATTTATTCTCCAGCCTTTATCAACCACAATGTAACGAAGCTATTTAAGAGCAAAGCATATTCTAAAATTATTACCTTACCAACAAGACAGGCACATGTCTAATCACAGGAAGAATGAAGGTTGTGTCTATTTCTTTTCAAACTATAGATCACCATCCAAAATTCAACATAATCAAATATATGTGGAACATGTTAGAATTCAGTGGCCGAAGTCATGAGAAGTAATAGAATGAAAGATAACTTATGAGGGACAAAAACAAATCTCAGTTATGAAAAATTTAGTAAAATTTAAAAGTATCAATCAAAATTAATAACACAACAGAGAGTTAGGAATTGGTGACCTTTAATCTTTACTGAACACATAAAGAGAATCCACACTACTGAACAGAAGAGTGATGTTACTTTCCAAATTTGACTAATGCAGCACAATGCAGAGAAGCACTCTTAAAACGTTCTGATAACACAACTACAAATCCAATGGGTTATTGCCATTCAGCTCAAGAGTTATTATGATTCATTTCCTATAGGCTTCTTAAAAGCATTCAAACACATTTCATCCATAAACGAGACATCTGATATCTGACATTCACATTTTTCCAGTCATAACCAGCAATGTAATTTGTAAGTTTTGTATTAATAAGTATACAGATTTCCACCCCTCTCTCTATTGTTCCAGCTTCTCTCTTACGTCTCTTTGTCTTCCATTGCTCATTTTTCCGAGCCAACCCTTCCAGCAATAGATTTGCACATAAGGAAAAAATCCTTCTTCTGCTAAGTTCTACATTTATACTCGTATCAGTTCCTGTTTTTAAGGAAAGTGTACCGGTTTGGCCAAATTTAGAAATATATACTCTGAGAGAAGGCACAACCACCCCTCCCCCACCAGGTTCGGGAAAAAAAATAAATTTTCCTCGAAGGAAAGTGAAGAAGATAAAACTATTTCTTTAACAAACACATGGGAAAGGAAAATGAGGTTAAATGGTAAAATCTTTTGCTGTGGAGGAAAAAACCTGGGAAAGCGTTAAGAGTCCTCCCTTTGGTCTCCTCGGAGCTGGGGCTTGGCCCAGGGCCAGGCCCTCTGTGCCCGATGAAAAGTCCTCCCGATGTGCTCTGAGGTTGAAAAGCAGTCCAGTAGCAAAGGGAGAAAAATCTGGAATTCCAGAGAAGGAAAAAGCAAAGTCCAACTCTCAGTCTCTCTCTCTCCGGAGAACCAGAAACTGAAAACAACTGGCCAAAAGCTGACTGGAACACAGCAAGCCGGGTGCTTCCTCGCTCCCCTGCCGTGGCTGGGAAGGAAAAAACCGCCTATCTTTATGTGACCTTGAACAAGCTGCAAACTGCTTTGAGAAAGTTTTGCTCAGTTTTTTCTTCTCCCTCTCAGGCTCAGTTTAGAGGCATAGAAAGGCACAAAAATTAATTTCTGGGCATAGGCAGCGATATGGGATACACATCATAACGTCACCCCAAGACAGAAAGTTTCCAGCCTGACTATTCACAAGACCCCCTGGCAGCCACACTACCACTGCCAGAGACTGTCAGTGCTAGGACCAAGGCCCTTTCACTGCAGGTGGCTCCAGTGCCCCAACTGGTCCCCGCTTGACTTCCTGCACACCCCACTCGCAGCCAGACCCGGTTTCCTCACCAGTTTGACACCGGGTTTCCCTTAGCAGAGCCTCAGGTATCTCGTTCTTAAAGCAGTTTATTCATGGGGCAGTAACACAAAAAGGCTTGAGCTGGTGCCTCTGAAGAGGGACCCCCAACAGAGGATCCCCTGGGCTTTTATACTTCCTCAGTCTTCCCATGAACAGGTCTCACCCTTCCTTCTCAGGCCTCAAGTCCCGCCCCCTCTCTGTGTTCATTCTCCTCACTGGAGTCACCCATATTCGTCCCTTTTCATTATTCAAAATGTCAGGAATTCTCAACTCGTGCCACGTCTCACAGTGTCCGTTCTCCTGGCTGGCATCACCCATCTTTCCTGCCCTTTGTTATCCCAAAGGTTGGCAGTTCATTGCCTCTTATCTCGGGCTCCCACCCAGAGCTCAATCTGCATGTCAACCTACATCTCATTCTGCAGCTTGCAAGCTGAGCCCCTTGGACCAGATCTATTCATCGTCATTGTCAAATGTATTTCCAAAGCTTGTGCCTGCCTAATAATGCTCTACATATATTGTCCTTCTGTCCAAATAAAGACCTACTCTGCATCAAGTAACTTACTAAATGCTTTATGCCTTATTTACACAAGGTCCAAGGCTTTCATAGTATTATTTTCAAACAGCTTGTCTAGAATAATTCTCTATTGATCTAAGTGTATACATCCATCTACACACCTTTCTAGTTTATCTGACCCCACACTGCCAAAATTCCTCTATCAGCATTCATTCATGACACAGACCCATAATATAGGCAGTTAGTCAAGCTCTCTCACTTTTGGCTATTATAAAAATCTTTACTCCTTTCCAAGAGAGGAAGGCTCATCCATGAATGAGCATAACAAATAAATCTATCAAGGCAGCAGTTCAAATTTCTTTCAGTGTCCTGTAAAATGAAGATACAGGGACACTTATATCCATTACCTTATTTATTTTATCCTTTCACAAGCATCCACATACTAATTTATGATGCAGCTAAGAAATTTTTTCCTACATATTTCTAAACAAGGGGACAGGTACTTTTGATACTGTAATTATTTTACTTGTTCTTCTGGTTTTTGTATTTCTCTGCAGCACATAATTCTTAACAAAACTTGAACAAAATTATCCGTTACCTCTTACAAAATGATTTTTTTTTCTTAATTTCTTGCTATTAGTCTGTACTAATATCCTACTGTAACTCTGCAGTGTTTATATATAGAATAAAAATATATTAAGTTAATTTAATATTTAATATTTACCTGTTTGAATAAATGCTTATGGCATTTTCTCATTTATATATAAATTTTCAGTTTCATATTTACCCTGTAAAAGGCACTTTTGTTTGCAAACATGCACATCACTTCAGAAAAACAACATACTTCTTCTGCTTTATCATTTTGCAGCACAATAGATTTATCTCTAATTTTATCTCTAATGCTTTTAAAAAAGGAAAAAAAATAAAACATATTAGGGAAAAAAATTAGCTATCTGCCTATGTTTTAATTCCAGGAATGAAAGGGTCTATGAGACAAGCCTCCTGTAGTTACAAGGTCTTAAATTTGTCTTGTCTTGGTCCTTTTACACCAGAAAGTGTCACCAACAAAAGCTATCCATAATTCCATTCAAAATACTCCATAGCACTCCTTTTTCTGAGTTTCAATGATAACAGTTAAATTGGTAGTCACTGGACTCAGTCCTAGGGGATATTACTGGGTTGCCCTAGTCTCATATCCCATTGTCCAAAAGTTGAGCATGTCCTTTTGCCATGCCTCTTAGCTTTTTCTGCTTTTTCCAATGTGGTGGACATTTCTGTGTTCCATGCAAGTTTCTTGGAGAGCAATACCCAGATAAAAGCATCCCCTGCTTCCATAGGCAAGGAAAAACTTTTGGGAATTTCAGTGTAAAGGAATATAACTACCATTTTCCATTCCCTTTCCCTTCATCTTGAAGCACAGAGAGCAAATCACCACTGGATGTGACAATTCCCCCAGCTCACCTGAATGCACATGGGTTCAGAACTAAACTAGGGTGTAGTAAAACAGGTGCCCAGGGACAATAGCATGAAAAAAGGTGAGAGAACTGGGCTGACAGTCTGCATCAAGTCTTTTTGCTCCATCTGTAATTTTGCATGCACAGTGCTTCAGAAACTTATTTTCTTTCTTCCCCATATTAAAAAGTGTGATGACCAACACATGATATACAATACTAAGGCCATGTTCATACCAGCAGTAGTAACTCAGTGAGGATCCAAAACACAAAACTCGTCACATGTATAACTCTGGACTCAAAGTGGCTAAGCATGAACACACGTCTCAAGACAAGACTGCCTCTCAAACTCTTACCTTGATTTGACTAACAGCATTTCTTGAGCATAAGTTTATCACTATTTCAACATACTTCACAGATGGTTCATGGAAAAGTTCAGTGATTGGGCCTCTCCAGGAATAAAACACTGAAGGTTTTACCAGGCTTATGAAACAACTATTTTCATAATGACAAGTTAAAATCTATGATTTTCATTTTGACCCTGCATTTAGTTTAAAACAGAATTTTAATTTCTCTACTAGCAGACCTGGGACTATTTGGAGTAACACCTTTTTCAATTAAAGGCTAGAAGAAAATCACAGACCATTCACCTTTAATGATGGGCACATATAAAAGCATACTTTCACTACTGCCTTAAATGACAGATGTTCTTTCCTGACTGTCACCCAGGTACAAAACCATGCAGTTCTTTCAGGTAGCATTCTACTGGTGCATGTGGCAGATTGGCAAACTACAGATTAATGTCAAACTTGCAAAAATATATGTCAGGTCAAACTAGTGCAGCTACATTCTGGTCCCCTTCGATATTACTAGACTTTGCACAGCTCCACTTGGTACACATCTCACTGAAAGACTGTGTGTATCGAAGTGAGCAGAGCTGCAGGTGTCCAACACAAGCAAGAGTGCCACAAAAACGCTGGTCTTTACAGAGTCAGCTTGCATCCAGCACGAGGACTGAAAAGGAACTAGAAAAAGATCCTGATCAGAGATACTGTGGGATGAAAAGAGCTGGGCTGGGACAATGGGGGTCGAGGGATAATGCCTGAAGAACTGAGGGCAAAAATATGCTCCCTTGCCTTCTCCTTCTATAACAGTCTGTAATGGCTTTTATCCCTCTTCCTTCAGTTCCTTGTTTTTCTCCATCAAAGTTCTTGCAACTATAAAGAGTAAAAACAGTTCTGTTCCCTTCCGGTTTGTCTCCTGCCAAATTCTTATACACAACCAATCTTGTCACTGTTAAGGCAGTCTGAGGAGCAGAAAAGACCTTGACCCTGTGTCAAGAGCACTGCTCAGCAATAGCAGAAACATCCCTAAATTATCAACACAATTTCCAGTACAAATACAAAACACAGTCCCATACTGGACACTGCAAAGAGAATTAACCCTACCACAGCCAAAACCAACAAAAACATGTTTGCAGGCTCTGGCAACAAAACAGTGCATTTGTACCCTTAAAACAGACAGAATTTTAGTGACATTTAGTGTCACTAGAATCAAAAATAATTGCTCACCCACTGGCTATAAATTAAGCATGTTTATTTTGCCAAGGGCAACATTTACTAGAAATTGTAACTAGCGAGCAAGTCAGAAATCACCTAAATCATAATCCCAGCTAATTAAATTCTGCATTTCATGGACTAATATTTATTGACAGCTCCCTAAAAATGAATTAAGATATGCAGTAACTGCATTTCCTGAAAATAACTGTTGTTGGGGGGGGCGGGGGAATTTGGTTGGCTTTTTTTGTTTTTCAGTTTCTTGTGAGGTTTTTGCAAGCACTTAGGTTACTGCAAAATTGCTCTGGATCATACTGTTAATATACAACAGCCAATTACTATTCTTTAATCAAAGAACTCATTCCTATTTATTGGAAATTGGGGCTGCTCTCACCAATTTTTGTTCCTGTTTAAGAGATTGGACACTTACTAAATATTGAAATCTAGGAAGGCAATAGAGAGATGTTAGTGAGATACACATGCCAATTTACTGTCTGTTAACTTGTTTTGGTCATTTTATTGTTTCTGCCCTGTAACTTGGAATGAATTAATGTGCATATCTTTTTATCAAACTAATAGTCTTCAAGGCATTTTCAGACTTTGCACTGAGATTTGGCATATGGGTGGTAGATGAGACTTTACTTGCAATGCAGACTGACTTCTGAGCTACTCATCCATCGACTGGTTCAAGTGTTAAGCTTGGAAACAGAAGCCAGAGAATTCTGGCCAAAAAAAAAAAAAGAGCCAGAAGGGAGAGGCACGTTAATTAAATAAAAGGAAGAAACTTCACTGTTCTGTGGTAAAAAGTGACAACATGGGCACAGATGAAATAGCAAATGAAAAATAACTTAAAAAGGTCTGAAGGAAGAAAAATGTGCAGCTAACTCAACACAGCAATGTGTTCTTTAAAGCTATTCTAGGACCAAAAAGGTGCTATTTTATGGCACACGCAAAAAGGGTATTATTAAAATAACTAGGATGCTAAATGCAGGATCTGTAAATAACCAGATGTGTAACAATGGACAGTACATGAGGGGGGAAAAAAGCAGTCGAAAACTCCCAAGGAACAAGAACAAGCTTCTGAGGTTAACAATAAGTGAAGGAAAAGGAGATTTACCACTAGCATCTGTGCTAATTAGTAAGTTTCAGGATTTCTTTGGGAGTCTTCGAGGTGGAGACCTCAACTGCGAAAGACCAAAAAATAAGCAACCAATTATCTGAAGAGACTTCTATTTTAGCAGTGATGGTCAGGACAGAAATTGTGTATATCCCCCTTTAGCTAAGCTATACAAATGAGTAACTACTGTGCCTTTTATTCCCATGTATTTCTCTAATACAAAGTTGGTCAGATCTCTGGGAATGTTTTCTACTATGTGTGCCTGCAAACCCTGAGCATAACAGATTTCTTCTCTCACAGGTATTTTTTTCAGGACACTTGTCTCCATTGCATGTGATTTTTAGATCACATCTAAATTATTTGGGGCTTTTCTGTAAAAGCAGTAATCAAATACTTTAATTCACTGACAATATTTGTCTCGTTAGCCCAAACTGAAGGGTAAGTCTAACACTGCCTTTTCCAGTTGAGGATGCCACAGTCACCTTTCGGGTCTGCCTCCTAAATACTGAGTTCAACCATAAAAATTTCTTATATTTTACTCTTCTTTCATGCACTCATGGCTTCTACTTTACTAAGATTACTTCTTTAATGAACGTGTTCCTGCAAGAATATCTTAAATTAGTATGCCTTGAATCCAGAGAGCAGAAACACTTTTTGTCATTCTAAAATTCTTCCCCAAGAGCCCTTTTCACAATACTCAGCTAGAATTGCCAAGAATGGAAAAGAAGCAGAGAGCTGGGCTCCAAGGTACCCAGACCTGTGTGACAGGCAGCAGACATTTCATTATCAGGATATTTGTGTAGTCAGCAGCCACAATCATTTACAGAACCTGAAAGAGATTAAAATAGATATATGAATAATAATACATTTATGAATAACTTAAAAAAAAAAAGGCCAGTATTTAGTTGTAGCAAATATTTATAGTGTACAGCTACATATACTTCAGGTGAAATTTCCACTTTGGATGAATATACTGATCTACAGGGCCCTGCTTCAGAGTGAAGAGTGCATGTCTAAGGAGCACACAAAAGTTCTTGGATGGTTTGCCAAAGGTTTTCTAAAAGCCTTATTCAAGAAAAAATTCCCATCTCTCCCTCTGAGAAGAAAAAAGAAGAAAGTGAATAAAATAGATGAAGATAATATAAAATCTTTAAAGTTCTTTAAAGCTCTTCTTATTCCCAATGAAACTGTCAGCCATACACAAAAAATACAGCAGGAGCTGTTAACATGCATTGATTTGTAAATACCAGCTATTTGATTTCAAGATTGCTGGAGAAAAAATTCATCTAAGTGTAACACAAACTCACTTTACTTTTTTCTAACAGTTTTTGTAACTTTTATTAATGTGTAACAAGTTTCCTACCCAGCTAGAGCACCTATACAGATGTATGTTACAACACAGCACCAGAAACACAAACTATTCTATAATAAGAATGAACTGCATAAAAGCAAAAAATTAGTTCAAAACATGTACACACTGAAAATTCAGCCATCTACTGCTCGGATTAGAGAAATTGCAACTTTTGTTGTCAACCATCACATGTAAGGATCCTTTATCTCCACTTGTAGATACCAGGCAAGACACTGCTGCCTCACGTTCTTTCACCCCAATGCAGCAGGAGGACAATACACTTAGCAAACCACAGGAGTGGGAGCAGCTGGCAAAGAGCTATGAAATCTGATGGACATTAGTGTGGGGCATGCCCAGCCACTGCCCTGGAGGGACGTCTGCTGAGATAAGGAGATTGAGCAATCTCCCAGCAAGACCCCTGGGAAGGCAGCTACTCTTCAGTTATGGCGAGAAGAAGACAGACCCAGAGTCCTCTGGGAGACCCTATGCAGATCCTTTGTAACCCATTGGCCTTTACCCTCTGACACCCACCCCCTGTATCCCTATAAAGCCAGCCCCCTGCCCCTGTGAGGGTAGAGAGATGCTCATCTCTGGCTCCCCTTTGCCAGAGTACGGACCAATAAAGTTAGTTTGTGCAGAACCAGCCACACGGGCCTCTCATCTCTCTCTGGTCTGGCCTGGAGGCTGCCCTGCAGAGCTGAGCTGGAATCACGAGCTGACAATCACTAAAGAGTTGACAGCCTCTGCAAGGGCCCTCCTAGCCAGCAGCTGAGGGAAGACACCGGACCTCGGGAAGGTGATTCCTTTCGGGACCATCTCTCCGGACCAGTCACAGCTTCCTCGGCCAGAGCTACTGACCCCATACCAGCTGTCATACATTAGGTCATGCAGGTGGTAACAGGAGCAGCAAACCAAAAAATTCAACATGCAGTTTAAAAACACTTTATAAATACTTTACTATTCATAGTCTGGAAATGTCCACACGCAGCACCATGAGATACAAGCGAAGACTGAGGAACAAATGTATACATTCACACACACTCTCGGTAAACGAGGTTATGTTTAAACAGAAAAATCTTTACCTCCAAACCCAAGGCCCCAGTAGAATTACATACAGCTTTGGGTCATTTTCAGCTTCCCCAACATCTCCAGAAAAAGAGAGTCAATTTTAAGGGGGAACAGGTAGAAATTAAGAGAACATATAGCACCTGCTGGTGCTGCAGTTAGCAGATATAAGCCACACATAGCCAAATGAATCAGCTTAAAATTCTGCATCTTTCAAAGTCCTCAACCCAGAGACAACTTCTCTTGGAGAAAAATCCAAAGAAAGAAATCAGATTAAGTTATCAAATTCTTAAAACACATGAATTTCCTTTGACCCATTTAACTTAGGAAAAGCCTTGGCACTTTGTAAAACCCCTTAGGCATGATCTATACATTTTCTTCTTTCAAAATTGAAAATAAAACATTCTTCCCTTATTAGTTATTAATATTAGTGTATCATGCCTTACTAAGATAACCAGTGTGAACAGAAAACACTTAAACTAAGCAGCTGCTAACCCGTGATTCTCAATAGCATACACAAAGGCTGGAAAGTTCAAAGGATACTAAAGTAGTAAGATGCTCAAATCTCTGAATTAAATGAGAATTTGGCATGCAAGTCTTGTAGGTTGCTTCTAAAAGTCTATGTTGAAAAACTGCCAATAATAAATAGAAAATCTATTTTAAAAGCAACCAAGCTATCTAGCAGTAATTTACAAAGAAAAAGAAACTAAATTTAGAATGATTCATCTCAAATAATTCCACAACTCTCACTCAAATCTGCACATCCTATAAATAAAATTCCAGACCAGATTTTTCAATTGGCTTGATATCTGGTATACCTTCCCATGACATATTAGAGAGATCTGTTTTTCTAAATCTTTGTATCTTTGCTGTACACCATAGGCCCCTGGGTTACAGAAACTTCTTTCATTAAGTTCTCCATTATTTACAAATTGTTCAAGATACAAATTATCCTAGCTGTTACAGCTGCCAAAAAACATTACTATAAAAGAAATTTATGTTTGCAAATGACAAAAAAAAATCATTAGGACAATACTTATAAAAGTTAGATGAATTTTGTCTCTGAAGAGTAGTTATTTAAATTAATTTCAAGAGCTCACAGTAATTTCCAGTCCCCACAGAAAAAAAGGAATTTTAATGGAGCTTTCAATTCACTCTTCATGCAAAGAGATTTAATTTTATTATCAAAATCTAAAATTTCAAGGCATTAAGAATACCTGATTTAAATTATAATGTGGCATGATTGTTGCTTTTGATTTAATTTTAAATTTTTTTCATACAGCATCATGCAAACCAAATTAAAATTATGGGACCTGTCCCTTAAAAAGATATTAGCAAACATTTATGATGACAGAAGTATCCTTCATATTGCTGTCGAAGATAAAAGGGATTGGTTCTTTGGGTTATTAAACTAAACATCAGAGGTTTGACTCTTGAGCACTTATGCTGCAAAATCATGTAAAAAATCACCTCTGCTATTGCACCCAGACCCCAACGGCACCCCAGCCATATCTGTTGACAACTCAAACGTGAATTTCAAGGAAACTGGAGTCCAGCATAGCCCACTGTGAATATGGGGCAACAGCAGCAAATTGTCTAGAAGTATCTACCTAGCTATTGTCTAGAACTATGTATCTATCTACAAAAGTTGGGATAATCCTTATGTCTTTATTTTTTGGGTCATTACATATTTTCCAACACAATCTGGCATGTCAATCTCTGCTATTACATTTCCTTCTACCTTGCCTCGCTCATTTACACTTTGAACAGTCTGGGGACAGAAACCAAATCTTCATCAGAAGTACATAAGTAGCCTTATAGAGCCTAACCAGCCTCTTCTAACTCCGGTTTCATGTTTAAATGTTGAGGCAGCCACGCTGTTAGTATTAGAAATTCCACTGAAGTGCTGGAAAACACAATGTCCTCAAGTGAAAAGACAGAATTCCATGTTTTACTGAAAACTCCTAAAATAACTCTTGTCATCATTCATTATTCGGTCAGAAATATGATTCTTTTCCATTTGTAACTGCTACCAAAGAGCCACCTTAAAATCATCTTTTTGTACACTCATCTAACCAATAAGAGAGAGAGAGGTGTATTTAGGTGGGAGTCAAATACTCCAAGTTATATCAAACTAATATCAGTCCTCTCCATGCCAGCAGAAGAATTTTCCTTAGATCCCATCAAGTAAAATTTTTGGCTTTAGATTCAGGTCCTTTTTTTGGATATTGAGCTTCACAGTCTATACTATCTCAATAAGAACAGCTGAAGGAAAAGAACCATTTCTATCTCACATCTAAAATTGTGGGAGAGAAAAACTCTACTAAATTTTAAACTGCCCTCTCCAAAACACAGTTACACAGAGTAGCAGGACTCCTCAGTTACTCCAAAGTTAGAGGATGAGGTAGAAAGTGATACACAGATTTCTAAGAACAGCTGAAATTATTCCCACACATCATTCTGCTCAATGAATTTGAACAGGCTTCCTTTGAGAACACTGACAGTCTGGAGGTAAAACAGTGTCAGTTTGCACAAGATCACGTTCCCTAGGGCCAGATTTCAGATTCTCACTGTTGCATTTTTGTGTGCAAAGACTGTGATGTCAAAGCTATTAAGTACATCTTTCAGTACTCATTTCCTAAGTACAGAAAATACTCCCCTCAGAATAAGAAGCCTGAGTGGTCAATACCATGAAGCGATCAGGATCTTTTTTTCTTCTTCCTCCCAGGAAAAATAGGAGCACAGCTCAGACTTTGAAAGGATAGGAACAGCTGTTCCCATCTGAACAGCCATAGTGCCTTTGTTATCCAAGATCAGAGGAAGAAAAATTACTTTTAAATCTTCAACCAGTAGTTCTCTGGAGAGAACAAACTGCTTTCTGAAGAATAAATTAAGCATTCAATTAAACTCTACGTCAGGTAACTACTGTTCTTACACACTTTGGGGGAAATATGTTCAATGGTATTATTACAATCCTCTGCAAATAACTCCAATAAATCACATCGAACTGAAAAATTCTCTTCTCAGTTCAAGCAAAATGTTCAATATAAATAACATGTAGATTTAAGAAGGGAGAAAAATATTAAAATACCCAGAATACTGGAATTATATCAGTCCCTGATTCCCCAATTGCAGAACTAGGTTAGCAGACACATCCATTTCTGTAAAGATCTGTATGTGCATCAGGTCTTCTCATCCCACTTCTCATTCTCTACTTCCCAGAATTAAAATGCATATATAAGAATTCTGAGGTATTTCTAAACACCAAATAATATGGCTTTAAAGAATTCATTTGTCTCCATTGATGAAGCATTTAATTCAAATTAAATGACTATGTTTATGAAATAGCTTCAGGATTTATTATATTTGCATGATAACTCATCAACTACACTTTAGCTTGAAGGAATATAAGCAGAGAAGTTAATTAACACTACTTTTCAAACTGCCAAGAGCTGCTATAGGTTCAAAAATTTTATCCATACATGAGCATGACCTAAATAAACAAACAAAAAGGTACTGCTTCCAGACCACTGAGTCTATTACTAAAATTAATTGAAGCAATATTGACTTGGATATTCTAATCATCTAGAAAAGTTAAAGGCAACAGCAGCCTCTGAAGATACAAATTCATTTTACTTTCTATTAAAACACTGACCATGGTGAGTTAATTAAGCAGCATACTTATATCTAGATTTGATGTAGCTTAAGTAAATATCATGTTGGACCATAGCTACCATGTTGAAAGGAGTTCTCCAGCTACCTTCTCTCAAGAAGGTAAAACAAATAGAGGAAAACAAAACAGTGAAACAATTGTTGAGTTTTTACCTGATTTAGTAAGACTGTTTATGAATAAACAAGTAAGGATAAAAGAAGAAAACAAAACGATAAAATATGTACATGAGCATAAATCAGAAAAAAAAATCTGATAATAATATTTCTTATAATAGGAAATAAAATATTAAAGCACAATACCATGATATAAACTTTTAAACAGGTGTAAATTTGAATTTAACATCTCCTTTTTATTGCTATGTATCAGACTATTTTTCTTTGCTTCAAAATCAAAGATGCTGTGGCCTTTAACATTATTAAATAGTTTATTGGGTCAAAGCCCTCTTGAACTGTAATGCTTCTTAATAAGATGTTATGGAGTGTTTTCATGCAAGCAAATCACTCTTACAGGCAAAATCCTCTTTTACACTAAGACCATTTTAAAACAAAGATTTGCAATAAGGAATGGCTGCAGGAATAAATAACACAAAATTTATTGTAAATTTTTCTGAAAGAAAGCAAACATCATTTCAGAACACCAAGGAATAGAGTGCAGCCACTTGGGTAAGATTATTAAAATGACTAAACACTACTTGTGTAAGTGTTTCAAGGCTGTGTGCACAATCAGTCTAAATTTGACTATATATATATATATATAATGTACTGGTAAGGAATACACACACATCTTTTTCTCTGGATAGAACCCCTGCTTTCTTGCCCTACCAGTGTGCTATGATTAATCTAACAAGAGAGAGTGTTGCTTAAATAGTGTCTCAAATCAAAAGCACAGCATTATATTCCTAGTTGCAGTTAACAGCATCTCTAAAATGTGTAAAAGCCTGTAAAGCAAAGTCACCTGAGATAGCAGGTGAGGATGGCTTCCAGCTTAGAATAGTTCTTGAAGCTGTGTTACCACATTTGGTATGGGGTTTTGGTAATTGATTCTGCAGGAACCTCTGTAAGTTGTTCTCTGTTGGAAATCACTTACACCCAATACCATTTGTTAAGTCTGTTCAGAAGATCTGTGCTGGAGCTGGCAGCCAAAGTAACTGGCAACAAGAATACTGTTGGCTTCGACACTTCCCGAGTTTTCCACCCAGGAAATATTAAAAGAGGAACATATATAAGCATCACTCCAGGTGTGTCAGAACACACATTTTACTTCTTCAGTCAATGCAAAAGATTTCATGCCAATTTTTCAGGAATCATTTGGCATTACCAGAGTTTCTTGTGATTTCTTCCAGTGTAAATATATCACTCAGAAACCTTTTCTGCAAAGAATAAGCTGAAGGACAAGCTATTAAATCCCTTGGCTAAGTTTATTCCCCTTCAATGACTAAGGATCCATTGCGTGACCAGTGCATGGGAAACCAGTACTCGTATTTCTGCAGACCTGTGAGGATAGCTGCAGCACCTACTACAGCCTGAGCCACATAGACCTGGTCCAAAAGACAGGTCCCTGCAAATTTCATAGGCAGGTGTCTACCACAACTGAAGAGCTGTGTTTACTATACAGCTAACTCGGACACCAAAACCTCTGAATTCCCATCAGCTTGGATTTCAGTGCAGACCAGCATGGATAAGAGAATGTTTTAGAGCCATGCAGGATCCCACAACCACTGGACTCTCTGGGAGCCCCAACTTCATGCAGGTACATTAAGCACAGCAGAAACAGTTTAAGGCCAAAGCAGAATTGTGACATGCCTTAAATTATAGCCCACAACAAGAACTGTCTGACCTCAGCTGCACACATCCTCAACATCATACCACTCCCCTGGCGAATTCTCTGTCCCTGGGCCACTGCAAGCCATGACCTGCAGTCATGCAGCATCTTGATTAGGAACAAGAACCAAATCACAAAACTTGCCTTTCAGATGTCAAGATTAAGGAGATTTCAGCGGGACTCTTGTTAAATCATGAATTTAATCACCATTAAGCCAGTACAATTACATGTACTGTTTGATAACTGTCAGATGGAGTGGGGAAAAGGAAAGAGAGATCATAGATAAAAATTAAAGCTTGGGTGTTCTGCCGGATTGATAAAAATATGTAGGATTGAATGCAGAAATGTGTTCCAAATATGACCTAGGCAAAGACAAATACATGCCTTGAAGGCTTGTCAGCTAATTTACAAGAGTGGATAAACTGTCTCTGAGCAATAATTATTTATTTTTTAAATTCTTATTAAGATTTATTGTGGCAGACATTAGTAACTCACAAAATCATTATATATTTACACAGAAAGGGTTCCAAATATTGTACTTCAGCCTTTTAGTTTAAAACTCCTCAGTTAGATATGTATACTCAGATAAAGAGTATCTGGCCCTGCTTGCAGATCATACATTTAATGTCCTTCAGCTGTATTGTAAATACAGAGACAAAGGCTGTAAATTTTCAAGGAAAGCTTTTTGAAAGACCTTTAAGGCATTCACACAAGTTTAGAACAGGATGAATTGTTTAAAAGTATAAATTCACATAGCAGAGTCACAAATAGTCAATCTGGAACAAAAAAAACAAAGGTCACTCAGAAAAAAAATCAGCTTCAGTAACAGAATTGCAGCTCCTTTTATTCAGTGCAAGCCTTCAAAGTTCCTGTACACCCACATCTTCAGAAAGAGTCTAAAATCTCTGAACGTTGGAGCAGAAACTTTTGTATGTATGTGAAATAAAGATGATAAACAGCTAGAAGAAAAGAGGATTGACAAGATGAAAAGCAGGCATAGAAAATAAAAGGTAATCCACTAGATTTGGTGTTTGCCACATTCATGAATTTTAAGCCAGTGCAAAAAATGATGAAATATATAATTGCCTAGTCCAAGAGTTAAGAGTTGTCTTTTTTGTTTTCCCTTGCATTAATCATTTCAGTTAGTCTCTTTACATACATGACCTGTTGGGACAAATATAGTTGCTGCAAACTGAAAATTTAGGTCCTGTGAAAAGAAGAAAAATCAGGAGCCCATCTCCTATTTGTTTTGTTTGGAGATTTTAAATTTGATGAGGTGAGGGGTTTTGCTTTTTCTTGTTAGTTATTTGGAGGTGCTTTTTATTAATTTGTTTGGGTTTTGTTAGGGTTTTTTTTTTTCCCCAGCTTCAGAGGCAAATGCCTTGCTCCATTCTGCTTGCTCACTGACCCTGTGATCCCTGCATTTGTTTCACTATAGGGAGACACTCATACAGTCCTGGAGGCAGAAAGCAATTAAAACATCATGATCAAAAGTTTAAACTTTCCAAGCAGTCTCACTCCTACCTTCTTTATGAAAGAATACTAGAGGTACAATTAATGTTACATTATTTAAAAAGAAAAAAACCCTAATAGGCTCAAAGCCTACTCATGAAGTGAACAATGTCAGTACCCAAGCTACCAGAGAACAAAGGGTTTAAAATCTCACTCTTACACTTCACATTTAGGCAGTTTATAATTTAGTACAGAGCTTTTGGATTACCACACACTCGCACCCAAAGAACCATTCATGCTCCACTCCTGCAAACACTGCCAAAACCGAAACACTTCAGAAGTTTAGCCTAGTCAAGTAAGAATTGGCAGACTACTTCATGTCAGGCAAAATGACAAACTCCAGAGATTTGTAGAACAGGTAAGAGCTACTATTTCTCAGTAAAAGAAGAGATAACACCAGTCTTTTACTTCATGTGTCCATTATCTAATCCTTTTTTGCTTATAGAGATCATAAAAGTTGAAAAATATTTTTTCAGGTTAGGCTTGAACCTCTTGTCCAAGTTTCTGCCCTGGCAGGTGGTTGAAGACAGTCCATACCCAAGGAAATGAAAAGAGAGTTATCCTACTAGATGTCTTGCTATGCTCTGAGTTGATCAGTCTCTGCACACTCCTGCTAGAAGGGAAAACAAGTTCACCAAAATAACTCCAGCTCTTATTCCTGGCTGAAACACAAAGCTTCCAACTGTTTTCCTCCCTTATGGACAAGAGCCAGAAGAGCTCAAATCTCTCTTCTACTTTAATCACAAGTTTGTATCAGATATGTCATCAAGAGGACTTGTTCAATCAACAGAAAATTTCTGAAAACTCCAGTATTTTAAACTTCTATTATTTCTTTAACATTTCATACTTCCAGCCATAACTGCCCAAAATATAAATCAGTGTTTGATGTATCCACAGCTGCTCTTGCATGCCATGATCAGGCAAATGGTCCTCTAAAATAACACCTATTAACTCTAAACAATCTAGGAAAAAAATAGAAGTGGTTAAAACGATGTATTTTACCCAATATCACTATGTAGATAACTTAGTTCCTCACACCATTTAATTGAATTAAATAGCCTATTTCTTGCTAAAGACGTTTTATTTAGTTTAAAGACAAATATATTGATAGGCAGATATACTCTAAAGATCCAGAAATGAGGTTGCTTTCTGAAGAAAATAAAGAAAGAAAAAGAAAGGGTTCATAGTAACACTGATAAATTTCCTAATAATTGATAGAGAATTATGATGGTTAAAGGTTCAGAAAGAAGTGTTAATCCAGAGAAACAACAGGCTGTGGAAGATGGGGTGAGAGGGAAAAGGCAGAGAAATGTGAGATTCTGTGGGCAGAGCACAAAAAAAAGAGGAAAAGGTAGAAATGTAAAAGCTTTCAGCAGGAAGCACTACTAGAGGAGGGCAGATGTGAAGAATATGCAGGTGGCAAGAAGTCTGCAAGGCACATGCTGTTATGGGCCAACTGCAATAGCATCCCCAGGTAGTGATAGTCAAGATTACTTGGGTTTAGCAAAAGTGAGTTAAAACCATCCGGAACATGCTTGTATTATTTAGGAGCTTCTTTCAGCTCCTTTTTGCCTAGTTCCCAAAAGCCCCAATATGGGATAAATTAAAATCTTCTGAGCAATATTGCTGTTCTGAAGGATACTGTGTCATCTGCTCCTCAGTGGGAATTGGACTTCACTACCAGACCTGGAGGGCAGGCTGCAAGGCATTTCCAGTTACACAGCCTGCTGTACAGATTTGGGATTTGATCAAGGTGAGGAAAGTACTTGGGAAAACAGTTGCTGATTGGTTGAGTTCTGTCTGTTTCTGTAATTTGTTTCAGCGATAATGAAGACCTGGAAAACAGTTTTGTGCAAGTGCATCACAGACACTCATCCTGCTGAAACATCTCTGTAGACCTGAACAGGGTATTTTCTTTAAGCTTCAAACTTCATTGCTGCAATGTTCAAGCCATTTATAAGGCTTTATATGAAAGTACAGAACTATAGGCAGACTAGAACATGAAGATGGAGTCCATCAAATCATCAAATTGTTTTATGGGTTTTTGTTACCAATGAAATCACCTCTAAGAGATCAAGTCAAGTCTTCAGTGTGGTTTATCAGGATAACATTAGTTATTAGCATGAAAACTTTTCTAGTTTTAGTAAACCATCAATGTTTAGCAAACCTTTACACTCAAAAGGAACAAATCTGTCGTGCTCAGAACAGCCAATATTACCAGGCTACTACATCAAAAAAGGGATTTAAAAGTAGAAGAGTCACTGGTATCACATGCTGTGCATTGATCACCGGCATCCACTACATTTTCCTAAAACTTAATGAAAGTAGAAGGGTTTCCAAGGAGAACATCCAATCTATACCACCAGCATACAAAGAGACAAGCATTACAATTTTAAAGCACCAGAGTGAGCATGCACGATTAAGTTCTCGTTTGGAAAAGGAAGGCAACAGCTTTCATCTACAGACAGGTTTTTGAAACATTTTAAAAATGTTTATTTCATTTATACAAGATCACTGCACCCCAGGCTTAAGGATCTGTAAATTCCATGTGTACACCTTTACAAAAATACCAAAAGCTGGAAGAAGTTTTGGTTCTTTCTTCCTTACACACCTTTATAAATCCAAGTATTAGATCAATTCCCATTTAACATTTGTATTACGTAGAGAACTATGTCTAACAAGCTAACCAAAACCTCTCTCAAAGAAACAAATGTGCTTATTCATAATAGCAACAAGATTTGACAACAGCTTGCTAATTACTTGTCTTACAGAATATTTTACTCAGTTTTCATTTAATTTATACTTGTTTTGGAGAGTTAATCAGATGACAAGTTTTAATTAGGCAAAATGAAAAATTAAGGCTCATGTTTAAACTTCAGTTTCTGGAGGGAAAAAACCTATCTTTTCAACAGTTTCTGTCATTTGCAGAGAAGATTGTGCAACCAGCTTAGATCAGACAAAAAAAAAAAGCAAAGCAGCACTAGCCCAGAAAAAAACCAGGAGGCTTAAGTGAAAAATATTAGTATTACATTTTAAAATCCCTGCTAGTATCCTGAAAAATAACAGAACAACACTCTGATACATAATTTACTATGTTTAATAAAGAAGTCTGAAGTTTAAGAACATCACAACCTGACAGTCCCACAAAATAGCCCAGGATTCTGCAAGTCAAAAAACCCTTGACCTAGTTCATATTTCATCATCACCAATGAGCAGGACACAGACCACTCTCATGCTGCACTTGTCCCTCTGGGCTTTATGTTGTTTATTAAAACTAAATGTCTTATTAAGACAGAAAAAGGTAAACAATTAGCTAGAGAAAATACTGAAAAAAAAGAGAAAGACAGTCTTTAATATATATGCCAAGGCTTTATATAGACATATTATTGCTCTTGGGACACTGGTTTTAAAATTTACTTACCATTCGCAAGTCTAGGTTCACATGTTCCTTGTAAAGTCATCATGGAGAGTATATCTCATTACAGCCTGTGACACAAGTTATGCTCTCCAAGTAAACCTGGGGAAAACAAAATATACCCCAAAGAACAGCAAAGTAATAAAATCTGACATTAAGAGAAAATTTATCATAAAAAAAATCTAATAATGGCTCCTAGCACTTCTTAATAAAAGATACTCAACTGCAGCATCTTGAGGAACCTGACGTATTTTAATTATTTATTGAGAGTTGATGGTTTATTTCAAAGAAAATGCAATTATATTCTGACACTTTAATCATTATCAGTTTGTTTTGTTCACATGGTACTGCTAAGAGGAAGGTTATCTTCCTGTGGAAATTCTGACATTTCTATAATTGGTTTTGCAACACTTCCAAGAGACTGAAAGTATTCTTATTATTAAAATTATGTAAAAATTTGAGTTATGATATTATTAAGATTGATGGCTAACATCACCAATAATCCAAACCTCAAATAAATCAAATTTATTTTTTTTCTTTTTTCCTGTTAGACACAAGCCATATATAGGCTTCGGGCAGCAAAATTTCCACTGACACAAAAAATGGAAATCAAGCGCAGCCCTTTAACAAACACATTCAAATCAATCCCTTAACCAGAGGAAAAAAATTAAGGAAAAAAATCATCAAAGACTAGCAAATCAAAGGCTCACAGGATGGAAAAAAATTCTGCTCCACTGAAATAAAAGGAAATTTTGCTAAATTTAGCCATTAGGTTAGAGGTTTGTTTGCCAATCGGTCAAAACCAGAAAAAAAAAAAAAAAAAAAAAAAAGACACTCTCAAAAACACTGTGCCAAGCTTTGGCTAGTTTCAGTATTTAAAGCATTTCAGAATATTCAGTGAGTCATTCAGCTGAATTAAATATTTAGCTTCAAAATAAAGTTAACTCATTCAGCAGAGATTCTAACATTGTTTATCCATAATCACATGATGAACCTGTTAACCACCCTTCAAGGAGCACTCCACATTTCAGCTTTAAGAGAGGAAGAGGAGAGGAAAGGAAAACACAGTAAACAACAGAACCACACCATTACATTTTTTAGGCTGACTTCAGTACCCATACAACTGCACTTTTGTCTTTTTATTGGCTTGTCCAGGGACATTAAACACACTAAACTATTCTCCAAATGAGACATGGTTACCAGGTCACTTAGGAAGTGACCTGAATGTGTCTTGGCCATGGTTCACAACACAATTTTCAGTGGGACTGATGCTCTGACTTAGTGCATCTATGAAGGTTTACACAGCTTCTGGCCAGCATGGAGAAGAAAGCTCAGGAGAGGATCCCTTCCATGCTCTTTGAAGAGGAAAAAAAAAAGCTTCCAGGGTCAAGTGAAGCAGATAAAGTGCTATGACAAGAGCAGTGAGGCTTCCTTTCCCCCTCAAGAGTCTCACCATACCTTTGTACAGTTCAACCAAACATTAAAACACCAAACCCTTAGCTGTACCAGACCCATATTATGTAGCCTTAAAGGCTTAACCAGGTCAACCAACAGAGGAAAAAGCAATCAGGAGCTGCAGGAAATTGGATGGACCAGGTGTTCAAACAAAGCCTAGCTTCCTAAAAGCAGGCAGACTGTGAGGAGTCAATATGTACATCAAATATAGCTAAATGAAGAGTGATTTTAAATTCTTTTTGTGGGATTTGGAGATAAGCAAGGAAAACACAAATTTGTGAATCTGTCAATGACAGACCCCCTCCATGACAATCCAAACTATATGAATTATTCAAAGTGATTTAAAAATCACTTACCTAATATTACAGCAGCAATAGATATTTTGAGGAGAAACATATACTTGTTCAAATTATTCCCCATGGTGCATAAGTACCTCACTTTGTGCCATTAAAACTTTCCAAGTGTCACAATTAGTAAATGATGCTGAGAACTCCAGCCTTTACTTCCTGCACAGGAAAAAACCTCACAAAGAGCTGAGCATGTGCAGAATCCAAATAAGTTCAGTTATGAAATTAGACAACACCTTACAAGAAGCCATCAACAAGTTATTGAAATATGACCTCACAAAATTCATAACTATGAAATCTACCACCACATTTTATTTTTGGGAAGAAAGGCCCTCTTCAGACTGCCATGTAAACTTCTCAAGCTACATTTTTCTCTGGGCCACATTTGAGACCTGATCACAGGAGTCTTTGCTTGCAGTCGCTGTGCTGTGTCAGTCTTCTGGGAGAAAAAAAAAAAAAAAAAACACAAAACAAAGCAAAGTAACAAAAATAACAATATCAAAAAAATCACAAAAAATCCCCTACAAAATCCAACACAAAAAAAAAAAAACAAACAAACAAACAAACAATCCACTACACAGGAAAGGAAGTAACTCCTTTAAAAAAGAACTGGCACCTTTTTCAATATTAAATGTACTGTATGCCTAATTTAGGAAGTTAATCCCCCTTTATGGTCAAGAGAGACTGTGTGCTTTCCCATAAGGACACAATGCACATGTCCACCATCCTACACCACATTAACTTGCAAACAACCTATTCAGCTAAATTACAGCATTCCACACATTTTCTAGTCTTCATGCTGTGAGAGATGAAATAACACTTTGCTGCAGACAAAAAAAGGATTACTGACTAAAAGAATGAAAGCTGTTGGTTCTGTTTCCTATTTGTTGTTATCTATGACTTGGATGTGTTTTAGTTGATCTGTTGGGTGTTGTTGAGCCTGGGAGAGGGGGAGGATTGAAAACAGGACCAAAAAAGGAAGAAGGATGAGAAGGGAGGGGACAGAAGAGTAGGCGGTTGGGAGAGAGGGTAAGTTCCTGGGTACTCATCCAATGAGAAAGGGGACAGGGACTGTCCCCAGCCCGGAAAGGGTATAAAAGGCAACCATTTTGTTGGAGGGGGTTTGTATTTGCCTGGTGGGGGAGAGGTACCCACCAGATTTAGCTGACTCGAAACAAAAGAGTTTTCTTTTGGTTCAAAGACTTTTTCCCCAGTTAGTTGTACCAAAAAGGGAGTTTATTTCTAACAGTGCAAATAGGATTTTCTTAGCACATGCACTACATGCATTCTAAACATGCACAACTGATAAAGTTCATCAATTGTGAAGTTATTCTTAAAGCTAAGTTAGGGGAGGGGTAGACAGCTTTCCACTGAAGTTTAACCATTTTGCCTTGTGAAAAAGGCAGAAGTCTTCCTTAGCAGAAATCACAACCACCCCTTACACTGAAACACTTGATTTGAAATGCAGTGCATGACTTCATGGAAATCCCAGAGAAGGGGAAGCAGGAAGTCAAAATGTGATTTTTTTTTGTCCTACATATTTATTGACATAAACCTTGTGCCATCAGACTTACCTAAATAAGTTACAAGGTTTGAGTTCTCTTTTAGCTTCATTTTTCACTTCAGCTTTTCATTTTTGAAGAAAACTTTATGTATTGATGCTTTTATTAGACGATTGGATTCCCAAGTGCAGGTCATGTATTGCCATCTGCTTTCAGGATTTCCAGGCTACCAGTTCCTGATGTGATACAGTGATCTCAGAAGACAACATATAGAGCAGTAAAACAAAATATCCTGACATTGCAAAGACAGACATGTTCTAAAGTAAATATTGTTATGGTATTCTGTCTACTGTAGACCACTACATCCATTTGCAGTAAATATTGATATGTATCCATTCATCTGATTTAGATGAAAGATTCTCATAAAAGCTTATTTCCTCTGTTTGCTAATGCACACAAAAACTATTTGTTTATTCCCAGCTGCAGAGTGTGGAATATCTAGGTCATTCACCCGCATGCTATTCCTTAATTACATACCTCTTGATACTCCCATGGAAAGAATAATACGTTCTAATATAAATGAAGAGGTATACTGCTCAAATAATACACACTGATGAACTCCAGTGGAAAGGTTATCCAATCTGATAGAAACTTCAATTTAAAACAGAGATCAGAATAACAGGTAGACACACAGATATCTACTAAAAAGCCACACAGCTCTCTGTTTACATGTGGATTTTTGGTCTCAATACTCTGATTTCAAAATATGAAGTATGCTATTAATTTATGAATTTTACCAATGATTTCTTATAGTCATTATCTTCTTAATACGTAAATAACACAGATAAACAGAATTACAATATGAAATCATGTTCACAATCCATGATCAGGAACCATGATCAAATGGTTAACTGAATGTAAAGTGTAGAAACTGTACAAAATGGACAATGTACAGAAAATGTACAAAACATTTAAGAGTTGGCCTCGATGATCCTTGTGAGTGCCTTCCAACTTAGAATATTCTGTGGTTCTGTGTAAAAAAGCAAACTAACAAGAAAGTATTTATTTGTACAGCTATCAATATTTTAAATGTCTACTATACCACCACCAATTTCTATTAACTGCTCTGTTCCAAAGACAGAAAAAAGCTCAGAGCAGAAAAATTTTCCAGTCAACTCTTTTGCATCAGTTTCTTTTTAACACGAAGCACTCACGTCAGTGAAGGTACGATATCTATAATCAAGGTACTGATCACTACCAGAAATGGAACACGGTCAGAATCTTACTTCCAGCCATAAATCTCTTAAAATTTAGTTTTCTCCTCAACTATGTGATCCAAAGCTATTTCTGTAACACTTTTGGTGCAGTTCAAAGTCAAAGAAGGATAAGGCCTATTTTCTACATGTACTTCAAAGTTAGCCCAAGCTGATGGAAGTCTTGAGAGATCGGTATGTCACTTCCTTTTCTCTTTTTGATCAGTATGATGATAATTTTAGTCTGTCATGTTTAACAGATTATTTCATTGCAGTTGTCAAACATTTTTTTAATTTATATTCTTCCCATATGAAAACTTGTTTTTATCTTCCCCAAGTTCAACTTTTCCAGAAATCTAAAGAGCATGTGTGTGTTTTCACATTGAATTTGCCTTTTTTTAATGCACTGTATTTTTCTATAAGAAGCATCTGGGACAATTTCAGGCTACCTTCCAAAGTAATGGTAGTCCCTATGGCAGAAAAAATTCCAGAAAACAAAAATAAATTCTCCTGTTATGGCCATTTAGTTTCACTTCTCTTTAAATGAGAAAATAACCAACAGTGTTTCTGTAGCCAGCAGCTTGATTTGCTGGCACTGTGTGCCTCCAAGCAAAAAGCAGTGGCGACAGCCCTCTTCTTGGCCTAATCACGTTATTTTGATAAAGGCCTACAAAAATATTGTTCCCTTAAAAGACAGGATGCACAACAAAGACTGGGAATTGCTATTACAAGCCTTAGTCTTTAAAAATACCCAGAATTCTAAACTACATGATACACTGAATAAAGGACAACTATCATTAGGCTTCTAGTACACAAAGAAAAGAACATGCAGGTCTGGAATGCAATGTCAGCATTTTACAGTGAACACATGTTATCCAGAGCTCAGAAAATCTAGGAAGCAGGACAGGAGCCCAGGTCTTCCTACTTGCAAATAAGCATCCTCACACCTAACCAAGTCTTCTGGCTTGGGGCATTCTTTACTTTTAAGTCAATTCTGCACTTTGATTATATTTTATCTTGCTGAAAGTCTTACCCACAGTATAAAAGCATCATGTTTTAATTCCTAGACTGAAGACAACCTAAGTATTAATAACCCCTACTATCACCATTTACTTAACTCTGTAAAATAATAGGTCACATTAGAAGAATCTAACACATAACTTGCTTTTTCCTATTTGAATTAATAATGATCCCAAGGCCTTACATTTGAATTGAATTTGCACAAAAGCAGTTCACAATTTAAGTTAGATGTGCCTATATATATATATATATATATATACTATTATGGTAACACTATACACACAGATTCAAGAGAAATATTTTAGTGAGAGTAATACTCTCAAGAAGGTCAAGCAGCTCAAACTAGATTCCTCCCCTGTGAGAATTTTTATATAAAAGTTATAGGTGTGACAGATATAGCTACATTCTCTGGGTAAGGAGACACATTGAGAACATACCAGACAGCCCTGATTAAGGTGCTACACTGAACGTATATACTATTGTAGCAACTCCTGTGCTCAGAAATATCTTCAAGTCATAATTTTGCCTTTAGTACCTTTAGGAGAGGCACTAGAAAGAAGCTGCTGATAGGTTAAATATTACTATTTTTTCTGAGATAGTTTCCTAATGGTGTTTGGGGGAGGGAGGGAAGAGAAAAAAAAAAGAGAGGGAACTGCATCAGAAGATGGAACTTTGTACTGCCCACAAAAAAAAAACAAAATAGTAAATATAGAGGAATCACCTGTGCTCTAGGTAGTTCTCTGTCAGCCCTGAACAGACAGGAAGGGTGGTGAAGGTTTCCCTAACACAATCATGCCAACCAAATTCCCATTTTTATTTAAAGCAGCAAGAATTTATTTCTCTTTATTGACTTGACTATTGTCAAGACCTCAATAGAAGTAAAATTTCATACTCCCCCTCAAGTTTCACCCTTAATTGCTATAAATATTTTCCTACATCAAAAAACTAGTAAAATAATATAATGCTAGTCAACTACTACATTTTTGAAAGTATGCTTCTAACACTTCCTGAAGTAGTATTTGTGCCATTGGCATAGCTGTATCCCTCACTAGAGGCAATTGCATATATTACTATCGTTTAATGCAAAAAGTTTCCATGGTTATGGTATTTTTTGCAAGACATTTTATAGTTTTAGAATGCAATCAGTAGACTTCTTTCCTTAAAAGGCTTTATAAAAATTGTATATGCTTCAGAAGAAATTATTCTCTAGCTTGTGTCACATATTTTTGCAACATTAGGGTAGCAACCACTTAATATTCCTTAAAAAAAAACCCACCCTCAATATCTATGAGCAAAATACAAAAGTTAAAAATTCCAATACCGAGGAAAATGTACTTGAACAATGGACATAAAAAAACTAGCTGATTTTTCATCAGATTCCTAAAATATCATTTTGAACAAGATAGAAGCATAAAATCTTGAATGGATTACTTCTATCACTGCTTCCCCTATTCTTTGTGGATTTACTAAAGGGCCTTTCTTCTCAGGCTTCAACTACTTACTTAATGTGGATTATTGGAATTCTGGTGTGCAAACTTCAGCTGTCCAGTCGTACAGTCTTGCCCTCCTGCAGAACCCAAGCAAGCCCACCCGTTCAGAACTATCTGTAGGGCATGGGAAATCAAACATCAGGTCATGAGTGAATCCTTATTCTTTGGAAAAATCTCAAAGGAAAAAGGCTCCACATGCTGCCTTAGCAGCAGCACTTGGCTTCAGGAGGGCAGCAGCTGATCTGGAGAATGTTTCCATCAGCAGGAGGTACAAATCAGCTCCCAGCTGCATTTTACTTTCCACTTTTCAAAATTCTTTCCTCTATGTGTCACATTACTCACAGACTTACCAAAGCATGGCTGACCAAGCTCACCCCTCCCATCAACCCCATTAGAGATCTACAAATAACAGGCTAAGGTTCAGCTGCCCAAAATAGGAAGATAATTGAAATGGATTTCAGAACCTCAAACAACTAAAAGGTTTTGCATCATGATATTGGGCTGCTTCAGGATGCTATCCATGAGCAGTACAGAGCCCAGAGCATTATTCAGAAGGCAGGGGGAGCCAGCTGAAAATCAGCTCTGTTTTCTCACAAGAGAAATACAGGTCATCCTCAAGCAACCAACTTGAAAGTCGTGGTAAGCACCTAATCAAGCCAGAAATTTCTTCCCTGGTGTCAGCTCAGATGGAAAAAGATCATCACCCCAAATAACTAGTTGGAGTTACATTTCTGCACAATGGCAACTTTAAAGCAATACACATAAAGAACAGCATGAGTCTAAAAATTCTGCCCTGTAGGATTTCTCAGAGGACTCTGACTAGGCTAGGAAAAAGTCATATCCGTAAAATTATGTTTACCACATGAAATGAAGTGAGTATGAGATACTTCATGCATTCTCCAGATACTGAAAAGTCTATTGAAAACAATTTCGTGGAAGAAATAAAAGAAAAAATGCAGGGAAGGAGCATTTACACATGAAACATTAACACATTAAAGACACTTTGAGCTCTGGGAATGTCTGAATCGCAAATGAAACATTTCTGAAAGAATGGTAATACTGTTCAATGTATACTGTAATACATTAAAAAAGCAATACATTGATGATTTACATAAGAAAGGGAGTAGAGTAAAGTGAAAGATTGCATAAAGTCATCATAGAAATCAAATTCATATTCAAGTGTTATATTGTGATCACTTCAAGGGTCTTCATTTCAAAAGGAACAGATGATAGCTGATTATTTCAGAGACAAGCAAAAGATGTGATTAGATGTGCTTAGTCTCTATGTCCAAGTGCTAGGGCAAGGAATAACTTCTTGAAGAAATATGATAAACTGACTTAAAATACAATTTATAAATTGCTACATACCTTTTCTTGAAAAAGAGGCCCAGTCAGACAAAATTTATAAAAAAGAAAATTCAAAACTTCTCTTTATCTTCCCTTCTTCCCTTACATACAGCAATTAGTCTGTGAAAGTCATTGCTACAAGGTTATGACCTAAATAGCAGCTGCAGAATACATAAGTGCTTGAAGTTAATTTTTGTAATCAGTCAGCAGTAATGACAAACAGGAACCAACCAGTAACTTGTGAGGTCAGCCTTGTCAGTTCGTGAGTCTAGGGAAGAGAGCTGCTTCTTTCCGTCTTTTGGAGGAATGTTTTTGAAACCCTCTTTTCCTGTTTCATTTTAGCTATTCTCTCTCATCACCTTTTAAGCCATATGTGGGGAGACCAGATTCTAATACTCAAGTTTCAGTTAAGAAGCCCAAACATGACCATGGAGGGTTTTAGGTTTACTGTTGTCCCAGGCATTTTTTAACATATGTACATGCATACACACACATTGGATTTATTGATTGCAGACTTAACTTCATTATTAAATGTCCTGGGGTGAAAACAGAATGTCTTCTTTCAAGAAACCAATTTTTTTACCACACAGTTACAATTTTACAGTGGGCACTGCATATAAAGGAGATGATTTAATATAACATTCTTACCAGAAACACACTCTTTACTGCACATATTTCTTTTCCCCCAGGGATAATGTCTTTAAGCTTCTCTAAAGCAAATAACTATCCCTGGATAGAAGCCATTCTGTTACAAAATGGAATCCAGAAAACACAGCAACAATGCTGAATTTTAAAAGTAAGGGAGACTGGATTGCATTTCCATTAAAGAAAAGTCTTCATTTACACCTATTCAGATGTTTAATCTTGAACTAATCTTCCCTCCTCTCTTCAGAGGAGCATGCTTCACTTATCTCATTTACAATGTATTGCCAAATTATCCAATTTTTTTTTCCAGTTCAAGAAGTTTTTCAGTTGAAAGTGATTATCTATCTTTCCCTTTAGTTTGCTTTTTTTTCTTTCTCTAGAAGGCTAAATTTTTCCCTAGTTGGCACAAGAAATCAATCTTCCTTTTCTGTTGGGAATTATCTCTACTTACCAGAGAAGACAGAGTGCCCAGCTTATAAGGAACTTTATATGAACTACATAAAATAAAGCCATACAATATGGAGCATGAGGTTTTGAAATAGAAATATACCTATATATGTTACTTGATGTCAAAAGTAACAAAGGTATTTTAGTTATTAAGAACTGCAAGAAGAAACAAAATAAGCTCAACCAAATTTAAATTTTTGTTGCAATTTTGTTAATAAACTGTGAGCAGGTATTATAATTGCTTTTAATGGTAGTGTTAACAAACAACAGTAGTCCATTCTTAAGCAGAAAAACAGAAAAAATGTTTAAGAAATAGTCAGGAGTTATCCTACTAGTTTTTAAACTAGCTACAATCATAAACTATGATTTTGGTCTAGTTTAATTTTGATGGATTCCTAACAGAGCTTATCAGGATTCTAATCTAAAATACTAAATGATCTTTAAAGTCCCTTCCAATCCAGGCCTATCTATAAATCTCTGAGGTTGCTTTGTGAGGAAACAGCAAGGCAGTAAAAAACTTCTGGAATTTTTCCAGTTTAAAAAAGTGCTTTTACTGTCAAATGCATTAAATTGATGAACCCAAAACTGAGGGCTAGTATGTATTTGAACACACAGTTCCCTATTTACTTAGTGTAGACAATTCTACACTTTGCAGCCTGAGCCTGAGATCTTTGTTTTATGGCATTGGGTCTCACTCACTTGCACGACATTCTATTTATTACGACAGAGTTCACTTATTTAGGAGGCAGTTCAAATTTCCTCCATTTTTTTCTCCAGCCTTCTCAAATATTAACTTAGATACAGACTATTGTCTAAAAACAACTCTTCTCAAAATCCCAGAACCCCAGAACTTTTCACTGCAGAATACTGTTTACAAAATAGATCTGGCACTCTGAAAGAATTAGAGATTATAATTTAAATTTTATGACACAGAAGCCAGAAGCAATATTAAAATTTTTAAGTGTAGAAGGGACATCCAAATGCCATCACAAATTCTAATCACATGCTGCTGGGACATCTAATCTTGTGTATCTTTTGGCAAGGAGAAAATCCTTTGAGTAAACATCAGAACCTTCTTTTCACATATGCCATTTCCAATTGGAGGGTCACTTTTTAGCTCCTCTCACTTTCTGGCTTACTTTTACCTAAGTTAGGTGGAAAATGTAGATACATCTTTGTCTCCTGACTGCCCAAGAGAAGACAGAGAACAAAAAACTGCCATACACAAAGATGTGACTTCTGATCGACCTATATCCAAATTTTTAACCAGACAGGAAAATTTCAATACAAGCTGTATCTTAAGAGTTGCCTCTAAGCTTTGGTTCAGGTAAGCACTTAAGCAAGTGCTTAACACCAGCCTTGTCTCTGAACAGCTGTACTTCAGCATCTTTGTAAGATGCTCAGGCTTAAAAATCAGCACATTCTTCAACGTGCACATCATTGCCTAGTCACCTAGCAAAACAAATTTTAATTTCAACTCCAACACAAAAGTTAATACTTTCAATTAGATTAGACACATGCATATACTCGAGAAATCAGCAGGTAGGTGCATCTTGACTGGCCAGCTAGGATACAGGTTTTGGCTGGGGCATTTCCCTTGACGGTCATAGGTCAAACACCAAAAGCAAAAGCCAAGAGGAGCACAATTCATCAGTCAAGTCAAGGACCACCTCTTCAGTGACCCTGTTATTAAGCCACTGCTGAATTCCCTCCCCTTTAAAATAGTTCTTCACTGCCATTCAGCTACTATCACCTTGATACAATAATTAAATTCCTGTTTTACGGCTGGCTTAAACTGAAAAGAGACCAAATTTAGCCTCAGTTTTATGTTGTCCCCTAAACTCATCGAGACCACAGACAAAAGTTTCATTCTGCAACATCAAAGACAGTATTAATCACAAAATTTCCTTCATCATACTAAAGACAAATCTTACTAGATTTAAACTTAATATTAGCATTAAAAACATCTAACACGTTTCTGTTACTCAATACGTATAGGGATAAGAAGAATAATAACAAGAACCAGCTCTCTGAGGATCTCCACCGCTCTCCTCTGAACTCATTCTGCCAGCTCCACGTCCTTCTTATGCTGGGGCCTCCAGACACGGATGTAGCGCTCCAGGTGGGGTCTCAAAAAATGGACTGGAGGGCCACAATCACCTCCCTTGACCCGCTGCTCTTCACTCCTTTCCATGCAGCCCAGCACGGGGGTGGCTTCCTGGGCTGGCAGCACAGATTGCCGGCTCACGCCGAGCTTCTCCTCCACCAGCACCTCCAAGTCCTTCTCCTCAGCCCCTGCCCCGCTCAGCTGCCCGTCCCCCGCAAACCCCGTGCTGAGGTGGAGCTCCATCCGCTCTCTGCCTCATTGGCAAAGCCATCCAAGAGCCCCGGGGCCAAGGGCAGAGCCCTCCCTGAAGGACACCCCTCATCCCCTGCCTCCATCTGGACGTGGAGCCACTGGCCACAACTCCCTGGCTGCGTCCATCTGGCCAATTCCTCTTGCCCCGCACAGCCCACCCCCCAAAGCCAGGCCTCTGCAGTGTGGGGCTCGGGGTGTCGGTGCTGTGGCACCGGGCCTCACGGGGGCTCTGGGCACATCAGCGCTGTCCGAGACTGCAGTGTTCTGGGTCGTGGCTTAGACATTGCTAGGAGGGAGCTTTGCCCATTATGGCAAAACTCTATAAAGAGGCTGAGACCACCCAAACCCAGCCGTCCTTCACCTGACTGCAGCTTTGGGCTGGGACTTAAGCTGCCTCACGGAACTTGAGATACCATAAAGGTGACACTATTGTTCAATTACCTCTGGTCTAGGGACAAGGAAACAAGACCGAGGGAACAGAATGGATCCACAGGAAAGCCAAACTCAGCAGCTCTCTTGGGCCGGGCTCGGCCTGGAGGAGGCCACAGCACACCGGCTCATCTGCTGAGGCCACGTTTGCACACACTCCCCCACAAGCAAGAAGGGAGGAGAGGAGAGTTTTGGGGCTGTGGCGGCAGCTCTGGTCACAGGCAGTGAGCACCCATCCTCCCTCACACAAACTGGCTCAGCTCCTAAAGCCCCGCAGCCCGGGAAGGCCACATCCACGGGACATTCCCGTGAGGGACACCTGAGCAGGTGTCATCATCCATCAAAGAGCCCCAAAGCGCTCCTCAGACTCATTGCTGAGGCTTTGCAGCAGAGCACTGCTCGTGATGCAAAGGGATGCAGCAGATGCACAGTCTGTTGCAAGAGACCGTCCCAAACTTGCCCCCGCCAAGGGCGGTACCTGGGCCTTCCCAGCCGGCCCAAGTGAATACGGATCCGCTGGACTCCTTGTTTGTGAGGGACCCTCAGCACCAAGCAGATCCAATGGAGAGCATCCACGGGACACCACTGGGATCCACAGAGTGTGAAGTTTTCTACTTAATCTGTGTCTGTCACTCTTTGTCTCCCCCCACCTCTTTTCTATTTCTATTTCTCCCTCTCTCCCTGTCTCTCATTTAGAGTTAAATAAAACCCATACTACTGACTTTGGCACATGGTCTCATTTGCACCCTAATTCAGGCAGAGGCATTTCTGATCATTTTAATAACGGGATCAGGACATGGGGCTAGAAGCCCAGCAGTCCAGGGGCTGCTCCATGCCACTTCCAGTGGGATCAGCTGTTGAAGAGGTGCCGGGCGTGGCCCTTTGTGACACAGGCGCCTTGGGTCAGGGCCCTGGGTGATGCGGGGCATTGTGATGCCCAGAGACCCTTGTGACACGGCAGAGCCACGCCCTGCAGGGCGTAGATAAGGGGCGCAGGGCCCTGCGTTGCCCAGTCCCAGGAGAGCCGCTTGCTCAGGAGGAAGCAGCTCCCGGGATCCCACTCTGCGTTCCAGGAGATCAGACATGGCGGAGGACAAGGTGAACCCCAACTCCCAGTCCCCCAGCCCCTTGCCCGGCTGGCTGGGAGACGAGGCCCTCAGCGGGCAGTGGCTGGGGGCAGGCGGCGGCTCAGGCCTGCCCCTGCCGGACACTGGGGAGGAGGGGGCCTTTGCCTACATGGATGAGGAGTGGGAAAGCGACACGGATGAAGAGCTTTCCCAGTATGGAGAGCTTCCCAGCCAAGAGCCTTGCCTGCGGGAAGACGTGAGAGTCCAAGAGTTTTACCAACAGCAAGAAGAAGTGACAGTCCAGGAAGTTTGCCCGTGCGGAGCTGTGAGACTCCAAGAGTGGCGTCAGTGGCAGGTAGGTGCGAGAGTCCACTGGGGAGATGGCACACAGCAAGAGCTGTACCACAGGGAAGAAAGTGAGACGGTCCAGGAGCTGTACCCACAGGACCAAGAGGATGAGACATACCAGGAGCTGTCCCAGTGGGAAGAAGATCAGACAGTCCAAGACCTGTCGCTGTGGGAAGGTGAAGGATACCACAAACTGTCTCCTTCGGAAGGAGATGGGCGAGGCCGTCCGCACAGGTACCAACGGGAAGGAGACAAGAGGGAGGCGCTGGGCAGCTCTCGGGCTGCCTCTCCTGCCCCGGGGAGTCCCACAGAGGATGAGCCGGCAGCCGCTGCTGCTGCTGGGGCTGGAGCTGCTGAGGAGGTGGAGGAGCCCCCGGAGCCTCTGGCTCCCGAGGTGGGAAAGGCACCAGGTTCTCCTGCTGGCACTGAGGAGGTGCCATCGGCAGGGACAGAGAGCCCAGGCCCTGCCCCAGCCAGCCCCCGAGGCCGCAGACAGTCTCTGTGGGACTTTGTGTGGGGCATCACCTGTGAGATCGTGCACAGGGCTTGGCTCGTGATCCAGGCATCTGGCACGCAGCCAGAGGAACAGAGGCACCTGGAGCAAAGCACGGCTGCAGAACTGGAAGCAGCAGCTCCAGGACAAAGGGAAGTGAGCCCAACCTCTGCCCCACAGAGCCCCTGCTGCCCCCCCAGCCCCTCGCCCAGCCCACAGGGAGTCCAGGTGCTCAGTGAGCAGCAGGTGGAGGCAGACAGGGGGTCAGTCCTGGCAGAGGAAGAGAGCAAGGAGGGGGCCTTGACTGGGGAGCTTGAGCATTCTCCGTGCAAAGATGAGGACCACACAGAGCTGTCCCAAGGAGAAATCAACAAATGCCAAGAAGGGTTCCAAGGGGAAGCCAGCACTGAGCCGGAGTTTTCCCAAGGAGAATCCAGTAGCTACCGGGAAGGGTCCCAAGGGGAACCCTGCACTGAGCAGGAGCTCTCCCAAGAAGAAGCTGGTAAATACCAGGAAGGGTCCCAAGGGGAACCCTGCAGTCAGCAGGAGATCTCCCTAGAAGCCGGTAGCTACCACAAGCTCTCCGATTGGGATGAACGCACTGAGGAAGAGCTGTCCCACGGGAATGTCAGTGGCTACCAGGAAGCGTCTGACTGGGAAGAGTCCATGGGCCAAGAGCTTTCTGAAGAGGAAGACTCCAATGGCCAGGAAGTGTCCAGAGGGAATGGTAGGAGGCCCTCCGTGCAGTCCAGCTGGGAAAATGACAGTGACCAAGACCCGGCACAGGACAGCTGGGAACAGAGCATCGGCGACAAGCCCTTGCTGCAGGAGGAGGATGAGTGGGATGAAGTGAGCGTCATTGAGCTCTGGGAAGAAAGCAGAGAGCAAAGACTGGCAGGGTTGGCAGGAGGCGGGCTCCCCTTGCCTGTCCCTCGCGAGGCTTGGGTTGAGCACGAGGCATCTGAGCTCTGTGCCTCGCCTCCCCATCCGGAAGCCCTGGCCCCCACGGGACACACGGCTTCTCCTGCCTTTGAGGAGCAGGTGCCGGAGGCAGGGACGCAGAGCCCGGAGGCTGCCCGGCGCTGCCACCCCAGGTTCTCAGTTTTCCGGCAGCGAACCCGGCCCCTCAGCCTGCAGCTTGGTCGCCCCAAGAAACGTACCTCCATCCTCAGGCGGGCGCTGCACAGCCTGTTCTGCTGGCCCTGCCTGGCGCCACAGCCCCAGGATTAGGGCCCGCTGCCGGCGCCAGCCCGGGCCCCGCAGGCGGCGGCTGGCCCGCAGCCTGCCCAGCGTCCTCAGGCAGCCTCACGGGCCGCCTTTGCCTGGACATGTCCCTGCAGCCTCAGCAGTCCCCGGCTGCTTTGGAGCACCCCCAGGGGGTCTCCCCGTGACCAAAGATTACTCATGTGGCCAGCCCCAAACCAGCACCCGCGGGGGACACTCGGTGCCAAGTGGCTCAGCGGTGAAGGCCGGAGACTCATCAGGCTGGGAGGAGACCTTGAAAGTCATCCAGTCCCACCGTCACCCTGTCCCCAAGTGCCACATCCAGACGACACTTGAACGCTTCCAGAAACAGTGACTCCACCACCTCCCGGAGCAACTTCTTCCGATGCCTGACCACTCTGTCAGGGAAAAATGCTTTCTACTATTTCATTGGAACCTCCCATGCTGGAATCCAAGACCATTTCCTCTCATCCTGAAAGGATCGCATGCCGATCCTTTGGGAATTTAGCCATGAGGAATGGGCACAGACAGGAGGGATTGCTCCCAGGACTCCACTGCACACAGCATGACTGCACCAAAAACAATTCTTCCAAAGCAGACAGAAGTTGGGTTTAGAAGGAGAAACAGTAGCAGTAGTGAAAAAAAAAAAAAAAAAAAAAAAAACACCCCAAAAACCCCCACAAAACACGACCATAAAAACCTACAAAAAGAAAAATAATAGGAATAGGACTAATAATAATACGAAGAAGATGAAGAAGATGAAGGAAAAGTAGTAGTAAACAGGAAAAATAATTAAGCATAAGAAAGAAAAAGAAAAAGAACAAAAAATAATAGGAATAGGAATAAGCAGAATAAGAAGAAAAAAGAATAAGAATAAGAATAAGAATAAGAATAAGAATAAGGAAAAAAGGAATAAGATTGAGAATGATCAAAAAAATATGAATAGGAAAAGGAATAAGAATAATAATATGGAAAGAAAAAAAGGATAAAGAAAAGAATAGCAAAAGGAATAAGAATTAAAACAAGAATAAGACAAAGAAAACAAAGAATAGGAATGAGAATAAGAAAATAGAATAAGTTGATGTAGAAGAAGAAATAGTAGTACAAGTAAAGAAGAAAAAGTAGAAGGAGAAGAATAGGGAGAAGAGGAAGAAGAGGAAGAAGAAGACTAAATAGTAGTACTATCAAATCATTATTATTATTAATAAAATATTATTATTATTAAATTATTATTATTATTATTATTATTATTATAACAGTAATGTCAAGTTAAAATACACATCCACACATCCTCTATAGCATCACAGAGAAGATCGTCTAGTCCAACAGATTTTCTTCTGCTCTCCTTCTCTGCGACCTCTTTCCTATTTCTTTCCATCTCTCTCCCTCACATTTCTTGTTAAATAAAATCCCTGTTAAATAAAATCTGTATGTTGTCATCATATGGTCTCATTTGCACCTCAATTTGGGCACAGGCGTCTCTCCCTAAGCCGATCGGAACCCATTCTCTGCCCAGCCTGACGTCATAGCACAGGTGCTCCAGCTCTCTGAGGATCTCCACCGCTCTCCTCTGAACTCATTCTGGCAGCTCCAGGTCCTTCTTATGCTGGGGCCTCCAGACACGGATGTAGCGCTCCAGGTGGGGTCTCAAAAAATGGACTGGAGGGCCACAATCACCTCCCTTGACCCGCTGCTCTTCACTCCTTTCCATGCAGCCCAGCACGGGGGTGGCTTCCTGGGCTGGCAGCACAGATTGCCGGCTCACGCCGAGCTTCTCCTCCACCAGCACCTCCAAGTCCTTCTTCTCAGCCCCTGCCCCGCTCAGCTGCCCGTCCCCCGCAAACCCCGTGCTGAGGTGGAGCTCCATCCGCTCTCTGCCTCATTGGCAAAGCCATCCAAGAGCCCCGGGGCCAAGGGCAGAGCCCTCCCTGAAGGACACCCCTCATCCCCTGCCTCCATCTGGACGTGGAGCCACTGGCCACAACTCCCTGGCTGCGTCCATCTGGCCAATTCCTCTTGCCCCGCACAGCCCACCCCCCAAAGCCAGGCCTCTGCAGTGCGGGGCTCGGGGTGTCGGTGCTGTGGCACCGGGCCTCACGGGGGCTCTGGGCACATCAGCGCTGTCCGAGACTGCAGTGTTCTGGGTCATGGCTTAGACATTGCTAGGAGGGAGCTTTGCCCATTATGGCAAAACTCTATAAAGAGGCTGAGACCACCCAAACCCAGCCGTCCTTCACCTGACTGCAGCTTTGGGCTGGGACTTAAGCTGCCTCACGGAACTTGAGATACCATAAAGGTGACACTATTGTTCAATTACCTCTGGTCTAGGGACAAGGAAACAAGACCGAGGGAACAGAATGGATCCACAGGAAAGCCAAACTCAGCAGCTCTCTTGGGCCGGGCTCGGCCTGGGGGAGGCCACAGCACACCGGCTCATCTGCTGAGGCCACGTTTGCACACACTCCCCCACAAGCAAGAAGGGAAGAGAGGAGAGTTTTGGGGCTGTGGCGGCAGCTCTGGTCACAGGCAGTGAGCACCCATCCTCCCTCACACAAACTGGCTCAGCTCTTAAAGCCCCGCAGCCCGGGAAGGCCACATCCACGGGACATTCCCGTGAGGGACACCTGAGCAGGTGTCATCATCCATCAAAGAGCCCCAAAGCGCTCCCCACACTCATTGCTGAGGCTTTGCAGCAGAGCACTGCTCGTGACGCAAAGGGATGCAGCAGATGCACAGTCTGTTGCAAGAGACCGTCCCAAACTTGGCCCCGCCAAGGGAGGTACCTGGGCCTTCCCAGCCGGCCCAAGTGAATACGGATCCGCTGGACTCCTTGTTTGTGAGGGACCCTCAGCACCAAGCAGATCCAATGGAGAGCATCCACAGGACACCACTGGGATCCACAGAGTGTGAAGTTTTCTACTTAATCTGTGTCTGTCACTCTTTGTCTCCCCCCACCTCTTTTCTATTTCTATTTCTCCCTCTCTCCCTGTCTCTCATTTAGAGTTAAATAAAACCCATACTACTGACTTTGGCACATGGTCTCATTTGCACCCTAATTCAGGCAGAGGCATTTCTGATCATTTTAATAACGGGATCAGGACATGGGGCTAGAAGCCCAGCAGTCCAGGGGCTGCTCCATGCCACTTCCAGTGGGATCAGCTGTTGAAGAGGTGCCGGGCATGGCCCTTTGTGACACAGGCGCCTTGGGTCAGGGCCCTGGGTGATGCGGGGCATTGTGATGCCCAGAGACTCTTGTGACACGGCAGAGCCACGCCCTGCAGGGCGTAGATAAGGGGCGCAGGGCCCTGCGTTGCCCAGTCCCAGGAGAGCCGCTTGCTCAGGAGGAAGCAGCTCCCGGGATCCCACTCTGCGTTCCAGGAGATCAGACATGGCGGAGGACAAGGTGAACGCCAACTCCCAGTCCCCCAGCCCCTTGCCCGGCTGGCTGGGAGACGAGGCCCTCAGCGGGCAGTGGCTGGGGGCAGGCGGCGGCTCAGGCCCGCCCCTGCCGGACACTGGGGAGGAGGGGGCCTTTGCCTACATGGATGAGGAGTGGGAAAGCGACACGGATGAAGAGCTTTCCCAGTATGGAGAGCTTCCCAGCCAAGAGCCTTGCCTGCGGGAAGACGTGAGAGTCCAAGAGTTTTACCAACAGCAAAAAGAAGTGACAGTCCAGGAAGTTTGCCCGTGCGGAGCTGTGAGACTCCAAGAGTGGCGTCAGTGGCAGGTAGGTGCGAGAGTCCACTGGGGAGATGGCACACAGCAAGAGCTGTACCACAGGGAAGAAAGTGAGACGGTCCAGGAGCTGTACCCACGGGACCAAGAGGATGAGACATACCAGGAGCTGTCCCAGTGGGAAGAAGATCAGACAGTCCAAGACCTGTCGCTGTGGGAAGGTGAAGGATACCACAAACTGTCTCCTTCGGAAGGAGATGGGCGAGGCCGTCCGCACAGGTACCAACGGGAAGGAGACAAGAGGGAGGCGCTGGGCAGCTCTCGGGCTGCCTCTCCTGCCCCGGGGAGTCCCACAGAGGATGAGCCGGCAGCCGCTGCTGCTGCTGGGGCTGGAGCTGCTGAGGAGGTGGAGGAGCCCCCGGAGCCTCTGGCTCCCGAGGTGCGAAAGGCACCAGGTTCTCCTGCTGGCACTGAGGAGGTGCCATCGGCAGGGACAGAGAGCCCAGGCCCTGCCCCAGCCAGCCCCCGAGGCCGCAGACAGTCTCTGTGGGACTTTGTGTGGGGCATCACCTGTGAGATCGTGCACAGGGCTTGGCTCGTGATCCAGGCATCTGGCACGCAGCCAGAGGAACAGAGGCACCTGGAGCAAAGCACGGCTGCAGAACTGGAAGCAGCAGCTCCAGGACAAAGGGAAGTGAGCCCAACCTCTGCCCCACAGAGCCCCTGCTGCCCCCCCAGCCCCTCGCCCAGCCCACAGGGAGTCCAGGTGCTCAGTGAGCAGCAGGTGGAGGCAGACAGGGGGTCAGTCCTGGCAGAGGAAGAGAGCAAGGAGGGGGCCTTGACTGGGGAGCTTGAGCATTCTCCGTGCAAAGATGAGGACCACACAGAGCTGTCCCAAGGAGAAATCAACAAATGCCAAGAAGGGTTCCAAGGGGAAGCCAGCACTGAGCCGGAGTTTTCCCAAGGAGAATCCAGTAGCTACCGGGAAGGGTCCCAAGGGGAACCCTGCACTGAGCAGGAGCTCTCCCAAGAAGAAGCTGGTAAATACCAGGAAGGGTCCCAAGGGGAACCCTGCAGTCAGCAGGAGATCTCCCTAGAAGCCGGTAGCTACCACAAGCTCTCCGATTGGGATGAACGCACTGAGGAAGAGCTGTCCCACGGGAATGTCAGTGGCTACCAGGAAGCGTCTGACTGGGAAGAGTCCATGGGCCAAGAGCTTTCTGAAGAGGAAGACTCCAATGGCCAGGAAGTGTCCAGAGGGAATGGTAGGAGGCCCTCCGTGCAGTCCAGCTGGGAAAATGACAGTGACCAAGACCCGGCACAGGACAGCTGGGAACAGAGCATCGGCGACAAGCCCTTGCTGCAGGAGGAGGATGAGTGGGATGAAGTGAGCGTCATTGAGCTCTGGGAAGAAAGCAGAGAGCAAAGACTGGCAGGGTTGGCAGGAGGCGGGCTCCCCTTGCCTGTCCCTCGCGAGGCTTGGGTTGAGCACGAGGCATCTGAGCTCTGTGCCTCGCCTCCCCATCCGGAAGCCCTGGCCCCCACGGGACACACGGCTTCTCCTGCCTTTGAGGAGCAGGTGCCGGAGGCAGGGACGCAGAGCCCGGAGGCTGCCCGGCGCTGCCACCCCAGGTTCTCAGTTTTCCGGCAGCGAACCCGGCCCCTCAGCCTGCAGCTTGGTCGCCCCAAGAAACGTACCTCCATCCTCAGGCGGGCGCTGCACAGCCTGTTCTGCTGGCCCTGCCTGGCGCCACAGCCCCAGGATTAGGGCCCGCTGCCGGCGCCAGCCCGGGCCCCGCAGGCGGCGGCTGGCCCGCAGCCTGCCCAGCGTCCTCAGGCAGCCTCACGGGCCGCCTTTGCCTGGACATGTCCCTGCAGCCTCAGCAGTCCCCGGCTGCTTTGGAGCACCCCCAGGGGGTCTCCCCGTGACCAAAGATTACTCATGTGGCCAGCCCCAAACCAGCACCCGCGGGGGACACTCGGTGCCAAGTGGCTCAGCGGTGAAGGCCGGAGACTCATCAGGCTGGGAGGAGACCTTGAAAGTCATCCAGTCCCACCGTCACCCTGTCCCCAAGTGCCACATCCAGACGACACTTGAACGCTTCCAGAAACAGTGACTCCACCACCTCCCGGAGCAACTTCTTCCGATGCCTGACCACTCTGTCAGGGAAAAATGCTTTCTACTATTTCATTGGAACCTCCCATGCTGGAATCCAAGACCATTTCCTCTCATCCTGAAAGGATCGCATGCCGATCCTTTGGGAATTTAGCCATGAGGAATGGGCACAGACAGGAGGGATTGCTCCCAGGACTCCACTGCACACAGCATGACTGCACCAAAAACAATTCTTCCAAAGCAGACAGAAGTTGGGTTTAGAAGGAGAAACAGTAGCAGTAGTGAAAAAAAAAAAAAAAAAAAAAACACACCCCAAAAACCCCCACAAAACACGACCATAAAAACCTACAAAAAGAAAAATAATAGGAATAGGACTAATAATAATACGAAGAAGATGAAGAAGATGAAGGAAAAGTAGTAGTAAACAGGAAAAATAATTAAGCATAAGAAAGAAAAAGAAAAAGAACAAAAAATAATAGGAATAGGAATAAGCAGAATAAGAAGAAAAAAGAATAAGAATAAGAATAAGAATAAGAATAAGGAAAAAAGGAATAAGATTGAGAATGATCAAAAAAATATGAATAGGAAAAGGAATAAGAATAATAATATGGAAAGAAAAAAAGGATAAAGAAAAGAATAGCAAAAGGAATAAGAATTAAAACAAGAATAAGACAAAGAAAACAAAGAATAGGAATGAGAATAAGAAAATAGAATAAGTTGATGTAGAAGAAGAAATAGTAGTACAAGTAAAGAAGAAAAAGTAGAAGGAGAAGAATAGGGAGAAGAGGAAGAAGAGGAAGAAGAAGACTAAATAGTAGTACTATCAAATCATTATTATTATTAATAAAATATTATTATTATTAAATTATTATTATTATTATTATTATTATTATTATAACAGTAATGTCAAGTTAAAATACACATCCACACATCCTCTATAGCATCACAGAGAAGATCGTCTAGTCCAACAGATTTTCTTCTGCTCTCCTTCTCTGCGACCTCTTTCCTATTTCTTTCCATCTCTCTCCCTCACATTTCTTGTTAAATAAAATCCCTGTTAAATAAAATCTGTATGTTGTCATCATATGGTCTCATTTGCACCTCAATTTGGGCACAGGCGTCTCTCCCTAAGCCGATCGGAACCCATTCTCTGCCCAGCCTGACGTCATAGCACAGGTGCTCCAGCTCTCTGAGGATCTCCACCGCTCTCCTCTGAACTCATTCTGGCAGCTCCAGGTCCTTCTTATGCTGGGGCCTCCAGACACGGATGTAGCGCTCCAGGTGGGGTCTCAAAAAATGGACTGGAGGGCCACAATCACCTCCCTTGACCCGCTGCTCTTCACTCCTTTCCATGCAGCCCAGCACGGGGGTGGCTTCCTGGGCTGGCAGCACAGATTGCCGGCTCACGCCGAGCTTCTCCTCCACCAGCACCTCCAAGTCCTTCTCCTCAGCCCCTGCCCCGCTCAGCTGCCCGTCCCCCGCAAACCCCGTGCTGAGGTGGAGCTCCATCCGCTCTCTGCCTCATTGGCAAAGCCATCCAAGAGCCCCGGGGCCAAGGGCAGAGCCCTCCCTGAAGGACACCCCTCATCCCCTGCCTCCATCTGGACGTGGAGCCACTGGCCACAACTCCCTGGCTGCGTCCATCTGGCCAATTCCTCTTGCCCCGCACAGCCCACCCCCCAAAGCCAGGCCTCTGCAGTGTGGGGCTCGGGGTGTCGGTGCTGTGGCACCGGGCCTCACGGGGGCTCTGGGCACATCAGCGCTGTCCGAGACTGCAGTGTTCTGGGTCATGGCTTAGACATTGCTAGGAGGGAGCTTTGCCCATTATGGCAAAACTCTATAAAGAGGCTGAGACCACCCAAACCCAGCCGTCCTTCACCTGACTGCAGCTTTGGGCTGGGACTTAAGCTGCCTCACGGAACTTGAGATACCATAAAGGTGACACTATTGTTCAATTACCTCTGGTCTAGGGACAAGGAAACAAGACCGAGGGAACAGAATGGATCCACAGGAAAGCCAAACTCAGCAGCTCTCTTGGGCCGGGCTCGGCCTGGGGGAGGCCACAGCACACCGGCTCATCTGCTGAGGCCACGTTTGCACACACTCCCCCACAAGCAAGAAGGGAAGAGAGGAGAGTTTTGGGGCTGTGGCGGCAGCTCTGGTCACAGGCAGTGAGCACCCATCCTCCCTCACACAAACTGGCTCAGCTCTTAAAGCCCCGCAGCCCGGGAAGGCCACATCCACGGGACATTCCCGTGAGGGACACCTGAGCAGGTGTCATCATCCATCAAAGAGCCCCAAAGCGCTCCCCACACTCATTGCTGAGGCTTTGCAGCAGAGCACTGCTCGTGACGCAAAGGGATGCAGCAGATGCACAGTCTGTTGCAAGAGACCGTCCCAAACTTGGCCCCGCCAAGGGAGGTACCTGGGCCTTCCCAGCCGGCCCAAGTGAATACGGATCCGCTGGACTCCTTGTTTGTGAGGGACCCTCAGCACCAAGCAGATCCAATGGAGAGCATCCACAGGACACCACTGGGATCCACAGAGTGTGAAGTTTTCTACTTAATCTGTGTCTGTCACTCTTTGTCTCCCCCCACCTCTTTTCTATTTCTATTTCTCCCTCTCTCCCTGTCTCTCATTTAGAGTTAAATAAAACCCATACTACTGACTTTGGCACATGGTCTCATTTGCACCCTAATTCAGGCAGAGGCATTTCTGATCATTTTAATAACGGGATCAGGACATGGGGCTAGAAGCCCAGCAGTCCAGGGGCTGCTCCATGCCACTTCCAGTGGGATCAGCTGTTGAAGAGGTGCCGGGCATGGCCCTTTGTGACACAGGCGCCTTGGGTCAGGGCCCTGGGTGATGCGGGGCATTGTGATGCCCAGAGACTCTTGTGACACGGCAGAGCCACGCCCTGCAGGGCGTAGATAAGGGGCGCAGGGCCCTGCGTTGCCCAGTCCCAGGAGAGCCGCTTGCTCAGGAGGAAGCAGCTCCCGGGATCCCACTCTGCGTTCCAGGAGATCAGACATGGCGGAGGACAAGGTGAACGCCAACTCCCAGTCCCCCAGCCCCTTGCCCGGCTGGCTGGGAGACGAGGCCCTCAGCGGGCAGTGGCTGGGGGCAGGCGGCGGCTCAGGCCCGCCCCTGCCGGACACTGGGGAGGAGGGGGCCTTTGCCTACATGGATGAGGAGTGGGAAAGCGACACGGATGAAGAGCTTTCCCAGTATGGAGAGCTTCCCAGCCAAGAGCCTTGCCTGCGGGAAGACGTGAGAGTCCAAGAGTTTTACCAACAGCAAAAAGAAGTGACAGTCCAGGAAGTTTGCCCGTGCGGAGCTGTGAGACTCCAAGAGTGGCGTCAGTGGCAGGTAGGTGCGAGAGTCCACTGGGGAGATGGCACACAGCAAGAGCTGTACCACAGGGAAGAAAGTGAGACGGTCCAGGAGCTGTACCCACGGGACCAAGAGGATGAGACATACCAGGAGCTGTCCCAGTGGGAAGAAGATCAGACAGTCCAAGACCTGTCGCTGTGGGAAGGTGAAGGATACCACAAACTGTCTCCTTCGGAAGGAGATGGGCGAGGCCGTCCGCACAGGTACCAACGGGAAGGAGACAAGAGGGAGGCGCTGGGCAGCTCTCGGGCTGCCTCTCCTGCCCCGGGGAGTCCCACAGAGGATGAGCCGGCAGCCGCTGCTGCTGCTGGGGCTGGAGCTGCTGAGGAGGTGGAGGAGCCCCCGGAGCCTCTGGCTCCCGAGGTGCGAAAGGCACCAGGTTCTCCTGCTGGCACTGAGGAGGTGCCATCGGCAGGGACAGAGAGCCCAGGCCCTGCCCCAGCCAGCCCCCGAGGCCGCAGACAGTCTCTGTGGGACTTTGTGTGGGGCATCACCTGTGAGATCGTGCACAGGGCTTGGCTCGTGATCCAGGCATCTGGCACGCAGCCAGAGGAACAGAGGCACCTGGAGCAAAGCACGGCTGCAGAACTGGAAGCAGCAGCTCCAGGACAAAGGGAAGTGAGCCCAACCTCTGCCCCACAGAGCCCCTGCTGCCCCCCCAGCCCCTCGCCCAGCCCACAGGGAGTCCAGGTGCTCAGTGAGCAGCAGGTGGAGGCAGACAGGGGGTCAGTCCTGGCAGAGGAAGAGAGCAAGGAGGGGGCCTTGACTGGGGAGCTTGAGCATTCTCCGTGCAAAGATGAGGACCACACAGAGCTGTCCCAAGGAGAAATCAACAAATTCCAAGAAGGGTTCCAAGGGGAAGCCAGCACTGAGCCGGAGTTTTCCCAAGGAGAATCCAGTAGCTACCGGGAAGGGTCCCAAGGGGAACCCTGCACTGAGCAGGAGCTCTCCCAAGAAGAAGCTGGTAAATACCAGGAAGGGTCCCAAGGGGAACCCTGCAGTCAGCAGGAGATCTCCCTAGAAGCCGGTAGCTACCACAAGCTCTCCGATTGGGATGAACGCACTGAGGAAGAGCTGTCCCACGGGAATGTCAGTGGCTACCAGGAAGCGTCTGACTGGGAAGAGTCCATGGGCCAAGAGCTTTCTGAAGAGGAAGACTCCAATGGCCAGGAAGTGTCCAGAGGGAATGGTAGGAGGCCCTCCGTGCAGTCCAGCTGGGAAAATGACAGTGACCAAGACCCGGCACAGGACAGCTGGGAACAGAGCATCGGCGACAAGCCCTTGCTGCAGGAGGAGGATGAGTGGGATGAAGTGAGCGTCATTGAGCTCTGGGAAGAAAGCAGAGAGCAAAGACTGGCAGGGTTGGCAGGAGGCGGGCTCCCCTTGCCTGTCCCTCGCGAGGCTTGGGTTGAGCACGAGGCATCTGAGCTCTGTGCCTCGCCTCCCCATCCGGAAGCCCTGGCCCCCACGGGACACACGGCTTCTCCTGCCTTTGAGGAGCAGGTGCCGGAGGCAGGGACGCAGAGCCCGGAGGCTGCCCGGCGCTGCCACCCCAGGTTCTCAGTTTTCCGGCAGCGAACCCGGCCCCTCAGCCTGCAGCTTGGTCGCCCCAAGAAACGTACCTCCATCCTCAGGCGGGCGCTGCACAGCCTGTTCTGCTGGCCCTGCCTGGCGCCACAGCCCCAGGATTAGGGCCCGCTGCCAGCGCCAGCCCGGGCCCCGCAGGCGGCGGCTGGCCCGCAGCCTGCCCAGCGTCCTCAGGCAGCCTCACGGGCCGCCTTTGCCTGGACATGTCCCTGCAGCCTCAGCAGTCCCCGGCTGCTTTGGAGCACCCCCAGGGGGTCTCCCCGTGACCAAAGATTACTCATGTGGCCAGCCCCAAACCAGCACCCGCGGGGGACACTCGGTGCCAAGTGGCTCAGCGGTGAAGGCCGGAGACTCATCAGGCTGGGAGGAGACCTTGAAAGTCATCCAGTCCCACCGTCACCCTGTCCCCAAGTGCCACATCCAGACGACACTTGAACGCTTCCAGAAACAGTGACTCCACCACCTCCCGGAGCAACTTCTTCCGATGCCTGACCACTCTGTCAGGGAAAAATGCTTTCTACTATTTCATTGGAACCTCCCATGCTGGAATCCAAGACCATTTCCTCTCATCCTGAAAGGATCGCATGCCGATCCTTTGGGAATTTAGCCATGAGGAATGGGCACAGACAGGAGGGATTGCTCCCAGGACTCCACTGCACACAGCATGACTGCACCAAAAACAATTCTTCCAAAGCAGACAGAAGTTGGGTTTAGAAGGAGAAACAGTAGCAGTAGTGAAAAAAAAAAAAAAAAAAAAAAAAAAACACCCCAAAAACCCCCACAAAACACGACCATAAAAACCTACAAAAAGAAAAATAATAGGAATAGGACTAATAATAATACGAAGAAGATGAAGAAGATGAAGGAAAAGTAGTAGTAAACAGGAAAAATAATTAAGCATAAGAAAGAAAAAGAAAAAGAACAAAAAATAATAGGAATAGGAATAAGCAGAATAAGAAGAAAAAAGAATAAGAATAAGAATAAGAATAAGAATAAGAATAAGAATAAGAATAAGAATAAGAATAAGGAAAAAAGGAATAAGATTGAGAATGATCGAAAGAATATGAATAGGAAAAGGAATAAGAATAATAATATGGAAAGAAAAAAAGGATAAAGAAAAGAATAGCAAAAGGAATAAGAATTAAAACAAGAATAAGACAAAGAAAACAAAGAATAGGAATGAGAATAAGAAAATAGAATAAGTTGATGTAGAAGAAGAAATAGTAGTACAAGTAAAGAAGAAAAAGTAGAAGGAGAAGAATAGGGAGAAGAGGAAGAAGAGGAAGACTAAATAGTAGTACTATCAAATCATTATTATTATTAATAAAATATTATTATTATTAAATTATTATTATTATTATTATAACAGTAATGTCAAGTTAAAATACACATCCACACATCCTCTATAGCATCACAGAGAAGATCGTCTAGTCCAACAGATTTTCTTCTGCTCTCCTTCTCTGCGACCTCTTTCCTATTTCTTTCCATCTCTCTCCCTCACATTTCTTGTTAAATAAAATCCCTGTTAAATAAAATCTGTATGTTGTCATCATATGGTCTCATTTGCACCTCAATTTGGGCACAGGCGTCTCTCCCTAAGCCGATCGGAACCCATTCTCTGCCCAGCCTGACGTCATAGCACAGGTGCTCCAGCTCTCTGAGGATCTCCACCGCTCTCCTCTGAACTCATTCTGGCAGCTCCAGGTCCTTCTTATGCTGGGGCCTCCAGACACGGATGTAGCGCTCCAGGTGGGGTCTCAAAAAATGGACTGGAGGGCCACAATCACCTCCCTTGACCCGCTGCTCTTCACTCCTTTCCATGCAGCCCAGCACGGCGGTGGCTTCCTGGGCTGGCAGCACAGATTGCCGGCTCACGCCGAGCTTCTCCTCCACCAGCACCTCCAAGTCCTTCTCCTCAGCCCCTGCCCCGCTCAGCTGCCCGTCCCCCGCAAACCCCGTGCTGAGGTGGAGCTCCATCCGCTCTCTGCCTCATTGGCAAAGCCATTCAAGAGCCCCGGGGCCAAGGGCAGAGCCCTCCCTGAAGGACACCCCTCATCCCCTGCCTCCATCTGGACGTGGAGCCACTGGCCACAACTCCCTGGCTGCGTCCATCTGGCCAATTCCTCTTGCCCCGCACAGCCCACCCCCCAAAGCCAGGCCTCTGCAGTGCGGGGCTCGGGGTGTCGGTGCTGTGGCACCGGGCCTCACGAGGGCTCTGGGCACATCAGCGCTGTCCGAGACTGCAGTGTTCTGGGTCGTGGCTTAGACATTGCTAGGAGGGAGCTTTGCTCATTATGGCAAAACTCTATAAAGAGGCTGAGACCACCCAAACCCAGCCGTCCTTCACCTGACTGCAGCTTTGGGCTGGGACTTAAGCTGCCTCACGGAACTTGGGATACCATAAAGGTGACACTATTGTTCAATTACCTCTGGTCTAGGGACAAGGAAACAAGACCGAGGGAACAGAATGGATCCACAGGAAAGCCAAACTCAGCAGCTCTCTTGGGCCGGGCTCGGCCTGGGGGAGGCCACAGCACACCGGCTCATCTGCTGAGGCCACGTTTGCACACACTCCCCCACAAGCAAGAAGGGAAGAGAGGAGAGTTTTGGGGCTGTGGCGGCAGCTCTGGTCACAGGCAGTGAGCACCCATCCTCCCTCACACAAACTGGCTCAGCTCTTAAAGCCCCGCAGCCCGGGAAGGCCACATCCACGGGACATTCCCGTGAGGGACACCTGAGCAGGTGTCATCATCCATCAAAGAGCCCCAAAGCGCTCCCCACACTCATTGCTGAGGCTTTGCAGCAGAGCACTGCTCGTGATGCAAAGGGATGCAGCAGATGCACAGTCTGTTGCAAGAGACCGTCCCAAACTTGCCCCCGCCAAGGGAGGTACCTGGGCCTTCCCAGCCGGCCCAAGTGAATACGGATCCGCTGGACTCCTTGTTTGTGAGGGACCCTCAGCACCAAGCAGATCCAATGGAGAGCATCCACGGGACACCACTGGGATCCACAGAGTGTGAAGTTTTCTACTTAATCTGTGTCTGTCACTCTTTGTCTCCCTCCACCTCTTTTCTATTTCTATTTCTCCCTCTCTCCCTGTCTCTCATTTAGAGTTAATAAAACCCATACTACTGACTTTGGCATATGGTCTCATTTGCACCCTAATTCGGGCAGAGGCATCTTTCTAAAAATTTTCATAATGAGATCTTAACACCAATACTAAGATGATTATAGAATTTCTTTCAAGTATGGCAGGAATTAAGGTTGTAATTTGTTTACTTCAGTGAGACTTCAACAGTAGTAACTACTCTAATGTACTCCTTGCAACATAAACCAAACTAAGTTCAGGTTGTTCACACATTTCAAGCCAATACCTCTGCCTGCTATGCTTTTGTCCAATTCTCATGGTATAGCATCACATGATTATGAACTGATTTTGTTTTGTTTCCCTTTTTAAAATCTATTTACAGATTTGATTGAAGAAAAGTTTCAAAACTTAGGTCAGATATTCTCGAACACTCATCTCTTCACCCAGGGTCTTGAAAATGGTCTGTTCAAACACGTGAAAAAGTTTTTTGTGAATTTCATAACTGGAGAATTTTAAAAGCCTAGTTTGACTAGATGTAAGTCTGCAAGCAGAGCAACTAGCCCCCAGTTTGGTTTGGTGTAGCCAAGAAGAGTAAATATATACACTGTCACTCGGGATTTAAGAGTAATTTACAACTGAGAGCCTTGTAAACACTGAACATAAATATTTGAGTTTGGATGTTTGAAACAGGGTGTTCTTCAATCACACAGGATACAGATGAGAAGCTATTACATAGATACAGAAATGTCACATGGATTTCTTTCTTGGCACTGCAGCAATTAAAAAGATTTCCCCTTTTCCTCAAGACTTTTATGATTTTTGTACAATAAATAAAGAAAAATTATTTTGTCCTTATTTCAGAAGTAATACAAGAAAAACTTGCCTACATTTAAATTCTATAAAAATTTATATATACTGTGACACCAGTTTATTTGTACAATTTTATAGAGTACTTCCTATGGAAAAATTATTTGGGGGATATTTTTCTTGTGGTTGGCCTCAGATTTATTTCAGAATATTTCCTTGCACATTCCAGCAATTAAAGCTGGAGTCACAAGGTGCTTCTTCAACTTCATTAAAGCCAAGTGCCTCAGGGTTTTGTTCAGCACCAGTAATATTAGACTTGCCAGGTGCTTAATGGTCAAAAGCATTTTCCAGGGTAGTCCAGGGAATTCATATCCAAATTCTTTTTTGATTTCTAGCACTACCTGTTTAGGTATGCAAGCAAGTTCAAGGTCTCAAAAGGAAAAAAGGATCTGTATCTGAGCCAGATAACTTTGCCAGAGCTCTCCACATCTACATCAGTGCCCAGGTTACCCGGCCAGCTTTTTCTATCTAATCAGTGAAGCCAGTCACATCAGGCACTCCTGCAGACTGTACTTGCTGTAATGTCTCAAACCAAAGTAGGATCTTTCCTCAACTGAATGCTGCTGGAAGTCCCTGTGGCTCCTTTAATGTCCTCAGCTTCCAAAGAGTTCCTCCAATTCAGATCTCTAGAAAACTTTTAAATTAAACTAAACATTGAAATGAGGAAATTAGAGAGATTTCATATTCAGACCTACTGAAGAATTAACCACTTCTGAAATCTGTCACTAAGTCATTTAGGCACAAAATTAATTCATGTAATCCGACACTTAATATTGATCTGCATGGTTCATAAGTGACCTGTAATTCATGCCCACTATGAATCAATAACTTTTATCCTTTCACTTTCCATCCTTGAAGGGCTTGAGCAGTTCCAACAGTTTTTGCTCACATCAAATGTCAAAACAAATAGTGACTTACCAAACTCTGTAGGCTCTATTTTTCTTTGTGTCCCTTCTGGTTTTTTGTTCTCAATACATATAAAAACATCAATAATTTCTATAGAGTACAGATAAACCACCTCCTACTGTCTTCCTTAGTATGCTCATTCTCTCTCTATAAAAAACTCTGAATTTCTACTTTTCTGTATAGCATATGTACATACATATTTATGGATTAAATTTTAAACATTAGGTTGAAATTATATATAGTAGCTAATATTAATGTAGTTATTACTGTGCCATAACTGTGTATTAAAAAAATACTTATACAATACTCCATCCATAAATTTAGAACCTTATTTATTACAACTGCCCTTCAGTACCTAGTGCTCTGAAACTACACCAGTTCTATAATTTTGCCAGCCCCCAAAACATCTTTGTATTTCCTTTGATACCTAACTCTATTTAAGGAATACATGCAACTTAAAACATGTAGGTTTTCTGAGTTATCAATCAGTATATGCATTAAATCATCTCTAAAAAAAACCCAAAAACAAAACAAAACCACAACTATGTGCCTGCATCAGCTGGTTTTGTCCTCAGAATGATGAATTACAGTCTTCAAATTCCATGCTGAGTCAGAGAATATATTTTGATCTACTACAGTATTGTCTTTTTTATGTCCTAATACGCTGAATTTCATCAGCATTACTCTGTCAGGCAGATGGTTAGGTTTGTGTTTAAAGTGTAGGGGAAATTGCATAGCAATAAGTTCCTATTTCATTTTGATTCAATAGGCTCAAGTGGGGTGCAAAAGGCTGCTGAAGATTAGTGGTTCCCAGAAAGCAGGCTCACGGTTTACATGAAGGCACAGGCTTACAAGCACTGAAGGACCTCAGAACTAGCTTTCACAACACAGTGCAAAAACAAATTGCAAGCACCAAAACAAAACAGAATGCAAACAAAAAGATGAGTTCCACTTTGATCGACAGTGTCAAAACCACCGGACTTCGTCACCAAATTCTCCTCCCAGAAGGAATTACCTGGAATGGACATGATTATCTTTAATAATGCTATAGTATATATGACAGCTGAAAACCATATTTGCTTTCAAATTCATTCCTTATTCACATTTCCACACAAGTCGTGAAAGAAAGCTAATGTTTCTAAGGCCAAGTTTAAATAGGCACATGTCGTGGTTTGACACCGGCCCAGCGCCAGGCACCCACGAGAGCTGCTCGCTCACCCTCCCCTGCCACAGCTGGGCAGAGGAGGGAAAAGGAAAAAAAATGTAAGGACTGGGACAAACACCTCAAGCGCGAAACAGGCTCAACTTAAGTCGCGAAGTGAGTTTATTACTAACACAATCAGAAGAGGATAATGAGAAATAAAAGAAGCCCTTAGAACACCTTCCCCCCCCCCCCCCCCAGCCCCTCCCTCCTTCCCACCAACAGCGCAGGGTGACAGGGCATGGGGATTTGGCCAGTTCATTTCCTTCCGCTGCTCCAGGAGAGGAGCCTTCCCCTGGGAGGCCCTGGGGTCCCTCCACAGAAGACAGTTGTGAGAAACAGAACTCACTCTTTAATGAAAGTTTGAAAGATTTAATAAGGAACAAAGTCAACAAAGCAAAAGTTAACAGCACTGAGTACACAGCCACGCACAGAGGCATGGCCAGAGGTACACTGACGAAATGGTGGCCCCGCCTTTTATAGCCCTCTGGGTTGCATCAGCTAATTACATATTTATAAATTATTTTTAGTAGTTAACATAACTCCTCCCCCATCCCGCCTTTTTAGAGCATGTGCAGTTCTCTTCGCCGAGGGCCGCTGTCACTCTTCGATACTTTCAAAAGGTTTCGATTCCCTCATTGGCCAGATGTTATCCACCTGCAATAAACCTCCCATCTCAGCACAACGTCCCTGGTAAAAGTAGCTCTAAGCCCCAGTGAAAGTCAACACCCAGTCCCCTCCCCTCATACCAACAAAACCACTCCCACAGAACCAACATTACAATGCACAACGCATCTGGGAAAGCCAGCACTATAAAACATATTTTTCCACAGTTCTCCGTGAACTTCCCCGGCGTGAGTCCCCTCTCAGGAGCAGCAGCCCCACCGCCCCTGCTGCAGCCTGAGCCCCTCCCACCACGGGCACACAGCCCTCCCAAAACTGCTGCGCCGCCGCTCTCTCTTTCCACAGGGTGCAGTGCTCCAAGGACAGGCTGCTCCAGCCTGGAAGCAAGGCCCTCTCTCTCCACCGGGTCTCCCACTGGATCCCAGCCTCCTCCAGGCATCCCCCCGCTCCGGCGTGGGCACGTCCCCCAGGGGCTGCGGGTGGATCTCTGCATCCCCCGTGGATCCCCATGGGCTGCGGGTGGATCTCTGCATCCCCCGTGGATCCCCGTGGGCTGCAGGTGGATCTCTGCATCCCCCATGGATCCCCATGGGCTGCGGGTGGATCTCTGCATCCCCCGTGGATCCCCATGGGCTGCGGGTGGATCTCTGCATCCCCCGTGGATCCCCGTGGGCTGCAGGTGGATCTCTGCATCCCCCATGGATCCCCATGGGCTGCGGGTGGATCTCTGCATCCCCCATGGATCCCCGTGGGCTGCAGGGGCACAGCTGCTGCACCATGGGCTGCACCACGGCCTGCAGGGAACCTCGGCTCCGGCACCTGGAGCACCTCCTGCCCCTCCTTCTCCACTCACCGTGGTGTCTCCATGTTGTTTCCCTCACATGTTCTCACCTCCTCCTCTGACTAGAATCCCAAAATCTTGTGACTTTGTTTTGATTTTCTTCTTAAATATGTCACCACAGAGGCATCACCAACCTCTCTCATTGGCCCAGTTTTGGCCAGCAGCATGTCCATCTTCAGAGCCATCAGCCACTGGGTCTGCCCGACATGGTGAGAAGCTTCCAGCAGCTTCCTCACAGGAGCTGTCTTTGTGGTCCCCCTGCTACCCAAAACCAGGCCATGCCAAACCAATACAGCACAGTACATTAATCACAGCTTAGAAGAGACTTCAACAACTCCAGCTCTCAAACAGTCCAAGATCTAATTGCAAACTGAAGACCTGAAACCAAAATTGGGTCCTTCAACTAAAGTAATGAGGGGAGGGAAAAAAAATCAATGCATAAAAAATACCTACAGAAGCATTGGAACAATTGTTTCATATCACATGAAAGCCTGTTTAAAAAAAGAATAAAAATATAAGATATGAACAAGATTTAAAAATATTCCCAGAAACACTAATCAACTCTGGTCTTTTCTCCTTCATTATTAGAGATATCAATCTCTTTTGTAAGTTCAAGTTATTATTTTGAAGCAAACAGCAAAACATAGCATCTTTTAGGATAAGAATTAATCTTATCTGCGAGACAAGAAGAAGAGCAAGCCTCCAGGCTCTCTGTAGGTCTGCAAGGATTTGCCATTCTCAAACCTTTAGCAGTCATATCCATAAGAACAATCTCTCCATGTTTCAAGGTAGTAATTCTTTGCTGGTACTTTTGCAGCAAAGATATTATAACAAGGCAGTTAAAAAATGCAGTATGGAAGTAACTTGTCCTGAAGCAAAGCATCCTTTTCTCCAACTAAAAACTATACTAGTAGAGTAAATCAAGCCCCTTGCCAATGAAGGAAGGACTCTGGTGACACAGAGCTGGTGTAACCTGGGCTGACAGCAAGTGCAGGTATAAGTTGGTGAATCTAAGCAAAAAAACCCATAATTTTTCAAATTCTCTACCTATTTAGTATATGATGCTAAAGTGACTAGCTTGCTAATGTTAAATCCAAGTGTCAAAGCATAGTGGGTTTTGAACATCTTTAAGATCATTGTAGATCAGAATTTGCAAATCATTCTGTTTTCTTCTGTTCAGGTTAAGACTCATTAGCTCTTAATTGCAGGCTGAAGTTCTCACATGAGAGACTCATATTTAAGTTACTTAGCTGTTGGGATTAACCACTTGAACATAGAGAACTTTGGCCTACATTGGCAAGGCTTACCAATTTTGACCATAAAAATTATATGTACTGGCTACTACAATGATTTATAAACTGTACTTGGGATCATACTATCAGAATTGCTAAAATCAATTAAATTAAATCATGATAAAAAACCCAAATAATTTTGAAGTGGTTCTTCCTGTCAGAAAGCCAGACTATCTATTGAAGGCCAAGAATTCATACAAATTAAACTAATTCACATACAGAATTGACCTCAGACAACAAAGTGTAATTAATTACTGCATTGCTGGATTAGTGCTTACTGGTGATAATTATTCATTCCTAAAGGAATTAACACTATCTTTGCACTAAATATCAGAGGAACTCCACTCTTTGGGATCATAAAAAGATAATAATAAATTTTTTTAAGTTCTTTTTGGTTTGGAAATTTTCTGTTTATGTATTCTTAACTGATGCTCATCCTTCCTTCAGATTCTGCTATGAGACCCTGCAAGTGATAGGCAGCACATCTTCCTTTCTTACTAGCAAGCCAATTTTGTGAAAAGTGACCAAATGACACGAATCCTCAGTTTGCTTTCCAATGCCATGCAATTTTCCCACTATTCAAATACATCCAGTCTATAAGGAACACAATCGTTTGTTGTTTGGTGTTTCTTTGAACATTGCATTAACATGTGACATTAACATCACAGTCTGCTAACAGAACAAGCAGGAAGACTGGTGCAACTACAAATAAATCAGTAGTAATAGTAATCATTATTTCTGTAATCCCAAGGTCAGAGAAAAGAAAGACCAAGCCTTTCAAAATGTTGAACATTAAACTTGAGCAATCAGAACTCTGGGTAGCTTTGCAAAGTGAAGCCTAAAAATTCTTTTAATCTTTCCTTAAAATTCTAGCCAGAGGAAAAAATTCAGGGGTACCTTTTCTGTGGAATAATACTATCATTTATCATCCAGGTTGAGGTGCAAAGTGACACAAGATATTGAAAATCCCTTTAAAACATATGGAATAAAATCCTACACTCCTCTAAGTTTTTAACAAAATCTGCATGACAATTCATTGGACCAGGTTGCATCAGTGGTCCTTTTTCCCAAACACTATGATTACAGACCTTCACTTTGCAAGGAAGTCTCCTAAAATATCAGTGTGTAATTCTTGCAGAGATTTTTACATGTATTCTAAGACTCATTTTCTGCAGCACAGACTTTTTTATTATTATTATTATTATTATTATTCTCCAAATGAAATATTCAAGCTTGGTGTTTTTCAGTGCACAGCATCTAATGTTAAAGGCTGACATACTTGGTCATTATAAAGTTTGATCAGGTGAAAAGAAAATCAGCAGTAATACTGTAAAAATTATAATGATGATAATGACGACTATGAACTGAGCAGATCTTTGATCAAATTGCAATAGCTAAGGAGGTGTGCAGGCAAGACGTAAGACAGATACGTGTAGTGAACAACTTGGGAGGAGGAGAAGGAATTTTGACAAAAATTCTCAAAATTAAAAAGCTAACCCAAAAGATAGAAGATAAGTGGCTTGTCAGAAGGGCATGAAAAAGAGAAAATGGGAGGTTAATTATTGCTTCATAGGAGTAGGTTACTCATGCAAGATAAGTAGAGGTAAGATGGATGATAAGAGAGATTAAAGTCTGGAATATTAGGTGCACAGCTGAGACTTCAAGACTATTAATTATAAGTGGCTGTACAAAGCTGGCCAGAGATGAGCATGAAGTACGGTGTGATAAAGCTGGCAGAGCTATGCACTGCTTGCTTTGTAAAGAATGATCTACAGGCAGTACTACCATCTGCCAGGCCAAGTTAGAGATCATAAAAGGAAAACTTGGTAACATTTTTACATCGTTATTCTTCAAGAATCAGACACTATAAAACTGGTTAGAGTTTGACAAAATATTTCACTGGAAACACAAGAGAGGATTCTGTTGGATGGGAATGGAGAAAATCAGGGTCACAGTGTACTCCTGCACTGTGACCATTGCATGGCCAGCAGGTTGAGAAATGTGAATTTGGGCAACCCATAAGTCTTCATAAAAATATTACTTTGTACATGCTACAGTGTGATCTGAGTTAATCTCATTATTTCAGTTAAATTCCCTGAAGAACGAGGCCATTCTAGGCATGCTCTAGGAGCTGCAGGATCGAAGCAGGGTTTCCATGCATTTTGCGTCCTCTGGTCCACAAGGTCTCTGGGATGGCTTTTCTCATCAAGAAATCAGCAGAACAGAGGAATTAGTAAGATTTGGAAGACAGATGAGACAAGACTTAAACATTAACAACATGAGTATGTGAATGGAATGGAATAAAATGCAGCAAATGGAAGTTAATAATTTTTTTTAAAAAGGACTAATTTAGCAAAGAGACTAAAGGCCAAAGCAGTTGGCAGTAGGCACGGGAAACAGAAACCAGCCTGTCAAGAAGACTAAGTCATTAGTCAGAAAGGGAGATGGGATGGGATACTACTTTCTAAATAGTGAAAAAACTAACAAACTTCAATTTGGATGGCATAGACACTTCATGTGAGACATGATACTTTTTTTATCATTAGAAATGTACGTGGTGATGAGTATGTTTAAAATAAATAATGATTAAATGCTGGTTAATTTGGTGCAGGAAAAAAGCACTTAAATTTATCAGTAAATAATGCTGAACACACACATGCAGATATTCCTGTAAAATATACATATTGCTGAAATCAACAGGGCTATTGTGAATAAAGACTTCGGGAGGAAAAAAACCCATCATGCCAAGCAGATAAACCCATATGGCCATTTACAACAGACTTTCAGCCCAATTCAGCATTTAGATAGCAATCAAAACAGCTTAAGATTGCACTCAAATCATTTCAGAAAATGCTAGGATCTGCTTGCTGAATATAATAATACAAATTCTTTCCCTTTTTCATACTTCTCTTTAGCAGTGTGTCACTCCTGAAGCTGCCATTTGCTCCACTAGGATGCATTATTATGTACACAGAGCCTGCCACACGACCGTACTGCTATTTGCCACCTCAGAGTAAGCTAAAAGCATTTTCAAAATGCAATTAGAACCTTTCAGGAGAAAGCTCAAGTTGTGTTTGGATAATATGAAGTTAACTCTCTACTACATTTCACAGACAGGCACACCAAAGCTAATAAATTCTTCTCATGTCTTCAGATTATTAACACACCTACTGGCAATGTCAAGATGTTAGTTTAAAGAATTTCAAATATGAAACAGTTCAATAATTTGGTTTACGACAGCTGACTGACAAAGCTAATTAACTGCCTGGAGAAGATTCTTTATAAATGAAGCAACTTCTGTCTGAACGTATTTTCAAGAGCAACAAAATGTTTGTTTTGTCTTTGTGTCTTCTCTCATATTTTCTCCCTTCCAGCCTTCTCCATCTCATGTAATCTTTGATAAAAGTTTCCTTGCTGGTATTTATATATTGCCCTTCCTCTGACTTGGTGTTTTCTTATTCTCTGTGTCCTTTTTATCTCCCTGCTGGACATTTCTACTCCTCTCCTCCAGACCTTTTCATGCCCTCTCCACAGAGCACTTTCAGGTTTCACGCCTTGCATCCCTACACTCTCCTCAGCTGTGAAGTTGCTGTTCCAGCACCTCCATCTGCTGAAACGTCAGATGTTGCAGCATCTCCATTTCAGCATCTCCATCTGCTTCAGGTATTTTTCTCATTGAGAGACTTCCCACCATGCATTATTTCAAAAAAAAAAAAAAAAAAAAGAACCTGTTTGCATCCAGCTACAGTTACACAGAAGGAACACAGTACTTCAGGGACTTTTCCCCCATGTGACTCACTGAGTATTTCAATTTGGGGCAAATTTTTAAGCAGAGGCAGCTGACACTGGTAGCTCTAGTTACTAATAGCCTTTATTGTCAGAAGGCAGTATCATACATCTCAGTCTTGCCCTGAAAGACATCCTTCTGCCCATTCGATGATCTCTCCTCAGTGAGAACAACCTATTTATCATACCAGATAACATACTGGTTTAATGAAATGAACAGAGCTAATGAAATAACCCATTGCATAATACCAATTACCAGTTAAGGGCACTGAGAGTACTGAGATTTGAAAATATCTGCAAAATTCAAAACAAAACACCTGCAACAAGAGGAAGAGTTGTTTTATGAAGATGAACATTAACAGATTTTTATTCCCATCAGAATCCAACTCTGAATGTAAGGATTGATGCATTACAGGCAGAAAAATAGCAGGACTAGAAATAGTTATTTTTAGGCTCTTGCTGCATGATGCCTATTACAGAGAACAACATCAGGAAATTAATTTTTCTTACGAAGTAACATATTGCTCAGATCTTTTTTAACACCAAAAAACCAGACTGAAAAAACCTAGTGCATCTCTGGGTAAATATCAAAACACTGAGGGATAGGATTTTCAGCTAGACTTGCAGAAGCATTTGCAAAAATTCTAGTTACAGGTCCATTTTTGTCTGATCCTGCTCAATCCTCTCAGAATGAGGGACACCCACTGGAGAGAAATCTGTGCTGTGACTCTCTGCCTCGTTCACCCCCTGCCCTTTCACTTGCTGACAGCATATGCAGAAAAGAATCAGGATTTCACACAGAATCATCACTTTAGCAAATGACTGGCATTATGCTCATGTTCCAGAACATTGTGAAGGAAGAGAGGTGGGTTAAAAAATCTAGGGTATTACTGAGTCTCCTCTCACATCATTTGTCTTCAAGAGAAGAAGTTTTGTTGATCTTGCCGTATTCCTCCTTTTAGCTTTTTGTGGAATACATATTCACTGTCTTCGAAAGGTCTACAACTCCCACCATTCAAAATACAGGAGGAACAAATATTAGTTATTTATAGGAGGCTAAATGAGACATGGGAACCCACTTGTAATGCTGCAAAATGGAGAAGTGTGTTATTATCACTGCCCTTCCCCAGTCTACTCTCTCCAGAAGTCAGATGTATTCACATTCGAAGCCCTGCTTAGACTCAACACTTAAATTCATGGAATGTATCACTTTAGAATCAGGTATTTTGCACAGTATCAATGAAAAATTAGACTGAAATTACATTTTTCCTTTCTGCTGTCAGATAAGACAGATGTGACAACAATTCTTAACAGACCACTTAGGCATTAGATTCTGGGAAAATAAAAGCACACAAACATGTGATTAAGGATGCATATGTCATTAAAGGATAATTGGTAAATAATTTTTTTAATGATATTATCAGACTCAGTCTGAGAGTCCATCCATAGATGAGCCATTCTTCCCTGTCCCTCTGTAAAACTCACTGATTGTGTTTTGCTTTTATAGGTCTGTGCTAGCTAATTAGGGAATTTCAGTAATCTATTTTTAATATGTACCATCTTCTGTTCTGTTTAGTGCAGCCTTAAGATAGACTTTTATCTTTACTGCTGTGCACAGATCATCTGAAAATATAAGTTCTCTGCTACATGACAACTTATAATGAGCCTTAATGAAGCTTGGGAACAGCTGTTAAAAACTCCAGTTGAATAGGTTTGCCCAAGCAACAGTAACTTATAGTGCTTTTTCTCTTACAGCACTGTTGAGTCATCTGCTACCGTACACATAATGAGAAAAATCAAAAATGAAACACCAAAGCTGGTTAATCCTTTTTTCCTAGACATTTTATTTTAATCAGAGTTTTAATAAGTACATTATGAACCATCATCTCTTAAGCCTTTCACCTTTTTAATTATATTACTGCTCTGAACATCGACAAAAGCAAATGTTATTATGCAAATTTTGCTCCAAATTCGTGTCCTTACCGAGAGCATAAGAAAGAGAGTTCAAACACCATTTTTAATTATACTATAGCTAAATGAGCTGCAAATTTTTAAAAATTACAATAAGCTCTCATGATTTTACGTGTTCCCTCAGCTAGGAAACAAAAGATTATACATTTTGGGTACAATCAAGGATTTAAAGAACTCTGGCAGTCAAATACGATTGAAACAAACAAATTCCCTTACTTTATACCATTTGTCTTTCCTTTTTGACCTTTAAATGCTTAGACACTAAACTATCTGGCATAAAGGACACTCAGTGCTTTTGTATTGCTTTTCTCCTTACAAGGATGTGTAACTTTCCTGAAGCCTCTTCAGTGTTTGGGGTTTTTTTAATGTAATTTGTCGATCATTCAGTCACAACATATGGGAGCACTTCACTTTCATGTATCATCTCCAAAGCAATACTGCAGAAAATATGAAGGGTTTGTTTTTTTTTTCCCCCTCCAGTATTCCTGTTATCTGGTTTTGTTTCAGTAGCACCTATGGGCTTAATTCTCACTCTACACGGCATGGAACAGCTGCAGCAAGCATAGATCAAAAGCACATAGTTTAAGTCTAGAGCCAATGGATGGCAAAGAACTCAGATGACAGGACATAGGAGAAAAAGGAAATAGATGATTGCACTGAACTTAATAAGCAGAATCCACAGAACACCTGATAAACTTTTTTTCTTCTCCTTCTATCAGTCAATATTTTCAAACAGAAATTTCAAAAAGCCAGGACTTGTTGATGTTGCCAACATTTTGAAAGATCTGTATCAACCTAACAGAGCCAAAAACTAGCCACAGGCATTGAGCTTCACCTCATTAGTTAACATTTCTGCACACGGAATATTTCTTTATGAAATTTTCAGTTGTTCTGTAGGAAAACCACAAGAGACAGAGGATTCTTACTCATTCTGTAAATGTTGAGCAAGTCTGTAGACACCCTGGTCCAGGGAAGTTTCACTATCAACCGCAATGGCATCGGAATTTGTTCTTTTCTTCACCAGTTCTGAACTCCAGTGCCATTTTACTGGCTTGCACAAAGACATGGAACTGTTTGGTTGTGGAAAAAGCATTATTTTCTGACTTTTTCAAAGTTCCATTCTCATGAATTTTCATGCTAGTTATGCCAATGTTTTATTTTCATGATATTTTGGAGGACACTACACAATTATCACAACCCCATGGACAAATAACAAAGATGTAACTGGAAAGAAATCTGTACAATTTAGACCTGAGCTTGTCAGCTTATACACTTTCCAAATTGTGACTGTCCTAGCAACACTGCTCTTCTAAGCTCTCTGCAAAGAAATAAAATAATACACTGCATCTGATAACTCTGCAAAAAAAAAAATTAAACACTAAGAGCCTGACTCTTAGTTATAAGGAGCTTATCTGAAGTAGTTGCACTGAAAAGAGTGTAAAGCATCATTATAATAATACATGATAAGAAGTGAAATTTTAGAACAACACAGGAAAGGGACATATTTTAATTCGAGAGTCATTCACAAGGAAGCTTCTCATGCATGAGAAATGCCTATGAAAAATACTTCTCACAATTTGGAGAAGAATCTTTACACACAATAACAGGGCAGGAGTATAAGTCAGCCCCCCAAAAATGGCATTAAAAGCCCAGAAGCTGTTTTGGGAGGAAAAAAAAAAAAAGAACAAAGAGCTTCCCAGTTTCACCTAGTCATAAACCTTGTATCAAAGCAAGACAGCTTTCTCAGGTCTATCAGGACATCTATCTAAGAGAATACGTGGTGCCTTTAAGAATTATTTATGAAGTAGTTTTTTAGTCACTCTAAAGAAAAATCAACTTCTTGCATCATAAGGAAACAAAGAAAAAAGAAAGGCAGGAGAAACCTACTGGTTCCCAGCCTATTTTGCATAACTGCTCTCTTTTTCCTTGTGATACGTAGAAAAGTGTTTTGGATATCTTGATACACACATCAGTTTTTGGGAAGGGAGGGAAGGGCAGAGGAAGGCTGGAAGAACACAAGAGAACAAAAAAGGAATTTTTCTGCCAAATTAGATATAGCTTAGCTGGATTTTAATTTTTTGCATGGTTTTTTAAGGGAAGCAGAGGTAGCATGCTATCCCCATTGTCAATGAGTTCAGAAACCATTAGTAAAATCTGGCTGAAATACGAAAACAGGTTAATAATCTCTGACACCAAATACTCCATACTATGTGAATATCAGCTGCAGAACAGACAATAGATGCCCTAGCAAGCTTGGGTTTACAGAAGACTATGATTTCTTACAATTTTTTTTAAACTAATCTTCTTGTTCAGAACTGTTTCACAAATGAATTGTAGCATAAACTTGCACAGAGACACACTCATAAGTTGCATAGAGAAAATATCAAAAATTTAAGCTCTGCACTTCTAGTCTAGATCTGCAAAAGACAGAATTTTGAAAGATAACCTGTACACCTAAGGTAACATCCAGCCCCAGGAATTCCACTGGCATTTTTCCATGATTTCCAGAGGAAAGGGCTTGTCTCACTTTTTTATCCAGGTTTTTGTCAACTGTGATTAACTGTGCATTTGGTAATTTTTCTCTCTTAAATGAAAAGACATCAGTGACATGGTCGGTGCTATCCCATTGCATTTTCTATTTATTAAAGTATTAAGGGCAATTACCAGAAAAAAAAATTATCTATTATCTTTTACAAAACACAACTTCAATACTATCAAGTTGCATAAGTACAGAAGTCACAAACAGCCATAAATATTACACACAGGCAACGTTAATTAGGAGTCTGTTAAACTTGTACTTCTGCTATTCCCCAGATTCTGTGCACTCTGTATAGGCACTCCTCTCTTTCTGCTGAATGCTCTGTTAGCATGCACACTTGCAGTGCCTTCTCAGGCCTTCACAGTGCTATTAAACATCATTACATCATTGTTGTTCCTTTGTTTTTCTTTCTGTGTACATAAGGCAAGGCCCATTAGCCAGAGAAAGAATTTATTTCAATAGAGAGAGCAACACGAAAAATGTCCCAGCTCGAGGCAGCAGAATACTTGCAGGGTGACAGGCAGTTATATTTCCTCACCCATCACCACAGTAGTGTACAGAACTTTTAAGGTATCATTATTTATTTATTGATGAAACTCTGAGCAATTTCAAAACAATTAAAGCCCACCAAAAAAAAAAAAAAAAAGAAAAAAAAAAGAAAAAAAAAAAAGAAAAAAGTCTCTTAAGGATTATTTATCTGTAATGTGATTTTTGGTGGCCCTGATGAAAATATCAGCAAGACTTTAAATTACAATTTTTCAAAGAACATGTAACGTAAAGCTACAAAGACAGATACGCTGTCACTTAATATCAAAAAATTGATAATTACTGAGAATGAGCACCAAAAATATAACGCAGTAGCTGTACAAACACTTAATCCATCTCATTTTATATAATGATATTGTTACTTTAAATTAAATATATTTACATATTTCTGAGAGCAATAACAGAGTAACTAGAGTCTTTTACACCATGCTCTTCAACACCTTATGATTTGACAAGGAATCATAAAACATGGGCCCTGTGCTATTGCTTCCCAAACATGTCCCTCCATATCTTTTCCCACACAGATCACAGTTTAATTTTAGGGATGGTACCAAAGCCATCTCCTGAAATTAAAGGAATAATGATAAAACACAATCTGAACACTATTGGGATGCCCAGGATTTTCAAATAAAAGAGTTGGGCTTTAAAACGCCAACACAGTTAGCAAATATTCCCTAAGGGAAGAAATAAAAAAAGAAAAAACTAAAAAATCTTGGCAACTGAACCTCATTCTACATCATTCATTAACTGTGATACAGTGCTTACATGCCCCCAAACCCTAACCATGCTCTCTATGCAAATAACACAGGTTTAGCTTAAAATAATGAGCCAACTTAAACCTAAATGCACTTCCAGGGAATCAATTAGAGCTAAGCCATTGCTAAATGTGACCCACTGTACACCACTGGCTTAAAATGGTCTATTTTATATGCCTAAACTGCTGATTTCATGCTGACATTTTGCCAAGCAACCAACGTGGCAAAAATTGAAATAGTCTTTAATCAAAGTTTCAGTTAAACTGTACTCTTCATCAAAACATATTCGTGCCAAACAATAAACAGAGACACCAGCCTCACAAATTCAAGGTGCATCTACTCAGAACCATTGCCAAATAACCAAACTAATGTGAATTTAAAAACATGGCCTCATAAGGAGCCTTTTCCTTGAGAGAAGGCGTGCTGCCATATGCAGACATAAGACACAAAATGACATAGCTTTTCTCAAACAGGCCTTTCCTTCCAACCATAAATGTCAAAAGTTTGTATTTAACAAAATGAATTTTCATAGCTAAGTTTCATAAATTTGTATTGTGATTAGAGAGCCTTCAGTCAAAGACTACCAAATAGTTCTCTTGGCTGTGAAGTCTTAATGTACTATTAAAAGGAAGAGTATGTGGGAAAGGAGATCAGCAGGGATCAAAATAGGAATAGCTGTAAAGAGTAAAACACTTTGGGCCTGCATCACTAAAGGATACTAAAAAGCATTTGCTTCATTGTATCAATAGCTTAGTAGAGATGGAAATCCTAAGTGCTGAAAAATAAAATATTTTTGCTTCACTACTTGCCCAACTTTTGAAAACTTTGCAAGTGTAAACTTTTCATTTAACTTGCACCTGTTAAACAGCAAACAAGTTCTGAAGTGTGAATACAGCTTAATTTCTCTAGCTAGTTCACACCTGACAAGAAAATATCTCTTCAAAGAAATCCTATGTAAGGGCCATAGAACCACATCTTTGAGCAGCAACATAGAAAGACCTTTTTTTTTTAAAGATAAATTCTTGCAGCTGGACACTTTACTTTGTCAGTTGTTATTCCTCTGGTTACAGTTTCCAGATACCCCTTGGTTCCTCAAATGCTTAAGACTCCATGGGCTAAAATTCTCAAAGTAAAGGATGCAGAATAATGTTGTAAATTCTGGTAGCAGTAAAGGGAAAAAGACAAGGCATTCCCTATTGTACTGCTGTGAAAACAATGCTTCAATAAGTAGCTGCATGTTGTTATTTTAGCTCTCTTAATAAACTGTCATCAGTAGACATAAAAAAAAAGAGTAATTTATTTGATTTAAAAATGTATTTTAGGGCATTCATATTATTTGCTGTTACTGACTTTTATCTGCAACAGTGACATACAAAATAGTCATTTATGTGATTTAGACACCTAGCCATCTCATTTTCACACTTCATACTCCAAGAAAAGGCATAAACTTGCACGCAATACTGACAATTTAAATTCAGCAGAGCTGCTACATGACATCTCAATCTGTTGAGATCTCTCATACAATTACCACTGTAGGCCACTTCAGAATTATCCTCCTTTCTTTCATAATGCCATGTGGGGAGGGAGACATGCTGGCTTCTTAGGTTTTTGCACCTCCTCGCTCTAAAGATCTCAGCTGAGTCAAAATATCTGTCAGTCTGCAGATTACACTGTCATCTACTTTCAACACACTGATTTCCACTGAGACAAAAAATGTTCTTTTTACTTTTTAAACTACGTTATACTTCAACAGAGATGCTAAAGTAGCAGCAAAACTAGACACTTTCAAGCTACTACCATATGTAAAACTCTCTGCATGGCTGCATTTCCTTTGTGCTAAATAAATCAGTTTCTCTCTTTTCCAAACAGGTCTTGCCACATTAGATTACATGTTTCCTCTGCCCTTTCTTCTGTGTGTGTTATAATAAATCAGTGAAAACCAAAATGTGACATTAGAGAAACAGATCTGTTAACTAGACTTGCTGAATTTTCCTAATATTAATGACTGCTGTGAAAACTCTTCACATACATTTTGTCAAAATTTTTGTCTTTCTTACATGCAAAACCACCTAGGCAATATCAGGACAAAAACTTGAGTATATGGCATCCACTCAGAAGTCAAGGGACATCTTTCATTCTACCCTGCTGAATCTGTGTCCTCTCAGCACACCTCAGTCAAGGTGAGACCCAAACACACAGTTTTTAAAGACCAAAAATAAAATATAGTAGAAAAGGTAGCTTTACAGAAATACCATAGATCAATATATTGATCTCTCTCAAGTAAACATTAGGAAGCTATGAAGCTTCATGCACAGGTACTAGTTAAAGAGCAGAACTATAAAGGGAAGCAAGTAAACTGAGAAAACCAGATTTTTTTTTTTAGCTTCTTTTCAACCCCTGTTAGTAAGTAGGAAATGTAAATAGAAGGTGAATTTATATATTCATAGAAAGGGCATTTATAGATATATTTATGCTGAGTAAAACTTGACAGCAAAAACCATATTGACAGACCAACACACTGCTAGACCAGCACATTTTCTCTGTCGCATGAATTACTTTCTGACTATCACCAGAAACACTTGAAAGATCATCTTTTTGATGGTACCTTCCGTAGCAAGACATGTATGTTGACCAACAACATGGATAATGGTTTTGCTAGTAGGAGTTCTGAAAATGCTCTTAAACAGTATTAAAATTAAAATCCCAAAATTAAACAAATAGCTGACGAACAACACCATGGGAGTGTTAAACAACCATATTGTAAGTATTCAAAACTTGGCTGATTTCTAAAGTTTCTGTAGTGCACTGAGGACCTCAGTACTGCTTAAGGAGACAAGAATTAAAGAGCTGTCAGACAAAAAAATGTCATTTTAGGCAGCAGATGTGTATGCTGTCAACAACTACTTTCACACAACACAGACCAATGGCAGGCCTTTTTGGCTTTGTTATTAACAGATTACTGCAGGGGGTGTAAAAAGAGGAACACATTCTTCTAGGACAACTGGAATGAATAGCATAAGTATAAAAGAAAAAAAATAAAATAAAAAAGCAAAGGTAGGTAGCCCACTTGCTGGTACTGCAAAGTCACCATGCTGCAAAACAGATACTCAAAACCTCATTTCTATATTGCAGAGAAAATAAATTATTAGCAGTTTTGTTACGTGGGCTTCTAAGAGATCAATATGCAAAGTAAAATTTTCTATCAGCACAACTGTTTATCTTTGACATCTGCTGTTAGGTATCATTAAATCAAAATAGTAACTTACAATTCAGGAGACATCTACAGCAATGTCAGTCCAGGACAAAATATTGTAATGCCAGGAATTCACCAACAAATACCAACACTTCTTCATTTGCTGTTTGCATGATCTCGAATTCACAAAGCCTAAAGACTTTTAACTAATGATAACAGTCTTTGATCTCCAGAAAATTATTATGTGTAAAAATGAGATTCATAAGAACTCTCTTAAAAGGGAAATTAATTTAGTGATTATACTGCATAATAAAAAAAAAAAAATACAGAAAAAGAAGAAAACAAGAGCACATTTTAAATTTCAACAAAATAGATTGATCTAAGTACTCGTCATCCGTATTCAGAACACCATGAAAGACGTTCCTGAAGATAAAAGATAGTTCCATGAATGCATTTGCAGCCTGACATGCATATTCATTTCAGCATATTGCACCATTAATTATTCCTTTATAATCTCTACTAAGATCATTTTTCACTCATTTACGTTTCAGGCCTTCTGAAAGTGACAAATCTTTTCTCCTACATTCCTAAGTACTGTTGAGGGTACTTAAGAAAAAAGCAGCATTTGTTTTTCAAGTTCTTCTATACCTACACCACAAAGCAAGAAGGTTGTGTCACTGAGTAACTTGGTAAATTTGTGTTCAAATATTCTCAGTCTTGGCTGAAAGGTTCTTTCTTCACTCAAGACATCGTTAAGAATTAATATCATGGTTTTACCCTGGTCTTTCCAAAACGTCATAAACCAACAAAAACCAGGTATCTTCAAGTAGATGTACAAAGGATCACCTCACTCCTTGGTACAAAACATAGAAAGCATTAAGGCTTCCTGTGAGATCTTTTGAGTCATTAATATCTGTAGATAGGACATAATTGACTCAACTGGTAACATGAAAGGCAGCTGTGGTGTCTTAGGATGTGTCATGGACCATCAAATGTTCACAGAGTGTCTCCTGATCCACAGCATTACATCACTCAGTGTGAAACTCCCCACCTCCAGGGGAGGTACTTGGGTGTTCCATCCCAAACGTGAGCAAATATAACCCATGGAAATTTGGAGTTTTAGTGGGCTTTCCTCACCTCTGGTGCAGTGAGACAGTGACTGTCAGACATCAAAATTGCATCAAGTCGTGGGATCCAACAGGTGGTGACTATATCCCTTTGCACTCTTATTCCCTGTTTCTTTCTATCTCTCTTTACCTCACAATTTTGTGTTAAATAAAAAATCTGCACTACTGACTTTGCCATATTTTCTCATTTGCACCTTGATTTGGCAGAGGCATCACTATAAGAATTTTAATAACCAGATTGCGACATTAATAAAACATTTGTTATCTATGTAGTTCAAGTTCTCAGGGAGTTTCCCCTCCCACCACTTCCTCCTCTCTGTATCAGCCAAGCATACAATTGTCAGACAACCTCTAATAGTAAGTATTCCATAATATGCCCCAGAAAAGCAAAAGCTCACCCATGTCCACCATATTTCACCTGAAAGAAACTTTTTTGGGAAATTTTGTAAGATATAAATTGAAGCATATCTATATGGTTCGTTCAGAACTCTAGTTAAGGATTAGGAGTTTAACTTGAGATACCTGCTTTGAAAAATACCATCCCCCTGAGAGTGTAGTTTGGAAAACTACTCAGAGGAATTTGCTTGTATCTGTGTCCTGCTTCTGGCCAGGACAGGGGTAATTTTTGCAGTAGTCAAGAGGAGGCATGGATAGGACCCAGATTTTATTCTATACCATCTCACATAATTTTCTGGGGAAGGGGGAGTGATTGAGCAGTGCATGGTTTGGAGGGTTTCAGTGGGAACACTAAACTGGGGAATACCGTTCCTAGACCACAACAATCTAATCTCAATAACAGTTTTTCCGTGGGGCAAGAGGTCACTGAGAAGGATGGCAATTAATCATTCTCTCCCTAAAGATGCTCCTAGCATCACTAATGCTGTTAATGTTCTCACAGATTTCATACTCATTATAAAAATTCTTTATTTTTATTCTTCAGTATAACTAGGAGAGAGATTACTCTGCCTGACATCAGTGCCATTAGAAAGAACCTGCCAGATTTGGTATCCTTTTCTTTCCTCCTAAATCACAGTCATCAGCTTCAAGCTGAACAAACATGACTTGGTATTGTAATATCAGCAAAATCCCCCTTTAAAAAAGTTTTGTTAGAGCTCCTACAACTGGGAACTCAGTTTACAGAGTTTGTGCACTTCAACAACAGTAGCTGAAGTAGATTTCTGTAGGTTTTAGTGCCAGTTTTTTCCCTGGCATGCCCAGTACTCTTGTGCACAAGCTGTCCCCGCCTGCCATGTTTTTGTAAATGTGATTTTGCAGCACACCTTCCCTAGCACTGCACGCTGTGTGTTCAGGCCTGATCTTCCAGGCTCTTCAGCAAGGACCTCCTCTTCTGATGCTGTGGTTTGGGCTATCAGTTAATCATTTCAAAGGCATATGACAGCTGAATCAAACATTACACAAACCATGTAAATGTTTCCAAAAAGTACAGTGTGCTTTAAATAGTACAAGAGTTAATACAACAGTAATGAGAGATTATACAAGTAAACAAAGCAATACAACTTTTCCATTTAATATGTGCTGGTAAATAACATGAAAAGCCTAAAAGTAATCACATCCAGAAGTCATTTACCTACCCAACTTCCAGTAAAATCAACAGGAGTTAGGTACGTTAGGGGTTTTGAGAAGGCAAGTTTATTATTGTCTTTTCATTCAAACTGGTTTTAAATTACTCATAAAAACAGGACTTAGGTAAATAATAAGTTCTGAGTTCTCTATGTAGTTAAATCTGTCAAAGAAGTCAAACCTACCAAAGCATATTAGGAGTCTGATTCCTACGGAGTCAACGAGAGTTAAAAGCTTGTGAGACACAGCGCATGGGAACCTAGCCCCTTTTAAATAGGTGGTTTGTAGAACTCAATAAATAGAAATTTGCCATTTTAGAGGCTTAGACAGATTTCATTAGAATGAATTATATCTGAGAGCCTTGATGAAACAGGAAATGCCTCGATTTTTTTTTTTTATGGCATTGCAGACCTACTTTTGGGCGTCACAGAAAGACGAAAGCAAGACTGTGATGCATCTTATTTAAAATCTTACACCATGTATTTTGTCTGAAGCTTTCCCATTTCAAGAGAGTATTGTATATATGGCCTTTACATGTAAAATACCTTTTTGGATTTGTATCCAAGAAAACTGTCTTAAAAGCTTAAAATTCACCTTGACCATTAAATAAAAATTCAAAGTCACAATATTATCTGCACTCTGAGAATTATTTCAGTAGCATTTAAGATTACTGAAAATGAGAATTTGAATGGTATAAGAATTTTGCAGCATTGTAGAGAATATATGAAGATCAAAACTTTTGCAACATAGGATAACATTTTCATCAGAAAGTTGTATTTAATGGACTCAACTCTGAAATATTGAAATCACATGAAATACCCTATTTTCATATTATTTCTTGACATCAGACCTAATCACTTCCCTTGACTTGATAAATCTTATAGAATTACTGTCAAGCTGTATTTGGCTGAGAGATCTGTTTATATGAATATGATTCGTAGTTTTGCTGCTAAGCAAAAAGATAAATCCATCTGCTCTCTTTCATCTCACCTTTTTATGAAAGCTTGCAAGATGAAGCCTGTAGCATTTTTTTTTTAAATCTTTCTTTGGCTGTTCCATTTTCAAATATCAAAAGAGGGTTTGTCAGCACAGCCTACTGAAGCTTCTTTCCACTGAGGTTATAAAACATCGTTAATTCTTTGCTCTAAAACCTACATATCCAAGATGGTCACATATTCAAATGCTCATCAGCCTTATGCTTCAAACAAAGTGCAAAGAAATGTCATGAGCCAATTTTACTCTATTGAGTTACTTTAACTTCATTCCAAAGGCCCTGATACTGAGAGCCGAAGAGAGGCAGGAGATTTCACTGCCTTATGTCTTAATATTTTGAGTCTTTTAAATATTTGGGGGCCTGTCTTCCTCTGTTGATATACTATGTAAATTCTAGACCAACAAAGTCTTCAAATTAAGGTTAAACACATTCCATGGCAAGTGGCACTTGTGTAGTTTTCCTAGAGCACAGAGCCACTCATGGGAAAAAGAAACGGCCTTCTGATGAGATACCCATCTCATCTGCAGCAGGTCATGGCATCCTAGAAACCAGCTTCAGGTTAAGGACAGAAATAAAACTTAACCAGAAATGTTCAGCTGATTAGAGGACAAGACCTTTGCCAAGCACAGGAGCAGGCACACTGAAGCTTCTCAAATGCAAGCAGGGGAGTTGCTCAGTAGTTACAAGAGACATAGTAAATTTACAGATAACAGAACAACATCATTGGTCATGCATGCTCCCTCGTCCCTTGTCAATCATCTAGCTCCAGCTGTGCAGACAGTGCTAACTGGAAATTCCACCTTTGCTGTTCACGCAGAAGATCACTGACATAGTGACAGATTTCTTTTTGTGAAGTTCAGTTACACATCACAGGTTAAAATTTATAATAATACCTGAAAATCGGCTGCAATTTATATCTTGCATTTTTTTCAGAGAAGTACCCCTGAGTGTGGCAGTTCCTTCACTGTATATCCTTAGTGTATTTCTTTTCCTGGTTATCACTCATAAAATATTCAGCAGGAGCACAGGGCCATCTGCAGAGAGGGAAACCAGGACAGTTCTCATGGATCTCCCTCCTATAAAATTTAGGCATCAGGGATTTTTGAATAGAGGGTTGGGGCTAAAGAGAACATCTTTTATGATGACCCTAAAATCTTACAGAAACATCTTTTAGAGAGAATCAAGGGATTGTGCATTCACCAGCTCTTCCTGTGATGTTCCTACATTCGTAGTTTTTAGATTCAGATACAGGGTGTACCCTTGGGAATGGAATGGGAGATAAGATTTGTGCTTCAAGTACTTCAAAATGTAGCAACCAGGCTGTGGACATGGTAGGGTGCTAAGCTATCACTTTGTGTTTTTCTTGGTAAGCTGATTTGCAGACAAATGAAAGCCTCGACTTAAAATCTAGGTGTTGAGGTTCATAATTCTCAAGGAGTGAGATCTCTCATTATTTTCAAGCCTTCTCTCTTATCGTGAGACATTTCCTCTGAAATTTCTGGAATTTGTAAAAACAGTAAGACTGTCACTGGACATGTTCAGATTGCTAGTCTAGAAACTGCTGGTCCATCAGTTTAGAAAGTAACTTTTTCCTCAAGAATGCAAAGATATTTCCAAACTTGCCATATATCTGGGGAAAAAAAATAAAAGGAAATCTTTCATTCCTCTTCCTTTTGCCAGAGCTTTCACAAAGCAAAGTTTATAAACAGAAAAAAAATCTATTTAGTTTTTCTGGATGATAACACAGATACACAGATCACCACCAGGTAGCACTTATGACAAAAAAAACCAACCAGAGCAGTGTTGGCTCTTCTCTTGACCTCCGTTAAACTGGGCCAGCTCTCAGATGGGCACATTACCTCCAAGAAATTTGCTCCCATTACTCTCCATCATGTATTTCCAATAGTAGCTAAAATAATCAGTTCTTAACAAGGATCCCTGGAAATACAGATTATGGTGTTCACCAAAACCATGGTGGATAGACTGAAATAACATCAGCTGCGATGCACTAGAACTGTACAGCAACACATATATTTATCCATGGGCTGTTAACTACCTGTTAGCCTTCAGGACAGTAAAAGTTATATTTGCCATTCCAATTTTCTTCCTAAAACCAAACAGAGCATCTGATGCTCTGTTATGCAATATCCAGTTGGGATTTTTCCACTTACTAGCTCAAGAGATTGGTCTTTGTATGTGATGCCTCCTTTGATCCTTCCCTTGTGTATGTGCCATGGTTCATACAGAAGATAAATTAAGAACCACATTTACTCATGTTCATTATTTTACCAAGTGACAGTTCTATTGGCCATATTAGTGATGTCACAGATTTTCTTTTTATTTCAGTCATCTAGAGTGTTATTTGGAAAGAGTATTTTCTACTTAAAATCAATATCTTCTCTAGCTGCTATAATATTTCTTCATACTTAAAGATATTACTCAGAATATAAAAGCCATTGATTATAGGCAGAAAATATACTTGCCAGTTACCAAAGGAGAGGGGAAAAATAAAAAGTGCTCTCAAGTTTAAGTAGTTCCAGCTGGTGACACACCACTACTAATCAGCACATGTTTCAAAAGCACCAGGGCCTTCTCAAGAAAATGCTTGGGTTTTCTTCTTATAAGCTGAAACACAAAGTATCGTTTATTCCAGTGAAAACACAAACCCAGATTTCTAATGCTGAACTTCTCAGAGATATGCTTTCACAGTAACTGAGTCAGAATGTACTGTTCTTGAATTATGGTAGTGAAAAAGCAACTTGGCTTTTTTTTATGCAAGCTTTCCAGACAACTCAACAGAATTTGAACAGGTGAACAGAGCAGTGAAACATTTAAAAGATTGGAAATTTGTCCTTTCTTCTTTGGGCTGAAGATAAAGTACTAAAGTGTGTACTTGATTTTGATGGGTTGTGATTACCTAAGAATGGTGTTACTAATTACTGTGCAGTAGAATATCAAAATTTGCAAACAGCAAATTTCTGTAAACAGCACTTATTCCCTGTTTGCCCTCTTACCTCCAAACCTCCTGCAACCACTTCAGCACTTATTTTCTCCATTGTAGCTGGCTGCAAGGAAGTCTCATGGATTTATGTCATACCTCTGGTCATGTACTTCTCATTGTCGTGTTCCAACCACAAATAGGGTGTGCTTCATATAACAGTAAAGATGGAACAAGAAAAGTCCAAAAAATAGTTACGCAGTTTAAACAAGCTTGATACAAGCAGCAGCAAAATGACCATTTCCTAAAGAGCTTGGTTTAAGGAACAATTTTCAGTGGGATATCTAATATGGAAGTTAAATCACCTAATAATATACAATAATTTCTTAAATTATATCCTTCTATACTTATATAGTTTAGTTGTTCAAGAAACTAAAATAAACCCTTTGATAAATTTGTGTCCTCTTTGATAGCCTTGATATACGAGAACCAAATTCCAAGTCTCTTCTGAATGTTTCTTCTGTGTCTATATACTATAATTTTAGGTATGTCCCAGACATTTACTCAAGTTATTTTGTGAAAAGTGCATTTGTGTGGTTTTGGTATTAGTAAAAATATTCTGAAAAAATATGTAGGTATTGGTTTATTTGGTAAACCAGAGATAAAATTTGGCAGGATATTTTAAAGCGATCCCTAAAACCAGTAAATGCTTTGGCCATCTTCTGTTCCCCACTAATTCCCTCTTCCTTGCCCTGGCCTCATACAGTCATTAAAGCAGGCAGAGCTTCCAGGTAGCACTCTTAGTGAGTTAATTACATTTTAAAAGGATGTTTTGGAACATGCTCAATTCCAAGCAGTTCTCACATAAAATTGAATGTCATACCGTAGTCAATACTTAACGCCATTTGACATGTGGCTTTAGCAAAGAATACCTTGACCAGTATGACAACAAAGACAATTAACAAAGAACCTACAGGCTCATCCTTCCAAAACATTTTCTTCTGTCTATTATGAAAAGTTTTTCACCACCTGTATGAGTTACTCAGGTGACAAAGAAACACGTGCAGTGGTTTTGTCCAAAATACTCACCAAAAACACTACCAAAAAAACTGCGAAAAGAAAAAGAAAGAAACTGCCCAGACAAAGCTGTGTTTGAACTAAGGTTTTGTTTTGAAACTACATATACATGAAGTGTTACTGTAATTGACAGATAAACTAACAGACCTATAAATGATGAATTTCTAGGACATGTTTTTTTTCTTCAAGATGATTAGGCTTGAAATATTGGGACTTCACTTGGAAATTTAATGGTATTTCAGTCTGGCTGTTAACAAATTAGTTAAATGACATAATGATACTCACATCTAGCTGACCAGTGAAGATAGTAATGATTTGTCTTCAAAATTTATCTTCTCCTCAGGGATAAACATGCTCTTATTTTAAGTAGGATGAAAAGAATTTAGCCATTCTTCATACCAAGTGTTTTCTTGCAAATTAATTAAAATTTTAATACATCAAAATATCAAAATATATCCTACTACATACTGGACTTCTAACACTGCACATGTTGTGCAAAAAAGAAGACAGAGCTAGGAAGAACAGAAAAATATATTCATTTGGGCAGATGGGAAATTAAGAGAATATTGTAATAAAAAGACTCAATCAGCCACTTCCCCATTTTTTACATAGGTCTACTTTACTCATGCCAATCTACCAAAACTGGGTTTGCCCAAAACTCATTTTACATTGTGTCGGTCTTTTGTTGCCAAGCAGAGAATTTAATAAATTTTATCAGAGTGAGGAATGAAATGGACTGCCACCCTAGGTATCCCACTGTATATCAGTCATGCCACTGATCTGCTCTGCAGTGCATCTCTCCTGTCCAACTGAACCAGGGCTATGAAGAGCAGCTTTCCACTTGACCTATTTTGACTCTACCATATCCTTGCAATTGAAGAGTCAACATCATTTCTGCTCAGCAAAATATAAAAAATTTTTGTTTCCATGTCAATATGCTTCTGTTCATCTGACTCCTACCCAGACACAGATGTCGAAGCAGGAAAATTGATTGTCCCACAAATGTTTTTTCTGAGTAGCATAGAAACAAGAATGAGCAGGAAACCCTGAATAATTCTCTCTTCCGAAATTTCACCTATATTTTAGAGAATCAAATGCTTCTATAATTTGGGATATTCCCATAAACCCAGTTGATTTTGCACAAGCTCAGCTTGTTGAAAAGGTGAGGATTATCTTCTGGAATAGCACTTGTGATACTAGTAAGCATTTCTTCGGACTCACCATTTGCACAGAAGAATTTTCCATTCTGTCATTGCCCCAGAGATTCTTTTCATGGTTTCAGTAACAGTGACATCTGCAGCGGGGAGCTCCGGCCACTTGAAACTCATTAAAACATATTTGAGATTGACAACGAGTTGAAAACATCTGTCAGACTTGGCCAAAATGTCAAACAAGTGTGATATTGCTGTGCAATCCTGCTGCAGTGACTTAATAAATTACTTGGCTGCGGTCAACACATGGTAAATTGGATTCCAATTACTGGCTTGGTTTTTTTCTGTATCTGAAATATACTTTAACTTAAAGGTCCATAATCTACGTGACCTGCATTATAATTAATTTGCTGAATCTAGAAGCTGAGGTAAAGTGATACAACTTTGCTTTTTAACATGCTGTAATAAACATCAATCTAATATACACAGCATGGCCCACATAGTCTCCAACAGAAACTAAATCATCTGCATTTCCCAAACAGAAGGAATAAACAAATGGCTACCAGATAGTTTCAGCCTCTTTTTTTAAATTAGCCTCAAAAGTCCCAAACAACTCAGCAAAAATCTTCAAAGAACCTTGTGTCATTTTTTAAAAATAATGTTCAGGGAAGCCTCTGCGTTACAGAAGTTATTTTTCTAGGAAGCTAAAAAAATAGATACCTAAATGAAGGTATGCCAAAGTAACAAATGATCGGGCTGTATTTACTATTTCAAATGGAATGGGAAGGAAGTACCACACATTCAGTTCTTACCTTCAGAAAGACAATGTTTTCTTTCAGATGCAAGTCAAGGGAATCCAGTCTGGGTGTGGGGAGGGATTGGATTCATCATTTCTCTCTATTTATTTTTAAGGATCCATTTCCTTCAGAGGTTAGAGGGGTTTTTTTTAGCTCTCCCTTCTTGGGAAGAATCCCCTAAACAGGATACTTTAGGAAAACAAATGTTTTTACACAAAGTAAGGCTCTCAACAAATCATCACCTTAGACTCTATTATGATATAATTTAGATTATAAGAAGTGTTATCTGTGATTAATATGCTAACCTGTAGATGCAGGAGTAGCATGTCAATGAAATGCTAAAATTTATATAAGGGGCATAATTCTTATTTTATCATTCTGCTATTTTTTGTGTTTGCTGGGGTTTTTTCCTGAAACTTCAGCAGTTCTCAGAAATGATGGATATTACCTAAAGAAACAACAAAGATTTTACAACCTACTATTATAGGTACAAATTATTCCCAATTTGAATAAAGATTATTTGGATAAATATAAATAAAATCCCAAATTTTGCTGACGTGAAGTCTCATATATTCACAGACAATCTCTCTTTGTTTGCTTGCAGGAGCTTTAAGAAGAAAAATTTTAATCTTTGGGTTATTACCTGTGGCCAAAATAAATTTCATTTTCCTTTACTGTACTTTTAAAGCATGCATAAATTTAAAAAAAAAAAAACAAAAAAACAATTTTTTTTTCCAAAAAACAGAGTGCATTGTGCTATGTTTTGATTTGTTCTACAGTATGGAGATCTCTCAAATTCATGGTTCCCTGTGTGAGAGGCTGGCAGACAGTCTATTTGCATCTGTAGTCTTACTTTTTAGTATAAATTTTTTATGCAGCTAGCAAGTGCCTTTTCTAATAATTTTCCATTTTAGAAGACTGTTTGTACTTACAGTAAGATTTTGCAGCATGAAAGAATATAATGCAACCACATAATCTTTACATGCATATTGAACAACTTAAGAATATTTTTTTGAAATTCACAATATGATTGCATTGCCTTTTTTTTTGGCTTAATAACAGTAATAGATGTGTACACAATGTGCTGCCTGACAAAGCAAGGGGTGCTGCTCCAGAATTTTGTCTTCTTTTCTTCATCATCTATAGTTCAATGAAATACTTCAGTGGAGCTCAGACTATAATAATAAGGTATGTTTAACCTAAGGGTTACTCATACTTAAGGCTCTCACTCTGTGAGCAAACTGAGAAATCACAGGATTACACACAGTGTATAGTGAAAACCAGTTCAGGTAAAGAAGACAAAAATCTAATCTTCATAAAACTATAACAAGGTTCTCTGAGCCTTTTTAGTCCCTAGGATTTAATAAGATCCATGGACAGCTCAGTCACTGAAGCCCTTGTTGGTGCACCCACACTTTAACAGTCATCCTGAGAATATGCCTGTTCCTGCCAATTCATAAATGCAAATTTACTTTAGAGAGGGCATGAATAACCCACTCATTCATCCTTGGCTACAATCACATGGAAATGCACGTGCTGAGCAACCAGCCATGCATTACTTTTTGTTGTAGGTCTGCTCTATCTGCAAACATCTCTCTCCCTTTTTGGAAGAGGGACAACACAAGGTGATGAAACAGTCAATGTAAATCTCAGGATTACAGGCAGGAAACATATCTTCATTACAAAAAGTTCTCTAGAAACTCCTGTAAACTGATATCATCCTATGGTCTCTAAAACACATTATTGTTGTTCATTTCTCAAAACTGCCACTTGAAAATCTGGGTTACTTTGGAATTTCTGGCTGCAATCTCCTACCTTTGTCTAATCAACAGAAGAAACTGAGTGTGTGACCCAGAACAGAAAGGAATTCTTGCATCTCCAGCCTCCAGGCTAAGAGAGACTGTGCTTCTCTTAACATGAGCATTCACTTTTCTTGAACTACTTTCTGTAATGTGCTTATCTATATAAAGCAGTAGCAACATAATATTTACCAAAGGAGAGTGCTGCCAATGAAAATAAATATATAATAAAATACCAAAAATAAGTAAAATACTCTTTCCCATGCATCTAAAGCCAAAGACAAAAAACCTTGACTGTGCTCAAAGCCTGCTTCAGGAAAGACAACTCAGTTTTGGCTTACCTATATGAAAAGGACAATGTCCTTGACACAGCAGCACCCTTTTTTTAGAATTCACACTATCTTTTTCATCTTCTTATATCACACTGTAACTTTTATGGACAAAGTGTTTATCCTGTAGAAATTACATCATCTTATATCACCTAGCAATGACTCCATTGAAAAAAAGAAGCAATCCTACCAGATGCAGAAGAAATCCATTCTGTCCTTTGCACATTAAAAAAACCCCAGCATTATGTACAAATTTGAGAAAGGAAAATACACAGGGTCCTTGAAAAAAGAAAAAAAGCAGAAAAAACCACATTAATTAGCAATATATACCATATTTTAATAAATATGAGTAATAAACATTGCTACATGGTCTCAAAAAATGGCATGATTCCCAAATTATGTCTATACAGGATGAAGCTCTCCTAAATGCATGCAAAACTTCTAATCTAATGAGCAAAAAGTTTTAAATAATAAAATCAATCAAATATCTTACGTCTTCTCTAGAAGGAATTTTATTCATTAAAAAGAAAACCTCATTAATATCATCATTCTAAAATCCTCCTTTGTACTTGTTATAATCTTAGAAAATAAGAGGTTTTTCTCTGGGAAATCAGAGTCTTTCTGCATGGCCTGTTTGTGTTTCAATACCTCTTACCACCACTGTGTAACTAGCACCTTTAATCTCCTGCAGAAGTAACCTTATCATCCCACTGGCATTCCTAGGAATAAAAGGAACATCACAGTATGAGTCTGTTAATCACTTTCAAGGCAAACAAAAGCCCATTTTCTTGTCTTTGTATTCTGCTGAAGTTTATCAATGTCAAGTCAAGCCTCTAAGGCAACACATCTTCAATTAGAGATGTAAAATCCAGTTTGCATGCAATTTAAATCCTGCAAACTGGCAATCTTCTCATGGAAATCACAATTATTTCCATTCTCATGCATCAGTATTTCTGATCTACCATCATTTTTCTCTTACACGAGGTGATACTTAATTTCCAAGACTGAGCATTTTTGACAGGGTTTTCTGATTTGCCATTTAGTTACCACATACAGTCAGGCTTACGCAGATAGATGTTTCAGCTAGAGGAACAAATAATATTCTTCTCTGCCACACTCTTTACATACCTCACAGATTCCCACTCCACTCTCACCAGGAAAAGTTAGTCTTTCCCCCTCCTCTCCACTAAAACAATACAGAGCAGGTTTATGAACAGTTAAAGTTTGAAGTCTTTCTCACGCTGAACACCAATACAAATGTGTTCCCATACAGCCTTGGCTGGAGATATGTCTTTAAAACCATTAGAATTCCACAAGAGACACCGAATTTTGATTTAAATAGGTACGGTTGTGTGCATGTGAGGCCAGATCTTTAAATTAATATATTCCCTTTGCTTTCAGGGAAACTGTGATTTAGATCCCACAACAGCACAGCACTGCAATCCCACTGAAGTCAGTGGGTCCCTAAGTGAAGTTCAACAGCAGTAGTATATTGCTAACATAATGCTAATAACAATGGACTCTTAAATCACACATTTACTGTGATCAAGAATAAGAAACTTTTCTTTTAGGTTACTAAAGCAGGGCTCGGAGACACATCAAGCTTAAAATGACTGAGGAAATGTCACAATTCAAAAACACCTGACACCTGTTAATGTTCTTTAAACCAGAAATACTCTGTCACAAAAATGCTAGAATTCTCTTGTGTTCTGATGAGGACTCATTCAAAATTTGTGCTCTATTCATTAAAGCGTCTCTTGGCTTTTTGTTTCCATTTTTGGTGGCAGAAAATCAGGACTTCTTTTCCATTTTAAAAAATATATCCAAAATAGTGCAAAAAGGTAAAATTTTGAAATTTACTGTATCTTTGCTTTTAACTCTTAGATTGTTTAATTTCCCTTTCTCACTGTTTACCCTATTTAATTTATTTGAATTTGATTCATTTTATTCATCCATTTTTAAGGCCTTGGTTTTTCAAATCCTTTTAATTTCTCTCTTCTTTTCCTGCAGAATTCTGTTGTTCTTGAATCTCTAGAAGACATGGAAGAGTGCAAAATTTGCTAGAGGACATTGAGGGTGTTCTGTGATTTACTTCAGAAAAAGCAGAGATCTTCTTGGGAGATAATTCTGAAAGGAAAATTTTCAGAACCTGATATACCTCCTTATGTGGCTGGTAGAAAAATAAAGAAGTTTGAGTTTGGGAGATATGGAAGGACAAGTGTTGCTGTAATATTTGTCTTTTTTTCCCAAATACTCTATTTAAATTGGCAATAAAATAGTAATTCTAGTAATGCATCTGCTACGGTCTCTTTTCCTTGCAATACTAACTCCTAAGTGGTCTCCCTGTCTTAGCTTGACCCATCAGCTTTCTCATCCTGGTTTTTTTTTTTCCCTCCTGTCCTGCTGAGGAAGGAAAGTGAGAGAGAGGCTGGGTGGGTATTTGCCCTTCTCCAGGTTAACTCACCCCACTGCATTGCACTAGATCTTTCACAGAGGACTGGGAACTTGCAACTGCATTGCAAATTTTCAAAAACCCTGACAATAGCTCTGATTCTGCAGTTCTTTGTATCCAGGAGAAGATGGGGCTGTGCAGAGCCCTGTGGATTTCAATGTACCTGCCCTCAAGAAGGGATATTCAAATCAACAAGCAGGTGCTTCTCTACATCGAAAAGCTGGCTGGAGCCAGGAGGCTCCACCTGCCTCAAAACAACTGTGGGATCAGAACCATGGAATCCTCGAAATAACTTGAAGCCAATAGATCTGTCAAAGGCACAGAACCAAAACAAAACAAAAATACCAACTCTTCACAATTAGCCCACAACCACTTAGCTATATGGTCATCAAAACACTAGAGAGAAAACAAATATAGTCAAGGGCTCTCTTAATTTCATGCACTGTGACTTCAACAATTTATTCATGTCTCATTTTATTTCTCTAAAATTGGCCTCATTTAAAAGAAGGGAAACCACATTTCATGCTCTTCAGTTTCATTAAAGAGATACAGATCCCTTACCAAAAGAAGACTACTCTAAATTAAACCATTGTAGCAGAAGAAAATATTGAAATTTTGAATCTGAAAGGACTCTGACACAATCTATATTCTCCTGCATGTCTTTCTTTATGGTATTATAAAAAAAGGAAGAAAAATCTCCTCCCTTAAAAAAATTGCTTTGAATCACATGATGAAATAGGTAGCACTCAGCTGAGAGCAACACAAGTGGACTATCTCACAGATTTTCTAAAGTTTGTCAAGAAAGAAGTCCATTGATTCTTCTTCAACAGTGTGGGAATACAATATTTCACCCTCTGAAACTCACTTGTCTCTGCCTGACAGGGAAGGTATGGTAAACTCCCTTGCTTAATACTCATTCTGTAGGAAACGTGATAGAAACCCTATATGAATTACACAAGATAAATCCAGCATCATTCAATATATGTGGCTCACAGTGAAGTCAATTTTATGAGTAATTAATGAACTGCTCTAAATTCCAGTAGTATTTTATGTTCTCTTGGTTACAGGATATATATCAAAACATACATCAAAAGTTTTTTTCCACACGGGTAAACAACCATTTCTGGGGCTGACTTGAATGAAAGATGCAGCTCAGATTTATCAAATCTTACTTCATAGCAGGTAAGGGTCTTCAGTTCCCCTTTAGCAGTCACATTCATTACAGAAAACAACAGTTTGGTGGCAGCTGCATGACATGAAGATGACAAAATATTTCCATTAAATTCCCCATTGAAATTTCTTCCTTTCTCTTTTTCAGGTTTGTCTGCAAAACAATAACAACACTAACAAAGGGGGGAAAAAAAGTCTCTCCTTTCTGTCTTTTAGATCTGTCCAAGGAAAAGAAACTACCAAAAGCTTTCCATCAGGGAGCCTTCTCCATAAATACACTTTCCATAAACACTTTCAGTTCTTGATGTTCTCTGCCTCCATCCTCAAAGCTGTACTGCCTCAGTCTCCTCCTGTAGGTGCAGCTTCCTGAAGAGCCACCCTTCAGTGTCCTTCTACATGGTGAAAAAAGAGATGTTAGTTCTATGTGCTTTCTTGATTCCTATTGACCTTACCAAGGCAGCCCAATATCCTACAAAACACCCAGGCAATAATTTCCAATAATCCATTGATATCCTTTGTAAGAGGCGAGAGACCAGGGAGCATATTCCAAGGAACAGAAATGCTGTTTCTTTCATAGCCTAATAAAAATGGAAGACATATCTTCCAACCAGAACAGCAAATTAATTAGTGAGCCTTGTCAAACTCAAAAACCCCCCTCTATCGAATTAAAAGAAATGAAATATTAATTTTGTTATTTTAAACTCATTTTCCTTACAGTCCACTGCAAATACTGAAATACAAGAAATATCCCATAAACACACATTCACAGCTCAGGTCTATTTCCCTATTTCCAGGGATCAAGGAGACAAGGAGTGCAAATAGTTTACTTACTGACTTTTTGCAGACTTTTTTTTAATCATAAATTACTTTCCTACAGCTACATGACTATTTGGATTCCAGAATAAAATGCATGTTTTCTGAAAGATTCTGAGGGGCTCACGAGAAGGACCACAAACAGTCATAAATGGTAATGGCCATAAATCATCCTGGGTTTTATGCCTCTGTTAAGGCAGATTGCCTGAACTGAATCATGGCATCAGCTCATAAGGAAGGATTTCATGTTTTAAATCTTGCTGTACATCAATACCAATTATTTAAAACTTGTAGTTTATCTATCTGTCACTTCCTTACTTCATGTAAAGCATTGGATTTCACCCTCTCTGTGCAGGGTGGGAGAGCGAGTTCCCTAAAATATTACACGCTGGGAAACTGTGGTCTAATGTACCTTGCCAATTTTGCCTGAAGCTGTTTCTGTCGACAGTAGGGAAAAGGAGCTATCATTTATTTCAATGGATGCTGGCTCAGATGGAAAGACATTATACACAAACAAAGCTTTAGGGACTGTTTTTGATCACCCAGGGTTGTTTGGTTTTTTTTTATTGTTGCTCATCTCTGCGTTTCCTGATTTTGCTGAAGTAAAGAACAGCTGTTCTTTACAGCTTACCAATTCAAAGCTGTGAATACAAAAGTTGCATCCAAATTTCCTTTTTCTTTAATAGCGTAGTATAGATCCTATCTCATTCAATAGAGAACAAAAGCAAGTCCATAAAAGGGAGGAAGGGGAGTCAGTCTCACAATTGTACTAACTGTGGGAAGGAGTGTCTCCCTATATGTATATCTACAGGCACACTGCTGGAATTTCTTGCTCCCCAGTAGAACTGAGACTGTGGTAACATGGTTCACACATGGAAGGCTGCTCCCCAAAATTGTTTTAGGGTCATTACAGTGACAACCCGGAGGTCACCTCAGCAAAGCTGGTGTTTTTCTGGGACAAAAAGACAAATATGATTTCTTCACAATGTGTGTCCCTTGCACTGTGTTCTGTTACATTTGCAGATCAGTCGTAGGCACAGTACAACTGACATGAATGTGCTCAGTGAACCTGCCCTGGTTTCTTGGGCACTCAGTAGTCAAAAAAAAAATCATGCATTCTGCCCCAAATAAACCTTTTGCAAGACAAGTAGATATGACAAGAGAAACACAAAATCAGAGTAAGTCATACCACAGAAGCACTTAGATCACATGTGCTATAAAACCCGCCCAGAAACTTGGTCAAGCGTCTGCTACGTGCAGACACATCTCCAAAATAGCCCTACATGCTCCAGTTCCACAAAAAGACACAGTACCTACCTGCCAACTTTCTGTCCAGGGAAAACACTGCACCCAGGCAGCAGGATGCATGTTTGCCAGGAAAAATCTCTCTTTGGACTGGACCGTGCAAGGCAAACCAACATGCAGCCTCTGTGCTCCCTAGCCAGCTCAGGCATCAACAAAATAGCAGCCACTGCCATGACAAAACTTTACATGTGTCCTTCAAGTGGGATGTAGTTTGCAGCTGTGGGAAGAAGAGCTCCCCATTTGATCCTCCCTTCATAAACTCAAGGAAACAAATTTGGCACTGTGCCTCTGTGCCTGCAGCTCGAGAGCAGAGCTGCTGAGCTTTGAAAACAAAAGGATCAAGCCTGCTGGCTGCAGGCAGTGAGGGCAGACAGTGCACTACACACACGTACTCCTTGCCAGAGAGAGGTTTGCCTCTCTGACACACCAGAAAACAAGGGAGCATGACTTGCAGGTCCAGCACTTTGTATTACTTCTCCTGCTGTCTCAGACACTGAAATGAACACTGCTGACTGCTAGCAGGTAAGTCACTACATGCAAGTCAAGTGCCACACACAGTGTATTTTCCCACACAAGTTAAAGACAGATTCACAATCCCAAATAATAATTTACCTCAAAAGAATTTGCTCATTATGTGCTTTGCCTGGCCCTCGTGATCTTGTAAAGCCCTCTGAATAGTTAGGCCTGAAATAATCTCCTGCTGCTGGTAACACTGGCCTTTTTTATCTTTTCATGTAACTGCAAACAGAAACTCCTTATTCAAAAAGGAAAAGGTTATTAAACTCAGCAGAGTTATTCTAAAAAGGATAGAAATGAACTTTGACTGCAGTCTTAAGTGTGAGTCTTGCCTGGAGAGCTGTTTGACACACAAAAGGTGAGCAGAGAGCACAGATTCAAGGCTGCCCATTTTCATGTGTAGTCGCCATTAAGCTGACAAGAGAGTAATCTGTTACCTCTCTTTGTTATGAATGGTCCTTTAAATTTGAGGTTACTGTTACTTTTATGGAGGGATCCTTTAAGCTGCATGCTCTCTTGACATTAATCTCCTTTTTCTAAAGAAGGCATACATCTCAAAATGATTTAGATGTTTGTGGTTTGCACTGGTCAGTTGCCTCACTTATGCCAGAGTGACTCAGACGAGTAACATGAAGACAGATATATCTAAGCAGCTGGATTCCTGTCTGATTAAATCTTTAAATCTGTGGTGGTTCACCTGTAAAACAGCATCACAGTCATGACATGGAAACTAAGCCAGTGAAAGAGCACCACAGACCTCCAAAGGCCACGTTTTAACTTACTTGCTTGTTTTAAATAGGGTGATGAATGACAGTGAAAAAGGCACTCAGTCTCCCTTCCTTTAATGCCCTTCTTTGTTTAATAGCTGGACTGCCCAGCCACAAAATCTCTTTTACACACAAAGCTTACTAAGTCCACTCCAAACCTGAAGTATTAAAGGTATGCTCTCTGCTAACCTTTGCCTGGTGCACAAATTGCCACAACCACCTCGCAGCTACTGTGATGGAGGTACAATGCCTTGAAAAAACATGGTCTGGAGCTGGTCAGAATGATTATTAGCACCAGTCACACTTGATAATAATAAAAGAGATAAGCTGTATTTAACTATCTTGTTGGTAACCATCAAGAAATCAAATGAGCTAATTACTATTTCCTTTTTTTCCCCACTGATCTGCAATCCCTGGATGAATGCTGTGTAAACCAGAAAAATTTTTGTGGCCATCCTTTAGTAATTGACCTTTAGCTCTCCCCATTTCATTTGCCCTAAGTGTTAATTGACTTTGAAAAAGCAGTATATTATCCTTTTAGAAAAGAAAGTCTGATTTGTGCCCGCCAACATCTCACAGCATCAAAGCTCTGTTAAATCATAGAGCAATACAGCTGAAAATGAGTCTCCAGAAGAAATGGAAAGAGGGTAGGGGAAGGAAGCAGAACAATTATTGAAAGAACTCCACTGCCATCTAGAGAGAATCTGCACTAACCCATTTTCTGAAAGAGAGGTTCAGGTTATTAGTAAAAATATTTCTGTTCTGATGTTGTTATGGGGGAAGGTAGGAACTCCACTCAGGTTCACTGTAACTATTCATTTTTAAACCAATTTTTAGTAATCTTCACAAAAAATAACTATCCTGGAGTATAATCTATCATGAATTCTATGGAAATCATGGGAGAAAGCTTTACAGGCTCTCTTATAAGTTCCCCTGCAATGATGTGTGGTATCTGCATAGCTTTGTTTCAAAGAAGCTCCTTTCAAAGGTATCATTGTAGATGGGGCTTCAGTCCTAAACAATTTACATTTTAAAGGACATGTTATGTCCTTGGCAGCTGCCTTTATGATATTGCTTGTCAGTTAGAAAGAAAGAATATGCTATTCTAAAAGGGTACGATTTTTTACTCCTTCAAGTATATAAAAATTTATGTTCTTCATGTTTTGTGTGCAGAGATCAGGAGGCACCCATGGAACACGTTACTAGTGAGAGCCTACTTCAGTCTGACTGATTTAATTTGCTCTGTCTCTGACCAAAAAGCCACAGAACTCCATTCAGTGTGTGAGACAGGTCAGCTGCTGTAAAAACTGGAGAGGTGTCCCTCACTGGGAGCAGCTAATCCGATTACAATCTCAAAGCAGCTGACATGGGTACATGGCTACGTGCATCTGGAGCAAAAGGAGTTATTTTAAGGTACAATCAGCAACTAATGCAACTGATCATTAATGAACCTCAGAATGGAGGGTTCCTTACCACTGTGTCACAGAAACACTCAAGAGTGAATTGTGGTCCTCTTGGTGTCCATCACTGTTATTTACCCTCTGATTAAAGAGCAGTGTGAGACTTGTAACAGCCAAGAAGTGCTCATGTGGTCCTCTGTCTACTGACTGAAAATTTCAAAACCAAGACCTTTGTGAGGACTGCTAGCATAAATATAACTGCCACTGTTTAAAAAGGCAGCCAGGATGTTTCTCATATTACAGCAGAGTTTGTGTTTGCTTCCTTTGTGAAACTCTATTGGGCTGAAGTATCTTGAGATATAAAGAATTAGTAAATTAGTTTGTGGTTATTTCCTTTACCTAGCTGGTTAGGTGCTCTGTGATGGTACAAGGCTTTCGCCCACTTTGGCAGCAGTAGTGACTTAACAGTGCACAGAAAATTATAATGGTAGCTAAACTTTAGTTAAATATATGTTAAACCTGATGCATTATGCAAATACAAGAGGCAGTATCTGAAATATTTTTAATCTTTTTCCCTGACTAAATATGGCACCTCAAAACAGGTTTATCAAGGAAATGATATTCATTTTCACTGAAATACACTGAATACACTGAGGTTTGCTAAGCCAAGAACTGCTTTCAGTGAGGTGACTGTCAATCTTCTTGTTCATATCAATGCTGACACTGATGATTCCTGGATGGTAGAACATAGTCGCTGTGAAGTATGGATTTATGAAGAAGGGGAATCCAACACTTTGATCAAATATTAGGAAACAGAGCACAGAGTACTGAAGCAGATGCCTGACTGAATGGATCTTCCAGTCCAAATATGATGCAAAATGCAGGAGGCATTTCTTCCAGTGAGTACAGCCAAGAGACTTGTCCTGAGGAAAACCCCAAATGCACATTTAAAAAACAATTTTTCTTTTTTGCTGACAAACACAATTAAGCTGTGCAGTTCAGGGAGAGAACGATAGCCATAAGAATAGTAACTCTGAATGTGCCAACATTTACACAAGGCTAGACTGGGCTTTTTGCTGTTACCCTGTTTCTTACCTTGTCCAGAGACCTTAAAGACAGTCCTGAAATAATGACAAAGAATAACAGCTCACCTTATAGCAATAATGCATTAAAACTGAATCGGGTAAACGTCAAAAGCAAGAGAGTTTCAGACACAGAACTGCATCAGGTGAAACATAAGTACAGGGTTTCTTTGCTTTCTTCTTTTATTAAAGGCGAATAAATTCAGCCCATAATGCTTGTAACATGAAAACCAGCACCTCATCTGCTATATTTTACACTAGCACTTATTTTAGGCATTATTTCCAATAGACAGGCTTGTTGCTATCAGACAAAAGTACATCACCTTGTTATAGACGGGAAGAGAACATCCATATTGTGAAAATTAAAAGATAGCATCTCTTCTGTGTCTAGAATTTATTGTGAAGTTCAAAGGGCATTGTAGAAATTCTGTTTGATTTGTACTTGCAACTGGATATAATAGAATAGGCTTCATGAAGATAAGGATCTCTCATCCTTTTCTGAAGGCTGTCTTAAAATATTATATTTCAAGGGACATAAATAAAACTCCCTTACAGTGTTACTGTAATCAGTTTATGTCACATCTTGATGCTTCCTTCCCCTGGCTTCCAGACTTTGTCTTCTTTACTGAAACTCTTTATTTCTAAGGGTAGACTGTGCCTCACTATTATTTTTTTGGGTACAATAAGACCAAGCATCCTCTTTAAAGGTAACTGTCATGTCAGGGTCCAGTCCTCAAAATGAAATTCCTAGAACATACTCATTCATGCTAGATGTTTTCATTCATTTTAGCAAAAAGAAAGGCACACATAAATCTTTCTCCTCTCTTCACAAGCTCTTCACTCATAGATTCAGTGACTAAGAATTCTTGTTTGAGCTGGAGCTTGAATTAAGTAGGCTTCTTATTAAATTCCAGGTAAGACATGATTACATTGTTGCAATGTAGTATTTTATGTTTTGTAAGATGGTTATTTTCATACTGATTTTAAATATTTTGAAGAATAGGCTGGGTTTGCTCTGTAGAAAGCAAAAGCAGAAGTTTGATGTTGTTTGTCTAATTTCTTCAGTCATCAATGCAAGGACTAACCACAAGTCTATAACTTATTTGAAGTTAAAAGCTGCTGTTCTCTCACAAATGTCAGGAACCTGCCTTCTTGGTTTGGAGTATCTTGAGCTTGATCTTGACAGAATATCATTATGGAGGAATGTAACAATGACACTTGATATTAAAATCAAACAATCATACTCAAGGATAGCCAATATCATCATGTCCCATTATATATGTGTGCTGTACAGAAGAGCTCTGTAATATGCAGAGAGGAATAAATAAACAGGGAACGGGTATGAGTGCCCTTCTGCTCTTTACAAGTAACCTCTGGGGATAATCTCTCTGAATTCCTTTGCTCTTTAAAGAGCTGACACAACCTTTTGTTCAGCCTTTTGGAGACCTGACTCTAAGCAGCATCTGACTTCTCATGATTGCTGCAAATTATTGGCCTGTATTCACTTTAATATGTGAGACATAAGAGATGAGGTGCTTGAGGGCGTAAAAACCAGCGAACACACGAGAGCCAGAATGTACTTATTGACTATAAGCAGACCCAAATGGAAGAAGCTGACTTGTGGAGTACTGTAATATGAGTATTGATTTTGTTTATTTTATCAACATGAAAGGAGGAAAGCACAGTAAAGTGATGGAATGTGCTGATCATACGAAATGGGTGAGTCAACAAATACACAATAGGGAAGCAGTAAAATTCTCATGGATTTGGCTAAACTAAAATCATGGGCAGATAAGTGGCTTACGAAATTCAATTTGAAAAAAGGTAAGATACTGAATCTATAGATAAAATAACAGGAAGAGGGAACTCTATTTTCAATGGATAGGGAAGTGACTGCTGAAAAGCTTTGCTTTTTAACATTTCAATGGAGAGAGCTGTATGCAGTAAACTCAGGTTTCTCTAAAAAAAGCTTCCTTCCTGCCAGCACTTTTTTTTCAGCAGTTGCTGCTGTATAGTAAGACACTAGCCAGAAGAGAGAACTGAAAAGAATATATTAATTTCTTCAACTTTTGTTCAATAGACTTCTTTTTATATTAAAAAAGAGAGAAGAAAAAATATTTAAAAACATAAGAATTAAAAGAGATGATGCTAATACCACACTAGATTAGGTATTATAAAAGTGACATTCATAATGCATATATCACTGTGATTACAAAAATGAAACAGAGTTGAGAGAGTAGGATGCAAAGAAGACAACAAGGGGATGTATATTGGCTAATAACAAATACTTTTTTAGGCAGTCTGAGGAACAGGGCATACATTTGGAACGCAGTGAAGAAGCTTAACCACATCACTCTTACCAGCTTTACAAGAAGAACAAATCCTGAGATATTGTTGTGAATCCTATAAACATACTGTTAAGAGGAAAAGGGAAAAATAAAATCCAAATCCTGACATCTGAGACAGGATTTACTAAGGAATGCAAAATCCCAGAGCTGTCGGGATTATATCAGCAACTTTTGTACTATTGAGAGCTTCCAAGCACTGGTAACACCACTTTGACCCCAAACTTTCTGTGCCATGCCAGTAATAGTGAGAATCTGTTATTTTTGAATATTTTACTCATCAGTAGTACAGTTACAACTGTCACAAGATTGATTTCTGGTTAACTTTCCATTGTAGCATGTCTGTCTACCCAGTTTTCACCTCCTTCATCCAATTCAGAAATGTTAAAAAGGAAAAAGACCTCCCAGAATTCACTAAGATAAAGAGAACCAACATTTCTCTGGCTGTCAAGCCAACAGCAGCAGAGTATCCACAGAGTGCAGCAAGTACTTGAACACATTTCCCCTCTGATACATGCCTCTCCCACTGGAAGAGGCACAGACAAGATCACGTCCTGAAATCTAAACAGTGCAATAAAAGCAACTTTTAATAGAAATCAAAAAATTATTATCAAATAAAAGACCCCAGTAAGGTACCAAACATGGAAATATTTGTGGAAGAGCTAATGAAGGCTTTGCTCTGCTCTTCAGTTATTTTGGGGAAAAGCAGAGCATTTTGTTCTCCAATGATTTCTAGGTCACACACAGAGACTTTGCATGCAAAGGCAGGTTCTGTTTTTACTTCAGTGTAAAGCTTGTTTGGACCAAAAATACTCTACGAGAACTTTCCATTTAATAGCTAAATATTACTAGTAATGGTTTGTTGTGTTTTTTTTTCACAAGCCATTACAGCCAAACTGATCCTAAATTCTACAATGTCTTTGTAGTATCTTCAGCATCACCTGACAGAAAGACCCAGTGAAACATGGCCAAAAAGGCTTCTCATTTTTTTCACATAGCCAGAAGATCTTGGCAAAGCACACATACATGGAGAATTGCAAATTTCTGTAAAATTTTGTGGACAATAAGACTACTTCTAGAGGCTGAATACTAATTCCCTGAAATCAAAGTAAAATAAAAAGCAACCCTCATTGCTGTTAATTTGACAGCTGGTCATTTCCTCAAACCTAAGAATCCTTGGGCCCAGGCAGCTTTTAGAACCATAAAAAGGCATATTCCTGTAGGAGGCAACAGAGCAGCAGGGCTTCAAGGATGAAACCTGGTCTTGACTTAATAGACTGGCAGTTACAAGAGAGAAATCCAGCATATGTGCAAATGTGCCTGCAGCTAATGAGTTCATGTGCAGCTCAGAAGGGTTACAGATCTCCACATAAAATTCTGACCTAAAGCTAACATTCAATTTAGAATCTAAATGGAGGGGGAGGAGGAAGGGGGGCGGGCGGGGGGGAATAAAGTGTGAATAATTCATAAGAATCTTAATTGATATTTCTCTGCTGTGGCAAAAGCCCATTAGCATTATGGGTGGTCACCTGTTTTTTAAATACCCTTTGTGTTATAGTTGTGCATAGCATCAACTACCCAGGCCTGACACGCTACAACCCAGTGACTAATTCTGCAACAGTACTTGTAGCCACACAACCAGTACAAATGGTGGAGCTACCCCAGTAAAGGCATCTTACCGGTGAGAACATGTTGCACAATACCTTAATTCTGAGATACAATATGCCCACGTTTTTTGCACTCTGAAGTCCATCTGGTTTCCACACCACTAATTACAGGGCTGGATATGATATAACTCAGGGGCAGATGATCTTACTGCTTTTTCAGATGAGACTGCTTTCACAGCAACAGTGAAGGAATGGTACAGCAGCGTACCTTTATGCATACTCTCATCCACTCCAGCATTGAATAGAGTATTTTACTGGTGTTATGAGGCCTCCTCTCTAAACATCATTCTGTGGATATATTGCAACCTGTCAGTGTCCTTTTTAAGCCCATATTTAGCTTTTTCTTAACCTTTTAGAAAACACAGAAGTGGTAGTTTAATGCCAGCTAAAGTTAACGATGTTAAAGCAGCTCAGGGAGAGGTAAAGCCAAAAAAAGTGGGCAAACCTGGACCTTGATTATATCAGTTTGTCAGGTAAGTCTATTCACTGGTCCCTGCTGTTGACCATCTTGCTTCAGAAGCAGCCCTTCTGTGTAAATAAAATTTCGCTCAGTGTGTAATTAACACATCACCAACTTTGCCATCTGTCTAAAGTCACATCTAGACAGAATGGGAAGTGGTATTAGAAAAAGATTTAAGATATTGATGTATTTTCCCCCAAATGCAATCATATGTGTTAATACAGTAACTCTTTGTACCCACAGTGATGGAAGTACACTGATGGGTTCTACAGACCAATTTACAAACAATGCCCCCATCCTGCCCAAAGACCCCATAAGTCTAGAGATAACTAAATCCATGAGTATCTCCCACTGCTATGGAAACAATTCACTTGCCTGAAGTTGTGCGTGTGCCTAACAGCTTGTAAGAGTTGGGCCTGAAAACAAATTACATTCCTTATGCTTCTGTGATTGAGCATGGAACTGTTTCATCCTCGTACATCAACACAACGCAGCCATTCAGGCGAGAGAGTGCCTGACCTCATGATACTACAGGGAGAATTGCAGGTAGGGTGATTAAAATTACTCAGATGGAATGAGTTTTAAACTATGAAGCTTATAAATTATATAGGCTTGCCAGTGCCATGGGGACAGGCTACACAGCAACTTTCGTACACCTACTCTCAGTTTCACACAGCCGTGGTTGGAAGGTAAAAGAATCTTGCTATCAGGCAGAGGAGAAAGCAGAGGGGTGGACTTCCTGCCAGAACCTTGATAACGATGGCAGAGAAGGAACCAAAACCACTGAAACTATCGAGCTAAAAGCATTTCTTTTAGCTACAGTATTACTTGCATCAAAATTAAAAGGATCATTTCGTCATCTGACCACTGGTAGATGAGAAGCAAAGTACTGGACTGCCATCTACTGGCACCGTTCGTATCTCGGCGGTGCGGAAACTGCAATGAAATGTATTTCTGGAAGTTCCTGCAGGACTTGGCTCTGGGCGTGCCTGCCGGTGGTACCGTGCCAAAATAACCGCGCTGGGCTGCAGCACCAAGGCACGTCCTGCCTACAGCGACAATATTAAATGCATCAAGAGGTACGAAGGCTCTGATCCTTCCTGACACGTACTGCAGACATAGCAGGGACAAGCTTAAGTTGTGACAGAAAACCAAAAGCAGAGGCAAACTGCAGGAACAGACCAAATGTCTGCTCGCCTCTGCAAAACCTGAGGCAGGTTCTACCCAGCCAGCACACAGATTCAGCAAAACAAGAATGTATTAATCAGCCTGAAGACTTTTTTTGTCTCAGGAAAAGGAGCACCCTTTAATAAACTCTCACGCTGTGTATTTTTATGACATGCATCTCCACGTAAGTTGGTGAAGCCTTCAACTAACTGTTTCTTCTGAAATTATGGATAAGTTCTAAGGCATGTTAACTTAAGGATACTGTAAATTCATTGGCTATTTTGGCCCCAAAAAACTTCATGCCAAGAAAATCAACAGCGCATACATTTTCTTCTGGTATTCCCTAGGGTCTTCCCTAACTAGAAAATCATTTATGGCTAAAATTGGGCTGCCCAACTGTTCTATTAATTCCTCATTCTCATTACATACTAAAACATCCATTCAGCATTTTTTTTCCTCTACTAATGTAACAGAAAGTCATCTGCTCAATGAAATTTACTGCTTGGGTTTTTTTTTTTTTCATGTGTATACAAGAAATTCTTGTGCATTTTGTATTAGGTCTTTATTATCTAGTAATGATGGCTTGCTAATTAAATTGGGGTTTAATGACATAGTTAAATTCTAATTTATGTTTTTGAAGCTTTGTTTAATTCATTTAGTTAAAATGTAATGACTTTCTCACTATTATCTGATATTACATAGGAAGAAAAAAAAAAATAACATCTCCTCATATTCAGCTGATTTTCTTTTATTAAATCTTGTTACTTATTGCATTTCCCTGAGAAGCTTTTTTAACCACTCTAAGCTGATTTGAGGGGAGGAGGCAGGGGGACAAGCTGTGTAATTTCTTTGGATTCAGCTCCTTGAAGGAGTCAACCAGAGTGCTTCCTGCAGCTCCCTGGATGCCACTGCACACATTGCTTGTACACACATCGTCCTTAGAGGTGTGACTCACGGCTGACTGACAGATTTTTTCACAACAGTTATGCATGAAAACAGACAAGTAAAGAAAACACTACAGTTCTTTACCTTTCCTTCTTGGGCTGTGAAAAACTGCCCCCAAGCGAGTCTGGTGGTAGCAACTTTCATAGGAGCTACTTTGGGGGACTGAAATGAGACTTTAGGAGTGATTGCACCTCCAGATCTGCCTCAGAGTGATGTTCCTCTCTGTGTTCTCACCAGAGCATGTTCTGCCCTCTAAACCTTTGCTTTTGTGATAACAGCTTTTTTGTAGTCAACCCACCCGTCCAGCAGGAGGTGAAAAGGAAAGTGTTTATTCCATACATTGTGTAAGATACAGTCGGTCTAACTATAAGGACTCTGGAGAAAACTGAGTGCTGCAGAGGATTTCATCCAGTAATTAATGTATCCTACAGCATATCTTGAGAAAGACGTTTTATTGGGTGAATAAGAAAAACACTGAGGCAAAAAAACCCTTTTGAAAGCTATACACCAAATATCTGGCAAGAAATAGATCCTACACTTCCAACATATTAATTTTGAGTCAGTAAGGTTGTCTGTACCCTGCTCACACCAACTTTTACTTTTCAGTCTATTCAGAAAGATGGCTTATTTTTTTTTTTGCAAGCCAATCATTAAATACATGTAAGTCAGATGAAAAGGCACAGGTATTTAAACTACCATTACCACAAACTGAGAACTATTGCATATAAATAATCCTGCTCCACTAAAGAAAGAGTTGAAATATTTTTGATTTACAAATTTTGGTGTCATTTCATTTCAGCTTCAATATCTTTGGACATGTCATTTCTAGAAGAGACCCCAGAGAGTCCATTGAACTAGATTAACCCTCTGCAATCTGCTGCTCCTCAGAAGTCAATAAAAGCTCTTTCTGGATGCATGTGATATAAGAAAAGGCCCTGAAATTAATTTCTGGGCTTTATCCAGTCTAAGGACAGCTGCAACATGAGCACTGTTTTCTGATGTTACAAACACAGCTTCTGTGGAATCCTAATTCTTTTTAGGGTTCATAAGTGTAAATTCAGTTTTGTATGACCTTGTATGCTAAATGTACTTGACATGGCACTCTGAAAAAAAAGCCAAATTACAATTTTTGCTAAGACATGCAGTACAGAAAACTTAAGGTTTTTATCCTACTACTGAGTTATTATTAAAGCTGTTAACATGGGAAGAATTTGCAATTTTTAAAACTACATGTCATTCATCTCTAAAATTATCCAAATCCTTATCTCAGTGACTGCCTTTAACAGTACTATCAATAGATGAAAGGTTATCAACAATCATTTGGTAGCATTATTTTAAAAGTTAAAATTCTCACAGGAGAAAGAAAATAGGATGCAATTCTGTGAATATATTTTCAATATAAGAGTAAAATACCTTTTCCTAATACATTTTTTATATATTGTTAATTTAATTTTAAAACTAATTCAACTATATCGTTTTAATTTTATATTTTTAATATATACCAAATGCATTTTTAAGATGTGGGAGACAACATTAATTTGGTTATTTCTGACAGCTTTAACTTACTTCTAATAGGCACTGCCATTTTCCAGTTGCACACTATGCAGAGAGCATGCAACACTACAAGCTCTTCATTTAGCTTTGTGATAGACACCAAAATGACTTGGGATTAAATAAGCCCAAATTTCTTCCAGTGCATGGAGGAAAATTAAGCTCAGAACCATACCTGAAGTCCATAAATAAAAGGTTTAGAAAAGAAAAGGGGAAAATATTCTCAGTATTTTAAATACATAGATTTATCTTAGATTTTCTAATAAGAATTTCTTCCCTCCAAAATTCTCATGGTTTGATTATGTTACTGGAAGCAGCACGGTGTTAAGGTCTTGTGCTGCTGCATCCAAAGAGAAATGCTATTATTTTAATCTTAGTCACATCTACTCTGTACCTGAAGTGGTCTTCATATTCTGGACTTTAACCTGCACCTTTTAAATATGAATAGTTCGCTCAAAAACCTAGAAACAAAATTTAAAAACGTGGATTTTCTAAATAAAATCTCCCAGACTACTGCAGCGATGTGGGATGAAATTATCATACCATTAATATTGGAATACCTACATTTTTCTCAGCTCTTTCTGTAAATCATTCCTTTTGAGACAAGAGATTTATTGTCATACAGTAAGCGTGTACTACACACAATAAACGTGTGCTACTTTTGCACTACAAAGGCTGGATTTATCAAGAAAACTTGATAAAAAGAACAAATAAACTTTTCTGAACTTCAGAAAGGTATGTTTTAACATCATCTATTACAGCTATTATGCTGCATTCTGTACTTTTTTACTTCAGAACAGAAATTTACAGAGAGATTTCTCCATTGGGCTCTACTGAAACTCAACCCTTACACACGCCCTAACCTCATGTAGGCATTCAGTACACTGCAGCACAGACTTCTCCAGTCATGGAGTATGTTTGGCAAAAGAAGCAGCTCTCTGTTAGGGCTGAAGCAGAGCTCCACATGAGGAAAAAGAGGAGGACCCTAAAAGAAAGTGTTTTCTTCTCAGCTCGTTCTTTTTTAATGGCAGTTATTCACAATGCTTCATGAAACTGAAATGCCACTGTAAATCCTGGAGAGAGATATTAAAAGGCAAGTGAAGCTGTCAGAAGCACAAGATAAAGATATCAAATCCATTTCAGCTCCACATGCATGGCATGGAAGCAGATACGGGCTTATATGGCATGTATGTTTACACAACAGCACTGAAAATTTAGTGGTTAATAAATTAACTGCACTTTGAAGCCAGAACAATCAGACATGCCAATGCAATAAAATCCATCAAACTGAACCCAAGTAAGCATACAAAAATAATAAAAGTAATAAGACCAGATTAGGAAGAATTAAACAGGAAAGTAACACCTAAATGTAATTCAGGGTCATTACAAGGTAGTCCTTTTCTACAGTCATCTGTTCTTTTGAACAAAGAGGGAAAGAAAAATGCTACATTTTCCAAATGTATAATTACAACTGTTCACAAAGCTGATTATAAATTAATATCAGAAGCTCCAGTTTCCTGAAAAGTGGAGACTTCATGGACAAGAATGTGATTATCATAACTTGTGGTGTTCATGTGTTATCAGCTGCACTACCAACATATCACATGTCTGCAGAAATCCTGCAGAAACAGACCTAGAACCAAGCACCTATAGGAAGGGAGATCATTTGCACTACAAGCTGAGTGTACAAGGGACAAAAAAATCCATGCTAGAGGAAACACAATATGTGAACATACAATCAGAAGCAGAAAAAAGAATAATTTATACTGAAATCAGTCCCAGACTCTACTTGCAATTTCTTTTCAGCTAAAAAAAGGGCACATCCATTGGCTTCTGTCAGAGCTGTAAATGGCATATGTGTTATCTCAACCAAAAAAATCACACAAACGTGACAACAGCAAATGACATCATGAAATCCAATGCAAGGTTGGTGACCTCATCATTTTCAAGTTTTCCTAGAAGAAGAATCAGACTTTTAAGACCCAAATCTTACTGAAGTCCCTCTCTCTCCATTTTTCTCTGCAAACAAAACCCAGGGGGAGTTTGCTCCCTTACTCAGTTTTTTTGATAGCACCAAACATTACAATGACATTATTATATGGTTTTAAATAATGGTGGAGATAGTTTCTAAGCCTCTGCATATAATATAATAACACATAACAAGTCACTGCCTTTTTAATCATTCCATGCTCTGCTATAGAAATGAAAACTCTTTCCACATACCAAAAGAGCTCAAAACATATGCAATCAGACACTCAAGGATTTTTCAGGAAATTAATTACCATAGTAAAAAAAATAAAAAATAAGGAATTATTTTGAAAATGGATGGTACTACTCTTCTAAATCACATTAACAACTCATAAGTGTCAAGGGCCTGGTACCAAAAGAGCATTATATACAATTACCTTTGACTAATGGATATTTTATGCTAAGGGATTACTTCTAATTCTGCTGCAAGAAGTACATAGTTCCCATTCACTGCAGACATTAGGAGTGTTGGTTAAGATGTATGAATGGAAACCATAGAGGGGGAAAAAATCATACAAACTTAAGTGAATCCACACTGGACATTGGAAGTAAAAACTGTGAAGTTTCAGGAATAACCAGTAGAACTCAGAGCTAAAGGAAAATAGATTTTGAGTACTACCAGATTTTTTTGTGTCTCAGGAAGAGACAGTATTTATAGGGATGTGTCAATTCCATCTGTCACTACATAAAACGAAGCCTAGGAGAGAGTCAGGAAGAATTTTCTCAAAATAGCATCCTGGTTTGTTAAACACAGTATGGCATGACCCCATTCTCATGTAACCCGGTAAAAAACACATTCTAGTAGCAGTGGGAGGTATATGGAGTATGAGATTTCCAGTTTTTCTATAAAACTCAATATAAAAAAAAACGTGGCATTGTATACACTTTAAAAGGGCAAAGCCCATCTTCTTTATTTCCATGCTCCCCCAGCCTCTGCAGTTCTTAAAGTCCTACAAATGATGTCTGAAAAGGCAGTACTTCCCTTGTGAAATATGGGAAACACAGAAGCTTTTCCTTCACCCCAAGCACAGTCACTGGGATTCAACAGGACAAGTCCTGAAAACATGGCTTTGAATAAAACATTACAAGTAAATAAGGGTGCAGTTAGAGGCTGTGTCTATTAAAAGTACATACTTAATCTCCATCCCAGTAGCACCCCAGGATAAAACGTGTCTCTGCACCGTCCCTTTTCCACTCCCCATTCCTTACGTTTCCATTCCCTATTCCTCACATTTCCATTCCCTATTCCTCCTTAGGAATTTCCTTAGGAATTTCCTCCCTCTTTGTTTGGAATTTAAACATTATTTCTTAGCGTGCCTGCTTCTGCCTGGTGCTTGTTGTGGCATTGTTCTCGCAGGGCTCCAGGTTCTGCAGAGGGAAACACCAAGGACTTTGCCATTGAAAGGAGCCTGCACAGAGCTGCAAAGTGGCAGGAGGCAGATGTGCCCAGCGTCAGGAAGCTGGGGCAAGTGTGGGCTACTCTTCCTGAGACTAGCAGAGCCAGGAGCTCTGAAAGAGGAACACAGGTTTTATTAAAAAAAATTACATCAGGCTTTAAAATGCCAAAAGGCTACCCCCCGTATTAGGATGGACAGACACAGGGAGGGCTGGTGGATTCCTTTCCAATCCTCAGCTCTGCCCACAGCCCCATGGTCAGGGCAAAAAAAAGCCAGAAATCTCTTGGTGACTCTGATTCCAGTGATCTCTCTGAGCTCTTACAGAAAACATCTTTCTTTCCATCTCTTCATTCCAGGCTGCCTGCCGGCCTCTCTGCAGATAAATCCTCAACATTTTATCCTTTTTCAGGAAGTTACTGTTATTCAGCTTCATATTTATCCCTAACCAATCCCTCAAGGAGGGAACATTACCATTTTTCCTCCTTTGGAAAGGAAAATACAATTCCCGGTGTTACAAAAACAACAGTAATGTCCTGATTGCATTAGTTTGCCACTATTTGACTAGAATAGAATCAGCCCCTTGAAAAAGTGTTATTTTTTGAGGATGGAAGGAACAGAGTGAGTTTTAACTGTATTTGATGTTGGCCTGCATTGCCCTTAACATCATTTCAGAAAACTCGGGATTCAGTCTGGGCTAAGGCAATGCTCCCGCAGTTGAAGTTTCTCTTGCATAATTCAGAATTTCCTGGGTATAAGATTTACAGATAAAAAGTTTCTTCCATGCATAAATAGTACAGCTATCACTGCTCCCTCAATCTCTGTTTTTCCAATTTGCTTATGAAAGGCAAGAATTATTTTAAAACAACTTGTCCTTAATGCTTCACACCAAAGAGTTCTTTCCAGTTTGGGAATGTAGTGCATTTTCCATTGTCTAAATCTGAATAATAAATTCTGTTCCTATAATGTTTTACCCAAATTTCTGAGAATTCAGTTTAATACTGAAGTATAAAATACTAAATTGTTGCTTGCACATGGTGCTGACTGTACATAATCTACGTCTTCCTTTGCATTGTTTCAACATTTTCAAGGAATCCTCCCTGTCTCTCAGGAAGGTAAATTGAAACCAGTTTTCTTGTATATAAATTATACAAGAATATAATATATTTTATATGCCTTCAAAGGAAGTTATGCAGCCTTGTACACAGTCACTTCCAGTAAACACTTCCAAGTATGGGTCATTGACTGTGGCCTCTTTACCCTGAGTTCCAGCAAAGATGCCAAGAGAACAGTGACGTTACCTATCTGGGATAGTTCTGTTTGCTCCAGCTGTGCAGTGATGAACTCTAGGGAAATCAAGGGAATTTCACCATATGAATTTACAACAGCTATCCATTGGGCAGAAATCTCGAAAGTCTGACAGTTGGAGCTTCCCCACATTTCCACTCTTCTTCCCTCCCCTCTGAAGTGTTCAGCCCCACTTGTGAAATAATTAGGGGATAAAGGAAACAGGGCACAGGAGTAGGTTCCAGGTGATGAATATTCACTTCTGTCCTTTTAAGTCCTAAAGTCCACAGCAGTGAAATCATTCTATAGACCATGGAAAAATTAAAGCACAGGAAAACAAAGCAAAGCCCTTTATTTAAACTCCAGTATTTTTTCCAAAACAAATCTTAGAAAATTTCTTTCTCACTTAGGCCATGTCTTGCCTGGAGAGGTGGAAAAAACGACATTATTGTCATCTCCATCAGAGATGCAAAAATATGCTACAAAGCTAAAATACCTTGCCTCTCCTGTCTGCTGAGTTTCACATTTGCTAATGACTGATAGAGAAGCAGGTGCTGTTGCAAAGCCACGGGAAAGCACTGAGTTTGCCATATGACAATGGCAGTAATGCAAATCTGTTTGTGAGAGGGGAAGATGGGAAACTAAACACCTGTAATTAATTTCCTTCACAGAACATTCTCTGGCGACATCTGCACAAACCTCCCTGAGTCAGAGATCCATTTGTGATGTTTTGCAATTGGTTCAAAAGCCAGTTTTGCTCTGCAGAATGACACCGGCAGCAGCGATTAAATGAAGATGGAATGCAAGATCTTGCTGAGCATCCTCCGCTGGGGATCAGCCCAGCCACTGTATTTGGGGAACTTCAGGAAGCATTTGTAATTTTTTTTTCTTGTTTTCCTTGCCAATTTGTAGATTGTTCTGTTTGACTTGCTTCCCCTTTCCTTAAGACTGCTGCTATCTATATCAGGATAAAAATGATATATTTGTTTATTCATTTCTGAATGCTTCTAGAGCCCTATCCCAGAATGTCAAATAATTTTGTAACAGAGATGAGGAAAAAACAGGGAGGGCTTGACATCTAATATAGTAAGAGCTGCCAGCTTGAAATAAGTGAAGAAATGTACCATGCATGAATTTTTCAAATATCTAATGTAACTACATAACAGAGAATTAGAATTAGGTGCTTTTCTGGATCTCTTATCTACGACACATTTACAGAGGAGGAATGCAGTTCGGAACATTCATCTCCTCTGCAACTATTATCCTGCAGAGATTTTCCAGAAGTGGAATTAAGTGACCAGATAGGACCAATTAACCAGACCCCATTAATGGTAAAACACTGAAATTACACTTTCAGGCTAGACCTAATTTGGCATCCAGTTTAAAATGCAGAATAATTTAATAATTAAAAATAAAAATCAACAACATCATTGAAATCCTTATTCGTACAGCTATGGGTGGAAAACAGCAACAAGCTTAATGTTCTTACCTGCAGCACAAGTCACTGAAAGAACAAATCCCCAGTTTGGATGACAAAACAAATTAAACTGACAGACTAACCAAAGGAGGGTTCAGCAACCTGCTCTGCCACCTTATTAAATGTATTTCACTGTCACAAGGAGGTTTGAGAATAAAACTGTTCAGCAACATTGGTAGCTTATATTAAGTGGTCACAGTAACCTTCCTTGATCTTCTGCTTTCTCATTTTTCTAATACAACCTAATATACAATTTTCCTGTTTTACTGAAACTGAGTTCAATGAGATCATGTTTTCAACATTTTTTTTTTTCCACAATAATCCCTAAGCCTTTTTCTTGATCAGTGTGCTGGATGATTGTTCCATTTAGCAGGTACTCCCCAGATTATTTAATTTCTTCTGCTTTTAATAAGCTTACATTTCTGTACATTGAACTCTATCTATCTGCGGTTGGCCTAGTCTCAAGAGAAACATTTCCTTCTAATATTGATTGCACTATGCAATATTTGTTTTGCTTCTAATCCTGGCACATGGGATCCTGGAGGTTTTATTTTCAATATTCTATTTCAAATCAGCTTGAGCGATGTCAAGAGAAATGGCTCATCCAGTTCAGAAAAGAAATAAATTCTTTTGGAAAAAAAATCATTGCTTCTATATGAATTTAAGTGTTCTTCAGGAAGCAAAAAAATGAAGTTCATGTTTCGTAGAACATAAGAACTATGAAGTACATATTGCCATAAGTAACCTGCATAATTATAACAACAACAGTCAGAAAAACATTACCTTGAATCCAGCTCTCACTTAGGAAAGGAGGAACATGGTTTAGACAGACCTGCTTTGAGGTCCTTTGCAGTCTGTGTTCTGAGATGCTAAAGCCTTGGAAACAGATGCACTTACACATGCCAGTAATCTTCCTAAAGAAAAATGCAAAAAAGTCCTGGACGTGACTGGCACACAAGATATTTTTATGTCTGAAATCTAGAAGATTCATTTCCCATTAACATAACTTCATAAAGACACTTTAAGCACTTTAAAGCACTATGAATTCCAAAGGTGTGTAAAACACATATATTATTGTGGTGCTGCATCACAGGTACCTTGCACTGACTCTTTGTGTGCACACACGTGTGCATTTGCTATGGCAAACAGGGCAGAAATGCTGCTCTCTCAGATTTTTAAGTTCTTTAGGTATCTAAGTAAGTAAGGCCTGTAAGGAAGTTTAATTTAAGTTATAAGCTAAGCTAAATGCTGTTAAGTGTTGTTCCTTTATTAAGTTGTTAAGATACAAGTTAATTTAAGTACTGTTAAGTGCTGCTAAGCCTGCTGTCAGGCCATATTCCTTTCTATCCTTGCCCTTTCTCTCCTTTTGTCACATCCACCTAAACAAACACACAGAGATAGTTTTCTGTTTATTCCGGTTTGGATTGACTGACTGGATTTTATTTCTTGCTTTTTCCTTCAGTGTGCCTTAACCCTCTAGTAAGTAGCAGAGTGAACATTGCCAATGAGCTTTTTCGTGCTGTCTCTTAACATTAAATCCCTTTCTCTGCTGAGACCCTTGCCAGTCATTCTTTAAGCGGTCTCAAGCACTCCTTCTCAACAATTACATTTAAGGAAAGATTGTTAATTTAAACAGAGAAGTTTGCTTTTAAAACCAAGTTTTTTAACACACAATTGTGAGTGACACAGCTCCATCTGGATGGCTCGGTTTCGAATGCATCTACATATGTGGCCTAATAGAACACTCTCTTTAAAATCACAGCCTCCTGTACCACTCACATTTCAGCAACATTTCCTGATATGATGAAGCAGTTGCTCATCTAATTTCTGAAGGGCTTTGTTTAGCTCGGTGACAGCACTGATTATGTGCAAAATTATCAGTTATCTGGTATTATTATCAAGCAGCACCATCTTCATACATATTTACAGAAAACTGTCTCTCCCCGGCTGTTCCACTTGTTTCCATGAAATGAGTATGTTTACTTGAACACTGCCTTTTGAAAAACATCAGAGAAATCAGTTATATGCAAAATCATTGTGACTAGGCTTTGTAATAGATACCAGAAGGGTTTATGCTCCTGCAGCCACCTTAGCAGGGCTTGAATTATGAACAGGAACTCTGCCCTAGTGGCACAAAGGAGTTGGCACAGAAGCATGTCAGTCTCCCACTGCTCTCCCTTATCCCTCAGCCCCCACTGGCATGGTTTTCCAGGAAAGGAGGGCAAGTGAGGGCAGTCAGTGCTATTCCAAAAGTAGCTTTAGTTCTCCATTAGCTTCCTGCCAAGAAATCTGCAGGGTCAACAGGGAATGTTGCTAGGAAGGCACAATGCTTGGTGCTTGGGGTTTAAGCTGTATTGCAGTGTGAACTTTGTTAAACATTTAGAATACCTTAAGAAATACGGTGTAAGCAAAGAAAAGGGGTATCTGCACTGTACAGAATATTCCTCTCACTGCTTTAATAATGGACCAAACCTGTATCTGTGTAACTTTATCTTCCTCCTCAAGAAATTCCCTATCTTTCTATTTCCACATTATTATCTGCTTCAACTGTGAAATTTTATTTCTTCATTGCTCTCATTCTGGTACCAGCACTCCCCAAGCTGAGTCCCATTAGACAAATTAGGGGATTCTTTCCCTTTCAGTGACCTGTACTTCAGTTTATATTCATAAGTGTATAAATAAAAGAAGAAATGCCTTCATTACATTCTGAGACTCTTAGCAGCCAATTTCTTTAACAGCTTCTTCAAGGAATGCACACTATCTCAACTACAAAATCCTGGAAATGGCTTCCTGGAAATGCCTCAGGGTATAGAGTCTTTACTAAAATGGTATGGAGCCTTCACTGGATTATCTGCAAAATTAAGTCTCAAATTAAAGCTACTCTGCAAATTCTCCTAGCATCTACATCAAGCTCTGGGAAATACTACACATTTCCAGAGATTTTCGTGTTACATTTAGAGAGAGACTATCATTCAGTGCAAATCCTACAGCGCTGAGGTTGAGATTAATCACACTTAACCAAGGTAGCAAAAGTAGGTGTGCAGTAACCATAAGCTCCCTCCATAACCCTTACAGAGCACTGGCAGAAAGCAATTCAGGTTTTCAAAGGAATTAATGGCTTTTGGAGTGGGCTCACCTCCTTTGAGTGACTACAGAGAGATGCTGACAAAACAAGGCTCTCATGTTGGGCGTGTCACCAAAGTGCTGAAACTTAAGCAGCAGGAAGGTCCAAGCTCTACCTGACTATCAAATACTGCTCCACTAGATAAAAATAACATGGGTACACACATTTCTCTCTCAACATCAAACATATCAGGGGATCAAATATGAGGACCTTACCCAGCTAAATTACATCATTTGCATGTAAAAGAGCTACAAACTCTGCAACTGCCAACAAGTGTTTATCCTAACCTTATTTTGAGCTCCCCTTCCCTTTGCAGAGCTCATCATAACAGTTACACAATTTTTATGTTATACAATTGTTCCTAACTTCATTGAAATACCTGCATGGTATTTAAAGACTCCACAGTAAAATAGCCCCCTAGGTTTCCCTTAAAACCTTTGCCTGTAGGACGTGCATGTAAAAGGAAGAATGACTTGCCCAAGTGTTTATTCAGGAACATGCTGAACAAGATCAAATGTAGTCGATTGTAATAAAATCATTACAATCATTAATGCCACTTGATGTTCATAGTGAAGTGGACTCATTAAGAAGAAAAAGTGGTGGTGTATCCACACCCTTGTAAGGAAAGAGAATGATTATTACAAATCAACCAAGCTTCATTAGCAAAACAGCAGCATTAGTGACTCAGAGCAGCAGCACCAGACAGCAGGCTATCTTATTTGATCCTGTTTTAAAATCCCTTTCTTTAAAACTTCAACTACTATTTCCAATGCTACAAGGTTTAAACTGCTTACTGTAACACAGAATCACCTTCCTCAATGTATAATTGAAGCATTCAATAAATGAGGCAAGTAATGGAATACTGGGCACTATATACAACAGTAAATATTTGACTGGTTCTTCAAAAGCAAATTGCAGCATTTCAATACTTACTTGCACTCAGAATTGCTGGTGGTTTCCCTGCTGTGCAATAAAAGAGAGAAATTATAAGTGCATTCATAATCACTTGACCTTCCTTCTAAAAAATTATATTTGCCAAAATATTCTCTGTATTCCTATTGTTTGTGAAATAGAAAATGTAAATTGCAAATACATTTGGAAGTGCTACTGGTTCGAAACAGCATCTCAAACTTTGATTTTCCTATCTGCCTTCTGCCCTAAAGCAAACAGCAATTTCTCACTGTGACAAGACGGATCTGGCGTACTCAAACTATACCAGCATGAACCATCATCAGCACTTGCTGAGCATCCATCTCATGTTAGACACAGTTCCTAGCACATTTATGCTACAATGGCAATTATAAGAGTGACACAGGCTGCTTGCAGGTGGTTCTTTGATTCATAACAAAAATGAGTCCTCTTGGTTTTTATTTTCTCTGGTGTAAAATCCATGGAAGACAGATAACAGGATTCTTATTGCTTTAACTATGTAGTCTCTTGATAGTAAACTGCCACCATACACAGGGATATGGGTGCTCCAAAATATCCCTCCATTTTATCATTCAAAATACTTGGAATAAATCTCATCTAAAATAGTAACAATAGTCTGCTCACCCAAACCTTTCTTCAGAATTAAATATCTATTTAACTCAACCAGGTGACACAAAAATTCACCTCATTTTCTGCCTCCCACCTGGCAGGCATGCAACTGGTACCAATTTATGAATCTCAGCTTCATCTTCACCAGGGAAATAACTGAACTAGGCAAAGCACTCTTCCTAGGATTGCTAGTATGATATAGTTTATTTTTCTTTTAAAGGTCCAATCTGACTTTTATTCTGAAATATTTACTCTATAAATGAGAGGCCAAATCCTTAGTAATGCCTGAAAGCATCCTTTCAGCATTATCTGTATTTTTCCACATCAAACATTGAGTTTTTCATGGTGAAAAGTAAAAAGAGAGGGCTGATTTTTCTCCCTTTGACTACCAGAATTTAGACCAAGTGGCTAAGCAAGACTTCTAGGCTGTCCTTGGAGCCAATATTGAGATACAGGCATCTTCAGGGGACACTCTATCCCATTCCACAACAAATGTCACAATACAGAATTGCAGTCACCTATCTGTTCACCACTGAATAAATGAGATAGATGCTTTCTTACAGATAACTAAAGATGAGGAAATCATCTCAGAGAGTGTCTCTGTCCAAAGCAAACCATGTAATACATCAATAAAAGCAACCCTCAGCCTGCATTTGTGGAATGGTGGCTACAGCAAAACAGTAATTCCTGGCCTAATTGTACATCAATGGCTAGAGTGTTTTAGAGAAAAATAAAGAATATGTTATCATTAAGTATAACTATGCTACACATATTTACATTCAGCTAAAGATAAGATGCCATATCAATGTAACAGAATATTTTTTCTCTACTATCAGAACACTCTTTTAAAAGCTTTATGAAGGAAAATGCATTCTTTTTCAAAAACTTGGCTGAAACCCTTGGCTGAAAAGCATTAGCCTAACACTTACCTGAGAGACTGGGTTTTATGGATGACTGTGAAAGGAAAAAAATTTTTTCAAGCTTAATTTTTTATTTTCTACCTTTGTCAGCTTGCGTGAGTAACTTGCATCCCCTTTTGCACAGCTTTTAATATATTAAAAATAATGAATAAAGGAGGCTCTAATGGGAGAAGTCAAATATGACAATGTAATTAAATTACTAAGCATCCAGAAATCTCTTGCTTTCCAGATCTATGAGTTAAATATATGGCAATTCAATTTCCTTAAACACTTGACAGGACCTATTTTCTATGAGATTTCTTGCTAACAGGCTTTCAGTCACATTAAGTGCTCACAAAGTGCACAGAAGCTCTATTTTACTGCACAGCCCTAATTGAGCTGTCTGGGCTAAAGTAGCTGAATGTTACAGAAATGTTTATTATACAAATCCATTTACTCTCAAACTAGAAAAGGACATTCCTGTACATTTGAGTGCAATTTATCCTAGAAAAAAGAAAGCAAAATGTCTTTTATCAGCCTCTCATACCAGTGAATTATGCTTATGGACTTATTTTACAACTCAAAATCTGATTTCGCTCCAAAAAGCAAAGTCTCAAATGCCTCTCAGTTATTTTTCAATTACATTTAATATCTCTTTCTCAATAAGAAGTATAACTTACTTAATTGTAGCATTTCATAGCTACTTCAGCAGCAGTCTATGAATGGGGAAATGATGTATTTTTGTGTTCAATAAACACCTTGTTGTCCATTTTTGCTGTTTTCCTGTAACTTCATTTAGTATTTGTTTTTCCAATTATTTTGAGCATCTAACCATCCCATTTAAGTTAAGTGTTTGGACATGCAGAAGTTACACAGAAAACAAGAAGTAAAAAATCCTAACACCTGCACATGACACACAACTGTGGCTGAAATGTCACACATCCCCAGAGTCTCCATCTATCTATTCCACAGGTTTTTCTCATGGCAGCAAAGGAGGTAGAGGATGGAAATCAACTTCTCTCCAACAGGAGATTAAAATCCAACTGTGTTACAGAATAGGGATCTGTTGTGATCCAAATTCAAGGGATAAAAGCTGTAGCAAGTGTATTTTAGCTGTAAGAACCTTAAATACTAAACTTGACCTGTTTTCCTCATTTCCAAATATCTCTGTAATTTCTTATTAAATTAATATGGGGCTAAAAAAAAACCAAACAACAACAACAACAAAACAATAACAACAAAAAAAACCCCAACAAAACTAAACCCCAACACACTAAAACTATATTCTGGTTTAAACCCAGGTTTTGCCTCAATCTGGTCCTACTTAGGCATCCCGAGGTACTTCAACCTGAAAAGACAAGAGGGCAAAGAGCTAATGAAAAGCAGAGTCCGAGATTGGGTTCATTTGTAACCATAATGTTCCAAAATAAAGTAATCTAAAAAACATTTTTTTAGTAGGCCTCCCTCCTGACACACCATCAGTGTAATTCCAGGCACAGATATTAGATCACAAGGTAGAAAGGAGCTTGCACACAGGGCCATGAAGTAGTCTCTGCTCTCCTGTCAAATCTTCTTTGCCCCCTGTGTATGACCTCTGCCTTTCTAACTAAATAATTTTATTTCATTTACTTTTCTAAAGTGGCCTCTGATTACAGTTCAGTGTCTACACCAGAACCACACCTTGACTGACCAATTTTTCCCCCTATGTCCATGCTTGGCAAGCATTTAATAGTGATTACAAATTTCTCTATTCAAAGGGTTCACAGATAATCAAGAGGCAGTGACTTTGATTGATAGTCACTGCCATGGAAACTGGAGGATGAAATTTTTGAGTGAATTTACTTTCCTTGAAGGAAAGCTGGGTAGATAATATGTTCCTAACTATGACTGAGACATATTTTTACCACATGCCATGTTGCTTAGAAAGATGGTACAAATACCAGTGATTGGCACAATGAAAGAGATTTGCTGCAGCCATCTGAATTCCTTATGCATCTCATTTGCTCTGGGACATGCCATCTTCTCAATATGCTTCCTTAGTGGCACGACATATCAACAGAATAAGCAATAAAACTACAGTGAATCAACTTTCATTGCAGAGAAATTAAGAGAGGAACTGAATCTAATGGATTTCAAAATAATGATGAGATGTAGCAGCAAGGAAGAGTGTCACAGGGTCTTCATAATATGCAGATGTATGTGTAACAGAGTAACTTCATGGGCTGCATCTCAAATTCCAGCATGGGAATTGTTAAGATAATTCTGGCAGACATTGTTGCCAGCAAAAGTTTCAAGAGGGAGAAAACACGAAGCTGTCTTCTTCAAACATTAAGAGATGTGAGTTAACTCAGTGGACTTAAATGCATTTGAAGCTGAAATCTACCATTAAGTTCACCTTTAAACAAATGGAAAAAAATCCCTGAATACATGCATAGCCTCTAATAACAAAGAGAAATCCTGCACAAAAATTTCTAGTGTGTTGAACACATTTCTCAGTTCTGTTTATTAATAATGTTAACAGCATGACTTTACATCTGAGACAAATTTGTTAATTTTCTCCCTCCCTCTCTTCAAGGCTGTACAGGAAATACCTTTTAATCTTCAGTAAAATATTGTGTGGGATTAATTTGAATCTTACTTCCAAGTGGGTTTAGCAAAAGTGATGTGAACCACTTAATATAAAAGCTCTAGGTGATCTTAAACATCACATAAGCTAAACTAAATGGTAATTAGAAATAACACTTTTAAGGACTTCAGGAGAGGTCTCCCTGAGATGAACAATTTAGTTGAAATACATATTTCAGGAAAAATTCATGTAGTGTTGGTTTGGTTTTTTCAAATACAGATTGGCAGTTTATTATGAAGATGGCATAATCAAGACATATTCCATGAAAGAGTATGGTGAGATACATCAAAACTTCTACTCAGTGTTTCTTTTGCTAACTTGAATATATTATTGCTTTAAGGTTATTGCTTTAATAAAGGGCCTTTTGCCATGTTATGTTATAGTGGCTTTAGCTTTTATACTGTGTAGTAAGTAATTCTGATTAAAATCTTCTGTCTGTTCACTTGTCTTAATAAACAATTCATCTTTTATTAATATATCTGACTTCCCATCACTAAGACTTGAGGGACAAAGCTGAAAACTTAAAACTTAGGCAACCTTAAACCCCTTAAGCAAGGGGGCTTTCTTGGCATTTCATGATTCAGAGGCAGGGCTGCTTTAAAACCTTTATCTCAAGTTTCCACTCCACCTATGACATCACCTAAACAATAACATTTAAAATCTTATAAGGAGATCTAAAATATTTTTCTAATGGCTTTACCTCAGTATTTTAAAATACAGGGATTTCTTACTGCTCACGCACTGTAGCTACAACATTTTAAAATGTTACATTATGGTAGTTATTCTATCACACCATTATATGTAAAAACAGTTTTAATAATGTTTGTGGTTCCTTTATTCCACAAAAAGCCATTTTTGGATGAAACAGTGGGTGGATAAAATAGGAAATAGTGCAAGAAGCTATATATGGGTAGAGTAGAAGAGATGCTACTTCAGTCACACCTGCCACAAAAGGGACAGTCTAGAATCACACTGTCACTGCTGCTGCCACACACACTCGGCAGGAAGATGAGAGAGCAGAGATACCATTTAACTGTGCTGCACGTTCTTTAACTCAGTAGGAAGGAAACACTGCCTGGCAATAACTTCCACAACTGCTCAGCCTTTGCATTACACATTCCTACTAAACTTAGAAAGCTGCCAGGCTTCCTGCTTCCTTCCTCTTCAAACAAGTGTTAGGAATACCTTTGGATGTGTTAAAGTAGACATTGCAAAAGGACACTGAATCCCTGCATTGCAGAGAACAGGCTCTGCTTTCAGGCTTCCTTAGCGGTTTTCACAGAAGCTCCAGCAAAGACGTCACAGTTGTAGGGCACACCCCCTTTCCCTGTTACACACAGCTGTGCTGGCCCCACTCTCACTGCTTCCATGAAGTTACTATTCCAGCATTCTCACCACTGAAATGAAAGGAGGGAAGCAAGGCCTCAAAGCTTGTTTCTTCATGTTAGGCAGATGCATCCCTCTTTCCCTCTCCCAGTAACCACATAATACAAAGTTTGAGTGTGCTTATTGTTTCATGGAGACCAAACATCAAATTGCTCCTGAACATGATCCCCTGATCTTCTGATCCCCTGAAGCCTTTTGCACAAGCTGGAATTTAGACATACAGGTGAAGTGGGAGCTGGGAAGTTGCTCCATCTCTGCCAACATTGTGTCTGTGAATAAATGGCTCCATGCTGCCAGGTCTTTTTTTTTTTAACCAAAAAAAGCCAGCTGTGCATTTGCAAGAAGTTACACTATATTCTTTACCAAAAACAAACAAACAAACAAACAAAAAAACAACAACAACAAAACAAAACAAACCCAACACATTTAGACAGATCTAAAATGAACTTTCCTGCTTTGGGCTGCTAACCTGTAGAACATTCTGGCCACAGCTTTCATCAATTCCACAAAACAGTATTTTGACAAACAAGTTTAACATTGAAAGCAACAGTTGAAATTTGGCAGCCATGGGTTTTCTGTCTTTCATTCTAATAATGTTTCTGCCCAGCACTCACAGTTCTTGTTATTCCAGCTGCAGCAGCCATAACTCATGTCTCTGGGGCGTCATTGTGTGTATACTTTGGAGTAAAGAGGCCTCACGGGACGTCTAATATGATGTCCTTTGCAATCCATTATTACAGTATGAATCACCTTGCCAGTTAATCACACCATTATGAATGCTGAAGGCATAAAAAACCCAAGAGGGATTGAAATACCTATATTTCCAGATTAAAGAAAGCTCTTTAAAAAAAATGCAGGCGGACTAGTGAATATAGGTTTTGAACTGTGCCAGATTGGCACACAAAACTGAAAAATTCTAATCAAAAGGGCTTTTTGTCTTAGTTGCTTGTAATGATACTGAAAAAGAAAGGGAAAAACATGCAAAATTCTATCTTCTGCTAAAAATCAGTATGTTGAAGTAAGAATTCGGTGCACTTGGAGTAAACCCAATATAATTTTAAAAATAATAGATAAATACATCAAGCCTATATTTACCTGCGCTGTCATTTGAAGCTAGAAGAGGCTGATGCATTTACTCAAAGTCATCATCAGCACTGCAGAGCAGCATTAATCTCTCACTTGTTTATGCATTAGTGGGCTCCCACTTCCCTTGTTGTGTGTACTTTGCTGCCACCTCCAGGATACAGTGGATTTTAGGCTAGAAGTTTAAAAACGTTTTCACCAACCAAAAGTTAGTTTGCTCTGAGGTGCAATATTTCAAATTGCAAGCATGGGTTTGGTTTCATTTTAAAAGGAAACAACCAAAAATCTGTTTGCAGACACCATTCACAAGCACATGTGTCAGGATAACTTAGAGACACCCCTTCCTTAGAAAAGTAAACTGGTGCTTTAAAATAACAGCCTGTTTAGCATCATGCTAAATTACAGAGGAAACCCTATAAAAAAGAAATTTATGGCATACACTCATTCCAGAGTCTTTTGTGATTATTATTGCACCTAATTCCAGGAAAATATAAAGTAAACAGACAGTTCTTAGCTGGAAGTATTTTACAAGGTTGAGTTTTTTGGTGGTTTATGTTTGGTTGGTTTTTTGGTTTTTTTAAAGCTGTGTTAGGACATTCAAGGCACACTCCTAGCCCTTTAGAAGCAGGCAGTAATTGCTATACAAAAGAGGTTCAAAATCCTCCACAATGAGCAGGTAGTAGGGGTATCTTTCTTCTTTTTCATTAATGAGACGATCAGGTTCAAGTGGATGGAGTATCAGGTATCATTAAGAAATTCATTCTTCCAAAAGCCATAATGAGGTGTCACAGTGCAGAGCTGTACACAATGGGCTATGGAAAACTTGTCCTAAAATTAAGACTCATGTTGGACAAGAGGAAATTTCTTTAAGACACTGTACAATTAGTAATATCTGCTTAATATAAGCAATGTAAAAGGATTCAAAACTTGCTAAGGCTAGCAGTATGTTCTGGTTCTAGACACGCCCTCTACTTCATTTTTTGGTATCTTCAAAAACATAAGAGTTTGAAGTAATCACTTACAGCACCGAAGGAAAGCTTACCAAGGAGATGAATTAATTTTTATTTAACAATAAGATACAGTGAAAACTAGGTCATACCCTACTAGGGCTTTCATTTTTATTAAGAATCTTACTATAGGATGAATTCCATTGTCTTATATCTACATTCCAGGTTTTTCCATGCCTGATTAAAGGTAGCAAGGGGAAAATGAACAAGTCACACACCTTGGCAGAAATGGGCTTTACCACTCACTGGATTAGGCATTGCCACACTCTTTCTCTGCACAGAAGATCAGCACAGGTACTATTCATCATAGAAGCTACAAAACAAGTTTAGTGACATTTAAGCAGGGTCCATAATTTATTCATTTTGCAGAATCTACCTTACTGGCACAAACCCTGTTTTCCCTGGGTTTTTCCAAAGCATGTGTAGATGGCAAGCTGAAATGCAAACACAAGCTTCTTTCCATGGTGTAGCTCAAGTGCTTTGCCAAGCATCCTTAAAAATTACGTATTTAGGGTAAGTTGTCTCCATTTTCACTTTATTTTTAAATTTATTAAATAAAGACTTCTGTTGCTTAACATGAGGTGTGTGTTCACTGGGTTCTTCTGAAATTGCTTTGCAATAATCCTGCCAGAAAAAGTATATAATGTGACTTCCATTGATTTCTTGTACCAATCATTACAAATTTATCAGAGCCATAAAAATGCATAGAATAGGTTCTCACTGGGTTTACAATAATGCTGAACTACACTTACCTTTTAGAAGTCAAAAGGCTCAATTACTTTTCCTCTATTTTAGATAGAATTCACTTGCTTTCCAATGTGACCAGAATTTGAAGTAGCTATTAATTTTTACACAGTAGATGTAATATTCCTAGGTAGTTGAGAAGTGTGAGAGGAAGAAAAGATAAAAAATTCAGAGAAATATTTGTACATAACCTGATGAAATTTGACCCTCAATCCAGAAAACAGTCCATTATATGTCAACATTTTGGAGTATTTCAGAACTACTACAGAAATTATAACAAAATAAAAGAACTGCACTCAGCATAAGGATTCAGCTGCCTGGAAAACCAATCCACAGTAGCCTATATTGAAATACTGCTCTGGGACCTTGGAGTAACATGATCATTTCCTGAAAATCCCTTTAAAGAGACTGACACTCTTTTCCATATCCTGAAGATACTAAAATTTAACATTTATTTATTTTACTCAAAAGGAAAACCTGTGCTAATTCACATCATATCAGTAGCTCATTAACAAGGCACATTGGGAAAGGGGTGTGTCAGCTAAAAGAAATTCAAACCATGTCCTACCAAAGATTTCTGGAATCATTTTCCTCTGGATTTTTTTTTTGTTTGTTTGCCTTTTACATGCTCTGTAAATGCTAGAATTTACACCAAAAAAACCTCTAAATCGAGAAAAGGTAGAAATTAAAATAAAAATAGTAAATAAACCAAGACTTCCCAAGAAAAGCCAATATTCTGTTATTCACAACAACTTCCTTTTCCTATATAGAACAGAAATAAAAGGCTCATATAGCCTGTTGAGTTTTAAAACAGGTTTCTGGAATACATTATTAAGTCCATTACTGTTGCAATACTTTATCATTTCTTTTCACAGCAGAGAGCTGGATCACTTTTTTCTCTCTCTACTGTAAACTGGCTACAGTTTCCCATGTAAACACAATCCCAATTAGATGTTCATCACAGACAGACTCCTGCTGTCAATATTGCGTGTGGTTCTTCACCAGAAGCCATCAATATGACCTGCACACTCTATTTTCTAACTGGCAGGTCATGCATCAGCCACATGCTGTTTATTTGTTAGCTTCATTGATTTCTTGGGCTTCCACTTGTGCAGCTAGGAGGGAGATGATATTGTCAGAGACCTCACAACACAGATGCAGTGAACTGCTCAAAACAGGCACACCATGAGATGAGTGTCCGTGGCTGGAAGAGCAAAAGGCAATTACACTCTCAAAGATGCTTTTGCCATCCTGATTAAAGGGTAACAGGCTTTCTGGAATATATGTCCCTAACAGAGTTTATACACTCCATTACCATGTAGTATCATCAATATCCTCTTTTTCAGGTAAGCCTTGCCTCATTTTTTAAAATACAAAAATGCAGCCTTTTTTTTTTTATGGTTTACACTGCTGTTGTGACAGGACTGTTAATTTCACTGCTAATGTAGATGAGAGAAAGGGTTCCAGTCTCCTGTGTGGAGAATTAATCCCAATTTATGACACCTTTAAACCTCTTCCTCATCACATGAGGTTGAGTGGAAACAGTACTGCTTTGTGCTAAAAGGAGGAGTTAATCCTTCCTTAGCCTTGCTTTATAAATAATGTTCATAAGATTACAGCAAATACAAAAAACCCAAGGGGGTATAATTTATAATTTCACACCATCACAGCAAAGGTGGTCAGAGTCTCTAAATTCTCTGAACATAGGCGTAAAATTCATGACGTCAAAGAACACGGGGAAAAAATCCAGATCAAGATAAGCCACAAAGGGAAAAATTAAATTAGTGACCACTTTGGGCATAGTGTGACTCTTATTTCAGGCTAAATCTTATTGAGCTGAGAGTCCCAAGACAGCCCTATTTAAACTAATTTAGCATAAAATACCGCTCAATACAATGGTGGCAATATCTAGTCTCAACTGTCTCCTGCAATTTACTTTTAATCTGTAACGTTCCCCACCTTCTGTGCAATTTCACGGCAGAAAAATAATAGTTATAAAGGCTACTTTAAAATAGCATTTCCAGTTACAGACAATTAGTTGTAAAGACATTGAAGTACCCTAGTGCTTCTATTGAAATGTAAATATTTGTGATTTTTACAGCTTACTATTCAAAGCAAGACAAGCTATTCATTTACCACACTTCCTTTATTCAGAACACTTTGAATAATATTTGCAGTCAACATTTTATTTTTTCAAGGAAAGTAATTTTTTTCCATTCATTCAAAATTCATTGTCTTTCAAATGTTCTTATCACTATTGCTACTAAGTACTATGGCATCCTTTTCAGAAATTATAACAACTGCAGGAAAAGGAAAAATATTTCAATCTCAAGAGCACATTGCAAATAATAAATTGGCCACTTCATGACTGCTGTGCCTTAGGAGGTGCTGAAGGCAGGGTTCTTAAAATAATTAGAATTATTTCCTTGCTACCTTTTGTCTCAAGACCTTTATCAGTAACAGGTTCGTTCTTCCCATTTGCCACCACCTCCCCATGCCCACCCTTCCCAGTATGAGTTAGAAAGGCCAGTACAGCAAAAGCTAAAATTTAAGTGTCATTACCCGCTTCTTTCAACTCACCTCACTTAGCAAAAGCAATGGACACAGGAGACAGGAGGAACAGACAGCTGAGAAAAAGAATCACACAGGGAAGTGCACTGAAGATGCCTTTCTCCCTGGCATTCTGGCCCTCAGCAACCATGGAAGTCAAGGCTGAATATTCCAGTAAGATTACACTGTTTGAGAAAGCAGTTGTGTGGAACCTGTACTTTAGCTGAGAGAAAATGATGCAGTATTCTATTATTTACAATGACAAGTGAGCTATTGGCATGCTTTTTATGCCCCAGAACTTGTTTAGGTGTTACATTTTTTCCACAACTTACTGAATTTCTAATTCTGTGCAATTCTGTGTCTGAACAGTAGTGCTAGATATCCTTTTTTGGTAATGTTATGTTAGAACAGTCCATTTTCTCCCCAATACATGCTTCCTTAGGAATATTTTTTCAGCTGTTCTCCACGTCCTGAGTTTCACTTTACATAGCAGATGTTTTACTTGTGCCTTGTTCCCCCTTCAAGATTACAAACAATCAAATGAGACTGGAATACTTCTCTATCAATATTTTGCAGGGTAGCATATAAAACAGGCCAAAACATCTCAGTTGGCCTCTGGGACACTATCTAGCTGAATATAAGCTGAAACAAGTTCAGAGATTCAAGATTATTCCAACCCATTTCCCAGTCATTTTTGAAGCTATCAACATTTTTTCAAAAGTTCTTAGCCATTATTGTCCCATGGTATTCCAGAAATTCTAATGATTTGCAAAGAAATTATTAGTAATGGGGCAAATGTTTTTACATCCAAGTATTGTTAATGCACTGGGCAAGTTGCACTGGCTGGAATAATTCTGTTCTCACAGATATTGGAAAGGCATGTTTACTATCTTAACCACAATTAAATAATAATCTGGTGTGTAATTTTTAAAAAATCTAAGTTTATTAAAAAATACAATTCAAGAACTGCACTACTTTAATGGGAAGGGAGAGGAAGAGGAAGTAAAAATGTTCCCCAAAAGTCCTAGGTATCATAGTTACTCCTTATGCCTCTGCCTTCTAATTCTTTTCTGTTCTTTTCCTTCTTACTTCAGGGGAAAACAATGGACTTTGGACAACCCCTTCTTCAGTCCAGCCTGCTAAGTACCAGCCATTCAAGCCAGGTTGCTCCCAAAAATGGGAATGCACAGTAAACAGCATTCTGGTTCCAAACTTGTTGATTAAAGATAAGAAGATGCTAGATAACATCAGAAAGTTAAATAGCCTTCAAGCACAGTTCCCCTTTCACTGCAAAAAAACAGGTAATGTCTGGAAAATGCAAATTTTGGTATTTGAGAATATTTCAGCTCTTAAGGGATGTTATTAAAAGAAACTGAAGTTTCATTTTATTTAAGTAAGCTTTCAAATTTCTGAAAAATGCATCAACCTATATAAAAAAATGAAGCTTTCAAAACTCCAGTTCACCACAAATACCAAAACATTGTGCACTTGTGTGAAACAAGTTCTCTATGAAGTAAAAATCCTATTTCTTTTTTTGTTTTGTTCAGTGATTCCATATGAACTGTTTTACTGCACTGCAGGAATGAGTTAGTGTCACGAGCCCTGAGCCTTAGCTGACTGTGACTCCAGGTCTCTATTTCTCCTTATAAAACCCAAATAAAACCTGTGGAACATTGCAACACCACTCCTGAACCAGCTCTTGCCTTGGCCTGGATAATACACAAGGCTGCATCACGTGTGACTTTCATGAACACCCAGTTCTAAGTCATGAGTACTGAGTTCATAACATCATATTTTCCATTCACTCAACTTGAGACTGTCAAGTCTGTCCTCTTGCTGGGTGTGGGAATATGCACATCCACAAACATATAACCTAATCAGAGAGAGTAAATATCTCAGAGAAGTTTTGTTTTCATTTTCTAATGTGTACTACCCTTTAAAACTAAAGGTATATTCATAGAGTGACAAATTTTCAAAGAAGTAGCAAGATCAACATTTGGTGATGGTATGGTCATGTATGAACCAGTTTTCAGCCCAGAAATTAGTTCTGGGTGCATTTATACTTAAAAAAAAATCAGCACATTAATTTTGGGTAATCATTCTCACAAGTTTCACAAAACCACATTGTTTCAAGCTTAGTGGGAAGGTAATAAGATCTCCCTTCTGTTCCAATTTAACAGAAGGGAAAGAGATGAAATTAAGAGACTGCATGATGATATCCAAACTCTCCCTAAGGAAAAGCAAGTTATTTTGTTGCTAGGGCCACAGCAGCATGCCAAACAGCATTTGTGAACTTGGATACCCTTCTTAAAATTGCAGCAGTGCACTTAATGAGCCATACTTCAGAGGTGCATAAAATTAGGACTGAGGTAGACTGCAGACCTAATAAATCTTTCATTAGAACTTGTTCAGGTATCACTTTTCCCAAAGTCATAATTAAACTAAGACTGAGGGAAGGCCCACTGATTTCAGGGAAGAGTCCCACTCCATTCCATAGTGACCCTACTGCTTTAGAGATGCTACCAAAGGATTAGTTAAAGCCCTGCTTTTGACAACAGCCTGTTTAAACATTGATATAGAATCATTGGTTCACCCTCTGCAGCCAGGGATACAGTATGCTCCTCAGGAACCCACAGGAATTAGCAAGAAACATGCTGGCCAGATATATTCAAGGGTATTAGGTTAGCCTTTTTCACAAGCACTAAATTCAGTGAAATGGAATGGGGTTTACTAAAAGATTTGGCAATTATTAAATTAGCAGTGAAGTGTTGATAGTACCTGAGAGTCTTGCCTTCAAGACCCTATCTAAGCAGCAATAAAGGGCTTAACTAGAATCTACTTTAGTTTGAACTTGCAAACAAAATAAGTTTACTGATAATAGAATAAGCCCCAAGGCCACTCAAGACTCCTTCCAGCTGCTGTCCTGCTGACCTATTTCACCAGTATAGGCACAACTGGTGGATGGCAGAAACCCACCCAAGGAATGGTGGAGTAGGTCTAGGAGTTTAAGACATACCACCATGTCTTATCTTCTCACTTGAGAATGACCAACCATGAATCAAAATTCCATAATTTTGAGTCATTCTAAAGACATTTCATTCCATCATCATTACTTACCGTGACTTGACAAATATGGTGAACTGCTAAGAATAATGGCATCTATTTTCTTCTAATTTTTCTGAGAAAGAAGGAAAAAATGTCCCTACTGAAGGACATGTGTCATATCAAGGTATATGCCACACATGAAAACTCAGAAGAAGACAAATAATTTCAAAGTGAGAGTTTTGGAAGACTTTAAAGGCTTTATTTTAGTATCTTCTAAGCCACTCAGGTTCAAGTCATTTAATAAATTCAACAGCTTAAAGCTGAAACGATTAAAGTAAGGACACGTAGTCGGAAAAGACATATTAAAAGTAAAAGCCAGAGTCAGATGTAACCATGTTAAAAAATAGAGAAATTGCAATAAGCCCTATGCTTAGGAGAGAGTATTGTGCAGCTAATGTAAGTAATGAACCTTTCATGTGAAATGATGTAGTGTCACAACTCATTTGCATCCCACTTAAAGTGTAATTAAGTTTCCCTGACAGCATGGCTTATGGCTGAAAGAACAGACCTGGCTGCTAAATTAATCCAGAATCCCTCTAGTTAAATAACACTCTGCAAAGAAAACTTAACACACTTTCATTTAAACTTCCTAAACTTACATTTAAAGTGGCACTATACAGAATTTCAGAGAATGTTTTCAAAGACTTCAAGATACACTCAGTCACACAGCTGACTTGAAAATAGCTGTGCTGAACCCACAACAAGGTCTGGCCCAAACCACAGTGCACAAGATAATGCAGTAACATGTCTAAATATGTTACCATTTTGGGGGCTTTTTGGAACTGACCTACACATTGCAGGAACTCCATTACCAGGACAGGGTTCTCAAATGAAGAAAAGATCAAAGGACACAGTGAAAAGGTGCAACTCACTATAGCAAAATAGATGACCATCAGCTGGGTCATCACTTGTAATGATACCAGTGTCTGATTTTTTCACAGAGTAACATCCAGCAAGAACAAGCTCGATATTAAACAGATTTCTTGGTTTTAATTGGAAGAAGCCCAGCTATTAGCCACTCTTTTCAGCCACCTACAAAAATCATTCCCTAAAACCAAGTTACTGAAAACATGATAGGAGTGAGGAGTGAGTGGCTTGTGGCCTGGAGACTCTCAGAGGAAGCATTAAACTGAGAAGTACTATTCCTAAACCACAACAGGGAATAATATTTTATGGTTTATGAATCAGTTTATTCTTTACTGATTTTCATCCTAAAGGTTCTATTTAGAGCAAAGAAAGTTGAAACACTCCAGAATACATAATCCTGTAAAATCTGCATGGATCTGAAAAGAGTTAACTCGTTGCCATGAACCATAAGTAAAGACTGTCCAGAATAAACGGTTCATAAACACTGTTGCCCTATTTACCATTACATTCCTACCTGCATGTTACAAACAGTGAGGAATCTATGCAGTCTCTCCATGATTCTGAAAATCTCATTAGAGAGAATTCCATTTCAGCCACTGGAAATAATCCAATTTTAGCAGCCTCACAAGATCACTCCCAAGAGCAACACTGAAACACATTGCATGAAAATCTGCAAAGTCAAAATCTGTATCAGAAAGGAACAGGTACACTGTGGCTATAATTAAACTGTAGCTGCTACAAAGGTCTGAGTCCCTTCCTACAAGGGGAGAAGTTTTAGCAGCTTTTTTGACTACTGAAAAACAAGAACTGTGTTTGGCAAAATGATTTGATGTTCTGGAAAATGATTTTACTCCATAGTTGAAGAAAGGGTAAGCTGGCAGCAGTTATTTTATACATAAAGAAATGCTCGAAATAGACACAAAAAATGTGGGTTTAGAGATGGTAGTAACAGAACATGAACAACCAAGTCTCTGAATTTGAGAGATTAAGCTACAGCTTTTTAATATTAATATCATCACTACTTAGAAGACTGGGAAAAATAATTTCAAATATTTTTCCATTAAAGGAACGTTTCAGGAAAGCTCTGTGTGCCTAGGAAGGGAAGTTTAAAGCCCCGGTTATCCCTCCACAGTCAGAATTTTTAACAATCAATGCAAAACACAAGAAGCACTAAAGTGTAGCCCCTCAGATGCAGAACTTGTACATTTGCCTGTCATTTTCAACATAAGACAACACAATTTAACAAGCTGTTAAAGTAGTTTTAGTCATTACTTGACAGTAGGAACTGTTTTATCTATATCCACAATAATAGGGTAGCTCGGTCTCAGATCTCTTCCAGGTTCCATTTTGGACTTAACATTTTGAAATACACCAGATGGTAACTAATGATGAAAATATGGAACAGGAAAACACTGTGCAAGTAAATGCTATGAGTTCCACGAACCATTTCCACTCAAAAATTAAATTCTCTTAGATGTTATGGATCCAGAATTCAGTCTCTGGCTTTCATATGAAGCCATTCGGAAGTCTAACACAGTACTCCAGGTCTCATATGTATCTTGTCAGATACAGCTGTGTATTGGACATACATTCAGGGCAGCAAGATTCAATTTTGCTTTAAATGCAATGAGGTTTTGAGTTAGTTTAACAAGTAATTGTCAAGAGTTTATCGGCCTTAACTGAACCAGTATTGTAGAATAACAATTGTTTAGTAATATTGTATACCATTAAGAATGTGAATGCTACTATATTCCCACCAATCAGGTAGATATATATCAAAATACTAAATTTTTTTAAGCAGTATAAATATGGTTTTTTGACTGGGACTGAGTAGGAAATGGTGTTCTAATAGAGTTAACCAGAGACCACCTAAGGCTCTTCAGGAAGCCAGAAAATTCTTAGGTATTACAGAACCACCAAGCCTAAAATGAAGGAAAAGCTGCCACAGTAGCTTTTTCTCTTAACAACATTCTGCTCAGGTTCTGAAATCAGGGCCACTGGGCACTACAAATCAGCCTGATACCTTTAAAGTCTGTGTCTTCCCCCATGTAAGGAATACAGCTAAATATATATTCTCTGCCAGTTGTTTGTATAAACCTGCTGTATTTCCTCTAAAACATTCCTTCCTTGTAATTGTAGGCAAATAATCAACCTAGACAGGATGCTCTGTATTCTCATTAGGTGAAAGGTCCTATTGCAGATGACATTTCATTGTTAATTTAATCCAAAAACACATTCAAGTCAAAAGAAAAAAAAAACAACTTATGTTGGCCTTAAAGCCCAATCTTGCTTTATTGACAAAAAGAAACTGTTCCTACTCACAATTAGGCCCCTGACTCAGTTCTATCTCTTCTTTAAGTATTGGATAAAATTATTACATATTCTTCTACTCTTATTTAAATAATGTTAAATTCAATCTTCTTAGGTGGCAAACACTTTCAATGCACAAATGAAAATAAAATCACAGAACAATTTGGGCTGTGAGGGATCTTAAAGACCATCTCGTTCCAACACCTCTGTCACAGACAGGCACACCTTCCATTAGACCAGCTTGCTCAAAGCCCAAGTCCCACATGGCCTTGAACACCTCCAGGACTGGGGCATCCAGAACTTCTCTGGGCAATCTGTTCCAGTGCCTCACCACCTCTCAGTAAAACATTTCTTCCTTCCATCTAATCTACGTCTGCCCTGTCTATATATACACTGAAAAGTGCAGGCCTTCTATCGAAGCACTAAGTGGTCCCATCAGTTTTTCCATTTTTTAATTTCCATTTTTTAATTTCCATTTGAACTTTTCAAATTGAAGACCACTGATTTTTCAGTAAAACACTGATGCAGGGGTATAAATTATTTTCTATGTATTATAAAATAGTGTGTGTGGACATTTTGGGTCAAGACAGCCATGTCTAAACCACTATCACCCTGAAAGATAACTGCTTTTAAGTGTTTTAAGTGTTTTTTAATTCACTCTTACTGTGGACAGTGCTGGTAAAGGGAATACCTTTTTTCTTCGACAACTCCCTCAAAGACTCATTACAAATAAAGGACAATCATGAAGTTGTCCAACCATGTTCTCTAACCACAGACAAATATAAAACATTAAGATAAATCAGGAAAATTACTCTGTTCTTTAGTCTTGATTACTGCATGATTAGGTGTTACAATACCTGCAACAACCTAAGTGCTGCCCATTAGGACAGAAAGTGGTGGATGACAAAGAATATTTATGTGCTTATGAGAGGAGTGGGCTTCACTTTTGTTCACTTCACATGCTTGCACAGACACAACATGCTGCAGATATGCATAAAAGTACCTCCACAAAAATCTAGGGTTGAAGGATACAAAAAAAGCCCGTTTAGATGAGATCAAGCACTTTGTTGGGAAAGACATTCTATTACTCTATAAACATTAACTTAGTGCAGTTAACTGAAAGTCCGAGCTAGTGAAAAAATGTGTTTGTATTCTGCACAATGTGCCACAGGGAGGTTGGACTTTCTGACCATGAACAGGGAAAGATCAGCTCTGTATTTCATAGAGCTTAAGTGTAAACTTGAACACAAAGAGGTACTCACAGAACAGTTTTCTGGTTTACTGGATAACCTGAGCCGATTTACAAGGGGTACACAGGTGTCCTGTTACTACTCACAGGGCATCATTTCATTTTTTCATTTATTTCATTCATTTCATTCAGTTATTCATATTCATTTCATTAAATTCATTCATTTATTATTTCATTTTTCATTTCATTTCATCATTTATTTTAGCACAGTAAAACTAAATGGAATTTACAGGTTTTAGTAACCAGAAGGACATAAAGATCACAGAGGGGAAGATGGTAAAAAGAACAACAATGGGTCAATTGGAAAACCTCTTGTTACACGAAAAACTGGGGAAAACACTAAAAAAAGAGATATGGAGAAACTGATTTTACCATTATGGTTCTCACCTCATTTTACATCATTAAAAAATCCACAATTACTAGAATACTAGATTGTATTTCTTACTAATCACAAGCTTGCAAAGCTCAGAATTTGGCCCAAATTTGATTCAGACTAGACTTTAAATCCAATCAATATGCAAATCATTATAGCAAGGTAATTCTAACAGAGTTTTCTGGGAACAACAAAGCTGATTTAACAGAGCTGGAATGGACATTTAAAATTACAACCTCACCATCTACCATAGATTCCCTCCTGTGCCCCTTGCAAAATTTGGTGTGACCTTTCTGGATTCAGTTTTCGAATTCAACTTGATTCCAAAGGTCTGTGCTGTACAGGGCTGATCGCTACAATTTAGGGCCTGACATACCTAATCACAAGTATTAGCATTCCAGATTGGGTAACAGGTGGCATCATTTGTTTTCTCAAAATTAGACCTCTTCCAGTGTGCAGTGTCTTTTAACACCCAGCCTTTCAGATCCACACATCACTTGAGACTCTGCCAACCTTTCACCACAAGATACGAAAATAGCCTTCAATACCAGTGCTAATGGAGCTTAAGCAAATGTGAAAAGCTTCAGACTATCTTCTGCTTCAAAAAACCTGCTAAGATGTCAAATGCAAGCACATAGAGCTTACAGAAAGGTTGCAATATGAACACAAGCAAAGAAAGTTAATCTTCCTTAAAAAAAAAACTCAACATACTCCTGTTGTCTCCATTTGTGTAAAGCTAGTGATGGATACTCGGCAAAATCAGAGTCTGACAGCAATTACAAACTCTTCTAACAAGACCTGAGATTCTTCAGTGACTTCTAATGCAGTAGAAGGGTTCAGGGAACATGGAACACAAATCCAATGGAAACCAGGCTTCACAAAACAGCTTTTAATTACGATGTTCTAATTAGATGCTGAAAAGACACACAATCATCCACAATTAATTCTACTCTTGAGATGGCTTAGGGAACATCCCAGCTAAGTGAGAAAAGACACAGGCAATCTAACACTTTAACTTTCAAACCTTTATCTTTGAAGAGGCAATGAAAAAACATTCCTTACTTTTTTACTCATTCACTAAAGTGTCTCCCGCTGTTTGGCCGACTGAAAACCAAAAAAACTCATCTTGCATAATACCTGCAATTTATTTTAAACAATCCAGTCCTTATGACCATAATTAGAGTCATTACATCTGCTGAAAAACTAGGCAATTAGTAGTTCTAATAAAATAGCCATTAACTTCTACTTAAAAATGACTGATTTTTAAAAGCAGTATATTTAATAAAGGAATCATCACATTTGTCAATTAACACTCTCAATTTTAATTAAATGATCTTTCCATGAGTAGAGCAAAATAAAACAACCCAGATGTTTCATTAAGTTTATGTGGAGCAGAGAATTCTTCTGACTAAAATGCAATTTTTAAGGGCTGTAGTGGCTAAACCAATATTTTGAGGTGTAAATGTTGATGCAAAAGCTAAAGACAGAAAGAAGAGAAGTTACACAGATCTTTGGACAAAGATCTTCTCTAAGGAAGTTTTTGTGGTCTTGCTAATCAGGAAAAAATAGACTTCACCAGAAAAAAAAAACAAAACAGACATTGTTGAAAACTGTAAAGGACTTTCAGAATACATCTATGAATCATAGAGGGAGAAGGTGCTAATAACCAAAGAGGTTATTTACTCAGCATGTCGCATTACAGGGAACACAAAGCAGTCAGTCAGTGCTTGTGATCCCTCATTTTAACAAATAAATTACACATCTTATAAGCAAGGCCTCAGGATTTTAAGCACTTCAGGCATTGTAGACTCAGGAGGATGAAAGTAAAGACTTGGCACTCTGAAGCTAACACATGCAGAATGTGATTAGTCTTTCCTGTATCATTTAATAAACCTGCTAATTAATCTGGAGGGCCTCACACAAGCATCAAATACACAGACTAACTGATATGGAAAGCAGTCCATTTACTTCTCTATTAGAACTAAACAGGTGGAGAAATAAAAAGAGAAAAAAATCCACTTCTCGTTAGCTCAGACATTCTTTTCCAGTCCCGAATGTTAAATCTCAATAAGTCTTGACACTTCAGAGATGCAGCATGTGGAAATGGACTCAGGTCTGAAGGAAATTCCAGTATATAAAAAAATTCCCCTTGTCTATAATGACTCACTTTGTGACTCGAAAAATTCCACTCTGAGCTCAAAAGGCATATTGAGTCAAAAGCCCTGGCAAGATAAAGATGTCTGCTTTTAGGCAGCAACCTGCACTGCCAAAACCATTTTTCATGCCAAAGACTTCGCTAATGACCATCTCATCAATAATATCTGAACAGATAAAATATAATCCCCACTTCCTACTCAAAGAAAAATATTACTACAATAATCTGACAGAGCTTGACACAAGAGATCCCTTAAAGGAAGACTTGACTCTCTTCCTCTGTACACAGATTTTATATCACCTATTTAAAAATACAAACAAGACAGTCAGATCCATTTAAGAATATAAGGAAACATAATTGACATTTGTTCAAACAGTGATTTGTGATATACAGGCTGGTAGCACTTCACCTATTGTCTTCAGGACAATAAAAAGCCTGTAGAGGTGAATGAAGGGATCCATCCAAGAACATGAAGGAGCACAGAAAGGCATTGTTGCATCAACTTCTCAAGTGTTCAGAAATGACCAAGTACTCTGCAGCCTTATACATCTTATAGTTTCTAGACTATGATTATATGATCCTACACTCCACTGAATGACATTTATCAGGTGAACTTCACTGAAAGGGTGATCAGACAGGAACCATAACTGTCTGCCCAGGTCAAGAAACTGGAACAGGCTGTCCAGGAAAGTGGTGGAATCACCACCAGCTCTAGAAGTGTTCAAAAAATGTGTGAATGCGGCATTGGGGGACATGGGTTAGTGGTGAACACAGTAGTGTAAGTTAACAATTGGACTCAATCTTAGAAGTCTTTTCCAACCTTAACAATTCTGTGTTTTATGCTGTACTCTTACTTCACATGATAGAGAGCATGAAGAGAATTAATCTGTTACCAGTAAGACTTCTGCAGATTTCCCATGCCCTCTTCATTTCATGGCTCGCACTTTGCCCACAACAGCAAAGTCTGAGCTTCCCAATTTCCTGAGTTCTGGCAGCTTTCTTCTTCCACTTCCCATTACCTTTTCTCAGCAAGAGATTTTTGAGAACATCAGCAAGGAGCTCTGCTTTGCCCCTAGCTATTAACATACAGTTCTAGTATAACTTGTAAGTAATGAGAAACCACTGCAGGGAATTACACAACAATTCCTTCAGTTGGGTTTCCAGCTACAAGAATAGCTGCAATGTTTCAGGCTAACAATCCACCCAGCACAATGACCTTTTTATATAGGTAGATGCCTAAAGAAGAGTAAAACTGAGAGCATATGCTTATCCTATTACACTCCCAAGCTCCAATTATTTTATGCTGAGAGGATTTCTTTAATCTGATTTTATATACTTTAAACCCATCACTTCATCTTTCTTCCATGTACCTTTCCCAGTCTCCCACTGAGTCCACAGGAACTTCTCAAGCACACAGTGGCAACATAGTGTTAAGGGAAATACCTCCTTCCTCTGCTGTGAGCCAGGCTGAAGACAGCCCTAGCCTTAGCAGCAGGTGCTCACAATAAAAGACCATGCCCCATCACATAACCTGTCACTGCCAGGCAGAAAGAACACTTCCCACTGAAAAAGTCAAACCCTGGCAATTCTGCCTGCCGGGGGGGATTCCCACTCCCAGCAGAATCTGCAGAGAATCCACCTCTCAAGCTGTGCTCTTCTGAAGTTGCTGAAAAGCTGTGTCACAGAAACTACAAAAGACTCCTGACAACACGGATCTCTCACCAAGTCTCAAGGTTTCATTCCAGAACCCATAAGAATTTAAGGAGGTACAAGACCAGAGTTTTGTCTTCTGACATCATGAACTACCTCCCTCTAAAACTGCTAAATATTTTGCTGAAATTAAAAAGATTTAAAGCAGATACTTGGCACAAGAGGTTACAGCCCACCCTGTTAACATTTAGGAAAGCAATACGCAATTTTAAAACAAGAACCAATTATTTAAAGTGCCAAACAATTAAATATAAATGCCATGGCTTGTATAAGCTATAAAGCACTGAGAAAGTACCACTTTCCAAACTGCTTCATTTGCTGAAGGAAGCAAACTCAGCAGTAAGAAGTGAACCAATTACATTGCCTAGAATTAGAGATGAATAATTTTATGACAGCTACTACTGGCACCAAGATATAAACTTCACTCCCTGCAGAGACTGAGTTCAAGAGAACTAACTCATGAAATGAAAGACAAGATTAAATTGGCAACAAATGTGCTCTACAGAGGGAATTTTTGTATTTTAAAAATGTAACATCTGAAAAGTCCTTTTTTTTCCCCCCCACAGGAATCTGTTCCATATTCCAAGAAAGCCACTGGGCTAGGTTAGTTTTAAAACAGCAGTGAGGGCATGGTAATCTAATTTTACTTCAGTACCATTTAAACACTATTTAGTCAGTTCTGGTCTATCACATGTAAAAATACATTTGTATTTGCAAATAGATTACATAACTGGCAGAGAGTATTTACACACACGCTTAGTGATAGTCCACAGCATCATTTCTGAAAATGAAACAGGAATGTATTTTGGTATGTTCATAGCCAGTGCAGATACAAACAGTGCCTCCTGAGCCATCACTGGGAACCCTCCCACAGACCCCCTCCAGCCAAGGCTTTTACTTGTTGAAGAAGAGAGTAAGGAAAACAAACAGCAAACTGAATTCTCCTGATAATACTAATTTTGACAGAAAGAGAAGTAGAGGGAGAAAGGCATAACTGCAGTACAGTTTATGATAAGTGTTGCACTGATCTCACTGAGGCTGTTTGTGTGAGCACGTGCACTGTTTGTACAACCTGTGCAAATAAATCAGGCTTAAAGCACTTCCCTGTACCTTTTGCTGAAGCACTGCTCAGAGACACTGGAGCAAACTAAAGCACTCACTGAAAGCAAAAGGAAGGGATCACCAACAAAATAAATGCAGGTTAACTATCAAATTTCAGTAGCATTATTCTAAACGTACCATAATTAAATGCAATGAGTTCTGCTTTAGAAATTGCCCTGGTAGCAAGAAGGAATACTTTTAAATTTTACGTGCAGCAAATTATGCACTGTGTCATTCACATTTCAAAAGGATTTTTTACATGGTCAGAATTTAAAACACAACAAAACATTCTGTGCTGTGCCTTTCAGAGGCACAAAACAGCCTGGAAAAAAGGAACTACAAGCAACATAGTACTTAACATCACATTCAGCAGTAACTTATCATCATGGTGCTGGGCAATACAAGTATTAACTGACTCGTGTATCTAATAACTAGAATGGGTAATACAGTTGTTATATCAGCCACAGCAGCCAAAATGTATATATTCCTGAATGAAATTAGAGCTTTCTACCTCCAATATTTGACCTGGCATATCAGAAAAAAATATTTTAAAGTACACAAAGACATGAGCAAAATTTTACTCCTGTTAAGAGCTTTAGCATAAAAAAATCCCCACTGTACAGGATCACTACAAGAAATATGAGATGTTACCTGACAACCTAACTTGCTCCAGCTTTGTATTTAATATACAAATCACTTTTACCAGTAGCACACATTACCATTCAAGTTTTCTTTACATAATTTTTTTTTTCTTGCATTTTTGTATTGGAGAGAAAGAATTTTCTGTCCCCCCTAAGCCACAGCTTTCACATTGTTTCACCAAGCTTCACTGCAGGTTGTTCAAACCATTGAAGCCTCATTCTTGAAGGGGGGCACCACCTCTTACAAATCAGGCTGTATTAAAAAAAATAATTCCTTCAGAATTCAAAACAGCCTTTTTGGAAAGTTTGCAAGAGACTATCTAAGACATCTGCAAAAAAAATAAAATCCAGAATAACATTTAAATCATTTGAACATCACAAAACTATCTTTTATACTACAGATTGACTGACACCTCGTGGAATTTATCTTCTGTTTGATTTTGTCTCAAAAACTATTTTTGAAAATAGCCCTGCAGGAAAGCAAACATTAGAACTGTAACTACACCGCATGACAAGTATTTCTTACAACAAAGATGTCCCAAATAAATCAAAATAAGCCACCATCAGCTTGATTGAAATATCCTTTTTCTAAAATCAAGGATACAGCAAGAAGGAATGGATCTGGTTAAGGATAACTAGGCTGGCAGCACCAAGGCACAGTTTAGACAACCTTCTTCTCCCACCTAGTGGCAAGAAGCATAAAGAACAAGGTCTTTGGAAGTGCAAACGTTAAGATTTGTTTTCAAACACCAACTCTAAAGAGATTCACTGACATCGTAAGGAAGATTGAGTCACGTACAATTCTGGATCTTATATTTAAGTTCACAATGAACATGCTATCACTAACATGCACTTAACTCCTGTCATCCAAAAAAAAGGAGACAGTGCAGAAAAGATAGCCCACAACTAGCCCCAGCACTTACACTTCAGACACTTAAGCTCAGAAACATACAAGTGAACCAACTAATGGCAGCATGGAGTACCATCGGCTTGAATAAAGTCTGTATGAGGATTTCCATTTTCAGGAGCAACCAGCATTGCATTTTGTACTGCAAGGACAATGATTTTACTTTAAAATACTTACTTAGGGAAAGCAATCTATTTCCCTCCATGTTCATCATTTACATCCAAAGTCAAATCTGAAGCAGTCAGTTTTAAGTAGGAATAAACATGAAATGAATAAAAAAATTTTATTTACTCTCCTTTATATACAAAGTATCATTCCTCATATGGAAACAACCTTTGTGAGAAAAGCAGTACACTAATTTTGAATCTTTGCACACACTTTTTTGACAAACTTTTTAAAATAAAGGCTAAAAGTTTAGTGAAATGCTGTTTTCGTTTTGACTGAAATTTTCAAAGCAGCTTTGAGACATCAATGTCTAGATGATATTTTAATCAACATTTATTGGATTGTTCAGTATTTCAGACTTATATTATTCTCTAGAAAACTGTACATGGATTGAAGGTAGAAAAGAAGCCAAACAACTGAATGTACAATACTTACAATTTTCAACAGATGGCACTTTACAGCAAGGAACCTATATTGCCTAACTGAAAGAGAGCAAGAGCAATTGGATGGCTGAGTGCACTGACATGCCAAAGTCTGCCACAGAAAAAGCCTAAAATCCTCAAATTTGAGAGTATAGTTGTATAAAACTGGAAGTTTTAAAGAGGGAATCTATAGCCAGACAAAAACTCTGAGCTAACATTCTATCTCACTGAGATGTTCTTCACAAAGGTGGGATATTCCCACCTTCTTTGCTTCTCAGGCAGAACTTACAGCTAGAGCTAAACTGAAAGCAAAGAAAATAGGACCATCAGATAGTGATTATTACTGCAAACAAGCAAGGATCTGGTTAGTGGGCAAGTTTCCCATTTTCTAAGTTAGTTTATATAGGATTAAATCAGCAGCCACAGTCAAGCAGCAATTGCTATGCTAGACAAAAAAACAAGAACATCAGTTGTAAACCTTGTGAGGGTTTACAGATTACGTGTTACCATCTAAGAGTATTCACTACTGTTAAAATTATTCATGCCCATATGTAAAAAATATAGGCACATACACCTAGAGTATCTCCAGGCTTCAGTGGCATGCAAAAATATTCTCAGGCATCTGAGCTGAATCCTTGAAGTGATGTGACAAGTCTTAGAACAAACCCACTTTGGCATGCTCACAACTATACCAAAAGATTTTACTAAGCATGATTTGTCCCAGAAACTTTACCTGAAATACTTAAAACCTTTCATAAATCTATCCTCTGTACCTAAACACCACTAGAAATTCCACACAGAGGTCTGAGAGACAGAGTAAGTTCCCCCTTCAGCATTAAGCAAGGGAAAACTTCAGGTACAGGAACATACAGGATAGGGCAGTGTTATACCTCTTGCAGGGCAAGCACTGAGACTCCAAAATCCATGACAGCTACATTCCTCTCTATTCCTGAACAAGGCATTCCTCCTCCTCATTGTAAGCAAAAAATTTAGGCACATAAGGATTTCATTCAGCAGTCAAGGAACTAACGAGCAGCAGTGAAAATACAAAAGAAATGCAGCAACTACCAGAAATCAAAAGACTGCAAGCCAGGTATTGGTTTTGTCAGATTTCAGAGCTCTCACGAAAACACAGCTGTAATTTAGCACATTTTTTCTCCTTCACTCGTAGCAGCGGATTCATCTCTTGCACAGATGAAAAACCCTATACCCAGATGAATTGAAACACAAGCCATTCATACACTTAGAATCAACAGATCCACATCCTTTACAGTTGATTTTAAGACTGATCAATGATTTGGGTGTCAAGGAAAGTCTTGCTAATCTGGTATTTCTGCTCAGAATGAGGAAGCTGCTTCCATACAGCTTCATCCAACTTCAACATTATAAAAATGTATGCCTCAATCCATCCACTTAGTGAGAGATTTCCATATATCTGATTCAGGCTGCTCCCAGTCTTCTCCTGTTAGTTCTTTCAGGTTCAAGTCTTTGAAAAATTCCAGACGATGACTGCAAAGAGAGGAGAAATAAACAAAAAACAGTTTTAAGTCTTGTAGCATGTGTCTTAATAAAGGCACTATCCTCAATGTGTTAAGTTCATCTTTATTTTCAGGTTTTCTTGGACAGGAAAGTAACCAGCATTCCATGTGTTTATTTTCCAAAACTTCAGTTTACAAATAAAACCACTACTTTGTACCTGACCCTACATTAATCATTTTAAAAGGCGAAATTCTTTTCTTAGGAAGTAATTTGTAAGAGTAAAGACAAACTAAGAGTAACAAGAGCAGCAAGAACAGCCTCTTCACACAATTGCATCTGCTACCAAAATCTGAAAAAGACTTTTTTTAAAAGGGGTACTATAGAATTACTTCTTGAAAAGTATTACAGGCATTCTCCAGTTTAATACAGAGAAATAAAAATATCTATTTCACACAGAACATTGATAATGTGTTTTATTAGCAATAGCTCAGAATTTTTAAAAATATACAGTTACAGAAGCTAAATTTTTCTTTAATAAAGGCAATAAAGGGTAATTTATCTAAAATTTACCCTACCTGACACCACTGTATGTTGTGTGACAAGTCTATATAAGAACTATAGTGTGTCCTCTAGAGCTGGTTCATTTATACAAAATGCCCAGGAGTAAGAGGTTTCATCAGATCATCTCAGCCTCACAGCCAAAGAAAATAAACAGGCCCAAAGCACAGTTTAAAAATCCAAATTCTCTCGTTTTCTATTGATACTAGGTATCCTTTAATTATATTTTTTTATTTTAGTCTGCCTTTTCAATTTTTTTCATAGTATGGAAACATCTGTAGAGGTGAAAGCTTTTAGAACAGTAGAGGAGAAGCAGAAGAGATTTACTGGAAATGTATCTGGTGAAATGATCACAAAATGGCACTTCAGGAGGAGCTGAAGTCAAGGAAAAAGCAGAACAACTCTCCATTATTTAGATGAGGAAGGTGATAAAAGCAGATACCAATGGTATTGAATGCATAATTTGCTACGCACCTAACATGGAAATCAAGCACTAATTACAGCTCTCTGCCACAGTGCTTTATACAAAGTACAGCACCAGTGGACCCAGAGCTAAGCAGCATAATAAAAAATTCTAGTGGCACTCAACCCAAAAACCAGATCAGCTGTTTTAAGTATTCCAACAACAGTGCAGCTGTATTACAGAAGAGCTCATTTTATGCTTACAAATCCGGTTTCTGTCCTTCCTGCAGTTCGTGTCGAGGCACAGGATAAAGTGCTTCATATTTTCTCTCTTCTCCCAAGCCATGAATTGCAAATGCATTGAACTTGTCAGTCCATGGTGGAAAATAACTCCAAGGAAGAAGAGCTTTACCCTCCCATTTGGTTTCCATTCTGGTCACCTCAAACTCCAAAGGAAGTTCTTCCTGTTAAAGAAGGGGGGGAAAAAAAGAGGCACTGGCCATCTTCTGATGGAAAATAGGCAAATAAAAATCATTATGAATGTACTTGACCACTTACTTTCCATACTTTTCTTCTGCCAGAAAGCAGCAGCAGTAAGTACTGCCCATGGCTGTCAAAGAATCAGAGCACAGTTTTCCTAAAATTATGTCAAGTTATCAGTGCATTATACTGCCACAAATATGTACATTCCCATACTGCAACAATTTCTGTGTCTAGTCTCCCTCATACATATATCTCACAAGCATTAGAACTGCAAGTGTAAATTAACACTTGTGACGTTTCCAGTGCTGTACTTACGGACAAAGCTCAACTTCTAAATACTGCTCAGTTCTGTCATTCAGAAAGAATGCCTCTACAACTGAAAAAAAACAAACCAACCAAACAAAAAACCACCAGGCTGTCAGTATTTTATATTAACTATTTTGTAATATCCTGAGATCATCATATCCCATTAATACAACTCTATTTTCATGGGGTTTGGCCTGTGCCATGCCAGAGTTTGACTTGCTACTGATGTGTACACAGTAACTATAACCCAAATACTCAAAATGTGGTGCCTTAATTCTAACTTCAGGAGCTTTTTATTTTTAATTGCTATGATCACAAAGAGCTTTGTAAAGTACTGTACTAACTTTATTAGCTTTACCAATTCCAGTTTTGAAAATGCTCACTCTGATGCAGCAGGAAAGTAAGGGAAAGAGGATCATACACTCTCAGCAGAGCACACACCCCATAACTAAAATCACTAAATCTCAAAAAGAGTAAGAAAGCATTTAGCTCTTAAATGGTTTTTCCCTACAGATGGATATTTTGGACAGAGGATACTGTTCCAGGTGTACTTGAAAGCCACATATTAAATTTGAATCACACTTCAGGAACACAAAGTAGAACTACAACGGTGCTTCCCATGTAAAATTACAATGGTGCTTCTCGCAGCAATGACATTATTAGAAAGCTTTAGTGAGAATTATGGTATGACTGATATCCTTATTTATTTTTACTTAAGCATATTTATTAGAATAATATCAAAGAGCTGCTGCTACTGTTTTAGCTTTAATCAGAGTAGCTCAATGATCAGGAAGTAAAGAACTTCTGGAAATATTCAATTCTTGCATTATCCAAAGCAATGGGTAAAAGTGGCAGTACAGACAGGAAAGGAAGAAAGAACCCAGCACTACTATGAGAATTTTCTCCATTCCATTCGGGTGCAATTTTGAATTGCATTTCATGAGGTGTAATTTCTGTGTCTCACACGTTCCTATTCCTCAAAGGAACTTTGGAAAAACTATTAAAACACTTCTTAAAGCAAAAGTAGAATCTCTCTTTAGAATTTCACTTCTCTTCCACAAAGGCATTTTAATATATATATGCCACAAAATTATTTTGATATTCAAGTATGTCAAGCCTCTGATAGTGCCCAAGTTATATCAGTAACCCAAAAACTAATATACTATCGACAGGAAGTCAACTTCAACATTAATGAAATCAACCCAGATCACTGAACTCCAACGTTTTTTAAACGTTTCATAGGCCCTTAAAAAAAAGACCAGGCATATTAAATACAGAGGAACATCAGTGTCTGCAGAAATCAGATATATTTGCAGCAGAAGAGTTACACTTACCCTCATAGTCCCACAGTCCACCAAAGGGTTTCCCTGGCTCTCCGGGTGGCGCTGGAGGGTCATTAAAGAAAGGAGCATGAACTTCCATCAGCATTCCTGCATTATCCGGCCTCAGCCCAATCGTAACCGGCTCGTGGCTCACAGGCAAACCATCCCATGTGTGTTTGATTCTAAATTCCATCTTCAGATACTACACAAAAGCAAAAGGAAAGTTCCGTCAAAGAAGATCTCAGATTCCATCTCAGCACGAACTGCCTTTTGTTTGCCCAGGAAAAAAACACCACACTTTGGTATAAAGTCGTTAATCAAAACACGTTTTTAGACATAAGAATTGAAATAAATTAGCTTTGAAAAAAAAAAAACCCTGAATAAACGGTTACATAAATGCTTCTTCTCGTAGGCTTTTATATCTGCAGGTTACAAATGACTCTGAAATCTTATTAAACTTAAAGCTTTTCAACCATACAGCTAAATAAATGCCTTCCAAAACCACCAGAAATGTTTGTCAAGAAAACAAATAAACAGTCTCCACTACATGATCTTAAAGGATTTGGTAACATCAGAAAAAGAGACTGGGGGGAAAAACCTTTAATGTTTGAGACACAAGAAAATGAAGCAACTAGCTAAAGCTTTCCTTTGCAGACATTGCAAACCAGCCTTTCCTTAAACACCTCCAGGGACGGTGACTCCACCACCTCGTTCCAAAGCCTAATCAGCATTTCTACAATGGAATTATTCCTGAAGTCCAACCTGGCCCTCCCCGGACGCAGCCTCAGGCTGTCCTCTCCTCCCTTCGCGGGCTCCCTGGGAGGGGCGGCCGACCCCCGCCTGGCTACAGCCTCCGACCGGCAGCAGCTCCCACAGGGCTCCGCACCGCTCCCGCTTCCCGTCCCCCGCTCTGCGACTCCGGCCACAAACTGACTTCCTGAAGGGAAGTTCAAACGCGCCAGCGCCCGTCCTTAACCCATAAACCCCTCGAGGAAAGTTCAACGAGGGATTTCTTACACCTCCGCCTCAGCGCCGCGCCATCTCTGCTCCCCACGTGACGGGGGCGGCGCTGGCGGCCCGGCCCGGCCCGGCGCTGAGGGCCGGCTCCGCCCCGGCTCGGCCCCGGCTCCGCCCCGGCCCTCGGCGGTTGTTCGCCTTCGCCGCGGGGCCCTGGCGGTGGCCGTGGCTCGGGTGGCACCGGGCTGTGTCCCTCCCGAGCGGTGGTGCTGGCACCGGGCTGCGGGGAGGGAGCAGAGGGGCGGCTCTGCCCGCTGCCCCCGCCCCAGGGCACCGGCGGGTGAGGGGAGCGCGTCCCGCCCCGGCGCCTGCGAGCTGCCGCCTCCGCTCCTCCAGCACGGGTCTCGCCTTTCTTCGCCGCCAGCGGCCGGAGAAGCGGCATTTCACTGGGGGTTCGCGGAGTTTGCCTGGGGAAAGCTGGGAACAAGGCACGGCCAGGTGAGTGTTGGTACTGAGGGTTTGTGTTCCGTAGCTTTCCCAGTGTTCGCTGCAGTGACTAACAGCATGGATAGTACTTTTAGCTAAACACTGATAGTTAAAAGCTGCTAATGATGGCAATAGCTGAAAACAGATGCATTTTTGTATGAATGCCTCTTTAGTTATGAAACCACGGCGTTTCCTATGCTTTACTTACACTTGAAAGCTCTCTTGCTAGTTATTCAAGAAATTTGCTGTACAGACGAAAATCGGTATTTTTAATTATGTGCTATCAGATACAATATTGATGGGTTTAATATAACTTAATATGAGTTAATCAGAGTACATCTCAGTTACGTACCCACAAAATACTGGCCAAAAAAAATTGCTTCCTGCAGAGTTTATATTCCTGTAAGTAGGAGATGGGGTAGATGCATCATCCCAAGGACTTTCACTGTCCCTAGTTACTGCTGCAGGCAGACTTGGCAGTAAGTAAGGCGCCCTTGGTCAGTGTGCATGCAGTGTTTGCAGCTGTGCATCACTCAGACCTCAGAATTTCAGTGGGTGCTAAGTTTCTTGTGGTGCCTTTGGGTGGCCAAAGGTGAAGGAGCAACTTTTGATTCCAAGGATTTCAGTAGCAGAAAAGCTTCTGTCTGAGATAACAGAGTCATTCTGGTTCAAAAATCTGTATCTTTCTTGAGCTTTGCAAGAGTATTTATTGTGATGTGAACAAATTATGGTTTTTTTCAAGTATTGGAATTTTGCCTTTTCATATGTATTTACTTTGGCTGTAGCTTCTTATTTTATAAATCTTTAGACTCTAAGTAGAACTCAGACTGAATTTTCTGTGAAGTGATAAGAATTGCCTCTCCTATCAAAGAGTTTAATCCTCTTTTAAAAAAAAAACTTATCCATTTTCACAAGTGCTAAAAGACAGATCTGAAGTTGGCTTCTATGCCAGCTGAGCCCTGAGTTGTTTGAGGCCTGCCCTGAGTCTGATACATGGATTGATGTTTCTCTTGCTTCATGAATGTGGAATCAATGCTCTAAAACACTGAACGTGTGTAATACAGCTGAAAAGAGATTCTCTAAGCACTATTATATTTAGTGTTGTAGAGTAAGTGTTTGTTGTGTTAAATATATAGCTGTAACGAAGGTTGAGTTTTACCTGAATTCTTCTTGAAATTTTAGTAGTGAGACCTACAAATCATGATCCTCCATTCCATTATGTATTTTTGTGATACGCTGCTGCACACACGCAGCTTTTTTCAGGATGTATTTAATGCATTACTGTTGAAGGTGAGTGTCTATAAGTGATGTTTAAAATCTGTCCCTTTTTGCACCTGTGGGCTCTCATGTTTATGTCCTTTGGCTGGTAAGGGCAGCAACTTTCCCCTTCCTCTTCCCTGGCATTCCTTTGCTGTTGTTACCTCCTTTCTGTCCTCGCTGTCTTTTTCCTATATCCTCCTTTAGAAGCTTAGAACTTGTAAAAGAACTGCATGTGTCAAGAAAAATAGGCAAAAAGTTGTTTAAATCAAAATATAGCCATTGCCTTCCCTACTTCCTTTTTCTTCTTCGTTACCCATTCCAGTTACGAAAGTGTTACGCAGATTCTTACAAAACAGAACAAAAATATTTCTTAAAGAAAACAGAATCCAAAAGGAATGGAATTCATTATTATTATTCTTACAGTTCCTGTAGGTTTTTTCAAGTCCTGGGGTTTTCTGAACAGTTGTGCTACATAGAAGAATTTTAGAAGTATTTTCTTTGCCCTCGAAGCACTCTAGTGTTAAACATATTTCTGACTGCCAGTCAGGTTTATGTAGATAAAGGCCTATGTCATAGCCATGTTTCTCAAACGTGGTGTTTTTCAGATCAGCAGCTAAAAATGGCACTTGGACACCACGAAACTGATGAGGTTCTGAGAGTTACTGCTGAGCAGGTATGTGAACTCAGGGATGGAAGTAGTAAGAATTTTTTAATGAGGATTTGTGATAAACAGCTTTGCAAATACGGAGCACAGCCCACTTCAGTGTTGTCTGGCCCTGTTTTGGATCCATCATACAACGCAGCAACAGCAAAACAAAACTGCCCTAGCCGTGAATTAGGGTATTTTGGGTGCATTTTTAAATGTTTTACCCCTGAAAGAGCACTTGATTTGTAGTTTAGTAGACCTTCTCGCTTTTATAGACTTCCCTTTCCTAAGAGATTCATCTCATGTTGACATAACCATAAGCCTGTCTGAAAGCTTGTGCAGAAGCTAGGGCTTCAGCACTTTCCTGATGCTGAGATGCATGGAAATGGACCAAGCACTTACACAAACCTATGATTGTTCTTTTAAGATTGAGCTGATTTTCCCTCAGATGCAATTACGCTTTAGATCAGAACATCTCCAGGGGAAAAAAAAAAAAAGATTATTTTTTCATATTGCGCCAGCACTCAAGGATTTTTGAAAATAAAGCTGAAAGTGGTTCTGTGGCATATGGTGTACAGATTACAGACAGTTTTGGGCTTCATATAAAAGTTGAAAACTACATACAGTTATATGCAAGTACTAATAAGTAAATTATTCCATTATAGGAACATGCCCTTGGTGGTGATGGCACATCAGGATCCAGGATGATAGACCAAAGGTAACTGATTCCAAGTGATAAGTGAGAATACTGCCGTGTATTTGAAGGAAATTGTCATATGCTCATAGGAGTGTAAATATCCAGGTGAACCAGCTCTTGTGTGTGCATGTGTCTGTAGAGGTGTTACTGACTTTGCTTCCACAATCTGTAAAATAAAGGATGAGAGGTGAATGAAGGAATTCTCTAGTCTAAATTTTGAGAGAATAAACAGAAGTTCTGGTAAGATTGTACTGATCTAGGTAACACAGGCAACTGCTGTCTGTTGAGATCAGGGGGATGTTTTTAAAAAAAATTTTTTGACACTCTTAAACTAACAGTTGTCTATCAGTAAATGGTTTCATGATCACTGTAATTTCCTCTTACAAAAATAACCTAGCTTTTCTTGTTAGCTTTTAATATAGAATTTTCAGAGATTTTCTATCAATTATGAAAATATTAGGAGGGAAAAAGTATAGAAGTAGAACTACAGTGTTCTGCATTATCTTATAGGCCACTCTACTATTGTATGTGAAAGCAGCAATGAAGTCCAGTCTTTTAATATTTGGGATTCTGTGTGAATATATGAAATATTAATGTTGTATTAATAGTCATTTATAATGTCCCATTATATGTTCTATTTCTGTTATATAGGACCCTTGCTGTAAATGATCATTATTTAAAAGTAGGGATTAAATTTGTTCATTTGATTCTGGGGAATGTCGAGCTTGGAACTCAAGAAAAGTGACTGTTTTGTTCTGGTCTCTAGACTAAGAATTCTTTAAAACTAGTTAATTATCAGAGCATTTCAGCTTTAACAAAACTCATTCTAATCATGTTTTTCAACTTCTTAGCTTGTCAACTCTAATCACAGAGTATGATAAACACATGGAGGAGATGAAAGAACAGCTGCAGCTTTATCAGGTATGGGCATTCCTAACATTTCAGACTGGATCTTCTTTAGTGGTCTTAATATGTAGGCCACTAGTTTTTGTCATGCTTCACAAAGCTGCTGGACTGCAGGCTGCCTCAAGGGGATGAATGGAGAGCTTTCTGTGAAAAGATTGGGAGATTGTCTGAATTGCAGCAGTGTGTTATCGTGGGGGTTGAGGTGGAACGGAGCTGGCCTCCTTTCATCCACACGAAATGAAACTTTTTAATGCTTCGTGGCAGGACTGAAAAGCAAAGTGATGTAAAGACCTTTGGCATACAGAAAGCAACTTTTACTTGTGATCTACATGCTAAAGTTATTCACTGGTTTTGGTTTCATGCACTTAATTTGTTTGATCTGTCCATCATAAAGATTTTGCAAATAGTCTTCACGCTTCATCAATTTCAGAAAGCAACAGAAGCACTATGGCTTTCTTGCACTAGTAAACAAAACAGCCAGTGTGATTCATACAACTGGAGTTTTTCCTCAGTTAATTCCTAAACTTTACTCAAATGCTTGCAATATAAAGGATGAATTATCTACTCTGCCCCTAAAAACTTGAGTTAATTAAAAATCAATCTTTAAGAGCCATAAAAATTTCAAAAGGTTAAGTTTAATACCTGTGATAACTTCCAGATGCTGAGGTATAACAGGACTTGGCAGCTGTTAAATTTAAGTGGTATCCTATGACTTGCCTTTAAAAAGCAATTGACTTTCTTTCACTGTATTGTGCTGAATTTAGTTGTTCATCTTTTATAGTATCAGTCAGAAATACAGGATGAAAGTGTTACCAGAGCTTGTGTAACTTAAATGTGCTTACTCTTGCATGTCTTTGTGTCAGGCACAAATGAGTGAGATGAAGCTAAAATTGGAAGAAGTCACCAAGGAAAATGAAAGGTAAATAATTGCACTGTCATGTTACTACTACTGTTTCTCATGATTTCTAGACATTAAAAAGTTTTTTTTCTAGGACCTTGAAATCTTTGAAATCTTCAACTGCTAAGTAATGTTAGAGTCTTTCAGTACTTCATATAGATTACAGCACTAGGTATAGGAAATTTTACCATGTCTGTAAAAGAACTAGATGTGAAACTATTCCAAACTGTCCATTGTGTTTATAGAACATAACATAATAGATTTAAATTTGACTTAGAAGGAAGTAGAATGCACAGGTGGAAGGTACAGTGTATTTCATTTGTTTAAAAAATCCCTGTTAAAGAAATACTTTGCTGAACTTAATTCTTTGAATTTCAGGCTGCATGCAGAGTTGAAAGAGTCTCTTGAGAAGCAACTGGAGGCTCTTCCTTTCATGCATCTGGAAACTGATATTCCTGCAGATGAAGGCATAGTGAGAACCCTTCAAGAGCAACTACGGCTGGCAAAGCAAGTGTGTGAGATTAAACATTTATATTGTTTTATTTCTCTTGTTATGCCTCAGCGGATTAGGGGAGGCTATTTTATTTCTTGATTCAGAAATTATGTGTTTGGAGTTCCTTAAGGCTGTTTTGAGCCCTTCTTAAACTTAAAAGACCTGAAGAAGCTTCTTTTCCTAGATTCATGAAATAATTTTTTAATATTGATTTGTGTTAGTAATTTTACCTAGTTGGCTTGATCCTTATGTTGAATTCTTGATCACCAACTCAATGATATATTTTCTTCAATTCATGTTTTTTGTAGTAGCTTGCCATTGTAATCAAAACTATTGTGAAGTGATACGAGGAGGAAAGTGTATGTGGGATATAGCAAATAATACCTAAATCTGAAAATATAAGCAAATTTTTTCAGCTTATTACCATATATCAATCTTGTTTTGTATGATTAAGTTGAACTTGACAGCTGAATTTTGGTATTTGAATATTATCTCAACTGTAGGTCTACCTTAAAGACCTGTAAAAAAGTTTGAGCTCTTCAAAAAAAAATTAAAAAGCAGAAAACTTGCAATTCACTTGTAAGTGGAATTTGAACTTCCAAGCATCTGTTTCTCTGCACCTGAGTTTGGCATTTTCTCTGTGTAATTAAAATATGTGCAGAGAAAAGCATAAGTAATGTCATTTTGTCAAAATAGAAGTTAAGGCCTGTCTTTTTAGAGAATGATAGAGGAAGATAGATGTGCTATAATAGAATGTTACTCTGTAACTCAGGAAAAAGACCAAGCAATTGGCCGCTGGCAGACGTTGTTACAGGAGCACGATCGACTTCAGCAGCAGTACCAGGAGCGCCTGACTGAAACGCAGATTCTTGTGGCTGAAAGGAAAAAGCAGAATGTAATTTTCATTTCTTTTTGTTCATTTTTAGTTTTTTCCATGTGTGTATATATATATGCACAAAATATGCATGTGCATATTAATAATCCTGTGTTTGAATTGAATGGTCAGAAATCTTCAGTGCAGTAAAACATCTGAGAAGGTTGCTTAAGATTTCTGAATTCTGAGGGGAAAGTCTTTCATCTGTTCTCTTGTTTGAATAGTTAGAAAAGTAGTCTCCATTTGCTGCTCTTACTCGGTAAAGAAACATGTGTAAACAGTTGAAAAATCAAGTTCTCTAGTATTTGTGTAACGCTAGCTTGTGTTTAGCAGCCTGGTTCTCATCTGCTGTGCCTGGGGAAGGCCTTTCAGGAAATTCTTAGAAAAGCTGTTCTGCTCTGGTGAGCTATGTAAAGATGCTCAGTGTGTGAAGAACTAATAGAAACTTAGTGCCTGCATGTACCTTGCTACATGTATTTCTAGGCCTGTAAAGAGAACCTGAAAATTAATTTAATATTTCATCTCCATTTTCTAACACATTTGACTTATGGGCACAGTTACAGCTCACCTCAAATATTTTTTTTACTGATTTTTGGGTTTTTGTGGTATTAAGTTCACCTTAGCAATGTGATCTTTTCTGAGAAACAGGATAAGTGTCTGTGCAGCTGTTGTACTCTGTCAAGTTTCATAATTATTTCAAGGAATAGTTAAGAGGACTCTTACCTTTGTGTAGTTCCAGCTTTCTGCTCCTGTTTCTTCTATTAAATTATTTCTCGTGTTGTATTGTAGTTACTAATAACATACTCAAACAGTAGAGCACAGAGAGTCACTGGTAGCTGTGGGAGGGTTTCAGGCTGCCAGATTCCATTTTTATTAATAACTAAATCTTGGGTGGATATTAATGCCACTGTGGCAAGAACAAGGTTAAACAGCCTTTTATTCTTAAATGCTACTGGTCTCCCAGAGAAAACAGCTCTTCAGTTAAATAAACTTCTATTTTAGGTTTAGCTTTCAGTGAAGGAGCAGCAAAGAGCTGTCAGAGCTAAACAGAAATAGGTAAGATCAAGTAGAATTAGAATTGATGGAAGGCAAGGAGGAGAGAGGCTGTCATAAGGACTGGATATAGTTGGTAAAAGAGGAGCAGGAATAGGTTTCTAGCATATCCTTGGCCTTGAGACTATTAGATAGCACCATTAGAAGGTGTTTCATCTCAGGGACTTCAGTCCTCTCTCTGCTCTGAAGGCACCTGGCATGCTGCAGGTGGTTTTTCTGGGTTATCCTAGTTCTCCTAGGATGATAGAGTTCACATTCAGGGACTCAAGAGCTTAACTCAGCCCTTTTTTTTTTTGTATGGACACAAGACATCCTGTATGGCAAAGAGCAAATTAAAATGTCCCTAACAGGCATTTTTGAATTAAGGGGTACATGTCTGCTACTTTGCTTAGCAAAAATGCTTGTAGCAGCATCACAGTCTGTTTGGCTCTGCAAGGGCACTGCTCATCTTTACTTTCATGTTTTGATAGTAAGTGCATGTGACTTTTGGAAGGAGGCAGTTGCAAATGTTTTCAGTTGACTCTAAAGCTTTCTCATTGTGCACTCTTTATGATGATAATGATTATAAGAAACTCTGAATTCTCTTTTTAGGATCAACTGACTAGCTTTCAGCAGTTGACTCGGCAACTGCACGTGGCCAAGGAGAAGATAGAGTTGGTGAGTAAAACCTTCTGAGCAGTGAACTAGAATTTATTTTCCTCCTAGACCCCCAAAGTAAAAAACCAAAGCAAAACGTCCTTCATACATACCTGGTTGAAAAAGAAATTATGCCAATCAAATTAGCAAACTTCTCCAGCAACCAGAAAGTAGTGATATCTTTATTCCTGAACTCCAAACACCAGGTCAAGGTGATTGAGAGGTCAGCTTTTAATTTTATGTGAGCTCTTTCTTTTATAATTCAGTGGTAAGCTTACACTCAGAATTATAGTGTGTGGTTAGTGTACTTCACACATTCAAAAATGTCTTCACAAAGCAAACATTTTTTTTAATTATGCCCTCTTGCATCTGCTACCTCTGGCACATGTTTATCCATTCCTATTTTGGTACTGCTGTCTTCAGTGTCTTTGTCCTTTTTGCTCATTTTTCTGAGCTCTAATAATCTTCCAGTGCTTTATTCACATCCTTAGACTGTGAAGCTTTTTAGTCACTAAGCTTTCGCCCAAGACTTCCAAAATTGACAAACAGTTTTAGAAGAAACTGTCAGGTAGTTTTTTGTAGAAAAATTGAGGTGCAGGAGGGGGTGAAGTTTTTAAGCTTTTGACGGAGCAGCTTTGTTTTTGAAAGACATGATTCTTGTATGATTTTTTTTGAGTGTTTATTTTGAATAATGGCAGTGCAAAAAGACTCATAACCTACTCCAGCAGCCTACTCTTTTATCACTGAAACCTTTTTTCCTCACATCAGAGAAAAGAGTTAAGACAGTATTTAAGATAAAGATAATCCATTTGTTTGCATCATCCAAAAAACATTTGGCGCCATCTGTTACCAAAGTCATAAAGATGTCATGGGATAAAGCATCAAGCCCTTTTTTGAACTAACAAACTGAAAAATAGGAAGAGACACATTAATTAGCCACATTTTTTATTGTGGTAAAACAGCTGTGTTTCCTAGGTGTGCTCAGGTTGGAATTGTTCAGCATATTTATGCATGTTCTGGAAATGAGATTCAGTATTGAAGCAACAGTGTTCACTGCTGATATTAAAAAACTGATGTGAACTGCAGAAATCTGCAGAAAGATCTTGTTGATTATCTGAGTTAAATTTATCTGACATTTTGTTGATATTAATAAAACCAAAATGTTGACTGTGGGCAAGATGGGGTTTTTGCTTTGGGTACTCCATGATGATCTTGAAATGGACTGTTAGCACCCAGAAAAGATATTTTAGAAGTAGGAAGTGCCTGAAAACAATTCTTAGCAACAGTCAAAAAAGCAAGAAGAACATAACAATTAATAGGAGGTGAGGGGGGGAAAGGAGAATATTGTGCCTCTTGAATGCTGCCAGCCATTGTGGTCATCTTTAATATCTCAGTGTAAGGTATATGTGAACTTTAGAAAAGGCTAGTTTTCATAAAAATATGAAATTATTCTTAAATAGGGAGACAGTGGAAGGAGAATTACACCTCCAGTACTGTGGCTGGCATAGAAAAGAAGGCAGAATGAGCAATTGCTCATTGTCCCTTGTCCCTAGAACACAGGAATTCTTCGCAGCAGTGGGTGGTCTACTGTGTCACAAGGGATTCCAGGCTCCTAAACTAGATGCAAGTGCAAATGACAGGTCTCAGCTACTACAGTTACTGTCTCATGAAGTTCTTACATTACCAAGGTGTGGGGAAAGAAGGGGAGGAGCATCTCTCTGCTTTCACCTTTATAAAATACTTTGCAAAAACCTTGGCACTTGAAGACCAGCTACAGTGTTAAATAGACCTTACTGGCTGTTTTTATGGTACTATATTCTGTGGAAATGTCCTATAATAATTCTGAATGTATAAGATTTTCAATACATGTAATGAACGTGTTGCAAATATCTCTTTATTTTTGCAGACCAATCAGCAGTTTCTGAAAACTGTGACAGAACAAAATGTGGAACTAGAGCAGCTACGCAAACAACTGAGGTATAAACCAGGCAGATTAAAAAAAAAAAAAAAAAGTCTTTTCTATAGCTTTTCCTAACCTGCTGCTGTGTCATGGGCCTTGTTTGTGCTGCAAGCTAATTTCATCCTCGTAGTTACAATGGTTTCAGTAACTGTCTCTGAAGTTTGTTGGACATCATTAGTGTTATGGTAACATATGTCCAGTTAGTGTTACTCGGTTCAGCTTTTCCCTGAAATAGTCCACATTTGACCTTTGATTTAAAAGGAAAAAAAAGTGTCATTATCACAGCACAATTGATTCTGAAGATAGGCTTTCATTAGAATGCAGTTTGCTCAAAAGCCAGTTACATGGTTGCTCATCACAGTTCTGAAATTTGAATGTTCAAACAAGCTTCCAATTTTTAATAATTTTAATAAAATTTGCTTTTACTCCTTATCAATAAAGAGCTCTACACCATAGGTTCTGTGGAAGTTAAAGGCAAAAGAAGTGTTAATTACACCTGGAGTGTATCAAGGAAAAGGAGAAATAATATCTGTGACACAATTTTGATTTGTGTTTACAGCTGAAGTCTATTCAATGCCAGTTTACTGTGTCTGTTCTCTCTTTTAACTAGTGATGGTTGAGGTCAAATTAAATTTTTTTTTCATTCAGCAGTAGATTTATGGATTGAGAGTAAAACAAGAAATTCAGTCATTATCTGTCTGTCATTACAGGTGCTGATTATGCTCACTTTCCTCTCAGATCAGCCTAAAGTCCTTGCACATCTAAAAACTCTGCTGGGTTTTACTCCCAAAGTTAATAGGAGCAGCTCTGTCTAGCCCTAAAAAGTGCTGCAGTGGTTCTCCAAGGAGTCTGGAATATTTTCACCAGTTGATTCTGGTAAACATGAAGACATAGTCTGCATGGATTATATAGCATATAGTGCAGACAATTCTAATCCTTTTGGATATTTTTAATAGTTTTACATGATTTAAGGTAATAGAGTGCTAAGTCAGGAATGCAAAAGTAGATTGAAAAAAAAACTCATGTGTTGTAGAATTTAGGTTTAAATTAGGTTTGAGTGGCCTGGGTAAAACACACAAATTAAGAAACTTGGCATTGCTAGGGCATGGATCTGCATTTCAGGATCTTAAAGCTCTCAAACAGAGATAACTTGCTAAGATGAGGTTAAAGATAGATTGCATAGTGTAGAATAAAAGCTTCCTCTTTACAATCAATTTGTTGCATTTGCATGCATCTGAATTCAATCTGAATCTGAATTTGGTGTTCAAATGCATTTTTAATACTTAAGGTGCTCTTATTTTTTTATGATGTCCTTACGGTTTTCTTATTTTTCCCTTCTTATGCTGCCTTTTGGGTTTTTATTGTTTTACAGCACTTTTAGAAATATTTGGCAGGAGGCAATTTAGTGTCCTCCTGAATTTACAGTACTTCTTGTAGGAGAAACATGCAATGTTTCAGATGGAGAAGGGTCAAAGTTTTGGACCTGCACTGAAGACCCTTTGTTTAGGAATAACGGTTTTATTGTAGATTTTGCTTGTTAAAGAAATTGTAACCAAATTAACTTTTCCAATTAATTAGGCTGAAGTATTTGCTGTAAAATTGCTTGGATTATGTATATTTTGCTTAAGATTTTTGTATATGTACAGTATTGACTTTTATGCCCTTGATTCAAAACCTTTATTTCTATAAGAAAATTTTGTTTGAAGTTGATTGTTAGAAGTATTAAATATTTTCTAGGTTTTTTCATGACTATTGGTGCTGCAGTTTGCATGAGCTAATGTAATACATGTTTGCTCTCTTCTAACTTTATCATAGAGTCAGTCATTGGTTTTTAAATTTAGCCTAATTAATTGGGTTACACCCCAGGTGAAGGCTCTCTGTGTCTTTCTGTTCCCAAGTCAGAGGAGGAGGAGGGTTGCTTTTTTCAGCAGACTTTTCTACTGAGGATGAGGAACCACTAGTCATTAACATGATTCACTAAGAATTCCTTTCTTTTTTTTTCCTCTTCTCCTTCAGCCCACAAAAATTACTCAGCTTACAAAGCACATCAGCTAAATTCTTTAGAAGTGTATAATGATTTTTTAAATTCCTAGTCCTATTGCTCTAAAAAGTGAAATCTAATTCTGCAAAAGACTTCTCTGCTACATATCTGTGACTAATTATACTTGTTATTGAATCACTTGAAGTTTTTGATTGCCTAGTCCTCCTCCTTTAATCAAATGCATACACCTTCCTCCTAACCTGTCTTTAAGAAGTCATTTCCACAGGACTTTGGAATTTGGTATTCCTCTCTCTCTCTCTGCCACACAGTGAGAAGGAGAAGGGGGAAACCTCTTCTGCCCTGTAAGAACAATATTGTGAAGTTTTTCTGCCCTTCACAGCTGTTCCAACAAAGTTTTAATGGGCCCTTTTTTTCCTTCTATAATAATTGTTTTCTTTATATACAGGCAAGCCAAAATTGATGGACAGGCAGCAAATGCAAAGCTTGAAGAAATGACAACATTGAAAGAGAAGCTTCAGAGCCAATTGGACAGAAAGGTATGGTAGAGAAAGAAATAATTTCTATTGCAGTTGAACGGACAGTCATTTTCTGAATGCTGACGTTAAATTAACGTTATCTAGCTTGTTTTATATAAGTATATCTTTATTTTCTTCAGGGAAGCTCAAACCATGTCTGGATAATACTTTGGTTCTTTCCAGGAAGAAGACAGGATATCTGCCCAGGAGAGAGAAACAGCATCTGACAAACGCTTGCAGCAAATGCAGTCTAGTATGAAACAATTAGAAATAAGGTAAAGAGAGCTCATGGTGTGTTACCAACAAACAAGATACATGCAAAAATTATGCCTTGGCTCTACCAAAATAGAGGGGTTGTCTGTCTTTGTATGTGTTTGTGGCAAACATGTTAGGAAATAACAGAGATGTTTTTGATGATCCCTCTGAGGCTCTCTTGTCCTTTCTTGTGCCTGCCAATACTGACAATCATAGTTCAACAATAAGAATTCCTGAGCTGTTGTGAAATTACCAGTGGTTTTCTGTCTCTAATACTATAGCTGCAACTTCATTGCCCACTTCCAATTATTCCATTTCCTCCACAGAGGAAAACTTTATTTCTTCTGGGGCTGTTCTATTCTGGTTTAATATAGAGCATTTTTAGTGATGTCACTGGGATTATCACTGGGATTCTTCTAAGGATCTTCTGAGATTAGATATCTGAGTTAACTCCTTTAATTCTGTTTCTTTCTGGGACTTGCTTAATCATCAAACTCCAAATACTCTGTCCAAAAACAAGCTGAAAACAATGCAATTTGGACAATTTATGAACAGATACTTCCTAATAGCTTGGTTTGAATGGATCAGTGTCTTAATTAACCATCACATTGTTACATTTTTGCTGTCTTGTAGATTGTGTGTTACTGTTCAAGATGCTGAACGGCTGAGAACAGAAAGAGTAGCCCTGGAGGAGCAGATCAGAGAGCTTCAGGCCAAGTCTGCCAATCTAGAAAGTGAGAGGTATGATGCTGTTGTAAAAGTCCAAGACTGCATACAGCTCTTGGAAGAAGCTAACCTGGAAAAAAGTCAGGTAAGTCATTGGATGAAGGTATTACCTAGAAATTAGGGTGTTTAGGATACACAAACTAGCTTATTTTATGTCTGTTGGGCTAAAATTAGTTGTGCATAGAGAGCAAACTGGGATGTGACCACACATCACTCAGACTTGTCATACAGTATAAACTTCAAAGCATATGTTGAGTGCCTGGACAAAGGTGATCTGAGGGATAGCACTGTACCTAAACATGAATCTTCCAAAGTTTTTGACAAGAGTTCAGAGTCTCTTTTCAAGTACTTACAAACAAATTGGTGGCGTCAGAATAAAAAGGAAGGTTCTGTTGTGAATTTGTAACTGTTTCTGACAAGACATAGGACATAAAATAAGTGCAGTCATCAACAAAGAAATCCAGACATGTGGAGAGACCTTAAAAGAAACATTTATGTACAATGTGTGATTAAACTATCATAGAATAATGGTGATGCCAAAAATATAGATACAAATATATGGCTCAAGGAGCCAAAACAAAGCAGATAGTTCTTAATTTACTGCTCTGGCTAACATCCTGAATTTTTCAAGCTGGGAAGAAAATTTAATGAACAAAGGGAAAAAAATGTTCTATTAATGAACAGAAGAAAAAAATGCACATTAATATACATATCTGTTAACATGTGTTTTAAATTGTCTTCTCCCTGCTCTGTAGAAGATGGAGGTGGAAATTACAGTAACACTTCTTCTGTTCACACTACAAAGCACACGAAGCTAAGCTTATAAAAGACATCTGAAGAATTTTGAGAGTAGTTTGAGTAATAAAAAACAAAGTTGAATTGTATGGGAGCAGTAAAAGAGAGCATGGCCAGTGAAATGGCATGTTACTGCCTGGAGTGAGTAACCTTCCATGGGCTTAGTTTATTTCATCCATTAGGGGCTTTTTTACATCTTTCTCCCTTTATGCATATACACATTCTCTGTGTGCCACCTAGGATTCTTGGTAGGTGAGATCAAAAATCCTGTATTCTGTAATCTTTTCTCCTGTTACACTGTAAAATCAGTGGCTTTTTACATCCCCCAGAGAAAGGGTTCCTTGCTACACTTTTTTTTGTAATTCTCACGATTCACTGTTACCCAGCATGAGAGTGTCTGCATGCATGTTCCTTAGCTACTTATAAATCTTTATTCCTTTACTTTTAGTTTTCTGGGAGATGAGTAATTTAATATAAAATGCTTGGCTATATGTAGGAGTGTGTGTGTCTAAAGGTATTCCGTTTCCTAAGACAGACCTTTCTTATTAGACATCCTGGCCCCAGATAGAACACTGGAGAGTAGCTTTGCCTTTTGCTCTGGATTCCTGTGTCTTCTGTATAATTCCATGCTCAGCCAAAATCTCCCCATCCCAACAGAAAAAGGCATCTACTGTCACTAACTCTTTGTGTGGTTCTGATTTACAAGAATGTGCATTTAGTGCAACATGTTTTCACTGTTCTTGTTTTCTTGTTGAGTCTCAGTGTCAGCTACTCCAAAGTAAAAAGGAAGAAAAGGTGTCTTTTGAGCAGTATGGGTTTTTCTATTGGTGCTCCTAGTATCACACTGAAATACCAGCTGTATTTTATTTTGTTATTTTTCTTCTAGGCATTCTTTGAGGAGAAACAAAAGGAAGAAGAAATCAAAAAACTGAAGGATGAAATGTCTCAACTTGCAGAAAGCACTGCTGCAAGAATTAGAAAGGAAGTAAGTTACGATCTTTAGAAAGAATAGGAAGATTTTTTGGTTTTCCTCAGAGTGCAAAGCTACTGCTGGTGCACAGTCATCATGACCAGTTTTCTTACAAGAGTTTGGATATATAAATGGCAAAGCAGCCTGCTGATAGCACCATACTCTTCAGCATTTATTGTCTAGACACATATCCTAAACAAGAACCAAAACTGTTGATGTCTCTGCAGACACTGGTATGGAGAGGGCTGCACTGTGAAGATGTGAATGACACTTGTTGTGGCGTCTTCATTTGTGCTTTTGTGTTTTCTAAACACCCTCAGTTAAAGTAGTATGGTTTGATAATAATCATTCTAGCATACCATAAGAGTTTTCAGTCCCAGGTGTTTTCGTGCTTTATATACATGCACCACATATAGACTATATGTGTACATATATATGTGTGTGTGTCAAAAAGCAAGATGGAAAAGTAGTTTGTGGGACTAATTTTGTAGTTTTGGTTTGGTTTTGGTCACAGGTAGACACTGCAAAGAAGCAATGTAACGTGCAGGTTTCTCGGCTAACAGAAGAAGTTTCAGCTCTTCAGATGGTATGGAGTTGACTGATAAAAATATTTTCAGTAGCAAAACATTTGAGACTTCTGGGTTTTGCTGATCAAATACTTTCACTAGAATTTAGTATTTTAGGTCAACTAAATGTGATGAATGAGTAATTGTGTAGGACATTCCTCTGTTACTGTATAGCACATTACATGCTGCATGTCTCCAGAGATGGGTTCACAGGCATTTTGACAGTGAGATCTGTGCTCTAGAAAATATTTCCCATGTGATGGCTTTTCTTAAGAATCCCTGTTTTTTTCAGAGATACACTAAACTCAGCCTTCTGTGCTTATCTGTAGTTGTGTGTGTAGAAATGAAATATATGAAAGCTGATAAACTATCCTAAGTGAGTCTGTAGATCACAGTCATCATATTTTGAGTGAACCAGGAACTTGTAAATAAATACATAAAACATACAATAACTACATAATAAATCATGCAGGTGACCACAAGAATTCAGTGCTTATGCACCTATTTATGCATTAGGTTTTTTTAAAAAAGGTTTCATTTTACGTTGTCTTAGTCTGTGTATTGAGTGATCCTATAGAGAAAATAATGAGCAGGTAAATATAATCAAATGCATCCATGGCAGCAGCAAGAACTGCATTTACATTGGGCAGGGTTTGGCTTCAGCACTTCTTGAATTTTTATTTTGATTTATTCAATCTTAAAAATGACTTTTATATAAAGGAATGCGGAGAAAAACAGAGTCAAATTGAACGAGCCATTAGAGAAAAGAGAGCAGTGGAAGAAGAACTTGAAAAGGTAAGGCAACTGTTTGTATTTTTACATCACATTTAAGATCTCATTTCAGAAGGAAAAAATACATAGATTTTTCCTGTTTTTCACGTGTTTCTCCTTTAACTTTCTTATTTTATTTTTGAGTAGATTTTTCTTAATCGTAAATTTTCATATATTTACTTCAAGGTTGTTTAGTTTTTTGGGGTTTTTTTTTCTTAATCCAGAGAATGTTTTAAAGCTGCAACACCAAACTGAAAAAGAAAGTTCTCTGAAAAGTGTAAACAGCAAAAGAGATGTTTAATATAATCCAGAGGAATGCTGGTACATATTCCAGTTAAGATCAACAGACAGAAAACTAAATAAATGTCTGATCAGATCTTTGGAAACTTATTTTTTCAAGTTGCAGTGACAGTGATAGAAATGCAGTTTTAATTTAAATCATGAGAGAATAGGATGCAATGAGGAGTAAACTTACATATAAGTTTACTCTTCAGGTTTACAGGGAGCACAGAGCGCATGAATCTAACAGCAGACAGCTTGAGCAGCTGCATCAGAAGTATTTACTTGCAGAAGCTGCCAAAGATGACCTTCAGCTGAGTCTGCAGATGATACAAAATAAACTGAAACAACTGGAAATGAAGTAAGTGATGTTACAGATGTTTACAGAAGTAAGAAGAGAAAGCAGTGGAAATTATTTCAGACTTTTCCAATTGTTGAATGTGTGTTAGGGTTTTGTGAAATCTTTTTATTCTGTAACAGACATAATATCAAGATACCATAATTTTGAAACCCAAGATTGATTTTATCAATTCCATCATGATAAAATTCTTTGCTGATTTGTGCATCACTCCCGGTCTATATCCTTTGTCCTTTGGTTCAGGAGTTGTTCAATTCTTCAGCTACAGCCAGACTTTCCTTCTCTTTTAGCTCTGAGGAAGAGAAATCTCGTTGCCAGGAAGTTATCTCTAAATTGCAAAGCACTCTGGATTCAGAAAGAGAAAAGAGTGCCTTTGTCAGTGAACAAAGACTAAAACTTCAGCAAGAGAATGAACAATTGCAAAATGAAATGGATGGTTTGAGAAAACTGGCAGTGGAGGCTCAACAAAGAGCTAAAATAAAGGTATGTTTTATATATATTTTTTTTTTTTTTTTTTTTTTTTTTGTAATGTAAGACTAATATTTGCTTAATAAGGCAGCAGTTCTAAGAAAAAAGCATTAAATGTTTAAATTAAGATTGAGAGTTTCAATGATGCTTCCCGGTTGCCGCTTAAAAGTAATTTTATTGTTGCATTGTGTGTCCTCAGAATCCATGGGGTAACTCAATCTCTGCTAATTAAATTGTATTTTAATGTGTATTAAATTCTCTGTGATAAGAAGACCCCAGAAGTTCTTTGCTTAAAATAAGATGAATAGATTAAGTAATATTGCAATTCCCGATCTTCATTTATTTCTTGTCTCTAATGTGTTAGAAATCTATGTCTGACTTTCTGCCCAGAGTGTTCCTCTACTTGTGTGTGCACCATGTTGTCAGGGCAGCATGTAACTAATAAATAATTTAATAGTGGGGCTGTCAAACTTTGGCTCTGTATTTTCTGGGCAGAAAAAATTCTTCTCTGTGCTTAATCTTGCAAACAAGATTATTGGCTGAAAGCTGGTTTGTTCTTTTTGAACATGTTCCATTGAATGCCCCTGAGCAGACTGCAGGTGGGGTAAGGAATCAGTAATAACCTCAGTACCAGGATTCATGGTACCCTTGGCTTCTGAAGGGGGGAACAGCTTGGACCCTTGATGTGCTTTCTGAATATACAGAGCTGGTACTTTCCCCTCTGCAATGTACAGATACCAAAAAAGGGATCTAAGAATCTGGAGCAATGAAGACAACCTCAGTAAGCAGTTTTACAAGGTGTGAATGGGGACCATCTCCAATCTGGCTTCCACTTTGCACTACAAGATAAAGAAAGCGGTCAAATTTACCAGGAAATCTTGTCCAACTCCAGAACCCTTTGCTTAAACAAAGGATCAGAATCTTGTAACAGATAGGTAGTGGACATGGAGCACAGAAGGCATATACTAAATCTTTGTCTGTCTCACATTTAATCAGACAGGCTTCCATTATAGTCACAGATAAGATTCACTGCTTGATTTCATTTCCCTCTGATGTACCAAGGATTTCAGATGCAGTTAAGAAACTCCTAACACATTTAGCTAGACGAAAAAGAAAGAACGTCTTTCTGTGGAGAAAACACCGGGGAGAAGAATAAAGATTACTTACAAAAATAAGCATACACAGCTCATTATCCTTTATTGTCAGTTGTACCATTTGCTTAAATTGGCTTTGGGAACATGTATCTCTGAGTATATAATTAGAAGTTTAATTATTATATGTTACATGCTCTCAACAAATGTTTATAAATTTTACTCAGGCATTGTAAAACAACTGAAAAAAAAAAGGTAAAGAGTGAGAGATTGAGAGATTTGATTGTACCAGATTTGTGGGGTTTTTTTAGATAAGCACAATGGAGCATGAGCATGCAGTGAAAGAACATGGGTATGAGGCCCGACTGAAGGAGATGGAGGACACCAGTCACAAGTCCACTGCTGAGCTCAGACGTCTCTTAGTAGCTCAGCAAAAAGCAACAAACCGGTGGAAAGAGGAAACAAAAAACCTCACTGAAACTACAGAAGCCAGGATTCGTAATCTGAAGTAAGTGCAGTTTTGTTCCCCTTCTGCAAAGTGTGTTTCAGATATTATTTTGTGTAGGGCAGTAGACCTGTGGTGAAAAACCGTGAGGAGCAAACCATCCAGAGTCAAAGATGTGCTTGCAGCAAAACCAAGAATGGTGTAAACAGAACTCTTGATGTCTCTATGAAGTTAGCACTGAAGTAAAAGTTACACTGTTTCATTATCTTGTTGATAATGTGTGAGTTTTTGTAATGACAAAAAGGTAAATGGAATATATTACTTTTGACTTTCCCTTTCAAGGTACAGCACACTCAATTTAGAGAATTTTAGCTGTGGATTGTGAGAACTTTACCTCTTCAGAAAAGCATCAGTTCTGGAGTGAGTCTCCAGACTTCTAAAATAAACTGGACAAACCCTCTTAGAATGTACATCTCATGTTCTCTTCTGAGCATTTGCTGTCATAAATGAAGATAAAAATGGGTTGTGTGATTTTCCTAAGAAAAAATACAGTATACATTTTACTTTTCTCTTAATTTGTCCATATTTCTAGGCTGATACTTGTACTTACAGTACAGAATATAAGAATATTTTCATTTTCACAAGTTTGCCCTTTGCTTCATTTCATTTCTAGGCTCAGGAAACTTTCTGTTAGCTCAAGCAGACTATTAATTTGAGATTAAATTAGCCTGGTGGTTTTATAGAACTGCATAGAAATGTATGTCCTCAAGATCTCTTCCTCTTCAAAATTGGTTGAAAATGGGAGGAGGCTTACACACTGGTCCACAGTAACTGCTAAACTGCTTGATTTCATAAGTCTTATTTCTTTAAAATTAAAGTGGTTAGAAAGGAATATAACATTGCATTATCTTTCAGTGGGTTTGAGAACAAAAGTTCAGGGTATGCAGCTCTGTTAAACTGATACATTTGAAGCAACCCTTTAATCACTTAACGTGATGCACTCCTGTGGTTCTTTGCTCAGACTGATTTTAGAAGTTGCTTTACTGTCATGTTAACATTGAAGCAAAACCTTTCCCTGTTAAAACTGGGAGCCTGTGAATTCTAGCTGTCATTTCCTTTGGGGTTGTCTTGGGGTTTTTTCATGTTTTATTATTAATGTAAGGCTTTACATATTCTCAGCTTCAAGCATATTTCCAGTATCCCATGCAATTTTGGAATTACAGTTTCTGAAGCATAGCTTGGCATTTCTTGGCTGTCAGAATTCCAGTGGTGTGAGTGGAATTAGAACCCAAACCTCTAAACACGAGCCAGGAAAATCTACCCTGCCACTACTCTTAACCTGGATATCCATCTTTGCAGTGAAGTATGTGCTCATCTTTACTTCCCCTGAGTAAACAGTTATAGGGGTTTTTTACCTTACCTGTTCAGATACAGGCTGGCTTTATTTTCCCTTAAAATATATTGCATTTTGCAAAGATTATTATTAAACAGTTCTTTAAAAAAGGAAAAAGTCTCTCTCAGAAGACATCAGTATTGAGCATTTTTGTGAGACACTGGGAGCTGTGCTGATTCACTGACAGTTTTAGAGGTGTTAACTTCACTGTATGTAATTAGCTGGCTCTTACTGATACTTTTTCAGCATCTTTTGTAAATGCAGTAACTGGAGAAGAAAATTATTTTGCAATGTTCCATGCTAAGGTAAATTTTAGCTCTTAAACTTGTAGCTTATTTTCTGTAAATCAAAATACAAAACTCACAGCTGAGCATCTAGGTTCATCACTAGATCCTGGATGTGGTTCAGCAAGTTCCAATTAAAAGGGAAAAATTGCAGACTTCCAAAATAATTAAAATTGTCTGTGAAACAGCTGTTTTCCTTTAAAACCTTTACTGTTCAGTGTTAAAATGTTGTTACAGCAGACCTAAAGATTCAGACCTTATTTATCTGCAGCAAAATGCTGACATAGAAAATACAAGGAAGTCTGCTTTGTGAACCTGGATAAAAAATGGGTAGTAAATTTTGAAAATGTCTCTATTTATGTGACATCAGTAGATATTTTGGTGCAAGTCTAAAAGCTAAGTCAGTTGCTTTATGATATGATTTGGTGTGTTATGCTTTTTCATACTGTATAAGCTAGAAATAGAAGTCTTTATCAGTCATTTGCTCTACCTGGCAAGGAAGCTGGCAATAGAAACAGGAAGGTTGTCATTTAGACTGGCATCAGGAATTTCATGTTAAATCTGTGCAGTGATGCTTTGATACCATGGTGGCAAGTAGTGTAACTGAACCATATCAGTAGTATCTGGAAATTTTAAAACCAGCTTATTTTTCACCTTACATGCATTACCAGACACCCAGTGATGTAGTGCAGAATGCAGTTGGTATGAAAATTAGAATTACGCTGTAGTAGTTATTCAACACAAAAGTCCTTGGTTATATTATAAATGAATAATTATCATATTTATTTTCATCTATCACAATAACATTTTGAGTGCAAGTACAGAGCAACAAATAGCTTCTTACTGTGTTGTGAACTAAAATCAAGTTGCTGATTATTTTAAAAGCAGAATAATTTTGCAGCAAATGCACTTATCAGGGAAATGTCAGAACACAAAATAACAGACTGATACTGGTAATAGATTCATTTATCTATTATTAATTAAAGGCTCTGTTTGAAAGGTCTCTTGAGGCTAATGAAGGAAATGTTCTCACCAAGCCTCATGCTGGGGTCCAAGAGAAAGGAGGATTCATGTAAATATGTGAGCAAATGCAGGGGTTGTGTTGGTGGCATGTAGCAGAATTTCATTTTTTCACAAAAATACAGTTTTTAACTAGAATCATTACTCCTGCAGCATACTAAAGTGTTTTATAGCTGAGTGGCTTTTTAGGAAGTTAGAAACTTCCTAACCAAGTCCTATCCGTGTATATGGGGGGAGGCATTTTAGATTGCATTTCACCAGGAGGTTGCTGTTAGTGCAGCTCTCATAAACACTGACTCAGTGTCCCATTTGTTAGTGTAGGTGTTTCCCATTCCTTTGCCTTAAAGTCATGATGGTTTTCCTGTTCTGTCCTCATTGGTTTCCTTTTCCATCTGAGGGTGTCTGAAACACTTTGGCTTCTTTATTAAACTTACCAGCAGCAGCTGCTAACTTCCATTTTCTGTGCTGCTCATTTGTCATGGTCTAAGTCTGCAGTGGCTTTTTAGTGAGGTGTAATCCATATGCACAAAGGAAGCATTAAATAATTGTAAGGAATGAAGCAACATCAGTGAATGTTAGGGGATTTTCGATCTGAAAAAAAAATTAAGAAGTAAGTTTTTCAACCTGTAATTTTAGATCATGTAATGTAAATAACATAAGAATCTAGTAGATCCGTGAAAAACCTGTAGATAGAAGTGTTGATAAGTAAATTGATACTTCCAGGCTTCATTGAAAATTATTCTGTGCTTTCTGGACCTTTGGCTCTCATTCAGGTTAAACATGTTGCTGATAAAACTGAACTTGGAATTCAGAGCCAGTGCTGAAATGGGAGGCAGTGCATTGAATGCTTGTAGACTAAATTACACCATTTTCTTCATACAAATGTATTGCAGTCTTCATTTATGAGAAAAGCCTCCTTCCCTCTAAGCATCTTAAGATGCTGTGTGCATCTTAAGGAGAATTTATTGGTAATAGACCTCATCTTCACCTTGCAGAAGGGCAAGGAGCCAGTTTTGCTTCACTATCCTTGTGCCAGTGAACCCTGAAGGTAACTAAGAAGGTCAGTGCTCCTTGTGACATGGGTCATCATTCCAAATAAAACCTTTGCTCTTGGCAGCATGGCTAACAACTCACTGCTAAGTTTATTCCGTTTATTCCCTTTATTCCCACAGTGTCTGCTCTGGCAGAGTCAGAAACCAAACTGCTCTGACCTCTGATTGCATCCATTTTAAATGTGCCTTGCGTTCTAATGCTATGTACAGCAAATGTTTACAATTATAAAATAGTATAAAATGAGTGATCACTGCAAAAAGTTGTAAAAAAAGTCATCTTTCATACTCTTTATAGGGGTTTAATTGGAAAACAGAAGTACAGAAATTTTATAAAACTATCAAACTTATTTCAAAATGTAATTTCTTTCATAACACAAAAAGAGCTTTTAAGTCTTAGTGAAAAATTTAAGTATTTTATGTTTATCAGTTTAACTGATACTTGAGTTACTATTTGATTTTTCCCCCTCCTGCTGTATATTCTGGAATGTTGTCCAAGTAATCTAAATCACCGAATCAGAATCAGACTTAATGTTGAAAAAGCTATTTGGATCTTCAGTGTCATTCTCCACAAGTGGGTGTAGAATTTGGTAAGAACTAGAATCCATGTTACTATTGTTGCTATCCACAGGGTGTAGAGCTTCCAGTTGTAAAGTTGTAGGCTGTAAGATCACTGTCAGTTTGAATGTCCTAAAAATTTAAGGTCATCCTCCTTTGACAGCTGTGGTAAAAAAATCAGTATCAAGTGCTTCCAGCTTTTTACTTTTCTTGTCTTCATTTGAAAGAATTTACTTTTGAATGAAATGAGGAAAGCATGCACAAGTTTTTAAAAGCTCTTGCTTTCACTGAAGGACTGTAATCCAGAAGAATGGTTCCTCTGGCCACATTTGGGGGAAGAGGCTGGCTGAGACTGCTCTTGTTACAGCATCAGTGTAAAGCTCTGTAGTTCTTCAGACTTCAGCTGAGAAGAATAAATGACAGCAGATAGAAAGTGGAATCAGCAACACCAAAGGAACGTTCAGGAAATTTGCAAATTGGAAGGAAACAAACTTCAGTAACAACAGAACAGAGGGTAGAATGAGCAGGGGTGAGAGAGACAGTTCTGACAGCAGAATTCAGGCAAAACCAGATTAACTCAATCTGCCAGCATTTGCTGAAAGAAAATGAAGTGACAGACTGTATGCAAGTTTTAAAAGTAAGGGTAGATGATCCATTTGTTCTGTAAAGCCCACCTTTACAGGTCTGTAGATGAATGCACGAATACAAAAGATGGTTGATCCCATCTCATTGGCATATCAGTATTTATGTAGATTTTTATGTCCTTATTCTGAGAAGGAAGAGTTGGGGTAAATAAAGAATTTTGCAGGTAAGCAGATAAACCCTTACCAGACTCTGCACCAGTGGCCAACACCAAGAGCTTATTTTTGTTGAACACGATTCTGGCTGGAGCAGGAAACAGAAGAAGATTCACATCGATAAGCAAAGTTTTATATTGAATCAAATGATTGAATCATCACAGAATGCCCTTCAGTGGACTAGGTCTGAACAACTGCAGACAGGGAAAAAGGTAGATCCTCTTAACTTGAAAACCTGATAGGAGATTGACAGTTCTCTCAACTTTGCCATGGATATTGCTTTGGCCTGTCAGACACGTAGGTGATTGCTCAGTTTAGGTACAGTTTAGCTTGAATAGGGGTAGAAATAGGTATAGGCAGGTCTGTTCTACAAAACAGTGCATGAAACAATTTAAAAACATTGGCTTAAATGATAGAGTAAATTTGCTTCCATGTAGCATTGCATTTGAGGAGCTTTATAAATCTGAAGTCTTTAATTACAGAAGTAATAGAATGCAGTAACAATACACAGTATGAACAAACTAATAAATTAATACTCCTGTTCATCTGCCATTATGGTCTAGTAGCACGATACAGCTTTTTGGGGAAAAAATAAATACTTGTAGCATAAACCCATTTATTTGAAGAACTGTACTGAATGGCTTCATTTCCTTAATAGTCTCTTGCATTATAATTGTCAGTACTTAACAAAAGGGAATCCTTGCCATATTGTTTTTATATTTAAAGACTTTGCTTAGCTTAAGCCATCTGATTGCAGCTATTTTGGGTGTCTTTGTTCCAATTTCTGCCTCTGACACATTTCTTTGTCATAGTTAAGAGTCCCTGACTCATCAGTAGGCATGTGTGGGGTTTGGAGTTCTCAGTTTTTATCTTTTCTATGACTGAAAAGAATCTGCCTCTGAGGAGTGACCTTTTCTGGTGGCAGTATATGAAGCATTGGCCATGACTGCTTTCTCCTTTTCCCTGCATTCTGTACAGTACATGGAATGAATTGTGTGGCATCTTGAGATGGAGAAGTTGCCTCTTTTTCTAAAACATTATTCTTGGCTGCACTTGTGTAATGTTTGGCAGCCATAGTTGCTTATTTTTAAGATGTTCATTAAAGAAAAAAATTAACAGGATGAGAGACAGCTGCAGGTACTGGCAGTATACAAAATTCATAATTACTAAGAGTAACTGAAGCATATTATAGTATAATTCAACCAGAAAAACAGCTGGCACATGCTATATTTGTCATGAGAGCTTTGCAGAAAAGTACTTGCTGCAGCTGGTGGATTTATCACCTGTCTGCTGAAATGCTAGAAGCTCACCTTTTGTTTCCTACTCACTTAGCAAAGACAATATGCAGTGGGGGCTGATTTAATTATCCAGCAGTTGGGGTTATTGCTCTGTTCTAATATTGAGATCTCATAAGGTGTGTTTGGGGGAGGGTTAACACGCAGAATGAATCAACTGTCTGGCTCAACAGCCATCACATTTCCTTATGCTTACAAGGTTAAACTGTTTCCTTTTAAATATGTGTTCAGTGTGATCTCATTATAAAAATAATTTCTTGATCACAGCTGTATATGAGCCTGTAAACTCTGTTTATGGTCTGTGCTGCTAAGCATGCTAATTCCACACCTCAGGACAAGCACAGGAGACAGGCTCTTTTCAGTAACTAAGAATTTTTAGGGCACCTAAAAATTGGTCTCCTGTATTGAAATTGCCTCATTTGATGCTTAATACTAATTACAGAGGACAAATTACAAAAACAGTGCTACATACCAACATATTGTCTTGATCCTGCAATCTTAATCCATCTTTAATTCTTACTTTATATAAAAGTGTTCACATGTGGTAACAGGTGTAATCTATATGTAATTTTAACTGTTAACATCATTGAAATGCTGCCTATGTACTTTCATTTTTATGAAAGTTTAAAGAGTTTGAACTGGTTTTGTGACACCTACCTGGGACCAGTGAAAGAGGTTAAGAAGGCAGGTTGAGAACAGATGAGTGGAATCTCCTCACCAGCGGTAGGGGTGACCTGATGTTACAGATACATGGTGACCTTGTATTTCAAGTGCCATAGATCACTTTTCAAACTTTTATGAAATACTAAGCTTCAAAGTTTATAAAAGTAAATTATTGTTGAGAACTAAGTGTCATCATTAAAAGAGCATTACATTAAGATGTAGTGAGGCTGGAGTATCTCCTACCTTACCTCCATTCTCTCAAAAAAAATAAAAGCTTTGGCTTCCCTTGCAGTGCATGCAGTTTCAGCAGTAGGTAGAGCATTTAAGGTGAGGTGGTAGAGTAGAGACTGCTCAGAGGTTAGAGCAGCTCACTTAGATTGGCATCCTTCCCTGGCTAAAATTACTGGAGTTGTGTCTTTAGTCTTCCCTCTTCTTGAGATGACAGGAGACAAGAACAACTTCCTTTAAGCACCAGCTCAGAGATGTCTGTCATAACCCAACTGTTTTTTGTCTTCAATACTGTGTAAATTGAAGATCACTAAAACTCATTCAGTATCAAAGTAAAAAGACCACTTTGAAGTAGGGGGTATTTTCCTTTTCCTCATGAAGTGTCACATTGTTGTCTGTCTCACAAGTATAGAATGATTTATTTTTAGGTACTTCAAAGCACCTTTAAAAACACCCACATTGAGGTCTGGTTATGGAACACTAATTAGGATGTTAATCTCAATATTGAACTTACTGTGCAAAATGCAGCTTATATTTATTGCATACTAGATAGCATGCTTCCAAAATAAGATTCAATAAACAGGAAGAAAACCCTGCAAAATGTCAAGTGTTCTTGACAAAGTCTTGCTGATTCCAACAAATACATCTTGTTCCTTTGCCATTACAGTTCTGAATGCACAGCATGAAGAAGTGCTGTGTGGTGCTTTTTGAAATCGGTGTTTCAAGAATAACCCTGTAATTAAAACCCACCATAAGCCTCCACAATTCACTGAACTATCTATGAAATTACGTTCCAATAACTGAAGTACTACTGTTTGCTAATCAGCATCTTTTCTTCTGATTCCCAGAAGTGAGCTGCGTCAACAAAAACTCCGTAGCCAGGAGCTCATTTCCCAGCTGGAAATAGCAAATGAGAAGGTAACTGAGGTAAGATAATGACTGATGTGACAGCTACTTTCAGTTACAACCTGATGTGCATACACTGTTATCAGAAACCTGTATAGGTGAGTTATATTGCTGATTTAGAGAAAATTAAGGATTTTTGATAGGAATAGTCAGTAATAATTGGGAAGCCTCACTGTTTCTTGCTGACTGACATGTTCCAATGGCAGGAAGACGGATGAACTTTACCATCAAATTACAAAAGTGAAAGGAGAAATCATCTTTCTAGGTGACTAATCTAGCAATTCTGGACAAATTCAGGAGATGTTTCTGAACTTACTTCTGCCTGTGAATCCATGCAAGCCTCTAAATAGGAACAGGCACTGGGATAATGTGGTGTGTACAGGGGCACCAAGTGTGTACTGTGGTACACAGTAGAACATGCTGTGTGTATGCACAATTTACATTCTGTGTCCATCTCTGCATATGGCTAAAAGCATTATCTATTAAAGATTAAGGGCAGAGTTGTTTTGGAATGTGCATTGTTCCATAATTAATGGCCACTTTAGAAAAGGGCTTTCCTGTCAGCCTTATAAATGTGGGATAACATCCAGCTCTATCCAGGATAAGTCCTTCTGTCTTGTTTTTCTGTAGTGCTGTGTTATTTAGTGGAGAAAAATGGGGGGATGTGAGAACAGATTTCTGTTGATGCCTTAGGTTTTAACTTTCATATTTTTCAAATCCTGTACTGCCTAGAGTGTAACTCTCAAGTTTCTTTTAGCCTGCCTGTTAATTTCTGCTCTCTCATGCCAGGCAGCCATAACAAAGCCTCTCCAGGCCTGCTCTCCTAGGACACTCAGACTGTCCTAGGCCCAAAAAGTATAAACCAAAAGCCTCTAAAGGGAGGGGCAAGCTTGGGGGAAACTACATCATTAACTGAAGCTTTAACTGGAGAATTAACCCTGATATGCAAATGAACCAAACTTATAAAAGTGTGAAGAACTCCTGACCTGTTGTCCATCTTGGGGTCCATCTTGGCAGTAGCCTCTGGCTCCCAGGGGGTACCTTTGAAGGCCTTTCAAATAAATACCTACCTTTATTCCCCTTCTCCTGTCTAGTCTCTGTTTCTGTGGGGCCTCTTAAAGCATCACTGTGAGTAAAGGCTGGTTAAGAAAGGCTTTTTACAGACCCTTTGAAGGGAACAGAGGAGATCTGTAGCAGTTTTATCATCCCATTTGTACTATCTACTATATTCCTCTTTCTTCTGAGTGTAGCTAAAACATTTACATTGCAAGGTTGTGTGGATTAAATAACCTGAATTAAAATGTCAGTTTTTATGCATCTTGCTTCAAGACCGTGAAATGAGTAAAAATTTCCCCTGCAGATTGATTGATTGGAAAAGTCATATGATGTCACATTTGAGCTGGAAATTCTCTATGATGTGTCAGGAGTTTGTCCTCAGGCTTTTATTATAAGGGGAAAACAGTTCCACTTCTGATGTTCCTCTTGTGTTAAGCTTTTTTTTTTGCTAAAGAATGTGTGAATTCAGTAAAAAGAATTTGGCATTGGTGATGAGAGATTCTGTTTCCACAGGATGAGACATTGATCATGGAATATCGGGAATACATTGACAGGCTTCAGAGGCGACTGAGCCAGGCAGAACAGAGAGCAGCCACAGCATCCCAACAGGTACCCAGCTCACAAAAAACATGTTATCCAAGCACATGGAATATGTAAAAGTACTCGCTCTCCATCATTCCTGAGGCAGAGGTGATCATTTATGAGCATTTTTTTACCAACACAATTTTAACAAGCTTGGATTTCGGACACGTCACCTTCTGACAGGATGCTTATGTGACAGCGTAGGTTTGTTTGTGAAAACCAGTTTGATATCAATTAAACCTGCACAGTTCAAAATGTGTGAATGAAGGTGCACAGGCATTTCCAGCTTTAGAAATGGCAAGTTAGCAAAGACAAAAAAAACCCTGAAATAACTGCAGCTGCTGTTTGCACGGAGCAGGTCTGTTGGAGTGCACCCACTGCAGTTCCCATCGGCTGCGTGTAACAGCTGCAGCAACTCCTGCAACGATAAAAATTGTGCAGAGTAGGAAATGCTTGTTTCCTTCCATGCCATTGGAGAGGTAAAGGAGAGATAGTGTATCCCTCTCAGTATTTAATTTTCCATACTGTTTAAGTTGTACAACTTGAAGCAAATCCCATGGGAGTTTATACACTGAGTTCATTTTTTTGCCAAGGAAGTTCATTACTCAAGTTGGCCTCCTATTAAGTAAAGATGGTCTTTCTGCCTCCTGCTTTTTTTTTACATTGATTTAGGAAAACCATTTGCAAATTACAGCTTGCTAATGTGGGTGACCCCATGTGAGCTGCAGAGAGGAAATGTTTGGCTGACCTAAAGTGCTCAGTTAGGACAAATAGCATTTTTTTCCCAACAGCAGTGAATAAATGGGCATAGCTGCCAAGCTGTCCTAACATAAGCTGTGGTTCCTGGCCCTAAATGCTCTCTGTCATGACAAGGTCTATTCAGCTGGTGAAGATTTGCTCTGAAAGAGGAATTTTATTATTTTCTAACCTCCTGTTTGTTGTATGGATCTGTTTAGCTCTAATGCTTCTGAGATGCTGTCTCCCCTTAAAAACCCAAACATACTCATGTCATGTTTCAAGGGAATAAACTCATGGCCTCAGTGCCCATAGAGGAAGAGGTCTTGCTGTTCCTGAAAACATTGGTAATTAGCTGTACCTCACCAGGCTCTCTCTGAAAGATAACAAAGAGATTTGATGTTGTGCAGCCCAAATGCTGCCCAGATCTTATTGCTAGACTTCAGAACTGCCTTGCCCTCGTGGCAGAGGTTACTGCATAGGCCTGGCTGCTCTGTAGTGACTTCAGAGCTGCTGTGCCAAGCCCCTTTCTTTTTTTCTCCACCCCAAAAAAAAAGACATACTGGCACTGTCCCTGCTAAAAGTTGGAGAAAAAGATCTTCAAAAGCAGTGCAAGAATGTCCACTCTTAGGAATCTGGGTATTTATTCTCTTCTAGGACTCAGAAGGCTGAGCATTCACATGTGTATTTGATCAGATGCAGAATGATGATTCTCTCTATTCTTAATCTGTAGGTGCAGGGCTGCTTTCTGACTTGTGCATTCTCACTACATTATCCACCTTCATTGTAGAATTATATCAAATACAGGCTAGAGCTGGACTAGTAGGGAGCCTGGAAAATTACACTTTTATTTTGGTCAGTTCAATGACTGTAAATCTTAGCTTATTCTGAAATAATAGCAATTCAGTACGAAACACAAAAAATGCAGGATAATGTTTGCGCAAGTTTAAAACATCTATTCTGTAGGTGTGTGTTAAAGTGTGTTCCTGCTTCCTATCATCTTGTATTCTCTGGGATCTAAAATAAGACAAGAGCAGTAGTCATGTACAGAGTACATTGTAAATTCTGCTGTTCATCCCAAATTCACACTGCCTGTGCATGTTCCCTCTCCTTCATGACACATTCAGTATGGAAGTTCTACTGTTACTTTGATCCTACAAAGAATTATTAAGAAGCTATCATCTGTTTGTGTTTCATTACAGCTCAGCCTGATAACTACACAGAATAAAAAATCTGTTTCCCTGAAGGATCTGGAAAATATTTAAACACGTGTTTTCATCATTCACCATGTTGGGATTCAAGAGGATTGCTGGAGAAACTTCATATTGGAGCACTACAGTCAAATGCACAGCGAGGCTTGTAAAACTTAAATTCTGGTTTATTCCAGTAAGAAAGAGAGTGGATGAAGATCCTGTCTCTGTATGCACAATAAAGAGTGGAAGAAGACTGCAAAATGTTGTCCTTAAAGTCCTTTAATGTAGCAGATGAAAAAATCTGACACAGTGCTGTGGGACATTCAGGGATTTTTTGGTCTAAAATCCACCAGCTCCAGCTGTGACAGGATTGTGTACAGGGAGTAGGTAACACTTCAGTAGGTACTGAAAGTCATCTCAGCTTTGCTCACGTGCAGCTGATACCTTTAATTCTTCTTTGTAGTGCAGGTAACTTGGGAACCATTTGAAGATCCTTTCTGAATTATAATTAGAGTCATTACATCATGAATGTCAAAGAGTTGCTGTTTTGATAGGCAGTGTTTGAGCTGCAGGAAGCCTCCATTGCCTTCCAGTTTAAAGAATTCAGTTCAGTTTGGTCTGGTGCCCCTAAGAGTAACAGGTAATAATGAAAATGCTGCTATGGCTACTCAGACAGCTCATTTCTAAGCACTGTAATCTTCCTGCAGCTGTGCTTTTTCTTCCTAATTACTATTTATTTTACTATGATTTTACAATTCCTTGCTTTTCTGTTGATCTGCTCCCTTGGTTTGTACATGTCTGGGAGCTTCCATTCTCCTACTTTAATTTGCACAAAGATGAAGTCATCCAGCTCTTATGCCTTTTGAAATAGTGGGATTGAATTCTACAGCTGCCAGGATGTAGGAATCCTCATGTACATATTTTTTCTTTGATATTTGAGACATGTCACACCTATAATTCTAAAATTAGAGCCGAACTCCATTTTCTCCTTTAGCATATATTCCAAGCATTTGATAGGTGTTTTAACTGATTTTGAAGTGCTCACCTCTTGGCCTGAAGTGACATAATTGCTTGTCCTTCCTCTTAAATGTGAAGAGTGTAATTCGGGTTTCTAACCTGTCATTCAGCTGAGGGGTAGTGCTTGCCCAATGCTTGATGGAAATGTCTTATTTGGATTAATAAACCTGCGTGTCCATGGCAGTGGAGCTTCACCGTATTTGCAGTTTAGAGGACAGAGCTGGGCTGATCCCCTCATGGAAGTAAGAGTTTGTGCTGCCTCCTGAAATCTTGGTTGTTCAGGTAGAGCCTGCAAGATGGATGCATCCTCAGGAACAATTTCTGCTTGCTGTAGGGAAAGCCACTAGGTTCCTACAGTGGTTGCTTTTTCTTTTTGATAGATGCCTATAGATGTATCCAGTGCAATCTCTAAATCTCAATTTTGGTAAAAGATGTTGAAGATTCTCCAAAACAACATGGATACATTTTTCAGAAGCTCCAAGCAGTCTGTTTGGGTGAGATTTTCATCAATCAGCAGTGTGTGTGACACAGAGGCAGGCAAGTACCAGACACCTTGTTTTCATTTGCATAATGCGCAGCTGCGATGATGACAGGCCACCTGGAAGATTTTGTGTGAGCTATTAATCCCCTTCACTCCTCAAAGGCAGGCTCTGGCTGTGAAGTGAAACCTGGCTGGAAGGGGCAGGCAGTTCCAAGTATTTGTGTATTTGTTCCTGGAGGCACAGAAGGGCTCTTGCATGCTTCCCTGTTAATTATGGGGATATTCATTTCACCTTGGGGTGCAGCTCCTGTGTGGTGGCTGTTTGCCAGAACAGGAACTGCAGGGATGACACAAGCACCGCATGGTGAAGGGAAAGGGCAGGAGAGCAATTGCAGCAGATGACCAAGGAAAGGAAAAGGTTTCCTTCCTGTCTGTCAATGCAACCATGAACAGGACTGTGGTCACATGGAGCTCATCATACACCTATCACCTCCTTTCATTTCCCTGAGGTGTCTAGAGGAGGCTGCTCTGCTCCCATGTTGCTCCCAAATGGGGAGATCTGTTTTTTTCAAGATGGAGTGCTCAGCATGTGCTTTCACAGCCTTGCCTTTTCTTGCTCTGCACCAACTCCATTCTGTATTTCTTCATCTGGAATCCTCATCTCCCAGAAATCCTGCTATAGAAGCAAATCTTCTCCCAGTAATGCTTGACCCCAGCCAGTTCAGAGAGTGAATGAACTTTCAGCCTAATTATCCCGAAGATCCACGGGTTCAAACCTCATGTTCCTTTTCCAGCGGGACACGTATGGAGATTATGGACTTTGCAAGGGCATCCTCTGTCTACAAATGCAAATGTTTTGAGGTAAGCAACATCTCTTTGAGGGTCCCAAGGGACAAACCACACAGTGTTCTGCTGATGGGATGGGCACAGCTGTCAGTAACAAGCAATCCTAAAAAAACCTTAAAAATTTACAAAATCTTGCAGCTGCAGTGTGCATTGTGATACCTGTAGTAAGCCAAATCAAGTGCTTGTTTTAACCATGAAAGCTGCTCAGATCATTGCAGTGAAGTGTAAGAACCCAAACACAAAGATGGGGAGGTCTAAACCACTGCTGGCAAGGATACTGCAAAAATGTACAGCATTTATTCACATACAGACAAAAGGCACAATTCTACGGAATATTTTAACAAAAAAATACAGCTGTTTCAACTAGGTCTTTAGAAATACTTCAAAAAAGGGAGAAAATAAATACAGGTTGGGCCATGTAATATAAAATAGTCATCTCTACATATACTTTTTATTTCTGTTTCTCTTCATGCACCTTTTTTTTTAATTAATTTCAGCTGAATGGACACCAAAGCTAGGCACATAGTGAAAAATCTGTACAAGTTTTACAAATGTCATCACAATTGTCTCAAATGTCTGAAATCAAGATTTGCACATAACATGAACCCTTCATTTAGATCTGTGTGAGCTTATAACCTAACAAATGGCATTCCGGGCAACTCTACAGACGTTCAACTAGCCTACAGTCGACAGAACACACCGATCATATCAAAGATCTCTTGGTCAGTCAGCACAAGGAAAGGTAACGCTTAGAAACAGAAATCCAGCAAATCCCAGTAAAACACAGGGGTGGGGTTGTCACTGCAGTACCTACAACACCTCCTGCTGAGCGCTAAGCACGGGGACAAAACTAACCTACAGAGCCGGGCGTACCGCAGCCTTTTTGGTTTGGGTTCAGCTCGACTGGAAACCTCACAAAGCTTTTTACCCTCAGTGCCAGGGGACAAAGCAGCTAAGGCATTCACTCTGCACAACATTAGTGTTCATAATAGTGCAAATTAACAAGGTACCTCTCTCCAAGGGGTGTGAGGTTAAAGGTTTACTCAGAATCCAAATTTAGGGTATTCCATCTATGGCTTGGCAATTCCTGTGTGGTCATGAGCTTCTTTCTTTCCGAAAATATCAGTGCCTGTTTGAGGAAGGCTGCTGGGAGTAGAACTTAGCGGCTTTTACCTTTTGTCTATCTGCTGTTTATACTTTGAACACATCCCAAGAGTGACTCTGTAACCTCAGTCACCAGTGCCCTGCCTGACTTTTACCTCTGTAAGTCATGTAATTACTCTGACTTCTTGGGACCAGCAGAGGGATTTTGAAAGTGTACTATCTTACATAAAATTCCCCTTCCTCAAAAGGTTAAGACTTCCGAGTTTTAAAACAATAGGGATGCATTCTGGTGAAATACATAATTGATAATGTTAACTTGCATAGCAAGATAGGGTGTTAAACCTTTTTTTATTTTCTTATTGAATCCTCTGGAAGACTCAGTCCTATGGCAGAGGAATTCTGTGTTGTCGGTGTTCCCTCCTCAGGAGGCAAGGGTCAGACATTCCAAAGTGAGTGGATGCCATAACAGCAGGCTGGGAGTAGCAAAGGGGAGGAGAAGGAGGTTCTTTATGCCTGTCTCTCTGTTAACACATGCTGCTAAAGCTTTTTCACCAGTACATACCCGACCTACATCTATGAAGAATTCCAAAATTTATAGGCTCCTAAGGCTCCACTGCGATGTGTGCGCTCTACTTGGTACAAAACAGTATCCTCACAACCTGTTAATAATTATTGCTCACAGCTTACTAATTATTGCCACTTGCAATTATTAAAAAAGTACACAATCAGAATACGAGTTCCCTCTTCCATCAAATCTAGTCCATCATAGAACGAAATAGTTTTTCTTTGTTTGACTGTAAAGAGCTAATCACAATGTATTGCCTTTGCTTTTTATCCTATTTAAAAATATATATTCATGTCCATTTAAAGCAACCTTTTAGTGTCATAAGCCTGACTCTCCCAGTACATATCATTAGTGCATCTGTGGTGGCCTTTGGGAAATCCTACTGCCTAGTGCCTTAGAAAACTTCTGTCTGGAATTGTCATCACACTCCCGAAGGCAAGTGCCTGACTAAGGGTGACAGGTTATTCCATGGGGTGCTGGAAGCCCCAGACCTGCCCCTTGCTCAGAACTGAGCCATGTGGGAGCATCCTTTGTGTCAGTCCCAATCATTCGAGCCCTGCCCTGTCCTTTCCTCCTTCTCCAGTACAACGTCATGGCTATGCCTGGTCATCATTTACATGTAAACTCTGGAGCGTCCGGAGGGGTTTGAGCTGCCACCTGTGCTCAAACTGAACACAACAGAACACATTCTTCAAAGAGAGGAGAAAGAGCTGCTCCTGCCCAGGGACAGGGAGCATCTGTAATGGGATTTACCAGTGCAGTGCAGTATGGTCTCACAACCATCTTCCATTCAATACACACGAGTTAAATTAAAAGCTTGTGCTTTTCCAGAAGTCAGGGGAAAGGAGTAAAATTTTCAGTGCCTTTTAGCTAGAAGGGATGAATGCAGCCTAATTCCTCCTACCCACCCTAGCCCCTTTTAAAAAGATTTTTGTGAGTTGTGTGCATCCCAACTCCTGTTTTAGTAGTGATGTCACTTCTCTGCTTACTCAGGAAAGCTGCAAATATGGGAGATTCAAACTTCTCACAGAAAGGGGGAGGGTGAGGGCATGTGGATGGGGCAGAAAAAAAAAAAAAAAACAAAACAAAACCAAAGAGCTTAAAACTGCTTTAAGTGCATGTAAACATATTTATACAACTCAGAAAAAAGGGGTTTTCAATTTGCCAGTCTGTGGCTCTAAGAATGCTCCTCTCTCACACCGATGTAAGGTGGAGTTGGCTTGTAGGCAGTGACTCTACTGACCCTGTCCCTGTGTCCAGTCAGGTCGCCAGGATGCTCCTCCGAATAATGTCCGTCCTCCTGCCGATGGTGCTGTTCGGACTGAGCCTCTGCTGCCTGCACTTCTTTTCAGCCACTTCAGTCTCCGAGTCACTCATTTCGGCGTCGGGGACGTACCCATCGTTCTCGCTGTCAGGCTTTAACTTGCTTTTCGTCCGCTCCTTCGCTGGAGCTCTGCCCACGCCCAGGTAGGGGTAGCCGGAGTTCTGGCGGCAGGCCTCCTCCAGGCTCTCTCCCTGCTGCTGCCTCTCCCCCTTCTTTGGAATTCGGAATCCGCCCCAGTTTTTCCCTGGGCTCGTGGGTGTGGTAGGCACTTTAACTACTGTCTGATTAGAGTTTACTTTGACGAGACCCCCGTTGCATTTAGGCACTATATCCCTCCGAGTGCCAGGCGCTGACCTACCACTGGAGTGGTTCATAGCCCTTTTGTTTTCCGATTGCCTCTGAGAGAGTTCTGTGGGTCTCAGCGGTTTGTGGTTGTGTTTAGAAGTCTTTTCCTTCAGTTCTGCCTTCGCCACCTCGCACTGAGGGCGATTGTCTCTCCTTTTCCTGTGGTCTGGTATAACGATGCCATTTTTCTGCTGTGCCGATACAATCCGTGTCTCAGCAAAGGTCTTGTCAAAATTTAAAAAGCTGCCTGGAGCTGCACCTCCTTCCCTCGGGCTGGGCTGCCTCAGCAGGGATTTGCTGTCATTCCCAGGCCTGTCTCTTACCCTGTCTCTCTTGTGAGGTTTTTTCAAGGAGCGGGCCAGGGATGTGCCCATCTGCTTCCTGAAGAATGCAGAATGCCACTTCAGATCCTCAATCTTGGGGGCGTTGGGGCCCAGCGAAGGGCTGTTGAACAACACCGTGTTTTCCATGGAGGAGAATGAGGAAGGCACACCTGAATGGAAGCAAAACTAAGTTCAAGTCAAGCAATTCCATAGCTGTGTAAATACCAGTTTGCAATGTACCTATTTTAACTCTGCTCCTCATGCTTGATGTGTGTCCATATCAGAAATGGGTATTTGGCTGCCTGTCCTGCACTTTTAGGTCACATCTCTGTGGATATGTCATGGTTTCACAACATCCTGCTGGTGTGATTTTATTTTCCCGTACCTGCACCTAATTACAGGTGTAGCAAATACAAGTCCTAGCACTGCTCTGTCCACTAAAACAGAGACACTCCTCAGAGAGGGAGGCAAAAAGCAACCAGCAAGTGGATCTCACTGATGCCATCTAATATATGGTTTATTAGTTACTCAATAGTTAAAGGGTAATCTGGTCAATTTTGAAGGTATATTCATCTTTCTGAGGAATGAAATGAGAATAAGTGAGGTCCTGTTTGTCCTTCCCAGCTTTTAACCAAACCTTGTGCCTGTGGTCTAACATGAGAAAAGAACACTAAGGCATCATACCTGAAACTCTTTCTTGTTCCAACTGCTTTGTGTAGCTGTTAAATATCTGTTCTTGAACTTTGCAAACAGATCTCTTGATTTTTTCTCTCCGTGTCACCATGTAAGTGAGGTTACGCACCTGGAAGACAGTGAGGGGATGGGTTTTACAGGGATTGCATTCCTAGGATGTTGCCCTATCTGTGCTTTGAATTCATTTAGCTGGAGTACTATACACCATTTAAACAAGTTAGTAAAGTATTAAGTTTAACCACCTTCAACACAATTTGTAGAGAACAGTCTATTTAATTGACAGATTATCTGTTTAATTGACAGGCTATTTAACTGACAGATTATTCATCAGATTTGGAGAGCCACAGCACAGAAGTAACTTCTACAAACACCTGAGTCACAGACAGTATTAAATACTCCCCAGATGAGGGAATCACTGAGAAGTACTGGTGGACGATTCCAAGGCTCCTCTCTCAGTACAGCATGGTGTCCTATGAATTACAACCTTGTGGGCTGATCTGGAGAAATGTAGCAAGTGTGTCTGTTTTTGCAAAGGTCCCTTTTCTTAAATCCAAATTATCTTGAATGTACAATCAGTGAGAACAGAGTAGTAAAATGTTAAAAATACTGCTAAAATCACGCATCCTGTTTTGACATCACATTTAGAAATGGAAAGGATACACACAGAGTAATTTAAGATCCAGAGAAAATAGTTACAAACTCTAACTATTTAGCCGATCAAAGAGAAGATGACAAGAAAGCTTGAGCACTTGGAGCAGGAACAAAAGATCCCAAGTAACAGCTAGGATCTGGGCCACCTGAACAGCTAGAGAAGGGCCACAGGCTGGAGTTGAAACTAGGAAAAAACCAAAAACCAAAAATTGCAGCAATTCATTATAAGAGTGATTAGGCATCAGAATCCTTTATGAAGGATACAGTATATCCATGAGCACCTGCTGTCCTGATTTAAAGATTAGACAGTTATTATGGAAGAAAGGCCCTGGTTCACCTACAGGTTACTGAGGTAGGACCTCCTGAGCCAGCTTTCGTCCATGGCCTACATGAGCCACATGCTGTAGGGACATAAAAGACTCATTTCAGTGCTCTTTCTGGCTCTTAAGAGCTCTTAAATTCTACTAGTTAACCCAAAAAGAAAGGAACTTAGGATTAGATGTACTCATTAAAACACCAAGCTGATCCTACTGCACTGTTATTGGAACACTCAAAACCTAAATGAATCAAACATCATTTACCTCCCAAACCTACACAGACAGGGAAACATCATCCTACTCTGGTATGCCAATGAAACAGATCTGCTGCAAATCACAGTAAGTTTCATAATCTTTGTCACCAGAAGGAAGGAGCGTGGAAAGCCCTTAAAGGCTGAAAAGGCTTCAGCTGGGGGCTGCAGTACAGTCCACAGCCATCAGAGTTATCAGTAAAAAAGCACAAGTGAAAACACGACAGTCCAGTTGCAGGCAATTGAATGCTACACGCCAAGTCCTGCTGGCCCTGTGACCGACCTCTGTGTGCAAAGGGTAATTGCTGTGCTCTGGAGAAATTTAGTGTTAGTGGTCTTGCCTGACAGCACAGCTCTGAGCTGAGATGCAGCTCAGGGTGAGCCTAGTTTGGGAACTCGGCCAACTGTGGCCAGCACCAGCAGCGCCAGGGCTTACCCGCTCCAGGTCCTGCCGGAGGTGTGTGAAGAGCTGCAGCCTCCTGAACAGAACATCCTGCTCCCGTTTAGCCAGATTGTCCTCTTCATCCTTCTTTGGGGTAATCAAAGGCTTATTGAAGTTGGATTTCCTCTTCAGCTTCCAGTACTGGTAAAGGAATTCCACCGGCTCCTCGGGCAGGCGCAGCACTTTGGCCACTTCCAAAGACTCAACAAACGTGTAGAACTCGTCCTCCAGCTGCTGGAGCTTTTGCTTGCGGAGGCTGACCCTGTGGGCCTCCTCCTGGTTTTGATCCATGCTGTGGAAAGGGTCGATGTGAGCAGGAAGAGAGCTGTCCTGAATCCCATTCCTGTTCTCTTGACCTGGGCTTTCACTCAAAGTCTCAGCATCCGCTTTCTTGGTGGAGCTGTGCTTGGGACAGTACGACTTGAACTTCACCTCGTCGTTCTCTGCCAAGATGGTCTTCATCTCCAAGCCGCGGTCGAATGCACAGGTGACATGAAAGGCTGTTCTGCAGTTTTTCACTGAACACTGGAGAAAATAAATTGGAATTAATCAAATAAATGTAAAGTTAAGGAGCCACACTGCCTAAACCTATTTGAGCAGTCAGGGCTGCTTTGGAAGAAGAACCCTGTCACTGCGCTCTGCTTCTAAGCTGCACGTACTTCCTTGCTCTCTCATTAGGGTTTTGACTTAGTGCTTTCAGGCCAGGCGAGGATCAAGTGGCCCAGAGGGACAGGAGTGTTTAACCCTGCCTCCAGCCCCACCATGCTATTCCATACCCAAAAAGCCACAAAAGGAACATTCCTACTGACACCAGAGCCACTTGTGTATAGCACTGTTATCCGAAGTAAAGTGTTCCCCTTTGGACTGTGCCAGCATGAGGGGGGGAAAAAAAACATCATGGTGGCTCCAGGCCAGTCTGAGACTTTTAATTAAAGTCTTTCCCAGCACCTGGACCCATGCTATCCAAAAGGCCTCGACCCAGGGGAATTTTTTTCCCGTTACCCCAATTTTATAACGTCAAATATTAAATCGCTGTCAACCATTACTTCACTGAGTACAGCCTTCACTTTGCCTGGGAGAGGAGGAGAACAGGAAATTCAAATGTTGTCATTTTTCTTCCCTCTCAGTGAACCCAGCCATCATGGGCACTAGTAGTTCAGCTGATTTAGCACTTCATTTCCATTATACCTAATTTCCTTTTGCAAAATTCTGTCACAGATACCACCAGCCACCAAGTGAGAGGTTTAAATATAAATAAGTATGAATATATACACAAACACACATACATTTGTGTTTTTATCCACTCACACCTTTGGTGAACAGCATTTAAAATGGAAATGAGCATTAGTGCTCCTAACTAGGAAACAAAACTATGCTTAACCCAAGCCACAGGCCTTGAAAGAGCAACACACTGCACTGGGATGTTTATACAGAGCTTTGTAAAGAAGCCAAATCTCTCTCTCCTCTGGGTTTTCCTGCTCAGGTTGACTCAGCAGCCAGATGGCTTATGAAGGTACAGCAGGGTTTAAACTGCACATGTTTTAAATGAGCAGTCTTTAATAAAATCAACATATAAAAGGAATTAAAAAATACCAAAGCATCTTTTGCCCTTTCCTCTCCTACTAAAAAACAGGCCAGGAGCATCCCAACTGGAACACTGAGCAGCACAGAGAAGTACTTTAGCCATAATTAGCTCTTACTGCAGCTCATGTTTTATTGGGAGAAGAGGGGAAAGCTTGTCTCACTGGGAGGAAATCTGCTGAACCTGGGAGAATACACAGTCTTATTTTTCCCAGCTTACTGCAGCTGCTCCCTGACCAGCCTGACACACACTTCCAGCTGCCACTTTTCCTAATTGTTGTGCACATATCAGAAGGTGGTCTGGAGAATGGACAAAACAGTTTCAGCAACGTAACAGCAGCCAAGAGGGAGGGGATGGCTCTGCAAGGAGGGATTATGGTTGCAAATTTATATGCTGTGGACAGATTTATTTTCTCTAGTTAACACTTACTATTTCATACATTCCTCACATGGAAGTGGACTGTGATAGGTTTCACTGAACTACTGCTGCATTGCTGGCTTACAGCTTTTCCTGGCAGCCTCGTCAAATGACTTGGAGCAGAGGAGAAAAGGGAAATGGATATAAACTAATTTCAAAGTAGTGTAGGACTTGAGCAATTTTTGTGTCTTAATGCTAGTCTGGCCACCATGGATCCTGTAACATCAGGCTAGCCCCAAAAGAAAGAGCTCTACTTGAACCTCCTTATGAGACTGTAGCATCATCCTCTCTGTCTCAATCCTCAGGACTGTTTTGCTGCTGGAAGTGCTCTAAGGATGAGGAGCATCACCACAATGCTAAGTTATGTCTTACTGTCTTTTTCTACACAATAACAACACTGCCCCAAATGGGTCACTTGTCCTTACACTCCCTCATCATTTGTTCTCAGGTAAAGGAGATCAAGTGTTGTCTGCTGTCTCGAGGAACAAAGTATCTCCTCTTTCAAAAATCTGAGGCTTGGTAATGTTTTCTCAATCTTTCTAGATTTTAAAATTTTTCATAAAAGGATTATTTAACATTTCTGGGTGATTTTCCACTGTACAGGATCCACAGGTGCCTTACAGCTAATAACCCAATATAAATATGCATGTGCAACAGCACTGCCCAGTCTGAAATGCTCTGGTGCAGATCAGGTCAGTTAAGTCCATTGTAACAACCAGTAAACACATTTTGCAGTCTACTAAAAACTGGCAAAAGAAAACATGTGGATATTTTTGTTGTTAAATTACCTGTATAGAAGCTCCAACTTTTTCATTACAAAGGCTGCACACCAGTGCCCACCTACTGCTGGGAATGTGGGAAACTTTTGTGATGGGCTCCATTTTCTCGGGGCTTCCGATGCTCACCTAAGAGAAAAATGGTCAAAAAATGGAGTGACTGTGACACTGTTAACTGAAAAGAGAAACAATTTTATCAAAGAAGTCAAATTCTTTGTGTGTTTATGCAACTTAGTGTGTCCCAAATTCCTCAGTTTATAAGGATCTAAAATTCTTTTTTAGAAAAAAAAATCAGCTTCTCACTTTGTGAACAAACAAACCAGTTTCAAGGTGAAGCCCACCAATTTAAGATTACCATACAGGATGAACACTCTGACTACGAGAGCACACAGGAATTCAAACCTTCACATTCAAACTTTCCTGATTCACCTTTAATGTTCTGTTTACGAAGTGAAACAGTATCTGGTGTCCTTGTGAAATGAGCTTTGCCAGCAGCAAAGGCCTCATTTTTCAAGGTCCAATTTTGATTGAAAAAGGGAATGCAATCAGTTTCTTTACAGGTGAGGCATCATCCCCAGCCAGGCTTTTTATCTAACCAAGAACCTTTTATCCTGCATTTCTAAGTTGAACAATGCTTTAAAGAGGGTTTTTTTCTCTCCCAGAATCACACTCCAGCACCCACCTCTGGAATCCAGAGAGCACAGCTGACGTGCACCCACTTGGTGCCACTCCGGGTGGGCTTCATGGCGCCGCCCTTCTTGGGGCACAGGAGGCACTTGGGCTGGACGCCCAGCGCGCAGGTCCGGCACAGCCAGCTGCCCTCGGGCACCTTCAGGATCCCGTAACACGCCTGCACCCGCGCCGGCAGCAGAGGCAGAGAGAACAAAGCAAACACCAGGTTGTTTCTCAGCTCTTTACACACAGCCTCTCAACTCTCACAATTACTTTTATTCGGAGGGAAAAGTGCAGGACGGCAACTAATTAAGAGCCCATTTGTCAGAAGACTGCGTCTTTATGGAGCCCTCTGTCCAAATTCCTATCAGCTTTAACATGCGTAAGTTTCAGGTTCGACGTGATCAGAGGAACACTACAGGTCCGAAAATATCAACTTTACTCTGCATATCTTGTAGGATAGTCACTTGTACTTAGAGCTGCATATCACTGTACTAATGCTAAAGCACCTAATTCTTTATCTTTAGTCCAAAAGTAGTTAAGTAACACATGTCAGAAAATGTGTTTCCTGCTCACCAGACAAGTTTTTCCAAACACGGAATGACAACAGAAACTTGTTAAAGCTGGGAAGGAAGGACAGGCTGATAGGAAGGCACCTGCCACAGTAAGAAGCACCCATGGAAACAGGCTAAAATTGTATCTCTTCTTTTACCTAACAAAAACTTCTGAACTACCGCAGAAAGGTGACACATAGTAGTGCTTCCTTAGCAAGGCTCAGTAGGTTCTCTGTTAAATTACCTGTAATAAACCCTACCTGAGTCCCTTTTGGAGAAGTTTCTGTTACCACCCTACACCCTGCTGCTGTGCCCGGGCCACCGTACCTGGTGCACACAAATATTGCATTTGTCACAGAACACCATTTCATTGCCATCCTCTCCATCTGGAGACTGACAGACGTCGCAGACAACGTCCTCATCGTACTCAATCCCAAGCCCTTCTTCCGTCTCGATGGCGTGGTTCATGTTATCGTAGCAGCGCTGTTCAAACTCCTCCATCACCCTTTCCATGGTGTACTCATCCAGCTCCAGCATCCCTGAAAAACAGGAGCTGTTCACTTAGTTAAAGAAAAGAGTGATAACCATCACCACAAATATCTCCACCTTTTTTAACAGCTGAGCAGACACAGCCAATCCCCACATGGATGCATTTCATGCCTAGACAATCATGTCCATTCCAGCATAAACCACCAGGGAAACTGTAAAAAGAATGTCAAAGTTGTCTTATAACTGTATTAAACTAACAAAAGTGGAGTATTGAAATCTTTCAAATTCTGAGAGAAACTTTCAAAGACTGATTCTGGCTTCCTGGTCTTCTTCTCATTTTTCCTTCTGGGACAGGCACCATCTATGGCTTTTGCTCCAATTTTGCCATCCAGATGCTGACTCTTTGATGAAAGATTTGAAAGTATTTTGAACCAAAAGTGATGGAGCAAGGGGAGAAAAATCAATGACAAAATCTCTTATGATACCAGAAGCAAATCTGCAGTTTCTAACAACAGTTATTGGTTTATCACAAGTTCCAACCCAACAGGGTGCAACCCCAGCTGAGGTGTCCATCAGACCCTGCTACACCAATAAATTAATTTGTTTTAAAAAGTGAAAAACATATCTGTAATAAATGCAACATCAAATCTAGGACAATAAATTAATGCAATATCTAATATGGAATTTGCTCTTTTCCAAAAGCATCCATCAGAAAATTATTCATGACACATAGCTACAGGCTGATTATGTTGTGGTACTGTGTAATTCAGATTTGTTTTGAAACAGAAAGGCCTCCCCTTCCAGGTAACTCCCCCAGTTTATATCCTAGGCATGACTTTCTATTGTGTAGAATATCCCTTTGGTCAGTTTGGGTCACCTGCCCTGCCTATGCTCCCTCCCAGTTTCTTTTGGTCACCTCCTCACTGGCAGAGCCTGAGACAAGGAAAAAAAAGCCCCTGACTTAGGATAAACACGAACCCCAAAATATCAGTGTGTTATCAACACCATTCTCATTACAAATCCAAAATACTGCACTTGTAACAGCTACTGAGAAGTAATTAACTCTATCCTCGCTGAAACCAGGACAGACAGAGAGGAGATGGCCACCTCAGGATGGGTGTTTTAACAAGAAAATTCTCCTTTTGGCCCTTCCTGTGAAAAAATGAGCAAAAAATTCTACAAAAGAAGAATAAAAACCTCTCCAGCTCCTCCAGATCCGAAGATAAACACTCCACAAAAGTACTTCCAGCTTCCCTTACTGACAGGTAAATCCTTGCAGCAGAGATCAATGCATCCCATACTACCCAAACTGAGCAGCAAGAGGGAACATCCAACATCCTGCTGATGAAAGAATTTTGCCCTGCAACCCAGACCTGCTGCACCAGCAAAGCAGATGATGGCAGGTTTTGCACCAGCTTGCAACTGAATTCTGACCTCACGAGTGCTCTCACTTTGTAAGTGACCCTCGGAGACGTGACTGACTGACTGTGCAATTGCAAGGGCTGCAGCTCCCGTTCAGAGGTTTGCAGTCATTCTGCTACAGACACACTGTACCTTCTCAGTACCTGAAGCAGTCCAACAGGTATCAAAGAAAACACAGGGAATTCATGGCTGCAGGGACACCATAAGGAAGTGCTCCAGGTGCAGATCAGGAAGTAGCTCACTTTTCAAATGCCCATTTGTAGTATCTGTAGTGTGCAGTGTCTGACCAAGCACCCATGTACATATTTCAAGAGCCCCAACATGCTGCCTGGCACTGACAGGAGAATCTCCTTCCCTTTACACATAGCAAAACTGACTGGGTCATGATTTAGAGCAAACAAACTACACCAAAACATAAGATCCAACAAATCCTAGCTGTTCAGTGTGCCACGTGCAGCATATACTTTTAAAGGTTATGCTGGTGTAGCAGAATGGCTACCACAGGGCTTCCTGCAGAGGTACAAATCTTCCCCTTTTGTGCTGCTCACAGGCCACTCTAAGAGCCCTCTTCTGGTTTTGGCACAAGACAGACAGACTGGATAGGAGGATACCAAATAAACAATAAAAAATATGTTTTTCCCTTGAGGAAGCTAAGGGAACTTGCTGCTGCTGTTTTCCTGAAGATACCTGGAAAGGTAACCTAAACTCTGGAATTGTAAACTGAAATCCTCTAAGCCCAACACAAAACCTGAGCAGGACTGATGTGAAATCTGGAAAAAACACCTGGGTAAGAGACCAGGTCAAGACATCATCTGTTTCTTTCATGTGTTGGTTTAGAAAGGAGAAATAGAGTTATAAATGGTCATTTTGTGGTTTACCACTTCTTCAGCCATGCCACCTATGGGCTACAGCCAGGTTAAAACATGTTTGACTAAACTGCCACCCAAAGCAGGGAACTGCCACAATGCCAAGACAAAACCCAGAAGTGTTCACCAGCATGTCCAAACCTCCTTCTATCTGGCACAGCACGATTTCCCTCACCCAAATAATGTGGTAGAAGTTCTGTGCGGACTTACATCCTGTTTAGTTCCACTGAAATCCTCTCCTGAAGCACTCACCAAAGAAACACTCCAGTTCACCCTTCTCCCCTGTCCTTTCCCACACACAACCCATTCTGCAGAAAAGGGAACAGCTATTCCCCTTGTGCCAGCTCCTCCTGCTTTGGAACTAGAGCACACAGTCACAGAGAGATTTGGGAGCTCCCTCCAATAAATCATTGCAGGAATTCCTTGCTGTCCCATTCCCTGCACCACTCAGCTGGCACAAACCTGCCAAACAACTTGTCTATCCACACTGCACACCAGTACCTAAAATGATGACACGGATTTGTGATGAAGAGAAAAATGAATAAACTGGAAAAACTACCTCAGTGGTCTATCTGATGTTCTCTGAGAACCAAGATGGCAAACTGGGAACTTTGTGAGATGAAAAGCAGCAGAGAAAAGACTAAAACATGTGGTCAGATTCTGACCAGGTCTAAGCAGATACAATGCAGGAGTTATGAAGGCATCTATCTTAGGGCTTAATCACATCAGGTCTGCTTTGCCGTGGCTACCCCATCTCATAATTACTATCTCCTCATACCTCTACTGTTTCCTCCCACTGCTGCCCTCCCCGAAATTATTCTTAAGATTGCCAGCTTTAAAAAGAAAAAAGGGGGGGAAAAAGGCAACAAATCACTCATTGCTCACCCATTTCTTTGAATTCTTCATTGGCAAGTTGCAGCCATGCTACGTCCACATCATTGAGGTCATAGCGACACATGCTGTCTGCCAGGGTTCGAATGTCAACGTAGCCCAGCTCGGGAGGCTCTGCGCCTGAGGAAACAATGTATTTCCTGGGACGCGTGAAGGTGACGGCTTTTGTCTCGGACACAACTCTGAAACAGACACACAGGCAGACATGAGGTGTGCCAGGCTGCTGAGAGGCTCATCTCTAGAGAATTCAAAATGCTTTACTCTAAGCGACTAACAACCAGCAGCAGCAGCCACCTAACCATCCCAGCAATCACCTGGCACCACGGAGATGGGAAAACAGTTCCGTGCACTTCCATAACAGATTGGTGGTAGAAGAACTTAACTGGAGTCATCTAGAAATTCAGTTCATTACCAGAATTCTAAACAAAATGACATACTAGAGGACAGAGCTGTGCTTCCTCTTACCTGAAATTCCCATTCGTTTAAAGCTAAAGCAGGAACACGTATTTACATAGTGGCTGTCATATACACAGATGTTAAACTCTGGTTTAAGACATTTTTTAAATCAAATCTGTTTAACTAAAATACTGACAACAAGAACATTCAAGGAGAAAAGAAGTCTTTCCAGCTGTGGGAGCAGAGGACATTGTCCCTTCTCTTAGTTAACAGCACACACTGAAATTGAGCTTGGATGACACCCACTTCACAACACAACCCTGGTCCCTCCAGGAGCAACAGGCCACACTGCCAAATGTGTGCCTCCTGCAGTACCACTGGAGATGATTTTTTGGGGTGCTGCAAAGGAGGAGATTGCACCACTCTGTGTTGCCACAACTCTCTGCTGGGAACAGCCTAAGCTCCACAATGAGCAGGACAGCCTCCATCCTCCAGTCTATTCTGCCCCCATCCGAGGTCCCGTGTGTTAACTCCTCCTAGCAGAAACCCTGATCTGCCATTGCTGTATTTGCACAAACAGATCTCAGTAATCCTCTACCTTTCAGTCTTCTGCACATCCCTAAAGCTTTCCCTCTTCTAGCTTATTTCAGACAACAATGAGGAACAGTAAGCAAGAGCCAAATGCTGAATTTGGGGCTTCTGAGGTGCTGTGAAAAAATACAAATGTGAATGACCTTGCCAACCTAACTGCACTGCCCTGTTTCTGGTAATACTGCACAGCATGAAAATGTTAGACACTACTGCATCTTCACAGAGAATGTACTGTAGAGTGGGCACTGCTCTCCAAATCTTCCTTATCATAAATTCCTTCCAGAGTACCTCTCAATGGAAATCATAACCTCTGGGCAGCACCCTGCCACAGTAGTGGCACAGAATAAACAAGCATAGTGACTCTGACCTCAAAACAATTCCCTTTCCTGGCTTCATTTCTGTGATAGAAAGAAGTAAAAAAAAAAGCAACTCTTACTACACACTGAAAACCATTCAGCTGCATTGTCCATCTGACCATGTGTTTACAGTGAATCACCACACAGCCTCACTCCTTTCTCCTGCTCCTCTGCCCTCACCCAGTCACTACCAGGCCACACCTTTCATTTGCTGCTATGTTCCTTGCATCATCTCCCTGTACAGCCTTGGCTTCTATCCTACACCAGCTATGATCTGTCTATTGCTTATTCCACGTACAGAACACCCTCCCTTCCCTCCCAAAGTCAGGAACAGAGCAGTTCCGCACTCCAGCAGCACCCCGGCAGGGCTCTCCGAGTGTTCTGTGAGGGAGCAAAGAGCACAGTAATCAGGCATCAGTGGGCCCTTCTGACCAGCAGGTGCTCAGCAGCAGGACTATACAAGATAGCTCAGCAGCTAACAAGGAGTGGTGCCTGCTGTGCCAATACCTACAACTGTAGATGCCTTCTTTCCCTATCTTTTCACATCTTAAATTTAGAGCAACATCTCTACTGGCCCTTGGCAGAGAAAAGCTCTCTCCTAGGTGAGTACCTGGACCTGCTATAGCCACCAAACCACCTCCCTGACAGACACAGTGTGGTGATCCCCTGGGAGGTTTTTCCTCTGCTCCAGTCCACAGGTGTCCTGGCCCTCCCACAGCCTTGGGAAATGCTTAACAGAGAAATCAGTGAGGAGCAGGCAATGTGAGTGCACGTGTACTCTGTGTGTGTTTGTCTCTGCAGGGACTGGGAGAGGTCAGTGTGGAGCAGGGAAAGGCTATGTTCCCATGTTCTAAACTGCAGAGCCAAGAGCAAAATGCCAGGTTGTCCTTCGAGCTCTGGGTCCAATCCTTCAGAAGAAGGAAGGACAGGGTTTACCTCATGTGCAGGTTAGCTCCTCATCATACAGACTTAGGGGGGCACTCTGCAGGTTGCTGCACAGAACAAAAACAATACTAACAAATATTCCTGTAGCCTCCCCCCCAATCCAAGGTTAGAGCTGACAGATACAGACCTAACAAGAAGAAGTCAGTGTACCATCATCATGAATTTTTTATGTATTAAGGACTGAGCTGTTGTGGTCCCACTAGCACTGGTGGGTTGTTTGGTGATGACTTATGGGTCAGCTTGGACTGACTCAAAGAGATCTAGAATGATTAAATGGCAAAAATCCTTGTTCTTATTTTCTCCAATCCCTAGTAAGCATAAAATGGGCTGCAGCACACTCCTGCCCTTAGAACTGCAGTGTTTAATTTGAAACAGGAAATAGTATCTACGTGTAACAAACATGGCAAGGAAAATAAGGGGGTTTTGGATAAGAGGTAGAAAATCTCACATTATTTAGTTACATGCACATCTGGACAGTTCTTAAAACAGACGAAATGTTGTACAATCAATTTCTTGGGTTAGTAAATGAAATCACACAAGAAAATAATACGAAAACAAAATAAATGCTGTGTTTTCTCTAGCCCTTAAGCCTGGTTTGTCCAGCTGTTCCTTGAAAGGAACCTATGGCTTCGAAATAAGCAGAGGGAACACCAGACAAGGGCTCTTCTGGCAATGATAAGTGAGCTCAAGTCTGGCTTAAAAATAGAAGCTATTTTTAAGGTTCTGTCATCACACTCCATGCTAGTGTATTGCCAAAATCAGTTCTCTGACATTTATATTTCATACAGGCAGAACAGGCCTGATTCTTGACCTCTCTGACCATTCAAAAAGGTGAGGCAGGTTGCTCTTCATCTCTGAGAATCAAGACCTTCCTAGCTGGGCACTGCAATAAAGCTCAGGAAGCCAAGGCAATGTAGACATAAGCTGCTAGCACAAACGTGTGTGTATTTGTTCACATTCCTCCAAATTATACCTGGCTACTGGTTCTGGGATGGTCCCTGGGCTAACTGGCACCTGAACTCCCTTTTCCCACTCCTGCCTCCAGGGATCTGCCAGCACATAGTATTCATCAGGGTTCAGCTGGAAGGAGTCATGTAACTTCATGGCAGTGATCAGGTCCGTTCTGAACACCTGCAAAGAGAGTGACCAAGAGAGAAAAATAGAGACACTGACATTTGATATTGACACTCTATGATTCACAGCTTCAGGGTAACCATGGAGCACAGTGTGTAACAGGGTCACTGTACCACCAGTGCACTAGCCCAGCCCACTGCAGAATAAAGTTTAGCTTCATGGCAGGGAAAGGGGTGGCTGAAGGCACAAATACTGACAGGATGACTTTCTCTAACTCCACTGGTTCTCCTCCTGCACTGGAGACATAGTTCTAAAAGGTGTTACCCACTTTTACCTCCACACTGGCTGCAAATAAAAGCTGCAGGAGCTCTGAGTTGTAAAACACCAGCACAAGGAAGATTAATTTTTGCTCCAAGGCTTTTTGGATTTTTTTTTTTTTAAATTATTGGAGCTCTGACTCATACGAAGACATTCTAGAAATTCCCTGTAGTACAGATAAAGGCATGACTCCACCATGACCAGCTGCAAGAGGAAATTCTAAGGAGATGACTCTTTGTGCAAGTACTTAAAAAAATAACCCAAAAGATCAAAAAAAGAAGACCCAAACTGGAATTCTGGTGGCAGTGCCCTGTTCAGCACAGATATTATTCAATCAGCTACAGACACCTCTGTGTCACAGCTGTTATTTTACCTTGCCTTTGCAAAGGCATCCAGCTCTAAAGCCAGCAGGATGCTTGGCAACCTTTGGGCTAGCAGCCATGAACAAGCAGCCGTGCTGTCTTCAACAAGCCACAGAACGAAATAAAAAGGGATTCACTCCTGTGGCAGGCCTGCTGTGGCACTGCTGTGACAGCTCCAGCCTGCTGGTGTTGCAGAAAGCCAAGAGTGCTGCTACCACAGGCATCCCAACTACAGGCCTGCACTTGCTGACATGAGTTCCAGTCCTTCCCACCCCTCTCCCTGCAAAAGGCAAGGCCCTCCTCACCTCCACAACACTAATTTGTAACTACTCCATGCCTCATTCAAAGGAAAGGGTTAAAAAGCAACCAGGTGACAGAAAATAAGCACCACTAGGACAAGAAAACTACAGGTAGAGCTCCCTGCAGACTTCTCAGTCTGTGGTTGTCAGAATCAACATCCAGCAAGCCCCATGCTGCAGCTACAGAGGAAAAGACTCTGGGTTTTCAGAGCAGCTCCTAGACTCCCTGACGAGGCTGCTAAGGGGGCAAAGTGACCCATCCTCCCAGCCCCAAACCAATGGCCACGCTGTTTCCTCAGCCCCAGCCTGCTGCTGCACGTGGCTGAGGCAGAACCTGATGTACACAGAGAGCTAACCAGGCAGGCCTCCCCAGGGCAGCCACTTCTGTCATCCACTACTCACACACCTGAAAATTGGGAAGGATTTTAGAGTATCTGATAGCTAATTACACTTCTGAGAATCTTTTCAAGTGTGATTTGCCTTGCCACACTGCACACCTTGAAGCCTTTCCTCCCTCCCAACACACACGTACTATCCCACTTCTGTCTGTGTATGTTTCTGTTTCCACTCTGGTTTTGTCATTAAAATAGCATAAAATCATGACATTTTTCTTAACGCTTGTCTTGACATGTTCAGAAAAACTGCTAACATTAAAAAGTAAAGAAAAATATTACCATATGAAGAAGAAGGTGAACACTGGTAATGAAATATAATGAAATGTTTTAAACAATTCAATTACAAGTCCTGTGAGGCTTCAATCAAGAAATGAAAAGTAAGCCACAAAGTAAATGGGCTCACAAAACAAACAAGCACAGCTGGCCTGGGGATTCTGCACTTTTAAGTGATTTGACTTAAAGCAATCAAAAGTCAAATTAAAAGACTAAAAATATAAAATGGGACACAAACCTTGCTCAATCTCAGAGCCAAAATAACTCAGGCTCTTGGATAAATTTGTCACAAAACTCCCTCAGAAGCAAAGCTAACGCAGCACCTGACAGCCAAGAAACTCCTTCCCAGGCCAGTGGCCCCGTGACACCATTCTTTCTGCTCTAGCTGCTGATGCAATCAGAGTGCCTGGAGGAAAGCAGAGCTTACAGAAGTGCAGGCTCTCAGAAGCACTGAACACTTCAAAGCTAAAGGGTGAAACCCTGGCCACACTGAAGTCAATGGGAATTTTGCCACCAACTTCAATGAGCACAGGATTTCACCCGGGGAATTCACCAAGTGTCACTCTCCTGCCAGCACGCTTCTCCTGCTGTGGCGAGCAGGGACAACACAGAGGGGGAAAGGCTGTGGAGCAGAGCTAAAGGGAAGTACAAGAGAAGTTCATCCAGACTGAGAAAACACGAGAGAACAGCACAAAACTGCTAAGATTCTGACGACAAAAGCAAGGTAAGGGAGACAATAAAACAGAAGCATGCAAAAAAAACAACAGCAAGGCTCCTAATTATCTCAGATAATTTCTTGATAGCCTTTCATGAGGTAGCTCTCAAAAGCAGGCATAAGGGGCTACTTCTAAGGGATGCACAACTCAAAAGATAACTAAGGAAAACAAGCCTATTGCTAACAAGAATAAATTCACCAGGGATCTCCACATTCACAAAAAAAAGGTCTTTAAGAGCCAACAATCAAAGGAGTTTGGAAACTGCCAGTACCAGGCATAGTTCACACTGAACAAAGAATAGGATTCTCCTTGTGAGAACTCTTCTCTGAGACTTAAGTACACTGTCATTAGGGAGGTTAATAAAGCAGTTTTTCCTCAACACCACTCACTAATGTGTAAGGAACACATGTACTGGGCAAGCACAATAAATGAGAAATTCCATCTCCCAGGGCTAATTGTTTCTTTGCAGCTTCTACAAAGTCTACAGCGCAGTATTTTGCCTGAAGACAGGAAGATTCAGCAAGAACATTTCCAAAGAAATGGATCACATTTTGTGTGTTACTAACAGCTGATCCAACCTGGAAAGTTCAAAGATTTTTATCTCCCCTGATAGTATTTCTTCAAAGCACTAGACGAGAGAGAACTGTCAGGAAGCAGATTTCTAGTTTGACAAGCACTTTAGCAAAGATCACACACACCAAGCCCCAATACAAACTATGAAATAAATGCGCCTAATGTAAATTTCCACTGTTCACAAATCAAGCTGCAAATAAACCCTGATGCCTAAAATAGCACAAGAAAGGCTCTGCAGCTACGCTGAATGGGTGTCAGACTACAACAAAATTCACAGATAGAAACTGGTGGTGGCAGTAGCTGTGCCAACAGCTGAACTCTCTGATCTTTGGGGGAGAGAGGGGTGGGGAAAAAGGGGTGAGGGAAGGGAGGTATGTGCCAGCCAAAATGTAGCATTAAAAAAAAAAATAGTAAATCAGAAAAAATTGATCCATTACCAGAAAACATGTATGTATATATTTTGTACAGGTACTTTGACAGATGTAACAAAATGCAAATCAAATTCCAGAAATACCTCAGAAGGTTTCCGGTCTTCATCTCTGGAACACGAAGTCCTACAACGCCGAGATCTGGAGTGCTGGGACCAGGTAGACAGACCTAGGATACAGAAATGATAATTTGCAGGCTTCTGTGACAAACCTCCAGGAAACTCTTTCAAAATGAACCAGAAAATAAAAGCCACTCAATCCTAAGCTTCTGTGATCACTCTCCTGGGTCTGTTTTGTTCCTCATTTCCTAACTGAGGTATGCCTGTACTGGTTGCACTGCAATTACCTGCCTTCCACCCAGCATTCCCAAAAAAGCCACTTCATAACATCCTTCCTCCTGAGCATCAATAAATGACTTACTGCAGATTAATAACTGACCAGGAGCTCCGCCAATAGCCTGGGATGTACTCTTTGAAGTTAATGTCCTAGATACCTGCACCAGTTACCTGATTTCTGCTGGTGTAAGCCCCTGCAGAATGAAGCACACTGCCACACACACACACACAGCAGAGCCCACTGAAGAAGCTGTTGTCTCTTCTCCCAAGCAAATCTCCCAGTGTGGTTGTACAATTTTTGTCTGCATAATTATTCACTACATTCTAAACAAATTATACCTTTTTTGCCTTGAAACCGTTTGACAGAGTCTCTGTCAGCTTTCAGAAATATTGTAACAGGAGGAAAGGAAAAAGAGAAAGAATCTGCACTCCTTTGACAAGATCGTGCTTTGACACCAGAATATATTATACCTGTGAAAATCAACTAATTTCAACACAGGAAGATTTACAGGTACAGCAGGTATTTTCCACTGCCAACTACACAGCAGTAAAGGAAAAAAAAAGCCAATAAATCCTTCTGGGTTGCAGAGATGAAGGACTTGTACTAGGTCCACCTGATAGGGAAGCTAGGACCTATGTTGTGAACTCTGAAGAATGCAATCAGAATTTGAAAATCTGGGCATTAATTGTAGACGAATTGAAGCAAACTGATGCAAACACCTTCCCACACTGCTCATTCCTTCACTGCCTGTGCACAAAAACGGTAGGCATTAAAAAGGTAAGGCTACAGTCTGTAAGAGCAGCACCGCCCCACAGCAGCCAGCAGAAACCTCTTGAGGATCAGAAAGCACTGCTCAAAAGCACAGGATGGGATAAGTTCTCTATGAAAAAATAAAAAAAATAATTTTAGAAGTGAAGTAACTGTTCAAGGCTTTCATTGGAAAGATATGACTTAATAAAAAGTCATCAGAAGAATTCATTACGTTTTAGTTCTCTGTTTGTCTTCTCTTTTCAGTTAGTGATACTTTAAGGAATCTGCCCCAATAAAAACTCTCTGGAACACAGCAATGAATAACAAACATTACACAGGATATGCATAATGGTCAAAACTGAAGCAATGCTCACAGCAAATAGCTAAAAATCTTATCTCCTGAGGTAAGAATACAGAGAGGATCATTTTAAGCAAACGTTAGTGTTTTAATATAAAAGATGGTGAAGTTATGGGTACTCCTCCTTCTTTATATGATGGGAAAAAAAGAAGAAAAAGAAAGAAAAATAGTGACTGACTGCCATTTATTAATCTGTGAGAAAAGCCAGACTCCCAAGATCATTTAACTACCATTCCATTTAAATGTTCCCTAGAAAACTGAAGAAGAAACACAAGCAGGAGTATGAACTTCTTGTGAGGATCCTATCAGCCCATCCCCAAACTCAAGGTCAGAAGGGAATAAGTAAAATGCCTCACAAAAACTGGGAGATATACAGCTAAAACGCATGACAAAAAACCCCAGATTTTTTCCCTGCAATGTAGCAATGTAAATATTAACATTTTAACACTCAGACAGATGTGATTTCTTTAATCAACAGCCTCCCTAGAAGACACAGACCACACACATACCCACACAGATTAGCATTCAGTTCTCATGGGTTCTGATATTTTCCATTGCCAAGACATTAATATCTGACCAACTAGCTACCACTGAGGTGTTCAGCGAGTCAAAGCACTGTGCCAGCAAGTCAGCACCTGGAAATTTCTAATTCCTTTGTGGATCTGAGTGTTTTTGTACAGTGTTGGACCTGGGAGAGAGATCCTGCACACAAGATAAAGAATTAAGAACAAGAAGCCATACTGGCAAGGAGTGTTTGATTCAAGTTTCTGTGAGAGATGATCTGGTGAGTCTGGCAGCTTTAAGGCAGTTGTTCCCAAGGCAAGCATCTGGCAAAATTAGTGTAGTGGCAGTGTGATGTACTTCTGGGTCTTTACCAGTGTCTTTTAATTCAGCTCTGATGACAATTTATCATAAACTGAATTTAAAAAGAGTATGGGCTGCCTTTTTTTCTTTTTTTTTCAATAGGGGGTATTATCAGATGGATTTCCAGGTCTCTCTCACGCCACAAAGAAGCTACAAAGGTGAGGAGTAATCCAATCCCTGCCATATCATCCATCTCCATTTCTTCACTGTGTCGTCTTACACATCAGAACAAGTGTCTTAAATGCACACTTCTATGTCCATGTACACAAGGGTTTGGTCACTGGATTAATTAACTATTCCATGTTACACAAAAGGGTAGCTCTCATCATCAAAACTACAAGAGCCTCACTTTAAATGATTTTTTAAGTGCTATATGAAAGCACTTAAAAAAGAGACATGCATAAGAGACAAACACCGCCAGCCTTCCTCAGAATCCTCAGTTATAATGAGTGATTTTTCCATGCCAACTACCTCGCTACACCAAATAAAAAAAGAAAGTTTCTCAGATAGCTCTGTAACAGACACATCCTTGCACATAAAATTGGTAAATGCACAGTGGAAACACTGTTACTGAAGAGGCTGTTGGATTTTTCTGAGTAGTGTAAACTCCATAATACTAGGAGAAAACGGTGGAAGAATTCCTCATGGGACTGAGGTTTTACTAGACACTGCAGCTAACAGATGACCTTTGGCAAGGGCTTCACGTCAATAGGGAAAACATTTACTCACTGAATAAACAAGGCCAGACTATAAGCCTTGAATTCATAGAGTCAAACAGCACCACTGCTTAGACACGAAAGTAAGAAATTGGAGGAGCCAGCCAAATGACAGCAAAATATCCAGCCCATAGCAGTATTGCATCTAACTGCTTTTGAAATCCCAAACAAGAGTTTCAATTCTGCTTCTGTCACAGCTAATGGCAAAATACCACTGTCTTTACCAGTGCCAAGCCCAGGTCACTGAATTTCCCAAAGCTGCTCTCATTAACAAGCCATCTACCCACTCTGCCTACACCAATAAAAGTGCAGGAGGGAAATGAAAGATGTTTTTTATCTATTAAGCATCTTTCCCATATTTTCATTCCTAATCCAGAAAAGGGACCTCACTGAAAGCAAAAATTCACAGGCTGTTACACCTACTTCAGTGGTTAATGATCTGATTTGTACATCGTGAGTGCATGAAGTAAGAACCATTCCTGGATTCTACAGAAGGAAGAGTCTGCTGTGGTCAAAACAAAACACAGGATTCAAAACAGCTCTTCTGTACTATAAAAAGCACATGAAGCTATTTCAGTTATTTTAGAAAGATTCCAGACACTTTTCACCACAATTATCCTCTTTTATTAAGTATCCAAAACCACCGTGTTCACCAAATTTCTGAGAACTAGCCTTAGTCTCAAACTGGATTAGGATCACCAAGACTAGAAAAACAACTAAAGATCAAGACAAGAGTTAAACTCAGTTTTGGTAAAATAAAATTAAAATTTTAAAAAATCATAAGGCAAGTCTGAATCACTGGGATTTGGAAGATATAAAAGTTCTGTAAGATACCATTATAAACCTCATAGGAAGAATGAGTTTCACAGCAGATGGAAAAACAGTGAGATGTTAAGAGAGCCCATGCTACCATGAGCCATGTGAGAAGCAGTGAACATGAAAAACACAACTCCAAGGCATGAAGCCAAATAAACACATTCAAAACATGCATTTCTGTCATTGTTAGACATCAAAGATAAAAGGTATCTTATTAAGTGTTACATAATCACACAAGTTTAGGATGAACACAGTAGCCTAGTCAGCATCATCACTCTCAGAGACCAAGATCATTTAGATTCTTTTACAGTTCAGATTCTTTCAGATGACCGAGGTGTTCGTGTGTTTTAAAAAGATTTCATCACTGAGAACAACGGGAGAGGGATCACACTCTTACTACATGTTCTCGGTTTTCCTTTTGCCTTTATCTACTTAAGGACAAAAAGCAGAAAGAAATCCCAAACCACTAAAAAGATGTAATCCTCAGCAAGGGAAGCAGAGCTCTAACACACCACGGGTGCTGCAAAGGACTTCTCAGATTCAAACAGGAATTTTTTCTGTTCCCCAAGGCTGCTATGAACACTTCACACTGTAAATACGGTGTTTTTCTAATACCGCCACGGGGTGTATGTAACACACATGCCTCCTGATAATAAAAGAAAGCAATCAAGGAGTGTGCATTCTTTTTCCCTATTTGTGAAGAACACAAGCTTCCCAAAAGGAAAAACTTAATCAATTTTAACTGCATCATTTTATTAAATGATCTGTCAAGAATACGTTTTCATTCCAAAAAAAAAAAAATCCAATCAAAACAGAAAATTGCTTGGAACCAATAAAACAATTCAAGCCCTGGGGGAATTCTACCCCACAACTAATACACAGCTCAGCATGAGCAGAGAAGTCTCAGCTATTAGATATCATGCACAAGGCTGTTGTAAAGCCACCTGTAAGGCACCCAGCTGTGTCCCTGGAGAACCACCTGCTGCTACAGCCTCTGAACACTTCGAAGCCTCAGATGACTGCAAGCACTTCTCCCACCGTGAATACACTCCTGCTACCTCGCTACACCACGCAGCACAACAGAGCAGAGCAGCCCTGACACAGATCTATGTCTGGCTGTCACTTCTGCTTAACACTGGCATTTCCAGATGCCTATGCTGCTCTGCAGACCAACTAGGTGCCACTGCCAACGCTGTCAGAAACGCTGCAGCCTGAGGAGAAAACAGAGGTGCTCAGTCTCCCCATTTAGTGCCTGGCCCACTACTCCTTACAGCAGGGGCACCATGTCACTTAGAAATATCTCCGTGCCTGGATTCAAATTCCAGCACAAAGCAAAGAGAAGCAAACTATTCTGTAAGCAGTTTCCATTATATCAGGTACCGAAGAGTTGGCTGGGCAGAAGTCTTCAGGCCTTACCACAGAGAAAGCAGCATGCAAGCAAACACAAACTGAGACACCATCTCACGTAGCCAAACTTCCTTTCTCACTTTTCTGTTGCTGGAGGGTTTGCCCCTCTATCTTCCTTATCTTTATAGCGTATTATTATACAATAATCTCACTCAAGATCAAAACAGAAGAAGTAATAGCTTTATATCTCTTGTCAACAGCAATGCTACTTGAAATTTAGTGTCAGTTGATGACTCCCCAATTGCAGCTGCTGAACAATGTGTCGATCCATACGATCTCTGCAGTGCTTTACAACACCACAGCATAACTGCTCAGTCTCTGACACACATAATGAACCATCCTTGCAGCTCCCCACCACAGCACTTTTACACAAGTTCCCTGCTGTCATCCCTTTCCTCAGCAGCACATATTGAGTTTTATCATCTCAAAGAATACACACATAACCACGCACAGGTACATGTCACTCTTCTAACAGTCAGGAATTCCTAGATCTCATCTTATCTTTCAGCACAAGACCCAAGTGCCACTCAAGCTCCCCAGCCCAATTCCCATGGTAGCCATGCTTTACCATAACAGTAAACAGTTTTAACTCAGGTTTACTATAGGTTATCAAAGCCAATTTGAGCACCTCCCATGCTAGCATTCATAGGCTGATAACATGATGTTGTCTGGCCTTGAAAGTCCAGTGGACTTAGGTGTACTCAATCTAGAAGTCTTGTAAAGAAAATTGTACCTGTCCAAAAATGAATCATGGTATCACAGAATATGCTGAGTTGGAAGGGACTCATCAGGATCATGGGAGTCCAACTCCAAGCCCTGCATAGGACCAGCCCCAAGAGTCACACTGTGTGCCCAAGAACACTGTCCCCAAAGCTTTGTGAGCTCTGTCGGGCTTGGTGCTGTGACCACTTCCCTGGGGAGTCTGTTCCAGTTCCCAACCACCCTCTGTGTAAAAACCTTTTCCTGATATTCAGCCTGAATATCAGGAACCTCCCTGGTTCAGCTTCATGCTATTTCCTTGAGTCCTGTCCCTGATCATGAGAGTGAAGAGATCAGTGCCTGCCCCTCCACTTCCCCTCGTGAGGATGTTGAAGTCTGCAGTGACACTCCTCACTGTGACACTCTCCCCCTCAGTCTCCTCTTCTCCAGGCTGGACAGACCAAGTGACCTCAGCCACTCCTCACACACCTTTCCCTCAAGCCCCTTCACCATCCTCGAGGCCCTCCTTTGGACCCTCTCCAATGGCTCAATGTCTTTTTTATATTGTGGCACCCAAAACTGCCCCCAGCACTTGAGGTGAGGCCGCCTCAGTGCAGAGCAGAGTGGGACAATCCCCTCCCTTGCCCGGCTCGAGATGCTGTGCCTGATGCCCCCCAGGACAGGGTTGTTCCTCCTGGCTGCCAGGGCACTGCTGACTCATGTTCAACCTACAGTCAGCCAGGTCCCTTTTCACAGCGCTGCTCTCCAGCTTCTCATTCCTCAGTCTGTCCGTATACCCAGGGTTGTCCCATCCCAGGTGCAGAATCTTGTCCTTGTTGAGCTTCATATGGTTGGTGATTGCCTGGCCCTCTAATTTGCTGGGGTCTCTGCAGGGCCTCTTTGCCCTCAAGGGAGTCGACAGCACCGCCCAATTAAGTGTCCTCAGCAAACTTACTGAGTATCCCTTCCAGTTCTGTGTCCAAGTCCTTCATGAAGAGGTTGAAGACCACAGGGCAAGGACGGAGCCCTGCAGAATCCCACTAGTGACTGGACACCAGCCTGATGTCACCCCATTCCCTATAACCCTTTGTGCCCAACCCGTGAGCCAGTTGCTCACCCATCACAGAACACAGTTATCCAGCTGTGCTGGACATCTTGTCCAGAAGGATCTTAGGAGACAGTATCCAAAGCTTTGCTGAAGTCCAAAAAGATTACATCTACTGCTTTTCTTAGATCAACTAGGTGGTCACCCTGTTGTAGAAGGACTAGACAAGCAGGACTTTCCCCTCACGAAGCTGTGCTGGCTGTGACCAACGCTGGTTGCATTATCCTACAGCTGTTTTTCAATAATCTTTTCCATGATTTTACCAGGCACTGGTAAAAGTGACACTGACAAACCTGTAGTTTCTGGGGTACTCTTTCTTGCCCTTCTTGAAAACTGTCAACGTTTTCCAGCTTCCAGTCAGATAGGATGTCTCAGGATTCCTGAAAGTGCTCAAAAATCATCAAGAGAGGTTTTGCGATGTCACCAGCAGCTCCTTGAGGAATCTCTGATGAATCCCATCAAGCCCTATAGATCTGTAGGGATCTGCAGCAGCAGATCCTGCACAAGTTCAGGGTCAACTGGGAGTTGATTAATCTCACCATCATGATCCGCCAGTTCAGGGCACTGAGACCCTCTTGGTCCATCATCCATGTTGAAAGCAGAGGCAAAGAATGCATTAAACACCTCTGCCTTGTCCACGTCCCTGTTTGTGAGGTGACCACTCTCATCCCGTAACAGGCTGATGCTATTTCAATGCTACCTTTTGCCATTAATGTATTTGATAAAACTCTTTTTATTGTCCCCCACATTTCTGGCCACCTTCAGCTCCCAGCTGAGCTTTGGCCACATGAATTTTTCCCTACAGTGGCAAGCAGCATCTCTGTGTTCTTCCCATGTCACCTGACCTTGCTTGTTCATACACTTTCCTTTTTCACCTCACATCCAAGAGCACATCCCTGTTCAGCCCAGCTAGCCTTCTGCCTCGCCTGCTTGACTTGCAACATTTAGGAATTGCCTGCTCCTATGCCCTCAGGAGCTGGTGTTTAAAGCACTGATGGACCCCAGCACCTGCAAAAAAATTTTCCCTGGGGACTTTACTTACTAGTTCTCTGAGCAGCCTGATCTCTGCTCTCCTCATGTCCAGAGCTGCCGTTTTCCTGACACTTTTACTCCTGTCAAATGACAGTGATGATTATGGGAAGTCCCTTCCTCAGATGTGATACCCTATCAGCCAAGATAGGCCTTTTAAATCACTCTTCCAGATTGCTCCAGCAACTTCACCACAAGCCACTCTGCCCCACTCTGAGATTAAGCTTCAGGTAAGATGCTCGTTCTTACCATCTGTCATCACTCTCCAACCCTTTTTCAAAGTCACAGTAGTGACCACTACACTTGCTGCTTTGCCCAAATTCTGAGCACTTTAACTACATTAAGTTCTGTTGTTTAATCACCATCCCTCACCTCCCAGCCAGTTCAAATGGAAAACAAAGAAATGTTCCTCACTTCCTTTTCACAAAGCTCTGCACATGCAATCACCTCATTTCAGGCCAGCAGCGGCTACAATTCTACAGTAAATGACACACACCCCCAAGGTTATGTACTCGGTAACCTTTGTGAAGGCACTCTGGGATCCATCTCAAACACTGCAGGAATCCACTGGGATTCAAAGCCCTTTCTAAATCTAAGATCCCCGTCATTCAGTCAGTGCAATGGATATTGGCAAAATTCGTTTAACTTTAAAATAACATTTGTTTAGCAATGATAGAATAAGGGTCTGCTTAAATTACAGAACTCTATTCCATAATCCATAGGTATTAAATCTTTCATTTCTCAGAACTCACGTGAAACTCTGTAAATCTTGAAAGTATTTTTCATCTGCAAGTGTCTTCAGTTCTTCTCTCGGACACTCTGCATGTAGGAGTATGATAAATTGATAAGCCCTCCAAGAATAAATGAAAAAGCCTCATGGGAGCAAGTAAAGTCTGAAGAAAATCATGCTTTGAATTCCTTGCTCACGGAAAACAGCACAAAAACTCTGACACCCAGAAGTGCCTGGATTTCACACAATTTCCCTTATACAAACGTCCATGAGCTTCAGACCTTTCTCAAAAATAAGCTGTCCGCATGTCCAACCAATTTATGCAAAAAGGAATGCCTTGAAGCAATAAATGGGAACTCCTCCACTGCACAACTTGATCTCACCAGGAAAGAGCATATGGAATATTCAGCACAAGCCACCTTTGCAGATTTACAGACCAACGAGGCTAAAAAGACAGGTGTCAAACACTGAGCAGGAAAGCTAAAACAGCTTCAGTATCAAACATGAGACCCAGAACCATAAAGAGAAAGTTTAGCAACAGAGGGGCAAGCTGAAATGGAATGTAACAAAATTTGCTTAAAAACTATCAAGACTCTAGCCAGCCACCAGAAAACAGGAGTGTAATTGATTTCAGGTAAACATTAGTGATTTCCTTCCTACAGGCTTTGAAGAATGCAGCACCTACATCACAAGGCTTTTACCATGGGCCTGGCTAATATGAATGCCCATTATAGCTGCTGTACTACACTATCTGGAAGGCCACAGAAACAAACAAGCTCTGCCAGGTGACCAAAGAAGAAAAGCTGTCAGGTGCAAACACTCTTAAGCACTTCCCCAAGCCTCTCTCAATACCATTCCTCTGTATTTAGACAAAAGTTCAAAATCCAGAGCGATGCCTGCAGCCATTTTTCATTCAATTATATTTCACGGATAAGATGTTCAAAAGTGACCTCTAATTTCAGAAAATGAAATCCCTGAGAACACGCTTGGATACGCAGGGACTAACTGCAGAACTGCCAGGCACAACTGGCACTGACACCTCTTGCCTAGTGCTTCAAATATGCTATTTTGGCTTTGTGCTGAAATGAGGATTTAGAATTTTGATTCTAAGGGGACACAGCTTAACAATTTCCCGTAGTTAGGTTGAAGTACATGAAATAAATACTCTTGGAAGCTTAGCTTTAGGGAAAGAATCAAGTCTTGAGGGCAAAGAAGTGATGAGGAAAGCAAGGGTGCTGACTTTAAGCTGAGAGGCTTTAAAATACTGCAAATAACACATAACCACCTACACTAAAGTATCTTACATGAGTCAGTAAATACATGTATATACTCTAGAACTGCAGTCATGTTGTTAAGCTTACTTCTCTTCGGTATTTCGCTCCTAAATGAAAGTCATTCTCCCTTCTTTCATCTCACAAAATGAGAGCACCTTTTTCTCCTTCTGAAGAACTGCTATATCTCCAGTACAATGTATTTTTAGCACTTGGGTATGAGCTTTGTTTGCTTGTGACTACCAAGGAAACTGATTCAGTTCAGTGATCCAATGGAAAACAACAATTTTTTTAAAAATAAATTCCATTATTAGTGACATCATTATTACAACATTCCAAATATTCAGGTTCCTGAGCTCAACAGAATAAAATGGAGATTTTTTTAATGCCAAAATATTTTCCAGGTTGCACTAGCCTACGTGCTGGAGCCTACCCCAAAAAGCACCATCATTCAGGTTACTCCAAACACATTTACTCAGCTACCCTCATGATGAACCTGAGATGCCTGATCACAGTCTAGTAAAGCACAGCGTGAAAACTGAGCTGCGGAACTGCAGCAGCTGGAGGCTGAATCCTCACCTTGTAGGATGAGGGAGAGCAGTGCTGAGCCCTAAGCTCAGAGACCATAGAGCTCATAATGATGCAACAAGTCCACTGGAGGGTCAAGAGACACCACTGACTGAAAGGGAAGCAGGTGTTTGCCAACAGGATTTCAACTAGGTGTTGATTTAAATTTCAACTTTTCAATTAGAAGGTGTCTGTTTGAAACACCCAGAATAGTCAAATGTAATTGTTGTCAGCCTCTGGAAACTCTGAGAAGGAAAAATAGCTAGTGAAAGACTTGAAGCCGTCAATACAGACCACAAATACTTGATAGAAATTTTTATCTTTTTTTGGGGGGGGGGGGAAGGGGGGGGGGGAACTTGCTTACCCTTCTAAGACTACTGATCAGTCTGGTAAAGTAAGAATACAGAATACTACTGGTAAAGTAAGAATACAGAAACAAACATAGTGAGGCGTAATCAGTAATTCTACTAAAGGCAAGAGAGATCCTGTGAAGGTGAAACCTGTAAGGGGACACCCTTGACATTCAAACATAGTTGCAAGGAGCCACTGGTATCTCCTGTAACAGGGAAACTGGAAAGGACCTAAGCTAAGTCAGTCATTCTTTTCAGGGAAGTCTGAATGACAAAAAGCCTTGGAAGTGCTGACCCCACACTAAATGTTATCTGGGCTTCTGATTGATAACCCTTAATCTTTCTGAACATGTATGTAGAAATAGAATGAGTACACAGGAACCTGTATCTGAATTTGCCCAGTAACTTCACAAGAGGGAAAAAAAAACCAAAAAAAACCAAAAAACCATAATCAAGAAAAAAACAAGTGTAATGCAAAGGAAGTGGTATATATTTCAAATAATACTTGAAAGCACTTTTAAAAGTTCACTACCTTTGCCATCAAGAAAAAAACAAGTGTAATGCAAAGGAAGTGGTATATATTTCAAATAATACCTGAAAGCACTTTTAAAAGTTCACTACCTTTGCCATGCAATTTATTCAGTGAAGTAATTTGCAACAACCAGGCTTTAAAATAGACAGACATAAAGGGGCAAGAGGTTTCCATTTATATTCCAAACTCATTTTCTTATATCTTGATCTGTGGAACAGATTCTGTGGAAAATATAATTCACTAAGTTGATAACTCCATTCCAAATAGTCATACATCAAATGACATTACAAACACGTGCTGTAATCAGCAACAGGTCAGTCAATTGTGTCTGTTTCACAACTTCAATTCCAAGATTAATTGTTTCATATTTTATTTGGTAAAAGCTGTTACACAAGGCACATGAAGAGATCAAAGGCTTTAAAAAAAAGACAGCAAAGAGAGTGAAAATAAAGACTATTATTTATATGAAATACTATTTTATAAAGCTGCTAGGGAATGAAAAAAGGATTAAGCTAAATTCTAATGGAAGACATCCTGTTTGTTGCCACTTGTCTATCTTACAAGTAAAAACACACCTTTTTTTCTGGGAAGTACACATCACCTTTGAGGAAGTACACTGCAATTTTAATAACCTCAAGTAAACTTCAAACCAAGAAAAACATGTCTGATTTGTTTGGGGTTTTTTCTTCTGAAATCCCCCAGCTGCAGGGATAGGTCCCCAAAACCAAGCCAAATTCCTCACCTCTAGCAGATTTTGCTCAATCCTTATTTGGATTAACTGCTAATCAGCCTACTTGTTCTTACCTTCTCTAATCCTTTCACCTTTACTACTTCATTTCAGCAACAGATTGCCTAGGGTTGTTTTAAGAGGCAGATTTGGCCATACCTGAGCGGATTCCCAGGCAGCACAGACACACCTAAGAAATGCATGCAGGTGAAGCAGCCACCTATGTGGAGCCACAGTGTATCACAGGGCTGAGTTCTCAGAGTGAAGCTTCCAAAAGCACCTGGGAAACCACCCCGATCACTTTCAGACTGAGGTTTTACAAAAGACCTCAAGTGTGAAGGTGTGCACCCAGATAGATCAAATTAAAACCACAAAAACCTCTCTGACAACTGGCTAAGCTGTAGTATTGTCAAGTACAGTCTACGTGCTTGTTTGGGCAAATAAGACACCTTGGCACATTCCCCAAACTGACATTTTGTCTCTCCCCCCCCACCCCTCTTTTTTTTTCTGCTTAAAATGAAAGATTGTCAGCCACTGGAATCCAAACACAAGACAGAGAGATACCACAGTGTGTGCTAGTTCCATCAGTATAGAAACAGCTAAAAACCATAAATACATTCTGTATCCAAATTAGTGATTTTCTGAATTCAAATTCTTGTGAGTTATTCCTCAAAGAAAATCTTCAAATGCAGTGAGGAACAACTTTTATGCTCCCTTAATCTTTTCTGCTTAAGCTTGAAGTGCTAGACTTTTCCACTGCATAAGAGGGTATGGGAACACTGAAGCAAATTTAAAATCCTTATGCAAACTTCTATGGGCAATGTCAGCAGACGTCTCCATGCTCATTCTGTCCTTAGAATGATAAATTATGCTGTTTGCAAAGATTTCAAAGATGACCACTGACTTTTTTCTCTTGTTTTATATTATTAACTAAAACCACGTGTCAGTTCAATGGGGGGATCCTGGATCTACTGTCTACCTGTGCTCAGAATGACTTGAGTTCAAAACTAGATCCTTACAACACACATTTCTACCAGTTCAACCAACATGCAAAATGCCTCTGGCACATGAAGCACTGCATTAGAACACGTTTTCCAACTCATAACCTCCTGCACTCTACAACAAAGGAGCACTTACTGCCATTGTCGTCAGAGTCCTCACTGCTGCTAGGAAGCCGATGTCGTTTCATGATCTCCCCGGGAAACAGCAGGCAGCCTGGGAAGCAATGAGACAGCACTTAACCCCAGGTAATAACACACAGTCATCAACTTGTGCTTCTGATGGCATGCGAGCATTTACAGCACACAAAGGAAAACAAACAACTTCAGCAGCAGCTGAAATATGAACAGTGAACCTCTCAAAGCTGCTTAATTAGGCTGTTATCATATGAACAGGTGGACAACACTGGAGAGTGCCAATGACAATCCCACCAACGCTTTCACCCCACCAAAAAACTGTGTTTTGTCCTGAGAGGTGTTAAAATCACTATCTGCAGCCAATGTGCTTAACTTCCCCTGCCTATTCTGACACTAGATTTGCAATACAACAATATTTTTACTGCTTGTGTAAATATTTACTTTGGCTAATATATTTTTGGAGCAATTTTATTCCTGTTTAAAGTGCCAGATTTACGAAATCAGAGATTAAAGTCATCCACTTACACATAAAAAATGAAGCATCAGCAGTAGCAAGCCCAGTTTTCCCAGATTAACTAAACATGCATCATCTATGCCCTGGAAAGCACCACCCTCTAAGATAAGAGAGTTACTTCCTCCTGCAGCCACATTTCTAGTGCCATGCCTAACACTAACTGTTTCTTTGAGAGTAAGATTATTCAGATGATTATTCAGAGGTTACTCCAAACTGCCAGATGTCTACCAAGACCAAGTTCATGGGCACATGAGCCTGTGATAAAAAGGCCAAAAATTCCAAATCTTTTTAACTGCTATTCTCAGGGCACTGCTATTTTCATGTGTATTCCTTGTGGAACGAAACAAAATCCAGAAAAAAACGAGGAAGCTGTAAATAGCTAGTCAGTATTTACATGTAAAAAGCTATTAAAAAGTGCAAGTTGAAGAGCAGAAAAAAACATGACAAGGCAAGTCCAGAAAGGCATATCCACCATAAGTTAAACTGACAAGGACTCTAGATGCACATCAAAACCCCTGAATCTTCGCTTACCACGTATCAATCGTGGTATCAACAAGGTCTGGGCACTCTGCTAGCAGCAAATCCCTCACACCTCTGCACACAGATTTGGAGATCAGATGCCAAAAATATTTTCTTGCTTCTAGTTAAGTGCAGAAAATCTACCCTTATTTCCATGAGAGTTCAGACTTCCTCGAAACCTCTCAACAAAACTCCTGCCATTGGCCCTTCAGCGTAAGAATTAACTGCTTCAACTTTGTTCACTGAGAACACGGCTCATTGTAGGAAATTCAATAATGCCTTCAACTTTTGTAAGAGTGATTCCCAAAATGCCTAACCAAAGCCTGACACTACTTCCAAAAGAGCACAAAAATATCTGCTCTTCCAGAAGTGATTCATGTAAAAAGAAATTAGCATTTTTGAGGGAATTCATTTTGTCCCTACTAGCAAGTCACAAGCAACTGAACCTGAGACTCTATTTTACACTTCCAGTGAATACAGTTCTAAGGGCCTGAGCATTGCAGGATTGCCTCCTTTTTCATATTAACAGAGTTGGGGGGAAGCCTCTCTCCCACAGACTGACTTTTCAGAGTGGTATTTAATACATCTGTCATTGAAACATGTAACAGTTTTGAACTGCAAACTTTATTCACTAAAGAGAAGCTGAATGGTTCACCTTACCAAGACCTTTTGGCATCGTTTCACAGAGTAAAAGTACACATACAATGTCTGATGCCAGAGAATAAAGAATCATAAATGGCAGCCTCTTACAGGGCTAGAAGAATTCTCTCCAAAAATTGCTTTGAGGCAGGCCAGAACTTTGTGTGTATGGGAGACGGAAATGCTGTCAGTGGATAAATACACAGACCAGCCAGGACCATCAAAACCCACTGAATACAGATCTGGTATAAATGCAGGAGATCCAGAGCCAATTTCCTATACAGTCACTTATAAAGACAGAGAGCCAACATTCAGATCCAAAACAGGCTAAGACAGAACTGAAAAATCAATTAGTTCTTACAAGGCCAAAACTAGGGGGATGAATATCTATTCTGTAAGGTACTTTTTCTATTAGTTCACATATTAATAACAGCAATGTAAAAGAAGATATTCACTCAGCAAGAACCTCCCATAAACAAAGTAAAGAAAAACTGGAAGAAAATAAAGGAAAATTGTCCTATCTCACAAGGGTAATTTGTATATTTCCTGGTCAAAATCCTCACTTCCTGGTTTGTTTCCCACATGGTCTGAAAGGCATGATACACTGTAAAGCAAAGTAACAGAGAGTATGTACACTGAGACACACCTGTGAACTTGCAACAAACAAGAAAATTTGGAATTCTGCTCCTTCACATCTTTCTGGGCAAGCGCATTTTGAATGGATCTTCTCCTAGCACACTTTCTGCAAATTCAAAAAAATAAGGAAAGAGATGGAACCTTCTTCCTCCTATCATGTGTCTTTAAAAAACAAACTGAACATCTCCTTTTTGGTTGCTGTTTAAAGGAAAGAATGGTATTCACACCTCCCAGTTCAAGCACTCTCCAGAGTTTTTCAGGAAATAAGCCAGAACAGAAGCCACTTTTCCTGAGTACAGAGTATGAAATAAGGCAGCTAATTTCCTTGTCCACTCCAGTCAGGTGTCTGAAGTTGGCCACACTGAAAAGCCTGTGTTCTCAATAGTAACATTAAAAGAAATATCCCATTTGATGAAGCTCATGTGAGATTGTTTTATAGATGCATGGGGAGGGGGGGGGAAGAGTTAAAACTCAGAGTTCTCATTTTGCCATCTTTGAACCTAACCTGAGTTTACAGGGAGCTAAATCACAGATCAAAAAGCAGCATTTGGCTTCTCAGACTAAGACTCAAATCCACTAAGATTAACCCCCTGGAACTTGTGTCATTAGGAGAACAGCTTTTTTCAACTTCTAAAATCATTTTAAACTGCTCCCACCAGATGTTCATATCCACAGCTCAGAACACATGTTCCAGAGGTAACACTGGAACAGCTAATAAGACTTACAACCAGGCAGACTGAAATGGTTTTCAGCATATTGTGGTGCCTCTGCCTCAAAGGCTACCAGTTTCTCTCAGGCAGTGGGTGACTCAAAGTCACACAGGAAACTCATTAAAAAGTGCACATTAGAAATAAGCATGGATTATGGACAGTGATGGTTAGATGCAGATTGATGCTGCAAGTTTTTTCCCTGTTCCATACACTATGATCACCATGCCTCTACGCAAAGAGAATTCACATGTAAGCATAAAAAGGGTAAAACATTTGATGCTGGCTTTAATACCAGAGTAAAAGCTATGCACCCCAGCCTGCAACTCTTGCAGGGCAGGAAGAGACACCCAGATGACTGAGCTCAATTCCCAAGTGCGTGCAATCACGTAATTGCTGTCCAGCCCAGAAGTTTCCACAAAACATTCACTGCAACCCACACATGGCACAGAGGGACCTCCCAACCCCCTTTGCAGGACCAATGGTGCTCTGAAGCAAGGAAGCAGTCAGCCAAACAGTGCCTGTGAACCCTGGATCTTCTATCAAACATTTTTATGGCTGTTTTTCTCAAATTATTACACCAGCCCCAAAAGGGCATTTGCCCAACACACTGTTCACCTGAAGAGAAAGCCCAGCACTTCAGAAGCTGCCACAGAGTCCAACAACCCTAAGCTGACAAAGGCTGCACCACCAAGCCACACTCTCTATCAGTTTTCAGTGATACCTGTGAATTCTTAATAACTCAGCAACTTTCTTATGCAAACTTTCAGTTTCATTTCCTTGAAAGAAGATTGTTTCTTTGTGTTAAAACCATCCTTTCAGGAATCAGTCAGACCAACACACAGCATGCCGATCGTGTTTTCTCCTGAACACTCCAGCATAACATTTACCAGGGAGAAACCCAACTGGACTCAGTCTAATGCCAGCCTTCAACCAAACACAGCTTTCGAGAAACAGCCACAGCTCTGCAGGCAGTGTTACTCCAATTCCACAGGCAGCAAAGCACCCAAGAGCACTTCATGCAATCACACCACCATGATTAACAGCATAGATGGGACAGAGACCATGTCTTTTTAGCCCCCATCGTCCTCAGATGAGCTGGCCACACCAGGGCAGCACTGGTGAGGCCAGCACAGCCTGCAGCACGCTCTACTGCGCTGCTCCAGAGGCTGAAGGTGCTGCTCTGTTTTACAGAAACACATCACCAGTTGCTTTTCCATCATGCTTGCTCTGGAAGTTAAGCTCTGGGTTTTGCTCATTGATTAGGTACAAACTCTAAACATATAAATGCAATTCCAAACTTTGATGGTGCATTTGCTCAAAGTGTTTTTAAAGGCAAGATTACACCACCTGAAACTGGCTTCTGCATTTTGGAGAACGTGGGAAGCCTTTCTCAAAATACTTGCAAATGCTATACAAATGAAATGACTAGACAATAATCCAATACAATCAATGTCAGGCCACAAAACAGCATTTGAATTTACATATCCTCGTGGAGCTGAGCAACAAACACCTAAGTCTATACAAATAACTGTATGGAGGTAGGCACACAGACTTTGCTGTCCACTTCTCAGTATTTGATGGCAGGTGCAGTGCAACGGGTTAGACTCAGCAACATGACAGAGTACAGCAAATTCACTATTTTTAGCAGCTTGCATTACCATGCTACTCCATTCTTACCTCTCCAAGAGATAAAATAAGCAGCAAAAACCCAAAGACCCCACTGGACAGCAATGTCAAGACCTTTCCTTTTTTTCTCCCACACTGGAGTCCCAGGAGTTGCACTGGTAAGAGTGTAAAAAATGCAAAGAGCAGAAATCCAGACACTACCCCATAAAACTGGGACAACAGCGTGCACACACATACACCCATGTGCCACATACCACGTGCACAGTTAAGAACCCCACATTGTTCTTCACTCAGTTTGACCTCAAGTGGAGAGGCAATCAAAGAGAAAGATGTAAAGCGTGTCAGTCCTTGTTATGCAAATAGCTAAACAGAACCAGATTGTAAAAAATAATTATACATGGAAAAATCTACATCCTCAGGTCAAGGGTTTTCCACAGCACAATTCTTACTGAAGTATTTTCAAGGGCCGTATAAACCCCTGGGTAAAAGAGTGTATAATTCAAACTCTGACAGACAATTAACTGTAACCATGTTAACGGGTGTCACTATAACAAACTGCACTAACAGCTGCAGAGACAGAATGGGAAGAAAGCAGAGTTATGACAGATGTACACCCTGAAGACAAACTGAAAAACTGGCTTTTCCTGAAAGTAACCCACTAACTGCAATGAAACGAAGACCTAATTATCTCTAGTACACAAGAAATTGCTTCAAAACACCTATTGTACAAATGGAAGTGAAGTGTGACACAGCTTAATAAAATGGATAGAAGATGGAGACATTTGGCTTCTATTACTGGACTCTTTTTAAATAGCTTGTTTGTAACACCACACCTTCTTCACTGACACCTGACATCGCAATAAGCTTTTCTGCTTCTATCCTAGACCTAAAACAGAAAAAAAGGAAGCACATCAGAAAAAAGTTGTATTACTAAAATCCAACTAAAACTTTAAAATTCCATGAAAGCTTTCATAGCAACATTTTATAGTCCAGAGATACAAGCAGAGCTCTTAAATGAAATATTAGAGTATTATGGAGCACAGTCCACAGTGCAAAGAGCCACAGACCTTAAATCTGGAGGAAAAAAAAATCCTCCAAATCTCACGAAACAAAGAAGTACTTGGCCAAACAAGGCCAAGAGTGTTCTCCACAAGGAATATTTCTACTGAATTCAGCACACCTCTTCAAAATTTCACAAGGCAAGAGAGAAGCACAATTTGGCCATTATCAACCCAACACTTCTCAGGAATCCACATGATCATTTATGCACCTGTGGAAGCCAACTCATAATGTTACCTTACTACTTGGGCAGGGGCAGCAAATTATTCCCAGACTGTGGTGGTGAAACTGACTGCACAAAATCTGGAGCAATGCACAAACTGGGCTCCATGACTTGATGCAACCATTGCAGTTCACCTCTTCCACCTAGGAAATGGTGCCAGCTTGGTCATCTCCAGCTGAAAACAGGAGCACGAAGCAGCAGTACTAACCACATGGAGAAAACATTTGAGGAAAGACTGAAAGTTTTTTTTTTTTTCTAGGTTCTGTGAATGGGGAATGAAACCAGAGAAGCTGGAAGGGAAATCTGCAGCTGTGAGAGGAAAGGGGAGTTTATTATTATTATTTTATTTTAAACATATGTATTAAACATAGCTCAAAAGCAGGGAGCAAGTGGTATATGAAGCCAGAGGGAAAATCTTGCCACTAAAACATACAATCCTTGCTGTTTCAACAATATCCCACTGAGTGTGAGAAAGCTCTAGAAATAGAATCACAACAAGCATATTTTGGTGTAACTTTTATGAAGGTTTTTGGTTTGCAAGTGTGGGCAGCTTCTGACTTAGCTAAAAGACAACACCTGCTTAAAAAGGAAATTATTCCAAATAACAGCTAAATCTTCCTCTAAATAAATGGGGCTGGCATAAAAGCGCCTTCAGCCTTTTACATTAAAACGTCAACCAAAATGTGTTGCTAAATCCTACTGGAATGTCTTAGTACTCCCTCACAGCTACATGCACCCACTCAGACCAGGTCCCCACGGTCTGTGTTACTGGGGGGCTGACAGACCTCAGGACACCCCGGATCTCACCTGCGGGTGAACCTAATAAACTTTCTCAGAACAAGGCGGTCAGCTGAGGAGCCGGGGAGAGCCAGGAGGAGAAGTTGGCCGGCGGCAGGCGCTGCTCGCAGGTGCGCTGAGCCTCGGCCGCCCCGCCGCGCCCACGGCTGCGGGCTCGGGGCCACCTTCCCGCAGGGCGAGAGCCGAGGCTTCGGGAGTCACTTCCAAAGCGGCACTCGCGCTCACCCCGACCGCCGACCCCAGCCCGGCCGGGTGCCGCTCAAGGCAGCTCTCATCCTGCTCCTCCCGCAGCGATCCCATCTCCGCTCCGGCTCCGCACCGTGCCCGCCCAGGGCCCGCGGCAGCGGCGCCGGAGCCGCCAGGGCACGGCCGGCGGCCGGCTGAGGTCACGGAGCAGCCTCCTGGCCCGGGCGCCGCCGGGCTACACCTCCCCCGCGGGGGTGGCACCTTCCCGGCCAGCTGCACGGCCGCCGGCTTCCATGAGAAACAGCCCGGCTCGCCCCCTCCTTCTCCTCCCTCCCGGCTCCCGCTCCTCCCCGCCGCCGGCCGCACCAATCCGCTCGGCCACGGCTGCAAATCAAACTTGGTGCCCCCGGCTCCGCCGCCTCTCCCTCAAAGCCCTGTCACTGCCGAAAACGGCCAAGGCACCGTCCCCGCCCGCCCCCGCGGCCGCACTGCCATGGAGGGGGTGGACGGGACGGCGGATCGAGCGGCAGCTCGGAGACGAGCTCATTTTCTGTGTCTTGTGTCTGTCTCTCCTCCCACTCCCAGACAGTTCTGGAAACTGTGTTATCACCTCTTGTCACAGGAAACCAACCAGCAGGCGGTGCAAACAAACAAACACCCTTTGCCTCCACCCTTCCCAAAATCATCCTATCGGGGACGAACGGGCGGGCGCGAACGGGAAGGGAAAAGCAAATTAAAAAAATTAAAAAAAAAAAAAAAAAAAAAGCCACAAATAAAACCAAAACAACAAAACATTCCGCCCCCCTTCCCTCTCCCCCCTCCAGAAGGAAAAAAAAAAAAAAAAAAAAAACAAAAAAAAACAAAACACAAAACAAACACCACCAAAATTCTCCTCGGAGCAGGCGGACTACGCGAGCCCAGGGCCGGGCAGGGTGGCTTTGTCTAACTGGAACAAGTGGAATGATGGCTGGAGCCGCACTCACCTCCCGGGGAAGAGCGGCCCGTTACACAGAAATGCCGCAGCCCCGCTCCGTCCCGCTCGCCAGGCACCGGGGCAAGAGCCAGATCGCGGAGCTACCCCGACCGCCGCCCGAGCAAGTTGGGGCGTTCGCAGCCGCTCCCCGCGGTCCCCCTGTGATGTTACGTTCGCGCCCCAACACCGCCGGCCGCCTCTCCGCTCCCTCGCCCACAAACTCCGGCCCGGCCACGCGGATTCGCCCCTCGGCCTGCGCCGGGCACGGGCCGAGCGGCGGGAGGGGGCCGGGCCCCCCCGCGTCCTGCCCAAGTTCTCTCCGCGCCCCCCGCCCCGCTCCCGCTTCGCCTCCCGCAGCCGGGGCGGGGGTCGGGCGCGGCGGGGTCGCCGTGCACCTGCCGGCCGCAGCCCCGATGCCTCCCCGCGCCCCGGCGGGGCCGGGCAGCGCCGCACACATTTCCCCGCCTTTTCCCACTCTCAGACACGTGCACTTCGGGGCTCGGGCAAGTTGCTCTCCAGCGGGAGACACCGCGCTCCCGCCTGAGGCGACAGGGCCACCTCTGACAGCCCGGCGCTCCCCGCCTCCAGCGGAGCAGCCACCGGCGCCCATCAAGCAGGCGGCTGACCGGCTGCGGCTCTCCCGCTCCGAAAAGCAACTTCTGTTTAATTTCACCGATGAGCAGGTTTTATGCTTTCCAAGCATTTTTTTTTTCCCCACGAGCCAAATCCAAGTGCGACTGGGGGTTATTGGGGGGAAACAAAGCTGCTCCTGCACACGAAACACCTCCTCTCCCACGCACACCGCTCCTCACCCGCGGCGAGAGGCGACGGGTCTCGTGGGCATCTGGGTAACACTGTGACACACAGTGGCCATGACTCTCCCCCACCCCCTTCCTACACATCAGTAGCCGAGCAGGACTTGCGCTCTGCCATTGCCATCTGGCTACCAAGTTGCTCCAACGCTTCCTACTTTCCGCGGCGGGCGATACCCGGCGCTACCCCCGCGGCGCAGCCTGCAGCGACGCCTGGGGCGCAGGGCCGGCGGCACGGCAATGCGCGGCACGGCACGGAATGGCACGGCACGGAACACCGGCAGCTCACTTGGCCGCTGCACCTGGGGAGCTGCGCGGTGCCCACTTGCCCGCAGCGGAACAAAAAGGGAGCCGCCGCCGCTGCCGACACCGGCCGGTCGCGCCGGGCGGCAGCGCAGCCTCCCCTGCCGCCTCCGCCCGCCCCAGCCCCGCACAAGTTGCTTGTGGGATAGCGGAGCCGCAACTCGGCCGCCTCCCCTCGCCCCGTACCGAGCGGCGCGGCTCTTGGCGCCATGTTAATGACGTACTATCTTATTTCCACTAGGCAGCGACCTTCGGCACGAAACTGCTCTCCCGCCGCCTCCGGAGCGACAAAAAAACCCCATCAAATATGGCTGTGCTGGCGGCTCCGCGGCTGGCGCTGCGGCGGGCACGGTTACCTGCTGGCGGCGGCGCGGCGGCGGCGAGGGCGGGCGGCGCGGCCGGGCTCCCCCTGCGCGGAGGGCTCGGGGCCGCCGCATGAGTTCGACGCGGCGCCGGGCAGCGGGCACGGAGAGCGGCTCGCTGCGCCACACACACTCTCTCACACACACAGATTCCCTCTGACTGACGTTTGTACTTGTTATGGAGGAAGGACTCCGTGAATCAAACTCGTTTCTGGGTCACTGCTGCCACAGGGGGGAGCTGCTTTAATCCCCTGCCAAAACTGGAAGGCGAGGGAAGGGGGGAGAAATAATAATAATAATGCAGCGCCGGGGTGGGGAGGCGGCGGCGCGGCCCCGGGGGAGCCGCCGTTAACTCTTGGCGGGCCTGGGCGCACCGCGCGGGGCTCCCGCCGCCCCTCGCCGCCGGAGCCCGGGGGAGCGCGGCCGCCCGGCTCCCGCCGCCTCCCGCTTGTGTTCGAGCGGGCTGGAAAATGCAGATGGGAGGCAACGCTGTGCGGCTGGCAGCTGGGAAATGATACGTGTCTGCACCCGCATCCCGCCCGCGGCACTGCTGGCCTTACCCTGCAACCATTAACGCTTCTCTCCAAAAGATTTAAGCCGATTTCGCAAGCAGGAATTCAAGCGCTGCACTGGCTCCCTGTGCAGAACGCATGAGTCACTATTTGTCAGGCTGAGAAACTGAGGTACCAAGAGTTAAACGCTGTGGCCACATGCGTAGCGCATAATTGCCGGGGCAAGAATAAAACTGCACGCTCCCTATTCTCAGCCCCCAGCGTTATCCCTCTGGCTCGTTAACTTTGATACTTCTCAAAGACTAGAAAGAACCAACACAATCTGCGGCTCAGTTCACATCTTTCTAGCAGGAGTGGAAATTATCTTAAATTGGCACCAAATGACATACTAAACTTCCCATTACCTAAAAAGCGTGTTTGAATGCAGATTTCCTTATTTTTCCACATAAATCGCTTCACCTCATGCCATACACCTGTGCTGCTCCCTGAGTGAAAAACTCCCCCTTCTGAGCAGAATTCCTGAGCAGATATAGTCTGAGGTAATAAACAGCACAGAGAAAATTCAGCATAAGCTCAGACACAGAATTAAGGCGATCTGTGCAAAGTAATCCCCATAGTATGCAAATACAAATTAATGCAGCCTCCACAGCAATATTAGTCTGCCAAAGAATCACACCTTAGTTCAGCACAGGAATTGGGTCGTTACTCATCCGTGCGAACCGAGTCATTTATTCTGCCGTCTCACCCACCCACCTACCCAATAATGAAACAGTACTTACATTGAATCTGCACATCCTAAAAAGTTGTACTTTACTACAAAACATCACACCCCCCCCCCCCGAGATATTTTTTCACTGTGAAAATCAGACAGTCGTGGTTTTATTCACAGAACACCCTGAAGCACCTTCATATTTTAGAGCCTAAGACTTTGATTCCCTTGTTTTCTACTTTGTGACAATACGAAAATGCATGCATTCCCTACATTCTCCTGCACTTGCCGTGCCATCCAGATCTGTAAAGATACCTGTTGGCATAGCTTTCTATACGTCAGCCTAATTAGGAACATCCATGATCATCCATGCAACACACCCCATCGTAGTACCTGATAATTATAATAAACGTACTGCCACACCCTCATCACCTTACCCCTGAACTTCCAGGGGTGTTAATTTTCAATACTGTCTGGAGACTTAGTTGTTCTGTATTTTCTAAACAGCATATGCCTGCTGCTGGGCTATGGTATAAACCTCAAAACAGAGTAGGTCAGAGTTTTTCCCCTCAGTGGTTTGCAGGCCCCTCAGGAGCTCAGGGACTACTTCTCATGAGTTCATAAAAAGTAATCAAGATGAGAAAAGCTACTGTCAATTGGCATTTATTATAGAGGCATGCAGTTCTACTGGATTAATATGATGGTTTTTCTTCTAAATAATTTTAAATAATATTGTATGTTGTAAAAGACTGAAGAATCACAAGAAATGCTATTTGTTCCACTTTCCTGAATTCTTTCCAAGAAGTTCAGAACAAGCTTCTGAGAAGAGCTTAAATGTGAATGGGCTCTAATTTCTCAAGAGGAATGACAGAAACTTTCCTGTCTCAAGCTCCTTGGATTTGAGGCAGTATTTTTGTTTTTTGGTAATTAGTTTTCCTTTGCATATGCAGCCAAGTTTATATTACACCTTGTATTTTAGGAAGTGTTTCTCTTGGAAGCCATGTGAGGCCATACATTTAAGATAACATGAATGTTTTCATGGTAACATGAATGATGGGCTGTGTTTCAAAAAAATAGTGACTATCTGGATTACTGTAGAAAACTCCCCAAATGTGAGTCCTGTGTGCTCTACAAGCAGCTAGCCTAGTCTTTACAGGAAGGTAACACAACTGGAACAAAGATGCTATTTTGTCTCTGAGTAAAGTGTATCCACAGAGACTCCTCTGGAATAATACACTTCTATGTTTGAAAAGGAAATATTAAAAAACCAAAGTGCTAGTACTTGGAAAAATAACTTTGGGAATGATTGGGAAACAAAAGGGAAAGGTTACTTCCTGTACTGCTTCAGCACTACAGGTATGAAGTTGAATACCAGTATAGCTGTGGTCAAACAAGAGAGAGTAGTCTGCTATCTGCACTGGCTAAACGTCAGGGTGACGAGGAAAATTCTTCTGTAAGTGGAGTCAGTAGAAGTTTTGACATCAGCCCTTGTCTCTAATAGGTATTTACCCTCTCAGCAAAGCAGGTACTTTGTTATAATAAATAATATCTTAAGGCTTTGTGCCTCTCTCACTTATCTTTCTATCAGTGGTATCACTCATTCCAGGAACACTCAGAGAATATGTATCAGGCTTAAGAGTTAGGCTTTGTGCTAACACACAGAACTTCTGGTCCCTTCTCCAAGTTGTTTCATCAGATATAATCACTCATACATTAAATTTTATTTCAATTTTTGTAATTGTTTGATTCATTTTTTAATGTCTCCCTCTTGGCTTGATTATTTTTTTAGCAGATGCACAAATTCAAGGATAGAATATGTGGCTTTTCAGCACTCTTTTCCATCCTTTTGTAGAAGTCTGTTGCTGCAGCAGTGGCTAATAAAATATCCATCCTTCCTTCCTTCCTTCCTTCCTTCCTTCCTTCCTTCCTTCCTTCCTTCCTTCCTTCCTTCCTTCCTTCCTTCCTTCCTTCCTTCCTTCCTTCCTTCCTTCCTTCCTTCCTTCCCTCCCTCCCTCCCATTCCTTTTTTTTTCCTAATTTGGTAATACTCCTTTTACAGTTGGAATCTTCCACTAATTCTTGCAGTACCCCCACGTGAAGGTGGAGCTAACAAAGTTGAGTTTCTCTTCACTGTTAAATTTGGCCCAAGAGTATCACTTAAAACTCTAAACTGTTCTTTTGCTCTTTGGGCTCCAGCTTTCAGGAACTTCCATTTTCTCATTGTTTTATTTTGAAGATTACAAACTTGAGGAGAAGAGTAGCACAGATCCAAATCAGCACTGTCAACAGTAGATTGTACTTAAAGAGTAGGTTTTTCCAAAGAGCTTTCATATCTCCTGTGAGAGGTATTTTGTAGAGCAGAGCCATAAGACAGACTCACATTTGGGCCAATTCCTGTTGAGGTCCATTTTGTCTCTGTCTGCTCTACTCACACGAGCAAGGGAAAAAAAAAGATTTCGACTCATGCATATGTAAATCTGTACCACTTACAAGCTGCATAAGTGCAATATTTTTAACTCCTGCAGAAATAAAACATACTCAACATGGCTCATCTATGGGCCATGGAGGAACATAGCTGTCAGTTTTGTCCAACCCAAATACATCATTTATGGCAACATGGCACCTGGCTGCCTCACAGAATTATGCACAAAGCCCCCCACTAATTTAATTGGTGCTCTGGCTTTTTCATCCTTCTCATTATCTACAACTACCAAAATTTGGTTGTCTGGATTAGGCAGGTCAAAAAGGCTACGGTCAGGTAGTGAATTATTTCCTTTGACTCTGAAGCTGAGGTTTACAGCTACCAGGATTGCTTGTGAGAGTGATTTGTTTATTCACAGGCCATACACCAAAGATCTGATTTCTCCCATGCTCACAACCCTCATTCTTCTGGTTTATAGTTCCTTTGGCTTATTGAAATGTAGTTGTGAGAGATCACTAACTGAGTTTATGGGCCAGTACCCCAGTAAGGAGAAGCTGTGCCAGTGAAGGATGAGGATGGGAAGGGATGAAAATGAATCCTCAGAGCTGAACTTTATATTTAGCAGGCTTTCAGACGGGGCTTGCAGCAGACAGACCAGTGTACTCTTTTTAATGACAAAACTTGAGAAGTAGAGATTATAATACTAATTTTATCTGTGGGTCGGCAGGGGCATACAAAGGTTATATCACTCACACAAGTCACATGTTAAGTCAGCATTAAAACCAAGAATAGAAACCTAAAGTAACGCCTCTCAGTCCAAGGTTTCTAATGATTAAACCATATCCTCTCCTTTGGCCTGCTCCACAGTGCATAACACAGTACAAAGTATACCTCCATGGCATTTTGCACATAGATACCTTAAAATGTTTTTGCAAGTCAGACACAATTATTGCAGGTATGCAACTGCTGACACTGTGCATTCATCTGAAAAGGAAGCAGGGACAGGTATGCCCAGTAGGTAAAATTAACTACATTCAAAAATCTAGAAGCATAGCTACTGAAATCAGTGTTTCCAAATTACTGTAATTGAAAAGTGGAAGCTGACAGGAAACCAGTAGAACAAGAAACTCAATGGAACAACTGGAAGCAGACAGTTACCTTGCAGGTCTGCAAGTTAAGCTGGATGAAGATGATGCATCACCTTTAAGGGAAATAACACAACTTTGTACGTGATGAGAGAAGTAATTAGCAGCCAAGGTAATGCCCTAAGGATTATGAAAACCTCAGGCAAGTGAGAGTTTAGCTGCAACAGATCAAATCTCAGCTGAAGTATCTACACGTGCCTATCTGGCAGCTCATCAAGCAACATTACAACAGCTAATCTAAATGAACTTCAATATTAAATTGTGTTTGTGCAGGCAGAAATCACGTAGTGAAAGAAAGGTGCTGTGACAAGACTTGTGGAAGAGTTCAAAAGAATCTGATTACAGATTTGCTGATTGCAGAGTGCAACCTGATAACTGGTTGCTAGAAGTGGAGTAGTGGTACCAATTTTTCAGGGGAGTACAAAAAAAATCAATTTTTTTTCCAGTAACAACTTAGTGCCAAAATGACTTTAAAAAATTTGCAACTCTGGATCTTTAGGAGTCAGAAAAAGATTGACTCAAAAAAGAAAGATCAGCTGTTCAAATTGCTCGGAGCAGTTTCTGATAACATGTCTACAAAGAGCAGAAATCTTGGAAGTAACTTCCCATGTGGTCCTTTTGGGTTCCATTTGGTACTTGATGGAATCGCCACAGAGTTGCTTCTATTTGTGGGACAACTTCTTCCAAATGCAATAACTCACAGTTCATTGAATTTAAAGCTGTCTGCAGGCCATGAAACTGACGTCTGCCACAAGGGCCAAGAAATCCTACACCCTCCATGGCAAAAAGCAAACCTAGGACAATTAGCCATAAGTTACAATGCATAGGAGATATTCTGATTGTCCTCAAGAGGTATAAATAAGCCCCTCTCCTCAGTTTCCATGCTTGAAATCCCTCTTAGAGGTTGTGGCAGTCATGATTTCAACAGAGGAAATTTTCTCCTTAAATAGTCAGAGGTCTACTGATTTCAGATGCAGTTGTCCTGAAACCTACTTCAAATATTAGTAATTTAGCTCAGTAGTACACAAAGGTAAAGGGTATAAAGAAGCCATCACTACTAAATAAAGGAAATCCTAGTCAAATAGACAGCTGTTGTTTATTTTAGCTATTTTACTTTACCAATTATATGTTCCAGAAATTAAGTTATTCAGTGTTTGACAAGTAGGAAAAATTATTGAGAAAACTAAACTAAATATCTTTGTCTTGCAGCAATATTGATTGCTGAGCTTTTCTACAAGTTCCACTGTATAAATAAGCACAAAAACCCATTTGGGATGTTTTGATCAGCATAGATGTTACAAAAGCTACCTCATGAACTTACATTTCACTACTGTTTATGTTCGGAGGTTCAACAGTATCAAACAGGACTCAGAACAAGAGGCTTGGAATATTCAGCACAAAAGATTGTTTACAGAGTAGAGGAAAGCTGAGCCCTTATCTAACCCCCTCCATCTCTCACCACCCCCAGAAAGGTGGAGAGTTATTGGGATAAAGAGAGCAGCTTATGCCATATATCCATGGGCCACATAACCTTGCAGAAACTGGCCCGAGCTGTGTCATTACCACATACCCATCCAACACCGTTCTCACTGTTACACTTCCACTTTGCTAGGAGCTTGTCAGAAGTACACACTGAGTAAAAAATCCCCCAACATAAGAAAAGCTGCAGTAACCTTATCAGGGAGAGAATTATTATCTCTTTTTCAAATTAAATATTGAGACATAATTGTAAAGAGATACAAATAAAAAACTGCCCCTGGCAAAGCGAAGAGACTCGAATTCATGATTCAGCCCTAACACATTACAGCAGACTAATCCTTCAGTGCTGTTTGAAACATACTCAATAGGAGAGGTCAGCTACCCCTAAAACTGCATTTGCACACTGAATGTATCAAACCCCAAATTGCTTCAGACTCTACAAGAGCAGTGAGGGTTACAGGAGGTGTCACAGTTTTTGAGCATGAGGATGTCCATAGGCAGAACCCCAAACAACTGCACAGTAAATTTTCAGGGCTCAGGATGTAAACAGCCCTCGAGTCATTTCATACCCTTTATATCAGTAATTCTGAGGCTGCTTTTTTTTTTTTTTAATGGACAAAGGATTTAAAATTTTTAATTGCTTATTTAGAAGTTACAGCATCTTTGTTCGAAGGCGAGACTGCCACAGTTATATTTAACTAACCACACAGGGAAGAATGAAGAAAAAGTAGAAATCAGATCATTACTCTGGCTTCTGTGAACTTTGCTTTACTAAGCAAAATAAAAAACAACAACAACAAAAAAATAGTCTCTGACCTTCCAGAACAACATTAAAAAAAAAAAAAAGTCTGATCTGCTTATGTGGGCAGATTTTGGCACAGGGTAAACATCCATGTTTGCTCCTCAAATTGCACAAGTCAGAAAAGATTATCTCTGTCTTTCATCCAGGACATGCTTTTTGACCATTGCACATTTATGTCTCTGGCAGTCTGAGGCAGGTTACTTTCTTCACATGGAAGAGTAAGAACTCGGGCAAAGTAAATGTGCCAACTGCCTGTAATCTGGTGTTCCTAAAGGAGCAACAAGCACATCCTATAGTCGGCACACAAATCCTTCTATGACTGCCAAAACCCGGTCCCAACCTACTCAGCTTCTCAAGTATTCAGCCAGCCATGGCAGCACCTCTGCCCTCAGCCAAAGCTGAAGGTGAGCCCACAGTGTCTCAGATCTCTTCTGGGAAAGGGCCCGACTACTTAAGATAGAGTCTCAGGCTACAGCACAAGAGTTTACAGAAGATAAGTTCAGGAAAGCCTGAAAGAACACCAGCCCCAGAGCAGCCAGTCCCATGCCAGAGTACAAAGTGTACTGGCACTCTGGTGTGGTGCTTTGGATCAATAACATGTGTAGTAAAGCACATATTGACTGACAGGCTGGACAGGCCCACAGAGAGAACAAAGGGATTTTTCCTCTCCCAGCATGTTGACACTGGAGCCTAGAGCCTCGATTTGTCTCTAACTTTACATGTTTACCTTTACATGTTTATCTTCTGCAAAAGCTCTTCCTGTGGGTTCTTTGGGGTGTCTCTGTTTTTAAAGAAATTAAGCATCCTTCATGACTTCTGTAATAAAATGTTGTAAGTATAGTGCACTCAGTAGTGCCTGACACAAGGTTCAGAGATCCTAGTTCGCTTGTTGGCAGGAGTTTGAAGGCAGTGAAGGAAATCAGAGGTAGAAAAAAGGTCCCCCACCTCAAACAAAGTAAAGAGAGCCTAGGATCACTGGTTGGGTGAGCCATGAGTAAGTATTGAAAATACTGGCCCAATGAGGGAGCCTCATTGCCCAGCTAAGCTGGTTGTCCTTCAGAATGCAATTAACCTCACCTGGTTAAATGTTTTAAATCCTTATAAAGTTGCCAAACATCCACTAATATCCCCAATTCTATGTTTTTTTCCATGAAAAAAATATCAGTCCAGAAAATCAAGCTACATCCTACACACAAAATCCTTTGCTACTCCATACACACATGCTTGCTTTGTTTTCACATGTATCTCAAAGCCTGGAAGTCCCCATGCCCAGCTAAGGAAAGAAGACACCGATATTTGTCTTGCTTAAAAATTCCTTCCACGTACTTACAGTTTGTAAGCAACGAGTGAAACTGAAAGCACAAGTTGAAAGTCTCTTCTCCTTGTGAATGGGTGTTTATGCCACTAACTTTTGTGGAGCTAGGCTTTTCCCCAGCCTACGTTTTATAATTACAGAGAATTCTTTATAGCCATTGCCATTCAGACTGTATGATATTTCTTGATAAACTGATGTATCACACACAACACATCGTGCCCTGACTGAAAACCATCATCTCAACCTGAACATCCAGGGAGGAATTAGTTGAAAAAGGGTTTAAAAGCTGCATGCCATTTCCAACATAAGCACCAAATGAAGTCCTACTTAACAAGGTGTTTGCTTATCCTAACCTTGTTCACACTTCACAGCAAAAAAATAGACACTTTCAACCCTGTGAAAAATACCACTTTTGCTACACATACTACATACATAGGACACCAGCTAAAGTATCTTAACTTTTTTGTACTTTAAACTCTATTAATAATTTCAGTATGTTCGTCTTAACAGCTCCCTAGTGAGAAATCATTTTCTTTCACATACATGAAAATCTCTTGTATATTTAGGCCACAGCTTGCAAAAATAAACAAATAATCAATTTTCTAAGAGATGTGGCAGGTGGAACAAGTTAAAACAAGGGAGAGAGACAGTCCAGACCCCAGGCTCCAAATGGCTCATCCAGCAGAGTCCCATCTCATTGCCATCCTGATTGGACTCGATGATCTTAAAGGTCTTTTCCAACCCTACTGATTCTATGATTAAGTTCCTAAGTTTGTTATGCTGCTTGACAGTGCCAAAAAACCACATGAATTTCCTCAGGGAAAAAAACCACCTTTGCAACCAAGTGAAGTCTCAAATTGTTTTTTTCTTTGCGCTAAGGTTACGTCACTTATCTCTTGGGTACAGATGACATTCATAACCATGTGCCTGGACTCCAGCTGAATTATCACTTTCTCTTAAATAGTCTGAGGGAAGAAAAACAACAGGAATGCTGTACAGGAAATTAGGAAGGCTTGGTCTTGAGCTTGATTTTGAAAATTCTTTCAGCTGAGCCTCCAAATTTTTTTCCTGCAGCTTTTCATGTACAAAAGATTTATCATTTGTGCAGGCAGACTCAGGAGCTGCATGTGTAGCTGCCCAGCTGCACACAATGTGGGCACAGCACCTGCTGCACTAAAGCTCTCTGCGGACAAGTAGACACGTTCCAGCTATTCAGTCCAAGCATTTTGTGTAGTTGCCATCCTTTAGGAGACTTCTTTCTGCCTTTGTGGAAAATACTTCTTTTAGTGGACAAGGTCCTGCCCACCTGGATTCAGGTCCTATTCATGATCAGAAATTCACAGCCAAATTCACACCAGGTAGTACCAAAAGCATTCTAAGATTTCTACAGCAAAATGGAATGACTTCATTTTAATAGGTAAACATGATGAGCTCCACAAATGACTGCTGAGGCATTAGACATCATTAGTCCCACAGAGAAAGCTCTAACGTCCTGCAGTATCAAACTGTTTATCGCTAATTTACAGAGGCTGAATCCACAAATACATTCCTATCATTTTGCAGCTGCCTAATTAATTACATATATTAAGCAAATTAAACTGAAGGATGCAGCAAGTACTCCCAGGGCAACCAATGGCTGTGTCACCAGCAATTTGCTGCTTTTGCATTCAGAAGCACTCACAATTTTCTTTTAGTGGCAAAGAGGATCATGAAAGGATGAAAGCAGGGATCTCACTAGTACAGCAGAAATCAAAAGAGACTTCTATTGCATTGAAATTAGTGAAATAGCTCCAAGAGAAGTACTTTATAAACATGTGCAGGAATTAACACATGTTCAGTCCTTGAACCATGTTGTGCCTGTTGTGTGCACATGCATATTTTGTGTCACACAGACAACAGAAGCAATGAGTGAAATATCACCACAGTCATTTATTTAAAATGCACACCCATTTTTGTTAATTTCAAAAAATACTGATTTTTCATGGTAAGTCAAAATCATCTTCCAAAAATAATTTCTGATACTTGTGGAGCTCTATTTATATTTTTGAAAAAATATTACTGGCATTCTTTTTACCTGTTTAAAATATTACTGGCATTCCTTTTACCTTTTTTACTACAAGAGCACAGGACATCTGAGGAGCGCAGGACATGTCTTCTATCTACATATACAGGAAAAAAAACAAACAAACCAACCCAAAATGTATCCAAATCAGAAGGGAACATACATGGGCAATTCCACAACTATTTGGTGGTAAATGATAAACCACAGTGTGTCCCTCAGTGGGTGTGCAGAATGTGTGATCCAGAGTTTGGAATGTCCTCATTTCCTAATATTTTTTTTTCCTTTTTTTTTAATCTATGGCAGAACTGCTGACTGCCTCATTTCATAGGGAGAAGCAAACTTACTCTTTGATGTTTTAAGTGCCAGACTTAGGAATGACTAATTCTTCTGTTCTAGTATTACAGTAGCAGTTCTGAAAGACAAAAAGACATAAAATGCCTCTTCCCATCTTTTTTTTTTACCCCAATTTTGGGGCATAATTTTTAGAATCTTCTTGGAGTACTCTGTGAAATCTTAAATGTGCCCCGTGATAGAAGATCAAAGCCCTTCTACGCTTCTTGATACCAGCATTTGTACTTTGAATTAAAGGTCAAATAACTCAAACAACTGAAATCCTACACAACTAAAAGAACTCTTTCACTCCATAACCTCCAGACCCTTATAGTTGTTTTATTTCAAGGTCCAAATCTATGCCATAATTACAGTAAACCCTTCTTGAATGAACAGAAAGTCCTCTGATAAACAGTGAAGGCAGTTAACTAAAGAATTCCATTGATACAAACCACAGCAATAACATTTTCAGGAGAAAACTCCTTGTAAGATATACCAAGCTCCCTAAGAAAACAATCTGCAATTTGACTTCTTGCTTCAAAGCAGAAGCTGACTATAAAGTTTTTCTGGAAAGTGCACGAGCTTCTGACGAGCCATCCCTTCCTGTGAGTAGATAATTAAAGCATAACAGTATTTCAACAATATATTCATAATCTACATGGTCAAAATAGATATAGCACTTTTCAAAGTACCTTTTCACTGGAAATCACAGGCTGGATCTGTCTGCCAGAACGCAGCCTGTATGTTATATTGCCTCAGAGGTTAGTCTGCTTCAATCAATACAAAATTTCCCCTTCAAAATTCTTCTATTAATTGAGGAGAACCTGTCTTGAGCCTTTTTCTTCCATTTTAATATTTATTTCCTCTTTTCCTGATCCTCATGGATATCCCTTATTTTGTTTCCATTCCTGGCAGCTGTTCCTCCCAGCAACTGCCCTGGCACCTGGACTCTTTTGGCCACTCGAAAACATCACAGTCTAGGCAGTCTAGCCTTGCTTGTATGGAACAGGCTCAAGTATTTTCTCTCTCTCTTTGGCATCTTTGGTACATGTCCAGAGCACTCACTAGCTCTCTATCAGTCACTTTTTTATGCAACTTATCATAGCCCAATTGCTGTTCCAAATCAACCAACACTAACTTTCCCCAAAATAGGCCATTTTCTACATCAGTGCCTCAGGACACTTCAACTTCCAGCTCATTTTTTTCTGGGAATACATGGTTACTGAAGCAAACTCATCCTTAACTCTGTGTGCAACATATCACTTGTAAATCTCCATTTTAGCAGCCCACAAGCATTTTGCAGATTTAGCTTTTAAAAGTCTCTTAAATTCTAAATATGTGCATACCAACCTGATTCTCTAAAGAGTCTAAAAGACTAAGATTAAAGTCCTCTGAGTACACAATTATCCCTATTCTACACAGAGCTGCTTTCTGAAACAGAAGGCACACCAAGCATTAGCTCTGCCTCCCTTCTCAGTGCACTTGTTTTCACCATCCCAAATGCAGCTGGCAAAAGACCTGTAAATCCAGATTTCTTTTCATGGTATTACTCATCAAAGCCTTTAAGTTCCTCCATCTGCCAGCTGAGCCATTTCCTGTTTACCTGGCAGAATGGTTAGGGGTTTGGTTTGACCACTGCTTCTGCCATAAATCACATTAGACTTGTGGAACTCTTCATAGAAGTAATGCTGAAGCAACCTGGTTCTTTGCATCATAAAGCTGACATTTCTCTGAGTGCATTTTCTCAATTATTGTACTCTTGGTGAGAATTAAGGAGAATTCAGAAAGTAAATGGAGTTTGCTAATTTATCAGTAAATACTGATGTTTATACTTTAGGACTACCTCCATTGTAAAAGCCATCTGCAGAGCCAGACAGAAAGCAGCAGAAATCAATTTTGTTTATTTTGGTTAGTAACAAACATTTGGCGAAAAAGCACAATGGCACATTTTTTGGAAAGCATCCATGCCATGGTTTGAGCTGTAGCAGAGTCATGCTATCCATATTCTTGCTGTTTAGAAGAAAAAAACACCATGTATAAAAAAATGCCCAAATAAACAGGAAGGATTTTCTCTGGAAAAACTCTCTGGAGTTTTATGATGCCAGTGAATGAAATTCAGGTCTGCAAGTACAGTTCCATTAAAGTCATCAGCATTAAGAAATAGTCCTCCTGCACTTCAGAAATGTGTTCCTTCAGTACAGATAAGAGTCCCTTGAGCTTCTTTTAGTGGTGAAAATAAGATCTACTGCTCTTTTAATTCACTAAAGAGTATCTGTGAAAGAACTGAATTCTATTTCACTCTGGTAACCATCAACAGAATTCCCTACTAAAATTCTGTCATATACATCTGAAAACACCAGGATTAAAAGATGCTTTAAAGACTAAGACACCAAACTACTGTACTGAGGACCTGCATTTTTCTGTAGAAAATGCTATTCTGTTGAAAACAGCACCAAAATGCAAATATTTGAGCCTATTTTTAGGACTCACACCACACTTTTAATATTTTTCTTTTAGGTGGATGAGAATACAGCATAGTTGAGGCTATACTTTTATTAGCAAGCTGTGCAGCACACTCAGAGCAAGCCTGAATAGCAAAACAGGTGTAGCTGTAAATTCAAACCTCATGCTTACAGGTGTTACTGGAGGGAAGGAGAAATGCTTTATACTGGCTCCACCTTGCACTGAATGACCAATAGCAGTTAAAGCTAATGGTCATCCAGCCTGTAAATAAACACAGGCTACATAAAGCCTGTAGTCTGCCTTTTGTTTTAGTTTAATCTAAGAGGAACTCAGTTTGTGCTCTCCAAGAGAATTTGACAACACAAACCAACAAAAGGCAGGGAAGGAGGATGAAGAGATTCCAGTCACAGGACATCCCCTCTCAGAACTAGCACATTAACTTGTATGCACCCTGTGTGATGATCAGCAGAAATACTTGAGGGAGAAACCATTTAAGAAAACCATGGAAGAAAACCATGAAAGAAAAGGATAGAGCATGTTTTCCATGAGGGTTATATCCTTAAAAGCACTCCTTGATTTAATAACCTTGTAGCTTTTCAGGAACATTACAAAGCCCACTAACTGTGGAGTAACCATTTAGGAAGGGCAAAAAAGCCACAATGTCTATTTAGTATTGAAGCGCTTTAAGGAAACTTAAACAGGACAGTGGTAGAAAGAGTAAAGTTGGAATAAAAAGTTACATTTCTCAGACATTTTTTCTTTGAAAGAGAAGAAGTTGTCTGTAGCAGTATGGACACAGATATTTTCAAATACCTGAGGACTAGGTGAACTTCATATCTATATATAGGTCTAGATTGTCTCAAGAAGAATGAGAAACAGATTCTGCTCTTCATTTCATGAGTGCACCATCACTAAAGCACCAAGGAGTTCTCCAAGTTGTAATTTCATTCATCATTACATCTAACTACATTACATCTCCCAGTAAGTCAACACTTATCTTTACCAAACTTAAAGGGTATAACAAATCAGTGTAATTAAACAGGAATTCTGACATACTAAGCACCTGCCATCTTGTCTCTCTAAACGGAACCAGAGCCCATGGACCTAGGCATAGTAAAGATATTAATACTATAAATTTTGATACCTATTTTGATACCAATAGGCATTGCTACTTATTGATGTCAATATCCATTGGCATCACTACCCATTGATGCCTGTTAATTTCAAAATTTTTATATTGACAGGCGTTAATATTTATACACATCATCACCTTTTGGTATCAATAGGCACCAATACCTTTATTTTTTAATGCCAATCTCAATATCTTTTTTAATGCATTGATAAGTAAAATTATCAGTACCTCCTAGTTTTGAAACCAAATTTCAATATTAGAATGCATCAAAACCTATTTCAATTTTGATGAATTTTGATACCAATAGGCATTCAAAGATTAAGGTGCCTACTTAAAGGAATCAATACCTTTAATATCAATGTCTGTCAAAACTAATCTCAATATTGGTAGGCATCCATAGCTATCAATTTCAGTGTTGATTTTTATATCATTAGGCATCGATACGTACTGATATCAATAGGTATCTAAAGATAGGAATTTATACCTATCAATTTCTGTAGTGATTTTGAAACCAATAGGCATCAATAGGCATTGATAGGCATGAAAATCTATCCATTTCAAGAGCTACTGATTTGAATAGTCATCTATACCTGTTGACTTTGATGATGATTTTGCTATCAGTAGGCATCTATACCTATTGATATTGGTACCTTTCAAAAGCAAGAGTAGTTAATACTTATAATTTTTAATACCTACTGATAGGTAAGTATTGATAGACTGATTTAGATAAGAATGGATACCTATAATACCTATCAATATTGATACCTTTTGATAGAGATACTTACTGTTATGGCAGTCATCAGTAGACATAATACTAACTGATAAGTAGCAATACCTATGAATTTTGATATCAATTTACTTTGATACCCATCAACATCAATCAATTTAAATAACTGGGTATACTAAGAGGCATCAATTCCTATGGATATTACATATTGGCCAGAGAGCCATGTGAAGTTTTGGTATGTAGGTTACAGGTTGTATTATTTGATATGGAGCTTGTCCACTTCTGCTGTGCCTCCTGGAGCAAAATGTTGAAGAAAAAGCATATTAGGTGTGCAAAATCCTGTATTGCAAGGGTCAATGAGTGTGTGCAAAAATCAAAGTCACAGATGCAGGGGTCATATGTTAATAACTGATCCTTGATATTTAGATAGAGGAGAAATATGCAACAGTCTTGCTATTTAATTATTTCCAGGAATTCTGAATACTTGCATATGGCTCAAATTAATTTTGTTTTCTTGGAAGTCAGTTCTCTTTAAAACGGGTTATGTTTCCCTTCAGCATGTCTCCAGATAGCTCAACTTCAGCCCTTGGAGATGTACTTCCTTCTTTCAGGTTTTGGAGAGTTACTAGTTCTACCTAGATTTCTCTGCACAGTACTGGATCCTCAGCCATACCCCTTTTTTCCTTTCAGCTGCAAACATCCTCTTTCTGTCCCACACACACCTCCAAACCCAGCAGGGCGAGACAGACACAATCCCACAGAGCTGTCTAAGAAGCTACAGTGCCACATGGAAAGACAGTTGGATTTACTGGCATTGTTTCTAACTTTAAATATTTTGTCAACTCTGGATTTGTGGTTTAAATTTGCTTATGTGACTACAGAACAAACGATAGCTATAAAAGCTACTGCGTGCTCATGTTATCCTAGAACAGACCAGTGCTGCAACGGGAGTGTCAGCATGTGTGTTGTCACTGGCACCTCCTGAAGAGGCAAGTTTTCAAAGTTCACCTCTTGCCTGCTGGAGGAGGCCAGGATGCCCAGACTAACACTCCTTGCTGGTGGTAAATGTCACCGTGGTATCTCATTACCACATCTAGTTTAAAAAAGTCTGACATTTAAAAGATACGAGCTTAGAAATCTCCTCTCAACTACACCACTGATGCAGTACTGAGTAGCAAGGAAAAACCACTGTCTAGCAATTCAGACCACCTTCCTTCAGCACTTTTGGTTTCTCTGAGGGCATTTCCCATGCATATAGTGACTCTGCCCAAATCCCCTTACCTTAAAAACATTGACATGATGTTTTTGCTGTTGTCTCAGCCTTGACAAGCACAGCTGATGGCCAGCACCGAATCAGGGAGCTCAGGATGGATATACTACACTACAGCAACACTTGCCACACCAAACCTGAGAATGGAAACTGAGTAGCCTCCACCCTTCAGTACAGTCTGTCAATATAAATGGGATCCCAACAGCTGTGCAGCTGCTTCATCAAGAGAACAGTCAGGATGTGGGATGGAACTTTTCAATTAAAACTGGCATCGTTTTCACAAGTCATAACAGATCCCTTTGTGAGTATTTAGCTACAGAAACAGGGTGATGCTCTTTGTAAGCAAAGCAAGTCAGAGGAAGAAGATTAAATGGCTCAAAAGACTGGGGCCAGCACCTTGGGTTTTAAGTTATTTCTCGTCATTTCTCAGTCTAAAATGAGCTGTTCAGCAGCTCTATGAGGCTGGTGCTGAAACACCTCATATTTCCTTCATATTTGGTTTAGGGGGGTCACATTGGATCATAGCCTGGCCTAAGGCCAAAGCATCTTCACAAAATTATTCCAAACTTTCTGAAGGCCAGTTATCCTTCAGGCCTTCACAACCTAAACTAAGGGTCTCTCCAAGCACCCGTTGTCTTCTCACTTCTTACAAATCTTTCAGCACCACATTAATGTCATTTATGAATGCAGGGAGAGACGAGGAAGAGAGAGGATCATTTGCAGCATTTGGGTGTCCATGGGCACCACAGGATGTGCTATAGACCCCCTGTGACACTGGACTCTTGTACTGGGTCTGCCTGGGATGGAGTTAACTTATAAGACTGTCTTTATCTTGTTCCATGATTTTTTTTTTTCCTTTTGGTCTTCCTAATCTCTCCCTTATCTCACTGAGGGAGGAACCAACTGAGCTGCTATGTGGGTGCTCAGCTGCTGGCTGAAGTCAACCCACAACAGTCATAAAGCTTTTATCATCAGGCCACAAGAAAGGAGAGGTGAAGGAAAGCTTGATAAGAGCTGTTAAAGCAGCAGCATATCACAGCAGAGGGAAAATCAGTAACAGGGAATCATGCAGCAGCCAATTTGGGTGGGAAGGATAATATCCTCCCAGCAAAAAACCCTCCTCTTTACTCCTTTTATTGAGACATGAATTTCTGTCCCATTTGACACCACCCCCCTCCACACACACATTCACAGACTGTGTAGCCTGGGCCATAGAGGAAGGAAGCAGAAAATCTCCAATTTCCCAAGAATAACGGAGAAGTGATCTCAGCACAGCAGCAGCCTCTTATGAGCTTTTGCTGGAAATCTGCTCAACCCCTGCAGATAGGGAGTTCTGAAAAACACTGTGGGCTGCCCACTCTGGCATTCCTGCTGGTGCACAAGCCTGCCTGCATCTGCATCCCAAACTGGTAATGCTGTGGTACTACATGAACCCAACATCTTGTTTGGAGTAATGGCCTGACAACACACAAAGCCAACAGCCCTTTCTCTCTTTCCTACCCCAAGAGAATTATAACTTATCCTGTCTGTGAGCTCTTTGCTGAAACTAGGAACCAACACAGCTCCCAGCCTCCTAAAACAAGGGGGATGACTCTGTCCTGCATGGCATTTCTGCAGAAGGACTGTCACAATTACAGATGGTCACATCCTTGTGGCTCCCCTTCAGGGGCTGACAGAGGATGGGTGATGCAGCAACTCCTGAATTTTGAGAAATGCAGAGAAGGGTTACTTCCCCAGTAATCCACCAGCACCTCAGCCAATAACTGCTTTGTATGTCAGAAAAATGGTACTTAATCTTGTGTTTGTGGGTCAGGGACAAGCTCCACAAAGTTACTGCCCCATGAGCAGGCTAATCCCTGGCAGCAAGTGTGAGAAAGGGGCTGCGTTGTAGGCTGTCAGCACAGGAACCTCGGAGAGCTGTGCTTTTGCAGCCTGCATGAAACACAGCTCCCTGACACTGGGGCTGAGTGAGGTACTCACTCAGAGTTAGGACTGGAGAAGAAATTTCTGAGACAGCTGTTCCATACAGGAATTTTTTCCACAGCTGATGGCTCTGAAGGTGTTTTAAAAGTATCAAACCAGCAGTGCACAGCTTCTTCGTGGCTCTGAGCCTGAAGCTGTAATCCTACCAGAAAGGCTTCCCCCTGTTCCTAGAGCAACATAAAGCAGCTCACTTTGTGGGGCTTCAGGGGATCCAGGGCACTGGCACAAATGGTCACTGACTCCAGGACTAGATGGAAACATGAAAGGAGGTATTTCTTGGTCTGTCCTTGCAGAAGCCTTCTATGTGGAGCTGGGATCTGGAGCAAACTCCAGAACAGGCACTCTCCTTTGGACTCTTCTACATGGTGCCTCCGTCATATGTTGTTCTTGAGCAATTCAAGGCCTCTACCTTCACTTTTTTAGCTGGTTGAATTCCTCATTGTTTGCCAGTCTCCTCTTTCAACAGCCATCATTGTATTAATGACTTCCAGGTCAACAGCAGATGTATTTGATGGCTATAAAATCCCAGTTCTTGCACAGTTCAAAGATTGTCAGATCTTTGGGGCCGCAAAGCTGCAGCTTTCTGAATTTCATGAGGTAAACCAGGCAACTATAGACTTGGCAGAAGTTGGTGAACAAAACAGAGAAGGCATTATACGAAGTGGAAACAAAGAGAAATAGGAATTCAGCAAGGGAAGACAAAAGAGAAAGATGGGCAGTTACAAAAGGAAAAGGATTTCAATTCCAAATAGGTATTGATGAACCAGGAAGGTTTCTTCAGGATGCTGTGAGAGCCATCAGCATTTGAGATCTTCATCTTGACCCTTCTGTATTCAGTCTTCCAAGATAACCTCATGGTGGCAAATCCCAAACTGAAGGATAGAGCCTAACAAACTCCAACACTGGAGCATATTTGGACCTGAACTTCCAGGTCAGATCCCTCCTAGAGGAATCTAGTTGTTTCTAGATCCCTTTAAGAACTCAATACATATGCAGTAAATTGGGACAATCAAGAGCTTCACTTTAAAACCATACTCTTATTTAAAACCCAGCTGCTAATATAGACACAGTTTTAGTCTTCCCATTACTGTTCTAAACCTTGGCCAGGTATGTTCTCTCTTCTGTTTCTATTTACAAACAGGTAATTATTTTCTTGTACTTATATCTGGACAACCTAGTATATGTCATTTAGAAATGTTTTTACCCAGCACTAAATGAACTACACCCGTTGCCTAGTCAGGAAACATCCCTCCTCCCCATCACCACAGGTGTCTAAATGCTTGTTTAGCCTCATAGTCTAAAGATTAAATAGGCACAGAATCTGATGTAAAAATCATGGTTTCTGTTGAAAATAGCTAAAGCCTAAAATTAAGGATTACACTCCCTTTGTACCAGTCATTGGATAAATATGCGATCCATTTCTTAGGGTTCCCATGCTTTCAGAATAAAAAAAAATGCCTGCAATTGTTTGGGAGAGGGGGGTGGAGCAAATTAGTTTTTCACTTTGTTCTTGGAAACAGGGTTGAAGAGAATGTATTAGGCAGTGTAAGTAAACTTGTAAAATCATTGCATGTGCTATACGTATTTTAGACACAAATTAAGATTATTTCACCTTTTGTGGGGGAAAAAACTGCATCTTGAATCCTAAAGACTGAGAAGTCTAAGGCACATCATCAGTTTTGTGGTGTTGAACTAGGAAGAGTCACATGCAATGTTTGCCCTCCATAGTCACAGCCCGTATGCATACATAAAAGCTCCAAAGCTTTCCAAGGCCACAGGGTTCTGGAAAAAGAGCAAAGAAGGACCATCCCCATAGAATTTACCTGCCAAAGTACAAATCTTCCCCAAACTACATTATTGGCTATAGTTCTTGTGCACAGCACACCTGAGAAAACCTTTAATTGCAAAGCACTACTGAGCTTCTTGTGGATTTAGGAGCCTCTGGAAAATGAAATCAGTGAGCTGCAATTCAGCAACTAATAAGAACACACACACACACACAAAATCATTCTCTTAATAAAGCTGAAAAGCTCACATAAATTTCAGTGTCCTTGAGATACTGTAACTGCACCCGAGGTCAGTTCCAACTGATGTTGGTCCCACAGGGAGTTTTTTAACTGTGTTTCACTAAGCTGTAGTTCTTCCTACTTTTCTCATCAATAAATCATGGTATTCATGCAATCAAATAGAAGTAGCTGTGGCCTGTTATCCCCATCTCATCATCATATGGGGGTCTAATTTAATTTACATAACCAGCACAGTACAGGCCAAAATATGCTAAGTGAGCCTTGCCTAATTATTTTGTTCAGAATTTAGATTCATGTTCACTCAAGTTCAGTAAGTTAATTTTTGACAAAATCTATTTCTAGCTACAATTAGATTCAAACTGGTATTTTCCAAGTTCTATTGAAAGCCAAGGAGAGATTGATGGTAGTTCTAATACCTTTTCCCAACAGCTCACCTTAAATAATACACCTTCTTCTTTGACCTAAGCGAGTCCCAGGAATGTGAAGAAAAATTAAAGAATCAATCAAATTAACCTTTTGGCCCTCCTGCACTCTCCCTTTTGCTTACCCTCTCCTAATTTGGGATCTATACATTTCTTTGCAAATACATTGCTTCCAGCACTGCTTGGGACTTTACTACTATTGTTGTAACTTGCCCAGTCATCTGCATCATCTGTGTTCCTAATCTGTTTGTCTTTCTTGCTGAATAACTGTTAAAGGGAAAATTCAGATTTACACTTGATACTTAGGAAGACAGTATCTGGAAAAATGCAGTCTTTTTATCTTAAGATGCTGCATTTCTACTAAGCTCCTTCTGAAAAAATGCTCAGAACACCACACAGGAAAAGGTATGGGACTGTAAGAGAAGCACACAGACACAAAGACAAGCCTGTATCATTTACAAACACCAGAACTGAGCCGTTTCTTCTCGTGATGAGACTACCACAAAGTCTGGTTTATTCTGCAGCCTCCTAAACTTTGGGTGTCAATGTCACTTTTTTACCATTTTTTACCCCAGCAGTGGTCTTTGTCAAATAATCCTGAAATTAAAAATTAAAAAAATTAAAAAAAAAAAAAAAAGAAGAAGGGACAAGGGAATAAAAAACCTTACAAGGCACTTGTAGTTTTTGAAACACTGTATCTATTTAATATTAGAGTTATTTCAAATACTGTGAGCCATCTGGAGCATTATGGCTCTGTCTTGACTGCCAGAAATGGTTTTCTTTTGTTTACTCACTAGTAGAGACAGTTTCTAGTCTACAGAGAGTCTTAGTCTTATCACTAAACAAACCAGATAGTCAGTCATGAACAAATGAGTACAGTGAACCCTGTCCTTAAATGCCCAACAGCAACAGCCTGCCTCCCTCGGGATTTCACAGTAGGTGGTTCATCTATCACAGGTAGGAAAAGCCCAAAAACACATTATTTCTGCTGGTAGAAATGGGTTTTCCTCTCTTCTTTCTGCAAATTCAAACCCCAGTGCAACGACTGTACTTGAGAACTTGTAATTTCCAATGAATTTTCTGGAGAAAATGGAGAAGGAAAAGGATATCTCAGTGCAGATGTACTTCAACATAAAAATGGGTGATGCAACCAAGGCCTTTGTCTTAGCTCTCAAGAGACATCTAAAACTTTATGTTAATATATGATGCAAATACCTTTTGTGTATGTGGTATGGGTGTAACATCTCTGTTACTCACACTTAGAGGAAATGAAAGAGCTCTTAAACCTCAGAGCTTGTAAACTTATCACTTTTGACATTATTAGGAAGCAAGCATAGAAAGAATTTCTCTTTCAAAAGGAAAACAAAAACCAAACACACCTCACCTCAAAACTATTCACCCCAGAAGTGAGGCAGAATCCTTGTGGTACCATTGGCCAGACACAAAATGGAGCAGCCTTGTTTTACAAAGTCAGTTGACATCTGTTTGCCTAAGACAAGCCTGTCCTGCCCTGACGTGCTCTTGTGCTCTCAGCAGCATCCTCAAGGCCTGATCTGATAACTCCCAGAGCTCAGAGGAAATCCATCTCACTCCAGAACTGTAATCATGCCATTCTGAAGCAGATGTATGTTCTTATCATTGTTTGCTTGTAAAGCAACAAAGTAATTTACTCTTGCCTAATCAATCTCAGCTGTTAAGAGTAAACACATTTGCTTTACACATGGTCTTTATTGTTAAGCTACTTTACTGCCTTTCTCTCCCTTCCACCTCCTTTAAGGATATAAGAATATTGCTTTATTTTCACATTTAGAAATCAGAACAATTCCTTTTTCCCTTTTCCTCCAGTAACACCCAAACCAATAAATTTTTGCACATTTATTTCCTTTTCTCTTTAATCCTCACAACTTTGTACATGGAAACAATAAATTACAAAATGGAAAAATAGTGTATTCAATTTTAAACTTGCATCTACGAGATAGAAAAGAACAAGCCAATGGATTTCTGCCCAAAACCAGAAATATGTTAACAGCTAGAACCTAATCAGCATTTTTCTCTGCCATTAGACTGGCAGAGTTTACCTTGCAGCTCTCAGCTACAGTTTCTCCCTTGCAGATGAACTTCTATATGCCCAATTCAAAAACCACATACAAAGAGAGGTAGCATCAGCATCCCATTTCTTTTCAAATATATTTTTCATCCTTCTATTTTATCTTCTTCTGCCCATGGCATTTAAGGCACTTATTTTTGCCAATTAAGTTATTCAAGTATTTGGGAAATTTGCCTTAAAGTATTTGGGAAAAGCATGCATCTATAAAAACCAAGCCAAACAACAACTTCTTTGTACCAAACTGTGAGCAGCTGAGCACTAGGGCAGGAATACCACTAGGAGGTGGATGTGCCCTCTGTGCTGTCAGTGCCCCCAGTTTGGGGACTTGCCCCCCCACCCCCTACAAACAAGTTCTAGTTTATTGACTTTTAGGGCAGACTAAAAGGCCCATTTGTTCTCCCTAGGTGGGAGAAGACTAAGAGAACCCTGGTGAGAAATCATAAAATTGGCTCCATTCTCACTTCCAAGAGCAGTGATTTGGATATTAATAATAGGAAAACTGAGAGAGAAGACTCTCCAGAGAAGCCTGTGTGTAAAACTGTTCCCAAAGTGTATCAGAAACAGAGCTGGACACTTAATGTCAGGGAGAAAGGGAGGAAGGAGGGAAGGAGGGAAGGAGGGAGGGAAGGAGGGAGGGAGGGAGGGAGGGAGGGAGGGAGGAAGGGAGGAAGGGAGGAAGGGAGGAAGGAAGGAAGGAAGGAAGGAAGGAAGGAAGGAAGGAAGGAAGGAAGGAAGGAAGGAAGGAAGGAAGGAAGGAAGGAAGGAAGGAAGGAAGGAAGGAAGGAAGGAAGGAAGGAAGGAAGGAAGGAAGGAAGGAAGGAAGGAAGGAAGGAAGGAAGGAAGGAAGGAAGGAAGGAAGGAAGGAAGGAAGGAAGGAAGGAATCCATTCTGGTGCCTAAACAAAAAAGTTCCCTTATTTTCAGAGGTGCATAGCACATACAAATCGCACTTGCCCAGCAGTCACTTGTACAGAACATCCCATTTGCTCAACTTTTTGGATTTGACCAGGCAGGAAGATAAAACAGACAGTCTATCACACCACTTGGAACCATGGGCAAATTAACACATAGGATCATGACACCTTCATGAATTTAAAAAAAAAGCATAAAATAAGTTTTTTAAAGCAACCTGTGTGAAGAGAAAATGCAGTGAAAGAAAGGAATATGATTAAAGGAATGTGAAATAAATTTTGAGTTTGAAAACAAAGATTTTTAGAAGCTGAATTCTATACATTAATTTTTTTTCCAGTCCTTGGGACTCATCATTTTAAATATGCTTGTTAGCTGGTATGTACTTGACAAAATCCTGCACATAATATGCTCTACAGAAAGAAGAGAATGAAAGGTAATTGCTGCAAACTTTCATTCCAGATGAAGGTGCAATAAAGACCTTCCCTCAAGGTGGCATATCAATGGGAGCCTGGTATAAAAGGTGTGGTGCTACAACAGCAAGGATGCACGCTTGTTCTGCCTGAACAAAGGTCTACAACAATTTGCAAAGCTAGCTGTGCGGCCTTATTTTCCAATTTGAATTAAAAATTGCAGTGGAAAGTCTTTTTTCAGTTAAATCTGAATATAAAAGTATCTGATTTAGCAATAATTCTAGTGGCTTTCTGTTTAGATATAAATGCAGATTCTCTCTCCTGGGTCATCACCAAACAGAAAGGAATTGTGTCACTGAAGAACACGATGTATTGAAAAATTAGAAATGCTCAGTTGACAGCACTAAACTACAACTATAGGTGGTTTATAATGATTAAAGTAGACAAGGAAAATATATTTCCATTATGAACTAAACCTTTCCAAAGAGTCAAAACCATGATGATAAAGAGGACTAATGTGGAATTAGTCAGAGCTACAATGGCAATACCAACATTTATCTTCAAGAGATGATGGCTGAACTTGTCAAATAACAGCCAGCAGAGAGTTCCTTACTGAGGGTAGATACGTTCCACCTCTACAAACTGCATATTTTATAATCTGCTTATACAGCAGCTCATCTGTACAGCTGTCCCTTCTTTTTAAATCCACCTGCTGTTTTAGCTGTGCAATAGAGTGCTGAATTCTGTCTTCAGGATCAGGAAGGGTGCAAAACACACAAGCCCCTGCTCTTCTGAAACTAAAGGTAAAGCAAACTGTTTGCTTTCCTTTTAACTAAATGCTCCTCCTTTGTACCCTACTTCAGCAACTTTGTGGCAGAAAAAGAGGCAAATTACTTGTAGTAGACACATGATGCAATGCACTGCATGATGTAACTCTATTATAGATACGATGCTGAAACCTTTCCCTGAAGCTGGCAAACATCTCCATGCTAACAGACCCCACTGGCATCCAGCTGGGCAGAAAGGTCAAGCTAAGAACATCCTATTGTAGGATCCATTGATCTCCTGTGAACTGTGCCTTGTCTATCAAATTAGTCACTTAAAGAAATGAAACAGTTACTTGGTTAAATGGCTGTTTCCCCTGGCTATTAGACAAAATGTATTATATCTCCAGGCATACGGTCAAATGATTGAGAGTTTGACCTAAATTTACTTACTGTGCTAAACAGCCATAGGAAAAAAAAAAGAATTATGCCTCACTGCCTACTGTCAGCCACAAAGAACATCTATCAGTCTGTAACTGCAGATGAAATGCAGTTTTGTACTTTTCTGTGCCAGCTTTTTGAGCAATTGCAGGTCAGGTGACAAAAGACATTTCAGAGAGTTTAGGGCTTTTTGTTGTTGTTTGGTGTTTTTCTTCCTGGAAGCTTTATGCTAACTCTTTTTGCACTTTGGGGATCCTAAAATGGTATGATTTAGAGGTGCTTTGACTAAGCTTTTGTGGAATTTCCACTTGAGACAGATGCAAGATGAATCCTTACAAAAATACCGATCTCAAAACAGCAGAAGTACAAACAGATCATAGTCTCACACATTCGCTACACCAGACTAAAGACATGTGCACTTTTTAGAAATAAGCTTTCAATAGGGGGAGGGGGCATTCTGAAATTTCATAGACTCCCTTGATTTCCAGAGCACCTGCTCAAAGCTATTAATATGCAGCCATTTGAAAACAGGTTGAGTTCTTTTATCATTATGTCATTTAAAAGAAAGCTGGCAAAATATTACATTCAGTTAACAAGACTGAATATTTCCAATTGAAATTCAAATGTTTTGGGCATCCAACTGTCTTTAACTCTTTGATAAATAGATATTCATATTCTGGTAACAATAGTTTTTCAGTCCATAACACCCCTGAACGTGTGGCTCATGGCCATTTTGAGAAGCTGCAGGGGATGAGAAATAGGGCTCAGGGAGTGATCTACACCAACAAAGTAGGGCTTGTGTGCAAAGCAGAATGTGTAGGTGAGTGCCTGTGCAGTCTCCCTCAACTCAAAAGTAACCTGCAGTTTTACTGGGAAAAGGGAGAACTAGGGAATGAACACAAGTGGGTGGCAAACCTAGATGCCACAGCTGAGAGGAGCCCAAGGACTAATATGAGTAGGGACTGCCTCTACCAAAAGTAGCAGGACCTGGGGCTGGTCTATGAGGTCAAAGGGTCTGGCTCAGTTTAGTGGAAGCATTTGCACCATGCCATGGGCAAAGCCTGTCAGGAGAAGAGGCCACTTCAGCACTAGAGGCTTCATCAGGTGACACTACCAGCAGAACAGGGAAAAAAGAACATGAAAAGTGACTTCCTGGTTGCTCATGAACAAGCATGCCCTAGTGACACACTTGGATAGCTGTGTGCATGTGTGTAAAACTTGTGAGCTTAAGGGACTGTCCTTGCAAATGCCATTTAGAATACTGTCTCTCCCAAATGTAGCTTTGCTGTTTGGTCTGTTACAACATTCTAACTGACGAGTTGCATTCAGTGTCATAGGTGGTTTAACTTGACAGAAATGTAACATAAAATAAGTTTTATTCATATTTCTGCCTTCATCTCCAGCTTCCTTTTGGCACCTCTCACCAGGCTCAACAAAAAGAGTTTATTCTTGGTTATTCCTTTAACCACTTTCCACTCACAAAAGCTGCTAACACAGGATTTTTTTTTTTTTTTTTTAGGTTTTCTTCTCTGTTCTTATGTGAATATACCTTTTTACAAAAACAAATGTCTTTTATCCCCAAGATGTAAAAGGAAAAGGTTGAGGAGAACCAAGTTTATTCCCAGTCCTAGGCACAGCCCAGCTTTATTTCACAAGATCAAGCAACAGGACATTCAACAACAGGCAGGGTGAGGGGAAGAAACACACATCCTGACACATTGAGAGCATGTTGACAAACTTCTTTAAACATCAAAAGGCTTCCTTCTTTTTGCAATTCATTTAAAGCTTTTGGTCCAAGGTTTTTGAACAAATTCTCCACTGGCAGTCCCTCACGGATTAATTTTTGAAAAGTATAGCTCACCAAAAGAAAAGCACTGCTTACAGATAAACCTTTGCTTGTGTGAGTCAAACCAGCACCCCCATCCAACCCCCATACACAGCCACACTTTAAAGTCTGGGGAAAATGAGCATTGGAGTCAACATTTTAAAGGCACTTTGAATATACATCTGGTGGCTCAAAAATGTTGCAGCCAACCCTTTTTTCCTTTCTCTAGAACATGATGCAGTGACCATTTCTCTAATGTTTCAGATTATTAAACCTGGATAATAATTCCTTGTTGCTGGCACAGTGAAGTTCTCTCCACCTGCCCCAGGCCCCACATCCCTCCCTTCCCCCCCACCCCCGTAATTCAAATCTCTGCTCTTCATATACCAAATAAAGAACTGCAGTCAGAGACAAGGGAGTTGCAGCTGAGCTGACAGAGACAAACTTCAGGTTATACAAAAGATCTCCTTACAAGCTATGCCAAGCAGTATTACAAGCAAAGCCAGCAATCTGAACCAGCAGCCCTCTAATTCTCACTGCCTGCACTGTATTCCTACCTTCAGCAAAAAATCCTTCAGGGCAGCAAGAATAGCGGTAAACCTGTCATTAACAGCCCCAGTACTGTCACATCAGTGACTCTCCCGTGTCAGCTACAGTCTTTAGCTCAGCTGTTTGCCTCTTTGGGGAGAACCTGCCCTGCCTGTCAGGAAATAGAATGTGTACATTGGTTCCTTCATTAGCATATACAGAGCAGAAGTAAACAAAACAGCCCTGTTCTTTGGGGAATTGTGTTTATTCTTAAAAAAGAAGCCAAAAGATGCCTCTGTGAACAGTCCTATATATGAACCAGCATGGTAGGATTTACATGTAAATAGATCATGTAGAGTAAGCCACTGTGAGTCGTTTCCTTTCCCTGCATCAGCACTGGGAAAGAGGCTGTTTTTAGCACGTGCTTGCTATAGAAATGTGTTTCCAAAACACATCACTGAAGTCTTTGAATTACAGCCAAACAATTGGCTGAACCTCTAGAAACCTACCAATCCTTACCTTGGGCACTGGCATCCAAAAGGACAAAAAGCATAAAAAAAGACCTAATTTTTCATGTCTCATCAGCCTTTGTGCCATGTCAACACCAACTGAAAACAATCACCACAAATCAGCGAGCATACCTGTTTAACAACAGTCCTAGGTGCTACCCAACAGCATCTGAAGAGAGAGAAATTTTATAAAAGCAACTTTTTGGTACAGTCAAAGCATTTATACCCCAGCTGAATTGTTGCAGTGGCAAACTTGTGGCATTCTCATAAAGTAACACAACATCAGAGAAACTTGAAGCATTAAGACAAGTTTTGAGGCGACCAAAATTGTTGGAGCTTCTTAATATCTCTGGCCACCTAAAATACAGTGGCTAAGAGGTATCACATGAGAGTGAGTAGAGAAGTAACAGCAGTGTCGAAATTTACTTGGTAGTGTGGTTAAGAGGCAGAAGAAATAAAAAGTATAAACATCTTCAATTTACAAAGCTCCACAGTACTGAACTTGGCAGGAAACTATTTCACAGCATATGTCGGAAAGCTCAATTACTTAAGTACACTCAGAAATCCAAATTAATCTAATAAAATACTTAAACCACTAAATCCTCGTGTAGGTACTCTCATTCAGAATTATGCTGGATTTTATGTTGTTCATCCTGAATTCTTTTTGACAATTAACTACTTGGAAGAACGCACTTCACATCAACTACAAGCCCCGTTCTTACAATTATTTGCATCCCAAAAGGAGCAAAGGTGTGACTGAGAAAACAACAGCACCTTGTACCTGAATATAGGGCCGTGAAAAAAGAATAGATACAGGCAAATGTATGTGTACCCCTCCCCCAGGCATGCTGGCTTTCCTAGCATTGCAAACCAAAGAAGACAGAGAAATACAAAGCTACATAAAAGTTGAGTTTCCACAATCCAACAAAGATATCTTTCCGTATCCAGTGCTGACAAAACAGAGATTTTTATTATGGAGTAAGCATCAGGATCTCCACAACAAAGCAGTGCCACCAGCCGCTGGACTTAGGTGTGCAATGATGTACATCTTCACTGGTGACAAATCCACAAAAAATCCGTAGACCATGTGCAAAAATAAAATACAAGTTATAATCCACAAATAAGATATACGCTTAGCAGGGCTTGTCAAACATTAAATGTTCTTAAAAGGGTCTCAGCTTTGTCTGTTCCTTAGTCAGAAATTATTTTAAACAACTCCTTTAGCAAAGCTTTAGTAGCAAGGAGTTGCAGAGAAGACAGAGGAAACCAGAGAAAGCTCCAGAATGATCTAAGACAGCTTTCCTGCTAACACCATTCCAAGAAATATAAAATTCTACAATTCTTCTCACAAATTCTCTTCATTAGAATTGCTCAGCTTTACTTCATTTTGGTTAAATTTCTGTAAAGGAGCCTTCTCCTTTTTACATCCCTTTTCTCTGCCAACACTGTTTGCAGCAACCTTGTCTCTGGTGGTAACACAAAACCAGAACTGCAAGTCTATATATAAATATGCCATAAGATCCCCATATCTGTTGGGAAATATGAGATTCAACTCAAACATATTTGAAAGAAAGTTTAGAAATCACACTTCATTTTTAAACAAGGATTTCAACTCTCATTTTCTTCCTACTTAGTATTGCAAAGTCCTCCAAACTCACAGCATAGTGCCTAGACATCGAACCACCTTATTCTTGAGCCATCTTACATCTGGATTATTTTTATTGCCAAGACAGCCTGAGCTTCTGGGATCCTGCTAAAAAGAGGCGAAAGAGTGCCTCTTCCACAACAATTTACTCTGGAATGAACTTGATGGCGTTAGCAGCAGGTGCTGTGAGAGAAGTAAAAAGCCTAGGAGGAGATCCCCTGCTGCTCTTTGTGTTCTTAAGGTCTCATTCAAGCATACACCCGTGACAGCTTCAAGGTCTACAAGCTGAACAATATTCCATGTCATTTGTTTTCTTTACATATATTCCAAGACTGAGAAAAAACAGTTGTCACAATGGGCAGCTTCAGATAAGTGAGTCTGACAAGTTTTCTTGCTTCCTCCCATGATTATACTCCAGACTATGAGTTTTGCTGAAAATGAAAACCTCTATTTTGAATTCCCTATGGAGAAATTCTCCATTTTTCATTCCTTTAAGAAAAAGTAATTCCAATGAGGAATTTACTCAGCACTTCTTACTTGTGGAAAGTAGTTGATGCATGTCTGAAAACAGTTATACGAGGATCTGCAAGAAAGTCTTGCCTGCTTTGGTAGGTGGAAGTAAAGAACCAAACCCTGAACTTAGAGACATTCTTTCTTTAAAGACATTCACCATGTCAAAGCTCTGCATCTGGAATTCCTCAGCAACTAAATGAAAATCAGCTTTTTTAATGCAAAGAGTACAGTAAAGATAATATAGGTCAAATACTCAGTTATCTACTGCCAGAAACAGTCAGCTGCTTTTCTACAGTATTAAAAGTTTTTGAAAGTTGACAAGACTGGGGGTTCTCCTATTTACATTAGAAACATGACTAGGAACAAAGACAAAATTATCTAAGGATAAAAGTAGATTATTTTCTTTTAATTGTGAGCCATGAGTCTGTAATCTTTTAGAGCAAGCCCTTTTTTTGGTGGGGAAAACACTCAGATGATTGTTTGTAATTGAACACCAAGTTTTGGCCTGTTTTGGTACAACTGGATCACCTAAAAATGCTTTCTTTTATTTGTCTGTCAACAGCTCCCCACTGCTTTTATTTTCAGTCTCTTGGTTTTCATTTTGCATAGCTTGATATGAAAAAAAGAAAAAAAATACAGTCTATGTTGATCCAAGATGCTCACATCTGTATCATGAGGTTAATAGGATTATGCCAACATGGAAAATATGTAGAAAACATGGTAACATAAATACTTTCTGATACCAAGCGAAAAATATGAAAGCTGACACAGTAGGTTTTGTGATGCAAAAGTATTTCACAATGTCATTTGTGGACCATTCATTGTGATAAGCAATGGCAGGGACATCAACTTTGTTTCAAAGTATAAATCTTGGATAGAAAGAAACCTAAAAAGCCATCTGCATTCATCTGTAATGTGTCATTTCGCAGACTTGAATATTTGCTAAGTGTCTATCAAAAAATTCAGAGTCAATTTTACAAAAAGAAACAAACTGTTAGATCTGGAGGCTGAGGACTAGAGAGCACATAGACACAGAACAGACTTACAGCAGGAGCAGAATTAGCATGGGCTCCCACGTACTTGACTGGGTCTGAAGAAAACCCTCATGTGTATAATTGTAATCTTGGTTCTCATACACCTCTATTGATTTTGTGTCCTGTCAGGAAATCGTGCAAGACTGCCCCGTTGTCTCTCTCCATGTGATGGAAACATGTTACATCTTATATAATGGTATGAATGTGCACCAAACACCACATGGCTTAGGTCTACATAAAGTACTGATCCAGTGCACACCATCTTTAAATTTCCCCTGATAATATTTGAAATAGTGATGAAAATTGTAAGACTGTTATTTCCCTCAACTCCTTTCAGTCAAGACAAGGCACTACAAATTATCACTGGAATTCTTACTGAGAAAAACTGTTTCCTGGAGGCACTCACCACCTAAGAGAAGCTGGGAAAATTTGGGTTAGACATTAAAGGAATGGAGAGCTGACAGCCAGGAGATGGGATTGGCTGGAAGCAGCAGCTCATGCTACTCCCCAGCAATCGTAAAGAGGATTTCACAGGAGCGCTCCCTATACGTCACACGCTATCAAGAAGCCAGAATGGATATAATCCTATGAATCATGTATGGATGAAACATCCTGGAGCCTGTTACCTCTCCATCTAATGTGAATCACTGCATCCAGCTGTTGAAGTAAACTTAGTGCAGGTCCACAGCACAGCATCCCTTTTGAAAAATGAAGTGGGGAACAAAGGGAAAGTGGATTTCAGATATGGTTCCTCACTATCATTTTTTTTCATAGTTAGTCTCTAAACAGAAACATTAGCATTGACTGACATAATCAACTTCTAGTCAGGTTTTCCTGCTGCAAGATGAATTAGGCTGTTTCTGTATTCTCTTCCCACACAAAATTGCATATATCCTTTTTGCTTGATGGAGAAATTGGAATTGGCTAACATTAGGCTCTTACATGACAATTAAGTTCAGCAGTGTTAAAAATGCCTTCATTCAGTTATTCATATTACTGAGATTGGGTTTTCTGTAGCATAATTGCTGCCATTTCAGATACACTATAACTAAAAAAAAAAAAAAATGTTTTTTATTCTCTCTTTCTTCTTAAAAATCCTATTGAAGCAAAATTTCAGTGAAAGATTAATGCAAGACTGGGGGAGATAAGTTTCCAAGAAACAGCAAAATTTAAGTGTTAATTATCAGCATGAATTGAGACAAAGTTCCTCCTTAGGATGTTTCTATCCTGAGGTTCCAGTAGCAAAGGGAAGAACTTGCCTTTCCTTCTTATCTTACATACTATACTAATTAATTTACTTTAAACAAATCGAGAGGTGTTATTTCCCTGGCTTTCCCTCTCCCTATTGTACATTTCCTTGCACTGATTTTAATTCAGAGCTACATGCTTTGGGAACTATTTAGAAAGGGTTGGAGTTAAAGAGGGTTGGGGGTTTTTTTGTGATTTGGGACTGATTCAGTAGCACAGTTCAATTACAACTCTTTGAGTATTTACAAAAAAAGTGGAAAATGCTCAAGACAGGCAAGGAAGAAGCAGGCAAGGAGAAATGCCTGTGTCACACTTAGAAAAAGAAAAGCCGTTTTCCTTCACCTTATGAAAAGAATGAAAGCACACAATTTTTCACATGACAAGCATATCCTGATGGATATTATAGCTTCCAGTGCATGCAAAGCAATATATTTTAAAGGTGATATACAATTTAAAAAAAGAACAGACCCAAAACCTAGAACAAAGTAAACAAAAATAAACAAAAACCCCAACCAACCAACCAAAATCAAAACCAAAAACAAACCAACAACAACAACAAAACAAAACAAACAATAAACCCCTCAAAAACCCAAAACCACAACCAAAACAAAAAAAAAAACAAAACCCAAGCCCAAACCAGACTTAATCATTCTGAACTTCCCTATCTTATAAAGGAATGAAGAAAACCAGAATTCTTTTGTAAGACTGCACTAAAAATTATTATCTCTGATCTTCACTACCTTATAACTTTTTATAACAAGGCTTCCCAAAGAAATGATCCTTATCTCTCTCACCAGTAATTTCTGAATCAATAAACTAATTTCCTCAAAAACAGTGATTTTCATCAAGCATTATGATATTCAGTAGTTATGCTAAGGAGGGAGAGTCTCAACACCTCAGCAGAGAGAAAGGCTGTAACTTTTGTTCCAGCCTTACTAGACAGGCAAAAATGCCCACACAGCAACAGTGTTGACATCATACTATCTCCAAAAGGCATCAGCTGGATCTCACATCTTCCCAGACACCAAAAACTCCAGCTACTCAGGCAAACCTGTAAGAAACCAGGGTCTGTTTGTTCTGCTTCTGGTGGAGTGACATGATTGAGAACTGCTTTCATAGTTTTTATAAAGGCAGTTCGATTAACTTACATACCTGAGTAGATGATCCAATCATCTGATTTAGTTAATCTAAATTCTTCTTCTTCCTCAGCATTTATCTATGCTTTGAAGACACAGGCAGCATTCATCACATCTGCAAGACAACTCGACATGAACAAACTCCTCCTATGAAAAACATTCTCAAAGCCATCCATGCATCATAACATAAAAGTTTATGAAAAGAAAACCCCACATATAATTTAAGCACATGGCAATTATGATAGAGTGCATAAGGTGACAGAGATGCCCCTTCAGGTTATCTTCTGCCAGATGTCTGAGATCTGAGGAGATCTGAGTGGGAACATGTATGCAAAACCCTTGTAACTACATTCAGCAGTCACAGTAATTTTTCCCTTGGTCTCTTATTTTGTTACTAATGTTGGTAAAAATAAAAAAGAAGTGAAATATTTCTAAAATGGAAATAAAAATCTACAATAGCCAAAGTATCTTCTTGTCAACAAAACTGTTCTAGTTTTGGCAACCAGAGGAGCTGTGGTGAGCACTAATATGTGAATCGTTCACCCATCTTGTACCCTTTGTTATTAAAATTGTTCCTGTTACTGCTTGTTTCTTATTTCATTGCTGTTTTCAGTAAATTGTTCTTATCTCAACCAATGACCTTTGCTTTTCCTGCCTCCCACTCTCCTCTCCATCCCACCTCAGGGGGAGAGAGACAGGAAGTGAGCGAGGGGCATGTGGTTAGGAGTACTAAATTGGAGAATACCATTCCTAAACCACAACAGCCTTATTTGGTGCCCGATGCAGGGCTCAAAGGGCTGAGATAGCAACAGGTCTGACCAGAGCAGGTTGGAAACAAATTTGATCTAAACATTTGTTGTATTAGCTTTGGAGCCACAGGTCACAAAGTTGTTTGGTCTGTTCATGTGGTTGTGGTACCCAACCCTTATATATTCCCATAAGTGCTCCTCATGATGTTCTGTTTCAGAGCAGGGATTGTGTTCTTGCTGTACTGCAGCACAGGGTTTGGAGTGTTTCAGTGGGAACACCACATTGGGGAATACCATTCCTAAACCATGGCACAAAGAAATTATTTATTGTTTTGTTTGATAACTAAGTTTAACAGTAGAGCTGGAGAAAAATACCACATGTTGCTGCACAAGAGGCAGTGTGATTCCGTAAGCAGCAATATCCAGCACTGGGAGTTTTGTCAGCGTGTAGACTGCAGAACCAGAGTTATTCTTTGGGTAAATAATTCATGCCACATACTGCTTTAGGGAATTGCATGCAGCTCATTTTCCCCCATAACTGAGAGGACAGTTTAGCAAATGAATTAAAGCTTTCCATCCTGATGTGCAGTTGTGCAAGAGAACAACAATGAATTCACAGTTAGGGGAATAGGTTTTCTCTCGCTCCTCCCTGCTCCATATACAAGCAAGACTAAGCCATTTGTTGAGCTTCATTTGGTTTTAAAACAGCTTTGATGATTCAAGTAACACTCAATTCAAATTAGCACCACAGTCTCTTATCCAGCTTTGTTGAACTGAAAATTTAACATAGTATTATTAGCAAATAGCAACACACAAAAATAATCAGTCTGCTAAACATCACTTCTTTCATCAAACACCAGAAAGGTTTTCCTGTGATTTACTACTTAATTACAGCTAAAATCATGCTGTAGAAGAAGTCCACTCTTCATGGATTTTCCTCAGATTTCTTTATGTGCATTTTTGAGAAAGTTTATCCTAGAATTAGGCTATGGATTAAAGCCACCCTACCAGATATGACAAGGAGAAGCATTCCTCTGTAGTATACCTAAAGCACACAACACTTGTAGGCAACGTTCAGAAGTACAATTTATCAAAATCTGTGAAAAGAGCACAAACACTGATGACAGTTTAAGGTCATCTGGTCACTTTTTAACTTTCAAGCACTTCATTTTGCAGGCCTGTCTGTGCTAGCAGACATACTGAATAATATCAAAGGTTTTGTGAAGACTTTGGGAAACAGTTACCTCAATAAGCAACCTGAATGCCATCTCTTATGGATTTCTCACGCCTTTCTTTCATTTTTTACAGTTAATGTACTTAAGTGTTTGTTCTCCAGTCATGGATGTGCACCTGTAACTTCATGTTCCCTTTGGGAGATCATTTGGGACAGGAGAATTAACAGTGTAGAGCTATGAGACATTCTCTCTTGAAATAACAATTCTAATTGTCACGCTCACTAGAAAGGTATTAATTGACAAAGCCCAGCATAAATTTTGGAATCCCAGAGGGAAGCACCGGAAAGACAGACAAGACTCTACACTGGCCATGGACACGTGGGCATTTAATTGCTCTCATAATTGTTTCAACTAATGGAAGACAGCATTTACCCAGTAAATTGATTAAATCTTTTCTTCTATTTTTCTGCACACTAAGATTACATTTCCTTTGTGCCATGATAAGCAATTGCAGGTAGAAAGCACCTCAGAATTACCCTATGTGCAATGAGGAAGAGAATGTAAAAAACTTCAACTGAATTGCAGGAAATACCTGCAATCTCTACTGATTCTAAAAAGTGCCTGGCAAACATATGGAGGGAAGAAGTCTAAGTCTACCTGCCACAAGCCCTGATGCCAATCTCTCTTAAATCCTATTAAAGTGAAGACATGCCCACAGCACCTTCATACTGTGATACATGTATATAATGACACACGTTTCACAGAGGTTCTCTCTCATTACTTCATTTTTTCCCGCTCCCCTGCCCCCCAAAAAATCCAACTCTCACAGATGTGCTGGATTTTACACTCCATTCCTCAGAGCACCAGTGGTCAACCTCAGAACACACATGGATCTGACCCACAACTTGTCCTATGTAACAGTTTTACGTGTTCCTGTTTCTTGGAATCCTTCATGGTCTTCAATTTTGCCATTTAAAGGCAGACAAACAACTAAACTAAACAACATATGTTACTCTGGAGTATCTACCTGAAATTCCCATGGCTGCTAATGGCTTGGGCATTAAGATCATAGCTGTGAATATTTAACACGGCAGACATTTTGATCACTCTGGGTTCCCAGGGATTCATTCTGTACCTTGTTCCTTTCTTTACAGCAATGAACCACAATGCAAGTGTTGCTTGTTTTGTTTAAAAACACAAAATTACAAGAGCTGTTTGTTTTGAATTCTCTCTCACACAGAAAGGAGCCTTCAGCAGCGTGCAGACTAAACACCGGCCCAGATTATCATGAAACCATGATTTCACAGCACTGTATCACAGAACAGAATGTCCTATTCCAAAATACAATTGAAATACTTTTTTTTCTCTACTGATACCAAGCTTTCCCGTGGTAGGACGTGAACCACATGCCTTCGGAGGCTACATTGTTCTTAATCGTTGTTTTCAGTCAAGGCATTTTCTGCAGTTCCAGAAATGGAAACAATTCTGCAAAGATTTATACAACACAGAGACATCTGATTTTCACTGTTCTGATTTCCTAGGGCTTCAGATTTTGTTCTGCGTATTTCATAATCTCTCTTCCTTCCCAGTGGCCTGCTTCCCTACATATTAGGATTTTGTCACATTTCAGGAATGGTATTCTCTAACTTAGTACTCTCTGGCCAGAACCACGACAGATTTTAATTTTAGATTCAGACGATTTAAGATTAGTGCACCTGATAAGAAACGTTTTAGGATGTTTTCCTCCTCTCCTCCCATTAAGAAAAACAAGAAACTCTTACTTTACACACATTTCCAATTCTGTGCACTTCATGCAAATGTTAGCTGAACTATGGTGCAGAACTGCAATCTGCTACAATGGTGTACAATTTAGTTATACAGTACTAAGATTTTCACTAAAAGCGTCCAATTACCATCTAGTTTCCTACTCATTGGGATTTTGAATTTTATTTTTAAAAGGAAAAAAGGATTTTGTGATATTCCTGCAGAAGTGCTTATACACAGATAGTAAGGTGAGACTTCTGAGAGGATAGTCCTACTTCAATCTCTCAGAGATGGTTCACAGGATCCTTACAGGAGTCTTTGTCTCCACTAGCTTAAAGCAAAAGGGAGACCCTGAAATGAAGTGACTAAAGTTATGTGGTGTGACCATCATGATTTACATTTGTAGAAATATTTTTTTTCTGAGACCTATCTTAAAATACCAACATGGGTACAGTCAAGTACTTCAGCATATAATAAACTGGTTATGTCAACACAAGAATCAGGTCCAGAGTTGAAAACATACTGAATGGCCCTATTTTATGCTCAAAGCTTATAAATGTAAAGCCTAAGAAAGTGATTTTTGAAATAAAAAGATTTTTAAAAGAAAAAGAAATTCGACTTTCTAAGGAGACCAGAACCTTCACAGTAACTTCACTGTTTTCTGGAACAACAAAACAACAGAAGGAAAAAAAACCCACTACAGCTTTTTCTGAAACTACAGTTAGGGCAACACAGCTTGCCACTGTTAGAACTAAACATAAATTAGGCAAAATACATATCCAGTGTGTTGAAGCAACAGCTGAAGTTTGATATTAGCCTGGTTGAATCTCTGCCAGCATCTTAACATTTGGATACATATTTGAAACTTACTTAGACATCAAATCAAACATGTGTACCATGCAGATTTGCATGCATAACCTTCTTTTCAGCAATGAAATTTTGTCTGAATAGCCTTAGATTTTAGCAATTACTCTCTTTCAGCTTAAAAGAAGGAAAGCTCTAAAAGGCAAAACCACTTTGCTATTCAACTGTATTCAAAAGTGTTTACACCCTGTAAGAGAACCCAAAAGCAAATCTGTGCTGTCCCAAAGTGATTATTTCATATTATATTTACTGCCTATGACCTGCTGTTCCATATGAATGGCCACACTGAGCCAGACTCTCTGTGACAACAGCTAGTAGCAAATATCTGGATAAAGAGCACCAGAGGAGGGCGAGCACGAAGCGATACTACAACATGTACCTCAGTTTTTCAGGCACTTTCTGCACCAGAGAGGACGTTTTTGCCTTCAAAACGCCCTCATGAGATTTCATTTGCCTCATCACTTCTGAGCCCAAGCCTACCTAAAAGCATTTGTACTTCCACATGGCAACAAGTGCCCCAGGATTATCATCCTGGTACATTTCCAGCCTGCCACTGCCTCAGTATCGCTTGAGGCTCCTCCAGTCCTTGGGTTATGAGAAAGTGTGGTTACTCGCTCCTTCGTCACCTTTTCCAGGATTTTACAGTCTTCTGTCCTCTTCACAGCCTTGTTTTCCCCAGCCTTAAGGAGGCCAGGTTAACCAGCTGGGGTTTGTGTGGGAGCCATTCCACATCTGCGAGTATCCCTGCTGCCTGCTCCTGTTGCAGTGTGAAACGAGGAAGTGAATATCGGAAGTGCTCTGAGTTTCGGAGGGGAGGCACAGAGGTGTTTTAGATGGGTATGAGCCCATTAACTCAGGGTTTTTCTCAGTCAGGGTTAGAAACTTGGCAATATCAGCCTGGAACTGGCTAATTCTAAATGAACTAGCCCAAAGACAGGAAGCAATTCAGCAACTTGGAGCAGCATTTTGCAAGTGCTAATTAACTTAGCTTAAATTTTTTAAGAAGCAGTCTGAGCTAAGTAAAACAAACATGTTTCATGCACATTCTTCTGGCCATCTTTTCTCCTAGTTTCCACTCTCCCAGAAAGCTGTCATAAAAGGCTCCCTCCCTGGAGTCGTGCCCTGTTTTAGCTCCACTCATTTTTCCTCCTCCAGACTACAACACACAGAGAAACAACTTCTGCAATTCCTCTTCTCTAGCTCTCATGCACCTGGCTTCTGCCCAATAATTTTATAGCAAGGAAAACCCCCACTTAACTCTTTTCCAAGTTTCCAACTTCCAGATTTTTTTCCCATTTCCCTCTGTCCTACAGTTGTTTTCAAATCTTGAAAATGGGGAATATCATAGGAGAAGGAAAATAAAATTGAAGGTGGGCAGGAGAGGTATTTATATAGTCAAAGACATCAGGCGATTATTTTTATGACCCCCACAAATCAAAAAATAACTGAAAAAAATTCAAGGGCAATATCTTATGGAGACATTCTGAAGAGCATAAATCACTCCCAAGCAGTGTGAAAAAATGGGAATTGTGTCTGAAACAAGGTAATGAGGTCAATTCCTAGAGTGAGAATTCAGGACTGGAAAAATTATCCGTATCTATCAGGAGTCAAGATTTTCCTAACCATGTAGTAGAGGCTGTAAAATTGCTTCTCAGATTGCACTCCTAACATAGAACTTGTATTAAAGGAAGAATAAATTTCACAGTGAAATTTTCCAGTCAACATTTTATGGCACAAAGAAGGAAGACTGAAGTGCAAAGTGCACAAATCTCCATCAGACATGTTCTGAAGGTACAGATTCTACCAGAACAGTAGCTGTAAATTACTAGTAAAAAGTATGTAATTGGTTTATAACTTTGTGACATTAGAACCCGCTAATGAATAGCCTTCTGAAATGGTCATCTCATTTCATTAGCAAGGAAATTATCCAGTTGTCTCTCTTCTCCACAGTTCTTAAATTCACCCTGCAGTGCTCCACATGAAGACACACACACACAGTTGAAACAGAACCTCTGGGCATGTTTTTGAGCTCCTCCACAGCAACTAACTGGACAAAAGCAAACCCTAACTCTGCTCATACATTGGAATTCTCTATGAGAGGCCCTGAAGATCCATTACCGGTTGTCTCACGTGTTTCTTGCCCTTACACATGCAGCTAGTGAGAAATGGGGATGTTCCATATTGCATTTGCTGTAAGCTATATACACTGGACACTGAAAAGGATGACCAGAAATCTTGCAGGATTTAATTTACAGTCTTGCATGTTGTAAGCCCCTCAGGACAGGAAACTCTCCTGGTTTTATGTATCTATAAAACAACATGCATACCTATGACACTGTATAAATAACAGGATTAGATTAAAAACATCTGTAGACACTCTGGCTGATCTATTGTCTTTCTGCCTGCTGTCTCTTCATAATTTTTGATGGCAAAAAAGCCATTTCACACAACAAGAATGCTGGTGGTGCTGATCCAGCTATATATGAATCTGTAGCAACGTGTTAATAAGAGATTCAATGAATAGAGAAATTAAAAAATTATAATAATCTGTCCTTCAGACATGACCTCCTGACAGGTTTCCACTTCATTTTTGTTTACTTTTGGGCAAGCAAATATAGGAAACATGGATAACTCAAAAGAGTTTCGGAAATGGGGTAGGAGGCAGTAAGGACAACATTTCTTTGATGCAGAGTTAAGACTGTTGTGATACAGCTTTTCTCTGGCTGCCCAAAACTGTCAGCAACGATTCATCTATTGTAAATTGCTTCTGTGAAAGCAAAAATAATGTATGTCCACAACATGGTGATAGTCACAGAAGATATAAAGAATTCACATGCTGTGCAAGTATTGAGTTCAGAAATAATGCTAAAAGGGAGGCAGACTGTTATTGATACCAAGCAGGGAAGGGAACAACTACATTTCCAAGAGAGAGGCAAAGAGGAATCCTAAATTTAGAACAAAATTCAGAACTGAAGCCAAGATACTGTCACCACCAGAGCTGCGTGAACATCTCACAGAAAACCCTTCAACAGTTTTAAACTCAGCTCACTTAGGTTTAGAAGAGGGGGGGGAAATCAATTCCCTTCACGTGAATCATCTCTGCGTCCTTCAAATCACCACGTAAAAATTAAAAATGAAACACTTCTCTCCCTGCCCAGCTATATGCTTTTCTAAATTGATTACAAGCCTTTCCCTTTGACTCCCTAGTCCAACTTCTGGCAGCTGGTCACACGGTAGGTCTGCTGAATCGGATGAGTCTGCTCTGCTTTTGCAGTACACCTCAGGCTGCTCTCACAAAAGACAAGCATTAATTAAATTTGCTCCATCTAATAAGAAACTTCACTTTTGCAGTAAGGAATTAAGAACAGTTTGAAAGATAGAAGAAAATGCTGTAAGTGTGAAACTGCATGACAGATGTTTTCTTCAAAAATGAGATGATCCAAAGATGTTCAGTCGGATCGTTTCGCATGCAAGTGCTTCCCTCCACCTTTCCATGTTATTCTCTCTATCCAGATCTATTCATATTTGATCTCATCCATTTTCCTCTGTCCTTGCAGCAAGTAAGTGATTTACTGATGACAGTTTACTTCTACAGTTTTATGCAGAAGTGTGGTGTCTCCTATTTGACTTTTACCACTAATTTTCCAACACTTTGAAGCCTAACAAGAAAAAAATGCTACGGAGCAGAACAATTCTCCCCTTTCTCTTCTGGGAAAAGAGAGTTGCACACATAGGTACAGATGTATGAAGGCATACATATAGAATCCACATAGTTTCCAAATGTAGATTATGTGAAGCCTTTACACTGATAATAGTTTTTTGTCTTTCATGTCACAAGTCTGGATACCAGAGACTTTTGCTCTGCAAAGACGACAGAATGCTCAGTTTGATCAGGACCTTCACTTAATAAACATCTTCCATAAAAACTGAGATTGTCTAGAACTGAAATTAGAGTGTGAGCAAAGTGCACTCCTGCCTGCTACACAACCAGAGGGTGCCAGGCCAGCTTGCTAGCAAGGGCTTAGCAGGTGTAAGGCACATCTGTTGCAGCTGGCAGCATTTTATATGCTGCTGCTGCATGACTGCAGGTATACTTAAACCCTTCTTCCTCAACCTCCTCCCTGTGCCCAGGAAGGGACTGACAAGAAAATAAGTCAGAAGCTTAGATAGTTTATTGCTTACTATAAGGGATTTTTATTAAAACACATGAACTGCAACAATAAAGCACCTTGGTGAGTAAGGACAGAATCAGGTTACCACTTGAACCAGCAAAAACAAGAGAGTCTCTGGCATGTTCCTGCTGCTGCGGAAGCAATCAGAAAAGGAAAGCACTAATGAAAGCTCTGAAAAGAGTAGCTCTGAAAACATCAAATCCAAGAGGGTCCTAAAGTCTAATCCCTCAGCACAATACAACCTTTCCTGCTACACACAGAGCTCCAGCATTTAATAAAATCAGATTGTGCTTTTTAAATGTGGTCCACATTTGGGAGTACTATTTATTTGCAAGAACTGCAGACCATTAACTCTGGGCCTACTAATCTCTATGGATCCATCCTAGACCTGCTGCTGGTTTACCCACATACCTTTTTGTTTCTTTTTCAAGCTCTAGAGAAAAGAAAGCCACAATTTAGAATTAAAATCTCAAGAATGCCAGAAACAGCTCACAAGGACAGTTCATCTGTTTCATAACAAAACCCTATTTATAAAACACTCAAGTATTTCTTTGGAAGTCAGGAATTTAAACAAAGAGATTTTCAATTGTCCCCTTTTTAGGGCTTTGAGATTAATTTCAACAAGGAGAACAAGCTCCTTCATTCAGACTGATAGGTAAGGGAGAAGGTTCAGATACTTTCTCTAGCATTTAGGGGTCTTTTTTCACTGTATGACATTAAAAGTCTTCACAACTTATTTTGAGTACACTAGGAAGAAGAGCAGCAGCTGTGAAGTTCTTGGCCAAAGTCAGAAACAGTTCCTCCTAGACTTGGACGGTGGCAGGGAAAATAAAATGGAACACCACCACCCCACATACACACACACCACCTCAACAAAGGCATTTTCTGCCAAAAGATAAAGAAAAATAAAACTATTAGACAAAGTCCAGTCTTTTTTGCCAGAAGACTACTTAGGAGAGAAGACAGAAAGCAAAAAGGGTACGGGACACTTACAGGAGTGTTGAGCATTCATTTTGACTTTCCATTACCCTGAAGAAGAGTGGTTTTTGTTCTTGCTAATACAAGCAACTGCTGAAGAAAAACATTAATTGACCATCAGCCTTTCCCTCTCCTGTAAGAGCAGTTAAAAGTTTTCTGGTTAACTTCCTATTCTGAAGGGAATCAGCTCAAAAATCCTCTCTTAAATCAAGCTTTTCAGCTGGGACTTCTTACCAGTTGCCTACAGTTATTTTGCAAATAAGAGGAGGAGAAAGAAAAGTCAGAATTTTGTATACTCTTTCAAAACTCTCTTCTTTATCCTCAACCAGCTCTTCAAATGACTCAGACCAGTTAACCACATGCAGTTATTCATCCATTCATCACTACTGTACCTCTAGTCACTTAAAACAGTTGAAAAATATGACTCCCTATGCCTTTTGCTTTTGAAGTTCTTGATAAGGAATCGTTTTAATACACAAAGGACTTGAGGTATGGAGTTCTAGCTAAATCACTTCCCTTTTGCCGTGGTTCTTAAGCAAACCAGCTCTGTCCCACACTGTGTCAGTACTTTCTCTCATCTTGCTGTTCTTCACGTGACTTGAACATGGAGAGTTGACCCTGAGCTGGACACCAGGTGTCCACCAAAACCACTCTGTCTCTTCCCTCCTCAGCTGGGCAGGGGAGAGAAAATATAAGGAAGGGCTTATGAGTTGGGATAAGGGCAGGGAGAGATCACTGTCAGGGGAAAAAACAGACTTGACTTGGGAAAATTAGCTTAGTTCACTACCAATCAAAATCAGAGTAGAATAATGAGAAATAAACCCAAATTTTCTTCCCCTTTTCAACTTCACTCCGAAGTTCTCCATCTACTCCCCCCAGTAGCACAGGGCTGGAGAACAGGGAATGGGAGCTGCAGTCAGCTCACCACAGCTTGTTTGTGCCACTCCTCCTCCTCAGCAAGAGGATCCCTTCCCCTCCTCACTCCAGTGTGAGTCCCTCCCACAGGCTGCAGTCCTTCAGGAACAGGCTGCTCCAGCATGGGTCCCCCAGCAAACCTGCTCCAGCTTGGACTCCTCTCTCCACCGGTGGGCAGGTCCTGCCAGGAGCCTATTCCAGCATGAGCATCCTATGGGTTCACAGCCTCCTTTCAGGCATCCACCTGTTCCAGCCTGGAGTCCTTCACAGGTTCCAGGGGGATCTCTTCTCCTCTCTTGACCTCCAAAGGGCACAGCTGCCTCACCATGGGCTGCAGGGGCATTTCAGCTCTGGCACTTGGAGCATCTCCTGCCCCTCCTTCTGCACTGACCTTGGTGTTTGCAGAGTTGTTCCTCTCACACATTCCTCCTCCTCTGTCCAGCTGCAGCTGCTATTTCACAAGGGTTTTTTCTCTTCCTTAAATCTGTTATCCCAGAGGCACTACCACCACCACTGATGGGCTCAACCTCAGCCAGCGGTGGATCCATCTTGGCTGGCATTGGCTGTCAGATGTGGGGGAAGCTTCTAGGAGCTTTTCACGGGTCTTTTTTAGGGCTTTGTCACACAAACCCAATACACTTGGTGTGTATCTTCTGCTTGCATTATTAATACAGAAAAGCAAAGCAGAAATTTTATCTGGGGAAAGGTTTCTGCCTATTTCTAGAACAACAAAAGGCAGAGGAAAAAACCCAGAAATTATCCCAAGGATGAGTTTCATTTCTGTCAAAGTACATAATCACCCCCATTCTACATTGCCAAAGTTTAACCATACAAAATGCCAAAAATAAAGTATAGAAAACTTTAACACATACTCACTATTAGCAATAAATGATTAAAAACATCTGCATGGGAGGATACATGGCAGGAAACACAAGGAGTCATATAAACAATGCTCTATGATTTATCCTAATACAGGGAATTGCAGGATGAAGGCTTTTAATCAGGTGGTCTTTAGCTACAGCCCTGCTGTTGGGGAAGCATAAATGTTTTTTATAAAGGCATAATACAGCATGTGCCATAAGATGAGCCTTCTTTTTGCAACAAGATACGTTTACATTCATCACAGCTATGTGCATGTAAAGTTACAAAGACTTTCATAGTTTCAGTCCTGCTTGCAATGGTAATTTCTTTTTTTACATTTCTGTGTTTAAATTTACGTACCAACTTCCAGAACACAGAGAAAGGCAGACACCAAAAGGATTTCCCAGTGAATCATTTCTGCAGAAGGAGCATAATAAGCTCTTTGAGATACAAATCTGTCTTTATTTTCATGTGCTATATAGCATGAAGCTACCAACAATAAATCCTAAGAGGAAAATAAGTAAACATAGCAGTAGATTCCATCTCAGTTTTCCTGTATACTTTTAGCAAAGAGAGAAGAGAGAATCATTGGATACAGAGAGGCAACATTTGAGGGAGACATAACTACTACAAAGCAACGATAGAACAAATAAGAAGAAAAGATTGATGCCACCCAGTTCCTTCACACTTCAGAGTGAAGGAGGCTGTAACTGCTCAGCTGCAATTTGGATGTAGAGAGGAGGCTGGTGGGCTGGTACCGAGTGACAGCCACTGGGATCTTTAATGACAAGCTGCCACATAAAACAGGACAATGCAAACTGATGAATCACACAGACTAACAAGGAGGTACCGAAGATGAGCAGCCCAAGTGTGAAAAATAATTGGCAAGATGAAAAGATATTCCCATGTATTGTGCATATGGGAAGGAGATGTGAGTACAACTGTCTGGGTTTAAGGCTTCCTATTGGAAACACAACACCCTGGTAAGCAGGACTGGAAAATTATCTATGATGTGTCACATGTTGTTTAACTGCTAATTCAAGACCAAAGCCTGCACCTTCTAGATCCCAAAACAGTTTTAAGTAAAGAAGATGCTCCAACTTCAGTGAATTCTTTTCCATTGACATTTGGATCACAGGTTCTCAGGATTTCTAAGCATACTCATTTTTGTTGAATACAGTACCACAAAAATCCAGAGGTATTTTGAAGAATTTCCTTTCCTTTATCCAACTATAATCTCTAAACAAGTCAGTTATTCAGCAGTTTAAGCCCTCTAGATGTGTTCTGCACATTATCAGGCCAGATGCACAGTCAGTGATATTATTAGACAAGCCCAGCACAAGCCTTTCACTGACCAAGCTATTTTTTCCCCAAAAAATAAAAATAAAAACATTGCTATGTTTTATAATAATGTCCCAAAATCCTATCTATCCAAACCACTATCCCCCAGTGTCAATCACAGTTTTACCCCTCAGAACCACCATATCCTTCAGCTGCAGTTAAGAAGGTTACTCACACTGTGTGCACTGCACATGTAACAAATCATGAAGGGAATCCTCTGCAGTCTCTTCCACTAAAGAAGATGTCTGTACCTTACATGACAAACCAGGATTACATGATGCACCATCACTAGATTCTTTGCCCAAATTCTTAGGAATCTCAGCTTGACTCACTGCCATACTCTAATTTGTACAACAATAAAGCTGTCTTTTAAACAATATGGTGCAGATTCAATAATAAACTCAATATAATATTTAAAATATTTTAAATAACAGAAAACTGATTAATCAACCAATGCCAAAGCTACTCAGACCACAATATTCAAGTAGGTCAAGACCTGCTATTTTTGTTTTTTGAAGTAAAAAGGACAAAGACTGGTACATTTGCATTGTTCCTTCACCAGACAGATATGGGTTGCCTAGAACTGTGACATCCTACATTCATTTTGTCAGAAAGCACCACTTCTGGATGCTGATCTTTCTGGATATAGTCACTGGAAAGGGTGACAATGAGTAGTTTGGAAGATGTAAAAATGTCATGTTTCTTTCACACTCTATCAAGACCTGAAATGGTGGACTAGGTCAGGAAGATCATCAATTGCTACTATGGCAGTGCTTGTTCTTGACCAGAATGGGTCAATAAAAGAGCTGTTTCCTTCCAGGTGGAACTCTGGGCAGAGACTCAGGCCCACTCCAGAACTCAATAGCAGAGCTCTCTCTTTGTTTTACGAACAAGTGGATTCTTAAAGTGGGTTATTTACTGAAAGAGTTGTAAAGCTCCAAATGGTGAAACTGTCTCCGTTTATGTGCTGTGTTGAAGAAAGTCAGGCTTGGCACATGTTTCTCATTAGCTGTGCTAAAGCAGCTCAGTTCCCCTAGAAATTCCCAGATTCTCCTTTGCAATAGGGTAATCTAGAAGGCCCCTAATTTTAGCTCTTCAGTCTGAAAGGGCGGCACATACATAAGTAGTGCTGAGTGAATGCTGCCGAAATGTCTATGATTATGTGGAATGCTAAAGAAAGTGGGCTTTCTTGGCATATACAACATCATTAAATCTTCCAAATAATGTCTAAAAGCAAGGAAGTCTTACAGATATTTGTGTAATGCATTTCACACATGAAGCATTCACATTGCTACCTTACACCTCTGTCAGTGCAGCCAGCTGACACTGTGTGATCCAGGATCCCAGTCACACAACATGTTGCAAAATGGTCACAGCTAAAAGCTGGTCCCTCTGCAACCCAGTGCTGTCTATGCCCAAAGTTTAGGCCAACATCAGCATATTTTCAGGTTAACCCTAGAAGCTGGATGCCTACATTTTTAAATTTGTTATTACTTCTGAATAGGGAGAAGTAAAATGGGTCAAATGCGTGACATAGTTTATCTAGCGCTCATTATAACAAAAGTGGTGTATGCTTTCATCTGACCTTCTCATTTTCAGGCAGATTAAATCACTTTTGAACTGTTTGCTACTTTTTTGAGAACAGCTTTCAAGATGAGGTAATTGAAGGAAACCTATCAATATAGTATATATTTTCAAATTAATAATGTTGACATACTGTTCAAATAAACCCCCAATTTAGCACAATCTGTTTTCAGACAAGCCCTCCATTTTAACCTCCACATGGAAGGAAAACTAAGTGACTTCCTCATCTCACTTAATAGAGAACATATGTTCAAAGATAATACTGTGGGCTTGCTCTGAGAAGCTGTTCCTCCTCTGACAGAGATGCTGGGAGCTCACAGAGTAACACTGATACATAAGGAATGGACAAGTTGCCATAAATCTCAGACACTGCAGAGATCACTTCAGAAGAAAAGACTGCTGATCCAAGAAACACACACACACACACACACACACACACACACACACACACAAACACAAAAAAAAGCAGCCTGGCAACAGGTGAAAAAAGGAGCTGATATAGCCCCTAGAAGGATCAGAACTAAAAGCCACCTCAATCCTAATTTTTTAGACAGGTCTGAGGGGTAGTAGTTCAGACACAGAGAGAGGATGGAAAAAAGAAAGGGATCTCTACCACCACAAAGCACAAGAAGCAGCTCTGGAATAGAACTGTTTTAAATCTTTGCATTACAAACTGTCTGGAACAATTTGAGATGGAAATGCTCTGGTAATATCAAAATAATTTTCACTTATTTTATAAATATTTATGTAGCTCAGATTTACTTTTATAACTTACAGAAAGGATGTAATTGTCACTTGTTTCTCCAAGTCTCAATTTTTCAATCTACAAAAGAAGGTCAATTCACCTGCCAAGGCCATTGATGCTGGAAAAGTCACTAATAAAACTCACATTCCTTGATAGCAGTCAATTCACTGATTCATCACACTGTGCCCATAAACAAGCCAACACTTCATTTGCATCTGGAAACAAATCGAAAACACTTCATTGCACTGTGCTCAATGCCATGCCCTCAGTCACTAAGGTGGGGGCCAAGTACGATCACTTAAAACCAGTAATAGAAGAAAAAAAAAGATTCATCACCAGACATAATTAACATTTCCTTGCAGATTTATCTGATCCTACAAAGCCCCCAAACCTTTCAAATTCATCCCCACCAAATCAATGACGAGAATCACTGACCAATTTTTTCAGTATGCTTTGGCACACCCCATGTTAGAGCCATTTGCCTAAAAACCAGAAAGTATAAACTGTCTTAACGGGAAGGAGGGACAAAAATACATGGGTAGAAACTGGCCATGTGAGAAACCTGACAGCTACATTCTCGGTTCATTCTGTGCAACTCATCCTTCAGCTCACAAAAATACATTCAGGAGATACATTTTAGATCAGAGGAATGTTACCCTGGAGGACACAGCTCACATAGCCTAGACCATCCCCTCAAAGTCACCACTTAAAACCAACCTTACCAGTTAAGGATCAGTCCTTGTACCTCCAGCTGACAGGCAGCCCCAACTGCACAGATATCCCAAAGCCTGAACACCTGGAATAAGTAAGGGTAAAGAGATCCTGACAGAGTCACAGGCTGAACAATGTAACATTCACTTATACATTCAGAAGGACAAAAACAAACCAAACAAACATACACACACATCACAAACAAAAGACTTCACAAAGATTTTGCAAATAAGCCTTTAATGGTGAAAAATGAAGCTGTCCTAACATCTTGGAATTCCTGGGAAGAAACATGCTCAATAGCTCAGTAATTTAGGCATTCATATAAATTCAAAACCTTTCCTGGCCCAGGATCTGAACTCCAAGCCACTGTTTGTCTGTTGCTGCTGTTGCTGTGTATGTCCTACATATTTATCAAGACACAAAGAACAGCAGTTTGATCATTAGGGACCCCTCAGCATTGATGCCACAAGAAAGGGACCACTTTACACGCATTAACTTGTGTTTGAAACACAGAACAGAGCCAGAGCCTGAATTTCCTACAGTATTTGTACACAATCCCTTGCTCAAGCTCAGATTTGGTGCTCACTGCAGATCATGTCAAAGGGGAAAGCTTAACCTTATTATGCCAACCCCTGGTACAGCAATAACAAAAGCTGTCGTCTGTATGAGCTGGGCCTACTCAGACCAGTTCTTCAGCCACATAAATTTTGATGCTCCAAGTACCAGCATACGACAGACATGCAATCCTGAGCTTCCGCTGCATGAAACAGAGATTCGGAAATGAAGCGGGTGAAATATTTCATTCCACATTCCTAGGTAAACATTACATGAAAGTTTCTGAAAGGTGACAGCCTCAAATGTAGACATTGGATCATAGAAATGAAAGCTTCATGAAGAGCAGTTCACAAAAAAAAAAAAAAGCTCATCCGTATATTCCAAAAAACATTTGCACTTTTAAAGTCCTGCAATACTTTTGTGTCATGTCACACTTTTTTCATGGTGTCCTAATTTCAGTCAGGACAGGGTTAATTTTTGTAGTAGCCCAGAGAGGGCATGGCCAGGACACAGAGGATATTCTGTACCACCTCACATCATTGCTGAGGGCAGGGAGAAAAGATTCTCTTTAGGAAGAAGGGGCTCTATCCAGTCGAGAGAACCGTGTCTGAGAGAGCCACCCAGTATTGTCTATTATCAGGGGGTTGTCCCCATGTGAATCATTTCTTTTCTTACACTTTTTCTTATTAATATTGTTGTTGTTACTGTTCATTTCTTATCTCATTGTTGTTTCCAGTAAATTTTTCTTATCTCAGCCCATGATCTCTGCCTTTTGTGCCTCCAGCTGGAGTGGGGCAGGGAGTAGTTCATGGCTTTTAGTGGGAGTACTCAACTGGAGAATACCATTCCTAAACTATGACACGTGCATGTATATTACAAAGTCATTTGAAATGTAAGGTGTTTTTGTCTGCCTTATTGCTTGGAAATCCTTGCAGATCAGTGTACAATGAGTTGCCTGGTCTTAAAAATAAAGCTTGGAATATCAGGGTGAAGAGGAGATTAACTGTAGCATCAGAACACATGCAGGATGAGTTACTGAAGAATGAATCCATAAGCCCCAGCTGGTTTGTCACAGATGTTTCTTCAAAAATACAAAATTATCTACCATTAAACCACAGGCCAGAGTTCAATGAACATGAAAACTTGATAAATGCAGAAGTTATAATAATTTTTTAATTTTTCATCAATGACACCAAAAAAAAAAAAAAAATACAAGTCAGTTTGAAATCAAATTGTCATAAAGCACACCCTAGGTTTTTTTAACTCAAAAGACAACTGAAAAGATTTTTTTTTTTTTTAACCATTTGGGAGACAGTTTTGTTGTAGCAGAACTGTTTGCAGCCTGTCCCTATGAAATGGATCAGTCTGGCGCCAGTAAATTTTACTCAGCAAAGGACAAACAAAACTTAGGCATAAGAAAGAAACTTAGCCAGCTTCAGCTGCCCCTGTATGCACATTGAAAAACTATTTACTCTGTTGTTCTAGTTCTGAAGTATTTTAAAGTTTGTAGAGAATGAGGTCCTGGACACTCAGCCATAGATGTTTAATGTATGAGTCCTTGCCTGTATTCTACCCCCAACAAAGTGAGCAACAGAAAACACCAAGCAAGCTATAAGTAAACAGTAGTGTGTCTGCAGAAGGCACCATCTCCATTATCAGGAGGACTGAAAAGGTATCTTGCAGTCCTTTTTATTCACAGAGAGGTCCCAGGGCACTCTTATGCCAGGGCTAAAGGCTCCCAGGATCCAGGAGCTTCCTATTCTAGAGCTTAGTCTCCTTAGCAGCTGTCACACACCAAGCCCAGTAGGTTTCGGACCACTGCTCAAAACACTGGTTTGGAAAATGGTACCATGGAACTTCAGAGACTGGAAGAGTATTTTAGAGAGAACCAAGAGTACTGATGTTTCACAAAGCTTTTTTTCCACTGTCTTCTGTATGTTTGAACATAATCATAATTACTGAAGCTTAAGTAAGTCAATAAATGAGATGTTAAGAATGTATATTACTATTTATAGCAGTACAAATTGTGACATTAAATAAAAAAAGTCTTTGAAGATCTGGAGTCCAATGCTTACAGATACTATCTTTTGTATCTGGTACTTTAAATAGAAATTAAGATAATCCAGAAAAGAGATGGAATAAACACACAGCTGGTAGTCAGATCTAGAGTTTTTTAATAGTCCTAGTATAATATGAAGCAGCACATTTTCCAAATGCTGTTTGTATCTTAATATCATAAACTTTTAGCTGACCATTATGAAATACTCAAACACATTAAAGTTTGGAATACCCTTTTCAAAGCTGATTCATAAATATTATTAGGAATTATCCATATAGTTAATTCCAACATTTGCCAAAAACGTTTTACAACATTTTCATTTTAAAAACTAACATCAGGAATCAATTATAAGCTTTAGCTCAAGTGACCTTATCTCTTCTTGTTGCACAGTACCAAAATGGGCCTAATTCTCTCCCCTATCTGCACAATGTCCCTTCTGCACTGTCTGCTAAAGCCGAGCTGCTGGATCAGCCAGCTGCAGGCTCCTCTGATTTAGAGATCTGGGAAAAACTCACTTCCTTTTTGGAATGAGTCCCTCTTGCCTTTCTCATTTTAACAGTCCCGATGTAACCACAAGGTTATTCTCCACGCTGACACCGAGATTTGGCCCTTTGACATTTTGAGTCACACTAAGTAGTCCATTTGTCTTTAACAAGATTACTCCTTGATTATCTCCTTGGAAGGCAGTTGATCAATCAGTACTAATTAATTCATTTAGACAAAGGACCTAGCATCCAAATGCATGTATTCAAAATTCAATGTCACATTTACCTTCAAGTTCTTAAATATTTTTAGTAAGGGATCTACAGAAGTGAATATCTTATTAGGTGCCAATAGCTTCATTACAAAATATTAATCACATTTATGGTTTCTTCTTACTAGTGCCTGAAGTGAAACTGATTTGAAATATGAACAGAGAATTAGAAAAGACTGACTTCCTACGGCTTTAGCTCTCACACTGGATTCTCCCATGGCCACAAAAGCACTGAGCTAACAGAAGCAATCAGGGCAGTTCATACCATTGCTGCCACCTACAGATTATCTGATAACAGATAAAGGCTGAGCTGACACTCACTCTCCTAATGAGAGCACCGATAGATAGCTGGGAAGGAGAGGTGGATCGTATTTTCATGAAGCTCATAGAAATCAAGTATCTTAAAGATTGATCTCCGTCATCAGCTTTGGTTGAAGTCGAGTGAAAGAAATGAAACAATGCAATGAGAGAATGGCTTCAAAAGTTCTTAGGGGAGAGACAAGCACCAAGAAACTACAATCTCAGTCTCATTTCCTAAAGAAATTAGTCTTATAATGTTTAGTTTATTACCATATATACACCTTTCAAACGGTTTAGATCATTATAAAGTCATACTTCAACATTTCTCAAATTGTACTTATGTTAGGAGAAACTTGCCAAATGAGTATGACCTAGTAACTTGAGGAACCTTACCAGGCCATATTCAGAAAAAACAGCAAACTGTTGAATCCCTCACTCTGAGGGGTTTAATGCCCCTCAATAACACTACTCAAGACACTGCAGACTGACTGTCCTGCAAATACTTGCAGTTTCCCCTCAGCTCACAGAAGCCTCATAGATTACCACTTGGTTGTCATTCCAGAGGAGATTTTGTTCCAGACCATCCCATTCCCTGAAGCACGAGACCAGTGAGTCTAAGAGGGCCTTTTCACCAAGTTTCTCTCCATTTTTTTGCTGTGTGACCAGACCTGTTTTAGCACATTTATGAGGACTGCTTGGGAAGTCTGACATTTACTAAGCTCCTGGTGCACCGAGATTTCAATTAGTTTATTTCCCTTTCTTCAGCTGACAGCAGCTGATCTGACTAACCAGCTTCACAATCTCTGCTAAACTGAGCCCTGTCCTGAAGGAGCTGCTTCATGTCTTTGACATTAAAGGAAGCTTCAGCAGACTAGGATTCCAATTTTGTCCTGCTACTGACTGTACTGTAGCCATTTGTTAGTGATATATTTAATGAGGTCAGCATAACTCAGCATAATGTACTCCTAAATATATTTAGTATTGATTTCCTCCTCCTCACTAGCAAAGTAATGTTGGACAGAATGCCAAAATATTAATTTGTTTTCCAGGCATTTTTCTCTTCCTAAGGTTGATTCCAACAGTTAGACTGAGAAAATTTAATCTATCATCTCCAAAAATGTATTCTACATCCAGGTGTCCCACTGTTTCCACCTCCTGGTATCCTTTTCTTTGCACTGGAAAGCTGGGCTCTGAGCTCCTGACAGTTATTTTCTTCAGCATTAAACTCTCTGTCCAGCATTTGCCTTCCCTTTCAGGTGTTGCCAGTGAAGAATCTACTTCTCAGCAGCAGGCCAAATCAGTCCTCATCCAACCGACGGTGAGGACATTTTAAGCTCAGAACTGCTTTCCTCAAATACTCACAGAAGTGTTTTTCCCAGGAAATCTCATCATTAATTTCATAGTTTTTGGCTAAAACATGTCAGCTAGCATCTGTTCACAAGCCTGCATAAGACACAATTCCCTATTTTATACAGATGGCATTACATTCTTTTTATCAGCCCTTGTATAAGATAGCACATTTGCATCCAGCTTCAACAAAACATTGAAGTAGGTAAATTGGCCGATGTATTTCAGCATCTCCCAGACACAACAGCAGCTAGCTGGGAAGAAGCTTCCCTTCAAAACATCCTGATCCACAGGTATCCCTTACAAGCCAGCTTAAGGTTTGCTAAGTTTTCCATAACACTGCATTAAACAGTACCAAAAAAAAAACCAACCCAGAACCCCAAACAACAAACCCATCCACAGGTACACCTTCTCTCCTTCATCCCACAGGAGAACTCCAAAATGGAAAAGGGTTGTTTGGAAACAGCAATACTAGCATGAAGAGTTTTCTTTAAATATAATCACAAACATTATTTATTTATGAGCACTGAAGAAAAATATTCCAAGAATTCAGGAAACCCAGAGGATGCCAAACCAACAGTGATTTCAGTTTTGATGCTCCCCTCGCATGTAATGTTTCTGTACCATTTGGTGTGTTAACATCAAACATAAATTAGAAATACAGTCAGTGCAATCAAATCAGCTTTCTGAAACATTGCCTTTCACTTTCTCAAATATACATCACTAATTGCATGTTAATTTTTGTACTTTTAATATAAACTAGGAATTTTCTCTCCTTGTTTACTAATTCTAGTGTATTTAATTAGCTGCACTGATAGACATTTGCCTCCATAGGATCCATTCTTAATGAGAATGGAAAAAGCTTCCAAAGCTCTGTGATAAGCTGTTCTGAAAGCACGCTCTGCTTTTCCCAAATGTCTCTTCCCAGCCTCTTTTAACTGCCCTCTCCTTCCATCTTGTAGCTTACTCCTAAATATTTCTAAACTGATCTAGCAAAAAAGCACAGTCTAATATTTCACAGGTGCACTCATGCTCCTGAGGGTAAATGTATCCCCTGTCATCACTATGGTCAACACATTCCTCACAATCATATTATCAGCTGCTTGTGTTGTTTCTGTCCTTATGGAGTGGTTGGGAAAGCACACAACTGCCATGTGAAAGACTTCCAGGTGCAAGGTTATAGCTTTGCATCTGTTTTTCTTCTCATGAGAGGTCTTTTTTCCCCTCCAATCTTTATAGGATTTCCATGTGGCCTTATTATGTTATCACTAGCACATGAAATATACACAGTCTTTAAAAGAAGAGAAAATAAAGTGTGAAAGCAATGCTGGATTACAAGATTAAGGTGACTTTAAATTATTCCAGGCTTATACTTCACAATGATTATGCTAGCCAGCATTCTCAGCTATCTTCATTGTCTTTTGTCTTCCAGTTACGTATCTCCAAACCTTCTTTTACCTAAAACCCAAGACCTATCTTTCTTACAAGACATTGGTGTAAAAGTCAATCCTCACTTGGACAACTCCATATGTGAATAGCCAAATGATTTCCAACAACACTTCCAATTCTCAGTTTAATTTTAAGGAAAAAATGTCATCCCTTCAGGACCTTAGAGGCAGTTGGGTCCACATCTGGACTTTGCATCCTTATAAAAGACAGGAAGCAAAGGCTCTTCTACATCTGAATCCAACCCCGGAAGTTGAGGAGAGTCTGAACTCCCCCAAAGCACACTACCAGCAGCAGAGTCTAGATTAGATATTTTACATTACAAATCAATAAGGGGGAATGACACTGTGAGTACAGGAGCAATCCTCAGTCAAATCTGTTATTACATTAAGGGTAGCTGTCACAGAAGCTTACAACTGAAATCTTGAAGTTTTTTTTAAAAGAGGAAAAAACCTGATTCTAAATTAAGAGAAACATATTTTATTTTCAAGACCTATGCAATTCACTTGTTGCAAATGAAAGGGATTTTTGTTTCATATGAACTTGTTTTTAAAGGGTTTCTTCTTATCAATTTCATTAGCACCTCAACAGCATTACCTGCAGGTTTGCATACCTAAACACATAAATGGAAATTACATGAGAAATCATTAGGCTTTGTCACTGAGCTTTCGTAGACCATCACAGTCTGTCTCTTACCTTGTCCCACCTACCACAGTTTGTTTAATGCAGTTCTCTCCATTCTGCACTGTGTGAGGTAGACAAGTACAAGCACATTGGCCTTCTTTAATCTCTCCAAGTGCCTTCATTTTCCAGAATTCATTCACATATTGAAGTTGAAAGATGAAGATTCTGAAATTACCTCATAAGCAGACTAGAACTTCTACTACATATCAGAAGAAACAATCAATTTCTTTTTAGACATCAGTGTATACTTAAACTCTCTCCAGTGAATATAGTAAACATCCCTAAAATTTATTAGTAGGTTGCATGTCCTTGCATGTCACTCAACTAAACAGCACATGCAGTTTTAGTAGCTGTTAGCTTAGAAAACACAATTCAGTTAGAATGAAATTATGCCAAAATTGGAGTCCAGAAGATTTATACTCTGCCAGATTGCATACAATACTCTCGTTACAACTAACATACAAGCCAAGTTCCAATGAATATATTCTTATAAAATGGTTTGAAATTCGGTAACATTAACCCTGCTTTGGATTTCAGACTCTGTTAGTGCTCCCCAACAAGTAACTTGCTGTTACAGTATCAACTGTGCTGCTTTTTGAGTAGACTATATGATGATATTTTCCTATTTAGAGGTAAACTTGTAGGAAGTCATAGGCACAGAGGAGAAATAGAAAAGAGATGCCCAGGGAGGCCTGTTTTCTCCCAGGGCTGGTACAGCTTAATCAATACTCAGTATCATTGAAGAAGCTGTTTTTACATATGAAAAATAGGAGGATATAATAGCCAGTAACCTCTAAAATCATTTAAATGCAACTACTTATGTTTTATACTTTTAATTTTAACGACAAAGGAATTTTGAAGATTCCTCAATATTAACATCATTTGAAAAGAAAACTAAAAGTGACTATGTTCTTAAAAGAAATATTTTTTACAATAAAACATCCTAATTTAGTTGAAGATTTAGACAAATGTGAAATAAGAGTACTGTAAACTTCAGAGGAGTATGTTCCATGTTTAAGAGGAATATTACAATAAAATATTTGAACATTTACATGCAAAATTGAAACTTCCTTCAGAAGGGACTTCTGAACAGCTTTACAAATCATGTGGCGCTAACATTAAAACCCACTTTCTATCTTCTATGGATTCAAGCCATTAGAGAGCAACTTCTTGTAATAAACCTACAAACTAAATCCTTTGGAAAATAATTTTGTTCATTTTGCCTACATTTCACCCTCAGTGTAACCATACTGAGATCTAACAAGAAGCCCAGGAACAGCTAGGTAAAAATACTAGCTTAGCTCTCCTTTCTAAAGAGGCCAATCATGTAACACATTGTTTTCTTACCAAGAACAATTTTACTTTTACACATAAAATAATTTACCATCATTTGAAGAAAAAAAAAGACCTCACATGGCAGCATTTTGCATTAAACTGTCCTACACTGATTTTTAATTTGTCCAGGGAAGACTCTTACCTCTATAAACCATCCCTCGGAGATCCCATTGAGTAGATCAGGGATTCTGAAAAAACAACAGAAGACCAAGCCTATCCTCTAGAAAACATGAACCAAAGCCAGCCACTACACTAATTAGAGTGGAAGGGGACAGGTTCTCTGAAGGGTGGGATAGAGGCCCAGCAGATAGGGTGGGATAAGCAGCTATTCTCCCTGGTGGAAGGTTCGAGCTGTTACGAGCTTGCTCCAGGAGTATGAGATTTTGAGAGCCCGCAAATTCAGCAAGTCAAAACATCCATTGTAAACTTTGGTCTAGGCCTCGTGGAGAGAATGGTCTGAAGGTGCCTCAAGCTCCTTCTGGGTTGAAATAAGGGGTTTGAGGACATGATCCAGTGCTGTGTTTCTGTATCTATACTTACACTATGATCTTTTTATGGAAACTCTTCTGCTATCAGGGTCTCCTATTCCATTATCTGTTGCCCCAGATAACAGAAGCTAGTAGGCCTAGTTAATTCTGTGAGGGCTCACATTTCATTTCTCATCCCAGTGAGCTTAATAAAACTGGTTGAATAAACTATATATACAAAGGGTGGTTTAGAAAAAGTACCATTTAAATTTATTTCAGTCCAGTCCGACCATAATATTTTAAGGTTAACTGCTGTAAAGTTTTACTGCTATGGATGAAGTTAACTATTTGCTCAGCTATATTTGCCTTTAAAATTTATTTGTAACAGATACCACTGTATTTGCTAACACAAACCACATACGTCACATACAGCAGGGACAGAAGTGGGATAGAGACTGGAACATTCCCAAAGAATGGTCACTCTTAGATCCCTAGGGAGGTACTTTAGTAATGGGAAATTACTGAAGTAATTTTACTTTACAATGGGAAAACTCTTATTGCTGCTGATAATGAAGTAATTACACTGACTAACAAAAGAAAATACCTTCAGGACTGTAAGTTTGTTATCTGCAACCCTTTTTGTCATGGATGTTCTTAAAATCTTGGAAGAAATAAAAACAAGTTGTCATTGATAAGGTTCTTGCCCTATCAGGAGAAAAACAGAATATGTTTGTAACTCCAAATATCAGATAATATTAGCAGAATTATTTCATACTACGCTTGTCATTGTCAGTAAATAGCATTCCTATCAATAATTTAAATTTATCATAAACCGGCATAAATTCATAATCTCATGGGTATGTAGCCCATTACAATTCAGTGAATAATAGATAATTTACACAAGCATCTAAAACTTTCTCAATGTAGGAAAGCTATACAAATCATACCAGGATCCCTATGACAATGGAAAAAGCAAAATGAACCCTCCTCCATGTTGCACTGGAAAAAAATAACTGAAGATTTTGTGGGGTCCTACAAAATCCTATAATGTTTCAGACCTCCAGATGTACAATAACTGGCAGACAACAGCAGCAACCAATCTCTGATGTTTTGGCCCAGGAGTTAAAGCTAAGACCTTGAAGAAATCACAAAGCTTCTTCATCCATGACAAAATGCAAAGGGCAAAATAGTGTATTTTCTGGCCATTTTTTTTCCACAGAGAGGAAAATTAACGCTTCAAGGGAAGCTATTTCCTGAGGAAAGAAGCATTCTTCTTTCATCTTTAGACTGCATTTTGTAGTTGTAAGAAAATAAAATCTTATAAGAGTTTATCTGGATTTCTTACCTGCTAAGTATTTGAATTACGAGGATTTATTTCTGATTTTAAACTCATTCCCATTATGTGGGATATTAAGAAACAAAATTTTTCATGGCCTTAAATTGGAAATTCATATACTCATATAGAGCCATACTGCTCTGTATTATGTGGATACAAAAATGCTGCTAGCAAGGATTTTCTTGTTATTTTCTAAGTCCGTGAGAAACTTTTCTCTCTCACAGAAGAGGTAGCAGAGTTATGTAAACAACCAAGCCACCTGCAGCCTTGAAAAGTCTTGTTTATGGTACAGTAGAAAAATATTTTGACAATGGATGTTTTAGGATTTTAGCCAATCACCCCAAGGGGTGGCTGATCCTTTGTCCAATTAGGCTATGAAGAAAAAAGTCTATAAAAGAGTTGTAAAATAATTAAATGAATCAATCTTGCTGCACAATTCCTGCCTGCTGGATCTTCTCTCCTCCTCCTCCCTATGGCTGTGGGACACAGTGATATACCCTAGGGCCACGGTAATACTATTACATTGAGTATTATTTAGAATCAGGTTTTCATATGCAAACCCAAAGTGTTGAACTGCAATGAAAAATTGTGGAAGCTTAGATTTTTACTACCAAACCTGGAGTAAAAATTTGATACATAAACAGCAAAAGGATGGATGGATAGATGACAGATAGAAGGATATTTGGATAGACAGAAAACAGTATTTTGCTTTTCTGTTGAAGATTGTTAATGGTTCATCACTGTACAAAATAAAAGGAGTAGAAAAAATGTGCTACATTACAGGATGGTTTGGGGTTTTTTTTAATGAATGTAACAGTGACAGTAAATGGGGTGTACTAGCAATGGTAAGCTTGGCGGAAACTGTGCTTTAAGGAACAATTTGAATTAAGGTAGATTAGTAATTCCCTTATAAAAGGTGAGAGACCTTCAGAAATATGATACATATGGGCTTTAACAGCACTCCCTGATGCTGATTCATGTTTGAAATTGAAGAACATAGATCAACATAACTATCATCAAGAGGTCAGCCTAAACAGAGCTTCAATAACATCACTAAGAAAATTGTAAGAAGTTTGGATTGTTGAATTCCTTTACAAGAGAAATGGATGGTTAAAAGGTAGATAAGGTAGCTGGTTAAAAAGAGTACTCGGTATTTGAAACATTCAAAGTTCTGTGCCCATCCTGATCACACAGCACCTGTCCATCACCAGGTCACAAATTGTCTGACATTACTTCTTTGGGACTTGTCAGTCCTCCACACTGATTCACCATTTTCCTTCTCATAAGAGACTATACATTTCTCAATGCAGCTATTTATTTTTAAATAAAGATGAATTCTCAGTAATTATAAGGCCTTCATTTTACTTTCCTCAGAAATTCCTCAGACTAGCAAGCCCCATATTTCCAACAAGGGGATGATTTCTAAATAAAATTAAGGGAAATCCTTTCCTTACATCCTACAAAGAACTGATTGACAGCACAAGAAAATGTATTAAAACACTGTCCTTGGATAGACTGCTTTTGATCCAGCAGTTATGTTTACAATTACAGTAGGTAAGCAGTAAAGTTACTGCACTTTGTGCCAGAACCTGATGCCTAATTATCTCAGCCAAACATCCTGTCCCATAAAGCAGGTTTATGAATGATCCTGACTCCAAATAATACTTCAAAATTTGATTAATTTTGAAGGAGAAAAAAAAAGTTGCTTTCTTCATCATTTTTTCACAGTCCAGCAAGCAAATACCCACTTGTTGCAAAACAATCTCGCAGTGAATAGCTTTCACAAAGCTAAATACTGTTGTATGCTATCTGTAAATCTAAGCTATAAATCTAAACCTATCCTGTGCTTAAGCACTTCAGCCAATAGAAAATATGGCCTTTGGGGTATCTGTGTGTTTCAGAATCCGTATTTCTTAACTACAAATGTTTTACCCTGTCTCCCACATTGATAGGTTCAGTTGTACTATTCTGGACTAATGCAAGAATTAGGTTAGTCACCAAGAAAGGAATCTCAGGGTAGAACATCCAATTCTGAAAGTTACGATTAATTAAAAAAAGACACTCACAACCAAAAGGAACAGAAAATTAGCTGCTCCACCTTTTAAGAACATCTATTTCTACTTAGATTTTACACATTACTGAACAGATTGTTGGGAAGGATTCATTGTTGGTCTTTTGGAAGCAGAGAAATTCTTTTTCTCTAGCTTCTTTTTTAAATTATTATTATAAGATTTCCTACCTACCAATTACAGGAGCTCAATGTATTTAGCTGAAATTGTGGGTAACTTCAATATAATCTTAAGTAGCTAACTGAGAGGAAAATCTCTCATAAAAAGTTAGAAAGGGTTTTGCACTAATCAGTGGGAATGCACATTTATCTTCTTAATCATAAGTCTTTTATGTGGGTTACAAAACAAGTAGCAGATTCCATCTCCTTGGCATAATTCAGGAATATCAGGTTCTGCTGTTAGAATCAAACAAAATTTAATTTAATGCTGAAAACTACCAATATGTCTAAAACACTGCTTGTTTCAGGCAGTCCATTAAAGATGTTGACAGCTATTATCTGACAGTGAAAGTAACAGGCTTACAATTAACTAAGCATTGCAGAGTTCAGACTGTAAAAGAAAAATTGAAGACATTTTAATGGAAAAAGCTTTTCCTGAATGTTTAAAAAATCCTGTCTAATTTACCAAACAGTTTGAAACCCACTAAAGAGATCTTCACTTTTTGATGCTTCACACTAAACAGGATGATATACATGCTAATTCTATTGAAGTTTGTGCAAACATAAGGGAGGAAGATTACTGGTTTATGAACAAATTAACTCCAGCAATTCAGTTCCAAGTATCTGACCCAAAAATGTTGACACGTAGATGCAAATAACCACAAACAGAGTAACACTCCAAGAGTGAGGGGAGAAAACAGGGGAAGCACTCACAAAACCCAGCCATGATTCCCCCACAAACTGTCTGAGACAGCAAGATTTCCACACAAGAAGGGAGTTGTAAATCCAGAGCTCTTTTCTGGGCACTCTGAGATGTATGTAGAACGTGGAAGCCCTGCTCTTGAGATCAGAGCCATCAGCAGTGGACTCTGTACCTGGAATCAGTCATTGAGATGTGGTTTTTTGTGGGCATGGTAAGAAAACTGACTCCATTTTAAGCTGCTTTATATTTGGTGGTAACAGAGACAACACCAGAGTTGTAAAAGTGTGGTAAAATTAGCTATGATGAGGAAGTATATGAAATTGTATCCCTTAGAAACTGATATCTGGCATTTTTATTGGAATAATGCCATGACACCTGTAAATTTAAACTACTTATACTAGTGGCAAAATGATGTCCTTAATGTTTGGAATAAGCCATGTTTTAGTCTCATGACTTAAAGTCAGACACACAGGCAAGCAGACAGATTCTGACATTGTATCTGAGAGTATATCTCTAGTGTTTCTCAAAGTTAGGATGAACTTCAATGGTGAGATCTCCATGGGAATACACAATGCCAAAGCTTGAATCCCCCAAAGCCCTGAAGTACATGCTCAAAATCAAATATGAGTTTTGCACGGTGGAATAAATTTATAAATGTGCTTATATTTAGGTGAGTGCCTCAGTGCATGGTTGAATATAGGCCTAGATATTTTAGCTTACTGAGGATGCTTTTTATTTCAGCATATCACTAATAAGAACTTTATCTGAACAGATTTTTTATGCTTTTCTATATGTGGGTTGTGCTTAAGTAGACAGATAGACACACAGGTAGATAGGTATTTTTCCCTGTCTTAACTATGACAGATACATTAAACACTGTCCTGTCAAGCTCTATTCTAAACTAATTTCTTCTGACTACCATAAAATATTAATGATGTAGAAGATATTTCAAGAGAAAAGCATTTGTAGATAGAAAATATCAGAAAATTGTCACCTCTCAATTAAAAATAATGCAATATTAATCTGTAGGGAGAATGTCAAGATTTAGTGACTCAAGGTGTATGCATTAATGAAAGCAAAACTACCTAACAGGAATTGCTGAGCAATCACACATAAAAATGACCTGAATAAACAATTTGGTAATTATTGCAGAAAGCACCATTAAAATAGAAATCTTTAAAAATAATCTATCTGAAGCATTTCACTGAATTTGCATATTTACTGTCTCTTAATTACCTTTGAATAACATGTTTAATTTGCACCTAAAAATGGTATATGTTTATCTACAAATATAATTTAATTATTATTTTTGCACTTCCCATATTAGCTACACAGAAAACCAGAAAATCACCATGGAAAATATATGTGATTACATTAATTTCATTGTACTTGCTGTTAACACCTGTAGGCTAGTTTCTCCACGGATACAAATTGGGATAGTTCACTAATCTCAATTGAAGCAGTCTTTTACCAACTGAGCAGCTAGCCATGTTCTTTTTGTTTTGTTTTGTTTTGTTTCAATAACTGCATGGAGGTAATTCAAAAATGCAGATATGAGACTTCTTAGAGAAATTATTAACATTGCATTATAACATAGATGTGTTTTTAAGCTGAACTGTAAAACCAGGCATGAAAACTCAGATTCTGGAGTTAACTCACTTTGGACTATTTCTTTATTAGAATCCCCTTTCACCTGAGGCATTCAGAAATCCCCTTCATATTCCCAAGTGTTTCCTACAACCTCTGCTGTCACAGCACATCTGAAGTAACAGCTAATGTCTGGGTAGTACTGTGGCTTCATTTTCCTAACAAGATACAAATTCTTGGATAGAGTAGAAAAGCTCAAAACTATTCTCAGTAGTGTGGGAGGAACTAATAACTCAAGGAATATGACATTTTTATTAAGCACCATACCCTAAGTTTCCTCAGGAACCAGCTTTAATAATTTGGCAGTACATTGCTCTGAAGGGATTAATATTATTTACTTATAAGCATGGCTCAAAGCAGGACTGCTAACACATCCTGTACTCTTTCATCAGCTCTGCATCCGATTTTGGCCACACATAATTCAGAAGAATCATCACAGAGTGATTTCCCAACTCTCTATATGCCTCCAAGCACAAGCAAGGAAAAACTCTACCATGCATAAAAAAATGGCCTTTAATATCACAGTACACCTTTTGAGATGCTTCCCTAAACTAATTCAGAAAAGCAGATGAGCAATTCTGTCTGTTTGTTCAGGAAAATACTGTAAATTCTACACTGCCATATATAAGAGGATCAAACTGGGGCCATCATCAGTATTAATCACTGCTCTCCATATAGATTTTACTTTGCATTCCCCATGGTTTTTTAAATATTTGGTAATAGTCCTGACTGCTCACTGTTGATAGTCAGAGGATGGCAGACTTTTAAGAAAATGGCACAGCTGTAACACTTCAAAATAGTGCATTAAGATAGAAATAATATATTCAAATGTGTTCTTAATGTGTCATTGATGAAGCTAATCTTATTTAAGTTATAATAATTTCAAAATGCATTTAGAAATACCTAATTTTAAAGGTATATCAGCATCAAATTCTTACAGAATGTAACATGCAGTTATCAAACATCTAGAGTTACGACAACCAAGTAGAAGCAATACTTCTTCCTATTTTTAATTTGTTTAATTTTTGTAGGATTCATGCCTACTGGGATCCAACAACAGGTTTAAGAATAGCAGTTTTAGGCTTTTTAAGACTTAGGAAAGGTGACTGATCTCCCTTTCTCATAGTGGGAATTCAGGAAGGAACTTCACGTTTAAATGACATAGGAAAAACTCAAAATATGTCTTGTCCAGTGGCATGTGTTTGACACTTTGTGTAACATCATGAGCACAAAATCTGAACATGTTCATGCTATAGCAGCATCAAAATAAGCCCCAAAGATGTCTGTATTAGTGCAAGGATTCAGTCCCTTTTGCAATAAAACAACAAGCCTTCCTTCAAGCAAGATTTTCACTTGGACAACAAGATAATTATATGAAAGAAAGAAAGAAAGGGGGTGCAGACAGCAGTAAAGCTGCATTAAGGATAAGTACAAGAATACATGCAGACATTAGGAGATATCAGAATGCTCCCTTATACAAAAGGGAGGAGAAGAAAGTTGCCTTTTAGTTAATAATTATCTCAAGCATTAGGAGAAGGAAGTAGCTGGTCTCAGCCAAGAACAAGGGAATCAGCTGTGGCTGATCAGCAAACAATTTCTCCATTTACGTCACCTCAATCTCCTTCAGAGAGTCACTCAGATGATTAACTACCTTGGGTCTGCTGCTGATCATAAAAACATTTTCCTTGACACCTCATAAGCTCAATAAATATGGTTTAGAGATTACAGATTTCTGGGACTTTCCACGTTAGAGGGCCGGAAATGAAAGAGATACTGTCATACTGTCAGGTCAAAAATACTGGCTGGTGGCAACTGCTGCCTCTCTGTATTTAGGCTGCAGACACACCCCTGCAAACTGACACTGGAGTAGGTACCTGCTGTAAAAAGAGGATGGGTGCTGCCTGAGCACACCAGTAACAGAGCTCAGAACACTTCATAACACTGCAGATAAATCAATACACAGTTATCATAACACCAAAACACTGTGTTACTGCACAACATGTGGAAAATGGGAAAAAAGATGGGAAAATAGCATTACAGGCCACCAGGTTTAGTACAGCCATTAATGTACCTGGTTCTATTTCAACAGTGAAACATTTTGAGAGGCACACGAGAGTGAAAATACTTGGTTTGGCTGGAGTCATTATGAGAGTGTAATACCACAAAAAGGTTAAGATCCTGCTCTTCTTCCCTGCCTTTCATTCCCAGACACAGAACAGATCTTTAAGCCAGGTCATTTCAGTGATCCAGATTACAGTGCTTCCTAAATAATACTGTATTGGCAGATCTGTGGAGGCAGGCAATTTAAACACAGGACACATGGAAACAAGCCACTGAGGGAAGGAGACGGAGTTTCCTAAGTTGGCTTTCTTGGGGAAACCAATGTCTGGCAAGCCTGCACATTTAACTCCCATATATTTTCAGAGAGTGCAGAGTTTAATTACTTCACTGGTGGCATACCTTGGTGCTCATTAATTACCTATTTTTGCAAAATAAACTTCACTAATGACTCTTCTTTTTCTTTTCTGAGGCAATGTAACATCGTTCTGCTACCTGGAGTGGCTGTCCTGCCTCATTCATTCACTCCCTTTTTCCTTGTACCACTTACAGCACTCGTGTGAGCCCCGTGAGAGGTGCTTCAGCTCCCTCCAAATGACAGAGAACAAGTCACTTTTCTTGCTGGGTTTGTTTTCTCTGGTTTAGTGAGTGGAACTAGATTATAATAGGATCAAACATACACAATCAGTCACAAGGAAGCAAACAGGAATATGTGGCCAGAAGAAAGGGGAAATTGAGCTGACCCTTTCAGCACTGGCAAGCCACTAAACCAGTTCAACATCAGAACAAGAACAAAGCCTTCCTCTGACTGAAGATAATAACCAATGGCTCAGTTACTGCTGGCCGTAGTATTTGCCCAAACAGCTAAATTTACAGTTTTTCAGAGAAACTCTTGTCACATTCTTCATTTTCTGGGTATAAAGGGTATAAGTGAAAAGAACTGCAGTTCTCAGTAAGATAAGCCCATCTTCTAGGCAATGGAAGCAATAATCTGCACCATGATAGGCAGAAGCAGTGGAGAATATCACTGGTGTCCTTTGTAACACTGATAGCAGTCAATGAGGACACACAGCTAAGAATGTGCTTTTGGGCTAAGATCACTGCAGAGGATTTTCTCTGATGGAGGAGCTCCTCTCCCTGCCCCACTGCCCCCTCACTGAACTGCTTATCACCTGAACTGCCTTCTAGGACACACAAACCTCCACCTGCACCAACTGGGTGGTGGCTCAGCGCTCTTCTTGTCCTTTCCTTGGGAAAAGCAGCACTGCTCCCGGCCATGGGGAAGGGAGTGAACCTTGCCATTAGAGAAAGACAACCACAAGGGTAACCTAGACCCAGCCCTGTGAGGAGGCCAGAGGAAAAGGGAACAGGAGAAAGGCAACAGAGGCACAGTTATGCTCAGAGCCAGACTGTGCAGGCTGTGACAGATCACAGCAAAACCGAGTGCCACAGATACAATCCTGGCACGGCAGGAACCAGCCACTGTGTCATGTACATTTAGAACTGAACTATTACCATGTATCACCATATGCTGAAACCACCCACCTAATAGCAAGGATCCTTCAGATGCTGTTCTCAGGCATGAGAAAGGGTTCCTAATCGGCCGGGCTCTGTCTGAAGATTGTGGGAGGGAAGGGCCACAGGGAAAACCCACAGCCATTGCCATCTTAACATCTGCAGGTTTATTTCCATTATGGTGTGACTCCACTGGGCATAAAGAACCAACCTGTTTGAATGGTGCCCTGCAGATACTTTTCTAAATACAAGATGATTTTACATGAGCTGTATCTTGGGTGTTTCTTAAGTAGAAGGATCAAGCAAGTCTTAGTCTGGTTAAATTTTGTTACGAATCCAGACTGATGCCAATTAAGCCACAAGCCTATATGTCTGACTCTGGTGGTACAGCAACACACTATGTGAGACTACAGCAAGAGCCAGCAGCCCAGAATGCCAGTGTCAAGTGAGTATTTTCCAGACCTATTAAAATATTTAATTTCATGTGGTCCTGTGTAATTCTAGAAAATCCAAATGTAGCCACAAAAGGATTTATTTTCTATGGACATCGTCTTATTGGGTGTATTTGAAGCAAAGTGGCTGTTGAGCCCTTGGGAATGAGCACTGGATAGCTCTAAGGGCTCCAGGCACTCAGCAGTGCAGGGTGTGCTGCCACCTCTTGGTCATTTCCTCCAACAAAATCTTAATCCCCATTTTTTAAAACCTCATTAGTGCATAACATTGTTTCTTTTTCCATAAAATCCTTCTGTCTTGGAAATTCTCTCTCCCTTCTTATAACTTAGAGGTATCTGGATATTGGATTTAATATCCTTTGTTGTATTTGATTATTAGGCCATTTTCCTTTTTAACAATGCTAAGATGACTTTGTGCTTGATTAATTTGAAATAAAAACATTATTGCAGTTTTATTCACACTTGCAACAACGCTAATATTTGTGTCTGCAATCTTTAGATACTGCTATCCTGGAGAGTTATTAAATATGTCCTTCTTTAAAATAGGTGTCACAAATAATAACAACAACCAATAACCCCGCTCTGAACCATAAGTGGAAACCAATATCCTCAGAAACCGACAGCTTTCAGTATGATACAAAAGCCACCAACATCCATTCAGTCCAACAGATATTTAACACCAGGGATTGATTTTCTCCTGTGAAAAAGACCCACATCTTGCATTTTTCTGAGGTCAACAGGAATTCTGAATGAAAAGTCCCAGGCTGAAACTTCTCAGATCACATTTGCTACTTCTCTGTATGAATTACTGAATTTCACTTAACTTTCTATTCACATATAAGATTCACACACAGCTCACATTCTAGGGAGAAAAAGGAAAAATGCCAGTTCTGAAAATGTATAAAGGTCCTACTCTCTGGCAATAGGAATTGAAGGAGAATAGGTAACACCTTGCCCTGTCAGGCAACAGGAGAGTAAACTAGCATATTTACTTTTATCACTTTAAATCTGTATCAGTTTAAGTCATAAAGCACTCAAAGTGACCACTCACTTCTTTTTCTCTGGAGTTACAGCCTTCTTAGTAGGATCTGTTGCAATAGCTCAAGGGTTAATTAATGATTTTACACTAAAAGAGGATAGATTCAGACTAGATATAAGGAATCAATTTTTTGTGATGAGTGTGATTAAACAGTGGCACAGGCTTCCCAGAGAGCTGGAGGATGCCCCATCCCTGGAAATATTCAAGGTCAGGTTGGATGGAGCTCTTAGCAACCTGATCTAGTGGAAGATGTCCCTGCTGTTGGACTAGATGACCTTTAAAGGTCCCTTACAAACCAAATCATTCTACAATAACACTTTTGTAGAAGGGTGGGGAAACTGGAGATTTTCAGACAGGTTAAGAAGCAGACATGGGTTCCTTCAATAACAGCTCTTTCTCCTCCATTTCCCTAATGATCTTACATCCCTCCAGCCAGAAAGAGAATGTTCATGTGAGGATTCCCCAGGGTACAGAATATATTTTTAGTTTAATGACAAAAATTTTTGAAAAATTGTTCTTTTTTCTCAGAGGGTAAAAGGCCAGGGATTACTTTGACTGCTGCATTGGACTCTTATGGTTACATTTTCAAAGCTGTGCTTGTGTTGGCAACACAAATCCTGCTATTGTTACAGGATTAGTATGCATAACTTTCCAAATGCTGCTTTGAAAATGGAGCCAAGGAATATTATTTGTGTTTACTTTCTGGAATTAATGTAGGCTCTGATTATTGGCTAGTCGTTGAACAGCACTGTTGTATACCCATCTTTTGATGTCCTATCTCTAAACACTCATCCAGACTTGTCTGGATTCCTTTAGTAGTTGGACATTTATTTAAAAAGAAGGAATGATAAGACATGAGTTTCAACCTACCTCTTCCTTTGCCACTGATAAATACAATTTGTCTTGACTCTGCTAACACTGTTTCTTGGATCTTCTTATTTTTAATGTCTCTTAGTAATAAAGAAATAAAGGGGAAAAAAATTAATAACATCATCTTTTTTTTTTTATTTAGTTCCACTATAAATGTCAAGCCTGTGTTGCAGTGATGGAATCAATATGGCAATGACATTGCCAATTTCCCTCTTCCTTGAGTCTGATGAAACTTTTTCTGACATTCTGAACTAAAACAGGTTTTGTATATTATTACATTATACAATTGCCTCAAAGGTGGGAGCTAGTTTTCTCCTTCTGTTACTGTGCAGCATCTATTGCAACCATAATGGTAATTTCAAACTGTAAATGCATAAAATTTTCCTACACTTGTATTATCAACTTTTAAATGAGAATGGCCTTTCAACCACTAAAATCATTAATAATGGTCTTAACATGGAAATAGAGGAAAATAAAAGAATTTGTCTTATAATAGAGAGAACATCTAGTTTCTGTAGTTGGATTACATTGAGGCATGACATGCACTGCCTCTCCAGCACTGCCACATCTCAAGCAGTTCCAGACATGCCTGGTGATGTATCACCAGGCTCCTGGCACAGTTTGAGGAAGCCTAGAAACTGGTACCACATAAGCAGGCTTTTTCAGGTTTCTAATTTTGGCCTAAAGTGCCCTTATTTTGCATGTGTCGTACTACAGGCTTATATACTTATCCTGATTTGGTTTTTCTTCCTGAGGCTGTCATTCGTTTTTTTTCTGTTTATACAATAAAGTAGCAAGCTGGATGCTGGCAGTGTTCTGTGCATCAGCAGGGGGAGAGGGCCTCATTAGGAGAGTAATTGTTACCCGTGGTGAATCCCTCCTCTGAATTGCCCTCTAGGTGGTAGAAATCTCTTTCTCCTAACCATTTTAGAGGGTTCCAGAAAGGCTAATCAACTCTAGAAAGGCTAATCTAAAAGCAACTTAATTCACAACACAGGCACCTGCCTTGAAGTGCCTTGAATGAAGCTGTATGAGAAGCACCCAAGTTACAAATTAACACCACCCTTGCATGGGTCAAACAGCAATACCTGTTTTTTATAAAAGAAGGAAAAGTTGTTTTCTCTGTTATTGTCATGGTCACATCTAATACAGAGCTGGCATACAGCCAATATAAAAAAAACATCCCATGAACCCCATTTCAACTATTTCAGGACTAAAACTGTCACTGACCTTTGCTTTCATCTTCATCTTTGTAAAAATTTTCTAGGATTTAAATATAATCCAACTAGAAAGAACAGAGATTATTTCTTCAGTAAGTAATGATAATTTCTCTTGTGTTGGTGTGGTATAAATGCAGACAGAATTCAAAAGTCTTACAGGCACTTGTGTAATAAAGTTCTTTTTCAGTGTGATTTAACAGCAAATAGTTTTAAAGAACCCATTTACAAAATTTGAATTTCAAATGCTTATTTCACTGTCAAAAATCTTGTATTATGTTCAGACAGCTGAACTATAAATCCTCCTAATTTTTTAACTGCACTGGCCAAAGAACTGTATCATTCATTAGATAAGGATAGTGACTACCTCACTTTAAATGAATCCTACTAGATGACAGGCTGTGGAGGGAATATTTTCTAGTGTGACGTGAGCCAGAAATACAGTTACCTAAAGGAAATAGCATTGAGGGGTAGCAGATATTAAACAGGGAAAATGCCTGCATGATGATGACTGCAGAAGGAAGCCATTCAGAGCTTCCACACAAGCAATATTTCTTACACAGTCTTGACTACAACCCAAGACTTCATACACAGATATAGATATATATATGTATAAAAAATGCACAGTCCATCCTGGTATATAATTGAAAACATAAATTAAAAATCCTGACATATATTAGTCTGACAGTTGTGGGCTATGAGAGTCCACCATTATATGTTACAAGAAATAATATTATTTACAGTATTATATTGTTTATTTTATTATTTTACAATATTATTGTTTAAATACATTTGTCTTGTGATGTATAGAAAACCAATGGTGTAAATCAGAATCCTATGTCTCATTTGGCAAGAAACAGGCATTTCTAAAGGTTTTAACCCTCTGAGGACAAAGTAATAATTCAGTTCCAATTTTTGCACATGCCTGTTGCACACAATATAAAAAAAAATCAATGGGAATGCTCACATGAATAGATTTTAGGCCTATTCATAAAACTGGAAGAATTATGGCCTCGGCATGTACATGGATAGAAGTAGTTTTGCAATGAAGAAGAATGGTCTGTAATGACTAGACATGTACGGTACACAAAGGCCTAGCTGCACATTAGCAATCATTTCTAAAAGCAACTTAATTCACAACAGCAAGCTGGAGGGAGTGGTATGAGATGTTCTTCCAGTGCATGGCTAAGGCAGGAATAAAAAGCTGGGTTCAAATTCAGCCTGGAAACAAGAGGAAAATGCTTTCAGTTACATTTTGGTCTTGTCCAGAACAGTTCTGTTGGCATTCAGTATGCACCCACAAATTTTAAAGCATGAGGTACCTCCCATCAATTGTTCAGATGCATTTCAGCCCAGAATGCTGCAATAAGGTCAAGAGAAGTTTAGAATTTATTACAGAGAAAAGATTGCTGCTGTGGGACATCTCTGGCATCAAGCCCTGAGAGCAGCCCCCCATAACTCTTGGTCCACACAACCTCCATTGTTCTCTCAGGTTTCACAGCTGCAAAGGTTGCTTCCCCTTCCAGAAGGCAAGAGCTGTCCTCCCTGCAGCTCCACGACAGGAAGGATTTTGCTCATTCCATCTCATTTTGGGGAGGGAGGGGTGCTGACCTTGCTTGTATCACCCCGCCCAGAACCAATTAACTTGGCCTGAATAGCCCAGTGGGTCTCAGGTGGCCAGGGCTTGATAAAACATTTCCTCTCCCTGTTCTGGTCTGGATAAAAGTTACTCGAAGGACACACCTTCTAAATGATACAACCTTTATTTATTTATTTTAAAAAACAACTTCTGCCTTATAGATAAGAGTCTGAAAACAGGCCAAGAACCTATGAATTGAATATTTTAAAGTCTTGTTTAAGTGACTGCGTTTCTCAGAGACACTCGTGCTGGTTCCTAAGAGGAACCTTCACCTAACCGTTCCTTTTCATGGAAGGTAAACATGTTTCCCAAATGCTTTAGTAACTTGGTCCCTTTCTACGCTGGAATTCCCCCGTGTCCCCTGGCAGGAATCACCCGCAATTCCCAGCTGATGACAGTCTGGAAGGCAGGATATTTGTGGCATAAGGAAACCACAGTTTGAACAAACCTCTGGAGTTTAAAAAGGCATCTATCCATGCTTAAGCTTGGGGCTGGAGGGCTGGTGTCCCGACACCCTGCTATGGCGTAGTGCCATCTCGTGGACTACAGCGGCTCCTGGCAGAAAGCAGAGGAGACAGGGAGCATGGAAAGGAAGATGGAGACAGAGCAGGTGTTTCAGAAAAGAAACCAAACCCCGTTTGATCTGCTCTGCTCCTGATGTAGCAGAGCACTCAAAGCAACCTACAGGCATCTGATTACATAATTATCATTGCATATGTTTATCCTTGAACGCCTTCGTGGACTTTTCAAGCAACATGGATGTGAAATTGGGATGTGACCACTCCCAAAAGGTCAGATATAAAACATGTGAGGAGGGCCCAGAACCTGAAGTTTAATCATGACTAACTCTAAATAATAAAGGCAGTAAAAAAAATAAAAAACCTTCCAAAATAAAAGAGATCTAAGAGGTTTATATAGTCCTTCCATGTAATTACTATTGCCTCTTACTATTTGTGCACAATTGTTCATATTTATGCAGTTTAAAATAATTAATTTACCCACAAAACATCTATGTAAACCAGGTACGAGAGAAACCCAGATTTTTTTTTTCTTACTTCCCAAATTTGGTGGCCTGAGAAAGACAATATGTCATTGGTTTGTTTCTGATGAAGGAGTGTCCAAATGGCCCTATTCTGCTCCAATGGGAAGTGAAACAATTTTGATTTATAATGATTTAAAATCAAAGACTTACATTGGAAATGTAGTCTGTCATGCTTCTGAATTCCCACTCTGGCTGTGCACTGACATCATTTTGTCGGTACGGTAAGCTTTTAATTACTATACTTCCCAAAATAAATGCATCATTCATCAGCAACTACTAAATAAGCACCCAGTCTGAATCTAACCTTTTATAATGAAGTAATAAAATATTATCTAGATTAAGAATTACCTTGTTTTCTTAGGCAGATCACAATCTTCTTCACTGACTTGCTTAATTTTTTTTTTTCTGACATGATTTGAAACTTTTTTGCTAAAGGAAATGTATCTGCCTTGATCAGGATTTGGCAGCAAACTCTGCAATACTGTGGTGTCATATCAGATGACACCAGGGCTTAAAACTTTTCACATTCCTTTAGTTACGAATTGTAGCAGAGCTGTGCACAACTTCTCACACCTGAATTTTTAAATAGCCCTGGTTTTGCTTTCTGCACGATGCTGAATGAGCACAAAAACTGGCACTTTATTATGTGGAACAAACTCTGTTGTTTTTAGAGTAGAAAAAAATTAACCTGGCTTACTTCCATCACAGATGCATGTGTTACAATAAAATTCACTTTCTTGAGAGGCGCCAATCGTCCCCATAAAACGCAGGAAATTCAGGCATTTAAACCAGCAAAAGCAAACTTAACAGACTGACACCTAGGCTACCAGGATAAGATGCCAAAAAACAAACAAACAAACAAACAAACAAAAAAAACCCAGAAAAAAAAAATAAGAGGATCTAACATATGCCCCCCAGCGACATTTAGGGGCCTATCCTTATCCAGGATTCTCAGCTACTGGCTCCCCTCTAGTGCAGCTGTGTCCCACCAGCCTCTCCTCATAAAAAATAAGACACAAAATTCACAGTGTTTCCCAATTTGCAATACTTTGTAACTTTGCTTCTGTAGGGGTAAGGGCTTGTTTGATTTCCTATGCTGGATAAATTGAAGCCTTGATTTTTGCTCTTCCATGGTTGAGTTACCCATTTTTCAGGATATGCTATCAATGTTTTCTCCTGTCCCTTTGGCTCCAAATATAGAGAACAAGAGATTCAAATCCTCAGCTTCAGGAAAAAGCTCTGACTACTGTTATTTGGGCAGACACATAGAAAAACTTGACACTTATTGTTCCTATTGGTCTTTTGCATTGATAGATCTAGACCCAGTTGCCATTAAAAAAACCAAAACCACACAAACAAAACAAACAAAAATTACAAAAAAAGCCCACCCATAAACCCACAGGCAGTGGGTATTTCCAAGATTAGTATTAGTATTAGTATTAGTATTAGTATTAGTAGTATTTCCAAGTGTAGTACTTCCAAGATTCCTTAATCTACAGGTATGGCATCATTTCAAGCTGGTTTGTGAACATTCTTTATAAATAAACTAAGTTATTTAATTTCTGACAAAAACACAAACTTGAGAAGGTTGTTTGCTCCTTTTTTTTAAGAATGGAAAGACTTGCTTGTCAGACTCAGTAAGATTTTTAAATGCTAATCCACTCTCGGAACATATAGCTGACACTGACAGAATGTTTTATGATGTGATCTCTTGCGCCTACTTCCAGCTAAGATTAATAAAATCCTCACCTCCCTTTTGGCCTCCAGATCTTATTCCAGCAGGAAATCACACCTTAAAGTAACTGATCCTGCCAAATACTTCATCAGTTTCCACTAAGAGGGAAAGTGGCAGGCGTGTTCCATCATAGATCTTCCCAAATGTGTTGAAGTGAAAGAGGAAAAAAATTAGATGTGTTCATCTTGTTCATCAACACCTGGAAGTATCTTCTATTGTTATAATGAATATCCTTTGTCTTTGGATAATACACATGTAATAAGTTGGTCTATTCTGAAGTTTTAGGAGTTTCCTTTTCTATGCTTATTCCTGTATTACTGCAGCCAAATAACTTCAATTATTTCATTAAGACCTATATTTTAAAATATCATCCTAATATATATTACAAAATACTTTACACAGATAAATTTCTGGGCATTATAGCTCTGTACAGTACAATGGGCAGTGCATTTCTCTGAAATGCACCTAATCCCAGAAATATTAACATAATTATTATAGTGGGTTTTTAAAGCAATCTAGTGGAGGGAAAAAAAGCCCAGCTGGAGAAAGATGTTACAAGAGATGAGCGAAAGTGGTTGAGACCTCTCTTCTCATCAGGCCAGACCCAGTGATAGGACTGTATTCAATGCCATGTGGGACTGCCAATTTGAAGCATGGTATGACAATGCAGTCATGTGTTCAATCAAGTTTTTGCATTATCTGGAAAGAGATATCAAATCTGGATTTTGTAGGCTTTTTTCCTTTTTCAACCAGTAACTTTGTCCGGATATAACTCATTTATTGTTCTATTCTGTGAGTTATTATTCTAGATTTTCAAGGGGAAAGGGGTGGTATTTTTCTCTGCAGGGTTGCTCTGAGAAAACACCTGCATTTAGAGTAAGAAATTTTACAGAGCTATGAGATATTGTCCAGGGTGCAAGTGGAAATATTAAGAGTTATATCCCATCCGTGACTGAAATAAAAGTATTTTAAATTTCTGTTTCACTTTTGCACATATGGAATATGTTAAATATAATTCTCAATGCCTGTAGACTTCCTTAGAGCCTGAGATAAATTTACTGTCAGAAGATTACTTTTAGTCTTATTTCACATTTTAGCCTGAAATACAGTGACCATTTTTGTTACCACCACAGAGGACCTGACATACAGAAAGCATCTCAAACTGTGATCCCATTACCTCTAACTTACTTCCATGCACACCTGAAAATCACAGCTGAGCCATAGTGCCCCAGATTTTTGCCAGGGCAACATATTTTAATAACAATATTAGAAAACATGTTCTAGTTTTATAGAACTTTACAAAGGATAGGAAAGGATGGGAGCACAGAATAATCACATCCTCCTAATGACAATTGTGCTTAGCTAATTTTTCAGATTTGAGATAAGAACACGTTCTGGGAATTTGATAGATTATTTGGTTATTTCAAATAAGTATTGGCAGATAAGACACAATTCAGCTGTGCCATGAAGGTAATTCTGCCTGGGGGTCTTCACTGTTTCATAGATTCCCCCCACAGTGAAATGTCAGATGTTTTGACTGGCTTTTGATCCAAGCAGACATTTGGTTTTGGTCTAGACCATCAGCCTCTGAAACAAATGATGCTGTGTACATGCTTCAAGCTCCCTCAGACTAACTGTAGGAAGTATGCAACATCCTTCAACATGATCACAGCTGATTTCTTAGGATTACTATGAGACACAACGTGAAAAATAGATATTTCTATAGAAATAAAATTATTATTTGCTGTGACTGAATTTAAGCCTGATAGATAATACACAGGACATGCTTTTATTTTGTCTTTTTCATTCAGACCACAACTCTTCCTGCTCTGACTCAGAAGCAAATACAGTTTGGGCATTGTCACACTTATTCTGCCTACAGGTTCCAGAGTAATCTGCAGTACAATTTGCAAAATATACTATTTTTTTTTACTGAAGCCTATGGATAATTCTCCAGGAACAATGTAATTCAGTTTCTTTTTTTCTGAATGTCACTGACTGAGATTATTCCTCCTTGGTTACCACTGATTTTACAGAAATCTTAGATTCTTAGTCTTTAAAATTACTTTCTGTTGCATCACCATGAAAATAGATTATCCTGTAATTCTTTAGTATATAATATATACTCATTATCTTCCTAACTTGCCTGCTTAAATCTGTAGTGAACTAACATTTGTTCTGGTTTTATACCAACAGTATTTTAAAGTCCATGGCTGTTCCTTGTAATATTCAATTACAACAGCCTTACACCCAGGAAATGAAGTACTTTGTATTTGATAGGTTCAGAATTCCTGTTTGAGCTACATCCCTGAAACACAATTGCATGCCTGTGTCTGTGGCCATGACAGAATAAGACATCCTGTAAATTTTTGGTTATCACTTTAGTGTCTAAGTTCTCTACTAAATACCATTGGTTTTCTGTTGCTCATTATAAAGGAGCCTTGCTTCACAGGGTATAGAAAAACAGCAAAACCAAGCAGGACACTAAATTCATCTCAGGGCTCTGCTGACATCAGAAACCACTCAATCTTTGCTCAAGAGACTCTTCATGCATTTATAACCCTGCAATTTACAGTTTCTTTCCATTTGCTCTCTATATGGGTGACCTACCAAATGTATGCACAACAGCCAACACACATCCCTTTTATGCTGCCAACAAGCTGCCTGATGTTCATACCCACACACCAATCAGGCTTGAAAATATCCTGGACAAAAAATATTTACCATGGAGCAAAAATTGAAGGAGCTGCCCTCTAAAAACTATCCATAAAAACAAAAGTATTAGAAAGTGAGCCTGACAAGATACAAGTAACTTAAGAGTTCAAAGATGGGAAGAACATTTGGGTTTTGCACAAACAGTGCTGGTTTTCTAATTAATTTCTCTCACTTTTATAAAAATAAAATAATTTTCTAATCTTATCCATAGAAGAATCCATTATTATTCATGTTGAATAAAATCTTGTTTTTAAATGAGTTTGACAGAATAGTTTCTCTTAACACTTCTTCAGAAATAAACTAGGGCTTACAGCAGGAATAAATCAAATGCCACTGGACCTTTTTTGTACTCTGTTAGGAATAAGATTTTTCTAGATTGTTCATTATATTAAAACACTCTTTAGTTAAAATAATTCCACTGCCATATCATTGCAGTCAGCCCTTCTGCTTCAAAGCTAGTGTAGTTCCTTTGGTTTCTGCTTGTACCCTCTTTGAAAGACACAAAGTTGCCCAAAAAAAGGCTACTAAAGGGTACCCAAAAGTCCTCCAGCTTTGTTGTTAAAAGATTAATTCAAGGGAAGATCAGGAGCCTACACCACCAGCTGCAGGACCACACAGGAGCAAACCTTCAAACTGAAATAATGAAGAACCAGTTTATGACTCATCTGTGTTATGCTGTCTCCTCAGTCTGTGCTTCATTCATAAACAGATGGACTGTAAGTATTCATGAAACAAATTTTTCAAAACTTCTAACCTCATAACCAAACAATAACTGGGCAAACCTCTGTGAAAATGTAATTGAAACAGATCTCTGGATTTAAGTGTAAGGACTATGAAGTATAACATCATAAACCCTGAACAGACTTTTAAAAAATTATTTTAGAATTTGAAAGACTCAGTTTTGCAATAACATTCGACAATCCTTACAAAATTGGCCTCTATTGTGCACAGGAGAAGATTTAAAAGATTAGTAGTGCTTGGTTTAGAAAAAGATGAAAGAAAATCTGGCCTAAGAAATAGAAATGTCATACTTTACTTTCATTCATAAGGCAAGAACAAATGGATGATCATAATTATGTCAGCCTGTAAGGTTTGTGCTGGCCTTTAAACTCAATACTGTGACCATTATTTTGTCTGAAAAGCTTCTAATGTTTTTGTTCTTTCCTTCTGCATTTTTCCACTCTGAAGTAAATACACATACAATAGTGAAGTCTTTCCATTCAGCAAGAACATATTAATGAGAAGTATGCCAAAAATAGAAATTCTAATCATTAATTTGTGTTCACTCCAGAAAAGGAGGCTGCCTGCAACCCCAGAAAACTGCTTCTCCTTGTTTGCAGTCATTGTGAAAGGGCAAAGTTGAGGTAGGCAATGGATCTCATGACTTCTGGAACTGCTGGAGACCTTTGAAAGAGAAACTAGAACAGCACAGATTTTTCCATATTGATGTCAGTGTAACAACCTATCAGCTGAGGTCAGGATTAAGGGTGTACTACAAAACCCGCTAAACTGTAACAAAAACCCATGGGCTTTGTAAGTATCGTGAACTCTCATGGGAAGAGTTTGGTATGCAGGTGCTTTATCAGTCTTGTTTTGTTTAGCTAAAAAACTATGGGTGATTTGAAAATAATTTTCTAAATCGTTACATTCCACAGTTTTACTTGTAACCTCCCCACTGAAGGGGTTTATCGATCAGCCACATCACAGAACATGGTAAAATGCAGGCCCTGCATTAACAGAAGAATACTGCAGTATTAATATTCCTCAGACTGAAAGAATGGAAGTTGTCAGAGTCAAAAAGTGGGCTCTACTATGGCCTCAAGAAAAGCTGTAATACCTTTTGAGTTCTCTTCCCATCTTCAGTAAAGATCTCAGGACAAATCAGAAATACATCATGTTTATTCCTTGTCTTCTAGAGGAAAATAATTCCCTATATATTTAATGGAACAAATACAACCAAAACAATATACTGGACACCTCTGGAAAGATTTGTAGCTGCTATAATGTAATATACTAAGAATCAGAGTCTTTTTGGTTCTGGTAAATGAGATAGTCATAACTAACACACGAACAATAAAATCCCAACAGTGGCAAATGCAAATAAAATAAAATAACCAACTGATCCTCTGGTTGTACTCAGAAGAAAGGATAGGACAAAGGCAGTGTTATAATGACAGCTTTTGAGGACTGATCAAGCACCCAGCATTAAAATAAATACCCAGCTCTAAGGAAACCTATGTTATGCTCCAACTAGAAATATGCTGAGAGTCACAGCTTATAAAGGAAAAGGAGGAGCTCATTCAGTGGTTCTATGTTACTCAGTTCTTTACCCTTACAGAGGAAAGTGAATCCCTAAGATACCAGCCAACTATGTAAAGTAGGAACCATGCAAAGACTGCTAGAGTGGGGTCCAGAGATGAGCTGAAAGCTTTCTGCATTCATTTTCTGCAGACACCTTATTTAACTCAAAGTCCTATAGAGCCCCAACATAGGACTGTTTTCAGGTCTGGAAAGTACTTAGGTCACCAAATAAGGTATAAATGTATGGTGGCCCTAGTTAAAAACAAACAAAAAATAAATCCAAACCTGAAAGCAGAGTTTCTGTAGCAGAAAAGATTGAGTTGCATTATATCCACGAAACACTGACATTCTATATTTCTATAATAGTCACTGCAGCAAGAAAGAATTGTGATATTCTAACTTTATTACTAAAACCAGACATCTTGTTGAAGAGAAGCTGCTAGAGTTTACAACCACAGCAACCTCAGTAGTGGAAATTTTAGACTGAAAATAATGAAGATCTGAAATGTGCAAAACCGTGGAAAGGATTATGAAGGCAGCTGTTGTACCACAGCATGCTGTAGTTATTATACGGTAATTTTGACATGTACAAAGTATCTTAGATACAGTTTTGAAAATTTCTAGGGTAACATTTATTTATGTAGATAGAAAAAATAAAACATCTAATTTTTTTTTCAAAGCTAGATTTAGGCTGGTGCTATAAAAGTCATTCTCTATTTATGCCTCCCCAGCCTATGCACTAACTGAAGCAGGGCACCCCTAGGCAAATTATAGGTTATCGTGTAATTGTACACTGTATCATAATGTATTCACTCTAGAAGGCAAAATTAAAGATACATTTACTTTCATGGGAAGAAAAAAGCCAGTAATGATGATGAACATTTTAGAAGCCTATATTTGCTAAGAACAGAGAATTAAAAGGCTTTTAGCAAATGGACTTTTTCTAACTGGTAAAAGTATTCCATTGATATTCTCCACACTTACAACCCCAGCACTGGTAGCAATAATGGAAGTGATGTTAGAATTAGGGTTCAAGGCACTGAGGCTCAAATTGCTGTCATCATCAAGGGGAAATGCTACAACTAATCACAGATTCTCAAACGATCAGCTGGCCTGATTTAGTCTGATGACCCATCAAGATTGGATACTGAACATAAGCAGGATTTTCTGGAAATGGTTTGTGTATAAATTCTTAATGTGACTTCTGTTCAGATCTTGTCCTCTTTACATTCAGATTTTTAATTACTTTTTGTAGTACCTTATGCCATTTGACAAAAAACATACTTAATAAGCAGAAGGTGTTTTCATGGAGGTTTTCATGGAGGTTTGCTTTAGTACAAACCCAAGCGTGAGATCTAAGAGGACGACTCACAAGAGTTAGTACTCACAATGTCCTCAGCTGTCTCAGGTTCAGAATGAAAATAAGCTAAAACTTTTCACTCAGCAGGTTTCTGTTCCTCGTTCTAGACGGTAATTAATTTAAATACTAATAAATAATCATAAACTTTTATCTTTTTCCTGTTGCTGGAATAACAAATCAACTCCCAGTATTATTCAAAGGGTAATTTACAGGTATGTATCTACCTATCAGCAAAGGCCAGGAGTACTCCAATTCTACATTTCAGTTCATGTTTATTTCCGGTAATAATACTAACAACATTACTTAATAAACTAAATTGTACAAAATTGGAATTTACCCTTGAAAATATGCAATTCCCATATGCAGCCACTGGATGGACTTATGGAACCAGTGAAACCTTTTGACTGTAGACAAGGTGCAGAATCAAGTGAGCAACTGGCAAGAAATTTCCCTGCTGGACAGGAGAAGCTTTCTGCAAAAAAGGGTTTGCACGTAAAAAGCAAGGTACCAGCAGAGATTTTAGCTTCTCCTCTTCAATCGAGTACTTGTTTTTCAATACATTCAGTTTAAGAACAATTAAGTTGTTGATATGAACCAGAGTGATAAGAAAAATTAGTTTGTAGAACATACAGGTGAGTTCCAAATGTGATTATTTGGCATTAAAGTTTTAGGGTAAAAGCACTAAAATTGTACTGAAGAGAAGCTGGGGGGGGTTATTCAGTTTGCGAACAGAAGCAGAACGTAGTTATTTAAAATACTGCTTAATTTTTAAAGCTTATGCTGCTTTAAAATGCTCATGTTCTTTAAGAATAAAATAGAACAATATTTGCTTAAGCTCCCTTACCATTTTCTGGAATAGGAACTTCCATAGCAAGTGTAAAGCAAGCCCTGCATTAAGAGTATGGTCATCCATGAATATAAAAACTTTTTTTCCTTTTTTATTGCAGGTGTTAAAATTACTCCTGAGTATTTTGTGTGTATTGTATTTTTTAGGATATAAAAGGGGATCATGTGGTTTTGTCATTTTGTCTGTCTGCCCTCACCCTATTCTGTCCCAAACAACTTAGAATGGCACCAAACCTAACTCTGCATGCCTGACTTTCTTTTGTCCTTGTGTTGTGAAGGTCATATGCAGAGTCTGTGTAGTGAGTGAATGTCCTCTGACTCTTTAATTGCATGGGATAGTCTTACTGGGTACCTATTATAGCCAGGATGAATGAGAGACAGTGAGAAAAAAGCACGGGTAAGGAAGGCTGGGTCAGGTTCAGTGCTGCTGTCTATTGCTTTCAGTCCTCTTCTGGAATAAAGCATGAAAGGCACTGCAGACATTTGTCAATCAACAACCCGCTCCCAGCCTAATTCACTTCCTCACTGTGTGTAACAGCAACTCCATGGATAATAAAACACCTGCAGAAAAATCACTCTGGATCTCACTGATTTCACTGCCTTCTACCATATCCTTTAAATTCCTGTTATTTGTTAGAAAAGCAAACAAAGCCACTTACAGGGCCCAAAGAAACTAACTGAGCAGCCACATTTAAAGTCTTGCCTGCACTTTAACACCATTCTAAGTCAAGGAGCTGATATTCATGAATTAATTGCCTACAATGATCACACAAATCATGGAACAGGATGGAATGACACCTCTTACACTGACAATAATCATGGTGCCCATCACTGGACACAAAAAGCATGCAGTGTGTCCCTGGCATGCCAGGACTCCTGAATGCCATATGCTGTCCTGACCTCAGATGGGGGAATACCATCTGGCATAAAAGCCCCACAGTTGGCACTGCAGACTGCAGGCTCCAGGCTCCTCTCTCTCCCACCCCACTTCTCACCCTACCCCTCTTGACAATTACAGAAACAGCAATCTTGCAGGAATGAAGTCAGGCTACAAGAATATTGAATGACTGAGTCAGAGACTAGGAATGGGGCTGGAAACTCCAGAGCTGCCTGATACATATCATTGCCTAAAAGCAAAATTGTGACAAATCAGGTTCCTCTGTACCACTCACTAGGCAATGAGATCCCTTCTCTCTTCTCCCTACTACATACAGCATCACGTCACAGGGGGTGCGCTTTCCTGCTAAAATCCTCCCAGAAAACATCATACCTCAGCCAGAAATGCTTCCCCCTGCAAAGCCCCTGAGCGTAACTTGCTATTCTTGGCTTGTTCTGACCTCCTTTAATTTCTTGACCTTGTTCTGGAACGAGGTGTTGGTCCACTTTTAATCACATCAGACCAAACAAGCAGCAATCTTCCCATACCAGTGTGGATTTGGAAAGCCTTTGCTAAGCTGTGGCACTGGGAATCTTCTACCATACAGAGATTAGGTCACAGACTTCCTTCCAGGGTAGGTGGCACCAGGAGCTGCCAGCTCCAAGCTAGGACAGTAAAATGGGTGAGGCAGCATTCTAATATGACACAGGGCGATGTAGCCAGAGCCTATGGAATTACTGGTACCACTAATCTAACCACCTACATAAGCAAATCAGGTGAATCATCTGCCTTACTGGTCTATCAAGCCTCTGCACACACAGGATACCGGGTATATAATGGGGGACTGGCTCACATGAATTAGATTTTTAAAGCGCTTCTAAATTACATGTTACAATTCAAGTTGCTTAGAGACACAAGCTCAGTTTAGGAGTGGTCCTCCTTCAGACAGAAAACCTAAGCCATTTCTTATTCTGCATGAACCACTAAATACCAAACTGTTTACTCCCATGAATAGAATATTCGTCTAAAATTCTAAACCCAAAGAATTGCAAAATAATCTCATTACTCTCTTGATACAGCAATTTTTTCAGTCTACGCTGGTTAGGAAATATGAAGTAAGTATCTATAGTTATAATGTTGCTTTTAAGTAGAGCTCTATCAGGCAATTAGCTGTCAGGCTCACAAGTGACAAAGCTGATGCAAAGCTCTGAACCTTTTTACTCACAGATTGTTTGCTAAATTGGTTTATTTGCATTGGATGCACCACTAAAATTGTTCAAATTAGTAACCAATCAGTTCCTGTTACTATACACCTGAAACTGTAATAGCAAATCTGTCCTGTTACAGCCAAATGACAAATATCAGGAAAACTGTTGCCAAGGCTGCCTGGTTTTTCTGTGTTGAGGCCTGTGGATTCCCACCTGTTCTGTGCAAAGCCACTGCGTATATTAAGTCGCAGCACAGGCTAAGCACAGCTTGGAACACTGCAAGTGTGGACGACATATGACATTCAATATGAATTCCCCTCACTCAATTAACATCATGTACTTTCTCTGACACAAAACAGAAAAAAATTAGTAGCATATTCTTAAAATTTAGAGATTTGGCTTTGATTTTTGGGCATTTGTGCATGCCATTCTGAGGAAGTAACAAGACAATAGTGCTCACAGTGCTCAACCCTAACATTTGGAATGTCTAAACGTCATGCTAAATTTTTTTTTTGCACATCCGAAGTGCTTACATACACTCATGCTGATAAGTGTTTCTTATCTCCTGACATTTCAGATTAGCTTTTTAAAGGCATAATGACTATCAGGACATGTTTCCGTGTGTTCTGTAACACATTTCTACTCAGTTCAGACTTTAATTTCTGATACCCCACACACACATAACCTTTTCTCATTGAAAGCAAATTCCCATGCAAATGTGAAGGAAAAAGAAGAAATCTTAAAAAAAATAGTAATTTGCAACTCCTGAAAAACAGAAGAAAAAATTGATACAGCTTCTATTCTGGAGAACAGCTGCTTTTATTTATGCATAATCAAATTCCAAAGCCAGAAGTTGGTAAGAATGGATTTATCTCCCCACTATCTAATATGTGTCCAGAGCTGACCAACTGAGCTCATCGGCACAACAAAGCAGGTTCTGATCCAGGGTAACCCTACCCTTATTTTGCTGCTCTTCAGTGACTCCTTGTCCTGTGTCCCTGCTATCCATGCCTGACTTTGATCCTCACTGCTTTACAATGAGGTATGTCTTCTTATTAATTGGTTCTTTATTTAAACTTATGAAAATCAGATATGGAAGTGTGCTACATAGTGTATTTCCCCTTAAAATTTTAAGTCTTGCAGTGCTTGCTAATGTGCAGATTGCATGCCATAAATCCACCCTCATTAGCCAGCCAATCCAACACTAATAAGGGAATGGATTCCTTGAAAAGGAGTGGGCAGGACAATGCAGGGTATTAATTTCATGTACCAATATGCATTGGTATGTACCAATAAGTATTCTAATTTCATGTACCAGGATGCATTTCCTCTTCCGCCATTCAGAGCCTCTGGATGAGCTCAGAGCTAATGATGACTCTGAAAATCAGTGGAATGATGTTTATAGGTACATTTGAGACAAATATTGATGGAAATGGAGGCCACAATTACATAGAGAAAACGTACACTCAATTGTTTGGTAATTAAAGAGGAAAAGAGTGGTAGCATAAATTATAGAACTCATTATTAATAGAACGGAAAATGTACTGTGACCTTTTTTTGTAAGATGCTGTTCTTGCATTAAGTGGCTTCTAAATATAGCAGCATTCTGTAGCCAGACTACTTAGATAAACTGGAGTGGCAATGCTATTTCATCTAAAAATAGAGAAACACTTCTCCCTCAAAATACCTAGAGCCTGTACCTGTGGTCTCTCAGGCAGCTGAAGGCAGTCTGTTTGCACAGTCATGGAAAGCAGCCGTCCTGTCCTGTCCTCCACCTCTGTTTGTAAGGATCTGCTCATGGTGATAAAGCTCCACTTTACACAATGGTATTAATCCTTGGTCAGAGGCAGGAAATTTGGCCTAATTTCTTCCTTGGCCAAATGCAGTTAAACACACACCTCTCTGTGCTCTGATCATCAGGCTAACATTTTGCTCTTGGATGAGGGCTGGAGTAAAGGGAATGAATGGTCAGGCAAAGGTAATACTTGAAGTTGTGCTACTTGAAGAGAAAAGGGAATTCCAGGCTCATTGGGCAAGATGGAAAGTATGAACACTAATCCTTTAATGTAAAAAGAAACAAAGAAGGAACTCATCCTCGTGACATGATGCCCAACTGTAGGTATGGGAAACACAGCTCCAGAGCTGAACAAGGGGGAAAAAAAGATTCAGCTTCCTCATATGTGAGCCACTAATTACTGTCCATTAAAATCCAAACAAAAACCCCAATCCAAACCACAGATTTGTCTTCTAAAATTTTAAGAGTCTGGATTTTTTTCATGCATCCAGGTGGAACCTGCATGTTTATTATTTACTTTATCAAGTATTATATTATTAATTTAATTTACTTCACCTTAATTTACTTTATCAAGTCTGCAGTCTCTACTGCAAGGCAGCAGTCATACAGAAGCCCCAATTTCCATCTCTGCAAAGTTATGTGAATAATGATGAACAATGATGGGTATTTCTAAAATGTAGCTTAAATCATCGTCCACAGAAATTGGATTTGTTACCAAAATTTTGTTACCAAATTTTTGTTTGTGTGCAACAAACCAATAATTGCACACTCAAAAGGGACGCTGATTATTTATTTCAGAGTTGCACAAGCCTGGGTGCTCAGTGATATCCCACAAATGAAGCACACCAACTACCAAGACTTTTTACAGTTTACACATTTTAACAAACAGAGGGGTTAGTGTTCATCATAGGCTACAAGTTACATAGTTCTCTTATTAATTAGTACTCTATCTTCCATGGGTTAGTGATTCTCTCACTTCTAATTCTAATCAGTCTGTATGCTCACTCTTTCTCTTCTTTTGGGTCAGTGGGTTTCTTGGGTTGGTGGTCCATGGGTTGGCCACAGATTTACCCCTGCCAGAATTACCTTTTATCCAGTTGGAGCTGATTATAGCACAATTGCTGAGTTAGAGTTATTAGTTTCCTCTGTATCTTGGGGGTTCTGCCAAACATCCTTGTAGCCCCTAAATTCTGCATTCTTTGTGTCCTCTATCAGTGGTACATCCTTCTTTCCAAGCTTGGTCTGAGATCATTGAAGCATCTCCAGCCCTAAACCTTAACAAGACAATTCTACCAACAAGTAATTTGTCTTTGTAACACCTGGACATCACTTAGATCTTGCTAGCTGCTACCTGTTTCACAGTTTTAATCTCCTTTCTTGCTGTTTAGGCTTGACATATAAGAACACCCTTTCTTAAGAAAATTTTATATATTCCACATTTTGCAACAATCAGCTGTCAGACTTTTTGAAAAGGTACAGACATCGCCGTTCCTATTTTTTGGGTTCTTCTTTCCTGAATTGTACAAAAGAGTGATGAGGCTACAGAGCAATTTCTACTTTTTTCCCTTCCTTCGGGCTGCAGCGGTTGCCTTTTGTTTTTAAGATGCTTCCAATTGTTAATACCAAGGAGAAGAGAATTGCTGTTATAAAGATTGTAAACAAGGAGACTGCTTGAAACCCTGTGTCATGGGCCTTCTGACATCTTTCTACAGACATCATGCACAGAACTTTTATCCTCAGCCTCAAAAGCAGTCAACACCTGAAGACTCTTTCAGATTGGACTGTCCTGTTAAACCAGTATCACTGCTGCTCTTTACCAAAGAGCCTTTTCATGAGCTGCCATTCAGTCATCCAAATTTTTAGTTCAAAGAGCTACCATGTCCTCCTATATCCACAGGAACTCTCACACCAAGGCAGAACATCTCACTTAGATGAACCCCCAAGTGCAAATCAGTAGAGAGGATACAGGAGAAAAGAGCAAGTATTAGCCACAAACTCTGCTGATCCCCAGCAAGACAATCATAAACTGACCATTCTAGTTGAAGTCTGCAGTCAGTTACAGAGCTTTGTTGCCTTTTGTTCTGGATCATGAAGAGCAGTTGCAATATGTTATTTCTAATCCACTTTCAGAACATGGAGTAAGAAGGTATTTAAACAGGGAGACAAGGCTGTATCAGCTGCTCTTTGAAGCAGGCTATAAAAGAGCAGTTTTATGGCAGCTGCCATAACGAGGTAACACTTGTATTCCTGCCTGTAAAATGTCTGGAATTCAGTCTGATTTGAACTTTGCAGAATGTTTGCATATGTGGGTCAGTTCACAAGGCAGGACACTGTAAGTTGTTTGCTGTATCTGAGACATGTTGTACAGATCAAAGAGAAAGAAAAAGACTGTTCAAGGTGGCCAGGTGGCTGCTGGTGGCTGGGAAGTGCTGGCTGAAAGGGTATTAGTGACACTGCAGCATCTCAGAACACGAGGAATTGTTTTCTAAAATAATCTGTTTTAGCTGGGCAGGAGGAAGGAAAGGGAGCTGTTTGCTTTTCAATCTGCTGCTTATTCTGGTTGTCTACTTCTATAACTGTGATCTACTTCAGAGTAGAGAAAGAGTAAATATAATCAGCTATAGATGGGACTCCTGCAGTTCAGAAACCTGCTATTGCCTCCAGCACAGCTAAAGGCATAGAAAATTTAGCTGAGATGTGGGATTTTATGATTGCATTAGCAAATATCGAAGTGCCACTGAAGACACACACTACATAAATGGGTTGGAATGGAACTATTCACAGCTGATTGCAGGAGCAGCAGAGGGGAGGAGCACAGGTACAAATTACAGCAAAAGCAGCTCTACTGATGCATGAAGGGCTGTAGTCTTGCCAGACCAGCAGGTGATTATTCCCCTTCCCCATCCTATTTTGTACAGAGGGAGGAACAGATCACAGGTACCCACAATGACATATCTCCAGCTGGGCTTCTTTAAATTCAAACTATGTCTGATAGCACAAATAGAACTCCTGATTTTTTATAGGCAAGAATAATAATAATAATAATTTTTAAACATTCTTGCACTGAACAATGCTTTTACAAAAAATATATATATTTTTAAATGAAATCAAAAAGAGTAGGAAAGGGTGCCACAATGAAGCATTTCATCTACGGATGAAGTTGTGCTTTGTTTTCCAAGGTTAATTATCAAAAACTTCTAAGATCCTGCTAGAAGAAACAGAACTCTTTCGTTTTTAATACTAGATCAAATTTTCTTTCTTAATAATTCTTTTCCTTAAAATAAGAGTGTATTTTCCTCTTCTTTTCGTATGTGCAGCCGTTAATTAGTCTGTTAGACAAAAGCAGTATTAGCTAGACTCTGTCACAATTACCCACATTTGGTAGCTAATTACTCCTTGAATAGTCTTAAGGCTACCAGCAATTTTAGTACAATTGGCAGCCTGGGGCCCCCAGGAGCTGTTCCAGCAGCCAAGAATAGCTGGAACAAGGGGGCGGGCCAGCCGTGACCCTTTCTCCTCAGCCACAACCTAACATATCCACTATGCCAAAGGCAAGAGTAACACAGAAATGAAAATATTCCCAAGTGGCTAAATGTGCTCTCTTTATAGCCTTTTTAAACTAATGGAGTGGCATAAAGGGACTACGGGGAAATAGAAAATAGGACCTTTTAAACGCTAAAGCATTGGCAGGACTACTAATGATTTTTCAATTTTGCAATGTTCCATTAAAACAACAGTACAAAACACTTATATGGGATCAAATTCTGACACAAGACTTTTATTCTAGTGCAATTTTATTCACTGATGCCTCATATTGCAACAATTTACATCACTGCAATATGGGTGTCAAGACAGTAAAAAAATGCTGACTTGATTTAGTAACATTTCACATGCATTTTACACAGGTAGAAATTACTTCACAAGGGACACAGAAATGTCTGTGATTTCAGTAAAATTACTCCTGCTGTACACTTGTGTGACATCAGTGGAAGACTAAAATTAACATAAAAATTTAAATGAGGACTTCAGTTTTAAATACACTGCTAATTCAGATTCTATTCCACAACTGCAAAAAGCATTGCTCTGCAAATTCAGCAGTAATGTGCTTGTAAAGAGGAAGGAATTCCTTTTTTAAAACTTCACAAATATTTGAGGGATCCCTTTCCACTACATTCTTTAAATTTAACCTTTAGCTTACCACTGTTGATGAGCAAATTGATATGAGTATATGGATGTGGCAGCATTGCAGAGGCTGACTGTAGGATAGACACAACAGCAATAGCTCAGCTCAGTTGTGAGCAGCAGCACCACAAGGCTGTAAGTTTGGAGACACATTGCCTTTGGTAGCAGTATTGACTTAAGGTACTTCCAGCCACTTTTCCCTCCTTGCTGCCTGTCCTGTTCTCCCAAGAGCCATATGACGTTTATCAACACAACTGTCTGTTAAGATCACCCTGTGAATCAGGCCCAGGGAATATAACAGGTATTAGAGAAAAATTCTGAAGAAAAAGCACTGTTATTCAGTTTAACCTGATTCAGTCTCATGATCCAGTTCCCAAACATAAACACATACAGCTGTGCTGGCACAGCTGAAAGGGTTTCAGGAACAAGCAGCTGGCAGTTGAGGTGGGTCCTGGCAACGCCTGGAAACAGGAGGCTGCTGGCACAAGTGTGCATGGAACAATACATTTACTGTTGTCCATCCTGGCATTGCTTACTTGCATGTGCACTGGCCAGTTACAGGGCTGTGGTCCACAACTTCAAGTACTGCAGTAAGTTGAGGCACCAGAAATCCTTTAGCAGTGTTTGTCAGGGAATTTGCCTGCCTTTCTGGGAGCAGAGCAGGGATTGGAGAAATGACAGTGTTCTTAGCACCTGACTGCAAACCACCAGCAGGGAAACAAAAGTAACACATATCAAATTTGGGTTCCACCAAAGTGCAAACCTTGACCCTCCTGACTACCTTTAGCAAAAGGTGCTCCTCAGCTCAGCTGCTCAGTGGGAGTTATCCTAAGGTCTCATCCAAAGCCCTGTACAAAATCCTCTCTGGCTTTAAGGTCCAGAAGGATTCCCAAGATAACTCTATGGTGTCCTGACTTGAGATTTCCTGCCAGCTGTGCTCCCTGAACATCAGAGTCCAGGACCTGAAGAACAGACAAGTGCAGCAGATTCTGAAGCAATAAAATTACTTCCTAAAATGGTCTTGGTCATAGACTGGATAGTAGGACAGATGGACTGTAGGACAGACAGAACAGCTATTGTGGAAAAAAAAAAATCTGAATAAAGATAGTCCAACACTGGAGCAGGTTGTCCAAAGGTGTCTCTTGACTCTCCATTCTTCAGAACTCAGCAGGACAAGGCCCCAGTCAATCTGATCTCAAGTGGCCCTGCTCTGGTCTGAGACTGACCAAGTGACCTCCAGGATTCCTTCAAATTAAATTATTAAATCCCTTCAAATTAAATTATTCTGCAATTCTGTCACCAAGGAGTGCCATGTGCATGACTGATGAGGCTTCAAGGATTTGAACTGGGTAATGCTCAGGAACAATCTGAAAGAGCAGGTAAAAAAAGCAAAGCCTCAGCCTATCCTTTTTATCACTTATCCATTTCCGCAAGCTCATAAGGTCACCAAGAAAACCCCTTACTTTTAACTTTCATTCCCCACTAAACTATGACAGGTAAGCACTTGATAACACAGGTGGCTGGAGAAGCTCAGTGTTTAGAAGCAATACCTGGAAGGTGAAGAGTTCTGTCCAATTTTCAGTTTTAATAGTAGCAAAGGCTTCCATCTTGGATTTTGAGCCTCCTTCCTGATAGTGGAGATCACGTGTCTTTTCCCACCTCTTATTTCAAATGCTTTGGAAATGAAGGAAAGATCCATAGCTCTGACACTGCTAGTAGTTGCATCAGAGCAGTGAGGGAAATAGGAGCTTGTTTGTAGCACAGGAAATGCTCTCACCCTTTCTTAGTATCTCTTAGTACAGAGCTCATGGCAAGCCTTGACATCGGGGAAGCAAGGCCTCAAGTGCAATTCAGGAAACACTGAGAAGGATAAGGATAGGTGAAAGACCTTAACTTACCTTTCCAACACGAAAAAGAAGTAAAATAAATTCTTATTTACAAGAACAATATTATTCTTATTTTCTGTAAGGCTGGAAGACCTTAAGAGACCTACCCAGGAAATCAGAAAGTGGTTTTGCCTTGCATTAGAGCCTTTCCAAGCACTTTTTGTTTGGGGGAATTCCTTTTCTATCATCTGTGGGCAAATCCTAAGTTAGGTGTGTCATTATCATCGCTGTGCAATGAGCTCTAAGCACACTGGGAGTTAACAGTATAGCAATTATAATAATTGTATATAATTATAAATTGTGTAAAATGTTTCTGTGCGTTTTGCCCCACTAGTGCAATGTGAAGGCTATGGGCTTTTTACAGATTTGTATCTAAAAAAGGCTAATTAGACCTATACAAAACCTGTACACACATGTTAAGAGCACCAGGAATTAAAGCAAATAAATACTATGTGCACACAGCATCATATTTACACCGATATCTTACAATGGTAAGAGAAATGGCTCTTAATAAATTCTTCTACAGTGCAGCATACAGCCAGAGTATTTCTCTGAGAGAAGACCAGACAGCAACAGGGATGATGGGAGGAAGGGAAATAGGAAGGTGGAGGAACACAGGGCTACATCCATTCCTGAGAAATCAAGTCTCTGCATATCAAAAATCCCCTGGCATATTTCTCCCACAGGTGTGTAGTCACATCCCACTAACTATTCTCTTCCATATTGTCCATGTCCAAAATGGAGGAGTAAATTGTCAATGTCTTTTCAAAATATCCTGTTTATTTTGAATTCTGATAAAGGCCCAGCACATGTGAGTTTTCCTTTTGGATATCTTCATACTTTTGCTCTAATGCAATGTTGCACCACGGCCTGTGACCAAGCTCAATTCACAAGTGGCCTCCAAAAGTTTGAATTGTAGTCTTCCCTGCACTTTTGCCTTTCCTACACAAAGAGCAAGAAGATGCAGGAGTTCAGCATAGCATTCATGGGAAGGGCACAGAAGTGGCAGAGGAAAATTCTGACTCCTAGAGTGTGGTGTTACACAAATTTGCTGTTATTCCATAAGAAAATGCATCAGGAGAAATCACATGCATGCGTTTCTTTTTTTCACGTGACTCTGATTCCCACCTGGTTTACCCCAAATTTACAGGCCTTATCATTCAAGGAGATTGGATCCTCTTGGAGTATCTAGGCCAGCCACACTCAATAATCTTTGGCAGCTCCTTTACTTTAGGATTTGTGGTCAGTCCTGAGACTCTGAGCATCCACAACAGTCTAAGAGAGTGCCTCTATAATATCTGCTGCACAGCAGCTGGATCCATTCCATCCCAAATACACTGGAATCACAAACAGCACAGCAGGTGTTTCTCTTGCAGGTAGAAGTCAAATATATAAATCACTTTCTGGGTTAAGTATCCTCATATGTAACAAATTGCTATGTATCATCAGACCTTAAGTTAGTGTATTTCATCAACTTTCACTTGGAAGTGTTTTCTGCTGATGAGCTTTTTGCAAAATTCAACCCCAAAGGGTGTTTGAAGTTCTTTTCTTGTACAGCTTTAGTACTTGCATATAATGTAATGTGATTGCAGTTAAAACAGCACCGCTGGTGCAGATTACATCGGAGTGGTCTGGAGTCCAAGCCTGTGTCTGGAGTGAGTGATGGGAGTGTTTTGTAGGAGTTGAATAGTGGTGCGCTGCCAGGAGCCCAGGTTATTCCTCCACAGAAAACAGTGTTAAAAATACCAATTTCTCAGTACAATCTGGTCCCATTTGGAGAACAAACATAAGCTTTTAAGAAGTAATAGTGGTAGAAGTAGTAATGGAAGAACGCTAAAGATGCTTCAGCTGTGCCAAGACTGATTTTGGAAAGTTCACCAAAATGCATGCAGGGAAATAAAATGGCTCTTCAACTTTTAAAAAAGTAACTTCTGCATTCTCCCACAGTGCTAGCTTAGTAGAGTAACAGTTCTACAAGCTCAGACCTGCATAACAGGATTTCTTGTTTAATTTGTGGTGTGCAATGTTTACATTAGATGAGTATGTTGCTTATTGATTATTGATTCTAATTTTTAGGGGACTTGTACCTGTAAAACTTTTATTAGCATCACTCTCCCAATTAGGAGGACACTTTTATTCACACTGTTATACCACCACCATTGGTCTAGATGTAGTCATACCACAACAAATGGGATTTACAGTCCCCAGTATATGCTGTACTTTCCAAGTGTTCTTGTAGCCATATGACTGCATCTGCTCCAGGATACTTTTTCCTACTTTAACTTATGCCTGGGATGGAGGTACAGGTATGTTCTTACCTTAAGTTTGTCAGGGATAATACTCCTTTCTGTTTATTCCACACTGCCATCCCTTTTGCCAGGTCTGCTCTAAGTTCCCAGCTCCATTTGTTTTCATACACTTTGCAGTTTGGAGAAAAAAAAATCAGCGGGCAGCACAAGTTGCCATAATCCCTGCTATTCTTCAGTTAAATCTGTTCCATAGGCTAGTCTACAAAGCACCCAAGAACTTGCTGTTCTAGCCCAGTAAAGACTGCAGTACAGGTGCAGGCAGAAACAGGTAGCCAGGGTGGCCTAAACAATGCTAAGCGGTGCTGTCATTGAATGTTGCATTGCATTCAGGCACAATCCCTGGCCAAAGACTGACAATGGTGCACTGACAAAAATAAGTTACTACATTCTAAGGAAATTTGAATGAAAACTAACAAAATCCCAACAGAAGTCTTACATGACCTCAGTCTATTTTATATGAAAATTGGTAAAACTTGCATACACTTACTGATGGATTCGGCCCTCCAGCTTAGATCTCAAAAATCATTGGGTTCACACTCTAATGTTCTGGTTTGCTATCTTCACTTTCCCACAGCTATTGTCATGACAATTCAGCTTCAGAACGAAATGTCAAGGATTCATAATATGACACAGAAGCTACATATTTAAAAGATGAAATATGGTGAGAAACACAAAATCAAATTGTTTTCTTTCACAATATGGGCCCAAACCTAAGCAAATAATTTCAAGAATTATGTTTCTAACTATCATTATGACTAATTTTTTTCCCAGCTCATTACTTATATTTACACATGAGCACGCTCAAGATTTCTATACAAATCATATTCTGGAACATTTCTGTACCTGGCTAAGATGTAAAATATAATGTGAATTTGTGACTCTCCCCTTCTTTCCCTCTGAGGAAAAAATCATCAGTCTACTTCCAGCTAATCAGATATAGACAAGCTTTGACTTGAAACAGATTTTTCTAAGGTCTTTGCAGGGTTTATAGCATATTAGGGTGGTAGGCTATCATTCTGCATGATAGTAAATAGCTTGAAGAAATAATTTTGTCCCAGGAGAGGTCCTATCAGATGCAATACTGTCTGTTTGTACCACTCTAACTTTGTGCTGGATCAGGCATAATTTACCCAGCTCAACTGACAGAAAGCTGGCATAAACCCTGAATAAACAATGTAACATATGCTCTGGCTCATTTGGTAAAAATGCAGTCATGTGCTCACACCAATACAGATCAAATTTCAACTGCCAGGAAACCCCATACTCATAAATTTTATATGACTTACTGCAGAACCACATCCTTACATTGCTTCATTTTCTTCTACACACTAATTGAGTTGTAATTACTTTATGATGGGCACAAATAAAGAATACAGCATTATTTGAAATCTCTCTGACAAATACTTGTGTGCCATGGGTCTACTGTAGCATAATGGTTCTTCAAGCAGGGAAAAACACGATCTCCAGAGAGTACCAATGCCTCTTCCATAACACTGGTGTACATGATTTTGTATCTTTACGGTCTCTACAGAAGTTAACACACACAAGGCAAAGCAGACTGTGACATCCCTCTGCAATAAAGATGTTGGACTGGCAGTGTATCTGCCCCACTGGAGACAAACTCATGTACCTTTGTGCTGCTTTTCACCTCTTTGCAGGCACTAATGGCACTGGAATGGAGGAAACAGGTTACTCTGACTTCCAACAGTTCGTAGTCCTGCACAGGCTTTATGCTGTGTCTGAGCTCTGCTATGCACCTCTGCATACTTGAATCTCTTTTCAGCACAAATTACTGTAAGTACATGGTTGCTGTTACCTTTGGAGGAAAAGTTTAGATTCTGAGATTACTTCTGCAAGACTGCATCAAACATAGATTTTAACAGCACAGTTCCCAAATACTTACCTCTGTTAAAGACAGCCTCTCTTTCTGACTCTCTCCAGGCTGTTTCTAATGTCCATCCAGTTTCCAATTCCAACAAACTGATCGTTAAATTATAACATTGCATTGCTTCTTTGGAACATGGATTTCTCACTCAGTTTCAGCCTAGTCCTGGTCATTACTCAAAACCAAAAGGAAGACAGAGGGGTACAGAGATAACAGATGGATATACACACACCAAGCCTGCTTTTGCAGTGTCTCCTGTTTTATTTAGCCATACACACGCCTGCTAGGTGAGCGCAAAACACAGGTCAAGGGCTCCTATTTTAATTTCTTAGTATTATTTACTTCTTGCAAAAATGTTTTAATAACCAATGATTTGCAAGGTATCTAGTGTAGCCCACTTGTGAATTAGAAGCTCTGAATCTAGCCTCAGATGTTCTCAGACTAATGTGCACAATCAAGAAAACATAACAAAACACAAAAGTTACGTTCTTCTTCTTTCCAGTTGTCCTTCAAATCTTTAAATACTTAATGTATTTATTCTATGCACAATAATTACACTCCTCTCATCACTCTAGGATCTAGATTACTCCCAAAAGGATATGGCTGTCTCTTCTCAAATAAGGCTTGCCTACATAAACTACCATAGGGAGTGCTTCCCCCCAGAAAAAGTCGGGCCAATAACTTTTCCTCCCAAAAGTTTTAACACCAGAAGAAATATAACTCCAGTTCTGAATGTCTTGAGGAATTTGGTCACGCTTATGTCAAAAACACAGTTTTCCAGTGTCAAGCACTGAAAGGACAAACTGGAACCTTACTCAGAACCAGTGGCATTGCTTGCAGTTGTGGATTAGCAGTTGTTAACATACTTGGGTAAACCTCATCTACGTTCTCCTGACATTATTTTAAAAGCAAGTCCCAGACAACGTAGGACCTGCAGAGAAATATCAGCTATTGTTCTCAGCCACTGCTGAAACAGAACATGGGTTTGGCAGGCAGGACAACACTTCCTTTTATGCTACCAACAGTTTACACTTGTCTGTAGCCTACTTCATTTCATCTGAGAAACTGAAAGTGAGGACTCTGACAAGGTTTGGATCTTGTAAGCTTTTGCTAGGAGTTGGTTTGAGCTGACTCACACTTCTGGGAAGCATCCATGCTTTTGAAAAGAAATCAGGAAGACTAAAATTAGAACAACTGCATGCATTCAGATGAGGCCATTTTAGGGAGTAGTTTATCGCTGATATATAGGGTGGTCTGGTGCTAGAAAAATGGTTTGGAACGACCATGTCTGTTTGTTATGAGGCTTTATAGAGGCCTGTGGTGCTTCTTCTTTAAAAAGCTTTAGCTTAGGCGGCCATAAATTTCAGCTGTAAAGCACCACAATCATTGTAAGGTTTCCACCAGGTAAGGGTTGATTGCTTTTTGAGATGACATGTCAAATTAAACATAAATCTTGGCCTGTGCTTTTCTGTGAGCATGGAATGTTGTTATATCTGATCTTACAGGTTGGCTTGCTTTACTCTTCTTCAAAAATTCTGGCATGATGGCCATTGCTTTATCACTAAGTGAACAAAAAATGTCTGAATAAGCAACTTCATTAACATTAAAAACATACAAAAGGAAATGTTTAAGAGCAGGGCTATCAAACCTTCTGTCAGCTAACAAAACCCTCGTCTTAACTACCTAGTAGAGTTTGGCAGACCAAACCTAAAGTGAAATCTGTGAAAATAAACTCTATAAATGCACTGTCATAACTTTTATGTGCTCCACTATACCAGTCAGCGCTCAGGGACCTTGTAATTAGTCTTTATAGAATTTTTATCTGCACATAAAGTTTAGATGCTGGAAACTATTTGTTGCCCTTCTAGCAAGTGCTTTCTTTCCTTATTTTTCCTCATGCCATTAAGTTGTCAGTTTCTCGTCCTTTGCTCCTGTTGTACCTGCCACAACTTTGGAATTTGGTGTTCCTCTTCAGCATCTCCACAGCAATGTCACTGGGAATGAGATACAGATTTTTTTCTATCTGTAGCAGTGGCTTTGCTCAGTCTCCTAACTGGCCCTTCCATTCTCTGAGCACCTGCAAAATTAGAGAAAGAGAATTTGTTGATCTGAGATTCCAAAGAAAAATACTGTCAGGCTTCTCTCTGATAAAGGCCTCAGTTTACAAACTGTAACACAAAGGCTGTGCTGTCTACGAAAAGAAAAGGTGTTCTGTTCCAGTAGAGGAATGTCTTCAGCCAGTGGAAAGGTTTTGTAGACTCTGGTGACAATACCATGACCATGTATCAGTGAATGTGAGTGTTAGTAACAGAAATGACCCAGCAAAATTCACCTTATTCATCAAATCAACCAAAGTTCTGGCTGTGCAATAGGTCTGTAGGTAGTATTTATTAGAAAGCAGCAAAGGCTACTGATGAGTTGCTGATGCAAATGATCCTACCTGATAAGCAAAATCTGACTGTATTCCTCAATTTCCTCCCCTTTCCTTACCAAAAATAGAAAAATACAAAGGGCAAATACAATACTGAAATGAATATGGATTTTGCCACAGAGGACCTCAACAACTTTCTCCTTGCTATGGCTGCTTGCCAAAGAACTGGAGCTGTATGTGTGTACACAGTTTTCACACACACCCCTCCAAAAAGGAGAAAAAAAATCACTTACAAGGACAGACTGACTTTTGGTGACTTTGAACCCTGACACGCTTTGTCCAATGAAGAGGTCTAATTATCATGACAACTCTACCTCAGTCTGTTTCCCATTACGTGTGAATGATGCAGTTCTACATTATGACACCACACTAAAGAAAAGGCATCGAATGGTAGGAATGGTGCCTATTTAAAATACACAGGTCACTGCTATGACACATTAACACTTGGCTGTGTATTTACCATTCTCCCTCCTCGATAAAGAGGTGGACTTTGGGATGGAATAGACGCCATAAACTTCTATGTAAACTGCTTAAACGGCTTTTGCCCTTTACAGAAGCCAATCTTTCCAGGAAAAACCAACACTGTAACAGATACGGCTAAAAAAATTTATGTTGGCTTGAGACACTGGTTCCTTCGCTTTGATCCTACATAACAGTATGCACGTGTAAACACAACAGCATTTTATAAGGATAATCCCAAGAGTTAAAATGAAAAACACCATTTATAAAGACTAAGAAATAACAGATGATTTTTTACCAATGAAAAATTGAGCTCTATACCAATAAGTCTGAGAAATATTAACTCTATCCTAGCCCAAACCAGCACAGTAGGCCAATATGAATTTTGTTACGTGACTGTTCATACTGTATTTTCAAATTTTTAAATGAAATTACTGAATAATTCAGCAGTCCTTCATTATAAGACATGACATTAAACAATTTTAGATAGGTCTACATGTAGAACTTTAAATAAACATAAAATAAATATGTGTAAAGGAATTCAGGCAGGTACAATTTTGAAATAAGACATCAAACATTGCACTGACCTCATCCATGTTTCCAAGCTGTATCAGCTTAAAACAAAATTGTCAGTGCATCCCATACATTAAGCTGTGTTTAAAAATACCCCAAATCAATGGAGCTGATTGATTGTTCTGAGACTCCAAATTTATTCAGAAATCCCTACATTACTTCACACACAGTCTACCTCCTAATCTATCCCGAATGTAGCCTGTCCTTGTGTGACAAGAGATGTTTCTTCAGCTTCAAAATCTATGGAAAATAGGCCTCAGCCATGAGAGTGGCTGGTGTCAGAGTTCAATTTCTGTTTGTAAATCTGTGCTCTCCTTGTGCTTTTCCTTCAGTTCAGTCTTCTTTCCAGAGGCTGTAATAAGCAGTGTTTGAAAAGAAAAAGTGAACAGTGTAACTCTGAGTTGAGGCATTCACCGCCTACTGGATAAGTTATCCAGAAGATGAGGAAGCAGAACAAGAACTGAGTGTGAATATAGTGATGAGTTATTCACTTTCTAGGTGTTCTTCAAATTTTCTTAGGGAAAAAGAACCCTATAAAATTAAATAATTACTCAAAAACAACCAAAGATATAACATCTGTAATTAGAAACCTCTTCATACATTTTTTCAGGGCTTACTAAGCACTTTATGGGAATCTGTCATATGTAAATATCATTACTATTTTATTTGCTCCTCAGATCAAATCCATATGAGTGAACTAGCTGTGCATGGATTTCAGAATTTGAAAAACTCTGAGAGTTTTCTCCCCACAGAAAACCCACAGTGCCCAACTTTCCTTTCACTCCTTCAATCATATTGCTGAAATGACTCCCCTGACACCTGCAATTATATACATTAGCTATACCTGGGCTTCCCAATCATGGATCAGGATCTATGACAGCTGGCTGTCAATTAGATCCAAATAAGATTTGTTCACACCTAAACAATCACTGAGAAGGGCAGGTAAAGAACAGCAGAAGCAGCACTCAGTAATGCTGAGAGACTTTTCGAGACCGTTTATGAGTTGTGTAACTCTTACACTGTACAGGGACAGACTTTTTGTCTTGCCAAACCAGTCAGGCAAGGAAGAAACACTGGGAAGTCATAGTGGAGAAACTGTGTTTTCTGGTATTTCTCTGGCAGGTCAAGCTAACAGCACCATAATAAAATTTGACAGGTTTGGAAATAGTCTAATGCAGATTTATTTAGTATTTGTCTGTTTTCTGGTGTTTAAATTCCTTCAAGTACAACTCTTCTAAATGTGGTCTTTCAAATTATTTTATTTCCTTAGGGCAGGTTCCTGAAACTCCTCTTGGTTTCCAGCTCTTATCTGGGGATCAAAAATAGCCACCATGGCTCACAGAACCTAAGCCAAGGTGCCCCAGCCAACCCCAGGTAGCAACATAATCTCTTAAGAAGGCATCCAGAACAGAAGAAACGAAGATTAAAATGAATGGCTGAAGTTGCCACACCAATTTCTTAAAGTATTCCTGCCAGGATTGAGCACACCACGGCATTCATGCAGTGGGAAACCACGGGTTTTCAAAGAAACATGTAGAATGATTTGGCCATTCTGGATGAATTTAGAGGCAAGGTCTTTCTAGGAAGATGGGTAAAAATACTTCACATCTCTTACCACTTGTTTTTGTTTTCTGAACCCATCTTTGAAATACAAAGGAAGTTAAGAGAACACATTAAGATGATGGGGAAAAATCTGTATTAAACTTAGGAGGGAAGGAAATCCAGAGATACAGATGCAACTCCATCTTTTTCTGATCTGCACCATAGCTGTGCCCAGACAATTTAAACATGCTATAATTCTGCAATAAAAACTGTTGTTAACCACAATCAAGCTGTGACTTGTTCAGATAAAAGGACTTTCTTAATAGTGTTTACTTATACATATATTAAATAGAGCCTGCTGGGTTAAGGAGAATAGTGGTAAGTATTTTAATTGCAGGTCTTTAACTAGCAAGAACTTTATCCTGTTTCCTCACAGAGGTAGTCATTACCGAACCGGCTCAGAGTGCAGAAGATTAAGCACCTAATCATTACACAGGGTGTTGAAAACTCGGGGCTTCATGTAAATGCCAAGTATCCTTAATGTTCATTTCCCATTGGGTTTAGTCCCTTGCACTGTCTTCCCAGAAAAAACATCTGAGTTTTCCAAGCGAGTTACATGGTTGTGAATTTCTCCTAAAGCTGGTATTAGGCAGGGATGCTTCAGCACCACGGAGTTACATCGAGTAACAGCGTTTCTCAAGGACGAAGTACTCCCTGTACCAGCCGCAGAGAGGGTTGCTGAGCCAGGCTTACATTCCCTGGGCCCTGTTACACATTCATTGAGCAGCTCTTCTGTATTATCCCATGAGGTGGTCAGGGCTGTTTGGGAATACGTTCACAGTGATAGGTGTAGAAGGGCTAAATTCTGCTTTCAGGTCTTTTGTCTTCTCTGCAGGTGTCCTACTGAGACGATCTACAGGCATCCTCTCTCCCCCTGGAAATAATAAAACCCTTAAGAAGTCTTTCTCCTCCCGTAACTGAGCAAACTCACCCCCGAGCACGGCTAGTACGTAAGGAGGTATACGAGAGCCATCTATGTGCTGCCAGTGATGTACTTCACAGCACGGGAGGTGACCCTAGTGCATCAGCCTTCTGCTAGCAATCACCCCGTCTTCTGACAGCCAAAAATGGAAGGCTGCGTTTACCCTCAGCAGCGAAGTGCACCCAACAGCCCCCTGAGCCGACTCCAAGGGCTTCGCCTCCTCCGCCTCGCAGACCGGCCCTGTGTCACCCGAGCGGGCAGCGCCGCCGCCTCAGAGCCCTGCGCAGGCAGACGTGTCGCTCACTCAGCAGCTGCCGAGCGGGCGCTGCACGACGTGGCCGCACCGCGGTGGCCAAACGCCGCCGGCCTTCGACCCCTTTCCCCGGTGGCAGGGACCGGCGCCGCCTGCAATGCCCCCTCCCCTCCCGCCCCGCGGGTCCAACGCGGCGCCCTCAGCCCCTCCCCCCGCTCCCGGCGGTTCCCGCCCTCTGCCGCGGGGCGGCGGCGCGAGCGGCCCCTCACGGCACAGCGCTCACGGCACAGCGCACACGGCACAGCGCCCCCGCCCCGCGCGCCGCCCCCGGCCCCGCCGACGCCACCTGGGCGCGCGTGCAGGGGGGAGGCGCGGGGGGGAGGGGGGCGGTGCGCGCGCACGCGCGCTGGGGGCCGCGGCGCCTCTCGCGCGAGCGGCGCGAGCGCGCCGTTGGGCTCGGCGCGGGGCGGGCCCGCGTCCCGATTCGCCGGCGGGGCGCGAGCCGGGCGGGGGCGGGGCCGGCGCGGGCCGGCAGCCAATGGGGAGCGGGAGGGGCGGGGGCGGGGGCGTGTCCGGCGCCGGGCGTGTCCCGGGCGGGCGCGCGCTGTCCGGGCAGCGATGGCGGACGATGGGCAGGGGCGGCTCCGGACTGAGGGCGGCCGGGCGGGCGGCGCGGTCGTGGCGGCCGGCGAGATGCTGCTGAGCGTGGGGCTGCTGGCGCTGGCGCTGCTGGCGGCCTACCGGCTGTACCTGCGCTGGGGAGCGCGGAACGGGCCGGGGGGCGCGGCCCGGCAGGGCGAGGCCGCCGCGCTGCCGCGCATGAAGCGTCGGGATTTCTCCCTGGAGCAGCTGCGCGAGTTCGACGGCGCTCGCAACCCTCGCATCCTCCTGGCTGTCAACGGCAAAGTCTTCGACGTGACCAAAGGCAGCAAGTTCTACGGGCCCGGTGAGACGGCGGGGGGGATGGGGGAGTCCTGGCCTGGGACCCGCCGGCGGTGTTACACTGGTGATGCTCAGCGGGTCTGGGTTGTCCTCAGGCAGCCGTCATTTTCCCAGATGCCTTGATTTGGATGTGCCATGGTTAATTCTATTTTTTTTTTTTTTTCCTTCTGTCTCTTCTAGTAGGTTTCCCAAGTGCAGCTGAGCAGTGCTTTCTTCGTTGTAGCGCTTACGGCTCAGGAGAGGAAACCAAACAGCTGGTTATTTATTTAGCTGTAAATGCCATATTGAGTATGACTTTTAGTCGGGATAGAGACAGGCAAGGAGAGCTCTGGGACTAGTATGTTGCTGCTGTTGGGAAGAGTGGAAATCAAGCCAATCTCGTAAATAGACAGACCACTCCTCTGCGGAGAGGAAACGTGTATTTCAAAGGTTCAGAAAAGTAAGCTTCAAAGAAATGTTCTGGTTCTGTATTCAGCTTGTACACTGTGAAACTGCAGCATATTTTCTCATGATAAACAGCATTCTTAATAATGAGGTGGGTAAACTTACTGTGTTCACAACTGATGCCAAAGGAAATGAGGGTTATGACTGCTGATAATTTTCTTCTTTAAACAATGGTGGTTTGAAAAACTTGATCTAATCAAACTATGCAGGAGTTTTCATAGTAGGCATGGCAATCTTCCTTGTGAGAGGGGTGGAGGGGAGAGAGGATACCTCCCACTCCCCTAGGAAATAGTTCAAATTAAGTAATCATTTATTATTATTTAATAATTCGGGTTACAAAAAGAAAAATACAGAGCCGTCATGTTACAAGCCTTTGGTTCTTGGTGGGGAAGGGACAAGCAGTTCTGTGGTTGAACTGGGTTAGAGTTTTGTAACTACTTCACCCTCAAAGTTTGTGATGCCAGTTGCAGAAATTGAAACTGCTGTAATTGAATCGAAGAGCTTTTTTCGCTGGCTACTGTAGAAGTTCACAGTGGAATCTGAAGTACCTTGCCATGCTTTATATTGTTTATTAACCAGTAAAGCTGAGAAAATGTAGCCTGGTGAGCTGCAGCTTTCATGACACTTAATCAGGCTAGTTCTTTTGTTTCTCTTATTTAGGGGTTTTTAAAGTGAGACCTGTGTGCTGACATAAAATGCAGGTAATACATACGCTGCATGAAACTTAAAACACCAGTAAGCTGACAGAGTGCTCCGTGAAATAATACTGAACCCTGATCTAAACCTTCACTTTCTCCCTTTTGTGTATCAAACTTCAGTCAGATGTTAGGTTCTCCTCTCTAGATACCATCAGTGGTTCACACTGTCAACCTCTGGAAGCCTGTTATTATGAGGAAGCTAAAACTTAATGATCTAGGACATCAGTCTGCTTTTTGATAACTGGTAGCAGCTGTTTCCTCAAAAGCAGTGCTTCTAGCTTTTCGTGAAGAGGGACAAAGGCTTTTTTATTTTTTTGTCCCTGTAGTGAAAGATTGCCTTTTTCTAACAGAAGTGACATCATTTTCGTCTGTCAGATCTGTAACTTGGGGTGTTGCATGTAAAGCTCAACCAGTGCATCATCAGCTGTGTGTTCTCTGTCAAACGTGCTGATTTTTGAATTGTCCTGACATGGTTTCCCTCTTTGGAGACATATTAGGGATTTTTTTCTTGCAACTGTTTTGTGGCTGAAAAGAAAAATACTAATAAATAGTTTGCAGGCCTAAAAGACCTGAGGAGAGTTCAGGTGGAAGAGTCTCCTACAGCTGGTTGAGATCTTTTCAGAAAGGCTTCAGCCAGAGTAGCCAGATGTCCACAGCAGTTCTCATGGCAATTTCATGTCTCATAGCTGGAGTGTGGCAAGGGAAGTCCAAAGCGTGCCAGCAAAGCATGGCCAAATTTTAACAGAAGAAACAGCTGAGAACATTGGCTTTGCTGATATTTCAGTTTCTGACTGTGGGCACTTAGTAGTTTGTTGAGGTACTGATGTGAAGAAAGAGTGCTTCAGCTTTGAAGGCAGTGGAAAGCAGTGGCTGAGGGCTCACTGTCGGTCTTCAGCAAGTCTGGAGTGCTGGGTTAATGCTGAATAACCTGGCTGTCTCAGGTGGCTTCTCATGTCTTGATAGTAAGGTCTGTATTTTCTCCTTCAGTGTAGTTTGGATGCCAAGATGTTCCTTATTTTTCTACTTATAGCAGAAAGTTTAAAATGCACAAAAGAGTCATCTAGTCCAGATTTTTGTCCAACAATGGAGATTCCATTAAAGTTTCCACCAAACTTCTGATTTTATTCAGTTGTCCTGGTTTTAAGTTTCTGTCCAGTGAATCCTGTTACACTTTGGTCCATTCCATTGAAGAGCCCTTGACGTCCATACAGTTAAGGTATTTTTAAATAATGGTAGACTGTTGAAGCCATCCTTTCAAACAGCCATGAACTGAAAACTTCATTTTCTCTAACGTTGAATCCAAATGTTTCCCAATTTGTTTTTGTTTTTCTCATGTTGTCTTCTTTAAGCCTTCCACAGTTTATGTTAGTCTTTGGTATGTCTTTATGTATTTCAGCTAAGAGCAAGGAAGGGTTACACTGTACGTATAACAGCCTGTGCTTCCAAAAACCACTTTGCTTACATTGAGCTCTTAATTTAAAACTTTACTTGCCAAGTTCTTTTCCAAAATGCTGCTCTGTCCTGCAAATACACCATTTGTTTCAAGACTTCACTTAGGTGTATTAAAAGCCACTTCTGCTTGTGCCCAGATGAGTAAGTGACCTAGAATGCTTTGACTGATTATTAAATCTAATTAATTGCCTTTCCCTTTATCATCCACAAACTCCAGAAGACATAAAGTAAACAATTAGTGGTTCACTGTTAAAAATATCACATAAACCAGACTGTCAGAGAACCTCTATTAGGACGATTTCCCATCTGTAATTGCATCTCATGACTTAGGGTCTAGTCATTAATACCTTTTGTGTGTGCTGTGTTGGTTTTATATCTTACAGTGAGAGACAGCTTTTTACTTTTCATTTGTTGTTGCATTGAACTTTGTGCTTGTTTGCATCAAGATTTCAGGTTGTAAACTTGTCAGTAGAAGAGCGTTGTAAGAGTTAAAGTACTTTATGTCAGCAAATCATAATATTTAGCATTTAAATTTGCATGCCAAGGTAATGCTTTAAACAGGTTTTGATTAACTTAGCAAATACTTTGTGCATTTATGAAAAATATGCATCTTTGAGCATGACAAAGCAAGATAATGTGCAACCCTGAGTATGCAACTGTTTGCGTCACTTCTTGGTTCTTAATGTTTCATGATCTTAAAAGAATCAATTTCCTGACTTTCCTTCACTGCAGTATGTTGTCACTGTCAACTCATTTCTCATCCCACTCATCTTTCACGATGTCATGAAGATTCCTGATTTTCCAAGTTTGCCAAGAAGAATAGATTAGATAGTAGTAGTTCCTTCCACAAAAAATATTCCATCATAGTTCATTTTCTGTGAAGGGAAAACAGCCTTTATTTCATTGTAGTAAACAGCATCATTTTTTCTGATAATTTGTATAAAAATAATCTGATGGTGTTAGACTTCCTTCGAACCTGAGTGCTGTAAATTTCACTGTGTCTCTGTTGACCACATGGCAATGGTGCTTTTCCCTCCTTTCCAAGGGTATGGTTAGAGTGAAATGTTGCAGGAGGGACACTACATCTGTTGTATGTGGAGAATACTGTTAAGGGTGGCCTTATCTTAACGCAACAGGCTGAGGGGTTACAGATAAGTACAGAGAATAAGACTGGGGGAAAGAAATGCCTTCTGTAAAGTGCATGAGGTCTTAGTGGTTCTGATGTTTGTCAGCTCTTTGGTTGTCTGAGTAGTAGAGGTGTCTCTCACCTTGGGATTCAGCTTTTCAGAGAAATAGCATTTCTGGATAAAGAAGAGGAGTTCCAGCCAGAAGCAGTAAAACTAAAAGGTGTATGCAGGCATACTGGTGAGAGGTTGTTTCCCTCCTGCTCAAAGGGAGTAGTGCCTTTGCTGCCAGGATGGAGGTTGTTCTGAGCCTCCAGGCCATGTTCATGGAGAGCAGTAAAGTGGTTTTGTGCAGGAAGATCAGCACTCTGTCTCCTCTGCTTCTGCTCTGTGTGTCTGTCAGTTCTCTCTTTCTTGTTTTTTAAATTTCTTTTTCCCTTTTTCACGAGCTCAATATATTCCTTAAAACTTGAACAACTGTGTGTTTGATAAGAGGTCTGTGTAAATTCCTAGTTCCTATTTAAACCAATGATGTTCCAGTCACAGAATTGATTAGGCTGCAAAAACCCTCTGAGATCATTGAGTCACCTGACATTTGGGGCCTGATCAAGCAGGTGCACTTAAAGCAGGATATATTAAATGTGATAGGGACATCACTGTTAGTGATATGTAGATGTTAAATCCGGTACACAGCAGCATTGCTCTCACTGAACCAAAAAACCTGGCCAGCTTGTCTTGTTAGGAAATAAACTAGTGGTCAGAGCATTTCTCACTAAACCAAGATGTGGAATCTTGGTCCCTCTCAAGAAGGCAACTATCTTCCAGAAAGCTCCTGACTGCTGGACTACATGCTCTCTTAGCAATGCTTGTTGTCTGCCCCTTCAGTTGAAATTGGGTCATTGATTCTTGCACTTTTTTTTTTCAGAGTTAAAAAGCAAGTAAGCAGAAGAGAGAGTGAGACTCTCTGGCCTTGTGCCTGAGGAGTAAGGTTTAGACCCCTGTTTCTAGGCAGTTCCCATCTTAGCACATAGATTTCACATCTGTAGAGTTCCCATTTTAGCATGTGGATTGGTCTCCTACTTTCCATGCAAGTTGTAACTTAAAATTGACCCACATCTTTCCTTTCATGTAAATCTGGAGCAGTAAAGTTAAAATTATGTCACCTTGAATTCCCAGTGATAAATGTTGTCAGAAGCCTTTTGCTTTCAAGCTACATCTCCAAATGGCTTAGTCTAACTTTCAGCTTTTTCATTCTCTCGTGAAAAAAAACTGAATAAGCAACAAACTGAATAAGCACGTGTCAGGATTCAGATAGAAAATTTGAAACAGCCAGTGAAATTTTCACTTCAATTTGGAGTGGAAGAAGCAGGCAAAGTCATAGAATAATGCAGTTGTTAATAATCCTGTAGCCTGTCTCCCTTTGCTCTAGTTCACATTAAAGGGGAGATTAGTCCTTATTCTTGTATGCTGATTAACAAATGTTATCCATGAGTATCTGAGCTTCAGCCAAAACTGGGGTTTATTTACAGTAGCTGTATGGATCCCACAGATGCATATTTGGTGATTGCTTTGAAGTGCTTTATGACTACTTGAAGAAACCAAAGCTGCTGGTTTAAAACTGAATCTTGTTGTTAACCTGTGTGGCTTCTTTAGAGAAATCACATGGACCTTGTGAAAAAGAATACTTAGCTTACCTATCACTTCATTAGCTATAAAGTCCACATGTGGCTATCTGTGGTGTATTCCCCGTGCTGCCCCTTGGAGTGATCCAAAGTTCAGTGTACAACATTCACCTTTGTTGCTGGTGTTGGAGTAATAGTCTGGGATGTTCCACAAAGCTGCTACTGAACTGAAATGGTCAGAGAGTCAGGATATACTCTGAAGTTGGATACCAGCATAGGTTTTGCTGGGGGAGCTATTGGCCAAACTGGCTGAAAATTGAAATGTGTGCTGTTCCAAGATGCAGTTTAGCCTGTTTTGGAGGAAGTGATTAGAAGTAGTGCTTCCACATACAAACTTCATGGTTCAAAATTTTTAATACAGTGCTTTAGGTTGAATAGATTTTTCCTTGTTTGCAAAGAGAAATTACATCTTCATTAGCGAACCAAAACAGCACTATGAGATGCAGAAATCTTAAGTGCATTTTTGTTGTCTGAAGAGACTTTGACTTCACCAATTCTCAAGCTACCCAGTTTATTGTGAATAAAGACAAGTGTCAGGCTGGAACAGGATGTCAAATTCATCAAGGCTGCTAGATTCTTAACTGGATTCTGAAGGGAAGTGAAGCTCTGCAGGTGGTGGGTAGCGACGTTTTGCATGTGTTGTAGCTTAGAGAAGGGTGTACTTTATACAAGGTGGAGTTGTAAGATCGATGAGGACTTTATACAGGGGAAATATGGTGCTTGAACATGGAGGTATAGATGTGGAGATAGGCAGGCAAATACATGGGCTTGATAACTGGTCTCAGGGCTAAAATAAACAGAGGCTCTGAAACAGAGTGCTTTAATACGTGAAAGCCATGATGGGAGGAAAAGCATTCTTAAAGGAACGGTTTTCCTTTATGGAAGACTTGTACCTCCATATAACCAAGTAATGTGTAGCAGGTGTGTTTTAATTGGTTTTGACACTTCCCTGACTCTTGTTGTTGAGGTATGCCAAATTGGTTTGGGAGGAGAATTTTTTAAAGGCATATTTGACTGTGAAATAGCTAATGTGGGGATATAGAAAAAAAACCCACTGAAATTTTGTGATACGGTCTCAGAAACTTGCTTTGGTTTACATACCTGTGCTACAAGCTGCTCTTCCTGCCCTCTCTTCAGCATGTCTGTCATGTCATGCTGCAATCAATTATTTACAGCAGGAGCCAGGCTTAAATAGGTGGGCAGACAAAAGGAAAGGAAAGAAGGACTGTGGGTAGGGCTTGCATCAGACCGTGAAAGAACTCTGTGGGAGTGTGTCTAGGATTGCACTGATGTCTCTACCTCAGAGTCATGTTCCTGAAGGATATTTTTCCCTGGGGTTTTATGTGCTAGCACCTTCCTGGACACTTCTCCAAGTGCAATGAAATCTGATATGCAAAATACCTTTTTAAGACTGTTGCACCAGTATTTGATATAAAAGTGAGTAATAGACTAGGGTTTAGAGCAGAACCTCAGAACTGTATGTTTTGTATTCATATAAAATACTGTACTTAAACTTTGTGTAGAAGCACCTGAATGGAAGCTTTAAATCTTGAAGTAGATTGCTCATACTGGGATCTCTGAACTTCTGCTTAGCAGCTCAGGTGAAGCCAAGCTTACACCATTTATTAATAGTCACAATTTAATATTTACCTTTTAGTAGAGGATTAAAGAATAGGATGCATTTCTAAGTTACATTTGCAGAGCTGGAATTTAAAATGCTGTCTACTGAGTCCAAAGGTTGGATTTTACAAGTTAGCATTCCATTGAGTGCTTGGACCTGGCTTGATGATTCCTCTTTGACTTCTGAATACTTCTGCAGTAAACATTCTGGAATGTTAACATTCAAATTCAATTTTAGAAAATAAAAGAGGTATTGGTGTAATAGCATCTGAGATTACAAGATACTTGCAGAAAATTTGCATCCATTAATCCTAATGCAAGCTGATGAATTCTAAAATCTTTCATGCTTTCAATTAAGTGTATTACTGAGATATAAGAATGTTCAGTGCTTGATACAGATAAATATAATTCTCTTTTTAATATAAATAATTGGAATCAAGCTGGTGGACCAAGAGGTGGCATCTCAGCAGGTGCTGTGAAACTGCATTAACCACTAAATGCAGGGTAGAAGGGAAGGGGAGCAGGGTGCTACTCTGATTAGCCAGACTTTGGAAAACACCTTGTGCAAACAGTAGGATTTATGGACGTATTTGCTTGAAACACTTCAGAGAAAGGAAAAACCAGGAAAAGCATACTGTTGGTGGGGTCACTAATTAACAATTTATAATTGCTTTAAGGATTTACTAATGTGGTGTTTGTAAGACCTGTTTATAGGTCCCCTGTTCTTCAATCAGAACATCAAAAACAAGATCCCTTGAATGATTGCTGTTTTGCTTGCAGCAGGACTTTTTGTTTGAAGAAACTCTGTGTTGTGTTGCAGATGATGGTCATTGCTGCCTCTTAGGCTGTTCTGTGGAAGTGACTGAGCACGCAGAGTGCGTTGGTGTAGGATTGATTTCAGTCTCTAAATCTTGCTTTTCAAATTAATACCTAATTCAGGATGCATAGGAAAGATACCCCTCTAGACTTTGTTTCTCTGAAGTACTGTACCTGTAGTCCCTGATCCCTGAGGTAGTTCTTGTGAATGCTGTTCCTGGAGCTAAATACCTGAAAGGATGAGCACAGAGATGCTGTTCATCATTATGGTCAGAGTGGTACAGTGCCAATTTCCAGCTGATAGTTCATTCTCTAATATCTACTTCTTGTGAAACTGTGCTTTGAAATCAGTTGGTTTATTTCCAGAGAGACAAGGGAATTGTCTTTGGCACACAGGACAACCTTCTGTTCTCAGGTTTGGCTGTAAGCAGCTTACAGTGCCAAGCACTCCGGGGTGGAGAGACGACATCAGTTCTGGTGAGGACGTAGTTTCTTCTAATCCACGTGGTACTCGGGCTCCCCGCTTCAGGAGTTCTTCCTGCTGCATTCAGCCTCTGTCTCAGCCCTGGAGTCAATGCCTGGCAAGAGCAGATAGGTGTGGTGGCTGGAGTGAGTGGCCTGGGAGGAACCAGCCTTTCGGAATGACTCCTCTTGGCTCGTCCTGGTGCAGAAGAGGTCTGAGGTGCTCCAGCAGGCAATAGAGGGGGTGAAGGACAGTGTGTTGCCACTTGCTTGTGTTCATTCTTGCCCATGAGTGCTGCCTTGTCTTCAGGCTGACGGCCACTGTTGAGAGGTAAGCCAGAGAAGGGTTCTGGCCTGGTCATCACCAAGTAGGGAGCACTGTGTAGCAAGCCTTGGGTATCTCTGTGGTGCTAGGCTGCTGCAGTTAGTGCAGAAAATTTTAAAGTGGTTTTTTTTTCTCTTGTATTGGTTTGGTTTTTTTTAATTGATCTGAATTTAAGGTATTTGGTTTTAGGTCAAGAAAATCTAAAATAACGATATGCTTAAAGTTCTTTCAGTTAATTAAAATTTGGGAAATCCAAATTATCCTGCAAATTGTTGGTTTGCAAATCATCCATTTGTCTTGGTAGTAATGTTTATTTCACAGTCATTGCTCAAAATTTTATTGGGATATTTGTGCTGCTTTGGACTGGTCAAAAAGTACAAAGGAAGCAGGTGCTTTATACTCCTAATGTGACAAATTTGTGCTGTTTTCAAGAGCATTACAGGCTAAGGGTGTGGGGAATCTGCTGCCCAAAATAAGTGAGATGATATCCCCAGAAGTAAGAAATGTCACAAAAGATGTAGAAAGCTCTTGCAATTCTGTCAGTGAAGTGAAATCACTAATTAGCCCTCCTACGTTCTATTTATTTATAATAATGGATTTCTAATTAAGATGTCTATGCAGTTTGCTTCTGTTTATAGCTGACTTGTAAATATTCGATGTGTTGCTTAATAGAAGTATATTTCTTTTGAATTCCAGCCTCTGGTCCCTTTGGAATTTGCATCAACTGGCTTGCATCAACTGACAGGGATTTTTCCAGATATCCCTTCAAAGCTATTTTCCTGGTTCTGCTTCTCTCAGCAGACTTTATCTCCTAGTGATATTAAAGATTGAATTGCAGTGCTGTTGAATGTCAAACAGCCATGGCATTGAAACTGCTGCTGTTCCCATCACTGCAGAAATTTAATATATGGCTTTGGCAGACTACGTTAAGGAACTGAGATTTGGTCACCATAAACAAAGAGGTGAAGGTATCAATTTTGTCTTTTTGTTTTCAGAGGGTCCATATGGAATATTTGCTGGCAGAGATGCCTCCAGGGGACTAGCAACTTTCTGTCTAGATAAAGATGCACTCAGAGATGAATATGATGACCTATCGGACTTAAATGCTGTACAGATGGAAAGTGTAAGAGAATGGGAAATGCAATTTAAAGGTAAATTCTCAAATTATCAGCTTAAGGAAATGCTTTTAATAAGAATGACTGATTTGGGCTTGGGGAAGCTTTTAAAGAGGTGTTGAGAGTAATATTATCACAGAATATGCTGAGTCAGAAGGGTCCCCCAAGGATCATAGATTTCAACTCTTAGCCCTGCACAGGACCATCCCCAAGAATCCCACCCTGTGCCTGAGAGCATTGTCCAAACACTTCTTGAACTCTGTCAGGCTTGTGCTGTGACCCTGGGGAGCCTGTGCCAGTGCCCAACCACCCTCTGGGTGAAGAATACTTCTCTTACACCCAACCTAAACCCCCCCTGACAAAACTTGAGGGTTATGTCACTGGTCACCACAGAGAAGTGTCTGCCCCTCCTTGTCCCCTTGTGAGGAAGTTGTAGAGTGCAGCGATGTCCCCCCTAATGTGGGTGCAATGTAACTTTGTTAAGAAAAGACCAGGGATTTCAAGCCTTTCTTCCACAGAGGGGCTTTCATTATATTTTACTACAGCTTTTTTAACCTTTTAATTTTATACAAGAAAACTGTTCTCTTTGCTCTTCAGTACAGAATTTCACTCTTAAATCTCATCAGCTTAGCTGGTGGAACTCCTCCTCGAGGTTGTTGGCTGTGGATGCCATGAAATTATCAGTAGGACTAAGAGTTGTTTTAAGATAAAATGTTGAATGAGTTTGTCTTGAAATAAATATGGAAGTATGCTTCTGGAGGGAGGGGGAATCATTTTTCACACTAATTGAACTCAAAACGGGCTGAAGAATTGAAGAGCAGCAGTTTTTAGCCCTTGGGTGATAAATCTTGCCTGATCAGCTAGAGGAGAATGGAAACAAAGTACTCACAGTTACAGAAAGTAATGGTAGAAAGATTGGCCTCCTAAAGCAAGCTTGCTGCTAAATTACCATCAATTTCAGTGATTGAGATTTAGAACTGTAGTGTGTAGGAGAAAAAGTGAATTTGCAGTAGTATGGGCTAGCAAGCAAATGCAGCTGTATTTAATTGTAATGGAATCATAAATCTCTTTCAGAAAAATATGACTACGTAGGTAGACTCCTAAAACCAGGGGAAGAACCATCAGAATATACAGATGAGGAAGATACCAAGGATCACACTAAACAGGAATGAACTTTGTAAACAACCAAAGTCAGGGGCCTTCGGAACTGCAACCTCTTACTCCCCATCACAGAATGTCCTGCATCTTTGGGTACAGTTCATCTGCTGCGGAAAAACATTCAACAGGTTTTGTACAAGGAAAATAATATACTCACAAATGAAGATTTGAATACTAGACATTCTTTGTGCTGCCAAATTTTTTGTTGCAGTTTATTTGTAATGTCTGGTTAGGCTTCGTTAGTGAAGAGGGGCCAGGGATTTAAAGGCAAACATGCTATTCCTTTTTATCAGTAAGCTGAAGCCTTCAACAACTAGTGTATCTTACAAGCTCTCTAAAAGACGTGAGTCTTCAAGCTCAGAGGAAGGTTTGAATCTTGTTTTGTGTGTGTCTTCTCCTTCAGCATTAAAGAAAGATTTACTCATCCACATCAGCATCAGTAGGTTAGGCTACTGAAGCCGGTGTTAAAAATGTGAATTTCCAATTTTGTTTTGTATGTGGGCGTTAGTAGCCCGGCAGAATACTTCAGTTCTCTAAGAGAAGTCCGTGTAGATTAGGATGGGGATAAAATTCATCCTTTTCTCAAAAGGATTGGGTAAAAAAGTTTCTTCTGCAACAACGATTATCTGAAGCCTGCCTCTCCCCCTTTTTCCCATCCTCTAAATCAAATCAAATATTAATTGTGCCTTATTTCGCTTACATAGACTTGAATTGTTTTAAGGGACAGCCCCCAAATTGCAGTTTCATAGTCACTACAAGCAGCAGTGAGACTGAATTGGAATGTTCTGTTGACTGGAAAACCTTGATGTCATTCTGTGTATAGAATGTAAAAGAGGAGTACTCAGTGTTACTGCCATATGTTAATACTACATATACTTAAATTAGCATTGTGATGGCCAAATGCATACTCCCATGCTTCTTTTTAATGAATTACAAACACACAAAAAAGTCTCCCTTCCTCCTCTTCCAGAAGCTGCCTAACTTTTGGGAGCATAGCCTTCACACCCCCGTAGAGTGAAGGGGCGTTGGCGCGCGTGTGTCTGTGTGTGTGTCTGTCTGAATGCAAGACTTGGGAGGGATTGTTTCTGCAGATATTGTAAATACGAGTACCATTTTAATAAAGCATGTACAATACCACATGTGCTGTCAGACTGTGTGTAGAAGCTGTTAAGCAGAGCTGGAATATGATGCAATAAAAAGGGGAAGAAGTCTTGGCTAGATGAAGCAGCTGCCGCTATTAATACTGCTCCTCGTACTGGTGGAGTTATTCTCCCTTTCAAGTCCCAGCTGTTGAGGAATCTTGAAGATTTACTCAGGTAAGCTGTATTTAAGAGACTAAACTTATGCCAGTGAATTTATGGGGGGGGGAAAAAGGGGGGAACTGAGTGTATAGAGTATAAGGAAAATGTCTCATGGCATTAACAGGACAAGAACAGCAGTGTTGTGGCTTATGTTTGTACCTCTGGTTGCAGATTTCACCTGTGATAAGTCTACAGTAACAATTTTTATATATATATACATTCTTTTGAACTGTAAACTCTGAAATTCCAGGGATGACTACTTTTTTTATTCCTATTTGACTGAAAGAAATTCATATTGATGTAAATGAAATGAATAAACAAAAACTCCTCTGTGGAATTGTGTGTACCTGACATGTCCTAGAAGGCAGGTTGAATTCTCTTTCTTGCATATCCATCCTTGGAATAGAATCATTTTAGCATGGAAGAAGTAACAGAAATGGGGCTGTTTCTCCATAGAAGTTATGTTTACAGGCTCCTGTACAGGCTGGATGCTCCTGGGAGGTGTGAATTCAGTTTCTGCTTGATTCACGTCCTTATAAGCTGAGCAGTGGTGCAGTGTCCAGGCCAGGATTGAGTGTCTGCTAATCATCTAACTCTGCTGAAATGCTGGGCATGCTGCTGTAACTAACCACAGAAATATGTGGTTTAGATGGAACAGTGGGAACTAAGGACAAATAAAAGCTTCCTTGCATAAGACGGGGGCTGGGAGTAATTAAACACCAGTTCTATATCTGGATCCTTCACTAGGGAATTTTTTTCTTTTAAGTAAGTCTCGCTATAAAAGGTTTTACACTACATTTACAGTATGCCTTTCACTTTTAGCTGTTGCACAGCTGTTGCAACTCATCATGGCACCCAGCTTGTCTAGCTGTGGAACAAGAAAAGGCAGCTTGCCCAACTCACCCTTAGGACAATTGGATAGGTTGTTTTTCCCCAGGCTTCCGTGTGAAAATACATGTATGTGTTATAGCTTCTACTATACAGCGTCATAGCTGGAGGTTCTTGACACTTGCTGTGAGTTTCTCTGCTCTTCAGTCAGTGCAGCTATTGGTATTGCTACATCTGGCACAGCTGTAGCATTTGCTGTTCCTCATGCTTGTATCTGCTTGATGGACTAACTTCCCACTGGAGAAAGAAAGGTGACTTTTGAAGGAAGAGTAGTTTTGCATCTACTGTGACTTACAGTTCAAGTGCAGTCTTTTCCTCTCCCTTGCTAGCAGAAAGGCAGCAAAGTTTAATCACAGTGAAGTTACACGCAGTTCTGTTGTTGGGTTTTTAAAATTGCTTTAGAAGGACAATGCTTAAATTTTAACTTTTAGGAGTAGCTGAACAAGATGGGTAAAGGGTGAGTTTTTCTTTGAAGCACCTTAATGGTAACTATGAAGAATACAAAACTTGTCCCATGGCAGCAGAATGTTGCATAGACTGAATTTTGATGTCTAGTGGATTTAAATTAACCTCATCCATCCTACATACAAAGTCACTGGTGATCTAAAGCTGGCAACCTAAAAAAAGTGCTTTAAAGCACACTGCAGCTTTCATATTTATAAAAAGTTGACACACACAGAGCATAATTTAGCATAACATCAGATCCATCCAAACTCCAGTGCAATTTTAATAATTTGATGGAGGCGTTCAACCTTGGAATACTTGTGTCAATCACTTGGTCAATTCACTGTTAAATAAAATGACAGGTTGATACTGTGTTAAATTTTGTTTAGGCAACATGAGGGTCTTGATGGAAGAATTTCTCATCTTTAGAAACAAAATGCATTTCCAGTTTAATATATGACTTGTTTTCCTAGGCTAGACTTGGTGTTAAATTAGTTTTAGTCATCATTGCTTTTGACACCTCTGCCTCATTTTGTACACCGCTCCCCAAAAACGCTTCATTTTGGCAGGTGTATTTTCAAACCTCCTAGGTTAAAAAAAAAAAAAAAAAGGCACCATGTTGTTACATGGTCTGAACATTTTGAATTTCCAGTGAGGACTGCAGAATTATGTCACATGCTTGTACTTGTTTGTATCTTTTTATTGAGCTAGATCTACTTTTCTTTGAGGTTTAAATTTCTATCATTCAGAGTTGGGCACAGCACATAAAATCAGTCTGGCATTCTGTTGTTGGTGTTGTTTCACTTTAAATATCTCAGGTCTAAGCTATTTTCTAACTTTTTTTTTTATTATTCCTGCAAACTTAGTTTGATTTTACTGTCTTCACTGTAAAAGGCAGGGAGCCATTAAACCTTTCTTAGGCTTTGCTTGAGTCTGACAATACAGTAAGAGTATCTGTGGTTTTATTTGCTCTAGGAAGAAGTGCTATTCTCTGTATGGAATAGTACAAAAGATGTGGCTATTTACTCCCTTCCTCCTTAACATGAGTACTAATGTAACTCTGGCCTTGCAGACTGACTTACAGGTGGAAAGCAAATCCTTCTCCTGGCTTCTAATCTATGGTTAAAGGTAAATGTTTCTTAACAGGTGCTCACAGATTTGGTTTAATCTTGCTTTGACAGAACCTGTGTGCCAGGGTTGGCTGAAGTGCAGGTGAAGGGTTGTTTACCTGAAACCCCAAAAGCACAGAGGGTGCAGACAGCAGAGAAGAAAGCTCTTGAGCTGACAGATCCAGCCTGGTGTAGCTGTGGGACTGGCCAGGAAGAGATCCTCAGCTACTCTTTAAGTGTCCTCTCTGCCTGGAGTGTCGTTTGTCACCTCAGCAGTGCCTGAAGCAAAAGGCTGCAAACTGTTTTCCATCCATTCGAATGCTTTATCTCCCACAGAAATCCAAATCCCTGTTAAAACACAGACAGGCTACTGCTGCTCAGTGTAGGAAAACATTATCTGGTCTCCAACAGGAACAAGAGCCAGCCTGAGTCTTCCCTTTTAAAAAGCTGTTAGAATCCAGGATTTTGAGCATGACAAAAATCAGGTTTTGGGCAGGGTAGTGTTTTGAAGTATTTGTATGGTTATTTGCCAACAGAAGAAATGAAGAAAAACCTAGAAATTCTTCAGTAAGCACACAGGAGAATTTTTACACAAGGTCCAAAGCTTGCAAAGTGGTCAGTCATAGACCACTTTTAGAACACAACTCATCTTAAGACACAGTTAAGGTTGGAATAAATGGATGTAAGAGGTGTGGGAAGCGATGTTGGATACACATCAAAGTTACAGCCCTGCAACAAGGACCATCAGTTACTGAGGTGCTGAACCACTTGAAGCCAGAGAGTGAAACAAGCAGCCAATGCAAGGATCGTTTTTCCCACCTATCTGCAAGGGAAGAGAAGGCATATTCAAGCCCATGGGAAGTGAAAGGGGCATTCCTGAGAGGCAGCCAGAGCTGTGGATGGGCTTGGGTGGTGTTTTTGTCCAGCTCACTAAAGGGACACTGTCCGAGCAACTCCAGAAGCCAGCAGGTAAAGTATTCACTCTCCTTGCCTTCCCCCACATTTATCACTCACTTCTCGTATTTTTGACAGATACCCAATCATATGCCAAAAATAAATCCATCTTCAACTTGCAGAAAGCTGGCTCCCATTCCAAGAAGCACTTCCACCTTGAACAGGCTGGGTTTCCCTCAGTGCAGCAGAAATTCCCATGCAAATCTACATCCTTACACTCTTTCAAGCTGTTTTTCTTCACACTTTTTGGGGAAAAAAGTTGATATACAACACTATTAGGGTTTTTTGTTGTTTTTATAAAATTTTCCAAGATATCACAAAATTACACACACTAAAAGCTTAATCTGCACATTTTCCAATGAAAAATTGAAATATCTTAAATTTATTACTTGTATATACAATTTCAATCCAAATTTACATTCGCATCATTTTCATGGGTAGCAAAAGGCATGGATCAAACACAGGATTGAGATGTGTCACTTCAGCATATTTATAGGATATTTACTTGAAATCTTGGTATGTGTTCATTTAAATTTATTTAGAACAGGCCACTGACAAAAGGCTGGATTTTGTGCTGAAATGGTATAAACTGTGGGGAAGGTCACTGCTACCATCCGCTCCTTTCAATGCAAACATCCATCATTTGTTTCAGTGAGATTCACAGGACAATGAAAAATTTACAGATTCATTATAACCTCTGAGAGCTGATAGTTTAAAGCTCCATCCATGGCTGTGCAGTCAGTTTAAGGCATCTGTGCTAGATATCACTTTTTAACTTTAAAAGTTGACTGAAGTAATTCTGCAGTTAACTAATGAAAAGCTGGAATTCCTCTCACCTACGCCTGGAAGAGAAGTTATTCACTTGGTTCTTCTTGAGTCTTTAAAAGCAAAGTAATGAAGTTAATAAGACATGACAGGTTATAAACATCCCCCCCTTTCAGCTACAAAAATGGATTTGTATTTGAATAACTTACATTCAGTGAAATTATCTTTAGACCTGTTTGAAATCATTTAGGCTTAGCGAGCACAATTTAAGCAGAACTTCATTCAGATATTGCAAAATAAAGCAAATAAAAATTAAAATTTACAAGGAATACTTTGTTTCCCTCCAAACTAATTATTACTTGAAATATGGAGAAAAAAAAATTCAAAATTATGCCTCTCCTGCTAGAGTTCATAATCATAAGAGAATTCAAAGGAAGACACCTCTCAAGCCCAGAGTATGAATAGTTGGCTATTTTAACAATCTGCACAAACTGTAGATACTGAATGTTAATTTAAGACACTATGAAATCAAAAGCTCGATTTTCCCCTGTAGTTTTCTGTTGCTTTAGTTATTAAAGAACCAGTACTGAAGGAAATACCTGCAAAACTATCCCAGTTAAGTCCACTCAAACTCCATACTTAATAAAATACTAACTATGGAGACCCTGAAAAAAATAGAAGCTATATCTTTAAATAGAATCCAGAAATGCAGTTTCCTATACAGCTGCATGTTCTCAAGTGTGCTTTTGCAGAAAAACAGACTTTTTGATAGTTAGCTTTGAAAGCAAACCAATTACATAGATCCTTCCTTTCCATTTAATAGTCTACATATAATGTAATCTTTTTTGCTTTGGTAGAATACAAATAATGGGGAAATATGGGTAAGGAAAGCACAGTAAATAACATGGATATATATCATACCTTTTTTAAGAAATCTGAGCTGAAATGTAAGGCATCCCTTGAAGTATTTTTTGCATATGCAAGGAATGCAGTTCTTTGTAAACAAAAGCTTGAGGAAAGCAATACTGAAGCCAAAGAATCTTCCCTAGGATCCTTCCAATGATCCCATAACCAAGAGCAACTCTCCTAGGGCAAGTGTTTTGGAACTAAATCCCGTGAAAAAGAATCCCATCCTTTGTCTTTCCATACATTTTTAATCACGCAGTAGAGATTGCCTCGCCTTGAAGACCTCCAGATTAAGAAGAGTGATGCCAAAGTTGATTCTCAAGGGCACAAGCTCATCCAAAGTCTATTTTTCTGGTACATCACTTTCTATAGATTTTGTGGCAGCAGTGCTGCGGCCCACGGAGGCGTGCACGGTATTCCCACAGGAAACGCTTCCCAGCGGCCGGGACTGACAGGCAGCGGGGGGCTTGGTGGTGGAAAGTGTTTTAGAAGAGTTAGACTGATGTCTGCGATGACCTGAATCCTCACCTGATCTCCTCCTGCCAGATTCTTCACCAATAGGAGGCTGAAAAGAAACAGGGGCAACCTGTTACGTGTTTTGCCATAAAGCCAGGTATTTTTGCCTTTCCACAACTTGTAGGACTGAAAGGATTAGGCCCTTAGGATTTATCAAGCTGCTTTTTCATGAAATCAAGTGCTGCTCTCAGATTACCTTGAAGCAAAAATATTAGTACACCAAATATTATTTAAAACAGGCATTGAAACTTACATCCACCCTGAAGTCCTCCAGTCTCTTAAATTTACTCAGGTACTCTTGCAGTTTGGGGTCAACAGCTGGAGTCTTATGCTGAGAGTATTTTAGGTAAGCCCAAAATTTTTCCAGTCCATACAGCTGACCTAGCAACAGAAAAAGATAATTTTACCACTTTACAAAGCAAATTTAATTAAAAACTTAATTATTCACTGGTAACGATATTTTTAAGAGAACTGAAGATAAAAAGAGTATGAATAAAAGCTGTTCTCGGTCAGGTAACAAGTCAGCGCCAAGGAACTGGGATTGACTAATGTTACCACAGTGTGAGCAGTGACAAGCCTATGATAATTACCAGCTTCATAGTCCCTCTTTGTTTCTTGTTGGAAATCCTCAAATATTTCCTTCCTGAATTTCTTTTCCAGGCCATAGCTGTAAAATCTGAACAAGCATTCCAAGCCGTACCTGGAACAGAACAGAGAGGTACAAAAATCTACCTTGTCTCTTTGGCTCAGAAAAATAGAGCTGGGGGAAATGGGTGGAAGGAAGGGAATTATATCCAAGAGAAAAAGGGCAGTGACAATTTCCTTCGTGGTCATTTTTCTGGTATTTTTGTAAGGCAAGAACCAGTTTGAACAAGTAAAATGAAGTAAAGAATGTCTTCTCCTATGGAAGAAAGAATCTTAGGAGTGTTAGTACAGAACTGACTCGTCATGGTCGACAAGTTACAGGATTTTGTGGAACTCACAACTGATTACAGGTCAGAAAATGTGGCCCATTTAGCTATTCATCTGCAAAGCACAAATATATATGGATTTTTGCTATTAAAACAACTTAGACACACTGCTATTTTAAAGATTTACAAAAAGGCAAAGGCAGTACTAAAAATGTTCACTGCAGATGTATGTAAACTTCACAGTCATTAAAAGGAGTGGTAAAACCTCAAGAAAAAATACCTGTAGTGCTCTTTTGCATCCTCTAGAGCAAGCTGTTTGAATTCTTCGTACATTTTCTTGTTGAAGTGATCTCTCAGAAAAAAGGACCAGAAACGAAAAAGTGTGTTCATTTCTTGGGACTGGCCAATTCCCAACCGTTTCCTCTCTGGAAGAAAAAAAGAAAGGGAAGGACAAAACCACTAATTTAATTTTTCACCAGAATATTTTAAAGTGCCTTGCCTTTAGTAAAAAACACACCAGATCTTCTGGGAACTTCAGTCCAAATTTAAGTGTAATTTTTTTGTCAGGGAAGGTAAAGTTAAATGGAAAGCAGGGTTCCTAAAACAGAAGCACCAAATAAATTTTGTTTGCCTTCCCAAGAAAAATTAAGCATGAGGAACCATGTGAGGAAAACTGGTATCAGACAACACCTGGAAACTTCTACCTACAATTTGAGGAAGTGCATGGAGCAGCTTACCCGTTAAACACCGTCGCCGGTATTTGTGGTACACCTGCTGAGTAAAGCCATTCTCCTTTAACAGTTCATGAGATGGATGCTGGAATTTGGGAAGAGAATTTGGAGTACAGCCATAACCTGCCAGTGGAGCTCCTTCTGAAGGTGAGGCATTGGAACTGCTGGAGAAAAAAACCCAACATATTTCTGACCTATAAACACAGCTTTTCTGCACAATCAGTTTTCACCCACCCTGACCTACGCAAGAGCCATGGTATGGTCACCTGGTGACTGCTGCAGTGTATCTGGGTTTGGCTGCACCTCAAGAAAATCAGGTTTTGTGCTAATATGTCAAAAACAGAGGCAGTTTTGGACAATGATAATTAAACATTACTGATTTTATGGTCATGCCTGATTTTTAATGACCACTGAAGTGAACATCAGTGCCTCAAGTAACATTACTGCTGCTGTATCATGGATCAAACAACGCTGTGAACACCAGTCTGCCTAGCTTGTTTCCAGACAGTATTCCATATTTTTGTCTTTCTTGAGCATTCTTTTCTTGCTTCCATTGTATTTATAAATTGCCTTTCATAGCCTGTTTCTCCACTAGCAGTGAGAACTACCTGCCAATAAATTTTGAATAACAACAACAACAACATTTACCTCACAGAGGAAGTTCTTGGCCTGTGGTCTCTGGAATCCATCACCCAACCAACATGGCATTCCAAGGGAGGATTTGTACTGTGGCGCGTTTTTCTTTTTCTTGGAGTCTAAGAAAGTAAATGAAGGATTTATTTCCCTAATTTGACTTCACTTATTCTCTCCCACTTAAAACAGAGATCTAAAAGTTTTATATTCTGTTATCTAACAAGTTATAAAGTCACAAGACCACAGTTTCATAACCTGAAGATTAGTCTTATGTAACTAACCAAAAATCTTAAACACTACACTTTTTTCAGCAAAGACTTTCAAGGAAGAAGACTCAGAAAGCATTTAATAGAAATAAAGTGAATATGGTAAATATTTTGGAAAATAACAATAGGAGTACAAGCATTTAATTTTTTGCCTTTCAATTCTTGTTAAACTGTGTGCACAAACAGGAGTTTTGTAGGCTTTTGCTGGTTTTGGGTTTTTTTTTTAAATGTTTTTTCATTTACCTTTACATCAAAGGATCGTGCTTCTTTAACAACAGGGTAGAATCTGGGTGTTTTGTTGGGATCCTGGAGCCTTGGGGTGCGAGGTGTTCGTGGGATAAAGCCAGGGTGGAAACGGGGTGAATCTGGGACTGCTGTTGGCAGCGATCGAGCCATTCCTGCTGTTGGAGGTACTTCAGTACTGAGGAAGTTACAGGCCAGCTCCTCTGCTAAATATGGAGGCAGGAAGGAGAAAGGTGGTTTTACTGAGCTACTTTAGAGATGCTATTAGCATGTAACCCAGTAAATGTTAATAGTACTACTCAAAGAAATACCTCTAAAGATAAGATTGGGATGTTGTGACTGCTCAGTAATGCTGTGATACAAGTAGTAAATTCTTCTTATCTCATTTCCTTCCATCCCTGTGTCCCATAAAAACACTGGTTTCTATAAAATGTTTCACAGCTTCAGTTTAACTTTACTCATTGTAAATTCCAAGTCACACAAAGAGCACCTGGTGTTGATGGATAGTGACAACAAAGCAGAACAAGCGCCAGCTTCTTGTCATTCAACTGAGACCATGCTACCCATGAACAGTTGGCAATTTGAAAAATTAGCAAAGAAAAAGCCCCCTCAGACTGCTGACTGAACCAAAATTAAAATACTGCACAGGCAGAAACAGTCAAACACCTACAGAGTTGTTCTTTATTACACAGACTCTAAAAAACAAATACTTTCATACTTACCTTTCTGTAACCCTCGAGGTCCTGGAGGAGCTTCCTCTGTTGGATCAGCAGTTTCTGGTGCAGGACTAACGAATTTATCCTTATTAATGAGGTTTAGCTTCTTAAAGTTCTCAATCTCTTGCTGAATTAGAGAAAGCAAATTGTAAATGCAAAGCAGGGTAATAGATACCACCCTGAGAAACAGATGCATTTCATGAAGAGAAAATAAGCCAGAACTGACACACAAGAACCCCCACACCTGTCTCAGGTGGGACTCGTGCATGCTGTGTGTGAAAAATCTCGCCAAATCATTGTCAAGTCCATAACAGCAATAAAAAAGAAAATATTCTCTCCTGCAGTTTGCTATTTCTCACTGCCCTCTTCATGTTTGCTGGTTTTCTTTGTCCATTTATTTAATATTCTAAATTCTACCTGTACTTCTTGCTCTTACTCTCAACATCCACTTCCACCTTTATCGGCTTGCTTTTGTATGGACATGCTCCATTTGTCCATGAAGCCACTACCCCCTCTTTGTGCACAGATAAAGCCCCTTTCCCTCACCACTCAGTGTGTAGGTAACTTCATTCCAACTATTTTTCTAACAAACTACAAGGCAAACAGAACCTTAATACAAAACTACTTTAAAATTACTGTATTACTTCCCTCTCATCATCTCATCTCTGACACGTACCCCCTTCCTCTCTGGGTAGGGATTTGCAGTTGTTATGAAACAAACTATTCATAGAACAAGAAAACATTGGAAAACTTGAACCATCTCCAAAATGTTAAAAAAAAAAATTCATTCAATGTTTTTGGTCAAGTCTGTGGTATGAAAACCTTGGGTCTGCTTTCCACTGTAAAGGTAGCTCAGCAGACCTGCAAATTACTGTCACTTTCCTGTAGCATTTTACAACTACACAGCAGAAGGCTGAAATTAATTTGGGAACTGCTTGAACAGGCATGGTTTTCAGGTCAAAAATTAAAGAGAATTACCTTCACCGTGGCATCATTTTCACTCTGATCCATCCACAAATCCTGTTCGTAGTAGTACAAGCCATCATTAATGACTTTAGCAAGTTCTGATGTGATTTTTGCTCGGCACACACGGTTGCCAACACGGTCTCCACAAGGATGTTTTCTCACATATGGTGGTGTCTGTGTTACAATCAAAATCTTGTTTACATCTTGATCATCAATTTCATAATCAGAATCGCTATCTGACCAATCAGTAAATTTATTCTTCCGACACTGATTTTGTTCCATCTCTTCATCAAACAAAAATTCAAGTTCTTCCTGTTCTTGTTCCTCGGGAAGTGGGGGTGGCTGGTGTTGATCTGGTGTTTGATCAGGTACAGGAACAGTCTCCTGAGTTGGAAAAGGTTTTATATTTGAGTTGGATAATGATTTCCCAAACTGTATTGCATTCTCAAGCATCGCATATGTTAAGATGTTTAAAACCTTGGTTTACAGTATAACCTCAAAGTTGGTTTTGCATGTGTTTATTTAAACATAACTTCAAGGGTTTTGATTTTACCTTTAGCTTGACAGTGGATGCACGATGCCTCTTCTTCACTTCTATCCAAGGTTCAGAGTCCAAGTCGGGCAAACTTGTAGACAGTCCCTTAGACATTGTCTGAAAATTACTTGTTTCAGAGTTTTCCTTTGGACTCAGCGGGCTTCCCACTCTTGGAGAACTTGGTGCAGACTCTAGCAGTAGAAAACAGTAGTTCAGTTCCTGTTGTAGATTGTTTTGGTTTTATTTTGCTTGTTTGTCAGTTGTTTCACTGGTCTTTCTTTTAACCACAGCTACCATTTTTCTACCTCTATGGATAACTATAACACTGATCAAAGAATTTCTTTTCATTTTTAAGAGACAGCTTTCCACAGTTCACCCAACATTTCAGAATAAAATCAGTTCTAAGAACTTATTTCCATGGAAAGTTTCTTCATAGGCTGTGAGACATTACGTTTGTTGAGGAGAAAAAAAAGCACAGCATCATTAGGATCCTGTTTTCTCCACATCATTTTCTAGCTCTGTGGATGGGTGCCTAACTCCATCTTCATTCTTCCCATTTAATTTCAGCCAACATTTTAGTAAAGGATTTCCTTGCCAAGGGTTGTCAGCAAACAAATCCATCTCCCTATTAATAATGTGAATGAGTTTCACATCCAAAACAAGGAGGCACCAAATAAAGAGTGAACTTTCAGCTGCCACGAAAATGAAGCAGAGTTTAGGACTAGTTTAAGATTAGTATTACTAATTCTACAGGACTGTAGCCCATCATTCTATATTCTGGAGAATGGTCACAGCCATAACACACAAGAGACATTTTTATCTACTTAACATCAGCCATGTGACTTGGCAAGTGCAAGGCTGGCATGCAGAGCAGCTGAATAAACTGTTACCAAAAGTACAACTTCTGTTATGAAATCAGTATCAGGAGGCAAATTTCCTAAGCTAGACTGACAGCACTAAACTTATGTTTCTGTAAAATAAATCCTTTACCAGTATGTGAGCCAAAAGTTTGGCCTGGTATGAATTCTGGACAATTGATGAGCTGAGAGAAGTCAGTTGGAGGCAGGTTGCATGGAGGAGGACCTGGAATTGGCCACTTTTCTGGATCAACCCTTTTTCGTAGTTTCTGATCCACAGTTTCAACTTCTGTACTGTCCTTTAGGGCCTGTGTGACAAGCACATTATAACATTAAAAACTACCAACAAAAAGAAAAAAGCCCACCAACTTGGCCACTTAGAGCCTCTTTACAGAATCCCTGTCATTACAAACAGAAAATTTTATTAACTTTATAGTGCTGACTTTAAATGGCAGCACAGACTTAACCAAGCAACTTTTCAGATACATGCTTCTGAATGATTTTACCTCCAAAATGAGAGCAGCATTCGTTGTCAGAGCTTGCATCCGACGGAAACTGGCGATCAGTGACACGGGCAGAAATCCTTGTTGGTCCATCTTTCTCCTCAGAAAGAAGTCTCTCTCCAAATTTTCTGTGCTGAAATAATACTCACTGCAGAACAAAACATACAAACCTGAGCTTATTCTACACCTCAAGCAACCTAGATTCCTTGTTAACGTCTTCCATTAAAAAACAGAGTGTATTTTGACATCAACAGAATCATTCTTCAACAGCTGTATCACTACAGAAGACCCACAGAGCAGCAAGCATGCTCGACAGCTTAAGATAGACTTATAGTACAGCACAGAGGGGTACAAATCAAAGCCTTGTTACATTTGCACAACCAAAAACTATGCTCCAGTTTTCCTTCACCTACCCCTCCCTCATTACTTACATGGACAGAAGGGAACAACATTGTCTTGGCCTCCATACGGATGAAGGACAAGCACTGCTTACAGTCAGGGCATAAGTTATGTCCCACACAGCAATATCAGTTCATCCTGAACTGCATCTTTTATTGTCCCAGTCTCCAGTGCATTGCAAGGTTTAAGTATCCTATCTGAGTGTGGAGGCACAGATATTTACTCTGAATCATCAAGCATGCTTGTGAGAAGATGAGAAAACAAAACCAGTAATGTTGTATTTGGCATGAAACTGTACCAAAAGGCACAACAGTTCATGGAGAAAAAAAAGTCTTACAGAATAGATGGTGTTTAGTGGATAAAGAAGGACAAGGACATTTCAGGAATCTGGTAATACCACAGAGATGAGGGACAAACAGCAGAAAGACAAATCTTCAACAATGAAGCTGCTCTAGGAAATAATCCAGGTGTCAAGATGTTTTATACTTAGTGAAGACAAAAAGCAAGGAATTCATATCATGATCTGTCACACAGAGCAAGGGAATGAGAAAACATCCTATGAAAAAGAATGAAAAACCCCCCTCAGTTTAATCATGATGACTGAAATCTAGGCCTTTCATAGAGCTTACACATCATACCATGATTTTGCACATTACATCCAAGGAATACTAACCCCTCATGGCGTTCAGAAAAACGCAAGTAGGGAAAGACTTAATGGAAAGCAGTTAAAATTCTATTACAGAAATAGAGGGGGTGCAAAAAGAAAATGAGAGGGTATTAAAATGCTGAAGAAAAAAGCTGCACATGCAAATGTAAATAACGATCATCCTAATTTCAACAAAGTATAAAACACTAAGTCTCTCCACTGAAGCTGGAATCAAGGCCAAAGTCTCCAAGAGCACTCTGATGCCATCACTGACCCAAGCAGCACCTGGATACCATTTCTTTCTCCAATTTTGTGTAGCTGAAGAAATTTGAAGCACAAGCTGGCTCTATGAAACACATGGAATCACACACAGAATATTCTGAGCTGGAAGGGACCCACAAGGATCCTCGAGTCCAACTCCCAAGTGAATGGCCGGGGCGGGGATCGAACCTGTGACGCTGGCGTTACCAGCACCGTGCTCTCACCAGCACTCGGCCCCGGGACAGAATGAATTTAAAGTCTCAATGCTGGACAAGACAGGACAAATGGGAACGCTGCTACTAAGTCAAAGCAAACAGAGAAGAGAACAAGGCTTTTGGAGAGTTAAGCTCTTGCTCAGAGCCAAGTATGATCAGTGAAGCAACTGGGCACAAAGAGAAAGTTTCTTTCAAGAATATCCTGTCTACTGTTCTGAGCTGCAGTGTTCCTTTTCCCCTCCCAGTCTAGAAGATGAGCAAGCACAAATGCCATATACCAATGTTCTACTAGTGTTACCTTTACAATCGTACAGTAAAGGTAAAATCCTGTAACGATTCACCTAGATAAAAATTCCATAAGCAGAAATGGACAATGACTGCACTTGACTCAAACTGCCTCCCTTGATGTCCATCACTCTAGAAAAAGGAATGTGAAAGACCATTAATGATAAATGAAGACAATGCACAGGTTTGCTCCAAGCAGAGGGACAAACCTAAACACACACACCCCCTCCAGCTTTCCTCTTCTTCCTTTTCCTCAGAGTCCCTTTGCTTACTCCTGAATTGATATTTGAACTTTTATTTATTTATTTTCTAAAGCAAGAGGACGTTTAAATAGGGTTCTGCTGCACGTTGCAGAATGAGGAGCTGCTAAGCACTGAAACTTTTCAGGCTGACAGCTTCAGCCTGTAATTAACAACACAGAAGATATTTTGGTATGCAATACAAATATTACTCCCTTGTACATCGAGCTGGTTCTTGGGACAAGCATAAACTGCTTGATAGCAGTGTGTTTCCTCCTGTAATTACACGTCAACTCAGATGGACAGTGTCTAAGATTTTTCTCTATTAAGCAGGTAAACTTTTAAAATTTATTCATCCACTAGGATTCGATCTCACTTCTTTAATATAACCTGATTTATTCTGGACTCCAATAGGAGCTCTGAGACATAACAATTTGGTGTACCTTTATTCCATATATAATTCCTTCTTTGGCATACTCACTTTAATATTTTATAGCTAAGTTACAAAAGCCAGACAAAGCCACCCCCATTTAGAGGCAAATAATAGGTAACTGATGAATAAAGTCTGTTTCCCCTAAGTTTTAATGGGATAAAAGAAGGGAATAGATTAAAAAAACCACCTTTTTCTTTTTTTTTTTTTTTTTTCTGTCTAGGGAGAATAAAACTAGTGGAGTTATGTTCTAACCCTGCTCAGGAATCTCCCTCTCATGGAAAGCAAACTCCATAACCAAACTGCCTTAGGAGTTCACACCAGGCAAGCAGCCAATGGCTGTGGTTATCCAGCCATGCCAAGTCTTCTACCAACATCTGCCAACCTCTCGGTGCCAAAAGGAAATACAAATATACCCAGAAGTCAGATGTGACCAGTGCTGTAAGTGGCATTTTTCTCAGCAGAGGGGGACATCGTCATGTCCTACCTTAGGAGGTCTGGATTCTACACTGCATGCCCAGAAATCTGGCCAACAGTGGAGTGGCTGTGCTCCTCCCCCACTTGTCTGAGGACAGTGCAGGCCGATTATCCTGACATGGGGGTACATGTCCACTGTCAGGTCTCATAGGGGCCTGGCAGCAAGAGCAAAAAAAGACTGCAATAGAAGTTTTGAAGTTGATAGCCACATGTCAGATACTTTCTGCCCTTTAAAGAGGCTTTTCTCTTCCTTTTTGCGTCAACTGTAACAAAAGAAGCGAGAGTAAAATAAGCAAGTTGCTGTACGGAACACGAGGGCAATCAAAAACCACCACAGAGGCATCGCAGAGAAATGCAAGTACTGAGGATGAAATATCTGCCAGTGGTGGAAACTGTCTCTTTAAAATGAACTAGTGCTTTCCAGGCCCTTTTTGACTTGTCTCCTGGTGATAATCAAGTCTTCCAGATGGTTTCTCATTGCCTAATGGTGTACACGAGAAAGTAAACATTTCAGATTATTGAAAAATCAAGTATCATTGCAAAACTACTCTCTCTCAGTTACATGTTTCAGGTGAACCACACTGAAAACATCAAACTAACAAGACTTCTCAAAGTGAAATTGAGAGCAAATAGGGGAAACGTCACCCAAGAAGAGCTTTATAGGCAAACAGACCAACAGTACTCAAAAGCACAAGCTCAGGGACATCCATATCTCAATTACGTGACAACATAAAGAGGGCTGTGTACCATCAATAAAGCAGTCATACGAGTTAGAGCCAGACTACAGCACAAGATGCAGAAACAGCTTCCTTAAAACTCCTCCCCATTACTCAAGTTTTTCCACCCCACCAGTGAATAAATTCGAGCTGACACTAGTAATGGTCAGAGTTAACTCAAAAAGTTAAGCTGGAACGCCTTAATCTCCAACTTGATACGGATAATAAGGATCCAACACTGTTTGAAGTGAGTTATTTTATCTTAACTAGATCTCTGAAAATATTTATACATTAAGCAATCTACTTACATTTGGTGTCTTATATATTCCTTGAGAAGTGCTTCATCCACAGAATACATCTGCACTCCTGTTCCATCACCATAGTAATAAATCACACCAGGGTTAAGCTCAGGCTGAAATACTTGGTCAATTCCTTCACCATACAGTTCTTGATAACCAACTGAATAGTCAAAGTTCACTGCAACATAAAAGAGAAAATAACAACATTAGAAAATGAAAACAACAACATTATAAACATAGCTTTAAAATTTTTTGCGAAGTATCCATTTCTTTGCATACTGCTGGGGTTTCCTCTGCCTCGTCCTCTTCCTCTGCTTCTCCCCCTTCCTCTGCCTCTGGAGAATCCTCGGACACTGCCACCCTCACTCCTCACGCTGCACACCTCGTCATGGTCGTCTCTCTTTTCTCTATCACGACGCCAATCTTGAAGAGAAAAAACCACAAAATACCTGCAATCACAATGAAACCTCCTGGTGCCCGTAAGTCCCTCATGACCCCAGAGTTCTCAACTTGCTCCCAGGCAATCCACAGCCTCAGCCATGCTGGCTGAAGCGGGTGGTCAGAGCTGAAGCTGCAGGAGAGGAGCAGGAAAGGTTTGCCAGCCCTGCCAGAGGGTGAGTCAGGCAGGAGGGGTCAGCAGTAAGGTGGCAATCGATTGACTGGCAGTCAGTCTGAAGCAACTGGACACTCTGGTGTCAGCTCAAAGACCACAGTACCTATGATCAGCTCGGGGCAGGAAGGAATGATCACGACAGTTCAGTCTTCTCCTGTGGACAACTCCCACCTCCACTAGAGTGAGATGGCAATCACAGAATTGCAGAATGGCTTGGGTTGGAAGCAATCTTATAGACCATCTGGTTCCAACCCCCCCTGCCATGGAGGGACACCTTCCACTAGACAAGGTTGCTCGGAGCTCCATCCAACCTGGCCTTGAACACTTCCAGGGATGGGGCACCCACAGCTTTTTGGCGTAACCTGTGCCAGCGCCTCACCACCCTCACAGTAAAATTTTTTTTCCCCATTATCTAATCTAAATCTAATCTACTTGCTTTCATTTTAAAACCATTTCCCCTTGTCCTGTCATTCCATGCCCTTGTAAACAGTGTCTCTCCATCATGCAGGCTCCCTTCAGGTACTGGAAGGCCACAATTAGGTTACCCCAAAGCCTTTTCTTTTTCAGGCTAAACAAACCCAGTTCTCCCAGCCTTTCCTCACAGGTGAGATGCTCCATCCCTCTGATCATCTTGGTGTCCCTCTCTGGAGTCACTCCAACAGGTCCATGTCCTTCCTATGCTGGGACCCCAGAGCTGGATGCAGCACTGCAGGTGGGGTCTCACCAGAGCGGAGCAGAGGGGCAGAATCCCCTCCCTCCCCTGCTGCCCGTGGTGCTCAGGATGCAGCCCAGGACATGTTTGGCTTTCTGGGCTGTGAGTGCCCATGGCCAGGGCATGTCCAGCCTCTCCTCCACCAGCACCCCCGAGTCCTTCTGGGCAGGGCTGCTCTCCATCTGCTCATCCTCTAGTCTGGACTGATACCAGGGATCACCCTTACCCAGGTGCAGCACCAGCACTTGGTCTCGTTAAACCTCATCACATTCCCAGGGGCCACACCTCAAGCTTGTCCAGGTCTGTCTGGGTGGCATCCTGCCCTTCAGGCATGTCAACTGCAGCATTCAGCTTGGGGTCATCTGCAGATGTGCTGAAGGTGCACTCCATCCCTTTGCCCAGGTCTTGATGATAGGATTCCCACAGCAGTGGCTCTCTGGACTCTCCCTTTTGTTCCCAGCAGCAGCTGCCAACCACTCCTCTGGCTCTGCCCATTGTCCAAACCGGACCCCAGGGACCTTGGCTTCACCCTTAAGGACAGGTGTAATTCCCACTTCACTCGTGAGAGGAACTGTGTGAGAGAGGCTTTCATTTTCTTTCTCTTTCCCTAAGACTCGCAGAGACTTCCATGTTCAGTCAGTCACCTTTGCTGAAAGTTTCTCCAAGGTGTAACTGCATAGTCTTTCAGATGCCAGGGGGACCACTCTGCCACAGGAATGCCTGGGGATTTAGTCCCTACTTGATCCACTTGAGAGCTGCTAAATTTAACAAAGGACTAACTAAAGATATGTATTAAAAATCTTGGTTTAGCCACTATTTTTAGTGAACCCTACAACCCCACATGTATGCTCATACACTCAAGTCTTGTCAAACAAGACCCTGAATTTACAGAGAATATAATCTGTATGTGTGTGTCTCACTGGGGATTTGGACCTGAGCACCTGTCACCCTCAACCTTAGAGATCCCAAATGCATAACTATTGCTTGAACTGTTTTTCCAGACCAGTTTAAATTTTGCATCCTAAGTTTGCCTATGGCTCAGACTCATGCAGAAGTCCTACATAAAACATCCTCATGAGCAAGTTTGCACTTAGCACAAAATGAAGTTTTTAATTTAAACACAACATTCCTGAAAGGAGCAAGGATGTTTTATGTTCTCTCACACTGAAACTGGTCCTGAATCACTCAGACCTTGAGGTAGAATTCATGCTGCAAGTTTTCAGCCATTTGACCATCCTAAGGAAAAACTTAAAGGAAGTGGTAACTGGTAAAAATCCTCCCCTTGCCCATCCTTCAAAAATCCAGATCAAGCTCTTACATTCAGTTCCTAAAATGACTTCATGAATTCCATGTCAGTAGCATCCAGTACTTTTTATAATGAGCAAACATTCAAACTGTTCATGTATATTGCAGTTTTAAAACTTAAACCAAAGACTTACACTCAGCCTAAGATTTCTGCCACCCAACCAGCTCTGCTCACAACACCTGAGGACCAGAAGCAGCCCCAGTTGTGGTGTTAGTACAGCTTTTTGCATTGCCATGCTGAGAAATAGGTCAGGGAGCTGAGGGAATCGGTCCAGCTCAAAAGAAAAAACAACATCAGTAGAACTGCCAAAGCAGAGTTCAAAGTGTAGCTCCACAAGAAACTGCTCTGGTAGCAACAAGCTGTGGGAATAGCAGCAGAGTAGGACAGAGCAGACACCTTCTGAGGCTATTCCTGAACTTTCTGCATTGTAAAATTGTGGGACGAGATTGCACAGGGAGCCACGAAGAGGAAAATAGATGCTGCTGGTTACTGGCAAATATGAACAGCCAGTTTTACCTACTAGAGGTAGAGCTAAGTTTCAACATAAACTGCCAGCTCATGTGATATTACACTTTATTTGCCACCAACAGCAAGACCCAGAGACTGAGAACTACTTACTTCTTGCCTCATTCCTTCTGTTGTTGTGAGGTATTAACTTGTTTGCTTCCAGCACAAATCTGGAGCTCGTTCGAGAGCCAGGTCTGTCTTGACTGTCTGACCTCACATCATCCAAGTGAAGTGGCACCCATTTCTGCTTGTTACCTTGAAAAGTTAATATATTACTCTTAGTTATACTAACACTTGAGGTTTCAGCTCCTGAAAAGACTCTATAGAATTCTTCTTGTAAAACTAGCAACAGTTAATTTCAAGTTTTAAAAAGCGGGAGAAGCTTAACGTTGAAATTTTAAGATATTACAAATGACTAAATAATAAATGCAGTAAACAAGAATTTCTCAAACTCAAAGGTAACCTTACCTAAGCTTCAAATATAAGAAATAAAGGTGAAACTTTTTATTTAATGGCTTTTTAGATGCTCCATGGCCAAATATTTATAGCTATGTCAGTGTTAAAATATAGCCAGTAAATTCATTGCTATGTAATTCCACAACTTGTATATGAAACATTGAGGTAAAAAAAAAAAACCATAAAATTAACCATCACAATAAAGATTTCAATCACAGATCATAAAAATTTTCCTGAGAATTTAGCTGTGATACTGTATTTTCACCTGTATATTCAAAGTTCATTCACATGAATCAAAAATTACTAGCAAAGCTCCATTTTTTTTCATTTCTAGTATTTTGTTTTATCTTTATGGCCTAAAGTATCCACTAACAATTTATTTAACTATAGTATTGATTGGTATTGTGGGGTCCATTCTTTTGTGGCTAAGAAATATAAGCAAGTACACAAAATGTGCTATCTGCACTGGGGGGGGGAAGAAAAACACGTTTTACCTGTGGAATGCTTTGCTTTAGATTTCCACTTAGACTGAAAAAAATTAAAAGCAATATAGGTTTTGTTTTTTAATGTGTATATATATATATACACATATATATATATATGAATATATATATATATGAAGATTAATAAATCTAAACAGCAAAGGTCTTTAGGATCTGGAAAAACACCAGCAGGGCAGCAAGACAAAAAAGCAGCTGATGGCAGCAAGATCTTGAAACTCCTTCTGCTGTTTCTCCAGCCTATTCCAATCTCCTGACCAAATGAGAATCAGGTTTGCTTCCCATTTTTAATGTAAGAGATTGGATCAAAAGGAAGCAAATAACCCGGTTGAGTTTTCAAATGATCACTTCAATGTGTAAGCTAACAGTAGAACATGAAAACTGACGTGCTAGTGTATATGCAGTGACACACACACACATAAATATATTAAGTTAAATTAACACAGAGCTACCTATCGAGGGAAATAAATATATCAGAGACAGTACTGGCTTGTACAGCCATGACAAAATCTTCCAGAAACTGTCAGAGCTCCAAGGACCATCAATAGGGCACGAGCTGCTCTTCCCCCAGAATTCCTACCTGACTAAGCAGAATGCTCCAAACCCTGAGAGAGGCAGCCTGGCTGAGGCTTCCACACAGAGACAGCAATATATTCTGCATTCACCCAGCAAATGCAAATCATGAGCAGCTTTCTCGAGTCACTCAACTGGAATCGATGCAGCTGTATCAACAGTGACTTACTGCATCATACACAGTGCCTTAGCTCACCTTTTTTCCTTTGGTTATTAGTTTGAGCTTCATCTTCACTCGTGTTCTCTGCTGGACCATCTGGCCTTGCCTCCGGATTGTCCTTGATTCCATTACTGCTTTTCTGATCAGATTTCTCCTCCTTTTCTCTTCTATTTGTTGGCTTCTTGCTGTGACTTACAGTCTTACACTGTAAGAGACACAGGTAATTATTTCTGGCAGTACAGCTGCTGGTAGCAGGAGGTGCACATTTCCTTTACCTATTAAAATTCCTTTTTTATTACCTGTTCTCAGCCTCTTCAGCAGGGTGAACTTTAAGAACTGTCTTGTTTTATAAAGCATCTTTTTAAATAGCTTTATTTTCTGCTAACTTGGCAAGAATACAAAATGAATTTTTAGATTAAGAAAAGATGAGTTTTTAGATTAAGAAAAGAAAGTTTTTGTTTTTAACAGAAGATGTAAAATGACAGCGTGCACAAAAATCATGAATCAATCCCTCAGATATGAAAATTTATTTTATAGGAAAGAAAGAAATATTCTCACTAGTATCTACTGTTCAGACTGATTATCTTTAAAAAGCTGGTCTTACAGAATACTGGGAGGGAGGGGATTCTGCCCCACTCTGGTGAGATCCCACCTACAGTGCTGCCTCCAGTTCTGGGGTCCCCAACATAAAAATATGGACCTGCTGGAGAGAGTCCAGGGGAGGCCAAGGATGATGAGAGAGCTGAAGCACCTCTCCAATGAAGACAAGCTGGGATTGTTCAGCCTGGAGAAAAGAAGGCTTCAGGGAGACCTTATGATGGTCTTTCAGCGCTTAAAGGGGGATTATGAAATGGGGACAGACTTTTTAGCATGGCCTGTAGTGACAGGACAAGGGGGAATGGTTTTAAACTAAAAGAGTTTCAGGCAAGTTATAGGAAGAAATTTGTCATGATGAGAGTGGTGAAACAGGGGGACAGGTTGCCCAGAGAGGTGTTCAGATGTCCCATCCTAGGAAACATTCAAGGTCATGTAGGACAAAGCTCTGAGCCTCCTGATCAGGTGGAAGATGTCCCTTCCACATGGGTTGGGGAGGCTGGACTAGAAGACCTTTAAAGGTCCCTTCCAACCCAAATCATTCTATGACCAGATAATTTTTACCTGCAAAATGGGAAGTTTTGCAGACATTTCTGCTAAAGAGAAAGAATTTTCCTATGTTGTGGAGACAGCTTTGAACCTGCTGGAGTACATACAGCAGATACTGCAGTACTGTGCTGTAATTAATTTGAACACAAAGCCTTCCCTTAGACAAATAAGCTGAGTTTAAGTACAAACAGAATGTCATTTTGTTTTACAGACACTACATGAATTTGGACACTTTCATTTATAAAATGCATGTTGTTGAACCCAAATGTTCTGGTTTCCCTCACCAAGAACACAGTGAAAGCACCACAGGGATGCTGCTGCAGAGCTAGAGCAGAGCGAAATGGCACCTCACCATTTCAAATAATCTGTGCTCTCTTCTTGTTTTAAATAGCATCAGAGAGGTCTAAAATACATTATGCACTTATCACTTGAGATAAAGAGAAAGGAAGATAATTTGACAGAATAGATGTTACCTTAAAACCCAGGAGGGGAAAAATGTATCAGAAGAATAAGATAACTAAGAATAACTAAATTGTGTTCAGACAACAGGCACAAAGCGCCCTGAGCCACAAGAGAGGGCAGCGCATTCACAGCTCCAAAGGCCTTCTCATCTGTGCACAAACAGATGAAAACAGCAGAAAAGGTAAATGAAACTTTTTAAACAGTGGAGTTAAAACATAAGGCACATTTTTATGTACATGTCCGTGGCAGACCACTAACAAATTCCAGTACCAGTGCAAACAGTTCAGCACACCCCAGTAACCTGAATTATTGACAAAGCTTCTACTGAAACCCTCCAACACCCAAAGCACATTCTGGGGAGGAACAGTATTAAACAGATAAGCCAACATGGTTTAAAAAAAAAATAATACTGAGGACAACAAAGGACACTTACTTCATTGTTTGCTATTTCACTTGGTGTTGGCCAGCTTGCGATATCACCCAAATCATCGGCCTGCAAAGGTGACAAACAGTTTATATTCCTTCCTTGATTTAGCCCTTTCTGACACAGGGAAGATGTCAGTCATGGCTCAGATAGCAAGACTACCCCCTAGAGCAGAGCTGTTAGAAGAAGCAATTCTTAAAAAGCCAAGATATAAAAAAAAAAAAAACAAACACACAACTTTTGAAAGAGGTCTTACGACTTTTGAGCTCGCATAAAACAATTGTCAGATTAAATGCTGTCTTACACATATGTGACTTAAAGGTATTTATTGCTAAAGGCTTTTAGTTTTTGGAAGACCTTGACAGGTACTAACCAACCTAAAAAGGGGTGTCTGTAAAAATCTTAGAAACTTTATGTTTCAATAAAAGGACTCGGTGTCTCCTGTTGTCATAATGGTAATTTTATGCATATAAAGGATACACACCACATAAGATGCAAAAAGGATTTCCAAAACCAATCTGGCATCACTTGTGCTCAAGTTGTGCTCTTTGCAGCCTCTTCACAGTTTTATGTCATCCCACTAATTTTTTTAAACCAAAATGCCTTTCTTTATCCCTCATGGACACACCAATTTAGCAACCCTCCTAATTCCAAATGTCCCTTCCTTACTTGTCTCTATGTCCAAAATTATCTATTATCAAGACATAACATAACACTTGCAGCTGGAACTTCAAAATACCTTCTACCTTTTTATCAGAGCAGGATCAGCTATTTATCATATTGAATATTTACAAGCACAAATACAAACCTTGCTGCTTTTTCTTGTCCTGGGTTTTGCCGCTTTTATACCTTTAGTGGAATTTTGTAGCTCTGAAAAGGAACAAAAACATTTTCAGGTGAAGAATTAGGCTGCACTTTAAATGAGTAAGGCAGGTGTGTCTTAACAACTCTGCCATGCTCTATCATACTACACCCAAGTGTTTTTGAGGGCTTGATATCAAAGTCAATGAACTTTTTTTTAGTGAATGAAGTCACTAATAGTATATGACACTGAAAAACTCACACTCATCATAAGTGCAAATACTCTGCAAACCAGGTGTACAAGATACTGCCTAACACTGTATTTAAGCATTTTTTCAGCTAAGAAGCTCAAGACTATGTCAAAATGCTGGTATTTTAACCTAACAAGTGACAAAGAAAACCCCTGATACACATTTAGTAAGTTCTCCTATTAAAAGCTACATTTATAAGGCAGAATTTATGAAATCTGTAATTATGCAAACAAGGAAAAAGACCATAGAAACAATTATATATTCCCAAATTCCTAGTAATTTCCTTTTACAAGTAATTACTCAAATGCCAGATAGAGTTTAGCCATATAGCTCAAAATCAAGCCAAAATAAACAAACAAGAACAAACAAAGAGAAAAAAAATAAGGAAAATACGAAAAGAGAAAATGACTGTAAAACTATATTAAGACTGATAAATTTTAATGCCTAAATTCCTCAGTGGATATGTTTAAGTGAAACATGAAGCTGACACTCACACATTTTCAGAAACAGCCTAAGTTAAGGCCTAAACTTTATAATAATGACCCCACCTACTCTCCTGATCAAGAGTCCATTATGCTTCTACCAGGAATTATTGTAATACTTGGAAATAATTATTTTATAAGCACTATTAGTGGGCCTAACAATCTAGGCTCAATAACCTACACTGAAAACAAAAAGTCTATTTAAATTTCCTATGTCTTAAAAAATATGCCATTATCTTTTGGTACATGAATCTGATTTTCTTATTCTGTGCAATTTTCCTCTACCCTTCTCAATTGCCTTCTACTTTTTGCATTGGCAATTCAGGGGAACAAAACCCACCAGTATCTGGCAATTGTTCTTGGAGATTAGAACTGAGAATTAAGAGGAAACCATCTCTTAACTTCTTTTGTTAAGCCCTCTCCCAGTGCATGTTTTCCCATTCCGATGGGAGTCACAACCATTCCTTGAAACTTCTTATTCAGTATTTTATTGCAAGACAAGCTTGAAACACTGAACGTGTCTGAAATCACAAGTAGATTATTTTATAAGGGGATAACATCACCTCCTCAGCCCTTATCTCTCTCACATCCAGTGACTAATCTCCCTTATCACTGCTCCACACTGGGAACCCCACCCTTGTGCCCCAGTGACTCTGGAAAGCCTCTGTGTCTGCTTCCTGGAATACACAGCAAATGTTAGAAGCACAAACTAATGCATTCCACTCTAAATTTTAATATAATTTATAGTCATACAAATTATGAATTCCATGTATATGCTATATACAACTTGGACATCTCACCAGACACGAATCCAGTGAATCCTGATCACCATTTACCAGGAACGCTTTTGCCTCTCCTTACAGATCTCCTTTTTAAAACAAAGACAAAACACACACCTCAATTAACTTCAGACTGAGAGCTTTAAGAAACGCACAGTGACCGTGTAACCCTAATTTTCACTTGCCACTCAGTAGTAAACTAATCGCCCTTTTACAAAACAAGACAAACGACTGCAGGGGTGGAGCAGCAAACAAATTTGTAATTTTCTCCAAGAGAACTGCTAATTACCCGTGCAGGTAAACTGAGTGGCCACAGCGTGGCTGTAAACACACGTCTCTGTCCAATTACCTGACTAAAGCCCTTTTTCCACCTCACAGCACTTTTACTTAAATTGCTCCTGAAGGACTGTTCTGCCAGAACTTCTACTCCGTGTGTCAGCAGGGCGTAGCGAGGCACTCAGAAGTGTAAAACTCAGTGTTGCTGCACTACCTAAGTCACGGGATATTATTCCAGGCGGCAGGGAAGCTATCTGAATCGAGCAGAATGAGACCCAACTCGTTTTAAGGAATCTCTCTTATCTGAATGGAGTAATCCAAGACTTGGAAGATGCATTTGCAAGCTAAACAAAAAGAAAATGTTAGGCAACACAGCGCCTGGTGGATGATGCCCTTTCAGAACTCAAAGGGCTCATCTCACTCTGTACTTCCCTACCTGACAACACCTCCACAAAGTTCCTTGTCCTCCCAAAAGAGGCATGCTCAAAACCAAATTTAACAGCTCCTTCCTGGCCGGCTTTCTGGGGCTTATCACGTGGGAGCTGGACTTCACAGCGAAGCATGAAAGGGAAGATAAAGGGGAAGGAAAAACTAAAGGGAGGGAGGGAGAGTAAATGAACATAACATCAGATCACTGAAAGGTTTTACCCAGGTCACACCTGTTCTGCTGTCACCAACAAGCCTAGAGCCACTGTTCAGTGTGTTCAGATAAAAGCCCTCTGCTTAACATCACTCTGGGGTTTGGTTTTAATATCCTAAAACATGACCCTGAAATGGCATCTTTAGTACATTGTCTCAGCAGAACTCAACAAGCCTTTCCAAAAAAACTTTTTCACTTGTTAATTCCAACCCAACTGCATTAAAATGGTTTATTCTGTGATAGGCCACAAGGGAACCTGTTCAGTAGTGGCACGCTGTGTTGATAAAAGAATTCATTGATCTTCAATGATTTTACTTGCTAGGTTTTAGAGTTTTGAGGGTGTGGGAGAAATAAATAAAGTCAAGGATGAGGCAGTTTAATTGCCAATGATCATCTTTGAATCACTGAACTCCATCCAACAGAGGTGCCATTCACACAAAAACAGAAATCAGCCTCCAAAGCCATTTTTATTACGGTTCTCCCAAGTTTCCTAATAGACCACATCCTAACAGGAGGTATTTTCTGCAGAAAGACAGGGCTGTACAAGCATGTCATGTGCAGCGTGTCAAGATAAATGGAATGACAGGGCTGAGAAATGAAAGGTGAATTTTGGAACCACCAAAATTGCAGCAATCCTCTGGGACAATGGCAACAGAGAAGGAAAAGCAGACTGGATGGCTGAGGAGCAACGCTTGTATGTAAGTGTGTCACCGAAGTACCCCGATCACAATCACAATAGGATCACAAGACAATAGGATCATAAGTAACAGGACTTCAAAAAGGATGGTTTGAAGCTCTGCAAATAAATAGTCAGCAAGTAATTTTTTTTTTTTTTGCTAGAAAGGGAGGCATGATATTGCCAATTTCTTCTGAAAGCAAAGTCTATTAATACAGGTGGAAGACATTCTAGTTTTGATACAAACACTGTTTATGCTGTGAGGCTTTCTAGACAATATTCAGGTTCTATTTTTACTTGGACTTACTTGCACGTGTGTTCCCTTTTGTGAAGGAAGGGCATCACATAAATACCAGAAGTGCTTTAGGGAGCAGATAAAATCACCCAGGAAGACAGCTCTTCAAAACTTAATTGGAGCCTGTTCATTGAACTTGTACAATATTTTCCTTTCAATGCTCAGTTTGAAACTTGACAGTATATTCCATTTTTAAACAAGGTAAGCTATGCTTAATCTATTGTTTTAAAAGATGAAGTATTGCAAATGTAACAAAATAATCCCCTGGAAAATATAATTAATTTAAATCCAGAGCATGGATATAGAGCTGAGATTCTGCAAAACAATTTAAAAAAATCCTAATTGTGATCCTAACATCCTGCCTTACAAAATTCTAGCATTTTATAGCAAAAACTACATTAGATTGACCTTCTCCACACTATTTGAACAATTAACCAAGGCAGCAAGTTACAACACCTGCACCTTTCCTTACTTATGTTCAAAACGAGTCAATTTTTCAATACAACCAGCAATAGGAGATGGGGGGGGGGGAGGAATCCAAACACATGATTGATTCACCATTATGCTATTTATTTTCCTTGTATTTCATTTCTCAGCTCGTTTTTGCCTTATCTTCTTCATAGAAAACTGAAACCTGTGACTCAACTGCTACCAAAGTTTTCACAGTTTAATGGAGCACATGCCACAGCACAGAGAGGTGGGTTTCAGTCTCAGAACAGGTCTCTAGTTCAGGAACAAAAACCCCAGACAAAAACCCACCATGCAAAATTACACATGCTGTTATGTACAACTAAAATACAGGCAGCAGCTTTGTAAGGAAAATGTTTTTAATCCCTTTAGGGCTGAGGAAATAAATTGTCAATGCTGTAACTTCTGATAATGCTTTGAATAATTTTTAGAAGCTGCTATTAAAGCATTCCATGAATTCATAAGAACTAACAAGAACACCTGCCTTAAATACACCCAAAAAATCTGATAATCAGATCATTTATGAATTTACTAATCTAAGGTTTTTGCTATTCCTAGCAACACAGAACATCTTCACTAAATTGTACCCTTACAACCTGTTTTGCTCTCAGACTAAAGCAAATTGATTTATACAGTAGCAATAGAGCAAAATGGTTCTGCTACCAAAATATCAAACAGATAAAATGCATTCTTTGATGTTCAGAAATAAACACAATGGAGAAAGACAAACTGAGCACAAAATAAAAGAATTAAGTGTGCACTTATTTTAATTAAGTACATCATTCTAGCACACACTAATAGGCAAACCTACTTCAACCACTTCAGCAGCACATGTATTTTGCTTCATTGTGTATTTTTGTGAATTTCATGAACAGTTTTTGAATAACCATCTAATAAATCATTAGAGACCCACATCAGCTATACAAATCACATGAAGATTTGAGAACTTGTCATTCAGATTCCCTTTTTGCAACCTCACAAAAAGGGCAGTGCTGAAGGTTTCATCAAACCAAGTGGTGGAAGAACTTTTGAAATAAAATTATTTCAACTATTCGATCCTGGGTGAATTATTTATGTGGAGGATGGGTAACTCACAGTTTCAACCTAAAGAAGTGAGGACTTACTGGAATACATTGGCTGGGCACTATGAGGGGAGGGAGGCACATCACAGAAGCACCTTTCATCACTTGGCAGCCTCTGTTAAAGCTCACTCCCCCTGACCACCATCACCAGGATTAGAATCACGGAATCAGTAAGGTTGGAAAAGACCTCCAAGACCATCAAGTCCAACCTTTGGCCAAACACCACCTTGTCAACTAAACCATGGCACTGAGTGATTTCTTGAACCCCTCCAGGGAATGACACTCCACACCTCCCTGGGCAGTGTGTTTCAAAGTTTAACCACTCTCTCAGGGAAACAATTCTTCCTGAATTAGACTGAAGCCTATTAATTTCACCAGCAATTTTATACTGATACGAGTCGTTCCCCACAAGTTAAAAGCAGATGAGGATGTAAAAGTAGCTGTGTAATGATGAAGTTATTCTGCTTAAAAGCAAAGTTTAATGAAAGGCTTGGCCAGAACACTGAACTGTGGTAACAAACACACCATGAAAAGTTCAGATATGTTTGCACTGGGTGCTTGGTTTACGGTAATGACTAAAACCTACTAAGGTATCTTAGACAAAAATACAGTAAGTTGTAGTAACAACTCTTTGACTGAATTCTTCTGCCAAAATTTTACATTTTCCTGGTAGTACTGGGTGACCTTAACAGCTTGTTTCAGTAACAAGAACCAGGTTTGCCTCTGTCACAAACCTATCCCATGATAAACTGGAAGTCCAAAGATGAGAGGCTGGAGCCAATTTTCTCAAGTCTGTAACTATCACTGAACATACCATAGGTGCATGTCTCAGGAAACTTTTAACAAATTAAGCCAGGATCAACAAGTCTAACAGGATCCAGTCACTGCTTTGATGTGAGATCCTTTTACATTTTATTATCCTCTTTACGGATAGTTCTACATTCCATCCCGGTAGTACTTCTGCTCATCCACTTATTATTTCACATGACTAATTTCCATACTACAACATTCATAAGGGCCTAGTGTGACAGATTTTGCTTTGCCAACATGCAATTAGTTTCTTCAAAATGCATCCCTTGTTGCGGGTGGAGGCACATGGCAATTCCTTCCTCCAAACAGCCAGGAAGGATCAGCTACTTTGTCTTCTACAAGGGAAAGAACGGTGGCTTCCTCACAGTGCTTTTGGTGGTGGCCAAACCAAAACACACGCCCTGGTGTGTGTTCCTCATTGTGTGTGCCACTGCCAGCAACACTGACTCCCTTATTTGCTCAGTTACACACCTGGCCACTGAAAATTATGTTCTAGTACAACTCCTCAGTTTAATTATTAATTCCATAAATGGTAAGCACAACTTCTTGCAGAAGAAAAACAATAAAAAGCTCTCCAAAATCATGAAATGAAGCAGACAACATGCACAATGTACGAATGCACTGCCTTCTGCCTCCTCCTTCCTTCGACAACTATTTGTGAGCTTTACCTTTGCTGGAAAAGCAAACCTTACAGAGGTGAAGCACAAGGTGCTAACGTGACAAAAGCAGTTTTCCCACTGCTTCTGATGCAGCACTGTTGTTATTACTGCCACAGCAAGGCAAACGAGTGACAAGTCCCCTTTCATGCACGAAGCAGACCGCAAGCTACTGCCCAGCCAGCCGGACTGTGGAAGCTCGGCATAAATAGGTACTTAGGAGCGCGTCAGTACACATAAACAAAACAGTCTAGATAATAAAGATGGGTATATACGTTGCCAAAAGTTCTGCTCTTCAGCCAAGTAAAGATTTTGTGGTCTAGAATGTGGTCTCTGTCTGTATGACCTGGATGCTTGAAACTGTAAATTATGTATTTCTCTTTGTCAAGGAAGTACATGCTTAATTCAAGGATAAAAGTGACTGTGAGATCACAAAAAAGGTTTGTCAGGTGCCCTCGGGAGCAAGTGCTGAGATTGAAATTCTCGGGAAGCACTGGTTGAAGTATTTATTTTGAGGTCAGCAGTTTACTTGCAGCCAAGAACAATACTCCAAGAAGCTGCAAACTTCTAGGAACACTTTGCTAGCCTAAGCATAAAGCCTGGCAATTTCAAGTCAGGTCTTTGACGACCAGCTTTGTAAAGCCATATGCCTGTTCAGTCAGTATGGTGCCATAAAGCAGCTTTATCTTACATGTAGTGATTTAAGGCCAGGAAATTATCCCGTGGCTACTCTCGCTCCCATCTCTTCCGATGTAAACACACCGAATCCCAGCAGGGAGCAAACTGTCTGCTCTCGTAAGGGCTTAAAGCCTCCGCAATCCCATTCTAGAGACCAAACCCAAGTAACGGATCGTTCCGAGGGCCTTGCTACATAATTAGCCCAAAAAGAGCTGCGCCAAAGCGGCATTTCTAAAGGAGGCTAAACGAGACGAGTGGGTGAGCAGCCCTCTCTGCGAGCGCCAGGGGCCGGCCGGAGGTCACCGCGGGGCCGGGGTGGCCACTCGCAAGCCCCGGGACCCGCAGCCAGCCCGGCGCTCCTGTCCCTGGCCGTGTCCCCCGCCCCGAGCGCTCCCTCCTGTGCCCATGTATGTCAAACCCGACGCGCCCGGCCCGGCTCCCGCCGCGCTGCGCACGGGCCCGGCTCCGCGGCCGCCGACAAACACGCGCTTTTCGTTCCTAAAAAAAAACCCAACAACAACAACAACAACAAAAAAAAAAAAAACAAAACCAAAACCAAAACCACCGCGATGCCATCGAGGCACCGTGCACACGCTCCCGGCCCCGCACCTGGTTCCTGCGGTCCGAGCCGCCCGTCCGGCCCCGCGGGCGGGGAAGGGCTGTCCCGCCGGGCTCTGCGCCGCGTCCACGCGTTCTCCTTGGGCGCCGGGGCTTCCCTGCTCCGGCCGCCCTCCTCCGCCACCTCCTCCCCGCGGGGCGAGCCGGGCTCGGGCTGCCGGGGCTCCTGGGCCGCCCCCCAGCCCCGCCGCTCCGACACCTGCGCCGCGGACATGCCCGGCCGTGCGCCCGCCGGAGGGGCCGCAGCCGGGGCGGCCGAGGCGAGGAGCCCGCGGCGGGGGAAGGGGAACCCGCCTCCTCTCCTCGCCGCCCCGCCCCGGAGCCGCTGTCAGCGCCCCCCGGCCGGGCCGAGCGCCGCCGGCTCCCTGCTGCCCTGCGGCCGCTCGCTGCCGCGGGGGGCGACACACGGAGCGAGGGACAGCGACAGCGACCGCGACCCGCCGGGGCCGCCGCCGCCTGCGGAGGGACGGGCGGCGCTCCGGGCACGCTGCCTCGGCCGGCCCGGCCCCGCCCGCGCGGGGGAGGGACCCGGGGCTCTCCCGTGCGCCGTGACCTCACGCGGCCGGGAGGCTTTCCAGGGCCTTTCGGACATTTCGGCTCGGCAGGCCTCGCCCGCACCTGCACGGCGAGATGAGGAGCTCGATATGGTGAGCGGGGGGATTAGCGCGTTTCGTTGGTGCGAAGGGGACTTCCCGGGGCACAGCCTCGAGAACGCGTTCAACAGGCGCATGAGAACATACTTGAGGTCCCAGCAGCGAGGGAATCCCGTATCATTTAAGCATTCCAACAGACAGGTACCTCTGCCATTACACCATCTCTCCTCTGCCTTTCTACTTTCTGCCAAAAATCCCCCAGAAAATCATCCCACAGTAGCACGTGCACTCATACCACGCTCACTGGTTATACCCACACTTCTGCCGCTGCATTATCCCACAAGCACTACGGTCACAGGATGAGGAAAGCCACCACAGCACGACATTAATCACCCCTTTCCCTCTTTGCCAGCTCCCAGTGCTCCCAGAATTCTCCTTGATTACACCTTTAGACACCTGCTCCTCTCCCATCTATTTCATTCATCTCTCAGCCATGTTTTACTCCCTTTCTTACAAGAGGTCTTCCAAAAAAGAAGGCCAACACTTCTTGAATGAACTAAGCAAATTCCCAAATAGGCTTCTATAAAGCTAGTCAAGTATGTTTGAAGTCGTGTGACAAGTAACCAAATTTCCTGGGTTTTGCAGCAGTAAAAGATGTTCTGTTTGGGGTAATGTAATTCTCCGCTCTTAATGAGATTGTGTGGAGTTTCACCCTTTCATCAGAAAAAAAATCCACCAAAAATCAACCAAGAGCTAAACAAATGCCCACCACAGCTGACACTTCAGGCAATGAAACATTCTTAGGATTATTCTGGAACTGTGTATCCAGTAGCAGATCAGATCACCTGGTGGAAGTCCAGGCCTACCTCAAAGCAAACCTCAGGTGCCTGCTGCTTTGTTCAAGACATTTGGAAATTAATGACCTGTTGTGGTAAAGGCTTGAAATTAAAACATCTAAAACAATTGTTATGTGACGAGGAGCAAATCCTGTAATTGCAGATTTCAGCTCCACACATTAGAGGAATTTTCACAGAGAAAAACATCAGTACTGCTTCTAAGCACTTTTTGTATAGAAAGTGACACATTTTCTTTCTTCTAAAATTTATATCAAAAGAAAGATTAAAACAGGTGGAATGATTAGAATTACAGCAAATCTTCAAACACATAGAAGCATTTTTCTTTGGTACCAAGAACTCAGTTTGTTTCAGATTCCATATGTTTACTAATCAAGGATGTGCTGATTGCATACATTCCTGAAAACAGGAGTATCAGTCACACTGTTTAAAATTATTTCCATGTCTTTTATTTGGTTTCCCAAACTCAGAAGTTAAGCAGAGGTTAGAGTGACATGAAAGTAAAAAGGCCCTACCTAATTCACCGGTAATAAGGGGATTAACCTCTTGTTTCCTCTTTTTCCCATACAAGTGTTAGAAGACAAGGAAGCAGAGGAGTAGGCCAGCTGGGACTGCAGGAATACTACAGCACAGGAACCTAAACAGAGCAGGAAAAACGCAGGGAACTAATTACGGGCTAATTATGTGGGGGGGCAAAAAAGCACTGAAGTTGATCAGTTTACGTGGCACTTAAAGAGTTTTCAATACTTGTTTTGCTTGTTTTTTTGATGGAGCTTCCTGCCGACTTTATTGGATGGACTGGGACTGAAGAGGATATAAAAAGTTGCTAAGACTCATCCTTTGCATTTTGTCCACTTGTATCCTCCTTGTTACTTTCTAGTAGTGCGAGTCAGACTTCTTTGGCAAAACTCTCTTTTCCTCCGGGAACACAGTACTTAAAATGCTCATGTTTGGAAAAGGGGCTGATACACACCAAGTGAAACCAAGAGAATAACAATTCTTATTTTCATTTTAATGCTCATGTTTTATCTTGGGTGGAAGCATCCAAGCGTACCAGGGAACACTGCAAATTCCAAGATTGCATGGAATAGCAGCATTTTACTCACATAGGGTAAAAATTCAGGAGGAATTACATGGCTACAGACCACCCCAAAGCTCCTTTCCATACCGTGTAACTTATCATTACAGCCAAGCTGGCAGAGAACCTGACAGTCGGAGATAAAGACACTTCCCTGCCCAACCAACAGCAATTCAGATCAACATTTAAAAAACAACACAAGACAGAAACAATTAAGATAAATAAAAAAATACCTGCTTCAAAATGTTAGCAGCTATCAAGCAAAAATAATATTCCGAGGATCCAAGGATTTTCACTTTTCTACTGTTTAGAGAGTATCTCTGTTACAGGCATTTGACATTCCAGTAAGAAGTAAGAAAAAGCAGCAAGACTCCATTCCTTCATATGTTGCTTTTCTGCAGACTTTCTAGAGTAATAGAACACTTAAGTGATCTCTCCTTGCTAAAAAAGAAATCCTGAGTGGTTCCTTTTGAGTTGTTTGGGAGTGGTTTGGCCTTGGGGAAAAAATTACAAAAAGCTCCACCTGACATTTATTAGATGTGTCCTGCACTGGAAAGTGTAAAACTGGAATCACAATGGTATCTTAATTAGCTGATACAAGTTTATTTTCTTGACTGGGTACTGCATGTAGGAAAACATCAAAGCAGCACCAGTGTTTGTTGTGTGAAGCTTTTATCATGTCCTGTAGATTACCCGCTCTCCTTGTGGTACGGCACTAGTAGGAAGAGAAAGGATTACAGAATGACAGTGGGATTCATTTTGAAATCCTGTTAACAAGAGAGAAAAAAACCCTCACCCCTAAATGTTTTTAAGACTTTTATTGAAAAAATTTAAAACCAAAAAAAAACCAAGGCCAGTCTTACAATAAATTTAAGACATACAGAATGGCTTACCTGCTACATGGAAGAAATCTTATTACAATATTTCTCTCATGCAACTCCTGGATTAAAACCACATTCTCATTTAACATCAAAATGGATTAATGGATTATTTATACTTTCTTAGGAGTTCACTTTAAAATATGATTTAAAATGTCAGTTTTCCAAGGGTTAAAAACACGTACACAGCACGAATCCCTCCTTCACAGACCAGCTCCCTATGTCTGATAACTGGCAGAAATAGACCACTGAGCATATTTTTCCTTTTTTTGTTATTTTAACCTGAGAAATTTCTTAAATAATGCTTACTGGGCTTTCATATTTGGCAACACGACTTTAGTTACAAAGCAAAGTGTGATTCCTTTTTCTTGTCAGAAACCAGTCTTTCACTGCTTGTTCCAAAAGACACTCTCACAACCAGGAGGAGCATTTGTCCCAAAAGACACTCTCACAAGCAGGAGTGGCATTAGCCTAAACCTCCTTCTGTGCCCTTTTGGTAAGTTAAACCTTGTTAGTAATTCCATTGGGACACTAACCTCAGGATGCAGAGTTCCCATCAGTTGTGTAATTCTCAGTATTGTGCGCTTTGAAAATATTTACTTTGGCATGTTATACTTTGTAGCATAGTTGATTTTTTTTGTGCTTACTCCCGGCCTTTACAAAATCTGTCTTTTCTCTCTTGCATTTATTCAAGCCATTCCCTTTGCCACCAGTTATCTCCCTTTCTCATAGCTGCAACAGAAACAGGGCATAAAGTACACAATTACATTAAAATGTCAGAGCTACAAAAGCTGCTGCACAGCAGACAGTGCTCTTATAAAGCACACTTAGTTGATGAATATGCTTGTAAACCCTGTGAATCTTTTAGTACACTATTCAAGACTTCAATTTTAAATCTGTAAACTTGCTAATATTTGATTTCAAACCCTCCAAATATTTGGTGTTCTACTCTACTTAAATGTGCTAGTCACTTCACACTTGCTCCCCATATATAAAACCAACACTGTCCAAAGAAATTATGAAAAACCACTTGAAAGAAGCAATTTAACTTCCAGCTGATCAGAGCTTCTTCTGTATTTTCAGTAAATTTGTATGTTACATAATTTGGGTTATTCAGAATTGTTGCTCTTCAGTTTTATCTGAACACACCTGATTTTCAAATGAACCATAATTTCTTCACAGTTACTAGTCCTGTCTACCTGACTAAAATTCACTGAGCTTTGTTTGCTCCATACTCTGCCTACTAAAAACCTTTACAGTAACCATGGAGATCAAAAGTGCTTGACTGGAAAGGTGCAGAAGTCACACATTCTGAGAAATGGCTGGATTTTTCTGTTCATTTTAGTGTAATCCTGGTCGTGACTGTACTGAATACTGAAGTGTTTCAGTTTTCTACTTCTCTGCAAACTGGTTTTAAAAGAATGTTATAGGAGATTACCACAAAAAAAAGATGTGGAGAGATACCCACACAGTTGGTAAATGACAACCTTTTATTCTACTGCAATTTGTTGGCATTTTTGATCCCCAAAGAGGAAATAACAGACTTTGGACTTTCTTAAATGTGCTCAAAATCCAAATTTCTTTATTTTCCATCTAATTAAAAAAGACAAGTACTGAAAAATAAGGAGCAAACCTAACTGTTTCAGCAACCTTTAGTCTCACGTATCTTTTAAATTGTACAGTGCAAGTGTATTTTGCATATCAGCGCTGAGTGCACTTTAGAAAGGACATCTGTTGAAGTATTTGCAACAGGTCTTTATAGCACCATATAATTGCTGTCAATTTAACTGCTTAGAATCAGCCAGTGCCTAGAAAGTAAAATGATGACATTTCTATTTCATCTATCATTCCAAAAAAGAAAAGAAATCTGGAAGCTTATGTTATCCAACTGAATTATGTAAACAATTAAATACCAGACACTTGATTTTCACTTATTCCAGTTTTGTGAACCTGGTTGAAGATTTGCTACATGATCCTTCTGTAATGGCACAGTTCAATTCAGTGGCAGGAAAACTTTATGGACGTATTGAATGAAAACGTCTCTCTCTCACTTTTCCTTGGATTGGCAAAGTTTCTTTTTGCACGATTTGCACAATTTGGTGCTGAGCCTTCTGCCAAGGCTCATTTTCAATTCATAATTGACAAGAAAAGAAGTGAGAAACACAAGAGGCTGAGTGCTGGCAAAGCCACAGTACAACACAATAGGAACAGCAAGGCCATGAGGAAGCAAGAGGTAACCGAGGTATCTGGAACAAACCAAAACTACACTAAACACAAGAGAGCAGCTTAGCCCCACAGCACATTTTACATTCTTTAGATACTTGATTGGTCTGTTTTCTACTGACACACAATTCAGAATTCATTCAGAATTGAAGGAATACACAATCTGATTAGACATGAAGTACACGAACCATTCATGCACCGACAAATGCTGCTGTTGTTTTTTCACAGGTAATGCTGAAGCAGCTGTGTCAGAATGGCACTGGGTTGAAATGAAAGCAATGCTGGCACTTTACCACTTCTGGTAATTGTTACCTACAACAGTCAGTGACCATCTGCTCAACACTACAAGAGGCTTGTTTTCCAAACATGAGTTCCAGTAAGCTGAATTACAAATGAGATCAGTCTGAATGCATTAGAAAGATCACATGGTGTATTTCTGGAGAAAGCGGTCAAATGCGTCGTAAATCGCTTGTCTGAAACACGTAAAAGAGAAGAGAATTTGTACAATTTGGGAAAGGGCAGATATCAGTGGCATCTTTCCATACATTTACAAATACATTTACAAAGCTATCATCACAATTTCAAAACAGTGTTCAATAAAAGTGTGGTATCAGGTGGTATTTTCTCCTTCCTTTATTTCTGGGATCTCTCATTTCAAACCAGTAATATATTTATGTTCCAGGAATGAGTGGGACTGTTTTCCAACTTTAATGCAAGTGCAAATGTAGATGGATTAGGAGTTTTCTACTCAAACACATCGGAGACATGCATAACTTAAAATTTTTGAGCAACTATCATAAAAATAGGGCTGAAGTTTTAAATAGCAGTAAGCTAGTGGTTAGCATACATTGACCCAATAGAGTGCTATTCTTTTTTGTTGTTGCTTAGACTTCCTAAATGGTGTGTACAGTCTTCCTAAATCCTTATATTTTAAAATTAGAAGCACAAATATTTAAAACTTTTGGAAAACTACAGAACTGCACTCATATAACTGATTTATGTAACTGTCTTTAGAAAATCAACACCCAATATTACTAAGGCACGAATTCATGCACATACTACTTATTTACAGTCAAGCTTTCATTTTCATTAAATCTAAAATTTAATTTTAAACATTTCTGTCCACCTTACCTAAAGAGTCCTTGTTTGAAGAGGTAGGCACTGACATGACCTCCATCCAGATACCTGATTTCACAGCCCGGCCAAATCTCTTGGAGGCTGCGCACCCCGGTGCGAGGAATGTACGCGTCCTCCTTAGCTTGTACAACTATGATTAAACTTGGGTCAACTGGAACTAAAGGAAAACAAAACTGAATTCATCTGTGGTAAGAAGTAGAAACACGACAGCTGAGATTTCTGTTGTAAAAATGCTATTTTCACAAAAAATTAAATTATTCTAAGCTTTAATAGAAGTACATATTCTAAAATCTCCAGCAGAATTTATCTGGTTTTTGATGTTACAGTAGTGAGGCCGTCAGTGGAAAAACAAACTAACCCTTACCCTTCCAACCCCTAAAGCAGGAATTCCTCAAAGACTTGTGAAGTTGACAGGAGAACTGTCTTTTCTCTTACCAACAAAACTCTATAGCATTCACGTCAGTTCTTTAAGATTCCTTTTTATCGGCAAAAAGAACTATGAAATTCAACAGTGTAGAAGTTTCATGTATTTTTTTTTCCCTCAAGGAGGAAAAAAGACAACTTTTCATACAAGAGGTCAGAAAGTACAGCCTGTGTTCACTTTCTTTTCTGTTTCCTACATGGTTTACTTGCAACATAGAAATCCCAACATATTGTTACACGTATTTATTACTCACAACCAGAATTGCACCAATCAGATTACTAACAGGAATACCACCAATATGATGTTGAGCAAAATTACACCAAAATTATGTTGAACACAGAATATTTCTCTTCAAAAAGAAAATAAGTGATATGTTAAAGAGTGACCAGCCAAGATGTTTGGCAGTGGGGTGTCAGCAATAATTTAAACCCTTCCTTCTTTCATACTAAATCATGTATCGAGAATATGCAATGCTAAGATAAATCCTAGTCTTCCATTCCATTTTCCATGAAATCTGAGCATTAGGGAGATCTTCTGAAGCTTCTCTCTGGCCACACTGGCAGGGAATGCAAAGTCTCCCAGGGAGTGACAAGACCTGGGAAACTACTGACACGGTGGAATTCATCACTTTGACAAGTGCATCAGGATCACAGATCCTCTTAAGTTCCAAGGTCAGTGCTTAGCTAAGTGATACCTGGATAAGTCTAGATAAACAAGAATATCTGCACTTAGAATAAAACTTACAGGGCTTTTTCTGTCTACTGAAATAACTTTGAAAGCTTTAAGGAAAGCATTTCACTGGTATTCATCACAAAATATCTCTGGCTAGCAGTGAAAGAATCTACACTAGTGTAGATTCCTTTTATTGTGTGTTTCCTTTTTGCTTAATTTTAAAATTTATTTAAATTGAAACATTTGTACCAATGAAGTACTGAATGCCAGAATTAATAAATGAGGTGGCACAGGGGCCCAGTATCAGGAAAGTTTTGACATTAAAAGACAACTCCGTCTGAAGTCAAAGCACGTTGTAGGAGCTGCCTTTAGCAGGTACATGCACAGCCGGACCATGGACTGCCACAAAAGGAATTCCAAGCCCCCACTCCAGCAGAACCTTTTAAGGCGGCTCTAGGAAGCAATGACTTGTTTGCATTGCTGGACAGGATTTGTCCTGAACGCCAAGGAATGCTGGACTACAGCTCCCCCTATATGCTATGCCTGTCCCGGGAAACTCTCTTCACCAGCCAGCAGCAGCCCAGAAGGACCCCCAAAATGTTTTTACTGGCAGTGTCATTCAAGCTTGTTGCTCAGCTATGCAGGCTACTTTCTATCTGAAGTCAATATGAGATTTCTGCTTGAAAAACCTTATTAGCAGATTAATTAAGATTAATTGCCACTTAGGTATTACTCACATCACACAGGTGTTTTCTTCCTTTAGATAATACAAATATGCACTAACTCATACCTGAAAAGAGCTACAGCAAGGCAGAGGAGAAAAATGAGCAAAGATACTGAGAAGCAAATTTTTAATTCACTTTGTCATTAGTTGGCCATCAAGAAGGAACAGAAAAAACAATTACGAAAGGGTGTAGTAAATAGATGCTACAGAATAATGGTCACAATATTTCCATATTTCAGCAAAGGTGCCAGCAGGTTTGCACTTGGAGAATGAAGAAAATACCTTTTCCTCCACTGTATTTTGTTCAGCTTTCCAAAGTGCACATTGAAACAATGAGATACATACCTGGGAAGTTAGCTACATGGGTGCATTCATCCATTACTCCCTTCATGAACATTAAGGATTCTCTCTGTAAAGTGTCACTCCTTCTCCTTGTATTTATCCTGTGTCCTTGTGGACTGGTTAAGTTTTTATTGCTACTGCTACTGGTCGAAAAGGTTTGATTTATGCACTGCATTTTAGGAGCATCTTGTATTAAGAGTCTTTCTGAAGAGGCACTTAGAGCACTTCTGTTTGTGGTAAAGCTGTGAACGGCTTCCTTAGATACAGTGTCATTCAAGGACTCAAAGCTGAATATTCTGGAAGTCATGTCCATATCCGCCAGACTGTCCACACTGTCAGGGAAGTTTTTAACAAAGTCTTGTCCCATCTTGAAAGAATCTGTCTAAACAAAGACAACGGGCCATTTATTAAGGGTTTCTCCCTTACACCAGTTGGTTCATCTTATTTTTAAGATGAACTCATTATTAAAAAAAAAGAAAAATTAAAGACACAAACAGCACTGCTCACTTCTCTTTTCAGCTTGCAGGTCACTCAATTAAATCCTGATCATCATAACCTCTTGAAAATTTCATTCTACGTATCTCTCAGCTTAAAAAAATGCAGGAAGTTCTTATATATACAGTAGTTTGTGACATAAACAACTGTTTTTCTTTCTAAATTAAACTTTGAATTTATAATTACAGTCATTTAAGCTTAAATGACCTAATTATAATAATAGAAAAATAACGTATCTGACCAGGTCGAATGTCAGGTTTAGAACTGAAAAATCAACTGTCTCTAAATACTAGGGAGACACAAGCTGAACAACCTGAAAAGTTTCTTTTCATTCTGTCTTCTCCATCCGTGTTGCTGGAGTGTATTTAACTTTAAAATGGCAAATACCCAGGAAACAACTATCTGCACCCCAGCTTCTCTTCTCCTGCTGTAAGGTATTAGAAAAAGAACTATCACGAGGCAAAGAATCTTAGGGGGAAAAAAAAAGTTATCAGAATTTTGACTGAATACATTTTATGTTGCAGATTACACTAAGTGTGATCAAAGGGAAAACTTGTAGCAAGGGCTACGCTTACCACTCATTATACAACCAAAGTACCAGGTTTGTTCCTCAGGTTTTTCCTTCAAAGACCAAATTTATCAAAGCATAAGGAAACAACATGCCAGTATGTTCTAGCTAACAATTGTCTACTTTAAGTGAAAGTAAAAAGCAGTTACAATATTTGCTAGATTTGCACACACAAATATGAGCAGATAGGGAAAACAGACCACACTTACTCCACAATACTCAAGCATTTGAATGATTTCTTCTTCATACACAGCTTGTGTAAAATACTGTTTCTCCAGCTCTCTCCAGTTCACTGCCTTGCTTAGCACACCCTGAGATGATAAATAAAAGCACTCAGTACACAAGCAAAACCCAGAGGTCATTCTAAAATAATGATACATGCAGGAAATTGACCTGATCCTCTCCTGATTTTTTCAGTGGAATTCTGTTCCCAGACAGCCCTCAGAATTATTGCAATCGAAGCACAGGCACATTATAACACAGGCCATGGAATCCCACCTCCCTTGTGGCCAGCCCAAATCTTTTATCTTACATTTCTGATTACGATCAAATATATTAACAAAAAATGTATTTTGTAATTTGTTAATTACCGTAGTGAAGACTGCAGAGGCTGTTGACCAGGAAAGACATGGAATCAAAGGCAATGGTTTAGGCCAGTTTGTCACTGCCAGTGAAGCCATCTAGAATCAAAGGCACTTATTACACATTCTAATATTGAATTCCCAATATGGTAAAAAGAACTCTCTCATCTTCAATTTCTTTGTTTATATGGTATTTATGAAACACATGTTGCCAGAGAGTTAAGGACTGTGGCAGGTGGATGTGCTTTCACCTATTTAGAAGTTACTATCCATTCTCCAGTCATTTTTTTAAAAACAAACGTTGCTCTGGAAAGGACTCATTTCAAGGCTGAATGGGATTTGGTTGTAAGAGTTCCCAATGGAATATTTACTAACTATTCCATTAATTATAATGATAATTAATTATATTTGTAAGTATATTAATTATCATTATAATTACAAAAAATAATACAAGCTATTAGTTGTTTAAAACCATAAAAAACTTTTATGAAGCTTTTCACCAAGCTCTTGCAAGTTTATTTCAAGGCAAAACAAAGGCAATCTATGAGAAGGACTATTTAAATTCTGTACTTTTAAACTTTGTGTACTGGAAACAAAATTTGAAGGAGAAGTAATTCAACATGTTAAGTGCACAATTCTTCTGTCCTTCAAGTTTGAATCGTTACTCTTGCATCAGTTCTCAGAACATATTTTTGTGACTATTTTGCTTATACCAGAAAAAAACAGGGCAAGAAAGTTCAATGTACAGAAGTTCCCTATATGGTATGTTCTTTACAAGTTTTATTTTATTAATACAAAACACCTCATGTCTGTTCTAGATGTTCTAATAACTGGATTTATGCAATTGAACTATAATTCTAATTATTTTTTATTAATAAAAAGTTACAAGAACACCATACATCTCTGTTCTGATTCTCTCCAGTAGTAGAACTCTCTCCCCTTTAGTAGAACTGAATCAATGTGTACAACCTTCCATTGTAAAACACATTCTATAGAGGATCAACATCAAATATTATTTATTTCACAGCAGTTGCTGACTCAGCAGGGTGATGTTGATGGAAATCAAAGGTACTTTGTAGATTTATGACATTTAGAGTTATAAAACTGTGCTTTAGGGGAATATTTTCCTTTCAGTAAACACTACCATTACTAACATCATTTACTGAGCTCCTAACAACAAAGAAATAAAGGTATTGCACCTGTGTCTCACAGACCCATGCTAATCTGCAGAGACACAAGCAATAACATTTTGACTGTGTATTAGTCTTTCAAGCACCTTAGTGATACACTGCTGGTTTAGTCTGAATATGCACAGACTCACACAGAAAATGTTACCCACCTCACCACAGAAACCTCTGATCAGTACCAATGATCAGGGGAAAAAAAGAGATGAGTTGAGAACAGAACTGACACCAAAAGTCACCTCAATTACAACATGCCTACGAAGAGGGGGTATTTCACACAGTGCATTAAAACACAAAGGTTTAAGCAAGAAGAAAGGAGGAAAAGAGGGAGAATCAGCAATCGATCAGTGCAGACTTTCTTTCAGCAAACATTGCTGCCACCCCTCCTTGTGGAAAAAAAAACAATTATGTGAGAAGTTTATATTCTTATTAAGCCTGCTGGGAGATGGCTGACAAAGGGCTCTATGGTTTGTCAGTACATATTAAGGATTATACTAATTCAGCACCACAGGACATGAGAATTGCCAACAATTTGTTTCTCATGACTCTAAGTGCTTATTTTAAAGTACTTCTGAGATCAACACTGTAAAACAAATTATTCCCGTATGCTACATGATCAAATGAGAAGTTAAAACAAAAATTACTGAACAGGAGATATAAAAGCTTACATGTCCTCCCATGGATATTCCAGTCATCCCTAGTGGTCCATAGCCTTCTCTCTCTAGCCAGTGCAAAAGAGCTGCCGATTCTAGAATTAGAGCTCCTCCCATCACAAACAGGTCCGAGACATTTTTTAAACATGACCGTCTTTTCTCCCCAGAAAAGGAAAATAGAGGGTTTATTTTCTAAGATTAGACTCTGACAGTTCTTATCATTCTATACATACTTTTATACACAGCTTAATCACAATCCCAGAGAATTTTGGAGCTGAAATCCTGTTGATTCAACAGGAAGAAAAAGCAAGCCCAGATTTTCTGGCACTTGTAATTTTTCAACCAAATAAGGACTAGGAATAGACACCTGCCTATGGTTTTAATGTAATATCACTGACAACTTGGTCTTTTGGAAACAGTTATTACCAACATTAGCATCTCATTAGTAGTAATATTCTGTCCTGTGAAGTTGTAACAGACATTTTAGAAATAGAATCAAAGTGCTAAAGTCCTAGGCATACACTATCTTGCTTGCAGAAACAACTTTTTTTTTTCTTATTTACCTGTTTTACATCATTGAAAAATTGCACACAACATTTGAAGAGCAATCAGTATGTCAGCTTTGGAAGCACTCATCAGTGTCACTGTAAGACTGAAACTGTAAAGTGGGAAGTTTGTCACGGTGCTGAGAAATTCAGGCAGTGTACTGCAAAGCATTAAAACACAGAAGACACACAAAAAAGTAGAAATCTATCTGGCTGAGCCATCAGAAGGACTCTAAAAATAATAGACCTCTAACTTGGGGAGGGGCACTGAGTATTTTCAGTACCACAGCCAGGTTACAAAGGGCTCCTGGCCTCTCCTGCCAGCATGCCACCATCACATTTGCGACACTCTGAAGCACAAGGACAAAGCTCACTGTGAAGTCACACAGAAATGAACATAGCTGCTGCAGAGCAGCATTTACAGCCTAATGCAACTCTTTCCTACAGCTTTATGAGATTCCTCTGCAGCTGCTGTATTTATTGAACACTGTCACCTGCATATTAACTACAACCACTGGTGCTGTGTAACCCTGTACTGGAGAGTGACAATTACCTGATGGGCTATTAGACTGAGCACCCCCCCTTGAAACAATCCTCTCTACATGATACGTGATCTACTAAAGCTGACACACTGGACAACTGAGAACAGAGTTATTTAATCCATTCTTCTGCATCAGATCACCCATAACTGGAAATAAACCTACCAATGGATGTATTCCAGCACACGCTTTCTCCTGTCACTTTCCTATAATCTTACTTAAATCACCTTCCCTGTGTCTTCCAGTCATCTTAAATGTCCAAGTTAGGATTAAAAAGGATTAAAACACCAACTCATATTTGGACTTTCAGAAATACTGGGAGACTATAAGCACAGCTTTGCTTCAGACACGTATCCTGTTGGATTCTGATAATACTTCTGTGGTTTGGAAAATGTAAAAAGTAAAAAACCAAGACTTCCTAATTAGGCTTCTAAATTCACATTTAAAAAACTGATTGAAAGAATAAATCCTATAAAACACTGAATATTGCATAGCCTCCACTGACTGAAAACTGACCAACGCTAGATTTATTCGTATGTCTGTAAATCCTTAAAAGATCTTGGAAAAGCAAAATCCTAGCAGTTATAATGGAAATACACTATCAGACCAAAGGATATTCACAGCTGACTGAAATATAACATCAGCACTTGTACATGTGCAGTTGTGAGTCAGGACAATAAAATGGCCCTGACTTGTACTCACACAAGATGTTTGCATGTCACTTCACACTGCAAGTCCATCTTGTGCAAACTTTCCTGATCCCTGAGATCGCCTAACACAACTCCAAAGCAGTTTAGTAAAGAGCAGACAATTTCACATTAGCAGGTTACAAATGGTTTGTAAAATGTTTTTTTCTTAATAAGCTATCCATGTTTAGACAACTTTTGGCTCAAAAGAGAAAAAAAAGAAAAGCAGTATTTTAAAAAGACAGTATCCATAAATGTGACAGGAATACTTACAATTGATCCTTAGGTTTCCTACAGCCATGTAAAAGACCCCAGTTAAAGAAAGTAAAAAAGGCTTTATCAATATTGGTCATTGAAACAAAAAAAAAGATAAAATAAATAATATACATAAATAGCATGAATTAATTGAAATTTGGAACTTAAATTCCCAATGTTTTACTGTCACTAAATCAAATCCAATCTGCTTTGATGATGCAGTTTGCAACATTTTACCGTTGTCAGATATATGGGTAGGAAAAAGTGTAACCCAAGATCCTATTTAATGAAACAGAATAACAGTGTTATACAAGATGACAGAACAGAACTTAACTGTTTAAAAAAAAAAAAACAAACCAAATCTTAAGTGGTAATAGTAAGTTTCTCAAAATTTACCTGAGGTACCACAGAACTATGTTTCATGTAATGGTCATAACTTTCTTTGCTTCTACCCCCTGGGAATGGATCCAAAAAGTAGGTATTTTATGAGTGCGGTAACTCTTCTGCCTTCCAGAGAGGACATTAGAGATAACTACTGTGTTTTCCACAAAAGGATATAGTAAGGATTTTCTAGCAACAGGGAAGCCATACAGGCTTCTTTAATCATTGGCCGTGCCATTAATGTGCGTCTCCTCCAGAAGTGCTAAAGATAAGACATACAAACAATACAGGTAAGACAAAATTTGATAATTTAATGTCTCAATAACAACCAATTTTACATTTTATACACTCACATGATCTCCAGTGCCTGCTAAATGAATGCACACAGGTCTGTGCTTGCTATTCCATCTTCTGGGTATGATGAACTGAAATCTGTGAGAAATGAACGCCTATTTTAGCAGAGTAAGCATTTCTATTTACAAGCTGCATCAAGAGAAATTAATAAAAAAAACCAAAAACGAAACAACATAATAAAGTATTTGTAACCCCAGCAGGCAAACTGCCAGCAATTCAGCAACATCATTTTTCATGAATACATTCAGCAAATAAAGGAATCTGAAAGTAGGACAGAAGAAAGGCCAAACAAGAAAAGGAGCTAAGATGAAAGACCATGTTCCTAAAAAAAGACTACTACCTCATCATCACAATTTAAACTTTGCAGAGTGGAGAAATGCAACTTCAGATAAAGAGCAGCCTAAACAAGCATGTCCAGCTGTCCTAGGCATCATTGCTATTTTTCTCCTGAAGGCACAACAGCTGAAATTGAAGATTAAGATGAGCAATAAATTAAAAAAAAAAATCAAAAACCCAACATACAAACCATGAAATTATTCTATATACCCAACATCAATCAATTAATGTCTTCTGCCGCTACGTATTCATAGTCTGAACTACTGAAAAAAAAATCCCTTCTGAGACGCCACTATTCCCCACAAGATGGAGCACTGTTACCTACAACAGTGCTGTTACACTTCAGTCATACCATCTTAAGGGAAATTTGTACAGCTTTTCAAAACTGTCACAATACTGGCCAAAGCAACAATATCATAACTTGGCTACAAAGCACAAGAGAACACAGATAAGGAAACAACGACCATATTGTATTTTCCAATGTGGTATTAATTAGTTTGATAATGTTAACAGACAGTTTCTTTCTCTAACCAGTGGCAAAGGTGGAATAGAACTGATCCCTTGACTACCAACCTTTTGTCTCACATTCCTTACATGCTTAAGCACACATATAAAAACACCAACCAGTATTACTGACAAAATTTACAACGTCAGCATCAATGTGGGCTGACAAACTTTTATGTTTATGTTATTAAACATTTAATGAAGTCTAGGAAGAAAAAAACATCATGACAGTTCAGCTCAAAACTAAAAGCAAACAGAAATTATGCTCCCTTTGCAAACCCACTCCTCATCTGCAAAGCATTGTTAGTGTGAAACCAGCACTGTTAGGGAGCCTCCAGCCTTCTGTGAGAATGCTTTTTTTTCACTTTTTTGCCAAGAAAGAAAGGCACCAGATTCTCTTGCTACAATTAAATGAGCTTGCTACTTCGTCACACATACAACATTTTTGTATTCCATGTAAATGGAAAGCTGGAATGTCTCCTTCCAATACAATATAATATACTTTGATATAAACAGCTTCTCCTGCTACATATAAAACAATAACTACTGTTCTTCTTTTCCAGCATCCCCCTCATTTGGAAAAAAACAAACCCAGAGTATTCCACAGCTTTGTGCAATATTATTTCTACACACACACACATACAAAAAAAAAAAAAAAGTTACACTTGCTAGTGGTTTTTTTTAAAGACATAGATTGAACTATCACATGAATAAGATTTATTTTCACATTAGTACAAAATACCCCCAGTTTGAAATAATTTACAGATAGTTTGCTTTACAATCAATTAGTTGCACAATAAAACTACTTATAGACCATTATTACTCAGCAGCACTAATTCCAGCAAGAAATACCTCTTGGTTTCTCTTACCTTGCTACAAGAGATTCGACTGGCAGGATACCTGGGACACAATGAGCCAAGGGGGAAATGAAGTGCCCCTCGAGGATTTTACAGTCAGATTGCCCCTCAACCTGCAGAGAGAATGGGACAATAGCAATGTTATGTCAGACTTTAACTTGCTCTGAAAGCAAATCTCTTAAAGTAGAATTTGTTATAGGATAAAAACTTGCTTAAAAAAAACCAGAGCAGAGGCCTACTCCTCAAGTATAGAGATACACGTTATCAACACAGTGAAAACATTTGTTTCCAGATTTGCTTTTATTAAATAAACTTTTACAGGAATCAAAGAAAGGTGTAATGCTGTCCCATTTTAAATACATTCGATAATACATAATAAGTTTTGAACACTTTTTGAATTTTAATATTTGATATCTTACTCCCCAGCTATTGTACTACTGGGAAAAAAAGAAAAAACAGTATCTGTACAGCCACTTCTTTAGTCTCTGTTTCCTTCCATTCTCTGCTAGAAGCTATAAAAGTAGCCTGGTGTTAAGTACCAAGTTATTTCACCTCTATATAGCATTAGGAAAATAAATGTAGTTAAATCATGTCATCTCTTGCTTTTAAGTACCTTGTCAATGAACACTGGGTAATCTTTTGAAACCAGCGTCTGGCATTTTTCCCTGTTTCCAATAATCTTTCTGAATTCAAATATTCTGTTGAAAGGAAACAAGTAGAGAAGATTCAACTTTTAATCTAAAAAAAAGAAGAGACATATTTATATAAAATTTCAGGAGCTAAAGTAAGCCACAAACAAATAAAAGTTATGAAGCCAGCTTTCCATTCACAGATTAATCAGGCCAGCATAGGGTAGGTAGCTACCATAGGATGCTTTTAAGTTAAAAAAAAATGGGCTCAGATATCTTGCTGGGGAACAGAAGGCTAAGAGGCAAATCTGATTGCTTTCTTCTGCTACTTAAATGGGCTGCAGAGTCACACAAAGAAAATGAAACAAAACTCTTCTCAGAGGTGTACAGTGAGAGGACAACATTACTGAAGGACATGAATACTGCAGAGGCAATGGCTGTGTGTTGCAGTGTAAGAAATCCCTACTGGAGCAAAGTGAAAGATTGCTTTCACAGTTAAGCACATGGAAAAATAGCCCACGGAAACTATAAATGATCTTCATCCTCAAGGGACTTTCAAATGAATGAACTGCCAAGTGACTTGAAGAAACAACTCAGCTTTGTTTTGAACAGGGATTTTGCCTTGATGCCCTCAAATTTGCCCTCTCAACCTTAAATACTCTATGCTAAGAATAACTTGCTCATTCTTATGGTCATAAATACACACGTTACCTGACCAGCTAGAACAGTTTTGAGTGACAAGTACAGAGGAGTGACTTGTTCACTTCCCCAACACCACAGAAAACCCAAAGAATGGAAAGGAAATCCAGTTTATCACCACATAAAAAATAGCTCTACTTTATAACCTTTGCTTTTCTTATACAGAACAGCAAGTTAAGTATTTCTGAGAAAGTAAGGGTTAAGAGGTGAGAGTGGAGGGTATGCTAAATGAACAGATGTTTTGTTTGACAATAAATCTTCTAAAAATACTGCATTTATGTCTTGTTTCCATAGTTAGGTGGATAGTGAAGGCTAAATCTTGCCTCTGCTGAGGAATTTCAACCCTTGCTAATGAGTTGAGGACAAAGAGTTAGGATATTAACATTCATCACATCAAGGGTGTGCACATAAAATTTCAGATTACACCTAGGCAGAGCAGTCAGTCATTCAATCTCAGTTAATGCCTGAAGTAGAAAAAATTTAATAATAACTTAATAATGGAGCTTCACAGTGATGAGTTAACAAACAGAAATAAAAACCCTCCTCCCACAAGCCAGTGTGAGGGGTCAGGAGGAGCTTGTATTCTTCCTTCTTCATCGAGGTGAAGCCAGGCTGCTGGGGAACACCTCATCTTCCCAGTCAGGGGCAACACACAGAGGAAAACTTTCTTCTCCTTTTCACACCAGCAAGCTTACCTCCTGCTTCCCCCACCACTTGTGATCTGGTGGGAGAGGTTTTTCCCCTGAATGAAGAAGGAGGAACTGTAGCTGCTATCACCATTACCACCAGCAACACTCCCTTATTGCCCTTTGGTGTGGGTGTGATCACCCTCCAGAGCCCAGTTAAGCCTTGCACTGGTGAACAGCAGCATCAGTCAGAGGCTCCTCTGTACAGAGACACCACTTGTACTGGAGGGAGGTGGAGATGGGGCAGTGAAACTTCACCATGTCTCACCAAGAGCCCAAAGAGAGTTTTTAAGAGAGAAGGTTTTGAGAACATTAAAATATCCCATTTTGGATACACAGATGGAACAGAATACAGAAATGCTGCAACCAAAACAAACCCCACTATTTTCGGTTATTCCAACCAAAGGCAGCATTCTCATTTTGCAGGAAAGTCGGCTACTTAAGAGAAAAATCAACTGAAGACAGACACACGAAGCAATCCAAGTGCCATTTCCAGATCAGGTCTTTCACGTGGACTTAAAAACAAAAAACAAGCTCCCATAAAACTCCACTGCTATCCAGTGCACAAGATTTTATTTCAGTAGTTTTCAAAGTTTTCTTTATTGATTTTCATATACATAAGAGTGAGCTTAATAAATGCAGATTTATCATTTCCTATTTAAATACTGCACAATGCAGAACATATATATATATATAGTCACTTCATTCTTAAATTTAAGAAATAAAAGTGCTCAACTTCCAGGTGTTAATCTCAATAGTAATTAATAAAAATAATCAAATGCTTAAAAATTAAGAGGTACTTCCAATTTTTTCTTATTTTCAAGACATCTAGAAGGAAAGAGTTTACTACTTTGGGCTGTGAGAGAAACTTCTGATTAAATCTTACACTTTTAAAACTAATTAGCAAGTTACAGAGAGATAGCAAGAGCCACTTTAATGTTAAACAGAAACAATTCTTCTGCAGAAATTCATCAAGTGTTGTTTTTAGAAAACACTTCCAGAGATGCTGTTTGAAGTATGTCATCATATAAACATAAGTGAAAAATATAGTTTGACACACAGACATTCTCTCAAGAAGAGCCTCTTTAAACAGAAAAAAAATTGCAAATGCTTTTAAGACTCCTCTTAAATCCAGTTACTTCCTTGGTATAGAAACACATGATTTCCTGCACAAAACCAACTTAAACACTTCTGGTATTTTAAATACTGGATAGCAATTACTGTTGCTACTTCAAGGTTTGGGTTTTTTTTTCTTTTAATGTAAGATATTGTTAATGCCATTACTTTTTAACAAGTCACCTTTTCAGATCCTCTGGCTTTCCCCATCCTCTGATGAAAAGTTTAGTGAGGAGAAGCTTTCGGTACAAGACATCTAATTTACTTACACCCATTAGCAGCACACTGTCATCTGTGAAAAAGAAGAGGTAAAAACAAGGCAGTTAAAGGGGTTGTCAACATGAGTGGCAAATTCATTGATTGTAACACAAAGTAGTTTCTTATTCCGGTTTCTGAATTTAGGAAAAGCCACCTAATGTATTCCAAGAAAGTTAACCTTGATACTCAGGTCAACTCTTTTTGTTTTGAACAAAATATAAAGGCAGTTTATACAACCTGTAGGAATTTAAAAAGCTAATTATAACCAGATATTCATTACACCACTGATGACAAGCTGACAGAAGAGGCACATCAGGTCATAGAACTGAATCTCTAACCAGTCCTAACTGTACTTTCCCTGAAGTGATAAAACAAAGAGTGGCACTGATCTCTGTCCTCTCAATAGAGGTACGATGGCAAAACTTTTCAGTGTGGGCTGTCATAAACACATCTCAGAATGGAAGCTTGAAACAATGTTTGGGTTTGAACAAGTAGAAGACTTCATCTCTTCATCTTCTTAATGGAAAGAAGGAGAGAGAGAGTGAAAGGAGAGAGGAAAAAAAAGGAGAGAGAGAGAAAAAAAAAGGAGAGAGAGAGAGAGGAAAAAGAAGGACAGAGAGAGGAAAAAAAGGAGAGAGAGAGGAAAAAAAAGGAGAGAGAGAGGAAAAAAAAGGAGAGAGTAAATGTAGTTCCAGGCACTGGTTTTGCCTTCATTGGTGTTTTAAACATATATTCTAATCCTTATTTTATCCATTCCGTTCCGATTTTGCCATTTCTTATGGTTTTCAAAGCAATGCTCCTCCGACTCCTTTCTGGGAAGAAATCACACTCTCAAAACCCTTGCCAGGAGCATTTCTCTTTCAACAAATACACCAGCTCAAGTAGAGTTAAATCTAACAAGATTTTAGGCAACCTGAGTATTATTTTCAAAGCAATACTTACTGAAGTGAACAGGGAGCCACTGCTGAGCTCTTCCAATGAGGAAGGAAAAAATAAAAAAAAAACCACTACTAAAAAGGAGAATTTAAGTCTGGTTTCTTGGTCAGCAGGATGCAGGTTACTCAATTAAAAATAAAGGTCCAGGATCCGTGTACACCTAAGAAAACAACAGATTTAATAATCAAAGGCTTGGTTAGTAAGTTCATTTCAGGCATTTTCTCATATTTCCCTCCATACTAAATGTACTCAATCTCATCACACTCCAAAATAGTGTGATTTAATCTATGGGGTTTTTTAAATTTTATTTTCATCCAAAAGCATTTATTCTGCCATACTCCATTATGGCCATTTTTAAAAATAAACTTGTTTGACTATAACAAGTTAAAATTGTGGTCAGATAAACAAAAACATTCCTCTGCACTTCTAGAAAGCAAATATTTAAGATATACAGAAAAAAGGAGAACTCTTTAACACCTAGAATAAATTACTATCAAAACACAAATTATAGACAATTTAAGGTACTCAAATACTAGAACAAGCATCCTAGAAAGCCACAATGTCCCCAGGATTGTTCAATCACTACAGGGTAAAAATAACTACATGAAATGAGCAGAAAGTCATAGTGGGCACCTTTTGTTTTAAAACATGAAGATGTAGATTTTGCTTGGAGTCCAAAGTCTGGCCTGACAAGCTCTCTGCTGCACCAAGAATGTGCCAAAACATCTTTCTAGGCAAGTACATTATATTTAAATGTAATATCGATTGAGGCAAAAGTATTGTCTCATTGTCTCTTCTGCTTCATTGATGGAGTGGAGACTCTGAAGTAACTTGAGATATTTCAATTAATCAGAATCAAGATAAAAGCATTACTGGAAAGAGTACAGGAAACACTAAAACAAGCAAAAAAGATATTCCTAGTATGTGAAATATGCTGCATAGAACTTCTCAGAAATATCACTGAGATAAAAAATTTGGGAGGATGGTCCCTATTGTATCTCTGTAACAAAAGGGCAGGACATGCTTCAGTCCTGCCCATCCATGCCTACATGGAAAAACAATTACAAACACTTTTACTGCCAGGAAAGGCAAATCCAACTCCTGGAGGCTGAAGTTTTATAACTTCACATTAACGGGAGTATTTCAGCAGTGAGGATTTGAAATGAAAATGAAAGAATCAGCAAAGGCCATTTCAGAATGCGACTTGATTTCTGCCACTTGACAATACACGTGCCACATCCCAATCCCTCTGTGAGACAGGTCAGCTGGAAGCAGTGACCTGATAAAAATGCTGTGGAGTTGTGTGGCCCAAGAGACAGGATCTGTGCTATGAATCTTGAATGAATATATTGTTAACACGGAAAGCTTTACATAATCTTGAGCTGTGAATGGAAACTGCGTTCTGATACAAAAGCACACTAAGAAGAAACATAGAAACAGACACGAAAATTCATCCAAAATCCAACACATAAAAGGTCAGCTATTGCTTTTTATCCAGTGCAAACAGCTTCAGTTACAAGAAAAACACCCCTGGAAATTACATGAGGACTTCACTCAAGGCCCACAGAGTAGTTTCTATTCTATACATGGATGTGAAAAAGCTCCCACCCAGCAGCCAACCTGAAAAAAACACGGAGGCTCTGTTTTAGAAGGCGGAGTTGCCAACTTCCCTACCCTCTCTCTCTGTTTAAAAAAATCTCTCTTACAATTAACGCCAGGTCCTTTTCTCATGGAAGAAATGATTGCTTCAAAATCAAAGAAATCACGAAGAATTCAAGTCAACGCAGACACAAGCCCCACAATAACTCCACACAACGGGACGGACACGGAGAAGCCTGAGGATAAAAACCCGGGCCTAAAGCAGGGTGCGAGCAGCTCCCTGCAAGCCTGACTCAAGCACTCAAAGGGGGCAGGCGGGACCCCCGATCCCAAATCTCTGCAATTCCCCCCTCCAAGCCCGCCCGCGCGGGACCGGAGCTGCCGCAGCGCCCGCGGGAAGGTGCGGCGGAAGGCAGGACACGGACACGGCGGCCCCTCCGCCCCCCTCAGCTACCCCCGCGCCCCGAGCCCGCCCCCGGGGCCGGGCAATGCCGTGAGGGGGGAGCGGCGGCAGCTCCTGCCCTCAGTGGGAGCCGCTCTGGCACCGCGACCGCCGCTCCCTGGGCGGGCGGCACGGCGACCCCCCAGCGCGGCCCGGCCCGCGAAGGTCACTTGCTGCTCACCCGAAGCGCTGCCGGTGCTGAGGCACCACATGGGAGGGCGGGAGCGGGAAGCGGAGGAAGAAGAAGAGGAGGAGGAGGGAGGGCGGGCGAAGGGCGGGACGGGACGGACAGGACGGGATGGGACGGGACGGGACGGGACGCGCCTCACGCGCGTGGGCCTGGCGAGCGCGCGTGCGCGCGCGGGCCCCCAGGCGTGGGGCGCGCGCGGGAGGCAGCCGGCCCCGCCCCCCGCCGCGCGCGTGACCCGCCCCGCCCCTCCGCGTCCCGCGCTCGGCCCGGCCCCAGCCGGCAGCGCCCCCAGCGGCGGGCAGGCGGTAGCGCGCCCGCTCGGGCGCCCCCTGGCGGCGGGCGGCGCGGGCCGTGGCGCTCGCGGGCGGGGCCCGGCGCTGCGGGGCCATGGCGGCCGCGGGCTCCGCTCCGGAGGCGCGTCCCGAGGGGCAGGAGCCTCTGCTGGGCTCCGCAGAGGCGGCGGCGGATGAGGACGAGGAGGGGGAGAGCAGGTAGGGGCTGGTTCCGCTCTGAGGCGGCGCCAGGTGTCGGGGCGCCACCGCCGCGGGTGACCCGAGGAGCCGCCCGTGGGTGCCGGGTCCTTCCCCGCCCCGCACGGGGAGCCCGAGCCGGGGGCGCTGCCCGGCCGGGGGTCCCGGCCCGAGCCGCCGCCGTCCCAGCGCTCCGGAGCCCGTGTCTCGGACCGCCCCGGGCCCGGCTGGGGGAGCGGCCGGGGGCTGCTGCCCTGTGTAGGAAATCACAAACCCACTCGCTTGGGAAGTTCGTAAAAGGCACCAGACAGGATTAATGTGGGGCAGAAGTCTGGGTGTTCAATAGCAGCTTTCATGTGTGGGCAGCAGGTGGTCACTTGGGGTTTTTTTCCCCTTCTGACAGCAAAACAAGTGTCTTGAACTTAAAATCGCAGATATGCCTAAATCTATGACTTACATAAACAATGTTTATATGTTCCGGCATCTACCTATCTATAACCTGAGTCTACGTAATTTGAATAGAGATTACTTTGTAACTTAAGTTGTAACTTCTAATTTAACTTTTTTTCAGCCTTCGCAATCTACAACAATATCTTTTACACACAACTTTTACATTGTATATTGTTATTTTCTCATCATAAGAACAGACTGGCTGTAGCTTTTAGTCAAATCAAGAGTTGTTCAAGTTTGTAGATCTTTTAAGGGTACAGCTGTGAGGAAATGTCTGGGGTTTTATGGTTTAAAACACACTTCTTAAAACGTTCATCTGATGTGTGGTGCTCCAAAGTGTCTATACAAAGAGTTTGCAGAATTGAAGATCTCCCCTAGACCAAGATCTCTGTATGTAACATTTGGTGTGTGATAGCATTTCTGTTATTTTGTTTGATTTGTCAAGCTAGTATTTTTCCAGAGAAAAATAAATCCTTTATAGTCTTTGCTGAGCAAAAATCCACTCCTGCTTAACAAGTTACACAACTGTATTGAGAGGTTGGTGAAAAATGTTTTCAGTGTCATGTGGGAGCAACTAGAAGAGGACCTGATAATGATTTCTTTCTTGCTTTTTGGTTTGAAAACAGAGATGTTGTGGAAACACAGGAGCATTATAAGAGCAGATGGCGATCCATCTGGATCATGTACCTGACAATGTTTCTCAGTAGTGTAGGTAAGTAAACACATGTGGAATTCGATGTCATTTGTTTAATGAATATACTTTGTTTTGAAAATTACAGGGTTTTCTAGGTTTCAACTACAGGGCTTCTTCAATGCTACTGTTCTAACCTCAAAAAAGGTGCATTGTTTAATTCTTCAATTGAAAATATATGACTAGCAAATCAAACAGAAGGTTACATCTAATGAGATAAGTAATAAAACTGGTTTTACACAAAATGACATATTGCATAAGTCTGTGGTTTATGACTCCTTAATGGTTTGCTAGTGGCAAAAGGTAGTGGCAAGGTAAGGTTATTGCTCAGAACCGAACAAAACAAAGGATGCACTTGTATCATCCAAAGTGAAACTTCTAGGGAATGAGAACAGAAATGATGTGGAGTTCTTAAGAGGTAAGATCTTTAGGGGAATGTATTCTATTTCAAAATATGTATCAAAACTTCTTTTCTTCTACTGGACTTTGCATCTCCATTGCAGAACAGATTGAAATTTTATTCCTAAATAACTCCCCCTAGAAACAAAGATTCTGTTGATTTTTGATCTGTGATGACTTTCTGTGGGCTAAGAAATTATCTTGAAGTTGATAGAATACTTCAGTAACTCTTCTTTTTTTATGAATTAAAATTTCTTTGACTAATGAATGTAGGTATGTCAGTATATCAAGAAATTCTTTTACTTTGAAGACCTTGTTGGCTTTCCATTGGGAGGATAACACAAGAGTTTTTTTGTTTAGTGTGTATGCACCTATAAAATGATCTTTTAAAAATAGTTCTTCCTGATAGGAGGAATTACCACTCTTTAAAAAAATCAGGAAATGCACAGGTTTAGACTATAATACACTTAGAGGCAGAAGAAGGAACTTGTAATAACTGTTTCAGGAAAGAAAATTACTGATAAAAATGGCAAATAAAATAACTTCTGTTTTTACTGTGTTACAGGTTTCTCAATTGTAATTATGTCTGTGTGGCCGTATCTCCAAAAGGTTTGTAAATATGTTTGGTTTTTAATCAGTAAGAACAGAAAACTCCTGCTCAGAAAGCAGGTCATACAAAAACTGGCTTTTTGTTTAGCAAAACAAAAAGTAAAGGGAAGTGTGTGGCTTTAAGAGACTTTTATTCTGCCATCCACTTAGCTTTTATTATTTCTTGCAAAATCTGTCAGGTTTTTTTCCTGAACTGGCAAAGGTGCATCATAATTCAGAAATGTTTCGTTTTCCAAAATCATGATTTCTTGGACAACAAACCAATAGAAATCTTGTTATTAAAACATCATGCACAAGACTTGTCTGCATTTTAGCAAAAAAAAAACAGAAAAAGGGAACTGGAGGTACAAGTTGCTCTTTAAATGTCACATTGTTGCACGTAGATCTTGATATTCCTAACAGGGGATTGCCATTGTTCCTGTATAGCGATTTTAGTTTCTTTGGGGGTTTTTCACTTCTTAGTTGTGATCTTAAAAGCAGCATAAAAGTCTCTAAAACTTGAATTTAATCTGTGGTAGGATTTTAGTGCCCCTGGAACTGTAGGAGGCAGTTTAAAATGCAAATTTGGAAGGACATACCCTGGACAGGGACCTAGAGGTGTCACTGAAAGTAAGGCTGGTGCAGAATTCCTGCAGAAGAAAAGAAAATGCATTTCCAGCCTTGTAAATCGGGACAGATTGAGGCATGTGCAGAGACAATGGAAGTGACTCCTTGCTGCTGGCATGGAAAGTGCCTGCCATATTGCTGAAGTTCTGTCTCTAGCCCAGAACATCAGCAGTGCTGCATAAAAACTGCTGGAGTTTACTGCAAGTGAGCCATTCCCAGGCTGGGAAGTGAAGCAGATTTTACTGATTTGGTGCATTGCTGGAGAGAGTGAGCCATGGTTTATTACCCCAGACAAAGCATTACAGTACAGAGTCCTTGGTATCCCAGGTACTAATTGTAAAAGGGTGTTACTGGTAATAAAAACCACTCCAATGCTTTACCCGCAGAACTGATTCGTGTGTTCTTGCAGATTGATCCGACAGCGGATGCGAGTTTCTTGGGCTGGATTATAGCTTCATACAGCATTGGCCAAATGGTTGCCTCTCCCCTGTTTGGCTTGTGGTCCAACTACAGGCCCAGGAGAGAACCTCTGGTCATTTCCACTGCTATTTCAGTAGCTGCAAATTGTCTCTATGCCTACGTCCACGTGCCCCATTCCCACAACAAGTACTATATGCTGACTGCACGTGCTCTCGTGGGGTTTGGAGCAGGTAACCACAGCAGAATTTACATTTCTGAAAATTACTACATTCTGTGTCTTCTGTAAGATGGTTAATGTTATATTTTAGTACTAGATTTACCATTATGTGAACGATAATATTTAACAAAGCAAAGAGTTGGCCCATAGCGGTTTGTCACAAAATTGTGTAATTGTGCTGTTGTGCCAAAATACTAGAGGGAGTGCTGGGTTTTATTTTCTCGCAAAATAAGAAGCAAACCCTTAAAATAAATGTCACTCAACACCTGTTTAACGATATGACTTGATATTCACATGAACACTTGCTTGGGTTTGGGTTTTTTTTGAAGGAAATGTGGCTGTAGTTCGATCGTATATTGCGGGTGCCACTTCTCTGACGGAAAGAACGAGTGCCATGGCCAATACCAGTGCCTGCCAAGCAGTTGGCTTCATATTAGGGCCAGGTAAAGCATGTCTTCTTTCCTCACTTCTCTTACTAGGTTGAAATTGGGCAATGGAAGTAGGAATCCCCAGCAGCTGTATGTAGGGGATTTTAAGGCATAGTTTGTCAATGATATCACAATTGAATAAATGGGATCCACTCATCTGTACTTCTGTAAGCCAATAAAAATGAAACATTCTTGTCCAAGTGCTCTGCACCAATTTAAAGTTTCATTTAAACCCCCCTACTGCATCTTTTCTCTCTAGTTTGCACTTAGCACGAGAGATAATCCAGTCCCAGGACCAAAGTTTTCCGTGTAGGAGCAAGAGGAAAAAAGTAAATCGCCTGTCTGCCAAGAAAATTAACCAGTGGTACACTCAGAACTCAGTTCTATAAGTGTCATAATGTTATTTATACACTGTGTTTGTATGTAACCAAGCAGTCTTCTGGCTAGCTGAGATCCCACTAGTATCCATTTTGTTTATTTAGAGTAGGATTCTCAAAATGTAAAAGGTTTGACAGGTATAATACTTAAATTTTACGTGGCAATTAGAATAACTGTGCTTACCCAGTTTTATATGCTCTACATATGTTCTAATATTTTCTTAATGATTTTCAAAATTTTCACAGTACATTGATGTTTTTAAGTTTTTCAGACATGTTTTACACTTATTGGAGAAGAAGGAGTAACATGGAAATTCCTTTGTCTTCAGCTGAACATGTACACAGCACCAGTTTTATTTGGAGCTCTCTTAGGAGTTATTAATATTATTCTCATCTTCGCCATATTCAGGTAATCAAGTAAAAAAAAAAATTAAATATCCTACTTTGTTCTTGTGGGTGACTTGTAGCAAATAATATGCTGCTCAGCAGGAGGAGTAATAAACCTGAAACCTGGAGTGCTAAAACTATAAGTTGTTATTTTTCAGTGTTCCTACCTTCTTTAATACCTGTATTTTTGTTATGTTCATAAATGAGTCTTGGCGATGTTGTGGTTAGAATGTAAACTGATTTAAAAAGTTAAAGATCTTAGACTATTAGCCTTGATATAGTTTTAGTGTTGGTGGTTGCTGCCCATGTTTTTTCTGAAAGGAGGAATAAGGTTGGCTTGTCTGTAGGGATCTCACTGTCTGTGTCTTTCCTTTAAGAATCTCAGGGGGGATTTTTATTCATTCTCCCATTGATGCAGATGCATCTGGATATGTGATACTATCCCACTAGAATATTTCCTTTCTTGAATAGGATGGTATTCACTGCAGTCAGATGTGAGCTTGGTAGATGATGTTTAAAGGAGCTGTGAATAATTACCATATAGATACCATTTACAATTATTTTAACAGAAACTTGACTCAATAGTAGATCAAATAAATATTTGGAATAATGAAAAAGGTTTTAAATTTCTAGGGAGCACCGAGTGGATGACATGGGACGGCAGTACAACAGTATCAATTCTGATGGAGAAGGTACCAGTGTGTCCTTGAAAACTTACTCTGTGATTCTAATTTTGAAGTACTCTCTTATTACATAGAAGCATTTAGAAGTGTTCTAAAGTCTGATGCACTGGGAAGTTGATGTGGAAAACAGGCTACATCTCTCCCTAGCTGATCCAGAAATTGCTTCATTTGTCATGTTGTGTCCATAGTGCTGTCTGGTAGCAAAGAAGAAAAAAAAAAAAGAAATTGTATGGATCCTTCCATATTTTCGTCCTGAGAATTCTGCTATGTAATTTTGACCTTTCAAGAGAACGTTTTGGTTTCCATTGTTAAGATATTTAAAGAAGTTTGCTCATTTTGCTGTCACTCAGGACTCATTGGGAAAACAGTGTAACCAGTTTGGAAATAATTTTTCTCTAATTGTCAACAGAATTGAAATTTCAACAATTGCATTTTGATTTAAAAACTTTATACTTTGATTCTCAAAGTAGAACTGCCTAGCTGCCCACCAACTTGCTCAAGTGTGCAGTTCTGGTAATTCTTTTATGTTGCTGCAGGAAGTGATGTTCTGGATCAGAACACAGAAGGAAGCATTGACCACGTTGCTGTGGTAGCACTCAACGTTCTCTTCTTTGTCATCTTGTTTGTGTTTGCTGTCTTTGAAACGTAAGTTTTTCTATTTTCTCTCAAAATACTCAGACATGTAGAGTAATTAGATTGGAGGTGCATGTAGAAGCTTTTCTCTTCTACTCATCTTCTGACTTCCTAAGTAGAAGTCCAAAACCATATGTAATCAAGTTGATGTGTACTGATAGAGAGTAATGAATTAAAGGTCAGTGATAACTAAAAATCTGTGGAGTTTGTGGTATAGGAAACATTAACGTAAAAGCTTTTGAATGGAGGCAAACCCATATCCTCAACCTTTTAAATGTTAAAAAAAAAAAGTAGGTTAATTTGGGCTACCTAAAATCTTCAGAGAAAAAACATGTTTTCAGTTGAGTATCTTGTTCTATATTTTTTATTTTCGTTTTATGTGATTTCTTAGTATGATTCTGATTAGCTCCAAAAGCTTCAGTGTGTCTCTTACTTCGGTAATGATTAGAACAATTGTTTGATAGAGTTAATGCAATTTTATTCTTAAATACTGTGTTTTATATATGACTGGGGTTTTTTTAGCCTAAAGATGTATGTTATCCACTCCCAAATTTCTGTGTGTAAGAAAATAAGTAAAACATGACAGTATTATCTCAGGCTGAAATATACTTCATTCTTTTAACTTATAAAATGCTTTGAGGCTGTCAGATTTATTCTGCAAGTTTTTTGAGCTCTAATGTAGCTAAAATTTGTTTTACAATGTGGCTCTGTCATAATTGCATTATTTTTAGAAAACTGAGGTTTTAGAGACTGATTGGTTGCTAAAACTAAAACAGTATTAAAAGTTTATTATTTTTGTTCTCACAGGGTCTGATTTTTTTTCTGTCTCTATTACCCTGGCTTGGCTTTAACTCCACCTGAACTATCAGAAATCAATTAATGATGCTTCAGAGTATGGCTGGTGTAGTGCACTGATGTGTGGGATAATACATGTATGGAAACAAATGTGTAGAAGCAGCTTTTTATGATTATTTTTGTTCTGTTATTTTAGTATAGCTACTCCATTGACGATGGACATGTATTCCTGGACCAGGAAGGAAGCTGTTTTTTATAATGGAATAATCCTTAGTGTGATTGGCATTGAATCAGTTATTGTTTTCATGGTGGTTAAAATACTATCAAAAAAGTAAGTTCTTGAAATTTTGTTACTTATGTTGGCTATGTGTGAAAAGTTTTATGGCAGGGCCAAATCTGTGTTACTCAAATCTTTTACTTGGTAATGAATCTGGGTTTACTATGACAATGAAATACCTCCAATTTTGGCACAGCCTTGATGTTGTGGTTGTTTTTTATTCTGTTAACATAACCCCCTTATTTGACTGTCTTTTACCCTTGAATCACAAGAAAAGCAGGTTTTAAGTTACTGTGATTTTGTAACATTTTTGCTGGTGTTTTGGTCTGATATAATTTCCACAAACTAATGGGCTATGTCATTAGCAGCTAAATAAATTTTACATTATTAAATGATACATTCAATTGCAATTTCATTGTTTGATAGGACTGGTGAGCGTGCCATACTCCATGCAGGCTTACTGATTGTCTTGATTGGATTCTTTATCTTACTGCCTTGGGGGAAGAAACTACCAAATATCCAGTGGCAAGGTATAGTTCAAGTCTTACTAGACCACCTTTGTAGTGTTCTTTTGAAAGCCTTTTATTGCACTTTTGTTCTTAATGATATGAGTAACTTATTTTTACAGAAATAAAGAACAACTCCATTCCCAGAACAGCCCCCACTGAAATGTTAATGCCTTTCTGGAGTTTGCAAGAGATGCAGCTGCCATCCAACCACACAGGAGAACCTGTGGGCTGCCCTGTCACACAGTCCTGGTGCCTGAATACTCCTGTGATCTACCTGGCCCAGTACATCAGCTCTGATGTGCTCATAGGGTTGGGCTATCCTGTTTGTAATGTCATGTCCTACACTTTATACTCAAAAGTGCTGGGACCAAAGCCTCAGGTAAGCACAATTCCTAAATGGTTTACTTCATTTGCTCTGCAAGACTTGCACTCTCTTTATTAAAATGAGGGATCTAGTAAAAAATTCCTTTTGTCATCAGCAAAATAATAGTGTGTTTTAAGCAGGGCAGAACTTTGCAGGAGCTCCAATCTTTTTTAAAATCCGAGGCGAGTCTCTACGGCAATTAGAAAGCAAGGCTTGTGCTATTTATGCAAATCTTACAATGTGAAAATGTCATGACTGTTCTGGCAGAGTCCTTTTTGTAACTACCAATTATATATTTGGAATACCAATATCAAATAATGTTCCTCTTACCAAGCTTATTGTATAAAGACTACAAATGCTACTAGACCTCCAGTATTGGCATTTTTTAGTGGTGAAACACTATAGCAAACTTATTGCTTAACAAAAGATTTTATTCCACTTTTCCCCATTTTTTTCATGTTACATTTTGGTGAAAGAGACTAAATGCTTTGAGTCAGAATGCATTTTGTTAGAAACCAGTAGAGTACCTATGAGTGGACCTTTGGAATTAATGCTTAGAGAGGCTGAGCAGTACTCTTGGAAACAAAGTAATCAGTGTCTTAATGAGCTAAGAAAGATAAGTGGTTGTTTAAATACTTCTAAATTTTCTAGTTAGGCTAATGGGTTGGAATTAATGGCCAGCCAAATAATTCCTGTATCACTTACATAAAGCTTTTGATCTGCTGTAGGGTGTCTACATGGGATGGTTGACTGCCTCTGGAAGCGGAGCACGAATCCTTGGGCCTGTTTTTGTGAGCCAAATCTACACTCACCTGGGGCCACGCTGGGCATTCAGCTTGATCTGTGGAGTAGTTGTAGCCTCTCTTTTACTCTTAGAGATAGTATACAAGAGACTAATTGCATTTTCTGTCAGATATGGGAGGATGCAGGAAGAGAACTGTTAAATATGTATTTAAAAAAAAAAAACAACAGCAAACAGAAAAACCAACCAGAAGTAATACTTAGTTTATTACTGCTTTTTAATGGGGAGTACCTAACCACTGACCTTGTTGGCTGTGTGCCAATGACTGTACACCTTTACTTACACATTGACAGAACACTTAACTTGGTCATACCCTAATACCTGGTCACCCCTGCTGCAAATGAGCTTTTGTGTTCTGTGTTTCTAGCAGCAGAGGAAGGAATTTGACAGGTTAGAGCAATACAATGGCACATTTGAAGTGTGTACAGTTTAAATGGTGCACGTATGCACTGAATGCAGTTGTGAAGGTCACAGGTTACGTGCATCCTTTCCAGAAAGAAGTAAGAAAAATATTATCTTGATTCTGTGAATCAGGATTGGTAACTGTTTTGTAACTACAAGATTAGTTGAGCTGCATGCACTTTGTATGGAGACACCACTACTTGAGCAAACCTTCTGATGTTGGGTTTGTTGGCTTGTAAGCACTGATGAATACAGACCATCTGGTTCTGGAACCTGTTATGTCTCCTCCAGGATTTCAAATGACAGGTGACAGAAGCATAGAGGAAGGTAGGTACCCTCCACACAGGTAGTTGGTGTGGGATTTAGGTCTTTAAATTGATCAAGAGCCATTGAAAATCAGTCTCAGCAGCTGTTACTTGAACTACAGTGAACCATATGTGCAATTTTTCCTCTCCTGTTTTGCTGAATGCCTTTTTGCAGCAAGAGAGATAAGCTGCACAGAGTTGAAATATGTACAGCTTTTCTTAACTACAAGAGAAAAGTCCAAGACGGATAGTTTATACTTTTGTGCTCGGTGAGAATGAATGCACTGTGCTGAGCAGTGGTGGTAACTAAGTGAAAGGAAAAAAATGGCTCCTTGGCATTCACTGTTATCTGCAGACTTCTATTTTTTCTGGTATTAGGGTACAAGAAACAGGAATTTACACTTAGTCATTCAGACTTTATTTTAAAAAGTGAGATTGTCATTTTCCTTCATAATGGGGCCTAAGCTCATCCATATGGGTTTCTTTAGCTGTTTTAACGCTGCTGGGAAAAAAACCTCTGGAATAACTCCAGTATGAGAGTTGTGGCTGCTGTTTAATGTCCCTACTATTTGATGCTTATTGAATTTAATAAATGTAATTGTGGATTCCTATGTACTCACTTGTTCAAACACTAAGAGACTACTGAATTAAAAGATGATTTTTTCAATACTGACTGAAGGGGATACAGAAGTTTTATTCCCTCACGGGCTTTCCTGCTACAGAATCACAAAATATTGTGAAAAAGAACTTCACTTTTATAAGCTAATTCATAGTAAGTGCTACTTGTATATTGTTCTTGATGTTCCTAGTGCTAAATTCTTTATTTGTAAGCTAGTTCCTTGATTTGGACATGACAAAGTAATCCAAGTTCTGTCTTTTAAACAGTAGCTGAATAAGGAGAACTGGCTTGAATCAGTTAAGCTGAGCTGTGCTTGCACACAGCCAGCACCAGCTCCTCTGAAACTCTTCATCCTCCCCTTTCCAACACCGTTTTGGATCCCACTCCATTTAAGATCTTTTCCTGCCTAATAAGGAAGTCATAGAGTACTTAAGTACAGACACAAGCACCAGCAGGAGTGTTAGCACACTTGAAGCAAAACACATAGGAGAAAAGCTACTGTTAATGCTACTTCAGTTGCTGTAAGTATTACTCAAGGTGTAAAACAAGGTAAAACTACCTAAAGTTATTAATTCCTACCCTTTAACCATTACTTGACCATGAAACAAATAAATAGATCCAGACAATTACCACTGCATTTATTTTTTTTTGTATAACATGCTTGTGCAGGGACATTTCAAGCTGCTGCTACAAAAAATAAAAACAGAGTTATAAAACATATACATATTTACATATATTACTTGTAAGACATAAAAATATACGTTATTTACAAATACAAATACTTGAACAGATGCATTTTCCTTGATTGTTGGCACTGAGTAAGCAGTGGAGTAAGAAAAAAATACAACAGATTCAGATTCTTTCCAAAGACTTAATGCAGTCAAGAACTAAATTGCTTGAAGTTTTGCTTGAGCGAGTTTATCCATCACTTTAATGAAAATAATGTTTTGTATGATAATTCACACACAGTTTGCTACACATAAACAGAGCAGCCCTCCCCTTCCTAACCTTTTACCAGATTTTGGAAGAATTTCTGCAGAAGCGGAGTAAGATCAGTCACTTTACTGGGGAGTCAGTGAGTGAGTTTATTAAGATTTTGTGCTGTGACACCCAGTTTTCTTTAATCAGTGAGGACCAGCTGGATTGGTAAACATTACAAGAATAGAGGACAGACAGTGCAGCTTCTCTTTGATGTATTCTGGCAATTTATCATCTTCTCCATATCTAGAGAGGCAAAGCAGCATAGAAAAATTGAGATGTTTAAATAATTTCTTGTATTTCATGACAATATAGTTATTTCAAAACATTGCTTTTCTCACCCTCCCTGTTTTTAATATTATGCAGGAATAGTGGCTGTACTCTGGAGACTGAGTAGATGCATGCCCAACTTGTTTTATTCATTTTTTTATCCAGAATTTGGTCATAGCTATGGGTGCTTCTCTTTATTTATTACGCTTACATAAGCTACTCAACTGTGAAGTGATGGCAAAGCTAAGGTTTAATATTTACAAACCAAAATCAATAGTGGCTATGAAGTTACCTGCTGTACAACAGCCTTGTACTGAGTTACCTGGACTGTTTTTATGGCAGGAACAGACTCACCTGGTTGTCTGGCCATCTGGAGAAGTGTAAGTGATGGAAGAGACACCTGCTTGGGCTACCAGCTGGGATCCATCATTGAACTGAACCCATACTGCTCCACTGGTCAGCTGATGAGACAAGTTATGTTATGGTTTGAGCATAAGAAATACAAAATTCCACACCTAGAACTTTTCTAATAATGGAAGCTGAAAGCTTTTAAAATTGCTGAAGGGACTTAGGTATTTTGGTCAGTCTTTTAAAGATAAAGATTACATGGATATTACTTTGGAGGAAGTAGTCTCATGCAGACTTCCTCAGGTTTCAGATTCTCAGCTTTAGTTATCCTTGTCAATGTCAGATAAATAAAGAATTATCTTTAGCTTAACCACTCCTAAAGAATAGTTATACAGGGCCAAACACTAAAAGGAGGCCCATTTGTGAAAGTTCACAGCTACACACAATTTAAAGAATATATAGATATAGATATAGATATATAGATAACTTCTTCTGTTAGGACAGGAAGCTTACTTTATCTGGATTGCCAAGAACAATTTTTAAACCTAAAGCTTATCCAACAGAAAAGCAGAGGGAAAATGGTTTTGCAAGGAAACAGCTTTTCCTGTTGTAGAGGAAGATGCATTTCTCTTGTACAGATCTGGTACATAGCTATTAAAACCTGTGTCATGACACCTTTGCATCTGTAATAGTGAACAGAGAAGTTTAACATTTTCAATTTTTTACTAGAGTCAAATTTAAATGACAGAAGACACTGAAATAGGCAATGATAGCCCCAGGAAAATCGTGGTAACTGAGATACTGAACTATTACTTTCATTTCTTCTACTTATGTAGTTTGCCATGGTATTATCTAAGCCATTTGTTTAAAAGTACCTTTCCACATACAAACTTTAGATTTAAACTGTAGTGCACAACTGAATGATTCTTCACAAACCAAGTTTAACGATAATGTAAAGTTAATGACTTAAAAATACATATCTCAGATTTAATAGGAAAAGGGAATAGGCATATGCCTCCTTTATTTTCTCACCTGAGAAGCCCAACCAACATTTTTCACAAAAACAGATTTGACAAGTTGGGCTGAATTCGGACTGCATTCCGTTTGATGAACAGAGGAGCACGTCTTTTCAACAGGGTTAGTCAGAAATGTAGGTTTTTCATAGGACACCACCTAAAACCCAGAGATGCACAGAATTAACAGCCTTGGCATTAATCCTCCTGATAAGGTACCAGCTGTAGTGGTCAATTGCCACCTGCTCATGAATACAGACAGATTCAGCCTCTATGCTTCATTTAACAGCATTACAGTATAAAAACCCCACAGGAACACAACTTTTTGTTGTCAGGTTCACTTCAGTCAGGTGAAAATGGTCAGATTCTGTACTAGGGACACGAGCTACACAACCAAACAGACATGCAGATCCAACAAATGTAGATTGATGTACATTCAACAAAGTTCACAATACAGTGTGCCAAGACCCCAGTATAATTCAGTCAGCTGAGGAAGTTTTATCAGGAACCAAAGCCTGGTGGGCCTTTTAAACAAACCAGATGAAATTGCTCACAAAGTCTTATTGGCTACATGTGTATTTTCATGTGGTCTTTTTTTTGTATACACACTAACACTCGATTATTTCAGAACACCCTCAAGTGCCTATAACCCTTGTGATACCATTTGTTATACACCACTGAGGCCATGTCAGAGCTCTCAAATTGAAGACTGTGCTTGTGTCTAACACAAGTATGCAATTTTCAAACTCTGTTCCCAGGAGATATTTGTGGTAAAGTTTTGAAGTATGCTGATTTTTCAGATGATCTTAAATTCAGATATCAAAAGTTAGTTGAAATCAAAGTTAACATTTCTAGTCAATATGCTCACAAACAGCTAATAAAAGCCTATGTCCATATAAATATAATTCCATTAGTTCAAGTAAAATATGGTGTGTCCTTGTGTACTTACAGGAGCACAGTTTGGAGTCTGAACTGGAGTAGAACTGGCAGCTTTATTTCTATCCAGTGCCACAACTTCTTTTGAATAGTTTGTCTTGTCCAACAGTGGAGGTGCTACAGCCTGTGGTGATTCAGTATTACCAGGTTTTCTGGAAAAATAATGAGAAAAACTGAGAAAAAGTCTGTCCAAAAGGGACTAAAGAAACAAGTGAGGAGACTTAGGTCTTCCTTCATTTTACCATAGACCATCCAAAGCACCTGATGGCAGAAGTCTTCTGCAGAACTGTTTTCCATTTCAAATACATAAGTATTCAATAAACACATAAATATTCAAATACATCAGTATTTTGAACTGAAAGATATTACCTTCCAACAATTATTGGAAAAAATGGAACACTTCCACTTCTTTTTTCTTCTTCCAAAACAGCAGATTCCAGTGCAAGGCATATTCGATGTCCCTGAAATGAGAAGGGGTTTATTACAGTTTGAAATTGAGAACTGTATAAATATTTCATACATGTTTAGTGTGGCAAGTGAGCCCACACAAGGCAATTGCAATGGTACTGAATTTTTCAAGTTTTATTAAGCAGCTTCATCTGTTGTGTTTAATCCTTTCACCAGACAGGCAAACCTGCTTTACAAAATAGTGAGAATTTCCTCTCAGTCTTGGTTGTGAGGCATTTTAACTGTTACCTCTACGTTGATACTGTTCTTCCAAGAAACACCATCCTCCCTCCTTAACAGTGTCATGAAAAACAAGCAAAGCAACATTGGAAGCCCACTTGTGAAAGGGAAGCTGAGTTTTCAGGAAGTTGCTTTGCACTGGAAAAGCTCTATGTAAAATACCTTACCTCATTTGCATGATCCATATAAGCTTGGATTTCCTTCTTCAACCCTGCTTCGCTTTCTCCTTTCAAAGTGAAGGATTTCCCTGACTTTTCAATCACACGAGTTATACCAGCTGTCTTATGTATTTTTGCACCTGCAAGGAAATGTGAACCCTTTCAGTGTGAGCTGTTATAATACCAGTTAACCATGGAAAGCTTGGAGTAGGGACATGTCTCTCACAAAGCAGGTTAACTATCAAAGGTAAATGTAAAGAAGAGCTCATGAATAAAAACAAAGTATAATTTAAATTTTGCAACATGTACTTCCTGAAGAAGGTATCAGTAAGGAATTAAAGAATCAACTAATCTACAAGTGCTAGAATAAAGGCAGACTGGCCAAAAAACTGTTCATAGTGCACAATTTTCTTCAGACTGGAGTGGTGGTTGTTTAGTGTTAGGCAGTATTTTAGTGCAGCTCTAAAATCATGATTTACCTACTTGCATAACTGCAAAAATGAATACATACCATCATAAAAACAAATTTCAACATCTGCAGGGGGTGAATTTTCCATCAACATGCACTTGGCATATCTTGTATAGAATGTCACTTTAGGGGTTTTTGTTCTCACCAACTGCACAAACTTAGCTGCATACTGGTATTTTTTCCAGTACTTTTCTAAAAAAGAAAATTAAAAAAAGCTTTTTTAGAAGTTAGCAGATTAAACACTGTGCACCAGCTTGAAGAGAAGTAATTATGTATTTGATAGCTGAAGGTTGTGAGTAATATTTAAGTACCTGACAGAAGTATGTTTAAAGAAACTGACCTATTTCCACCAACAGCTCCCAGTATGAATGAAGAAAAGATTACAAGAGCTTTAATTTTGGTACCCTACATTGTAAAGGGGAGAGTCCTTATAAGCTCCCATATAAAAGGAATTAAAACCTGTAGGTTACACTTTCCTGTGAAGTTTCAAAACAGTTTCCTGTTAAACTGTAGTTTGGATCTAATTCTGAGAGGAGTTTTACTTCAGAGTTATCTGAGAAGTAATAGCTAAATGGATAAAGTCACAAGATTCACTTAAAATATCACATTAATCATAATAATTTTAAAATAGATTCCAGGTTACCTGGCAAGTTGTCAAAACTATACGTGCAGATGCCTTCAGGAGGAGCAGGAGGTCGGTCATCAAGAAGGAAACCTCTTCCTTCATTTGGATGATAAACTGCAATCTACAAAAAGGGAACAAAAATTGTGTGAAGTTGCAACTTACTACAGCACTCTACACTTTTAACAGGTATGGAAATAAGACACATTTTAATTAATTACTGTGATTTACCATGAAAGCTCTATTCCTCTAAGTAATGATTTAACAGCAGCACTTTTTCAGCAATACTTCACCTATTCCAAAAGTCAAATCCAATTTTTCTGTGAAATAATCGCTTGCTCCCTATATTACATGGCTTTATTATGGAGGGGGAAAGTTTACAGCTGTGCATGTAATAAACATTTGATTTCAAAAGAAATTATCACTTAAAAAGCAAAAAACAGCTCTAAATGAACTCTAAGCCCTTTATACAACAGTGAAGAAATCAAAAACATACTCACCACATTTCCATCACAAGATATTCTGAGGACTTCTTTCACAAGTTCCTGTGAACGATGTTCTTTCAGAAACTCCATACACACTTCCCCAGTATCTAGAATGCTCACCTAAAATATATTAAATATACAAGTTAAACAAAAAGACCTTTACTTTCCGCAAGTGTAAGATTTTACATTTTCCACAAATGCTTTAATAAATGCTTCTCTTTTTCCTTAAAAGCACTTCAAACTTATAAATGCTTCTTACAGTAACTTTTGTTATTAGTGCTATTACAACAGAGCACTTTGAGATAACTGAAGGGTATCAGTCTGGTCACTGAGGGTGTGGCTTCTCAAGTGACAAATCAAACACAGACAGGTCTTCTCCATTATGTTTTAAGTATTCTCTACACAAAAACTAAGATGCACCTTATTAATATGATTTTAAATTACTCTAGATTAAGTTTCCCAAAAACATGTTTCTAGTTTACCAAGTGATTTTTAAGAGACAGTCACACTATATTAAGTGCTTCAATTGTTCCCATTTTAAGAACTGATACTTACCACTGCATTTTTGGTTTTTTGCCTGATGGGTTTCAGCCTGTGAGCAGTGAGAGGTGACACAACACTTCGCAGTGTAGGTTTCTGGTGTGCTGATGGTTCTTGGCCCCAAGTTTGGTTTTGTTCTGGAGTTGACCAAAGGCCACAGGTAGGAGATGGTTGAATTTTCTCGTTTTTGCAGAGAACTCCAGGGATGCATTTATTTGGGTTTCTCTGGTTTAAAGAATGTGGACAGTCACCAGATGCATCGTGATTCCTTATCTCTTTTAAGGTGTTCCATGCATTTCTTGGTGCATCCTGCTGCACATCCAGATGGTACCGAAAACCTCCACGTGCATTACTCTTGCCAGTCAGGTCTGCAGGTGGTCTCAGAGGAACTGAAAGCATCACAAAGGGACATTGTAAATTCAAGGAGTCATAGCCAGAAAGAAAAAATTCTAGTCTAGCTTTAAAAGCTTTTCAAGGGATTGTCTTAGAAAGCTTATTTAAGGGAAGAATGGGATTTCTCTAATCCTCAGTCCAAATCATCAGGCCTTTTAGTCACTGCTAGCAAAATTCCAGTGCTACTTAAAATAAGCTGTTCCTATATTTCAGTTATGATGGTCTTCAGTTTTTATACATCAAATAATTTAGAAAAATAATTTATAAACAACATACTAAGATTTCAAATAGATTCTTACAAAATAGTTACTTTAATCTGTTGAAAGACTGCTTATTTGCCATTCAGATAACCACTAGTAACAAGTTTCATATAAGTTCCAGTTTATCTAACTAGTGTTTTACCATCAACCAGAGGTTTTGGTACTCAAAATGTTAAATGCATACTCCAAATCCCTTGTTTTATTTTGAAAATCCTTGTATTTACTTTTTTTAAATCCCTATTTTTATATTTAACCTTCCTATAACTCCTTCCCTCGATTTGATATTTAAGCCCTTGATCAACTTTCACCTCACCCACATCACTATTGTGCTCCTTCTGCCATGTGGCCAAACAGTTGAGAAGGGACCAAAAATCAAATAGGATTATTCAGACCATATGTTCTCTGATTCCAATTCCCTGTAGACAGGAAGGGAAGGAGTCCAGTAATATCAAACCAAAAAAGGCCAGAATAGATTTGTGGTTTATTTTTATGATTAAATTACATTATTCGTTAATGATGTAACATGATGCACAACAAAGAACACCTCCTTCCCTTCTGTGTCTTTTGTCCTTCCCTCCACCCATCCTTCTGCAGCCTGATTATCTTTCTCATTCACTGAGGTCCCATCTTCTCTTATTTAGCTGTATTTGCACAACTAAATTAACAGGGCTTTCAAGTCACCTGCTAGTATTTTGTCATACATTTACATTTACACATTTACACAAGTGAGTAATTATGTCAGGGTCTAAAATTCTGGTTTCCTCTTTGTTTTTTGGTTTTGGTTTTTTTTCTAAAATACTAGTTGAAAGTAATGAGCTTGTTTTAGGAAACTTAGTATTCACATTTGATGTACAAAGAAATATAAAAATAGAAAATCCCACTGAAACTATTACAAGTCACTAACTTGAGTGCAAAAGCAAACAACTGATGAGTAACACACCATTTTTCTGCATGCTTCCAAGCCACTGCTGCATCGTCTCAGCCTGGGACTTCTGCTCTAACAAACCAACCTGGGGCTTCACTGGGCACAGATAATTTGAGCTACAAAATAGAAGTTACACACATAATCAAGATTGCATCAAAGACACTTGCACAACAAAAGTTATAATGCTACAGCTGCAGAAACCACAACACTTAGAATATTTAGGAAATGCAGGTGGCATTTTGTAGCTCTAGGCAGCACAGAACGTGTTTCTTTTTCATGGGGTAAAGCATAAGAAAATAAAATAGTTTCCAAATGGAATGAAAAGTTATGATAATGCTGCCAGCATCTGCTGTTCTTACATCTGGCTCTTATCCTCCAGCCTTGGAGAAGACACAGTGATGACATGACACCCATGACCCCACTTTATCTCACTCAGCACAACAAACATGCAGCTGAAAGATGCCAATCCTACCACCCAAAATAATTTGAATTTCTATAAAATACAGTCAATCCCAGAAATTATAAAGATTTTTTTTACCAGCTTTTTAGATGATGACATATATGTAGCTGCAGATGAACTCAAGATATAATCCACATGTTGAAGGATAAAGAATACACACAAAACCAGTTACTGCAGTCACTGATCTGCTGTAAATTCACACTAAGCTCCTGTGAGATTTTCTATCTCCATAGTCTGTACCTGTCTGCACTTTCTTTTTGTGATGATTACTACCATTGGCAAGGGCTCACTTATCACCAAGACCACCCCAAACCCACAAAATTTAGGTCTTATGACCTTGCATTTAAGATTGCTGTGCAAGCTAACTACAGAGGCAAGAGGCTTTCCCATAATCAACTATGTAAAAAAGTGGTAACCTTTAAGTTAATCCCCACACTCACATTAATATTCTCTCATGTTTACATTCAGCATGGCTTTATGAAGTCATGGGGAACAAAGTAAGCATTACATTAACATCTGCATAAATTTTTGACTCATGAAACATTTCTCAAACTAGAAAGAACGTATATGCCCACTGAACTTTGCTTATGTCAAACACTTGCCAACAGTCAAGAAAAACTTCTTACTCCATTTACTTTTTCTATAGGGAAAAGTGCTTGTTTTGTCTTTTCCTTGAACTGATTTGCAAAGACAAAATATAGGAAACGGTGCCACTTTTTAATGTGGAGAGAAAGGCAGGAACTAAGATATGAAAGTCCTTATATCAAAACAGAAAATGGTACTTTTGATATTCTGTTGATGTAAAGTCTATAGAAAGAACCCAGGGTTTTCACACAGAAGCTACAACTAAGTACAGAACTAACTTCTAGATAACTACCTATGATTGACACTTCCCTTTCTGGTACACCACTTTTACAATCTATTACCTAATCTTTACTTATTTTTTGTTTTATCTTCTCTAAGCATAAGAAAAAAAATCACCTAAAGAGATCAGTAAGTGAAGATGTTTGTAAATTGCAGTTCGAATGCCTCCTCCCCTCATCTGTCTCTTCTACAAAGAACAATTGCAAGGCTCTCTACTACAATTACTGTGGGGAAAGAAATGTTCAACTTGCTGTACATGGAAAGAAGACAATAATGGACAATATCAGCTCTAAATTTCATCTGAACAAAAACTGATTCTTACTGTGGTTGATCTTTTACAGGTGGAGATATATGCTCTTCAAAAGAACCAGAAGTACTAGAAGTCTTCTCCTTAAATATTTCTCCTATATCAGTATAGCTGTTGGCAGGTGAAAAGTATTCTGTGTTTTCCCTTGTTCCTACTTTAGGCTTGGAAAGCACTTCCAAAGAGTGACATCGATCAGTGATGCTGGATATGCCTTGACTCTGGCTGTGGGATGTGCCAGACCTGTCGGAGGAGTGGGCTCTTCGGAGGTAGCGGGAATGTGGCCTCTCTTCACTAGGCTGCATGGTTCTTCCCCTGCCACTTACACCAATTTCCTTTCCCTGAATTCCCCACTGCTGGAAAGAATCACTTCTGTCCCCCGATGAATTATTACTGGAATTCTTGTTTGTAGGAAAAAAAGTAATTTTATTTGGGAGTGGCTGTCCAACTAACAGCTTCTTCTTTTCCTTCAAGCAACCACTGGTACTGATGCTGGAAGAACCCGTGAAGGTTGTAGAGATGGTGGCATTTCCACTGTCCATGGAATCTTCTGAGGTTCCCAAGTCTCTGCTCCGTGCAGAGCTACCCCTGGACATGAAAGGATGATCCAACACTGAGGAAAGGCTCAGGCGATCTGCCGGGTTTTTGCGCAGTAACCTGTGTATGAGGTCCTGCGCCTCTCTTGACAGAAAGGCTGGCATTTCATAATCTGCCAACACCACTTTATTCAGCGTGTTCCTGACTGTGTCCGTGTCAAAAGGCGGCTTTCCAATGAGAAGAGTGTAAAACATACAGCCCAGAGACCACACGTCGGATTCCAGTCCGTGCGGGCTCCTCGTGGCTATCTCCGGAGAGATGTAATTCGGAGTCCCACACATGGTGTAATGCTTCTCGTGAGGCATCTTCAGCTGAGTCGCCAATCCAAAATCAGCAATCTTGACATTCATGTTATTGGTGAGCAAGATATTGGAGAGGGTGAGGTCCCGGTGCAGTATTCCATGGGAATGGAGGTACAGCATACCCGTGATAATCTGATGCAAGAAGTGCCGCGCTATCAAAACAAAAACAGGTGTTGCAGTCTTATATTTGAAGTCATAGCTCTGAAAGTAACTCAGCTTTAAGTCTGCTACTGATCTTGCTTCTGTTTTCTTTTGTTTTTAATAAAAAGAATGTTACAAGGGTGTTCAGGTGTCAGACTAGTGAAGTTGGAATTAACTTTCTCCTTTCTACTTTAAGCAAAATGGCACAACTGTGTTCTAAGTTCATGAAAACTTACTAATGCAGGAAACAGGACTGGAAATATTTTCAGGCGGCCTAAACTTTTTAAAATTATGTTTTTAAGCATTAAAGCTAAGCTGCTCATCACTTTTGGAAACAGATACAAGCTAAATTGATGATGCCTGTATAGCAGTACCCCTTTGATCCAGTCCTGTGACCTGGGTGCAAAAAATCCGTATCTATAGCAGCTTCATAGAATTAGATTTGAAATTGATAGAGAAGCAGGTAAGATGGAAGAACTGAGCAAGAAGTGAGCAGTGAGGTGCATCTTGAAGCAATAAAGGCCGAAGTTGCTGGTTTTCCTGTTCTTCTTTCCTCTTCCCAGTCTTGACCCACATCTCAGCACAATTCTAAGTACAAAGGTAAGATCTACCTTCCATCTACCTCTGTCTTCTAAGATCACTATTTATTTATACTCCACATAGCACAAACAGAAACAAATATATATAGAAATGCAAATGAACACATGTACAATAATAATTAATCTCTAGATTATCACTTCCCACACAATTTTGAGGTATAGAAACTCTAATGGCAGTTTTAAATACTCTTCCTCTAGAATTAAATATTTATTGAGTGAACTGAAATTAATGCAGAAGGCTCCACAGAACAAACAAACCTCACCTTCATCTTCTGAAAAGGGTTTCTTTCTGTTCTTTATGTATCTGCTCATTTCACCATTGTGACACATCTCAAGTATCAAGTATACGTAGTTGCTATCTTCAAAATAGTTATAAAGCTGAAACATAAAATAAGGAAAAAATGAAATTCCACTTTGTAGACTATGCAGCAAGTTACATATACAGCCCTCTCTACAAACCCCACGATTCTTACCTCGAGTATAGATGGATGCTTTAGCTGACAATGTATTTTCACCTCATTCTGAACCCTCTGTACCATTCCAACTTTGTGCATGGCTTTTTTGTCTATCTGTAAGTGGATCACAGCATAATTTAGATGTTCAGTGCATATTTGCCTGAAAATTTCTAAGTATAAGCAAGTTTTCACCTTTTTTAACTTGTGATCTGTAATGAACAAGTGTAACAGATAATTGGAGGAACACCACAACTGAAAGTAGTCAAGTGTTAACATTATCCATACTAACATTAATTTTTTTTTCTGAAATACTTAAACAGAGAAACCTAATTCTGATTTTGCCAGGCAGATGGGCTAAATATAGTCAATACTAAAAAGCATTTCTGTTAATTAGCAAGTCTATTTGGTCGTGGTGCATCTTTCAGGATCAAATCCTAATCTTAATGTCCGTTATATACAAACACTCAGCTCAAACATCAATGCCCAACTGCATAACCCCAACCTGTTGCAACTTTCCATTTGGTCTCTAGGGAGACGGGTACTTCCTTGGCCGGCTGCCTTACCATTTTGATGGCCACTTCCAGGCCGGTTTTCAGGGATACTGCTCTGTAGACTCCCGCGAAGGAGCCCTTCCCCAGGAGGTTCCCCACCTTGAAATCCTGCAACACGAACAAACCAGCCTTGTTAGCTTGGGGCTTTGTCAGTCAGGCTTCGGAGCGCCTCTCCGTATGCGGACCCTCCCACCAGGGTTGGGGAGCCCACACACCCCCGAGATGCGGGCAAACCCCGAGGCGGCTCGGGGGTACCTGGAGGGAGCTCTTCGGGGCACGGCAGCGGGGCCCGGCGGGGCCGCACAGCCAGCCCCGCTGCATCCTCCTGCCGGCACCGCGTTCCACGGCTCGCACTGGCGCTGCCGCTGCCCGGGCCGGCGCGGCCCGGCCGCCTTCCCGCCGCGTCTCCCGCCGCGGCTCCCGGGACGCGGGATACACCCGCCCCCAGCTGCCATGGCAGCGGCCGCGGAGCCGCCGCTCCCCACAAACACGTGGGGCCGAGGCGAAGGCGCGGGAGGAATCGCGCTCCCACGAACACCCGCCGGGAGCGGGACGAGCCCGCGCCCCGAGCCCGCGCCCCGCGGCCCCGACGGACGGCGGGAGGGGCTACGCGCCGCACCTCTATCCTCTCGCCGATGCAGGTCGCCATGGCGCCGACCGCTCTCCCACGGGTCCCGCTACCGGTTCTGCCGAAGGCCTGGGCCGCGGTTGCCCATTAGGGCGCCCCGGGCCGCCCGCCCCGGCGCAGCCCCGCTCGCTCCCGGGCCCGGCGGCGGCCGCTCCGCGCCCCCCCCGCCGACATTTTGAAAAGTCGCGCCGTTACCCCCCGGCCCCGCCCCGCCCCGCCCCGCCCCGCGACGAGGCTGCGTCTGACGCAAGCGCGTCACGCAGCGGCGCGAGCGGCCCTCGCGGCCGGGCAGGGAGGAGGAGCTGCCGCGCGTGCGCGGGGCGGTGCGTGCCCGTCCATCCCCCCCTTCCCCCCCCTCCCACCCCCGAACAGCCGTTACGGCGCGTGCGCGGTGAGGGGCGCGGGTGCGCGCGCGGGTCGCCTCAGCCCGGGGTGTTACAGGATGGTGGAGTCATGGGATGTTCAGGGGTGACCCTAAAGGTCATCAAGTCCCACCCCACCACTGCCAGGGGCAGGGGGATGCCATCTAGACCAGCCTTCCCCAACCTGGCTTTGAATACTGCTGGATATGGGGTATCCACAACCTCCCCGGGCAGCCTGTTCCAGTGTCTCGCCGCCCTCACAGTAGAATATTTCTTCCTAATATCTAACCTAAGTTTCTCCCCTTTCAATTTGTATCCAGTACTTCTTGTCCAATCACTACAGCTCCTGATGAAGAGTCCCTCTCCCACTTCCCTTCAGATAGTGGAAAGTTACTCTGAGGTCTCCACTCAACCTTCTCCAGGCTGAACAGTTCCAGCTTTTTCAGCCTGTCCTCACAGGGCAGGTGCTCCAGTCCTCATCAACCTTGTGGCCCTCCTCTGGACTTGCTCCAATAGTTCTGTGTCCTCATGTCGGGACACCAGAACTATAAGCCAGGTGGGGCCTCACCAGGGCAGAGAAGAGGGAAAGAATCACCTCCTTTCACCTGCTGGCAATACTCCTTTGGTTGCAGCCCAGGATTTCCTTGGCTTTCTGGGCTGCAAGTGCTCACTGCCAGCACATGTTGTGTTTGTCATCAACCATCAATCCCACGTCTTTCTCTGCAGGGCTGCTCTCAATCACTTCTCTGCCCAACCTGTTGGTGTTCCTGGGACTGCCACAACCCAGGTGTCAGACCTGGCACTTAGGCTTTGTTGAACTTCATGAGTTTTGAATTTGGCCACTCTCAAGCCTGCCAAGGTCCCTCTGGATGAAAACACTTCCCTCCGGCATGTTGACTGCACCATGCAGTTGGAGCTGTCAGCAAATTTGCTGAAGGTGCACTTGATCCCACAGTCAGTGTCACCGACAAAGATGTTGAACAGTATTGGCCCCAATATTGACCCAAGGGACACTGCTTTCAGCTGCAAGTCATGGTTTTGTGAACAAATTCCTCTTGGGTCTTTAACCTTTTTCAAAGGCGTTGCGACTCCCACTTCTGTTAGTGTGTTCCAGACTAACAGAAGGGATTCCAGATAGGAATTGTGCTGGTTTTGTGGTGGTCGTTGCTGTAATTATTGTTTGAATATAGCACAGCTATTCTTTGAGTTGTCTTCTATGACAAGGAGGTACAGTGAGTGTCAAGCACAAGCAAAACTGAAAGGCAAAGGCAGAGCAGCTGCTTTAATCCTTTTGTGGATTTAATTCCTAAGTACCTTGTTTAATTTTCTGAAAATGCTATTTCCAACTATTTTTCTGCTGAAATAATTTCTGAACTGTGAGTTTAAAGAAAAACACAAGTCAGGATAATCAGGAATGAACCTAATTCCATCACCTGTGCTTAGCATGCTCTTCTTGACACAAATCTTTCTTTAACCTGAGGTACTAGCATGTTATTGAGGAGGCCTCTGAGTGAAATGCCTGAATGTGACTTTAAAGGTATTGAGTGACTCTTTTGTATTGTGTTTTATCTAAAATACAGGGCAAAACAAAATCCTGGAGCTATGTAGGGAGATTCTCATGTGTCCTTTGGCTCCTTCATTTCACTTTTGTTTACTTTGTTACAGTAGCAATTAGACCTGGTCAACAGCACTTCATGGCTGATGTGAAACAAAGCAACAGAATCATAACAATTTTTTTTTTATGGGCTAGAGGCCTTCACTGGATGTCAGGTGTCATTGATGAATTTCCCTTCTGCAGTTAAGGTGAATTTCAAATGTGTGGGAACATCTTCAAGTTCCATTACCTCAGCAGTTTGTTTGCAATCTCATGTGCTTTTATATTCCTAGCTGCTCTATTAAAAATTAAATTCATTTCTGGGCAAGCATGCCTTCAAACAATATTTAGACTCAATCCATATAGTGAGCTGGTGGCAGTCCCTTGCACAGAACAAATTTTCCTCAGTTTTTGAGAATAATTTTTTTTCCATTTCTTATTTTTCAACTGGTTGTTCAGTTGTGTTTTTATCTTTTTCTTGATGTTCAGATGCAGCACTGTTTACACAAGCTCAAGCACCGTTTCTGATTTTTTTGTGTGACAGGACTGTTCATGTAGCTACACAGTGAAGCAGATCAAGGAATTGGTTTGGGCTGGGAAAAAGATTTTTATTTTTATTGGTTTCTATTTTTTTAGCCTGCCCTCTGAATTATCCCACCTCATAAATGTCTTGCTGGCTCCTTCTGTACCAGGGGAGTGCTCCCAAAGTTATTTTTGCTACGGCAAGGATGCGAGGAGGAGGTGGAGTAATTTAGCACTTCACCTTCTCCAGTGTTTGCCAGCTTGTGGCTATAAACTCAAGCAGTTCCCCCACGACCCGCCAACTTTCATTGTTGAAATAAAATACAGAGGTGGCTTGTAATCAAGCTGCACTTTCTTCTTCAGAGAAAGAGGCTCTTGGGAAGGTTTGTGCAGTCATGGGTGTGAAATAGATTGTGGATAAATGTATGTGTCAATTGCTGAGAATCCTTAAAGGTGAACCAGAAGCTGTGTGAGTGATTAAATAGACCTGGTTTGTGGAGCTGTGGAACATTAGCAGTCATCACTGGCTTGAGTAACTGGGCTGGAAGATTAGCAAAAAGGAGACTTTCCGTTTAATTTCAAGGCTAGATTATTAACCTGAAGAGCGATGAGAAGAGTTGTGTGAGTGAATTCATGAGCCAAAAGTATGACTGATACATACTGATGTTGGGGGCAAACTAGATAGCCAACAGCATACAAAATATGGTGCATGACCATACAGGAGACAAAATTTGTAGATTTCTACAAAATAGGTAGAAGTGATTGGTTTTTTTAATTAGCCATCACAGTTGAAAAGCTGTACATTTTTTAGGGCACAGGCATGGAATTCTCTGAATTTCTGTTGCGTAGTGTGTAGCATCTTTGGAGTTGCATAGTAGTTGGGAGGTTAAAAATAGGAAGTCTTTGGAAAATGATCATGTTTCTTGCATAAGATTGGGAGGTCAACGTCGATGCCAATGTCTAGTTTGGCTTCTTTTACTCTCATGTCTCTGCTTTAGAAGGGCCTTTCAGCAAGTGAGAAGCTGCACCTCCACTGACTGTCAAGCTGCGACATGCAGTGAAGTGATGCTTTCTGTCTCGAAAGAAGCTCGAACCGCTATTCTGTTGTTGGGTTGCGTTTATGACTGCAGGGGTCAGCATCTGCTGCGAGCAGAGCTCATGAGATAAACCAACGATGTAACAAATCCCTTGGTAACTTTATCACAGAGAATCTACTCCTCAATGCTTAAGCATTGAAAGAAATCCTGTCGTGAATTCTTCTTTAAATAATTTTATGAGAGTAATAGGACTCCCTTAAAACAGGGCATGCAGGCCTTCCTTCAACTTCATTGCATGACCAAAATGTGAAGATTTAGATCACACTTCATCAAGTGGAGAAGTCTGATTAGCAACAAAAGTAAAAGGGAACTGAGTAAGAAGGACAATAAAAAGCAATCAGTACAGGGAGTAAAGTTACATTTTACAAATGTATACATCACTGTATACATCATTGTATACACTGTATACAATAAAATACATCACTGTTGGTTGCTCTGCTGCTTTGCTTGCATCTTGGCAACAAAGTTCATGACACTGGTAGTTTCACATATTTCCCATGTGTGTGTTTCTTTCTTATGGCTACTTTGGACTGATGCAGGGGAGCTCTCCTGGATGTATCTGGTAGTGCCAGCGTAGACAACAGAAGTTGAATCTTGTTGAAAATATTACTGGTGTGTCCTGGGTAGATGATGAGTTGTGAGCATATAATGATCCATCAGCCCTGGCTTCTGTTTGACCACTAGGACTTAAAAAAAAAAAGAAAGAAATTACCCCAGTTTTACACTTTTCTCCTTCAATGACACTCAAGTATCATGAAAACTTCAGTCTTCCTGACATTTTACTTCTGTGATGGAAAATTGATCGCTGGTGTTATTTCCAAGTTGAAATTGGCTCATAGTTTTGTTCAGAAAATTAACCTTCCCACTAAAACATAATCACAATGGATCATTTTTTGGCAAAGAAACAAAAAGTAAGGCCTAGTTGGTGATTTTTTGAAAAGTTAGGTTGTGGTGTGTGGAAGGTTTGTTTCTTGCTCGAGGAGGAGAAGGAAGAGTTGGATAAGGCAACCAATGGCTTCACAGATGTATTCCTCCCCTCTGCCTCCTCCTGTCACCACCCTTGCAATAGTTTTGCCAAGACTTGATTTCTTTAGCTAAGCGTGCTGTTATTATGGATCCTTCATGCTTACCTTTGTAATTTGAGCATCATGAAAATTATTAAATGAGAACAATGCTTCCTATTCACTTATTTCTATTAACTGTGTTTATGCTGCTCAGGTAGTTGAGGAGCAGAGCAGTGGTCAAACAGATGCTTTGGAACAGTCTAGTTTACCAGTGTATGTGGTGCTAGTGTCTGTTTCTCTAACAGCATCCTACAGACAACATTTCTGACCTCCTAAAGCCTTTATCTTACCTCTATAGACAAGCCAAGCTATCTTACTCTCCTCACATGTGCTGTGTTTCCTGTTACCCAGGTCAGTCTGTAGATTTTCTTTGCACTTCCTGTGTGACAAATCCACCTTTTTCTCAGCATGAGTAGCTGGTATTATATTAAGACTTAGTGAGTGATGCTGTTCTTTTAGTAGAAATACTCCTCCTGGTACTTTGGAAGACCACATTTTACTTTTTCAGTCCTGTTATACTGGCAGTTTATGATGGTCTTCATGACAATTGCATTCAAATCCTTCCTTTGTTACAATTTTTCAAATTTAGAAACATCTTCTTATAGCATAATTATTTTTTATTAATCTACACATGCATGACCCTTGAATGTGCATTACTGGATTTTATTTCACCTCTGTTACTGAAATTCTGAGTGTCATCTGATTCATCACCTGGGATACCCAGCACTCTGGTTTTATGATGCCTTCTAATTCTATGTTACCAATAAAACTTACTCTTGCAGCCCTCATGTTTTTATAACAGAGCCATTGATGATCTTCTAAATTTTCAGTATTTTACACCTTTGATAAAATACAAATCTAAGCCTTCTCCATTTTTCAGTTCCAAAATCTTCATATCAAACAATGGTATTTTTGCTGACCTGAGACATAAAGGGTAGTTCTGTGATTATTTCCTATAAACAGGAGTTTTTAATGGTCATTTTGCTGGTTGCCAGTCCAGATTCCAAGTAGTGCCACCTGTCTCTGTGTCAGTGTGCCTGTGAAAAGGTCTATCATAGAGCTTCTTTTAAACTGCTGAACTCTTTTCTCACACTGACACTATTCTCTGTAATATTTCTTCTTTTAATCACACAAGAACACTTCAGCCATTTTTAAGTCTGATTCTCTCTCTTCTGGACTTTTTACCCCACCCCAGTGGAGTATCTGAATCCCAGTTTGGAATCCCCTAGTTGATTTGACCCTGCCTTATCACTGGTAGTAGTTCTGGTTTATCTGGTCTGTCACATCACCAACATGTTGTACAATCTTAACAACAAAATCAATTGACTTAGGCTTTATGCAGTAATTATTAAGATATTTGTCATGTGGGACCCAAAGCTTTGCCAGACATATGTTACTAAAATGTGCTCAAACCAAGAGAGAAATAAAGAAATCTTTGAGTTGCTCTACTGCAGCTGCCATGAGCAGACAGAGTCACACTACATTGTTGTCTACACTGAAGAGAAGGAAGAGCACTGGTAGTGTGTGTGTCCGTGGGCCCACAGCTCTGCAATTCCATCTCCAGGGATCTCATTTCCATGTTAAACAGGTCCAGTGCCAGTGACCCTGTGGTGCCTGGAGCTAGATTGTCTCAGTGGTTGATCACCCCACTTCAAGTGTATGTGTTTCTCCTAGAGTGACTTTACCTATCTTTGGCTTCAAACCATTTAGCTTTGTGTTTCTCTTCTGCCAAAAATACAAATTTCCTATTACTGGATTTATTTATTTAGTGCCAAATGTTCATGGAACAATTTTTTGGGTGTACCGTAGAGATGGTCAGGCTGATGCCTTGTACTGAGTGCAGATTTGCTGGCTGGTAACAGTATTCCAGTGAGTGTTATTCTCTTCCCCAAGAAGGCACAAATGGTTTGGAGAAGGACTCAGTCATAGCCTCCCTCATCCCTGAAGAACTGGGAAGATGGCTGTGCTTGTGAAGAAAGCTCATTTAGACAACATGGCAAAATTTGAGTTTTTCATTACTTCAGATTTATTTTTTTTAAGTTTTGCATAACTGCTCTCACTTGTGACTGTCTTAATATGCGAGGATGCTAGAAATAACACATTCAGCTCGAGCTCAGGTGAAGGGGAGGAAATGAAATAAACCACATAGTGCATCATTCATTCTCTTAAGACAATTAAGGTGTGGCACAGGAAGGTGTTTAAAGGATCCCTGTCTGATTCTGCTTTGATATGTTAACTTTCTATTCTAAATATCCGAATAAATGCTGCCTTACCTTCCCCAGCATCTGCTCAAGAGATGGCTGTGACCTGCCAGGGATGAGCTCACTGGCAGCGTGCCTGGGCAGGGCGCGTGTTTCAGCGGCACTGCAGCTGGGAAAGCACAGCAGGACGAGCACCCAGCAGTCCTGTGAGCCTGCAAGGGTGTGTCAGCAGCAGGAGAGAGTCAGTGCAATTCTCTTGCCAGCTGCTGCTGTCAAGAACAATTTATTTTTGAAAATTGAACTTTGTAGTTACACAGTCACAAAACTTCAGTGGGGTATTTTCATGCCTAACACCACTGAAATGCAGGTTTTGTTTTCCTTTTTGTCATGACTGACCTGTGAAGGAAGATCCCTTACAGATGGTTTTCTCCCATATTCTTCGTTCTGGATGGTAATGCTAGAAAAGTTGGTCAGCGATGGACTGATTTACCCAAACCAAACTGAATCAAATCCAGATTATGTTTGTGGTGGGTTTTGTTGTGGATTTTTTGTTAATTTATTCAAGAGAAAGTATGTGATCATGGAGACTTGGCTGCTTCTGTCTCTTTTTTCACTAAATTGAATTCTGTGTTTCTACAAAGAATATAAAATTTTATCAGATGAGAATTTCCTTTGATTTGGTGCCCACCCACACAAATGCTTTTGGAGTTCACCTTTCAGCTTTGCTTTCAGAGATGAGAAACCTTGCTCTTGTCATTTAGAATCACCTGTCTGATAAAAACTTGAGTGGTGAAAAGCAAAATTCCTGTCAGTAACAATTCATTACCAGGCACTTGTTTCAGTCTGGTATTTCAGCAGATTGATCATGAATTTTGGAATGTGTTTGCTGGATGTTCGCTGTTTACAGTGGTCTGGAGTCTTCATACCCTGCTTCTTAGGTAAAATGTAGTAATGTCATAATTGCAGTAAGTACATCTTACAGATGAGCACAAAAAGGTGTTTGCACTCACATACTTTATCTTTAAAGCCACTGTGCCAAAATCTTTGAGAACAAAACCTCTGTGTCTTGTTTATACTGAAGCTTGGAGTGAAACTCATTACAAGTTTTTGTTTTGACTGTGCTCCATTAGGAGCATATTCCTTATGGTTATTATCCACACCTTCACTGTCTGTAAATTTATTTTGTGTTCTCAGTTGCAAACTATTCAAATAATGTAGTGTTCTTCTATGACTCAGAAGATAACCTGGGAAAAAACCCAAACCAAACAAAAAAATGCTTAGTTTTTGGCTTATGCAAGGCACATTCCACCTTGGACTTAATCTGAGCTGAATTCAGCCTGGAAAAATGAGAAGACTGCAGCATCAATTTGTTTCAAATGCATTTTATTTATGTTAAAGGTTCAGTCTGCTATTTCTTTCTCTTTCCATCTTGAGCATCACAATATCCAAAGGTGATGCTGGTCTCCAGTTTATCCTCAGGTGGAATTTTGCCTGTTTGTCTTCTGCTCTGTAAACCTTTTCACCTGTTCCTTTGCCTTTTCTCTTGGCAGCTGAGTGCCATGATCACTGGAAATGCAACCCTGCAGATAGGCATTGCTCAGCGTGGTTTGGTGTGTCAGGATTCACTGGTCTGTTGTTTTTATCCTTGCCTAATGCCAGCATTGGTTCCACCTTCCTCCTCACAGTTTATTTAGGTGTTCACTGGAGATTTCCTTGGTCGCCCTTGATGAATATTCAGTTGCCAGCAGTGGGTGTAGCTGCCAGTGTTGACAGCCAGTCTTACTTGCAAAGGTGGACTGCTCCCTTAGGCACAATTCCTTTGTTAATGGAGTTTCCAAGCCATATTGAACTATGCAAGAGTCATGAGAGTAATTATTGTCTTATATTTTAATCCTTTTTCTAATTAGTGTTTGTTCTTGTATGTGTTTTCAGAACTCAGGGATTAGGATTTAGCTGTACACTGAGCTTACTGTGAGCACATGAAGTTTGCCTCTGTTCCACAGAATGCAAAAAGACCTCTGAATAAAAAACAACTGGATTTTGAATGGCAGTTTAATGCCTCCATGCAGGAAGACATAGTAAGCAATGGGTTTGATATTAACTAAATGAAGCATTCATACCTCAACAGTCTTTTAGAGTTAAAAAGCCCACATCTTACTGAGTACAGATATTCTTTTAAGACATCCTGGGTAAAAAGATAGAGTTAATTCGCCTTGGTAGAACTGTTTATTCATTCTTCTGTTAGAAGAGAATGAATAGATTTACTCTGTCTGTATGCTTCACACAACCAGCAAAGGAGGAATCACATGTACCTGTCACGTGCAGCACAGTATGAGGTGTATTTATTTGTACTGTGAATATATAGGATCATTCACGCAGCCATCAGGTATTGCCTTGTGTCACATGAAGTGTAGAAACCTTGTGTGAATGAACAAGCTGAAGTGACCATTGCTGTATCCCGGGATCCCAAAAAACCTGTGACATTCATGTAGCTGCAGGGCTATAACAACCTCAGCTTTCTCTAAAATAAGAGGAGTTTAGGAAAAGAGATTAAGATTTCTGTCAGTTTCAGCAATAGAACCGATCACTAACTAAATAAAGGCGGTTATTTTCTGTCATCTTGGCAGAAAATGAATTTAAAGTGCCTGCTTACACCATGCAACTCCTCTGAAGCAATCATAGGATAGCATTTTCCAAAGACAGAAACTGTAGTGGACTATTTTCAGCCCTAAACATAAGCAGCTGTAGTTCCATTGAAATGAGAGAAGTTGTATAGCTTTGTACAAAGGTGCAATTTGATTCCTAGGTTGGGATTTAAATTTTTCAAAAAGGGGGATGTTATATTGCTTCTGTGGTATTTGCACCTCAATAGTGAACAGCCCTGCTCATAGTGAATAGGAGGAAAAATCAGAATAATGGGGTGGTTTTTTCACCAGTAAAATTCACTTTTTTTTTCTTTCCCCTTCATGTTCCAGTCTCAGAAATACTTTGACCTAATTGCTTTGCATCTGTGCCACTTCTCTTACAACCGTGGGTGCCAAGTTTTACTTGGAGCCTGAGGCCGGGCCTGTGTTTGGGGATTAAGCAGCCTGTGTTGAGCTTTGTGCTGCTGTGGCTGCACCAGGACTTGATCAAGGCAGTTTCAAACTGGCAGGGGTATATTTGCAGGGGTATAGTGTGCCTGAAGTTTGGAGGTATGTGAAGCAGTGTGTTCAAAGCTTAGCTTTGAAACTCCTTTCTTAAGCAAAAGCCTGTGCTCAGCTTTAATTATTGAGCTCTTAGTTCTGCTCCCTGATATTCTGTCCTACCAGGGAGACTGGACTGGTTTTCCTTGAGAACTTTCCATGGCATGTTTATTGCTTAAGTCTGACTAACAGTAGCATAGCTACAGTGCAGTACAGTCTCTGTTTTTACTCTCAGTAGCCCAGGTTTTGGTTTGGTTTTTTTAAACTTTCTGCAGATTCCTCATGTGGCTCAGGAGGCTGACATTTCTCTCTTCAGCATGCTCAGAGGAAATGTTAATTCATAGATGGCAGAATCTTTGTGTTGAGAGAGGCTGGGCGTTGAACAAATATCTTGAGGGCTGTATCACTTTTGATGCTTTGCCTCACACAGGAAAGGGCTGTGGCTCTCTGTCTGTATGATGGCAACTTCTCCAGAGGGAGCATCTGTTTCAGACAGAAAAAAATAACTGAAAACTTCATCCTCGAACTGACTGTGCCACTGCTGTGCTCATCAAGAAAAAAAGATGAAGCAAAAATTGTTTCCTCACCTTCCCTACTTCTTTGGTAGTGAAATTCCATTTATTTCAGAGAAGTATTTTTTATTTAAATCTGTATCTTTAAGAAACAAGTCAAACTTGTTAGCCATGTGATTTAGTTTACTCATCTGTAAAACTGACAACATGTTTCATCCTTAGCTGAGGAGTGTGGCTGGAGGGAAGTCATTTGTAATATAAGTGAAGAAAAAAATAGTTTGTTGAAAGAATGATTGTTTCTGAGAAGCTGGCTATTAAATATAATCTGTTTTGAGTAAAATCCTTGGTGTGGCATAAGGCTTTGTTGCAATGACTAACACATTTTTATGGACATTCCAACTTTGAACCCTCCTGTGAAGTTACTGGCCCTGCAGCAGTGGCCTTAAGTCTATGTTACAGGAATATTGTGTGGCTTGTATTAATGCTGTCAAAGACTGGTGGGTATTTTATTTTTACTGATTGTGTTGGACTACAATGCCAGCATTTGGTAGTCCAGTGGTACTTTACCATTTATGAGAGCATAAGCTTTTTTCCCCTCAGATCTTTTGTCCATCTTAGTGAAGTTACAGAATTTGTAACTTGGTGTGGTATAGTCGAGCCTGTCTCTGTAGATACCAAGGGTGAGCTCAGTCAGTGATTTACCACTAGAGCCGGGCTGACATCATGCCTGTGTTATGGAAACAATGAGGTCTTTGGAATGATGTGCTAATTTGGCTGATGCCTCTGTTGTAGGTGTCTGTATTTGTTGCTGTATAGAACACAGCACCAGATTGTGCCCTGTTCCTGAGCAGGACACGAAGCACTGCGCAAGTTTTTCCAGATGCCTTTTCTGTGATTCTTTTGATTGTGCAGCACTTGTGAGCACTAAGTGATAGTTTCTAATAGAGGAAACTTTTGCAAGTCAAAATAAATTCCGTGAAAAAGTCTGGTCTCAGTATTTGAACTGTATTAAGAAGACCTGGCTTGGTCTAGAATTATTATTAAATTCATCACACAATCTGCACCAACTCACATCAGTAAAAAGAATTCCTCACCCCAAAGTGAAAATAACATCATCACAGCACAGCTAAGGAGTTTCAAATCAGTGCAGATACTGATGGGTTAGCACTTGCATCATGTGCGCTTGTGAGTGACGTTCTGCCTTGCAAAGTGAGACAAACTGAAAACCAGAGGACAGATTTCTCTGTGTAGCAACACTGCTATTTGGATACCTAGAGCCAAAAACCAATTTAAATACAAATCTATTCAGTGTTTCCCTAGGCTATTCTGTTGGAAATCTTGACTGACTGCCTTTGAAGTAATTTTTGAAAATTTTTAGCTGTAACTGGCACTCAGTTACCAAGCAAGCAGCTGGATTTGCAAAGAAGCTGAATCCCTTGGGTAATCATATCTGCTTCGTTCATTCAGGTGGATTTCAAGATGGTAACAATGGATGCAGTGTGAGATTTGAAGGCTTCCTCAACAAAATAGAATTTCATTGTCCTAAGTCTAACTAAAATAAAATTACTATAATATACTACAATAATAATATTTTCCCCTCGTTTTTTCAGTTCATACTTCACCGTCAGGATATGTGTCTGCTCTTCTGGCTTTGAAAATCGGTTTACTGGTGTCATCCATGAAAACAAAATGTCACCTGAGCATAAAGGTGTAATTTTTGCATATGTCCCATTGTTTACAAAGGATTTTGGTCAACAGTTGAGTGTATTAAGACAAATGACATTTCTTACTGCCCTTTTTGGGGCAAACAGGTTGTAGTGGTGCTTTTTCTGACATTGTATTAAAGGAAAGCAAGATAAAATACTTCTCTAGTGGCTTGTTGCACCCCCAAGATAATACTGAAAAACAAGTTTCTGTTGTCTGAGCTCAGTTAGTTTGTCTTGAAAAAGCCCTATCATGAGAATTTAGCAAATTGGACTATGGTTGTTTATTTTCTTGCAAGCAAAGACAAATGCAAATACTCTTTTGTCTAATTAAAAGTTGTAGGATAATTATCTTTAAAATTTCCATAGTCTTGGCAACTTAGTGAATTTAGATACGTTTTATAGTTCTACCTGTCAAATTAGATTTATAAATGTGTATTTCATACTTTCTGTAATATGGAAGAAAATGAAAGTTTCCTGTGGTAGACAGCTTGCTTCTGTTTGACACACTGAATACTTCCTCCACTGTCATTCTAAGGCCCAGAGATGCCAGTCTGGTAAACTTTATTTGGTGTTTGTAAACTTGATGTTAGAGGGAAATGCTTTTGAAAAACCAACAGAGAGATAAGCTGGGTTGTTGTTTCTTTGTAAATTAGCACTCAAAGCCAGCAAAGGTAATGCCACTGATTAACAACCTGTGAGCAGATTGTTAATCTTCACTTAATAAAAGCTTGCAAGAGCTGGTGTGGTTATTATTTCATCAGTGACTTTGCAAAGCACACGTTTAGAAATGTCATCATAAATAGAGTTGGTGATCTTTGCACTTCAGACCTCATTTTCCATCTCCACTTCCTATGCTAAAATCGCCATATAAGAGTATTTTGTCCTGCCTTCATATTGTAGACAAGGCAGTGCAGGTAGATGATGGAGTAGGTGGGGAATATTTATTGCAACAGGAGCATTTGAAAGATGTGAAAACAATAAGTAAAATGGGGAAGTTTTTTCCTGACAGAGTTCAAGAAGTGTTTGGACAACACTCTTGGGTACATGGTGGGAATGCTGGGGTGTCCTGTGCAGGGCCAGGAGTTGGACTTTGAGGATCCTTGTGGGTCCCTTTCAACTCAGGGTATTCTGTGATTCTCCCCACGTTCACACTATTTTGCTAGAACAGTCCTCTTTTGCAGTCTGACCGTGGAATACTTTCCCTGGAGGTGAACATCCCTGCACAGCTGGTAAGCACTGGAGTGTGAAGGGGCTGATTTAGTGGTCTGAGATGCTCAGACAGCAGAGTAGGCTAAGGACAGTATTTTCTCCTGTACTGGCTGTTAGACAATTTCTAGTGCACATTTTTACATATGCACAATATATGTGCATGTATACATACATGTATGTAAATATTTATGTAAATACATGTCATTTTTTAATAGGAAGGACCTTTTCCCACCCCTAAATCCCAAACCTGGCCTGTGAAATTAATATAGCTGAAACATTTCATTACTTACTGAGATCTAAGAATGCAAAGACTGGAAGAAATGCTGACTGTGAGGAGTTTTTAAAGAGTACTGAGGAAGAAGGTTACAAAAATGTTGAATCAGGTTGTGTTTTGGTGCGTTGTTATGCAGAATTCTACAGTCATTGCATCCTGGTGCAGGATGGAGCGATTCCCGTTACACTGCTAGCCCATAAAAAAATTCCTGGAGTAATCCCACAGCTTGCTGCTTTCCAGCTGCACCTCCTCATCTGCTCAGAGAACCAACAGTGCCCAAAGCCCTCAATTCCCCCCAGCAGTTCAAAACTACCTTGAACTTGTATGTTGCAGTAAGTCATTCATGAAAGATGAATTACTGGAAACTTGGGAATTTGTGCTCGTCCAAAGGCAGAGATGCGACAGCAGCTGGGGAAATAACTGGAGCTCCCCAGAGGCAAAGCAGTGCTGTGTTTGGGCTGCAGCAGCCTGGACAGAGAAGGGCCAGAGAAGCCACAGCAGGACAGGTGAGGCACTAAAACTGCCTCTATCTTACCTGTGGCCTTTTGGACAAACTGGCATTGTATCAACCCCTGACATCAGACAAAGCTGTTTTTAAGAACATTGATGCAAAAACGAGGTCGTGGGTGGTCATTTATGGTTCAAGTAGCGGTTTATATATTTATTATAATTATACACAACCTTGACAATCTATATTGCCATTCAAAAATAAATTGAAGTCTTGTCAATTTGCACACTATCTGTCACTACTGAGAATCCCATTTACATACATCGTAAACATTTTCCATACTTAAAACACCGCTTTGAATTCTGACATTCCCATCTCTTCCCCCCTCAACCCGTATGCTTATCGACTATGGAAAGAAACTTTTTCAACCACTGCAACATTCAGGGACTACCACCTTTTTTGATTCATTTAATTAAACTATTACAACACGTGGTAGAGGTGGCTGGTGCATATAGCTCTTAACTGCATTTTTGTTTAAAATTATTCTTCATGGATTTCATTGCAATGACTCCTTGTTTTCATTGCTTGACGTATTTCCTTCTGACCAGGAAAGAATGAAACCAGGGTTTAATAGCTGTATCAAGTAAGTCACATCAAGCACATTCCTGGTTTAGTATTCTGCAGGGCCAACAGCCACATTTAGTTGTTTTCACTGTTATTTACATATGTAGTAAATGGTTGAAGTCTTCAAATTTCAACTGTGGAGAATTACGAATTCAGCTAGGAGTCAGCCACCACACACTTTCTGTAGCTACTAAGAGCTTGTGTTTATACTCCAAGTGCTATCTTGGGAGTTTAAATTAAAATTTATGAGGCATTAACACCTTCTGTTAAGCAACATGTTTTTTACCACCTCTTTTGACAGAGAGTTTCAGTGAGTTTCGTCTCCTGGTGCCTGAAAGACGGGAAAGCTTAAGACTAGCAAAAGTGTAAGAGGCAACAGAATATTCCTCCATCCAATTAATAAACTCACAGCAATTAGTGGCAATTAATGTAAGCATCCTTAGAGCAGGTAAACCTTATACCAGCCCACAACTCAAGTTTGGGCATCTAAGCTTCACTTGAGAAGGGCTCACAGAAGTCAGTGTATTGAAGTATTACAGTGTGATTACACAGCAATGGAAGTCCCATTTTGAGGCATGAGGTTCATGATGGCACTGATCTGTGGGAATTGAATTCAGCTTCTTTTCCTACAGCAGTTGGGCAGGTGCTTTGAACCAGCAAGTGCAGCGTGTTTGCAACATCGCCTCATGTCCTGGATGCTAACATTGGCTAACTGACAGGCATGGATAACCAGAGCTCTGAGAAGTGTAGATTCCAAGTTTTGTTAAAGGTATTAATTTTTCACACCGGTGTCAAAAAGTAATTGGGAAGAGAAGTCCCCTGCCAGCTCCTTGCTTGTTTCCTGAAATTACGCTTACATAATCCTTACAGGAAAACCCCCACTTAAATACTGAGTATTTGAGAACCAAATCTGTAGCCATCTGTAGGAGAGACTGAAGTTCAGCACACTGAGATGTTGGGAAATATTAAAGAATTTCAAATGTTGAAGATACAAAGAAATCTTATCAAATACAGACTGGATGCTTTACATTAACAGCTCTCACTTTTATCTGGAAGAACCAAAACTTCCATCCCACACACCACAAGGTGTCCAGAATGCTGGAGCTGCACCCCAGACACTGCACATCCCCTCCTGTACTGCCATGCCATGAAGGACACCTTCCCCTTCACTCTGCCCCGGGGCCTTGGGAGGCAGACCAGGAGTACAGCTTGGGGAATACAGGTCGGGTGCTTCCCAACTGCCTCTGAGCATCCAGGAGCCAGCTGCTCACTCCAGGCTTTGCAAGCATGCCCCAAAGGCAGCATTTAAGCAGTGAAAGATTGACACTGCCAGAAGCAAGCACGGGAGAGGAGTCTTCATTCAAATTCACACATGCAAAATCAAAAACTTCATTCAAAATCATGATCATGGGGTGTTTTGTCATGAAGCAGCAGGTTAAAGAAAGAAGGCATAAAACCCTAACTTAAATGTTACAAATCTGTTTATGTTACATCTAAATGAAGTTCAAAGAAACTCCTTGGAGTCTAAAGTACCATAATAAAGCGGAAAGGAACTCATGAATCAGTTCTAAACTAAACTGAATTTAGTAAAGAAAATTAAAAATTAATTTTTTTAAAGTCCTTTCTTGAGCAAGTCCATTAATGCTCCAGGACAGGAGAGAATGAGTCCTCTTTAAAGGAAAGAAGGAAGCACTCACTGGTAAAATGAAACAATGTACTTATGCTAGTTTGTACCTAAATCTTTACATGGGACTTTAGAACCTGATTTACAAACCTTTTTTTTTTTTAAACAAAACTACTGCCTTTACAAAGATAGTGTTGCTTCCTTTTTTTTTGTGGGACAGAGGGGACATTTTCAAACATTAGAAATATATCTTGCCCTCGGCAGAAAGTTTCAAGTAAGACATTATCAACAAATACCTGCTTTTATAATATACAAGATGCAGAGTAACAGACCACTGCTGGTTCCCTAACAAAGCTTTATGTTGCAGAGACACTCATTCTGGTGCTGTCAGGGTAGGCAAAGGGAACTTGCTTCTGAGTCTGACACACAAAACCTCAAGTTGTGCATAGAGTGTACTTAAATCTGTACTGGTAAAATCTCCTCTTTTTAACAGAAAACAGATTACATAGGAACAAGTCATGTTTTAACGTGAACTTTGCTGTGGAAAGATCAACTCTGCCCTCCCAAATGGGACTCCTGACACGGACCTCAGAGCCAGCTTCTGTGGGCAGCATTCCTCTTCAGCAGGGATCTGGAGACAGACCAGATGCACAGCAAAAAAATCCCTAATCTAGTAAGAAAACTTGACTACAATTGTCTGAACCGTATCTGCTGTTAAGCGTGCAGAATTTTTCTAGCCTTTATCCTAAGAATTGCCTCAAACAGCTGTAATGTAGTATTAAGCATCTGATGGCCATGAGCAGAAGACACTCTGTTCATGCACATGACCTTTTAGCTACTGGAGATTTCTGCTGTTTTGTGCTCTTCTGCCACAGGTACCAAGAAATCTAACCTAGACAAAGTGTTGTGCAGCTGTATTTTAGGAAGCCAGTACTTGACAATGCTACTGATTACACTGCTGTGGTAAAAGCCATTAGGATATAAATGGTCTTAAAGCCTATGAGACCAAAGCCAGCTCAGTCCTGAATGACTGAAAGGACAACTGATGCTGCAGTACAGTCACCCCCTCAGTGCCAGAGGTGTGACTACCGTGGCAGAACTCAAGACTGAGGTTGCAGAGGAGCTGCAGAGCAACTCTCCTCAAGGTCACTCAGTTTTTGTTCCAGGGCTTTAAACATGTAAACTTACAGTGTCAGACCACCTACACTGACTGCATGGAATAGGAACAGGAAGGAGAGCAAAGTACACACATCTCAGTGACTGGATGTCAGTCATGAAGATGCAATTCCAGCACTCGAACTAGTCTGGCAAGTTTATGCACAGCTGTAAATGATGCTTCCTTTTTCTGTGAAAATATGTGAGAAGCGAATTCACCTCTACCAGGGGTCATTAATTACTCTTTGTAGCATGAACAGTGGTAGAAGATGAAGGGCATGGCTGAAGATAAAATGGCTGCCAAAGCAAGAAACAAGATTGTGATTCTTCACTTGTTTACAACAGCAACACCTCATATGGGAGAGCTGCTGCAGGAGTGCCTGCTTAATATTTGAATTTGGTTCTAGGACAGAGTTCAAGTCACTGACGCTTTACACTGCAACTAATCTCAGCTTCTTATGCTGACTGGGTAAAGAAACCACTTTTCATAGTTAAGAGTAGCCCATTCCCACTCCGGTAACAGAAGAGGTGTTTGAAATCAATAGTGACTGGCTTTAGCAAGTGCTGCAGTACCTCAATGACTGACAGAGGCATTTGGAATATATTTGGAACATACACTGGACTTTGACAACGTTTAAGACTTACCAAAGGAAACAGTGATTCTGCTGTGTAATACATTGTAGACACTTTCATTAGAGAGTAAATGACCAAAGCTAAGCGGTAAGCTATGCAAGTTCATCAAGTAGATTCCATCTTTGGGGCAATAATATCCAGTTTTTAAACTCTTTTGTTTTGATCCTTGACCAAAAGATTCATGGGCCAAGGATCAAGGCTTAAATAAGCTCTCCGCATTTCTTTCAAGTTTGCCCCAAAGAGCATTTAAGCAACCTCAAAATGAGCGTGGTGATACCCAGTTTGCACAGCACTGTTTCTGTTGTTTCTCCTCCCCGGGATGAGATATGATCAAGATGTAAATTGAATTCAAAACAAAAAAAGTGGAAATAGTTCCATGTGCAATAAGACATTTTCAAGGGAAAGCTATGCAGCAGGCCTTGAATGTTCTCCCCTTTCATCCTATTCTGCCCAGCATCACCGTGTCCTAAGCGCAGTAGGGTATGTACAGCAATGTGCACAGCCCAGGAATTCCAGCACACGGCAGAGCCACGCTGCTGGAGTGGTTTGTCATGAAGACTGGTAGTGGTATGGGAACCTAAAAAACGCTTAAGCTCATATTATTCAGTTCCTATGAAAAAGACCATACAATTCTCATGGTACATCAACAAGATGGACTGGTATGCCAACTAACCTCTATTTTAATATTTAAATTATAACAATACAATAACTAGAAAAGGTCAGTGCTTCAAGTGACAGGTTTTGCCACTTCAATTCCAATATTTTTTCCAAAATAAAGATGCGATTAGATCTACACTTGAGCATCAGTAGTGCAATACAGTATCCTTTCCTGAATAAAGGAGCTGAGGTTTATCCACAATAAAAGCTTTAAATAAGGTAGATTGTTGCCATTTATATATCAATTCTGTATGTTTGATATAAAATATATTGGGAAAGCTTAAACTGACTTATACAATCTACATTTGGCTAAAGCTCCACATAAGCAGCATCAGTGGAAATGAACGTCAGTGGAAATGAACATTATATTAAGGTGTACTTAATATAAAACACTTTCAAAACTACCCAGCAACAAATGACAGAAGGTTGGCTAAGAATAACTGAACATCTGAGGTGTGTACCAGACAAAAAGAATGGACCCTGTGGTTACTTGCACTATTTTAATGAAGTAAAAGAAATGCAAGATTTAGTCCACTTCCATCTCTCCGGGGGGTTTGGTCTGCTGAGGGTTGTCCTTTGCTGGTTCAGGTTTTGTTTCCGTAGCGCTCTGTCCATTCACTGGTCCATTGTGTTCCCCGTTGGCTTTGGACTGCCCATCACTGGGAGGTTCTATCTTCGGTTTGGGCTTGGATAGAATAGGATTACAGAAGCTATCCAATTCCTAGTTGTGACACAAGTGAGACAGCAAGGTCATTTGGTGGCTCGGCAACTGCACTCAACTACAACATCTCTAATTTGTTTCTGGGCCATAATGGCCTGGAATTTCATTGTCAAGGACTAAACTTCTCTATTCTATCAAGGCTAGAAACTTCAAAAAAAGCCTTTCACTACCTGAGGAGCTTCTGATTTGTTACCAACTTGTATGACAATCCAGTCTGTAGAAGCCTGGTGCCATAACTCAGGGTATTTTAAAAGGGCTTGTGCAGAGGGACTACTGTACATCAAAAGCCCGCACTGAAGAGTGCTAAAGCTGCTGCTCCCTCTGTATAGATTTTTAAATAGCTTTAAAATCTCTGCAGATGTAATATTCTAGTTCAGATCTAGGCCAAAATCTGGTTCAGAAAAAACTGATTAGAATGCAACAAGTACAATGATTTTTTTTTACCTTAGATTTTGCTAGTATTTCTGCCACTTTGACAACTGGATCCTGAGTTAGACTTAGTTTGTTCTGGGCATTCATTTTGCTGTTCAACCAATTCATAGCCTCGTTAATGTATTTTTCAACTTTCTCCATCTCAGCAGGATCTAGGTGGTCATATTTTTCATCCTAAGGAGAGAGACAGATATTTGTATCACCAATTAAAATATGCTGCTCGCCCAATTAAGTTAATCTTAGAAGTTACAGAAACACTGGTAACAGCTGTAAATTGAGAGATCCATTTCAAGTGGTACCAGCCACCATAAAAACACATAAATCTTTGATTTATGTTCTCATGAAGAAGCTCTTTTTTGCTAGCAATGCAAAACAGGTTTAAAGTTCTCAGGAGCAGAAGTACAACAACCCTTCTAAAGCAGTGTTAAGATGTAACTTTATAGGACTTTTTTAAACACAAAAAATTCTACAGCCAAACTCAAAACACCTATGTTCCGGTTTGGCCGGTCACCCCAAGACAACCTATAATCATTGAACAGCTAAATAATTTGGCTTTACCTTATTTTTGTATGCTTCTACTGCTTTCATAAGGAGCTGAATCTTCTTTCCCAGTTCATTTAGAACTTTTGGTCTCTCTTCGTGTTCCATGCATCTTTCCTGGATAGGCTGTCCAAATTTCTGGAGTAATAAGCACAAAGGTCTTTACAAAACATGTATTTCCTTTAGTCTGGTCTAAGAATACAATGCAGCATGGGAAGGAAGGCTGCCTGAAACTCCTTTTCTCACCCACCCAAAGAGGTAAGTCTTTGAATATTGCTTTAGTCCAACAACAAAAAAAGCAGACGCTTAAGCACAGGAATAGTGACTGTCCTTAATAGGCTGCTATTTTGCAGTTTTCTGCAAAAAGAGCATTTGGAACAGAAACCAGTCAGGCTTTAATGGATGCTTTAATTTTCAAGTAGTTCATCTGAAAACTTCTAATTTTATCCACTGTTTGCTTTTTCCTTTTCTTGAATACTGGTATCCAGGCAGTTGCCTGGATCTACACTGCTGTTTCCATCAGTTATCCCTCCCCCAGAGGAAATCTGACTGGAGAGTAAACAGCTGGAGCCCAAGGACTAGAGACATACTTCAACTTGAAGGTAGTAATTCATCACAACTCGTATCTCCCCCATCAGAGCATTAAAATCTGAAGCATTTAGGGGGTGTTTGTCATTAATAATCAAATTATACAATGGAAGCTACTGTTAAAGCACTCCAGAGCCTTTATTGTTGGGTATTAGAGCCAAAAATTGGTCTTACAATACATCTATAGAAGACCACTGAGAACAGGAAAAACAGAATATATATTCTGGAGTGCAATTCTCATTACCCAGGAGTGCAGTCAAGCTACTCAAAAGCCTCTTTCAGACTGTAAGTCTGACAAAAAATTCCCATAGCAATTAAATCTATTATCATGAGTGACAGTCTGCTTCATTTCAACCATTTTCAAATTAAGAGCACAACTCATATTAAAAGAAAGTGCACCTCTAGTTCTAAGTATTATGTTCATTTTGTAACTGAACATGCACAACCTGAACCACCCCCGCCCCAAACATACAAGAATGATTTTTCTAGAAAACAACTTAAAACCTTACTTTTAATTCCTGAAGCTTATCCATGTATACTTGTTTTGGCTGGTCCTCTCCATCTTCATAAAGCCAGTTTTCTGTGTCCTCCAACATCAAGGTCAGCTTGTTTGAATCCTACCAAGCAAGTTATGGACAGTCCAGTTCAAAAGGGAACACATCAAATGAGACTTCTCGCCCCGGCACAAACCCACCCTACTCAGAAAAGGACTGCTTCCTCAGCTTAAAATATTCCAAGTGATAGCAAAGGAAAACAGTAATTAACAGACTTCAAAGCCAAGATTTAAAGAGTGACGAGAGGCAGGACAGCCCCGCTCCTGTGATTTGCAGGTGAAGTTTACCAGAGTTATAAAATCAGTCCTGAGGCTATTTAAGACAGCCCATGCACCTCTTAAAGAGTCTTCCATATTCTCAGTTTGTTTTCTTTTTATTCCTACCCACTCATGCCATTCAGAAGCTTGTGGTGATCTGTCCTACTTTCCTATGCTGACCATAGGGTTTTTACTTTCTGCCTGCATCCCCGATCCTTCCTTGCCACTGAGGAAATTCTCAGGCAATAAAGAGCTCTGCAAGTCAAATGTCAGGTGTAAGCATTAACTTGAGCCTCACTGCTGTGAAGTCAAGCCATCTCTTACTCCAAACTAGTCCAAGAGACCGCTGCAGCCTCCACAGAACACACACTCAAAAGTTGTAAATACAAAGGAACTTTTCTGAAACATATAGGCAAGTCTAACCTCTTCAGTGATAAACTTCTCAAAGACTCCACACAGTTTGTCTCTGAATTCATACACATATTCTTCAACAGCATTCTTAGCATCATTTCGTTCTTTCTCAAGCTTGTCTTGCATCATCATCTTCCCCTAGGGTCGAGAAAGGCATACTTAAAACTGAAAGCATTTTAAGTGTTAGGCTTAGTGACTACTCTTGAAACTGTACCAGAGAACTTGGCAGAGGCCTAATAATTCACAATTACTGATAAAAACGTTCGCCTCTGTGTAAGTCATCACTACAAGCACAAGCAGAATGGGCTAAGTTAAGTCTAGCGAAACTGAGTCATTTCACAAAAAAACCCAACTAAAACAAAATCTCTTACAATTAAGGGCAAACCCCTGAAGAATTCTAAATTATGTAAGCCAGTGGTTGCAAATATTTTTTAGTTACTTATTTACAGTGACATTGAGTGGTCATTTGTTCATGCTGCTCACCTCATTTTCTATATAGGAATTGATCAGATCTTGTCCCAGCTGCCTATAGAGGCTCGCCTGTATAGGGAGGTCAATACTCTTAACTTTTGTTTTCGCCTTTGGCTGGGCTGGTTGATCTTGCTTTTCTCCAGAACCAGCCTATGAAAAGGAATCCAAATATTACTACTTTAATGCTCAAAAAAGAGAGACAAATGAAACTAGTTAAGACAGCTACAGATTAATCTTATGTAAATTAGCACCTAATTATTCCTCTGTATTCAAAATCACTGCCACCTTAGTTTTGAATGAAACAGGTGAAATTTAAATTCTTTAAATAGCTGTTAAGAAAACTTGTTCAAAAGCTTAAAGCACCGCATATTATTCTTCACAATGTTTCCTAATCTCCCTAAATTCCATCACCATTACAAAACCAGGTTAAACAACAGACACCTACTTCAAAGTCTTAATCATGCTAAGTTGAAAATTAAAATGCTATGGCAGGATTCCTTACTCGAACCATTTCAATACAGCTCTCCTCTAAATACTGTCCCATGTTTTGCAAATTGTAAAATCAGTAAGTGTGAGAATACTGGGCAAAAAATGTCAAATCAATACTGAATACAAACCTTTGTTTCAGTTCCAGCATTTTCTGTTTCCTCATCTGCTTGGTTCTGTTGTTCAGCTTGACTTTTCTGCACACCTTCTTCTTGATCAACCTGCATTTTATCCTGCCGAGAGTTACATAACTGAATGCAAAGGTTTGCTGTAAGATTTAGGACTGATATCAACTACAGTAGATCATAGACAACATATGAACTTCAGCATCAATCTTAAAAATGTTTGCTTCACCATGTTTAAACAGGCATTTTGATGTAGTGTTTGTATTTATATCTTTCAAATTAAATGAAAATTAGACTCTGCTGCTCAAAGTTGCTGTCCGTCCCCATTACATAATTACACTGAGCCTTGTGAATACTCACTTTAACTAGAACCAAATACACATAAAATGAAATCAAAGAACATTCTAGCAACACACCACCAACACAGGCAACAACAATGGGTTCTCTGTGGAACAGCCAGAACTTCAACCTCCTATCATTTTTGACCTAAACTTTAAAGTTTGCAACCCGAAGCAGAAGTAATTTAATCATTGCAATTACCACTTGCATCAATAAAAATTTGCTTCTGTAGTAGTAGCCTCTTGGGAGTGCAGGACAAACTATCTTCCCTCCTTGCCACCCAAATAAAGAGAACCTCACTTAAATTTATCAGTAAGTTTATCACCTATGCCTTATTCCAAATTTAACAATCTGAAAGTCTGTTAAATTACTAGTGCAGATCACTTGGTTTAAGGATTACAACTCCATGTCATCACCGAAAAACACTTTAAATGACACAGTAATAGGTAAGTCTGAAGTTTTCAGGATGATCCTAATACTCAGAGATCCAGAGCCTTAATAACTAACGAGCAGCAGCCAAAGTCTGAAAGGTCCAAGACTGCCTCCATTACAAGGAATTAGTATCTCTGGATTCACAAACTACATATGCATGTAAAGTAATTTACTACTAGTTCTGCAGAACAAAAAAAGTTATTTGAGGATTTCAAACTCTAGCACAGGTGCCTATGTTGCAGTTTAAAGTGGAAAAAAAGAAGGCTACTTTTACCAAATTTCAAGTTTTGCCACTTCAGAATAGAAAAAGTAAAATGTAAATCCTCTTTTTACTGTTCTTACTGTTCACACAGAAAAGCCAACAACTGGGAGGAACTGCTTTGCCTACAGGAAATAGCTACAGAGGGGAAAACAGGACACATTTACACCACAAACCTCCTCCTCAGAGTCAAGGGTATCATCCTCAATACTGAAAGGTAATTGCTGACAAGCACCATTGTAAAACAGAAGATGTGTTAGATGAATGAAGTGCTGCAAATGGAAAGTCTGAGCATGGAAGCAGCTACTCACACTGAACTCAGCACACTCCTAGTAAGCTCCACATGCCTCTTACACTAAATGCCAGCTCTGGCACTTCCAACCTTTGCTCACTTGATTACAAACACCACAGACGGAGCACTTGCCCATAAGGAACTGCATCATGTTCAGCACTTCAAATATGCTCACATTCCTGGAAAGCAGCGTAGTATTTAAGAAGTTGGCTATATCAATTATGTAATGCTAGTTGTGTAACCATTTGCTCTAATTCCTGTAGGATATCCAACTAAAGTGGGAGAAGGCCAAATCTTAGGAGAAAGGCTGCTGGGGCCAGCGCTGCTATTGCTGTTTCCAGCTCCAAAGGGTTCCCTGGCATCCAGTTCTCAACTATGCACTGCCAAGGGGTACAGCTGCATCTCACAGGGAGCTACTCTCAGGAGACAGTGAAGTTTTCCAGATATTAATAAATAACATGTATTTTTTACTCATTGAAAACATAGTTTGTGAGGAAAAACAAACCTAGAATTAATCTGTCAACAGATCTCATTAAATACACTGCCATTTACTAACAACACTAGGTAATGCTAAGAGTAGTAGAGAGATGATAAAGAACAATGAAAAAATTACTTAATTTTTTTAGAATCTGTTTTTCCATTCATTTTTCTTAGTGCCACACTTCACCAGTACTTCAGCAATCAACATGAAGAAATGTGTTACACAAGTGAAGAAGCAATTTAAGGGTGGAGAAGCAGTAACTGTCAGAAGCGAAACACGGTGACTTAACCTGCAATTATGGGCTCTGTTGTCAGAATGACAGTGGAGATATTTACAAGCTTTACATACCAGCTCTTCGTCTCTGCCTTGGCTCTTACTTGATGACTCAGTGTCCATGGGTGTGTCATTGTGATCCCCCTCTATGCTCTGCTTCTCTATGATGGACGCGTTGGCCACGCTGAACAGGCCGTGGATATTGACGCGCACTTTCACCTTCACCTTGGAGTTGTCACCATCGTGCTGGGGACCAACGTTCTGAATAGTGAAACGCCCTTGGAAACAACAGAGGTGACTTTAATTGTTGTCCCAAAAAGCAGAGAAAGAAGAAAAAAAAGCCAAACACATCCCTTTAAGGGTGTTAATTTAAACAGCAACTTCATGTAACTGAAACTATTTGGAAACTTTCTACTTAGTTGACAATCCTACAATGTAAGCTGCAGGTAGATAAACTAAAAGCTGGTTCCCCAACTATTATCAGTTCACTGATAATTAGTAAGATGTTTTTGCTTTACCTGTATTTCATAAAGAAACAAGACTACTTTACTAGGTGTTCTACTTCTCTGCTGCCTTCTGTAACCATCACACTAAAGAAACTACTCTGATTCATCTCAAATGGTTTCTTTTGTCCACGTAACTCAAACTTCACACTGAAAAATAAAATGTTAACAGAGATAAAAGATTCTGTTTGAATTTGGTAACATGGCTGCACTACAGCTTTTGGAGAATGAACAGTGCTTAGCAAGGTTTCTGAAAGCAGTGGGGTTGATACTTATTTTGCAACATGCTGAAAATTTAAGTGTAGATGACGTGCACATGTAAAGGAGAATGTTTCTTCCTCAAGACCACAGACTTCTTGCATAGACAGCCCAACAGATAGCTCCAAGTTTGTATCTGATTCATAAATCAGTGAATAAAATTATGAATTAAAGACCCCAAGGAGTCTACTAATAACTGCAAGTAAGGTAGCATTAGCTACCAAGAAACTTATTTGTACCATCTAATTCCTTAGACTCTACTACAGATGCTTAAATTGAGGAAACACCTATCTTTTATATTCTCAGATTAACAGAAAGAGACATGACAGATAGCACTAGACAAGTTATCTGTCCAGACAGGCAACAGCTCCTTTGATCCAATTGCTTAGAAAAATCCAAGCTAGCAGGCACATAAGATCCCTATCAATTTTATAGAGACTGAAAGAACCAGACAATAGAGCACTAAATTCTTTGTGCCTCTTTCTTTTGAGGCACTCAGAAACTGTAAAGATAGACAGAAGGAAGAATGCAGAATTTTTTTTACAAACTGTCAGAGATGTCAATATGGTTTGATCACTACATTTAAACCAACAAGCCTGTGCTGAGCCTTTCTAAAGGGCCTAAGCTCTTCTGTAAGCTAGAAAATATGGAAGTAACATATCTTACAAGAAAGGAGAACCCCTTTCTCCTGTATCAGTGGGAGTTAGGGATGGGGTTTTTATTCATGTCCTTACCTATTCTGGAATCAGGATAAGGCACTTCTTGTGGATGGGTATAGTAAGCTTCCAAATCAAAAGGCTCCTTCTTGTGGAAAGTAATTACTTTTGAGAATGGAGCAGCATGGTTCTTACTGAAGACTTCACACTCGCTAAAGCAATAAAACATTAAGTACCATTAAACCTCGGAGTGTAAGTTCATAGATAATCAAAGTCAAGATATGTTAAAGATCAGCAGCCCTGCTAACCAAGCAACAATCATGTAGTTTAAGTCAGTTTTTAACAAGAGTTGGAGGTTGAAGGTCTCCAGGTGTCAAAGCTGGATGACACATTTTATGTCACACTTACTAAGAATTAGGCAACTTCACTCCAACATTTTAATTACTCGCATTTCCAGTTGTTAAGCAGTAACTGGAACCCAAAAGGTAAAATGCAAAAGAAGAAAATTGGAATTTCAAGTGTTCAAGTGCATGACAGCTTCAAAGCCTGAGGCCTGTTTTTTTCCACAGCTCAACACTTTTCTTTATATCCAAACACACTGTTTTGTAGGCAGTGTACAACTTACCCTGTTCCTTCTTCATAAGATGATTTCCATCTCAATGTTATAGAGTAAGGAACAACATCTGTGATGGAAAACTCACGCACTTTAAAAGCTGGAGAAAGAATCGCACACTAGGAAAAAAAAAAGACCAAAGTTTTATTATGTTCACATGTTGAGTGTAGTCAAATAAACAGCAAGTACAAGAATTAATACTTATGATATAGGTCATATGGAGGTTCTGCTTATCACAGAATTCTTTTTTTTAACAGAAACTTCCTGCAGTTAATTAAACTGAACCATTTAAGTAACAGATGTTACTTCCTCAGTGATTTTCAGTAAAGATACCCAGCAAAGGTTCCAAGTGACTACACAGAAGTGGAACAGCAGAATTTGAGTCCTCAAATTTAACAGGTCTCTAACAAGCCCATCCTTCTAACATGACACAGCAGCAAATTAATGAATGCAACAGACTGGTTTCTGACATGGTCACTGTCATGAATTAGCAAAAGAGCAAGTAACCCTCCATATCTTGTTTCAGCTGTAGTACCTTTTGCTTGTGGTTAGCTGTATTTCATTAGTACATGATGTTAAAGAAGCGATACTGAAGTTTTATTTCAGAAACTATACCTGCAAGGCACAGCCTCTTGCAACAGCTTCATCAGCATTTAGCGTGGTGCTTATCTCTTTACAGAAAAAGTTAGAGATCTGTTCCTTCACTGCTGGAATTCTAGTAGCCCCACCTACTATTTCTATACTGTAGATATCTTCACGCTGAAGTTCTAGAAAAGAGAGTGCATGCCCTTAAGTTATCATCAAGGTATCAAAAAGCTATCTTTGGACAAAAAAAAAAAAAAAAGGAAAAAAGAGAAAAGTTCTCTTATTATCTAGACACTGTGACAAGCACTGAATATATTTCATGGCTGACAAGATCTTTGTAACTTTTTGTCCCTCCTGTAGGCTACAAAGTTTTCTAGTTGCATAAACCTGGGAAATGCAGAAGCCAAGCATCAATGAGAACAGCTGTTCTTTAAAGTGTGTTGTCCATGTGCATCCCCTTCCTGCTGTGCATGAACTCCAGAAGGGTGAAACTGGGTCTTCTGCACTACTGGACAATACCTGAACTCTCCCAAACAAAACCAACAAAATGAAACCCAAGTAGATCTCATTTTATGTCTGGCTTAATTTTGCTTGCCAAAAGAGAAAACCTTTTAGGTCAGTATATCTAATAAACAGCAGATTGTACTTGAAGGTTAACTTTTAAATTCTGAAATCAGGATATGTGTATGAAGTCACCTCAAACAACTGTCAGTCCATGAACAGCTCTGCTCAGCAGTTACTCAGGTTTTTAATTCCCGTATTTGCTATCTAGCCAAGTCAGGTGATCAGCAGAGTTCTTCCCTCTCTTTTAGGTGAAGCTGCTGGAATTGGGGGTAAAACCCTTCCTAGTGAAGTCTAATTCTCTCCTTTACACCACATTAGGCAAAAAAAAAAAAGTTACTTTGTTATTTGCACATGCTTTAGGAAATTCATTTTAAGAATATACTGCCAAATTACCAGGTCAGTGAGGACATGTAAGTATCACATGGAACAGGCTGGCCAGAAGGTTGCAGTCAAGTGTAATATCTTTTACCATCATCATTTTGGTTTGGTTGTTTTGTGCTTTTTTAATAAATTCAGAGTCCCAACCTTTTCCATGACACAGGGTGAACGAGGGTCAATAATCAAGGTTGCAGAGTAGCATGTGCACTAAATGAGGTGGGAATGGGATCATGCATTCATGGCAAGCATATGAATGGAACTTACATTTAACTTTTCAGTATTTAGCTTTGCAATTCTAATAAATACAAAAATACATTGAAAAGTTAATCATTAAAGAGGTCAAGAATGACTGGATTACTAGCAGTACCTCAAGTTACTTCTACTTACTGGCTTGATCCATGGCTGCTCTTAGAGGAGGCTCCACTCTGGCCAGAAGGGCAGCACACAGCTGCTCGAACTGAGCTCTGCAGGGCAGGGAGAGTGTTTGGTGTTACCAAGCTGCTCAGAGACCACAAACCCCTGTCCCTCAGTGGCAACTTCAGCCAGTACCTGTTCATCTTACTGGAGACATCCAGGTCATTCATGAAGCACTCGATGTTGAGTGGAAGGTCAGACGCATTCGCACTCATCAGCTTCTTGAGCTTCTCACATTCCTGATACAATCGCAGCAGCGCTCGGGGATTCTCTTTTACATTCAGTTTGTATTTTGTCCTAAATTCTTCAGAGAAGTAATCTACCAAAGCCTCATCAAAATTCCTACCACCTACGAAAGGGTCAAAGGTCGTGGCCAAGACCTGGCAGGAGTCAAAGAACGAGATCAGAAGATATCAGACGCTGTTTGTTCTGTCATTTACTCAGTGCAGCAAGACATGCCACAGGTGACATTTGGCTACCAGAGACAGGTCCACAAAAGCATTCAGCCATTAGTAGGTCACAGGCAGAAGTCTCCAAACCAGGAAGCACAAAGACTGCTCAGTTTTACTTCACATCCTACTGGATTTAGACTTTGAACTGTCATGGATGGCACAAAAGAACCCTAACATCTTGGAGCGACTAAGACAGTTCAAGAATTTCCCACGAGGGAGTCAGTTGCACATCTACAACACTTAGCAGGCTCCTTCAATATGCAAATATTTCAGGGATATAACATGACACAAAAACTCTGCAGCGTGCTTAATTATCAAGCACTTTCCAAAACACACTTTAGGACACTTCACTTCTGCATTTTACAAAAACTGACTTGCTGAAATAGCTAAAATTTAACAGAGAGGTTTTGTATTCCACTTGTACTTGTATTTAAAAAATATTTTCTATAGACCTTTTTTTTAGAAAAACTAATCTTTCCACAGAGCACTATTTTGAGTTTTAAATACTTCAGGCTTTTAATGTATGATTTGAAAGATTACCTTCAGTTTTCCCTTGTTAAAAGCACAGATGGAAACCTGATATGCAGAATGCCCCATATCTACAAAGACCACATTTCTTGGCTTCTCTTCCAAGGCTGGCAGATCTTGCTTGTATATTCCATAGGCTAATGCAACTGGAAAACACCAACCCACGGAAGGTGAGCAGAAGCCACACACAGCTGCAGACCACACACTGAAAGCACTACCAAGAGACAGACACTACCCACGTTTACCCTTTCTAAACACCTTCATAACTCTATTCAAATGCCACAAACACGTTGAGAACACATTTTTCATTGACAAGAGGAAAAGAGATGTCAAGTGAAGGTTTAGCACTAATAAAGACTCACCCTGCATTTCAGCTGTGCTTGTACCCAAATTAACACTGCGCAATTTGTGAAACTGCACAGATTAAGACTCTCCCTTGAAATGCCTTACTTTCAGTATTTTTTACCTTAGCTTTGCAAAATTCAAGCATGCCCAAGAAATAAAGAAATGTTTTGGAAGACTAATTTACTCAGATCTAAAATTTCACTGCCAGCACTCCCTTGGAAAGCTGTTTGAGACTTTCTAAAAGCAAAGAGAATCAAGAAAAATAAAAATTACTGATTTAAGCAGCTCCAACTTTAGCTCCCATGAAGTGTTACGTACTTCTATGCTCTACCCTAGAATTCACCAAAACCACAGAAGAGGAAAGTAAATTACTTTATAGAAACAGTTGTGCCATTGCTACAGCTGACAGGACTGCCACAACTTTAAGCACAGATCCCAGGTTTATTTCCAAAGCTATTCCCAAGTGTGACTGTGTTCAGGTTAGCAAACCCCAGCTCTCACTGTGCCTCCTGAATGCTGGACACCACCCCACTGCTGTGTTTCCAGTTCCCAAGCTGGATTGGGCAGTACTAGCCTGGACAGCTCTCTCCCAAGCTCCTAATTGTGCAACAGCAGTGTGTCATCACCCTCACATTCAGCAGCCTGAATGGCCTTAAAGGACAAAAAAATTTCCAGCCCTTTACCTGCTGTAGTCTCATTCATCAGCTTCAGACAATTTAATCCTGCAATCTGTGCAGCTGCCATTACAGACCTTCTTTCAGCATCAGTGAAGAAACTAGGGACCTGTTTCCAAAAATAATGACATAGGATATTACAGGATATGGATTTTTTAATTTAAAGAAGTCAGACTTGCCCATCAAGTTACCCTATAAATGTCATTACCACAAGAAACTGTTATAAGCTACCCTCAAATTAATAAGGCAGCCTGAATAAAATAGCTAGGTAATTTATTTTAGTGCATATTTTAATTAAAAGTTCAGAATATGACAAAAATGAAGTGGCATCTAGGGTTGTCTTAAATAAAGCAGATTTTAACACACAAAAAAAAAATATCCTGAAAATGCTTTTTCAGATTCTTCTGATGAGTCATCTTAAAATCATCACCAGTTTCTGGAAACATTTGTGCAGGACAAAGTCAACCCAACAAATATTCACACATAGCCTCAAAATAAGTCAATGGCAGAAGCACTGCAACAATGCTGGAATTAAACTTGAACCTGTATCCATTTTTCAGATATCACTTTCACCACAGTGCCAACTTACAGTGTGCTACAAGGTTCAGTGCCACCAAAAATAGCCACAGCACAATCAGAGCCCATTTAGGATCTGGCTGCAATCACTTGGCACCTCTTCAGCAGATGGAGAGCTCCATTCACTTTGTGTTTTGTTGGCTACCACTGTGGGGCATTGCCAAGGATCCCTGTGTGTGGGAGGTATTCTCCCAGTATCTTTGTATGCCATAAGGAAGAAAGAAAAAAGATCAAAGCAGATTTCTAACAGCTGAAGTACACAGCTTTCCAGTTCCCACCTCTCCCTCTGACAGAGAAGGGGTAACTGCAATCCTTCATGCTCAAACTTCTCACCAGGGCCAGTAAACAAAGACCATGTGAAAAGCAGACACAAGACTTCATACCAGGAACAAAACATCTTCAAGCTCCACCCTTACCTCGTGGGTAAGGACACCAGCTAAAAAAACATGAGCAAACCAACCAAATATAAAGACTTTTGCTAACAAAGTCAAGTAGTTTGGGCTTGTCAAATTATCAGCATGACCCTCAGAGCCCTAAGTTCAGGCGATTCAAGTGCACTACAACAGTGCTCAACCATGTAACAAAGAAATTTAACACGAATATAGGAAGGCTCTTTGGAAGCAAGGAGGATATACTTGCCCCTAGGACAGCTCCCATTTGGAACACAAACTGCAGTAATCAGAAATACTGTATGTAGCCCTTGGAGACAGACAGACTGGACCAGCTTAAGTATTATGTTCTTTCTGAAAACACTCTTGGTTTAACAACTTCATCTCCGCACACGTGCTTCGAGAAGGATTCTCATTTGGAAAACCTGTAACAAAGGCCCTTTTTTGGGGATATAATTTCTATCCGCTACTTGTACCTCTCACCATTGCACCATGGTATAAATGGTCCTAGCTTGCATAAAGCTGCCTATGGATTGCAATAATTGTATCACAACTCACTGAAATCACACAGTCAGCCACTGGTTTCTTCAAAGCACTTTCCGAAGTCTCCTTCAGTTTGGCCAGCAACATTCCTGTGATCTGTTCCACTGCAAACAGTCTCTCCTCATCCAGGTACCTCACCTGAAACAGAGCATTGGGATTCTGTGATCAGTCATCTCAACTTTGCTCTCAAGATGTGCCATTTGGACTTTATTTGTCATGTTGAGCATTGAGACCCATTTAACACCAGGCTCTAGACACAAGCAACTCCCTATCAATTGATTTGTGCTTACTGCAACAAATCTTGAACAGTTCAGATTGGTCTTTTTTTGTGGGAAGATTAACACCTCAGTTATCCCAAGGGACTACTCACAATGACACAGTATTTCTGTTGCTTTTTTAAATTTAAAAAACAACAACAAAAAAAGCACATTACACATAGGATCACACTGTTCTATAACACAAGCTAAAAATACAAGTTTTAGAGCAAACCCAAGGAACATCTGCTTCCTGCAACAGTCACTCAGGAGCAGGGAAGGAGGGAGGGAAGGTGTAAACGAGGCAATTCCAACAGTCCTGCCCTGCTCAGGGAACACAGTTGAGTCCTCAGCCTTCCATGGGAGGTTCTGTGTCCCAAATTCCTAACAAGCTACCATTTCTCCAGCAATCCCAAGCACTCCTGCCATTTCGTTTGGAAGCAAATTAAAAGTAATTTCTTCAAATTTCATATTCAGAGCGTTATATTGTTTTCCTGACACTTAGTCTCTGAATGTCTGATGGGAACTAATAATCTCACACTGTAATTATACAGATTTGAAGGTAAATGTAGTAAGGTGAAGTGAAAAGCTACTAATGTGACTATGGAAACTAGTATGATTGATGAGAAACCTCAATGGACATCTTGGAGAAAGTACAGGACTTATGTAGAGACACAGGAATGTCACAGGAATGTATTTAATTTCCTTAAGGAAAATGTAAGTGACCACACAGGAAGTGACAAAGCCCCAAAGTGCTCATCCCTACCACTGGAGAGATTCCTCCCAAAGCTCTCACTCACCTTTACTCCAACGGAGCCATTTGGCATCTTCTGAAGTTCATAGGGAAGTTTGGCCCTCTCAGCTTGTATGTAAGGATCTTCAAATGCTCTTCCATGGAGTTTTTTGAAACCATGTACCGCATTTTTTACATTTGTGATGATCTGTGGCAAAGATATTTTCATTACCCATGAAACTCTGATAAAGAGGACTGTGCAGAAAGGCATTTCTTATGTTGGGCTTAATGCACACACTGACCAGTGTCAAGCCCCACACATTCGCTGGGAAGCAAAGTGTGAGGAAAGAGAAAGAATCATCTAGCTTTTAATCTATGGCCTCTATTAAAAAAATTCAAATGTACTTCTCTCTGTAGCATCCATCAACTTGCTGCCATCGATTTTCACTGTACTTTTTATTTTAAAGGAGCTTTCTTTCACAGCATGCAATATCTAAGATCCTATATTGTTGCAGTGGTTGCCTGCAGGAACTAATGAAGTTATTACCTACATTAACCTTAAATGAACCTTCAACAAATTAAGACATTTCCCTTCCTTTTGAAGTTCTCCTCTAGTTCAGATCCCATCTGGATGTAAAGCCTCCCCACACCTATTCTCTCATCAGTGTTTTAACCTAGTTATTTTCAGGACAGGCTTCTAACCAAAGAAAGGATGAAAACAAATCCCAACAAACACAGTATGTAAGCTATCAGGAGAAACTACTCCAGGACAATATTCTCCAAGATGAACTTGTTTACTAGTCTAAAAAGTTTTTGATCCATTTACCTGGCTCTTTGCTGCATTCCCAATAGCTCGGGTCTTGGATCCTAAAGATATACATGCTCTAAAAAAAAAAAAAAAATTCAGCTGTAAAAAAACCCCATTGTAAAATAATTCCATGGTACTTTAGAACACTCACAAAAATTCAAGCAGCAGAACATGGATGTGTTAAATAACAACACTACCGCATGACACACCAGAATCTGAAGCAGAATTCTAGTTATTTTGTTCTTTGTAAATTAGTTTAGAAACAGCAAGCAATTTCAACTGTTGACATCCTAATTGCATTTAAGCAATTCTGTAAAAGCTTGTATGTTCTACAGATCTTAACATGAAGGAAAGGCACTGATAGTTACTTCTGGGTCACAGGTAAAAACGTAAGATTTAATTCAAACCCCTGAACTTTAGCAGTCAGGTTCTCTTGACTCAACAACTCTTGAGCCAGACAGGGACACATTCTCACTCTAAGAGCCCTTAGCAACAATCCTAAGACAACAATTAAGGAACCCACAAACCATCTAAGCCCACCGGAGCCGAACAAGCTGTTAAGTGCTTCCACTACTGAGGACTAGCAGGCACATGACGCAAACAGGCAGAAGGGCAGAGATCTGGGGACAGCTCCCACGCACCCAGGGCTTGGGAAGCTCTACTGAAATCCACAGCTCCTTGCAGCTTCTTGGGCTACCACTGAACACTCCCCTGGATCAGCAAAGGCTGCCTCAGGTCCCAGCCACCATCTGGTCCCTCATCACTGCCTTGGGAAATGTTCTTTTTTTTTTTTTTTTTTTTCTGGAAGTTACTAACACCACACCTTCATATCCCAGACCTGAAATACAACTCCTGCCTAAAAGGCAAGCGATCTGGCTACCACCATTCAGGAGTAAGCAACAGAGAAACCCAGATTTCACACAGCTCAAATGCAATCGTTGATGAATATATAAAGGTCACTCTAGCAGATTGCTTCCTGCTTTCTCTCCATCACTGAGGGCACAGCAATTTGATAGTATTTTCTAGCAACCTCTTCTCTCTGACATCCAAAACCTTCTCCAGATTTAACTGCTGCATACACACGAAGCATTACCCTACATTTTCAAACATGTAGGTCAGCTTTCACAAACAACTTTGGCAATTTTTAACGTCACAACACTACAGCTGCCAATTACTCTTTGTGATAATTAAGGAAAGTCGGATAAATGAGCAATTTCCAAAGTAAGTAAATGGTTTACACACCAATGCTATTGCATCACAGCTTCTCAGTGCAGGAATCTGCCTCTGCCGACAGAGAGCATTACCTGCACATTACCACATGCACAGCATGAAGCACCAGCTCAGAGCCACCACAGCTCCTGCCAGGGTTTACTTCAATTACTCACTTCCAGCACAGGGGGATGGATGGTTTCTTCCTCCCTCCGCTGAGAAGCAGAGATGTCAAAAAAATACATGTGCCCTCCTTGGCTTCAAAACATTCAGTAGTTTCCAAGATTCCTTATTACATCATCTTAATTACAGCAAGTGATCACATTAATTACACCTGGTCTGAAGTAAGTTATGAGCTATCAACAACTGTCTTGTTTTTCCACAGAACCACAGTGGTGAGGCAGAGCACCTGAAAGGGCCATTTGCCGTGAGTTTAACGTGCCAGAAGCGCTGGAAATGTGCTCAACAGGCCTGCTGAAGGTCCCAGTTCAGGAGAAGTCAAGTGTCAACAAACTATCAAAGAGATACAGTGCCAAAAGCCAGGAAATATCCAAGTTCTACTGAAATGCATGGCTTATTGACAGAACCTTTTTCCTTTCTTTGTAAAGTATTTGTGCTAAAGCTTCCGGTACGATACATGGTTTTACAAACACTGACAATCCCAAGCATTGGATTATAGGATGTAGTTAACTAAAAGCTAATTCAAGTCCTTGCACGATGTGAGCACCTCTAGAGAAACATTTAAATAAGAGGTTCATTTACTGTGTTGCTATGTACACTAAGAGAAGCTTTGATTTAAGAATTGGATCTGTCTGCACCACTCAAATCCCACCTGAAGTAAAGATTTAGCTACTATGATAAACTTACATAACAGTAATGAACCTGTTACATTTCCCTTTACCTTTGTTTGGTTTGTCTCAAGACAATAATATTACAAAAGACATTCCTCAAATTCTCCTGTATTACTACATTTTGAGACAGAAAAGGCCAAGGAAAATACTACTTTAAGTGTGACAGCTACTGTCTTTAAGCATATGTGCACTCCAGATGCTGTAAGTGCTAACCTGAACCTCTTTCACAATCATTTTGCAAGTATCTTGAAAGTACAGTTAATCAGACAGTGTAGTGTGAAAAATATTAAATGCAGGGAAGCCTACCTGCAAAGAACACACTCCAAATATAGCTAAGAATTGGAAGTGCTCTTCATCACAAGGAGGAAGGGAACTGCAGCTGCCTGAGGATTCTCTGGGCAACAATTTCATGGGATACTTTGCATTTGAAAGGCCGCAGAATTTCAGTTCTTCACTGCATATCGAGTACATGAGGGTAATTACGCCCCGAGAGTTAATATGAGAAACATATTTTTCTAAAAAACTTTAAAGAGTATTCCCACTAAAACAGACGCCATGCATTTTGGCAATCAACTTCTTTGCGCTTTTAAAATATAACTTTTTAGAAGCAAACCTACACCTACATTTTTCCAGGATCAGGGCAGCAGTGCTGGAGTTACTACAGAGTCTCTCACAGCAGAAACAGCTTTCTCTGTTGGCTACAAGTCCCTTTGTAGAAAGGAAAGCACCATCCAACCCCCGATTTTTATGAGTATTACATGAATTCCTGAATCCTCCTTCAAAATTATGCACAGATGGAGCTCTAAAAATCCTAGACGTATCCCATAGAAACAGAGAAGCAAAATCTCCACCTACTCTTGCGTCTCCCATCATCACGGACGTTGCCCACTGCCCCCCCCCCCCCCCCCCCCGCGCCTTCCTCGCCAGACCTCGGTATTCCAGGGCCAGCAGATGCGGTGCAAGTAAGAACAGGTTTAAGGAGAGGGAACTAACTCATCGCGCCGCTTCCCTGCTGAATCAACCTCCTCCTCCTCCTCCTCCTCCTCCTCGCCAGTCTCGCTACCACTCATGTAATTGTTAATGGAAACGCTCCCAGCGCTGGCAGCCGTTCCAGAGTTGGGGAAACACATGCACTCCACGGAGATCTTTGGCTACCCCAAACCAAAGCGTTGCAAAGACAGGAACACACCGCGCCCGTGGAGCCGCGCGGCTCCCCCAGCAGCACGGCGCGGGATTTCAAGGACACGCACCGCCAGGAGCCGGGACGCACACAGAAATACGAGTGTTTCCCCAGCACACGCATTCCCGGGAAGGAGCACTCTGCCGGCTCGGCCGGCACAGCCGCGGGCGCCGGGGCGGGAGGGGGATCCCGCGGGGGGAAGGCGCGGGGCAGCCCCGGCGGGCGGGGCCCGGGCGCGCCGGTACTCACGGGGTGCAGCGGTCGCTGTACTCGTTGGCGATGGTCTCGATGCCGCCGCTGCGCGCCACGCCGATGTAGCAGTTGAGGAAGCCGAGGTCGATGCCGACCACAGACATGGCTGCGCCCGGTGCTCCGCGCGCGCCGCGGGAACTGGGAATGGGACCGGCCGCGGCTCCGCGCCCGCCGCTCCCCCACTGCGGAGCGCCAGCACCAACCGGCAGCGGGCCCGCCGTGCGCAGGCGCCGCCGGAGGGAGCCCGCCCGGCCCCGGCGCCGCCTCGGCTCTTTCCGGCAGGGCTCGGGCGGCGCTGCCCTTCCAGAAGGATCTGGAACGGGAGGGATGCGGGCAAGCGGGGAGGGAGCAGCCCCGCCCAGAGCGACGCCCCGCGCCCGCGTCAGCGCTGCGGAGGGACCGCCCCGCCCGACTTAAAGGGCCCGGGGAGCGCGGCTGCCGCTCCTGTCACTGCCACATGGGCCGAGTTAATGAGATTATAACAATCCGGAGCAATTAGTGCAGAGCGGCGATCGGGGCCATTAGCACAGCCGTGCTTGGAGTCAGCCACCGCGGACCTGCCGCGAGGAGGGGGCAGACCCCGGCTCCTGGAGCAGATGGAACCTGGAGAACCCTAAAGGGCCGCGGCACAGGATGAGCCCTGTGGCGAAAGCCCAGTTAGGCCCAGGCATCTGTGTCCGACACTGAGGTGGGGATGGCTCCTGGTGCCTGCTGGTGCCAGGGACAGGCAGAGTTGGGACCGTCGAGTCCTTCATTCCGCCCACTGCCAACACCTATGGAAGAGTCGTCCGCGGTTGAGGTTGGGACCTGTGTATTTCCAGAAACAACCTCGTTTGTCTTCCTTTCCTGGGGAAAAAAATCGTCTTGAACCCCAAGTATCTCTACGTACCCCACGTTTTATTTGTGGATTGAAACTGCACAAAACAAACGTACAGGCTGGAAAAGTTCCCTAAGTATTTATTTGCTTCTAAAAATGACACTTTGTTTCACACAGCAATGTGACGTCTTTGTGACACAGCATGTGACACTGCACTGCAGTTTTGTTCCACTGGAGAGATTAAAAATAAGCACAAAATGACTAAACTAGTTTAACATCCCTGTCAAGAGGTTTGATTATCTCTCCCATTTGTCAGAGTTTCAATGGTCTACTAAACAACCAGAATTTTCCTAATGAAAACACGTCCTTTTCCTGTAAAACCTCCAGAAGCAAGAGAAACCACTGGTACACAGAATTATTTGTAACACAGCTACTGTTGTACTATCTGCATTTATCTCATTTTACTTGCTAGGGTTAGGATCAGAAAGGCAAACCAGGCCCAGTCCCATCTACAGTAGCCAGGGAGGCAGATCCCGACTCCAGTTTCTGCTCTGCTCTTTCCACCCCTGTTAGAAAAACAGTGATTCAAGGTATGGCAGCACCACCTGAGGCTGACTCCTGACTGAATGGAAACCTCGGGGGCAAAGAGATTAAATGCAAATGCTCCTGTGTAGTTGTGAAACCCAAGCCAGCTGGTTTGAGGCTGCACTCAGGAGCAGATGTGTCCAGGCATTCCTGACAGCAACCAGAGTGCCAATGGACTTTTTATTTGCGTTGTCAAGACTTGGAGATGAGAGCACAAACAGGGTAAGCCAAACTCTTGGAGGCATTTCATAGAAATCTTGTCTGTGTGCTTCAATGTCACGCTGATGTCTTCCAAGATGAACAAAACTCAGAGAAAAGCCACAGACTTGCCTGAGCATATCCCCCCTCTCATCATCGATGGCCACTGTAGCAACCTTGGGACTGGATTGTACAAAGTCTTTGAGCTAAGGGTTTCTTGTCAAACTTAAAGGCTGAAGTGAAATCTTAGGAATGCTGCCACTTACGTAATTTCTTTGAAACCAGACATTTAAATAAAGGCCTCCTAAATGCTTCTTTTGGATCCTGAGTTACCAATACTCCACAACGCTTGGTCTTTCCCTCTTGAAAATTATTACCTCAGAAATAAAAGCAAGAATCTTCTCATTTATGCACATGCTCGGATTTAGCCTCAATACTGAGAAAAATCCTCAGCCATTTTTAATTTGCTCAAGAATTACTGCACTAAGTGTTCTAGATCTTTAAGTGCTTGGGTCTCTATATTTTTGGGCTGTGTTTGGCTTAAAATGCTGCCAGCCAGGTAAGAGCCTTTTCAATGTCGTTTTAGTATGAACAAAATGGAAACATTGAGAATTTCAAACAAGAGGCAAGTAAGTATTTTCTTGGATTCATTGCTCTTTCTGTAGTAAAGGACACCATTTTTTGCTAATGGATCACTCCAAAGGAGTGATCTTTTGACTAATAAATATTTATCTGGTGTCACGCTCTGTTAGCTGGTACCAATGGCTAAATTTAGAAAGGCTGTGATCCTTCCTTTAAGCTCTACTGGGCAAGTAGAAGGCTTAGGGAATTAAATGAGGTCACTCCAGTGCTAAGGGTGCTCTGAATTCTTTCAATGCTATTAAAACTTGCACAGCTCATTTTTTTTTTCCTTCTTTGGTATGACTGAAATAGTTTTGTACCAAGTAGACTGCAGTTCACTAGTGATCAATAGAGTCCTCTAAAACATACTAAGGGCTGTATTAGGAACCAGTACTGTTTTTTTGTCTTCACTAGCAAAAAACATGTACACTTTTTTTTGGGAAACATGCACACTTTTTTTGGGAGAGACGAATCCAAATCCCTCTCATTATGTCAAATTCTAGTGGAGAGAAGATACTTTTTTTTTTTAAACTAATATTGAAGATTTAACCTAGCCACATCTGAAATCAAATCCACTTGCAATGTCAAGGTAAGGTTCTAGGTTCTCCGTAATGGCAGAAAGACAATCTTGTCTATTTTAGGCCATTGTGATTCAAACATATGAACTGTATGTTCACATGATCAATATAAATAAGTGTAGTAACATAGCTAAAGAGCATTTAGCATATTTTGTTTTGGATCAACATGAATATATGCAAATGAAAGGCTATTTAATAATGCTTATTGCTGCTTAGCTGACAGAAACCAGTTTTGCTGAAAGCAGCAACTGTAGTATGCTTGTTTTTTCAGAAAGTTATCCCATCTGGAAAATACAGACTTAACTGGAGAAATAACAGGTGCTCTATTTAATTCAAGGCCTCCACTTGGATCAGAATAAGCCACATGATAAGAAATTGTTAAAATCATGCTAATCAGCTTAATTTGTACCTTCAGAACAACATGAATGAAACAAGGATCACTCACAAAATACCTTTATACATCCACAAAATATATAAATCCTCTCATTCTCATTTTTTGTGCTAGTAAACCCATTCTCTTACTCAAAATTATTACAATTTATGTTTTTAATCATCTTGATACTCTTCTCTATCCTAGTGGTAAGCTGATGACCAGAAACAGAGGCAATTCTTTGGTAAAGCCTCAAGAGGCACAGCACTGAAGTAAAACCAGCATGAACTGCAGGCCTGCTGCTCATGGAGCAGATAAAGCACGAAACAGTGAAATCACATTTAGTCTGAAAGGAAAACATCAGTAGTGCTAATGGGGTAAGCACCAAGGTTTCTGGTGTTTAGGGCAGATGACCAGAGGTATGCAGGGCATTATGTAAGAATTTAAGTATCCCTGGTATTTTTTGAAATGACCTAAGCAAGTTCTATGCCAACATTTATTCAGATTTTCTTTTGACTTCCTGGAATACCGAGAGGAGATCCTTGAAACAAAGCATAGAGACACTTTGGAACTAACAACTCTTTCCTGTTATTGGATGGCAAAACTTCCTCAGGGATGCAGGGAACGAGGTCCTGGTTTCTCAAGAGCATTTTTGTGGTGCTTTTTTATTTGCTTGAAGATAATCTTCACAGCAAGAATTTGTATTATTATATGTACTTCAAATGCTACTGAACTCCTTAGTAAAATTGTTCTACCCACAAACCTGTCCTGCTCCAAATATCTGGCTCTGAGTAGGAAAAGGAAAACCAATCCTAGTTTTCTACTGAAAGCCTTCACCAAGCTGTGAATTGAACATACTTTTACAAAACAAAAGTGGAAGCCTGTACAAGTTCTGTAAAATGCACATCAAATCCAGTAGATAAAAAATGTAATTTTGATCAATTCTGTTCTGTTAATCCTACTGTAGAATGACTTGGCTCTTCAGTAATAGTCTGTTGAGCACAAATAGCTGTAAATGGAAAAGCTGTAGCTAACACCCTCATTAGTTCATAATAAATGTGATGATAAAGATTTAAAATGTGTTCATTTCTGTTTGTAAAAGCTACCTTAATGGTGTCTTAACATCCAAAACAGAAGGCCTGGTGTGCAACGATTCCCTGTACTGAACCACTCAATCCCTGTAGAGGCCAGGAAGTCCATCTGTCTTTGCAATTTTAATAATGCAGTCCCCAGTTCCTGGAACTGTTGCTCAGCAGCACCTAATAGAAAAGAAATTTATGCACATTGTCATGCACTGCAGACACCCTGCTTTTCAGTACAAACTGCTTGCATACTGAAGCATTTAAACAGAGGAGATCATTGCTTTGCCTCTTTATTAACAAAGCATAGAGACGTGAAGACTGTATTCAAACATTCAGTGACTTCCATTTGCTGAAACACTTTCCAGGTCAAATGACTACCATTCCAGTGCTGCTGTCATTCAGCAGAATCCTTATGTGTGAATTCTCTTGCCCTTTCTCTGGGAAGAATTTTTCCTATAAAATACCACGCTTTCACTTCCTCCCCTCACATTCTTACTCAGATGTATGAGAAGCGTTACTTGTTTCAGCTTTTCCCTAATGTGGAGCAAAAGTTAAAAAATCTGTGTGATGAAGTTAAAAAAGTTGAAATTATATGTGTAGATTTTTCATCAGTTTCCATCTCTTGGGATTCTTTACAGGTGAAAACATGGCAGGCAATAAACCAACCTTTGAAGGAAGAGCTACAAACTGCACAGCTGCTTATACCACAGGCATCACAAAATTATTAATTCAGCTCAAGTACAAGGCATAGGGAGCAACAGGTGAAGAGAGCAGCCAATTCCTGGATAACCTTGCACAGACAAGAACCAGAGTTAAGTTGTCCATTGCAGGAAAATCAGGAAAGCCAAGAGCCAAAGATTTCCCTCTGTACTGCAAAGCCTTCCAGACACACTTTCCAGGAAACTAATTTCACCTATTTGAATGAACGAAATGTATCAAGAGACATAAACTACCCCAAAATCATCTTCAGTTGAGAAAATCTTCAGCTGATATTCCTGATACAGAACAAGGATGGTCATTAACTCTTTAAATGACAGCCTTTAATGCTGTTAAGTTAGCAAAAAACCAAACTCCTCTGGTTTCTGTACCCAAAGTTGGCAAAATTCAGTTAAAACTTCTCCCTACAGTCTGAACAAATGCAAAACTGAGAGCTATGCTACAGCACTGTTTCCAGAGAATTTTCTTTCCCTCTATTCCATCCTCTTCTTTGAAGACTGTATATTTCTTATTCCTTTTATGCTTGTAATTGTAAATTTTTAAGTAACAGAAAGTATTCTAATACTACTGTGCATTGGTCTGCCTTTAGAATGAAGTAAATATAAATACCTGAGGCACATCAGGTAAACCTGGCACTGCCACTTCAGAGATTTCACTGCCTTGCCAGAATTAGCACCATGCTCTGACCAACTGAGCTGATCTCAGTGGATCTTGCTCCTGCTGCTCTGCCAGAAGCCAGGTTTGCCAAAATGCCCTTCCAAAACTGAAACACAAAGATTACTGTCTACAGCTACAAAAGCACAGCATTACAATATTACAATGCTGACCTTTGTCCTAAATGAAACTTCAAAGCATGAAGAGCAAGATCCATCTACAACATTGTGTTTACAAAATAATCAAGAAACGTGGCAGTCTCAGAGCAATTCCTATACTTGAGCTATTTTTAAATTTTCACTTGTAAAAGCTGATCACTGTAGAAGAACCATTTGACATAAATTTGTAGTGGTGATATCTGACTTAGCTGTGTTGGCCTTAACTGCATCAGGGCTACATCTCGTGTAGTAAATGCAGACCATGTGGATGTACCCAAAATCACTTCTTATTTGCCACTTTGGTAACAACTCTGCAGCTGTAGTATCCCATTTCCTGCCCTGAACAGAACATGGAAGAAAGCATCCAAAGACCCTGAGCTTCAACAATGGATATGCCACTTTGCTAAATATTGTACTTCTAAGGAAATTAATCTTGAGTGTTATTCATGGAATGTTTCTAAAATTTGAGTCACAAGCTCCTACACATGTAAGGCATCTGGAAGCACTTCCAGGAGGGAGATTTCTAAGAACTATAAACAGTGTTATTTACACAATACCTGTTTTACTTTTTTCCACTGTAAGAAAAGAAAGAAAACAACCTTAAACTCTTTACATAAAAAATGACTGTAATTGAAAAAGGACTGCTTAAGAATTTGCATGTGATACCAGGAGAATTATCTAACTTTAGTGACTGACAGAATTCCTCCTGGTCAGCACTACCAGAAAAGCCTGTGGCAAGAAAATTTTCTGGCACTGTAGTAAAGAACTGTCAGCAAGAGAAATCACAGAACACTGGACTGTGTTTACATTATCAAAACCTAATCAAAGAAATCCTAAAAGAGATAACCTAAGACAGAGACAAATGAAGCAGATTTTCCATCTATTTTCACACTAAACAAATCAGATATGAAGAATTTATTTTCCATTCTGCTGATATGAATGAATTTTAAGTAATTTGCCAAATGCCAGTATCAACATTTCCTATTCCAAGACCAAGATTTCTTGTAATTAATTCCATGGGAGTAGACCTGTATGCCTTTCAAGAATCCATCTGAATGGAAGGACATTTACAGGCACTGCACTAAATCATTAATCATTTAAGATCAAAACCCAGATTTTATTCCTGCAACAATAAGCTACACAGCAAACCTGCCTCTTTCTCTTGCTATAAAATAAGCTAATTACAAAACCTTATCAATATACCACCCCTAATTACCAAGCATGCTGATGGAAAGAACTGCACAGCTCTTGACCAGATCTAGTTTGTTTATCAAAACTAATATGCAGGAGATTATTTTTGCCTGTTTTCCTTTGTCCTCTTTGGACACAAAAATGTGTTTGCATTTGTCCTTAAAAGAAACCTTTAGAGCCTGTGTTGAGAAGTACTGTGTAACACTTGCCAGACCACCAATGCCAAAAATTCTGCAGAGAAAGAAATGGAACTTTAAAAATAACTAGAGATTTTAAAATTTCCAAAGCTTATACTACACCAAGAATATTGTACAATATCTCTTCTATTTGGTATGAGCTGCAACAAAGGCCTAAAATCTTTCTTTTCAGGACCTTTCTTTTTCAAGCACTTGTTTTTGGAAATCCAGATTGATTTTGAAATTTACCAACAGCGTATGAATTTGGTGTTAGCTCTAGAAAAATCTCAAACTATGAGTGAAACATCAGTAATATGAGAAATAGCTCAGATTTTTAACTTCCTTACTTCATCCATTTCTAGGACCAGGGATACCTATGGAAACTGCAAGAGAGCAGAGTATTTACAGGACTGTGCAGACATGGCTCTCCTGAAGCAGTCTCCCTACGCATTTTGGCTGCCAGAGAGGGTGCTCCCACTCCATATTAAAGCAATGCCAGATGGCTTATACAGGTATTAGAAACTTGGTGGCACTTGAAAAATTACAGTATTCTTCTAAATGAAAGAAAGGGTTCTCCTGGACACTAAGATAAACAGCTACAAGTGCTGCAGCAAAGACTGCTTGCTTTCCTCCACGTTCCTTCTTCCATCTACCAGGAAATCCAATAGCCAAACCTCACATATTTTAGACTTTTAAGAGGTGTAACAGGGTAACTCTCTCATCACTTGATTTATACAAGGGGAACACAGCTAACACGTTACTGATGTGGTTTGTACGCCTCAGACTGAACTATTGCTCATCTGCTAGGAACCATAAATCCTGGAGAAAGCTGATTAGCTAAGTCTTCAATCATATGCTTGCACTTCAGGCCTCAGACTTCTGCTGCTTGGAACTAAAGCAACTGTTGAGTGATCAAGACAAGCTGTGAATCACTCTGTGAGCACTGCAAGCCTTTGATCCACTGTTTTAGAAGCACCCCAAACAGTGTCATTTACTAGTGAAAACAAGATCTAAAGATTTGGTCATGAGAACCCATGAAATTGAATTTGCTTTCCTAAATACTTAAACCTTTTGATCCCATTGTTTAAAATGCAAGTCTAGTATGTATTTTAGGAAAAGCACTCATGACAAGCAAGTAGAATAAAATAATAAAACAAAAGAGAAAATGCATTAAGTAAAAAAAGAATACAAAATTAATGCTCTACTATTCTTTAACAAATATAGATTTTTATTATGAAATTATGAATATAAAATATGCCAAGTCCATGCATAAGTCTTAAAACCACCCTGCCCTCCCCCATCCTTCTTTGTGTTTTCAAAATTGCATTTTAACAAATAAAAGTATTATTTATAGTTAAAACTCATGGAGTCAAGTAAAACATCAGCCACACTATAGTCCTCGAGTGTGCAGGAGAGCAAAAATGATAAGCCATTAATTTTGTGAGGCTAAGTGCCAGGAATTGTCTAAAAGGTTTCTCTCTGCTTTATTAACACAATGCTACTGAAAACATTCAGTATTTTTCAGGCCCTCAGAGGTGCAATATTTTAACTAATTGGAAAACTTTTTTCTTCCTCCATCCAATTTCCATGTTCAGAGAGTACTCTGAGGATCAGCTTACCATTTTATGTTGCATATTGTACACTGAACAGCAGTGAATGCACAAATTATGTGGTGTTTTCATATAATAAAGTTATGACCAGGATAAAAAAGTGACAGCATATAAAAGTAAGAACTTTGGTTCTCTGAAATATTTTTAAGTACCAACTGATGAGCTCATTAGAATCACCACTGAAGTTTTAAACTGAGTCATACCACAAGGTATTTGATTTTTTTAAAGCTTTTCAAAGATACCCCATGGGTGGCACCCAAAGGGAGTTCATTTCCCTTCAAATGGGATGCTCTAAAGAATTAACACCACCATGCAGGATGCCTGAGTGTGCAGGAAGCTCATCTATGTAGCTAAGCCGAAGGACAGTTTAAAGGCCAGTTCCACAGCAGCTTCTGTCACGGAGTCATGGAAACAGACATAACACTCCTGAGGTTTGGGATGGAGAATGAGTCTCCTGGGGAGAAAAAAAGAAAGAATAAAAAGAAGGTAACCATCACAGGTGTTATTTTTTTCTCCTCAAGTGGTAGATTGTAGTTGTACTGTGAGGTTTCAGTAGGGAGTTGAAACAATCTGCTGTGTAAGACAGTTGGCAAATTTCGGTGTCTGTCCTGCGTTAATTTACCTCTTTCAATACGTTGGATTTTTAAATCAAGCTATTCTCTACTCAGTTTTTTTCAGGCTGTGTAGGGAAAAAAATCTCCTGGTTTTCAGGATCTTCTGTGGTACTGGTCTGTCTGGTCTACAAGGTGCAATCAAGGTCCTTGGGAGCAAGCCCCAGGATTCATGTATTTACTGATTTTTAAACTTAATAACAGTTACATTCCCACATATTAATCCACTGAGCTCTTCTAGGGAAAGAGCTAAAATAGAAAAGCTGTTAATACCTGTGCATAACCTTGTGTAGCATTATAATTATTTTTCAAAAGATAACAACAGTAGCATAAACATTTTTTAATATTTTAATTAAAGATTTTAATTTTTCCCACACAAACTGCAACTATGTACATTCAGGGTGGGAAACAATTTTTTTTCTTTTTTCTCTTTAAACATCTTCCTTCCCAAAGGAAAAGCCTCTCCAGTAATTATAACTGTTCACCTCACTTGTTTGTATCACTGACTCAGCAACTGTTAAAGGTGGAAATTCACACCAATGCAACTTCCCAGTCCCCTTAAATTAAAGCTACCTCAGTCACTCAGCTCAAGTATTCCTGTGATGCGCTACAGTTAAATTTATCTTTAAAGAACACAGTGGCACAGTCAAAATGAAAAACTGGAGGTGAAATTTGTCTGTAAACTTACCCCACAACCCAGTAGTTCATTGTTGGTGGTGGTTTCTTCTGGTCAGTCCAGTTTTCAGGAGAGCACTCAAACAGAAGTCCATGTTCTCTTACCAGATCTGGGTCCTCAGCTGCCTTACTCAAGTCTGAAATCCCACTGCCTGCCTTTTTCTTCTTTTTCTGTAAAATGACTGGTGAAATGTTAGTAGAGAATGAAACATTCTGACATAAACACGAGCAAAGATAACCATGTGATTTCTTCAGGACTCTCTGATGGATGATACTGCTGTCAAAAAGCCAGGCTTAGAAATACAACTAACTTGCTCTCATGATTCTTTTCTCCACAGTTTTGTTACTTTGGCATCAAAAGGCTTTTCCATTGTTACACAAGCTGGAATTAGACACATGCTCCCTTTTTTGACTTTTTTTCCCTTCTAGTTAAAGACTGTTTTTCTAAAAAGACATCTGAGATACTACAGGTCTTTAAAAATGTGTGTTACAACAGCTAAAGCTCTCACCTTCCTTTCTCTGTGTGCCTCTCTAATTAAGAACTGTGATAGTAAGAGTCTATTGAATAAACCTGGCCAGGCAGGAATTTCTTTCTGTAAATGAACAGCTGAAGCACTTTGCTCAGAGCATTTTCTGACTCTTACTCAGTACAAGGGCATAAGAGCACAGAAAATAAAGACATTTTTGTGTTTTCTCAAGCTTTTAGAGCTCGGTTTTGTACAGAGCTTTTGAATAAACCTTGCAGAAGTTCCAGCTCATCTGTGGATCTGCCAGGGAAACTCCTGCTACAATCAGTTGGTTCGAACATGAAAGAAAAGGTTTTCTTAGAAAACAACTCAAGGAACTTCTGTCTGCCATATGCAGAAGCAGAAACCCCATCGCTCAATCTGCCTACAATATTGAAGATGTGGGGGCTGAAGATCTAGAAAAGATGGTCAAAACATTGTATTTTGGGGTTTAAAACTACAGAGCTTACTTTTGCTCAATTTAAGATTTATTCGAGATTCCTGTACATGTTTAGAAGTTTAATTGTGAATTTTCAGTTGTCAGAAAGTGAGGCTAAATTAATTATTGATCAGTTTACAGTAACTTTGCATTACTGGTGCAGTTCTCTGAATCCTAAACCATAACAATATTTAGCAGATGACAAAGAATATGCAATATAGTAGTACATTTCTGTATTTGATTTTTTTGTCATGCACTATGAACAAGGCAAATTTCTATTTATTCTTTTACATTCTCCTTGTGCCATAATACAGCCTGCCAATTTCAGCATTAATTGCTGGAGCCAATATGCAAAAGACTACCCCAAATTTTGCTGAAAGAGACGTGTTCATCAGTTATTTCTGATTCTCAGAGCAGAATGAACTCAGTTTTATGGCTTCAGCTATGAAGTGTCTATTTAATGGCTGTAGCCAAAGGCAATTGACGATAAGAAATCTCATTTATTCTCTCTGCTTGCTTTTGGGTTTCTGCATTTCCCAACAGAAATGCCCAAAATACATGGCTCATTGCCAAAGCCCTACTCAGTCAAACCCCAGTGTCATGTGACCAATCCACCAAATCAACACATATTTTTAACACTTGAAAATTCCTAGATTTACAAGGCACATGGGTCTAGCCAGAAATGACTTCTTCAGTAACATCAAAGAAACATTGAGATAAACTATACTGCTATTTGCAAACTTGCCTTCATTCAACTTGTACTGTTATTTCCCCTTTTCTCACTTAACTCACTTGAATTGTCACTTTAGGATCTAAAAAATACAACTGACAGACAGTATTCCACTTTGGTTTAGAGTCTGCAGACATGAAAATACAGCTGCTCATGAACCACTGAAATAATGAAGTGAAAACAACCTTGAAATACTGAGTTGACAATGTGATTGGACAAAGAGAAATCCAAGTTTCCCTACCTCTTTCCTCATGGACTGCTGGAAAATGGAACGAATTGAAAGGCAGCACTGGTAGAAATTCTCAATTAACTGGGGGTGGATGGAGCCACCGAGATGTGCTACTTCTTTGTGAGTTGGAGTAATAAAGATTCCTTGCATCGTCTCCAAAGACAGATAGTGGAAGAGGGTATTCTCAGGACCAGATGTCAACCTTAAAAATATTGGAGAATTCATTTCATTAAAAAATTTAAAATAATTTACAACTTCTGTTTCTTAAGACAGAATTGTTTTTCTAGCTACAGTAGAGTACAAAATGGATACAGGCATTCAAAAGGTTCCTATCTCTACACCAAGGAAATCCTGCTAATTTTGACTGTCAGTTAAAAAAACCAACAAATTAAAAACTGTGCTACACTTGTGTTCTCAAAAGATGTTTCCAAAAAAGAAAAAGGAAAGAGAAATAAAAGCTTTGTTCATTGTAGACCTACCTAGAGACAACAGGGAGGCGCAAGGTTTGGCTATGTGTGGTCCAGAAACTTCTGTTTGAAATTCCAAGGTCACACAGATGTGGGATGTGTGCACAATACCAACAAATTATTCAGAAACAATTATCTTTTATCGTATTATTTCAAATTTTAATGTTTAATTAAGGTCTCAGTTTAACAGATTCACTTCTGATAATCCTTGCCTAACAAGGCTTTGGTTGGAATAAAATAACGTGGGGACTTCTGTGATCTGTGTATATTCAAAAAACAATCCAAGTATGGCCTAAAAAATGAAATACTTAATAAATAATAAATAAATAAATAAATAAATAATAAATACTTAATAAAAAATAATTGCTTACTTGATAGAATTAAGAAATTCTGGATCTTTCTCTGAAGGGTTCTTTTTAAGGTTTCCTGAATGCAATGGGTTTGGCAGGGTGTGTTTTCTCCTAGTGGCCTGAAAAACAAGCAGATAGATGAACTAACAGAGAACACACAGCTAAAGAAAGAACAAAATCAAACCAACAGAAAGAAGATGACAATGTAGCATTTTTAATAAGGCCCAAACAGTTACATTAGCTTATATGAATGTATTTTACAGCCTATTTTAGACTAAACTTGGTTAGAAGCAGTTGTACAACTGTACAGCAATTAGTTTTCATTAGTTATTTTGGGGATATTCTCCAATTATAGCTGCCTTTTTTTTTTAACACAGCTGTGCCCACTTCAGTCATGTGAAATCCCCAAATATTTACAAGCAATGATAAAATAAAAAAGTGTGATGGTTTTGAGGCTGACTCAGAGCTTCCCAAGGCAACAGAAGTATTTTCTACTAAGTTCAAGGACTGTATTCTTTTATAGTGTGCTTTTTATAAAAGTTGCCTTGACTTTGAACAAACTGCCCTCTCCCCTAAGCCCCCCAGAACCTTATCAATTCTCTCTGCCTCTGTTTTCTGACCTGCTCCACCACAGGCTGTGGATTGGTGCTTTCCTCTTCCACGGGCCCTTCGCTGCCCTGCTCGGCCCCTCCGCTGCTCCTCGTGGGGCTCTGCTTCCGTGTGCTGAGGGAGGAGTCCCCGAAGAGGCTCCTTCTGCTCCCTGCAGTGCTCGCTGCTTTGCAGGAGTTCTGCAGCTTGCTTAGGATGGGCGAGGTGCTCAAGCTGTCCAGCCTATCCCGTGCTGCAGGAAGGAACCAGTCAGCACAGGCTAAAGGTGGAATGGAGGGAGAATCCAGCCTCTCCTCTATGCTGGCGTCTATTCCTTCCAGCTGCAGTATGGTTGCCTTGACCTGATCTACGTAGATACAGTCTGGCCCTGGATGCCCAATAGCTTTGGATGAACAGCCCCCTGCCTCCAGCAGGACACACAGCACGAAGTGTCTCTGTAAATACAGAGGATGCAAACGTAAAAGATTGCTTACAAACTCATCAGCTGTTTGCTTTAAAGAAAATCCACATTTAAAAGAACAGAACCAGACATTTCTGACATGAGTTGTCTGAAAATGTGAGATCATGAAGGTAGAAACATTTTCAACTGAAGTGAAAAGGCATAAAAATAATGAGAATTTATATTAAACTTTGCAAGCTTTGCAGATGTATAAATAATGCTACTCTCTTGGAAATTCCATCCCACAAGACAGCTACAATTTGAGTATTTTGCAAAATTACCCAATGAAAGGCATAGAAAGTGTTGATCTTGGTGAACAGCAGACAACTCACAACAGCAAAATAGAGCCTCAGAGAACAGGCATGCTGCAGCTGTTAACTTACCAAGCCAACTATCAGTAAGAAATATCTTGCTTCAGGTTCCCTGTATCCTGTCAAACTTGACTCTTCACATGGCTGGAGGTGATGCTGTGGGAACACTTCCCGCCAAATCACCAACTGCCCAATCCTCTGCTCCGCTGCCAGGGGTAACAGACAGTAATGCCGGCAGTAGAAACCTACATCAACAAGGTCTTCCTTTGGCAAGTGATTACCAATCAAGTAACCCTTTAATTAAACACAGAAAAGGGAGCGTGTTCAGTGAGAAATACAACACCACCACGTGGCACTTCAGAGTACTTTTCATTCAGAGAGATCTCTGCTCCACGTGCTTTGAGATCCTAAAGTTTCTGGCCACAGACTTTCCTTTTGGTGTACAGTTGTACAACAGACAACACTGAGATTTTGCACTACATCTAAGTAATCAAAACACTAAACAAAAAAACCATCAGCATATATGCAAGTTACCAAAGGCAAGCTGGGCCTTCCCAGCCTGCAAAACAGCTATAGTGTTAAGGTGCTTGAATTCTCATTTAATTCCCTCTCCAAAAATAGTGTGCTTTTACTGGAATTAATAAAATTTCCAAAGAAGATCCACAGAATAACAGTGGTGCCAGCACTAAGGGCTTCACAGCTGAAGTGCTGTCATGGTAGATACTGTGCAGTTCCACTTCTCTCATAACACTCCCAGCACAAAGAACAATTGCCTGATAAAATCCTTAAAATGCAAGTTTTCTTACAGCAAAGGCTGTTACCTTCCTCTTTATACTGTTGATTACACTGTCGATATTTACCAAAGATAAATAAAATTATGAATGAGGCCGAAGTGAAAAAAGCTGTCAATACAATTTCTCAAGTCTTGGATTTAAAGACATTAAAGATAGAGAACCTGCTATAAAAAAATGAGAATGAACAAAAGAGTTCCTATTAGAATATCCTACAGTCTCAGTTAAACTGACTCTTATTGCTTTCTTATTACTGTCTTTCCAATCCTTGGATTGTACACCAAGAAATTCCAGTTTTAAAGAAGTATTTTTGTTCTTACTGTTCATACAGTACATATTTCCCAACACTGATTTTTTTCTGTTATGGTGTTTGAGTTTTAGGACTGTTACTAGAAATACATGCTTAAACCAGTGATATATTCATTTCAGATTTGCAAGATTCTGAAAGACTAAATTAGATTTCTAGATGCATTTTCCTAATCTTTAGGCCTTAACCATTAATACTACCTTGTAAAAGAGACAAGAGCCCAGAATCACATACAATCTTCTCATGTCATAATAATCTTCAGACTGTTGGAGGAAAAAAAAAGCACTGTATCATTTTTAATTCAGCATTTTTATTTTATTTACCAATTGCAAGTGAACTAATTCTGCTCAATTGTAATCAATATATTATTTAACACTTTCATATTTCACCACCTCTTATTACCAGTGTAGCAGTTAATACTGAGCAGTTAAGGGAAATACCAAGTTTTTAGCCTTCATCATTGAATTTCATGTCATTACAATTTTCTCTAAAAATTTCAGCTCAAAATAACTAGTTTCCTATTTAATTGTTCTGTGTTCATAAACTATTTTTGTTAGGATATGTTCATTCTCACAGTTAACAGCAAACTAGCTTTTAGCATAACTACTGACACCAGGGGCCCTCCTAGAGTAAAACTTAAAACTCAAAGCATTTTTTTCTAGTCTTTGACATTTTACCCAAAATATACCCATTCATTCATTCATCTTTTAATGCTCAGTGCTCTCCCATTAGTAGCACTGTTTCTAGATGGATATACTGTATTTTAAGTTAAGTAGGTGGAATCAATTTCTGTGCAATTAACTGTAACTTATAAACACTGAGTTCTGCAAATAATCATCCAGGTTGTTTAGTGCAGGGATTCTTTGGAATAGAAGTTTAAAGTAGCTGTTCTGGAACGTGAGCTCAGGAGAGCTCTTTCATTACAAAGTAAAGCTGAAAGGTCAGTCTGGTTACACCTTGCACAGCCACCAGTTACTTAAGCAAATTACTATTACCTCCTTTAACAGTAGTAAAAATAAGCAGAATTTGTAATTGCTTTCTGTAAACTGGAAAATTAAATTCTGATCCATAGATGTTTCCAAGTCTACTCACAATTGCTTGAGAAGGAGACAGTTATTTACAGAAAGATGAAATGTAACAACAATCACCTCTGTTGAAATTAGTGTTTTTGTAGACATCATCCCATGGACTTCACTTATATTAAATCATGGATTTTCAGTGACTAATCCTATAGGATTATAATAGGTTAAAATATTAAGCTCAGAGAGAAATTCAGGATAAACTGCTTTGACTCCCACTTGATTAAAAGAAGTTGATGGATTTTGAAAATAGTGTTTGTTTAAACCACTGAATGTGACAACAAGGAGATACTTGCAATACAAACAAAAATAAAATGTTTACCAGCTCTGCAAAGTCAGCTGCTTCCAGATCACTCAATGCTGTGTCAATTTCCATCTGAAACACTCAAAACCCACTTTTTAATAGAGATTTCCAACACAAAAATTTCCAATAATAGCACAGCTTGCTCTGTCTTGCTCGTCTCAGACTGGGTTTCACAAGTGCAAAGTGAGTGGATAAACATTTGCACCTATTTTTTATTAGTAACATCCAATATCAAGAACACCTGGAGATACCAGACTGAAGAAAAATCCTTCCTAATTGCTGTCAATTTCCCTGTTCTTTGGAACTGTACAATTTCTCTGCTTGTGTGCCTGCTGACCTCAGTGTTTGGTACAAAGGAGATGTCACTCTTACTTTCAGTGTGCTTTAAAACACGAGGTCTAGAGACAAACATGGCTCACTACTGCATCCAACTGAGTTATCAGAAAGATCTTTTATCCAATGGGTTTAAGTTTTTTGTCCCTATGGAAGTTGCCAAAACTCTCTCACACATTACTTTTGTTCTACTGAAACTGCTTTAAGCTTCCTTATTTCTCTAACTGCAAGAGCTGTTGGTTAAAATAAGTTTTACTAAGAGTACTTTCGTTAGTCCTAGGGCACTGAAACTCATAAAATGTGCTGCTTAATGAAAAGAACCTAAATCCCATAATTACAAACTTCTTGGGCTGTGCTAACAAGGCTGCCTCTAATTGAAATACAGCCAGTTTTCAAACAGAGAAATGTCAGCAAGCCTGTTGGCACTCAACAACTAACCAGCCTCTCAGCTTTTCCTCAGTCAAAATTTAAATGGCTTTCTGCCTGAAGAACTGACATTTTTAGTTTTATATTCCTTACAGAATATAAAGATCTTCACCAAAACACTAACTGGAAATGTCATCTTCTGCAACAGCAACAGTTCTCTGGCAAATGTGAATGATCTCAAAGAACTCTGGAAAGTGATGTCTGTTTTCAAAATCCCTTTAAAACTTACTATTTTATAAGAAAAAAGCAGCCTGCAAGCTAAACTGGAGACCAAAGTGCAACAGAAACTTGAGAGACAAAAAAAAGCATGGAAAAAACCCCAACAACAAATAGTAAAAAACCTACAGGGCAAGGTGGAAAGAACTAAATAATTGTCAGTCTGTGACTAAAGATAAAGGAGAAGACAATTCTCCTTTAGAGGAAAAGAGGGAGAAGGCCACACTAGCAAAGAGAAATCTGTTTATAACTTGTAACATCCCTGACAACACTTACTGAATCATGGCAAACCTGAAATCATTCTGCAAACCCTATCAATAGTAAATTGACAGACTTTAACCCTTCATCCCTTCCCCTCCAAACACTCCCATGAAAATTATACACTGAGGTCTTACTAAACATAAAAATCAGAAATGCAGGAAAGTCCTAGTTAATGCTATCTTCAAATAAAGACCTATAAATTACATAATTATGCCACTGCAGAAGAAAAGTCATTTTGAACATCCAAACTTGGGCCTTTCCCAGAGCCATTCTAAGAAGCAATTCTAATTTTCCATCAGGCAGCCTCTAAGTTCAGTGAGTATAGGTTCTTTCCTTTTGTTGCTGTTGCTGACAAAATAAGTTTGGATAATGGAGTTTATGGTCAGCTCAGATTAGAATAATATTCTAATAATTAGAATTAGCCTTAACTATGTTATCTACAATCTTACAAATATTTTGGGTCTCTCCACGAAAGAAAACTCTGAATTTAAAATTTCCCAGCTGTTTTTTTTGCAATAAATCACAGTAGATACTCAATAAAAAAAACAAACTCTACCATGACAAAAATAACATACTTTAAACTGGAGTCACAGATATTAAAGTAATGAAAGTGAGATTTAAAACTAGCAGCTATAATGTTATTTACTGTGACCTACCAGTTGTCTTATTCCTGCTTAAAACACAACTTGGTTTCTAACATGGAGGTAACCTGGCCCAGTGAAATGGTGCAGAAAAGCTGTGCCTGTCTGGTGTCAACAAATGACATGTGGGTATTTATTTTGATTTTGCAACAGCCATTTATATCTCTCCTAAATTATGAGCAATACGTGGGCTTCTAGAACAATAATACTTCCTGCCTGCCAAAAGACTTCAATGGTCAAAATCAAACATACAGCTACATACCAGGGGCTGCTTTGCATACTCTTCCTAGATAACTCTGAAAGTCACCAAACTACAAAACTACAAACTACATTCACAATGGCAATCCTATGGGAATGATAGTGTAGCTCCAAACTTGAATTTTATAGGAAAATGGATGGTCTGGGATGGGCAAAGCTCTTGGGTAAAGCACACAGTAGCAGCAGAAGAAGCTGCATGGACTTTTTGGCCTCTCCTGCACAGGGTTTCCTAGAGAGATGTGAGAAGGATGTCCTTGCTACCTTGATGTCCTGAGGCAGTGTCAGCCAGCGCAGGCCTGGGAGGCTGTCTAGGAACAGGGCACTGCAGGAATCCTGGTGCTGAGCACTGAGGCTGGCACTGCACTGGAGCCTGGCAGGATGAAGGGCACGCTGGAAGAACAGGTTGAAAAAATGATCCAGGCGAGAAACATTTTCCACCTGGCAAAAAGCACTGGACAAACATGAACTCTGAGTTAGAATAACACTGAGAAATTTGCAGCTTGTTTCTATAACCCTCAGTGCTACACAAGTATCTTTGCAGCACAATGCTACACTTGGATGTATTTTTAACATGAAAAAAACCACTAGACTGATACCCAGGCAGTACCTACAAATAAAGAGCAAACTAAACCAGTATGTTTAGTTCACAGTAGATGTTTTACAGCAATTTAAGATGAGTGAAACATCCGTCTCATCCTTTTGGAAACTGAGATTTATTCTTTATCTTTCTCTGTGGCATACACATATTAACCCTGAATTAAATGCAAGAATATGACTAATCCACCTGGGCAATTTTATTTAAGTAACAGTCAGACTGAAAATCTCCTGGGTGATTTCCAAATGAAGAGAAAGACACTCACTCTGCCAAATGGAGTTGAGAAGTCCAGAGTGTTTACTCTGTTAAAAATGTAACACTGATACACACGGATGTTTTATAGACACAGAGGATAACACTTGCAGAGTGCTGCTGACATCCACAGTGACTTAGATGATGGCAATGATTTAACCTAATCAAGGACAAAACTTTCTGAAGTAACAAAGACTGCTTAAACAGTGTCTTACTACTGTTAAGACTGAAACCAAAAAGCAAAAAGAACAGAATTCTGGTTTTTATACAACTGTAAAGGAAGATGTAAAGAAAATCCCTGGAAACATTAAAATTAATCCTACTATTTGTCTTTTTCAGTGAGCACCAATGAAATATGAGTGACTGAAAAGAAAATATTTTTGAAAGAACTCACCTGTCCAAAGAACTGTACATGAATGTCAAGGTCCTGACAACATCTTCAATCATGTTCCTCAGCTGAGAAAGTGGCACACTAACAAATAAAAATTAAAACATACAGCTATGGTTATAACATCTTTACCATGAAGAAGCAGTCCTCCTAGAACGTGTAAAATTTGTAATATTACTGATGTTATTCAGCGGTCTCTACAAAGTATTTGAGTTTACCAAATCCTAGAATATCACTCTTTTCTAACTTACAAATATTTCTGGGATTTTATTCTCTTCAGAGGAAATGAAAAAGAAACGGCAACACTGGATATATAAAAGATGTGAATAAAGTCAATCAAAATAGTGGAATCACAGGTATAAAAACTAGTTACAGTAAAAAGAGTATGCTTTAGGCCCTCCCTTTCTTGCCTTTTTTGTTAGAAAAGTACAATTTGAGGACACAAAATTTAAAGGAAAACAAAACCTTTCATTTGAAACTCACTTTTCTTCAGGAAGGCCAATTACGAGCAACTTGTCAGATTCTTTCCAGTAAACAACTTGAACCAGTTTTTCACATAAGAAAAGGGAGGAACTGGAAAAATGAAACCAGAAGTATTTCTGTTAACACGATGAAGTTATAAAGGAGTTGAAAACCATTTCACTGAACTAAAAATCCTAGTCACTGCTACCCACTACAAAGAAATTCCCCCAAATCAATGTACATCCAGGCTGAGCAGTCCAACTTCAGGCATGCTGTTGTAGTTAAAGAGTTAACTGCCTTAACAGGTTGAGTTGCTCTGTTTTGTCTAGAACTTGATGCATGACCCATGTTTGCTGTACATCTATGTATAAAGTAATAAAACAGTAATTACATTTCAAATGCTTTTACCTGATAATCTCGGTACCAGTAACACTTTCCAGTATGTCAGACAGTGTGAGAAATATCCCTCTCACACTTTTCAGTTTTTGGGATGCTTCAGATATGGGGTACTGATAAAGAATTTCTTGCTGTGAAGAAAGTTAGCTGTTAGTTAAGCAAACCAAAACCAAAACCCCTCCAAAAAATCCCCACAGAAACCAAGATACTGATCTTTTTTTGTGGTAACAGTTGGGGTTTTTTTAAACATGAAATCTTTTATCATATCCTTTCATATGATATTGCAACAAGCAGTGTGCTGCATGGGCATACTGGAAAGTTCTAAAATGCACATGAATGTTTCTGACAGTTTTAAATTCTCTATTTTATAGAAAAGCATCACTTATTTAGAATCATCATTACATGGAGAAATGTAAAATGACAAACAGAGTGATCACTGCATTTTACAGCTTTAAGTACACAGTTAATATATCTGATGCCAAGAGAGAGGAAGAAATCCTTTACTGTGAGGGTGCTGAGGCATTGGCACAGGTTGCTCAGAGAAGTTGTGGATGCCTCATCCCTGGAAGTGTCCATGGCCAGGTTGGATGGGGCTTGGAACAGTCTTGTCCAGTGGAAGGTGTCCCTGCCCATGGTTGTAGGGTAGGAACTGGATGATCTTTAAGGTACCTTCCAACCAAACCATTCTGTCATTCTCTGATTCAAGTCTTTGTACAGTTCTTTCAATATTCAAATTCTGACTTAAATCATCATCAGACATACAGCTCTTCAAAACTGACATAAGAATATGAAAACTCCAGTCTCTCTGTATAACCCTACCTAGCTGCTTTACATGTATAGCATAAAACACAATTGATGAATATGCTCAAATTTTAAAATACACCATTAAGATTTCTCACAAAACATCTGACCAGCATACTCTTATACAAGTTATCTTGAAACTAAAGCTCCATAGAGATAAATATTTGTGAAGTTGGTTTTCTTTTTCTAACAATGTTTTAAAAATAATTTTTTATGCAAGCATTTCCAAAAATTTTGCATTATTTCAGCAACCATAAAAATACAGTAATAAGTAAACATGATTCTGCCTCATTTATTGCTTTCTGCCAAATAATGATGGGCCAAAAATAACGCAGGTAATATTAAGCATATCCACCACCAAGATTATAGTTAATTATCCTTCTACACAAACAAACAAAGCCCAGGCATGATTAACTTCCCTGTGTATGTCACTAAGCACATTAAGCCAGTGCCAACGCCCGTTGGAAAATTTTCCTTCCTCAAGACTAAAAGAATGCAAAGTTTCATTACAGAAGGACCTGACAAACTCTTCATTCATACCCAATTTAATTAACTCCATAAATACTCATTAGTGACAAGGATCTTTTTTTCTGGAGTCAATCCCTCAACTGAAGAAACCCCACTCTTTCTAATTACAGCACTGCAAAGGGCTAGAAAGAGCATTTTCCCCCCTCCTCACTATGAACTGGGGCCTTTACACAAAATTCGTTTGTGAATTATCTGAACACATTCCCAGGGAGAGAAAAGCCAACTGTAGCAAAAGGGCAGAGCTGTTATCATGTATGGATATAGTGATTTAGCAAGGGCCAGCACATGCCAGCAGATCAGCTGTCTCCAAAGCAAGCCCTAAGGTCACAGGCCAGTGACAATGGAATTAATAAATGACAAGTAGCTCGTTTCTTAGAGTGTAAATCCTCCCTCAGCCTAACCCCCCAAACCTGGACAGACTCTTCTAGTAACAGTAGGAAGAACATGAACGTTATTCCTTTTAAGACATGCTATCACCAAAACCAGGTCAAACACAAAGATCAGAGTGTTGTGCACTGCTACAAATGAGGTATAATTGTAATACCCACCTTAAACTAAAATGCAAAACCAGGCATGATTGACCTTACTCACTGAGAAACTGTTGCCATAGGGACACCCCCCACAGGCATACACACATCCCAAATGATTGCCAATACTACTTCCCTCTATAGCTGAGCAGACAGAGCTTACAAGTCTTAAAGCTCATTAATTCTATTTTAGGTGCCAAAAGCACACAAGTGGGAGAATTATTGACAAGTTCTAGTTGCCATAGTTTACACAGATGTGATCTGCATACTGTGCCTCCTCTGGATATGGGTAAAGCAGCTTATTAAAGGATCATTTATTTTTATTGTGCAGGATGGCTTTGGTGTATCATAACTTCACTACTCATTTAAAGTACTGTTTAAATAAAATCTGGGACAGTACATCTACAGGATAGAAGTTACTTGACGTTCAGAAAATGAAATTAAAGACAAATGCCTTAAAGAAGGCAGCATTCTTTTGTAACGAAATGTTAGATTGATTATATCAGCAAAGAATCTCTCAACATATTTGGGGCTGCATAATAGCCAAGACTCCTCAGGAAACAATTATTCCATCTTGTGAAGGGACAACAAGGGCATTACAATCCCTCTTTTACCTCTGCTCAATGCTCAGGATTAATCCCGTTTCTTGGGAGAGTGTAAAGTAACAACGGGGCAAGAAACCAGTAGTCAATTTACTGTGAAGTGCAGGAATTGCAATCAGGCATTTACATGTGTCAGAGAGGAGCCAGAGGCCCTGAAATTATTTTTTTTAATATTTCATAAAGTTTACATGGTCAAGAAGACACTGGTCTTCAAGTCTACAGCAACTGTCCATAAGTGTTCTATCCACACAACACAGCAGTCTTAGACTACTACATATTACGGTATCATGGAATTTTCTGTGGTTCTCCCCAGCCCTGTCTCAAGAAAATAAAATTGAAGTCCATTTTGTGCAGCTGTAACACTTTTTCTCTATTACACATCACCAACAGAACACAGACTTGTACCAGTTGAAAAACAGTATCAATAAAGGAAAGGTATCGCAATCTAAGGAAAGCAAAATGTTTTCCTTCTGCTCCCCACTCCATCACTGTCCTGTCATCCCAGTCCCTGGGGACTGGAAAAACCTATGCTTTGTTTGATGTCTCCTCACCAGAAATAATATAAGATCACTGGGACACAATGCTAAATTTGAGAATTCACACAAGGGGAGAAGAGTCCTTTTCCAAATGTCTGTTCCTAAGAAGTCCACTTTGTTCACTTGTCATTTCCAGACTGGGCAAGAGGCCAACCTCAGCTCTGTGTCCCTGTGTGGAGAGGACTATTTGTAGCTATGGCTACATCCTGAACAACATCTACACAACCTTACAGTGGCTTACATGTACACTGGCAAAATTTTCCTGAAGAACACAAAAAGGAAAGAGACGTGAAAGGAAGCTTCACAGGACAAAGGAGAAGTACTTCAGAGCTCTAAAATGCTGCCCAAGCAAGAATCAGCAGCTGCCTGCTAACAGCAGACATGCCAGAGCCCTCTAAGAAAAGACACATTAGCATTTCAAAACAGGAGGAGCCAGACAGATTATGGATGTGGACTGCCAATAGCTCCTGCTGGGGGAAATTTTTTTGACTAGGCAGATCTCGTAATTCAAATTGGAGAGGCGTGTTGAAAACATCCCGGTGAGCATCCGAGAGACAGCTCGGCACTGGGGAACGCACCTCGGCTGTGCAATCACCACCCTGGCCTGCTCCTCACCTGCTGCTGCTCAGCAGCGCTCAACTGAGCTCAAATACAATTAAAAGTCTGTCAACAGCGTTGCTGTTTCTTCCCCCCTGGAATTTCAGGGCTTATTTCTGCCAAAATGGGTATTTTATGGATGATTCACAACTCCAAACCATTAGCAGGATTTTTTATTTATCCTTTCACATCAAATGTCATAGCAGCTGCTGTGGCCAGTTGTTACCTTTCACCTCAGCGTTATTTAGCCAGCCACGTACCTCATCCTTGCACGTCTCAGAGTCCAGTTTCAGCGTGAGGAACATGACAATGTGAGGCACATCCTGTACAGCCTGCTGGAGGTCCGAGCTGTCCTCTCCCCACAGGAGCCGAACCAGATTGTTCATACTTGACTGCGCCTGTTTGCTCCTTTGCTGAGAAGTTCCTTCGGGCTCAAACACTGAGGTTTCAAATGTCAGTTTAACCTATTAAGGTAATTAATTACTGTGAAAACGAGGCTGTACTTACAATTGCATTCCAGTATCAGATGAAACAGATGCAGCTTGAGCCCTTTAAGAGGTCAGGTTTTCTCAGCCTCAGCTTTACTGATGAAGATGTAAGCATATAAAATTCCTGCTGTTTCAAGAAAACCAATTATACATTCAGCATTACATAACCATCTATTACAAAGGACAAAGCCAGCTATTACATGCTCTATGAACCATGTGAGTAAGCATGTGGTTTGCTGTGTTTTCATACTTAATTCTTATGGTTTTGAGAATGGAAAAATACACTTACTGCTCTGGCTTTGTTTGAACACAAAACCCATTACTGTGCCTTTGAAACACACACAGTATTTGACTTCTTTCAAAATGTCAGCAGTTTCCTAAGTACATATCCTGAAGGCTCTTTCTTGAGCATTTCCTTGCCATTTTGAGTGCACTGACACATTTGCACAGGGAAATCCATTTAAATTTACATTAGACTGCGAAAGTCTGTTAAATTGCCACAGTAGCAACTCTTTCAATCTTCCACTTTCAGCAGGGTTTTGTTGCTGTATTTAACAATTTACATGACTACCAAGTAGCATTAAAATTGTTTACATCCCTTACTGTGCTACTTCCTCAGAAGAAAAAAGATCAAAACACAACCAGAACATCCTCTCTTAAATAAAACCCTGAAAGTTTAGATGATAAAGCTTATTTTGCCAAAAAATTATATCACGTTTACTGTCCCTTATTTACCAAATAAATTAAACCCCAGGAATTTTAGAATAAATGTGCATTTCCTGACACACAAGCAGCACATAATCCAAACTTGATGCAGAAATATGTTTCAAAATTTGCTTTACAGAACTACTTTTTTAAGCCCTGAATTACAAAAATGATGTTTGTTAGTTGTCTCAGCAGTGATGGAAGTGATTTTTTTGTTTTCTGTGAATGAACACATTATCCAAAGTATGAAAGGAGGAGATGTGAGAAACACCTACTCTTGACTGAGCATTGTAATTTCCAAGGAGAAAAAATTCATTTATCTTCTTGGATGAAGATATATTTGGTGTAAGTAGGCATGCTCTTAGTTCCCTCTTTCACATGCTTTTACTCAAGACTGTTTGTCTGCCTTGAAATACCTGTAACATGCCTAATGACTGGGAAGTTCTGAACATACCACATCACACCAAATCCTGCTTCTTTGCTAAAATCAGTGACAGTTTAGCCTGAGGACTGATGCAAAAAAATCCATTTCTATTTTGCCAGTTGCAATAAATTTTGAGAAGGCCAAGCAGAGGTAATTCATACATTTAAAACCAGATATTTTTTGTTAATTGTGTATGTGTGTACACATACTTCAAGAGAGGGGTGCCAGCAAGAAATAATGATGCTTTAAAACACCCACTGACTATCAAACTAGCTTGGAGAGAAGTGCCATTGTCAGCTCTCACAGCTACATTTGTGTCACTGGCTGCCACCTTCCCCTTCCACTTCACTCCCTCTCCTAACACTTTCCATTGATTTTCTCCTCTCCTATTTGGGCTGCTATCAGCCTTTTTTCTCTTTTCTCTTCCTCTTCCCTGGTACAGCACTGTTCTCCTGCCCCGTACTACCCCTTTCTTTTCGGACAGTAACTCATCCCTCGCCCTCTCCTCATCAGTTCAGTCTTGATTCCTAACACCACACATGAACAGGACTCGAGGACCAGGAACACTAAGAAGCAGCTGCTTTCCAAGACCCAGTAACTTGATAGCTGACAGTTTCACAAGAGTATGTTTTCTTCTCCAGCATTCTGAGACTCGGTTCTGTTTCTTTGTCACGCCATCTGCATATATTTCAGAACATTTTCCTCATACCCTGTTTAACTTTTTACATATTTCCTCAAGGCTCAATAGTTATTTCTCTTAGCTACTACTGCATCTTGTCTGTGGACATTTACTCATGACACTTAGGCTACAGTCCCTACACTAATGACACACAGATGTCATTCTTGCTGCAGTCTATCTTTTAGTCTCTCCATTTCTTAAAAAAACAAACTCTGTCCTGTCTTAGAGACACAACCATATGATCCTTCAGGGAAGAGCTCAAAACAAACTGGACTGAGCAGCACTTTAACTCTCTTTTACCCTGGAGTCGTCCATGCTGCCTCCCACACAACTGTAATAGAAAAGGACCGAGAGACTGCATTTCTACATATCCTAAAACACTGGGTTTGTTTGTTTGTTTGTTTTTTGTGGAGAAGAGATGAATCTTCATCCTGAGCTGATCTGATTAAATATGCACCGGATCTGATTAAATATGACTGCTGAAGTCCCCTTTTATAAGTACTGACTGTGAAACCTTCCACAGCTCTGATTTCATTTCTCCTGAAGAAAAGCAGTTCAATGCACAACAGAAAACACAAAAGAAAATGACATGAAGAATGGGAAAAGCATTAGTATTCCACTCTACGTATCATGCACGCGTTCTCAATGCTTAGAACAGTTCTCAAAAAGAATTTAATCAAATGGCAAGAAGGTGGCAGGAACAGCAAACCCTGAGGGACAATGGATCATCATTTTCTGCTTAGGAAACGTAACAGAAGTGGAACACGACAGAGCTCTCCACAGCCATGGAAGAATAAGACATGGACAGTTAACTTTTTCTCATAACACAGGAACATGGGGGTATGACATGCACTTGATTAGATGGCAATTTGAAAACCAATGATAATTAACATAATACAAATCAATTACATAAATCACTGCTCCAGGATGCTGTGGAGGTCAAAAGAATTTTAAGAAACAAAGGAGAACATAGAAACCCTTAACTGATTTTACAAGTCCTTTACAATTAACTGCTGGAAGCTAGAAAGTAATGATTGGAAGGTCGCTCTGTATTTAACTTGTTTCTTGATACTCTTACACATTTCTCAGTGTAGAAAGAGAAAATGTAGCTGTTATACCACTGGTCTGCCCCAGAAAGGCATGATTTCATCTGCAAGAAAGCTGCATGGCTTGGAATAGGGATTTTATTGCAGACAGAGCTGGGGGCATTGCCTGCCTTTTAAAGACTGCCTTCTGCTTCCTGTTTTCAGTATCTGTTTGCCATGTGCTTATGGTCTGCACAACTGTAACTCAAAATTTCAGGCTGAAATTTCTGATTCTAAATGTCTGCCTCAGGCTGAATATTTTTAGAAAGTTTTGTGGAAAATGGTTCTGCAACTTCTGAGTATCAGAGCAAAGAAGAGTATATTCTTTTAGTGTACCTTGCCCTTCCTAGTCTGTCTTGTGCTTCTAGGAAACAGCAACTATTTTGATTACAGAAATGTAAAAAAAAAAGGACTAATGTAGCATTGATTTGTATTGCTCAGCAAAGGCACTAAACTAGCCCTTACAAGCCTAGATCTAGTTGCCTAAACTGAGGTAAGAAAAACAAAATTCTGGAAATACAATAAGGAGATGTTACGTCACATGGTGCAACTGAGAAAATCTAGGTAGTTAAGTTTTTGAAATTAATTCCAGCAATTTTTAACATGAATCCAGAAGAGTAGGGACTTCAGTTATGGAAATAACTCATATGTAAGTAAAAAGGCTTTTTACGTGGCATCTTTTTTGATATTTTGCAAGGTAAGATGAATGAGAACACAGTAACAATTTTGCCTGTACTACAGAATGTCAGACACAACAACCCTCTATTCCCTCAGCAGCATGATTGCAGTGTACTGCATTGCAAAAAACCCCAGAACTCTGTATTTAAATCTCCACTGGTCTACTCCAGCCATCACTCGTCTAGCTTGACTCAAACTGCACAGCAGAAAAGGAATAACTGAACTTTTATAAAAGGATTTGGAAAGCCACCATGACAAACTGTTACACATTTCAAGTAATCGCTGCCTGCTTGACAGATTTACTGACAGTGCAAGCATTAACACTGCATCACAAGGAGCTGCTCTCTAAAGGGCTGCACTGCCTTTTAGCAACAAGTAATACTTCTAATCTAGCAGGGATACAATTACACAAACTAGATCATCTCTGCTTTTTTAATCATTCTGTGTTTAATAACAGTTACAGCAACTCCGTATTTGGTCAAAGATGGACAAGAGAAGGCTTTTCTCCCATGCAGCTCTGCCAGTACCTGACCACAACTCCAGTAGCTCAGGCAAACTTCAGACTGTCAAATATCTTGGAAAGCTTCCTGAACTGACATCCCAGTACTCAATCTCACTGCAGCTGCAGATGTATTTCCACAGGAACTTGCACTATGTAAGTTGCAAACAGAACTTTTGTGTTAAAGAAAACATTAAATTTCCACTTTTTAAAATCTCTGGACTGTAAAAGGGTTCAGTTATTATCATCACTTTGTATATTCTACCTGAAGAAAAACTACCAAGAGACACTTTAATTTTTAACCTGCTCCTGCCCATACCTCTAAGTTTCAACTTTTACCTTGTCTTCCTGTCCATGAGGAAGTGGATTTAAGCAGCATAACTCAAAATATTAATTTTTATGCTACTAACATCCTAGGTAAGTAGCACTCTCCTGGTTTAGTTCTGAAATAACTATCTAATTCTTCATTACTTATTTAATTCCTCATTACAGCTACAAAATTACTATTCAGCTAGAACAAAAGATATTTGCAGTAGGTTTTGGGGAAAGAAATATTATTCATCAGGTCAGGTTTTCTGGAATTGTTTCTTTTGGTTATCAGTTTTTATTACTGACTTCTATCAATTTCTTCACTGTTGAGTTTTGAAAGATCTTAAAAGTCTTCAATCTAACATCTCTTAGAACCCCAATAATTAATTATTCTATTTAAATATTAAAGCAGTACCCATTTCACCATTTAAATGTTCTTAAATATTTTTAATAACACTACTTGTTAATTCAGGCTTCTTTTTACTCTCTTGTGTTTTGTGAGTCTTGTTGATATTGATGAAGACATAATTATTCTATTTAAGTATTTCCAGAGCAATGATTACCATTTTAAATGCAGTAATTGGCAGAACAAAATCCATTACTGTTTTGCTGACATGTTTATTTTTAAGCTAGACATCAGCACCTACCTATTTTCATGTAACTTACCAGAATTAAACTCTGAAATTTCTACTCTGACTGAAGTCAAGCAACGCTTTCAAAAGGTAACAGAGGAAGTTTTAAGAAAAAGGCCACCTAAATTTTGTTTCCTCAGGAAAAAAAGGCTAGAAGCAGTACTCACTTTTACAGAGGATTTTTGGAATAAATGTTCAACTACTGTACCTGCATAGGACCTGGAATGCAAGACAAAACCCTCTCGATGTTTTCAGAATTCACATCGACATCATTTATGGCAACAAGAGCATCTCCTGGAGGTGGAACAGACAAGAAATGAGAAAGGCAGTTGCTATTGCACCACAATACAGAGAGAAAAAGAGTTTTAGTTTTAAAAATTAATATGCCTCTCAAGCTGTCATAAATGTCTATTTGTTACATTTAAGCAGATATTTGCTACATGCAACATTTGCCACATTTAGTCTGCTACCTCAGTGCTCCTAAGGCCTTATGGCCACACTCGTATCATTTGATAAAAATCATAGAAATACAGAATGGTTTGGGTTGGAAGGAACCCTGAAGATCATCTAGTTCCACCCCCTGCCATGGGCACAGACACCTTCCACTAGACCAAGCTGCTGCAAATCCCATCAAACCTGGCCTTGAACACTTCCAGGGATGGGGCATCCACAGCTTCTCTGGGCAATCCTTTCCAGTGTCCCACCATCCTCACAGTCAAGAATTTCTTTCTCATACCCACTCTAAATGTACTGTCAGTTTAAAGACTTTCCCCCTTATCGTGTCAATACATGTCCTTGTAAAAAGTGTCTCCCCATCTTTCCTGTAAGCTCCCTTCAGGCACTCCAAGGCCACAGCTAGGTCACCACAAAGCTTCTCTTCTCCAGGCTGAAAAACCCCAATTCTCTCAGCCTTTCCTCCTGAGAGATGTGCTCCATCCCTCTGATCATCTTGGTGGCCCTGCTGTACAATAACTCTCTAAGCCTCTCCCCTCCATCCAGGCTTCTATCACTCTTGTTACTTGACCAGAAAACACAACAGATTTCACAACTCAGTCCTTTCTTTTCCATTCCTCACCCCCTGCTGTGGCTCCTCCTCTCCATATTTTTATCTGCCAGTTTTTCCTGCCCAATGGCATCTTGTGCTCTGTACATCTGACACCCTTACCATCACTGGAAATGGGGAAAAAACACCCCTCACGGTCCCAAAGAAAAAGTCATTAACTACAAGTGGAAAAGGTTTGAAAAATTAAAGGCACCACTTACAAAAGCAAACAGAACCAAATTAGAGCTTACAAACTTAAAATCCACATTCCAGTTTAAAGTAGAAAAATCAGACTGGGATTTCTGTATGAAGTGAAGGAAAATATTCTCAAGAAGTATCCCAGTACTAATTAATTGGTAACCTCTGCTTCATCCCCCTCAAAAAGATGCATGTTTAAGCATGGAGTGTGCAAGAGGGATATGAGACCTGTGGAAAAGAAAGCCAACTTGTGAAGCTATAAAACATAAAAGTAAAATAGCATCAAGAGATAAAACTACATACACCTGTCAAAAGGAATAGAAATTGGAAAGTAAAAATAAAAGGTTTTTTGACCATTTTTGGCCTTTCCTTGAAATGTAGGTGAGTGATCCCATCCAGAGTACTCCTTACAGTCCTATTCACCTGTGCTCAAGAAATCAAATGAGATCATATACCCAGAAGTGATACTGCAGCAACTGTGGGAAATGAAGAACCTCTTGGTTAAAGACAAGGTAAGCAAAGCCTAGGTGAGAAAGCAGAGTGGAAATCAGAAGGTTCTGCAGACCCTAACCAGAGAATTTCTAAAAAACTTTCCAGTAAGGGTACCTAGAGCAAAATACCTAAGATGAGGCAACATAAATTTATGACAAGAACTCTAAGAAGCGACTGCCAGTGGCGCCAGGACTTGATTCATTAGGTCCTTTTCAGAGGCAAATATTCAACTTCGGAGTAACAAAAGAGGCCTTATTTTCTACTTGATTTTCTTTGATGTCATTTTCAGTTGTCTCTGCTTTCTGTCAGGTGAAAAGCTTGATTAGTTTCTAGCTTGTATCTTCTGTCTGTAGGAAGGGAAATAAAGAAATTAGCTTCTTACTTAACACTGAAAGGGACTCGATTCTTATGCATCAACTAAAAACACCAAGAGCTCCTCTGAAAGAGCAAATTGAAAACCAAGCTTCATTTTCTCGAGCTGCACAAAGACTCCCCTAAAAAGTACCTCTACATCCTCTCCAAGATTATTAACATGGCCTTCATCACTCAGACAGTGGAAAGGGATTAGAAAAAGGATATGGAGTTGCAGCAAATGTGCATGTTTAGCACAGTTGTATTTTAAGCCTCGACTTGGCAACAAAGATGTGACCAACTGCAGAAATAAAGCGCTAAATAAAGCGCTGAACCACTGTGAGGTTCAGTAGGTATTTCAATTTTCCAGGAGAAGACTTGCTCAGCTCAAACTGACACAGTGATAATGACATGCAGACTATGGAAAAGCACAGCCTGAGTCTCTAAGGTCTCTCCGTTCCCTGAGAATCTATCAAAGGTCACGGAACGTTCAAGTTTAGAAGAAACTGACAGTTGCCATTATTCCTATGTTCTACCTTGTTGTTAAATACCTTCAACTGCAGCTGGAATTCTTCCCAGGTACAAGGTAGATTGCTCAAAATCAGTGCAACACACCATCAAGGCCAACAAGAGAAAGAACATTCTTCTTAATTAACCATCAGAAAGGAAATACTGAGTACCCCCAAAATGCAAGCAATATTTCTCTTTAATACATCAGGCAATAACCAACTGCTCACTCTTCTTTTCCACTGAAGGAAAATTAATTCCTACTCCTCCTGAATGCAAAACCAAGAAAAGGTTACATTTTATTCGTCACATAGAAATATTTAATTTTCTTCTCTTTCAAGAAATGGCTCTCTCCCTAACCTCTGTGTTTCTTGCACAGTTAAGTTTTAGCCTGTCAAATCTTCAGCACAACAGTAATTCAAAGACAGAAAAGCTGAAAGTTAGACAGCATTTAAGAGGAACTCAGTAAGCCCATGCCAGAGCCCCAGGACATGAAAATTAGTAATGAAAAGCAGAGCACTCAGGCTACCCTAATATAACAAGAATTATAAACAGGATTACTATGTTCTTTGTTAAGAACACTGTATTAAAGATCATTATTCACAACTACAAGAGAAAGCATAAATTGCTCTTGTACTCATCTATTTAAACAAAAGTTGTTTGCATTCTGTTTGTTTGACTGGATCCTTAGGAATTCTGTTGTAAAGCCAGTCAGAGGAGCTGCACACACTTTGTGCAGACATCCACACCTTAGCACTTGAGGGAATGTTTTGGAACCACATCTCCCAGGGTGGAATAGACAAAGGCACTTTGAAAGGAGAAGAGCCATCAGTATCTACATGTTACATACTCCAAGTGTTTTATTTATTCAATGCCTAATCTACACATGTAAAACTTTCATTGCAGCAGTAAATATTTATTCCATGCAATTGGTAAAAATGTAATCATGGACCATACATGGAACAGCATTCCAGAGCACACAGGCCAAGCAGTCCTGTAAGGCTGCCTGCCTTCTGCCAGAAAATGCTGTATCACTATCAAAGAGAGCAACATGATCCACAACAGAGAAAATCTCTACTGATTAGTATGGATTTTCCAGAACTGGGGGTAGAGGCAGTGAGGGTGGGTGTTTGCATTTTTTCCTTCTTTTCTTTTTGCCACACACAACAGCAGTCAAAGAACAGAGTAAGAGAATAAATGACATCACTGGGCAAAGAATAAGATATGTAGAATTACAAACCCTGAGTATTTTTAAAGCAGGACATGACCACAAGATTTACTCAGTGTCATAATTAACTGCTGTGAAAGAGTTTGTACATGCAAGTCTTACTTTGTAAGAGCTTGACATCTACATTTTATTTGAGAATTGTTTCTTGCACTTTAGCAGGGTAAAAAACTTACAGAAAGACAGACTGATTTACATCTTCACACATGAATTATGTCAAAAAATCAATGCAGTTGTATGAAGTTTAATCTAATTTCACTTACCTAATGCTTAAACAATTCAGGTTAAATGAAATCAAAGTGTAAATTGCCTTTGCAATTGTTTAAGTTGGTCTAACTCGATCATCTGCAGAATAAGTCAAATCATCCCAGACTAAAACATCACTGAATTACAGATATAGGGAGAAACATCAGAACAAAGTTCCACTCAGTTCCACTTTTAGAGACGCAGCGAGCCACTACAATAGAGGAAATGAATTTTCTTCAGGCAGCTCCAGGATATCATTCCTTAAGCCAACAAATTTATCTTTAGAAAAAATACATGTCCTTCTGAAAGAAAGTAGTTTAGATTATGTATTAGGAAGAAATTCTCCACTGTGATGGTGGTGAGGCCCTGGCACAGGTTGCCCAGAGAAACTGTGGCTGCCCATCCCTGGAAGTGTCCAAGGCCAGGTTGGATCGATCTAGTGTGGGGTTAGGACTAGATGATCTTAAACATCTCTTCCAATCCAAACTGTTCTATGAGTCTAGGATTCTCTTTAAGGAATGAAGTAAGCTTTACTCTGATCCCATTAAAATGAATGATCAAGCTTTTGAATTCTATTACTTACTGTGGAAAGATTCTCAGTTCACAAAGAAACTGCAAGACATCTATACATGTTCTCTGCACAGTGTTAAGCAGGACTGAATTGTACTTGAGTGATGAAACAAAAAGAGGCGAGGCAGGAATTTTTTCCTATTTTATTTGTTCTGTCTATCAATCTTCTCATCAGAAGAGACTTCTCCCATCCAGTCAGCAGCAGCTAAGACCAGTGTGTGTTGATCTCAAACACCCAGTCTGCACACGGCTGATGGAATTCTTCCTGCCTCTTTAAGGACAAAGTTTAGGAAAATCTTTGGCATTGCTGCCATCCCTAGAATGTTTATTTCAGGATTGCCTATCTCTTCGCCACTTGAGGCACAAGACTATGACTTCTGTTAACCATCCCTTCCCTAGAGATAAACCTGCATGCACCATTTCTAAAAGCAGATCTCCACTGCATTAAGCCCAGGGACACTGACTGGCAAGTGAACTCCACTTCCATACTGTGAAGGGAAGTGAACATTTTTTTTCTGAAATCATGAGAATCAAGTTGTTCACATGGGAGAGGATGGAGACAAAACACACTTTTGCCATGGAGTCCTGATATTTAGTTTCCTCCATTCTTGGTAATGACTTGGTGGGAGCACTTATAAAAGTTCCCATACGTCTTTCCAAAAAAGGCAAACTATGGAACGCATTCCTACTGAAGAAAAGACCAATTACTTGTTTTATACATTACCAGGCTGCTTTCATCCAAACCAATGCTGCTGTGCTTCAAGAGGAGATTGAGAGAACAAAAGCAACATCCCAAACATCCCAGTGAGCACACAGCAAAGCTTACACAAGCTCTGTTTCCATCTTGTGAGCCCAACATCCCTGCTTGGGAGAGTCTTTCCAACAAATACACCATCTACAGTAATTCCACATAAAAATCTCAAACTCTCACAGGATTTTGGTCCTTTCAAGGGCTTTTATTTCTGATAGGACTCTAAGGATATGGACCTTTCAAGGGAAGCTTGAACCAGCAGCCTGTAGCTTGTGCATACATGTTCAAAACTGGATTATTATAACCCATCTTTACCTTCATCCACAATTAATTCTTGTCAGTCGGGAGATTTCACATTTTTTTGACAATTGTACATACTGATAAAGCGAGAAGATTCATGCTGAGCTATTTGGTGATGAGAGCTGTAAGATACTTTCAAAGAGGATAACAACAGTACTCTCTGCTAGTGAAAAAAGCTTTGCTCTATTTACAGTGTCATTGGAATTCATTTTTTATTTTTACTATGGTAAAGATGATGCTCTTCAGCATTTACAAGAACTCTTCCCTGCCATGAATCCAAAAGGTTTCAATTTGAAGCGGGGTGGGAATCAAATTATAATGGCATTACCTATCACAACCCTTATTTGTCTGGATTTAAATGTGAGTATTTTGAGAAGCTTTTCCTCTTTGAAGATATGCTCAAAGTTTTCCACTGCAGACCAAGCTTTGTATAATGTTGCAAATTAACTTAAGCAAGGAAAATATTTTGCCAAAAATACAAAAGACCCTTAAAATGCACGAGATAGAAGCAACTGTATTTCATCTTAACCAAAATGAAAGTGGCAATGAGTTTAAAAATCAATGAGGGCTTTTCTGTTTTGAAAATTTAAGATGGATGCTGACCTGCTAAATATAAAAAGAAAAGATAGATGAACCGATAAGCAACACATGGATAGAGTGCCATCTTTCTAGAGTTACAAAGCAGCAGGGTTTTTTAGCTTGCAAAACTGCTGTATTTACTTTCATATGGTCAGCGCCTGCATTCCACTTGCTTAATAAAGTACAGCAACAAGACTTACGACTTCCATATGCAATCTTAAAAACAAAAAATTAAAGTGTATTGCACAAATAATAAACAGATGTTTTAAGTGTTCAAAGCTCTAAGGGATACACACTTCAAAACAAATAAGAAAAGCCACCTGAGGAAAGTGATTATTAAGGATGGGAAAAGAAGTTATTTCTACTAAAAATGTTGAAGCATAAACCACTTTGTGAGTCAAAATGAGTGCTGCAAACTGCTTACCAGGAAGACAACCAGATGTCATTTTAAAGCAGGTCTTTTTAAAGGAAAATATAGTTTGGATTTGCCTCACAAAAGACTACTACCAAGCTGGTCTGGACCACTGAAGGCCACTGAAATATTATAGAGCCAAACAAAAACAGGTTAATGTTCATGCGCATACAGGTCAATGAAGATGAACAAAGTTATAGCCAGAGCAGCCAGCAGGCATCGTGCTGTGCTGATCAGGTATTCCTCATTTGTGATGGCTTAAGAAGCTGCTCACTTTTGCACTAATTCTTCAGTTTTAGACTGACCACAAAAATGTCCTTCACTGGCTGTTCCACAATTCTCAACAGGACTCCAAAAACCTACTTTTATCAAGAAGAACTGAAAGGCAAAGTTCTATTGTTACTATTCTTGAACTTTGTTTCCAGCTCCTGGGAAGATCTGAGGAGCTATCTATTTGCTTCTAAACCAGGCTTTGGGTGTACAACATAGCTATGCCATTCTGTGATGTGCTGTACAGAACCAGTAAACCAGACAGATTTTTGACAAGAACAGGAATTTTTTCCTGTATATTCTTTATGCAGACAACACTGAAATCTGAACATCTAATTTATGCAAAGCATCTCTATTTCTAGACACCACGTAAAAATTCCACAGTACTCAGCTTCACTATAGATATATAATTTGAAAGTATTTTTACATGAAAATTATATATTTTCCACTGTTGGCACTGAATACAGCTCATTTTCCCATTTAAGAGTTGAATAACCCCAGTATGCTTAAAACTATTTCAGTTTCAATGTGCAAAAAAACAAGGCAAGGGTTGATGATAGCCTAGGACATATTAAAGTGCAAGACTCTTCTTAGATCAAGCTAAATGCTCTTCTCTTTGAAACAAACAAAAAACCCCCAGAGTTTTTGTCCTCACTAGCTCTGGGAAGCATTAAGTGCAGCAGATGAAATTCTATCTCTGGTTAGGTCAGCTTGATCTCCTGGATCTGGTACTTGCCTACGCTGTTCTGACTTCACACCTGCTCTCACAAAACTCTTATATACAAATCTGTGTCCCAAAATTAACTTACAGGTTACAAACACCCACTTGTACACTAATGAGATTTAATACCATTAAGCAGATCAAGTTGAAACTCGCTCTCTCCTCCCTCTCAGCCGACATCCCCCACTTCCTGACTAATCAGTTCTTGCTGGTAAAATTTGAAAGTTGTCCAATTTTCCCTCTGGAGTATTCTTTAGCATCTCTACCAAAAACACGTGCTGGAACAATCAGCCAGTCAAAGCACGATGTGCCTTGTTACATACACAACACTGGAATTTCAAAAGCACTCATGCTGACTTTGTGGGATTTGAGCTACTATAGCATTAAGATTTTTAATGATCTCCTAACCAACATCACATCTTTGCTCTCCCACTCTGTGAGCAACCAGCTTCAAGGATAATTATGTAATCTTTCACCCTTTACAGATGTGGCCTGGTTGTCTCACATTTACTGTCTCTGAAGTTGATGTCTGTGAGTGCCAAGTTTTTGGTGGCCTCCATGTTGGGAGTGGGAGTATTTCTGCTCCCTCATTGCCCCTCACAGCAGTTCATTCCCTCCATTATTCACATTTGGGTGCTTGTCAGACCTTCTATGACCCAAGTTTAACTTACTACACCAGCAAAATACTAGACAGCCAATTTCTCTTCTGGGTTAGTTTCCTGCCAGGTTGTTTCATCAGCTCATGGAAGTGTCCAAGCAGCCAAACCAACACAAAGGCTGTACTGGCTCACTGCCTCCCCAAACTGCAGCCCTGCGATGGATTTGGAGCCTCCCAAAATCTAAACTACTGAGGAAGCTGCTGTTAGGCTAAACAGAAAAATAACCAAACAAGGCTGTGCAGAAAGTTTGTAGCATATGAATGGATCTTACTCGGTATTTTTTTTCCTCATTTTTATGGCACTAAATCAATTTAAAGCATATATATAGTAAAGCTTTTTATCTAAGGGGGATGCTGTGGAAAAGAACAAAATCTAAATAGAGTATCTGGCAGACTACACGTTTTCTCCAGTCCCACCTTATCTACTGAGCAAATCCTCAGTTAAAATCCTAAATTAAAGGTGGTGGGGGGGTATTTCTTGCTCCAAGCTGCTCAGTCTCTGAACACTAAGGCATGGTCATCTCCTTACTGTATTAACACCTTCTAGGTTACGCCACACGTTCTTAAAACCAATAATGCAGTAAAACTGACTAGGCAACAAAACATCAGATGCAATGACACGGATTTAAAATAATCCCTCGAGAACTGATGTAATTGCTTATGTCTCAGGAATATTCAAGTCAGCTGCCTCTAACAGCAAAAACCCCATAAATCTTCATGCTAAAGAAGAGTGTAGAAGTTAACTATTCCTTCAGTTACTTACCAATCAGGATTTGACCTGTTTTCATTGCAGAACTACCTGGCACCAAGCCATGTACCACAAGCTTCTCTTCACTGACTCCTCTGGTGGCTTTATCCCTCCTGCCTTGTTTTTCTACTCTTCTGCTGCTCCATGAAGACTGATGGACAATCCCTACTAAGGCCTCCAGCAGCCTCTGCTGCTCTTCTTCCCCAGCACTGTAGAGTTTTCTGGGATTTACATAAACAGACACATCTTTGTACTTTGGCTGAACAGTGACACCCATCTTCTGAGCAGACTGGTGTTTCAATATGGAAGTAGGACCAGTGGGGTGCACACTGCAGCTTCCACTGCCTTTCTTACCAGAACGCTTTGGTAAAAGACTCTTCTTTTTTAGCATTTTGGTCCATTTCTTCAGTTCATACTTTCTTTCCTTTCGTGATCCCTCTTGAATAATTTCAGCTTCATTTTCACGAAACCTGACGTGATTCACTGCTGGCATTTCTGGACAGCTGTTCTGAAGCAGAATTTCTTCTTCGCTTTCACTTAGTTCTAAATAAAATAATTCCCCATTTTTCTGCACACTATCCAACCATTCAGGCTCAAGGTCACTGGAAAAGAAAGAAGAATGATCAGTGAGCTCTGATAAGCAAGATCACTGTGCAAGTGACATCTGATTATTTTAAGTAGGGAGGGGACAGAGCGCAAAGGTTAAATTAAAAAAAAAAAGGAAAAAAAATAGTTGCCTCCTGAACATTGAAAGCTCAGCTGCTTTAAGTCTGCCATGAAGGTTAGAACTTGTTTTAGATAAATGATGGATATGGCAAGGAAAAACATCCCTCTCATATGTTAAAATAGCTTCTTCAAATGCCTTAGAGGAAAATATCCACTGCAAAAAGCAGTAGTCTCTTTTCAGAAAACAAACAACATTTCTTTCACATGAAACTTTTAATTAGTAATTACATTCATGTGCACAATGGGACTTTCCCTTAAGAGAAAAAATTACATCCTATTTGTTCTCTCCCATTATTTTTTCCCTTATGCATTTGTAATATAATCACAGCACGATTTTTGAGGTGGTCCTGTGCAGAGCCTGGAGACAGACTTGTTTATCCTTGTGGGCCCCTTCTAACTCAGGATATTCTGCAATGCTATGGGAAGACAGATTGTAGTGTCAGCCCTTTGGAAAGAGAAGATTAACATCTAAAAATCACTTAAATTTAACATTAAAAAAATACCCCAAATAATCTAAGATGAAATCTAGGTAACAGTTTTTAAACGCCAAGTTCCACATAGCACATGCCAGCTTCCAGGCAGAAATACACACTAAAAATGTAAAGAGGCACCACTGCTATTGAAACAGATCTGGCAGCTGGAGTGGATCACCCAAAGGCAAGAGCAAGACACTGCTGCAAAGCAGCTCCAGGATGTGTTAACAGAAGCATCATCAGCACAGTGCAAAAAATTCTTTGTCCTAATTTGGCAACGCTGATGTGTTAGCTATGTCCAGTTTTGGGTAATAAGTTTTAAGAAAGATGTAATAACTGGAACATAGCCAGAGCAAAGAGACAAATACTAAGTAGCCTACAAACACATTTTAAAGGGAAGGAGACTGGACGAATCATACTCTTTTGGCTGAGAAAAAAAAAAACAACCAAAAAATGCCTGCTGAGAGGCAACAGACCAAATGAACCTCAAGGTGAAGTTTAGAATGTTACTTCAGATGGATGAGGACCAATAATGGCCAAAGTAAGAAGAGTACTCAGAGGTTCAATTATCTGGGATGTTCTGTATGGAAGATTTTCAGGAACAGACAAGACCAATTAATTCTTCCTGACTAGATGACAAAGGCCTTGCTGTTTCATAAAAATCATAAAAGGAAAAACAAGAATGGAGATTTAAATCATAATTACTATAATTGTTTAAAGTTAACACGCATTCATACATTTTACACTAGAAGTAATTTTACTGAATAAAGAGCGCTGATTTTGTTTAAAGCTAGCACTAAATAATTCAAATAGAACACTACATTGAAAACACAGATAAATGATAAAGCTTCAAAGTTTAGCTGAACAGAGAACATTATAAAAAGACACTGCACCAGAGCACCTTCAAGGCTCAATGAGAGGATCTGGCTGGCCCAACAATACAGAGAACACTGGCATTACTCTCTTTCTGGAGGCCCAGCTACTCTATGGATGTTGCAGACAGGAAGAAGCATCACCTACCTCCTCTGCATTTATTAGCTTTTTTTCCCAAACAGATAGTTTAAAAGAAGAACCACCACTTGTGATAATCTGGCTATACCTGATGGTCAGGGATAAACCCAAGTGTGCAATTTCTGCCAAGTCTTACTCAGAATCTTGAGTTCTTACTCAAGAAAGTATCAGAATGCTAACAAAACCTAAAGGCTGTCAAGGCCACACATTATCTGATCCAACATCTCTCAGAAGGTGGTAGGCAAGAAATAACATGACAACAGTTTTTCCTTGGTTTATTTTTTAAGGGGTACTACATTTTGGCATATGTGAGCAAAATCAGGCAAAACCAAAAAAAAATCAAACAACCCCACCCCCTCAAGCCCCCAAGCCAACCAACACCAGTACTCTCCCCCCGCCCCCAAAAAACCCAAACAAAAAAGAAAACACAAGAAATTCACAAAGAAACAACATCTGAATTAGCAGAAACTCCTGTGATGTATGATACCATTTTTATTCCCTCTTTAAAAGAGGCCATGATTTTTGGAAAAGCTGCTTCTTCTCTGGGGTAGATGTCAAAATTTCAGCCTGGATGTCAGTTCATACACTCATGTTCTCCAGCTTTGTTGTCTGTTTTTATTAGAACAATATGGACCAAGGGAAAAAAAAAATGGTGTGGGCATGTGTTTACTCTGGTTACCCAAACAGAGCAACACCAGAGAGAAGTCAAGAAGGAACTGTAGTGTAAAGAAACTCTCACTTTCCCAATAAAGAGCCATACAGATATCTGGAAAAGCAAAGTCTGAACCAATAAGTCTGCACCTAGGATGAGAGGCTTTTTTCCCCCTAATGCTGTAGCATCACAATAGATTTAAACCAAGAAAGGAAAGAAAAAAAGAAAAGAAGAAAGAAAAATCTCATTTTTATCTCTTTTCCCCTGTGTTGAAACAAGTGCTTACACAATAACCTCAACTTGCCTCTAGGACTGGAAGCTTCAGTCAAGGGAGCTAAAAAACCTGAAGGCCTGCACTTCCCTAAGAGTAGTTTCACTGATCCCACACAGGTATTTCCACTTTGGAACAAATGTCTGAAAAACTGGGCTGATTGAAATTTTCCATTTATGGAAGAAAGATATATTAGAAAGAAAGGATCCAAGTTCTGCTGGATAAATTGTTATACAGATAAATTATTGAAAGTATTACACATATTATTACAAGTATTAGACATGTGTTATGTGCCGGAAATTGTGGAAGACAGCTTTATTCCCTGAATGTATATAAAGAATGCCACTAAAAAGGCATTTTAGATGAAAGACTTGGAAAAGGAAAAATCCCAAACACACAAAATACAAAAACACATGGCTTCAAGCTGAAATGCTACAGTTGTCTTCTGGCTTATAAATACAGGAATAAAGTAAGGTAGATGTATTTACAACAGCTTTGTCCCTGAGCCAGAGTTACAGGGCTACTACAAACTAAAGTACACTTGAACACACTTCTAAATTCTCCCATTTGAATACTTTTTGTCCTCCACTGCATGGCACGATGAAAAGAACATGCCGAATGAAATGTCATTGATTAGACCCTGAAACACACATTTTAAGTGTCAAGTAGAGTTCTTTTAATGCACGGAACCAAGTAAATTTTGTAAGTTTAGTAAGTTTTAATTTCACCCAAATTAAAATAACATGTACATATGTTTAAACCCTGGAGGTTACATTTATCACTTTAAAATTACGTATTAGTATTACAGAATTATCCTCTGTCGTAGTATTTCCCAAAAGACAGGACACTAAAAGAGGAAGACTACACCTTTCTTGCTAAAGCATGTGCCAAGTCCCTCCTTCCGCTCTGCTTCCCAGCTCGTGTCCAGCTGGGATACAGGACTCAGTGCAAGGACTGCCCGCAACTGAACCCACGCCGCGTTACCGTCAGGGCTCTGCAGAGAGACTCTGTCAGGAAGCTCCCACCGTTCACTGCTCCCACAGCCAGCCCCGCACCGCGGCATCCACAGCGCCGAGGGGCTCCCACCGCCTCCCGGCGGCCTGCGCTGCGCAGGAGCGGCGCGACGCCGGGGAAGCCCCCGGCCACCGCGAGCCACCGCGGCTCGCCCTTCCCGGCCCCGCCCTTACTCGGAGCTCGCAGACAGCGAGGAGCCGCAGGAGCCGGAGGAGCCGCAGGAGCCGCTCTCGCTGCCGGTGCCCGCGGGCTCAGCGCCTTCTCCGCTGCCCGGCTCCATCCCGTCAGCAGCGCCGCTCCCGCCAGGCCCCGCGGACGCCATGACAGCCGCGCGCCCGGCGGCGCACGTGACGCGCGCCGAGCCCTCCCATTGGCCGGGGCCCCGCGCGCCATGGAGACGGCGGGAAGCGCGAGGGCCCGGCCGCGAGCGGCTGCGGCGCGGCCCCGCCGCGCTGGGGGCAAAGCGCGCTCTGCAATGGGCATTTCCCTGTGCCCAGCCTAGCCCGGCCCCCGAACGTCCTTCTGTGGCTTAGCAGGAACACATAGTGCAGAACCTGATTTATTTAGTTGTCTGATTCCACGGTCCCAGTACCAGTCCCATAAAAGACACCGTTAGTGAAACTCGAGAGTCCTGCGGTGAGGCTCAGAGCATTGTAACCAAACACTGATCCGGAGGGGCAAAGACGAGGTAAAAAGTGATTCTCGGGTCAACTGGTAAGCAATGGCATGCCTCTGTGCTTTATTTTATGTGCTATTATGTAAATTTAATGAGCTGTGAGAAATTAAAGTAGCTTCTCCTTAGGTTTGTCAGGAGAGTGGTGTGGCTCAGGAGAAGCAAGGATGTGACAGACCCGAAGAAGTACCTTAAAACAGCCTATGCAGTCTACACGTGTAAAATCACGCTCAGTCAAGGGAGAGACAAAAAAACCCCTAAACCCCTACTCGGTTTTCAGGATTTAAATTATTCGTATCCATGAAAAACAAGACCTATGGCAGCCCTGCAGACAACTTGCTGTGTAGCTGTGTCAGTAAACCCATCAGGACACACATGGTGAGTGGGGAAAGGGATGGAGAGTAATTGCTGGAGCATGTTTAATGCGCTGGATTTAATCTCTGCTCAGTGGGATATTTGCACAGCTTCAGCAGTGAGGTTTTATAGCGCTGGAACACTATGTAGGGGTGACAGAATCCTGGTATGAAATTCCTGTACTTGAAACTGCTTTAGGGAAGAGTTTATTAGTAAGTGTGATTTAAAGTGAATTAACAGACAGAAATGTTTTGGACTCACATCCATGTGATTAAGGCTTCAACTGGAGTAAAAATACCTATGTTAAAAACTGTGGCCATTCTGAAGTCCCTGTACAAGACCTGATTTTACAGATAAATTACTGTTGCACAGAATACAAACCTATCCAGGGGGGGAGATAGAACCATTTCCTATCTAAAGAGAAAAAGTTTGTTCTACTGTGGTTTCATTTAGAAGTAGGTGAGATACACTGTCCCGCCCTTCCTAATTATGCTTACATTTGCAAGCACTTTTAATACACCGAGCACCACAGTGAAGTGTTTCTGTGGAGAAGTGATAGTCAATGCCAGATGGTCCTGCGTTAGTTAAATTTCACTGAGTTCAAGAGCTGGTTAATTGGTTCCAGTTGTTTGTTCACTAAGTGAGAAATACAGGCTCTCTCTCAAGGAGGCAGTGGTCTTACACCACTTGCTATTTTATAGGAGTAGCATATTATGAATGGAAGGATGATGGAAGGCTTTGGTCCTCAGAGAGGAGTAGCTGGGAGCCACCTAAATGCTTTGCTGAAATGAATGTGGAATTTTTGCTGCTGTGAGAACAATTGAAGATTGCAGCATGTATCTCACACAGCAGGATCTTATTTTAGTGAAGACACAGATTTTCCCACACAATCCCTCTTGAGAGGAAAGCCTCTCATTTCTTGGGCATAAATATTAGGAAGAGATTTGAAATAATTTGTCTTCTGGCAGACACTTTACACTTAGTCCAAGTAGCTGGGGCTGATGCTCCTCACTAAGGAATCCATGAGCCTTCTATGCTAAATTGCTGTTTTTAACATGCAGATGGGGAAACTCTGCCAGGGGGCATCACTGGTATCAATAGCACTGCTCACCCTCACTGGACAACTGGTTAATGAGCACTTAGGAGTGGATAATTAAAGCCTGAAGGTTGTTCTGATTAGCTGTTCCTGCAAAGAACTAAATCCATGTGTGGAAATTTATTTCCTGAACAAGAGTTTCTTGTTACCTTCTTTTGGCTTAACCTGTTTCAAAAGCTGCTGTGCTTTAAAAATAACAGTCTGCCTTGATCCATTCAGAAGTCGACTGAAGTTAAAAGAAGACAGGGTATAGGACACAGTGGTTCCATACTTCAAATTTCAGCTCTTCATTAGTAATAAAGAGGCAAGAAGGCCCTAAGTGACTTGTTATTGTTTCATTTTTTCCTTTCTGCTTGTTTTCAGATCAGTTAATATTTCCAGGAAGGCCCTACCAACAACTGGACAGACGTAAATGATACACTGCAGATAAAACATGATACGTTATAAGCAGATAAAACTAAGAGGAAAATTGTTTCATCTTTGTTTATCAGTTCTATTTCTTGTTAACACCTGTTTTACTGAAAGAAAAACGTAACAAAAAATATGAGTGACATTATATTTCATCTATTGATTCCTATTTTTTTAAATTTCTCCAGTGCACAGCATGAGCAAAATATGTCAGAAATAATTCCCTCTTTTTTAAAGAATAATGACAACAACACAACTTGCCCCTGCCCTGTAAAGTCTTTCTTAAAGGACAAAACACATATTTCACAAGGATTCCTTAATAGTTAAGATTTTTTGATTACAAGGTTTCCATAAAACCGTTTAAGACTGTGGTTACAGAACCTTCTGTTCACAACTTCTCTGACAGGACTGCGTAGAGACCATCCACAGCAAAGCAGCATGAATTGAAGAGTGACCCTGGGCTGTCAGTGTAATTGGGATATTTACATATAAACATCCACGGAGGATGAAGGCTACCTCTGGGACCAAAGGAACAGAAATTTTGTGAGCAAACTCTCCAGTCCTCAATAAATAAAATAGACTCTTCTTTCTGACTTCGTATGCTTTCTGTATCAACTCTGATCACAGAAGGTATTTTAGAAGAACACAAAACCAACAGGAAGACAGCCGTGAAGAATCTGGGAAGAGCAGCACAACCCATCTCATCCTTTTGAACAACACTCTTACAGAGTTAAGAGTTCTCTCTAGAATGAAAAGCAGCTGTAATTTTCCATTTATGTTCTACTGCTTTTACTTCACCTTAAATCTTTTAAATGCTTTTTTTCAGGATCACCTGCTATGCATAGCAGGCATGTCAGGCATGAAAGAAAACTATTATTTGCAGTCAGGCAACATGCAAATGTTTCAAGCATGAGTAGCCTTATTCCACTTAGAATATATTAATATAAGCAATACCGTGGGGCAGCATGTTTTAATCCGGCTCTGAAATTTTCTGTGAAGTCACTGAAAGTCCATGGGCAGGGTTTCAGAGGGTCTGTCTGCATGTGAGCACATTTACTGTGCATAAAGCAGCCTCAGAGTGCCATGCCGGAGCAGGCTGATTCCAGCGCGCCCTCCTTGCTGTGCTCTGTGTTTTCCTCCCCAGTGCTCACAGGAATGGATTTCACACGGCTGTTCGTCTGACGCCTCGAGCTGGAGTTAATCACTTGTTAGTTTCCATAGCAAGAGCTGCTTGGAGCTGGCACTGGAAGTGCCCGTGTGCTTTTTCTGTGCAGCTGGAAATTAACCAGCGTGGCTGAGAAACAGGAAGCGGACACTTAACAGAACTGGAGATGAGCTTCTCTTGGATTCTGCTGAATGGGATGCGTTTTTCTTTGTAAAGTTTCTGCGGCTCTCAGCTAGCGCATGGAAAAAGCCATTAAGGGTGACTTTCAAAGTCAAGCACGGGCCTGTTGGGCAAGATTTTATTGTCGAGATGTCTTTGTGGGGGGATACGGTGGAAAATCGCACATTAGGGATGGTAAATGCAGGAGGAAAAGCCGCTGCTTCTCGTACAGTGTGCCTCCTGTACATCCACTGAAGAATTTTTTCCCATCCCTCTTGGATCTGTGCGAGTTACAATACATTTTTCCCTCCCCTTAAAGAAGGGTTCAAAACACTTATGGCATGGATGCAACAGCATCAATTCGTATCACGGTGTCTCAGCACGTTTCTCTGCACATGCAGGAGTCCCAGGCGTAGCGCCGTAGCTTCCCTCACCTGCACGCCCTCCCCTTCTCCAGGAAGGAGGGGAGGAAACCCGCCGGCAGCCGCCCCTTCCCTTCCCTTGCCATGCACACCGGGGCAGCCCCGGCTCCCGCCGCCCCCTGCCCGGGCGGCAGGACGCGGCCCCTCGCCCTTCCTGCCGCCACGGCGAAAGGGGAGCTCGCCGGGGAGCCGGCGGCTCCGCTGTGCCTCCGCCCGCCGGCTCCTGCCCCGCGTCTCCCAGGGCCGCCGGAGCCTCCCGATGTCGGGAAGCGATCTCGGGCAGCCGCCCCCCGCCGCAGCGGCCGCTCCCCGTCCCCGCCACTGACCTGTGCAGCAGGACGCTCTGCACCGAGTCCAGGTCCTCCAGGTTCCTGGTGACGGGCCGCGGGATGCTGTACCTGCCCGCCCCGAACATCGCCCGGCCCGCGGCACCGGGACTGCGGGCGGCCGCGGGCAGGTGGGAGCCCTTCAGCCCCTCAGCCCGCCCGTCCCCGCCGCGTTGCCCGCCCGCTCGCCCGCCCGCCCGCTCCCGGGGCCCAGCGGCGCCGCGCCGCGGGGCGCGGGGGAAGCGCGCCCTGCGCAGCCGGGGAGAGCGCGGCTGGTCTTGCAGGGATTGCGCTCTTACACGGTGGTGTTTCTCTCAGGCACTTGCAAACCGTGAAAACCCAAGTTTTTCCTATCTTTTTCCCCAAGTCTTTCCTATCTGCAGCCGTAGATTTTATTTATTTTTTTCTTTCCCCCAGAGCTCCCGCTATGTGAGACAATAGTTTTCCCCCATGTATTTTCCTGCTGGCAAAGATAATGCATTGCCCAGTTGATCCTCTTTCCTTAAGTAATAATATGAATAATTGCCAATCCCACAAAATCCAATCCGGTCTTTGGTTCCCTCTTTCACAAAACAATAGTTACAGGGCGCTCCAGATGATCACAGGACTCCTTACTGGGTTCCTATCTGCAAAATTCTGATGCAGTATATTGAATGAAGAGCGATATGGATGTATAAAAGCAGTGTGACCCATATCTTCACCGTTTTTATTTCTTACCCATGAACTGCGATAATTTATTTTCTCTGCTCCCTTTTATGAGATCAGTTTTCTCTAATGATGAGAATTTTTCAAGACGTGGTCCTCTCCTTCAGGTTCTCTCCGAAGGGTGACATAAGATCAACAGCTAATAAAGTCTTGAAATCTGTTATTAAAAGCACCAGCTTTAGTTTCCCTCAGACATTGTGCCTGAGGTAATTATAGCAGCACAGCAATGCAATAGTCTCCCAGAAAGACCATAAGAGGAGGACCACTGGCATGATACACAATAGATAGCAAACTGGAAACCACTGAATATTTTAGCACCCAACTCTGTGGGATGGTGGCCACTACATGGAGCAAAAGTTTCAGCCTTTTTGAAGATTTTGGCTTGAGTAGATGGTGGCAACAGCTCAATTTGGAGAGGGTGAGTGCAGAATTACAGTGAGTCTGTGGCTAGGATTCTCACCAAGTAGTGTAACTCGAATATTTAGGTGTCTTAACATTTTTCCTTTTCTTAAAATTTTGTTTTCTTTTTTTCTTTGATACCATCATGAAATTTTAAGAGAAGGACAATCCCCTCTGAATCCTACTCCTGTAAAAGATGTGGAACCACCATCATCCATTGAGGTGAGCAACAGCAGCATGAGTAACAATTATGACCATAAAACCTTTGTCATGATTTTTGACACCAAGGTGCCAGGGAAGCTGAAGGTACACCAGAATTTTGTGTCTAAGTAGCAGTGACTGGAGGAGTTTGATATGTACAGTATCAAAATCAGCATAAAGCTTCCACAGTGGGCACTGAGCAAAGAGCTTTTTGCAATGCCCACATCTTGATTTCAGGAAGCTGATGGAAAATTTGTGGTGGTTATGTCACCATTGCCTTGGAAAAACACTCAGGCACCATCTGTATTTCTAGGTGACTGCATCAGTGAGCAGTGTGTGATCTGAAGCTTACAATATTTCATGTAGAAAGGTTCCTGGAGGTGCAGATCAGATGACAAGGTGAGAATTTTTCCTCCTGTTCACAGCTATAGCTACTTTTCTTCCCAGTGTGTCTGCTATGGTAAACGAGCCCTGAAAATGTGGGGGAGAGACAAGACAGGTCATTTTAAGCAATTTGTTCACTCTTGTCTACAAGCTGAATAAAAATTTTAAAAAGGCAAAGATTGGCTGAGGATGCTTAAGGTAGCACTGATCAATCAAAAAATATGTGTACTTCCTCTTTGATGTAATCAGCTTTTGGCAGCTGATCATATGACAGCAGCATGATTAGGAACCAGAGCACTGTATTTTCCTCAAGCAAATGAGAGGCAAGAGTCCTACATATGCATACTGAGGCTGTACATTTTAGGCTAGAATGTCATGTAGATCTGGAACTTGGGCAGCTTATCTGGCCTGCTAGGTTCCCATTGGGCCAGTACAGTGTGGTTTTCAGAATAACATTATGCAACAGCAGCAGAGCAAAAGGCTGCAGAGACTTGGCTGTATTTTTTTTTCACCCTTTGTACCATTTTTATGCCCTGAGGGAGCAGAGATGTTTAATTTGTACACAACAGGGGTGTGTTTTCCCAGTTCACTTAGGACACAAACCCCACAGCTGGGCCTGGAATTTGATGGTAGAAAATAGCAAAACCCCCAAGCATTACCATCAAAGTCACCCTGTGTGTCCAGAAGGCCTTTCCAAGATCCTTGTGAGCTTTTCTTTTTCCCTGGGTTCCTTCTCACTGGGCGACCATTTTTTGTGTGCTTCTTAAACTACTGACCTAATGCTGAATTTATGGTAATATCATCTGCTAGTAGTATTTTACTGTTACATGGGTTTAAAATTGATTGTGAAGTTCTTTATTAGAATTGCTTCCAACTCAGCAAAACTGGAACATGTAAATATAAGTATAGAGACCCTCAAACTGTGCCAAAATGAGAGAAGGTGACTTAGATTTTGGGTAGCTTATGAAATGGCAGCTCCTGAAGCACCACACTGCTGATAAGCAGGCCAAATTACTAATTTTAAAATCAAATAGAATGTTTTCCTAATTATGAGTTACAACTTCTACCACATTTAGTGTACCTAGACTCAATACTTATGGGTGATGCAACTGGAAAATGAAAGAGGAGCAGAAAGTCAAAAGTTATACAGTGGATACTTTCAGAGACCTGTATTTTTTCCTGAATATATTTACATTACCTTAGTTGCACATAAGTTTCTAAAGTTAAAAGACAGGGGTGTGAGCTAGCATTAATCCTGTAACAATTTCTGCAGATACCCCAGCCTTTGACATTTACAGGAATTACTTTATTGAGTTTTATAGATTGAAGTTTCACTAAAATACAAAGTGCAATTTCATTGTATTTTCTGCAAGGTTTTAGGCCATGAAAAAAAGAAGGTCACTATTCCATTTGAAGTTTGTCAGCTCATGTATTTGTACATGAATGAGAACATGGTACTACAGAACATTGTCCTGAATCCAATGAAATATGTACAGTTGGAGAAAGATTATAAAATTCTGCAATGCTGAGAAAATGAAACCACTAGGGATTGGGGAAGGAGGAAATCCAACCAGTTGAAACACACAGAAATGACAACAACAGAGAGTTTTAAGAGACACCCTGCCTACAAAATAACTATAGCATGCCTGGGTTCCCCTTCTGTTTGTGGCACTTTTGCTGCCAGCTGAACTGCCGTATGAAAACCCGTCTGCTTTGTTACAGAACAATTCTGGTCTTGCTGATGTAAAAGGAAAAAAAAACCAACAAAATATTATGATGCTGTGTTTATGACATACTCCTCTTTCTGAAATTATACTGTGTTTTTTTCTCCAGCAGATGTTAGGCTCTAATAGATTATGCAGCTATTTCCTATGCTGACAAGGTCAGAAATTTTGGAAAAGACTAAAAGGGGTAGTAAAGCTACTTTTCCTGTATTTGAATACTTTTGATCTCCTTGACTTGCCTGGTGGGTTTTAGCATGCCCAGGGATCAAAGATTAATCAGCATTTATGGACTGCACAAGGTGGAAATCAGCTTATTATTTCATATGTATGACGTGCCATTTATGTCACGAGTCATGAGGTATTGGCACATGGGGAGAGTTGGAATGTTTTGGGAGAGACTTCATTCCTTCAACTGAAGGAAAAAAATCCTTCTTGTTTTTTCTGTTTGATCATACCTATGACTAAGGGACACTGTACCTTACTGTTTTCAGTTCCCAAAGCAAGGGCCATGGCAAATGGTTGTTAGGGTACAAGGTTACTTTCCTGTTCTGCCATTCAGTGTCAACGTTCCTCAGATTGGTAGGGGCTTACTTCTGGTATGACTTGATCTTCTGCTGATTAACAGTGGATAGTGATGGCACTTCTGTGGAGTGGGTATTGTTGTTCTTGGACAACAGGGTAGGTTGTCCCTTACCTGAAGATGAATCCTCAGGCTGCTGCTGCCTGTCTGTTGTCATGTTTAAAAGACTGAGGAGTGGGATGGGTGGGTATTTTTCCAAGGAGATGTTTCCAGGCTCTGTCTCTTGTCTACAAACAGCTGTGAAGATTCTAAGAGTCAGAGGAAAGTGAAAACTCTAGTTTTCACTTCTGACACAATCAAATATGGATATCCACCTCTGGATTTTCTTTTATTCTAATTGAGGCTAATTGCATATGAAAAAACCCAAGCATGCAGAGATTTTGGTGTTAGTGCATCACTTAAAGAATAGCTCCTTCTTTTGTGTCTGTGTGGAGACAGCTGGGTTCCCCAAGCTGTCCTGTTACCTTCCTTGTGTTACACCAGCACTGCACTGCAGAGAGCAGAAGGAGCAGCTCTGCTATGCTGAGTTTAATGATCTCTTCTTCTCAGAGTGCAGGGGCACTAAGCATTCTGTGCATTCCAGGGTCTGCCTTCAGTCCAGCCTTCCAGCAGCAAGAGAGAAAGCCCCGTTTATTTGTCAAACAAATCTCCTACGGCTCTGGGGTCTCTTCAAAAGCAGCCACAAAGGCAATGCTTTTGGCAAACTGGTGAAGTCAGCAGTACAGGAACCCTGGAAATACAAATTTATAGTCTGTGAGGAAGCCATTAATCTTAGGAGTAAGTGATAAGATGAAGAGCAGCATAGGATGATGTCACTCATTTCATATCAATCTTTCAGTTCTCCAAAGACTCTTTGTTTTGCAGAACAGTGGGGATAGGTTGGCAACACGTGGCTACTTCATGGCCTTTAAAAGGACTTGCTGGATTCTTATTACTTCCTCTAAGACAGTTTTTGTACCAATGAGAAACCTAAACCTAACTGAAAAAGCCACCCTAAAAATTATTACGTCTGATATATTGCAAAGACTGATAAAACAGAATTAGATTTTGTTAATCTGAAGCTGATAAAGTTCTTGTAAACTTGTCTATACATACAGTTTGTGGTCATGTGGTCTTGTGAGAACCATAAAAAGGGGCAACTTGTGTTTTATACAGACATCTGGGCAATGTATAATATGTGGCAAACATGCTAAAAAAAAAAAATCCTTGATCTTTGACCCTAGATTTATTTTCTAGGATTGATTTCAAGGCTCTCTCTCCCTCTTAGCCCCAGCTTCTGGACTTGTCTGAGTTTCTGGAGGCACAGACTTTGGTGCATTGCTTTGGAACTGCCTGTCTGTAATTAAAAAATTTACAAATACATGTACTTTAGATGTGCCACATCACAAAACAGCACTTTTGGTTTAATATGAATTTTCTATTTTTGTGTGAGAATCTGAGAGATGCATATGTGGAATTTTTATGAATTAAACAATTTATAAAGCTAGTTTAATCGTGAGAGAAGTAGGATTATTTTGAAGGCTAAAGACTTCTAAAATTTTCCTATCAGGTGTGCTGGGAATCCTTTGCCTCTTAAATATATAAATGCATAACAGCAAAAGCAATCACAACTGACCTACAGCATGAGAAAATAGATACTCTTCTCACTCATTTAGCTTTCATCAGAGGTTATTCTTTAAAAATGTAAATATTTTACTGTTACAAGATTTTAAAAAAAGCAAAATAGCACCACCTGGTGCTGATCAAAGTTTTTACGGTCATTTCCAATCTCTTAATTTGAGTTTATTGCTGTACATATAAACCACTGGCTTTCACAATATCAATCTGAGGTCAGATAAAGAAATAAACTTATCACTATTTCTATTTTTAATGCCTTGGCTTCTTTTCTTATAGACCTTTCCACACCCCCCGGCCCCCGCCCCAAAATCTTTATCCATTATTTACTAGTTTTTAGGGACTTCTAAAATAGTTCCTCTTATAGCTTAAACATTCTGGATATGTGTAAAGAGTCATTGATTAAAATATGATTTCTAGGCTTTTCTTCAGCTGGTTTAGATTTGAGGATGATGAGAAACTACAGCTAAAAGTGAACTTCACCACTCTTTTGCTTTGCTTCTAATTATTTCTGGACGTCCTCGTGGTGCTCGGAAATAAAAGCATAATTGAGGTTATGCTAACCCTAACCCTATATCCTGAAAGGACTTCAACTGCACAAGACCTGTCAAAATCAATGGGAAGTTAAATGCCTGAGGATGAATCTCTAAGAATTAAATTTCTAAGCATTAAATATTTATATCTGCAAAAAAAAAGTTCCCCACTCATTCCTCCTCAGCGACTGATGGTAACATTATGATCACTTTGTCCCACAAACACCACTTTGTGTGTCACTGTTTTGCTGATGCTATTTTAAAAAAATTATTTGCACATCATTTCTTGTGAAGTAAAAAAATTATGAAGCCAACACATTCCTGGAATAAACATCAGTGTGTTCATAAAATAAACTAAGCAATAACTAGGTAAACTCTCACAAATGACTAGGGGATAGCTTGGGAGTTTGTCACAACATTGTCTTGGAACTTTTATTCTGTTCTATTTTGAAGTGTCTGAAGTACGAAAACCAACTAAAAATGGAACTTTCTTCAGATAAATGAAGAAGAACTAAGTACTTACACAGAGAAATTGCTGACTAGGAGTAAGAGATATGAGGGACATATCTTCCTGAGTGCACACAGCAGGAGGGTGATGTCAACTACCAAACCAGAAACTTGCAGAACAAGGGTGATACTGTATGAGGGAGTTGCTTGGACATAAAAGAACGATCAAAGCTGTTTAGCTTGGGTGCAGTGCTGTAATGATACATTTCTGCTGCTGTGCTGCATGTCAAATCAAAGCAGCCACTGCTCCAAAAATAATTGTTATTTCTTAGATAGTTGCTAGGTAGATGACAAAATCCTGATGTTAGTGTAGCTTTTATAATTTCTGCCGTTTTGGGGGAGAACTTTGTAAATACATTGTGTCATGTCTTGGCTTGATTGTTGTCTTCCAGCATCGGGACTGTTTCTCACTGTGTACACACATAAAATTCAGGGCCATCGTGGAGTGGTTTAGGATGGGGTGCTCTCCCTGTCTCTGACATAACTCACTTCTAATCAAACTGCTCTCCGCAGTTCCAGCTATTTCTTTGCCTTCCATCTTATCGAGGATCTCTGTTTTGTGGTGTGGCTGTATTTACAATGGGTTTGTTTTCAGTATCCACGGAGGGACTTGGGAGCACAACTAGCCAAGCTTGCTAACGAAATTTCCCTATACATTTTAATTTCCAGGCAAGAAACACTAGAGGGCATTGCAAGTTCTGTGCTCATCCGTGTGGTAACTCCGCAGTGCTCTACTGTAACAGCAGTCTTCTCACTTAACTAATAAATAACTCAGATTAACTAATAAAAGCTCCCTAACGTGATGGAAAAAGCTGTGGAGACCATTTGCAGACTGCAGAAAAACTTGTGGCACTTAAATGACAAATACAGTGTTTGCTTTGGTCAGCAAGCACACTCAGCACCCACCATCAAAACCAATCTAATGTGAAGCTGCACATGGATTTCTCTGAAAATGGAAGCAAAACTATGTTAAGTACATCCATTTCTGCAAATAGAATTGTGTAACTTGTGACTGGCAGCTGGCAGAGTTACGTATTCCAAGCCATCTCTGGTCTGAAAAGTAGAATATTTTTTTCCCCGTATGCACTGTACAAATTCTGTTTGAAATTTAACAGAAATACTGATAATTTCACTAGGCTCAGTTTTAAGTGAGTTCAAAGCTGCACATGTGTTTTTATAAAGAGAAGAAAAGTACAGACAGAATGTACAAAGGGGAGATTTTGGGAATAGTTTGGAAGTCAGTGATGGGAGTAGAATTTGCAAGACTGTTCTTTGATTCTGCTGCCAAAAATTCAAGCTTCTGTCCCCTATAAAATGTCACTGATTGTTCTTCCCGGAAATAGGAGTGCAGGAAGAATTCCAAGGACGCAAAGAGTTCTTGAGACAGAATTGCTCATATGGGATGCACAGAGGAATGTCTTCCTTTGAGGAGAAAAGTTTCTTAGTCTCCCTTATCTCTTTAGCTGCTTTAGATGCCTGTTTGTGTCTGCATGTGTCAGACTTCAAAGAGGTTTGTGTTTGGTTTTTTGGTGGTTTTTGGATTTTTCTTGGTTTCTTTTTTTGTTTTGTTTTGTCTTTTGGTTTTGTGGGTTTTTCTAGGAATTTTTTTTGGTTGGTTTGCTTTGTTTTGGGTTTTTTGTTTGTTTTTGTTTTGGTTTAGTTTTTGTTGTTGTTTTTTGGTGTTTTTTTGTTTGTTTATTTTGCTTTGCTTTGGTTTGGTTTTTTTGGAAAGTGCAAATAGTGCCCCAGTGTTGGAGGCGAGGGAATGATCCAAAGTGGTGCAATGAAAGGCAGCCTCCTCCTGCTTCCCTGATTCCCATCTGCTTGGCAAACCTGCACAGAGCTGTGCACTGTCACAGGCTTTATTATTTAACCAAAAATGATAAAGCCTGGATGTTTTTCCTTAGTTGTTTTGCATATTGGTAACTTACCCAGCCCATGTAGCTATTTAACAGCATCTGTCACAACTGAGCTGTTTGTAGGAATGTTGTAAATTTCATATGAAGAAAAAGACATTACTCATTTTCCTAACCGAGTTTTCTTGTTTGGAAAAATCACAGGAGATGGAGAACTAGAATACTTACAGACACTGATGTCATTATCAGGGCTATCAGAAAATCAGAAAGCCAACTCCTCTGAAACTTGCCTCCCATGACTTTAAACCAGTCTCAGCAGAGGCATATTGCCATTAGAGAATGAGGACACATAGGGAGGAATCCTAGGAAGTTCTGCAATAGGACAACAAGCAGACAACACTTCTCTTTTGATTAAAGCTTTTGTGCAAAATCCACAGATTTTTGTGGATTCTACATTTTGTAGAATGTAGCATTTGATTTGCAGATAAAGTAATGGTGACTAAAGTCATGCTTTCACAAATAGGAAATACATTACTTGAGGATCTGAATTTTGCACTATGACTACAATACAGAGGATCCTTTCAAAAAAGTATGTTTTTCAGGGATAAAGAAAGGGAAATGAAGTTTTTTTCATCACTGGATTAGTGTTTCAAGTTCACTTTCAAAAAGTCTGGTAATTCAAGATAAACAAGAACTGAAATGTGATCACCTCTGAGAACACTGGTGGCAAGGTTATAGTATATTGTATATTTATTTGCTAACAACAGGAATAAGGAACAACTTTCAGCAAGGGAAAACATCAAATGGACTCTCTCTACCTGTCATAAGCCCTGGGGCTTACAAAAATAACAGACATCTTATTGCATTCTTCACAAGTTGTCAATAAAAATCTGTGAGGCTTGAGGTCACACGGAAATGTTTGGAAATTACAGAAAAGCTGCAGTGGAAGCTTACAAAATGAGGACCAGAAGTCCCCTAGTGTTTTCCAGTGGAGCAGCATCAGACTTGTGTTTGACAGTTCAGGCTTTTGTGAATTGCTTTCTTTCTTGCTATGAAAAACTGCTGGAGTGGCCACTGGCTCTAGTTTTCACCAGAACAATGGCACTCTAAGATTTGACAGTGTTTCTGTTCAGTGTCAAATGCCATGGATTCTGCTGTTTGGTAGCAGCTGTTATGACAGGGAATTTAGGTGCTGGCAGATCAGCTAAAGCCCATCCTTGATGAGATGAAAGTTACTAAATGAGAGGTCTTCAGGAACTCAAGTACAGCGTCTGCACCTTCTGCACCAGAAATACCTTGTGTTTTGGCACTGTATTCATTTTTAAAGCTTGTTTTCTTTACCTCTCAAATATTTTTTCTGTTCGTAATCAGCTGTAGTTAAGAACTTGCACAGTTCATCTGTGCCTACTTGTCATCCATTCCAGGTAGTGGCAAATCATAGAATAATTTTTTTCTATCTATGGCTAGTCAGAAAATTATTTCAGCTTCTTTGGTGGTGAACTTGCCACAGCAATCCATACATTAATCTGCAACTTTCAGGTTCCAAACAACATAAACTTTAATATCTACTATCTACTCTCCCTGGCACACTCTGTCTCAGTTTCCAGCACATTCCTGGCACAGATCAGGTAAAACATGGAACAAGTATTTGCAGGCAGGTTGAAGAGTCAGGTGCACAACCAGAACTTGGCCAAAATGAATTAAAGGACTTTTTATTGACTGTTGCTGCTGTCTAACCTGATTACAACACCTTTGACTTCAACAGGAAAACATGCACATCGAGCAGAACATTAAAGTCACAGTGTACTTTATGCAGGTGCAGTTACATTTTTAAATGATTAAGAAAAAAGCCTCATTTCCTTTAATGAGAGAGAGAGAGTTTTAAGTGTTGGAATCTGTAAATCATTTGTGCATCTTTAATGTGCATAGAACAACTGTGTTACTGTCTGTTAATATTCAGTAGTTTAATGAGAAAGAAGACTGGGAATCATCAGGAAGATTATTAGGAAGAGAAACCAGATCAGTGTACTGCCAAACAGGAAAGCAATGTGAAAACTCCAGGCCGTGTTGAAGGAGACTGCCATGATATATACAGGGAAAAAGGAAATATTCTCTTAATTTGGAGCATACTCTAGCTTAAAACTCTTTGTAATATCTGGTACCTGCTGCACAAACCACTAGAACTTATGTTTAGTTGGAGCTCTCTCAAGCACAAGTGGTTTATATGAAGAAAAAATTCAACTGCAACACAGCAGAGCACATCTCTTCAATTTAAACCAGCATGCCAAAATAATACCGATGCATTCCAGAAACATCTATAAAGGCAGAGCTAATGCAACTCTACTTTTATTAATGCCCAGTTATGTCAAGATGCATAGCAGACCCTCATTATTATAATAAATCAGTGACAAGGTATGCCATAAAATCATATTGTAGCTTAGCATTATGTTTTCTGATTGGTAACCGATGAGGTCAGGCTATGGATTTACTGGAGATCGCTGGAAGGGCAAGGTGCAATCATATTGTTTAGATTATGCACTAGTTTCCATCTCATAGTGAACTCTAAAATACCCCTCTTTTTTTTTCTGGAGTGTTATTTGAAATATTTAGAATATTTCTGCATGTATTACATGTAGACATTGTTTTAAAAATGCTTATAAAAAATAATATAATATGCAAACACTTCAAAGCTCATGGATCTCAGTAGCTCTGGCACCTTTTTGACAAGTACCCCATAGTGGTGCTGTGCATGCTGTTGGATATTTACTGGTTAAAGTATCCAGTTTTCTTTATGTCCCTGAAAATGGATATTCAGAACAGAGAGGAATAGTTAAAGAGCTCTGAAAACAGCAGCTGATCATGTAACTAAAAACACATTCTAAACTTGGAGAATTGGATTCTCAGCTTTAAGGCCTTTCAAATAAAACTTTGTCATTTATATTGCACCAGTTCCATAATAAATAAAATTTTGGAATGTATGCAGATTTTTAAAGAGTAGTTCAGCAACTGACTAGAAGATAGAGCTTTCAAGAAGAATCAGATTTCATCCTAAATATTGAGGAATGGCTTGAGAGAGCAAGTCCAGGACGTTCTTTTGCACCCCTGAAACAGAACATAAAGTCACTAACAAGTTACTTTTCTGAATTCTTTTGAGGTTGGATGTGGCCTGATTGCACTCATCATTCTGCAGGGCAGCAGAGGCAGCTCTTTCAGCTCTGTAAAGCGAGAACACGACGAATTGCCCTCTAGCCAGTTAAGGAATTCTGTAAAGGTTAAGGAGTTACATTTCTGGAGAGAATCCCAGTTTGATCTCCTCCACAAAAGAGGCCAACAGCACCAGCAGGGTGTTACTGATTAAAGGCTGGAAAAGGCAGACAATACAATTTCACAGAAGACTAAAGAAAAAAATCATATTGTGCAATTTTAAAATATATTAGAGATTTAAAACCAGTATCTATTTCATCAACTGTGAGAAATTATTTTTAAGTTAACAAGTCATTATACCTAACAACTTATACTATAGATAACCTTTAAAAAATATTTCTGTATTTGAAAACTTTTTTGTTTCCTCAGATATAAAAATAAACATTCCAGCTCATACTTTGTGCTCAATAATAAAGTATTTTCTCAAGTACAGGATTTAAAGAAGCAAATTCTGCCTAATCTGCAGATACCATTGAAAACAGCCCCAGCTAGGTGCTTCCCCAGAAACCATGGGAACTTGAGTACTGAGCCAAGGAGAGAGGCCAGGAAACAGCTGGCTGCAAATTACTTTGTATGTTGTTATTTGACCAGAATTGCCTGGAATTACTTTACACTTCATGTGTCAGTAACAAGTTCCTGATAACTTTCTCTGTACCATAGGTCATTATCTCTTTTTTCTAATCTGATACAATCAATGCACATGAGCTTTCAAAATCCTAGACATTTTCTATTGACAGCTGTGCTCATGTTTGCTGAGTCATGGAAGACTTCCTTTGGGCAAAGGTAGTTAACAACCTTGTAGGTATAATGGAAAGCAAGAAACATTTTGAAAGATTTCCTTCCCTGCTTTGCCATCTATTTGGTTGCTGGCCAGCATTCTAACTTATAAAAAGGCAGTGTAAGAACACCTGAGAAGTTAAATGGGACAATATTGTTACCTTCCTGTCCTTATGTAGTGAAGAATAATAACCTCATTAGTATTTTGAGGTATGTTTTATAATTGATGCATCTATTCCTTTAATGGTGAATGCAGTTAAAAATCTGTGCCCTATCTCTGGTTTAAATGTGTCTTTCTTCAGCTACAGCCATTGCCCACATTGCTCTCGTTAAACAGAAATTATCTTTGTCTTTTCTGAAGATGACAGTTCTTCGGATGTTAGGTTTTGGATTTCTGTTTTAAATAAATAGGCTGACCAACTTACATTCTCTCAGTCGAAGGGGATGCAAGGAGAGGAGAATGTGCCTTAATGTCTGTGGCATTACCTTCTCCAGCTCATCCCCCAGGCTTCCAGTCTGGCACTCTTCATGGATTCCACACATTTTATCAACTGCAATTTTATATTTACTTCCAGATCATTGATGAAAATATTGAATACCAATAAACTTAGTCCTAATACCAGGAAAATCCTATCAGATTCAGTTTTATTGATGTAAGATTTCTAATGGATATCAACTTTGAGATATGTAAACAAATTTTTTCAAGCTAGTTAATGTGCTATTTTAAAGAATAATTTTTTTAGCTATAATTAAAAAATCTACACATATTGCCATTCAGTTTATAATGTGGTCCAAAGCCAAATATTAATCAAGGACAGCTTTTTTATTTTACTCTTCTTTACAATGTGACATTTTTATTAAATGGGTCTGATATATTTTTTCATTTATGTTTAAAATTTCTTATTAGGAACAGCTTAACCCCTCTTGACTAGCTGCAATGGGAAGAAACTTTTCAAAACAGGGTTTCCTATAGATTGGCCTCTATAGAATCAATCTGGAAGCAGGACATCCTGGTTTTCAAAATAACTGAAAATCCCCCTTCTGAGGATTTAATGTTTTCATCAGATTGCAAAGACAAGATGAATGATTTTCCCCACAGTGGGTGATATGGTCACCACCAACAGGAGGCTGAAAAAATCAATTTAGATGATTTATTACAGGCCAGATTTGATTTTGTGATGTTTCATATCTTGTACTGACTGTACTTTGAGTTGTTTCATCATGTCCACAGTCACTGAATTTCATTCTTTAAGGGACAAATACAGCTCTCAATTTTTACAAGTTCACACATCTATTTTCATGATGCTGTACTAAACATAACGGGTACATTTAAAAATATGCACAGCATTTGATTACTTAAGCATTTTTATCTCCCAGTGTTCCTATCAGATGTGGAGAGCTGTCAGCATGAAATGGGATCCTGTAAATTCTGAAGCTTATCTAAGGAAAAAAAATAATCAGAACACCAGAACATTTTATGGATTTTTATTGTTTGGAGATGCCTGTAATTGCTTTGTATTGCAAAAATCCATGCCATGTTCCAACTGTGCTCTCCAGAGAGCTGGATCAAGAGTTCGCCTTGCTAGCTTTTAGTTAGATTTCTCTGCCTGCTGGGGCTTTTATTTTGAATTACCCATCCAGTCATTAACTTTTGCAGATTTTTTATATTAAACGCAACAGTTACAAATGCTTTAATTTTATATTTTATTATTTGCTAAAGCCCTCCAGCTGGCCAGATTCCTCCTGTGTCAACATTCTGACACTTTTGTTTAGAAGATGTATCAGCATGTACAAGGCAATGGCCAATGAAATCTCCATTATCTCTGTTTGACAGGGAATGCTTTGAAAGGCTGTGTATTTTTAATGAATAGGAAAAAATCAAAGACAGGAGAACATCCTGGACCTTTGCACATAACAAAGGAGGCATATTTATTGACTCATTAATACTGAATGTCAGATGGCTGTGTTGAGAGTCGGCAGTCTCAAGTGTTCCATCACCTACAGGGAGTATTAAATATAGAATAAACAGTTCAGTATAAACTGAGGGGCCATTTTTCTAGCAGAATAGAGGGTGGGTCTATTAAGTTAAATTATTAACAGTGAAACTGAAGTCACAAAGCCTCAGATGAAATTCCAGGCAATAACTCATAATTTTATAGCTTTCTATCCTTGATTATTCCTTCCTCCCCAAACCTTGAACATATTTCTTTCTACAACAAAAATAAGCCACCTTTCCTTTTTTTCCCCCCTCTCTTTTGACTCTTCTTTCAGGGTTGGTACTGATTTTATTTTTCCCTCGCTTCCCTTGCAGAGGTTTTAACACCTCATTTCCCTCCATTCTATTCCCTTCTTGTCCTGTACTACTGGCACATCTTTGTTCCTTGTTGTTTTAACACTCAGTATTTGCTCCTCTAATTTCTCATCTTATCTTTCCTTGGAGGTCAGTTTTTGTGAAAGAATGGTCATGGAAGCAGCTCCAAGAAGTATGGTTATTGTGTATGTAAAGGAAAAAACTAGTTACAGTGGTATGATTTGGGAAATGTAATGGCCGTGTATTCATTTTCCCAAATGTACGTAATTTCTTTTGGCTCCACTAGGACATCAGATCTAATTCTTTATGTGTATAGAAAAGCCAATCATGCCTGAATTTAAATTATATAAATAAGCCTAATTTCCTGATAAACAAACGAGAAAAACATTAGCTCACAAATTTTTAGGCTCTCAGGCTGTTTGGGTTGGATGTTTCCCTGGACATTCCTAAACTGATCACAGAGTGCTATTAGATTTGTATATATAGAAGAGCAAGACCTTAAATAACATAAAGATTCAAGTTGTTCCTAACTGGAACTATCATACTTCCTGATTCTTGAATGTTTAAAATGGGACTGGGACAAGATAGTCTGAAGAGGACGTGTGACCAGGAGATTTCCATGGTGAATCCTATGTACAGGTGTTTGCAGGTGTGGAGGATAAGGGATTGAGACCTGTATTGTGCATTGCATAGAAACTACTCACAGTCTGGTTTGCTGGCAACAGGCCAGAACTAAATCCTCAGTATGAAGAACCAATGAATGAAAATCTTTGGCAATGAGACTTCTTCCACTGGTAAATATTTTTTTGCTCCAGCAATTTCAGCCCACAAAATTTTCCTGGATCCTATGAGAGTTTACTAGGACAAAAATGGGTATAATGCATCAGGACAAGAGCAATTAACAGTCCATTTGATACCCTATAGCAAAAGCTCCAGGAAAGTCTATCCTGCAGTTGACCCTGTGATGTCAGCAGCCACTGCACGTTCTCAGGGGGACTCAGCTCTAGCACTTATTTGATCACAGGCCAGGCCTGCTGATTGCTGAAGGTCAAAGAAAACAAGAAAAACTGAGCAGATAACACAAAATTGTGTAGAAGAGGAATTGTTGCTGAGAGAGTTCAAACAGAACATTTTGGACTCGAGTCAAGAAAAAGCTGAGATTATTTGGAAAAGAGTGTAAGGCGAAAGGATATGCCAGTGAAAAGGTCAAAAAGGAAGTTTAAGGCAAAGCAACTTAGATATTTGAGAACTTTGAATTAACAGACTAAAGCTTTATATTGTTGCAAAGAACCAGCAGCTTTCTCAATTAGGCCTTATCAGGCTATTGTGTTTACACATGGCATGACTAGTGAATCCTGAAGTCCTTGCTCAGATACAGCAAGGCTGGAGTAAAACATATCCCAGATTGTACAAGGTAGTTCTTACATGGAAAGAGTAACACAGGTGTAACCAGTTGCCAAATGTAGTATTTGCTACATCCTGTAGCATAATGTGCTGTTTACATTTAGGTGAATAACATTTACGTGAATGACATCTTACAGCAGTTACGCAGTTAATTTAAAAAATGCCACAGGTCAGGATGACTGCCTGAGAAAGGAAAAAATTTTGGACCTAATTATGCTTTCATTAGTCCTTTTAAAGCTTGTTCCTTCTGACACAAGCTTCTTCCTGTGTTTCATGAACATGCCTGCAGACTTTGTGACCAAAAGGACAGTTCAGCTACAATTTAGCTTGGCCTGATTTGACATTGTGGGAATCATTCACTCTGCTCTGGAAGACTCAGCTGACCCTTGTGCTGCCTATTTCAGAGGAATGATACAGGCACCAGCACATTAATTTGTTTGACCTGGTTACATTTCAGTAAGCAGGGGTTGAAGTAAAAAGGATGGGAGTAGAAGATTTTCTCTAGAGCCTCTCTCTTGTCACTGCGTGTTCAAGACACAATCACATAAGCTTCAACTCAAATTCCAATAATTATTGCAGATTAGGGAATTCTGTTGTATTTAGTAGTAGTCTTGTGCCTGGGGAGCTTACAAATAAAGCAAATGGAGCATGCAAATAAAAATGGGAGACATTTCTATATTTGACCCTGAAAAATCTGTCTCCCAGGATCATGACTATACTGGAGCATGATCCTGTCTCCCAGGATCATGACTATACTGGAGCATGACTATACAAGGCAGACTTGTACCTCTGTAAAGGTACTGCTGCAAAAGCTGTGAAATTTTCTGTAAGATACTGAAATGTGCCCTGACTCAGAAGGACTGAGAGAGAGCAGTTCTCTGACTTGGTGACAAGAACTCTTAGGTTATGAGAAAATCAGTTCATGTTCCAATGAGTCTTTAAAACATATTTGGGACAGCTGACTGTTTCAATAGGAGACAAGGGAAATCTAGAACACCTTAAAAATAACAACTCTGATCCCTTGTGTTTTAGGGGCCACCACAGCCTGCTTGATTTTTTTTGCCTACCCCTAAAATGCTTCCAGGTGAGACACTGAGGCAAAAATAGGCACTAGACAAATTCAGCAAGTAAAAAATTTTTTTTGATAAATAGTCTATTTCACAGGAAGTGTCAGCAAGTTGTGAATATTGATTAATGAAGAGGGAGTCATACATTACTAATTTCAATGTGACCTCCAAATTTCTCTACAATTATTGCTGCACTGAAAAGCCCATCAAGTCTCAGCCGAAAAATTATTATATGTGTTATAAATGTATAAATATATGCATTAATACAGGATTTAAACTGGTTTTGAAAAATAAAGTAAAACTTGAGAATGCTTAGCATACAAGAGCCCAAATACAGGGCAGAAACAAAAATTACCTAATATTAGATGTTCCCCTTTTCAAAATGACACAATTCTTGACTAGATAGGTTTGTATACACAGGATATAATCATTAGAGTCACAGCTTTGCTCTTTCAAAATTCTCCTTGCAAATGGTACTATACCTCCCTTCACAGTCCAGAAACATCAGACTGATAATATCTGGAGAAGAAAATGCTAAAGTAGGACTTAAACCACCCTCATTGTATCACTTAATGATGATTTAAATAGACCATCCAGAGAGAAAACATCAACAGCCATTCTGTGATAAACAGAGATTTAAATTGATTTAATAAAATAAAATGTCTCAATTGTTATAAAAGCATTGCTGAAAGCTGTGAATGGAGTCTACTGCCTTGTTTTTAACATTCAGCTGAGTTCTACGTGTATTTTGATATTTTTTTTGTTCTGAAAACATAGAGATCTGCCTCAGGCAGATCAGTAACAGGCAAGCTGGCAGAGTCAATTGTATAAGGGGTTCTGAACGAGCAACTGAAAAGCAGCTATTTAAAAATCAGCAATCCTGTTTCAGACTGAGAACCAAATAAGAGACTCAGAAGCATTCTCTTTACTAGGTTTTATTACTATTTGAATTGCAACCACAAGGAAAAATACAGGCTTCTTTCTTTGAATGGCATTGTCGAAGATATTCCTTTCAAAAATAACAGTAAAGGAGAAGTGAGTCTCTTTACATACAGACCAATTTGTGTCATCCTTGCACACACAGAAGGGTCAGTAACCGTGCTACTTTTGTTTGAAATGTGTTAAATATAAGAACAGCAACCTTCACTTCTCTTTTTTGAAGGAAAGGCATTGTGAAGTTACAGAGATAATTATTTAAAAAACCACATTCCACAAGTTTCCATTAGAATTTGCCTTCTTAGCATATATATTTGTGTCATATATCAATAATTCATGTTAAAACCCACCCTCAGCTGTGTGTCTGGAGTGATTCTGAAGGTGACAAAGGGCACCTGTTGTTTTTAAACCCATATGCAGCTCTTCCAGTGTAAGAGCACAGCTGGCTCACTTCACTCTCTGCCTCCCACTCTACTGATTTCAGGACTCCAAATCTTTTCTCTTTCCCATTTCCCTCATCTTAACCTAGTCCATTTGCTCTTATAACAAGCATGCTAATTGTTTCTGTCAATAGGGTGGGTCAAATGCTTTCCTTTTTAACACCAGTGACTTTCTTGAGGCTGTTTGTTATTGAGAGGGGGAGATGGTGTTTTCTCATTAAGTAAGGAAAAAATCTTGGAGCAAGAATATTTCGGGGCATTAAATGCATATCTGTATGACTGTCTCTTTTGTGTGTCTGCTGTCACGCAGCATCTTAATTTTTTTGGACTGGTCTCCTGTAAAAAGTTTTAATTGATCTTGTATCTGGTTTTATTGCGACAGAAATTGAGTTAGCTACACTTGTAGTAAGAATTAAAAGTGCCTCTATTATATACATAGGAATAAGTAAAAGGAAGTGCTAAATTAAAAAATTCCAAAGATTTTGACAGGTGAAAAAATAATATCATAGTTTTAGTTGGCCATTATATAGGACTATGTACATTTTTCCATTCACAAAGGCTGCCCTCCTTGAATTTCAGCCTTTGAGGAAATGCAGGTTTTTTTAGTTTTTTTTCGTGATTCCTACAGTCAAGCTATGAAAGTAATGGGGAACATTCACTATTTCTTATCTGGAGGTGATTTTGATGCACAGTTTTCATTTGGAATATGGAAATTAATATTTCAGTTAAGATTCCTGTGGTGATGTCATCAGTGACTTGGGTATATCAAGTGAAATACACATCATCCCAGATTTTACATTGTTGAATGCTCTGAGGAAAAATCCCCAGTCACCTGACAGGAATGAATTCACTTCAGCAAGGGAGTCTGCCTTTGTCTTTGTGACTTCAAAAATTTAGGGAATGTCTATCCTTAGAAGAATTGCAGAGGCATAGAAGTAAAAAGGTACAGAAAAATTAAATTTCCTCCATTTGTTTATTTGGGAAGGGTGTATCAGGTTACGCTTTTGCTATCCAGTATCTTCAAAGCTGTGTCAGTGGAACAGAGAAAAAGAATATCTGCTGTTAAAACTGCATTGTGACATGATAGTCTGTAGTGCCTTGGGTGAGTAACTTGCCCTTGCACATATTCCTCATGTATGAGAGTTTTTGTACCCTTATATCATATGGTAAGAGAGTCTTTTCTAAAAATAGAAAAGCAGCTCTGTGTGCCCAAACCAGCAGCCACATGTTTAAAGAACAATAAGCACTGCACCTGATTCTGATTGGATGTTCATTATGATTTTCTTAATAATTGGTTATAATTATTTGTTTCTTTAATTAAATGTTTGCTGAGCATTTTACTTTATGAGGCTAAGCCTTGTGAAGTCGTTGGACAAAATGGCACAAAACTGGAAAGCCAGTGGCTCTGTAAAGAATTACCAGGTTTGGCAGGAGAGAAAAGGCTTGGATGGGAAAAAGTCATGTTCTGTAAGTCCTGTCATTGCTGGGATGGCATTGCTTAGATTCATCAAGAGCATTTTCTGTTTGACAGAGTGAACTGATATAGGAAATTCCATGAGCTAAAAATAGATTACCCTGCTGATACAAAACTGTCAGTGAGAGCCATTGCAGGACTTGGCTAAGAATACTGGGAATGGGAAGAGATTAACATTGTTTTCTCCTGGCATCTTCTTTAGTTTTTCTAAACTTGCTGTCAGGCATTGCGTGGTAGTTTTGTGTTGCTTGTTGGCTGAAATACAGCTTGGACCTTTTAGGATGGGCAACAGGTTCTTCAAGAATGAATGGGTTGTCTGTAATTATTAACAGAGCAGTCAGAGGAAAGGATGTGATTGTTTGCTTTCCTTTTGTTGTCACTCTCTGCCCATACTCATTCTTTGTCTAATAATATCTTGGCTACAACATGAGCTGGAGTTTAAATCCCATTTTAGTGTTCCTCTTCAATAACAGGACTGGTTACTTCCACATCTCTCTGTGTCAAACAAGGTGGTCCTATGCTGGATATTTGGGTGACAACATCCTGCTTCCCAGCTGGGATAATAAATAAGGGGCATAAGATCTGGTACTTGTAAACTGTTTTATTTTGGAAGCTTCTGTCCAACATCTGGATAAAATTATTCAAAAACATTTTCCTCCAAATGAAATATTTTTGTCTAAACAGTGATATATGCCATGAGTGCAGATAAATGAATATTATTCAGATACACTGATTAACAGCAGCAACATGAAAATGAAACTGTCTCCCTCCATCTGTTTGTTTGATGTGTGTGCATGTGCTTAACTCATAAGTTATTAAATTATGGCTATAGCTTGTACCTCATACTGTATGTATTTTAATCAGATTGTGATCCTTTTTTGGTACTTTAATAAAACAGACAAGAGTATAAAAATGAGTATGAGTCAGATACCCGAGGTGTAGGTATCTAGAGTTATTTTAGGTGCTTTGGCATATCCCAGCTGGTTTCCAGCTGCTGATAAGGAAGGACAGCTCTTCCAGCCCAGCTCTTCCATTTGTCTGAGGCAGGCAAACTCCTGGATGCCCTAAGGTATCCAACATGACAGTGGTTGCCACTCTTCAGGCACATGGAATCTTCCAGTGGCTCTTGCTGGCACTGCTGGCTAATAGGCATCTGTAAAAAAGGGCTGGAGGTGAAGATTTTTCTGTTAGCAGAGCTTCCTACTATGATGGAAAGTTTAATCCCAAATACAGAGTAGGGCTTTGGCAGCACGTCTGATCAATAACCTGAAGCACTTCTACATATTTTCATACATGCTGTAAAGCTGACTTGGCCCAATTGAAATAAACTGAAAACTTTTTAAGGATCAAATCTCAGCAACACTTCAAATTAAAGTTCCATTTATAAATAGTCTTTTAATATCTGTTACATGGTTTCCAGATGGACTCCTGTTCTTTTATAGCTAATGATCGAGTATGTTGTACTTCTTTCTTATTACATTGAATTTGCAGCAAGTGATTCCATTGAAAGAACTATAAATAGGATGTAATCCAAGTAAATATTTTTAAAATATGCCTGGTTTATACCTTTTATAGATTATTTGAAGTCTGAATTCTTTCTGTGGTATCAGAGTTTTGTTTGGGTTTAATAGGGCTTCACCACTGTGTCTTAAAGTGGCTCTGGGCTGTGTTCTGACTACGTCCTGGGCTGCATCCAAAGCACTGTGGGCAGCAGGTCAAGGGAGGGGATTCTGCCCCTCTGCTCTGCTCTGCTGAGACCCCCCTGCAGTGCTGCATCCAGCTCCGGGGTCCCAGCCCAAGACAAGCTGTTGGATTGAGTCCAGAGGTGGGTCAAGATGATCAGAGACATGTAGCACATCTGTGAGGAAAGGCTGAGAGAATTGGGATTGTTCAACCTGGAAAAGAGAAGGCTTTGGTGTGACCTAATTTCAGCCTTCCAATACCTGAATGGAGTCTGCAAAGAAGATGGAGAGAGAGTTTTTTACAAGAGCCTGGAGTGACAGGACAAGGGGGGAGAATTTTAAATTGAAAGAGGGTAGGTTTAGATTAGATATTAGGAGGAAATTCTTTGCTGTGAAGGCACTGGAACAAGTTGCCCAGAGAAGCTGTGGATGCCCCATTCCTGGGGATGTTCAAGGCCAGGCTGGATGTGGCTCTGAGCAACCTGATCTAGTGGAAGGTGTCCCTGCCCATGGCAGGGGGTTGGAATTAGGTGATTTTTAAGGTCCCTTCCAACCTAAACCATTCTATGATTCTATGAAAATGGGATGAGAGTCCTAGTTCCCATATGCTATCTCCTCCCAGGAGATTTATGAAAAAGTAATTTTGATCTGTTTGATTGACACTCTTTTAACATGTCCTGAATATTTCCATCTTCTTTATGGATAAGTTTAAAGATAGGATGTATATGTCTGTATCTCTGGTCAAAGTCTGACTCTCAGATCCACAGTATGATGGAAATAATGTGTGTTACGAATTCACAGATCGGTCTTGAAGTTAAGAGACTTTTAGTGATAAAGTCTTGATTAAGTTGGTAAATGCACCTGCCACCTTGCCCATTTATTAATGATTTCCTTCTCAAAATCCTGTAGATTTTTCATTACTGTCAGTGTATGGAAATGGACTGATTCCTATTGTAGTTACTTTGTCTTTTTAATGAAGTGATTGAGTTACAATTTACTTTGGTTTTAATTAGATTTTGTTTTTTTTCTCATAACAGAAATATATTTTTTGGGGGGTAATATGCAACTGTTTTTTTCTTTTCACTTTTGTTGAGATAGAAATTAACCCTATGTCATCAACAAAGTCTAGGCGTTCAAAATCTATATCATATCTCTGTATTTCTAATATTAAAGTTAGTGGTAATACCGAACATGACAACATCATTATTTAGCATCAATCTATATGATTAACCATTCCTTCAGGCCTGTGTTGATCTATGCAAGCTCCACTGTAATGATGGCAATAATTTTTGTTGGAACATAATAACAGTTCAAGATGTTCCGTACTGGTTTGTGATAGAAGTTCTCCATGTGCTGGGGAAATCTATGAAGTTTGTGCTGAGTGGTAAAAACAGTATTTGATGCTCTCTTTGATGTTTATACTGAGGGTAAAAATCTGTCCAACACATGAGATGCAGCTTGTTCTTGCAGCTTGTTCTTGCTTTGCTTCAGCTCTAAAAGGAAAAAAGAAAAACCCAGGAAGAAAGGTGCTTAAAATGACTATGTCCATTGTTTATCTCACCTCAGTCACTGTTACACTAAGTCACATTCATGTAAAATACTTCTTCTGGTATCTCAATTTCAAGTGCTGTTATACCAAAGGTTTTCCTTGGTCCCATATAATTCCCCTACGTTCTTCACTTTCGCAAACTTCAGCTGTTTCTAGGTCTTCTAATTCTCACTTTGTGATGTGACATGTTTAATGTTTAGCTCTTGGAATGTTATCTCACTGGTGAAGTGTCCTGTGATGCTTGCTGAGTTAATCCTTGAAAAGTAATGCTTTTTGGTTTTTTTCTCTTTGTTGAAGTTTTTTCTGTTTATTACTGACAACATTTCCAGATTGTGTAAACTGGCTTACTGTAACTTTATTCAACTGATAAAGTGATTTACTTTTACTTCTTTCAGCAACCACTTCAACCTCATTGGCAGTATCATCCACATACTTCTTCTTGCCTTTTACCTCCATTTTCTACTGCTCTCTCCTTTGTGTGGGAGCCAGCTGCAACTCTATCATGCCTGTGATATTGCCATGTCAAATAGATTGTGACATATTCATGATGCCTTCTTGTGATGGACTCGGGTGATATAATAGCTGAAATCTACTCTTCTATTTAGTTTGAAATTGCTGCTCTAATGGTTTATATTTCAACTCTTTGATAGTGCCTTTTGGTGGAATGGCTTTTCCCTAGTTGTGAAACCTAAAAGCAAGAGCAATTTTGCCAGGCATTCCACGCTCCCATTTTGAGACTGGCTAAGTTTGTAGCACTCAGCTTCATTTTCCGTGTCCCCACCCTTCATTCCAAAACAGGTTATAAAATACACAGGGTTTTTCAATTAAAATATAATTTATTTACTTTCTTGAGTGAAGTTATTGCACTGAGAGGATAGCCACACTCTTTTGTTGTGCTCCCACAAAAGGCTGTGACAGATAATCTTGTGTAGAATACTGGCAGTATTTTTGTGGTCATGTTGTTTGTGTAATGGAAATCGAGCTGCCTGCAGTCTGAGAGTTTGATCTACAAGCCAAGGCACAGAAAAGCCATTTCATTAAATTTTAGACAAATTGTTTGTGCAGTACAAAATACAGAAAGGCTTGGAGAAATAGGAGGCAATCTGGTGCTCTCCATTGTTGTAGCAACTGTTCCATAGGGTAAGGATGCCTGGACTTTTTTCTTCATTGAAACCTGGCAAATGGTTATAGCCCACCAGTTTGAGCTAAAGTGCTTTCATTTGGAATTTGTTTTAGAAATGGGGTAAGACTTCAGGGATGTGGAAAGGTGTTCACCTGCAACATCATTTTCCACATTTTCTTAAGAGACAGTGTTACTTGGCTGACAACTACAGTCTGGCTTGCAAGGGAGATTAAAAACTCTTTTTACCTCTTTTGACTTGTCAGTCATTCTACAATACATTCTCAAGTAAAACCTTACTAGGCAGAATCATTATATACATGACACTTTCAGTGTATAACATTAAAGATTAAAAATGTGCAGCCTTATATATCCTCATCATAAAAATGAGTATCCTGTCTTGACAGATCTTCTGAAAGATAAAAGTGAGCATTTTAAAAGGGTCCATTAAAGTTCTAATATTCAGTGTCAGATATGTTTTTATGCTAAGAAATGACAGTTCATGTCTTTCCTTATTCATGTAGATCTACCTTAGTTCCTCAAGGTTTCCTTCTGAAGATAAAATTGGTTTAGCAATACAATATAAAATAAATATTAAAACATTAAAGAAATATTAAAGTACTTGAAGACTCATAAAGAAGAGGTGAGATTCATGGGAGGTAACCCTCCCTGTCTTCACAATGAAATTATTGACAGAATATTATACACAAGTCACCCCAAGTTAAAACTCTCAGAAAAATAGGCAAAGAAATAATTAGCTGATCTATTTGCAGTTTCCTAGCAGGTAATTAAGTGACTAGAAAGAACAAACATGGAATTTTCAAGATAAATCCTATTAAAACAATCTAATTTTCATTTCTGGCAGGATTCCTTGTGTAGATTAGAAACAGCATGTCACATGCACCTTAAAAAAGCTTTTGAGGTTGTCTCAGATGTCATTCAGCTAAACAAACGAGTACAGGTTGATGTAGATTAAATTACTCCCATGTGAATGTAGATTTTGCTGCAAAGCAGTATTCTATGCATCAAAGATTCCAAACAAAACAAAAATACACCAAGTGGAGTTCTTCGGAGTCTCTTCTCTGTTGATTATTGTTCATAGTTTCATTAATAACTTGAATGATGAAATAAAATATTTTATTGAAGTTCCTGTGGAGAAAATAGTATTTGATTTAATAATTTCATACTAGAATTAACAGATAATATTAGAATTTTAAAGTATCTTGATCAATTGCACAAAAGTTTTGAAGTATTTAAAAGTACAATTCACTCATGATGTGTAAAACCTGCCTTGAGGTAGGAATAATCAGAGGCTGTGTTTTTATGACATCAAATATTGAGTTATTGGTATTCTGTAGCTAAGACAGATAAACACAGAGCAGGTCTCAGAGAGAACCTGTTGGACATTTTAAGGAACAGGTTAGAAAAATACGTATGGGAGATGGTTTATGTCTGTTTAATGCTGCCTCCTGGCAACAGGGTGGATCAGAGAGCCTCCCAAGTTCCCAGACTGCTGTGGAGTCTGTTATCAAATGAACCCAGTATGCTGGCAGTAGTCAAAGCTATGAGGATCAGATCTGATCTGATCTAATGTCACTCAGCTGTCTTGAGTGAGTGTCTGGTTTACATGACTATAATTGAGCTACAAGTTAAGCCCTATTTGTGGGGCTTTCAGAAAAGTTGTCTCCGTGTCCATCTAATTTGCCCTGAACACAAGGTGTGTAATGCCCACTGGAGTTATCTAGCCTTGAGGTAAAATGAACACTTTTGAAAATCTCACTCTATTTTATTTATCAGATTAGTTTCATTTATGGATGCTCATCACTGAATGTATCAATACCCTGTGGTTTTTGCATCCATGACTGGATGTTGGTACCAGCAGGGATGACCTGCATTATTCTGCAGGATGCTGGTTGCTATTCTTTGTTCTGAAGGGTGTTGACAGATGGATTAATTTCCCTCTATTGTTTTTTTTTCTTTAATGGCATACCAAGCTAATTCTTTTTCTTCTCACTTCAAAGCTGCACACTTTCTGACAGGCTAAAGATTTGCTGATGGCAATACCCTTGAAATGTTGCTGGTCTTGGTGGGAACAGAAAATAATGATAGAATTTAATTTCTCAGGTTGCCTTAGAGCCAGCACTCTTGTACAAAGGTTCTGTTTCTCTGTTGGCAGCTCACAAAACCACAACAAAGCAGAGGAGGAAAGTTTGGGACAGGACTCCAGTGCACCCAGAATTTAAAGGTGTCTTTGTGATCCATTTTCCCTGTTGTGAAGCTCTCCCCTCAAATATAAAAAGAGCACTGAACTAGAAAATGCACCTTTTTCCTGCTGAGCAAGTTTACCTGCTCTGAGGGGGTGACACTCCCATCTCAGCCCAGAAAACAGCAGCCAGTACAGTGGGAACAAGGAGCTTTTCTCCCAGCTGCTCAGCCTTTCAAAGTAACACAGAATACACTAACCATGGACAAAACAGATCCATGCACTCCAGCACCTTTCAAGGATCCCTGTACCAATCTGTAACCCCTGCTGAACATTTGCTATTTAAGTGAACCTAGAGCATCACGTCCACTGTCCACATTCCTTTGAACCTGTCATAGCTCTGAAGTCATGCAGCCAACAGACTGGGAACACTGTCATAGGAATTACTTTCTCAAGCTGTGAATTAAAATTTCTGTGAATCTCTGGCGTGTTTCCTGAATTGTTTGGCTTTGCACAAGCCTGACTTCTGTCATGTATGTAGAGAAAATTCAGCTAAATTGCTGGACTTTGCTTTTTTAGGTGGGAAAGTCTTTCTGTATTACCCATAACATTTCAGTCTTGCAGTCTGCCCCTGAAGCTGGAGATGTGATTCACATTGTTGTGAACCTGGAAATATCCATAACGTACGCATATGTATTCAAGTGAAAAACTGCATATTTTTGACAACTGCAGCCTTTCCTACTAAGAATTTATAAGATAAACAGCTCTATATTTGGAGTCTAACCTCCCTTTCTCCCTCCTTGAAGAGGTCAGACCTCAGAACATGTGTGCAGTGAAATTTCTAATATTTACAGGAGTACTTACAGATGTTTGCATTAAAATATAAGCCGTAATAATTCAATTCATACCAACAGATGACGGCAGAAGTCACATCCTATGATGGGGAAGGGGGAGTATTGCACAGAAGTGCTGAAGAATCCTGGATTCCCTCTCCTGCTAGACAGGCAGTACCTTTGGATGAACACCACCCCCTTTGCACAGGTTCCTTGGCACTCAGTGGCACATTAAGGGGTACAAAAAACATTCTCGCATTCCCTTTCTTCTGTGTCCCACTTGCTTCTGTGGAGAACATGTGGGTGTCTGCTGATATTTTGGTGTACTGTCAGCCCATGAAAGTTCTTACTGACATGTGCTGAAATCTTTAGTTCAATGGCTCTTAGCCTGTCAGTTCAAAAGGAAAAGAAAAAGTTTGATAGGAAGCAGAAAAGTTGGAAGTAAAAATGAGTCAGCAATATTTTAAATTCCAAAAGTCCAGTTGAATTACCTGCACTAAATGAAACAATTTTAAGATTTTCTTAAACTGAAATAGGCTAGGGATTTTTTAATTTGAAAAGGTGAAAGAATTTTAAAATCAAAGCTCTAATGTGTGACTTAGATATTGAGATAATGTATGGCTTTTGAAGTAATTTTATTAAAACACTATCAGATCTATTCACTTTTTACACAAGTCTTCCTATTTGGGGCACATGGATTTAGGAATAAAATCAGCAAATTCTAGTCCATAGTGGGAAGAACAGTCATAATACGTGAATTTAAAAGCCCAATTTGTTCTGATATTATTTTTACAATTTTAGTGGAAAGGATCACAGGTAAGTACCTGTACACCAGGGCTCTGTGTCCGAGGAAGCCATGGGGTCATGACTGTGCCACATGATGTGGAATTGCAGGCTATACCAGTTAGCACTGACAGCAGGCTAAAGCTTCCACTGCCCTCTTCCAAAGAACTAGTGATCAAATCAATCCCAGGACTGCATGGTATATTCTCCTCTGAGAAAAAAACCAGGATTTTTTCTTCTTGCAATAATATTTTTACCCTTTTTACCTGTGAGAAACTTGAAAAAAAAAGAAAAGTAAAGAAAAAAATTCTGACTCAAGCTGCAGTGAAGTTGGAAGTAAATGTGAGTTTATGTCCCATGGTACTTTGCAAGCAGAAGTTCTGCTTTCCATTTTCAGAGGGTTGTGTTGTAGAGTCTAGCTGTGAACTTTGGCTTTGCTTTGGCCTAGACGTGTGGCATCTAGCTTTTTCAGCGCAGAATATATAAAGCATTCGGCTCTATAAATCTCCAGTCTCAGAGGAGCCATCTTTCCATATCTGACATTAATGAGGCACACCTGCACAGTGTTTGACAATGGCACAGATCTCTGTATCATTCCATGTATCAGAGCTGTCTGATTCCAGCAATGCACCAAACTAAGACAATAAAAAAGGGAACAGTTTGCTCATTAGGAATGCAAAAAGTTTCAGTGTTTTGGCTTTCATTCTTTGTAACATCTGTTGAACAGCACTAGGTTTGATCAATGTCTGAATATCTACATACACATTTATGAAAACAATAATGCAGTTAAATTTCTTCTTCAGATTTCTGGGAGGAGAGGGGAAGGTGCATAATTTCACGTGTGGTCTGAAACCTGGTAAAAAGAGATGCTGTGTCAACTTTCAGCATTTTGTTTAAATTAAAAGCTATATATTATCCCTGTTTAATTAACCAAGTAAAACACTAAGTTGTTTGACTGAATATGTGTCCATGTGAGAAAGAAATTCAGAAGGGTCAAAGACAAATTTAAAAAACACAGGATGAAGAAAGGAACGCAGGACTTACAGAGCCAGCTGGTATCTGTAACATCACCTGCTTTCTGTTAGGGTGAATCTTCTATCCTAATGCCTGCCTTTAGACTTCTATTTGGGCATAAATGCTTTTCTACAGAGCAGAGTGATTCTGCTCTGGACCTTGCAGAACTGGAGACCAGATAAACATTTCCAAATTTGGGAGACTGAAAACTGGATCAAAGATCCTCGACAGTGAAGGCAAAACTGGGTTAGAGCTCCTCAACAGTGCAAGCAAAGTTCGGTTTTGTGGAGATGTGATTCTGGCAGAGGTGGTGAAAAGCTGTTGGATAGGATCAAGGAAAGCTGGAGCAGATAAGGAGGGTGCAAATGAGAAGAGTGCTGAAGAAAACAGGGAAGTGGAGAAGGGGAGATGAAAGGGTTGGAAGTGAGAGAGAGACAGACAGACAGAAAGGGGTAACTAGTAAATAATCTGAATGGGTAAAAAACCAGAGGTATTTTAAGGGGTTGAGAAAGTTGTGTAATTCCTTTTTGCCCTCTCCTGCCTTTGTGAAATTATGTAGCCTTCCCTGGCCCTTGTGTCCATGCTCTTGTTTTAGGGGGTTCCAAAATCTGGTTTAATCAGCAGAACTCCCTTTTCTCCACTATGCTTCATTCCTCCTACTCTGCAGTTTCATGTGCCTGTGAGAATGAGGGAAGGCCAGAGATCCACTGTTGCTTCTGCTAATTGTAGGAGGGGGGCAGAAGGGGAGATCAGCTCTTGCTACTACTCCTCACTGTAGTAATTGCTGTCCCATAGGAAATAGCTGCCTCATGTTATGGTACCCATAGCATCAACTCTGTTCTCCTGGGGCTCTGATGCACATAAAGTGAGGAACGGGGCTGCAGACTTCACCTTCTTCAGCAATGTTACCCAGGATAACTGCAAAAATACGGCCACAAAGGACCTTTTTTTCTGGAAAAAAAATTCTTTGCCATTGGTTTTGATTCAGTCAGAAGGAGAAACTTTTAAAAAAAGAGAAGCACAAATACCTGTTTGCCTTGAGACACTGTTATTGTGTGGAATGCAGCTCTTACAGGAATGACTCCATCAAGGAGTTCATTAAAACAACTGGTTTACTGAAGCGTGTTGGTGAACCAGGGACTTTGTTGTTCTGTATCGATGATGATGGCTGAATTCAGTGGAGTAACATCCTGTGCACTTGCAGGTTGATGAGATCACAAATTAGAAACCCATTTGTCCCTTAATACAGGGCAATGTAAAGATAACCTGGCTTCTTTGGAATTACAATGGAATTTACATAGGTGGGAAGAATTTAGCTCTTAGAGGCTAATGCTAATAACATTTGGGTTACTTTCGCTACTTGCTCTTTTACCTGCAAATTATATAATTGCTTATCTTTAGCTGTTTATGTTTGAGTAGTTTGCATACATTTATAAGAATTAAGATATGAAAAATTTGGAGGCTTTTTTGCTCTATACTGAGACTCCTTCAAGATATACCTCTCAATGTAGCTTCAGTGCATATCCTAAATATAATACTGGGAAAGCTTAAAGAATTTTTGATTTTATTGTTGCAGAAACACATTTTATTAGATATTTCCTTGGTTTGCATATAACAGTGAAAAGTATCTTTTGACCTTACTATTAGCTGTGATTTTTCTGTTTGTTTTTCATCAAAATATCTATTCCTTAAAAAATTCACCAAAAAAAGGAAAGAACAGGAAACCTAAAACTGCTATTTCTTGAGAAGCAAGGATGACTATTTATTTTACATAATAATCCTCTAAATATTTCTACAGGGAAATAGAAAATAAATTACATTTCTGTAGGAAAAGAGATAACATGCTGAAGTGGAAATGTAAATGTCAATGTAGCCTGCTGCTTTTTGCTTATCAGTGTGTTCTACTTAGAGAAAGAAGTAAAGAAATCCCAGGCTGAGTCAACCATCAGGGAATTGCTGTAGCACTGGATTGCTTTTGAAGAATAATTTAAGCTGACACTGGAAAGCAGCATGCTCTCCTCTTATTTCTGTATAGTTATCTTTGCCTTCCCTCCCCTTTTCAACATGATTTAAATGGTTGCTGTCAATTGCAACAAATTCCTTTATGTGCTTCTGCTCCAGTAGTATTTTTTTCCAAAGTCCAACTGTCTCTGTTCCCCTTCTAGTAAGTGTTTTAACTGTTGTGAAATTAGGGGTAGGAACTCTATCTCTTTAAGATTCTCATCTACCAGACTAGTCCCTTCCTGGAAGTTTCTGACTCCTTCTGCACTTTGGACCACTTGACTTGCACAAAATGAATAGGAAATACAAAGAACTGACTTAATACAGTAAGAATATCCTCTTGACTTTTAAAAATTAATATTTTGCCTCTTATGCTGGCTATGTGGAAGGCAGTCATCTTCAGGAGGTAATGAATTGAACAACAAGTCAAATGCTTTGAAACTCAGTACTCTTGTTTACTCCTGTAGATTTCTTATATCACAACATTTCATATCACTTTAAAGAAAAAATTGAAGGAATACTTCTGAAAGGTTCTTGTTTCTTCTGTGTTACACAAAATTGTTTGTCAACAGAGACAGTCACAATTTTCTTCTAGTGAACTAGAAACCGGTGCAATCTTTGCCCTGAAACAAATATCCCAAAGAGCACATGAATCCAGCAATAAACCAGTTTCTAATCAGGCAGCTGAGCACATGGCACAGGCCATAACTCTACTCCAGTAACCATTTGCAACTTCTGCAACACTCAGGAGACTGCTGCTATGTTACAGCCTCTCTTTCCTGGTAATGTGAGCCACAGAATGCAAATCAGAAAATTAAAAGTTCGACAAAATTACATTGCAGTGCACCTATAAAAATTCTGCTTTGGTCAAGGGTCTGTGAGAGGAATTTGTCTCCAGCCCTTGTGACCTGCCAGATCTTGATGAGGGATTATTTTCAGTATTCAGCTCAAAAAGCAGAGAAAGTAGGTTTGGAAACTGGCCATAGCCAATGAACATAACTGAAGCCACTATCCAAGGGACAGAAGTATCTACTGTATATGATTACATCTCTCTGTCAGCAAAATTCTGAGGATTATTCAGCAAAACAAAGCCTAGCTGCTAGACACATTCATGGACACGCTTTTAAATTCAATTTGCCCATTGGAACCAGAACTCCAGTTTATCCAGTCTGGTCATTGAGCTTTAGGTAACATAGTGAAAATTGGTATAGCGTTCATATATTTATCACACATTCACATTGTAATTAATTGAATTAACATTAATTTGTTCTGTTGCTCTTCCTATCTGTTGAACTTCAGGGGAACAAAAGTGGGTCTGCCTGTGTAGCACTGAAGATGGTGTCTGGAATTTCAAACATGACAACCCTGGTGAGATTAGCTGGATTTCTCTTTGATTTCAAATCTCCTGTTTTAAATAACAATTTTCCACAGTAATCTATGTTCAGCATTCTCTCAGCATGGTAAAAGTACAATTAATTAAATATTTGCAGAGGGTTTTGTTTAAGAACCAACAGAGATCAGCAGCAAGACTTTAATCTCCTTTCAAGCTTTCATAAATCTGACCTTCAGAAATTCCTTTCCCTTTTTTCTCATATCGTGCAACAGATTTTATTTTGCATTCATTTTCCTCCTGAGACTTAATGAGTATTATATCACTGGGATTGAAATGGGGCTTATAATCAAGATAAATTAATTTAAAATATGTTTAAAAAAACATTTCTCTTCAGAAATACATAATGTATAAAAGAGGCATATAGAATAGCAAGTTAAATACATTGGGGTAATTAACAAAGTAAAATTAAATTACATTATGTTCGGATTCATATGTCAGTAAAAGGTTTTGCCAATTCATTTCCTCACTTAAATTTAACTTTGTCATCTCAGCTCATTTATTAAATTCTGTTTTTTCTGGCATCTGTTAGCTGAGAACATAGACCTCAACAATAGCATATTCAGGAAAACCTTTGCTCTCATGTCACTGACTGCAAAAATGCTTGTGCTCTATTTGGATTTTTTTCAAGGTGGGTTCTTTAACTAAAAGAAACTCTCATGGATGCCATTTTTCAAAATGATTGAATTTGATTGAAGAAAATGGTCTGTTAAAATATCCCCATCCTTTAAGTCACATAGGAGATCATAAAAGGATTTGACTTTTGCTTTATTACTCGGGAAGGAGATTTGGTAATATATTTCTATTGTTCAATTTATTTTGTAAACATTCCATTCATCTGTTTTTGACACAAATGACATGATAAGTTGTACCCTGCCTGTATCCTCATACTCCCTTTTACTTTGAGTGCTTTTTGAACTCCCAAAGTGCCTTTAAAAATATTATCTCAGTGACCTTAGTACCAACCAAATTTCTTATTTTGACTGTGAGCTACCCAGTCCTGTCATGCCTATACCATCACATGGCTTCCCCTATGGTGATACCCAGCAAAAAAAGAGTTTTGTTTGTTTTTTGTTTTCCACAGACTAGATAAGTGTGTAATAAAATTTGTATTAAATGAAAAAAATATTGTAAGGAGATACCACAGTCCTCTGCAGGAAGGTGACAATCCTCTGTCACCCTTTGAAATCTCTTGAAGTTAAAGGAGACTTTTTTACTTTTTTGTTGTGTATGAAAGCTGTTAAAAAGATACAAAATTTAGAAACTTCTTATAAATAATAAGCTATGTAAAAGTGTTTAGTGACAGGACAAGGGGGAATGGCTTCAATCTGAAAGAGAATAGGTTTAGATTGGTTAGCAAGAAGAAATTCTTTACTGTGAGGGTGGTGAGGCACTGAACAGGGTGCCCAGGGAAGCTGTGGGTGCCCCATCCCTGGAAGTGCTCCAGGCCAGGTTAAACAGAACTTTGAGCAGCCTGGTCTAGTGGAAGGTGTCCCTGCCCATGGCAGGGGTTGGAAGGAGATGATCTTTAAGGTCCCTTCCAACCCAAACCATTCTATGATTCTATGACTCTATAATATAGGTATTATTATATATAAATGCTTCTGTGATTGTACAGATACAGATTACACAGGGTCTGTGCTGTTTGCTGCTTCTCTGTGGGTGTATCAGTAGCTCAGTCAATTCTTCTGACCCCATTCAGAAAACAGACGAAGGATTCTTTAGAGTAGGAAAGGGCAAGTGGCCCAAACAGAGGGATTTAAGAAAAGTTAGAGTAAACAGATTTCCAGGGTGAAAAAGCACCCTGTTCTGGTCCTTCAGTTCTCACTCGTGAATATGTTTGTGTTGAAGAAAATAGGGATAGTTGGTAAGACTAAGAAATACTTGAAGGAATACAGATCCTGTGATTCTAGAGAAATTGTAGGAATATGCAGTTGTATATTGGATTAGAGATTTTATTTAGTCATTATTGAGGCTGAAATTTATTGAGGAAGGTAAATTTGATTTATGAGTTGGATTACAGGAACACAGCCTGTGTGTTCCTCCTAAATTCTCAGTCTGACATCAACTCAGTATCGATGAGTTTACACTGAGTTACTTAAACTGAGGGTATGTCCCTCTCCTTTGAGCTGCTACCTGTGCTCCTATACTTGCTAAAATGCTCCTTTCTCCTTGTACCCCCTTCTTTTGCTCCCTGCCCAACAAAGCTCTATTTGCAGTGCCTACATATCTTGGCTTGCACCAAAGAAAAAACTTCAATATTTTGCTCCTCTGGGCACTTTAAATGGTCTGATAGTATTTTTACCTATGCAGTACTGCAAGGATTATTTATTCATATTTCTCCCTCAAATGATGCCTAAAGGGCTGTTGCTTTACACAGTTTATAAACAGAAGTAAAGCCAAAACCTCAGCAAGCAAATGGTTTCTGCTTATTTGTATGTGAAAGCTTAATGTATTCTGGTATGGAAATCTTAATTTGATACTTCAGCAGAGAGAAAATTTGGTATTAAGTAGACCCAAAATAACAGCTTGATGAATACGAAGTGCCTTGGGAATGTTATTTTCGGTAACTTTTGGGGAATGGTTATTTTAAGAAGTTGATGGAAGTTGCAGTCATCCAGAACTAGAATTCAGCCCTGAAATTTAACAATTGGTCCAAAATTTAGAAATTATAGTGGTGTTCTTGAGAAAAAACTAATTCTTCTTCCAGTGTGATCTGTATGTGTAAACTTCTGAAACATGTCTGTCTTGTTTATCTTTACTGTAATCAAACTTCATGATACTTTAGCCATTTTTAGAAGTTGCTCTTACTAGCTGTAGAAACTTTTGCACAGAAAATAAGTAAAAAAGGGAAAAGTCTTTTAGTACAGCTTAGACTAAGAATAGCCTACATTTTCACGATGATACTGAAACATTATATTTCTATTTGGCAGACTTCCCTGTTTACTCTTCCTGTCTTGGCTCAATAGTTGTTCCTTTTTACTCTGCATAGCTTTTCTTGCTTTCACAGCAGCGGGGATGTGAAATGCATTTTATTTTACTGTTTAGTAAATATTTAGGTTGTTTTAGATCTCAAACAGATAAGGGTTTCAGAATTGATGCTCCACCTGTTGGTGAAAATATAAACTTCAAAATGCACTTAGAAATCGACATAAAAGAATTACACTTTGTTTCAGAAGGGAACTCAGATTATTTTGGACCCTACAATGGAAGGGCAGAAATTTTTTTAAGGCTGTTGGCTCAAGTTTCACTTAGGTAGGGAGGAGTCAATCCCCCCTCTCCCCACAATGTGCATATCTGGGCATCCTTTTTCCTCTTCAGTGCATTCAAAAGAGTTGATTTCTCTAAAGGTGTTGTTCCATGAATCTGAAAGTCTGGAAAACGATTGGGATGAATTTCCTGTTCTGCACAGCCACAACAGGATGTTCAGCTCTATAGATTTGAATGGAACACCTCTATTGCCCAGAAATGCATCAAGTTTGAAAATTGAGTGAACCAGTCAAAACTGCACTGGAAGATCCCACAAGATGAAGTAGTTTTAAAGCAACTTCTGTAAATTATAGTTGACCAGAGCATTTTCCCAATAGTTCAGTAATTGTGAACAGAAACTGTGAACTGAAAAGGAACCCTACTGTCCTTGAAATGTAAAAAACAAGGGTTTGTATTTTCTACCTGAACTCTTGCCTGCAGTAGGTAAAGACTGGTGAGGTTGTTCTGCCAAATAAGTCCACCTTTGTGATTAGAAGCAGAGCTGATGCAAGGAAAGGAGAAGGAGACTTTACTGCTGAGTTTTCTGACACTGCCACGTGCTAATGAATATCCATCTGCTTAACCCTCAAACACAGGAGTTATTTGGGTTTGATTTACACGTATGTGTTGGATTTATTGGTAGATTAAGCACTACCTGCTAGAGCCAATATGATTCTAAATTCTTCTATGTCCTAGAGAATATCTTACTCAGTCGCTTTCATGTGTTTGTTCTAGATTGAAATTTTAAGAATGCTCACCCTTGGGAAAAAGGGAGGTATGTGGGCAGAAAAAAAGGTGCAAACTGCAAAATCACATCCTTCTTTACTCAGGAAATGATCTTTTATTGCCAGCCAGAGTAGGCTTAAAGTTCCACTTATCCAAGTAGCTCCCCTAACTGAATGAATCTCATTGATGTCCCCTGTTTTTACCAATAAGAAAATTAACCCAGAGGCCACTTCAGATGACTGTGCTTTTCAAGTTATGATAAGTAATATCTTCCATTTGCTCTGCTCACAAACAGCAACGATTTAAGTGGAACCACTGAAATATAGGATCTTGTGAGTAAGCACTAGCAATTACAGGAAAAATACTTTCTGCTAATAGTTTTCTGTCATGACACAAGACTTTTCCAAGGTGGACCCATTTCCTTTCATTCTTCTACATTTCTCTGTATATGAGCCACACATGTGGTACTGTGATACTTCTAGGTGACCTCCAGGGTGTTCATGTCACAGATAAAGGTGTTTTACGGCTCTTTGTGTTACCATAACCTACCAGGACAACCTCTTGCTATTTTATCTAGTGATTCCTCAGATTTTAAGAGAGGTTTCCCTTCCCTGGAAAGTAGAATTTTTAGAGTAAAGCTGAACTGAAGGGCAAAGGATGATTCCTTTAAATTTTCAATATTCCTTTCCACAGCTTTCCTGATTAGATGCAGAGTGCTAAACTTGGCTTTGTGGTACCATCAGAAAAGTTTTTCCTTGAGGCATCATAAGTAACAGTTATGAACACAATACCTAATGCTACATCAACCTAGCAATCCAAAATCAGTATTTTGAAATTAGCAAGCACCTGAGATACTGTTACTTTGTCTGCACCTCACCCCATCCAGTTTCCAGATCACAGCATCTGTTCTAGCAGTAAAGGTGTTGTTATCGGTAGTGTAAGCAGATCCAAGTTCAGCAGCAGAAAGCAATTTGTACTAAGCAAGAAATAATTCTTATTTATTTATTTTATGAAACCACTTTTCAGAGAGGAACCACACATTCCTTCTTGTCCATTTGTGTTAGTAATACATGTTTTTGTTTCAGCTGACATCAGCAAATGGGGACGGGTTAATTGGCAAAGCTGTGCTAATCAATCACCATTAAGGTGATGATTTTCAGCTGAGGGACAGGAAATTTTGGATAATTATGTTGATGATAATCAGCAACAACAGAGAATGTAAAAACCACCATGAGGCTTTCAGGATACAAAATGGAATTGATGTCTCTCTGTCACATATAATGGTTTGGAATATGTGCTAAGCAGAGATTTTTTACCTGATCCTTTTTTTTTCTTTTTTTTTTTTTTTTTTAAATTTCTGAAAGCTGTGTTAATTCTTACAGCCAGAGGGAGTTAAATGGACCCTTTTGTGGGTGTGGCCTGACATTGTTTTCTGTGGCTTAAAACAAAGCAGCGAAAGACATTCCCTTTTGCTAATTTTCCAGTGCGTTTCTGGAAACTCAGACCGTGAAGTTTGCCTCAAGAAATTGGTTCAATGTGGCTAAGACCCTTGTTTACTTGTTCTCAATTAAGTAAGCCTTAATAAGCTGTTCCATTTGCACACAGATTGCCCAGAGAGGGTATTTTTGCTCTCTTTGGGTAACTTTGGCAGTAGTATATTAAATTATTGTTTTATAGTTCAAGGGTAAAACTGTATTGGAATTGAAAGGTCTGATATTTAGAAATGATGTGTTCTTAATTCCAGTTCTTCTTTGCTTTACAACTAGTTTCTTAGTCTCATTGGAGAATGGATGTTAGTTTTGTTACTTTTGGACACATTAGGAAAGATTAAATGGAGTGTTTATTGGACCCTTAGCATGAAATGTTTGAGATCCCGTGGAAAGTGATCTGAAGTATTCTCAGTGAGTGTTTCTGCTGCGCTGTTCTTGGGAGCGGACATTGAATGAGTTGCCTTTGATGCTGGTGATATCTGTTTATCCTTGAATTAGTTCTACAAGCTTACATTTCCTTCTTGTACCGCCAGTGTGCCAGTGGTGACCCAGCAGCACGTGTCTGCAGCTATGCTTGTATCCTTTATCAGAGTATTTTACTCTTCTGCCCACAGTGGCACCACTTACAATGCAGATGTTGGTCCAGCCATGGCTGGCAGTCATGCCGTGACTGGCAGCTTGCTGGAGCCAGGCATTAAAATATCCATCTGCTTTTGATTGCTTGCAGGATGTTCTTCCTCTGAACTGGGGAACGGTCTCTCATTTTCAGTCTTGAATTGTCCATTTGCTGCTGTAGGGGAAGCTGCCATTCCTGAGTGAAAACTGGAGTCAGCCTGTAAGGAACCACGAAACAGAGGAGGGATGGACAAATTGAAGGACTGAATCCTTTCCTTCTCCTTGCAACACAGGGCAAAAATCCCCTGGAAATTGACTCATCCCAGGCTGTAGGGCAGCTGAGATGACACTGATAGGGGCCCAAAATTGGTGACAGTGACTGAAGGTCTGTGCATGACACAGCCTCATACCTGGCCCCTAGCAGGTACCACTCCAGGAGCATGGGCTCTTGGAAGGAAGTAGTCCTTTATCTTGGCTATGGAAGAATTAATTTGGGAAGTATCTCTTCACTTTCCTTCTTTCTGTATTTCTCCTCGCTTCTGTGTCATGCCAGTGTGGTGTTAATGTTATCAAACCAAGTTAGCCACTGAGAACTGTATCTAAGCTGCAGTTTGCATTTCAGTTTGTTGTGATGTCTGGAATCGATGGAGATAAAGAATGGGCTTTATTTTCTGGACTTCATTTTACATGGCTGACATTTGGCAGTCTGGATCTGCATACTTAGTTGTCTAGCTCTTAAAATTATCTTTGTTAAGAGAGCATTTAGGAATGTTGGCTTGATGGCTGTAAGATTTCCGTGTAGAATAGTCACAACCCAGCCTTTCTCTTTTTAAAATTTTTGTTCTGTTTTGTTCCTAAAACGAAGTGACAGGGATGATACAGGACCACGAGAGGGCACTCTGGCTCTTCCGAGTGCTCCTTAAACTTTTACTGCTAAGGGCTGCAAAAGAATAAAATCTTCTGAAGAAAAATGCTGATTTATTTCTTACAGAGGAAGTTACAAACAGGCATATATTTTCTAGCTTATCAATAGTCTTATCACAATCTTGGTATTAATTATGCACAACAGTGATACCACTGGTTTTGGAATGCTTTTGTAAAATGCGTAAAATAGGAAGATGCACCATGGATCCTTCCTGACAGTCACCTTTTGGATTTGAAAACAAATGAATTTTCCAGTTTATATATTTTTGTTGACACTGTCAGTGTGATAATTCTCCCAAGTAAAATACACAGAAACAACAGTTTGGGTTTGGTGGTGTTGGGATTTTTTTTGTTTAAAGGCATCTACCAGTAAGCACACATGATTGATTACTTCACTCAAAGCAGCCTGACTCGACAGAGATTGGTGTTTAGTATTTGACTTTGTGTGCATTTGGCCATTATGATTTTTATAGAAGTAGTGTATTAGTTGAGAGGCTTGAAATGAACACACAGAATGTTCGTCCTGGGGGTTTTCTAGCTCTGTGTCAGTGGGAGTGAGTTTTGACTGAGCTAGTGAGCTGCTGAACACTGATCACAGTTTCTCCTAATGGAAAGGTTACTGTGATAATGAACCTTTTGTAGCCTTTCTCACTCAGCCAGATTCTTTCATCTGTTTTTAGACTTGGTATGGACCCTTCTGAAGAGACTCTGCTAGCAGTGCTTTCCTTCTGTGAGTTGCACCTTACCAGACTCCCCAAAACCAAAACTTCTCTTTTTCACTGTTTTACAGTTCCAGTACCGCTTGGTCATTTCAGTGAAGGTAGCTGAATGTTTGGAATTAACCAAACAATAAAGAAAAGTCCCCATTTCATGTGCCTTTGACCACTGCCACTTGAGAAGCAGTTACAATAAGAACCACCACAATCTCAACCCCAAAAGTCACGGGGCTGGAGGGCATTGCACGTTTTGTTTGGCTGTTCCTGGCTTTCAGCAGAGCATTGCCTACATGACAAAGATGGGCTGGGTAAGAACCCCCGGCTGTTGCACGCAGACTTAGCTGCTCTTAGCGAGGCTCTGACAGGCAGAAGGCTTTCAGGCAGTTCCTGACTCAGCCCCAGATCCCATCTTTTGCAGATTATAGGCTCTCTTCCTGGCCAGGCACCAAGAAATCCTTCCCTACAAGCCTGATTCCTATTACTAGCACAGGGGGGCAGAGCCCAGAGCACTGCATTAACCCATCCTTGGCCAGAGGGTGGTTTTAATATTCTATCATCTTGTTTTATTCTCTTTCAAAACTTCTGATTAGGAGTGTGTGCCTCTCTGTCTTCACACGTATCAAATGGACACAGCCAAATTACAGAAAGTTTTCTTTAAATTGGTTTGAAAACACAGAGGATCACAATTTTTGACAGTGGCAGAAATTTAGAATAGCAGTTGTTGAAGAACTGGTTAAAATACATTGTCAGTGCCTCAAGTTCACAAAACACTGAGTAGGAACTGTGGGGTTGAGGGGAAGGTTTGTTTTCATGGCCTGTGGAGGGCTGGCAGTTTGAAGTTATTCTCTCTGCATAAATATGGCAACGTTTGTAAGCTACTCCAGATCACTTGCTGGAATGTAAAGTCAGCAAAATTCTGCACTTCAGAAAATGATTGTACAGCAGCACTCCTGCAGAGGAAGTATTTTGTGTCTCAATAACACAATGTGTTCAGCTGTTTAGCTGCTTTAATGGTGCTCCTTAAGGCATGAATTGTGGTGCTTTTCCTCACTTTCTGTTTCTTCCTCCTGGAAGACTGTGTGTCCTGAGCTGTTTCTCTTTATTGTCATGGCTGAGCCATACACGCTGTGGGGAAGGTTGTTATTTCACAGGATGATTCACTCTATTTACCATTTGGGAGAAATCATGCCTACATCTCAAATTTCCTCTCCTCCCCAGTGTTCACTGGCAGCCAGGAGTCATGGTCAAGGCTTGGATTCAAAACTCAGCTGCAAATTAAAGATCAGAGCCAACCTAGTAGCTGGTATCCAAACTGGTGTCCAAAGCACCGAGCAAGACAATGGGATCCAGACCAGCCACTGTGCTGAGCACAGAGCTGCCCACCACTGGCATGGGGAAAAGATAAAGACAGGGTGAATGCTATATTTGAATTGCCATATGGTTCAAGGAGCTTTCCCCATCCACTTCGCTCAGGACTGCTGCCTTTGGGGGTGAAACTTGGTACATTTCTGGATTGTGGCACCTGGCCAGGGTGTATGAAGACTTCTGCAGTTCCTTTGTCTGCCTGTGAGGATTCAAACTTCTCACCCACATGCCTCAGTTCTTTTCCATGTTCCAGGCCTGTTCCTGTCTATTATTCAACAACTGTTTCGTGCAAAATACAGAGGACCATCTGGCAACAAATGCACTCTCTTCTTTAGCTCTGCTAATTGTGCCAGATGCCTTCCATGGATTCTCCAAACCACAGTAGTTTTAGTTCTCGAAATGTTGATGATACATGAAGATAGCAGAAAGTGATATAATGTGGTAAATTGCTTTTTGGAGTGATTTCATGGAATATAAAATACTTAGAGATATAAAATGTAACAAAAACATGTGTCAGACAAATGAGAATGCAGGAAATCTGAGGTAATTTCCCTTTGGGATACTGAAAATGTTACAGGCTACGCGGCTGCTGCGCTCCCCAGGAGACTGCAGTGGCATTTGTGGAGCCACTTCTTGGTGCTCTCTTCATTCACACTGCATTGTCTTGTTTGAAGTTGGACACCTCTGGTTTTTTTTTCTCTGACACTAAGTGAAATCACCCTGTAAATTTTTTTTTTTTTTTTTTTTTTTGAGGAGTAATGTCCTGTGCAGTATTTGAAAGGCTGGCTGTGAGGGAAGTTCCAGTTGATATGTTTTTGACTCAGACTTGAGAACTCAGATATTCTGGTAACTAGGTTACTTTGGCATCAGTCTTCTGAAGCTGTGACAGTTTTTGTGGCTTCTCTGCTGAGTTTCACACTCAACAACTTATATCCTGCATATACATGCCAAACATCTGCTCCTCTTACTTTCCTTTGTGTTATTTTGAAAATATCCCAGTTCTTGACATTAGAATGGGTGGCTGAGAACCTGGCGAGATCAATTAGTGTTCTAACTCTTGGATAAGGACTCTTGACAAAAAATAGTCTTGGCCACTGTTAGTTCAGGTTCACAGATATTGAAAGTGTAGTATTCTGCAGAATTTTAAGGATAATCAACCTTGGGGTTATAGCTAAGCTACTGAAATAAGCAGCAAATGCTGGCTGCTGCTTTGAGGCTACTGAAGACTGAGTTGCTTTTCCCTACTTCAATTCCTGACTGACATGGGAGACACAAAATAACCTGAGATGAAGATCACAAAGCAGATGAACTAAATCTATGCATTTAGAGGATTACCCAAAATCAAAATATTTAAATGAGACTTTCAGAGGTACCTTTTCCATGCATCCTGAAGCTCCATCCTTTCTTTCATCATGTGAGGAAAGGAGTGCTGTAGTCAGAACACAATTATGCTGACAATCCTGGGAGATAAATATGGTTGAGGACCTCTGGAAAAGGGGTTGAAGCCATGTATTATTCTTAGGAAGAGAAGTATTGTCAAAGACCATCAGTGAAACGTGTAGATACCTTTGTAAGACTTCCAAATTTCAGCAAAATTGTTATACCCTGAATAATGATAGATTCAGGCTTTGCCAAAATGCAGCTGGGCAAATCTGTTATTTCCCATATGGAAAGCAACTGTTCAAGCAAGTTATATAATTATACATTATAACATTGCTTCTGTCCAAAACCTAGGGCTGCTGCAGACATAAGCCAAGATTTTTCTTCTTTTTTGCTATAACTGGATTCTTCTTTTTCTTTTTTTCCTTTTTTTTTTTTGGTGTGATTGTGTGTTATTCAATTAAAGCCATAAGGGAGTAAACAATTCCATTCTTTTCTCTTTCCACCCTCACCATTCCCATATCTGATGATTTACCATTAACTATTCTGGAATATGAGTTGGCAGTTTTGGCCCTGCTGCTGTATGTTGGTTTCCTGGATTGAGGCTAATGAAACAATAAGCATTTTCCTGCTGTAGTAAGCCTGATTTCCCCACCCTGCACTTCCAAATATGGATTCTGAAGCTGATATCATAACTAAAAGAAGTCAATATAAATGAAAGAAAGCAATTTGGAAAACAAACAGATCTTCCCCTTATTTTACATAAAAAGCTCTAACCGTGTTCAGAACTTAGTGCTTGTCTTTTGAACCCTCTACAAATATTTGCCCTACACAGCAGAGGTCCACATTAAAAACTAATATCCCTAAAAATGGGGAAAAAGATGCCTGTACTTGGAAGAACATTAGCTTATTAACTTGGAACTCTACTAGGTGTGGTAACCTGAGAAGGTAGGGCTGCAAGACCTATTCACTCTCTTGCCAAGGTATCTGTGCTGCTTTTTAGATGGTGATGGGTGAGAGACCAAGGACATCTGGATTTTATGTCAACAGATGACTTGCACTTTACCACAGCAGTTTTACGCCAACTTTGACCTGGTGTAATTATGATCTAGGTTAATCCTAACCCAGAGAAAAGCTATGCATGTTTAACCTGGATCACAGGTAGATATGGGATTAATCTGAGTAACTGCACTGCAGCCCAAAGACTTGTGGTGGCCTGAGGGATGGAGAGGTACAGGAAGGTGGCCTTCTATGTCAGATCCAATTTATTATGATGGTTAAAAATGCTTTCAGACTTACTGTGTTTCTGTGTGATATATTCTCATAAGAAATAAAAGACATTGGGTACAGAGCTGAGTGGCAACAAAGTGAGCAAAATGGTTTCAGACATTGTAGTGGTGCTGTGCTGATTTCAGGTACTGATTTTGCTGAAGGAAACCTGGAAACTGATTGTTTATCACTGATAACAACACTGCCTATTCAAGACATGGCCTCTAATGCATTTGGAACATGCTAACTGCAACAACAACAAAAAGAGGTATTTATTTCCTAAAAAAGGGTGAAGTAAATAGAATTGCAGTTTATATGTGAATGAGTGAGGTTGTGCTCCTGTGACTGAGAAGGAGGTAAATGTTGGGCTGTGGCATTTGTGAGCTACTTGGGGAGCTATAGCAAGGAAATGTGAGGAGTTAGACACAGCAATTGTTTTCAGCTGGAGGTAGATGTAGTTGTTTTCTCCTGACAGAGACATCACTGGACACATTTGAGCTGAACAGCTGTGAACAGCTGGAATTCTAAAGCCAATGCTTAGAGATTTGGTGCCTGTGCTTGTTCTAGGACCCATGTCAGGACATTACCAAAGTGCACAGCCCGTTTGTGGTGTAACGTGGTGGTTCTGTCTGTGGAACAGGGAGTATTTTCCTCTGCTGCTTTTCTGTTTGGCTTTTCCTGAGCTTTGACCAGCGTGGTCTGTGAGAACGCCACAGTTCCTGGCTGCAGGTACTCAGTCATGTCAGATTCTCACTCCAGATTAGGATGAGACAGGGAATTGCATCCCCTTCTCCTCACCTCCTATGTGGCTTCCCAGGACAGGACAGAGGTACACTGAGCTCCGGATGTCTCTCTGAGTGGCTGGGGGAGGCATGGGGAATTAGGGACACGGGGAATGCTGCAGGACACGGCTGGACTGCATCTGGAACATGGACAAGCACACCAGCCCTGCACTTCTCCAGTGTGCCCTGGTGCTACTGAGTGCACAGCTGTAGCAAACACCAGTGAGGCACCACATAGCATTGTTTGCTCTTCTTCACCCAGAAAACCCCAAATGGATAAGTGTCCCGGTTTCATCAGAAATGAACGTCCTCTGATAGAAGGCAGGTTACAGCCAGCCCTTCCCCACCAGGTTCAGAAAGAATTTTCCTCGGAAGAAAGTGAAAAAAACCCCTATTTATTTAACAAGCAGGGTGCTCACAGGCACGGAAAAAAAAAGAATAATAATAAATAATAAAACCTCTCACTATGGAGAGAAGCTGGGTAGGTTTTAGAGTCCTTTGTGGGAGGGGCTCTCTCTTCTCCGGAGCTGGGGTTTGGTGTGGGCCCCTCCGGGCCCATGTGTAGGGTCTCCCGATGATGTTCTGGTGTTGCTTGAACGGTCCAGAAAAATAAACCAAAGTCCCAGGGGGGAAAAAAACCACTTTCTTGCCTCAGCTCGCAGACTAGCTGAAAAGCAAAGGAGTTTTACTCTCCATCTCTCTCCTGAGAAAGGAGCCGAGAGCTGGGAAAAGCGGGAAGGTGCTTCCCTCGGCTCTGTAGCAGCCAGGAACGCAGGGAAGTGTGGATCTGTGTCCTTGAACACAAAACCGCTTGGGTTTTTTCCTCTTTTCTCTCAGACTCCACTTAAAGACACAGAAAGACACAGGATTCTTGTCTGGGCATGGAGCAGGCAATAGGGGATACAGCATCATAAAGTCACCCCAAGACAGTAAGCCCGAGGAGGAAATAGTGAAGGGTTTATTTACCTTCAGAAACAGAGAAATGAGTGTGTTTAGGATTTTTGTGAAAACTCCTGTCTTCTCAAATAAGCTTTTGGTTTCAGTAATATTGCTGAGTTTTTGTGAGGCACAGTTTCCCTCAATTTAAACCACTGTTTTTCATAGGAAATTTAATTAAAAAACATGTATGTCTTACTAAATGGAAGCCTGTACTATAAAAACAGTGGAGGTTTTCTGAAGCCAGTACTTGTCTGGTTCTGGCATTAGCAAAGGAATTGCTTTTAAAAGAGTTCCCATCTTAAGAGAGCAAAGCAGAGCCAGGATCTAAACCCTTAAAATTTGTTTTAGAACCCCATGATTATTTTCTAAGTTGAGCCTTAATAGGAAAATGATGTCTCAGACTTATAACAATCTCTGAAAATTATTTATCTTTAAGACTATTTCAGGTTTTATTCTCACATTTTGTTTGTTATACTGCTACCAACTGATACCTGATGTTGTTTACGAATATTAATCTAGTGGACACTTCCTGGGATGCTTCCCACCTTTATGACTTTAATGCTGGACATCAGCTTATGGATATTATGTGGCCTTTGAACTTTTATTATGAAAGAAGGTTAAAATAACCTCTATATATTTGCATTTTTATTTTCTCCTCAAACAACAAAAAAATTTTTTAGTTTTAGGGGTAAAAAAAATGTTATTTTCAGGAAAATTCCATGGTATTTGAAATAAAAGATATAAAAGTAGCTGATTTCTCAGCTGTGTAACTGTTCTGAGGGTCAGTTATAAAAAATAATTTTTGCAGTAGCCAAGTCCATGGTCAGTTTCTTTTCAAGCCTCTTAGTTATTCTCTGAGCATTAATCACTTTAAAGAAAAACAAAACCTCTTTTTAATTGTTGGAACTTCATTTTCCCAATTTTATTCACTTAAGCAAGTGGAAGGCTCCCATGGTTCTCACCCGTGCTCATACTTATTTTTCTTTAAAGCACATTTTGACACTTTAAAAGGGCTACTGTTTAATAAATTAGGATTTTTATTAAATGACTTCACAAAATGTTAAGTTTTCATAATTTTTAAACCTGCTGTTGAAAAAGAGAGGTGCTAGTGGAAAACTAAGCTGGCTTAGCACAGAGCATCAGCTGGTCATGCTAGTCTGGGTGGGACACCGACCAAACAAACAGTCTCACTGCCATCAGAGCCTAGTGGCTCTTACTCCTGAAGAAACCTCCTGGAGCTCCCTCTCATCCCTCAGTTCCTGTGAAAGGTGCCCATTCCTGATACTCTGCTCAGTGAAACCTCATTAGATGTTCTGAGACTTCTAATTCCCAGACTTCTCTGTTACTGTTGTCACAGTGGAGCTTAAAAACTCACTGGACAAGTGAGTTTAACATGGGCACTCTTCCCGTTGTTCTGCAAACTGCTGGATCTCTCAACAAGTACTTTAAAAATGTCCTGATCAATATTTCCTTCTTCTCATCTCCCCAGACTTTGCTGAAAAATTCTGTTTGATAGAGGCCACAATATTGCCCAGTGCTGCAGCTTCCTGACAGTCTTACCTCTGTTAGTTAGTTCCTGGTATACACTTCAGGTTTTTTCAAGTTTGAAATTAGATATGTTTATAGTTCTAAATAATTCTGTTGCTTACCTGAAGCTGCTATGATAATTCATTTTCCTGTTGAAAACCTCAAGGCATAGTGGGATATGACTGGAAGTCAGTGCAGAGCAGAAATGACAGTGCAGAGCCTTATGGAAATGAAATATTATATGGAATATACCCATGCAACAGTGAAACAAGAACACGGAAAGAGGCTTGAGAGCCAGGAAACTGGGAGCCCTGAAGAAGAGCCCTTACAGAAAGAGGAGTTTGGGCACTCAAAATTGTGTATGGTAATCTACCATTTCCATGGCTATCTGTACCATAAACAGTTGTGCTTAAGTAACTGTTTCTCAGTTCCCCTGACATTATGCATCCTCTCCAACTATTGCTTCATGTAGGTTTTGTTATTAGCAGGACAGAAATTGTATAACTATTGTACAACTGTAACATCATCGGAAATCTGTGTTGCTCAACATAAATTCATTCTGAGCGTCCCAGACTACAGTGTGTGATGAGAGATTTGATCTGTCTGGGGAATCCAAACCATGGGAAAAAAAGTAGGGATGCTAAAACTCCTAAAAAACATGAACAGCTTTTCAAAATCATAGTTTGGGTCTGATTTTTTTTGCCTGTTTTCTTTGTGATTTAAGTTATTTTTTTGACATTCTACTCCATGCGTGCATCTGTGTGCAGAAATACAGAAACTATCTTCAACTCCTTTCTTTCTCCCCTTCCCTAATTGTGCTTTTGCAGCTGTAGAGCTCAAACTGGTTATTATGCAATTTATCCCTCCTTTAACACTTAAAAAAAAAATAATTTAATAGAGTTCCAGAGTAATTTCATTTACTAACTAGCAACAATAATTTTGCATGTTAACGGCTTTCTGAACTTCTAAGTCTTTTTTATTACCAAGCTTTTCAAGGTCTGAAAAGTTAGTTTAAAAATCCTAAAAAATTTTAATGTAAACTCTCAGTTCCAGAAGCAAAGGCTATGTGCAAGCCAATAACTTTTGATCACAAATTTCACAGGAATATTTGTACAGTATTTAGTAACTAAAGCCTGAGCGCTCCAATGCTTTTGTCCCTCAAAAAATACAGAGAATTTGAGCTTTGGGGTTTTTTAGCTACTGATTAACTTGAAGTCTGGTAAGGATATAGAAGAAGGGAGAGAATTTGAGGCACCATGCAAAGAGTACCAAGACATTATAAAGTTAAATCTACCTAATTTTTTGGATGCCAGATTCTAGATCTAAGAGGAAAATCATTATAGGTTTTACAGGTAGGGGCGTAAAGGTTTTTAGGACTTTGTGTGCTTGTTTCCAAAAGGGAGATAAAATGTTAAATTAAAACTCTGAAATACTTTACAAAACATACAATCACAAAACATCTATGTTCTCTTGGGGTTTTTCCTCCTCTCTCCCATTGTATCACACAGTTTCCTTTCTTGGTAAAAGTTTCTTCTGTATCCCTGGTCTTTTCTATGGCAGTTTATCTTCATACAATGAGATCAGCTGTCAAACATTGTTTGGAATGCCAAGATAAACGGTCTTCCTGCCCCTGATTGATTAATTCATCACTACAACAGAGAATAGCCAATGTGCATGTCATTTAATTATTTACTTCTAATATTGGTGAAATATAAGTTAAAAGTTAGAGACAATGCCAAGGAGGAGAATATTCATGAAGCAAAGCCAGGAAATTTAGAAGAAAGACACTAGCATTCCTCTTTTTAGATTTTATCCTAAAATACTCAACTGGATAAAAATTGTTTGTGATATAGCACCAGACTTTATGCTGTTACTGAACTCTTGGGTAGCATTACTTAGTTTGATTAATAACTAAAAACACCATGTTAGATTAGTAGTTAAATTGCTATTATGTATCATAAATTCACACAATCAAAATACTTTGCAGATCATTATTAATTCCCAAAAGGACCTTGTGAAAGAGATAGCAGTATTCTGTTCCTAAAGAAAATGACCAGTTTTACAGAGTAGGAAAAGTTCCTCTAAGGGATTTTTTTTAGAGCAGAACATTCTGGAGTGCATCAAAGACTGTGGATGTTGAACTCCAGGTACACAGGTTCTCACAGACCTTCTCTGGTGTGGTGGCAGCATTGACTGAGTTTTGAAATGAAGAACTGATTTTGAATTAATCCACGCAGAGTGTATGCTTTGCCTGGTGCCTGCTTATCATATGGACATCTACCATATGGTTGTGGGATAACTGTGGGGTAAATGCTGTGTGAATATATGATTCTTCTCCTCCAAATATTTTGCAAGAAACCATACAAAATCTATATATTGCTGGGTTAGTGACAAAAGGTCCTACTCAGAAGTGCAGGAAATATAAGAAATAGAAAAGATAGATGACCGATGGGTGAAATTCTCATATACAGGGATGGTAAGAAAGTCTACTGATTTGCCTGCAACTGGTGATATGGCACTTTTGCACTTTCATCAGTCAAACAGATGTGTGACAGAGCTGTTTCTTTAATCAGTTTAAAGTTTATTTTATGCAGACCAACCTGTGACAGACCTTTGGAATGACTCCAAGTATGTCTGTGAGATTAGTTTGTGTTTCTGATGCAATCATAGCAAAAGTATCTGAAAATTAGATAATCAGGAGCTGCACCAAGGGCAGGTCATCTGACCTGTGCAGACATGGGCACACTGACCCCCTGTTCTACAGCCCAGGGCTATGAATATGGGGGTCGCAGGGCTTCAAAATCTGAGACCACTATTTTCCAGGCATCTGATAAATTGTAGGGAATTGCAGTACACAATGAGTTACTATGGTTTAGTGAATACATGCTGTAAGAAATCTGGGCATTTCTCCACTTCAGATCTATTTGGCTTAGAGCCTCTGGATGGAGCATAACCTCCCTCTTCCCCTTCCTTCAAAATCGACCCAGGTCAATGCTTTCTTTGTGGAGGTTAAATTGCACGGTTTAGTTACCTCCCCTGAACTGAAGGCGGTTCTAGACACAAACAAAAGGAAAAGCTATAAAACATGATAAAGGGAAAATATGAAACACATTATTTGTCTTAAAAACATTTTTAATATGTAAACAATGCAGAGGCTGTTGTGAATAGTAGCTGCAAGTCTGAGAGTTAACCTCTGAGGTCCCAGACTCTTCCCAGGATCCCCACTAAAACATGGATGGGTTAGAAAGGACTTCTTTGAGTTCTTAACATATTGCTTCAAATTTCTGTATTCAGTGGGATGCTTTGGTGCTCAGAGCATTGTGCCACACCTGGTGGTTTGGTTGTGCTGAAGTAGGGGAGTTGGTGATTTTTACAGACTCCACAACAAGGCCTCTTTTCAGTCTTACTGAACTGCTGTGTATTTGAAGGGTTTTTAAATTTGTCACTTTCAGTATGCAATGTTTTCCTAAAATGGCCAAGGACACCTTAGACAGCCTTTCCTTCTGCTGTGAATTCCCAGGAGTTTGCCCTTTATGAGAAATGGTTGTGATTCATGACCTCTTCCAAGCAGCACGTGTGCTGGGAGGGAAGAGAGAGTAGGAAGTGGACTAACCCTGCTCTATAGGCTATGGTTTGCAGCTGCCTGTTTCCAGAGACTGGTGGAAGTCTTAACTCTTCAGTTGCATATAAGATAGATTTTCCATCCTTCTTCACACTCTTTGTCTCGCCAGTTCCAGTTTTAACTATCTCCAGAGGTGGTGACTCAACCTCTTCCTTGGGAAGCCTGTTCCAGTGCTTGATAACCCACTGGCATGAACAAGAATTTAGGTGTCAAAAAAGAGAGATCAAATGTGGAAACAGATAAAACCCCTCCATCTTCCAAGCCATTTAATCAATACTACTTCTTAGTGGGCACCATTCAAATATTTTTTTCTGTGCTATCCACCTTTTCAAACATCTGCATGACTGTCTGGGAACTTAATTTTTAGGAGAGTGACCATTACAGTGGTCTTAGGGACAACTGAACAGTCAGTGGAATCAAACAGAACTCATCATACCCTCATAAAAGTCTTGCCCTCATCAAATCCTCACCATCCCCAGAGGAACCTGAGGGAAGACTACAACCATTCTGCTAAGCTTCTGTCATCTGAGCTTCCACCCCAGTGAAGGAATTAATTATCCACTGGGAACATCCATCTTGTTTCTACAGAAGGAAATCGCTGGAACACAGCCCAGAATTTGGGCCAGTGTATCTATTTAGACATAAACATTTACATAGAGATGAAAAGGCAAAACTCATTCCTCCTGTCAGACTACTGAAGCCTATGGAAATACAAAGGGATTCAACTGATCTAAGGGTTGCACTGGGGAGAGGAAAAGCTACCAAAATTGAAGATGAAAGTAAAAAGCCTCTCTGGACTTCCTTTTTAGATGTTTCATTTGCTCTTTCAAGACTCCTTAAATCACTCTCTTTTGTGGCTAGGTCAATCAGAAATAAGTGTGCTTACCATTTTTGTCCCAAGCAAAGTATATGAAAGAGTTCACTTAGCCATATTGTCTGGTGAATGGGTTATTTTGGTGACAGAAATATCCTGTTTTCCAGGTAAGAAATTTAAGAAGTTGCTAAGAAATCATCGGCAACTAAATAGGCTCCAGTTGTACTATTCTGCTGCTGGTAAATTTGTTCATAGGATCTGTAGGAGTAGATGGATCTCATTTTTCAGTCAGTGGGGCAGAAGTGGGAACAACTCTTTGCAGGAAAAAGCAGTTACAGGAGAGAAAATCCTGTGTTGGATTGTTCACACAATATCTCTGTCTTCTGTGTTTGGAAAATAGGGCTGGTCTGGTTCTCTCCCTTGTCAAAAGCCTAAGAACTGGCTGGGGTTTAGTGCTGCCAAATCTGAAGGTTAGTGAATATCTGCTAAAGGCAAAAATAGCGGGCAAAGCCTGGAGCTCGTTACTGCTTTGAACACGAGATGAAAGCAAATGGCATTGTCATAATTAGATTGGGAGGCTATATCATACTTTATTTAATGGCAGTCAACTATGAATGCTATTTTTGTATGTTCTGAAACCCTCAAGGGACTAGATCACGGACTGGCATGGATCAGAGAAAGCAGAGTTATATATATTTTTGTTCATGGCTTATAGTTTGGAATTTCTGTTTAAAGTGCAAATTTGGCTTCTCCTAAGTGCAGAAGATTTTGGATGATAAGTGTGAAGAATGCTGGAAATTTGGTAGTCTTTCTCATGCTTAGATACAAGAATAAACTTGGAAGAATTCTTAAAGAAAACGGAATGTAATACCTTAGAAGTGGCAGGTTAAACATATGTTCCTTGGTTCCTACCGTGGTCTGACTGTAGTGTACATAACCTTTTAAAATCAGAGGTAATATTGCTGGATCATAAATCCTGTTCTTGAGTACTATGTGTGTAACTCCAATTGACGTCAACGAAAGACAGAATCTGAATCACTCTAGCAGACATGTAAGAAGGAAAAATGAATAATGAAATGAAAATAACTTCTCCTTGAGTTGGCTGTAGATCTCTCTGTGAACCATGTGTCTCTTGAAATGATTTGTATGAGCTATTATGGTGTTTTGTGGATTACAAAACCACTAAAGAAGAAGACCAAAATAGTTAGAGGTGGTGATTCGGAGTTCATCTGCCCAACTTGACATGTGGATTTGTTTCTCAGCTGTAGAAGAATCCATAGAAATCTATACATTGGAAGAAATCACTGCAGAAGTTCCTGTTGGACAACTATCAGTTGAACCAGTCTAAATCAGGGATTCCTTCCAACTCTTGAGGGCTGGTTAACAAGACAGTCTCCTCAACTCAGTCCTTCTCAAGTTTGATCTCCCAAGCTGAGTATCAGGTTATACTGATGCCTGAGGTGGCCACCTAAAAACAGAGACTAGACAAGAATAAGAGAATAAAAGGAGGTATTTATTTGAAGGGCCTTCAAAGGTACTTCCTGGGCAGTCAAAAGGCTACACCCAAGATGGACCCCAGGTCACAGGTTCTTCACCCTTTTATAAATTTGGTCCATTTGCATGCCAGGGTTAATTCTCCAATTATATCCTCAGTTAATGATGTAATTTCTCCAAGTTTATCCCCCCTTCTTAAGATTTTTGTTTACACATTTTGGGCCTAGGACAATCTATGTGTCCTTGGAGAGCAAACTTCAGAGCTACACACTAGGCAGTACAGGATTTGAAAAATATAAATAGATATAACAAATATAAATAAAATATAAGGAGTCATTCCTGTGAGCCAGGTTCTGCCTGTGCTCCAGTGAAATTGCAGTCCAAGCTCCATTGCTTTCTGCTGGCACAACAAAGGTCTGTTTTCAACTACAGGTACTTTTATATCTAAGCCACTGTATATGCAGCTCACACTTAAGCCTGAGAAAAACTGGATCAAATGCTTTATGCACCTATATGCTGGTGTCAAGCTTTGAAAAGTTTTGTCCATTTGGATAATTAACAGTCCACTACAAGCAGTGATTAATAGACTTCTGAATCTTTGCCGTTTGGATTTTCATTCACATTCTGAATCATTCAGCTGGGTTCCTGCAAAAATTAGAAGTTTAGAAGTGTATAGTTGCACAACTTGTCTTGGGCAAACACTCTAGTCTTAAAGTTTTGGGCCTCATCTATCTAAATACACAAAATCTTTTCAGAATAATTTACTGGGACATGGGTGTGCCAAATGGAAAACAAACCCATAATTTTCCTGTATCTTATCACCTCAAATAATTTCTTCAAGTAATCCAGCTCTTGAAGTCAAGTCTTACATAACTGGTGCTCACTCTGCTTACCAGCAGATCAATCCAATAAATCTGAAGTATTTGTGCTCAACAGGAATTGCAAGTGTGCAACTCAACAGTGCAAGCCAGTGCTGTGCAAGCTTGTTGTGCTCAATGTTCTTGTCAGAAACCCTGTAAATTATTATAATTAAACTATAAAACCATTGTGACAGCTTTGATCCAGTTGCCTAGACAAAACCCAAAGCAAAACATGAACTGAGGGACATCTCAGCTTCTGGGAAAGGAGGTGATCTACCACAGTTTTTTCTTGAACAGAACAGACATTTAGCTATAGATTTGGAAAGATTTGAAGCATAAGGGGCATCGGCTGCTTTGCATTTTGGACCCTTGAGACAATTTCATGCTTCTCTGCCTGCAAGATTCTGGATGCACATCTGAGAACTGTGTCTGGAAGTTCTGAGGCTCTTTATAACCCTGAGAACCTAGAGAATAAAGGAAGGAAGCAACATATATTTCTTGAATGAAGTGGCTAAACAGCACTTGTGAGTCATGATATGAAAGGAAATAATTTGAATTAGGTGAGATGTGCATGGCAGCGTAACGGAAGGAGAGTCTCCTCATTTTCATCAGCTAATAATCAAAACATTTTGACACAACTTCCAAAGGAAGCCAAAAATATGGAAACAATTATTTAGAGACGAATATAGCAAGATGATGTATATGCTTGTATTTTGCATCTTTAGGTAAACTGTACTTTTTTGTTTCCAGATGGATATCCCAGGCAAATATATTGACCCAGAAAAAAGAAAACAAGAACTCTGAGGGATGTAAACAATCTTATATGTAGAAATATATAATTTTTTCTAGTTACATACTTAAGTTACCATGTTAATTCCAGTGCTTAGCAATTGAATTGTGCAATTGAAGAGCAGAAGAAATGTTATTGTTGCTTACATAAAGAAGCTTTCTTAAAAGTCAAAAAGTCCATGACTTCTTTGATGTAATGTTTGGCAGCCATTTTGACCTTGTTCTTTCTGCTACAGGGTTTCAATGTCAATGGCAACATTATGCAAATAACAGATTTTCAATATGAATTAGTTTTTTATTCAAAGCAGTGTCACCTGCCAAGTCTGAGGTTTAAAAAAATCCCAGACATAATTTTTTATCTGGGTGAAAAGAAAGCATCTTTAACTATATTATGATCTAGTAACTTAGAAGATTTCAGAATCCTATTTTGTCATACTTGGCAAAGATCTCTCCAGACTCAGACCAAACAAAGAGAACTGCCCCGAAAAAACTTTTTCCAAAATTATGAATTAGAATCAGATTCTTATAAATACATGTAGTCATATGAACGATGTATTACTGCTATTTTCTTATTAATAATTTTTGATCATTTTTGCTTGTTCATCATTCGCTTGTTTGCAAAACATTTGTTAAATGAATATGGACTTTGAGTGGAGGAGGACAGACGGATTATGTGTTACTGCTGATTCAAAACGACACAGTGCAGACAAAATACTGTCAGTGCAAAGATACATTTCATATTCCTCCAAGGAACTGAACACAGCCCTCAAGGTTAAAGTTCAGTTGCTTTTATTGCCAGTCCGTATAATACACATGGTGATTGCTGCGTCCACACTTTTTCTCTTCCTAAATTGTGGACCATATTAGAAATACTTCTGTACATGTTAGCTATCTGCAATAAAAGGCAAACATCAAAGTACAGCAACAGCCTTGTATTAATATTGTAAACTGTGGGAATGAAGAAGAGGTTGTAATGAAGAGCAAGGAATCTCTTCTTCTTGCAGAATATCAGATCTAATTTCCTTATTAAATTATCTGAATTGGCAAATGGGACACCAAAGTCCTTTATCCACAGAGCAGAAATGACATGGCAGTCCAAATACTAGTATGGAAGCAGAAATCAGAAAGAGTCTAACAGGAGATCATATAAACACGTAAGAATGCAATCAGAAATTATAAGGCATGAGAAAATATAGAAAGAAGGTACAAAATGGGTAATAAGAAGGTGTTTTGGGGTGACTTTATGATGTGTATCCCCTATCTCTGCTCTATGCTAGAAATTAATTTTATGCCTTTCTATGCCTTTAAACTGAGCCTGAGAGGGGGGAGAGAAAAAAACCCCAGCAAAACTTTCAAAGCAGTTTACAGTTTGTTTTCAAGGACACAGATGCACAGACTGCTCTGTGTTCTGCTGCAGCGAGAGAGAGGACTGGGAGGAAGCACTGCTTGTTTTTTTCGGCCAGTTTCTCAGCTCCTTTTGTCCGGAGGGAGACTGAGAGTTGAACTTTTGTTTTCCTGGGACTTTGGTTTTTTTCCCCTTTTTCTCTGCTGGACTATTTCAACATCAGAGCACATCGGGACTTTTTCCACTGAGGTGGAGGCCCTAGAAGAGGGCCCACCCTGTCCCAGCTCTGAGGAGGAGGAGAGAGGCTATCTATGGAAGGACTCTGAAATTTTCCCAGGTTTTCTCTCTACAGAGAGAGGTTTTATTATTTAGCATTATTATCCTCTTCCCGTGTGTTTGTTAAATAAATAGTTTTTATGTCTTACACTTTCCTTCGAGGAAAATTTATTTTTTCCCAAACCTGGTGGAGGAGGGCTGGTTGTACCCTGCTTTCTGTCAGAGGATATTTTCCTCCAGATTTGTCCAAACTGGCACAGAAGGCATTCTGCAAACGCATTAAGAGGAGGACCAAGGACAGAGCTGGCCCACTGCTCAAAGTGGAAGAAAAGCTAAAAATAGATGCCACCAAGATGGTTGAAGAATTAATGAATTTTTGTTTCAGTCTCCACTAAGAGGATAAGAAAGCCAGCATGGTATCAACAGCAAAGGGAGAAGTATTCAGGTTAGAGAAGGAAGGAAGAAAGAAAAAAAGGAAAAGATGGCTGTCAATCAAATTAGATTGATTTTCAAATCATCTGTAAGTGCCAGACTTCCTCCATGAGCACTCATGTAGCTTGATGAGAAATGTCAGCATCAACAGTGGTTGGCTCTGAGAGCTTGCAGAAGGATGGGTGGGATCCAGAAGACTTCTGAAAGACCATGACAGTTCATAAACTCATTAGTTGCTGCTGACTTCTCTGCTTTATTCCCAGCTGGAAAGGGCATTTCAACATCTCTCAGGGCTCTTTTTAGAAAGCTTTCCCCCTCTTTTGCAAATAAAGTGGGTTTTGGTTTCCAGCCAGCCAGCCCTTCTCACTGCCTCTGGAATAACCCAGTTGCACTTGCCCAGTTGAGCTTGATGGGAGTCAACCGCACCTCATTATCTCTGCTCAGAAAAATTCACCAAATTCTGGGCCATTGTTTGTCTTGGCAGAAAGTGTTTTTTATAAGAGCAGGGGTATGACAGCACCAATCCTGAGGACACCAGCCCTCATGTACAGTCAGTCATGATTCACAAGGTGCCAGAGAAAATAATTATAAGTTACTTCAAATGACTATCAGAGAGCATGCAGATTTGCTTCCCAAGAACTCTTCCATTTGGTGGTTTCCCTGCAATAAAGAGTACATTTATCTGTAAATACAATACGTAGGATAAAAAAACATAATAAGGATTTCTTTTGTTTTGTTTGCACAAAGTAGAATCCCACTTACTTAGTGTATTCCTCCTGATACTTCAGGAATGCTCTGTGCATATATTGATTAATAGAGAGGGGTATTTTTTGCAGTTTGTCACTTCTTCGGTGTATCTTGATAACTTAGAGTTACAGTAGATTTATAGAATATGTTTCTTAATATCCTTTACTTCTGACTTTTTGTTCCTTGAACCTGCTGTACATCTGCTTGTGATGAAGTTGAGCTGTATTTCTTCTCCTTTCCTGGGGTGCATTAGGAAGAGCACTGCAAGCAGGCAGAGGGAGGTGATCCTGCCCTTCTACTCAGTCCTGGTGAGGCCACATCTGGAGTGCTGTGTCCAGTCCTGGGCTCCTCAGGACAAGGGAGACATCCTGGAGTGGGTCCAGTGGAGGGTAAAGAAGTTGAATGGGACTGGAGCACCTCTCTTAGGAGGAAAGGCCAAGGGAGCTGGGGCTGTCCAGCCTTGAGAAGAGATGACTGGGAGGGGACCTCACCAATATCTGTCAGTAACTGAAGCGAGAGGGCAAAGGATGGACCAGGCTCTGCTTGGTGGTGCAGGCAACAGGACAAGAGGCAAGGGGCAGAAACTGATGCACAGGATGTTCCACCTGAGCATGAGGAAAAACTTCTTTATTATGCAAGTGACTCAGTGCTGGAACAGATTGTCCAGAGGGGGTGTGGGGTCTCCATCTCTGGAGATATTCCAGAACAGTCTGGACACAAAACCTGTAGCCTGTGCTCCAGGATGACCCTGTTTGAGCAGGGAGTTTGGATCAGATGACCCACTGTGGTCCCTTCCAACGTGACCCATTCTGTGATTCTGTGAAAAACTGACATTTTTGATACAACACATAATTAATATGTTTTATCAGAGCAAAAATTATCATTATGGTTAACAAGTATCTTCAGCTACACTAAACTTGAAGTGTGTGCATAAACTAAAACTCATCATTGCATATCTACAAAATTAATAATTCAGAAAAGGATGACTTGTAATCAGTAGTGATATCACATAGGGAAAAATATGCTGTGCTTTGGGGCACAAGGCAGGCACTGGCTGGTGGCTGGCTCTTCTAGGGATAGCTTGGATGTGGCTTGATTTAATTTCTGATAAGAGGTTTTAGGGATAAAACTGCATTTGGGATAAAACTAAGACCTGCTCTCACTCATGAAAGCTGTTTCTACAGCATGTCCGTACCAGAGAATGGCTTGGAAATGAAGATATCCCTAATGAGCTCTACAGAGTAGTGCAAAATGGTGGAAGAAGCTTTGTCCTATAGAGACCAGAATTTAGAAAGAGTGAAATAGATCCTTTCATTTTGTCATGATCCTTCAGTATGATGAATGTTCTGCTTTTTACTTTGTGCATCTGTTTAAAGTGTTCTTTGGATCCTGATGTATGAGGGCACGTTTCAATCCAGACTAACAGCAATACAATTCATAAATGAAAAATTGTACAGGTAATCCTTATTGCACTGATGGTCAAACCACACACAGTTTTACTGTTTCTTTTGTCCTTTTCCTCCCTGATATTTTAAATAATTGTTTTCCTAACTATATATTTGGAGTCACCTGCTTGTGGAAGTTTTTCTTCCCTGATAGTTCTGGATGATGACAGTCCATTAAACTATCCTTCTCTTACCTTCCACATGGAGATGGTTGGCTGTTGAGCAACTACTATTGCTGAAATGGGGAAGAGGTGGTGGAATTAGCATAGCCTTAATATTATAAGGAGAAAAAAAGGAGACAGTGAGGAAAGTGCCATTACAACAGTATTTCGTGTCTATTTTTATTGACTTTTTTTAACACAAAAAAGCCTTAAAAAGGCTGAGATTTATATAATTGATTTTAGTATTTTTTACTGTGATCCTAAATACTTCAAATTAAAATATAGCATGTCATTAATAAAATTTCTCCATCCTGTGTACAAAAAAACCTCCAACCTAATTTAGAATAAATAAAATAGAAAAATTTGAATTCCTATTTATCACCTATTTATTTTGGTGATGTGCTTTGACAACATTACTGCATTTTGCTTATCATTCCTAGAATTATCTATTTTACTTTTTGATTATGTTTACTCTCTAGCTCAGAATAGATTAGCTTTGAGGTGTCACTACCTGATTTAGCCTCCTTAAAGCAGGTTTAACTTGTCTTTTTCTCACATGCCTTGTTTACAGATGTGTGCAGAACAAAAGCTTCAGTTCATGTATCTTTTCTTAAGGTATTTAGTCTTCTATAGTAGCGTGTTCTGTCTGTGGTAAGTAGCTCTGGAGCAGGACTTCTAGATACCTGAGGGCTTGATCTAATGGAGCATTCCAATACTTAAAAAATGGATTTAATAGCTTGCTTTTTGATAACAACTGTATTATGCCTCTGAGCATTTTGAATAGATGAATCCTGTGAATCTTTATTGCTGTAAGCCTTATGCAAACCAGGATGCTTTTAATATCTTCCTTAATGATGTAGATGAAGGGACTGAGTGCATCCTGAGCAATTGGGTCTAGTGGAAGGTGCCCCTGCCCACAGCAGGGGGGTTTGAAAAGAGGTGCTCCTTAAGGTCCTTTTCAACCCAAACCATTCCATGATTCTATGATTATATGAGTCAGATATTTGTGAGATACTATTTCTCATAATTCAGTGAAGTGAGCCTGTGTGTGGGGAGGGATAGCTGGAAAAAGTCATTGAAGTTAAATAAAGCACACGTTTAACCAGGACGTGTTTAGTCACCACGAAAGTTACTTCAGGTTTTATTGGCCACCATGTACCTAAACTGCACTCCAGCAACTGAACCTGGGTTCTTTGATGGCCTCTCCTGTTGTGATGGTTAAAGGTCTTGTTTAAAAGGATCCATTTTTCCTTGTTGCTTGATTTAAAGGTTGACTTTAGCTCCAGAATTAATCCCATGTGTTTTGAAACTGGAGCCTGAAAGCTGGTTGAAAGCCCATGTAAATTTGGTACCAGGTTGCTCACCTTTGACAAGGAGAGGCCACAGAGTGCAGTAAACAGTGCTGAAATGTGGCTGCATGTGACAGGACTCAGTGTACTGTAATTCTAAGTTATGAGACTCAGTGACAAACAATGTGCCCTACACTGAGTGTGCCTAATCTAACTTTGTTCCCCAAAATGGCTCTTTAAACTTACAACTTCACTGTTCATAAATAACATACACATTCTTAATCTAAGCAGAGGCACATGCATGATATATGGCATATGTTATGTTACACATTGCTCTTTTACTGCTGCTGTTAATGTTGCCCAATAAGTATTTATAAGGCAGTCTAATAATGGGAAACATTTTTCATTAGTCTAAATGCTTGCTTTTTAAACAATTGGTGTTCCAGTCCTTAATGTTTTAGCCTCTCCTTTTCTGGTGGTTAGTAGGCTGTAGCCACCTAAATGGAATTGTGTCTGTTTACTTTAGGATAAGCTTATGCTACACTGGTAGGTGTTTTTCTTGTCATTAGAACATGAATACTTAGGTTTTTATCTGATGTAATGGAAGTATTGGTATTAGTTGTAGTAGCTTTTAATTATGAGCACTTGTATTACTGATATATAAGAAGTAATTTAGGTAACTATTCAATGCAAATTAAGAAAAAAATTAAAGTAAGAAGAAGATGAAGAATAACAACAATGCTTCCCTTTGTTGAGGTTTGTGACATCATTTTTTGGAAAAGAGTGAAAGAGTGTTACAGCAGCCTGAATTCTTTCATTTAACTGAGCAGTTCAATGCCAGTGACAAGATTCAGAGAGTAACATGAAGATCCCAGGAGGTTACTGGAGGACAGGTGATGGCTTATGTTGCAAAATTTCTCTGTAAAACAATTTTATTAGATTTTTAGAGACAAGCTCAAAACCTTGTTCTTCTTGATTTCTCTTCTTCCTAGGAATTGTATAATGTTTTTGATTTGTATTCATCCAGTGGAAAAAGTATCATTCAGAAAACAGCACAATAGAGGGGATTGAATGTTCAGTGAGTGGCAGAATCTGTAATTTCCTCACCTATATGAACTCTGACCAGGCAAAAATTTATCTTGCTCCAGTTTCTAGAAAGAGCAATATCGAAACACTCATTTTTGTCTTTAAGATGTGGATACAACGAAATGGAAATACCTCTGGTGAGACAGGGACTAGAGAAGCAGCATTTTCTGGACCAGGACTATTAGTACTCACATATACTTGTAACAATTGTGATAGACAAAAAAGATATGATAAATATGATACCAAAGAACACTGCTGTAAAAGTAAACCTGCAGCCCATCTGTCACAGAATCACATTCTAAGTGCCAACAAATACTCTTTCCTTCAGTTAATGAATCTTAAATTTCTTTGGTTTGGGTTTTTTTGGTTTGGTTTTTCTTTTGTATCATTTTATAGTTGAGTCCATGTCTTCTCAACCAGAGGTAATTTGGGGACACCTGTGTTTTGAAGACCATATTTGAGGAAAAAGTCCAGATACACAACGAAGCAGACAGACATTTTCCAAAATGGGAACAAAAGAAACTGGTTTCCTCTGTGTAGTTCTTCAAGGGTAAAATTTACCCTGGCCTGAGGTCTTAAGTGGGATTTAAGTGCTGTCTGAGCCTTGAACTAATATGCTGGAGAGGCGAAGGGGAGGTTTTGGGGTTTTTTTTTACCTTTTGCCTTCACAGGAAGGAAGCAAAAGAAGTAGTGTGTTATAATTATTGCAAATGCCCAGAGGATACCATGTCTTTGAAAAGGCCAAAATGAAGATGCCCTCTGCTGATATCTTTTATAACTATTGTAAAGCATCTCTATTAGTAAATGTAATAGTTTAGGCAGAGAAAACTTCCAAGAAAAATTGGAATAAAAATACATAGCTAGTTGGGATTGGGGTGACTGAGATACTTGCTAGGAAATGTGTGCCTGTATTAGGCTATGAAATCAGCTGGCTGAACTTATTCCAGAAGTAAGAAGAGTGGACTGCTCCACTGAGCTATGATCTGAACAAATCAGCCACAGAGGTCTCTGTGTGTATTAAAACCCCAAAAGTACAGTGAAGTGAACAAAGGATTCCCCTAAATATCATTATCTCGAATAACTTTTTCTTCAAGGTGAAAGTAGAAGAACAAAGTGACTGTCGTAAAATAATGAACAGAACTTAAGTTCAAAGTGACAGAAAAACAGACACTATTGTGGACCAAAGCAGGAGTATTAATAACATACCAGAAGGAAATCTATTCTTATCCCTCATCTAAAAAAAAGGACAGAAAGAGGTTCCAGTTCTGACCAGCACTGAAAATAAGATGAGAAATGTGAAATCTGTGGAAAGAAGTAATAAACCCAAATGCTGGCTTTAAATTTAGTATTGGGCTAAAGAACTCAAAACAATGAAGTGCAGTGTGCTTTGTAGCTGCTTATTTGCACTAAGTTGTGTAGGCAAAAGTCTCTGATTTCACCACACTTAATTTTCAAAGACCCCAGAGCCCCCTGTTTAATTTAGCAGACTTACAGGTTTTGAATAATATCTCATATAAAATATCTCCATGGAGCTTGGCAGGAGATGCAGAAAAATGTTCAAAAACAAACATTATTTTTCTGAAATCAATAGTTATACTCACCAACAAATTACGTTGCTCAAGATAATCTGTTTCTCAACATGGAGGAAAAAAAGAATCACAAGGATTTTTTTTTAATCAGTATTTAATCTAACAAGTTGGCACCCCAAGCATCTTCATAAATAGATGCTGATAAATAAGTCAGGGGCTGATCCTAAGACTACTGAGAGGAACAGAAGGACTCTTGTTTTGTTTGACTGTGTTTGGATCAGATTCTAAACCTCTTTCAGAAGTGAGATTTTTATTGTCACATTAAAATTCAGCAAAAATCCCCTGGTTTTATGTAACCACCATTTCAGTAGATGTCTTTGTCTTTGATACATGTATACATGGAACTGTTATTAATCTGTTGATATGTATTTCAGAAGTTGTGAGTGATGGATCAGATGCTTTGCTGTCAAGAAGACAGAAGTCTGCTGTGTCTGATATTTTTATTGAGTCAGGTTGGTAGTAATGTGGCAATATTTAGCATGTAAGACAAAATTTGGGTGAGCATTGTCCTGACTCATAATTTAGCTTCCAGTTATATTCAGTTTATGTGCTGGTAGGAGTCCTAAGTGTCTGTTGTTCAGGGTTCTGGAAGAACTTTTCCATCAGCAGCATACTGAGTTTTAAGATGGAGTTGGAGCAGCACTCCAAAGGTAGTTCTGTGATGGGGCTGCTGTGGCAGAAGGGGCATCTCCTGGCCCGCTCAAGTCCCATAGCTCCCAAGCAGAGGAGAATGGAACTCCAAAGGGACAGAACTTGTCTCTCTCGGAAGGCTAAGATGGGATGCATGGCCAGAGAACAAGAGCAGAGAGAGAAGGAGCACAGGCAGTCAGCTGAGCCAGGTCTGAGGAACAGTGTCAGAGAAGTGACACAAACTTAGGGAATGGACCAAAGTCTCTCTAGGCTCTGGCAGGGGGTTTTTGACAGAGGAGTGCAACCCAAGAGGCCCAGCTTGCAGAGATCTTGGGAGCTGGAGCACAGTCCTGGCCAAGAGGCAGGAGTGGTGCACAGCCCAGGGTGGCCATGCTTGAGGCTGCCTCAGTCCAAAGGCTTGAGGCCTTTGGATGTCCCCCTGGCACAGTGCAGACACAGATAGAATCCAAGGTCCTTGGAAGATGGAGGCAGGAGAATACTGCCCACCATCTTCTTTCCAGCTGCCCCCCAAACTGTTGCAGATCCTGTGGGTACACTCAGGCTCTCCACCCCAGGGGGTCTGGAGCTCCATCCATCGCTGTGCAAACCCACTGATCACTGAGTCCCCTCTCAGATGGAATATCAAGAAAACAACACACCAATGTGTAGAAAACATGAACTTTATTCACTTTACTCTCAAAATCTACAAATAGGAGGTGACTAGAAGACTGTGGGGTGAGAAACTTATGTCTAAAAAATGTCAACTTTCTGGAACGGGAACACTAAGGGGAATTTGAACTTCTTGCAGGAAATGGTGGTGGAGAATCCTATAACTGAGAATGGGGGTTTCTCTAACACCTAAGATGGGGGATGTCTCTGTGCCCAGGCTGGGCACTGGTCACACATCCCCTGAGTTGGAGCTGGAGCTGGAGAGTCAGTGCTGAGGGGAGGCTTGGAGTCTCCTCCTCTTCCAGATGCCCCCTTTTTCTGCTCTCTTGGCTCTGCACCTCTGCATAGAGCAGTGGCACAGGCACAGCCCCAGCAGAAGCACGGCCCGGCACAGGCTGGGGGGCTCTGGCGCTTCTCCTGCAAGGCAAAGCTCAGGGATCCCGATGGAAGGGGCAGAGGGGCAGAGCAGGCAGCAGTTCCAAGGTTCCCATGTCCCCCTCAGGACTGCATTCAGCGTCAGCAGGAAGTAAAAATGCAGGAGGCAGAAGCCCTGGCTGGTCTAGGTGCTCTCAGCAACTGTTAGCATAAGGTTACAGAGAAGTGTTTTAATTAGCTGTAACTGTTTCCCTTGTACCTCCTTTTCACCATAATCTTCTTGTATGGAATTTCATTAATGAAATCACAAAGGAATGGACTTCACTGTCACATCTGATATGCTGTATTTGAGCCAAATTTATTTTAAGCCACCTGGAAAAAGTTCTGTGGATGACTGCTTAACCGCAGTAATTGGAAAGTTAGGAGATCCTAGTAAAAATAGAGGGCCAATATCATCCACGCAGTATTCCTTTTCATTAATCATAATTGTTTGAAGAATGAATTTTGTTTCTGTTTTTTAAAAGATTCAGGGGAAGATTCTTATTCTTCAAGTGCATTTACCCAACATACGCATTAATTAAATTTGCTTTTTTCTTCCCAACCTGAGTCAATGAACTTAATTGGCTACTATTTTAATTCTTCAGGCTGCTTAATGTAGTTACACGAGAGATGTGTTTTGGTCTTTATCTTATTTTCAGGTTTTTTTTTCTATGTTGAGTTGAAACCTTTAAAGAATAAGGGAGTTGTGAAAAAAATAGATTTTTTGTATAAAAGTAAATATTCTTTGTTTTTAAATATAAAGAAACCCAATATTGCAAGCCTTCTAGTTACCAATTTGCTCCAATATCCATCTGTCCATGCATGAAAGAGGTACTTCAAGCACAGGTACTTCAAGCACTGTATAACAGACATCAGAGATTTCTACTCCTGGATTAATATTTCTGGGAGGAATGATGCAACTATCTCCTTATTGTCTATTAATCCCAGAAAGAGCTGGCAAACCTTCCTAAAGTGATAATGGAAAGCTGTCGGGTATGATTGTGTTTCAAATTAGGTGATGCCTAGCAATGAGGTAATCTCTCAAGCACTGGAATTCCAAGCACTCCCAGAGCTTGTGGGAAAAGTTCCTCTTAATGAGGCATAATTTCCAGCACTTGTCTGTGTGCAGGAAGTCCATCTAGCACGTGTGCCAGCATCCAAAGGTTCCAAATACAGCTGTACATTATAGCATCTGGTTTCAAGAACAAGTAACAATTGTGTTTTAAATATTGTCCCAGATAATGATTATGTCATGTGCATCTATACTGCTGTGACTAAAAGCATGTGGAGCAGCTACCAGTGCTGAATTTTTTGCCAAATATCCACATACCTATCCATGTGACATGGCTAGCTATGCATTTGTTAAATGCCAAGGCAGGTGCTATCGTGATAACTTTCCATTTGTGAAGCTCCTGTGGGCTTTGGAGGCCATACAAACTACTTGATGTCAGAATTTGTTGCTGCCCTTGTGAAAATTTCTCTCAAGATTTTAAAATTTGATGTGGGTTCAGCTGTAAATAGGGAGGTTTCCTTTCTGAATTATGGGCAAATGAAATGCTCTAAAAATGTCTTCAGCAAATTGATAAATGGGCAAAACAATATTACAGACTTATCTTTATGTATGCTCAGGAAATAGGCTATCAAGCTGAATTCCCGCTGCCACTGCCCTTTGAAGATTCATATAATAAAAACAAATGGTGTAGAAATCACCCTTAAACTCACTCAGGGAATGTAAATTTAATTTGTTACATCTACTGTCCCACAGGTTTACTTGTTATGCTCCATCTTCTTAAACCAAAACAACTAGTTAAGTTTAAATATAATCAGTCATGATCCCTGGACTTCTTTATAAGAGATCAAATAGTAACTGACTGAGAGGCAATGTCATTTGAATTTTAGAAAATCCTTAACTCCTCGATCCTTCCTTTTTTGTTAGAACAACGAAACATTAATTCAGTTTTTTCTTTTTATTTTAATACCAAAGGGATAAAAGGCTGTACATGCTTATTGAAAAAATAGGAATTCTAGCTTATTTTCATTAATTTCAGGCCAAGCAGAATGCAACAGCTGTTGCAGGTCATTTTTTCCTTTAGGAAATGGAGTGGGTGAGTAGAATTTAGACAGAAATCCTGTTCAGTGCTGAAGGAAGGCACACTGTAATTTTGTAGAGTGCAGGTAGTTTCACTCGCTTTTGTGGGCATGAAGCAATGAGGTATTTTTGCAAAGAATGAGCAAATTCTCCTAAAATAAAAGAACACCTTGGATAACAAAGGTTTAACTCGGCAGTTTTTATCATAGCTGTGCACTGAGCCCTTCACTTGGCTTATATCAAGGCAGTCTTATGCTGTGCTAACTTGTGCAAGTTGTTAAATACTCCGTGGAGATAAGGAATCATTGGGATTTTCTGGATTGAAGGAAACTTTGGCCACTTTTACTTTCCTTTGATTGTACACTACTCCACCCTAAAACACTGATGAGCCTCTTGTGCCTGGTTATGGTGACTGTAAGACCTTTTATGTCAAGCAGTTACAAAATTGTCATAATGTAACCCCAAATTGGGGCTATTACACTGAGATAATCTGTGATAATTGACATAACACCTGTTTGCTCCCATAGAGTCAACAGTTGCATAAGGTTCCAATTACTTCAGAATTTGGCCCCGAGTTTCTGGGAAAGTGGTGACTATGTATAAGCTGCTGTACATTTGTTCATGGCCTGTGTACCTGAAATATATTAAAATGTGTTTTTCTTGAAAATCACATTGGAAAGTGTTGGTGACTCCTTTTTGACTATTGTATGCTGGAGAGACCTGTGAGGGAGATACTGTGGAGGAAGCCAGCAGAGAGAACTACAGTGAGGTTTGCTCAGAGAATGGATGATGCATCAGCTTTGGCTCTGCACTTCTTGGAGGTTCAGGACTAAAAGCTGGTTGGGGAAGGTCGTTACTATCTTAAAGTTGCCAGTTCTGCGGGTTTCCTGTGGAATCAGACTAGTTTTTAGCAGCAGCTGTGGCTAATTTTCAGGAGCCAGGGCAGCCATTTGGGGGGCTTTTTTGAATGCTGACAGAGAGCTTTGGCTCTCTGGTTGGTGCAGTGATTTCCACTGTAAATTCTGATAATGTCTCGGAGAGCCGATAGCGGATGTCAGCCAGGACTGTGCATCAGCAAACCAGTGCATTACTCTTCTGTCATGGGCACTGGAATCTCTTCAAGGACGGTGTTTCCAAGTGCCAGTGACAAGCACAGATGGTTGTCTGAAGTGCTGAGGGATTTTATAAAATCCTCTAGGCATTTAATACAGCCCCACTGTATTAAATAAAGTGGGATTAATAAGTGGGATTATTAATGCTTACCTTCCAAGTGTTACTAGCCAAAGGCAGGTACTTTAGAACTCCAGGCTGTAAAGGTATGAAAGCATTTACCACTCCAGGTAAGAGGCTTCATCACTAATAGAAGACAATTAACCCTAGAAAATATTATGTTCTTTTAACAGTCTCATTGAAGACTATTAGTCATCTGAGATAGACCACAAGAACTATTATGATATGACAGTGTGCATATGGTAGATGACTGATCCAAATCTGACGAGGTAAAGGGGAACACTAGACTTGTTCTTTGTTGAAATGGCAGACACAGTGGATTCCTCCTACACCAGAGTGAAAATAATATGGCAGGACAGGATAGAGGAAGCGTGTCTGGAAATTGTTCTCTTCTTTGTGGCTGTCAGTAGTAATTCCAAGTGTAGGCTCAGTGAGGAGACAAGAAAAGGTGGAATAGCATTCAGGATTTCCTAAGTGGTACTGTAGAGTAGCAGGAACAACATTAACCACAGCTATAAATACCTGTCTCCAAGCTTGCCCTGTACAGGTAATTAGATTCTGGGGAGCACAGAAACATTTCTGTATGCTTTCTTCTCAAGACTTGAAAAAGAACACTTTGCTTTCAGTGGCATTCCTATTCCCATTGTGTTGGATTTCCCTAATTATTCATCCAATCTTCCTCTTCCTAGGGGTGCTCATAGAAAATCTGTTTGAAAAACAGTACAAGCAAATACTTGCAGGGAAAGAATCCTCTGAGTCCATTGGTACTTGCATGGTCTACATGGTACAAGCTGCATCTGTGATCACAGGACTGACAGAAAACTGCAAACCAAGAAATGCTGGAATGTTTTATAAGGACTGAGACACTTGGCTGCATGTACCAGGGATGAAATTTTTGAGGTCCCTAGATTAAAGTTAGTGCTCTTGCTGCATGATTTAATGAAGTAAAAATAAGTCTGTCTAAAGCTTGATAGAAATAATAACGATGTGGTGCAGAATAACTTCCCAAAGTACAATGGAAATAAATATAAATTGAATTAGGAAGGAAAGGAAAAGAAAATGTTTCCCCAGCAGAGATAAAATGCACAATTCGAGGGGGTATTTTCACATACTTCTGGCTGTTAAATTTCATTTTCTTTGGCAGCTTTATCTGGTCCCTTCTGTAAAGCCTGCTAGAAGAAGTTCCTGTGCAGTGTGTGTTTGAATTCTAGTGAGGCATCTTGAGATGGTTTGGCTGCCATGTGACAATATTTGAGACTGGTCTTTGATGAATTCCAAAGTGTTATATAAATATCTGGATCCCAAATAAAGGTGTCAAGACACTTTGGAGAGCCTGCAAAAATAAATCAGTGAGCATTTTGAGACATTCTCGTCCATGATGTCTCTGACTTCATACCTAGCTGAAGGAAAGGTCCTCCTTTTCTCTCTGTTTCCAGTTGAAGTTTGTTTGTATATCCTAAAAAAAATAAAGGAAAATACTTTGCTCTTTCCGAGACAAACCAGTCTCTCCTTGATTCCTTAGCTGTGACCTGAGAGATAACTGTGCAAATACATTTTCTCTTTGTTTTAGTCTTTCATAGTTCCTGTAGTCTCGCTGTGAGAAAATAAAAGAAGTAAAGGCAAGATTTTACTCTCAGCAGAGAAGCTTCTCTCTTTCTCTCCCTGAGTTTCTCTGGATGGGAGATTTTTAATGAGAGCACTGGGTATGAAGGAGAGTTTTCTAGAAAGGATTGTGTAACATACTGAATTTGATCTTTAGTCCAAAATGTCGGGTGGAGCCTTACTGACAAGAAGCTCTCCAGCTGAGGACCTGCTGTCAATTCCCTCTTGGCTAGGCTGGTTACAGACCACAGTAAGTGTGTGCCTGGGGAGTGAGGTTTGTCATCCAGAGATCTGAGGCAATTCCATCATCTGGCTCACTACTTTTTATTTGTCCTTTTTCTCCCATCCTTGAAGTTATCTTTATGTGAAAAGGAATATTATCTTTCTGATACAGCTGTAGTGATACTAAGATGGGGTGGTATCAACAATCAGATGATTCTCATGGAACAGGAAGCTGATATGTGTAAAAGGGCTATAAAAATAGGAACTGGCAGCTGGCATGCTTTTCATGCACTGAACAACTCACCTGTACCTCCACCAACCTTGTCACTGCACCTTCATGGCATACTTAGGGGTAGCTTGCTGCAGGTCCTGCTTAAATCCTGCCCTGTTTGCAGAGAGGATTTGCTCATGGTTGAGGCAGATGCCTTCCATATATAAATATAGGCATCCTCTCTATAGATGGAGTCAGTTTTGCAAGACAATTTGCCGTTCCCTAATCCTTCAATTGTACTGGTTGAGCTACTGGATTTTTCATTCTGTTCTCCAAATGATTCACCCAAGAGAGGCGTGGATGGGCCCAGCACACTGAGGAGTGGGGGACAGGGCAGATGGAAAGATGTAATTCAGTGGGAGGCTGCCCAGTTTCTTTCACATACTACCAAATCACCAAAAGTTTCTTTCCTTTTTGCCAAGCACTTCCCTCTCAGCCATGCTTTCTTTCCTACACGAGTATTTTGTTTCAGTCTGTTGACATTGTTAGCAAAGAGTCATTCAGTCTCTGCAGGTTGGTCTGGATCCACATTAAATATATAAAAGGTATGTTTAGTTAAAGTTAAGCAGCACTGTGCCTAGTGAAGATGAATAGAGTGAATCATCCTCTGAAAGGTTTGAAGACACAGTATGATAATCCTCTGACATGATTATTTTAACATGTGTGTAAAAAGAAGGAAGAAGAACACCACACTGAAGCCTGATGCGAGAAATTTCTGTTAAGTTGATAACATGTTTATATTTAAATCTCTTGCAGAAGTGGCTGAATTTTCTTATGGTTTTAAGATGCTCAAAAGAATGTAACTGTTAATTAGACAGTATAGTGGCGTGCGGTGGAGGGAGTTTTTTCAAAAAAAATGGGATCACTTCCATTTTATAGCATTCTTCAATAAACATTATTCCTGAGTCTGCAGCCTGGTTTCCTCATTAGGAAAAAAAGCCCTCAAAGGTAGTATTTTCATACCTGTTTGCATCTGTTTATACACATATATACCCCTTATGTTTATATACATTTGTCTTGATCCAGTTATTGATAATCATAGTAATTTATTGTTCATTAAAGTGATTTGTTAATCACAGGCCCTTATAAGTTTCTATGAAGTAAACAAAGGAGGAGGAATAAGATGATTTTACAGGAGTGGAAAATAATTCAGAGCTCGAGATCTATCGTTATTGTCACCACAGGTATGATTTGCACCGGGATTTATTATTGTAAAAACCCATTCAAAGAGGTGACAGTTGTCTGGCTTCAAAAATGTTGGTCACCTATTCATTGGAATTAGGTAATTTCCAAGTTCTCCTAATTGTTTGTTTAGGAATTATTGTTTCAGTTTTTTAGGACATTATTTTGAGCTGCAGTTCCTTGCTGTAAGTATTTTGAATACAGGTTCCTCTTGAGACTATGGCACCATTATCTTCAGCCTGTAAGGGCAAAACTTTCATAAATTCATTTCTGTGGATGCCGCAGAGTCCCTTCTATGTGTGCTGTGCAATTTTGGAATAGTTTTTGTACTTGTATGTCAATACACAGGTACTGAATGCTACTGGTCATTGCTTCAGTCTCCTTGAAAGAGTGCTGAGCAGCTGTAAAATGCCAATTATGCTTCTTAAGCATCCCACCATGCTCTGGGGAGAAGCCTGCAAATGAATTTTCATTAATGAAATATGAGTCATTAGAATGATTGTGCTAAAGGTCATAGTTGTAAAGGAATTTTTAAGTTTCTACCATAGAGGGCATTTGCTGATGCTTCTTTCTTAGTGAGGTCTAAATTCTCTTAAGATTCTCTTTAGATTCTCCTGTGAGAATTTAGAAAACAGATTTTTAGGACACCTACTGTAAAATTCCATGATCTTTTTTTGAGTGAACAAGAACATCCCCTTTCTTGTAATTGCTGCCTTAGTCTTAGCTGCAGACTTAGCAGTATAGAAACATACCCTATACTTTTCTGCATAACCAGAAAGCTACGGGTATATAAATTGTTGAACTGTTTTTAAACTGGTATATAAGTTGTTGAACTGTTTTTAAGCAGGAAATGCTTTTCCTGTAATCCAGGCTTGCCAGCTTTTCACAGATTAATGACCATCATATAATCAAGACTGCTGTGTTTTTTTCTCTTGCTTTTCTTGCTTTTTCTTGGTGTCTTATATTACATTTGCAACTGCAAAACTGGGGAAGGTAGCTCAGGTTCCTTATCAAGTGACTCTTTTATTTTGCATTGCTGTTAGCAGTAAAAAGCTGCCATTTTTTATTGCTTCAAGTGCTCAGACAGGGGATCTCCAATAGCTGCAGTGCTTTAAACCAGGGCCATCTCCAGCTGCCTGCTGCAATTCTCTGCTGCAATGTCCCCACCTGCATGGAGCAGGAACAGGCAGCTGCTCCTCCTCACAGCCAGGGGAGACCTAACAGGAAAGTAATGTGTCACCACCTCCCTTGGCTGTTTGAAGCTCTTATTTTGGCTGTGACCTACTGTAGGTGAGGAATGGTCCTTTTCTGCTCTTCCTGCCTTGGGTGGGGTAATGTCTGGCAGAGGGCTGGGCCAGGCAGCTGGAGCTCCTCATGTCAAGAACAAGAAGGTTCTTATGACAGTTTCATTTGGGATGCTCTATTTTTGCTTTGGACCAAATTCTATAGGATAATCAGCTGGTGATTTGGCTACTTCTGTGCCTCACAATAGGGAGCAGGCAGTTTCTGAATGACTTTGGTAACGTGGAATTGTTGAAATACACAGAATCGGAAGGCTAAAGAAGCTGTGTGATTGTATTTTGGTAAAACTGAATAAAAATATGTCAGAGGCTTATATTGCATATATGCTCTACTTTTCTACTTCAACAGACAAAGATTCATAAAGCTGTAAATTTAATTTTTAAGAGTGTGAAGAAAGTTATGTTTTTAAAATATTGTGAGGATCATAAATCCTTTCTGAGCTTGTTATTAAATTAGGCTGGTGTTCACATATTATTTTTAATGACTTATCTCTTTTCATCATTTAGATCTACTCAGTCACCCGTTTGGTAATAAATTCTTCAGCCTCAGGAAGACTGCATGATTTTAATTCATGCACTTCCATTTGGTAATTAGTTATCCCTTACTGATGTGGACCATCAGCTTTCAAAATTACTTCATTAAAAATGAAAACTACATAATGAATCAATAATGTAATGACCTATTTGTTTTCCAGCATTTTTTATGTTCCCGAACCAAATTTTTTAAACTATTGCATTTTAACATTTGTACCTCTAATGGCTACACTTTAATGCAATCATAAAGTGAAAATGCCTTAGTGTATTCACAAATCTTTCCTCTTAAGGAAACAGCAGAACATGTAATCATTTAGAAGAGAGAATAAGTTGTGTTGAGCTTGAAACCCTACACCTCCTAAGTTGGGAAAACTTTCACTCAGTGTGCAGATTTTGCCACTCAGGCCCATCTTTAGACATCATAAAACTTTACTGTAACTCACTTTTATGACACAATTATGAACGTAAAAGCAGGGATTTAATGTTAGGTAGGGAAAATGGTTTCCCAGACTCTGTTGTCAATGACAAAACACTCAGAGAAGGCAGTAAAAGCAGAGAGCTGGTAGGTGAAGTTGAGGTGTGATGACATTTGGGAATATGGATCTGGCCTAACAAAGGGAAAGGGAGATAGCAAGAAATGATGCCTCTTCCTTTGTGCTGACAGAGGGAGCTGGAGTCACTGGCGTGGTTTCCTTGGAAAAACTTAAATCTATTCTGCAGTATCTTTTGTTTTTAAAGATAGACTCTCCACTGTATGGTAGGTGATGGGCTCTCAGTTTCAATCCCACCACAAGCAGTATCAGGGGTCTTCTGAGCAGCAGCTGTGCTGAAAGCAGTCTGAGGAACAGGAACACAGAGGAGACAAAGAAAATAGGAAGAAGTTGTTGAATATATACTGACTGTAGTATTTTATACAAAGTGTTTATTATATTTATATCAGGATGTGTTTTATTACCTCATAAAATTCAGCCATATGGATAATTTGAGCAATTAAACTGACTCAGCCCAGTGTCTTTGTTAGCATTGTAATAGCACAAAACTTATTTCCACAGGTGTTTCAAAAGACCCACAGAAGCTGCATGAGCGAAACATTAACATATTATTCTAATAATATGATGCTGCTCTGTCTGGCCCAAGAGCTTTTAACTTTAATAATTTTCAGGTTATTGAATCACCAGAAAGGGGGCTTTTGTTCATACTTTCACACTGTGCTTTTTCTTTTAATATGAAGTAGTGATACAATGAATAAATTATATCCAGGTGAAAGCCTGTGATTTGGCAGTTCATCCCAGGATGGTGATGGCACGTGGCAAAGTAAACATTTCCCAACAATGTGCTATCTGTATGAAGGACAGGGGCCTAGGGGGCGGGCTGAAGTGACATTTGATACAAGGAGGAATGAAAAAGCCCTGCTGGACAAGCAAATAAATTGTTGCTAGCATAGGAGCTGGAGACCAACTCATACCTTCTGGGTGGGGACTGATGAGGGGTCCCTGGTGGATCTGTGGTTTAGTTTATTTAGTTTATTAGGAAAATGAGGACTTTAAATGAAGCATTTGCACGAGGCCACCTCGCTGTGTTATCAGGAGGTAATTCAAGCTGACAGTCACTCCCTTGCCTCAGTGGGCATCCTTGTTCAAGATAAACATGAGGAAGGGGTTTTGTTGCCAGGCTTTTGCTGGTTCCCAGCGCAGCTCCCAGTCCCCAGAGGAGAGTTTTCAACAGGCACGGTGGGAGTTCTCGAAGCCACGTATCCAGCTGGGGACTGTGCTCGATTCAGATACATCTGTAACACTTATTGTAGCTGATGAAGAATTATTCCCTCTGCCAAGATCATTTCAGCCAGTGTGATGAGGGCTGATGAAGGAGGTGTGAGCTGGGAAATCTTACTTGAGTTGGAAATCTTGCAAGATTCTAATGACCATGAGGTTGGGGTGCCTCACTACTTTCACACCTGGAGCCAGATATTTGGTTTTGCATTTGCCAGTGAGTGAGCTGCAGCCAAGATTTTCCTAATAATTTCTTTTTATTTTTGCAAAGACCACCCATAACTTCTGCGAAGGGAGAAAAAGATTTTTACTAGTGACAGTTTTGTCAGCATTATATTTTCCATATATTTCTAAGGCCAACCAGCTTGTCTCTTTCTTGGTATTTTGTGGTGCACTAGAGAGTGCCTGGGTGCTACTACATTCTTTTTGAGAAGTTAATAATCTATTCTGCTATTTTGCCCAAAAAAGGCTGGTGAATATGTGCCTATTTTGAGAACTTTTGTCTGTGAGCATAAGAAGATTTTCAGTTGCACAGAGGAGACAGCTTCATGTGCAGGTGCTTAAAAATGTCATAAATGCAAAGTATAGGGATTGGAACTCTGGAAAATGTCAACCTCCAGTGAGGTACCTCGGATACTATAAAGCAACATGTAAGTTTTAGTGACAGGACAAGAGGGAATGACTTCCAACTGAAAGAGGGTTTAGATTAGATACAGGAAGGTTTAGATTAGATACAGGAAGAAATTCTTTACTGTGAGGGTTGTGAGGCACTGGCACAGGTTGCCCAGGGAAGCCATGGATGCCCCATTCCTGGAAGTGTTCAAGGCAGATTGGATGGAGCTTTGAGCAACCTGGGCTGGTGGAAAGTGTCCCTGCCCATGGCAGGGGGCTCATAACTAGATGATCTTTATAGTTCCTTCCAACCCAGGCCATTCTATGATTCTCCAAAATCTCCTGTTCCTACTGATTATAAGGTGATGCAGGCTTTTATTTATTGGTCTGAAAGGCTGAGAAACAATGGGTGTTCTATGACTACTTTTAACTTTTTAGAGACATGGAGACACGTAGAGTTAGCACTTGAGCATTGCCACATAGTCACTCTTTCCTCTATAGTTGTTTGGTCCTGATTAGAGAATTAGTTTATGAATCTTAAAAGTAGTTAAAAAAAAATATACTGAGCCCATGTCAGTGAAAATAGTCCTACTGGAATGGCAGTTTAATGTCAAGCAATTGCATTGTTTGTTGATGTTTTATATGATTAGCCTGGAACCAAACAAATTTAATCTCTGAACACCCATCAGTATTTAACCTGACTGGGCATTCTCTTTGAGACAGCAGATTATGACTTAAGTGAAGTTTTATTACCTGTGGTAAGTTTCATTCAAAGAAAATACTTTTTCTCTCACAAATGGTCATAATTTCCTTTCAGAGGAACGATGCTCATATATTCTGTGATTAGTTACTCACTCATCTGGTAGGCTTTAAGCTCAAAACATTCTGAAATTGCAGTATTTTTTTTCAGTATTTGCAGTAAGCGGAAATAGTTGTCTTGTTGTTTTTCAAGGAGTAAAATCAATCGTGCTTCAAATGATCATTAATAAGAAATCTAACTTTTACATGAGGTTTTTTTCGTGTTCAACAGGTTCACTAATAGATGTCTAGGCTAATTCAGATTATCTTTGGGGAATAAAATGGATGTCACAGCAGTGAGGGATTACAGGGATAGTTGTGGTCCACAGTCAGAGTAGAGGTACTTTGGATATTTGATTAAATTAGCAGGATTGCTTGATCTAATATAGGGGCTCACATGCCAAGGGCAGGGAAGACTATTGTTGGATATTACCATGAAGGTCACAGTAAAAATTAGATTTGTGTTTTGCAAATCCTCTTGTAACGGTATGATTCTTAACGTACTTACGGGAAATGGAGACGCCGAGCAGGCAGATCATGAACCTGCTTTGTGCTTTCTAAATTAGCAGTGACATTTTAATAAATAGTTGCAATTCAATAGCAGAGACCCTAAAAGTGAGCAGATTTGTCTTTCTTTCTTGTCAAAGAAAGACACTGCACTAACATAAATGGTGATTGGAACTCATCTGAAGTACCTTACCTCCTGTGCAGCCAGAGAACTGCCTTTGATTTGCTTTGAGCCACTGCTCTTAACCAGTTTACTGTAAAGGTACCAGTGCTAGGTATAGCTGCTATTTAGCAAACAAAATATTCTGTTGGATCTGTTCTCCTATTCCTTATTTTGTTAGATGCAGATAGAGTTAATTTTCATATACTTTCTGTCAAAAATGATCGCTCTTAATTTACTACTCAGGAAGTGAAAAGGCAAAACCCAGACCCACACAAACCTCTGTAACTGCCTGAACAATGAAGTGTAGAGCTATTACTCAACATGTTGAATAACAAACCCCAGTTCAAGCTTTATTGACCAATTCTATCAGGAGCTGCTTAGATAATATATTTTAAAGTGAAAAAGTGTAATAAGGTTTTATAGTTTGGAGACAAATTTGTGTTATAAAGAGCTGTTTCTTGTTCCTTAAGGCTGTCTTGGATATACATTGAGATGGACACTGCTGACTATGGTGTCAATTTATTGTTGAGGTCATAGGAGGCAATGTCTGTCTATCAAATTTTCTGGAATAGAACTGTATGGGGAAGAAGTGAAAGGTTCTCTTGGTAGTTGTGCATATCTCCTCTCTCTCTGAGTCACTGTAAATGCTCTTGCCACATCACACTGGCTTTGTTGCTTCAGGTCAGCTTTTGCTACAGAAGATGTAAAAATATTTTTTATTAGTGGTGCTGATATGCACGAGAAAAGAACCACCCACAGACCGGCACTGTAAATAAATAAACAAGTTACAATATTTACTTTTCACAAATGCTTGATTTGTGAGAGGATGTAAAACCCTCATAATGGGGAAGCATTTGCCAGTTTACAGGCTTTGGACTAACCCTGCCAACCATTAGACCTACACAGACCTGCTTGTCTTAACCTCATGTAAATCTAATCTTTTTTTCTTTCTCTTCCTCTTCTACATCTCTTTCCATGTTGGCTGGACTGTGATGATTGCATGACATGAAGATGCAATTAATGCTGCTTCCAGAGGTTGTGACTCTTGCTGAGTCCTCATGGCTGCTCTTCAAAGTGCTATCGAAGCTCTCTTGGCTGGATGGCCCAAACAGTCTGATCCTCTGAGATTAGCAAACATCAGTCATTATTTGTCATCAGGGCATGTCCCCATATGTGGGGATTCCTCTATGAGTTTGTGGAGTTTGGGACTCCACATTAAAATTCACGGAGCTTCTTTTAGAGTCCCTGCCCCTATTACCTCATTTCTGTGTCTTTCTGTAGTATGTGTCCCCTCAATTTTGCCAATAGAACTTCAGTCCTCTAAAGGTGAAATCAGTTTTTATGCCAAGCTAAAAAATATTCTGCTGTCTAAAGGAGTAATCTCACCATCTCTGAGGCCGTTATCTGACCTCTTCCTTTTAAGTCAGGATCAGAAAACACACTGTCTCAAACTAAAGCTCTTCAATCCCTATTTTGGGTGTTTAAGGCTGACTTTCAAAAATGCTGAGTGTGCTACAGTGCCTGTTTAAACTCGGACGCAGCAGCGCCTGGCTGTGGTGCGTAACGAGCCACCTAGAAAGAAAAAAACCACAGACACAGCTTTGAGTTATTTAAAACTCTTTGCTTGGCTGAGCAACAGTATTGCTGGATATGCCAAGACCTGTTAATTTATATCTACTCTTCTCATCTGTAAAAGCAATAGGAATAACAGAAAAAGTTAGATTCATATGATCACTAGGCATTAATTTTTCACCCTGACTGGATGTTAACCCTGGCACCAACCAGCTCACCCAGTGCAAGAGCAATCCAAGTGCTCAGTTACCCTCAGTATCTGAGGAGATGTCAACACCCACCATATCCATGTGCAAACTGTCCATTGCTGGGAGGGTTTATCTGTAATATGTAATCCCAACCAGTGGATATGTTTGCATTAGTAATGATCTTTCATCTTGGACTTTCCCCTCCTGCCCTCTCTTAGCCGTCCAACCTTCAGGAGATCTGTAATCTCTCAGAGAATGAAACGGTTCTTGCTAGAAGTCAGGTAGAGGTAGAAAAGAAAAATGAAATAAAACTGACAGAAATCTAGCTGTAAGAAAATCCTGCTGTGTGTTTTTGTTGTTTGGGATTTTTCAGCCTCATGTTGGTACAGTTTACAGTTCAGCATGATTCAAGTTTATATTCTTGCATCTCAAGAGTACAAAAATGTTAGCAAAATAAGGGCTTGTGTTCTATTTGGCCTCTATATTCAAGGATCTTGAAAAAAACCCAAACCTCTTTTTTTACAGAGAACATTCTTCAGAAGCAAACCTTTAGGCCTATCCTCCTTCTCTGGGGCTTTCACTGGAAGCGTTGAGTCTAAACATCATTGCTGGTGTGACCATCCCTGTGCAGCTCCTTAACTGGCACCAGGAGAGCCAGGGCTGTGGTGGTGAAGTGTGGCTCCATTGTGGCAGCCACATGAGGCTTGAAAGCCTGCAGGGTAGGAAGAAAAGCATGGAATATTTTAGACTAGAGATGAGCATACAATTTTTAAATAAGCTTGCATTTTGGTTCTTGTTTTCTTTCTTGCTGTGAAACTCTTAATGGCTTAATTCACTGAAACTCTAATTGCTTTAGTAATATTTTCCATGCTGGCTTTTCATTATGCATCAGAGAAGGATACCCTCAGTGGTTATTTTTGGGACTGAAAGGGTTAAAAAAACTCTCATGAACTCTTAGTTCTCAATGTTTAACTCTGTAAATAACTCTCTCTTCCCTGTCCTGTAAAATAATGTGGTTTTACATTATAAAATTATAACCTCGTAACAGTTTTGAGTATTTAAATGCTAGGAAGTGTCATAGTTGAGAGATGGCAGAGATTTTATTTGTTTCATTGCTGACTAGCCATTATAGTGCTGTTCTTAATTATACTGTCACATATATTGGTCATCTTATTGTTTAATTTCAGGTCCCTGTTCTAAAATGTGAGGTCAAGAGATCTTTGGAGCCAAATGCCTTGCCACGAGATTTCATTTAAAACACAAGTGAAAAAAAGTCGGTGTAAATTAAATGGATGTTTACAATGGAGCATCTAAAGGAACTTTATGGGAGAGCATTACCTAGCTTAGGAAAGGTGTAAGATAGGAGTAGAACACACCTGGAAAACATGGGCTAAACTCTTTTCCTAGCAGGCTGGTGATGTAGTCATCGCGTCTTGCTAAATTCTACACTGTAGTTTTATATCGGGAAGGAAGGTGTCTTGACTTCTACTCCATCTCCCCAGGTACAGCAGCTACCAGTGAAAACATTGAAAATATCCTAAATCCATGAGGAGAACAAAAGAAATGGAAACCACCAATGTTAATGGTTTCTTTTTTTTCCAAAAACTGGGTCATAGCAAGTATTTCTGAAAAACTTCCTTGCTCATACTAAGTGCAAGTCAGTGCAAAAAGTTCTGCAGGACAAGGCAATTTTCATGAGCAGTTGTTTGTAAAAATGAGTAAAAACTACTTAAATTCTGTTTTAGGAGAGTAGTGCAAAATCATTATTTATTTAATATAACAAATCCAACGCAGAGGAAATGGAAAGACCAAGATACTGGTTTTTTTCTTGCTTGCTTTCCTCTCCAGTACCTTTCTTGGCCCTTGTGAAAAATACTCAGTGTAGGCATGCTGTGCATAAATTTGCCTTTCTTACATCAAAGAGTCTGGTTCTGCTGCTCAGGCCATCCATAAGATTATACCGACCAGAACACAGCAGGCTCATGCCAGACACTTGACCCTGAGAGGCAGTCCCAGGCCAGGCAGGATTTAAATCCAGCCCGCAGTATTTAAACACCGCCGTTCGCAGCCAGCACGCGGCCGAACAAATGCGCATTGTTGTCACAATTGGAACCACATGCTGAGTAATGGAACAGAGGTGCAACTTTCCTGAGAATGTGCGGACAGTTGGGAAGGGGAATGTGTTTTTTCATTTATGTCTGCGCGTCTCAGGGCTCCCCGACTTTGTTTTCTTAGTGAAACTCAGACAGATCAGACGCGTAGGATTAATGGAGCTGGGCACTGACAGACCAGCTCTGTTCCAGCTGCAGTGGCTGTGGAAGAATTGGATCTGGACCCTCTTAACCAGTCCTCCAAAAGCAAGATTTCAGTTACCATGACCGGTCGCCAAGGACCATTTTATTTTAACCCGTGTCAGATCTGAGCTTACCTATGGGGCTAAACCACAGCCTGCTGAGCCAAGTGTATCCAAATGCAAACTCATTTCACTGGCTGTTTGTCACTGTTTGGAAAATTCAGCCACTTATGGTATGGAACAATCTCCACCAAACTAAACTTTTCAGGCTTCGATGCATGGGAAATACTGCATGCTGCTTCCTCCCAGCTTGCAGCCAGTGCATCTCTTCCTGTTTATTAGAAAATGAAATGAAATTAAGAGAAGATAAAAGTGTTTGGACAATGTTCTCAAGTACATGGGGTTGTCCTGTGCAGGGCCAGGAGATGGGCTATGATGATCCTTGTGGGTTCCTTCCAATTCAGGATATTCTGTGATTGTCTGATTTTATAATAGAAATATAGAATTTTCAAGAAATATAGAATTTTCAAGATGAAACAATGGATTTAATGCTTTGACTGACCTTCACTCTGCAAACCAAAGGGGCTTGTGAGTGGTGTAAATTTATGTGTACTTGGGCTACTTCCACTTGGTGACTTTAAGTCCATAACCATCTCCTTGGCATTAGTAACCAAATCAGAATTCTTCTGAATGGAGAGAACTTCTTTCTATCCAGAAAAACACTTCTAAACTTCTTTTACTTTGTGGGTAAAGCAAGCACAATAATGGTGATGACATCTGCAATGGGGAATAGACAGTGAGGAGGTTCTCCTTAAATCTGTTGATGCACGCTCTAAGTAGCAAGCAAGTCAAGCAGAAAAGAAAGCAAATGACAAGCAGCATTTGTAGTGTTCTTGACATTAATCACATGTGTTTGAGCTGCCCATGGTGTGGCCAAACAGCAGGCAGGGTGAGCATCCTTGGGATGCATTTTCTCCTCACAGAGGGAACCACACAAACTGTTGAAACAGTGTTCTGTGTGCTTGTGGCTTCATGGAATATTTTTGTTGTTCCACGAAGGTGAATAGACATAGGTTACAGTGACGGGGTATCACCACTGGCTGTTGACTGAAAGCAAGCAACCCACCCTTGTACCACACAGTACAGAGTTCAAAGACTCCTGGCAACCCACAGGTGAACCAGGCTTTCTGCCCCTCCTTGCCCTCCCATGGCTGTGCCACCCCCTTTTCCTGCAGCTCTCAGGGCTCTGGCAACGCCTGCTCCTTCTCATCTGTCAGATCCAGGGGGAGGGTAAAGGGAGCTTTGCAGGGGGTGTGCTCTGAATTCTGACAAGGGAATCTGATGCGTCAGTCTGTTGAAAAATCTTGGCATTTGGTTCATGTTTTGTGAACCATCAATGTCCTGTCTGGGTAGGACACAGCTGCTTTTTGAAATAGCGATCACAAAGCATGGGCAGCAGCACTTCTCTCTTGCATAAGCTCCATTCTAAACTCAGAGGAGAGCTTTTTCATCTTGAAAGTGCAGAATGACTGTCACTTTTTTTCGTATCATTAAGAGGCCACAAAGCAAAGAGCACAGCACATCATTCTTCTGTGCTGCGAGGACAAATCTGCCCCCTGCAAGAGGAATATACACATATACATTGATGAAATTTTCTTCGCACTTGGGAAAGCATACATGCACTGAGTGATTAGTAAAAATGGAATCCGTTTCTTGGTCTCAAATCTCTTATGTGAGTCATACTTGGGTTTTTTATTCTAATTTTGATTTTAAAGGTCTTTGTATGCCTGATCAGCCATTCATTTGCCATTATGTTTGGTACTATTAAATGAAAAATTCCTATAGGTAAAAAGGAAGAAAAGCTGATAGAAACATGCTAAATATACCACCAGTACAGGTTTGCAGCCTACATATTTCTTCACCCTTGAGCCCACACCCATGGGTAGGAAGTGAGGCCAAGCTAACTGGAGGGGGGCCAAGCTACCGTGCTTCTAACCTGCCAAGACCAGGAATGGAAGGAACGAAGGCTCCAGGCTGGTTGCAGTTTTAAAACTGTGGTTTTTTGCCTTTGTTTTTATCTTTGCTTCTGGTTCCAGAAGCAGCTGAGAGAAAGATGAGCTTTCCTCAAAATGCTTATTTGCTTTTTCCGGACTTTGCTCGTTAGCTGCTGGGCTGAATTCCTGGGAGTCTGCTATCGGGTAGGAAGAATAATGTGTGGAGGCAGCAATTATTTGTCAAGGACTGGCAATGTACTTGGCATGCTACAAGGCATGGCTAGGAAAGCTTTACCTATTCTAGAGCGCTGCAATTTAGATTACGGACCAAAATATGAAGACAAATCACACAGGGAGCAAATGTGGATGTTTTTAAAGTCCCTTAACTTGGTGTTTGCAAGGAAGAGTTAATGTTTGAATGAAGAGAGGACAGGTCTTTATGTACTGAGGCTGTGTGTTTGTTCGCTAGACAGGCCTGGTTGCAACAGTTTAAAATTAAGAAGGGGATGTTATGAAGCATTTAGGCACTTAGGAGAACGTGAGACTTGTGGAGAATTTATGCCATGGGTAAACAACTTGGGAATTAGAAAGCAAGGGTTAACTGTCAGACAATATGAATTGAGTTTCTGAGAAGAGGTACAATGAGTGAGAAGACTTTGACAGGAGTTAGGAGAAAGACAATCAGAACACTTAACTGTTTTTTAATCAGGTGAGAATTAAATTTTCCAAAACCAACCCCCTTCTTTTCCTTTTCCTCCTATCTCCTCCCCTTCCATCCCCTTTCATGAGCTAAATGACTCTGGTGGAACTATGCTGTAGGTACAGCATATTGTGATTAAATGCTCTGCAATGCGCCCTGAGATACATTGGACCAAAAAGTATAAATGGAATGCCAGTTGCATAAAATAAATCTGAATTCTTGCTGCACCATGGTGAGGCAGCTCAGTTACAGTTCGACCACCCATGAATGCTCAGCACACAGCAGGGGCACTTTTGGACTTGCATCTCACCTATTATCTTAGTAGTAGGGTATGAATCTCTTTGAATGTGAAAGACTGGTTTTGTTTAAGTGAAGAACATAAGAAAAGGCTCTTTCCTTTTTTTTTTTTTTTTTTTCCCTTGAGCAGATGAAAGGTGGACAGAAGCAACTGTAAATTTTAGGAAGGAAAGAAGAGGAAAAAGGCTAATGCTTGCTGAGCAGAAATTTTATTTTCCCAGCCACACTACCCAAATGTTAATACTCCCCCATACAAAAGTGTCACTACTTGGTCTATATAAATTCAATGTCAGAACAAAGGACACTTTCTGGAAGGGAAACAAGACTGTATTATACTATTCAGCAACTAACAGAAGAAAGAGAATAGCTACTTCCTGCCAACATTCATACTCCGAAGATGTATGCCTGAGGTGGTAGGTGAGCATTCAGTTCTTGCTGCAGCTGGCTCTTGGTGGTGACTTATCCATCTTGTGGATAAACAGTATAAAAGACTCAGAGACACAAAAGTGGGGGACTGGCAGGTTAGCTCCAGGAGAGTGAGAATGACAAAGACTGCAGGGGTCACCTGGAAGCAACTGAGTAGAGCAAGTGTGGCTGTTGTGAGAGTGTGCTAGGGTTACTGGGAAATGGGCATATATTTCAAGGGCCTTTTTCAGGCTCCACTAAACCAGCTAAGCTAGGAACCATGTGCTGGTTCACGCTGACTCCATTTTCCAGTCTGCATTAGTTCCACATTCATTGATTGCTGTTACTCTGACTTTCTGTTCAGCTTTTCCTTTTCTTTTAATGCAAATGTCATGGATTCTTTACCTACCCCTTCTGTCTTCTTTGCCTTCCCAGTTGGGGAACTGTTCTTGCAATCAGGACAGGGGTTTTGATTTCCTCAACCCTTGATATAACATGTTCCTTGCTATCCTCTCATCTCTGGTCACAGCAGCCGATTTCCTGCCCTGCACTAACTCTGCTAACTGAACATGTGGCATAGTGACTTTACATCCTTGCTGCACTCTGAGCTGTATTGCTATAAGGTACTACTGTGGATATTTTGTATGGAGACCTTCGGGGATGGGACGGTATGTGGGAATGATTTCACTGCTTCCTCACTTGCCCATCTGCTGCTGATGCTGAGGTTTCTCTTACTCTCTTCCTGAGAGATTAGTGCTGAACATGTCATCATCCCCACATTTAGATGAACTGTTTCCTGAGGATTTGAAACGCCTTGGCCTAAAGTAATTTAATGGGAACAATAATTGCCTCATTTCCCACCACATAAGATCCCAATCCTCTTCTTGGCACAGGTATGGCATGTAGCAAATGTTTCTATGAAAGACTTAAACCATTCTGCTCTTTGAAGCCCTGTCATTGCTGGCTGTCTATTGCTGGAATAATTTAAAAATTTCTTAGTAAAATATGTTTGTAATTTGATACACTGCTTAGTCTACACTGTTGAAAATGGTTGAAGTTTTGTCCTTCCATCTAGAAGAATAAAACAGATACCTGACAGTCTTTAGCCTCTTTGTGGATGCTGCACAAACTGTCAGAAGGATCTGCTTGCACTGTGTGGATTACAGGCTGTGTGACTTGGAAAGTTGCTTCTGTTCTGCTGGTTATGTCCTTTCATCTGAGCCAGCTGACTGGTTGTCAGTCCCATTTACCTCCTGTGCTTTGTTTCTTGTGATGCCAGTTTGGCTTCTTTATTATCTTTTTTTTAGCTGCCTCCCATTTTCTCATTTCTGGCCTTTAATTCCATCTGTGGTAACACAGAAAGGCTAATTCTATTTCTTTGGGCTATTTCAGCTTGGGACCAACTTCTGGCACCATCAAGGACATGGAGAGTTCTTACTTGTCCTGCAGCACGTCATGACTCTCTCCCCTTTTTAACCACATTGTTTCAATATTTATTGCTGTTTTTTGTCCCATGAGACCCTTGAAATACAAAGTTGTTGCCTTGCCTGATGCCCAAGAGCTCTCCTGGCTGCCAGGGCTCACCCCAAAGACACATTTTCCCTGTAAGCTCCTTTTGCCAGAGGACTCAAACAGAACCTGTCACTTGCAGAGACACAGAACCTTGTGCTTGTAAGGGAACATGCAGGGCTTGGTGGTCACCTTGCATATATCTAAGGCACAAATTTTCAGGGTGGCCATTCCCATGGAAAGGAGTGCCTTAGGGCTCAACCCTCCTTGGAAGAACTCCTAACAAAAATTAAGCTACAAGTCAAGTAAGTATTTATTTACAAATCCTAAACAGATGGCACACATGCATACTTGTATGAACAGGAGGGAATGGAGAAAACCCCAACATATTCTCCAAGCAGCATTTAATTCAGATTTGATGGTTTCCTTTACTCCATATGACTCAGCTGACGGGTTGGCAAATGCCTGGCAGCATTTATAACTGAGGCCTCTGTTTTCACTAAGTCTTTAAGTCTTCAGGTTACACTCACTGAGTGGAGCCTGAAGCAGGCGGATTTCTTTTCCGTGTTTGGTCCCTATACACCTTTTGAATCATTTCAGTGGAAAGATTTTCCCCTGACCTGCTAATTTATCATTCATTAACTCAAGCAAGAGGGGTTTTGCCTTTCTTCCTAACAAGCCATTGCTTTCTGCCTTATGCTTTGGAGGTGCCAATTCCTCTTGTTCATCACTTGGACACTTCTTAATTGCCCAGCCAGGTAAAAAACTTTTCCATACTGATGTTATTAACTCTTTAGGGCGTGACTCTGCTCCCTGATGCATCCTTGAGCTTGGAGTATCCAAATCCCAGACAGAAGCTTTTTCACTTAATTTGATGACCATATTTTATAGACTACTACAGTTGTAATTGGTTCAAGCAACTTGTTACTGGCTCTTTTTGAGATCAAGCCCAAAGGTAATCAATAACTCGGTAGTATTAATAGATGTGAGGTGCCTTTTCTCCTTACTTCCTCTAAATTTAGGCTTTTGAGAAACACCCTAACAAATTCCTATCCTTTTTTTTTTTTCTCTTAACATACTAGTAACCCTGTTTCTTTCTGCTAATGTTCTTTCCTTTCTTGCCCTCACTTCTTTATTCTCTTTCTTCTTCCCTATTTCCTGTCTTACTTCTTTTTCCTAATCTATTCCCTGCTGCCAGACTCTGATTCATGATCCCTGCGAGATGTAGCTGCATTGGCTGAGGAGATGTGGGGGAGGCCACCTCTTTAGCCACGGTGCTTAACTCCAGCAGGGATTGTGAATCAGAGCTCTCTGCTGCTGTAGTTCAGTCTCACATAGTAATGTAAACTGGAGCTGATGGCAACTCCATTAATGTGACAGCCTGAACTGCCTCAGCTGAGGAGTAGATGTACCACCTGTTCTGCTGCTTCTGTGGTGGGGATTGCAGCTGCTGGCAGAGTCAAAGAGTAGGTAACTGTGCATCATCCTCCCTCTCCTCCATGAGCTGCTAGAGCATGAGAGTCAGGGTCCTTGGACTCTGCTTTCTTTCTTCCAAAAATTGGTTCTACAGCCTGGTCAAAATTATTGTTCCTTGCACAATTTCATGGCCCAAGACCACTAAGTAAAAAAGTCCATTCTCACCTCAAACTACCTGAGCATGGGAAAAATAAATCCATTGGCTGAAGTCTACTGCCTTGTACCTCCAGGGATGGAAAAGAAAACCAACCAAACTCTTCATCTACTCCTAATTAAGGGCCATTGTTACATTCCTTTCTTCCCTTCATATTCCCTGTTATCATCACCCCCCCAGTTGTCAGGGATATCCGCTCTGTGTCCATGGAGCCATGACAGCCATGGTTTCTGTGTCACAGGCCAGATGCTCACAGGAAGAACCCGTGTTGTCTCTTCACATGAAGTTCCTAATTCCCTTGAAAAAGGAGCAGAATGAACACCTGGCTCCTATGTGTGGGTTTGAGTTCTGCTCTTGCCTTCTGTGAGGCACTGGCACAGGTTGTCCAGAGGCTGTGGTCTCCCTATCCCTGGTGGTGTTTGACATCAGACTGGGTGGGGCTCTGAGCAACAAAGTGGAAGATGTCCCTGCCCGTAGCTGGGAAGGTGTGGAAATAGATGGTCTTTAAGGTCCCTTCCAACCATAATCATTCTAGAGTTCTATGATGAAAGGTCCCATTATTTGATTATCTTATTAATGGAATCTGTCATTTTCCTTTTGAATCTTTGTGAGTGTAGTAGAGAGGTGGGAGAAAAAATTAAAAAGAAAATTCGAATATTTTAATTTTGTTTCTTAACATGTGTTCAGGTGCATTTTCCTAGGTACAATTTGTACAATTTGGCTGCTGTGATTTGAATTATTTTATGAATTAAACCAAAAGTAAATGGTATCTGAGTTTGTTTTGTACTTTGTTATGTGTGGAGGCAGATAGAGGAAGACTATTCAGGCTATGGTTGATGTTCAGCCTGCTTAATTGTTGTTTTGTTTTTTAAAATTTTCCCCTTATTCTTCCCTATAATTATTTCTGATACTTATGCAGAAAAATGAGATGGTTCAGCTCCCCTTTTATGTAGTCAGACACATCTGAGTATTTTATTTTCTCAAGAAGAACAAGAAAAAAGAGAAATACCAAGAATTAAGTTCAGATGACAGATGTTTATGTGGCTAAACTCTCAGTTTGGTTTAAATAACATAGCGAGGAGTAGGAAGGAATGTAACCTTTTAAGCTTTTCTTTGTTTACAGATACAAGGAGAGAGAACAGTAAATAAGTCCGAGTTACAGTGTGCCTTTAAAAAATCACATGATATATCACCACCATATGGAAGCCTGCATGCCCTTTCCCATAGGGATATGCCACTGAGAAGGGATTTATAGGCTGCTAGCTCATAATACAGTAATATTTACCATGGGTTACCAACTTTGCTGATAACTGTTCCTAGATTCCCTCTGGAACAGCACGCATGGCTAGCTGAGCGTGGCACTGGTTGTGCTGCTTGATTTTCATTCAGCATCTCAGTCCTGACACAGTTTGCTGAGCACAGGTCTCCAGGTAGCACAGGGATAATTCAAATCCTTCAAGGAATCACCGTACTCCCGTGAAATGTTTACTCTGTATTTACTTCAGTGGCTTTTTCTGGGAAACATGAACTCTAAACAGATCTGTATTGTCAGCACTGGAAGGAAACAAGGTGTGGTGGGACTGCATGCAGGCCTTGGCTGTTAGATATTGAATGTAATCTAATTAAAGGTGTTTGGAGGGTACTTTTCTAGGGAAAAGAAACTTTTTAGGTCTGCTGTAGCATTTGATTTGAGATTTAAATGTCAGTACTCACCAGCAGTGAGGTAAAATATTTAGTGTCACTGCATTTTGGGTACACCTAATTTCAACAAATTGACCACTGCTTATCTGTCAAGAAAGTTTTTAGGAATCAGTTGAGGAGCCAAGAGCAGATCTATTGTGTTCATGGTGCAAAGCCCCCATGATTTAGTTATTTTTATTTTATTTTTACATGGTTAAGCCCATGTCTTCAATTGCAGGAAATGGTGCTTTTGCTATCAAGCTTTCAAATTGCAGTTCGATTTTTCAGCTAACAAAATTATCTCTGATAAAGAACATGTGATGATTTAAAGGAGAACCAAGGATGAGAATCTGAACTGCAACAGCTGAAACTTGAAACAAAAGCGTCGCTATATCAGTGCAAATAAGTTGTTGGTACAATATCCGTGTAGTAAATCAGCTCTGTAAAATAAAAGATAATAAATTCTGTCCCAATTTTCACTGTGATGTGGGCTCTATACGAGCTAGAAGTGCAGGATATTTTCTTTCACTAGATGTTACCTTATGGGACCCAAATTTTTAGGATGTGCCTTCTAGGTTTTGTTGCTTTTAGGTGTATTGACCTGACTCTTTTAGGCCTCATTCTGCATCATACTTAGTTTTCTGCTTGTGAATAGACTGATTTCTACAAAATATGTGTCACTTGAAGCATGTGTGTAAGTATTCACTGTAAGGTTTGAGTTTTATTAAGGGGATTGATAAAGGAACAAAACCAAGGTATGTTACACTGCAGATTCTTCTGGGTTTAGCCACTTCCTAAGGTCATTAGTCCTAATGCTATAAAAAAACCCTTGCTAGTGTGTGAACTTCTGTGGCACTAATGATTTTATGTGCCATGTAGGCTGCTACATGAAAAAATTGATATAATCCTGGTTATTTATCAATCAGGTGTAAGTGAGTGTAAAATATACCTAGAAGCCAGGTTTGCAGGAGGAGGTAATAGCTGGGGTGATAGAACTAGAAAAAGCAGCCAAGTGTGAGAGGTCAGAGACTTTTCATCTATACTTGAAAGCTTTTCAGATTCACAGTTTATCAAATGGTCTTTTACAATACTCACCCCTCTCTAGAGAACATGATTCTTAGCCTTTCTAATGAGAACTAATTTCAATTTTAAACCAATCAGGCTAAATTACATTGGACTTCTTTCATGGTGACGATGATTTCTGTCATGGTGAAAATGCTGCTGGAGCCAAGTTATGATTTTGTGGGTGTGGGAGCAATACCCCTGGAGCAGAGGTTTGTGCCTGACTCCATTGGGCTACCTTTTTGATAGGATATAGGATCTACCTTTTGGATTGCAATTTAACACTTACTTTTTTTTTCCATACTAAGAGTTGCTACTCTTACTCTTTTCCATAGCACACATGCTCTACAGGCAAATATAGTTAACTAACATTCTTGGCTTTTAACTCTTTTTACATTTTAAGTCTGGTCATGATCTACTGGCTAAGTGGTGGTAGTACTTGTGAGTGCTGGAAAAATCCCTTGCACTTAACTGCTGGGAGTGGGACAGGGAAAAGGGGGACAGTTCCTTCTGAGCTACTTCAGAAGGAAAATGGAGATAAAGATTACCTCATTCATACATAGGAGAAAAGCAGGGAAGGAGGACCTCAGTGCATAGCAGAAAGAGCTTTAAATGGTCATTTGAGGCAGATGTGTATACAGTAGAAATTGAAAAAAAATCACACGTGTAATATTTATTTTATATAGAGTAGGGCAAATTACTCAACAACAAAATACTCTAGATGACTGCTATCTTGTATATATATATGCTTCAAGCCTATAACTCCTGATGAAGTTCTTTTGGCTTTATGAATAAAACTCCACAAAGTGCTCGGTGGCAGCGGGACAGAAAAGTGTGATGGCAGTGCACTGCATTGCTTTATATGGTGGGAAATAAAGCCCTAGCTGGAGAGGGGATTTTCAGAGCATCATGCCAATGGATTTCAGTGATCCAGAGCCCTGATTTAGCCATCAAAAAGAATTCCTGATAGCATTTCTGATACTGCTGACACCTATACTTACCAACAAAGGCCCAAGACACTATCATATAATTTTCCCTAATGAAGAAAACCTGTGAAAAAATTAGACAAAGATATGTGATCAATAGCTGGGTTTTATTGATCGTTGTGGCATATGAGCATTCATGGCAGCTTTCTTATTGGCAGGGTTAAGGATTAATGTAAATGAGCCTGTAAAGCTGGTTTGGGGCTCAGATTAAACAATTCAGTCGATTTTAATGTAGAGTTCAGTAACTAAAGAGTCTGAAGTCAATCACTTTGACACACCTTTAAAATATGAATACATTTTCTTTGTGTTGCTGAGAGATGAGGAAATTTTCTGGGAGTAAGACAAGAATCTTCTGGAAAAAGAGGGCATCCATTCAGATTTTATTTAAAAGGGAAAAAAAAAATTGATTTCCTTTGAAATAACCCTTCACCCCAATTCTGTAACCTTGGTATTTCTTTTTCGTCTGTATTAAACAGACCTGATCTTCACTGTACATGGCCCCTAAACAATTTTACAATTACAACTTATTTCCTAGGCTCATTTTATGAAGGTGTTAATTGATCCTCTAAAATACAAAATAACTGTGTGCTCTATGAAGCCATTTTTGCCTTGCTGATTTGTTTCTTTGAGGAGAAGATTACTGTGACCCCACAAACAGCTCAATTAGACATCAGAGCAGCCTTGACTGCTGTGCAGCCTTCAGATCATTGTGAAGACAAGCTGGATATCTTGCTTTGGACTTACTCTGAGTTTTTATCTTTATAGTTTTGTTCATTCTTTAGGCCTCTGTTGGTGATGCCCATGAAAAGAACCAACCAAACTGTGCTACCTTTTTTTCTCTTTTATCATGGAAACTTCTGGTAGAGGCCAGGGCTCTAGTTTAATTTTAGTAACAGAAGGGGGTCTGGGACAAAAGATACTCTGGTCTTTTGCAACTGAAACCCTCATGCTCTTGCAGTTTGAGAGAGTTTGAAGCAGGTTCACTTCATTTCCCAGAACTTTTTGTAAAGTTTCAGTTTATAAATTGAACAGGAACTTCAGGGTGATTCTGACCTACTCATTCTATGGTGGAAACTTAGAAGCCTTGAAGGCTCTGGAGAGAATGAAGAGGACCCTCAGTCCCCATTATTTTCTGATCTCCAGCTACCATGGGGATTTGTAGCATTGTTCTGTTCTTCTAGGCTCTAGTACGACAAAATCTGGAAATCACTTATGTCTGTTTGGAAGGAGCCTATTTGCTTTTATTATCAGTTTGTATAAATGGTTTAATTTAACTGTGTTTTCCCAATGCTTTTGGGAAATTTCATTCTTATAGTCTGTGTGGCTGGTTAGTCTCAAACTCAGTCTAGACAGCCAGGAGTGCATGTTCTGTCATTCTTCCTGCCAGTTCATGGTATTTGTAAAGCATTCCTCACAAAATGACATGAAAAACACTTACTTTCAGATTTTCAGTTTGCCTTGGACTTGACCCTAGTGTTCTTTTTTTTATACAGTGTTAGTAACCTCTGTTTTGCTAAGACAGGAAATAACTCACATGAACACAGAGGTGTGTGTTTTCCCTAGAATTTCTAATTCAATTTACATGGTGGACCTTAGCTTGGATTTAGATGCTAAACTTGTGTGGACATACAAAGGCTTTTTTTTTAATTTTAACTTCACTGCTGTACTTATCACCAGAGACTGCCAGTCAAGTCTGTCTGTCTTGATTTCTCTGAAGTGAGCCTTGTTTGAGTTTGTCAGTGGATTCAGTGAAACTGAGTTGGAAATCCTGGATTTGCCTGTTTGGAAGGCTGCACTTCCATGAGATGGTCGATCTCTTTCTAGGGCAGTCCTCTTTGTGTAGGCTTTCTCGTTTCTTTTCATTTCTAAAAGCCACGATACTATGCATCAGTGTACTAAAATTCTACTTTTTGTACTAAAATTCCAACTACCTTTAAGGGCTAACTATTATCTTGAGAAAACTTTTTCTGGATCAAGTCTATTTCACTACCCACAGACAGCATAAACAGTGACCTGAGTAATGTGAAGTGGTTGCAGGACTAATATAAATAGGATAATACACTCATGTGCTATGTGGGTTATTAGACACACAGAACTACTATCAACATGTGTACTTACAAAAATCACTTATTTTCTTTACCTTTTGAGATTCTGTGAAACTTTCCACTGATGTTTCCTGGACGTAGCTTCACAGGTCTTATTGGTGGCAAGGGCTTCTCCCTGCTGTGTAATAAATGTAGCCAGAGGCTCACTATGCTTGGCCTTGCACCAGGGAAGTCCTCTTTTCTCAGCTTTTTTTAAACAGAACATGATATTGATGCTCTGTGTGATCCAGTGCACAGTGGAAGTCTCGCTACTTCACTTCCAGAAGGCCTCAAGCTATAGAGTGCAGACTTCAGTGAGCAGTTAATTGCAGCACAGGAGAATGTCAGATAGACACCCTTTGAAACCTGTTTCAGAGCATGTATTTTGCTTGTGCATGATCTTACAGCCTTTGCATATGGATTGTTGGATTTTCTTGTGGAGGTTCAGCATCTTTGTTTTGAGAAATACTGCCTGTGCTTGTGGTACTATTACCTGGCATCTCACCTGCTGGATGGATCCTGTTTAAATTCAGGAACTAGCTCTGTGAACAAGTTATTGTCTGGTTAGCTGCAACATGAGCTGTTTCACACTGTGAACTGTCTAAGTTTTTGAAGTCATGATTAGATGCAGAAATGGAGTGGGCAGTAAAATGTCTTAGAATGACAACCATAATTTTTATGGGGGAATAAACTACAGACAGTTTACAGACAAGGCAGTTGCTTTTAGTGAGTAGGACACATGCAAACAATATTCTTATCTATACTTCCATGTCCCATATAGACAGTGTTTAGTGATGCCATCAACAAGTAATATGAGGGATTAGTAGTGGATTATGCAAATGTATGGTTTCATTGTTTTAATTTTGTAGCTGATAAGATTATAGGACTTCGAAGGGTGATAAGGTACAAATGGGTCTTAGTACCACTGGAAATGTGAGTGCTCCTTTTACCTGTGGAAAATACAGTGCCCTGTCCAGTAAAAGCCTAACTGAATGAACTAGTTAAGCACACTCAGTACCTCCAAGATTCTGAATGTGCTGACTAAACAGAATTTATGGATGCAGGCAGTGCCTTTGGTAATTTGCCAAAAGTGTGAAGTTAGTAATTCCCATTAGGACTTCTAGAATTCTCAGGGAGGCTTCAGTTATATTGCAGCTAGGCTTTTTTTCTCTAAATGAGAGGCTGGTTGCCACCTTAGTGTGTTGTGAAACTGACCTGAAACCCTGGGTTTGGCTTTATTGTATTCTTAATTGCCATTGGACAGCCTTTTACCTTGGAAAAATTACTTTGGTTCAACAGAAGCCCGATTATAGTCCTAAAGCTTTGAATGTTGCCTATATTAGTTAAGTTTTGGTAGAGGAGGTCAGTCCTGATTCTACTGATGGCTGGTATTTCTCTGTTTTCAGCACAGCTTTAAAATATAAAATAGCATCAGGTGATGAGGAATTTCCTGAGTGCTTGTACAGCTCTCAATGATTTTATTTGTCACACACGTTTTCACTAAAATCTGGTAGGAACCAGGAATTAAAGATCAGAATGCTGTGAAGAAGTCTTCTCCAGCTCAGGTTGCCTTCACTGTCTTTGGCTGTGTCAATGTGAGGTCCTAGCACCCACAAAATCTCTCTTCTCTCCTGCATCAAGCTTTGAGAGAGCTTTTCCTGACTTACAGGTCTCCCACTTCCCCTTGTATTCTCTGTTTGGGAATGTTTCACTTCCCGAATATTTTTTTCCATGATGTTTTGCTGTACCATGGGAGAGTGAGTGTCGTTTTGTATGTCTCTCAGCTCAGATAAACCCAATAATCTTGAAAAATATTGTGTACCAAGACAATGACGAGATGAGCAGAGAGAAGCAGTGTTAACCTGCAAAATACCTCTCACATTCATTCTCAAAATTATCTTGAAACCTTCCTTTAAATGATTCATTTGTCAATGATAGGAAATTCTGTAAGTTTTTCTGTTTTTCCTTTTCCATAGGACATCTCTGTTTCCTTGGAGCTTTGCTGAAGCTGATCCAGGTAATGAAAATTTTCTTTTGCTTTGATGTTCATGTTCTTTTCACATTCATCTGTTTTGTTCTCAGAAATGAATGGGTTTGTGGGTAAGGAATTCCAAGCACAAGCATTCTGACTCTTTCCAGTCACCTGTAAAGTATGGTTCGGAAAAATCCTCTATGTTATGGTGTTTCTCAAATGAACTGTTGGACAATGTGGACAATATTGCCAGGTATATTGGATATATTCTTGATAACCATTAACATTTTTCATGAACAAAAAGCTGCAGTATAAATTCAAACCTATGGGTAAGTACATACATTGGATAAAGGTACTTTTTATTTCAGAACATACATGGCTTTTATTATGTGAAAAGGGTAAAAAAGGAAGTTTTCCTTTCACCTTGGTTCACATGGAAATGAAATTGGTAGTTATGAGCTTTACTGTAGTGCACAGGCCCCAATGCTCTGTGACAGAGTGTATATGCCTGTGATCTGGAAGCGGTCTCATTTACATATATTGAAAAATTTTGTACTTCTGCCTCACAGACAAACCCTCTGAATTCTAGGTGCCTAAAGGCAGGCTTTCTTACCCAGGTAAGAATGAAATTTTCATTGTAATACACTATCTAAACTCCAAGGAGCTCTCCTGTTAGAACTGATGGCTCACTCGTCTGTTATCTACTAGAACTAAAATCAGTGTCCTTTTTTGTTTGTTTTTCCCCCGATTCCCCTGTCCCCAGCTGAGTGCCTGAGCACAATGTTAACAACAGTTAACTTGCCACTTAACTGATGTCAAGTTCCAATTAGAAGTCTGAAGCAGACTTCAGAGTCTGAGGCACGTGAGACCAGAATCAGATTGTGAACAGAATTCAGGTACATGGTTTATATACTCTGGAGCTGAGCTCAGCTTTGAGCTTCAACCCTGAGCTGATGTGACAGCATTTAAGGAGGCAATAGCTGCAGTTATTAGCAAGGCAGTTTCCCCCACCCCCAGCTTTTAAATTTGTGATGTTTGAAACTGATTTCAGCATCCAGTTATGAGAAGGCTGTATTGGCTGTTAGTTTCATGGTACAGGTGAGAAAGCTTAAGCTCTGTGGAAGTGACATTCTGCTTTTTCACAGACTCCTTGTACAAGCCAGGAGTAAACTCCTATATCCTAACTCAAAGATATGAGAACAATCAGAAAAATGACCCAGTTGCATTTCAAAGCTATTATTTTCCCCTTCCAGAAGTGATTTTCATTTCTCACTGCTGAGCAGCCATCTTAAAGTACAACAAAAAGTGTGATGAGGGGAAATATAAACTGTCTTGGTTAGGTGGCCATGGATTTCAAGCTTTTGCTTGGAAATTCCCTCAAAGACTATCACAGTGATGAAATGCCATCAAGCCACAGCAATTCTGAACCTGTTGCCTTCCCCATCAGGAATACACTCAGGAAACAGGTATGTTCCCATCCTTGCTGTTGAAACTAGTGGTTAGCTATTGCCAATTCGTTTTCTTCCTGTTCATACCAGGAGAATTCAAAATTTCTCTGTCAGATGGAAGTTGAAATGAATCTGTCATTTAAAACCCTTTCCCTGCCAAAGTCCAATCTGAAAAAAACCCTCTGAGCAGACACTAATTAGATGACAAATTTAGAAGCCTAACAGAATGCACAATCTAGTAAAGACAAATTAACTCAGTCTTTGATGCTGCTCAGAGTAACTTTCAAATGGACAGGCACCTGTGAGGTGTGACACCCTGCCTGCATTACATGCTTTTATTGGTCTAGGTGAGAAAGGAAATGTGTCATTGTACCCTAAGAAGGTACCTTTAACAGTATTCTCATTTTACAGTAAAAATGTGCAAAACACCCTATATTTTTCCCTCAGGTTGTGAATGGAAACATGTTTTATTATTGTACTTTGTAATGGTTATGTTCTGGGAGAATGAGCTAGTTCCCATGGATGGCTGTAGCAGTGAACGATGTTTGAAGAGGGAAGTTTCTATTTTATTATTCTACTTCTAAAAGGTATCACAATGCATTCAACATAGTAAAAATCCTTTTGTGATCAGGTTTACTGTATATTAGCTGCACAGGCCTCTTCACTCATTAAAGACTCATGACTCCTGTGAGTCATGTCTTTGTTATCCTCACTTTTTTCACAGTTGGCTTCAATCTTTTTTTGTCTCTTCAGTGTACCTTCTTAATTTTTTTAATCCTTTCCCTTATTTTTTCCTTTAAGTTTTATATTTGATCTGCATTTTTTAAGATTATTTCATTTTGATTTATCCAAAGGGTTGAATGGAAAAACTGTTGTTTATGTGGGACAGATTACGTATGCAAACGGTTAACAAATCACTTAAATTATGCTCACAGTACTATCTAGGGGCAGAGAGCAGAATGTACAGTCTCAATAATGGGCAAATTGTCCAAAGAAATCCTCTGACATGTTGTTTTTAAAGAGAAAATAATTATGGAAAGAATGACTTTCTGTGCTGATCTCATTCCGCCGAGGTTCAGCCTAGGGTTAAAAACTGTCTCATTTGTTTGGTGGTGTGTTTGGTAATAACAGTTCTTTCTGATGCTCAGTTTCTATGGAGAGATGTTTGCTTTCCTCTTGTTTGATAACTCACATCTTGTTTAGGTCAGATTAATTGTCTGAAACAAGTTGGGAACTTTTGTCATGGCCAGGGATACCTGTGGTGAGCTTCACCAGTAAGTGGCGAGATCCCCTCTATTAACCAGTACACCTACACTGGAGTCTGCAAGCAGCTTCTCACAGTGACACAGAGGAATTTCTACTCTTTAATATTAACCATTAAAGGAAAAAAAAAAAGGAAAAAGAAAATCAGGCATGAAGGAACATTTCATCCAAACGAGCTTGTTTTCCTGGTCTTTTGAATGGATTCATGACTTAAGCTGTTTAGCAGATTGACTTGCTTAAGAAATACAAGTGGTTTCTAGCTGACACATAGGATTTTATGAAGTGATTGATCACAGCTGCCAATTGCCAAGGTCAGTGGGATGTTCTGTCTTGGCAGTCCCCACAGTCTGTGCATGTTAAAAAGAAAGGGTGAGGGAAGTGACAGTGGAGGGAGCGAATGGTTTGCAATTCAGTTAAAGTGATTTTAAAAGTATCCTAAATGCAAACATGTCTGCTTTGTAAAGACAAACTTTATGTGTTGGTAAGGCTTTTACTGTATCTTGGGGGTCTTTCTGTGTGTGTTTATTCTGTTAAAGTTTCAAAGTAAAAATCAGAAGCCTGGTCAAAGAATGGGAGAAGAAATGTGCAACAACTGTTGTGTGCATTTGTTTTTCATCATTACTCCTAAGTGAAAAACAGTCATTTAACTTTTGTGATTTGTCAGCTTCTATAGGGAAGCTGGTGGGAGGCAAGAAACCAGGGATTTAATCTTGCTCTTGTTGAACTCAATGGGAGTTTACCATTAATTTCTGTTGGAGAACAATCTTGCCCTAAGTCAGCAGATGAAATAAATAATGCTTAAGTCTTCAGCTTGCTGTTAATTCATGATTATTTGTCTTGTCATTCAGTGGGTGGGAGATTGGCAGATCAGATGTTTTATTCCTAAGCATTGCTGTGGACTTGAAGCAAAAAACTTAAGCGACTACTCTGTGATCACCTTTACCCCCATAAACCAGAGAAAACTATTTATTCTGATCCTCATACTCCAAGAAAGAGACTGCAGAAGGTGCTGGTGTTTGGGAATGTTGCAGGATAGAATGGCAATTACTAGTTTGGAAGGGTTATTTAGTGGTCCATCCATATTTAATCATTGGAAGGGCAGAAAAATAAGGAGGGTATAGACATAGATAATTGAAGTATGTCTGACCTTTGTTAGATAGTGTGAAACTGTGCCCCTTAGGTGAAATGTAGAGATGTGTTAATATGACCAGTCTGATAAACCCAGTCTGGGATTTCAGCAATGACCCACTCACAGGGACACTTTGAGTTATTCAATAAACTGTGCTGCATCCATTTACTTCACAGCAATTTATGAAACGAGGTTGCAAACCTCTCTCTGAATTTGTTCCAAGGTTAAATGGATGGAATATTTTTCGTCCTTTGCCTGGGATCCTTTGATACAACCAGAGCAAGGTCTTCTGTGAGAACATTGGTGTGTTTTCTCCTCAGTTACGTGTAAGGCAGTTAGATGAATATATTGTGCCTTGCACTGATGCTTAAAATGTTCTTTAAAATGATGTTTAAAATGGGGAAGGTCAAAGGTTGCAGAGGCTTTGTCTCCTGGGATGAGTGAGGGATAGAACAAATATTCATTACGGTTTGCTGATGATTTTATATCAGTATTTGTAACTCTCTCTCTCTCTAGGTCTACCTAGGCCCCTTTCACTGATGACATGCTCAGTAGCACAAGAAACTTGACATGATTTTCTGTGATTTGAGCCACATTTGTTATGCTCATGGCCTCATCCAGTGTTATTTGAATCAAGAGTCCATCATCAGGCTTTGCTGTAAGAATGAAAAAATCAAATGAAGTAGTGAAAAAAACAATAAAGAAGTAATTTTTTGCATTTACAGTATTTTCTTGCACTGGGACATGCTTAACCTGTGGTTCCAAAACTCCTCATACTCCTCATTATATGTTTGGTCTCAGTAACTCGTGCAGGAACCAGGATCAAAAACTATAGGAAACTCCCTATACACTTAGAAAAACCCCAGTATTTAACAGTTATTAAAGCCCTTTGAGTTCCCAGCATTAAAATACTCACAGCAAAATAAGTTTTATTAGAAACAGAGCTATGCATAATTCTGGCCTTAAACTGAGAGTCTTGGTGAACTGTACATAGGGCTAGGAACTGGCTAACATGAAAAAATCCCAAACATTTGAGATACCACAGTTTTACATTAGGCAAGAACACAGCTGTCTGTTTATACAAAAAAAGTGGGATAAAGGAAAAGGAGTATCCCAGGCTCTTATGCCTGTTCTCTGAGCATAACTGGGGATGGAAGGATGGCAGTTGTGCACCATTGCTAAAATAACAGCAAAGGCATGAAGTCGAGGAAGTTTTATCTTTGTTCTGAGATGATTCAGTAACTACAACTTTTTTTTTTCTCTGAGCAGTGAGCTGTTGAGTGGTTGTGGCAATAAGAACCAGCACATGCAGCTTGTGAACCCCAGAATTTTCTGTATGCCTTCCTAGCTGTCTCTGATCATAGCTGTATGAAACTATTCTTTGACTAGAACTGCTTTTTACTTTTTGAAAAGCAGACAACCCTCCCTATGTGAACCATGCAGTCATTCAACAGAATTTACTCTGAAGGGAGGGCAGCAGAACCCCTGAAGGAAAAGGAAAGTTTTAAGTGGTCAGGATGGAAGGACATGATATATGTGGGCCTGGTTCTACAGGGACTCCACACTAGCCTGCCAAAATTAAGCAGGAAATGGAAACAGAGAAGAGAAATTCTTGGCTTCTGAGTCAGACTTGAGGGTTAAGTCACAGCCAAGCCATGGATGCCCTCTAAATCTCTCTAGATAGGATCGTGGAAATTGGATGTGATGGAGCAGAGCTGTTGGTCAGTGGAAAGTCTTTGTCTGGAGTCATGTGAGGTTTTATCTGAAAGGCTTGTCCAAAATACTGATGTTTCTCCTGTCCCAAGCTGAACTGTAGAAATGTTGCTTAGTTGGTTATTACTGTATCTCGCAGCCATAGGGAGGAGAGGAGAGAAGATCCAGCAGGCAGGAATTGTGCAGCAAGATTGATTTATTTAATTATTTTACAACTCTTTTATAGACTTTTTTCTTCACAGTCTAATTGGACAAAGGATCAGCCAAACTCTGAGTTGATTGGCTAAAATCCTAAACATCCATTGTCAAAATATTTTCCTACTGTACCATAAACAAAGCTCTGCAAGGTCGCAGGTGTTCATAGTTTACAGAACTTTGCAACTATCTTCCTGAGAGAGAAAAGTCTCTCACAGGCTTAGAAAGAAGCAGGAAAATTCCTTGCTATCAGCATTTTTGTATCCACAATTGGTGTCATTGAAACCCAGAGGGAAAGCTTCTTTACACCTTACAGGATAATATTCTGAGATAATTGTCCTTTTGATGGCTTGATCTGAAACTTGCTGCTCTTTAACACAAGACACAGGGTGCCTGGAGATCTGTCAAGGGCAAGGGTCTGCATTAGCTGGAAAACACTGTGAATCCACTACCTGCATCTACAGGGTTGAAAAGCAAAGTAGGAAAAAAGAAAGCAGAGACACAAATTAGGTGTCTGTTAGTGATTTGAGAGCCACAATATTTAAGAAAAAAAAGTGAGCTGATTTTCATGAAACCAGCTGTCCTGACAGACTGACCAATGCAGTGTGATGTGAGAATGCTGCCTCCCAATACTTCTACTTAGGGAAATAATTTTTAATTCCCAGTTGACAATCAGCATTCCCAGGAAACCTGTCAGTTGAAGAATGCGAAACTATTGCACAGAAGACCCATTTTTCTTTTTTTTAAATTTCCCTGAGAGAAATGTTAAATGTTAAGGGGTCTTTGTGTCAGATCTGCAGGGTGGTGTGGTACTACTGAAGATGTCAATCCTCTGAGCCCGAGACTTCTGATCTTGCCTGTCTTTAGAGGACTTGCTGGAGATTTCTTTGAGTTACCTCTGAAGAGGTTTGACCAGACAGCCATGATTCTCATATTCAGAGACAGAATACAGAGGCATGTGGACACGGTGTTGCTGTGTTTCACTTCCAGTGCTGACCTAGAATATTCTGTTTTACTGACTAGCTTAAGTGTGTATTTCTGTTTATTTTTGGGCAGCATATCTTTTCTTGGTGACATATTACAGTTTCTGGGTCGAGGAAGGAGATGAAATAGCAGAGTTCCTGAGGTGTATGGTACCAGTATCATAGAGAGTCATTTGATGTATTGCTCTCTTTCAGCAGGTCTAGATAAATTGCAAGATCTGTGTAAAACTCATAGCAGTGTGCTGTCATATGCCTAGGTCAGATTCTGTTACAGAAAAACACATTGTAATTTGACAAGGGAAAAGAGAGTAGTCAAATAATACGGAACATAATTTCAGCATATGAAACCACGTGTATAATACTAAGACTTAAAGTATTCAGTGATTTTTCTGACTTCCTTTAGAGATTGTTTGATGTCTCATTAATCTTCTGAAAGAACTTGAAATGACCGATTTGTGTTCTGAAATTAGAAAAACTCTTAAATTAGTGACCTTTGCACTCATTAAATATTTCCTTAGCATCAGTTTGGTACATTTTCAGTCTTGGAGAATTTGATCTATCAAGGACGTTATAGTACCCTACCAAATAAAAGCCTTCTCAAGTATCTGTACTTTGTGCAAAATAATTCTACCACTAAATGCATATATTTGCCTACTTCATTCTCCAGACCTAGCAGAAAAGGCTGTTCTTAACTTGTGGTTGCTAGCATAACATTACATGTGGTTTTATGGCCATAGAGTAAAATCCTGGTGAAGAGAAGGGATATTTGCAGACTAAGAGGGGAAAACATGGAACTATTTGCTTTGATTTATGTTTACAAGTTTGAATTAGAACTATAACTTTAGTATTTCTGAAGACAAGGCCTTGGAAAAAAGCTTACTGCCTAATGAAAATGATCTTTTTCAGTTTAGAGTAACTTGATCTAGTTCTTTATAGTTCATTCACTTACTGTTTAGTGTGCAGAGTGGAAGAAAGTATGAGTTTTTATTACCAGATAGGTCAGAATGATCTCTCTGTCTGGTATCCTCTCTGAACTCACAGAATCATTTATTTTGGAAAACACCTTTAAGATCGCTGAGTCCAACAAGTTAACCCAGCACAAGCCTGTCACTAAACCATGTCCCTAAGTGCCATATCTACATGTCTTTTAAATACCTTCAGGGCTGGTGACTCCACCACCTCCCTGGGCCGTATTCTAATGTTTAACAACCCTTTCAGTAAAGAAATTTTTCCCAATACCCAATTTAAACCTCTCCTGGTGCAACTTGAGACCATTTCCTCTTGCTTGTTATTTTGGAGAAGAGACCAGCCCCCAGCTGTCTACAACCTCATTTCAGGGTATTGTAGAGAGGGATGAGGTCCTCCCTGAGTCTCCTCCAGGCTGAACACCCCCACCTCCCTCAGCTGCTCCTCACAGGATTTGTGTTCCAGACCCCTCACCAGCCTTGTCGTCATTCTCTGGACATGCTCCAGCATCTCAACATCCTTCCTAAACTGAAGGGTCTAGAACTGGACTCAGCACTCAAGGTGTGGCCTCAAAAATACTGTTACAGAATAAACATATGCCCTTCCTAATGAAGAATTTTGTGTCATCTGGAGTCTGCTGCGTCTCAAATCAATCAGTAATTGGCTGTATTTTCCAGGAATTTTAATTATGAGAATAATTACACTGGTGGTGTGTCTTTTGATGTGCTGCATGATAAGAGAACAACTCTAAATGGACCTGGCTTGTTCATAGAATGGTCCAATAATGCTACAGACCATGATACAGCTGAAACAGTAATGTGCTTGCTTTATTTAACATCTGCTGTATTTCATGTGTGAGTCATTCAACTGATGCCAGCTCTTTCAGCTTGTCTCTCTCTTGAAGATGCTTTAGAAGATAAGGAAAAATGAAGTTCTTATGAACATGCTCATACAGAAACAGGGGCAACAAACCTCACATGTTCCTACTGTTTCTTTCCTTGGGTAAAGTGGTAATATTGTCTGTTCCCAGAGTTTCTCACTGGAATAGTGAGGAGTTGGTAGTGCAGGGTGTGAAGTGCCCACATGTGTGTGAAGGTGTGAAGGGAAAGTGGTGTCTCATGTTAAATCAACTGATATAATTGCAGGAAATCTCAGAGCAAGAAAGCTTGTCAGCCTTCCTTATTACCTGTAGTTTGGTCTAATCAGACATTATCTCTTCACACAAATCTTGCTTTTATGTTTTTCCTCTGACTTGTGGCAATGCCACCACTGTGGCTACACAGTGCAATGACAAATGCATAAACTTAGTCTGATTCATTCCATGCAAAGCTACTTCTAGAGCTCTCATGCATTTTTTATTTCTCACACACAAGCACCCTCTGTGCTTGTTGAAATTTGATGGTAAAAATGAGTTAATTAGGAACTCAGCTGAGATCAGAACATGAATGAGTCATATTAATATACTTGTCTTGTGCAAGGAAAAGATTAATGCAGTGCTCTTTTTTTTATTCTAAATAAAAGAAAATGTGGTTTTTTGTAAATAAAAGTACCTGTCATGTACAGCCTTGTAGCCATTTGAAAGAGCTGCTGCTTTTGCAGCCCAGGTTTTGACTCTGAAGTTCTCATCAGCCCCCACACCTTGTAGATGCTTTTCTAAATCTCAGAACAGAGCATCTTCCCTTAATTTATACTTGCTGTTGAGTATTTAAATATTTAAACAATCAGCTTTGTGCAAGTGTAAGGTTTCATTTTCATTTCTCTGGATTTGAGCTGTACATAGCTAGGATTGTGATTTAAATTAATCTAGAGCGTTTCAGGCATTCCAGAAAGAGGAGAAATATAGACTTCAAACTAAAAATATCAGTCTTAAGCTCAGTTTTCAATTAAAAAAATTTCTTCCTGATATTCGATGCACACAGTTTATTCAAGTACACAACAGTGGTAGTGTCTGACAGCTGGGTTTGCATTTTGAATGTAAAAGCTCTGATTCTCACTTACAATTATGGCAGATCTAAAAGCATCCAAGAAACATGAAGGAGATGACAACCCCAAGGAAAAGAATTCCATCATCCTATAATGTGTCTCGTACAGTCTCCCAGTATTAATGTTTGGGTGCTGTGTTACTTACTAATGACATTGAACACATTTTTCCATAGAACATCCTTCTGAATTGCTCAGGAGCAAGCAGGACAGGTATCCTTTTCGGATACACTCTCTGTTCCATTTGATTTCCTTGCACTGACCTGTAGCTGGATAGCTTGTACTCTGTCTGTTGAATTCAGAAAGCAGCCCCCAATAAGGGCTGATTAATTAAGCTATTACATGCTTTTCTTTAGGCAGGTAGCAAATTGTGTGCTTTTATGAAATCCCTGTGAGGAAAAGAATTTCTCCTAAGGTTCACTTCCAAGGTAGCCATACAAAAATCACTTCTGATAGCAAATTCGGAATGAAGTCATAAAGTTCTTTAATCTTCTACAACTGCCAAAGGAAACATGAACTGTAAACATGGTTCCCCTGACCTACTGTCTTGCAGGCAATCTTAAACTAATGTACTAAAGTTGCTTCAGAATAAAGCAATTATGCTTGGTGACACACATATAGAGTGTAAGCATCCTGGATCTGGATCAGACTTTCCCTACCTTGTAGCCCTCTTCCCCTACTCTCCCTCCAGCCCTGAACCACATACCCAAAGGGCTGCTCTGTGCTTTGCAAATGACTTTGAAAAATAAAAGACAGCAATTATCAATCAATAATATTTTATCTCCAGTACAGGTCAGTGGGGAATTGAGCTCTGATTATCATATTCCATATTATTTCTGTTTGTGAGACAATTTTGCCTTTAGCAGCAGATTTTGTACTATATTCCACTAACAGACATTCAAATAATTACTGTTGCAATCTAAATTTACCCTTCTATCTCCTCAGAAAATATACTGGATATGTTTGGAGAATTAAATATCCATATAATATTTCTATCTTCTTTTGATACAGCATTCTGTAATAAAAGGGACTGTACTGTACAGCAGAAACCAAAGCAACAAGAATTAGTACTATTAAGACTTGAGGAATCTTGAGATACAAAGAATGTCAGGCAAAAAAGATTGTACAGATGTTGAAGAAATCTTATATGGCATGAGGGGCTGAGAAACTTGTGATTTCATTTGATCTACACTGGTGTTGGCAAGAGCCCTTGCAAAAATTACACGTCCATTTAAAAATTATTTTGTCCTTACTGGAATTCAGCTCTTGGTGGTTTTCTTAGATGGATTGTGGTTGGTGTGTGAAACTTTCAATAGCATGGTCTAATCAATACCATCAGGGTCAACATACTTTCCTTATGCCTCTTGTGTTCCAACTGAGGTTTAAGATTATTAATGGGTACAGTTTTTTGGAAACCACTCGATATTTATTTTCTGAACTTCCATGTGATACGGCCACTTCTGAGCTGCATTAACATTTCCATTTCATTAATCACTGTGACTTAAGATGGGAAGGTCCTTATGTGATGTCCTAATTTTTTTCCCTTTTTTTTCCCCTTCTCAAGTCCTTGATCTTGGAAAGTAGACACTTATAAACCGCCTGCATGTTAATGAAAATCAGCCTACTTTCTCAAGGGAGTGTAACAAATTCAAACTAAAGCTTGATTTTTCATCTTTTCCACTATTGAGGATTTTCATTTGTGTAACTTCTAACAGTGTGTCACATGGATACTTTGTGTACACAGTCCTGCCTTGTTTTAATGCATGACATCTGGAAAATAGATGTCGTACACTCCTAACTCCAAACATAAAAGAAATTTTCAGATGGCACAGTGGTTTTAAGAAGGCAAAGAACAGTGATTTTATTATGGAAAAGAACTACTTGGAAAACACAATCCTTGGTGTATAGGTGGGGGAGAGTAACTGTAAATTTGATAGATGGGAAGTGATCTTGGAATGTTCTTTGGAAGCAAAATTTTCTAGGTGTTTGTCTGTCTTAGGGATGGTAGTCCCCATTAGCCACAGGAGCCCTTTCTTGCCATTTCTTGTTGGAGTTCATTTCCAGCGTACAAGAGTTAGGAGTTCCCAGTTCTAGTGATGAAGTGTAATTTAAGAGATAAAACTGAAGTTCCAGTGCAAGCCACATATGGAAGAGAGAGCAAAATATTTTTGAAGCACAAATGTTTTTGGGGACAATGAGGAATAACCTCACATTTGCTGTAGATGTTTCTTTAGGGTTCTTATTCTGTAGGATTTCTTGTAAATATGGATGAATTCTTATTATTTATCATAAAAACATTCCCCAAAAGTCACTGAAACAGCTTTCAGCCTTGGTTGCAACATGAAGTTAATTGAGAACTTGTGAACCTGGCCCTTTTCTGTGTTATAATACCATTTTTAATTATATGATAGCATGTTATTTTTATTATCAACTGCTGCTTCAATTAATTAGCTTATGAAATACTCTTTGCATGGCATTCTTTCTGTAAATTCAATAATCTTTCTCAAAACTGTTTTTACATCTTCCCAAATTTATTTACATGCACCTCCCTCAGTCACCCCACAACTTTTGAGTTTTAATTCGATCAAAGCTAAAATCAACCATAAATGGCCTTGTGCTAACTTATGTATTAATTGTCAGTTTTAATTTTTCTGACAGCTGCTTTGCTGTTGAGCAGATGCTTTCATTGAAGAATTCAGTAGTGCCTAAACCCTTCAGTAGACAGTCATGTGAGTCCTAATTTGGTTTCATTTATATCAATATACATTCACTTGTCTCTCTAGACTGAATGTTGTTAGTGATGATGTTAACAGCAACCAGTTTGGACTTCTGCAGTTTATTAAAAGGATCTGGAAAACACCAAGTTGTATCTTGGGATAAGTAATTCTAAAGAGCTTGGTACAATATAAAGCTTATCAGTAACCATTTCCCAAAACAAAGAATTTTGCATGTTATCCATGCTTCCAGGGTGTCTTGTGGTGTGTTGAGTGCTTTTACTGCATTAAGAAATAAAGGAAAGAAAATTTATCTTCCTCACACTTGGAAATTGTATGAGAGCGTCTATAGTGAGTGCAGGGAAAGATTTTTGCTTTGTTAACTCTTTTAGTTCATGGGAGAAGATCTGAACCAGTGCAGTATAACTTTGAAAAAAATGTTTTCTCAAAGGACAGGTTATCCCCAATTTCTTTACTCAGATCCCTCTTCATATAATTCCTATGCCTTAACATTACAACAAGGACGTGCTCCGAATGCTTCTGTTGGATTCCTAACAGAAAAGACTACTTAGAAAAGGCTTTAACCTGATTTTCTAAGCACATTTCTGAGCTGGGCTCAGAACCAGAAAGTGCTGGGACTTCTCTGACTACAGGAAAACAGAAAAAGAAATGCATGAAACATGTTTGCAAGTTAAACTGAGGAAGAAAGCATTTAAGAAAACTTAGTCGTGAAAAAACCCAAACAAAACAAAAACCTGAAAAAATGTGGAGGAAAAACTTTTACTGGGTCTTCATAATTTTCAGACATTAAAGGAATTATGTAAATGCAGGTTTTCATGATTCAGAGAAAGTTTTTGGTACACAGGAAAGATCCAGTGAGGGGGAAATGCAGAAGAGGACTTATGACTTCCATTGAGACAAACCACCAGTATCACTCACAAGTATTTTGCTTCCTTGATGGCAAGTCTGAAGTAAACTTTCATGGTGGTTTTTCCTTATGTGGAAAAATTTCCTAGTATACTTAATGAGGCTGACTTCAAAAGAAGTAGCTGTGGCCACACCATGTAAATATTTGCTGTTTGGTAGTTTCTCTTAAAAGAGTAATCTTCATGTCATGACTTCCAGTGCTTTATTGTTTTCCACAGCTCTCTGTACCCTGATTCATTTTGTTTAACTGCACAAATGCCATTTACAACAGGCCATGATGGCTGATGCAGTTTTGGTTTTGACTGGGGCAGGAATGTCCTTACTCAGTTCCAACCGCTCTTATTCAGCCCTGGAAGTGAAAAAAGCCACCAAAGCAAGTCACCACAGGGACCTGGTTGTGTTTACACTTTATCCTAGGAATAGCATCATGCTTGTACTCCAGCTCAAGCTCCTCTAGCATCCAAACAGCTGGGAATTCGAGACTGGGAATGCAGAGAGAGGCTTAGAGCGCATCTCATATTCTAGTCTGCTTTTGGGGCTGTGCTCCTACACAGGATGCTGATGAGGCCAGAGTTCTTGAGTGTTTTCTGGACTAAGGAAATACATATGTGTATATGTATACATTTAGGTGTGTGTTTATGTCAATGTGAATACAAACATGGAGTTAAGTATCTTCCCATTAGCAGAGCAGCTTTGCCTGCCTTGTTCATTGTGTTCCCATATAACTTTGTGTGCAACAAGGATAGGAGGAGACTATAGTATTACAGCCCTGGGAAGCAAACTGAGAGCTTGCCAAGCAGAAGAGCAGTTGTTTAATATTACCTCTGTTTAGAAGCAATTATATCCAGGAAAATGCAGTTCAGATTAGACCCTTCTAGAGCTCCTTGAGTTCTCTGTTAACTGTTTTGAAGCCAGTCGATGCATCCGTCATCATTTGCTGTTGTCAAGGAAAAGGCCTGTAAAATGTGATATCCTTTGAGGTGCTCAAACTTTCAGTCCTTTTGGTTTCAAGTTTTAGTGATGAGGTTGTTCTGTGGAACCAGCAGGCTGCATTGAGGAGAAGGGGTTGAGTGATAAGGAGGCAGGGCTCAGCTGCAGTCACCTGGGAGATGACAACATAGGTGAGATCCCTTGATCCACCCTGGTGGAGCAGAAGGACTAATCAGCTGATGATAAAAGGAAAGAGAGAGTTGTTTTGGGGATTTTAACTTCAAGGGTTCTTTTGTATTTCTTAAATGGGTTGTGTAGGAGTGGTAGGAACTGCCTGCCTGTCCAGCTTGCAGTATTTTTCTTCAAGTTATCCATGGCTTTGGAAGTTTTCTACTGTGCAGGAGTCAAACCTTTGCACCAAGGAAAATTGTTCTGACACTTGCATAAGAAGGTACATCTTGTGGTGTTCCATCTTTTCTGTTTGTATCTGTGGAAGGGTGTTTCTTGCATGTGTTTTTGACAATTCAGCCTGAGTCATGTGATTGTAAAATATGAAGATAATTGAAAGATTTAGAGGTTTAAATTACTATGTTTTAAAACCAGAGATAATTAAATATATGACAAGCTTATATAAGAATATTTCCCCAGTTAATTATAAAAGCAATTATAGATTTTTTCCCATTTTCTACTAATTTCTAAGGAGTTATTTTAAATATTGTTAAACCATTACCACTGTTGTCAAGTAACACCGGCTCCAGTAGCACTGGTCCACTTTTGATCACTGCTGCCTTCTGAAGGAAGAAAAATGCTCAAAAATGCTGCATTAGGGGGGAGATGAAACAGCTATTTGCTGTGTGGAGGTACAAGGAAGATGGGAGTCTCTGGTCTTTTAATTCCTAGGTCTGTTACCATCATTACATAGGAAAAGGTCAGCTCAAAATTGAAATATAGTAGCTCAAGGTCAGAGATCATAATTGTGTAACATGTAACTGAGCAGGCAGTGTGCCTCACCCATGTGAAGTCCCAGGGAATTAAAAGTTCCAAAGTATTTTCTAGAAATCACTTACTTCCTTTGGAATACACACACACAAAAAAAAAAAAAAAAAAAAAAAAAGGAGGAGGAAGAATCAAGAATCTCAGCACTCCATTGCATCTTGTGGATAGATGACACAGTGATATGTGAGACCAGCCCTGCTTTTGCTATTATAAATTCCCAGCAGTGGCAGGGAACTGGAATGTGCTCTCCACAAGGCAGGCAGGCTGCCCACACTTGAGACTAGGAAGGGTTGGGCCCAGAGTGGAGTTTTTGCTATAGAACTTCTGCAGCTCTCTTTGGCCTAAAAATATTTTCTTTATGCAGCAAAAATAATTGTAAATAAAATCTGAGCTGAGCTACAGTAAAAAAAAACCTGTGCCCTTAAAGATGATCTATTGTTTTAAATTTAAGATGATGAGAAGACTTGAGGTGGGAAGATTTTGATTGATGATTCAAGGTGAGTGTGAGTAGGGGTAAGTAATAAAGAATCAGACAGGAATAAAGAAGGAAAATATGAAAAGGAAATGAAAGGTGAGATTTGGCAAATATTTTGGGAACGATGGAAGAAACAGACCTTGGGGATGAAGAGGATGGAAGGAAAGGAAAAATAGATTGCAAAGAAAGGAAAAACAAGCCAAACCAAAAAACCCTGAAAGGTTCATAAGCTTCTCTGGAACAAGTAACAAAACTGAGATCCTAACTGCATAGAAACAGTCTTAATATATATGGTATGGGGTGTGGAACTGGGATGCTGGAAGTGGAACTGGCTGTATTAACAACCACACTGTAGAAATGCTTTCATCTTCACTGAGAAATTTATATTTTTCTTGTCCATTCTGTTCTTGCTATTATTTAAATTCTGTCTATCTTACATCACTCAAATATTATTTTGGTTTATGTGTGGCTCATCAGATATTTCCACTGCTTTTGTCATTTACAGTTGTTACTGAAGATGGCTAGGTGTAGTCTAGTGATGTTGGTGGAGAGCCTAGGAAAACACAACTTGACTCTAGAATATGTATTCTAGATATTAACAGATAAAAAAATAGATTTTTTTTTCTGAAATAAAAAAGCTTTAAGGGAACGGTGAATAATGGAATAAATCTTGATCTATTAACAAGACTGTTTAACTGTCAAAGCCCCCATTAGACACACATACCACTAACAAGACTGGTAAATTAAGAACTGTGTAAACTGAGATGCTGCTTTCCTTCAGTGGGAAAGAAAGATATGCACTGAAGCCAGCCTGACATTGGCAATGCACAATGCATCATGTAATAATTATACTCAAAGCCCCACTACAAAAATCCAGTTTGGTTAATCTGTCATGTGGAGTGACTGACCATACTTCAGCAGCCCTTGCCTTAAAAGGGAAGCATGTGGGAAGATGCTTTGCTGTTATTTCAGGCTAATGTTTCAGGGAGGGATGTGAAATGGTGCCAGGCTAGGTTTTGGTAAATCATCTTTATAAAATAAAATGTGGGTTAGATTTTTTTTTTTTTTTAATATCTTCAGCAAGCTGTCCTTCAAGGGCTCCAGGTTCTCTGGGGTGGTACTCTTCCATAGAACACTGTTAGGAGCCAAAGTCTTTGCCTGCCTCGTGGGCCTTTGGGTTTGGGAAGCCCACACTGTTTAGTGTCAAGCCTGGGGGCCACCTGTGATCAAGCAGCACCTCCCAGAGAGCAGAGTGTTCCTTCCAGTACTGTGTCCTTTCATCTTTGATAGCTCTCTTCTGTATAAATTCCCTTCCTTCCAATGTATGGTCTCTGAAACTCAACTTTAACAAAGAAGAATACTTGTAGGAGTTGAGCGAACTTGGGTTTGGTTTGAACTTTCAGAAGTTTTGAAAGCTCTTTAGACTCTTTAATCCTTTTCACTTACTAGAGGGTGTATATCTTAAAATCTGCTGTGAAGTCTCAGGGGCAAATGCTATAGATTTATGTCCCAGTCTTCCACTCATCACTTTGAAAATGAAATCCTAAATTGCACTTGTGTTTTCATCTCAGGGTGTTGGTCACATTTACTGGGAATAAGCCTATAGCCTAAGAGGAATCCATTATTAACCATTATGGCCAGAGAGTGGTAGGGAATTTTGTAATATTTTTTGCTATATAGGGTGATTACTGTTGTTATAGTGATAGATCTAATCTGTGATTTAATCCAGAATTAATTCATGATGACCACAATACCACGAGTATTTTCTGTTTCATGTACCATTGGAGCAGATGGGTGGGGCCCTCTTGGGAAGAGGGTGAGGAAAGAGGAAGTCCTGCCCTTAATTTCAAAATCTGAGCCTTGCTGTGCTGACAACTGATTCTCACCTCCACTTCCTTAGTTTAAAGGAATTGTATTGCACAAGGGCAGATGCTTTTAACATAAGGAGAACCATTTCCCAGGGGCAGGACCAAGACTTGTGGAGTTCTCCAGCTGATCCATCTCTTAGACTAGGTCCTAGCCCTAAGACAAACAAGGCAGTGTGTTAGGAACAAAAAGGATTGTTTTGATCAAAGAGAGGGAATTTAACATACCAGCTGCTTGCATTGTGTAGAGAATTGTTGGAAGATGTTCAGATACTTTGATGATGAAAGCAAGAAATGCCAGATAAAGAAGAGCTAGGTGATTTAGAGCCTTATATGGGGTCAGTTTGTGACCAGTATTTTCTTGAATATAAAAATATTGATAAATAAAGAAATATTTTAGTGCAGTTTTGTGGGATGGAGTTAAAAAATGAATAGTCAGCATGTTGGCAGAAAAAATGGAAAAACTGAGCTATATGTTGATAGAAGGTACAGTCAAATGCTCAGAACTACTCACTTTTTTTTTTTTTTACCCTTTGATTTATTCAACTTTGAAGGGTAAGTGTTTAGGAACCACACTTTATCTGATGAGATTTATACCTCAAATAACTTCATTTCAAGGCAAACACATAGCTGCATGGCAGAGGTCAGGAATCTCCCACCTAAATAACTGACTGGTCTTGCAAGTGAGATCTCTTCTCTGCTGCACACATCTGTGCTTCCCCTGGTCCACGGTGCTGTTTGGCTAACTGAGTTCAAAAGGAGATTATCAGGGAAGAGCAAAGAAGCTCAAGTAGATGAAAAATGGCGTGTTAAAATAGGGCTTAAAGAATAGAGAAATGTCAAAAAGGTATGAGAGTTCTAGGAAACTTTAGGAGACTCTAAGGAGAAGTTGAGGATCAAAGTCTCTGAGGAATAGAAAGTGGGAAGAGGATGGAGTTACAGGAAGGTCCAGGAAATGGTATCTTCTTTAAAAGGTTTTAGTCCAGAAAGTTATTGTATATACATTGTAGTGTACATTGCTGTTATTCTCCACCCTGGATGGACACTGACTTGGAGTTGACTGAAGGTGAAAAGATGACTGGGAATATAGAATGAGAGAAGAGCATTTAAGGTGTGTTTGTAGCTTCCCTTCACCCATACTTTAGCTGATCATTGCAGTATGAATGTGCACACAAGGATCACACAGTGGTACTGACTGGGAAATGTGCACAGTGTAAGATAGGCATGTCCAGAGCTTTACAAATGAAACAGTCTGGCTTGTTTTTTTTGCATATGGGATGCCTGTTTTCTCTCTCTCTCTTTTTTTTTTTTTTTTGTTTTTGTTTTTGTTTTTGTTTTTGTTTTGTTTTTTTGATCTCACTGAATTAAGCTAAAAGATATTAATTATGCAGAGAGAGAAAAGAAGTAAGAACATCAGGAAAGTGAGCAGACTAGGACATGTTTACTTGTCTGAAAACTTTTCTCTTCATTAAGGTAAAATGAATGGCTTGATCTTACTTCCTCTAAGCCAAGTTCTGTTTCCACTGGAATTAGTAAGAGGTTTTTCTGAGTAGCATGTGAGGGTGAAGCACACTGTCTGCAAAAGCACGATTCGTCATTTACTGCAATTTGAGGATCAGAGACCTCTGCTAGGTACCAGAGTGAAAGTAAATGGATTAACACTTGCTGGGCTTAAAGCCTAAATCCTTTAACCTTAATATGAGAAAATACATGTAGTTTTTTCCTTATAAATTCATCTGTGGTTTTCTGTGTGCTCGTTGTATGGGTGCATCATCATGTTAGTCATGTTATAATGATAATTCAAATGATGGTGCTGCTTCTGGGAGCAAACATCCCTGTAGAAGAAAGATGCAGGCTTTTATAATTGTGTTGCAGGAGAGCCCTTTCTGAATTCATTAGGGAAGGTTCTAATTAACTTAACCAACCATCAAGGTTAACTTGACAAAACTCTCTAGAAAAACAATCTGAGGAATACAACAGAAGGTAGTTCAGAGATTCTATCCCAGGGACAAAAATTCTATAAGCAGGTGAATGTCTGTGAGCTCCCCTCCAGCGTCCCTATGGGAAAAATACACTCCCATGCTTTAAACTATTAACTTCTCTCCTATTTTTAAAGACCTTGGGTGGCTGAGTTTATAAGGGAAGAAGGAACAGTTAGGAAAACAAGCGGAGCTTATTTTTCCGATGTAACAAAAAATTAGAGCTGTTGTCTGCAGTTTTACCAAAGGCTCTCATGTGTCTGTTTATGTGAGATTCTCCAAACTTTTGTGGTTTCAGTGGAACAAAAAAGAACTCGAGATTTTCAGATTTCTTTCAGCCAAAGAGTATGATAGACATCCACAGGGGCAGGGGAGCAAGCCATGAAAAATAAGCTTCTGTGAGGCTTGGAAGCCTGACATAATTTTTCCCTGTCAGAACCTTTGGGCTTAATTCTGCTTTGCCTTGCACCCAGTCGAATCCCATTGATTTTTTTTAGTTTGGATGCTTCCGGTGTGAGCCACATGAGAGTGTGGCCGTTTGTCTGAAAATATTCAGTACTGAAGAAACTGGAGATACTATGGTTGTGAATGTGTGTGTTACTGATACTCCAGGAAGTGCTACATTTCATCAAGTCTGCTTAGGGAATAAGAAAAAGAACCTCATTATTTTTAGGAAAATGCCAGATGTTGTCATAATATGTCACGTGCTTCTGTCACTGAAATGTTTTTTAACAACAGTGCTAATGTGTGGTATTATGCTGATGTTGTACAAATAACTAGATGTCAACCTCCATATCCTCAGCAGACTTTCATAGCTGTGTGTCTGCTTAGCTATTAGAGCTATTAAAAAAAATTATATACATATGCTTTTAAAAAGGAAGAGGAAATAGGAAGTTGCTGCAGAAGCGCAGGTTACAGCGTTCTCCTGGTTTGAATCAGCAAGGTGGAATCCAGAAAACCAGAACAAGGAAGGAAATCCTTATGGGGAATGGAAGGGCATAAGCATGCCTATTCAAAAGTTACTGCTCTGTGTGTGTATGTATGCACGTTACCAATTATTACCAATATTGGTTATGTAAGCTGCTGTCCCCTACTCTCATGGTGAGAGAAAACTGCCATCATCATTGCAATTTCAAATTTATGTAATTAGATTATTTGGAAGATTTCAAAATGGCCATGGCAGATGCATCAATTTTTCTTACAGAAGAAAATTGGCCATAACCTCAGAAATGGAACATATGACATTTAAGGCTGTATATATTGTAATACTGGCACATAGAATATATTTAAGTACTTAGATAGAGAATTATTGGGTAATTCATTCTCACAAAAGAGATTGCCTCCTGCCTTTTATTATCATTGCTGCAGCCACGATGCTCTTACCCAACTGGCTTTTCTACTCTTGAGGATTGAGTACTTGCATAGAAAAGTAGTGCTGTTTATTTAGCTAGTTTGGGTGAAAACCTTAATTTGTAATGACCTTTTGGGAAGGTGGTAGCTTGCTGCACTGAGAGTTTTTGCTGAGGAACTTGGTATAACCACTACAAATGGCAAGGAAGTGTTATTGCTATGGCATCACCCAAATGAAAGACTCACATTTGATCTGAAGACCTAGATCTGTGCAAATATTTAGATGTAATGCTTCTCTTGAAATTACTGAAAACTGTCTCTTTGTTCCTTTGTGCAGCTGGTCCTAACAGAAAGGTAAAAAGAAAAGAGGAATTAAAAAGGAGGCAAAAGGAAAAAATGGGAAGTGAATTGGTGAAGAGGCTCAAATCAGCACTTTACCTGAAGCCCTGGCAGTTCTTTGCTATCACAGAACTGTGATAACTCGGCTGTGTGTTGGATATTTCACAGTTCATCATCTTAACTTTTGTCAGATAATGTTGGCTGGGCTGATCTAGTTCTCTTGCCCTCCTTCATGCAACCTTCCAGCATGGTGTCTTTTGTCTTAAACCTTTTCTGTAAGATCCTCAGAGCAATGATTAATCTTTTCTGCTTTTAACTTCTCACCCAGAATCTGAGGTAATGCAGCCTTTTTTCTATTTCTGCCCAAAATTCTGAACATCACAACCATTGAATTAAAATGAATTGGGCCTTTTGTTCAGCACTAGAAATAAAAGTTAATGATCTCAGATGAAAGTTAACATTTTTTTCAAACTCCAAGACTTGTTGTCTATAGCTGAAGAGCCAAACCCCATTTTAAGGCCTAATTGTAATTTAAGTAGTCCAGTCCTGCTGACATACTTGTGTGGATAGCAATCTTGTTAATGGTTGCTTTCATGAAGCATTTGCATCAAGGAAAATTCCTTGTGTGGGAATTTTGTATTGTAAATAAATTATATAGTCTTTTCCAGAAGAACTTGGTTAATCATATCTTAGGTTATAGGAGAAATACTATTCACTCGGGGAAAACAAAATGATCTCAGAAGTGGAATCAAGGTAAACTTAAACCAGGATGATATAACTAGTTGGTTTTGGCTTGAGAGTTGTAAATTAAGGAAAACAAAGGAGAGACAGCCTTGGAACTTTACTAGATAATTGACAAATCTCAGTTAGTGACATTTTTGTTTAATTGAATCCATATAATTTGAGAAATTTGCTTTGCACATATCTCCCTGGAGGTCATCTCTTTACACTGCATTCCCCTTTGACTGTAATGTAAAAAAATACATAGATTTAAGCTAAACAGATAACACTCAGGCTACATGGGCTACTTGAATGTTCTGGGGATTACAGTGAGGTGCATTGGAGGTGCTTGGGTAGTGTTTTACTTGTCATAAAGCCAAAGCTTCCCTGTTATTGCCAAGAAAGATTTGCAATTTTATATTTGTTTTCTTTTTTTCATTTTTTAAAGCTTTCCAGAATGCACATTTTAATCCCTTTGGTAGAGTTTCGAGAGCTGCTATAACATTTGAACTTCATCTTTCCTTGATTTGCCAGGCTTCACTTAAAAAATAATGTGGTGAGCTCATTGGCATTGCTGATTTTACATCAGCCCATTCTATTTTTTCCTGACACTGAACTCTGATGGTTTTCTTCCCTTCCCTTTACTTTCTTTCTTTTTCTTTTTTTTTTTTTTTTTTTTTTTTTTTTTTTTTTTTAGGGAGAAATATGTTTTTAATATATATTTTGGTTTGGTTATGGTTTTTTGTTTTTTTTTTTTTTTTTTTTTTTACTCAAGTTATTCTAGGCTGGTTAGTTTTTAGGCTGGTTAGTTTTTAATTGTGGTTTTCTTGTTTCTGCTGTGAGGTTTGTTAAGCAATGTTTTATGAAAAACAGTAGTGTGATCAAGACTCTTGCTCCCTGTACAGATGTCTGCAATGCTATTTCTCCTGCCTAATGCATAGGAAAATACTCCAAAATTTGAGTGTTGTTTAGGTCTGGATATATTTGGTACCCTGCATATTCAGAACAGATCTTACCACGTTCCTTCTGGGTCTTCCTTGAATCTGGTCACCTACATTTTTTTAGATCTCTCTGACAGGATGGAAGATGCTGGGGGAAAGTGTATAGTGAACATGGTGCCACTTTTCAAATTAGAATTCTCTGTCAGTTCTCAATCACTGGGAATTTTAGTGGACATTGACCCAAGTGGGACAGCTCATTTTCTCTTGGAACCATTGCCATGTTTCTGTATGGTGTTGGCAGAGGGAAAGGGTCTGGAGCTGGGTGTGGGTATCCTGAAGCAAACCCCCTGTATATTTTTGGAAAATGGAGAAATATTGTCACATCAGATTTTGTTAGAAATATTACTTCTGCCACGGAAACCTAAAATTTCCACTGTGAAAAATGTTTTCTCTAGTGAAGGTGACAACAATGATAGTTTAAACTGAACTTCAGGGACTTTGCTCTCTTGGAAGAGTTCCACCCTTGGATCATTTTATGATTTGCTTGTCACTCAGAACGAACTCATCTCAGACATACCAGGCCTTTGGGAAATGGGCTGCTGCCACTATGATTGGTTTATATAATTTCTTATATTGTTGAGGTGATGTTGCACTTAAGACCTTCACAACCAAGAAGAGCAAAGCTGGGTTGACTGTATAATAGTGGAAGGCATTGGTGGGAAGTCCCTTGTAGTAGCTACAGCAGGATATTTGAAAGAAATACCTTCTTCCCCACACAGGCTAAAATTTATCATGTAGTGAAAGATTTTTATAGCAGTTCTGCTGTTACTTCCCATTTTCTTGATCTCCTCTATGTTTCTGAGCCCAGTCTGACAGAGCTGGGCAATTTGGAGCAATAGTGATTGTTAGTTATCAACACACTCACCATCAGGCATAGGTGATCTTGACATCTCACACCTTCTCTGTTACTTCTCTTGCATATACTCTTCTTTTTTTGTTCTGTACACCAGAAATTTTTATCTAATCCTGTATGTCACCTATTTTCCTGATTTATCTTTCATATTTGTCCTTTAAACTTTAGCACATGTATCAGATTACAGGTATTGAATGTTTACTTTCTTAAAAAAATAAAATTTCCTAAAGTTAAAAATTTTCCATTAAAAAGTTGGCTTATTTTCCCCTGGACTTCTAGTTGGAAAACAAATATTTTTTTCTTGGACTAAGACTTGAATTAGAGGGAACTGTTGAGTTTGAACCAATAAAAAATTGTTGGTTTGCCTGATTTGATACATAAATTCAGTGCCTTTGTGGGACTGTAGTTTGGAACCTGCACCCACCATTTTTGTCTTCAAGTTTAGGGACCACAGAGAAGAATACAGGCATGGGGTTGTTCAACTGCAATTTACCTGTCTGGGGTAAAACAGAGTTCCCCCCAAGTGAGAATTCAAACTGTGCCCTTTTAACAGGGACACTGAAGATTTTACAACGTGTTATCTGTGTTTCTGTTCCCAGCTGGTGAATTCTTCCTTTTCTCTGCCGGAATTTACCAATAGCTTTTGACCATTAATCGGTTTCTGGATTTTAGTCAGGAGGCAGTTAACTTCCCAAGTATTTCCTCCCCACTTTTATAGTCTTTGAAAGAACCTTCTACTCCTCTTTCATCGCCCTGCAGACAAATGGTTTTGTGGTGTACTTGAACAATACTGGACCTTCCAGAAAGAGGAGCTCTATTTGCCAGGAGGTCTGGCATGTGGGGCATGGCTGTAGGTCCATTTTTTGGGTTCAGTGCTTTCAACCACAAAACTGGCAGTCAGTTTCTGCAGCATCAAGCCTAAAGCCACAGTTGCCCTGACGGAGGGGAGCGCTGTCCAGGTGTACAATCCGTGCTTTCAGCTCAAAAGAGGAAGAGTCTACAGCAGGAAAAAGATTGAAACTGCTGGGAAAAGCAGGAAGCAGCTGTTGCAGGAACCACTGTGCTATTAGTGGTTCTTCTGACAAGGTACCATACCAGAAAGTGGGCAAATATGAAAAATTATATATGGAAAGACTATTTGGCTTGGCTACCCCACTGTCTTTTTCCCTACCCAGATGCTTTGACAGGAGTTTGTGTGTTGCTTCTGTTACAATTGCACTGACTACTAGGAGACAGTGTTGGTTATTTTTTTAATTTTGTGTTTCCAAAACCATGTGGTGAATTTTCACACTGGGGTGTAAACATTTGTTTTTAAATTCTACTTTCCATATATTTATGTGTATATTTTTCTTTGGTTTTAGTCCTTACCTCACTGAAGTTCGAATTTGAAAGCTTCTTTTGTCCATCTTGCCGTGAGCAGGGAAGCCAGGTAATCAGAACTTTTCAAGTACTACAGTGTCAGTAACAACTTGTAAGCAGTAGATGGCACAGGAGAGGCACGAATGAACCAAGAACAGCCACTTCTTACAACTTTCTGCCTGTATCTTTAAGTAGTTTAAGAATACAAAAAACCAAATTAGGAAGGTTTGTATCTAGCCTGTAGAGTGGCTGTTATGCTTGTTAACTTGATCTTTTATCCTAGATTAACTGAAGTCTTTGAATTGTAAGTATAATACCTTTTCACGGTGGGATATTTAGAAAATGAGTTTTCTCTTTACGTTGTACCGTCTGCTAAGTGAAAACCAGACACTGTATATGCATGGAATAAAAGTTACAGGGATCATATGCTTATGCACTTTTCATCCTTCATGACTTTCCCAATGAGTACATGCTGAATTCCTGTAGCTGTTGTGTCAGGAAACAAATCTCAGGAGTGTAAACTTTGCACTACTTTCTGCTTTGCAGCTCCCAAGGTTATGATCAAAAGCGTTTCTCAGTTCCTGTGCTGTGTAACATATGTCCCAGGAAGTGAATAGGTATTGCTATGGACACAAGTGCTTGTTTTGTTTTGTTCCTTTGATTGAAGAGTGAAAAGTTACAGTGTAAACAAGGCTCCAGGTACTGGGCTAATGATCACAAAAATACCCCCATCTGTTTCTTACAGCAGATTTCTTATTTTTTTTGCCTTTTCATTTGTGCGGGGAAAAAGCTTCAGGAAGGTCCTGGAAGAGGAAAGCCACAAGGGAGCATGGTCTGTCAGTTTGTGTAGGGTCAGGAACAGGGAACTCATTTCACTTCTGCTATTGACTTGATGTGTGACCTTGGGCAAACCTCTGTGGGCCTTGCCCCTCCTTGCCTTTCACTGGGTGTCATTCAAAATTGTGTAAAATGGTGCTGTTCTGATTTGAAACTCTTTTTTATCCACTCACTGTGTTGCACAGGTGTAGAGAAGTGCCAGATCCTATTTGCTGTCTCTCATTTATATCTTGCGGGGATGATTTCTTGCTGCTGTTGGTACAGCCCCAGTAGATTAAAAAGAGTCAATTTTTTGTCTCCCAATGCACAAGTTAAAAAAACCCTGAGAATGCAGGATGTTTTCTCATCTCCACAGTGCTTTTGAGGTTAAACAGGTGTAAGTTCTTCCATGTTATAAGAGGAAGAAGGGACTTTAAATTTCTCAGATGTTTACAGCAAAAAGAGAATTTTATGTGTGTGAGGGAATACAGAAACAAGACACAGCATTTCAAATTTCTTGTGTGCGAAAAGAAACTTAAAAAACCTCAAACCAAACCAACAAAACCAATACACCTTCTCCCTACTAGATGCTAGCAGAGGAGTCATGGGAGAGATGGAAAGATATTGCTATATTTTACAGAGGTTTAAAATGAACTCTGTTTTCTTCTGTCAGTGGAATACTCAGACTAATCTGTAAATAGCATCTGTTTATCATTAATTGCTGTGGCTCTGTGATTCCTACCTCCCACTAGGACTTCCATGAAAAATAAGATGCTCTTGGCCAAACAAAATTCTGTGGCGGAGGAGGGGGAAAGTAAACAATTAGCAACAGTGTAGGGTACCAGCAATATTAAAAAAAAATGTAAACAGTAATGGAGAAGAATGTCCTGAGATACTGTGTAACAGCAAATCAGTTGTTGCAGCAGAAACTGATTAAAGGCTACATAGCAATTCCAATACTGTAGATTTTTTTCCAAATGCTCTTTCAAATAGCAATGCAGGTGAAATGAGGGTGAATTCCTCTTAGTGGCAGATGGAAAGTGCTGTCCTGTCTGCGAGAGTCTGTCTGATCACAGAAGCAGTCACCTCTACGCCATGCTGGCTGAGACAGGCTAGTTTCCTTGCTTCCTTACATGTTGTCCTGCTTCCATATGGCTCATGCTTTTGGACTGTGAGCCTTGGCCATATTGCCATATTTGGTTGAAAAACAGTTGATATGGAACATGGTAGATGTTTTGATTATGTCAGAATAGTAGTAACAATTGATATGCTGTGACACTGGTTTCTGCACAATTGTGTTTATAGCATCAAGTGGCCAAGCATATTTTGATAAAAGGCTTTTCAGATTGAACTTTGTACACTTGGCTGACACCTTTTATTCTAGGTCTTTTTCTTTTTTTTTTTTTTTTTTTTTGGAACATTGGGCAGAAAAAAGAAGCTGGATGAGAATAACCCTCAGACTTTTATTTTAGTCATGATGGAATACTAAGAAAAATACACAGAACTGAATTTCTGAATGAGATTGACTGATGATATAAGTCCTTTGGTTTTCCTTATATGTTATTTAACCAAGACTGAGGGAAGATAATTGGCCAAGTTCAATCACTTAGAGCAGCCCCAAGTGTACCAAAGTTAAAGACACAGCATGTTAAACACTTCTAGTCAAAGTGCCGTGACTGCAGCCTCTTCTTGGATGTCTATAGTTTGTTATAAAGAGATTTTCTCTTGTGTCTAGTAGCTTTAATGCTGATATGGTAGTGTTATCCTGAAATAAATCTGTTAAAAAAGAGTGTCCTGAGAGCCAGCCCTGCTTTCATACACCTAGAAATTGTTCCTCTGCTTCCCTGCGTGATACATCTATTCTCATTTATGTAATGCCCTCACATAACCATTAATAGCCTAGGGTCAGTGTCTGGATTCTGGAAAATTCAGATTGACTCAACCTATGAGCTCTAAAGGGGAACAGTGTGCAAGTGAGACCTGTGTTTGTACTGTTTCTATTTTGTCCCTGCAACCCATTGGCAAACTTCAAAGCAAGTTGAAATTTGTAGGGGATTTCATCTGACTTGTACCTGGTGATGCAAATTAGGATGGTGCCCATCACCTGTGTCAGCGGTGGAAACAGACCACGTTCTCTTGGCTCTCCTAATTCAGTGATGGTGGTTCTCAGCTTGGGACTGATGATGCAGGGTCAGACCAGGACTTCATCCATCTGCTGGGCTGTTCCCGACTGGCTTTTCCATGCAATTAAGGGATGACAAAATAATTTCTGTCCCCACCCATCTGGCTTCAACCAACTTCTGCTTAGCAACTATTTAATGACGTAGAGACCCTGTCTGGTTCTCTGTATTTCATAACTACCAACAGACCAATTCTCTGTGAATTTGTCTCCCCTTTGAGTCTATTTATGCATTTGGCTTTCCCCACCATCCTGTGGCAGTGAGTTCCATGGTTTTTGTTGTCTGAAAAGTGTTTTCTTCTTTTTGCTTTGAACCAGATATACGATAATTGCATAAATGCCTCCCAGTTCTCATTTAATGAGACAGAATTGAGTATTTGTATCCTATGAATTTCTCTACACCATTTTTACAGACTTGTGACATGATCCAGTAAAGACCTGTGTGTATTCCATATTGAGTCCTTACCTTTTATAGCCTCTCCTCTGACAGGCAAAGACGTTTCATATCTCTGATTCACAAGGCCACATTTTTCTGTGCTTTTTGGACTAGATGAAGTAACCAAAGGGACTCCAGATTCTGCTTGGTGGTTAGGAATGGCTTAATTCGAGCCCATTTTTAAAGGCATGTGCATTAATTTACACTTCTCTACCGTGGAACTCAGGTTTGTGAGGTTTTTCCTGTCAGTCTTCTCAGTTAGCTTTGGTTCTAGAAAACATTTTCTTTTATTAATATGCTTGTCTGTAATGTGGAAACCTCACTGTTGTTCCCCTCATTGTTACCATATTGAGCAATTAAAATCCCAATTGCTCCCACAAGGAAGTCCTACAGTTTACTTGTTATGAAATCTGAGCATGTACACCTATTGTTTATCCTTAGTGTTTTATCGAGAATCACTCTGGGAGAGTACATTCTCTCTTGGTCCATTGCCTTTGGTGTAAGGTTTGTTAGAAAAACCAACCAACCAACCAAACTAAAAAACCTTTCTGGAAATTAAAAATTATGTTTACTGTGTGATCCTTGTGTGCACATTCACATGTTGTTGAAAAAACTCTAGATTTTATTTTGAATATTTCAGAATATATCCCTTTCCTTCATCATTTGTTCTTTATTACAGTTTCCAGAAATACAGTATGGAAGTTAGACTTAGGAGCCTGTAAGTCATAATGTTTCTTGGATCTGTTACTGAAGATCAATGTCCTTGACTTCTTGACTGAGCTTGTATGGTACAGGTTTGGAACAGGAAACTCCCACTCCACCGGATCAATATAATTCATCTTTGAAGTGGTGGAAAGTTTGGTATGGTTTCAAAGGTCGTGTTTTCTCAATCTTGCTGTCTTGGGTTTAGCAGCAGACCTCATCCCGACTTTCATCAAAAGCAGCAGTAGTAGAACTGTCAAGCTATTTCACCAAAGCCACTGATGTTAGTACTTGAAAAGTGTTGTGGCACAGAGGGACCGATGTATCCTTTTGTCAGAGCCCAAAAATTAAGGTGGTTTTTGGACTAATTTTAAATGAAAATGATATTTTTGCTGGAATGATTTTTGAATAAGGGCAGGTGAGCTAGAAAGCTACAATATAATTTCTGCTCAATTACTCGTGGGAATGGAAAATACCAGGGATGGTAATTGAAGTGGAACACATAAAAATAAATGATTTTTGTTTTTTTTTTTTTAAGTTGAAGAAGCAATTTGCTTTTGCTTGTCCTCCATTTGGCTGTAGATGAGAGGCATTGCTAAAAACGCTTCATTATCTGTGAGCTAGTAAAGTTTTTCTTTCATCAAATAACACTCACTTGATGGCGGAAAAAATATTTCCCTACTTTGAAGAAGATGGCAACACACTGTCATAGGGCTTCAGAAAGTGACAGTGCTGACATAATGGGTTTTTCTTTGTGTAACTTTCTTTAGCATGAGCAGCTTTTGAAACAAATAGCTCTGGGTTTGTATATATGGACAAATTCAGCCCTTTGGATGCCAAATCAGAGGCAGCAAATTAAAGGTATTATCCAGAGGCGCTACAAATATGCGGCGTACGTTGGTTTAGAGTGGTTTTGGAGGCTAGAGGAGTAAAGTGATTCTGGCAAGGGTGAGTGTCATGAGGCATGGGGGAACAAGAAGTTCCGTGGTGTATTTTGCAGTGTGGCTGTTTATTACATTGGCTATAGCCAAGAAGCTACAGGCAGATGCTAGTCAGGCCTTTTTCTTGGCCATCCTCACTCTTTCTCTCTGCTCTTGTATTCACATATAATGCGAAAGTTTTATTCCAGATTTGTAATGAGTTCATTAAGTTCCTGTTCTGGAGCCTTATACCTGTCAGCACATAACAAGTTGCTCAATTAAAAATATTTACTAAGGGGTGTGGAAGTGCAGAGGGATCTAAATGTGTCAGGCTTAACTTTCAAGACCTGACTGTCTAAGAAAGAGGAAAGAGCTATTGTTTTTCTTCAAAAACCCTACTCAACCAACCAACAACACAAATAAATAAACAAAAACCAAAACCCAAAAAACCACAAACAAATTTAAAAAACCTCACTTAAGCTGTTATTATGATGACAAAAGTGCTTTTGGCATTTGCTCAATAAGCAGTACAAAAGATTGATTTCCACTTTGTCTTCCACTCATGTTTTCTACTTGAAAATATAGAGGCACTGGAGATGCAGCCCTGAACCATCTAATGTATTATGGGCTGCGTCTTCATTTTGAATCACCAGGTTATTAGGTAGAAATCAAGCTGTTACAATAACTAAATATCTCAGAAGAAAACTTCTGAGGTTTCTGTCTCTTCCTCAGTGCTGGAGTTTCTTAATTTGGTAACTCATAAAAAGCAGTGTATGCTTAGAACCTGTCAAGCCCAAACTTATCTTCAAGTAACAGAATACTGTGACATCTGTACTATGAGAATACTTCGTTCTGGTCACATGAAAATGTATAGAAATGAAAGAACTATACTAATTTTTCTGCCGTTCTTGCTATTTAAGAAAACTATTTATTTTCTTGTCTCTTGTAGGTCTGAAGGTTTCATCTGGAACTTGAAGGCACACTTCATAATGTCTGTGGCCAAACTGAGGAGGGATGGAAGCCTAAAATCTGTCTGCAGCCAGGTCTTGACTTTCAAGATTGGGCAAACAAAAGTTAGTTGTTGTAGGGGGGTACTTTGAATAAACAGAAGGAAAACAAAACAGTCCAGTAAGAACAAAAATGTCACTAACCTTTGAATCAAAAATGAGCAGGCCCTGTGTGTTACCTCTCAAAAAATTGCTCTCCTGACTTATCCTGCCCTACTTCGCTTTTTAGTCTAGCCAGCTTCCTAAGCAGAAACAACCTTCTCTCCTTCCTCTTGGCCGAATCCCTGTTGAAGGCTTTCAGCTGGAAATCCTGGGGTGGTTGAAATTAATATACTCAACATGGCTAGTCAGAGTACCTAATGACTTTCTGCCTGAAACCAGCATGGCCTTAGTTTTAGATCTCATCTCTCTGGGCAGGAGAGGGCTGCTCAGATCTCCAGAGGGGGCTTGCCTAGCCAAGATGAACACTTCTGCAGCTGACAGGGAAGATAAGCACATGTGTACGTCAGGACGTTGTATGTACATATGGATGTGATATGTATGTTAGCTGCCAGTGCAGAAAGTGAAATGTAGAGAGCAGCATTCTCAGTCTTGGTCTTTCATGAAACAGATTTTCGAAGAAAGGGCATAAAATACCTCCATTTTCTAACATAGTTTGATGAGTTAACAGGAGCCAACTTGCTTAATTGTTATGAGTTGGGAAGCATCCCTATCCTGTGTTACTCAGCACGAAAAAAAATCTAAATATTCTCACAAAGTTTAATTATCTATTTCAGCTTTTAATTTAAAGAGAAGGGAGGTTTATACCTACTTTATGCCTGCTGTTGTTTGTATATAGCAATAAGCTTTGATCTTTTCATCTAGGTTATATTTGTTTTCACTGCCAGCTGAAGGGAAATTGTTTTAACAATTGTGTTCAGAATGCCTGTATAAAAAGTGTGGGGAGAATAACTCATGCCCAGAGGACTTATGCCAATTTTAAGTGACAATTCTAACAATTTTGATTTTATGTGTTGAAGTGGGTAAACTGGTGGTGTAAACTTTTTTCCACATAAGGCTTGAGCTCAAAGAAGGAGAAACACATGAACTACATGCAGCTTCTCTCCTCTCTGTTAAGTGTGGGTATAAGCTTTTCCCCTCCCTTCTCTTGGAGAATCAGTGCTTCTCTACTGCTCCATTCTTTGTGATTGTGGTGGTAGAGTCTTTCCTCCTGCATTTAATTTAGCTGATGGCACAATGTGTCCTGATAAATGGCGAAGACTGCTATTGACTGTTGGTTTTGATTTCCTGAGAGGATGAGCCTAAGGTTTAGGTACTTAGTTCTTTCTGGTTTTTTTCACCCAGCCTATTAACATGGAAGCTGTGTGGGAACTGGAACATCCATACTGTGGAAATTTTAATATTTCCAACTAATTTTTCTTTGCAAAACTGAGCTCAGGATGTCTGCCAAGAAGACTGCCCCCTTGGGAGCTTGCCTGTGGGTGGGCTGGCTAGTCTTTTGGATCTGGCTTTCATTGAAAGACTTTTGACAGTATCAGTTCCTGTAGAAGTTTGTTTCTACAAATCAGCATTTTTCTATTGAAATAAAAAAAAATTCTTTCTAGAATTTCTGACTATTGTTTATGAAAAAGAAACATTGAAGAGAAACTGAGGAATTTTATGACCTCACCTGACAATGCCCTCTAAATGTGGAGTAAAATGGCCTGTATCTGACTGGTGCAACTGGCAGGCTGTGAACCTAGTGCTGCCTGCAGGCTGGTTTCTTTTGTATCAGCTGCCAAGGTAGATAACTGGAGAAAGTGCCTTCCTTGCCCTCATTTGGTGTAGGAGAATATGTTGCAGTAGGTAAAAAAAATAAAAGAGGAGGAGTGAAAAGAGGAGACTGAGTTCCCTTTTGCTCACCCAGATCAGCAGCTGCTGTGTAGAGCACTGGTCTTGGCAAGGTTTCTTGTGTGAAATGGAGAATGGTCCCTGATGCCATTGCCATTTTCTGTTCCCTACAGTTCTGTGGCATGCATGCATGCAAAAAGCCACTGCTTCTGGGGAGGGGATAGCTCTGCCTCTTGGAGGAGTTCTCTGGCCCCAGGGTGGAGGTGAGTCCTTTGGTGTCCAGTTAGGCAGTTTAACAGTGGGCACTTGGCAGTTCAGTCCTGCCTCGTGCTGTTCCCCAGGGCTGTGAAATTCCCTTTTCCACTGTCAGCCCATGGAGATGCCTTGGAAGTGGCTCCACCATCAAAAAGACTGGGTTATCCTGTAATTTCCCAATTGCAGTAGCAGTGCTGCAGGGATCTCACTTTTTTTCTCCTGCTGGAAGGTAAAAGCTAATAAGACAGCAAAAACTTTTATTTCTAAGGTTAGAAGAAATGAATGTGGTAAGAAGTGAAAATTTTTAAAACCAGTAGGTTAAAAGAAATTTTGGATCCATCACAGATAGAAATACAAAGTGAAAGAATAGAAATAGTTTGATTACCATTAAATCTCTTAGAAAAAAAGTTTGTAATTTGAGTTTTTCTTATTTTTCAAGTTTGGTCCATTTGTGTTTAAGAACATCCAGCACTGGAAGAACAGTAACTGGACATAAACTCTCCCCTTCTTTGTTAAAGAAATGCAAATTGCATGTTTCTTTGACTTCCATAGCCTTATAATAAATTACTAGCTTATGAAGGAGCATATCCAATGTATCCCTCATCAATGAAATCTCCCCAAGTGCCCCAAAGCAAAATATATTTTCATGCTGTTGCGCTTGGACCAAGTCAAGCTGTGCTGGTAAAGCTGTCTTTGGCTGCGTGCAAGGCTCATAATCCATAGGCTGTGGCTCTGCCAAGTCTAATGGGACTTGGGCACAGCATGAAAACATGCTGTTCCAGCATATGCCTGGCTGCAAGAAGGGAACCCAGCTCCACAGGTCCTGCCCAGTAAACATTTGGAGCAGATTGCAGCACCCTTTTATCACTGCCTTAGTGAGAATCATCAGGAGCTCTCAAGAACTCATTAATTATACTTTTCTGAGCATAATGTTTTGGCATTTTGAGTACAGCTAATTACAAGCAGATCTTAATCTTGGAGTTTTTTTCCTTGTAATTAATTATTTCTTCATTATCTTTAAACTATTTGACTAAGCAGTTTACATCCTGCTCTCGCTTCTTTAGCAGATGTCTTGAGAAAACAGATGTTTCTGTTTTCAAGAGAGGAAGGTTCATCCTTTTCTAGATGGAAGAAAACTCTGCAGTTTAATTGTTAGCATGGAAAATGTAAGGGAACAAGCACATTGGGTTTTTTGTGCTAAGCTAAATATCTAATACTGTGACTGGAATAAATGTGTATAAATACATATATAAAATTCATATTCCAGTAATATATATTTACCTTATATATGCATATATAAAATATATATGATATATTAAAATATATACCTTGAGGTTTTTCACCTGCTCTGAGTTCTTAAATATTTTGATTAGTGTTTTAAAAAGATACATAGATGTTTGTTAAATCTAGTCTGACTGAAACTGATGGCAGGCTTGACAGTTTAACATTTCTGAATTAAGTAATTTGTTTGGAATCTTCAAGTGTTGTTTCGACAGTGTTAGACTATGTGTATGGTGGATATTGAAGGTGAAAGAGTTAACATTTAAAGAAGATTTTCATTAAAAATGTTGCCTACAAATAATTCCTGATCTTATTTAAAACTGCTTTTACTGACAAATTAACTCCTGTGGCCAAAAGATAACTTAGGTTAGTCTTTAATAGATATTTGGAGATAATCTTTGCTTATTAGGATTTATTAGCCTTCAGCCAGACTCCAGTGCCTGATTAATCTAAGGTAATTAAACTCTTTTAAACCTGTCTGACTAATCAAGAGGAGCAGTCCTACCTAAAGCTGCACTTCTTCACAAGTGGATGCAATGGGCAGTTAGTATACCTGTGGATTTCTGGATTGAATCCAATAAACTGAAATTCACTTGTGTAGATTTTGTGGTTTTGGATAGCAAAGGCATCAGCTGTGCTGTGATAAGTTCTGTTTCCATATGCCCTGTTTTGTGAGGCTATGACAATACCATAGATTGGTCCAGTCACTGACCTGACACACAATGAAAACATTTTCATTAAAACTTTCCTATCACAATAAGGAGTAAAGATTTTTCCAGTTATGAAAACCAAGCAACAGTTTGGCTGCAGTGTTTTGAGCCACAGTGAATCAGAATGATGGGTATTTTCTTGTATTCCTTAATGCAAAACCCCTTAGGCTGCTGCCTTTTGTCAAATGCAGGATGAAATGTACCTAAACACTGACAGTATTGCCTTCTGGTGTATATGTCACACAGACATATTACAAGCTTGGATGTTAGTTGTGATTCAGGTGCTCAGTGGTACACATGGTGACTCCTCCTTTGACCCCAAACTCAAGATGAATAATGTGTTTAAATGCCTTAATAGCTTTTGAGTTTACCTCCTGAATTTTAGAGGAGTTTTGATTCTGCTGTTCTACAGCTCGCAATTTCAGTGGGGTATCTGGAGACAAATTGACTTCTTCAATTTTGTCCTCAAAATTGTCAAGAGACAAAGGACTTCTTGGCCTCATGTAGAATCTACAGGAAGTTCCTTTGTACATATCACAGGGATTGTCACTAGCAATGGCCTCCACTCTAGAAAAAATTGTTTGGCTTTTCTATGTCTGGTAATCAGCAGAAAATGCACTGCTGGTTCTGTGAGTGATCCTCTTGGCAGGCAGAACCTGCTCTAGCAGGGGTTAGCACTGCTCAAGTCTCATTTTCTCTCTTCCTTTCTTTTCTTCAGGCTTTTCAGTATGATTAAAGACTTCTTAGTTGTGCATGCTTCTCATACCATACTCATCTGTGCAAACGTGTCAGAGGAGAATTTAGTCAGTGGTGGTGGACACTCTGCCAGTCAGTGGAATTGGACACTCTGGTTTCATGCATTGTTTTGGTTTTTCCTGTTCCATGATGAAATGTTTTCCAGGCTTTTGATTTAAAAAAACACTTGGGTAGAGATGCAGGGGGCTGGTATTTAGAAAAATCTCATATTAGAATGTGTTTATAGAGTATTGTTAAGAAATTAATAATTTTGAGAAATTTCTTTGGCACATTCTGAGAGCCAGGGCATGACATAAGGTTTGCAGCCACCTGGAGAGCAGTTGCTCATCCTCAGGCCCTCTTTAAAATGGGAAGGTGAGTGTATGCAGTCCTGTTGGATGAGGCTGTTGATATCATGTGTGGCCCCAGGTACTTTGTTGGGATGGGACTGATCTGATGAGGCCTGCAGCTCTCAAGATGCTCCAGGAAATATCTGTCTAAAAGGTTAGAGAGGAGAATTGCTGCCAGCACAGAGGGAGAGTGCTCCTCAGAAGGGATGTGTGCACACAGATGTTTTGCTCTCACTGAAAGTTCACTTGATTTAGTATTAAAATGTGGTGTTAATAAACCGAGCAGAGTTGTAACTGATGTGTTGGCCAACTGGTGGCTTAATATGATCCTAATTAGCAAGGTCCATCATCAGATGAATGTGGCTAGGTTTACTCTGATGTATTAGTTCTGTCATCTAAGAACAGAGAGATCTTTTCCTGACACTGTTGATATGCAAAACTTCTCCGAGCTTGCCTCAAATTGAAGTGCTTTGTGAGGGTCTGTGCTGGTTGGTGCTGTCCTTAAATACAGTGGAAAATGACATGGCATGATTTTATGAGGATCTTGTGCTTGTTTTTACTATGATCCCTCTCTAAAGCAATTTGGGAAGATTCCTCTGTCTTTCCAGGCTTTCAGCTGGAAACATTGCCAGCTCATTTTGTTTGTTGCTGTTATCATTCTCTAAAAATGAATGAAGAGGAATGAAAGAGTTGTGAAGAACATACTGGCATCATGAAATTGTGGCTTGCATTTACAAGTCACTTAAGTAAATCTTATAAAGTTTAAAGGAGCACATTTTAAAAGTGTTCCTTATTCTTAAAGGCTGAGTGACTAATTTAAAAAAAAAATAAAAAAAAAAATTCTTGTTTTTTGCTCCACATTGTGGCTGAAGGTGTTTGACTGTATAAAATAAGCCACTTGTCCTCTAGTGGTATCAAGTCCTATTGCTGATGTGTTTTCCTTATGTGCTACAGGAATGCTTCTGTTTTGAATTGCAAACTAAATTGAGAGGTATTTTCATAGCTTTAAATCAATTAAACATTCTCACTAGATTTTTATGGACTGGGTTGTGTTCCTTTATTGGCTCTTAAGCCTGATATTTCATTGCTGACTCCTTGGAGTCCAAGGGAACATGAAATTTTTTTTCCTTAAGCAATCATTTCAGAAGACAGGAGACTAGACTATGAGGAAAGCAAACCCTGTATTTACTCAGCATTGCAGATGGTCATTCCTTATAGTTTGAAAGAGTGTGACTGATACTGTTGTCATTACAGATTTAACTTTTGTCCTCTCCTTCCATTTTTATTGACATCTACAATGTAATATCTGTTAACATTTTGGATATGTTTTGCTGAACTCAGACTTTAAAGTTGAAAAAAACCTTCACATTTTTCATGCCTTTTTTATTTGGGGAAAAAGAATGAGAAATTGACAGGGTGCTCCAGCTCAAGTTCAGGAAATGGAGCAGGAGCTCTGAATCCTGGAGTTTATATTCTCATTCAGGACAAAACTTCTACAGCCGCAGTCAGTTTTTCTAGTTAAACACCACATCCACTTAAACACCACATCCATACTCATGTATTCTACTCTGCTTTGCAGATTAACTCCATTACTGTGGTTCATGTCCCCTGCATTAATGACTGAAAGAAATGGAGAGCTATTGGAATACCTTAATGTATGAGCCTTCGTGTGGTAGCTTTGGAAACCACCCAGAACAGAAGCAGAGTGTTGTTTTCACCTGAACCCTGGATACTGTGATACATGAAATCAAAATAATGAATATTCACTGACAATCAGCCTTCACTTGGTATTTATATTTTGTGTCTGAGGACTTGTACATGATTAAATGCAATCCAGATGATGTGAAGCCAGTCCATGGACTAATCCATTGTTTCCATTGATAAACTCCAGGAATTTATAGATACTTGTTGCCTGCCTTTTCTTTGTGTTAATCTTCCCAGCTGATATTTGTCTTCAGCACAGATACTTCAAAGGACTGAATGTTCCCATGAAACGAAGGGGGATCCTTCCAAATCCAGGCACCACATACCTGAGTAGAGCATTGTTATTGATCATCCAGTGCCTGTTGTGTGGGGAAACAGAGGAATCAGAGTTGCTGCTTTTGCTCTCACATCCTTCATGAGTAATAATCTCAATGACAGATGATTAGAAATTCCAGAGTAATATAAATGCCAAAGAGGTGCTAGAAACAGTGAGTGACTACAGTGACTCAAAGCTGGAAGTGTCTTGTATTTTAAAATGTTGTTTTGCTGGAAAAAAAACACCAGAGAATCAGTTCTGAAGGACATGGGTTATGGTTAAAGTTTATGGCTTTTAATATTTTTTAGATTTTAAATATATTACCTCAGGAAAAAAAAACCCAACCTTAATCTCAAGATTCTGGGTCTCTCCTGAGATGGAAATGTAGAAACATTATTCTTATACTGGAATCGAGATCAAGTCCACAATTCTTCTCCCAGAGAGAAGCTGCACATTCATTTGTTTCTGAGGAAATCAACAGTTCCTCAAACTATATTTCATTGAATTAGAAAACCCATTCTTTGAGTGCCTGTTGCAATTTGATATTGCAGCACAAACCTGTCAAAGGTAACCTGCTTCAGTTGCTTCCAAAAATGCTTCTTGCTTTCCATCAGGAGATCTAGGGAAATTAGTTTAAACAAACAGAACCTCATTTGTTTTATTCAGTATGTAAGTCATAGTTTTATTTCTGCTGAAGAAAACCTTTAATGAAGTAGGGGACAACACTATTAATTATCACCTCAGAAAACAGTAAGTTTTCATCTTCTTTGCTCCAAGAGACATTTTCAAAGGCTGTGCTCCCCATCCACATGTTATATATTAAATAGAATTACTCTGACTGGGAGTAATTCTTGTCATGGTATTAATACTGCTTGTCGTAGCCAGCACTAGATGGTGCAGAGGTTATACCTTGGAGCTGACTACAGAGGCTTTTTTTCTTTGTTTATGTTTTGGTTTGGGGTGTGTTGGTTTGGTTTGGGTTTTCTTTTTGCTCTTGGCTTGGTTCACAACAACTCTTGAGACTGACAGAATTGCTGAAGGAGGTGAGTAGAGCAAAGGAGCCCACAGTACTCAGCTTGAGCCAGTTTATTCAAGTCTGTATCCATTGCATTCAGACACATAACAGTATCTGGTATGTAAGGATTAAATAAATTAATAAACCAAAGTTACACTTCAGAAAAACATTTAAAAAATATGGGAGTTGATCTCTAAGGTTTGTTATTTTTTGTATATATTATCTCATTAACAGTAAACAGCTTGATTCCCTTCTGTGAAATTCTGGTGGAATTCCAGTTGAACTGTTTTGATTGTATTGGCTTCCTAAATAATTAACAGCAGTTTTCATAAAGGATCAGGCCTTATAATAGCATGAAACAATTGTCTGAAGGTGTTGGTCAACATGTGACTCAATATGTAGCCATAGGCTGAGGAGAAAGGAATTTTAGTAAAACTGCATTTCTGATTAAGAGTTTTTATTTGTTTATAAGATGTAGCAGTATTTACCCAGAATGTCACGAAACGTAGCCCATAAGGTACATGTGGTATGTTTGCACTGCTGTGTGTGGGGCTCTGGGTGGGAAATTATATTTTTGGCTGGCTGCTATTGCTCAGACCTCATGGCCTAATACAAATGAACGCTCCTCTTTCTGGTACTTACGATGTAAATATATAGCTTAAAAAAATATTCAGGCAACCCCAGGACTAACTAAAAAAAAAAAAAAGGCAAGGCAAAAATGAAATAAATATAACTCTACCTGGAATTAGTTTGGTTAGCAAAGCATAAGAACCTCTAAGACTGTTGTGGCAGATGCTCGGGGAAAAGAAATTCACCGGCAGCTTTTTTTTTGCTAACCTAAACCAGGACTATACAAGTAAGGTAAATCTTATCTCCACTAATGCTTGATTTCCCACTTAGCCCTATTTAAAGATTTTTGAGGTTTTATGAAGATTTAGGAAAAATAACCCCAAACTCCACAACAAATACCATCTCAAAACCCCAAAGCCTAACCCAGACATTTTATTATTGCCCTGGTAGATGTAATACAGCATAGCTGCACCCCTAACTCCTGAGACGGCCTTGGCTGATCCGTGGCCTCAGCCTAAACAGCTTGGGAGAGAGCTGATGCTGCTGCATCTGTCCTCACAAGGTTCTGCTCCATCCATTCTCTTTTATTGAAACAAAATGACCAGAGGGCTCAGCTGCAGACAATTAACATAGAATTAACGCAGGAGCCTATTATAATATGCTTAACCTTTACTAGATCTCTTAATTTAGTTTAATTCAATCCTAATCTTCATTTAGATCAAGATAATTCCTATTTGAGAGGTAATGAGGAAGAACATCTTAGGTAAGGTAAGGTAAAGTAACTCTTAATGGCTTCACTGATGTAATCAAGGGGCTTTCATCACTAGTAAGTGTACACTAGAGTGTGTTTTTCTTTTTGTGACTAGTCTGTAAATAAGTACTTCCTCAATACTTCTCCTGCTTCTTTTTGAGTTGTATAATATATGCGCAGTACTTCAAGATCTTAGGAGAAGTGTACTTTCAGGGTCTGATTCTGGCCTGGACCTCATGAAGACATTTAAAGGCATCTGAATATGTCCACTTGTGCTGCTAGCCATATGCACTTTAACAAAGTTATGGGCACTTTTCAGAGAATCAATGAATCTCAAGGGGTTGGAAGGGACTTTAGAGATCATCTAGTCCCAACCCCCCATGCTGTGGGCACAGACATCTCCTACAAGACCAGATTGCTCAAGGCCTTATCCAGCCTGGGTTTGATCACTTCCAGGGTTGGGCCACCCACATCCTCCCTGGGTAGCCTGTCCCAGTGTCTCACCACCCTCACAGTAAAACGTTGCTTCCTAATATCTAACCTAAATTTCCCCTCTGTCACTTTTGTCCAGCTTGTCCCATCACTACAGCTCCTGATGAAGAGCTCTCTCCCACTTCCCTTTAGGATCCCTTCAGATACTGGAAAGTTACTCTGGGGTCTCCATTCAATCTTCTCCAGGCTGAAGAGCCCCAACTTTCTCATCCTGTCCTCAGAGGGCAGGTGCTACAGTCCTCATCAACCTTGTGGCCCTCCTCTGGACTTGCTCCAACAGTTCTGTGTCCTTCTTATGTTGGGGTCACTGGAACTGTACAGAGTGCTCCAGCTGTGGCCTTATCAGAGCATGATTTCCCCTTTGTAGTGGCTGTTGCTAGTCACCTCTTTGTTTTCCATGTGCCTTAGCATAGTTTCCAGGAGAATCTGCTCCATGATCCTGCCTAGCAGAGAGGTGAGACTGACTGGTCTGTAGTTCCTTGGGTCTTCTGCTTTCCCCTTTCTAAAAGTAGGGGTTATATTTCCCCTTTTCCAACTGTCAGGAGCTTCACCTAACAGCCACAATTGTTCAGAAGTGATGGATAGTGGCTTAGCAGCTTTGCCAGTTCCTTCAGGACCTGTGGATGAATCTCACCTGGTCCCATGGACTTGTGCACGTTCAGGTTCCTTAGATGATCTCCAATCTGATCTTTTCCTGTGGGGGATACTTTCCTATAGTGGGCTCAGGGTCTTCATTCTCCCTATCTGTGCATTTGCCTTTCCTGACTTGGGTGGCATGGTTGGCTCCTCATCCTTCCCCAGGCAATTCCATACTCTCCAGCTGGTCTTTGACGTAGAGGCCTACACCTTCTCCAGCTCTCCCTAGCCTTTCTTTCCTGAAAAGCCTAAATCCTTCCATTCCAGTGCTCCAGCCACAGGAGCCATCCCACCATGTCTCTGTGATGCCAATGATATCAAACCCATGCAGGCATGTGCATGTCTTTAGTTGCCCACTTGTTCCCCAAGCTACGTGCATTTGTGTATAAGCATCAGAGCACGGATAAAATAATATATCCAGTCCTCGAGGCAGTCATTCACTGAGCTGTGTGTATGCATATCTACAGGAATACTCCAAAATAACTCTGCAGAGCCCTGTATCCCATAGCACGAAGCTTGTTCACTTGGCCCAAGTTGTATTGCTGGGTGTACTCTGCACAAAATATCAAGCCAATAGCAGGAAGAGTGATCTCTCTTAAGATAGGCTAAAAGGTTTTTTGACAGTTGATGGTTGGAAGTCTGGTCATCAAGCCCAAACTTTCAGAATGAACAGAAGAAATTAGGGCAGATAGTTTCTAGAGGTGGAAGAGGTTACAGTTGGTTCTGCCCCCTTGGAATTTCATAGGGTTACACGTCTAATATGGCTAATTATCTAAAAGTCAGTGACTTTGCTGCCTTCCTGCTGCAGAGGGCTGAGGCATAGATGAGGAGCACCCTTTTGGAGGTTCTGTAGATTTGGGGTGCTACTGTAGCTTTGGCTTGTGTAGCAGCCATGTGGGCAGTCTAGAGAAGATGAGGCTGACAAGGATTTTTCAAGTGGTGCTACATTCCCCCTTCTGTGCACTTCTATATGTTTCCCACGATAATAGAGCTGTCTCCCCTCACTGTCCAGAAATACTGACACATAGCAAAGAGATTCACTGTTTTCTCAGTTGCCCTCAGCTGTAAACATCCTTAGAAACCACGTTGTGTCTTTGGATGAAAAATTATTCTAAATAGACTGCTTAGGAGACAGAAAAAAGACTTTTTAAACTGACTGTGATTTAGTTCCTACCAGTTCATTTTTCTGAGTCAGATTGTGTTTACCCTCATATGCACATGATGCAATATACCACAGACTTGTCTTCTATTCCACCCCACTGAACATAAACCAGACTTTTTGGAGATCAAAGTCATAAAAATTGCAAAAGGCAGTCATTTAAGTCATTGAAGCAATTCAAGGTAGGTTCACTCCCAAGAGTAGATTAACTATGGGGTTTGAATTTTTTTTTCTTTTTAGATGATATTTTGTAATGAACAAATCCTTGCATTCCAGTTTTAATAGGGGATTTTGATAGGGAATTTAATAGACATCTGCAGTAGAACAAACTTCTGGCAGAATATTGACTATTACCTGTTTGGGATATTTGCTGTGCCTGAATTTCTCATCTAACTTCACCTGCAACCCTCTGTCCCTAGAAGTTAAGAGCAAAAGGCACTGGGCCAGGTTAGCTCTCATCATTCCAGAAATTTCTTCTTTTCTCTTGTCTATTTTCATTTTTCCTCTCCAAGGGGATCTCACAATTTGCATTTTTTTTCTTGCCTTCTGGGCTCTGGGAGGCACTTCTGTGTAATTTTGCATCTTTGCAAGTAGACAATGAAGACATCAGTGAGCACTGCAAACATTCAATCCTTTCATTCCTTTCAGTAACATATTCCATTTTAGGAATACCTTTTACAATTGAAAATGCTAAATGAATGAAGGTATAAGATCAGTCTGAGGCTACAAAGAGCAGTAGTCTTCTGCCCCAAAATACCAGTTCAAATCAGAAGAGAGCAAGGTGTCCTTATAAGAAATAAGGTCAGGAAAAGTGAGCACACTGTGTTTAGAAGGAAGGAAGGGCAACCTCAAAGATGTCCCAGCCTGAACCTTTTGAGATTATCTTCAACCAGTGTTTTATACCTGCTTTTCTAAGGCTTTCACTGTGCTGCTTTTTTAATGCAAGTGCGAGCAAGCAGTGTTCAAACTGCATGAGGACTAGTATGGTGTCACAGTAAGTGAAGTGTACATGTGGTAGCTGTAACTCCTCAGCTGGGAACCTAAACATGATGGCTGCATCACAGCAGTTAATAATCTGGAACTACCCTCAAGTGATGGTGCCCATGAATAACTTAGTCTTTGAAACAGAAAATGAATTTTATATGTATCTAATATATATATTATATTGAAACAGAAAATGAATTATAAAAAAGTGCTGATCAAAGAAATGTAGAACATCAAATTAATTAATTGTATCCAAAAATACATTTCACACGTGGATTGGTAGCATGATTGTTCTCTTCATCTGTAGACCATTTGCTTAATTACAAACTCATGAAGCCTGTCTATTGTACAGCAACCTGTGTCAGATAAACTAAATTAGTTTCAATGTGTTTTATAACGAAGAGGGACTTCTGGCACTGGTTTCAGTCCATGTTGTGACAGTACTGACAGAATAGGTGGTGCTGGTAACCATCACATCCTGGTGTGCCTTGAGAAGGCAGCTGTGGTGTAAAAGGGTAAACGGGAGGATTCCAACACCAAGCCTACAAACCAAAAGGCATGCAGGAATACTGAGTTGCTTTAGACTGAAAATAAAATTTTCATGACTTTCTTTCTCTTGGGTATACATTTGGCTGTATCTACTGTCCTGCAGTCACTGTGGACCCTGGAATTATGCTGGTCTCAGCTTCCCGGGGGAAAACAGGAGGTTGCATGTACCAGTCTCCCCTTTTCTGGTTCCTACTTGTCCGTATCCTGATTTCTGTGGAATGGGAAGGAATTTTAGGGTACTTAAGTCAGGTCTCATCCCTTATTTAAAGCTCATCAAGCAATTGTAACTTTTCAGTGCACTGGTTTACACACCCAAACATGTGCTCATGAGACTACCTGTAATTTGCAACTCGGCCAGACATTTTTTGAGGTTCTGAAATCCAGGCAGAATACGTTTGCAGAAGGAATATTTCCACAACTGAATGTTAGAGAAACAGATAGATGGATCTTAAAGAAAAGAAAAAAAGAAGTGGAATATTGAAAAAGGTTTGTATTGGAAGAGAGAGCTGTCTGGTATTTTCTGATTCAATACTTGCATGTTGTGTCTCGTACAAGAACAAACGCTATTGAACCTTTACTTGTAAAAGAAACAAAAACTTCTCACACAAAGATTTCTTTTGCTGTCTTTTGACAAATATTAGTCAGTAGAGAAGATTGAATCAGACAGGTTAGTGTGTAGTTTGGATAAAAAAGTTCTTGAGATCCTTCAGGACTAACACTTACCTTGAAAGGAAGCTGCTTGTTTTCTGCTTTGTTGTATTGTGTTTGTAAGTTAGTTGATCCTTTTTTGATTGTTTTTTGTGACTTCCTCTTCACTGAAGACATTGTGTTAGAAACAAGACAAAAATGTTTATAACTGTATTAAAAGTACTTCTTTACACACTCAGCTCCTTTCCAGTACACCAATTTTAAATATTTTTTTCAAGCTTACACTTTTCAATCCTTCTGTAATGTGTTGGAGGAACTCTCAGCAGCTAAAGCAGAATTTTGAGTCAAACAAGGTACAGTGATATCAATCCTGTGCAGTGCAGAATCCTTGGACTCAAAGATGACACCATGAAGTATCTTTTGATGCAGAAAGTGTTTTGGCAGATAAGAAGGACGGGCTGAAACACGTTAAATATTGTTCAGTATCAAGTGATAACATGTCTGTAGTGTGCTTTGGGATGTCTGTAGACGCATTAAAATCAACTTAAAAATTACCAAATCTCAAACCCCTTGCTTCTAATACGTATTTTAAATACTGCTAATGTAGTTCATTAGTATTTTGAGAAAAATCAAGCAGACTTTTCAACACTCAGCAACAGAGTTTGGAAATATTCAAATATTTCTATGTTTAGAGGCCTCTGTGGCCACAAAGAAAAATATGCTAATTTCAACCAGATCTTTGTGTTCTCAGCTGAAGTAGTAGCTAGTATATTATAGGCATATACAAAGCTGTTCTCCTCCCCAGAGATATTATAGCTGTGAATGACTCTTGGAAAACAATATTAACTTGCTGCCACAACCGGATGAACTATAAAAATGAGTACAGATAATACTGTGTTATGTTTTCTTGCTTCTGCAGCAGCCAGCTTGCATTTTTGCCCCTAATTTCTTACAATGAAAATAGCTCTCCGGGCTTTGCTTCTAGAGGTTGTGGTGGAATTGCTTTTATGATCTCTTCCATTTTCTTGCTGCCATACATCTGGCAGTCAGGCATGAGTTGCTAAGGACTCTGTGGACTGCACTCAAGCCTTTGGCAGTTACCACTACCTTTATGGTAGTTGTAATTAACCTTACTGTTCCTCATAAAGTGTTCTCACAATTTTTTTTTTTCCTCTGGAAAACAAGCTGACATTTTTTAAATGGGTGTTTGTTTTCTTTGTGAAATGTTGCTGTTTCAGTTACTCTAATGGCCAAGCCTTTGTTGTAATTGTTCTGTGGGGATGTACAAGATTCACACTTCAACCACCACGAGTGTGAGCGGTTGTTCTGATTGAGCCACTCCTGAGAGATATGGATCTAAAATGAAGGTATGGCTTCTATTTAATTGCAACTAAATTTCAGTTGAGTTTTCCTTTGATCCTAGTAAAACTTCCTGTTCAGTTCCATTCAGGCTGAAAGAGGGGCTTCCGGGGAGCTCTGGGACAAACTACTCAGAGACTTCTACACCTCCCTGAAGGAGCTGGCTTGCTGCTCTCCTTTAGGGACCTGCCTTTGCAGTGATGCCTGTATAGCAAGTGTTTGCTGTTTACATTAAAGAACCTTTCAGAAACAATTTTCCCCTGCCTCCTGTTCTGGTATTGAGTTTACAAGCTCCTGATGCAATATCCTTTGTCAGCAGCCAAAGTCTCAAATGTGAAGTCCTATCCCAGAGTTTTATTTCAGGTGAGCAATTCAGTGTGATCGCTCTGGGCAGTGCAACTGGAGAACATTTTTTTGTTCATTCTTTTCTTGACTTGTCACGTGTTATGACCAGATTTCCTCAGGATGAACTGTACACCGAAAGCAAGATTTAATTAACATTGGTTAATACTTTCCTGCAAAAGCTTTTGTTTGTGATTGAACTTTCTCTTTACTTCTGGATGAACTTGGAAGGATAGACTCTAAAGCTAAGTGACAGAGTGGTCACCCTCAGTGGTCACCAGGAGCTTGAAGTCTGGCAGATTGAGAACACTCTCAGCTGCATCTCTGCCATTAAAGCTGCCCTGGCTGTGGCCTTTGTGTGAGCAGCTGGGAAGCCTCAAACCTCAGTTACAGCCACAGCCCAGTGCTTCAGAACTCCCTTGTGATAAAAAGAGCTGGGATTAGTGTGGGGGACCCAGAGCTGAGCAACTAGGCTGGGGCCTCTCATGGTGGGGGCAAAAACTGGGGGCCCAAGGAGCCCTTAGTCCCTCCCCAGCCCTTGGCATGAGCTGGGGGGTAGCTCACTTTATTGCTACCATTTTAAAAACGTGTATTTATTTATTTATTTATTTATTTATTTATTTTTGTTCTTGGACACAGCAAGAAAACACAAAATTAACACACATTAGTGAAACTCTTTTACTTCTGGAATGAAATTAAATTTTATCATTTGCATCTTTGCCTTGTGAAGGGACGTGTAGGAAATTCAGCAGACCTGATCACATTATGGCTTAGTCCAAATGAGACAGAGACCTGCTGTAGCCAGGCTGTCTCACTGTCTGTTCTGTGACATGGAGCATTTCTCTTACTCTTTTTGCTCTCTGAAGAAGGCAGCCTGTAATCTGTGATTGTTTTTTAAATTCACTGTGAAGTCATTTTACTAAAGCAAATAGCTGGTGATGAGGACAAAGGAAGAAAATTAGTGTTAAGTATGTTTCTTAATTTTTTTTTTTATTGTTAACATGCAGGCTTTCAACAACTTTTCAAATTTTGGATCAACTTATGGAAAAATCCCTCGGTTCAACATAGGTTTACGTGGGATTTTGAAATCATTCATTCAAACCCTTGAACTTTGAGAACTGACACCAAAGTTTGGCAGAAAGGTGTTTTCTTAACAAGTTTGATTTGGTTCTTTTTTCTAAGGTGTCATGTTAGAACTTTTATAGCTTAGGTTCATCTTTCCTCCAAGCAGTGCTGAATAGATGGCAGTGGCTGTAAAGCTGTATTCCAGAGAACAGAGTCTCCAGGGGCCCACTCCTAGCATCCCTCTGTCTCGCATCAGCTCTGAGTTTTCTCCAGTAAGTGTGCCACAGCCTCTGTCCCAAAAGCATAGTAAAGGCTACTTGTTCAGTGACACTGAGATTAGTGGAGCTTGGGATGATTCTTGAGACATTCTTGGCAAGGAAACCCTTGTTTAAGGGAAATTTTTTCTCTTTGTAGGTGCTATTAGGAATGGAATGTATATACCTCATACAGTGTTTTACTTGCATTGTACAAAATAGTGCCATTCCATTCAAGAAGGTAATGGAAAACCTGCCCAGATTTTGGCTTTCTCATTTCTTGTTGCTGTGCTAGGAAGGGATGTTCTGAAAATTCCTTTTATTAGTAGTATTAGTATTACAGTTATTTTTATTATTCTTTTTATTTTACAATCAGTGATCCAAAAAACTAATCAAACTAACAACCTTTCCCCCAAACCCTGAAAAACTTACGTAAAAATGAGAAACTCTGGCATTTGTGTGACAAGTCCATGTGAATCATTTGGAAAGACTTTTTACTCCAGAAAGTTGCCATAATTAACTTTGCCTTGGACACTGGTAGAATTCCACAAAAGTGGAATAGTTTTTGTAATTGACTGTGAAATCATGGCTGAGTGTTTCTCCTCAGGCTTCAGACTTACCAAGCCCAGAAAATGCTCTGAAGTTTGGTTGGAGCACCTTCAGTGTCTTGTGAAGCCAGTACATGCTATGCTAGATTTTATTTCTTGCTTGTGGCACATCCAATGTTACATTGCATGATCTTTTTCTGCTTTTGCACAAAATTGTGAAGTCACTCTCTAGATGGACCCATGAACTCTTTGTCATGGTTTGTGCTCTTAACAATTTCTCCGTGTGAAATTCAGTCAAGGCTATAGGCTCTCCCAAGTTCTGTCAGAGGTGAAGGCAGTGACTTTAGGCTTTCCATGGAGGCAAATCCTTCATGACCATGGCAACATAAAAGCTTGTAAATACAAAGGCAGCGAATTCTTCTTGTTAACTCTTTGTGAAAGAGGGAGAATATGATTCCATAAAACATTTATATCTGCTAGAAAGCTGCTTTACTGTCTTACAGCTATGGCCTTCTAAACATATTTTTCTTGCTATTGCGTTACTTTTAGAGGTTATGAAGACTTTTGTGTAGGGAAGTTGAGTTCTGCCCTCCAGAGCAGAAGCTGAGGACAGAGAACATTACCGACAGATTTGTTGTCCACAAGATCAATGGCTGCAACTTCTACTTGAGATGCAAATATATAGGTCCTGCTTGACAGAAGGAATAGATAGATGAGTAACCTTGCCTCTGAAAAGGCTACACTATGTAGTGGGAAGTTTGCCTGGAAGTGAGACCAAGTGCTCCCTATTTCTTTTGTCAGGGTGACACACAGGGCTATTCTTGCTAGCTTATCACTTGCAACTTTTTCTCTCGAAAGTCTGATTACGCCATAAGAAACACAGATGGAATAAAAAAGTAGGTCTCATTTTGACAAAAAGGGAATTATTTTTCCATTTTGTGGGAAAAACTGAGCTATGGAAATGCACATGGATTTTTTGTTTCAAATGAACAGTAAAAATAATAAGATAATTATTTTTTCTGACCTAACTTTTGTGTGTGTGTTTTTTCCCTCTATTTCTTGAATATTTTAGATTGTCAGGATTCCAAATATAAGCATTATCTGAATAAGAATTTTGATCTATTCTCCAGTTTACTTATTCTTTCCATTCATCAACAGGCTTGAGCATTATATGAGAATACTGAGCTCTAGCACACTATATGGAGAGAAAAAATTAATCACACTCTATTTCAAATTCAAATAAACGGTGGTTTTTTTCATCTTTAAAAAATGTTCTTGGCATAGAATTCAGATTTCTCTCATTCATATGGCTCTGAAAGATTTGATGCTTTAGATAAGAACAAAGGTTCAACCCAGTGTTATTTTACCTCTCTGGATTTCCGAGAACATGCGGCTTTTGGAAGTGGCACTGATAGTGGTAAGTGAATGCTTTGGTCTGCTGAAAATGTGTGTGATTTCCATTCCGAAGGGCAGCAGAAAACAAAAGAGCACTGAAACCTTAATCAGTGACATTTTCCCCTGTGACAACAGCTGTATTCCTTCAACTCCTCTCCTTCCGTAGGAATCTCACTAGGATGCCAGGATGCCCTGCCGGTTTACCAGAAACCGCAGACACATTGTCTGTTGCATTAAGAGGCAAAGAGTGTGTCACTGGCTGCAGTCTTAAGCTTCTAATTGGCATTTGGAAATATCCAGTTATTTTCAAAGTTGTAATGAAATTAATTCAGCAGCAGTTTCTTTGCTAAGTGGATGAGAGAGCCTGCATGTCTGTCACTGTGTTTATAAAGAAAGGCTTGTTTGTGTAGCCATAATTTTTTTTGAGTGCTTACATCTTGCTGTGACATTTACCTTATTTTTATGTGTGGGAACTCAGTGATCTTTCATTAATTTACTGCTAGTTTTAAGTGTTCAAGAGCACAGTAGGGCCTTGGGAGAAGACTTTAAAAAAACCAAAACCAACCCACAAAACACCCAACAAATCAAAATTGTATTTTATTTGCACTTCAGAAGTTTAAACCTGGTCTCAGGCTTATTATTGTAGCTTGAATGCCACTTTGTGCTGGTGGCTCTGTTAACCATATTGGATGTGGCAAACTGGCTTGTCAGAATTCTCTCTCCAGAAAGGTGTGACCAGCCATAACCTTTCACATGTGCTGTATGACAAAATCTAATCTGCAAATAGCCTGACTTTGTATGGCGAGTGTAAATTAGCTGGCTACAATCTTCATGGGTGAGAGTGGCTTACAAGGCAGGAAAGTACTGGAGACCAGGGACATATATTGTCTCAAGGGCTCTTAAAGTCTTCTTGTAAACCTCCTTTTCCACAAAACCAGTCAAGATGATTTTCAGGTATGGTGTCTGAAGGGTATTGGGTTGGGCTTTACTGGACTTGAAGCTGTTATTAGGCGTGAACAGAATTTGGGATGTACGGTTCATGGAAATTTTGAAACATTCCTACAGAGGGGAAATTCTTAATTAGGGGCCAGCCCTGTGAGCCACCCAGCTGGGAAATGCTGCTGAATCATGTAAGTGGCACTCAGATCTACTTGAAAGTATTAATATTCTCTGTTCTAGTATATTTAGTGATTCTGCACACTACAGTAACTCAGCCAAGCCTCTTCCTTACTTGAATGTATACTAGTTACTGCCTTCAAATTTTGGCTGAGCTTCCTTGTTGTCGTACAAAATGCACCGTTGTGTTTATTTTGTTTACATTTTTTAGCTGGAAAAACTCTGGCACACAGAGAACAATTCATGTCATCACACTGACATGTAAACCCTCATGCAGCAGCACCACAGTATTCTTGAGAAACAGTTTTGCTTCTGAAGTCACAGCGTAAGGGAGAGGCAGAGATGTGTATAAAAGAAGGAAAAAAAGTATGTGGAGACAAATCCAGGATGAAACTAAAACCACATGGTATTAGAGAGTGAGAATTACAACAGCAGGTCTTTGACAAGAGAGTACTGATCTGGACATGCAGGTAATTGAAGACAGACAAAAGGATGGTTTTAAGCACAATTTTATTAGGTTAATAGAGCAGCAATATTTCCGATAAGTCCAACATGGTGTTACAGGATTCTTACCACATAACTCACAGCTCGGGATCGCTGTTCTTTTGTTTACCCACAGGATTTAGCTTGTAGCTGGAGCAAAGGCTGGAACATAAAGAATATGGCCTAAAATAGCACAAAACCTGATTCTGTTGCTTGACCAAAGTTATACTTAAGCCATGCTTTAAACTGCAGGCACAGTGGAAAGTACAAGTAGTGGAAAAGCAGAGTAAGAAGCGAGGAAATCTCAGGTATTTTTACTTCACCTCTATATGGATATGCTTGAAGCAAAATCTGATACTAGCTAAAAGTCAGAAGATCATATGACTTAATAATAAAGTAATTTATGCTTAAATAGTGATAGGCTACTTAGGCAAAATATTTGTGAACAGTTGATTAAGAGTGTGACTCAGGGATTCCAGTGCTTTATTAACAGTATAAAATGGCTAAATGGGAGAGAAATCAGGGTCTTTTATAAACAGTGTTCTCTGAAGTCTCATTTTTGACACCTCAAAGGTACTTGCTGCTGTATTTTTTTTAGTTGTTGTTCGTTAGGGAAGCAGATAATAAACCAAATGTTTGCATTATAAATCCTATAAATTCACGTGCAGTCTTAAAAAATGTTGTACGCTGGCTCTTTAGAGCCAGAACTCATTGTTTTGGAGAGTTTATTAAAATATGAATGATAGATCTTGAGGTTCAGTCTTTAGGGGTGCTTCCACAATTATATGACAAAAGTTAGGAAAGACTGAAACTCAAGGTTTCCAAACCCTTAACTGCTGTTTCTTCTGTAGTCTCAATGTCTCCCAGGAAAATATTCTATCTCCTTCTTCTAAGAGATTTTATGGCTTTTGTTTTGTTTATTTTTTAATCCTAGGGAATGCTGGCTGATGTCAGAATAAAAAAAAAAAAATAGATAATTAGAATAGATAAATTTAGATTAGTGGCATGAATAATTAGTAAACTATCAAGTACCATATTTCTAAGTCCCTACATCTGTGAACCCCCCTGCCAGTGTTTAACTGATGAGGTCAGAAAGTTTGTAATTTTTTTATTTTTAGACTGTTCCAATAGAAGAAGTTCTTGATCCCTAAAGCAGGAGCTGGGTTAGTTGCTAAGAAGTTGTGTTGTTTTCAATGAAGGAAAATGATAAAATCCCAGGCAAACAGATCCACCCCCCCACATTCTTAGAGCTGGGTAGTCAGAGCCTATGTCTACTCTGGAGAATCTGGAAGTGGTTTTAAAGTTTAGATGCATTTAGATTTCTTGGGCAAGTCCCTTCTTGCTGACGCACCACCACCCTGATATCTGAGGGTGAAAACCATGGACAAGAATTCTAAATAGAACTTTAGTTATGAAAAGATGATGAGCTTATGAAAAGATGCCCTCCCCAAAGTGCTGGGGTGCAGGACCCCCCTGCTCTACCCTGGGAAAGGCTTAGCTGGGGTGGCACATTGACTAGACTGTCATGTTCACGACAATGGTGAAGAGGACTCACCATGAGAGCAGTGGCTTTTTTCCCCATGGACCGAGTGCAAAACATGGTTTGATGCCTGACCCCGTTCTCAGGAAAACATTTGTTCTGTTTGTGCTGCTTTACTTTTATCGATTTATGGCCATGATTAGGCTTTTGGATGCGACATACGTTGCTGTGGTGTGGGCTACACCTGTGCTGGGCTTTATGCTAAGCAGTTATGTAGTGCCAGACTTGCCTTGTGGCCTTTCCTAAGATGGAATTGCTTGAGACATCACTGCCCAAGGCTGGGGGAAGAGCTTGGATTTGTATGGGAGCAGTATGGCAGTGAGATGGCTTGGTCTTCCCAAATACTTATCATTCTGAGCTGCCTTAGGGTGAAGGGAATAGGACAGATCTGAGAAGAGGGTGCACCACTTGAAGTACAATAAAATTATTGGTGGATAAAACGTGCTGAACTTTGTGTCTCACTTTGAAACATATATGGGCACATTAAATGCAGAGATCTGTGTCTAGCAAACACCAAGCCTTTCCCTGCTAATCAGTAATTTGAAAACTTCTCTTTCCCAGATAAAAATTGAATGTGCTGTCAAAGAGTATCTTTTTAAAAGGCATTTCTGGCCTTTCTGCCTCTGACCTGCCTATTATTTACCCTTTCCTGGGGTGAACAAGAAACATTTAGTGAACATTCTGGTTTCCTTCCAAACTATAAATGAACTACTGCAGGTGAACCTGGTTAAATGTCAGCAATCTGCTGTACTAATTGCAAGAGGCTTCAAGCATTCAATTGCTAATCACTACAGGCTCTAAAATTTTGAATAACTGCTCATAATCTCTAAATAATAAAATCTTTCGAATTCCAAAAATTCAGAAAGTAGTTTCTGGTGTGAATGGCAGATTAGTCATTAAAACAAGATGAGAAGCATGTTATCATGGTTGACTTTCAGTTATAGCTTAATTGTTGGAAATTATTTCAGTTATACACATATGAAAGATTAACTTTTACAGAGGGCTTGAGAATTCCTTGTTAATTTTGTGCATTGTGTGCAAAAAGAAACTTTCCCAGAAACTTTGAAGCCAACCTTACACATAGCAGGTCTGTGAAAAACTGTTGCCACTCAGTTCAACCATTTGCAGCCTTGATTTGAAGTGATGGTTTGGGCCACGTTCATCCCCACTGGAAAAGTTAGTGAGGCCATTTAATGAGGATTATGGCCCCGAGTTCTTGTGCAGGTTTGCTAAGGAATGGTACCATATGCAGCAGTGCAGTACCAATATGGTTTAAAAGGCATCTGAGCCAGAGCAGGGGAAATAGAAATCCTTATATTTGCAAACTGATTGTGGACGTTGATGTGTATGAGTCTCTAGATTAGAAAAGAATTCACTGTGTTCCCTGTTGCATCTAAGTTCTCTTAAACTTTCTAAATCCTTTCTTATCCCTTTGATCTGAAATAGCATAAATCTAATCTGAATGAAAGCTATTTGTCTATAGAATAATAATAAAAATATCTTTTTTTTTTTTTCTGCAATAATTTCCCCTACTTCCTCTCCCAACCTCCTTCCCCCCCCCCCCATTTTTTTTTCCTACTTTTTCTTTTCTTGTAGAACCTATTTTTATGCTGCTTGGGCTTCTTTCAATGCACTTTTGCAGCATATGTGCGTGTGTGCAATTAAGAAGATGATAAACTGGAAAAGAGAGAAGAGGGTTATATATCCATTTTAGTTAATTAGTGGTCTGAGGTGCTCTAAACTGGGAATATCATCCTCAACTCAAAAGTGTATCCACAGTCATTAATAAAGGAAATCTTTGGAAGTGCTGTTATCCCCAGCTGGTCCTAGGTGTGACATTCAGTGCAGCATAGCTTTAAATACACTGTACACTGCTGCACTGAATGTATTTAAAGTACTTGTCAGTTAGTTTTTGACTCTTTGGCTGTAGTCCACCCAATGTGATATCCAATTGCCTGTGAATGGATCCAGTGTTTGTACCTGCAGAAATCTGCTTCCTTGGCTTTTACAACTATTCCCAATTTTTTTTTATTTTGCATGCAACAGGGCTTCCTGACATCTGCTTCAAATAATTTTTTTCTTATAATATTCATATATGCCCCCTTGTCCTGTCATGTGTATTAAACAGAAAATAATTCTTGAATAGACATCCATATCATGTAGGATTTTGTGTACTTTTTATAAGCACCATCTGGATTTGATCCTGCTGTAGAGAGGCAGGATGCTTTGTTTCTTGACAAAGTTTTCTATCAGAAACACTGTCAGGAAGGAATCCATGGGCCTTTCTTCCTCTCAAACCTGAGATAGCACTGCATCTGTCTGCAGCTTTACTTCACTGGCTTTTTAAAAGTCAGAAATCCACAACCACAAAGGGCTTGAATAGTCTAACTAGCTCAGGAAGGGGTTTCAGTAATGGTGCTGCAGACTTTCATTTATAGAGTCTGCAGAGCTGTAGCAGGCAGTTTGCCAGGGCAGCAAATTAACATTATTTAACATTTCTGAAACTTTTAATTAAGCTTGTTTTAGGCTTGCAGGCAAACTGGAGCTTATATTCCCATCCCCCACTGAAGAATGTTCTTGGCTTCTCGATGAGCTTTCCTAAGTGGTCCCAGTTCTTATAATAATGTCATCCTAATGAGCTGTGCAAAACACCGTGTGTTTTGTTCTGGGGGCTTCATGTGCAGCAATTTTCCTTTCAGTCCACGTGGGTCTGCACCCCATGATTTTTATTCTGAGTTTCAGGTTCATGGGGAAAGAAAAAATAGAAAAAGCACTGTTTCATAGGGGTTTATGTGGGTTCCATAAACTGGCCCATGTTCTCTCTAAAGATGTGTGAATCTTTGTTAACCTTTTATGAAAAGTTTTGTATTTGTAAAGAAATTCAAAAGGGGCACATTGTGTAGTTTATGACTTCATTGTGAACATTTTTTACAGCTGTAATCCTTCCTTCTGAATGTTATATTATGGCTGCTGCTCTTGCTGTATGGCTAAGGTAACAAAATGGTTCCTCTTATAAAGCCCTATTTGCAGATGGCTTGTGAAACATTCAGCTTTGCAGATGAATTGTTCTGTATCTTGGATTGTGGCCACATATACATTTTTTTGGAAGGCTTGAGCAAAATTGGTTCAATCACTTGTATGAGAGTGGGGAGGAAAACCCAAGTCCAGCCTTTAGAGCAACTAAGGTTGGAAAACTACTTTTACAAGGAAGTATTTTATACTCTAAAAGAAGTGCCTGAATATGTTTTAGACGGGTTATTTCTGGTTAAATTATAAGCCAAATCCTAGCAAACCTGGAAAATGCACCTGTGGAGTGAGAGTGAGCAGAAAAGCTCCAATTCTTTCTGGATATTTTCCTAATCTTTAATAAAGGTATGGCTTGGTGAAGGAGGTGCTCCTCATGTTGCATCCTTCAGCAAAGTCATCTATCACTTAAGAAAGGTGCAGGGAGCAATAAACACAGGGTAGCTTTTTCTTGGTCAAAACATGAAGGATTGTCAAAGCCAAAGCTTTTCAAATGTTTCTGAGTCAAAGCAGAGTCCAACTGGAAATGTTTCAATTGAAGGAGGAATTGCATATGGAGGAAAACAGACGAGACCCCTCTCCCTCCTGCCTCATTCTGGACATGGATTTATATGGTACAAAAGCTCCAATTCCAATCCTTTTTCTAAAGAATATGTCATTGTTGTTATAACAGTAGAGAAGCTCCAACAGAAGCAACCAGTTTGGTTTCAGCACAGTGAATTCCTTGAAGGTGATCAGCTTGCTTGTGGCTTGCATCAGAAGCATTTCCAGGGAGTAGCCTCAGTAACAGCCTCCAGTAACACTGGAAAGGTCTGCTCATTCCAGAATAAGGGAATACATATTTTTTGAATCTGGTTTGCTGAGTAGTACAGAAGTACTGTTTAGGCCATGCTACTGATCTTTCTTCACTTTATATCTAGAAAGTTTTGGTGATGGGGAGCCGATTTTGTTTTTTCCAGACTATGCTTTAATTTGTGTTTTATTGTGGTTCTTCGGGTGATATGATTCAAGAACTATGAATGGAACAATCAGTTTGTTGAATAGCTTAGCAACAGTCCTCTTCAAAAATAATGAAAACCTTTGTTGTCATATGAAGTACATTGGATTCTTCTGCCCAGTCAAACTCAGCTAGATGAAATACTGAAACTTTTAAAGTTAAGTAGTAACGTATGGGCTGATAATAGGACTTTATGTTAGCAAAAAAATGCAGCTGGAAAGAAGTATTTTCTTAAGGTCAGTGTTTTGATAATTTGTTATATGATTTTTAGAAGTGTCTCTATTGTTGTTAAAAATAGAAGAAAGGAATTAAGGTTTTGCTGTCCTGATTCATGTAAAAGTTGGTGAGTTAAGGAGCTGGTGGAGCTTGTAGTGTTTTCTGCTCGCTTTTCCAGGAAATTTTGCAAGGATGCCTCATATGAAGCGATGAGGAAGCAGCCTCCTGGGCTTGTGCTGTAAAATTCTGAGCCATTAATACTCTCAGCATCCTGGTAACTAGCAATAGAAGAAAGGTTTTGGTATTAATTCAGTTTCATTGGAGCAGTTCTTGTTTATGTTGTGGTGATGGTAGAATGTATTATATGCATCTCTGTTTAAAGGATGGGATAAATGACAAATATAAACCATCCTAATTTGAGAGCAGCATTGAAACAGGAACACACACCTCATTTTAGGTCAAAGCATTTGTAAGGAATGTGTCCAAGACACCTGCAGAAAATTAAAGCATTTACTCCCCTTGTACACAAAAATTTCAAGAGGTAATTACCTTCAGTGTGAAACATAATACAGCTCCCATTAGATGGAACACATGGAGCGAAAATTGAATAGATGCCTTGTCGGGAGTGCTTTTGAGAATTAAGAGGGCTGTTGAAAGCAGGAATAGGGGTGTTTTCTTTGCCTTTGTGTACAGCTATCCCCATCCTTATCTTCTGGAGTTTATGATGAGGCTGTTGTCATTCGGCTCAGCAGACAGACACGGACATCCTCCATTGCCCTGTCTCCTGCCAGCTGCTTTGTTTCTGTGGAGCTGGCTGCTGCCTTTGGAGGCTCCCACTTCTCCTCTCAGCCCGCCCGGCTCCCTTGCGCTCCGTTCTCGGTCTCCGTGCCAAGGGCTGGCGCGGAAGTCTCCACTCTTCTGTGACTGCAAGGATGAGGGCGAGAAAGTGGGGCTGCTGGGTTCAGCATCTCACTTTGTTAAGCCGTCCTTTTATCCTTCAGGGAACTTCCTCTGAGGAGATGGAGCTGAAAGTTAAGATTTCATGCTTTGTTCTGGCAGCTGAACCACAAATATCCAGTTTCCTCTCTTATTGTTTGACGTTTTGTTTATGTCTCTGTTACAGAAATAGAGCAAACGGTCTTTTGTGTGCAGGTTTTCTGCTCCCTCTAACTACTGAATGACAATCAGGTTCGGTTCGAAGCTTGCACTGGTATTTCCTCTGCTCCTGCTAGTTTTGGAGATCCCTGCCAAGTGGAAATTGCGTGCCTGCCCAGCTGTAGTGACTGCTTACCACAGGTTTTGTAGCTATTCAGTTCCATCTGATGGTTGTCAGGTAAACAAGGTGTGAGATGTGCTGGCAGCCTTTGGCACTCACAGAGCCCTCACTTGTACTTGAAGAGGCAGATGGTGCCTTGGCTAATGGCACACCGTGACAGGGGTGTCCTGTGGTGCAACCTTCTGGGCCACCTTGGCTCTGCTCCGGAGCTATTCACTGTAGTTGCTTAGACTCCTGCCTTGGAATGTTAAAACCTATTTAAACGTGAATGGAAACCTCTAGCCTGCAGTAGTGACCACAAGCTTGCTTGTGTGCTTCAAGTGAAGTTGTGGAAGGGTTTCTCTTCTAATTCACAGATGTTTTCAGAAGCTCTGTTGTGGAGTTAATTGTCAGTTTGCAGCCCTGTCAGGTGGGATTTGAATTGTCCCCAAGCGTTCCAGGAGGGAGACTACAATTTCAGATGTCACAGAAATACCTCAGGTTCTGTCCCTCAGGCTGTGGAATGAGCTCCTGTGGTTTAACATGTATTGGCATATTGCTGGTTGTGTTTGGGATGGGTGAAATTCAGGATCCATCCGAGCCTTTCACTACCTAAAAAGGAAAGTAACAACCCTGTGATGCTTCTTTGCTCTTTTCCTTCTCTCTTCTCTTTTCTCCTTGCAAAATATATAATGACTGGTCTTGAGGGATGGGAAGGAGGTGGGAGTCCTTGTGTACAGTGCTTTATACTTTTTTGGGCCAGACTTATGGCAAGCTATGATCTGTCCTTTTGCCAGCATTAAACATTGGAATAGTCAAAATGCCTGCTTCTGTCAGTTCCAACATAAGTCAATAAAATACCTGCAGTGCTTTGCACTGTCTCAAAGTGCATTTCTTGTTCCACTGCTAGCAGTGACTCTGGGTAATTTGCATCGTAGAGTTGCACTTAAAAATGTCTAGATAAAACTCGAGCGTTTGCATGCAAAAACTTGGTTTTGCCAAACCAGACTTACAAGCTAAGCATGGAACTGGAAATCTAGGTGCTAGCTTTTTTTTTGTGTGTGTTCTCACTGGTAACCCCCAATTTATGCATAATGTGTATATAGAGAACAATTTGGCATGTGTGACAGCTCTGGTACAAATCAATTCCCAGTTAGAACAAATAGTTTTTTAATGTGTGAGTTCAGTAAATGATACCAACCCACAGTTCCATTTCAGTCTGTAGTTCTTCCCTCAAAACTTCTAAGCTACTTTGATTAATATCTTGACTTTTCTTACAGACATCTTCTTTCCATGTGAAATTAGAGACTCAGACATTTAATACACTTGTAACTCAGCATTTCCTCCTAAATAGTGGTTTAAAGATCAAAAGAGCTGTGAGCCTGTGTTGTCTGTACTTTTCCAGAATGGGAACCTTTCCTTACACTGCTTTAATTGTCAGCTTTTCTTGTCCTTTTATTGCCCTCACTGTATTTCAATGTAACTGCTTGTATTTAATTGAGATGGTAAAGTTGCTTGTATAGTTGCCTATGTTTTTGAAAAGCATTTTGTGTGGAGTAAAGGTGATATATATCAAATAGAATCAAGCTGGATTCTGAAATTTTAGTAGAGATTTGAACTTGAATGTTCCCTGGAATATTCAGTTCTAGGGAGTTTTGAGAAGGATAAAGTCATGCAGTTTTGAGTTCTGGATCACTTTTCTATGTTACTGTTTTCTTGTAAATCACTTTGTGCCTGAAAGTGTCCAAATAGCAATTCCACTGCCTTTCTGGTCTGTATTCTGGTCCTAAAGGAGATTCTTCCTGGTGGATCCTCCTGTACTTTATTCTGTGGCATAAAATAAATTCTGCTTAACATTTTGGCATGGCAGTTACTTGCAATTATGAGGCTACTCTTCAGGTTTTTAAAACTCCTGAACAGATATTTGCTGAAAAATCAGTTTAAAATAAAGAAAATGGTGTTTGGACTGCATGGCATGCTCTCACTGTTGTAGCCGTTCAGAAATGTATTCCGGCAGTCGAAAGGCCATCATCTGGGAAGATTCAGAGCTCCCTATACTATGGCTGGGATCTGCCCTCCCTGCAGGGCCTCCAGAATTTTTCCTTCACCTGAAATTACTTCTGCTTCATAAACTTGTTAAAAAGATACTGATGTAGTATCCAGTAGAATGAGACACTAACCTGGCTTTTAGAAAGACAGTCATACCAATAATAATTAACTATAAAACATAACCTTGACATGAAATAAATGCTGGCTAGGACAACTTTTCCTTTCTGGATCATAGACAGGTGCTATCCTAATGGAAACTCCAAAAGTAAAGGGAGACTGAAGAATCATTTCAGAATCTGATGTAAGCACCAAATGGCTGCAGTTCAGTGTTCCTTCAAGAGCTGGAAAGTTAAAAGTAATCCCAAAAGCTGAATTAGTGGGCAAACAAAATGCTGGTCAAAGGTACATAATAAAATTAGTGTTGTTAGAGAGTTATACAATTCTCCATGTGATCTTGCAAGAATTTTGTGGATATGATTTGTTTTAGTGCCTACATGTGCGTGTCCTTTAGCTTTTCAATATGGTACCTTTCCAACAGAGGAGTAAAAGCAGTTTTGATAAATGGAGTTTACAGGGATATGGTGTGTAAACCATCTGAGTGTAAGATTTCTTAATTACTTTTACAGGATCTATGAAAGCCAAAGTACTTTGCCCAAGAACTGACTTGAATGTCATGACTGAGCACTTTCTGAGTCTGTCCTAGTAATTTTTCCTAGCACAGAGAAAATGTCATTCCAAACAACATGAAAATTTCAGTCAATTTTAGAATATATGGAAAGAGCTGAATATGGAGCTTTCTAAGCTGTTTTTTTTTTTTTTATGGCATGCCAGCCTTTTGGTACTGGAAAGGTTGCTATTATTTTTGTGGCTGTTTTGAACTGCTTTCAGAATAACACACAAGGTTTCTGTGTCTAGATATGTATAGATGGTTGTGGTGTTTCTACTCATACATGTGCCCTCCCCAGAAAACAGACATGCTCCCTATAAAACCCATTAACTTTTCCATCTTTTATTACTGTTTGTTTTGAATGGCCCCATTGTTTTTACCTGAGTGTTGTGCTGGTTGCTCTCATGATACATTTTTTTTTGTAATAAAGGCATAGAGAGAGACTTTCCAGACATCTGTTTTAAATTAAAGTTGCTTTAATTTCCCCATATGCCATCTTCTCTCCATCATCTGTGCTAATCCTCAGTCAACATGTGCAGGATTTCATACACTGTCTCATAGGCACATCTTTAGCCTGTATTTTCAACTAGTTCATAAACATGTTTGCTTTAACATATTCTTAGATTGCACTTACTGGGTTTTAAATCCAGAATCAAAGGCACAGTGTCCTTCAAGAGTCATTTCAGTGTGTTCAGCATCTTTTAATGAAATACAAGTTAAACAAGCCCAGCTGGCAGTTCACAGGATATGTTTGGACATTCTTTCTACTTAGACTAACAGGACTGACTCTTAGATGCAGTTATAATTGTGCAAATCCACATAAACTTGAAGCTGTCCTTCAGATGGTTTCAGAAGAAGAGTGGTTGCATCTCAGTATATCAGTGGCATTTTCTGTTCTTGATGTTCCTTAAAATCTTCTCCCTTCCACAGCTGTGCTGCTGGATGACAGGTTAAAGGTTGGACAGTCTTCTGCAGCAAGCTGTGCAATAAGCTTTGTTAAATCTGTTCTGAACTGATTGGTTGTCTAATTCTATTTAAAGGAGAGGCTTTTATTTCAAATCAGCAAAAAGATCTGAGTTGTGATTTTGTGTTCTTCTGTAGGAAAGCAGTGGTTTTAAATTAAATGGCTTGGATTTTTTACCTTATTGGAGGGATGGGTACTAAAGTTTTGGACACAGACAATAATGCCTAGGTATAAAATACAGCCATTGGAACAAAATGCTCTATCTAGCCAGGAGAGGACAAATTTGGCCACACACAGACCACAGGATGTAGGTGCAACTCCTTTAGGTGAGTTCCAGAAGTGATCAAAATGTTGGCATCTGTTTGGCCTGAATGAGAACATCGTGTTCGTGGGCTGAATTGAGACATAGGTGAATGTTCTGTGGGAATTCAGAAAGAAGGGCTTTGGTCAGCCAGTATTGTGTTTTATCAGAGGCTGCTAAACTGGTCTTGAAAAGCAGTTAACTACTAAAATTCAAAGATAAACATTTTGCTTGCATCCCTCCTCATAAATGTGAATAACTGAAACGTTTCAAGTATTTGAAAGGTGACAGTGTGAGCTGAAGCATACCCTGGAGTTTCCCCGGGAGCAGAGGCTTGCTAGCCCAGCAAGCTTAGCTCCTGGAAGTTCATAGAAATGCAAATTACATGCCAAATTACAAAATGAAAACAAAAAGAAGTGCTGAGCTACTGAAGTGGCTCAGCATGCTAATGACAGGCTTCATTGGAGTTTCCTAATACGGACAATTGCTGCAACCCTGGGCAGAATAGATATAATGACTCTTCATTCACAAGAGAGTAAGCACTGTATATTAGGGAATTATTTTCTGCTGTTTTCTTCAGAGTCTGTGTTGGACAGACTTGATAGAATGAAACCTTCTCACAGAGTATGGTTTTGAATGATACATGCAAACAAATGTCTTTTTTTACTGCTGGTATTTGTAGCTTGACATCCGCAATGATTTTTTATGTGCAAATAATTTTGGAAAGAGGTCAGCTTCAGAAAGCAAGGAAGGGTAGAAAGATTCACGACCCAACAACAGTAAATGTGAAACTCTTTATGCATCATCCATAAAATAGTGACTCATATCAGGAGGCCGGTTTGATTTGCTGTATCGGTTACTCCAACTTTGCCTTCTTTGCAATAGTCAGATAAAACAAAGTGTTAAATTTAGCACCTTATAACATCAAAAGAAAGTTCCAGTAGCCATGAACCATTTTCTTCAGCCCCCAAAAGTTTGATTTCCTGCTAAGTATCTTCATTATTACAAATCCATATTGAATTTATTACGGAAATTATTATTTAAACTCTATCTCAAACATTGTGTAGGTCGTGCATGTGGGCGTGTGCATATGCATGTTATAATTTAATACTGACCTTTTTGATTCCTCTGTAAATGAACACAGGAGTATTCCAAGCACTGGAGGCTGTCAAACATATTCCAGGTGCAGCCTCCTCTAATAGAAGAGCACCAGCACAAGCATGTTTATGCCTCTGAAACAAAAGTGTGATCTGTTTCAGATGTGCAAGAGAAAATGAAGTGTTAAACTACTTGCAAGCAATTGTCATTTTTTTCCCCTCTGTTGAAAAACAAAGGTGCTTTGGGCTTTGTACCATACTCTAGAGAGGCATACAAATCTATTTTGCAGAAATCTGGAGTCAAAACTTGTATAACTCCTCATAGAAAGATAATGAACAGTAGGAGGAATGCAGCATTCGAAGGCTAAATGGAAAATTTTTCTCCTGGAAGAACACTTGCTGCATGTGCAGATTCTAAATCATCATAGTAAGCAGATCTCCCTTATCCACCTTGCCTCTCTCGTTTTTTTTCTTTCATTTGAAAACCTAAATAGGTTGACTATAACTAGAATAAACACATCTCTAAAAAAGATAATACAAAATTGCATTACAAAAACATTTATTCTTTTTTCCCACCACTGTGAAAATGACTTATTTTTTTCTAGGCCTTCAGTACTGTAAGTAAGAGAGTGCATAGAGCATCTGGTATGTGTCTCCAGGTAATGTTCTCACCTTGCTACTTGCCTTTGATAGACTCACACCCAGTGAGAGTTTTTTAAAAAAAGTTTCCATTTAGGCCAATCCCAGCTTGTCTTGATACCTCTCCATGCAGTAAGTCTGGTTTTTCAGAATTCTTGCTTTCTCCTCCTGGATTTCAGGAGCATCTTTGAGTGTTTTTCAAGTGTATCAAATAACGGACACCAAAATTTTGAAGTCACTTGGATAGGTTTTAAGAGACTCTTGTTAAAGACTCTTTCTGAAGTCTGTCTCCTTCTGTAGGAAGAGTTAAGTCTTGTGGAAGTGATTTGTCTTTCTTTATCTTGCTGAGATCTGGGATGAACGATACTAAAGGCACGAAGTTGCCTGCATTATGATATTAGTTAGTAGCTTGAGTAAACGGTCTTTGGAGCAGAAAGTGGTGTCACAGTTGGTATTGAAAGCACCAAGGGCCGAGGAAGGCAGTTTGATGCTATCAAATGTATGGTTCCACAAGAACTGCCAGAGGCAATTGTTGCAGCAAGCATCAGATATAAAACCTGTACTGTGCAATAGAAGTTGTGCCCCTTGTAAGTCAGTATTAGAGTAGGGCAGCAGACGGAATGTGAATCATCACAGGGAAGTGAAATCAAGATAGACACCTTTACCGTCTTTTCTTCCACTTTATTATAAAGGATCAATTTTTTCATTCTTACCTGTTTGTCTAAGCTGTGTTGTAGTAAATGCCAGCTGGAAATGAGTGACCAAAACACCAGATGTGGTTTAACTTGTAGCAGACCTTGCTGGGAAAGCTTCTACCTGTGTTTCTGCAAACATTATCTTCTTTTAAAAAAAAAATTAAAAATATAATTAAAAAAATAATTATCTCTTGCTCATGAGGTATTTGTACAATGATACCATACCTGGGACAAGGAAAAAAGGATAAACGAAGAGAGAGCTCTTTGCATCTGGGTTTGCTCTAGGTTTCCGTCTCTTATTTGTTTAAGAGCTCACCTATTCAGCATAGTTTTTGCAGTAAAAAAGATAACTCCTTGAACCTCAGAAAGTACCCAAAGTCTCATATTTATAAATTACTTTCTTATCAAGTGTGGTGGACATTGCTGAATTGGTATTTGAGTCACATGATTATTGCTAAATAATCCACTGGACTTGGAAACAAGGGGATTTACCTTGCTGTACTTTGGGAGAAGCAAAGCAAACTGTAACCACAAAATCTTTTAGGCAACTGAAATCTATTTTGTAAAAGTAATTTATTATTATTTACCTGAACCATGTGACTTTATTATGATAGTATTTGAAAAAGTTTATTAGTATATGGAGATAATATTGCAGACTTTGGATACTGTGACTGAATACATGAAGAAGATTAGGAGCTTGTCTGTTTTAATCTGATTTGTTAAATTCCAGGTGTTTATGAAGAGCTGAATATGTCAGTCAGTCCATATAATGTCTTTATAAAATTGTGAGATTCACAGGCAGGAAAATGATGTAATCTTCCCAGTCTCCAAGGCCCCTCTGAAGTCTGTTGTTTTCTGTAGGGAGAGCTAACTCTTGTGGAAATAATTTGCGATCATAAAGACATTAAAAAAAAAAATACATAGTTTGCACTGCCGAATTCTCACAGTTTTTGTCCAGATGATATAGCTGTGCAATGGATTGGGCTAAAATAAAGGTGATGAGGGACTTTGTACCTAGGGCCTTTGCGTGCTTGACTGCTATTCATTCCTCTTTATGGCTCCTGCCTTGACAAGTGAAATGTAGCTGCCTTTGCTTTCCAGACAGCATCCCAAGTGCTCCAGATGAGATGAAGCCAACTCATGAAAAAACATGTGGGCAGAGACAGCCAGGTTTTATGATGATCCCCACCCCACATAATCCCCTGTGGCTGACAGGCCAGTTGAAGATGTAGATCAGCACAGACTTTGGATGACAATTTTTCTCTTCTGTGCAGTTGGGTTACGTTTTCTCTCAGCAACCTTAGGTAATACAGTATGATGAATTATGCTGGTAGTTTATTACCTTTATTGTTTCTCATTTTGTTAAGTCTGATCACATTTTAAGCTCTCCTTTATGCATACCATGGTCTTCTGCTCTGTTCAGGGAAGCTATTCTAGGAACTCTTGTAGTACTTGAGTCTCTGAACCAGGCATGTTGTGTGCCTTTTGAAGAACATGAGCTCCTTTGCGTGCCAAGGAGGGCAGAGAAAACCACCCTGAGGATGTCACAGCAGGGCTAAAACCTTCTTGGAGACTAGCAGGTACTGTTATTTCTTTGGGAATGATTCCTACGTGTCCCAGACAAGATGGTGCGGGATCCTTATCTAAAGCAACACTGAGATGAAAATTTTGTTGCTATTCAGAACGGACCTTTCAGGTCATTGCCATTTTATCTTTATTTCTCTCAGATTTCTGAGGTTCCAGAAAAGAAAGTGCACTTCATTGGAAATTCACTTAGTGCTATATTTAACCTTCACATTCTTTCCTCTGCGTTAGAGCTATGTGTAAACAGCTGAAGGTAGAATATTCTATATTAAAGGATACATATTGTGGGTTTAATAAGGAGAATACTCTCCATTTCATGTCAGAGCTCAGTAATAGTTGAGTTTGTTCACATGATCCACCTCTGGACATAAGTCAGTAAGAGGAAACCACTGTGGGGGTCTAAAATGACTGGAAAATGTGAGTGAAGGATAAACAAGAGGGGTAGTGATGCACACAATGTGTGCTTGTTCTTCCCTTCAAGCATTGTAAGCTGATCCCTTCAGGACTGATTTTCAAAGTTACAGGTTACAATTTGGTACCCAGTAGCCCCTTACTAATTCCACCATTCACCTTTGAAATGCTCTTGTTAGAGCATCTGAAGGTAACTTCCCAGCCCTTTGGAGCCTGTGTTTTTCAGAATTTCAGCTTATGCCCGGATTCTCTTTTCTAAAAAAGCTTTCAGTGAGGAGGAGCTTGGCAAAGGGTGAAATGCTCTTCATTGCAGTAAAAAAGGGAAGGTAAAAAGGCAAAGTCAGCTGAAGGTGGATTCATAATACCTGAATTGGCACTGATACTCTGAAATTAAATCACATCCCAAGAAGCCTGCTGGGCTCCAGCTAAAATTCTTTAGTGATGAAGAGTTTTGAAGGCACTTCAATTTGAAAATGGAAATTTTCATTTAAGGCTAATGTTCTGAGGCAAAGGTTTTTTGCAGATTTTATATTAAATGTTGTCTTAACAATAATTTGAATTGCATCCTAAGGCTCCATCAGTTACATGAATGAACACAGTCATTTTGTTACAACCTGTAATTTTGCAGTGCTTTTTTCAATCCATTGCAAAACAGCACGATGCTAAACAAAAAAAAATAAATCACACCTCTTCTAGGAAGAAAATTTCCATACAAAAGACTTGACTTTTAAAAAGTGCTTCTAATAGCAACGATCAAGACACTCTTGGGACTGGAAGACATAGATGAGGTTTTTTGATAAAGGAAGAGAATCAGAACTTTACAGACACACGTGTGTGCAAGAGAGAGAAGGAAGGAGAGGACTTCTGACTTAGTTTCTTTAGGTTTTTGTCATTTTATGCACAATATGAGATATTTTTTCTATAAAGATCTTGCTACTGCACGCTTGATGTATGTCCATGAAAATGCAGCCTTTCCTGACGTGTTAAATCGTTGATTTCTGCATCACAACTTTCATAACCTTGTGATCAGTCTCTGCTCCTGCATTATGCCATGTTACCTTTCTTCCTTGTTTATTTTCTCTCTTATTTTACTCAACTCTGAAAGGAGGAGCACACTCCCTGCAGCTGTGACTCTGCCAGCACTGGACAATGAAAAATTCCTCTTCTACCTCCCTAGTCCTTGGAGAAGGGAGACTGTAATGTTGTCTGAAAGGTACAACAGAGTGTAATCTCCTTGTTCTTCATTTAGTAATTTAACAATTAAAATTCTGAGTAGCTGACATCTTAAGTCCTCTCAAATGCTATGAAAATACATCTTTGTGCTCCCTGGAAAAAAATTAATTACTTGCCCCACTTAAAAGATTTTGAACTTGGCTTCTAAATCACTGTGGGCCAGACTCTGAAATGTTTGGTTGTTTTTTTTTTTATATATATAATAATTGTAATTATCTGCAGTTCAGCAGATAAAACCCCAAACATGTTGGTAGAAAGGCTTAGCAGTATTTGATAATGTCTGGGCAACGGGATGCATCCAATGAGGTGGTGTTTGTGGTATTATTTACCTCCTTCACTGCATCTTCAACACTCTGGAGCATAAGCAGTTTGCAGGACTTAACACTTCAAACTTTTATAGTGTGTGGCATTCCTCTGGCTGACTACTGAGTAGCAGTTTGCCTTGGGCAAAACATGTTGTGTTCTCGATGAAAAAAAGAATTCATCAGTGCTTTTTTATCTCAAAAATCGTTCCAGATGAACACACAACAGGCTTAGCATACTTTTAAAGCAAATCATGCCCAACTGATTGTACAAGTTGCTAGTGACAGATAACAGCTCTCTGATGATGATGATGATGATCAGTTGGTTGGGAACTTTGCAATATAATGAGTGTATAAAAAGGGTAGCACTTCACATTGTGTAAATTCCGAAGACTTGGAGGGGGAAAAATACCCTTAAACCAGAAGTAAAAACAAGTCAAAACAGGCAGAGGGATATCTTAAATAATTTAAAGCTGTCAAAATTCTACACCAGTCCCTCAGTGTAAATAACTGTTAGCCTGTGTTACATGGTCATTTATACCCTGTAATGCTCCTCCAAGCCACCACTGCCAAGTCAGGTGAACTCCACTCTTGTGACAAGCTGATGGAAGTTTCATATCTTGATGGATTGGATGCTTACTAAAATAATTCATATGATGTTAAATTAAAGATTACTAGTAGGCAAAACACATAAATGCTCTGAAGAACCAAACTTGTGTAGTTGTAGGCTGCCTGCAGCCTGCTATCCCTCAGCCGGGTTCTCCCAGTGCTGAATGCAGAGGGCAGTGTGTGAGGGCTGGAGTCAGGGATTCTTCTGCAAGTGGCATATTTCTACAAAGCTTTCTCACTTACACCGAATTAAATGTGATTTTTTGGTTTAGCCTTTCCCACAACAATGAGTAATGAATAATAAAAGCTGCTGAACTCCTTCCCCCCTACCCCCTGCCCGAGGAATGAGGGAGAAAAATGCTTTTAGATTTTTTCAGCATTAGGTGCTGTAGGTATCCATAAGTTTTTTGTTGCTTGTTTATGTTAATTTTTTTTTATTATCTGTTTTCATTATTTGATTTTGTTGTTGGGAAAGATCCTAAACTCACAGCACAAAATCACTCATGCAAAGGATATGCAGATTGTTAAAAGGAAAGCGTGAAATACAGATGTATTTTAGAAATGTACCCACTCTTCTTTATTCTGGTAAGATTGGAACTGAAGGAGTCCCTTAGAACTCAGTTACCTGATAAGCTTCAGGTGTGCACACTTTGATCACCAGCTCTAACTCTTTGAACCTGTGGCCACTCAGATATTTTGAGCTTCTGTGGGGGCTGTTGCAGGACTCTGGCCAGGCTCCTGGGACTTAGTGTGTCCGTCTTCGCTTCCAGGTAGAGTTGGATAATTTGTATTTTCTCATCAAATTGAGATATTCATACCTGTGCTAACAGATGAGCTTAAGCTATGAAAAGACCAGCAGCATTGTGGCAAAGAATACCCTGTAATGCTTTTTTAAAAATGCAGAACTTGTTGTGACTTCTTTATTGTTTTTTTAATGTTTGCTAGTTTCTTCAAATGCTCTGCATGAGCCAAAGAAATTGGAAAATGTGAACAGGCGGGAAAGGAAGGGATGCAAAGTATTGAAAGGACATTTAAAACTAGGGAAAAATATTGCTTAATGTTTATAGAAAATGTGTGGGAAGTTGAGTATTTTTGTATATAATATGTTGATGTATTTTACAACAGCACACATAAACTATGGGAATGTCACTGAAATTATGCAGACATAGGCCAGATGAGTAGTGTGCCTATGCTTTTGTGCTTTTTTTCCTATCATGTATAGAAAAATGCAGGCTTGTATCTTTTGCTAATTTCTGTTGGAGTTTTGGAAAGAGAGAAAATGTAAAATTGAGTCCATTTAAGTAAAAAAGTCAGAATTACAGGAGAGAAAATGGCTACATAGATGCTGTAAGTATGTGTCGACACTGCATGTAGTAACTACTTTTATTACATAAAATAAATTTAACATAGCAGTCCCTCTTCACATGCACCTCTGAGGCCTTCTAGGATGCTGATAACTGATGGAAGACTGCCTGAGGAGTATTTTGGACAAATTCTATAAAGGTTTTGGAATTAGGGTTGTGGCTTGAGGGATTTGTGAGAGGGAGGGGAAGCAGAAGACTATTCAGTCAGAGAAAAGCAACTATTTAATAATATGTAAAAACAAAAGGTTGGCTTAGTCAGTGTATCCTGGACTTTAGAGAGAATGGCAAACATCTGTGTGTATGACTCTTCCTCCCCCCTGTACTCTCTCCTCCCAATAGTGGGCTGATAAATCATTTTGAAGTTGAGTGCCAGGTACATGACATAAGTTTTGGGAAGAATTAAACACTGAGCTTTATAGCAAGGAAGACTGAAAGCCTTTCATGAACGTCTGACAAGTGCCATCTTTAGTAGTGATGTCTAACCTAATAACACTTTATGTCTTCCCTGTTTCACATGAAAAAATAAATCCAGGCTTTGCTGTGGTACAGCAAGTGATTGCTGCTCGTGTTAAGTTCTGACAAACACCCGCTGCAGACACGAGACAGAGCAGTTCAAGTTTTGGCTTCCTAAGTTGAAATTGCCTTAGTGCTGGATGACTGCTTTGCAAATGAACAGCATGTTTTCTTCTTTTATACTTTGTCTCTTTTTTTTTTCTTAAAAATTTCTTTTTCTTACTGTGGTCTCCTGCTCTAATATTAATACATTTTTGAAATGGAAACTCGATGAATTAGATCATTTTTCCTCAGTCTTTATCCCTTGGGATATTTAACCTATGTTGCCTGTTTTAATTAAATTACCACATTTTCCATATGATTAAATGCCTGAATAATGAAAACTTATGGGATTCAGATTTAATATATGTATGGATATGAGCAAAAACGGGAAACATATGATTTTACTCAAGGTGAAATCTTTTAGTAGCAAGTGTTTCTCTCCTTCTCTTTTCAGATCAAATGAAAGGTGTGGGGCAGTGCAATAGAAAACATGCTATGAGACAGTGGTGTTCAATAGGTGGGAGCAAATATTCTCTGAAGGAAGTAGGCTGATGGGAGAAAAACAGAAACTGGTGTCATGTATTCCAAAGGTGTACCAGGCAAGCATTTTCACAGTTATGGAATAGTATGCTTTGGGTTTTGGGGCAGCGGCCTTTTACCATATAGCAAGGTATGTCTTGGAGGAATTTTGAAGGGCTTCCGTATTTTTTCACTTAGAGTTGCCTGGGGTTTAAATCAGGGCAGGATTTGGCTTAGCATGGATAGGTACTGGGTATCTAATCTAAAAACCATGCCAATCATTTTTAAGCCCTGTGCAGTAAAATGCAGGCAAGAAGTCAGGAACTTCAAGCGAGGCAAAATGCATTTAGATGTCAGTTTTATATATGTATATATAAAATTTCAGTTGCAGGGGAAGATAGCTCTGCAGTTTGTTTGCTTGGTAAGCATACTCTTATTTGACTATACTAGGACTGGTAGGCAGAAAAGTGTTGTGTGCTAAGATGGAAGTGGTGCAGACCCATCCTTGCATGAGGTGAACTCAGCAGCTTTTCAGAAATAGTTGGGTATCATGCAGGACCAGCTTCCCATCCCGGCCTTCAAGCTCTTGAATGTCTGGCTTTATTACATTTTAAAGGCTGATAAGAAACTGTAACACGCTGATGAGGAAATCAAACTTCAACAGAACTGTAGGATCTAAAACCATCCTTTTACCTTGCCTATGTCTGCCCTAATTGCATCCAGGTCATTTCCTCCTCTGTCTCCAGAAGGCTACTGGATATTCTATCCACTCCCAGGCTATTGGATATTTTTCTTTAAAAATATTTTCCCTGAATGAATTTGGTACCAGTTATGTTCAACCCATTTCTAACACTGTAGTATCAGGTTCTTGGACTGGCCTGCTTTTATCTTTCATACTGACCTACCAAATGAGAATTCTTTCTATTTTTCAGTCATTAACAAGTTCTTGTTTTGAAATCAGCTATAACTGACGACGAATACAAATTCAATATCTCTAACCTTGAGATATTTAATTTCCAAATTTTGTTAAAAGCAAGATTATTTAGCAGTACATTGAGGTGACATCTCCATTTTAACCATTTCTTTATGTACATTTATACTTCTGCAGTCCTCCCTGTTTTTCAGATTTGAACTTGTCCTGTGAGGTGCTCTCATTAATTGGAGGATTGGTTAAATTTCTACAGAAAGATCTGTCTTATACTGTCTGTTTCTAGTAGACCCATGTTATATGTGATGAAATTTTTCAACTTCTTGTCTATTTTGAATGTGCTCCATCATAGCTTTTTTCCCCCCTCTATTTAAATAGAGCCAGACTTGTGTGTTTATAGGTTTATTCCTTCTCTGTCCTTTTTAGCAATAATCACTCCACTGGTTCTTTATGGGCATGATTTCACGGATCCTGTGTAATTTTACTGGCATGCTGCATTTCATGTAAGATTTCAACTTCTCCAGTCTTTGAAGGAGTTAAGAGTAGCAGGAAGTTTAGAGGATTGGGTAAAAAGGAAAGGGATAAAGAGATGCTGCATTGTTTTTTGAGTCTGAGAGGAACTGTTCCTTCAAAACTGTGGTATTTCAAATCTTCCCTGGCAAGAAATGAAGCAAAAAAATTAGTGATGGTCAGGCATGTACTGACTGAAACTGTTTAAATAATTTTCTCAAAAGATCACCTCATATTTTTGTTCTTATTTCATTGTAATGGCTCTTTGAGGTGCATCAGGTCTGTTGTAGTTATTTTTCAGCAGAGGTTGAATGTCTTCTTTTTGAGTGTCAGTGATGATAAACAGTGGGTAGTGTACCTTTTGTTCTGGAAACAGGCAGCTAATTTTCTCCTTCTAGGTTAATAGTCAATGTTTCATCCACATTCTCTGAATGTTGTATAGTGTTCTATTTGTTCTAAATTGACTTTCACTCCCGTGGGGGGGGAGAATTGCTGCTGTTGTAATATTTTATTAGGATTAATCTCTATGCAGAACATCACTTTTTGACATGGTGGGGTGGGCTAGGAGAGGCCATTTTTCATTCTCTGCTCTCCACTTGCTGTTAACAGGTTTGTTGGATTAGTCACTCTTCTTTCCTTGTTCTTGCTCTCTTTCCATACAACTCACATTTTCCTTCCCACAATCTGTCATCCTACTTTCCTACCAAACAGAAAAGATCCATTTGTTATAAATTTAAAAATAAATGTTAAACAACCAGCAGTAAAGAAAATTAACAGACAGCCAAATAGTTTTCACTGATGATCTTTCCTGATCTTTGTCCCACTGCATAAATAAGGGAATAACTAAATTGCCACCACATTCAGAGATGAGCAAAATGCATATGGGAATGTTTATTAGCTTTCCACTTCAGAGATTTATTTCCCTACTTGTTTAAATATTTTGAGAAATGCACTGCAGCATTTAAACATGAAAAGTATACATTTTATATAGCTTTCCAGTTTCTGCTCTACTATAGATGAAATCAAAAGTATGCTGGCCTCAAAGCATCAGCATTTCCAGCCTGACCTCTGGATGCCTACTGAGCAGTAGTGAAAGAATTTTGAGGAGAAAAAAGCATGTTTCATACTTGGATTTAATCAAGAGAGGTTGCTGTCCTCCAGGTTTCTGCATCTCTACAAACCAATACAGTACTGATCTCAAGGCCAAATTTTAGATATTCCTTTAATAGGTAATCACAGAGTCAAAAGTTATAGTTGATTATTTTGAGTAGAGGACAGCATGAAAAGCTGATCATGGGAGATAACTTGGGTCTAAATCATTCCTGAGTGACTCAGTTTGATTTGAGTATGTAAGGATTTGCTGAAGCAGGTGAGTGATTAATGTAATTGAAAGAAACTACTTAAAGTCTTCTCAACTGGTTCAGGAAATTAGGGACACAAACTTTAAGAGAAGAGCACAATATTAGCATTAGTGACTAAAAATTTCAATGAAGGTATTGGAAATAGTAATTCAAGACCCTACAAGAAGTTCTTGAAGGGATTAATGAGCATAGAAAAGTGAAATCTCAGGTCCTGGGTAGATTTACTAATGGTATGGTATAAAACTATTGGCTGGTGTATTAAAGACCCAGAAAATTCTTCAAATTCTGTGACCTTCTGGAAGGGAAGGAATTACCAGAAACTAGCCCATTCCATATATGGAGAAGGAAAATGGAATCAGTTGTAAACTACTGTTTAGCCACGTAAGTGCAGCAGCATCAAGAAGATCAATAGAATAACTATGAAGAGCCCATGGAATAGAGGTTGGCTGGAGTACAATTAAAAATGAATACATGGAAATATTGCTTCACTCTCTGTTAAGGAACTTGCTGTAGCTTAATGAGAAGGCAACTGGCAAAGAATTTACTGGAAGGTTGCTGTCATGGTGGAGATGGAGGCAAAATGCTGAGCTCAGAGAGGTGAGAGCTGGGCATCTTTCACCCAGGATGCTGAGGAAATATCAGGGAAATGAAGTGTCAGGTCCAGATTGACAGAATTTTTCATAAATCTCACAAATCCATGTAACTCAACAGTTACAGCTTCAGTGTCTGCCCTATAGAAAATCAAAATGAATACTCAACTATTACTCTGCTCTCAACAGTAAGCACTGCTATATTCTTCCACCTCCCTTCAAATGTTGATTTTGAGCAGGAAGGAAGCCTTTCTGCTTCTTCTGGATAGCTTTTAATCTGTTTTTCATGAGAAACACAAGATCTAGAATACTGCCTATAAAATAGGTTATTTGGAATGACAGATAATAAACCAGCAAATGTTGGGCTTTGGGAAAGGAAGTACAAGATTAGAGGGAAATTGGTTGTTAGAGCTTTTCCTGCAGTCAGCTTTGGACAATTAAAAAAAAAAAAAAAGCTTGGAGGGACTTAAAACATGAAGGAAGAACAAAACAGGGGAAATGGAAAGTCAGGTTTTCTTTGACTAGAGCTTGACTTGTTTGCTGTGGCAAGCAATGGCTGAAAGCAATAATGAATTCTTGGTATTGAAGCTTAAAATATTTTTTCCTATAAGAAAAGAAATTATTTTGTCCATAAAAAATTCAAACAAGAAATGAAAAGATTATAGTCATCACAGTGAGATTTTTCTGTACAAACCCTTAGGTTTAGGCTAGGCTTTGTGTGCTTAGTTTGAGTCGCATGAGATTGTCTAGACTGAACTCTGTGACCCAAGTCATAGGACAAGTTGAGGTCTTCAGTGTTTGGGGATTATTTAATGTATCTGTAGTCTGATGTTATTGGCATGTCTGCCCTTTCTTGTGATTCATTTCTGTCTTTTGCTGTGTTTGTTTACATCGCTGACTCCTTTGGGTTTGAATTTTTTTGTTGTTGTTCACCAGGATATTTTTCAGTGTATTGGGTGGAGAAGGTTGCTGGGGATTACCTCCCAAGATATGAATGGACTGCCAAAAAATGTAGGTACTTCAGGGACATAGTCATGGTTAGAATGTCCCTTTTCCCAAACAGACAGTTCAGTCCTGACCTTGCAGTGTAAACAGCCAGAAGAACTGTAATCTGTTATTTTGGAAAAAGCTCTGTGCTACAAACATTTATCCTCAATAATAAACTCTCCCAGAGATGAAATAGTAGCATAAACACATAAGGTATATTGACATCAGGCTTCTGAAATTCCCACCAACAAAATACTTTAATACAAGTAAATGTCTAATATTCTTAACATAATAGTTTTCTTCTTTTTAGTACTTGTGACTCAAGACTGCCAGCATAGCTGCTTACTGAGATGGAGAGGTTTCTTACAAATAGTTCTAGTAGAAATCTCAGTCTCAGTGGTTTGGTGGTTTTTTTGGTTGTTGTTTCTTTCTTTTTTTTTTTTTTTTTTTTTTTTTTGTCTGTAATGGGGGACGCTTGCTGCATTTTATGAAGCTGTACTGATGCAAGGTGAGAATAACTCTGCTGATCTCAGTGGGGTGTTTGATAGAAGAGAGATGGCTAAATGGTTGTTTACAGATAGAAAATGTTAGAAATACCTGTTAGGTCTGAATATTTCAAACAACATATGTTGCCTTCTCTGGTTCAGAAGCCTGGGAATTGCTACAGAACTAGAATAATGCTTTCAAAGAAAGCTTTTGAGGCAAATAAACCAATTGGAGGAGAACAACCTTTATACAAACAGTCTAAACAGATCAAAATCAACCTGAAAAACATCTCCTGAGCTGTCTGCTAAATTCCCTGTACTTCACCAGTGGGATCTCTAGAACTGCAATAATGGGAAGAGGAACATAGGCATGAATTACTTTGCCTTGGACAGACCTACTTAATTTAACCCTGTCTTCCTCTGCTCCCAGTTTCAGACATTCTGCCCCATGGGTGCCCTGACATTTTGCATTCTATACCCACATGAAAAAACATAACTGCAAATTTTTAAAATATGAAAAATGTGGGTGGTGGAGAAAAACAGAATGGTATTTCAGAACACAGGTATTCTTCCAGATGTTTAAAGTGTGGTGCTCATAAACATTTGTTCCAAAAGGAATAATTTCTCTTCATCAGCTTTTCCATAGGAAACGAGGGAGAGCAGGACTAAAAATTGTTGTGTCTGGATATTTGCTTGAGGTATTTTGAGCAAAGAGAATAATACTAAAACTTCCTGTGGCCCTGTTTGGAGTGTGACCCTTTTTTATTTTGATCTAGGCTTTTTTCATCTGTGTCTCCATTGACTTTGGTCTGAGTTGTATCTTTGCATGCCTTCAGTCTTTGCTGTGAAGTGACCTCATCTGGCAGTTATTTAATTTTGCTTGTTTTTTACTTCCTTTAGTGTGTGTGTGTTTCATATTCCTTTGTGAGAGTGGTGATAGTACTTATGTTGCCTTCCCTAGGTAGCTTTGTAAAGCAAATCCAGGCCCAGTAAATTGAAGAAGCTCTGTTTTGTAAAGTGAATTTCAATTGGTGGTCTTTGCCATCTGCTTTTTCTTAAAAAGACTCTTTCCCCCCAGTGCTTAGAATCAACAATTGCACTAAACCAAATTACAGTAGCTTCACTCTGCAAAAATGTGCAGAATTTTGCTTGTGTAACCATTAAATGAGTAGGCTCTTTTGCATTTGCTTGACTTCAGAAGCATATAGAATCACAGAATCATAGAATATGCTCAGTGGGAAGGGACCCATCATCATCACTGAGGCCAATTCCTGGTCCTGCAGAGGACATCCCAAGCATCACACCATGTCCCTGAGAGCGTTGTCCAAATGTTCCTTGAACTCTGTCAGGCTTGGTGCTGTGACCACTTCCCTGGGGAGCCTGTGCCCAACCACCCTGTGTATAGATGTCAGCATTTAGAGATTCAGGGACAAAATATTTAAACACTAGATGTGATGGCTCAGAATCTTGGGGTGGAAAAAGTTAGAGTAATGGTAGGGAGGCCAGAGCAAATAAAACCACTTAGAATTATGATTCTCAAGTATGTTTGCAATTTTGTGCTTAGGAGTAAATTTTTTAGGTGTCATCAATTAGCTCAATTGAGCAGCCTGGATATATCAATTCAGTAAAGAGTAAGAGTTGGAGATAAATGCAGTGTTTAGCTGTTAACTCCCAGCAGAAGTCTTCTGAAATAGTTTCTTGGTAGGTTAGAGCTGCTGACAGTTCACTCACTTGTATTTGGTCACACTGGTGTGTTTTTACCATACATTTGCAGTATGTTTTAGCTGAAAGGGCAGAATTCTGTCTGGTGTTTTCGGGTGTAGGAAATTGATGGTTCAGAGACCTTTCTGTCACTGGTGTCTCTGAGAAGAAAGCATCTCAGTTAAGTGTTAAAATGTGGTTTAATACCCATCTTGCTCTGCAAGTCACTGTCTTCTAATGTGACTGATGGTTTTGTGTATTTCCTGGATTTATATTGCTCTCCAAGCAAGGGAAGGGGGGTGCTGTCTCACCAGGGGAAAACCAGGCTTATGGCTTAACTTCCACTTTTGCTCTATACTTTGTTGGTGTAAATTTATTAAAGGAGCAGCACATATTGAAATCTTGGGTAGTTTTGGAATCTAATTCCCTCTTAAAACTCTTACCCTCTGTGTCTTTGGTGCCCTTGTTTTTTCACCTGTAATGGAGACATCACAAGGATGCTTACAGTATAATTGACTCCAGTTTGAATTAAGCCCTGAGACACTGAAATGGCAGTGGTGCTGCTTGCCTCTGAGAAATGCTGCCAGAAAGCACTCGGCTGCATGTGGAAAACAGCCAAGGAAGAAAATGTTGCTAAGTGAATATAATGCTATATATATATATATACACACACACTAGATTTTGGCATGAAATTGGGCAAGGAGAAAGAAGCTGAAGCCAAGGGGCAATATCAAAGGAGGAAAGGCATTATACTGTGACTAAGAGAGACAGTGGTTCAAACCCCCAGGACCTGGTGCCCACCTCCCCCCTACTACAGCTTAGCAGAGAGGGGATTTCAAATAGCCAGAAAGATGAAAAACAAAATACCAGCTTTGTGCAACAGGAAGATAGACCTGGGCAATTATTTTCTGGCTGCACAGCTCTTTAAGCTACAAAGCAATGTTGGGATTGGGCTGCTCTTTGACGTGAGGCTGAAAGCTGTTCAGCTGCTGATAGTCTGAGGGTAGGGCTGAGGGCTACAATATCCCAGCAGAGGTGGATTATGTCAGTCCCTGCCGAGTTAGCAGCTAAGCCTTCTCTAGAGGGCTTGGGCACAGCTTTCTGAATTCTGCAACAAGACAGGTCTCCTTTTCTTTCTCAGTCAAGACCCTTGAAATAGGTGTAGCGAAGTTTTATGTTCAGTCAGGGGCAAGGAACTAGCATGCCAAAACCACTTTGAGTAAAGGATGATAGAAAAGGATTGTTGCTATGTCTTACCTCTCTAAGCCTTGGGAAAGACAGGATGTTGTTAAACATCAGAGGGAACCAGAACAGACAAAGCTCCCTAACGATAGCTATTAATATGCTGCACCAAAGTACCCTGTTCTATGTGAATTGCTTTGCCATTGACGTGGGATCTGGGAATAACGGTGGGAAATCATCCTGAAAAGCACCACTGGAAAGCTCTACAACAGCAAAAGTTGTCTGTAGGAAAGAAGATGGGGTGGGGGTGGGGGGAAATTGGTCAAAGAAATACAAAAGATCAGTCAGTGAGAAAATATATAGCTCCTATGCAGTGTTCTCCTCTTAATTCACGATTTTTTGGTTGTTGCTGGAGAGTGGATCTGTGGTAGCTCAAGGCTGCTTTTCAGTAATATTAATGGGGGTTATATAATTTAAAATGCATTCCTGAATTCTGTAGATTTAATGGTTTCTAGGAATTGGGGCTGTAACCCTGTTCCCGTGCTCACATGGAGAATGCCAAATTTAAATTTTAGTAGTTAAATGTGCGGTGTCTGAGTGAGAGAATTCCTGAAAATATGCACAGTTGTTGCATCTGTGGACAGTCACTGATTTTTAAAATTTTTTTTTTATGGTCTTCTTACAGCAGCAGAAGGAATTTACTGTCAATGGAGGTGGATTTAATTATGCATATACTTGTTTTATGTAGGTCTGGGCTCTTTTTTATTGGAAACTTGAGAGAATACTGTTATTGAAAGATAACTTTAGGCTTCATTGACAGAATTTCTGTGGTGCTGTCCCACATCACCTATCAGACATAGGCACAATAACGTTTTTGGTGAATGCTGCATACATGTGTCCTTTTCTTTAACTGAGCTATATCTGGCTCCAGATATAGTGCCCTTTGCTTGTGCACTGAAACCTTCCCCCTGGAAGAATCCCAGGGCTAGTTTGTCTATGATTTTTGGGGTGCCAGACTTTTTCCTCTTTTAGGAGATTATGGCACTTGAAATGGGGACCTGTCTGTCTCCTACTTATAAAACAAAGGAGTAGGGAATGGGTCTCTGCTTGGACATGGCTTTGCCATGATTCCCAGCCCATGTCTTTAGCTTTCCATCTTCTCTTTTCTGAGTGAGGCATGTGAGATTAAGAAGCCATTTCTGTTTTATCCACATTAGCTTTGCATCAAGATACCATCCTTGTTTTTTATTTAAATTCTCAAGGTGTTGAAGCACAAGCATTCTTCTTGATGTTTTACTTTGAAAGTCTATATAAACACATCTACAGAATTGCATCTTAACTTGCTGACATTAATGAAGTTTTAGGATACATTTTTAGGGGGGGGGAAAAAGCCCCTTTCCTCTTATGATTTGTCAAAATTTGCTTTTGTTTTGCCTAAAGTTGCTTAATTTTAATGATCTCTGCTTTTAAAGGAAAATATGCAGCCACAGTTTGCTTTTGTTGTTGGAAGATGGAACTACAGAACACGGGCCTCTGTAAATAGGGCAAAATTCTTCCAGAACCACAGAGAACCTCCAATCAGACAAACTGTTCACCTTTCCATCAGTTTGGCTTGTCACTTATGCCTCATCCCTGTTATTGTGTGCATCTCATGTCCGAACTAAAGAAAAAATCCCATTTGGTTCCAGCGTTCTGTGACCCTAATTACAGACTGGTTCTCTTGACTGACAACTGGCAGTGTCCATTTATTACATTTGTACCTACCACAGTTCCATCAAGTCTGAGGCAATAACCAAGAATAAAAATAGGATAATTTTTACCATTGGGAATGAGAGGGGAAAAGCAAAAGAGCATTTGGCTGACTTTTCATGATTACCATGGTATTTTCCAAGTGAAACTTCTTTGAAAACGATGTATAGAAGAAATATAGCAGGATGAACATAGGATATTGGCATGAACCTGTTCTAGGTGTTTCACAGAAGAGAACTAGATTGCCTGCCAATTCACCTGGTTTTCTGGTACATCATTTTCTCTGCTATTTGGCCCTGCACCATTGCTCCTCCATCCCACACTTTGCACATTCCTGCCCTGCAGCTGGAAGGAAGGCTGTACTACTTCCTTCTCCCATAAAAGCATTCCCCCCAGAACTTTAGAAAATGATGGCTTTTTCTCTCATCTCAAATTCGTACAATGTGAAATCCAGACTGTTTAATCTTAATTTTTACCTATATGCAAGAGCTATGTATAATGCACATGGAGAAAAACAGATATATGATATCTGGCACTCTCTGAGTTGCTTTTTCATGTATTTTCCATAATGGCACTGTAACAAATAACCTAGAAGACATTAAAAGGTTCTATTTTTTTTTTTTTTTCTTACAAGGAGTTTGTAGGTGTAGTTGTGGAAAGTACTGGGGCAGCATTTTCAATAATGTTCTCATCCAGCCCCAGAAAAGATGTCAGAGGTAGGTGCTGTCACACAAGCTCCCATGTATGCTCATAATAACAATATTAGGTCTGAAGGGATTACCTGGTGGCTCCTGGATCCCTCCACCACGCAATCCAGCTCCCTGCTGGAAGGTTACTGGAAGGCTGTGTCTGCCTGTGTATTCCTGTAGCTGTGCAGCATCTAGGTTCCTGATCCTGAAGACTCTCACCTCTTCCCTTTTACTTGTGGTTTAAACACTTTCCAGGCATCTTGGCTGAAGCACTAAACGTGATGAAAAGAAAAATGTGAGCCTTCACATATAAGCCACCTCTGCTTCTCTCAAGCTTGGAAAGGGGCTACCTTCCAGCAGGCTGAGGGGACATAGCTATTAAGTCCTTCTGTGTGTGGAACAGAATTTTAAACATGATATGGGATCTTTGGAGGAAAAGGAGAGTCTCCTCCTGAGGTAGGAGCTTGTGTATGGAGGGGAGTGTAAGAGCCATCCAGCCACTGTGGCTGAGACATCCCTGAGCCATGCTACACATCATGGACAGGGCTGGCACCCTCCATGCATCTGTCACTGCAGAAAATGTCCTAAGGGTGAGGAAGTTAAATGCCACCTCTCATGCTCATAAGCTATGGAGAAAAAAGGAAAAGGGGCTGGAAATCTTCCTGTCTCAGCAGCACCTGTGTGTGGGCTGTGTGGTGTTTCTGCACACCCTACAACTCAATGCTGCCTGAGCCCTGCAGGTGCGGGGTTGGGAAGGACAGAGAGGGGGGGATGCTAGACATTCCCAAAGTAGCTTTTGGATCCACCAGGAACAGCACATCAAATGTCTGGGCTGTTGGGTCTATCAGATATAGCCTCTGAGTAGTGCCTGGATGATGAACTGGAACAATGAGATAACAGAGAATGAAATGGACCGTGGAAAATATAACTAGAAAGTACTGGCTTGGTCACCTAATTCATCAGCCTTTCAAAGCAGGAATGTTCTCAAATGTATTTTCTGGTGCGTTGTCCAGTTTTGTTTTAAAGAAGACCATTAAAAAGTTTAAACTCAATATTGTACTTTAGCTTGGAGTGAATGTATGCTGCATGATCTCTGTGACACTGCTGCATAATTTAGAATTCTTGCCATGCTATTAATAAATCTAGACAAAGACCAGATGCAAGCAAGCTGTAGCTGAACTCAAGAATCTGCAAAAGCTGGGCTAACCTCTTTAACAGCAGAACATATGGCTGTTACATTAACAGCCACCTTTTTTTTTTTTGCTAAAGTGAAGCATTTTATTGAAAGCATGAGGGGAAAAAAAGCTAAGAACAGAAATAAAGCATGACCTTTGATATGAAGTCATCTTCTTTGACAGTTTCACCATTTAGTATAGATTGATGGGTCTATACATCAGACCTCCTGTTACAATTTTATAGCCTACACTTCTGTTTTACTTGGTGTCTCCTTTTCCATTCTTTTCCATGTTTAAGTAATAGGAGAATTTTAGGGAAAGCATATATAAACCTTACGTGGTTATAGATTTGAAGTGTAACAAGCACAAGGTCTTTACAAATGGCAACCATCTGATTAAACCAAAAATGCTGTGTCACAGAGTAATTATTTGTACTTTTTGAAAAAAGCTGTTTGAGAAACTTCTAGTGATGGTCTGTAAACTTCCTTGTTTCACATTGGAAAACTGATCCAACTGTTTCTTGGTGGAAACTGGTAATGAATTATAACCTATAGCAAGGCAAGTTGTGGAAATTTCTTTATGGCAGTACAGAAGGACACAATTAATGAGTATTTCATTTGTTCATGAATGAACAAACATAATGCAAGCACATGTGAAATGTGCATCTTTTCTGAGAGGCTCTTGAGAACAGCCAATTACCAGCCCTTTCTGATGCTTCTTGACTAATTGTCCTTCTCCTCCACAAAAGTGCTTGTGACAAGTCTCTGGAGGGAAGACACAGAAGAATATTTGTCCAATTTTTTTTCAGAATCTTCTGATATAACTCTTTGTTTTCAGTACTCATATAGGTTTGTATTCCATAGGTAGCCCCATTTCTTTTGGGCTCAGCTCATGAACTTCAGGTCATCCTTTTTTTTAAATACAAAAGGAAGAGATTGGCATAGATTTCCAACAAACAACAAAACCATAATTGTGGGTGTTGGCTTCCTTTAGAGAAAAACTTGGGACAGTATAAGTTTTCCACTCAATCAGCATAGTTATTTTGTATTTGATGCAAAATTGCATCAAATTGACGTCTTATTAATTTTGACTAAATTATATTTACTTAGATTTCTTTCAAAAGTTGTTGCTTGAAAGCTTCTTGAAATCCTTGTTAGCAATATTGTGGAATATTTGTATTGCTCTTACTCAGAGTTTGAAAAATGCAACAACCTATTTTCTGGTTAGTTTAATAAATAGTAATTCCTGGGTTATGATTGGTGCTCAATCATAGTCCTAGGCAGTGCTTTTATCATCTGAGGCCCAAATCTGTGGTTTTTTGATGTGAAAAGAATACACTAATAATGGAATTGAGACCTTAACATAACATTGAAATACTTTCATTGCAACTAAATTGTTGAAGTAAAATAGTTAATGTATTTTCATTTCAAAAATCAAATTTCCTTTCATCCAAAGGAAAATGGAATAACATTTTCTTTCATCTTGTTTTCCATTCTATATTATTTTAGTATTTTTATTTTTGCATACATAGCACATACTATTAATAAGTCATGATTGATCTCAAGTGTATATAAAATTGAAGGTAATGAGGGGAATTTACTTTGCTAGCTGGGATTGTGTGTGTAGATAGTATGGGAGAAATTTTTCTTTTAAAGGGAAATTTTGTCATTTTTACATTGAACATGAGAGAAACCAAGCTACTAAGTAAATTGGTTTGTTCAAGAATGGTTAGACTCTCTAGAAAGGAGAGTTCCAGGGTAAGTATGCCTTTTTCCTCTTCCTGTTCATTCCCTGTCAGTCAGGGGACTGTCATGAGGAACGCAACTTTATGTTTATGCTGTCCAGTGAATCTCATCTTTTTCATTATGCTACTTGATTGCTAAAATCCAGGTGTGCTTTATTTATGTCCATTCATAGATTTTTTATGTCATTCAGGTTTTGTTTCTTAAGGTCCCACTCAGGCAAAGTCTTATGCACCTGCTGCAGCTACGTCTGAGTGCCTTTCAAACTAAGTTCCTAAATGAAAGCATCTGTGGAGCAAGGAACTTCTCTCTGCTTCCTGCAAAATGTGCTTGATAAGTCATTTGTCATGTGGCCTGTTCTAAAGAGTTTGTGTTGGAATAATCAAATTGCTTTTTAGAATCTCAGAGCCATTTCTTCAATTAATCTTGTCAATAGTATTTGAAAGAAACTTAATATATTTGGTTTTTCTTTTCATTGCTTAATGAGTTGACATATTGCCTTAAGCAGAATGAACACGGTAAAAAAACTACAGTGACATTATTTCAGAAATAGTAGGAGGAAGCTTATCAGGCTCAGTTACTGTACTGATTATGAAAATCCGGGGTTGGATCACCCTTTGGTATCTAGTGTATGAGAAGAGATAACAGCTCAGTTACAGCTGTATGACATTAATTAAAAGGCTCTCTTTGCTCAGCAACGTGGTTTTACTCTAGTCTACCACAGCCCACTCAACAAATAACTTCACACAGAGGAAGCCAAGTCAAGAGAAGGGCAGTGTCAGCATCTGTACGTTATCACCTGGCTTGCTAATTGTAAGTAAGTACTGTGTGGTACCTTTGCCCAGTGTGTCACCTGTGAGGTAATTTACAGGCTCACATATCTGACGCCTTGGAAAATGATTTTTCCCATCTCAACTGGATTAAAGGAGAGGGAAGGGGGTAGCATACAGCACCAAAACACCTGAGAATCCAACATCTGATCAAAGCTCTGCTGTGAGCACCTAAAGTTAATTTCTCTTGGCTGCAAGTGCAGAAAGTTAAGCACGTTTAATGGTATTTTTCAAGCCTTTTCCATTCCCTCCTGCTGTCATCTTTAAATCTGGTAATTCATTCACAACTGTTGAGGCAACATTATTCATTGGAGGAGTTTTTTTGGAGAAAGCTTTTTTTGGTGGTATTTCCTTCTTGTTGACATTTCCTAGCACTGAGTGTGGTGTTCATGGTGCTGGAGCCTGTGCACAGCTCATGCCTGGCTTGGGGACCACACCATCAGAGCCTGGCTCTTGGAAGTGCCTGGCTTCCTGGGTGTCTTGTAATTCATGGGAGTCCAAAAAACCGAGCATATCTGAGCTCTGTGGAAAGGAAAATACCATGTTCTGTGCTGTAGTGGCTTGTGCAAAGTATGAATGAGGGAAATGATTTACCACCTGAATGCTTGGGCCAGGAGCTGAACTTTGATGATTCTCATGATCCTTTCAACTCAGAATAGTCTGTGGTGCTGTAATTTTATGGCATTGAAGCAACACAGGAGTCATGTAACTGGAGAGATGCTTTCTAAGACTCAAACACAGGACTGCTAATGCATGTCAATTACCAGAGTGTAAGTACAGGGATTTAAAATGAATTGGCTGGAACTTGCCAAGTTTCAATAATAATCACACAGTTTAGTATTAAGTTAATTGGAAATTGGAATATAAAATCTGATAGTTGGTGGTTTCCAAACTGGAATTCTTCCATAATTTAACTAGACTTAAATTTGCTGTCCTGTTTTCTGTTTTAGTGTATGAACATTGTCTAAAAACCTTTTTTGAGGCCATAGTGTCTACTCTTTTTCATGCCAAAGTCCTGTAAACATCTTTGAGTCTCTGCACTTGCTTTTTTCCCCACTTAGGTCTAAACTCCCAATTTTCTGGTTTACACCTAAAGTAGGGGAAGAGCAGTTACTGTGTGGGAGTGGGTGCAGCAGAGAGATTTACGATTGTTGCCTGTATTTACCTACCCCTTAGGAAATCCTGTCAATTACTGGAACTCATCTCTGTTGTAAGGAGAATTCCCCTCTGTCTCTCAATATTCTACTCACAAACATCCTCTTCTGTTGAACCCTGCATTTTGTAACAGGGGATTTAATCTCCAGTTCTTCAGCACCTTGTCCATCACTTTGCTGACTTCCAGGTCTGCAAACCATGCCTCATGCTCCAAGGACACAACTCTTGGTACTTGGCCAAGTGTTTAGATTAAGCTGGACTGCTGAAGGGATGACATGAGATTTCCAGAGTAGCCATGATATTTATCCAGGGAGTCTGTGGTTTGTCCCAAGGCAGTTCTCCTTGGTTTGGAGTGGCTACCTGACATCTCATGATGGATCACAATGCTTCAAGTAGGAGTTTGGGAAAGGGATCTTGGACCTCTTGAGAAGTGAGGGAGCAACTGAGCAACAGGCCTGCAGCAGCAATAGCATCTTTGCCAGAATACTTGAATAGAGTGGGTGGCTGGTAGGAGTGGCACAGAGGTTTTATGTCTGTCTTTCATCTAGATATTACACTTTTATGGATTGCTGGTTAGCACATTTTGAAAGCAGAACAGCTCTTATTTTTATGACCTGGTAGGACATAAGGACAGCAGGCATATATTAATGTTGAATTATAGATTCTATTTTCTTTTTTTTTATTAGAAAAATACATTTTTATTAAATTTCCTTTAAAATTCCCTAATTAAAAAAAGGATTTTATGAGATCCTACAAGTGCCTCAGATAATTTTCTCAGCCAGATTTTTTTTGAATGTGCCTCATGCTCAAGTATTCTTACTTGAGCATACTCACGTATTCTAATTTGCAGTTTATGCACATCATTGCCTTAGAACATAGATTAATAAATGTAAGGATCTTTCTCATCTTGGCTGTCTGTGTGGCAGATGAGATTTTTGTGTTTTCATCTGCTTTCCTCAGTGTACTCAACCTTCACTATGATTGCTGTTCAATACATGTTTTAATTTGCTGTAAACAATAATTAAAAATACCCATTTCCCCTGTTTTATTTTTGCTATATGAATAGTAATGCCAAGAGAAGGGAATTTCTTCTGTCTGCTTCCTTGGCCTCTTTGTCATGGTTTATCATGGTTTTAACCAGGCACAGTGTCAGTAATGAACTTTTAGGGCAGCAGAGTAAGGGCATTTGGAATGGAATGGGTAACCTGTAATCTTATGGAGTGAAGAAGGATGATTCTAAGTGAGACAGCAAACATTTTTCACTGAAGGTGTAAGGCTAGCTGCTTTCAGCACTATATTGGCTATTCCACAGAGAAATTTATTCATGCATGGAAGTTGTGCTGGTTTTGGACAGAGATGAGGATTTCAGGACTCTGATTTTATAGTATCTCAAAATCTGTAAAAATCTTTTCCTTCACTAGTCTGTCATGCAGTAATTCACTAATTTCTGCATGGCAACCCTCCCAAAGTTAAAAAGACCATGTTGTCTCTCATAAATGAGAGCTTTCCTGACAGTGATTTTTTTTTCTTTTTTTTTTTTTTTATAGTAGGGAAAAATAGACAATTCTAGTATAAAATGTCTTAGAGATTGAACTTCTGAGGTTGTAGTGAATGACTGGAGGCCATTGTTTGTCTAAGGATACTTTCCAGACACTTTTAGAATGAAATGTGATACTGGAAGTTTGAAAGTAGTTTTATTTGTGCTCCTGCTTGCTGCCCTTGCTGTGGGTCTCCAATGAGTTTTGTTAGTGAAGGTAAACATTCTGTCAGTCTTGGATCCCGAGCAGCACTGATGAGCTGGTGTAGGAGCTGGCCTTCCTGAACAATCTGGATCCATAGGCAGTTGCCTATGCTTAAAGACAGTGCTGCTGTCCAGAACCTTGCCTGATTTTCATACATGGTTGTGTAAGCCATGTATGCTTTAAAGTATCTGGGAAGCAGTTGCAAATGGAGTCAATTAACTTTGCTGAGATTTGGTCAGGGTGGTGAGAGGTCGCCTCTGTGACCTGCTACGAGGCGTTCTTCATCTGAGCTGTTGGCAAAGAGTCTGTGCTTACTCACACCATGAGGATTTCATTGATTTCAGTCCTCGTCTGTGTGGAACAACCTTGAGATGGAAATCAAAATTTGAACGATCGTGGAAGGTGATCACAAGTATGTTGAACTTTCCAGGACATTGCAGCCATCTGTTTTCTTGCTAACATAATTCAAAGTGCTGGTTATGCTGCGTGAAGTAGAACAAAGATAATTTGTAATGAATGTTCAACCAATTCACTGTATTTTGTGGCTTTTGTACAAAAGCCAAAGTCTCTTGCATACCTTCATATTTTGCAAATATCTGTGAAATTCCTTCAGCAAACAAGTTCTCAATTGTGTCTGTGGACTTTTCTGCGAGTAGGGAATTTTTGCATTCATTCTGTGCTTCTGTTAACCCCATTTTAATCTGTATTTTGTTGTTTTTTTTTTTTTTTTTTAAATATAGCATGCCATGACATTGACATGGAAAGGGTCACTCCTCTGTTCGACACGATATCAGCTCAGGGCAGATCTAACTGAGAAAGTGGTTAAAACGCCAATGATTTTTCTACCTGAAGACTGCCAGCATTGTAGTAGCCCTGGAACTGAGCTACAGCAGTAGGGAGCATTGGAAAATTGTTCTTTGTTCACTGCAGTTTTTATTTCTTGACTGGATAAGCTGCACTGCAAAGTGGAGGAGTGTCATTGCAATTACACATGCAATTTGATAGTCAAAGCTACGTGTAATTAAATGTTCTTTTAGTGAATTTACAATAGCAGCACAGTAATAAGTCTCTTTGTGGAGAATAAATATGAAGAAATGGCCATTCTAATGACAGTCTGTTTTGCACTCAACTATTTTCAGTGTATGCTTTGCTCAGTGTTCACTCACATTATCTGTTTGATTCTTTTATGGTATAGATTTCATCATGGGAGTTACAGCCCCACTGTAAATTCATTTGAATGACCTTTGGATGGCCACCAGAAGTTGTTGTGGATCTTAGTGCTCATGTTGGAGTGAAGGTGTAGTGGTACAACCTTTGGGAGATCTTTTATTAATGAGAAACATAGAATTATGAAATCTGCATTCACTTAAGCCAGCAACTATGCTCTTGTCCTTAAGCATGTGACTGCCTCGAGGCTTTGTCTGAGAATGTGAACCCAGTTCTGCTTAAAATAATAGGAAGAGTAGTAGGTAGAAGAATGGGACAGACTATATTTGGAAACTGGGGTTGCTTATACATAAATCTGTAATGTGTTCATATATATCAGACCCCATTAGGACATAGTCACAGAACCACAGGATGGTTTGGGTTGGAAGGGACCTTAAAGACTATCTAGTTCCAACCCCCTGCCATGGACAGGGACCCCTTCCACTATCCCAGGTTGAATTCTTACTGAGCTTTTTTTTAAAATGTGTTTTGTACTTGGTGCAAACAGCTGAGAACTGGGGACTAACTAAGGACAAGCAGGTAAATGGAAGGCTGGGAAGTCAGAACATGATTTTCAGTTTCTCATTTGAACTTGCACCATATTAGTTACAAGTCCTAGTTCTGGAACAGTTTTCCCCAGGAGAGTGAAGGTATGTAATAGACCAGAGAGCAGCCTTTGCTTGTAAAGGTGCTGTGATGAAAGATGTGGAGCATTTCAAGGGGGAAGAGAAACCCACCATAGGGTGGGGGAAATGTTACAGGGTTTTTTTTTTTTCAATCTATTGAAAACATTAGGGTTTTTTTCTTTTCTTTTGTAAAAGTTCTGTCAGCAGCTGGAATTTTTATACATTGTGCTAATCCTACCTTTATATAAAAGTCATAAATCTTATAAATTAATGCATCAGGCAGTTACCAAAACTCTTCAGTCTGTTTCTTTTTATGGAGTGATCTGACACGTTTTGCAAACAGCAGACCTAGGTGCTCTGCATGAGTTCCAAGCTGGATTTGTAGTGATCAGCTCATAGGAATGGACTCTGGCCCTACTTCCAGTCGGGTGAGAAAATGTGGTTTAAGTTAAATGCAGTAATACTGGAAAAAAGATATGAATTACTGACCTTTTGACATTGGATTTTAAAGTTTAGTATAATGGTACAGGGGCCTATGAATGTTTTTATTGGTACTTCCATTAGTTCCCTAATAATCTTGACATTTCCAGCTACATTACATTTTCTGGGGTGTAGAAGTCCCTTTTTTCCATCTCCCTATTCTTCAAGCATGCAGATACATTTCAGGGCTAATTAGTAGAATTAGTTTTGTTGCTTACATTGCTTATGAAATTTGAGGGATATGATTCTGAACTTTCAGCTGCCCTCTGAAAGTACATGTGCAACTGTTTACAAACATGAGCCACAACTGCTTTGTTTATTCTGTGAAGAAAATAGTGCAACTGCCAATAATGGAAATATGTTATAGAGGGAAAACAATTTTGCATTTAATACCGAAAAGGCAATTTTTGATACTGTAGGGCAATAAAAATAGTCTACTCAGGGTCTGTCCTAAAAGAAGAAGCATTTATGGGCAGTACAGAATAACCAATATACATTACAGAACTGATTTTTATAAAGATGTTTTCATTAGGGTATCTTATCTTTGATATTTTTTTGAAATAGGCTTTTGTTTTACATATTTCTGATAACTCTTGCTGACATCCAGCAAGTTCCAAAGTCCTGGAATTCTCTTGAGGTTTTCTGGTACAAGGACCAAAAAATAATTGTTAAATGCTTCCAGTGCTCCAGCCCCGAAGCAACATTCTGCCACCAGATGATACATATAAACTCTCTTCCCATAAGAGTGCAGTCTAGTGCTGAAGGAAAAAAATATAGCTGTGTTTTTAATATCAGATGTTCTTAACCCAAGCATCTGGTTTGAAATGTTCCTAATTCTGAAAATGTCATGTTAAAGAAAGTGCAAAGTACTTTAAAATAATTAGGAACGAATAAGGCAATTTGGAGGAATGGCAAACCACTGGGTTTTTTTTGAACACAAGTAATGCCCTGGTTAAGAGCTCTGGAAGAGCAGTAGTGTTAAAGGAGTCATCCCTGCTGGTACCAGGGGTACCTGCAGCATCAGTCATGGGGTTTCTAACCTAAGAAGCCAAAATCTTGAACCATTTCACAGATGTCTATTTTCTTGCCTCTAGGTAGCCAGCTTGGGCCTGGGCTGCTGAGAGGAAGAGAATGGAAATTGTGTAACACCAGCAAATGCTTTTGAGTGGTGCCCTAAGAGTTCACTTCTGTATTTGTCAGTGTCTGCTACAATTTTAGGAAGCACGCTTTCACTGGAATAAATCAGCAAATAACAACATGGTGAAGGTGTGATGTCTCCCTTAATTAGCTGCTTCATACACCTCATGGTTTGATCTGTGACAGCAAGTAAAGGGACATAAGTTTGCACTGATAACAACTAAATTTGCAATTTAATTTTGCTGTGAATTTGAAGTTTGGCCACATCACTAGCACAGTGCTTTACAGCAAAAAGCCTTTCTGACCCCCCTCCTAAATGGCACTGGAGCTATGAAAATAAGGACCAGTGGATCTCAGCTTTTCAGTGCGGGACACTGAGTGGGTGTAATTTGATGTGTCTGGCAGTAGTGAAACATATTGTCACTCAGCTATTAAAGGAAAAATTTGTATTTTTAGTGGAAAACGTGCAGATTTTTATATTAAAAAAAAAAATTAAACACGCATAAGCCCAGAGTAAAACTGAATTTTCTTTTAATGCTTTTAAAAGAAAATTATTTTACTCTTACTGTAGTATCCTTTCTGTTGTTTGCTGTGATGGGCTGCTTCAGCTTCTGCCACTTCAACTGGCACATGTTTCTGCCAGCAAAAAAGAAGGAAGAAGGCAGTTTCATGCACTGGAAGTTTCCTAGCTTGTACTAGGAGAGAGTTTAGTTCTACTTGACCACAGAGCTTATTTCTCAAACAACATTTTTTTTTTTTTTAAATGATTCTCTGTAGTGGCTCTTGGAGAAAAGCCAGGTGAGTAATGCCAGGAATGGCTCTCAGTCCCCATACATACACATTTTTCTCCTTCCAAGGGGTAAATATTGATCAGTTGGATACTTCCTTGTGGTTCTTGAACCCTAAATTTAAGTGAATTGTGGTATTCCAAATAGGTGATTTATTTTAGGAATAATCTTCTTGCAGAGCATTCTTGTTCATGAACTTAGTGGGGAAAAACCATTTAAATTAATTACTTTCCTTTTAACAATAGTGTAGAGTGCAGGATAAGCCACTTCCTTTGGCAGCCTCCTGAGAGATTGCTGATTGTAGATAAATATTCTCTCTTTCTTGATAGTGTTTTACTTCTACCTCTTTTGAGGTTTTTTTTCTTCCCTCTTTTCCTTTGAACTTCCCTTGGGCTTAGCCATGTTTCCTAGGAAGTGATGTTGGTGAGACTGTGCTGTGTCTGCTTATATAGTAATTTTCTCACAATGAATTTTTTAAATTCTTGATAAAGTTAAGGATGGAGGTCAAAGACAAAAAGATCTTACTAGTGTTGCAGAAGCCAATTCTTGGGCAAAGATGAAAAAATCCATCTGGGAGCCAGCATTTTGTCCTGGCACAAAAGTTCCTGTGGAATTTTGTAGTTATCTTTTCTCTGTGTGCTTTTTCTGGTCTCTTGATACAAATACACAAATCCTTGGTGGGCTGCTAATGCACCTAGGTAGCAGCCAGGCACATGCCTTCTCCTGGCCCAGCATCCAGGGGGATGCATGCATTCCAGGGGGCACACTGGGGTGAGAAAGGGAGAAAGAGGAGTTCCTGCAGCAGGTAGGCACAGAGCACACCGATCTATGCACCTCCTCTCTGCATAGAGTTTCTTCAGTCATCTTGGTGTGTTTCTGCCCAGCTGGAGGCCTCTGTCTCTTCCTTTCCAGTATGTTGGTATTGTTTTTATTCACCTGCCTGTGCTGCTCCCACACAGAGAGTGTAGTCTCTGAGGAGGAGCCTAGCTGTGGGGTGTGTGCACTGGATGGGATCTCGTGGCACAGGGGTTCCCAACTGTGGTCTCCAGAAGGCTGCTTGTAAGTTGCTGCCTCTCTCTGTCTGTTTGCAGCTGCTAAATTGCATTAAAGACTTCTAAAACCAGACTGAATGTTTCTCCATGTAGCTTCCAAGCCAGGAATTGCTGTAATTGCCACTTGTCATGTGGAATGTAAGTATGTGTGTGCAAATGCACGAGTGTCTGTGACTGACTGGGAACTCTGGTGAAGCAGGGTCTCCAGGAGAAGATCCACTTTCCTTATCTCCTGCTGAACTAAGAGCTTTTGGGAACACTACCCAGGAACGGGAGGAGTCTTCCTTTTAATTTCTCTTTGTGTCATGGAAGTGAGATTGGTTAATGCTGACTGGCAGGTCAGGAAGATGCTTGAATAAAGAGATAGTCCAGGTTTTAAAAATAATTTGGATCCCATACAGCAGCATTGGAGTTCTGTGAATTTTCATTGGCACAATTTTTTACCAAGCTTGATAATTGTTTTAACTTAATGGTTTAAGTCCTGTAGGGAAAAGGGAAGGTAACTCTTCTTTGATTAATAGTTCCAGATTGTCTGTAGACTCAGCGGAAGGAATTTTGAGGGTTTTCTCTGAAGCCATAAGTGTAGCATATTTAGAACTGGAAGCTCAAAATATCAATTTAACATGACTTTTTAAATCTCATTATTCCTCCCAAATATCCAGTCAGTCTCTTTTGGATCATACAGTGAAGAAATAAAAATGATGCTAACTCCAAACAATAACAAGAACAGCACATCATATCTCATGCTCTGTCAAGTATCTGGGGTAGCAGTTCTTCTAGATTTGTACTGTTCCACTGAATGACTTCTGTACTCTTTTATCTGGAGATTTTACTGGGAAAACTTTAGCTCACTGTTTTTATGGCTTTTTTGATTCTTTTCTGGCTTCCAAGAGAACAGTCTGCCCAGTGCTGGCAGGGGAGGTCTGCAGGCTGGGGGTGGAGAAGGAATCTGTGTCTTTTATTAGAGCTAGGTTGGAATCTTCTCCTTAATTCCTATAAAGTTTGTTTTTTTCCTTACAAAACACCAAAACCAAACCAAAAAGCAAAACACTCCCAAACAAAACCACAAACAAAGGAACCTAATAATGGTTGCATAAACATGATTTTTAGGAACTAAAAAAATCAATCCAAACCTCTCCCTCAGCTGTGCCCAACAGTGAAGCCCACTGCAAAACTCTGAGCATTTTTTTGACCAAGAAATTCAAAGATTGTGAAAAGGCTCAGTAAATTCCACGTTGGTTTCTTCTTTTTTTTTTTTTTTTTTTTTTTTTTTTTTTTTTAAACTGTAGAGATGTTTCAGTGGAAAGAATTTCAGATAACTTCAGTATTTCTCCCTGCAGTAAGGTCCAGAAGTGATGTGAGCAAAAATCACTGTGAGGACCTTGTGAAGTTTGGTGTAGAAGCTCCCCTGGGGAGGGCTGAGGTGGTGTGATGGGTTGCTACCAAGAACATAAATACAGCCTCTGCATGGGAAGAGAGGCTGAACACCAAGAGAGAACAACTGTCCCACCAGGTTTGTGCAGGTGGCTTCTGGCCTGTGACTACAAAACTGGAGCTGCACGAGACAGGAGGGAAATGGAAGCAAAGGGGAGGGGAGCCAAAGCGATGCTCGAGCCAGACAGTCATGGGAATTGAGATGAAGCTGTCAGGAGCAGGGATGAGTGAAACCTTAAAGTCAGGGAGCCTGCTCTAATTCAAGAGGAATGGTTCTCTCTTGCCAGTTCATGGATTTAAGTGGAGTAGCTAGAGGGGCAGGTGAAGTTGATCTCAGGCCAGATTAATCCCTAATGTAATCTCGTTGGCATCACTGTGCTGTCTTCCCTCCTTTTCAAGCTTCAGTGGAATTCCTTCAAAGATATATTTTGCCCTTCCAGGTCTTGTTTTACAAAATTCCACTGAATCATCACGTTTTACTAATGCTCCTCAGAGCCTCTGCCCTGGATTACATCACTGGTGTCAGGACAGCAAGTCGGGTTACTGGGAGAGTAGGTTTCCTTATAAAGAAATTGTCATACTTGTAAAATGTTTTGCTTAATGAAGTTATGGCGGTAGCTGTAAATTTGCAAGTATTTACAGTGCCAAATAACTGAATAGATCAACAGCAAACCTCCATTTGTGTGTGTGGGAGGCTTGGCAAACTGTTTCCCTTACCCACTCAAATGTTTGAGTGTCAAGTTCTCTTTCCAGCTTTGTCACCAACACGCTTGGTGACATTGGATGTTTCACGTAGCACCCATGTCCCCATTTCCCAGTCCATAAAGTGGGAATGATAGTGTTCCCTGTGTGCTGCTAGGCAGCCTGCAGTGTTACTAGACCATGCTACATAGCCAGCCCTTATTGAGTTGACATACATTTGATCTGATTCTAGTAATAATGATTAAATCTAACAAAACTACACTGGGATAGACGGCCTTGGGTAAAGGAAAAGAACAGATTAAGAGGTACCAGGAGAGGTACATATCACTGGAATCTAGCTGCATGTCAAGCAAGGAATGGATATGTATTTCTGTGGGAAACCACAAATCCTTTGTCAACAGAACTGACAAGTCATCCTTGAATTTTTAATCCACAGAATGGCCTTATTAATTTTAAATTTGCCTTGTATTACAGCATGTGAGTTCAGACGCAGACCTGAACGTTCTTACCACATGGAAAACATTTCAGTGAAGAGATGGAAAGCATTATTCCGTAAATGCATTTATTAGCAGCACAAACTGGAACAATTGAGCACGTCAGGTCTCAGTTTGATTGCACTGTGTCCCATGAGTTTGTTGATGGTTTAAGTGTAGCTAAAAAAAGTACAGCAGTTTCAGTAAAGAAAACTGTACCATAAGGAATACCTTTTTTTTTTGATCACATACTACTATGTCTTGAATAATGGATTTTTTGCTAGTTGACTTTTTAAAATTTAATTTCCTATTTTTAAGGTGTTAAAATATTACTGTATTTCGCCAGTGGTCATAGAGTTTGTAGCCAGAATCTTGTTCAGTTTCATGTTTAATCATACTGATGCTAATAAACTTAACTTCAGAAATCCAGTTTGTGAACACCACTGTGATACCTGAAATGGAAACAGATTTCCAGATTTTTCATGGGAATCTTTCTAGGAATAACCTTTCTCCTTGTTTACACAGTGGAGCTCAGCTGTTATGAGAGTGAGATTATTTTAGAGCTCTTAAATAAAATTTAATATCTTTTTCATTAACAATACACTGAGAAGTGGGATATTTGCTACCAGGCAGTAGGAGGGTTGTGTCAAGATGGACCCTGTGAGAGGAAATTAAGCACAGATCCACCTGCTTCTTTTGCAGTGTGATTGACATTTTCTGTAATTGAAGAGGACAACCCAAATTGACCTAAGTCTGCATGTTTCTAATAATAAACTGGAGTCAATAAACAAAAGCCACATGTACAGAAACTGCACCTGTTGAAGAGATCACTTTTCATTTTGAGCAGCATCAGATGCCTGCTTAGCAGCTTCAGACCTTTTGTGTATTGACTACCCTGAAATGTTATGTTACACATTGAAGAAAATGTGATGAGGGTGCTAATTAAAGGATGGTAATTGAAGGCCTCCAGATGATGCAAGGTTGGAGTTAGGGTTTTTAGTACTGTGCTTGAAGAATGGTGGAAGCACTCATCAGCTGTTTGTGTTGGTACCTTTTTATTCTGTATTAACTCTCCTGGCCCAGCTGCCTGTGGCTCATGCTGGTGTCCCTGTTAGCTTTCCCAGATGTATTTTATTTGGTAGCTCCATGTGCCATGTGTTGAAAGAAAAGCTTCTTGCTAAAACACCGAGCAGGGGCAATGAGTGAAGGTGAGCAGAGTGCCTGGATCAAGGCAATTCTGAACAGATACCTGTCTGAAGGTTCTGCTTGAACACACCATAAGCTTTGCAGCTTTTTATTTACTGCTTCTTGAGTGTTGTTTGCTCTGAGATTGTTGTGAGATTTTTCAGTACCTCAGAGGCAGTCAGTTTGCAGACCATTCATGTAGTCTGTTTTGCATAATTTCTATTTAGAGAATGTTTAACGAGTGATAAATAATTTCCAAATGTATCTATCATGCATTAATGCTTCTGTTGCATCAAAAGAAAACATTTTGGTTGAGCTTATTTCTGAGTATTGGCATAACAAAGCCTAGAAGCCAGATGACAGGCATCACCCTGAGACTGACTCATTTTTGGTGCAAGCAGATGCAGACATGCACGCATGGGCATAGCATCCCCCTCCACTTTGCTAGTGATGATCTGGGGTGGGCTCTGTCCACACTATGTCAGTACATACTGACACTGCATCACTCTGAACATGACAGATTGCATACTGAGCACTAATCCAAACAAAAGATGAGCACAAAAAGCCAGAGCCGATTTTTTTATGAAACAAAGCAATCTGAGGAAAACCTCTCAAGGGCAGCACAAACATGGGAACAGTTTCCAGTTATGTGAATGGCTTAAGACAGATTGTGAAGTAAAGTAAAATCAATCTGTGCCATGGACAGGGAGGAGTATGTTGGTGATTCTTTGGAAAAAACCCCAAACTGACAACAACCAGGCTTCAGAGAAAAAGGAATACAAATTGCAGCTTTGATATACAAGATAAAGTTTCCTTCTGTGCATCAGAAAGCAGAGTATGGTCAGAAACACAGAGCCTGCTCCAGCAAAGGAGACATGGGAGACATCACACTGAAGCTAGGATGCACTGTGTGTACACTAGAACCAGTCTACAGTGTGTCTGACAGTCCTGACTGTAAAAAAACCTCAAAACATATTTTCTCTTTCTCTTATAACCCTCTTTTATCTTATTCCCAGACTTGGTTGAAGTTGGGTCTTTAAAGCAGACACCAAGCTTGGTCTGAAAAGCCAATGGTGCAGGTGTGCCCTGCCATTGAGTACTCTGATACTGAGCACTGTTTTTGCGTACTTCCCCCTGCTTTACAAGCCAGCCTGAGCAGAGGGGCTGCTCTGCCTTTGCAGGCTGGCACACAGACACTTCACACAGCACATCATAATTCCATGACTCATTAAGCCTCCCATGATCCATTAAGTGATCAGTGTCCTAAAGTTTCTAGACTTGGTGCCCAAACTGTGAGAATCTTCTAGGAGGCGACTTGAGATACTTGAGAGCTTCTTTCCCTGGTTTGAGTAGACATGTTCTCTTGATGTACACACCTTAAAAATCAGTGATGTTGTTAGTCTTCTCTAAGAAAAATAAAACAGGAAGGATTCCTAAAAATGATGCTTCTAGTCAAAGGTAGATCTGGATCTAACTGGGCTCTGACTTTGTAGTGAAACCTGGGTGGCAAACTGGTGGGAAAGACTGAACTAGCAAGTGTGTTCACAGAGGACTGACTGGATGAACTGAAATTTGAGTATGAAGATTGACTAATAATTTTTTTCTGTGCATCCAATTTAAACACTGTGACTTGGTGTGTCACTCTGCCATCAAGAGCTGGAAGGAGCACATTCATTGTTAAAATCCCAGACTAATGGAGATGTTACTAGATTGCCTGTTTAATGCTTTTTTTCATTTACTGTATTAGTTCTTTTTTTAGAAGAAACCATTTGTCAGCAAATCTCCTACTGTATGTTATTCTGTTTAATGAACTGAAAGATTTAATTTTTTTTTTTTAAATTTCTCCTTTGTTTCACTACATGAGATTAGAATCAATGACTCAGTTTTATCTTCAGGAGGTCAGTCTTCTCTTAATTTAATCTTTCAACCTCATTCATTTTGTATGTGAATATCATTGGTACATAACTATGTGCTTTCTATGCAACCTTAGCCCTCACAAAAGCTAAATACCAGATTATCTCTATCTACTTTATTTGTCCATGCCTCTCATGCTTATCCATGATTCTAGGAAGAGCTACTTGTAATAAAATAAATTTCTGAGTCCTTGTTAATATAGGGAACATTTTTTTCTTTTTAAGTTTTTTTTTTTCACTTGGTCAAAGCTGAGAGTGGCTGAAGCTCTGGCTTCCTCAAATTGCCTGCAAATCAGTGCTTAAGTGTTTATACATCTAAAAAATGTGCTCTTTTGGCATCTGAAGCCAGGCATATGAAGTTGCTCAGCCCTACCTAACAATGCAGTATTACCCTCAAGGTACTTTTATCTCAGAAGCTGTTACTATTTTTGCTGCTACAGTCAAAAATACGGAAGGAGCTTTACATAAAAGCAGACAATGTCAGCACGCCACGAGAAAATCATTGATGAGACAGACTATTCTATCCTATAATTTTGATTCTTTTTATAATGTAGAAAAACTTAATGGCTTCAGTGTAGTTTATATCAAAAGATTATTTCTGAGAGCCTGGATAAACATTGCTAGGACCTATATTTCAACTTTCAAGTGTTTAACAAAGAATTATGGGATTGTCCTATAACCATGGGCTAAACTATGGGAATTTACATTTTCCTTTTTGCAGGATAGTTCCTCTTAAAATTATACTCTGAACAATGGCTTATTTTCTTCTGCCAGTACTTGATTCCAAATACTGTGGCTTGGCAGCAGGCAGGTCTCAGATTTCAACCACATGTATTTAAAAAAAATCAAAAGATCCTTATTTGGCACTCCGCTCACATATCTTAAAAAGCTGTGTTTGTGTGTCAGATTTAAAAATAATTGAAACCAGGGGTGCAAAACCTGAACTCTTCTTCCAGGATGTTTTGACTTCAATTGCTTCCAAGAGCATTGAAGGGAATGGAAACCGTGTGCAGCGTGAGGCACTGACAGTGCGTGGAGAGACTTGATGGAGTGGACATACGTGATGCCACAGTGGCCTTTCCAAAAATATTCATATTTGTCTTTCATTATGTATTTAAAGCAAAGATATCCATACAAAAGCACGCTTTCCTGGCAAAACACTGTGCAGATTCCATTTAGTAAGGAGGAGAATTGCTCTGCATAAGGAAGTGGTGTGGATTTTTTGTTGACTGAAGAGTGCTTGCTGTATCTGTGCAATAATTTAAGGCTGGGAGTGCATTTCATGTGGAGCTGAAATTGGTGAGGGAATTAGAATGGTCACCTACATTAGAACAGAATGACAGAGGTCAATATCTTTATTTTTCAAAAATGTCTCTTTGGAACTTTAATACCTATGAATTACATTTTTTTGGCCATTAAGGTAGAATACTCCTGTTTGTGCTAGAAGACACTATACAAGAGGATGCCTCTTTATGTTTTACACTGTTTTTAGAAATATTTGGAAAAAAATGATGCAAACTCATAGCTAGCCTCTAGCAACCCATTATGGAGAAACTTGTCCTTGTTCCCTCAGAATTTTTTATTTTGCCCACAAAGAATTATGTGGAAAGTTGAGTCCCAGTCTTCTGCAAGTAAAAAATCCACCAAGGGAATGACTCAGAACAGACATGAGTGGAGGAAACTCCAGCTTGCTTCTGCTCACTAGTTACAGGTGAGGCAAAATATCAACTAAGAAAGCTATCCTAAAAATGATAAAGCCCAAATTCATAGCCTATTATGAAGTATCCTATAGTATAATATCATGAAAAATACAAATTAAAGCTGACACATACCCAGAATTTTTTTCCCCATCTTTCCATAGCAAAGATTGTTATGTGGCTGATGATGACCCACATAAGCCTTACTTTGCCCTGGCTCTCTTGTGCTTCGAAAGGATGGAGCGATGCAGAGAACAGCAAAGGGTCCCAAGTGAAAAAGAAGAGTTACAGGGCTGGGTCAGATAACTAACTCTCCATGACAAATATGTAATGCTGTCAATGTCAACACCACAGAATAAATGAGAAAAACAATTGGGAAAGCTGAAAGAGGTAAAGAAGCAACACAGTCATCTACTGCAAATAAAGGCATTCTTTGTTCACACACATTTTGGGAAAAAACAACAACAAACACCAAAAACACAAACCAAAGCTGGAAAAAAACCCAGCAAATTCCTACACACTCACTCACCCATCTTCTGTAGCAGAAGTAAAGAAAAGAACTATTTACCAGATGGCACATTGCAGTTTGATTCTATGCCAGGCTTGGGCCTTCCATGAATTCTTTTCAGTGTTCTTTTATGTTTGCTAAGGGCTCTGCTTGCACAGAAAACGAATGTGAACTCTTATAATTCCAGTCACTTACTCATTATTGGAAAGAAATCTCAATGACCAAGAAAGAGGAAAACAAAAACTTTGAAATACAAAGTCAGTTCTGGTTATCAGTGTTTTGGGGTTTTGTGTGTTTTTTTTTTTTTTTTTGTTAAATCTGAGCTTTCTTGCCAGTCTAATATGTAGATATACATATAGCTCTAAACAGAGTACATTTCTATGAACAGTGATGAGTATTTTGTCAAATACTTACAGATTCTTTTCAATGAGTTTTACTACAGGTTCAATTTGAGTTCGGGCCAAAGAGGACTTCGAATTTGGAATTAAATCAAATTTGAATTAATTTAAATAAGTTGAATTAATTATTCTTCTCCTCTTCTTGACTTCATCTCCTAACTTATGGTTTCCAGTGCGTTGTTTCTATTGCTTTTGTGGGCATCCTTCAGCAAACATCTTAATTCAGAAAGGAATCATGGTAAGGAGGTTGTGACCTTTGAGGCACCTTGGTTTAGTAGCTCAGCAGGAGCTGTATTTGTGAGACAGAGAAAATTTCACAGGGCATGAGGAGTTGGCTTAAAATAAAAACCAAAATCCATCTTCTCCTCCAGACAGACAAAGCGACAAATATTTCTCTTTTATCCTCCCCTTCTCCCCCCCGCCCCACCCTAAGAATATGCATAAATAGTATTAAAACTAAAACACCAAGGAAAAAAAAAATTAGAAGAGCTCAAGCTGGCCTGGCCTGAGGCAGAACTACTTGATATGCTTGCATATACATCTGCTCAGTTTTACTGTGCCTGACAGCATGTAAAAGGCAGAGGCATTCAATGTAAACATCAATGTAAACATGAAATCTACTTTATTTCACAAGGGATGACTCTTCTCTATTCATCTCTTTTCCTTATTGAAATATTTTCCCTATTGTTGGCTGGTGTTTTCTATTTTCAGTTAAATTTTGTTGCAGAGCTGAAATGGAGGAAGTAGATGGAATACAGATATGATCTCTAGGGGAAGTGTGAGTTTTGATTTAATGTTTTGGTCATCTTTAGCTAGACGTAGTGATACTCTCCTGACATATATTACCAACAGCTAGATGTGGGTGTGAATTGCAAGCTAGCCAAGAAGTCAGTTCAAGTTTGCTTTACAAAAAACCTCTGACTGCAGTTTATTCTCCTCAAAGTGCGTGTGAAATCTGCCCACGTTTTCAGATATTGAATATGTAGGTAGGTTTCAGTTACTTCCACAAGCAATTAAGTCTTCATCCTTCTTGCAAATAAAGTATGTCAAATGTGTGGGGTAAATATGCACTTTGCATATTTTGATGCCCTTCTGGGAGCTGAAGAATAAAGGTTGTTGGTTTGGGTTTTTTTTTTTCTGTCTAAATGTGGCGCAATTAGCACCATGGAGAAGGAGATAGGTCTGCAGCATTTGTAACCCAGCAAGTCATTGGGAAGCAATTGCATGTTTATTGCAGCTTCTCCCTTTAGGAAGGAGGCTCTTACAGCACAAAGCACTTGGCCACTGGTGTGTCCTTGTAGCCTGTTGTAACTTGGAGTGGAACCTAATCACAGTAGAATGATTTTTAAACTTTTTTTTTAAGTTGAAATCTGGTGAAAATAGATACTGGAACTGCAAGCAGATTCTTGATGTAGCATCTGACTTGTTGCACTATATGAGGCATCATTCCTTGTTCCTGTCATTTCTTGGGAAGAATATTAACTGTGAGATAACAAAGATGAGTAATGAACCTCCAAGGGCAGTTGAAGTCAACTGTGGCCTCACAACAAACACAGCCTATAAGTCCCCCAGCTCCCTGTCCAGCCTGTTTTAGGGGCAGTTTTATGAATCCTACCTGGAGTCCAGCTGTAATATAAATACATGGGCAAGCTAGGCAAGAACTGCTTAATTTAAGTTATTTGTTTTGACACCCATCTTCTAAATTTCTTCTGACTCCCTGCTGCTGCCACAAGACTCTTTATCCTATCACTATGCAATTCCACTTCCTAATTTGTCAAATGACTACTCCAGCAGTGAAAAAGAACCCACAAAGGCTCTGTACAATAAAAATTATTTATTGCTATCAGTTGAAAATTAGCCCACCCATGGATATGTTGGGGGTGATAAAATTTAATTCTTTGCTCATTGTTGAAACGTCTGGTAGCACTAAACAGGGAGATGTCAAAAATCATTAGGAAAACAATATCTTATGAAAGGCACTGTAGTTCCAAAGTCACTGTCTGCTCCCCACCCTGCATGGTGAATTTCATAGTTTACTAGCTCCCTGTTGGTGTTCCTATTTCACTGATCTCTGCAATTGGCTATGGATTTGTGTACAAAATTCAGTGACATGATTAGCTCAGTACATTTTTACTCTACCTTTGCTTTGCAGCACCCAGCTTCTTCAGCTGTGGAAGCAAAACTGTGGAACTGTTTTGTGATCTGGATAAAAGAACTGCTCCCATGTAAAAATGCTCCTGGAACTGTTTTATTTTCCTTGTACTTTGATACAGTTCCAGCAATCTCACTGACACTTGTTCTGCTACTACAGCTACAGGGGCAAAAAAACCCCACAATGTCAAGAGGAGGAAGAGAGGATTTTGTAACGAGAAGGAGCTGGGTGTATGGCTGGGCTGGGAGTACTTGACTGTGATACTAGTCCTCATCTTACCTGGAGATAGAGCTGTGCTCTGGCACTGATTAGTTATCACCTTGGACACAGCAGTGCAGAATTGCTCTAGCAGAATGCTCAAGGCCTTTACTGGGTGACTGCAGACTGCTTTGCTCTGTCCTACTTGCCTTCTTTAAATGCAAAACACTCAAGAGTCACTAGGGCAGAAAAGGCAAACCTGTGGTACCTCCACCATGTTTGGAAACTCCTGCTCTAAGTGAATGCTTTCTTCCACTTTTCTGTTTTTCTTCATCCCCTTAATCTGCATCTGTAGAAAGCTGTACAAAACTTTTACAATCCAATCCAGGATCATTACATCTTGGTGAACAAATTCACATCTCTGGTTGATATATCTATTACCTGTCAGTATTTTATTTCATAGCAGAAGAGGCTGTTAGTTGGAAGGATGCACTGCCAGATTTATGTATTAAAGACACATGCAAAAGTGTTTACCTGGGAAAATTACTGTTGCTTTCCTCCTCACTTTTTTTTGGGTTAGTTTGTTTTTGTTTTAAGGGCTTTGACTTTGAACATTTTACCTAGAATTATCCTCTTCTAAAGCTGGTATTCCAGGGAATGAAGGGTGATGAGCCAGACTCTTGGATGGAATTTAATGCTGTGGCATGTGTTTGGACTGACTGAATATAAGTAATTGGAAATGCAGGATATTTGGATACTATTCATTTCTAGGGTTTAGTAAAGCTTCTTAGCACGCTGTGCTTTAAATAGAAAAGAAGTTGAAATAGCTCCTCTCAGACTGGAGTTTCTCCAGCTCCTGTCTACTCTAAAGGCCTGTGCCAGGATACTGGATTCCTGAAATCTCGTGTTGGAAGTGTAGCCATATTTTGACTCTGTGTTCTGATGTGCTATCAGTGCTGACACCACCCAGCTTTTGCAGTGCACGGTGCAGTGTTGCTGCACGAGTGAGCTACAGGCCACGAATGCACATTGGCTGTAGCCACCTGTATTTGCACTTAACATTCATTGTGCTGGTGCAGCACAGCTCTCCTCCTGATGTACGTCCTGGCCTTCCCCAAATGAGAGCAGTTCATGTCAGCGCTGAAAAGAAGCTATTTATCACCTGAAAATACACACGTTTTGAACATTTTAATGCACATGTAAGTGCTAAACATTTTTTTCTTGTGAAATGGTCAATATGTGTATTGGTCAGACACAACTTAGTCCACTTCTATTTATGAGGTCTCATAAAATACTGTTAGGTGTTTTAAATATTGTCAAATTATTTGGGAAACTTCATGGATCCTTATGGTAAAAGATATATCTGAAAGTTAGAACTGAGAACTCAGGGTGAAGGTAATCTCCAGTTTGATTTTTAAATCAACAAACAGTCATCCCCTGTATTGCTGTCCTTTTTGTAAAGCATATATTTTTTTTTCCTTCAAAGCAATATCATGCAATTATTTGTCTGGATGCTTGTTAAGGGTCATAATATGAGTCAGTCATTAGGGATTGATTGATTTGTCATAGTCTAGATATCAAAAAAATGGTAACTATTTGGGATCATTTATGGTTACTGAATTTACTGACAGTGGCACCCACTTCTAGCTCTTTGCTTTACAGCATCTGATGGGGTTGGACGTAATATCTAACCACTGTCCTGGCTCCTGCAGGTTGCCATGTAGGAGTGGGGTATGTGAGCTCTATCTACCAGCTGGACTTGGAATCTCTCAGTTCTAGATGGCTAGAACAACAAGCTTCAGAAATTGAAAACTTTGGGTCTACATGGAAGGGCAAAATGAAGATGAAAAAGGCTGAGAACAGATATCCTCTCTGCCTGCTTTTTCTTGCAGGAGCCTTTGTTCACTCCTCGCTCTCTGTCCACCAATTTTTCATGGCTATCTGAATTATAATCTCAGTCCCCTCTAAAAAGTTAAAGAAAAAGCTTGAATTCCTCTCTTCCCCAGACCCTGGATTTTTTCCCCTGCTCCTTGCAGAGGTGCCCCAGTCATCACCCATATGCTGTAGGCTGTTGTCTCTTTCTTCTCAAGATGCTCCACTCCTCTGAAGGAGTTCCAGCCTGTCACAGGTAATCTTTTCCCCTGATGCATCTGTTTAGCAAGCAGGAAAAGTAATGCCAAATAATGCGCTACCAGATTGGACGCACCCTTCACAGTTTGGCAGATGCCTCATCAGTGCCCATAAATGTGAGACATGGAGACTACAGAAAGGAGAAGGTTGTTGTGTCAGTCTTTGCTGAGATGAACTGGTGTGAGATGTCCCTGAAGAAACTCTCACTGTAGAAGAGAAATGTTTTATAGTTTGTGCCCAAAGCATCTATTTCTGTGTGCAGTGGAGAGTCTTATGTGACATATTACTCTCCATGCTTTCTCTGTCCCTCCTAGTACTGTTTCTGGTGAGTGGGGCCTCTCTTACAGCTGCTGAATGCAATGCAAAAATACAAATATGGCAATTCCAGGTCATCCTTTTGTGGCCATTGTTTTGTGTCTCAGTCTTTCACCCTCTCAGCCCACTCAGTTTAAACCTGCTGAGGGATACCAGTGCTATCACCTGAACACAGAAAAGCTTCAGCTATTGAGGTAATACTGCTATAAAGCAAAATGTGTAAAAATACTTTAGTTTTGCAAATGTGTGGGAAACAAAGAAGCTCTGTGAAACTGAAGTCCTCATTTTGATGTAGCTTGGATGGGGGGAAAGTAAAAAAGTGGAAAAATTAATGCTAAAGGAAATGGAAGGAAAGCAAGTTGGTTTATAGGGTACAGGGCAGTGGCTTCAGAGAGAGTTGAACTAGTTCTCAGAGGACCAGATCCAGGTACATCAGCACAGAGCTCTGCTCAAACTAAATAATCCCCACTGAAAAACTGTGTAAAAATATGTCTGGTTTTTTTGTAGGGGAGCTACAACTTAGTGTCTTAGTTCATTAGCTCATTTATTGGTAGCAAAGTCATCCCTTCATGGTCCTGAGTTGTGCTCTGAGTAACAACATCAGCATAAGGATGATGTATTTCATAGTATACAAAACAAATTTTAAATTGTGCCTCTTGGGTTTGATTTTTAAAATTTATTTGACTTGTTAATTCACTGAGTTTATAACTACCTTGAACCAGTTGGATTGGAAGAACCAACTTTCTTATATTTTTTGTGAAATGACTGCCAACAATAACGTATTTGTTTATTCATATTGTTCATTTATTTTTTTTTTAAAAGAGTGGATGATTTTAACATGTCTTAGAGAAGTCAAATAAGAAAGAGATTTTGTTCCTGTGATATTGTCTTGGGGTGACATTATGATGTGTATCCCATATCGCTGCCTATGCCCAAAATTAATTTTTGTGCCTTTCTGTGCCTCTAAACTGAGCCAGAGAGGGGGAAGGAAAAAACTGAGCAAAACTTTTTCAGGGCAGTTTGCAGCTTGTTCAAGGTCACACAGAGATAGCAGGTTTTTTTTTCCAGCTGCGGGAGGAGAGCAAGGAAGCACCCGGCTTGCTGCTTTCCAGTCAGCTTTTGGCCAGTTGTTTCAGCTTCTTGTTCTCCGGAGAGAGAGACTGAGAGTTGGACTGTGTTTTTCCTTCTCTGGAATTCCGGATTTTCTCCCTTTTATACTGGACTGTTTTTTTCAACCTCAGAGCACATCGGGAGGACTTTCCACCGGGCACAGAGGGCCTGGCCCTGGCCCAAGCCCCAGCGCCGAGGTCACCAAAGGGAGGACTCTTAACACTTTCCCAGGTTTTTTTCCTCCACAGTGAAACATTTTATTATTTTAGCCTTATTTTCCTTTTCCCGTGTGTTTGGTAAATAAATAGTTTTATCTTCTTCACTTTCCTTCGAGGAAAATTTATTTTTTCCCGAACCTGGGGGGGGGGAAGGGGTAGTTGTGCCTTCTCTCAGAGGATATATTTCTAAATTTGGCCAAACCGAAACAGATATATAGTGCTTATGAAAGCTGAGAGCTTTAGCACATTGTAGATTATGAATTTAAATTTATAATGCATTATATATGTTATTATAAAGTGGATATGTAATGAGCAGAAGCAATATTACGGTTCTATTCACACTTCATCAGTCTATTTCCTCTACCTCTGTATCTCTTTGAAAGATCATCTCAAATTAAGTAAGAAAAGCCTTTTGGCCATGTTCACTGAAGTATTGGTTAAGGAGCATCCTTTCCTAACTGGGAGTTAGACTAATTTAATGCAGGTATCTGCCTGGTTGTCAGACTATTCTTTACTTGTATGGCACTTGAGCTGAGGATTTTACAGACTATGTGAAAGCAATGGCCCCGTCCTTAGGAGCAAAGATCTTATTGGAGACAGAAGTCAATGCATGAGAGGAGAAGTATATGTGAGTATGTGTGGGGCAGGAAAGAGCAGGGAGAGGAAGGGTCAGGGTTACAATAATAATGATGTTCAGGTTCATTTGGGTGCACTCCTTGAATTCATGCTCTATTTAATATAACACCGCCCCATTTTTTCCTGACCAGCCTCTCCTTTAGCCCAGTGATTTATGTAATAAATGTGAAGCAAGAGAAGAGGAGATGTGATTACTGAGGATTAGCATCTGTGAAGCTGGAGGGAGAAACAGCTTCTTTCGGGCAACTTGAAATTTGAGACAGAGCTGGGAGGCAATGCAGGACTGAAACAGGTAGCCTTTATTGACTGAGAGGAGGAGTGATACCAAGGGGCATTTAAAGCCATGACAAACAGACAATGGTGATATTGTGGATGCAGGACAATATTTTAAATGTGGGCTGTAATATAGATATAAATATATATAGATATAAATATGTATACATATGCACACACATACCTATATATGTATGTATGTTTGTGTTTTGGGTTTTTTTCTGTGCAAAATTAAGAAAGATGAGCAGGCCTGAGCTTCAGAATGGTGTTAAGTTTAGTCCCTTTGAAACACCTTTTCAGCCATCTACAGTGCATTAGGTTTAACACTGAAAAAAGTCAAGAAACTGAGCCCATTATATTACAGTAATTCAAGCTCACGATTGTAAAAACCTGGGTAGGGGGCATAAAGAAGAAGGCTGGAGGAAAGCTCAAATGAGAGCTCAGCCAAGCTGCACTCTAGGACTGCATCTCCTCGTTGTGATAGGTGACCTGGATGCTGCATACACGGAATTTAAAGTTGCTTGGAACTTCCTTTTTTAATAAATTGATTTCGGATTTAAATTTTGTCAGCTCATAGTAGCTCCTTCTAGTGCCACACATTCATTGCATACAACATTGAAGGGCTTTTCTCTTTGCCTTTGGGTGTTTTGTTTAAGGATCAGGGGAAGAACAAAGGGAAAAAATGTGACTACTGCTTAAAAAAACCACCACCATCCACCACTCCAAACTCAGCAAGTAACAGCTTATTGGTCTTGCCAGCAATTAGGATACTTTGTAGTTGGCTTCTGAAATGCCTGAAACTTCTATTGCTCTGTTTAAAAAAAAAAACTGAATTAGGCACATAATTATTTGAAGCAATTATACCTTTTGTATTCCATCTCACCCCCTTGTTGTACAAACCATAAATCTTCAAGTTCTGCAAATGTGTTGAGTTCTCCCCTGCCAACAATATGAGGAAAACAACCTCTTGTACAAAGGTATTGACCAAATGTCTTAAGGCATTTTGCAAAATATTCCACTCTTTGCTGAAATTGTTGATCTTTGTTGGACTTCTACCACAGATAATTATTTTATCTTTTCTCCTTTTTCTTTTAAAATTTCTTCTCCACTGCCAGTTTTTTGTTGTTTTTGCTACCCTCAAAGAAGGTTCCCCCAACATTCAGACAATCATAATTCTTTTCCTTAAGTCAGCAGCAACACAGCATGACTTCTTCAGAATCTAGAGTAACATTATGCTGTATGAGAAAAGAAAGAGCACTGAGAGTTCAAAAAACGGTTACACCATAATGGAGATGGTTCTGGATCTGGTGATTACCTGGATTCTCCAGCCAGCCTCCTGGTGGTAGGGTTATCTGATTTGATTTTAAAGCATTGTCTCAGTTTCCAAATAGACTGCAAGGAGAGTCTGTGCTCACTAGAATGTGCTGCTAACAATGCTTGTGCTTTATTTCTTGTAGCTCACATGCCTTATTTATTTAATACCATTCAAGTGTTGCTCTGAGAACAATTTTTGCAGTTTCCTTGTGAGGTTTTCCAGTTCCCTCATTGGCATGGTTTCTATTCCCGTTCTATTCGCCCTGTGAGAAATTATGATGATGTGATCTCTTCTGGAGGAAGGAGATATGATGATTCTGGTGCCCAAAGTGTCTGACTGAAGGAGCCTGATTACTTGCCTGTACACTGATTTCTCCCAGAACTTTAGTGTTTTATAGCACCTCAGCCCAGGTCCTCTTCATACCTGTTGCAAATAATAACTAAGTGCTCCAGCAAATCAGACCTCACCATATGAACACTTTAAAATAATCCTATCTGGGAAAACCTGAATTTAAATGGTAGCATGATGTTTTATATATATATATGTATATATATATATATAAAACATCACAAATCATTTTTGTCAACTATAGCTTGACAAAATTCCAATTATGTTTATTTTCTCTCTCTCTGTTTCTCCACCATTTAGAGTGTCATATAGTTGCAATCACTTAATGATCACCCATGCCATGAGTGACCCTCGCATGAGAGATAAACCACACAGGAGGCATAAAAGCTTTTATATCTAAATATTTCAGCCTTCCAATCACTTCTGTCCCAAGACTTTCTTGCAGAAATTTCTTGAGAGGTGCCCAGATGGTATATTAAGGCTGTTTAGTTTTGCAGATTTAACTGTAAGCTGCCCTTACCCCTTGACATTTCGGCCGTTTCCAAGAGCACATCTTTAGTCCTTGTATCTGATTTATGGTTGCGACTGCAGTTGCAGGCTCTGAGCAGAGCTCGCCCTCGCAAGGCGTTGCACGACATCCCATAGGATGGGTGTGTATTTGGGCTGTTTGAATTAAGGCATGGCAGTTGTTCATACCTCTGGGCAGCACACAGTGTAAACACATCCACAATTATGTGGGATGAACAGCTCTGTTCCCTCCTGGCCAGAAAGAAAGCAGCCTGGGGACGGAGCATCACCTTGCCGATGAGTGGCTGGCCATGTGTCGGCTTCGTCGACACATTTCGGAGGACGGGTGGTTTAATGAAGGCTGGGGTTGAGGGATAATTCATTCCATGCCCTGAGGTTAACCACAAGCCTCTCAGAAATCGCAGCCCTCGCTGCTCCAGCAGATGTGCTGGAGCCCTGTGCTGTGACTGGAGGTTTTTCAGCGCTCTGTTCCCCCACCCTTCGCTTATTGTGAAGCACGCACCCATCCTGCTGCCAAAACTTTTAATAAAAAATAGATTTGCATCTGCAGTTTCCAGAGTCTTTATCAACCTTCCAGCAAAAGTCAGAGTAATAAACCCAGAGAACATCTAAGCGTGTGCTCTGCAGATGACGGATTTCTGCTCTCGGGATGTACCAGAGGCAGTGGCTCCCACCATTATTTTTACATGGTGTGCTGCAGGGGACTCCTGAAAGCCTCTTTCCTCCTAGTTGCACAAAACATTTGGGATCATTTTTTGCCTTTGAAGTGAATAATTTCTCTGTAGAGAATTAGTTTGTTCTTTCTGCAGAAGGTACCTTGTCATTACGTTTTGGATGAATACTCTTTTTATTTCTGGATTTCAAAATTTGTGTTAGATATTAGAAAGTACCATAAAAGAAAGACTTTCAGGAGGCTATCCTTGTGAAAAAATCTGCTCAAATATTTTAAAAAATCCCCCAAAACCCTTTTTATTGCTCCTTCTTCCACACAAGACAAGATCACTATCACATTCAGCCATTATACTTAATATAGGTTATGTAAGGAAAAAAAACCCACCCCAAATCCTAAACCCAGTGAGGTAACATATATTGAAGCTTAATGTTTAATTAGTTTATCAAATGTAAACTTTTCTGTGAATACCATAAAGATGGGGAATTAAGATAATCTAACTTTAAAATGCTATCCAGCTGTTTGTTATTGCTCCTCATCTGGGACTTGCAGTCTTCTCACTTGAGATGTTGGAATTTTGTATGTAAACATTCCTCATGGGTTCAGTGCAGAGTAAAATGTGCTAATTCATCAGCTTAATCACCTGTCAGTTTAAGGTGCTCTGTCTCACTTTTCAGTGAATCTCAGAGGGTGCATTCCCATCCCAGGGAGGAGGCTGACAGTGTGTGCAGCTGAGGGTGCTAATGTGGAGCTGGAGGTAAAGAGTTTATAAAGCTAGGGCCTTAATTACCCATTTTTTGATCATGTCCTTGATCTGACTGAGCTAAAGCCTGAACCAAATTGAAGCAAAGCTGATCTAAGGGCAAAAGAAGCATTTGTGCTTTTATAGCTCTAGTTTAAAGGAGTGTATTTTCTTTGTAAGAATGAGGTGCTTGCAATCTCCAGGAGCCTTATTTTCAAGTAATGTTTAATGCATATTTTTTGTTGACCCTCCTAAGAAAATACATTCAGGTGGGAAAGGAATGAAGAGGCTCTTCAGTCTTTCTTTCTGCAGGACCCACCTATCCCGACGGGCTGCTGGCATGCAGGGAGCACGTTAGTGGGAATCCTTCTTAATAGATTAGTAGGAGGTCATTGTCGTTGAGGGCAATTCTGGGAGAATGAATGATCTTGACTTCAGGAAGTTCTGAGCTTCTCCAGATATTCCTTGCTCTAGCTCCACTATATTTCTGAATTCCTTTTATATTTGTTGTACAAGTACAATGTACAAAATTTTCAATATCTTAGTGTGAAAAACTGGGATGCAAGTTCTTCAGTTAAAGTAACTCAGATATTAACAATTCTAACTATTAGATATCTTATTATATGCCTTCCCTCAAGCATTCAAGTTTGAAAGTGCAGTGCTAAATTTTCATTTATGTACTTAATCCTCCTTTTTGGAACTTGCCAACTGGAACAGCATAATGCTAACATTTTTAGCAAAAATGTTTATTCTTAAATTGAGATTATTTTGATTTCTCTGCAAGGAGGAGCAAGAATAGAACAGATATTGGGCTACTGGAATACTGCTCACCAGTTTGTTTGTAAGTGTTCTGGGATTAATCTAGATATAGTAAAGGTAGATGTTTTTCCCATTTGTCTAGATGTGTTTGTGTCCATAATTTAGGTGAGGCAACTTTTTAATTTGATGGTTTTATTTAACTTTTCAAGTTGCTTTTTGATATAAGAGTTTACAGTCCTCTTTGGTACAATCCTATTTTCACTTTTATTTGTGTAAATTAGGAATAACTGGGTAAATTACTTCACAGTCTTGATGGTTGTACAGTTGTGTAACACAGAGCAGGGTTGGGTTGACACTCCTGACTCTGCCATGAGTAAATGGTTTCATGTGGGTAAAATGGACACAGATTAGGATTGAGAAATGTGCAAAGTGAATCTTGGAGACACAACAACAAACCAAGATAATTGTATGGTAAAGCCAGAGGAACTCCCAAGCCTGTTTCAGTGACATAACCCTAACATTAAACTCATTGTCATCGAACTAAGGTTAATAGAGTTGTGCTAAGAGATAGCAGCTGTTTGAATGCCATAATAAACTCTCAAGAATGGCAGTAAAATAGCCTTAGATCTGCCTGTTCAAACAGTTCAGAAATGGGCTGCCACAAAACACACAGCCAAGTCAGCTTCTTCTGTACCTTTAATTATTTAAGTTTCCCATTCTTTTATTACAGCGTGAAGCCCTCCCTCTTTCAGACATAGCACCAAAGGCAGTGCACCCCATCAACATTTACTGTCAGCAATATTCACTGATCTGTTACTATCTAAACTGTTCCAAAATTCTCAGACTGGTACATGCTGAGGTTCTGCTACTGGGTCATCTGGAAAAAATAAAGTAAATGAAATATACTTTCATATCATCCCTATATGTCTTCCCCAGATGTTCTCCAGAGTGTTACTTCTGCAAAAGATCCATGTAGGAGCACTTTCTCTGTATCAGTTCTGCAGTCACTGACAGATGTGAACAGGATACTTTCAAACAATCTTTTTACAAACAATGCAAATTTTTTTCCCATGTGTAGATCACTACTGCTTTTCAGAAAGGGTGCATGAGGCAAAGTGGTTTTGCACATAGATGCTTATCCTCAGTTTTAAGTGTCCTTTCTGTAAATTGCTGCTTCATCTATAGCAATGCTCACCACTGAATTTTTTTTTTCCCCAAAATATATCGGTAAGCTCTCAGAACTATGCATTTTCAAATCTAGCTCATCCTGTGCATTTAATATTATGGAATATTGAATGCTTATTGAAGGAGGAAAAAAATCTCCTTTGTATTGATATGAGGTAACAGAGACAAAGAGCTTTCCTTTAAATCACTAAAATTGGTTTTTTTCATCTTCTTGTGGTTAAGAACCATGGAGTGGGATGTTGTCCCGGGGCGCCGTTCTGAAGCCGCTTTATTCCCGAGCCGCCCGCTCGCTGCCCAAGGGCGCTGGGCCTTTGAGACGGGCCCGGGGCCAGCGCGGGGCAGTTCCGCGGCCGGGCCCAGCGGCTCGGGGGCTCTGGGGCTGGCGAGGGAGCGCGCCGGGAGCGCTGGGCTGCTCTTCGGGTTTCTTTGTGTTCCGGAGAGCTGGGAAAAGGTTCTCTTGCGTTTTTCTTGCTCTTTTTTCCGTTCCCTCCCCCTTGCCTCACTGCATCCCTTCCCTCCTCGCCGGTCCGGGGAGCCTGCGGGGTGGCCCCGGCTGGTCCGAGCCCGGGTGTCTGTTCCCTCTCCGGGAATTTGTTGTATTTTGAGGGTTTTTTCTTTTCCTGTTCTACCCTGTTTTGTTTGGTGTGTTAATAAACAGTTTGGTTTCTTTTTCCCACTTTCAGTTCTTGTGACCCATTTGTCTCATTGGTGGAGGAAAAGGGGAAGAACACTCATTCTGGAGTGTTTCCTCCTGAAGTTTTGTCTCAAAAACCGCGACATAAATTTGGTGCCCAAGAGTGCGCTGGGAGCACTGTGCTGCTTTTTGGTTTCCTTTGTGTTCCAGCTAGCTGGGAAAAGGTTCTGTTGTTTTGTTTTTTTTGTTCTTTTTTCCCTTTCCTTCCCCTTGCCTCACTGCCTCCCTTCCCTCCTTGCCGGCTCCACCCCGTATTCCATACCATCTGCTCAATACCCAAAATAATACATTTTAACTTTAAACATACACATTTATACTTATATATACATCTAGGAATTGGATTTCTCAGGCAGGTCCCTTGACTTTGTTCTTTTTGATGGCAAAGCTGGCTTCCAGGAGAACGTGGATGATTTTCTCTCCTTTCTCAAACACCTCTGCTGCGGTGTTTCCCCACACAATGATGTCATCAATGTACCAGAGATGTTCTGGGGCCTCACCCTTTTCTAGTGCAGCCTGGATCAGTCCATGGCAGATGGTGGGACTGTGCTTCCACCCCTGGGGCAGTCGATTCCAGGTGTACTGCATGCTCCTCCAGGTGAAGGCAAACTGAGGCCTGCACTCTGCTGCCAGAGGAATGGAGAAAAATGCATTGGCAATGTCAATAGTGGCATACCACTTTGCTGCTTTGGACTTCAGCTCATACTGGAGCTCCAACATGTCCGGCACAGCAGTGCTCAATGGTGGAGTCACTTCATTCAAAGCATAGTAGTCCACAGTCAATCTCCATTCCCCCTTCTCACTTGTGTACAGACCAGATGGGGCTGTTGAAGGGTGAGTGGGTCTTGCTGACCACCCCTTGGTTCTCCAGCTCGCGAATCATTGTGTGGTTGGGAATCACAGCATCTCGATTCATCCGATACTGCCGGCGGTGCACTGTTGAGGTGGCAATTGGCACTCACTGCTCTTCTCCCTTCAGAAGCCCAACTGCAGAAGGATTCTCAGTCAGCCCAGGCAGGGTGTTCAGTTGCCGAATGCCCTCTGTCTCCACAGCAGATTCCAAATGCCCACCTGAGTCCCTTCGGGTCTTCGAAATACCCACTACAGAGGAAGTCTATGCCCAGAATACACGGGGCTTCAGGGGCAGTCACAATGAGATGTTTCTTCCACTCTTGTCCAGTCAGGCTCACGTAGGCTTCAAGCAGTGTCAACTGCTGTGATCCCCCTGTCGCTCCAGAAATAGAAACCGGTTCTGTCCCCACGTGTCTCAATGGAATCAAGGTGCACTGTGCATCTTGCATCTTGCAACTGCGCACCTGTGTCAACCAAGGCTTCGTATTTCTGTGGTTCTGATGTGCCAGGCCATCGTACCCACACTGTCCAAAAGATGGGATTTTCCCTGGCCTCTACCTGGCTAGAGACAGGGCCCCTCTAGTCCTGGTTATCATTCAAAACTTGAGCTACTTCCCTTCTGGTGGGAGTCCCTCTCTCAGCATTACCATCCTTCAATTCACGCACCCGTGCTGCCAGGACAGAAGTTGGTTTTCCATCCCACCTCCTCATGTCTTCCCCACTGCCACACAGGAAGAACCACAGTTCAGCTCTTGGGGTGTACCCTCTCTCCCTAGCCGTGGGATGTCTGCTTCTGGTAACAGGAGCTCTGGTCTGCACTGGTGCGATTTGGAGAAGGCCCTCTTTTGGCTCCTTCCTGAGTTTCTGATGAGTCTTGTCCATCCTATCTTCCATCTTCTGTATGGTCTCTGACAGACTCTTTTCCACAGCTGCAATTCTTGCTTGTGTTGCTCTGTGCACAGCGTCTGCATACACCCGGAGCCTCCTCACCATAGAACTCACTGTCTCATCCCCATCGTTCCACGTCATCATTGCTAAAGCAGGGGCGTGTTCTGGTGTTGTGCAAGTTTCAGCCACATCACGGGTGTGCATTTTATCATGTCAGGGCTCCTAATTGCTTGGTCATCTGAGAATATGATCTCCATCACTGTCAGTTCTCTCTCTCAGGCATTGAATCCCTTGTTCCATGGTTTTCCAGAGGTGTAGCTGCAGCTGGAGATCTTCTCGGCACAGGTATCTTTCCTTCACACTTCTTAAGAGCCGTGTCCAGAGACTGAGAGCTTCAGGACCTCTTGTCATCCCTTGGTCAATACTTAAATCAAGTGACAGGGATCCCAAATGCCTCACTTCAGTGCCATCCAGAACTGTACCATCGCTTGCAGTGTCCCAGATTCGGACCATCCAACTTAATGTAGTTTCATCAGGCCATGGGTAATAATTTTTCCTCAGGGCACGAAGGCTTTCTATCGACAGGGGCTCAGTGATGATTTCAGGTTCTACTTCCTCTGCTGGCTGTGAAGGTCCTGGCTGCCCATCATCATCCACTGGGCGAATGGATTTGGCTTTGTGTTTCTTTCTCTGGACAGGGGCAATTGTTATTGGTTTAGGCTCCCCATCTGCTTTAGCTGCAGCCAGAGTGATTGGGGTGCCTGCTGGCTTATTCTCCTGCCCCTCTGGCTGTATCTTCTGCCCTACAGTATCTAGCAGTGTGTGGTAAGCGTTAGCCAGGACCCAGCACATTGCAATGAGCTTTTTCTTCTCATCAGCATTGTTATTGCAGTTTTCCTTCAGATATTTCCCCACCTCAGCTGGATTCTGAATTCATTCAGGGGGAAAGTTCCAGGCTACTGGGTCAGAAAACTGCTTCAGGGTCTGGCCTATGTCCTCCCATACCCCACACACCACTTAGGATTTTCCACAACTGGGGCAGGTGTCTGGAAATCTCAGTCCTTATTTTAGACAAGCTAGAGACTACATAGAGGAGCCCTGCTAGATAACATAGTAAGAACATGGTATCTTTGACATCCAGGGGAAACTGGACACTTTCAAAAGGTGATGTGCCAGATCTGAAGAGGGAGATGAAGGGCTGGGAATTATCATCCCCTGCTTTACCCCTAACAAACTGGGTGTAATTACTAATAGATTCCAAAAGGAAACTACCAAGGCTAGAATGGAAAAACAATATGACATACACATTCTCAATGGTTTCCATTACTTCAGCCAAATGTCAAGAGATCACTAACACCAGGCATATCAAAATGGCAGTACTGATTCTTATTCCTGACTTATAAAAAGTATAAGCCAGGGACCCGACTGCCCATAGGGGTGGATGTGTACTTATGGTTAGGTTCCACAGAAAAATTATTAAATCAAACAGCATGGTCTTACTGCTGTACCGCAATACAAAACGCTTCAAACCAAAACGTTTTGGGGTGTTTTTTTTCCACTTTCACGTGCCCCTTAAGTTGGGCACCAAATTTATGTCTCGGTTTTGGAGACAACACTTCAGGAGGAAACACTCTGGAATGAGTGTCCCCTCCGAAGGGAAAAGGGCCTCCCCTTTTCCTCCACCAATGAGACAAATGGGTCACAAGAACTGAAAGTGGGAAAAAGAAACCAAACTGTTTATTAACACACCAAACAAAACAGGGTAGAACAGGAAAAGAAAAACCCCTCAAAATACAACAAATTCCCGGAGAGGGAACAGACACCCGGGCTCGGACCAGCCGGGGCCACCCCGCAGGCTCCCCGGACCGGCGAGGAGGGAAGGGAGGCAGTGAGGCAAGGGGGAGGGAAAGGAAAAAAGAGCAAGAGAAACGCAAGAGAACCTTTTCCCAGCTCTCCGGAACACAAAGAAACCCGAAGAGCAGCCCAGCGCTCCCGGCGCGCTCCCTCGCCAGCCCCAGAGCCCCCGAGCCGCTGGGCCCGGCCGCGGAACTGCCCCGCGCTGGCCCCGGGCCCGTCTCAAAGGCCCAGCGCCCTTGGGCAGCGAGCGGGCGGCTCGGGAATAAAGCGGCTTCAGAACGGCGCCCCGGGACAGGATGTGTGTGAGGATTTTGCTCATGGAGTGAGCACAGAGACTTTTATCGCTCAGATATGTAAGAATTGCCGAAGGACCTCTGTTTGTGCAGGTGAAACGTGGATGGTCTCTGATCTCGAGAGGGACCCTTGACAAAGCTGCAATGTACAGGCACTCATTTTCACTGCCTGTGCCACTGAGGGTAATTCCTTTTGCTCATAATCAGGAAAAGAGTCATCTTCTAAGACAAAAAGATAGGAGTTCTTATCTGGGTTCTAAAGCATGTGAGAAGCAGCTTCAGCCTCAAGTGCCTCTGTTTCGAGTGTCTTTCTTTTGCAATTCTTTACATCAAAACCAAGTCTTTCTTATGTATTGTATAGTTCCTCTAAAACCTTACAGACAATTTTAATACAAGTTAAAAGGTGATTCAGCCTCTTGTTTAATAATAAATAAACCTCAGGATTTGGGCTTCTTTAGGGCTTTTTCCAAAGGGATTCTAGCATTTGAAGTGGAGACAATCACTGTTCATTTTATGCGAATATTTCACAAGTCTCTCGGACTCTATTCCAGCACAATTAACGGTGGTTAGAACCACTGGCTTTGATTTCAGTGCAGTGAAGAAAGAGTATTAAATTCATACAGGTGGAAGTGGAATTTTCCCTTGGTGAAATACATGGTTTTATGCCAAATTAAAAACAGTGAAAGAGCTTGTATGTCACTTTTCTCATTACTTGTCCCTGAAACAGAATATTACAAGGAAAGTAAATGGAGTGGGACCTCATGAGAGATTGAATTTTCTCTGATTCAACTCAAGGATTAATGCCATAGACCTCTGAGTGAAAGAATAATTAATTCATTCTCCTTAAGACAATAAATCAAGAGAATAAATTAGACTTTCGTATCAGGTCTGAGTGAGTAGATTGCATCCAACACAGGTTTTTCCTGTATGATTTTTATTTTATTTTTTTATTTTCTCAGGAGGTTGTATCAAGGCAGAAGAATTAAATTCAAGATATCTGTAGCAAAGAGATCTCTGCTGAACTGATTTTTCCAAATAAACATATCCCTTACCCCATATTTCCATGACTGTAAGTTTTTTAATTTTGGACTCTAGTATATTGTATTATATGTGTATTCTGAATACTTTGCAACAGTTAAATTTACTTAAATTTAATTTCAGATACTTAATTTTAAGAATTTACCTAATTTCAGCCATCTTTAAAAAAGTATTTTCACACTTTTTTTTTTTTTTTTTTTTTTACCTTTTCTGTGAGGAGGACCATCATTTGGGTTTTCTCTTGGTACCTTATTAATGCACTCTGAGAGCCATGTTCTGTATTTTTAATGTAGTAGTGATCCAGGGTTTATGGATGGCTACTGCAGTAAACTTTATGGCTAGTAGTGAAAACAGCAAAAATAATGATGAGAGGAGCCACAGACGTTCTGATGTCTGAGAACTGTGAACTTGCCAAAATCAAAAAGGTCAGTGCTCTTCTGGTTCCGAATGCCATTCAGTTGGAGTTGGAACATACTTTGGGCTAAAAGTCTGAGCATAAGAGGCTGTAGCACCTATTTTGCTGAGCAATTCCCTATTTCCCTACTCCACACTCCACTGCATTCCAGCATGTGATTTGCTGAGCTGTAGAATGTCCCTGAGTGGTATAATTGTGTGGAACGCTTGAAAATTTGGCTTCACATTCCTCAGTTTCTTTTCAGCATTTTCTCTGTTCCCCTCATTGCCTCACACCAGCCCCTGTTTTACTTCTAGATGGAGAACAAGGTTACAAAATACAACTTCTCTTCCTATGGACTTAGAGGAGTTCTCACCTATAATAATAAATGAAATAGGTTTTTTTCTTTTTATTCCTCTTGGTATGATGCAAAAAAGGAAAGGTAGCTGGAACTATGGCTTTTTGGGGTGGCTGTTATACCAGAGTCCTGGATCTGTATTAGGGATATCCATGTTGTCCAGACTGTCTCAGCAGAAAGAGGGAGGAGTGGAATATTAATGTCAGGAGCTCATCCCTGTCCATGATCATTAAAAGAGGCCTAGCTTCATGTCTTAGGCCCTGAATTAAATAACTGCAGTTTGCATGAGTATGTATCTACGTATCCCACTTCTTGTGGAATGTCTGAAGGCCAGGGAACTGCCTTTGTTACCTCTCTTACTGGCACTGCTACAGGAGAAGGAAAGAAATCCAACTAATTTTTAATCGTCTAATGTGTCCCTTTTGGATACAGAATTCACTGAGAGCCATAAATACAGTGCATGGCTTTAATAAAGCATAAACGTGAATTTTAAACCACACCTAGAGTCGATGTTGCGTGGACTGAATGTGTGCACAGCCCAATGTTTCTCCTCATCATCCCTATTATGAATTTCTGCCATTTTTCCTCTTAATTTCTGTCTGAACAAAAGCAGAGGTTGTGCCACTGAGTTGAGAACATCCTTCTCAGACATCAGGCAACTGCCCCATCTCAAGTTCTTTTCTCACTCAGAGAGGATGGTAACACCACAGGGATTCATGTACTGACTATGAGCAGCAGGCTTTGGCCCTGGTGAAGCTGAAGGACCATAAGGCAAGGAAGGAATTTTTTAAGAAGTTTTCACTAATCCCTGGATTTGGAGGAACGATGGAATAAACGGCAAACCTTTTGCTTCAGGCACTGGAGCAGATGATTTTTCTAATAAATAATATTGTTTTGAGTGTTATTGAGCTCATTCATGTTGTGAGGGATTTTTTCTTAAAAAAAAAAAATTGATTTCTTTGTACCTTAATAGCACAGCTTTTGAACAGCTGGGTGCTTTTGTGTTCCTTCTCCCATTTATGATGTCAGTGTGCCTTTTACTGCATATCCAAGAACAGCTTTTAATTCTTCTCATTTTTAGCTTCACTTTCTAGTTTTTACAGTTAAGTGCATTTTTTATGTTGTAGGTCACCTGTCACATTTCACTCGGGCAATATCTGTACACTGGAAGGAATTCAGCCTCTCTCTCTCTCTCTCTGTTTAATTTCATGCTAATATCTGGAGATGTTATCTAGGTTAGCCAAGGCTAAGGAACATCATGTTCTTTCCTGATTTTCTTTAGCTGAGAATCTTTTGGCTATCTCACTGCTCCTTGGAGTATTATGTAGGTCTGGATTTTGCAGATAGTTATCTGAGGTGTGAACTGGCCAGATGAATTGCTGCCCTTTGTAAATGGCTCAGTTTAAATTTCTGTGCTATGTTGGATACACTTAAGGTGTTGGGTCCTTCTTGCTTCAGATGCTGTAAACGGGACGATGAGAAATTCCTTCACACCACTGATGAAAGTCCTGGCCAATCTCCAGAGGAGATATGTAATGTGATGAATTTCCTTTGCTGCAGTATCTGTGCCACACTTTTCTATCTTGTGTTTGGTCGTTTATAACACACATAGATATGTGTTTTACTTAGGGGAAAATTTGGGAGCACGGTGTGTTCATACCTACTCGGTAACATATTTTCAGTATATATAACATGTGAGTGGGAAAAGGGAAGTGCAGCACAATGAGTATGTTTTGGGTATCTCTTGCAGATGTTGAATCTGTCCATAAGAAGAGATTTCTAAAAAAGTTTTATTAATGAACGTTGCATCGTTGCTTTTTTTTATGCTTGCAGCTGCTCAGAGGGAAGGAGAGACCCATGTCTCTCTTACAGTTGTTGAAACACAGCATGATTTGTTGGTGTATATAAATTTAAGCTAGTTATTTCTCATTTGACTTCATTTTGCTTTGTGCCAAGGTCCTCTGGAGTAACGTGAAACAGAAGTAAAATGCCTGTTCTGATGTAATAATTGAATAAAATGTAAAAGGATAGCAACAGTCAAATTAGATCCTCTTGCTGCTCCTTGCCAGGAAGAGCTGGTTCATTAAACCAAAGCAGGATAGAAGTGATGAGCAATGTGCTTGCTTAAAGGATTCCTCTCTTGAGAGGGTGATGGTGTCACCTGGATCCTTAAGATCATCCTCTGCTGCTTGCTGACTGCCTCTGAGGAACAAGCCTCAATCATCTCACCTGTCTGTGACCCATTGGCCTCGGGAAACAGCTGCTTTCTCTCATGCTGCACTGGTTTGGAAAGGAAGGAAGAGGCAGGAAATTTGTGACTTTCACCTGTGTGAGTGCTTTGGTGGGAACAAGATTGTGTCTTTTTATGTAAGAAAGTGTGTCTCTCTCTTAAAAAGCCTGGTGGCTATTTTCTTTGCTAGGCAATTGCAAAGAACCAATGAAATAGAGAGACAGTGTTGTGGTGGATATTAACATTTAATGAACTTACAGAATAGAACCTTTCATAATTGGAATTCCTTAGCTCTACATAGATAATGAAAATAAGAATGTAGTGAACTTGCTATATATGCTAGCAGATGATTTCCAAACACTTAAGCCCAAAGGATTTAAAATTTATTATGCTAAGAAATTGCTTGGAACATGCAAATCTTGGACAGTAACTACATTTCATGCTAAGTAGACATTATCTGGTTATGTTGAAATGTAAAGACTCAATTTGGGTCTTGCTGAAAGCAGTGGTAGAAGTACTGTTGGCTTCGCTAAATGCAGTCCTGGGGCAGTGGGAACGATCCTGGTGCTGGGAGACAAGAAGGTCTGCATGGGGCAGGGGGTGGGGGAAATCACAGTTAGGGGTTGGCCACAGTATTTTAAGAACTATAAAGGACTTAGAATGGCTTACGAAATTCTGCTATGGGTAGAGATGATGATGGGATGGGTCAGCATTTAGGAAATGATGATTAAATAAAGGGCACGTAGGGAGTTGAAGACATTGTGTTAAGGTAACGAACAAGACTAGGACACACAAAGGAATCCTGTGCAGAATGGGTGCTTGGAGTGGGAGTTACATTCTGGAGGAAAAATAAGAGTGGCATTGCCTTGGCAAAGAATTTAAAAAGATATGGGGACCAAGAAGCAAGAAAGGAAGCTGGAGTTTGCATAAACAGATGGAAAGCGTAGAACCAGGGTAGAGAAAAGAAGTAAATAGCCCAACTTCCTTCTTTGTTTCCTTACATATGTATATATTTTTATTGCTCATTCAGTAAAGACAATTGCCATGCTGGAATAGCAATTTCCAGCAGGCAGAGTCTCTGTGAGCAACACTAGATCCAAAACCTTTCTAATATGCTGGGACTGAATTCTATGTTGTACGAATTGACCCCTTTCTGAAGAATGGCATTCTCAATCCTTATCCCAAAGTACAGATTGACTTGCTTTTAGTTAAATGAGGAATAGGATAAATGATTGTTTTACCAGAACTCCAGTTTAATATCTTGTAGATATGCTGAACAGTTTGAATGAAATGTCTTTCCACTGGTGGAAATGCATTATAGCAGGTATTAAAAATGTACGTGAATTTATTACTTTATTCCCAAACATCTGCTTTTCTATGTAGGCTAGCTGCTTTGGAATGAGGAGAAGGTGGTGTCCACTGCTCAATCAGAAATCCTGAGTAGCTTAAATCAAAGATGGTCATAAAAGTCCACTCATATTTCTCAGGGAGAGCTTGATTGTTGAGTTAAATCCATGCTTCTCCACCTTCAGCGTGCTTGGAAAAGAAAAAAGATACTAATATTAATCAGTAGGCAGAAGGAAAAACCCGTTTTGACAGATTGAGCTCTGAGACAGACTGGAGACGTGAAGCTTTTTTAGATTTCCTTGAGACTCTTTCCCACAAATCTCCTATTTGAAGTACAGTCCCATCAGTGCATATGCCACCAAAACCAAGATTTTTGTTGGGTAACCTTTCTCTTTAGTCTATACAGACTGTGAAGGCAGCCCTAGCCTTGTCCTTCACAAGGCATCAAATATGGGGAGAAAAAACCCCTATTTATGTTTATCTTAATCTTGACCTTTGCTCGAGTGTGAAAAGGAAAGAGGAATGAGTCTGGCTTATTATTTTACTGTAAACTTTTTTCAGATTCTGTTTATTTTTCCTTGAATATCTTGGACACAGGCTAGTGTTTTGGCTCTGCATTTACACCCTGGTTCCATGATGTGTGTAAGACACTTCATGACCTATTTCTTAGAGGAATGAAAGATAAATATAGCCTGACATGTAGGAGGGATCCCATAGCGCAAGGAGCCTCATCAGTATGATCATCATCTTCTTGTGTGTTTAACGAGGAAACTTGTTCAGTTGCACATAGTCAATCTGAAAACAATAAAGGCAGAACTGTTGTGAACTAAACTATTAAAAAAAATTAAAATCCTCCTCATTTCGTTTGTTGAAAAAGAAGGAGAAGGGATAGACATATGGCCACCCACTTGGTTGTGCAAATTGCAAGAAGTGAAAATAACTTGTGACAGAATTGCCTGGAGGTTTTGTTTAGCCTGTCACACATGGCCTCAATAACACTGTGAAGCAGTTTCTTTTACCCCCTCCAACCTACTCAACCCCTTCTGCTATGGAATCTGCAAGGCATTTTTCAAATTAAGTGTGCACTGTTTTCCTTTTAAGTTTCAGGAGCAAGTGGCTGAGAGACACATGCTGAGAGATTGGAAACAATCTGCATCAGCAACAAAGGGAGATGCCTGCTGCTTTGCAAGCAACACAGATAATATGCCAGCCATCCAGCACTGGTTCCTGGGCTGGCTGATGTTTATTTGTCCTGTGCACTAGACTTTCTCAGAATGCTGTGGGGAGGAGAGTGGATTTAAGAGCCCTTGGAAAACTGCTGGAGTATAGGTCATGTTTTATTAGCACGTTGTCTGGGATTTGGAGCTGGTGTTTGCCTTCTGAGCCTAGGTAATGATGTTTTTGGAAGTGCCATGCCTGAATTCCCTGCGCACAGGGAGGTGAATGGGTCTGTGTTTTGTGCTGGGGGTCTAACTGCTCAACACACCATCAGCAAAGGCATCATTCGATCATGCTGCAAGAAATTAAATAGGGCCGTTTGTAGGTTCTGATGAAGAACTGATAGCATCAGAAGTAACCTTGGCAGCCATTTTAATTGGTGGTAGAGGAGCAGCTTTTGCATCTCAAATAAGCAGGGATCACTCAACCAAGTCAAGGAGTCAGCTGATGAAACTATCTGACGGTGAATACAAGGACTCATAGAAGTGGTAGGGTTGTCATAACTGGATTTTTCAAGAAAGATAGGGCAGGAGTTCTGTGGAAGGGTATGAGCTTTGCTCTTCTTGTGGAGACATATAAAGTCTTTGAAAGAAGACAGTGAATAGTTCATCACGTGTCTGTAATCTAGATAAGACAGGAAGGCAGAGGGGAAAGTCCAGTAGTTTCTTCTGTTTTGCTGCTGCATACATTCATTTAAACATTTTTTCATGAGTGGTTTGGTATAAATGTACTTAGGCTTGGGAGACTTTGACTATAGCCTGTGTGTTACGAAGGAGCCACTCACTGCTCTGTGCACAGGTTCAATAATCTTCTGCCTGCACCCATATCTCTCTCTGAAGGGTTTACCTATACTAAATCATTCAAGACATCTGTGGGGGCAGGAGGAGGTGTCCGTGAGGGAGGAGCCAGGCCTGTGCAGCAGCCTCCTGCCAATGTGTGCTTTCTGGCTGCCCACAACACAGTGGGAAGCAGTGGGCACTATGGTGCTGGCTGCTGCAGTGCTGCATTGTGATCAGCCCATGGGCTGGGCAATGAGGGGGCTTGTTCATCCCAGCCCCCTCCTTGGTCTGTTGCTCACAACGTCCCCCAGGTCAAGGATTTTGGTTTTGGTGAGCTAATGAGCAGTAGCGTTGCAGTTCTGTTGCACATTAATGGGTTGAGAGTGAGCTATAAACTCTTTCTTCCAGCCTGGAACAGATTAAGCATGTAAATGATGTAACCCAGTTTGAAAAAAAGGCAATATTCCAGAAGCTATCCTAGCTTTGCTTTTCTTTTCTAGCCTTGCATTTCTTAACATCGATTAACAACCAAGCAGTGAGAGAAGGGATGACATTTCTAAATGGTTGTCCAAAAAAGCAGTGTGATGATCTAGGTCTTTGCACCAATATTTAGCTATTGTACTAAGGAACAGCTGGGGCTTATATAGTCATAAATGAGATAGAACTGTTGATGCCACTGGCATCAGAAAGTTTTGTCAGTCACATTATATTTTTAAGGTTTCATTGTCCATTAAGATGGTTGGATTATTTAATTGCTTTTTTTAATAGTAAGAAGAGGAAAATTTTACATCAGGGATTGATACTAGAAAGAGAAAGGAAAAAAATTAACCCCAGGGTTGTAGTAATTTGAGGTTGTCATCTTTAAACTTGGTACCTATATGAGGAAACAGTGTGGCTATAATTAACTATTGGTTTCAAAATAACAGAAAGTAAATATAATTAATTTAAATATCTGAAATTCTAAACCATTTTCTGTCATGTTATATGGCTTAGTATGTCTACTCAAAACCTTTTCTGACAGAATGTGTCAGCTGGAAGGCATTTGCAGTCAATATGCTGATAGCAGGGATAAAATGTTTTTGCCTTACCTGGCCCTGAAACTTGTTTCTTTGCGTCTGACAGAGAATTTCTTCTGGAAATAAGTGGCTCAGAGAAACACCTTAGAAAAACTATAAGTTCTTCTGGTTTTACAGGGAAGTTTACACAACACTTGTTTGTATATGCCAGGAAGCCAAGTCTGGGTGAAGAAGATTCAAATATCCCCAATGCAGAGAGCTACATTGTTTAACGCTGTCCTCAATATACTTTAGCTTATGTAAATCAAGCACACAACTCCTGAAGAGGAGAAATACCTGGAAGTCGAAACTGAGAAGCAGGATGCAGTGAAAGAAATTTTTCTTCTCCTGTTCTCCTAGGTAAATACCTCAAACGATTCAAATGATTGAGCTCCAGCTCTTCTCCAGCTCTACTCATTCTCTGTCTTTTTGCTGTTAATAACACACAGTTCAAAATTCACCCACAGGCCCAGCAGACTTCTTTTTTTCTTTTTTTTTTCTGGTGTGGGGAACACGTTTAGGAGGCTCTGGGGACTCAGTTGCCCCTGGAGCCTTGGCTGGCATGGGGTGTGTGCACAGACAGTGAGGTGGGATCACAGCTATGCAGCCCCCCTGCTCATTCTACGTGTAGCAGCAGAAGTTGGCAAGGCAGCATATTGACTTTTAGGGATTAGTTTCTGTGCCAACTGTCGTGCAGCAATATAAAGCACAGTTGTAGGAGAAAGTGGCACTGGTTAGCGGGAAGCAGGATTCCCTGGGCCGACAGTCAGATAAACTTGGCTCCCTCATTGCACTTACGTTTGCTGTTCTTGAGCTACTGATGTTTATTCTGGACATCTAGTCTTTCAGAGTGCTATTTTATTGTAAACTAGTGCCAATTTTGATTACAAATACTTTAAAACTTTCTAATTCAAAAATCAGAAAATTACAATCCTACACATGCTCGCACCTAAAGCAAAAATATTTCTTTTCGTCAGGTTACATTTCAGACCTTTCAATAAAAAGTGTAGACGTTTTAATGCCTTGCTCATTTTCTCTTTTTCCTTCTGGGAAAAATACTTTGTAACTTCTCCAAATTAAGGAATAAACCCAAAAATTATTGAATTAAAAAAAAAGAAAAAAAAAATGAAAATGGAAAATTGGGGAATGAGGATAAGGGGAGGAGAGAGGGAGAGTTATTATTTCTTCCTGTTGTGCTCAGTAACAGAACAGGGAGGATGAATGTTTTTGAAATTTTTAATCTTAATGAGAAATACACAACTTTCATGAAACCTGGTTTTGAAGGCAGACCATTTTCAAGTTAAATTTCCCCCAGCTCTGGCTATAACAGCTTTTGACTTTACCTGTCAAAGAACAGGAGGCTTTGGAGTCTGCAACTCCAATCCAACAGGACTTCCAAGTATGTGACTTCAAATTTTTTCAAGTAGTCTTTTTAAAATCAGCTTAATTGATGTCCTACAGGACTGTGGGTGTAGTTAAAGTTAAGTACGTGATTAAGTGCTTTGTTGGAACCAAGCCAGAACACTTAACACCTTCCAGAACAAACTTAGCCTGAATATGTGCAATATGCACTTATGGGGAGTTGTCTCTTTTTCCTAAGAAAAGAGAAATTTTCCTGTTCCAAACCCACTGCTCTTCCTTGCTTTCATTCTTTAGATGTTCTTTTTCTAAGACCCCTTCTCCTTGAACTCCCCTTCCAAACATAAAAATTACAAAACACATGTTCTTTATTTTTTGATTGTGCACAGGTGAATGTTTTCCTCTCTCCAGCTGTGGCTAAACCAAATGTCCACTCAGCAGTGTTTTTTATTTCCTAATTGATATCCAAAAATGGCTTTTCCATAGGATTCTTTGTTAAGAGTGAATGTCTGGAAATAAATAAATAAATACTGAAAACCCAGAGCCGCCTGTCTTTTATATTTTGATTGTTTTTTCACAGTAGACTGTAGCATACATGTTGTTTTCCTGGGACACTGACAGTGTGCTAAGGTGTTTAGAATGTGATAATGCTGGTGTGCATTTACAAGGACTAATAACAGGGATCTAGGAATAGATAAACATGACAAAGGATTTCCATTGCCTCAGTCCGCTATTCAAAACGGGGAAGAACTAAACAATACAGTATTTAGAAAAAAAAAAAAATTCTGGACAACTGGACTTCAGAACTGCTTGTTATTTGCTTGTCTGCGAATAATTTTTGGATAGGAAACACTCAAGCAGTTTTGGCACTCTCACCAGATGTGAGTCTGGGATCAATTATTCAGTAATCAAGGTGGATTTAAAAAAATATATATATTTTATAGGAATGCTGTGAGAAGAAAGACTAATACATTGCCATATTGTTTTCATGGTGAGAGCTTTTGTTTGGATGACTCCATTACAGGGGCTTTGCTCATCCTATGCCAATCAGGTAGAGTCTCTGCTTTCACCAAAAGTTGCCTGTGTTCCTTGCCATGGTCCTTTGCCTCATCATCTGAGAAGGTGAAACTGCAAATCATTATTTTATACTCACACAACTGTGGGATAAAATTAGCTGGCACATAGAATGAAGACAATAAATCTAAAGCTTTTATATTTAAAAGCATTTTGCTTTTATTAACCTTTGTTAGCTAGAACAACTGCTGTGTTTCAGAGGTAGCAGGAAATTTCACCTCCTCCAACTTTTCTATTACAATGGCTGAGCTATATATATTTTTTGGTAGTATTTAAGCAACAAGCATGCTCAGCTCTAGCTGCAAGCATTTAGCAGAGAGCAGAATTTAAAGACAAACTGTGATACCTTTATTTGCATTGTAGAAAATTTTACTGTGTGACTAGTGCTAGTACAGTCTACCAGAACAAGTCTTTCCTCCAACTGCAAATCTGACACTCTTGCTAGATTTGGGCCTGTGTTGGGAGAAAAAAGAAGTCCCTATGCAGTTTGCTGCTTCAAGGAACATCTCTGTCTTTTCCTAGACTTTCAGGAGCAGCTGTACTCATCATCTCCTCAGGCTTGCTATCACCTGCCTGTTTCTCCTTGCTGCATTCACTTTCATCACTCACTTTTGAGTAATCCTGGTGATGGGTGTTTTTTTTAGTCTTGGGCAAAAAGTTTCCTTACCATTATGTTGCAGTGGTAAGAAATTAGTAGAGGAGCTTGAAGGAGGATGATGCTGGAAGAAGAATCAGGAACTCAGTGTTGATACAATTTTTACTTGTACCTTTGCATTATTTTCTCTCAAATTATAAATGTGTTCTGTGTAGCAATTATTTCCCTTTGCAAATTGTATTTCCTGGTGAAGCTATGTAGAAGCTGGGCAGATCCCAAGTGGCAGAGTGGGAAAGAGGTCCTCCTAAGGACACTGGTGACAAGTTTTGATTTTTGCAATAGACACAGGCTTGTTAATTTTGTGGAATAATTCTGCATCAGCCTTATTGTGGAGATTCTTCCCTATTAGAAAACGTAAATCCCTTTGCATTTTATTTGACCCTTCGGTATCTTCTGAGAAACAAAATGCCTGTTTTTCTGTGGCAGTGACTTGCTGATAAATTACCCATTTTCTTAAAAGCTCTGCTCAGTATGGGATTCTCCAAATAATATGCCTTTTTCTTAAGATTGGGATCACTCTGATACAAACAGGGAAGATTTTCTGATCTGTATTTTCCATTTCAAGGATTTTGTCAGTGCTTGCAAAAGTAGCCAGCTTTTTCCTGAATTGCTGTCCTTTTCCAGTAAGTTCTTCCTGTTGATAAGAGCAAATTCAGTGCAGCAGTTGCTCCTTCAGTATTGAATTTTTTCAATTTCTTTTTGACTGATAAACATACTCTTTCTTTTACAGGATTGCCGAGTCTACATCTACTGATTGTGAATATTCTTAGAGAGGTAAGAGCATTTTTCATATACTATCATGTTAGCTTCTACGTTTCTTTCCAAAATAAAGAGGAAAAATGGCCTCTATTGTTTTATAAGTGATCCTTCATTAATCTTTCTCTGAGATATTCTCTTCTCTGAATAATTATTTTGAGATAATGAGTATTGGCACGCTTGTAAACTCCATGTGTGTTAAGCTGGCCCTCAGTAACTCTGTAGCCAATGGGTAGAACTCTTCATCGTTCTTGCATCTTTGTCCCCAAATTCTGAGCACTTTTGCAGTTGATGAAGCTGAACACAGTGTTGTTTTTTGTTTGTTTTTTTGTTTTGTTTTGGTTTGGTTTGGTTTGGTTTGGTTTTTTTTTTTTTTTTTTGTAATTCTGACTTTGAAATCTGTAGCTCTTTTTTGCCTCGTTATATTTCAGCAGACAATTTTTGATTTTTAATAAAGTCTGTAATGGCTGAGGACCATCCCTCTTTTAAAAACCAGCTCATTATGCTTGGCAAGATCCGTGTGCCTTGTCAAGAGCTAGCTCTGTCATTTAATAGTGTGTACTAGAATGTTTTGACCCCAGTTGTGATGCCTGGTCTGTCACCAGAGTCAGACTATCTGTGCTCATCTCTGCAGGCTTACACTGGCAGCACACTTCTGTGTTACTGCCTTCTTACAGGACCCTGAGAAGTCTGTCTTTTGCCTCTCACTTTTCTTGCATGGAGTGCATTTCCCCTCAGATCCCTGTGCTGCCATTTCATAGTCAGCTTCCTCTGCCTGAATGAACTAAAACCTCCCCCACATTTCAAGTGCTTCAATAAATGCTCCTGTCAGGCACCTTCTGACAGGGTCTTGTGATGCTTCTTTCAGAGGAGGCCACTGACAAGAGGCTGCTGGAGAGAAAAAAGATAAAAATTCTTTCACTACTGATATGGGGCTTAAGGATAAGTTTTCATCTCATCCCTCCACTCAACATAAAAAAACAGCATGAAAAGTGATTCCATATTTTCAGTTTTCAACAGGACCACATTAAAAAAAAGTTGCTTGCTCATTTATTTTAATGGCAACAGCCAGTACAGGGAGGTTCTCACATGTCAGCATCCTAACAGGGTTTTTCAGGTATTTTATATTAACTTAATTGAACTAACACATCTTAAAAAGGAATCTGTTTTGCCGCCAAGACAGGAACAGCAACTAATTCACTGCATAGCTGGAAAATAGCAGAGCATCAAATGCATTGGGAGCCAGTGAGTGTTACTTTTGCAGATGTTCTTACACACACAGCTAAACTGTATGGGCACATAGGCACTTTCAGAAAATTAAATTGCCACAAGGTGGTGAAGACAAGGCTGGCATTATGCACAGGTATTGAACTGTGATCTGTAAAGCTGGCCTCTTAGACTTTCTCGGCTGGAATAATTTATCATCAGCTGCTGTGCAGGGAAACCTGTTTTGCTAAAAAAAAAAAAAAAAAAAAAATTTGTCTGTACTAAAGTATAAAAATTGATATTCCAGGATTCATTAATTTTAACCTGGGATTAAAGTTGGGTCATACTGATAGTACTCATTGTGTGTTTTGTTTGCTTCAACTAATGCATGCTAATGTTGGAGATCAGAAAAAATTTGGGAGTGCTATGCCCAAGTTAGTAGCATAAAGACCTTGCAGGAACAGAAGTGCTGGGACTGTCCTGACAGCCTAGTGGCAATTCCTTGGCTTGGGTTATTCCCTGATTAATAAGATGGGTCAGCAACTCTGGCAGGTACCCTTTGAAAACCAGACACAGCTGAATTTTGCACCCAGACTGGCCCACCCCTGGAGGGCTTTCCTGTTCCTCATATTTTTATCCTCCTATGATGTTTGATGTTGGTAATTCCCATGTTTGTGTTGGCATGCTGTGAGCTCCTGTCTCTCGCTCCTGGTGTGTGGTGAGGGGAGGAAGCCAGAGGAGGAGGTGATCAGTCTTTTCTGGACTCTTACGTGGTCGTCTGTAGTTAAAGGTGGCTAGTGCCAGGCAGCTTCTTTTTGATTTTATTAAAAAATACATGTATGTTTAAGAACAGCAAGACAGGTGACCAAAATACGCTGTTCTGTGGAATTTAAAAAGACATGGTTTTGTCCCATTACCTCAACCATTACCTAAGAAGCAATAGATATTGACATCTGATGTTTGATTGTTCTGTGAAAGTGGATTTCTCAATCTGTTGCTATAAATGTCTAAAAATGCCATGTCATAAAAGCAGTCCTTCTGTATTCCTTCTGCTGTATTTATTTTCCTGACTGCCAACGACTAATCTGGGCAGAGGGAAGAACTGTAGAATAATTTCCTAAAAAGCTGAAGGAACTCGTCAGAGAGGGAAGCAGAAAGTGGCCCCAGCTCGTGCCAGCTGGCCAGAGCTCAGCCCCAGCGAGACAGCCCACACTGCCAGAACCCAGGAACGTGCTGGCAGCCAGCACCTTGCCCAGCCCTCCCACTGCCAGGTGGGGGAAGGCAGGCAAAGTGCTCCTTTCCTTGCTGGGATTTGCCATGTGATATATTGGACTGTTTTAGATATATTACATTAGTGCTTCTGGCTTTAAACTGGGAAAGGCTGTGATTAAAATATCCTGGACTCTGTGGTCACATAGTTGGTGTTGGCAATTTCTGTGGTCACATATTTGGTAGCTAATGTCTTTTATGAATTCCAGATTTTTCTCCTTTGGGTTAATTGTGCCTCTGGAGCTAGTGCTGGAAGGCTGTCCCTTGGTTGTATTTGCTGCATTCTCCTTGAAGATCACAGCTCCTTCTTTACTTCTACCATAGACACACCAGTGGAAAAACACCAGAACATCCCTGTAGCTACATCTAGTACCTCTCTCTGTGCAAGAGAGCACATATTTGCCCCAGAAGATGTTTCTTTGTGCTGTACACCCAGTGCACTGATTTGCTCTAAAGCTCGGGCTGAAGGGACTCCTGGTGAGCACTGTTGGTTTGCTTAGGAGATGGAATTACTCATCTTTTCTGAAGGAGAAGAGCTATATTCTGGAATATGCTGGTGCCAACAAGCTCAAGGAAATGAAATCTTTTTAAATAACTCCACTTTTGGTCACAGTGTATATTCTGCTGGCAACAGTACCCTATTCTTATAATACATGTAGACGTCGATAAAGTCTGGAATTTAGCAATACACAAATTTTTGTTTCATTAATCACCAGTATACAGTAAATGCTGTATATTTTAAGTGGATTTAAAGTGTCCTTGAGAAAAATTCTTATATCTAAGTGCAGACAGGAGTACTGACTTTATTTCTGCTGGTACTCTTACACTAGTGGGAAAAATCAAAGGATACCCCTTGAAAGTGTTAAACAGTCAAGTTTTGCAAAAGATGCTTTTCATTTACCAGTGCCTATTTACTGTTGGAAACCTGAGTATATAGCCACGAAGGGCAGATGTTTTCTCCTTATGGCATTAGTAAAAAACCCTAACAAACCAATACGCTTGCTGAGTATTTCTGGGACAAATTTCCCAGAATTTTCCTACTGCTTTTTCATTTCTTTACATGAAACACCCACAACCCTTCCTCCTTGATGAGGTGGCAAAACATCCAGATATGCTGGCTGATTGTTATGGGATAGATTTCTATCCCTCTTTTCCTACATTTCCCTGAAATGCATCTTTCTGCCTACTAATTACTAAAAGGATATGCAATCTGAGAGTACCCAACATTTCTGTTTCATTATATTAGACCGAGGCTGCAGTGAAAAAGTAGATGATGATGTTTCTTGACTGTTCTCTTCTTTCACTCAGAGGTACTTGGGGAAAAAAGGAAGTCCCCTTTGCCCAAGTGTTGGTTTGAGCACATGTACATGTATCTGAGTATGCAATAAACCTACTGGAGAAGTAAGAAAAACCCCAAAAGCTGCAATGATCTTGCAAAATTTGCAATGTTACGTGACTGTGCTGGTACATCTGCCATCAGATCACTGAAAGACAGAGCCCCTGGAGCACCAGCCCTATTATGGTGGTGGTATAGTCCTGCAACTGGATCCTGGTCTCCCACTTACTTTGTAACCTGAAACTCCACCTCAGTCTTTATCTTTGAGATTATCTCCCCTTCAAATGATGTGGTTGTGGTGAATAAAGCTGACATGTGAATTTCCTATGCTTTGAACTCCAGTTTGGAAATGAAAAAAGAACTTCTTGAAAGAAAGGAGTATATTCTACAGAGCTGTAGTGAAATTAGAGGATTATTGTTTTCAGTTCCATTACATCTGTTGGCAGATGGGTCCAATCCATGAAGGAATTAATTTCTGTTTTGTCAGGTTTTCTGGAGCTCTCATCTGGGTTTAATCTTGATGCAGGACATTGTACTACAAGAGATAGACAAGGATGAATCGTGATGGATGGATTGAGAAGTGAGGTAAAAAGAAAACCAGTGAGAGTATATTTTTATAAGAAAGCAGGACAGAGAGCTGTAATGAGTAAGTGAGAAGAGCACAATAAGAGGTTTGGAAAATGCATTTTGTGGGTAGGAAGGCTTCTATTTTAAAATAGTTTCTATATTACATTATGTATCTGGCAGACCTTCTGATTTTTCTGGCTTTAATGAGAACACAAGCCAATGCCCAGAGTCTCTGTAAACTACAAATCGATCTTTTGCAGGGTCTCCCTCCTCTGTTCTTGATCATTCTTCTCCTTGAAATTCCAACATTTTGTTTTTTACATTATTACTGTTCTGACTCTTGGTTTGATGATAGCAAGGGTTTCTTGCCTGTGTGTAGCTCTCAGATGCTAGCTGGTGCTTTTATAATGCTTTTTATTTTTCTAATACTTTCCACTATTTTCTAATACACCGTGTCGAGGAGGTAAAATAATTCAGTGATGTTATTTATGGATGAGAAATCAAAGGAAGGAAATGGGTTAGAAAGACAGTATAGCTGGGAATAGAGGCCACTGGTATATGCACCACTGCCTGGCACTTAGGTAACTGTAGTGTATTTCTGATGCTCAAAAGTTATTCTCATAATCTGCTCCTAAATGTAGTATTTCTTTTCCAGTTTTTAATTCTCACTCATTTGGTTTAAAAGAAAAGCAGGATGGGCCTATGACTAATTTACCAAATTTTAGGCAGCTTTTTATTAGAGACAACCTTGTTCACTAGAAGGTTTTCTGGCATTCTTTCAGTCCTTTTGAAACCACTTTAAGATTCTCTCACAATGTAAAGGCTCTTTTAATTATGCTGTTCATTTTGCCATGCAGTTTATACTACGTTACCATTCCCCTCGCCTGTCTCTTGGGGCAGTACAGTAACTGTTATAAGAGCAATATCTGTTGAACTGTATTTTAAGTAATCTCTATGGGCTTTAAGTAACTTTCCAAAAAAGAGGTTAAACAAGTGAAAAAAAAAAAAAAAAGGTATTGTCAGAGGAATAATCTTTAATAAAAGCAATATGGTCTGCTAGTCAGGAAATAAAGTGTATTTTTTAATATATTACATAAATAAGAAGGCATCTCTGGTGAACTTTAGTTACAAAGAAAATATTCCTACCTTAGCAATATATTGAAAAGTGAAATATCATTCTCAGTTTCAATTGGCCTAGTCCTTTTAAATTAACATATTTGCTACCGATTTATCAGGTCTTAGAAGTTTGATGTGGTGCTCATTTATGTAGAATAGTTTTTGTTCTAATTAGTTATCTGTCAGACCACTGGTAGACCCTCAGTAAGTCTGTTGTGGATGTGCTAAAAATGCATATTGAGCAGATACAGTTTCCAAGGGGGGAAAATCCATTTTACTCATGTTCTTTCTGTACACCTAGTGTTTATCTTCACAGTGATAGAGCTTCTCCATGCACTGCTGAGGGAGAAATTATCAGTACTTAGTTTTTTTAAAAGACTTCTTGTATTTAGATTTCACATATTTTAAGTTTGGAAGGGTTTTATTGTTTGGTTGTTTTTTTTGTTTTATGACTTTGAAGAAACTGTAAAACCTTTCTCTTCCTCCTTCTCTCTTCCCCCACCTCCTATTTCCTCAGGAAAAAAAACCTGATTTGATGACAAAATTCTTTTATGAGCCCAAAATAGCCCGTCCTTCTCAGCAACCCTCCCTTTCCCCCTCATCTCAGTTCTCCCTCATCCCCACTATACTTTTAAATATAGGCTTGAGTACCTGCCAGCTGCACACCCAGCCCTCAAAGTGCAGTCTGTGGCGGGATCATCTTTCTGCCTTCACTTGCGACCAGTGAGGAAAAAGATTCTGGAACAGTGGAGGATACTTCATATTTGGAGTTTTATTATTTAATTTAATCTTCTTGCTTACTTGGCAAGGCAGCTCATCCACCAAGAACTGCACAAATCAGATGTTTTGTGACTTGCTGTGGTTAGAAGGAATCAATATTGTGCCCCAGGAGGCTCAAGCTGAGGATGCTTTACTCCATAATCTTCCCTAGGTCTCCAAATAAAACAACAACAAGAATTTCAGACTTGCTTACAGTAGTTCTGCTAGATCAGTAAAGCAGTTTGGGTGTAGACAGCTGTTTTCCTTTCAGGATGTGGGGGAGTTGAATCATTGAGTGTGAGGGCAAAATAATTCCATGATAGAGGCTGTTTTGGAAAATTTATCATAATGAAAGGAAACAGTTCCAAACAGAATGGAGAAGTGAGTGGTTATGGCTCTAGGTGAACTATCAAAGATGTTAATTTGACAAATTTTCTTCTTTGCTCCATTTGTACAATCACAGTGAAGAGAGATGTGCGCTTTGTTCCGATTGATTTATTCCAGCTGTGTGCTACTATGGACAGGTGAACATGATCTCAGCAGTGAAATGCTTCCACCTGAGAAAATTCCATCGGGGTAAATCAGTTCACGTGTTCACTCTGTGGTCAGCAGTGCTGACTGGGATAGAGAAATTATTTTGCCCCAGTTTCTTCCTGCTTCTTTGTAAAGCGGAGTCATGCTTGAGCATGGAGATTTAGAAGGTCCATGAATAATTTTTAATTTTACTTTCAGAAGCATGGAACGAATGGGAGGAGATACTTTATGTCCTGCAGCAATAATTAAGGTCAGATGGTCTAATGATCCCCAAGATTTAACCTCCTTGGATATTTAAAAAGATGGCAATTTCTTTAAACTGCCCTAATGATAAGGCCAAGTACTGCACTGATAACATCATAGAAATTGATAGAAAAGGCTCGTTAAACCATCCTGTCTATCTCCTTGCTAGCACAGGATTATTCCCTACAGGATGTTTTCTAATGCTTGGTTACATTGTGTAAGAGAATCATGAGTTTCACGGCTTTGGCCTTTTGACAGCACACACTGTATGGAACTTACTGATTGTTTTAGAGGTCTGAGTTTCAGACCCTGTTTCACTGCCTGAAATGGGAACAGAAACATATTAGCAAAAATTACTTAGAAATATGTGAGATTTTAATTAAAATTGCTAAATACGCAAGGGCAAAGCTGAGCTGTTGCAGATGAAGTTTGCAGCTGAGAATTCTTTTAACTGCAGACTATCGCTGAGTTTTTCTAATAAACCATATGATATTTAAAGTAAAATAATCTCTGTGGTTCTCTCTTTTTCTCTCTCCTCCTCCTCTTTCCGCTTTGGTATTTTCCTGTCTTTCATTTCTGCCCATCTGGAGCCCGAGTTGAATTATGGCATATGATTTGTGTAGATTTGTATCTCTCCCCCTGTGTCCTAACCTTCTTATTGACTCCCTCAGCTCCTGGTGCTTACTCACACTCTTGCTTCTTCTCCACCCTGATCTCCCTTCCATGGTTTTGCCTGTTTCCTTTTACTCTGTGGGCTCTCATCCAACTTAATTCTCTTCCTTGGTTTTAGAAAAGGAACGTATTGGTTTTCAGTTATGTGTTTTTCACTTCATAATTTTGATCTTGGTATTTTTTCTTTTTTTGTATTTTTTCTCTAAACACTAAAGTGCTAAAATACTGTCGTCCTGCTCCGACAGAGAAAGAATTAGAATGGCTTATCTTGCTGTGAAATGGAAAGACTCTGTTCCAAGTTGCCATCCGGAAGTTTCTGGCAGTGAGAAGAGATGTTAACAGCTGCTGTGAAAGGGCTACTGAACTTGGTATTAGTACAGAGGTTATTTATGCCTCAGCAATGACTAATTTGTTAAATTAATTAAAAATGCATTTCCTTCCCTCAAGAAAGAGCGGAGTACATCCACACGGAATTTTGCTCCGTGAATGAAACAAAAAAAAGCAGAGCTGAAACAGAAATTCTAGAGCAGAACACAAATATGCTGAAATATTGCCTTGGGCTGTAAAAATGACTCCTGAAATGGACACTTATTTTTCAAGCACAGTGTTTAATACTTCGTTTTGGTTACTGATCCTATCGAAGCAAAAGATTATTGTAGCCTTAAGCCGCTGTGTAACTCAGCTCAGTGCTCTACTGTTGGAATTCTCTTAAAAAAAAAAATGTATTTTGATATTCTACAGTGAATACACCCATAAGGAATGAATTTTTTTCAAGTGTAAATGATAGGTCCTTCAACATACAAAGCAGGACCAGACTTCAGCAGCTTTAGGGAGCTTCACTAAAACATCTGAATTTTAATGAAGCTAATTTGAAGCTTCTTGCTTGTACAGCGAGGCTCCCAAGACATTTCTTAACTATATCCTTTAAAAATATGGGGAACTTTGTTCATCTCCAAAGTCAGAAATGTTAATTCACCCTAACCTTAAACGAAAGTGTGAAAATCTGGTATGAAAAAGGAATAAAAATCTGTCATTTTTCTGAAGCTAAAGTGATATATTTTAATAATATGTTTTGGTTTTTCTTCTAGGCTCTAATAAGAAAACTGCAGGTCTCACTGTTTAATTCAGGTGAGAAGCCCTGAAACTATAGGAACACCAAGCAGTGCTAATTGAATCTGTAATTTTGGGGTGTATTGCCCATGAGGAAGGAATTAAAACAATGCCTTACATTTTGCTTTTGTTGTGGGATTTCTTGACAATCTCACTCTCAAGGGTCACTAACTGATACCCGTAAAAAACCTTTGAAAATAGGCTGCAGTTAAAGGCAGTACCCCTATTAGTTTGCTGCTCATAGCAAAGAGACAATTGTGCTGCTGGGTTACTACTTTTTGAAAGACGGAAAAAGCTCCATGGTTTGGCACGAGGACCCTTGAGCAAAAGGCAGCATGCAGAGTTTTATTACCTCACAGATTAATGAAATTGAAGATGACGACTGCCATGCTGTGGTGACAGCGTAGCCCCTACGCTCATGAAATGGCACTTCTTTCAAGTAACAGCTCCAGCTCTGACCTTGCACTTTGGGTTTTCTAGAGATCTAAGCCAAAGTGGCTTTTAATGGGGGGAAGAGATTGCTTTGATTAAACAGAAGCCAGATATGGAATTAAAGAGAGTTCAGACATGGCTATTATATTTTGGCAAAGATATTTCCTTCAATTTTTAGGTTTTTGTTTAGGAGACAGCTACGCTTTTTAACACTTATTCTCTTATCTACAGTCTAGCATTTGAATTGTGTGTAGGATTTATAGAAAGAAATACAGCATGCCTTTCCTTTCAGAAACATAAGAAAGTTAGGACTGCCATGATGGCAGGCTAATTCCATCTAGTTTGGTATCTCATTCTTGACAACTACCAGCCTCAGCTATTCAAAGTGCCAGAATTCAGCTTTATTCAGCTATCTCCTTGCTTAGGTCTCTTCCTGTCTGATTTTTATAACTGTATTTATACTTCCCCCACTGAGATTGTACCTTGTGCCATGGCTCCAAAATAGGATACAGCAGGTCAAATTGTGTCAAAGAAGTGTTTCTGAGCTTGAAGAGGCATTGCCTCCCAGGACACCCATGGCTTTTTCTGTTTCTCTTTCACATGAAATGGATTAACTTCAGTTTTGTCTTTAGTAAGGCTGGCTGGAGTGTTTCAAGAATAGGCTGGATTTGCTGCTAGCCTCTCTGAAAAGGATCCCTGTCATGACCTTGATTTTCCTTAATACTTTTAGGACTTACAGCTGTGTGACCAGGTCAGGGATGTGGGGCAATTTTTTTTTTTCCTTCCAGCTTTCAGTTTCTAATGATTTCTAACAACCCCCAAATTTCTTGCACCAGGTATTAAACCTGCAAGAAGCCCTGTAGACCATGTGAGAAGTGGTGCTCCTTGCACTGAGAAGAAACTTGAGACAAAGTTTCACACAGAGTGTCATCCGTGGATATGGCACCAATGATCTGACAAACAGAACAGGGGGACAAAGCTAGGGCAGGTCTAAGCAGGGAAGGCCTCAGATGTACAGCTGAAATTGTCATAGAACGGTTTGGGTTGGAAGGGGCCCTTAAGGCCATTTTGTTCCAACCCCCCTGCTCTGGGCAGGGATGCCACTCAACAGATCAGGTTGCTCAGGGCCCCATCTTATCTGGCCTTGAACACTTCCAGGGATGGGGCAGCCACAGCTTCTCTGAACAACCTGTGCCAGTGTGTCATCACCCTCATATTGAAGAATTTCTTCCTAATATTTAATGTAAACCTGTCTTCTGTCAGTTTAAAGCCATTACCTGTCATTTACCACCGATTTATCAAACACTGGCCGCGGTAACCCTTCCTGTATTTCTCAGTAAAACTAGAAGAACAGATGGTAGCATTTTGGCAATTAAAAAAAGTCTTCCAATCAGCAAGTTTTGTATTTGAAATCTGTCATGTCTGTTGCAGCGCACAAGAAGCCAAATCGCTCTGTGGCATTTATTTCACTTAATGTCTTGTGCCCGTTACAAATGGGCAGATTTGACATTTATGTAAAAGCTGTGCTAGCAGATCCAGGCTGCATGATTTACTTCTGTGCTTTCCTAGCAGTTGATAAGGACAGCTTTAATAGTGGAGGTAAAGGTGTTCCCTGGTAGCAGGCTGGGAGAGAGCAGGAACTATAGGAGAAAGTTTCCCGAAGGCTCTCTGGACTTCAGGCGGCTCTCTTGAAAAGCTGTTTCTTGCATAGGCGAAATTCCAGCATTTCAGGGAGTGGGTATCCAGAGCCAGCCCTACAGCTGCCAGCTCCAGCTGGTAGGCATCCCTGAAGCCACCTTCTGTTCAAGTTACAAAGCATTTTATACTTTTCTTTGCAGAGTATCTTAATACATAACAACCAAAAAGCACCATACACAATGCCTTTACATTTGCCTATAGCCTATCATAGCTACTACCATTCCCATGTTATAGTCATTCTTATCCAATCACAAGAGTAAGTAAGTTACAATTGAAGCCTACAGTGGAAAATTCTCAGACCTCTCTTCTTCTTGCTACATCGTCATTTCTTGTTTGCCTGCCATAGCTCTCTTTTTGGTAAAAACATGTTTTCTATTTCCTTATGCCCTTCTTGAGACTTATTTACTTGGTGAAAAACATGTCCTTGTTTGTAGTCACATACTGTTGTCCTAATCATAAAAATCTCCTTCCAACTCATCTGCAACCTTTGCCTTCTCAGTTATTCAGTGGTCAGTGTTTCAGCAAAACACCTTTTACTCTCTGTCAAAACTTGCTTTCATTTCTATCTCATCCTCAGTTTCTACATTCAGAGATCTTTCTGCCAAGCCTACATAGCTGTGAAACTTTCTTACCAAACTTTCATCCTCCCCAACAAGGAACCTCCCCAGAACACCCAGTGAACGCCACTAAATACCTTGCAGCGTGTATTGTTTGGAGTGGAAAGAACGAACGCGCACCACACATATCCTGCACGCCACAAAAAGAAACTGGTTCGGATTTAAGTTTTGGTTTTGTGTTCTTAATCTGGAAATGCGCATTGACTTTTTCTGCTGCTTTGCATAGCTGAGCTGCATAGCTGAATTTCAAAAGGAAAAGCAGATACTGGATTTGTGGTCCTTTATGCATAGAGGCAGAATTGGCAGCTTCAACAAGGAATGAATGGGCAAGGAGACAACTATCCACTTGTGCCTTGAAGGCAGCTCCTTCAGATAAGGACTGAGATTTATTGGCAGTTGAGGCTTTACTGCAGAAACTCCTCTGAAAATACTCTTACTGTCTTTTGGCTTTTTCACCATTCTTGCACTTTCCATAAATGTGTTTTTCCATTATTTTTTTTAAAGACTGTTTTCTAGCATGCCTCAAGGAGGAGAAAATAGAGGTATTTTCAGAGAAAAGCAACAAAGACAAGGTCAAAATGAGGTGGGTTTGATGTCTTCAAAACTTAGTTCTGTCACTTGTGTACCGATGATGCAGAAGAAAGCCTGGGGACCCGCAGGAAGTGACAGTGCTGTTGCACATAACATTTTTCTACCCCATTTAGCAGCAATTTCCTAGATGAATGGTGCTCTCAGGATCTGTGCTGAATGCAACATGGGAGCTAGAAGGAACTTTGTAAACAAAGGAAATGGAAAGTTTGGTTAAGATATTGTTGGCTAAGAGAAAAAGGCTTGTTGCCAGTCTGAGTTTGTTTTGGGTTCTTAGCTTGGAATTAAAACGTAGGTTTTCTACGACTGGAAATATAATAAGAAAACACTGAAATTTTCCTCTACATAGCAGTATTGGAATTTAAAGGTCTGTGATATTTTTCTAAATTTTTTTTGAGGGTTTTTTGAGTGATAGGTTCTGTTGTTAAAAACACTGGCTTTTTAGAATATACAATTCAAAGACTATGAAGGCTGGCCTTGGTTTCTTTATGTTTTTCTGCCAGTGCACAAATGATCCAGTGGTCTCTAAAGCATCTGGGTCTCAGTAAATGTGCACTCAGTGGAAAGAGGGTGAAGTAGCCAAAACTTTAACCTGAAACTTTAGGTGGGGGGAAGGGGAAAAAGAGATGGGGAATCGCCCTTATATCATGATAAATGTGTTCATGCCTGAAAGGTAATAGCCAATATATATGCAGCAGCAAGAATCTTCAGAAGAAAACCAAAGAAAGTACTACTGGGGAAAAACTGGAATTTTACTGGAAGCTCCAAGTTCTGGAATAAATAAGATTAGGACATTATACATTAGCATGCTATGAACAAATCTCCTTAAGTCCTACTTTACCATAGATTTGATCTAAAAATAATGCTTCAAAGAGTGCACTTCAGATTATGAAGTGAGGTAAATGTTTTCATTTAAAGTTTTCCTGCCAGTTGGCTTTTGGCTGAAGTTTTGAAGGTTTTAATATGTCTACCACTGGAATGCTTTAACTAAGCTCATTTTAGATAGTCTTGGTATCTGTAGAAAGGAAATGAATTTGTTAAATGAGAAAATTGAGCTTGTAAATGGGATGCTTATATGGTCTAGAAATTAATGGGAATTCTACTAAGAATTTTACCGTTGCTTAAAGCTTTACATGGGCATGTTTTGCTTGGATACTTTGACAGGTCTATGGGATTAAGAGGGTAATGGAGATGTCAGTTTTTGCCTTTTTAATTTTTTCTTATAATTGAAATACTAGGGGCGTGTTCTTACAAAACCTTTGAGGTTTATTTCCATGATTTTGTATTTCCAACTTTTAGCTACAATCTAGTAATCTTGACTTTGCTGTGAGGGTGGTGAGGCCCTGGCACAGGTTGCCCAGAGAAGCTATGGATGCCCTATCCCTGGCAGTGTTCAAGGCCAGATTAGATGGGGCCCTGAGCAACCTGGTCTAGCAGAATGTATCCCTGCTCATGACAGGAGGGTTGGAATGTAATGATCTGGAAGGTCCCTTCCAACCCAAACCATTCTATGGTTCTGTGATTATTGCACCTTGCTCGGGAAAAAGTAGAGATGAAAAGAGGGATTATGCTGAGGAAAAGGAGTGTGACTAGCAGTCTGCTTTGTGTTTCATGAGTGCAAGACCAAGCACTGATGTAAACCTCCATGTTACCTTTATCAGACTTGGATCCCAGTGTAGTTTGAGCAATGAATTATTTTGAGAGAACTCTTCTTAATCTGGTGGCTTTATGTTAGGAGAATTTTAATTTTTTTTTGAACAAGGGCGTCATTGAAGCCTTCATTGACTTTTTATGTAATAAATTTTGTTGCCATGGAATTGCTTTTCCTAGGCTTCAGCAAATATTTATTTCTGGTGCTTGATATTTAATTACTGCTTCCCCACTTTGGTTTCCTAAGGGTAAATTGCGCTTGAATCCCTTGTGGGAAACTCCAACTGACATCCTTTGTACTATCACATAAACTCTCAACTACTGAAATGACTCTTGAAAATGGAATTTAGCAATTAAAACAGGTTACTTTTGTAAGAAGATAAATGTTGGCTGTATGATTAGAGGAAAAGAAAATAAGTTTCTATTTTCAGTGCTATATATTCTGCTAAGGACCAAGATTTGACACGGTTCATGTGGTCTGCAACTGTCGTGAAGCTTCAGAACAGCCAAAGTACGTGAAAGTTAAGTATGTATGTACATATTTTATTTTCACTTTGCTAGGAAAGAAATGTTCTTTGCACCTTGAAACTGCCTTACTGCTCCAGTGGGGATTTAGTCAATCTCTAAACTATGCTAAATCATTTCCCAAAGAAGCCGTGCGGAACAGTAAGTGCGTAGAAATCAAACCTTTTCTTGTGCTTCCTGTGTCCTGACTAGACACTTTTCTGAGACAGAGGTAGAACATTAATTTGCAACACCCAACTGTGCATTCAGTTCAATTGGTACAACCATTTTCTGGCTGTTTGGTTGTTTTATTTTCCTTTCTTTTCTTCTGCTAGCTCCCTCTCATCCTCCATTAAAAGCTCAGATAAACTGACAGCAGATCTGACAACTCTTTTTCTGTTTGTGGGATCTACTATCAGAAGCTGGGAAGCCTCACAGCCTCGCTAGCTCTCCACAGATATGGGGGAGTCCAGCTACGTCTGCATTAAAGTGCTGTGAGAAATGAACCAATGGATGTGTGAATGATGAAGGGACTCACAAACTATGACACGGCTGCACGCCAAATTAGTAGTACAGATGCAGGCTGGAATCCTTCCTTCCAACTTAAAAAAAAAAAGTAACAAAAGATCTGATAATATCTGTCTTTCTTTTTTTTTCTTTATAAACATGATACATTTTTATGTGGGTAGAGGAGTGGATGAGAGTTAAGGAATTTCTGTCAGTATTAGATCTGTAATTCTATTTAGCTGTACATCTGTTCTTCTTTAACTAAAGATCTTCCTACACTTGCAATTAATATTCCAGTTTTTATAGAATTCCATATAGAAATCTGTTTGCTAAAGTTCACTTGACTAAGGAATGGTCATGGCTGCGTAGAGATTTATTAGTAGTCAGAGAGTATTTTGAGATTTATGACATTCATTCATTATTGATATCTTTTGAAAGGTACAAGAGTAAGTGATCTCTATTGAGTATTAACTATGTTCACAAAGTATGATTTTTATATAGCATTTAAATCCTCTGTTTTCTTTTTGAAGGCATGTTGAATATCTGCTGTAGAAAACTAATATTAAATGAGAAACCTTTGGAGCTTTTACCATATTCCTCCATTTTCAGAATTCTTATTTATTGGAATTAAACCCAATTAACCAAGGTTAGTCAGCTTGAGATGGGAGCTTGAAGAAAATCCAGATCTACTTGCCACATTACATGCTCTTTTCAAAGAACCTGGTATTCTTGCTGAATTGCCCTGTAACTCAGATTTAGTCTTCATGTCATCACTTCTATCTGAGGGAGTGTGAGAACACAAGTGGCAGCCAAGGAGAGGTGGCACAGGCTGGCGCTTGTTCACTTTAGCACTGATGTCATGAATGCTGGCAGAAAGTGATGATTTTTTTTCCACTAAGAGGTGTGACTTTTTCTCTAGGGTCTGCATATCATTTCAGGTGTATTGTAAATTAAGATCTTTAGGTCCTTAGAAATGTTATAGGCAGAATATTTGGGGCTTAGCTCTGCTATCTGTATGAAGCATCTGTGGTTTTGCCTAAGAATATAATTATCACAATTATACCTATTTGATCACTACCATTGATATCCAAAGGCAAAATTTTCTCTATATCCCTCTAGAGCAGGAAGTTCTTTTTTCCCCTGATGTTCTTTGTTCAGATATTCTCCTTCCTGTCTTCTCCTCATTTCTATCTCAAGTAATCTCTGCTGTATCATGGCTAAGGGAAGAAAACGATGTTGGCTGGGGACTGGCAGACTCTGGTGTTTTGATCTCAAGACTGTCTTGGGTCAGTCTGTTGCCCACCGCCTTTCATGGGGACAGGTTTATATCCAGACAGGATTCAAACTGGCTTGTGGGCCTTCAAGCCTTTGCTGTTTTTGTTTGTTGCTGAACGGTGTTCTGTTCATGCTGTGTTTCCTTTGTTGTTAACAAATAAAGTCCCCTTTTGCTCTAAATGGAAAATATTCAAAACTCTTGATTAAGAACAAACAGGTGTTTATTAGAATATGAGACACTGTTTTTCACTGGTATTTTTGCATCACTTGAAGGAATGATTATGGATTCAGAAATGTGCTATGTTTTTCAGGTAAAGAATTTCCTTCAGAGCTAGGCAGCTTGCAACCTAAGGTATCAGTAGTGCTGGGAGTTTGCCCTAAGTGGTGTTAATCCATTTGTGCTGAGTGTAAGGATCAGACACTGCTAGAAAACAATACAAGTGAAATCTAAAAATGAACAAAGGGTGACTAAAAAGGCCACGGAGAGAACAACTGCATCAAGGAGATCATATTGCTGTTTGTAGGTGTCCCGAGAAGTAACTATCAAGAATGGTTAACTTTCATCACTGGCTGGTTTCTTGCAGTCATATTTCTTTTTCTTAGTCAAGGCAACAGATGCTTCTCCTGGGAAATAGTATAATGGGTAAAGAATGGGTTGGGAAGTAGATTTGGAAAAGTGAGTTGCGTGTTTGAGAGAGCTCAGAAGAATAAAATTTCAGATGGTTAAGTGCTTATTATGCTTCGTTTTTCCAAATGTGAATCATTGAGCATCTAGATCTTGATCTGACAATCCTTTTTGGTGCAACTTCAGTGGCATTTTTTGGGTGTGAAAAGAATATATGGATGACTGTTACTAAGCTATAGAAAACAGATGACTAAAACTGTGTTATTTGGTACTTCATACATCTTGAATGGCATTGTCTTTCGTGTTTCACTTGTGGTATTAAGAACTGTACCATCTTTTTTCATTTCAATTCATATGACATTCATTTAAATTCTCCTACAGGCTTCTCTCCCTGATCACCTGTCTGATTTCACCTTAAGCACTTTCCAAGTATAGTCTGATCTGAATTGACTGGCAGAGGAATTGAGTTGTGGGGAAAGGGATACTTTGTCATGATATTTCTGTCACTGAAATAGTTTGTTAGATACAAGGAGGACCTTCTTTAGTAACTGACTGTCACTTTCTAGCTTGATTTTCAAACCAGAAACATACTGGGCAGAACGGTGTGTCTCATTGCAGTACGTAAACTGATGACTAAGTTGTGTTGAGGAGTATTTACACCATCTATGAAAAGCTCTGACACTGACAATTCTTGCTGTCTGCTTGTTCATAGAATAATGAAAAGTTTGAGAGTTTGCTCCAAATTGTGCGTATTAGCAGAACGATGTGAGATGCAGATTTCACATGGCATGTGCTATAAACTGCCTTGTTCTCTCATTTTAGAGTGCAGTTTAGAGGCTTTATAATATTTTTAGAGCATATATTTGATGCTCTAAACTGCTGTTAAGACTGTGATGCCTTTGTAATGTGCTGATATATGTTACTGGTAGCTTTTTTTTTTCACGGAAGTGTGTAGGTTATTGGCATTTGTTTTTACTGCTGACACTTTTTTTTCAGCATTAATATGTTGCTACGCAATTTCACTAGAAAAATGTTATGGTAAGCTGACTGAAATGTCATCCTGTCTGTATTTCCCTACAGGTTTTATGGGCTTAAATAAGCACCTGAATAAGCTTTTGAAACGTGTCAGATAATGTAATTTCACAACATTACTGTGAGCTTGTTTCAGTTGGCATGTCATTCAACAAGCTGTTTGTACGGCTGTTTGCCTTTCTGGAGCATTTAAAAATTTGTTCTGAACTAGGACATAACCCTATTTGTAAGAGAAATAATCACTGAGTTATTTTTACCAACTAACTTTGGACCAGAGATGTGTTGATTCCAGAGTATTTTCTTGATATTGGTCTATGTTTTAGTCATTTACTGTATGAAAAAAATTAATGGTGGAAATACTTCATATTTACCCAGTTGGGCAGACAAATGCCCTACTCTTCAGATTTCTTATTAATAGTTCTGTAGAAAGTCTTTTTTTTGTTGTTGGCTAGGATTCATTTTTTCCCCTTTCCTATTGGCCATTCCTAGGGAAACTTGTTTCCAACCTCAAGAATACTAGTTGCATTGAAATGACATATGCTTAGTGGTTTTAAATCTGAAATATATCAGAGGCCAAAAGTTACTCATATTGTATTTTCATTCCCTGATGTCACTTGTATATTTTTTACTTTTTTTTTTTTTAAATCCATAAAATAGAAACTGCTTAAGAAAGCTGCTAGCTACAGTAGCTGAAAAGAGGGGAGGATACTACTGTGATGTTCCTCAGATTGCTACCAACTAATTCCATTTGAACATGGATATAAGACCTTGCAAACAGATGGAAGTGAGAAAAGGGGTTGTTTGGCAATTGATTTTTTAAACTTCATTGGATGCAATTTAACTTAAGGGGGGAAAGTACTAAACGAATACTTAAATCATTATCTGTAGCTCAGGCATGTCCAGAGTTATCTTTTGTAAGCATGAGATGATAATTTAGAATAGTTTTGCCAAAATAACAATCTGCTTGCCAATGTGTCTCAATTTTTAGGAAGAGTTAAGATTGATGATTGGAGATACATAATTCCAGAATTTTTTCCTTTGTAATCGTGCCTATTTTATCATAATTGATTTGTTTTAGTTTGAATGCTACAGCTGACCCGCCTTATGTTGTGGGGACAGGAAAAGCCAGATTTTGTGTGTGATTGTCTTCGCTCCATAGTGGGTAGGTGAAGGAAAGGGTGGGTCCTCGACTTCTTATCTTAAATCAAAATATTTCTGCTATTTTGATGCTAAGAACCTGTGGTGGCCACTCTGTGCTCTGTAAGTGTAGATGCTGTTTGTAAAGATGGGACATGCTTCCACTCCATGTTTTTTCGTCTTCTATTTATTAAACCAGTTTTTGATGGAAACCTTCTTGGGGTTGTGCCTGCTGAAGCAGCTCATTCTGTGCGAGTGACAACTTCATGACTTGGAGGGAGCTGAGCAAGGTCAAATTTCTGTTTTCCTCATTTGTTATTTGCATCACAGTATATTTCCAAATACCTTAAATCTTGATTCTCTGTGCTATCCCGTACAACAGCTGTTTCAACCTTTCTGTCAGAAGACCCCTATCAAGTCAGTACTTCTATGCTTTTTTGGCTGTACTGCATAAGATGCTGAAATGTGCCTGTGACAAGCTAAAGTTTTTGTTACTTAACATTGAGATTGTTATGGGAAGAAGAAGGGAGGCCATAAACATTTGTTTTGTTATTTGGAAGGTCTCACGCTTTGCTGCATTGTTTAATAGAAAAAGGAAATTGTCTCTCCTCTGCTTATATTTGTTCCAAGCATTTACAAAGTACCTTCTTAATCTTTCATTAAAGTTCATTGTAGAGATGTTTAAATGCTAGAAGATTCTCGACACTTAGGAAAAAACATGGTGTGTTGAGACATACATATTTCAGTTTTTACTGGAAATGAGTTAAGTTAAACCTTTTTAGTCTAATTAGATTAAAGTTATAAAGTAAAAATATACGTAGAAACATTTTCCTAAAATGTATTGGATGAGTACAGAAGGTTGGGGCTGTGCAGCCTGACTAAAATAAAATTGACAGTGCTGCCAAAGATACCAGTGAGAGTGTTAAAGCTGGAATTGAGCACTGAGGTCTGGCCATGGCACATTTCTTTCTTTAACCTCCCTGGCTCTTCATCCTGTCTGAGCACTCTTTCCTGTTAGCTTTGACTGAACTGTGCTCTTGCCTCTCTCTCTTTTGTAGGAAGCTCAGGCTTTCAGGCCCTACTCCTCTATTCTTTTCCTGCCTTGAGGGCTTCATTATTTCCCTCATGGTGCTCTTTGCTGTCTTTGTTCCTGGCTGTCTTTGTTGGTTTTTCTATTTTTTTTTATTTCCCGCATCCTTCAGTTTCACACATTTCTGGGGGGATCTCTCCCCCAAGCCAATTAAAATAAACTATTTCCTACTCATCTTTTATATTAATGAACTTGAAGTGCTTCCCAGCTCCCATGACTTTATTCTGCTTGTACAACAAGACAAAATTCAGGCATTTCCCATCCTTTCCCCACTTCATTTCAGTTTCCATTGTGGGAGCCCATTGCAAATTAGTGGTTTGGCCACTTCAAGAATCACCACCGAAGGTATTAACGAAACCAGGTTTTAATATAAATTTTTGAAAGCAAACCTAACAGAGTTTGGTAAGGGTCACTCTGTTACTTAGTACATAAATGAATCATAGAGAGGAAAATTTGATTAGAACCAATTTAGAATGGTTTGCATGGAGACCAGGGATGCAAAGGGTATGAGAGAGCCCTCTGCTGAGTCATGAGGTTATGAGAGGGCCCCTTGGCTTTCTACATGCCTAATGGACTCCAGGTGTGGCTGGGTCCAGTTGTAGTCCCAGACCTGCTCAGTGCCAGTCAGGGCCTGCCCTTGGAATGCAGAGACCCCCACCCATCCCGAGATTCCTTCTTGTCAGCAAATACCTCTCAGATTAGAGGGGCTAAAGTATAATAAGGAGAGGTTCGGTCCTCTGGGCCTTGCCATACCTAGAAGCACCAGAGAAGTGAACAGGGTTATTGTCCTTGCACAACAAGACAGAATGCTTCATTTATGTATAGACCCGATACAACTGAACAACTAAAAATTGAACATTTTTCCGCTACCTACAAGGAGATAAATTCTGGGGCTAAGGGTTGGTGCCAAAACTTTCCTGCACTTGATGCATCAGCAGGGATCTGGCTGGTGCCTTTACAAAAACAGAGCACGTGTTTGTGCACATTCAGCAACCCCTCCGAGACAGTTTGCTCACACTGCCGCTTAGGTTGTGTTTGGCACCTGAGGTTTTTCACAGGAAAATACAACACATTCTTGGTGACGTTCTGGGGAGGGACTCTAGAGGTCTGCATAAATGAGGTTTTGATCCTAGGAAATCCAGTAGGTAAAATGGTGAACAGGGGTTTACCATAATGGGGAGCCTTCACCTCACAGGGCAACTAATACAAGGTGTGCAGTACCCATAAAAGTCTGGTCCAGCAGGGCTGCCTTAAGAATCTGCCATTAGATGTGTATGGTATAGAACAGATATTTCACATGCTATCCTTTATAATTTAGTAGAAATCAGGGAGTTTATGGATGGCAAAATATAATAAGCTCTTTCAGTTAACCAAATTATTATCTAGTATATGCCCCTCTTTCTCTAGGCCATGAAAACTTAGTTTGTAGGCTGCAGGTTTGTCATATTACCATTTCCTCTCCTCTTGAGATATCTGAAAAGAGCTAAAAACAGTAATTATGCATTTGTGACTTTATTTTTTGTGGACACGGAGTTAGCATATCAACAAAATATTCAGATGTCCATGCCTGAGGCTGTGTCAGGGGAGGTTTAGGGTGGATATTGGAAGAAGGTTCTTCACTCAGAGGGTGGTTGGGCACTGGCACAGGCTCCCCAGGGAAGTGGTCACAGCATCATCCTGACAGAGTTCAAGAAGTGTTTGGACAACACTCTTGGGTACATGGTGGGAATGCTGGGGTGTCCTGTGCAGGGCCAGGAGTTGGACTCGATGGTCCTTGTGGGTCCCTTCCAACTCAACATGTTCTGTGATTCTGTGCAATCTCTAGTGATTTAGTGCAGTGTTACTTACCCCTGTGCTGAGAGCATTGTCAGTATCTCATAATTTTGAGGCATGTCAGCTCCGTCTACACTGTTCCAATACTTTCATAAAATTCTTGATTTCAAGTGTGTATTGCTCCTTTTAGGTGGCAATTAGCAGTTGATAAACAGAAGAATCTTCCTGGTCTTTTGGAAAGTTTGGCTGTATTGTTTGGGATTAGAGCTTGGGTTTATTGGGAATTTTCTGAGAAAGTCACTTTAATATCAAAAACTGCCAGTTTGTCAGAACTTGAAATTTTGATGAAAGTGTACCAGTTTCAACAAAACTTACAGCTGGAAAAGTTATTTTGGCTTCAGGTACGGTTCCTAGTCAAATCCTGAATCTGACACTACAGCCCAGTTTAGGGGTTTGGGATAGATGCAAATTTGAGCTCCTAAGCATTTACTGAGGTATGTAGAAGTGGAAGTGCAGCTGGACAAGAAACTGCTGTAACAGCCCAGGCTGAGGGCCTGAGAGGTGTGGATCTGAGCTCTCTGTCCGTGTTCTCAGGACCCAGATCCTGCGTGCTCTGGTTAGAGTACATGCTCTGCTTTTGTGTAACCGCTGAAAGAGCTTGGTTGGGAGATCAGAAAACTGTTTTGAGTCTCTGAAGGTGGTTCAGATTAACAGCCTCCTGTTCACACTATTTAAAGGATGCAAAAACTCAAGGGCAATCTGCATTTAAAATACATCTCCTTTTCCCATGTAATTATCCTGTAGATTGTGGTTTTTTGTGTGAGGGACTGAGCTCATTATTATCGTTATATTTGTCTTTCCGTTCAAATCTGTAGTTTAAGTGTTGGAATCACTTAAAGATTGATACATAATTTTGATAGTTTTTATTTTGAAGGGGAATATCTCTCAATAATAAAGCTAGAATTAAGCTAGAATTATAGCCTAAGGTTTAAATAAGATATATTTGGGAGAATATGGCCGTAACATACCTCCACAGAGTTAACTAATTGCAGAACAGTCTTGTAAACATCACACCAGGTTAATAAAAGGTTGTGCCAGTTTTAAGGTAGTAAAAGTACCACTAAATAAAACTTTTAAGTAGAGTTTTTCAGCAGTCTAATGTGACACTTGGCAGAAAGCATCAGAGGACTGTGCCACTTCTCAGGCTGAGAGATGAACAAGGCCCCAAGAACGAGTATTTTCGGCATTTCGTGTCTCACTTTGTTCCCATGGCATTGTGAGATTTAGCAGTGTGGTATCTAGCAGATATTTGCCCTTTTTTTCCCTTGCCTGTTGGCGTCCTGTTTGTTAATAAACTGTTATTTTTTTCACTTATATCTACTTGTATCTCCTTCTGTATTGGTGGAAAGGGATTGGTTGGAATCAGTGGGGAGGGTGCTCATTTCAGAGTGCCCATCTCTTTGAACTGTCTCAAACCAAGGCAACTTTTTTGTACCTCTGGGCAAGGCTGAAGCACAAAAGCTGCTCTGTGATTAATACCCACAAGTAATTGGGCTAACACTGGAATTTAGGCTTTTCCTCATGTGTGCTCATGGTTACACCACTGGATTCCAGACAGACAGTTGTTTGATAGCCACTAAGATTGCGCATCTGGGTTTGGATGTTTGATGAGAATTATAAGAAAGCTCTTAAACCATCATGCTGTAGAACAGATCCTTTTGTGTGCAGATGTTCCAGGGCCAAATTCTTCCTTGGTTAAAAGTCGCAAAACCCGTGAATTCTGACTGAAGGGCTTCCTAAAGGCCAAAAGAGTGTGGTAAAAAGGGTATTGAAAGAAAAAAAGTACTGACAGCATGAGGAGCAAAGTGATATGGGAACACGGCAGGATTTTGGCAGGACAGCGGTCGTGTTTAGTCTCTGAGGCAGAGGAAAATTCAGGACTGGGGTGGGTAACCGTGGCAGGAATTTGAGAAGATTGGTGCCCTGTAGGCACTGGGAGGGGCTCTAAGGTTTCCCTGGAGCCTGCTCTTCCCCACACTGAACAATGCCAGCTCTCCCAGCCCATCCCTGTAGCAGAAGTGCTCCAGCCCTTGAATCACTGCCTCTGGACTCGCTCCAGCAGGTCCATGTTCTTCTTATGCTGGGGACCCCAGATGTGGCTGCAGAATTACTTTTGGGTTGAGGAAAGTGTTTCTTCATCACAGTTACTCCCACAAGCAGCTCAGGTGGGAGCAGAGCTCCCTCCACCCCACCCATCCAGTGCCCATCCCACCTTCAGCCCATGCCATGGTGCTTCTTTCTGCTGCTTCCTGTGAGCCATTGGCTCTTGCCCTGCCTGCAGCTGCTGGACTGGCCAGTGCACACTGCACAAAGATCTGCTGCCAGCTCTCTGGAGCTTGAAGGAAAACCCAAACAAGTCTCTGAACCAAAGTAAAGGTGTCTTGCAAACTTAACCTAATCCTCTGCAAAGTGTTATTAGCGCCAAATTAAATTCAAGTCTGTCTCTTCATTTTCCTCTTAGGCTTTATTCCTTATTTGTTTAGAGAGCAAGTGAGTCTTTCAGGACTTGTGATACCTTGGTTCCCCTTTAGAATGGAGAAAATCTTAAGAGTTTTCCAGCCAATTTTCTTTAAATACCATGACTTTTCATTCACTTTTCCTTTAAAACACTTCCACAATTTAATATTTAATGTTGGGTAGCAAAACCCAGTAGCACTTGCAGTTGGAAAGAAGTATGTTGTGTGTAACTCCGCGTGGGAATTCTGCTTGCAAAGTGATGGCTTTCCACGGAGGTGGATCAACAGGAGCTCAGTTGCATGGTGGTGCTGAAGCCCTTTTCTTGTGGCCTGAGTATCTGATGGCAACAGCCTGAGCTTTTAATGGCAGAAAGAAGGAATTCCCTACTAATTTTCCTCTGAAAACTGTCACTTGTGCAATCTTTTCCAGCCTCACGTAGTCTGACCGGTATCTCCTCCAAAACTTGGTTAATTTTTTGATACTTTTTAAACTTTTTGAGTTCCACTTGCAGAGAACAGGAGAGTGCTGGCTACTTTCTTCAGGAAACAGACACTATGAGTGAGAAGGTCCCCCATTCTCCCCCGAGCAACCTTCACCTGTCAGCCCTGCTCCTCCTCAAGGATAAGCCAACAGGCTGCTGGTGCCAGGGTGGATCCACAGATTTTATCCCATTTTCAGCAAAGAGGATGGAAGGAGGGGAGTTATTGGCCAAGAGCTGCATGGCACCAGCACCACGTGGCATGCAGGAACGGAAAAGCCAGAAGTTTTTCCCTTGTTGTATGCTATTTCTAATTTTAATTCAGTAAATTGCTTCCTAATCCTGGGAGGTGCCCAAGGGGACACAAGGACAAAGTTTTTAGCTGGGCCTACTGCGAATAGACAAGGGGTGATGGTTTTAAACTGGAGCAGGGATGATTTACATTAGCTGTAAGGAAGAAATTTTTATGAGGGTGGTAAAAATGCTGTGGTGTCTGCCACAGGTTGCCCAGAGATGCTGTGGACGCCCCATCTCTGGAAACATTTCAGGTTGGATGGGGCTTGGAACAACAGGAGTGCTTGAAGATGTCCTTGCTTCCTGAAGGGGAGTTGGAACGAAATGAGAATTGAAGTCCCTCCCAACCCAAAGCACTGTATGATTTTATCATCATCTCATCCAACCTGCCTGCCTCCAGCATGATGCCCATGAGCATGTTATTCAGCAGTCTGTCCAGATGGCATTTGAACATCTCCAGGGAAGAAGTCTCCACAGGCTCTCTGGGCAGCCTGTGCCAGTGCCCAATCACCTCTATAGTAAAGGTGTCCTTTCTCCTGTTCACATGGAGCTTCATCCCGATGGCACAAGACGAACAGAGTCAGCCCAAAACACCAAAACTCAGTCATTTAATAGAGGAAAAAAAAAGTTTTTTCCTTTAAAATTCCTTCTGCAGAGCACCTGTGTGGAAGTGGAACAGACCCTGATTTTCCAAGAAACCCACTCCTGCTGCCTGGTGATGGGTGCATTTTCTGGAATGTGATCTTTTAAAATCCTTTTTTTTTTTGAGTGCATGCAGCAATACTCGCCTCCATTAGCAACAAAAGATGTGATCACGCTTACTCAGCCCCTGGGAGAGCTCCTAAGGCTGTTCAGGCAACCGAGGCACTTGAGCAAGTGCAGTGGCTGAGACTCAGCCTGGAGGAATCGCACCCCAGAGAAGGGGAAATGGTAGTTTGGGTGTGAAATAAAAGATGTCTCAGTGTGCCTGTCAGGTAAAGCAGTGTTCCCAGCGAGCCAGGAGTCAGGGCTACCACCATGACAGAGGCTGGTGCCTCGCCCTCAAGCCTCTCTGCCGTCGCTCCTCCCAAGCTGAGCTGGCACTTGTGTAAAATCTTCCAAAACTAAGGAAACTCTGCTTCTCAGTCTGAGAGTTGGCCTCAGGCCATCCGTGCAGTGTATTTTTACTGGTAGAGTTGAGTTTTGCCTTCCCGGAATCAGCTGCACTATGCCGGTTACTCTCCAGGCTGGTACGTGCAAGCCCAGTGGCAGCAATAGTAGATGGAACAGTGGCTGGGCTGGTCTGGGAGGGGACTAATCCTGCCACACCCATGATTTTCCCTCCTGGGGACCTGCAGCAAGCAGAGCTGTGCCCGACAACCAAGGCTGCCTGAGCCAGGAATGCTTGCAAATTTCCTAGGTCACCTCCATGGCCCTTTGGGTGTAGTCCTTTTCCTTCTGGATTCTTGCTGGCTGAGAAGAGAGCAGAAGCAGGGCTGGCATCTCCAGGCCAGTGCTTGACTCATCTGACACTGAGCACTGCCATGGGGCAGGTTGAGTCCCTGAGGGCAAACAGCTGCTGGAGTGTCTCACTGAACCGGGGCCTCTGTTTGGAGGTCAGCCACAGCAGGCTGCAAGATGACTGGAGAAAGGAATGTGCGATCTCCCAGTTGAAACAAGCAGAAAGTTTTTATTTTGAGGGGTGAGGGGGATGAGCAGCAGGGGCTGGTGCTCGCCTGGTCCTGCTCTGGGTGTCAGGCCGACTGTAGGGCTTTCTTGCGCGCCGCTCTTGCCGCCAGACGTGTCTCACACGAATGGGCCCGGGCTGGGAGCGGTTGTCAGTCACAGAGCCGGGGAAGAGCCACGGTGCTCTGTATGGAGCTGCTTGTCTCCTGGCTGACTGAGCACCCTGGGCCAGCCTCGCCGCCGCCTGACCGGTGGTGCCGGGGCTGCTGGTCTCAGCCAGTGGGGCTGGCACATGGCCGATCCTAGGGCGCATTGCCGGCGGGCTCTCGGGTGCCTGCGGCTCTGTGGCTCGCTCTGGGCAGCCTGGCTTCGTGCCCTTGTGCCGGCAGGGCAAGCTGCCGCTGCTGCTGTTGACCGGCACCGTGCCCTGGGCCAGCCCTGACAGGGCCTGGCTGGCGGCACTGGGGCTGCCGGGCTCAGCACGCAGCAATGGCACACGGTTCAGCCTTATTGCTTTTGCTGTCCGGCTGCCCGAGTTTTGTGCCCGCTGGCTCCACGAACGGCGTCGGGCCTGGCTCGGCCTGGGCTGTCCGGAGAGCCTGCTGCTGCTCTCCGGATCCGCCTCTGCCCGGCAACACAGCGAGCACATCGGAGTGAGAGAAAGCGGCGTGAGCACCTCTGCAGGGCTGGGGAAGTGTCCCTGCAGGATTGCCTCTGCCAGCCACGGGGAGCTGTGGGGAGGGAGACTTGGCTCTCACCTTGCGCCTTCCCAGGAGGACACTTGTTAGCAGCGTCCCGCTGCGCCATGGTGAGCGCAGAAGGAGAGTGCCTGGCGGGGCTGTGTCGCAGCACTGCCGGCCTTTCTCCTCCCAAAGTTCTTCCTGGAGCAAGGAGAGACGCTTATGAGCTACCTCCGAGGCACCAAAACTCCTTCAGTAGCCTTGGGAAGCTCCTTCTCTGCGATCGTCTCCTCGACTCTGCGCGTTGTGTTGATGGCAGCCGCCTTTTCTGCCTCAGGCCTGGGCGATGGTGTCACAGCAGTGCCTGTGAGCTCACCATCACTGATCTGTGCCTGGCCCAGTGCCCTGGACGGTGTCCTTGGGGGTGCTGACAGGGACCCTGGCAATGTCAGGCCCGGCTCTAGTGGGAAGCACAGGAATGGAATCAAGTTTTTGATGCTATTTAACAATTTAATATGTGTCAAAAACTCCTGACGATCACTGCATTTGCCTATGGAGTAGTTTTGGTTTCCATTGTTTTCTTATTTCCATGTTAGTTTTTTTTTCTTCTCTCCAAACGATTTTTTTTCTTTTACAGTCTAAAATAAAGATCTGTTGTATTTAAGTTTGTAATCCTGTGTGAAAATGAAGACTAAACGGTCCCATTTCAGTTACTGTTCAAAGACACATGTGGATGAAAGTAGGTAAAGTCTATTTAACAATATGACTGTATACACGAGCATCTGAAAAAAACCATTTTTTTTTCTTATGTATTAGCTCACATACTAAGATGTTCGAGCACTCTTGGAAAAACAGCTGTGGGAATAAAGGAATGGCACTCATTGCAGCTAATGTAAGGCAATGGTTGTAGTGCAAAGATGCCCGAGAATATAATAAAAAATATCTGTGGTGATCTAAATCTAGTGTTATCAGAGTCTGGAGAAAATGATTGCTGCGAAATCATTAGGGCAAGAACAAAGTTTAGTGCTGCAGAGAAAATCGGTGATGCCAAGCTAAAGACATTGTTATTTACAGACGATTCCGATCTGCATAGTAGTTCAGAAAATTGCCCTCTAAAAATGAAAACTATCATGGTATTAAACTTCCCATGGAAGTGGGAAGACAGGAAACAAGAGCCCCAGCATGTGGACTGGCCTTTCTCCTCATGTTGTCTAAGTATGTATAAATATCTATTTGCCAGTGGGCAGCTGGGCTGTCGCTGTGTGGTGGGGATGATGGGGTAGGAGTTTGTGGAAGGTTGTTGGGACAAACAGGAGGAGAGCTAAAGGGCAGGCAGCCACAGCCAAAGAATATGGTGATACGTGTCTGCGATTCAAGGGGTGAAACTGTTGTGGTTTTGTCATGAAGAGTAGATTTTCTTGGGGTAAAATCATCTTTTTATTGTAGATGGTGGAATTTTCCAAAAGTGTATGTGGCTGAAATGCAGCTCTCCATGTCACAGTTCTGGAAAAGTTCCGAAAGTGGACTGGTTTTAGGTCCATGGTTTTCACGTGCCTTTATCTGCAGAAAGGGATTTATCCAAAGCCCGGGTTCAGCTAGTGTCCAGCTTGTTCCACATGTTGTCCTGCCCTTTTGTTTCACGGGCACATAGGTCATGATAAAGTTTTCTGTTGCTTTGTGCCTTTTGCCTGTTGTGGTTGGCCGAGGACGTGGTGTACATTTGGTTAAAACACTTTAAAATCAGGTGGAATTCTCCTTATTTCAGAGGTTTTTCAGTAATACTTTCAATACTACACTTTCTAGCATCCAAGCTGTGCATTGAAACTTTGATGAACTTAAAATAAGATCAGTTGAATGTGTCAGCAATCTTCCACATAATAATTACTGGAAGAATTTTTAAAGGACCTGTGTACTGTATGTGACTTTGATATATCTTGACATATTTCATGACTATTGCAATTGTGCTTTGACTCAGATGAAACTTTGACAGACTTCAGTGTCTGTTTTTCTCCGATTTGGGCCCAAATTGTGGAGAAATGGAAGTCTGACCATGCCTGTACTTTGTGTGGACTCTTTTGAGTGGTTGCAAGCTTGTTTGAAGCCATTGTTTTGGGGAACTAACCCCCCCCCCCCCCTTTTTTTTTTTTTCTGTGTGTGTGAAAGTTACAGAAAGCAAAGAAACTGTCTAACACATAAAAATTTAAAGCTAGCCCTATAAATGGGTGAGAAATTACACATCTCACAGCTTTCAAGAAGTGAAGCTTTCTTTGGAAAATAGAAAACCAATGGTAAGCTATGCTTTTTTTTTTTTTTTTTTTTAATTTTCTTTCTTTCTTTTTAATATCTTTTTCCATGATTGTACATAATGTGTAGTTTAGTATATCTTGTAGTCAAAACAATAGACATTTCCCCCATTACCCTGCAGGTTTCTCCAAATTTACACCATCTTTGGTTGTTGTCTTTCCTTTTAATATTCTGTATTTATGGTTCACCTGAAAAACCAGGCACTGGGGAGTTTGGAACATGGTTTTTATTATCTGTGTCATACATGAAATCCCTAATTGTGCTTGGTCTTTGCATATTAAGTGCTTTAATTAATTAATTCTGAGTTAAATATTTTTAAATTGAATGTTAATTTAACCCACCAGCCCAGGTACAAAAATCAAGTTCTACTATCAGCATTTTCAATTGTTCAAACTAGTTTATTAAGAGAGTTGCACCATTCCTAGTTAGAACTCCCCAGTTTTAAAAAATCCCCAACTTATGTCCCCTTCTAAAACTTCAAACCACCTGTACACCGTAAGAGTTATCTTTCCTGTGTTCATTGTCTACTTTTACAAGTGTTTTAAGATGTATTAGATGTATTTTAATTTTTTTTTCCCAGGTGTTTTTACTTTGCACTTTAGTCCAAGGGCTAACTTCAAAACCCCAGTTTGTAGCAGCCAGCAGCTATTTTTAGCCCCATAGCCATTACCGTGCAGGCAAGCTCCATGGCAACCTGAATTTTAATGAAGGCATTGTAGCACCCTTATCTCAACTGATACCACCCCTCTGACAACGATGAACCATTGGTGGACGGAGATGATCTGTCAAAGGGAAAGCACCAATCACTTTAAACCGAAGGGGCGGGCTGTGGGCGGGCTGTGGGCAGGCTGGGGCAGAGCAAAGGCACTAGAAAGCAATGAGACCGGTCTCAGAAAGTTCAGAGAGGGAGAGAGAGGGAGAGAGAGGGAAGGCAAGGGAAAGGGAGGGGAGGGGAGAGAGAGTCCTCTGCAGCCTGGCTGTGGTGGACATCAGTGCTGGGCATTAAAATCTGTACTCCTATTAAGGAGCCTCTAATAATTTTTTTTACTTTTGGACCAGCCAAAAGTCAGCCCAGCACTGCACGTCCTTTTTCTCTGCCTGAGGTACAGTGCTGTCTCAGCCAGAAGATCTCAAATCCCTGCACTCCTGGGGCATTCCATCTATCGAGCCATAGGATCCCAACTTTTAATATTTTTCTAATTTCTGTAATTTTTCAATTTTTCTGTTTTCCATAAATTCTTTTAATTTTTTATTTCGGAGCTGTCTCATTTTTTATAATCTGGATGTTGTCAGTGACGGTGCACGGAAACATAAAGAATGTTGAATTTTGTAAACTAATGTAATTGTGCAGGAATCGTGATCATGAATTCTTGTATTGACTAGTAAATGATAGGTTACGAAATCCATCATCATAGTATCTAAAGCTTGCTCCAAAATGGGGTAATTTTTCATCTAAGAAGCACTTTGAAGTGCTCTCTGCGTGTTTTAAGTATCTCTTAACAACAGCAAGTGTATTTTTACTGGTAGAGTTGAGTTTTGCCTTCCCGGAATCAGCTGCACTATGCCGGTTACTCTCCAGGCTGGTACGTGCAAGCCCAGTGGCAGCAATAGTAGACGGAACAGTGGCTGGGCTGGTCTGGGAGGGGACTAATCCTGCCACACCCATGATTTTCCCTCCTGGGGACCTGCAGCAAGCAGAGCTGTGCCCGACAACCAAGGCTGCCTGAGCCAGGAATGCTTGCAAATTTCCTAGGTCACCTCCATGGCCCTTTGGGTGTAGTCCTTTTCCTTCTGGATTCTTGCTGGCTGAGAAGAGAGCAGAAGCAGGGCTGGCATCTCCAGGCCAGTGCTTGACTCATCTGACACTGAGCACTGCCATGGGGCAGGTTGAGTCCCTGAGGGCAAACAGCTGCTGGAGTGTCTCACTGAACCGGGGCCTCTGTTTGGAGGTCAGCCACAGCAGGCTGCAAGATGACTGGAGAAAGGAATGTGCGATCTCCCAGTTGAAACAAGCAGAAAGTTTTTATTTTGAGGGGTGAGGGGGATGAGCACCAGGGGCTGGTGCTCGCCTGGTCCTGCTCTGGGTGTCAGGCCGACTGTAGGGCTTTCTTGCGCGCCGCTCTTGCCGCCAGACGTGTCTCACACGAATGGGCCCGGGCTGGGAGCGGTTGTCAGTCACAGAGCCGAGGAAGAGCCACGGTGCTCTGTATGGAGCTGCTTGTCTCCTGGCTGACTGAGCACCCTGGGCCAGCCTCGCCGCCGCCTGACCGGTGGTGCCGGGGCTGCTGGTCTCAGCCAGTGGGGCTGGCACATGGCCGATCCTAGGGCGCATTGCCGGCGGGCTCTCGGGTGCCTGCGGCTCTGTGGCTCGCTCTGGGCAGCCTGGCTTCGTGCCCTTGTGCCGGCGGGGCAAGCTGCCGCTGCTGCTGTTGACCGGCACCGTGCCCTGGGCCAGCCCTGACAGGGCCTGGCTGGCGGCACTGGGGCTGCCGGGCTCAGCACGCAGCAATGGCACACGGTTCAGCCTTATTGCTTTTGCTGTCCGGCTGCCCGAGTTTTGTGCCCGCTGGCTCCACGAACGGCGTCGGGCCTGGCTCGGCCTGGGCTGTCCGGAGAGCCTGCTGCTGCTCTCCGGATCCGCCTCTGCCCGGCAACACAGCGAGCACATCGGAGTGAGAGAAAGCGGCGTGAGCACCTCTGCAGGGCTGGGGAAGTGTCCCTGCAGGATTGCCTCTGCCAGCCACGGGGAGCTGTGGGGAGGGAGACTTGGCTCTCACCTTGCGCCTTCCCAGGAGGACACTTGTTAGCAGCGTCCCGCTGCGCCATGGTGAGCGCAGAAGGAGAGTGCCTGGCGGGGCTGTGTCGCAGCACTGCCGGCCTTTCTCCTCCCAAAGTTCTTCCTGGAGCAAGGAGAGACGCTTATGAGCTACCTCCGAGGCACCAAAACTCCTTCAGTAGCCTTGGGAAGCTCCTTCTCTGCGATCGTCTCCTCGACTCTGCGCGTTGTGTTGATGGCAGCCGCCTTTTCTGCCTCAGGCCTGGGCGATGGTGTCACAGCAGTGCCTGTGAGCTCACCATCACTGATCTGTGCCTGGCCCAGTGCCCTGGACGGTGTCCTTGGGGGTGCTGACAGGGACCCTGGCGATGTCAGGCCCGGCTCTAGTGGGAAGCACAGGAATGGAATCAAGTTTTTGATGCTATTTAACAATTTAATACGTGTCAAAAACTCCTGACGATCACTGCATTTGCCTGTGGAGTAGTTTTGGTTTCCATTGTTTTCTTATTTCCATGTTGGTTTTTTTTTCTTCTCTCCAAACGATTTTTTTTCTTTTACAGTCTAAAATAAAGATCTGTTGTACTTAAGTTTGTAATGCTGTGTGAAAATGAAGACTAAACGGTCCCATTTCAGTTACTGTTCAAAGACACATGTGGATGAAAGTAGGTAAAATCTATTTAACAATATGACTGTATACACGAGCATCTGAAAAAAACCCATTTTTTTTTCTTATGTATTAGCTCACATACTAAGATGTTCGAGCACTCTTGGAAAAACAGCTGTGGGAATAAAGGAATGGCACTCATTGCAGCTAATGTAAGGCAATGGTTGTAGTGCAAAGATGCCCGAGAATATAATAAAAAATATCTGTGGTGATCTAAATCTAGTGTTATCAGAGTCTGGAGAAAATGATTGCTGCGAAATCATTAGGGCAAGAACAAAGTTTAGTGCTGCAGAGAAAATCGGTGATGCCAAGCTAAAGCATTGTTATTTACAGACGATTCCGATCTGCATAGTAGTTCAGAAAATTGCCCTCTAAAAATGAAAACCATCATGGTATTAAACTTCCCATGGAAGTGGGAAGACGGGAAACAAGAGCCCCAGCATGTGGACTGGCCTTTCTCCTCATGTTGTCTAAGTATGTATAAATATCTATTTGCCAGTGGGCAGCTGGGCTGTCGCTGTGTAGTGAGGATGATGGAGTAGGAGTTTGTGGAAGGTTGTTGGGACAAACAGGAGGAGAGCTAAAGGGCAGGCAGCCACAGCCAAAGAATATGGTGATACGTGTCTGCGATTCAAGGGGTGAAACTGTTGTGGTTTTGTCATGAAGAGTAGATTTTCTTGGGGTAAAATCATCTTTTTATTGTAGATGGTGGAATTTTCCAAAAGTGTATGTGGCTGAAATGCAGCTCTCAATGTCACAGTTCTGGAAAAGTTCCGAAAGTGGACTGGTTTTAGGTCCATGGTTTTCACGTGCCTTTGTCTGCAGAAAGGGATTTATCCAAAGCCCGGGTTCAGCTAGTGTCCAGCTTGTTCCACATGTTGTCCTGGCCTTTTGTTTCACGGGCACATAGGTCATGATAAAGTTTTCTGTTGCTTTGTGCCTTTTGCCTGTTGTGGTTGGCCGAGGACGTGGTGTACATTTGGTTAAAACACTTTAAAATCAGGTGGAATTCTCCTTATTTCAGAGGTTTTTCAGTAATACTTTCAATACTACACTTTCTAGCATCCAAGCTGTGCATTGAAACTTTGATGAACTTAAAATAAGATCAGTTGATTGTGTCAGCAATCTTCCACATAATAATTACTGGAAGAATTTTTAAAGTACCTGTGTACTGTATGTGACTTTGATATATCTTGACATATTTCATGACTATTGCAATTGTGCTTTGACTCAGATGAAACTTTGACAGACTTCAGTGTCTGTTTTTCTCCGATTTGGGCCCAAATTGTGGAGAAATGGAAGTCTGACCATGCCTGTACTTTGTGTGGACTCTTTTGAGTGGTTGCAAGCTTGTTTGAAGCCATTGTTTTGGGGAACTAACCCCCCCCCCCCCCCCTTTTTTTTTTTTCTGTGTGTGTGAAAGTTACAGAAAGCAAAGAAACTGTCTAACACATAAAAATTTGAAGCTAGCCCTATAAATGGGTGAGAAATTACACATCTCACAGCTTTCAAGAAGTGAAGCTTTCTTTGGAAAATAGAAAACCAATGGTAAGCTATGCTTTTTTTTTTTTTTTAAATTTTCTTTCTTTCTTTTTAATATCTTTTTCCATGATTGTACATAATGTGTAGTTTAGTATATCTTGTAGTCAAAACAATAGACATTTCCCCCATTACCCTGCAGGTTTCTCCAAATTTACACCATCTTTGGTTGTTGTCTTTCCTTTTAATATTCTGTATTTATGGTTCACCTGAAAAACCAGGCACTGGGGAGTTTGGAACATGGTTTTTATTATCTGTGTCATACATGAAATCCCTAATTGTGCTTGGTCTTTGCATATTAAGTGCTTTAATTAATTAATTCTGAGTTAAATATTTTTAAATTGAATGTTAATTTAACCCACCAGCCCAGGTACAAAAATCAAGTTCTACTATCAGCATTTTCAATTGTTCAAACTAGTTTATTAAGAGAGTTGCACCCTTCCCAGTTAGAAATCCCCAGTTTTAAAAAATCCCCAACTTATGTCCCCTTCTAAAACTTCAAACCACCTGTACACCGTAAGAGTTATCTTTCCTGTGTTCATTGTCTACTTTTACAAGTGTTTTAAGATGTATTAGATGTATTTTAATTTTTTTTTCCCAGGTGTTTTTACTTTGCACTTTAGTCCAAGGGCTAACTTCAAACCCCCAGTTTGTAGCAGCCAGCAGCTCTTTTTAGCCCCATAGCCATTACCGTGCAGGCAAGCTCCATGGCAACCTGAATTTTAATGAAGGCATTGTAGCACCCTTATCTCAACTGATACCACCCCTCTGACAACGATGAACCATTGGTGGACGGAGATGATCTGTCAAAGGGAAAGCACCAATCACTTTAAACCGAAGGGGCGGGCTGTGGGCGGGCTGTGGGCAGGCTGGGGCAGAGCAAAGGCACTAGAAAGCAATGAGACCGGTCTCAAAAAGTTCAGAGAGGGAGAGAGAGGGAGAGAGAGGGAAGGCAAGGGAAAGGGAGGGGAGGGGAGAGAGAGTCCTCTGCAGCCTGGCTGTGGTGGACATCAGTGCTGGGCATTAAAATCTGTACTCCTATTAAGAAGCCTCTAATAATTTTTTTTACTTTTGGACCAGCCAAAAGTCAGCCCAGCACTGCAAGTCCTTTTTCTCTGGCTGAGGTACAGTGCTGTCTCAGCCAGAAGATCTCAAATCCCTGCACTCCTGGGGCATTCCATCTATCGAGCCATAGGATCCCAACTTTTGATATTTTTCTAATTTCTGTAATTTTTCAATTTTTCTGTTTTCCATAAATTCTTTTAATTTTTTATTTCGGAGCTGTCTCATTTTTTATAATCTGGATGTTGTCAGTGACGGTGCACGGAAACATAAAGAATGTTGAATTTTGTAAACTAATGTAATTGTGCAGGAATCTTGATAATGAATTCTTGTATTGACTAGTAAATGATAGGTTACGAAATCCATCATCATAGTATCTAAAGCTTGCTCAGAAATGGGGTAATTTTTCATCTAAGAAGCACTTTGAAGTGCTCTCTGTGTGTTTTAAGTATCTCTTACCAACAGCAAGTGTATTTTTACTGGTAGAGTTGAGTTTTGCCTTCCCGGAATCAGCTGCACTATGCCGGTTACTCTCCAGGCTGGCACGTGCAAGCCCAGTGGCAGCAATAGTAGACGGAACAGTGGCTGGGCTGGTCTGGGAGGGGAATAATCCTGCCACATCCATGATTTTCCCTCCTGGGGACCTGCAGCAAGCAGAGCTGTGCCCGACAACCAAGGCTGCCTGAGCCAGGAATGCTTGCAAATTTCCTAGGTCACCTCCATGGCCCTTTGGGTGTAGTCCTTTTCCTTCTGGATTCTTGCTGGCTGAGAAGAGAGCAGAAGCAGGGCTGGCATCTCCAGGCCAGTGCTTGACTCATCTGACACTGAGCACTGCCATGGGGCAGGTTGAGTCCCTGAGGGCAAACAGCTGCTGGAGTGTCTCACTGAACCGGGGCCTCTATTTGGAGGTCAGCCACAGCAGGCTGCAAGATGACTGGAGAAAGGAATGTGCGATCTCCCAGTTGAAACAAGCAGAAAGTTTTTATTTTGAGGGGTGAGGGGGATGAGCAGCAGGGGCTGGTGCTCGCCTGGTCCTGCTCTGGGTGTCAGGCCGACTGTAGGGCTTTCTTGCGCGCCGCTCTTGCCGCCAGACGTGTCTCACACGAATGGGCCCGGGCTGGGAGCGGCTGTCAGTCACAGAGCCGGGGAAGAGCCACGGTGCTCTATATGGAGCTGCTTGTCTCCTGGCTGACTGAGCACCCTGGGCCAGCCTCGCCGCCGCCTGACCGGTGGTGCCGGGGCTGCTGGTCTCAGCCAGTGGGGCTGGCACATGGCCGATCCTAGGGCGCTTTTCCGGCGGGCCCTCGGGTGTCTGCGGCTCTGAGGCTCCCTGTGGGCAGCGTCGCTTCGTGCCCTTCTGCCGGCAGGGGAAGCTGCTGCTGCTCTTGACCGGCACCGTACTCTGAGGCAGCCCTGACGCCGCCTGAGTGGCGGCACTGGGGCTGCTGGTCTCAGCGCTCGGGCCTGGCAAATCGCCCATCCTACGGCACTTTGCCAGCAGGCCCTCGGGTGTCTGCGGCTCTGAGGCTCCCTGTGGGCAGCGTCGCTTCGTGCCCTTCTGCCGGCAGGGGAAGCTGCTGCTGCTGTTGACCGGCACCGTACTCTGAGGCAGCCCTGACGCCGCCTGAGTGGCGGCACTGGGGCTGCTGGTCTCAGTGCTCGGGCCTGGCAAATCGCCGATCCTACGGCACTTTGCCAGCAGGCCCTCGGGTGTCTGCGGCTGTGAGGCTCCCTGTGGGCAGCGTCGCTTCGTGCCCTTCTGCCGGCAGGGGAAGCTGCTGCTGCTGTTGACCGGCACCGTACTCTGAGGCAGCCCTGACGCCGCCTGAGTGGCGGCACTGGGGCTGCTGGTCTCAGCGCTCGGGCCTGGCAAATCGCCGATCCTACGGCACTTTGCCAGCAGGCCCTCGGGTGTCTGCGGCTCTGAGGTTCCCTGTGGGCAGCGTCGCTTTGTGCCCTTGTGCCGGCGGGGCAAGCTGCTGCTGCCACTGACCGGCACCGTGCCCTGGGCCAGCCCCGGCACCGCCTGAGTGGCGGCACTGGGGCTGCTGGTCTCAGCGCTCGGGGCTGGCCCATCGCCGATCCTGTGGTGTTTCTTCGGCGGGCTCTCGGGTGCCTGCGGCTCTGTGGTTCGCTCTGGGTAGCCTGGATTCGTGCCCTTGTGCCGGCGGGGCAAGCTGCCGCTGCTGCTGTTGACCGGCACCGTGCCCTGGGCCAGCCCTGACAGGGCCTGGCTGGCGGCACTGGGGCTGCCGGGCTCAGCACGCAGCAATGGCACACGGTTCAGCCTTATTGCTTTTGCTGTCCGGCTGCCCAAGTTTTTTGCCCGCTGGCTCCACGAACGGCGTCGGGCCTGGCTCGGCCTGGGCTGTCCGGAGAGCCTGCTGCTGCTCTCCGGATCCGCCTCTGCCCGGCAACACAGCGAGCACATCGGAGTGAGAGAAAGCGGCGTGAGCACCTCTGCAGGGCTGGGGAAGTGTCCCTGCAGGATTGCCTCTGCCAGCCACGGGGAGCTGTGGGGAGGGAGACTTGGCTCTCACCTTGCGCCTTCCCAGGAGGACACTTGTTAGCAGCGTCCCGCTGCGCCATGGTGAGCGCAGAAGGAGAGTGCCTGGCGGGGCTGTGTCGCAGCACTGCCGGCCTTTCTCCTCCCAAAGTTCTTCCTGGAGCAAGGAGAGACGCTTATGAGCTACCTCCGAGGCACCAAAACTCCTTCAGTAGCCTTGGGAAGCTCCTTCTCTGCGATCGTCTCCTCGACTCTGCGCGTTTTTTTTTTTTTTTTCTGTGTGTGTGAAATTTTCAGAAAGCAAAAAAACTGTCTAACACATAAAAATTTAAAGCTCGCCCTATAAATGGGTGAGAAATTACACATCTCACAGCTTTCAAGAAATGAAGCTTTCTTTGGAAAATAGAAAACCACTGGTGAGCTGTGCTTTTTTTTAAAATTTTTCTTTCTTTCTATTTAATATCTTTTTCCATGATTGTACATAATGTGTAGTTTAGTATATTTTGTAGTCAAAACAATAGACATTTCCCCCATTACCCTGCAGGTTTCTCCAAATTTACACCATCTTTGGTTGTTTTCTTTCCTTTTAATATTCTCTATTTATGGTTCACCTGAAAAACCAGGCACTGGGGAGTTTGGAACATGGTTTTTATTATCTGGATGTTGTCAGTCATGGTGCACGGAAGCATAAAGGATCTTGAATTCTGTAAACTAATGTAATTGTGCAGGAATCGTGACCATGAATTCTTGTTTTGACTAGTAAATGATAGGTTACGAAATCCATCATCATAGTATCTAAAGCTTGCTCCAAAATGGGGTAATTTTTCATCTAAGAAGCACTTTGAAGTGCTCTCTGGTTTTTTTTAAGTATCTCTTAACAACAGCAAGTTACAGCTGGGATGATGTTTCATTGCTTTTTTAATAGATCCTCTCAGCAAAGTCTGAGTGCTGTAGTTGAGCGGATTCCTGTTTTGCTTGGAACCATTAGAGTGTCCTTTCTTCACTGCAAAAGAGAAACCATCACTTTCCAGTGGAAAGTCTGGGAAGTGACATCATTCCTGTAGTTGCTGACCCAGCCATTTCCATAGTTTCTCTTTCTCCTCCTGGGTTTGCAGCTTGAGAAAGATGAAACTGCTTAGGCAACTGGGTCTGGAGAAACCAAAAGTGCCGTGGAAAAATTTTTAAAACTTTTTAGGTGGAAAACGGAAGTTCACTTCTTTAGTAGTGGTCACCAAATGTCCTTTTATATGTAATGTTGCATATTGCTTTCTGTTGCCTTCAAATCATTATATGTTAGTATTTGTGCCCTGAGACAATTGCTTGAGATGAATTGTAGCAAAGGTTTCTGCAGTTTTTAAAAGGAATTATTAAAAATATTGCTCAGCTACTAAATTCTGTAATACATTGGTGTTAGTTTTTACCTATGTCTCTTCTACCATATAAAACCCAATTTATTTTCACCCAAAGTAGACATACTTCACATTTAAATTTCTCTTTGTTTTCAGGTGATTTGTAACAGAAGAATATGCAGAACAGCACTAACATTCCTGTATTGCTCAATCATGTTTGGAAGGTGGTGTGCGTGAAAGGAACTAGACAGACTTCAGGCATTCGGTGCAGAATATTGCAGAATCTCTTCCCCTTTTTGTGGGGTTAAAAAAAACCTGTTGAAAGAAGAGGAAACTTCCTTCTGTTCTTTAAATACTTACCCAAAATCCAGTAGAGAATGAAGTAAGAAGGGACTGAGTATATAAGAAGTAAACTCTGATGTGGCCTTTCACCACTGCAAGGCACTTCATTAAGCTGTGTGCATGAAGGGCCATTTGATAATCTGCTCTCATCTCACACCAGAAGAGGGGAGGAGGTTACTGGAATGTGCTAAATAAAAATTAAAGCTGGCCAACATTCAGAATTTATTTCCGAGTTTCTGTGTTTCTGCTTGGACTAAACAATGTTATTTTTTTTTTTTTTTGCCCCCATGATTTCCCATGAAAGTGGAGAAATTACTAACTTTTAATAAGATTTGGAAGTGACTGCAGTAGCAGAGATCATATAAACAGCTAGAGACACAGAAAGCTAGTAAATAAAATCAGCTGAATAGAAAGAGGGCATTTACTTACAACATTTAGCCTCCTCTCAGGGCTCTTTCTGAATGCTGACTTTGAATTTGTAATAATTTTTTTGTCATAATGCAGCGTTAAGGAAAAGGAATATCTGTTTGAACTTGGAAAAGGACAGAAGTTTTGGGTTTTTCCTTTCTTTTTTTTCATGTGGGCCACTAAATGATGCTAGAAAATAAAATTCTTGAATTACTATCAGCTGAAGCAAAGTTCTTAATCAGTTAAATAACCTGAAAAATTTCCATTTTATTTGTAGAAGTCCCTCTAACATCCAGACTGTGTAGTAATCTCCTCAGACTCTTATGTAGGTTTCACAAAAATTCCATTGGCAATGTTCTCCCCAGACAGCCTTTGACAAGATCAAATGAAGTTGACAGACAGCAGATGTAAAACAAACTGAATTAGGTATTTCTGCATACAGCAAGAATTTTAAACTCTGCCGTTTATGGTTAGAAGATGCTATGGATGCCAGAAGTTTACATGGCTTCAATAATGCAACTGTGAAAGAAAATCTCAGAGCTATTAAAATCTGACTTCAGAACTGATTCCCCCTAGTTTGTGTGGTGTAGAAGAAGGTGTAAGAATTTCTTGTTTGAGCACTCAGTGGAGAATTCTTTGTTACAGGAGATTTTCCTATTTTTAGGCTGTGCTTTAAGAGATTTGGATTCGAAATCTGCATTATTTACTGTTTTGTATTGTCAGCAGACTTGGTAGTAATTGATACCAAGACAGCATGCTCTCTTTTGCTCCATGGATCAGTTGTTCTTTTCATGTCAAGACTAGTTTTTCGGCCTCTCCATGGGGAGTCTCTGGAAAGTTACTGCCAAGCTTCAGAGGTGGTGGTAAACCAGGAGCTTCCAGAAGCTCCTCTGCTCTGCCATGAGATTTGGTGCACATGACCTGCACAGGGTAGTTAAGGGCCTGTCTCCTTAATTCTTCATGGGTCCAGGTGTTCAGTAAGTGATATTTATATAAAAAGAACGAAAAAACATATATATACATATATATGTACATATATATATATATAGAGTGTGGAACATGTATGTATACCACCGGATGAAATCTTTGATTTCCCTGACTGAAGGAATTTACAAGTGCTGAGTATTAAAAAACAAGATTAGAAGAACACTGGGTCGGTGTGTTTTCCATAAATTACATTCCTAAAATAGGTATATCCTCTCTCTAGTTCACACTTTTCTTGTTGCTGTTAAAGGACACACAGGTTTGCTTTAGCACCTGACACTGCTTTTCACGCGCTGCTTGCAGTCCCAGCTAGCTGAAAAAACCAGCCTGTTGTCCAAGAATTTTGCTTACTCCTCACTTCCTTCTTCAAATTTAATTAGATCCAAAGAGTCTGAAGCTTTGAAATGAAAACAGCAACTTGTTTTGAGAAGGAGTAGAACATTTGCCCCCTCTCTGCCTTGTCCTGCATCCAGGTTTCCCCTTGGCCAGGGCTGGCTGCCCAGCGCAGGCAGTGAAACCATCTGTGGCCGTTCTCGGCCAATGCTCAGGCAGCTCCCTTTGGCTGGCGCTGTGCTGCTGTCCTGCTGGCCGTGGCACAGAGGGTTCTCTTCACGCCACCTGCACGTGTGCTGCAGGTATTGCCTTGCCTGGGGCTCAGGCTTGGAGGGCTGGCTTGCAACGTGACTTTAGTTTTCCTTTCCCAACCAACCGCATTTGCCTCAAGCGGTGAGGTTTGGGACTTAGTTCTTGCTGAGCTCAAGGGAGGTGGAGTGGAAACATGCTTTTACAGCACTTTTGTGCCTCTCCATATTTTAGGTTGGCTGGGGATTTGCCTAGATCTTGGTTTAGACTAGATTCCTGTTTTTTCTGTGGTTTATGTTAAGCCATATGTTTTCCCAAGGGGTTATCAGAGAGGCAGGAGACCACCGCGCTCCTGAGTATTTGCAGCCTCCTGGGATGCCACTGTATCCTGGCACTGAGTGTGCATTGAGGGCGGGAAGCAGAAGGAGCATGTCGCGGTGAGAGGCGGTTGGTGGAATGGATGCCGTGTCCCTCCCCAAGGCATCCCACAGGGGATCTGCTCGAGGGTGCCACACACGCACACAAGGACACACCCAGACACACAGCACTGATGGGAGTGCACAGCCACACACACACAAATGCAGGATAGCTCTTCTAGCGCAGCCAGAGATGAAGAGGAGGGAGGGATCCTTTGTGTGGTGTTCTGAGGGGTTTATTCCAAGGAGGGATCCAGGGACAAAGGACCAAGAACACGGAGGAGTCCAGGGTTTTATGCAAGGGCGGAACAAGGGGCAGACAGAGCATCGGAACCAATCAACTGAGGGCCAAGGGGTGGAGAGAACATGGGGTGACTAAACAACAACCAATGGGGAAGGCGACGGGTGGAAGAAGGGAGCCATCAACCAATGGGGTACTGAACAAGGGAGAACTTTCCAGAACACAAACTTATAGGGAGTATAAAGGGGGCTAGGCCAATGGGCCAACCAAAGGAGAATCTTTTACATAATAGAACAAGGGACTGTGGGAACTCGCCCTGGCCACGAAGGTGTCTTTAGACATCGGTGCCAGCCCACTAGAGAACCTCAACTGTCTTAGGGCCTTGTGGCTCCTTGGTCACTCCTGCGGTGGCCTCAACCACCGCAACAGGGACACACATAGCACTTGTCTTTGCTGCTTACATAAGTTTTCATGGCTGCTGGTGTTCCTTGATAAAGCCTTTATTCTAACTTTTGCCTATCACATGTCAAGAATGAAACTTGCATAGTTGACTTCAGCCTCCTTTCCTGCCACTGTTTTCTTCTTTTCTCATGTCATGGGACACAGGTGAGCTAGAAATGTCATGGTCAGATGTGCTGTGTGGCTGCTCTGTGCTCTGAGGACTCTCCTGGATGTACAGCTTAGCATCTCCCTCTTTAAAGGGCTGCCCAGCTTCTTCCTGTCCCATCTCATGGGTCCCTCTTGAAGAATCATAATTTGGGATGAAAAAAATAGTCATGATATGTTGAAAAGATAAGCAGATATCTGGAATTGTGATGGGCATTTATTTTGCTGGAGCCATTTTTGGGGACTTTAAGACAAATGCACGACATTTTTTTTTCACACGGAGGAAAGTCGATACTTGTAGCTGTTTGAATTATCATGGAATAGAATATCCTGAGTTGGAAGGGACCTGTGAGAATAATTGAGTCCAACTCCAGGAGGAAGTTGATCAAATCTGGAAGGACTGGTTGCTTCGTGCTGCTCATTAGGGAGTACAGATTGATACCTGTCTGGTTTCCTTGGCAAGGAGATAGCAATATCTTCTGTGACACCTCCTTATGTGCCCAAGCAAAGTAGCTAAATCTGTACAAGGAAGGCACATAGACATCTTTTAAAAATTCTTCTGGTTTTCCATGACCATATGGAAACTGTCAGCCACAGCAAAATCACAGAGTCCATAATTTCTTACAGTGTTGAAACTTCTTCTCTTTATTCCATGCATTTTACTCTGTACCAAGTAGACCTGAGGACAGGAAGGCCCACAACCATCTTAGAATCATTTTAGCACCATTTTTATTGTTCTAAGAGAACAGCCAGTTTTTTCAGTTGTCATTGTTAACACAAAGGTTTTTTTCCTATGTTTTTTTATTTTTTTCCTGAAAGATAAGAGTAAGGTATCAGCTAAGCGTGCATGTCTTTAGAAATTGAGTGCTGCAGAAGTAACTTACATGGCCTTTCATACTATAAATATTGCTTTTGGCTGATGAAGATATTTCCAAAGCAGCCTCAGAGCATAAGTGCAGAATTGCTGTCTCTGGAAGCCACACTGATCCTGAGAACAAAACTGCTCCTGAATACCAGCTTTGGGAATCAGAAACCTCTTGACAAATCATTCCTCTAGTCTCTTGAGTGACTTTTGCTGCCTGCTACCAGCAGAAAGCTTTTAAACATCCCCTGATTGAACCTCTGAGGCAGTATAGAGCGACATATGCATCAGATTTGGGTTTCGAAACTACTGATATTCACATTTAACCAAAAGGGGCTTAATTCAATCTTGAAAAATGAATACAGTGCAAGATTTTTTTCTCGTGAGGTAACGTCTTTTCCAAGGTTACGGTTTGTGTGCGGACCATTGAATGCTAATGCATCCTGCCACAACAGCGGAATGAAGGTCTGTGTGTTAGAGAAACGTGGTCGGTGCCAGGTGCAGTATGGTATCCGTCCTCTAAACTTTCCTGATCCCCACCCCGAGTTACGCCTCTCCCTGTCCAGATGTGGGATATGACTGACTGGAAGAGAAGAGGTGGTGCTTGGTAAGCAGTATGGATCCTGCTCTCTGGTGGCTGCAGCCAAAGTAAACAAACGGGAGTAATTGCCACCGCAGGCATTTTACAGTAGATCTGCCCTTTTATTGATGTTGTTATTAAACTGCTATAAATGTTGTAGGCTGCTGGTGGAGATGAAATTCCCCCTTCCCCCAACTTCTCGGTTGCTGTCTGTCACTAAGTGCTATTAAGTTTATCATCTAGCAAAATCAGACAGTGCAGGAAGCAGTCTGAATGTTAATGTTAACCTATAATAGGTTTTAAATAGCTATAAAGAAAAATTAGGCTGCAGTGGGACAGGAAGGCTAGTTTACCTTAACATAAAATAAAGGAGGACATGTTGACCTGATTTACTTAAATGTAGCTATTATGTGCTCTTTAGGGAGGAAACTGGTGTACCAAAGCTTATACAGACAGGAAAAATGTTCTTTACCTCACGCTGTACAAATGACATAAAGGCTCTTGCTTTAATTAACGAGTAAACCCATAGGTGCTGCATGTATATATTAATGCAGATGTCATCCTGGCTACTTTCTACATTAACTCCTCCTAGAATAACCATAGAGATGTGGAAAAGGCTGTTTTGAAATGTGCTACATCTTCTTTGGCTTTGAGCATGGTACTTTTTTGCAACAACTTCAATATGAGTTATATTCACAATGGAAATGTAAGGATAATAAAAATGGATCATTTGTCATTCAGGATTTCCCAGCTGTCTGGGATAGCCTAAAATTCTTACCAAAGTGTGTGGAAAAGTCATGCATGAGCCCAGCTCCCTTCCTGCGGCTCTGTCCATCTTTGCTTCCAAGCTCCTCTCAGCCAGCAGCTCCCGACATACTCTTCATGCCAGCATTTGAAATGCATCCCCATCAGAAAGCGGGTGGGTCTCTTCACATGCAGGGAGAGAGAACCAAACTCTGTGTGGAAGTCAGGAATGGGTCAAATGGGTCACAGCTGGATGAGGAGAGCCCAGTGCTGTAGGAAAAAGTAGTCCAATTTTCTATAGGTGCTCAGAAATTTTGGAAATGGCCGTGGTTAGTGGTGTGTCTGCACAGAATCATTATAAAGTGAAGCTGCAATTTGTAAAAGGTATTGTTGGAGACTGGGGGCTTCAAGTGTCTCACTTTGCTCCTTGGGGAGGTCTGAATTGGGATTGTCATGGGACCAGCAGGATTCAGGGTGTACTTTTGATTTCTTAAAGCTGGGGGCACTCGAGGCTGGATCTGGGTGTTTGTTTTGGTTGTGGTCTGCATAAGAAACATACATTTTTTAAGGCAGAATTTTACTTGCTCTTTCTCTGCTTTTGGAAAAACCAAAACCTGTAGATCTAGAAGTTTAAGCACAGTTTAATGTATTTTATTAAAATAATTTAAAAATTGAGCATTAAGTCATACTAACTGGTCCTAATTCATTCTTTAGGCAGCTCTAAGAGTCCAGTTAATTGATTCATTTATTCTTTAAAATAATTAAAAGTTGTTCCATGATGCATCAGGTATATTGCTTGGGTCAGCCTCCTTAAAGGAAAATCAGAGTATTACCTGCAGTCTCAAATGAGGCTTCTGAACCAATTTTAAATATTCAGGATCGTGTTCTTCTTGAAGGATAAAGATTTTCATTCCCTATTCAGCTCCTCAGCATCCTTCTGTTGCCGGCAGCATCTGGCATTGCACACACCAGCACGAACCTTCCCTTTTGTTAGCAACAAGATGCAAAATTCAGTGTTTGTGTACCTGGGTGAAAGTCAGGATCTGAACTCCTTATAATCCAAGGGGGTTGGATTGTCCCTTCTGACCTGTGGAATAGGTGCAATGCACTCAGATTTTGTGTTCAGTCCCAATGCTCCACAAAGGGATATGGGAGCTTGCTGAAGCCCTTCATCCCAAGGGCTGCACAGAATCACAGAATATCCAGGGTTGGAAGGGACCCACAAGGATCATCAAGTCCAACTTCTGGCCCTGTGCAGGACACCCCAAGAGTCCCACCCTGGGCCTGAGAACGTTGTCCAAATGCATCTGGAGCTCTGTCAGGCTGGTGCTGTGACCACATCCCTGGGGAGCCTGTTCAGTGCCCAGCCACCCTTTGGGGGAAGAACCTTTTTTTAATATCCACCCTAAACAAATCCCCTGACACAGCTTCAGGCCATTCCCTCAGCATGATTTTGTTTCTGTACTTAGGCTCAGTACATTCTTGAGAGATCCAGATTAATGATTAGACTCTAATTTATACTTTTAGTATGAAATAAGGATTATGCAAAAATCGAACATGGCAGTTTCCAGTTTTGTCTGACTTCTGAACTTGAAGACATTAAAAGAAGATTTATATGGTTCTCTCTAGGCTTGCTGAATCTTCCCAGTGCTGTTTCTAGTGCTTTTCCCTCTGAGTTTTATATGAATGTTAATGCATATACACATGAAGAGAAAAACCTGCTGTGAGGCTGCACTGCGAAAGACTTATATATACAGTTGGATTGCAGTTTAAAATGTTTATTTGCTCTCTAACCTTTAGACAGACAGTGAGACCAGCCTTGCAGTGGGGTTGCTTTGTGAATGATGTTGGCATACCATCACCTTTTGCTTTATAAGCTTCAAAATGTTGGGATTTTTTCCAATACCAGAAAAATGAAAGTAAAAAAAAAAATTAAAATGAAGTGAAGTGGGACTAAAGAGAGTGGTAGTTATTCAAAATGAGCCCCCTTGGTATTAAGAAACCTAAATAATTTTTTTAAAATTCAACTTAAAATGTTGGGAAATAATTATTTCAAGTTTCAGGTGATACATTGTTAGTTACTCATTAAGTAGTTCTCAGACCAATGCCCATTTTTGTGATGGAGTTCTAGTTGGGATACAGTTATAGTTGGGATAATCCCTCCCAGCTCCTCAGAGGTGCTGCTCCAAGTATCAAGAAAGCCTGGGAAATGGCAGGAGGAAATAAAGGGAGTCTGTGTGACAGAAGAGAAGTGGATGGGCAGAATGTGATTTGACCTGAATTCCCACGTATATGGTCTGCAGTAAATGTAGTTTTGAAAAAATACAGCCGTGCATAACTCTTTCACTAGGTGAAATTCTGTTTTATTTTCCTTTGCAGTGGAGTCAGGGAAAAGCCAAATTCCTTTGTTTACATATCTGTATTACAGTAACAGGAACTTTTGCATATTTCATGTATTCAGTAGGAAAAAAAAGCAGTAATAAAATGAACAATGATAAAATACTCAAGCAAGAAACATCATAATTTCTCAGTTAATTTCCTTGCCAGGTCTTTCAGAAATGTATGAAATGTTTATGTTCTAACTGAAATAAACAAATTAGAGTGTATAAATCAATTAGTTATAGGTTTGCTTCATTCCAAGAGCCCATTTCCAGGCTGAAATAAATTTAAATAACAGAGCAGTGTATACTTTTGGTCACTAACTAACAATTTTACATGCCAGCTGTTTGCTTGTGATAATTAAAAATGCTAATTGCTTTCTGAACACCATCTCTGTGTGCAAGTGAGAATTTGTGATTTTTTTTTTTCACTCTGCGGCTTATCAGTTTGCGTTACTGTATTTGATTTAATTTTCTCAAAGTTACACTTGAGCAAGCACACCAGCAACTCATGAAACACTGTTAGAACCAAAATGAATCAAGCTGAAGTATCTTGAAGTTAATTGTGTAGTTTCTTCTAGAAGCTGGGAAGGATGAAAGCAAAGTCATATGGTTTTTTTCATTTTTAAATATTTAAGAATTCTCCGTTTTTCTGAGATGTAAATAGACCTTAATGTGATAGAAATCTTTATTACTTAGTTTAATAACATTAGTTTGATAAGATGAAAACTTTTTTTACAGTTTAAATGCAATTCTAACTTTCTTGTGAACTGTAGCGAAAATGCTTGATTGGAATTATTAATTTTACTGCAGCAGTAAAATTGAAATTAGATTGTTCTTTAGGACACTTGACTTTTTTTATTATTTCAGTAGATAACTTGAATTTTTTAAAAAGAATATATCAAACTGAGATTCTGAAGGACCAAAAAGAAAATGCAGAAGTCTTCAGCTTACAACTGTTGCACAGGCCAGATATTTAATTGGCAAAAGTCTATTTTCAAAAGTTAGCAAATTTTTAAAATGCTATCTTCACTCTGATGGATTTAGGGTAGAATATGATAGGCTTCCTGAATCCAGTGTACCTCCAGCTGTAGACATTCTTCAGTTTGCAGGGAGGTCCATGGGAAACTGAGCATGCCGTAGCACTTTCCAGAAAAATACTGTTTGAGGAGATGAAATTAGAGTGATGAAGTTTATGATTTCAGTCTTTCTCTAAGGGCAAGCATTAAAAAGGAAAAATAATTTTGGGTGTGCTGCTGAAGCTGTTTCTGCCTTGCTCAGCCCGATGCCCTTCTTCTGTGGTCTGTGGCAGAAAAGGTGTCTCTGCTTTCCACAGCACAGGCTTCCCTTTTCTGTTCCCAAATTTTGGAGTCCTGAACGTGGGGTGGAGTGTGAGATCAACTCATGGCATAAATTAGGCTGGGAGGGGAAGTTGTCTGGTCCAAGCCAGTCACAGCAGAGCTTTCTTCGTTGTAAATGCAGTTTAGAAGTCAGTTGAGGTTGCTGGGGCCTTTCCCAAGCAATTCTTGAGTCACTCCAAGGATGAAGATTCCATGGCAAAGCAACTTGTTCCATTGTGTGACCACCCTTTCTGTTAGAGCTGTTTTTTTTTTTCCCCTGATCCCTAATAGTGATTTTCCACTTGCCTCTTGTACTGATTGTGCTCTTGTCCCTTGTCCTCTGAGAGGAGTTTGTCCCTGTTGCATCACACGTGGTGTGCTCCTTTGGCTGCCACCTGCCTGTGCTTGTACTGCATTCCCTTCTGCCTGGCCTGTCTTGGAAAGGATGGTGAAGGTTCAGCGAGTTGGTGTCTGCACAGTGTCTCAGACATCTGCAGTGCTTCATTAATGCAGATTATTTAGCTGCTGTGCCGTTCATCTTGCTGTGGAAATTTGGTATTACTCTTGAAACAGTTATTCCTCAGAAATAAATTCCTGGACTAAAGTGAGATGGGAAGGAATGTAATGCACCTTCGTGTGTAAAATGGAAAGCATGCAGCAGCAGCCACGTGAATTGCATCAACATCAAATAGCTCCGCTGCCAGCATTGTGTACATTCCTGCTCTGTAAATTATTTTACACTTCCATCCCAAATCCATGGTACTGCTCAAGCTGCTGCAGAATTTTTTCCAGTTATCCAGAACCTTGTTACTTAATATGCCCAAGTTGTAAAACAAGGCTGTAAAATGCAGGTTTAATAAAGAATTACATAAATAAGGAGTAGTGAAAGGTGCCTGAAACTTGATATTCTGGCTAGACACTAGAAAAGATGCTGGAATGCAGTTTGGTAATGAGTTTGTGAACCGAGATTAGCAAAATCATTTAGCAGACACTCTGAGAAAGCAAACCCATTTAGCCATTAGAGTGTTATGGCTGCTGAAAGAAAAACATGGATGTCGGTGACTGGAAAAACAACTTTTTTTGGGGCTAAGGATCTGAATGTTGGAGCTGTTGAACATGCATGAACTATGTGAAAAGGTAGAATGTTAGTTTCTCATTGCCTCTGCATTGTTTACAAGTTAATTAAGCTGCAATGCCCTTCTCCTGTAACATTAGCAGATACAAGGCATGGAAAGCCTTTTGCCAGATCATAATAACTGAAGCCAGTAGTTACAATTACTGTATGCAGGCATTTTCCTGTGTCAGAACAATATTTTGTGTGTATCAAAAGTTCAGTATTGAATTCAGTCTCTTTATCTTATATTTGTGTACAAATATCCAGAATCGTGAAAGGAACTGAGACTTGCTCAAGAGCCTTGATGACTTTACTGCTACAGGGCATTGAAAAATCAGAATTTTCAGTGTGTGAATAACTCTGATGTTTCAATATTGGTTTTCTTCAGGAACTGGAAAGAGAAGTCAAGAGTAAGTTTGACCTGCTAACTTACTGAAATAATATGTTTGTTTTTGTTTTGCTTGCACACTGCCCAGCAGGAGTAAGACAGACATTCCACCAGTTCTTAAAGGTGGAACTGCCAATCTCTGACACAGGAGAAAAAATCAAGAAAAACAAAAAAACCCCAATGAAAAACATTTATTTCACAGGAGAAATCTTAACACTCCTAGCCTCATCAGCTCAGAATCTGGAAGGCTCTTTGAGCATGGTTACATCCAGGGCTTCTGCCTTTCTGCCTCTGAACTATGTGGAGGGGTTAACACAGGTGTTCAGCACTCCTGTTAGGGTGCACCTGGCCTTTGGGATCTCTGGCTGTTTCTGACCTGAAGCTACCACCCTCAATGCAGCCTGTATGGCAAAGCCATCCTAGGCTGAGGACCCCAAGAGTCCAGGGCCCTTTGATTCCCAGGTCCTCTGAGTGGTGGTGCTGACTTAGAGCTGTGAAACAGAAAGAAGCTTAGGAATTCCTATTTCTGGCTTACTAAGGAAACTAGCAGGCAACCAGGTAAGCTACTCTTATTCCCCCCCTTATTGTTTGTTTGTTTCTTTTTTCTCTTTATCTCTTTCTCTCTCTCTTTCTCTCCTTTTCTCTCCTTCTCTCTTTCTCTCTTCTTTTTTTTTTTTTTTTTTTTTTTTTTAGAAAAAAATGATGCTATGGCTGGTAAGGTAAAACCAGAGAAAAAACCAATTCAGTTGTGCTTTTTTTTTTCTCTTAGAAACGTTCTGAAGCCCTTTTTAGCAGCAAAGTAAAGCCGGCATGTATGGTTTCTTCTATGTCAGAATGAAAGGAAGGATGTTGGCCGTGATTTCTATGTTAATCTGCAGTTAAGAGACTGTTTTTCTTATTAGCAGTTGGAGTCTGTGATCTGGCCATGCCTTCTACTGAAGAATAAAAGGTGTGTTATGATTCAACTCCATTTCCCTTTCGTAGGTGTTACTTGATAGATGATACTGTATGTATACCTTTCTTATTAGTTCATTGCATTCTTTGATTTATGAACAAGGGCAATCAAAATGCCCATTCCCTAATTTTTCACAGCTATAGGCAGCACATACAATATGTCTTTCTGATAGGGCTGTGTTAAACATCTTGATTTTACTTCTTGAGGATTTTATTCTAAAATTAATGTCTGGGTTCGAAAACGTGTGATCGGCAGCCAAAAAATCTGTTTTGCAGTCTGGACAAAATAATTCAAACCTGAAATGTCACACTTGAAATAGTGTACTTGTGTCTTCTCCCTATCTGAAGAGTCAAATCCTGACTTTAGTCAGAAGGAAAATTAATTTGCTTTTTTCACAAATTTGCCACATAATTTGATATGATTACTCAGTTTTTCTCAGTAGAAGTCTTGCAGTGTGACTGTTCACCTTCAGGGCTAAAATCAGGGCAGATTTGTATTTATTGGTGGATTTTTAAGGTATGTCAGGTATCCCTTCCTTAGGATTTCTGGCTCCAGAAGAGATAGATTTTTTTTCTGTCAAATGTGCTGAAGTCACTGGATCTGTGCCAGCCTGGCAGCAGCTGAAGACCTGGCATAGATTTTACTTAGGAATGCAAGAAGAATACAAGAAGACAGGATTTGTGTTGCTAAATATAGGCTGCCCTGAGAGTTCTAGGCCCAAATTTCTGTTTAGACCATGCACCAAAGGTAACAGAATGCCTTTTTATTTTTTTCAGCAAAATTACTCATTGAAATCAACAAAGTTTGTAATCTTCAAGAAACACAGGAGCAAAGATGTTTTATTTTCTGTTCTCTTAAGATAAATGTCTTGAAGGAGGATCACGGCTTCTAGGCAGCAAACTCTATCTGTAGACATATATTAAATAAGCTGGCATGTAGAAAGAACTATGCCTCTGAGACATGCTGCAGACGTTCACAAGTGTGTAAAACATTTTCAGCTTGTGCACAGATAGACATGATTTGTAAATGCTGAGGTACTGAAATAACAGAATTTTCATTATAGCCAGTTTTATCGCATCCCTTTACATAAAATTGCAAAAACAAGTGCTAATGTTGAAACTGGCTATTAACCAAAATGTGTGCTGTCAAATTAAATGTTCCCATCTGAGATGATGAATGGAGGCTACATGGCTATAAGCTGTGGCTTATGAAAAATAACTCTTTGACATCTGGCTCTGACATCTGGTTTTATAATTGATGCTCTAAAGCAAATGGAATATGTATTTTAAGGGTTTGTTTTTAATTAGTGTTCAGCAGCCTGTATTCCTCCATTGTGTAGCTATCACACACCTACAAAAGGCTGAAAAAAAATCCCTTCAATTCATATCAATGCTTGAAGATATGACTGTATAAATGCTAGTACTTTACCATTTAACTCTGAGCAGCACCAAACAGCATCCAGGGAGAAACAGGAGTGGGTGGTTTTAGCAATTGTTCAGTGCCCACCCAAAGAATACTTAAGGGAATGTTCTTTTCCTGCCCAGGATTAAAGAAAAATGGGCCTAATGCTTACTGATCATTATTGTTACCATTTAATTTCCCTGTGCTTAAATTAAAAGCAATAAGGAAACTTGTGTCAGAATGTTGTCTGGGTCACTTAGCAGTAAGACACTCCTGCTTTTGGTTTTTTCTGCCTTTCTGCTGCCAGCATCTTTAAAATTGTGAGCCACTTTAAAGATTCAAAATGGTCTTGCATCTTGGCAAGCAGGAATACCTTTTTCTCCTGTTAGTTATTGCTGCATCTGAAGCTATTTGGAAGAATAAAAATAGATCTAATTTACACGTGATGTGCGTCACTTCCACATGTGTTTTCTGTACAGGACACACCTAATTTACCTGTTTCTTTGTCATTTGATTGCAAAGGAAGGCTTAGAAGAAGTTGAAGTTGTGTTACTGTTTTCAGTCCTATGAGGTGGTGGTGTTTGTAACAGACATTTTATTGTTGGATCAGTATGGGATCAATGAAAAGTCTACATTTCTTATCATTACTGACATCCTTTAAATAACCGTTTTTCTCCTTTTAACCAGCGTTTTGCAAATTTTCAGTGACTATGTTTTTATACAGCTCAGGCTCAGCCTGGGCTATAAATTTTACTAGTTTTGGGCATATTACATGGAAACTGGGAAGACCACATCCTCCCCCCTTACTAGGATCTTCTTGCCAGCAAAACGCCCTGGGTAGCTACATCTCAGCAGTGAAATAAGTCCTGTTGCTACCTTTGTTTACATCTTTATGTGACTGGTGTAGCTACTCCAGCGTCTCCACGAGGGAGTCTCCTGGCATGGATTTGTTGGCTGACTCATTCTGTAATGTTGATACACCTCAACCCCTCCTGTTTCCAGCCTTAAGAATGGCCACAAGTTCAGTGTGTGTTAGAACTGCCGTGGTAACTCACACCGACAGGCATGAGAATTAGAGATTAGAAAGCTTCTGTCTCTTCCTCTTTAAATTCCTCCTCTTTGAATGTTTATTTGATCATGTATTGAAAAGCTTCGTTTTTTAAAAATAAACTGGGTTCCCAGTTATACTGAGATTTACCTCATAAAAGTCCACATGGTTGCTAGTTGTGGATTTATGGGGAGTAGCTTGATACTGAGGAAGACCAGTAAGTTGAGTAAAAAAGGAAATGGACAGGACAGAGATGAGGATTTGGTTTCAGTGTGGTTGTTCAGTGGTTTTTTTTTCTGATGGGTCCTTCCCCAGATCCACAGACCAACACAACAAATCTGCAAAGTTCTCAGGATTTTCACCAAATGTTGTGTTTCTCCTAAGAATGATTTATATCCTTTGAGTTTTCCAGTGATTATGCTTTACACTTGTTGACTTTTATATTTTTGGCTTCTTCAGTGCACCTAAAAGCAGGGCTGGAAAACAGGGGATGGTTTCAGAGAGTTTAACTAGGAAAGTGCTCTGTTGTGCTGCCAGCAGCTCTGAATAGTAGATATTGTTTCCCAGCTGTATGAAATATATACATTTTATTTTACAGTACACAAAGAGAAATTTTTCATAGCTTTGCAGACAGACCAATTAAATGCAGCTCAGACTTGCTGGGTCAAGGACTGAGGTTACACTTTACTGTCAAAGTCTTACTGGGATTGACAAAAGCACTTCCTGAAGTTTTCTTTCTACTGTGGAAAGAAAACCCTTCAGTGAACCAATTTCAGTTGATTTTCTTAGCGTTTATCACGGTGACCACTTTGGATGAACTTTTAAATATCCTTCGAAACACAGAAGCTGACACCTTGTCTCAAGGCAGAACTGGGTATTGCAAGGTGAAGAAATCCTTTAGTAGGTAATTCTATAACAACTTGCCTATAGGCAACTAGTTATGAATCCTCATTTCTTAGAGATGACTGGAGAATGCAGAATAGAAAGTTCCTTTTTTTTTTTTTTTTTTGTGTGTGTGTGTGTATGTTTTGTTGAAAAATTCTGTGAGAAGATGTCCTTATTCTGCGTAGATTATTTCTGAAAGATCAGCTTTGCTAGGGTTATTGCAGAACAAGCACCTTTTAAAATGCTTCTGTTTCCAGTATATCACAGACCATCCTGGGTAACAGGATCTTTCCAGTAAATTTTAGTGAGAAACTTCTTAAAGAGGAAGCAACTTTTAAAAGAGGCTGTCACCAAATGAACAGTGCAGCTTCCTTTAATGGAGTGTTGCCTTCAGTTGCAGGAGTACAGTATAATGACCACTGCGTGGTTGTCTTTACTGCTGTGAAGAGAGAGGCTAAAGAAAAAGATCTCTTTTCCCTGATAAAGTGATTACAAATTTCAAATTCTGAAATACTAACTTAAGTAAGTACAATAGGTGACGAATATGCTGTAGGAAGAACTGCATTCCAGGCACATGGTAAGATCTTTCTAATTGCCATCCCCTCATCTCCAGTTTTTTGTCCTAATTTCTATTCTCTGGGTAATGTAAAACTTCTTTTCCTAGTCTGATTTTCAATCCAAAGTGTAGCTGACTGTAGATTTCGGTGAGTCTCATTTGCTTACAGCTCGTGTAATATACAGCCGATGCAAAAGGAAATATAAATTATTCCGGTAATAATCTGACCTTCCTACCTCCTTGTTTAATCCGGTAGACCATATGTGCAGCTCTCTTTTAAGTCCATCCAAGAATATTTCAGAGGAAGAGTAAAGGAGGTCATAAAGTATCTCAAGACCTTGACTTCAAAATTATTTTCAACTAAACTGGTTCAGAATATAATGATAATCGGGATAGGTTTCGTCTGCCTACAGTGGGCTCTAGAATAGAGAAAAAAAAAATCTGAAGATTTCTGGATGTATTTTAAAACCAAAAAACCCTGATTTAGCTTGTGAGCCTAGTTGGGTGTGTTTGGATAAGTATTATTCTGCTTTTCAAATTGTTTTAGGTTGACAGCTACAATCTATTATTTTTTGCTTTCATTAAATATTGAAAGTTTATTTTACTGTTGTAGTGAATAATTTGTTTAACATTCAATCTTATTTCCTCTTAGGGTAATATGCAGGAAAAGCTACTCTAGTTCTCTGCAACTACAGTGCAATGATCGTACATCTCTTAAATCTGATTTTTCACTTAGATTGCAAAAGGGTAGTTTTATTCTTCCTAAGTTATGGTTGTTTTCTCCTTTTATCTTGCTCATTTTACCCAAAGGGATTAACTGGTCTCATCATACATGCACAAGTCCTTAGGGAGGTGTTTTATATACATATCCTGAATTTATAAGTATAAACTATTTCTGTTCTGTATTTAAACTCCAGTGATATGTGATTTTATATATCAAATGCACTTTAAAATCATGTACAGAATGTTTAATGGTATCTGACAGAATTAAGGGAATGTGCAGGATAAGCATCAGAGAATGATAGCAAGAGATTGGCACGGTGGGAGAACAGACTTATGGGAAGTTTGCAAGAAACCTAAAAGAGATGGATAAGTAACATAAATGGCTTTTCCATGCATAGCAGATAAAGAATTGATTTCATGTTCATGTTCATGTTCAAAGTGTGCATTTCATGTTGGTCTAGATGTGTTTATTTATATCTTTGGTAAGCAGGCTCAAATAATTGATTGTACTGAAATAATTTTGATTGAGCTGTTGAGTCAGAAAAATCTGAACTGTTTTTAAGTGACTGAATGACTCTTCTAAGTGGGCACATTACAGTTACAGGTGGCTCAAGAAACAGTACTGCTTAGGATTTTTTCCAATGAGTTCAGCTGTCATTTGGGTACAGAGCAACTTATCAGCCCTTAAGTGAATTAAAATTCTGATTTTTTTCTTCTTGATTAAAGAAAAAAAAAAATTTGTTATGTGAAAGTTTTACACAGTTCACAAATTTCAACCATGACATGGATTTGCTGGGGTTTGAGAATGGTTTTAACTGAAGTGTAACATTTTGCAGTGGGGTCCAGATCCTTCTCTGTGTTTGTAGAGCACCTAAGAGAGCAGAGCTCCAATTTCTCATTAAGAACATTGGGCATTACCGCAGAGATAAAGAATAATAAACCTCCCTCTATCGATACAATGGACACATCAGATACAAGATGGATACATTGATTTTATTCCTAATTTTTCTCTATGTATTATAATATTCTTTTATAATATCTGCTTCCTATTGAAATATCATGATTTGATTTTTCCTGCCACTGTGCACAGCACACAGAGGGAAGAAATCTTTCAGGAACTGACTATTTCTTCCTTCAAGGCTAATTGAAGCCTCAAGAATAACAGGAGTTAATGAAGCTTAGAGGCACAGCACGGTAACACAATTGATTTAACATCTAAAGCTATGTCTGTATTACTCTTTCTGTAAATATTATGATCACATCCCAGCAGACTTTGCCCATGAAGGGGAATGAAGGAAATGCTCAGGCTCAGTGTGTTTCAGCTCAATTCTCTGCCTTTTGTCATGTTTTACTTGTCCTGGTGCTAGAGGTATAGTGCCAACTGCCTTGGGTTGAACCAGCTACAGCCACATTCCCGTCCTCCCTTCCATGACACAGGCAGCAGTAGGAATTTCAGCATGGGGGTACATATTTAGCTACCAGCAGCATAAAATCCAGCCTTCTGGCTCAACATTCCTCTCTCCTGGCCCAACAGCAGCTGTGTTGCCTGATGGGCCCCTGTGTTTTCCTCCAACATTTGAAATGCAGTTTGTTTTTATTTTTAACCCTCCCTGCAACACGGAGTTGGAAACTGATGCGGCTCAAGCTCTTCCTAAAGAGCTGTTGAACATTTCCCTTTTGGTCTCAACTGGAAAGTTGCAGTTTTTTCCCTTTTAACTAAAAAAGCTCTGTAGGGAACAATCCTACATCTGCAGGGGCAGGCTATATGGCTCAACGCAGATCTTTTCCTTCTTTAACTTCCATTGTTCTCATTCTGGTTTGCTAAGGCATTTTAATCTCAACTTTTTTTATAAATGAGGGATTCCTGAAAATAAGAACTTCAAAGAGTAAACATGGGTAAGATTTTGAAAAACCTTATCTGTTGTCGACCTCTAGATTTGATACAATGAAGAAATTATTTCTTTTTTTTATCTAGAACTTTGGTCCAAAAAACAATGCCAAAGGGTTTATTTGGAGCATGCCCTGATGTTTAAAAAGAGTAGAGAGAGCTTGAGAGGGGAAATACACATCTAGAAATGAAAAATTGGCTCTTGGTTAGTTTATATTGCAAAACAAATTATCAGCCTCTTGTCTTTGATTTGTCTCTTTTTCAACATGCTGATAAAGTGGTAGCTAAATATTTCAGGTAGAGTCTGAGAGAGCAAGAGATTCACACACTGAACAAGAGCAGGTGAATGTGGATTAATTGTTGAAGAAATAGAATTTTTAGAAGATAGAGACTAATCTGGGAGGTATTATCTTTGCCCATCCAACTGCATGGTGTAGCATTAAGTGACTGAGAGCAGAGATGCAATTTTTGGATAAACCTGTGCTGTACTAGGACATAGGAAAAGGCAGTTGTGAATAATTGTAAAATTGTAAATAATTATAAAAATAATAAGCCACCTGAATAATAATTAGTCCAACAAAAAGGGTATGTTTTGTTCAAAAGTACTATAATTTCCAGAAACTATTTGGTATAGCAGGTTTTTAATTTTATTTCCTCCATTTCTTTCTTTCATTTTTCCACTCTACCAGTGAAGAAAGGAAGAACAAGCTAAAGAGAACGAGATCTAAAGCAAAAAAAAAAAGAATTAAAAAGTATCTAAAATAACTTGTCTCTCTTCAAAATATTTGTTTCTGAAATAAGGTGAAACATCTGAAAATGCTTGAACAACCTGGATGGGATGATGCTATCTGGGCAATGTAATTACCTTGACTGTTGCTGATGCAGTCTTCATTCAGATAAAGTCAATATAGTTATTTCAGTTATTTCTAGAGATCTGACTGGCTAGATTAGGTTTGAATTAAATACTGGCACAAGGGCAACTATTGCAGTGATAACTTTAGAGTTACTTTTAAAAGTAACATGCTTCAGGAGATGTGGGAAAATAAGGAAAAAATGAACTTGTAGTAAAGGCACTATGGAGTCCTTAGAAGAGTAGGACTCAGCAGGAAAGGAGGAGCTGATTTGGAAGAACTAGAAGCAGAGAATGGAAAGGGAGCATCAAGAAAGATTAGATGTTAATTGGAGCTCAGCAAAAAATAGTTTGAATCTCTGAATTAATAAAAATGTGCCTGTATCTGTATTAGGATGACACCAAGAGAGAAGCTTGGTGTAATTAAATTTGTTTTCAGTAAAATGAATAAAAATCAAAATACAATGTAAGCTTTAAATTTTAAAGTCGCAGAGTTAGGAAAAATTGTGAGGCTTTTTGCTTGTGTGGGTGTTATGTAGGTTTATTTTTTTCTCTCTTTGTGTGTGTGGTTTCGGTGTGTTCTTGCCCTGGAGATTTCCTGCCACGGCATAAAGAGGAGAGCGTGCTCAGAGGAGTATTTGATGCTACAGCTGCTTGAGTCTATATGACACTGGAACTGTCCAGTTATGCTTTCAAACAGTTCTGGAAATGCAGGGCAAACATTTCATAATCCCTTTGCCCACGGAACAGGGCTGTGGCTGATGGAAAAAAGAAACTGGAACTAAGGCTCAGTAGTTTGCCTGGTCTCTCCTGTATTTGTTTGCCACAGGGAGGCACCCTTCTCTTCAGGTTGTGCCTTCTCTGCTGCTCTCCAAAATATTTATCAGCGTGGTTCTTCGGTGTTCTAATATCCATCGAGTTTGTGCCTTCATCAGTTTGGTGTCGCAGGGATATAAATTTTGCAATGAGAGACTGAGTTAAAATTCTGATATCCTTAGGGAAATGCACTTTTCTTTTAGTATCCCTGAAATCAGCAATCCCTCTCCCTCCAAAAATACCCCCAAAACTCCAACACTGCCCCCAAGAAAACCTGCCTGCCATCACGAAGGGAAAATATGTGGGTATTCTGGATGAAAATTATCCCAGTGGTTTACTTAGGCTAAAAGGGAAAAGATATATGCAAATAAAAAATTACTCCAGTAGATAAAATGGGTTTGTTTCAGTGCTTTGGTGCTTACAGTCCAGATTGTGAATATATTCAGACACTCTTTAAAACCTCTTTTTCTTTTTTTTGAAGTGCAAACTAAAATTAACTATAGGGAACTTAATTTGTAGTTTGGAATATTGATAGTTGTAGGAGGCTTGCTTAAATTTCCTTGTTTTTGTTTTTTCTTTTAATTCTTTCTTCTTCAAAGATATTGTGAGAAAATATTCTAATGCCTGTCTCCTAATCCATGTACCCTAATGCATTAGAAATGATGCAGTTCAATTTACAGCTGTTGTAATACTTATGTCTTGCAAGGAGGTTGTTTTAGCTCAATTTCATCAGCTGTTGTTCAGTCTTTTGTGTTGCTTTAGTGAAAAAAATAGGCTAAGATTCATTATTATGTTAGCTTTATAATTTTGCATTTTAAGTTCTATTATTTTTCCTCTCCCGAGGGAAAAAAGTAAACATGATTTTGGTTGCAAAGTTCTGTGAGGAGACTGAAGTAGTGCATTCTGACATGAAACTGTAGGGATCTTAAGTTCTGTTACATTTAAAAATGAAAGTGATATTTTTCAAGTAGTATCATTACTATGCTTTCAAAACCCAATATGCAAAACTATCACAGAAGTCTCTGCAGTGCTGGAGTATGGAAGTAGGAGCACGGATGGGAAACAGCCTTGGCAGTTTTGGGGTTATTTTATCACAAGCTAAATTGAGGGCAACCTCATGATGTGTAAGTGGTGAGAAAAATCCTTGTTTGGTACTACCATCATTATGATACAGTGACAGTTGAAGAAAATGTTAATTCTGTGAGGGTGGGAAATAAAGTGTTTGGAAAATAGGCCGTAAAGTGTCAACATGGAACAGAGGTTGATGTTGACTTTTTAAGATCAGCCCTGTGTGATCCACTGCTTGTTTTTTTTATTGACATCTTAATTGAAAAAATAGATGGTTTCAAATTCATTAAATACTTATGGTATGTATAAAAGGAGTCATAATCATACCCAGCTGAAAGTTCCCAGAAGAAGGGTCTCCTCTTCCCTCATTTTCCTAGAATATAGTGGAATTTCCACCAACAAAACTGTTTCACTTAAATGGATGCTTTTGGAGCCCTGAAAGTTTAGCTCATTTTTATACTATGTTATTAATTAAGTTTTAGTACATCCTTGTAATTTCTACCTTGCAGGACTGGATTCTTGAAAAATGCTAACAAATTCAATCATATGTGGCTGGAGCAAAGATGAGTATTTTCAAATTAAAAAATGCAAAAGTGTTTGGAACCATTGCAGTCTCCTCTCAGGCAGCTGTGGCTGTGGTTTTCAAAGACAGGGATTCACAGTCAGTGGGAGCTGTAGGCAGTCAGCTTTTCAGAACCCTCTGAGCAGATATTCAGGAGATGTTAGGATTCACAATTGGGACCAGATTTCAGAACAACTCAGCTCTTGTTTAGGTGTCTACATATATTGCTGGGTTTCCAAGAGCTCAGTGTGTTGATGGTGGTGAGAGCTTCCAGCTGCAGATCATTTCTGGAAATCTGACCTTTACTTCAGTGTTCAAATGTGTTCTGTTTGCTTCAATATTCTGGCTTCATACATCTATATATACATGATATTAGAGATAATATTTTTAAAAAATGACCCTCACTTTTCCTGAGAAGTTATTAGAGATTATTTTTAGAAATAAAAATAGAATTTGGGCCTTCTAGTGCCATATTCTAACTGTGATAACACACTTCCTGCAAAGAGCCAAAAGCATTCAGCATAAGGTCCTACACTTGGCAGAGTTGCAAGGCCATGACTGAACCTCCAGAGGCTTTTCCAACACTAGTGGAGACATCTCATCTGAGAGGAGAGAGCTTTCTGTTCTCACAGCGACGCTGAATGGGAAAGAGAGGATGAAAAATCAGATTGCAATGGAATACACCCCTTGGAGACTACCCAGAAGCAGTTCATAAAGATGTGATCTACAAACCAGAGCACTGTGGGGTTCCAAAGTGAGGCAGATGCTGGCACTTACAGAAGAGGTGAAGTTTGACATCAGGTTGCAGCCCCATGAAGCACTCTGAATATCTATAGTTTAACTGAATACCCCAGACTGTTCCATTTTCCAGAAATGAAACCAGTAGAATAACTTGTGTTTGATTGGATACCCCCCCCCCGCCATTTTTATTTCCATTAATTTTCATCAATTTTCATCGTATTTTCATTTTTTTTCATGCCTAATGTTGTTCTCTATCCCCCTTGCTGCATTTAATTTCTTTAATCGTATCATTTCCTTCCTGCTTTAAAACGAAATACAAAGCTAATTTTCTTTTTAGGAGTAACAAACAGATTTAGTTAGAGAGAAGGTCTTAGAATTCAGTGCTCATTATTGTTCAGCCAGCAGAGACTTACTTTCAAGAGAATTTACACTGTTGTAGCCTGAATTTACAAAGCAGCAGTTCCCAGGCAAGCCCCACACTAAGTTCAGCATTGCCATGATTTAGAGTAGATTGCCGTTTTTCCTTTAGGAATGTGCCATGACATCTAAGGATGGAAGAAAATGTCAAGTATAAAATAAAACAATCTTATTACGTGGTCGTAAGGAATGTCTGCAGCAGATCAAGATATCGAAGGCTGGAGAAAGGGGAGGAGGAACAAACAGAGTTCTGTGCTAAATTCTGCTGACAAGGATGATGAGATATAAACGAGAGAAATAATGTGTAACAGTGTTTAATCCCACAGTCTACTTCAGGCTTCTCTCTAGTTTCCTTCCTAGGCTCCAGCTAGGAGAATTCCCCTGAGACCTAGTTCTCAAGACTGTATTTCCCAAAAGTGCTTTTGGATTCTTGATTAAGAGACATTCTGTAGTTTCTGAAATTATGCAATAATTGCTTTTCCTTTGCTGTTGAACTTGGATGAGATGGGAGCGAGTAAAGGGTTGATCCAAATGTTTCAGTGTATCTCCCTACTGATGTGTTTGCGCTTCTGCATTTGTGGGTTGGTCTTTGTACACCAGCCTCTGGAAAAAGTCAATTGTTTTGGTTAATTCTCTGTAACAATGGGGATTTTTCACTACTAAAGCATCCAGGAACAAATAGGAGCTATGTAGGGCTTAGCAAAAAAACCCAGCAACTCCTACAACTTCCTTTTCAGTGATCTTTCAGGTCAACAGTCCCAGATACCATCAGTGACCATCTGGGACTTGGCCATAGCTGCTCATGTATAACATCTGTGTCATGTATAGAGATGTCAATTGTCTCAGCTACGGTCCATTTTAAATACCACTGCCTCTATCTGCACATCTGCCTTTGAGAAAATGCTTCTGGGTTCTCTACTACTGTATTTACTTGCCTTACTCTAGATTAAGTATCATTTATTGTTTCCAGCTCTTATTTTAAATTTTTTCAGACTGACTCTGTCTTTGATTTCCTTCCAGAATACTTAGTTGATTTCATTCCCAGGTCACACGTGCAAATGAATCACACCAAGTTCATATACCTATTTCTATCGTTTATTGTTGGATGATGTTCTAGAAGCTTCTCTTTGATTGCATCCCAAAAATGTGAAAGCATATTTTACTGGTTGTAGTTGCAGGTTCTCAGTTTTGTTGTTTTTTTTTTTTTTTTTTTTTTCACAAGTATGGCATATATTATCTATTTCAGTGTGTGATATGAATGCAGAGATCTGACTGGCACAAAGGTTAAAGGCTGGAATGTTCTGGAAGGTTGCTTGGTGTTCAGAGTTACAATTCCAGTTTGTTTCATATTTTACAGATGAAATTAAGACAGTAATACCGAACTGTTTTAACACTCACTCACGAGACTTGTATCTCAGCTAGAACAGTTACAAGTTGTAATATTAAACGAAAAGAATGTAGCTTACTGTGATGTGGGGAATACTTAAAAAAGAAAAAGAATCTGTGCCTGTTATAATATTTTCTTTCTTGTAATATTTAACTGGAAAAATTAGTCTGTTCTGTAACTTCAATAAAAAAGTTGCCTTGGAATAAACGCCCCCCCGTCCCCCCCAATGTTTCCATTGTGTTTTGGGTGCAGTAAGTGACAGGTTTTGCAGCTAGTAAAATATTTGTAAATTTTCAAGCACTGGTGGCTGAAGTGTTTTGATTTGGTTATGGTACAACATACCTGCTTTATCTTATCATCAGAGTAAGTTCTTATCAAGTAGCTGTTATAGTCTCTTATATTATTGTCCAAACAGGGTGTGGCCCTCAACCAGAAAGGGGTGCAAGACAACCTTGCTGTGTGGGTTATCTTTTTTACTTTATTTTATAAAAAATGTTATCAAGCTATCCTTTTCCTAACTCTCCCTAATATTTGCTTAGTTTTACGAACTGTGGGCATGTGCCAAAACTAATTCTGCTGCTGTTCTTCAGCAGTGTGGATGGTGTTCTCCACAATGGACAAAAGCATTTTTGCAGGAACTATGACAAAGTTTTCAGGTTTCACTCTGTACAAGTAAGTGTATGGTTGGACAGTAGGCTGGTAATAATTTAGCAAAAGTCATTTACAGAAACTAACGTGAACATTTGATTTTTCAGCTATCAGAGAACATTATCTGGATGGAGCTGAGCTTTTTTTTTATAATTATGTTGTGGAAGAAACTGCTTTTATACATTTCTTGTGAAATACAATGGGATCTCCTTTACCTTTTGATTGAGCAATAAGAGAATACAGCAATAGCAGCAAAAACAGTGGCTCATGTCCAGCAGTCATACATGCTTTTGCATGTTCATGTCCATGAGAAAAGAGGTGTTTCAGATAATTGCTGGGAATATATTTTGGTTTTACCCAGGTGTACTCCAGGCACTCTCACTTTTCTTTGCGACAGAAAGGCTGTCCCAGGAAAACGTGGGATTCAACAACCACAGACACCAACCTTACAGCTGTCCCTGTTGTCACCTTGGTTGTCACTGTAGCCCGTTTTGTCTTTGGTAGATTGAGAGAGGTGGGAAAAGCAGTAACATGGGAGCAGCATGGAGCATTGTTTGAGCCCTTTGCCTTAGAAGGTGACCTGGGTGAGAGCACTGGTGGAAGAGCAGGCATTGTGGTGGCCAGGGCTCCACGGAGCTTTTGTCAGCACAAATGCTAGCTTTGGATCTTCCCAAGGGATGTGAATAGCCTTGTACAGGGCTTGGCAAATGAACCGTAGAGAGTGGGGAAGGAATCAAATCAAGTGAAATAATCTCGGTGACTGCTGCGAACTCCTGTTAGGGATATAAATAAGAAACAGTTTGTACGAGCTGTCATGTGGAGGTGGAAATGTCTTATCTCTACATGCTAGCAATGGCTGGGGCATTTAATGTTTAAGATGAAACAATTCCTGATGACTTACATGGTCAGAAAACTGAGCTCATTTTATTTCTTCCTCTTACTTTTGTTTTTCTTTGTATTTTGGTATTTGATTGGTTTTTTTTTTTTAATGGGGAAATGTTTAGTGATTCACATCTGACTTCACATAGAGATGTTTTAAACAGCCTCCAAGATTTGTAATGTTATGACTTAATTCAGACAGAAATGAAGCTCTTGGTGAAAAGGCCTGGGGTATGTTCATTGCCGTAATGATGTGAGGAATACAGGAGGAATATACTCAGGGCTTTCAAATAATTATCTGTATTTTTTTCCAGCTTTCCTACTGTTCCTCATCTCCTCCCTCTACCTCCCCCAGTGATGCCACTACAGTTGCAGCGGCTTCTTTGTTTATAATAAAAATAGTGCAAAGAAACCCTTGATCTTTGCATTCCAAGAGTGTCAGTCCAACTTCCTGAGGTTATTTCTCAATCCTTGCAAATATTTTTCTGGGAGGTTTTTGAGCAGTTCAGTCCACTCAAGAATCTGGAGAGAGTGTGATAGAGCCACATGCCTAAATCTAGGAAATTTTAAATTTGTTAAAAATGGGAAAAATAGGAAGTTTTCTGAGTAAGGATATGGGTGATTATGTATGTGTGTACACATATTAGGTATATTTGAACTTGTAAGATTCATTCATGGCTTCAAAGAGTTTTTATTTTTCATGTGCTATAACATGTTAAATAAGAAATAACATGAGATAGCATTGGCAAATAGAAAGCATTTTTTCATGCCTTGGTTGTTTAAAGCATTTCATTATCGTTTTTGGCACATAGTAATCCCCTGCAGTTAGAGGTTTTTAAATGTGAGAACACATTTTTTATAATTTTTCCAGTGTCCTAAACATAGAAATTTTGCCTTCTGCCATCACCTGTCAAAAGTTAGTACTCTGCAGGTCTCAGATGAGCTTCAATGGAGAAAAGTGAGGCTGAGCTTCAATGGATACAGGAGGAAATCTGATCCCACTGCTATGTGTATAGCCCACTTCCAGTTTTGCTCCTCCAGTGCTTCAGTATTTAAATACATTGAGTCCATTATTGCACCAAGGATTTCCAGGACCAAGTGGTCCAGTTGGAAATGCAAAGGGCAAGTGCATGTCTGTGAGGAGACAGAGTATGCCTTTTATTAGGAGGTTGTTAGAAATGTAAGGACTTCTTTTTTTGCCTCCACCAATTTTATGACTAGGTGAAAAAAAACCAGGGAAAATAATTTCGTAATGTTTTTTTTTCTTGTGAAAGAGAAAAAAGAGACATGGTTTAAAGTAAAATTAGATAGTTTTGATGATTGTTTTGGTTTGGAGAGTTTCTTATATAAATTGTATTCTTGGCCACATTTTTGAAGGAAGTATTGGATATAAATTAATATTTCATTTTAGAAATGTGGAAATGGAAGAATTTGGGCTTTTAATTCATAGTTTTTCAGCTCTGAGGCCATTAATCTTGGTTCAGCTCACATTTGTGAAGTTACCCTCAACTCCAAAGAGTGTTGTGGCTGGGTCTGGGCTTACTTGCCCAACCTGAGTGAATCTGTGGCCTGCGTGTCACCCCTAATGTCAGGCAATAGTCACTTGTTGCAGCCGGGCTGCTGGTGGTGGCAGGGCTGGAGTGGAAATGGACAGGTCCTGAGTGGGTGGTCACGGCCTCTCTGTCCTGGGAGTGAGAGCTGACAAAGAACAGAACAGGCTGTCCTTTCTGTGACATAGTGTGAATTACTTCTTATGGCTCCTGTGAATGTTTGGCTGTGTTGTTCCTTGGAGAATTGCTTCTATGGCTCTTGGTTTTGTTCTCAACCTTTTCCTGCTCTTTTCTGCTGCAGGGATGAACTTCTGCTTCTCTGTCTGGGTGCCTTACTGCACTGATGCTTAGAATGCCCTTTTCCTGAATCCAAATCCTGCTCCAGGCTGGCACTTTTCTTTCTAAGATATTTAGAACGAGGTATTTCTAACTAAACACCTACATTCTTGAAGTTTTTATTATTTTTCAGTGGAGGGTGGCCTTTTGCCGTTCATTCTGCACTCTTTAAATTTAGGAACAAATCCTCTCTTTTAGCATGTAAGATTTATTTCTTTGAATTTCTACTGAAATAAAATTTTCCTTGTTCCATGTAGCAGATTCTGCTTTTCCAGGGAGGAAGCTAGCACCATTTCTCTTATATACAGCTCTCTTATGAGGTAAGCTTGTTCATTCCTGTCAGACTGTTCTGAATTTTACATGAAGACACGTCAGCTGGGGATAGGTAAATGTTAATTATAGAAGAGTGAATAAAAAGCTGGGATAGGTTGCAACTTCCTCTTTCATCTGTGTGAAATGAGTGAGGATCACTTCACATTAAAGAGGAGAGATGTTCTTTTAAAAATGTGAATTGCAGCCTTCATCTCACATGGATCACTTCCCACTGAGAGGAACTGGCAGCAGCCACTTTGTAATGAAGACAAGAGTTGGCCAAGGCCAATTATTCATTGTGTAATTTTGAAAGAAAAAAAGAATGTTTTTACATTAGTGGTTACATTGTGCAGTGACATTGGAAGGAGTTCCAAACTCTGTGGTGTCTGCAGAGGGATGTTGTTGTATGATTGTTTGAATTTCTTGTTCTAATGTCACTGCAAGCAAATAGGTACAGAAAGCTTACTGAAATCTGTAAGATTATCCATGATCCTTGCCCAAAAGATCTTATGGACTCCTTTTTGATTCATGAGGTTTTAGCAACAGGTCTTTATTCTAGAAATCTTCTCCTATTGGGCTGTGTTACTTGCTAATAGCCTTGTGTTAGAGACTTGAATTCCCTGGAATTAACTGATAATTAACTGATAAACTGCTGAACCAGAGAAAGCCCATTGGCATTATTTTGCATACCACCACTGGCTATCTCCTGATATTGACTGATTTAATTTCAAGTTTTTAAAAGAAATAATTTGAAATCTCCTTTATTTTACTTTTGGGCACTTTCTTTTGGCCTTAGAATGGTTAGCCCAGCCCTCCTGAGATCACAAATACTTCTGTAATGCCTGCAATACTGTAAGAATGACAGCTACAGAATGCAGAAAATTGGTGGCTGTGGTAATAATCTGGTTTATCTTTTGCAGTGGGCTCATTAGTACAGGATGTTGAAGGAAATAGAGAGACTCAGTAATTTGATTAATAATATAAGGACCAAACAACCCAAACAGTTGAGTTCTTTTTTACAGCAGTACTTGAAGGATGTCGTAAGTTTATAAAGCTTGGGGAAGGAAGAGGATGAAGTTATCCTAGTTTTCAAATGACATTATTGACAGGGGAGAAAAAATATTCCATGCCTTATAAAAATAACACAGATTTAGGCAAAAGTGTTCTGAGATGAACAAAATCCATTTGGGCTGAAAAAACTTGGGCCACTGTATGTATTTGAATCTTCTGCTTTGGAATATGCATCAGTTCTGGAAAGTGATTCTGTGCCAAGGTAAGTGGAATATAGGAAATTGCACAAAATACCCAGCTATGACGTTAGAATACTGCGTGGGACTTCATAGCCAGCCTCTTCCTTGTCTAACGAGTGAGATCATGGATAGTTCAAGTTGTGTAATCATGCTGACTTGGCAGAAACAAGCACAGTGTGAAGCCTCAGTAATTCTCATTGCATTCTTATGCATAGAGAAAATTCTACTGGAAGCACTCGTATAGGTAGCTAAATGACACCAGCCTGATTTTCCTCATTAAAATAGTAAAAGTTAATAAGAAAGGGTGATAACTTGGATGGAATTTTAGAGTCCATGTTAAAAATGTGGAATCCAGGCCCTTCCTCATGAACCAACAACTAGATGTGTTAATGTCTCTTTCCAGCTCTCTGGATAGACCTGTGGTTTCCAAATTATTAAAAATACTCCTTGTGACAGGAGAGCTCCTGATATACAGCCATTCAGATTCTAGGATCCTTCTTCATGTTCTCCTTTGGTTTTGATACCTGTGACTTTCTTATCAAACAAGCATGAGGGCTGCAACATTCACTGATACAGCTCATTAAAAAGAAGCTGCACAAATTAGCAACAAATGTGATTTCAAGTTTGTAGTCAAGGGAATCAGAATGAGAAATGCAATTTTGAATATAATCTTTCTTCAGAGAAAAAAAGCAGAAGCAAAGCATACAAATTCAGCATTCAAAAAGAGCTTGAGTTCTGTATATTTAATGTTCACTAAGATTTGATTGTAAATTGCCAGTAAACCAAGTAACTTTCGTAAAACCTATTTGATGAATAAATTTAAATAATGAAGACATTAGAGAGATGGTGACCCTTTAGATTGCAGCTTCAAATGATAAAAAGGATGAGCCGTATGTTCTGAAAGAACCGCTCTGGTTTGTTACTCTCTTGGTGATTAGTTTATGGAAATGTAAGAATCGAAAAACAAACGTTGTTTTTCAATGGACAGATGAGCACTGTTCAACCCTAAAAATGTTGTTCTCAAGCTTTCAGTCTTTGCTCATTTGTTTTTACATTCGATGAGATTGCAGAATTATTTACAGTGGTTACCACCAATTTTTAAAGTTGGAATTTGCTTTCAAAACACGATAGTTAACTCATTTGTTAACTAAGCCAAGTACTGATCTAAAATACTTGGTTTTTACTCAGTGTATTTCTGTTGCTTGAGTCTGACTTGTTTATGAGTCTGCAATAAAAAATAATCACTGTATATATTCAGTTTTCTGCTTATACTGTTGATATTTACAAGAAATAAAGAAAAACCTGTAATGTGCTCCATGTTCCTACAGCCCCAACCATTTGTTACTGGCATCTAGGAAGATTAAGTTCCAACAATTACAGTGCTTTTAAATTTCTAGAAGCAGTGTGCACATCAGATGCTTTCTGCTTCTACAATGATGCAAAGTAGCCATATGCCTAGTTAACCGTCTAATTAGGCTTTGCATCACTGAAGCAACAGAAAAGGCCCAGAGTGTTTATTGTTCAAATCTCCAACATTAATTCACCAGATTCACTTGTCAGCCTAGGAATTATAGAGGATCCAAAATGAGAGGCCTGCTGTTCAATACTGTGAAGCAGTCTCATTAACAATCTCTGATTTCCCTCAATATATATTTTTTTAAATTTTATAAAACATCACAGAAAAAAAGCTTCAAGGGTTCTGTCTTGAATGATGGAAGCAATGTTTACAACATGCCTTTAAAATCTGAGTTTTTCAGATTTCACTGCCATTTTGTTGGCAGTAATAAGACAAATACGAGTAATGAGCTGGTTATTTTGCTTGTTGTTTAGAAACCTTTCCTGTGTGGAAATCCCACAGACAATTCTTCCATTATATTGGCTGGTTCTGTTACTATCCTACCACTGTTGGTATTCTTCAATCCTAAAGGAGCAGCCTGAATCTTCATTAGATTGTCTAATATATTTTCTGATAAACTGTGAAATATAGCTCCTTTTTTTTTTTGTGTTACCTGACAAAGAACTTTTGCCTGTTTAGGAGGCAGAAGGGAGGCAAAAAGCACTACAAGTGAAAAGTAATCAGATCAATTGGAAGGTGGTATTTTCTCTTTTAAACATGTCCCTAGTAGGTAAATAAATGAATATAGGAAAATAAATTATTTTTCTCCTGTTAGCTACTTTCATACTTTTCCCCAGTCCTTGAATCTGGCCATCAAATTCCAACCCCATGCAAAATCACCTCTGATGCAAAATGAATTTTGCATTCTTTGGGTTTTTTTTAGATGTATAAATTATAAAATACTAGCTATGTACAGGTGGTCCCATAAAGCTTGTTTGCTTAACTGTGTCCATTTGTGTTCAATCTTAAATAGTAACTAGTAAAACAAAAGCATTTGTGTTTGGGATATTTATGAAAAGAATTGAATAATGAAACAGGGAAAGGTCAGGGACACTGTGAGGAAAAGTGTGTCCAATATTATTGGTTACAGATCTTTCCAAGAGGATCATCCATATTTTTCCTTAAACATAGATTTGAAACAGTATATTAGGGGTAACTGTGTGGGAAGGAATGATTTTCATGAGCAAGCATGTGGATTTCTTGTAAGGTCTCTTCTGTCTCTAACTTCTACAGTCTGTGCTGCCAAAGAGACAGATTTAAAATCAGTTTTTTAAAAGAGATTTTCACGTTCAGACTGTCTTTTTTTCAGGTATTGCAAACCCCACAGTACATTACATAGCATGGAATTTCTCCTTGCATCCTTCACATCTTGAATCTGTTTAGTCAAGGGCTTTGGACAATGAGTGAAGTGACCAGTATTTGTTTTGGCAGCTAAAACTACTTGCTACATCTGTCATTCATCTCTTGGAAACCCCTGAAATACAAAAATGAAGACAATGCTTAAAAGAAGTGATGTATGAAAAAGCTATTGTCTGTGCAGCATTTGCAGTAGCAACCTAGGCACATTTTTCTTGGCTTTCTGTCTGGTTCTGAGGTTGATGACGGAATCAAAGCCACTGCTCTATTTCAGACTAGAAAGCCCCTAGTAAAGAAAGCATGAGTGTCCACCTGTGACTGAATATATGCCTCCACCTTAGGTTGGAAATTTATTCCTGAAACATCTCAAATTGGTGCTTTCCTGAAGCATCTAAAATTGATGCTTTCTTGGTCTTCAAGTTAATTATTACAGTAACTGGTAGGATAAATGCAGGATGGCCCAGATAATAAAATATTTATGTTATTAGGGATGTCTTCTGGTTTATTTTGGCAGGGGACCAGAGCACTAAAAATGTTAGTTTCTATGTTTGCAGCCAGCATTTAAGGTCATGTGGATGATGAAGGGTAAAATTAAAAGAATTTTAAAGGTGTTAGTCTTACAGAAATAGGAAAGAGTAGAAAAGATTTGTTTGTTTATGGTCAAGACTTGAAACCTATTGAAATGAGTGTCAGAACATCGTGGGATCAGACACTCTTCAGCTGAGCTGATGTTGAGGTGTATTTAAATTAATGTCTGCTCCTGTATGTGACTTGTTCTTTTTAAAAGTCTCTCACTCGAATAACTTCCCTTTTTGAGTGTAAATCTGTTGTTTGTTGAACACTGGAGCTCTAAATGGCAGAATGAGTTATCAGCCTCAAATGGAGGCAGGTCTTTGCCATCCCCTGGCCACAGAGCAGTCCCTTTGTGTTGCTCTGCAGTGTCACAGCTGCTGCAGCCTGAAGGGAGGATGAGTAAATTTCTTCTGCTTTCAGAGCACATCAAAGTACAATGGCTGAATGGAAGATTAACTATGAAAACATGGAACGTCTTTGTTGGGACACATTGCGTTAGAGTCTGCGCCCGTGGTGTGGAGTGCTCTGCTTCTTGATGATTTAAACAGATGGGTAGCTTGGTTACAAGAAGAATATTTGTATTTGTACAGTTGTCTTACATTCTAATTTTTTCCTTACATTTTGAAAGCACACTGAGGGTGATACTCAACAATTCTGCCTTCAATTTCTTCTTGGACAGGTATTTCTGATATGGAGCACCTGAGCACAGCTTTGGCTGGGTCCTCTTTCTCCTGTTATAAATTTGATTTCTCCCTCCTATAAAAATATGCTTGTATATCCCTTTGGGGTCCAGCATTTTCTTTAAAAACAAGTTAAGATTAGCAAATTAATTCAGTCTGACATTGCTCTGTCAGTTTTGTGTTGTTTGGCTGCTCTGTGCCTGCATGTCTATGGTGTGCCTTCGGTTGTTGCTAATGGCAATGTGCAGGTTAAGCTGCCGTACTGGACCTAAAAAACAGCTTCCCCAAGTGCTCAGGACTGTTGGAAGGACATTATTATCTACTCCCCACTGCACATTTTCCTGAAGCTTCCTCTTTTTTTTTTTCTTTTTTTTTTTTTTTTTTTTAATCTTCTGTTGCTGCCACACACGCTAATGGATTTCTGTACAGGAAGCACAGAATCTTTCAAAAGGCTGGATTCAGCAAATTTGCAAGGCCTGTAGTCCATTAAGCTGAGGGACCAGTTGAATCAAAGAGGCTGCACAGCCCCTAGTTTCAGTTTTGAAAGCAGTGGCCCCCAGGAATGAAATGTTATAAAAGACGACAGACCTAACCTTTTTTTTTTCTACCTTGGACTGAGTTCTATTTAGCAGCAACACGAAATTTCTATCAGGTTCCCTCCATACGGTCCTTTCAAGGCTCCAATAAAGGAATGAATGCCAGAGCAGAGCCTTTACCCATTCAGATTTCAGCTCTGTTAGCTTTCAATACAGAAATGTATTTAAAAGTGGGTAAGGTTTGTTAACTCTAATATACCACTGTCACTCATCCTGCTCCAAAAGAATCAAACTATATATGTGTTGGGATTTGCAATTCAAATGAAACCATTTTGCTTCTTGAAAATGGGCTACTGTGGAGGAAAAAAAGGCTGTATAAAGGATCACATTAACCTACAGCAATAATATTATAACAGCACTGTTCGTGATACTATAGTTAGGATTGTGCCAACTGGTTAATTTATGAGCCTTCTCCTTCCCTTTCTGAAATGCCCAGCTGCCTTTCCCCCAGCTTTACAAATTTCTGATTAAATGTCTCAAATAGAAGTGCTCTGCTTGTCAGAAAACAAAATTCCATAGACTCAGCTATCATCAGGTTTATTTCAAAATGGTTGTGAGGTTTAATGCCCTTTATTTATTTATTTTAAAAGAGAAATATAACACCATTTTTCCCCCATACATTGCACAGGCATGATCACACTGCCATACATTTTAACTGCCTAATTTCCTGAGGAACTTTGCTATTTAGCTTACTGCCTTGTTGTAGGGACTGAAAAGGAGCAGTAAGGGCATATTTCAAAAGTTAGTAAACACAGACTTCTATAAAACAGGAGGTTTTATCTATCTTACAGAAATCATCACCAGTGCCTGAAGATTTTATTGATAAAGTGTCTGGGCTGCATTTTGTGGGAAAGTAGTTGTAGGAAAGGTTCTCTGCTATTTTCAGTCAATGATAATTAAATAAGAGGAAAAGGTATTGCCTTTTAGGCTAATAGTCAATAGAACTGTATATAACTGAGAATTAAAAATCTTGCTCATAAAATAGCAGCATGGTGGGCTCAGTAAGAATGAAGCCAGAGGTATTAATCTTAAAATTAATGGTTAATGCTGTCACTGACATTAATGTTAAGGTTCTTAATACCAACACTGCTATGAGTATGACACTTGGAGTCCAGGGTGGATGAAGAGGGGAGAACAGACCTTATAGCAGTGTACCCAAATTTTCAAGGTAGACTTTCACATGAAGGGAAGGGAATTGGTTTCAGTGTCCTTGTAGCAAGTGTGCTACAGGGTACAAAACTGTGTGAGATCAAAGGAAAGGGAAGTGTTTCCAGCGCTGACCTGGTATCAGGGTAGATAATATTAAGAGACAGAAACTTCTAGAAAAGCAATATGCTCCTGAATTCATCTGTATAAAATATGAAGTATATTTGAAATAGTATCTGGAAGCCTATTTCCAGCCTATCTGGAAATACAGGCCTAAAGAAAAGGTCAGTTTAAAAAAATGGATACTGTTGAACAAAGCAGGAAAGTCTTGAAATAAGGTGCATCCTTTTCAATTCTTTTCATTTCTGAATATGTGACTGAGAGCTGGAAAAGGTGATTACCTGACTCTATGTTCTACTTTTTAGTGTGTGAAAGTTTTTATTTATAAAAATCCAGGAAGAATTAGAATCTTCATGTTAAGCTAGAGTGGTTATTCTGTCACTCACAAGAATGACCCAAAACCTGCTCTATTTTTGCTGAAATGCTTATAAAAGGCTGCTTCTTTATCAAAGCTCATATGGGCTTTTGTGGGAGTTTTGTGCGTGTGTGTGTGTACATGTGTGTGATACAGGCTAGCACAGGGAAACACGAGATCAGGCCAGCACTTGTGGGCACTTTTCTAGCAGATCACTCTTCCAGTTCCATCCTTAAGAGTACATTTGCCAAAATATTTCAGAATGTATGTCATGAAATGCTCCCCAACCAGTATTTAATGTATTTTATCTGTGTTGTATATGTGCATATGAGCATATATCTAAACAAACTTAAAGAAATACTCCCATGTGTAATTAAATATTTTTACTCAGCATATGTTTAAGAAATTGGGTAGATACAAGTACACCTATTGTGTAAATTTATTAATAGGTGTCTATATATGTGTACTGATATTTATGGAAATATTTGGGTACATGTGTGTTTCTGTATCTATATTTTGCCAACACTGCAGTCTGTAAAATGTGAGGAGAAGGTTCAAGTCCAGGGCTAAGGATCTCTGACTAACTCCTGTTGCTACTCCTGTCTTCTGGTTCATAACTGAAGTCACTGAGCACTGATTTAACTTCTATGGACAACAGAAAATGCTGTTTATGGAGCCCTGTTAATGTCGTCTTCAAGATTTTTAATCTCAGTTTTTCACAGGATTGAAAAAGAAAAGAAAAGGGGATTTAGCAGTCCCTGTATTATGGAAAAACATTAGGTCGTTGTCTAACAGGGATATTTTGAATGCACATTTTACGATGAGCACATCAGTTCAGGATCTGGGAACACTGAGTTCCTGGAACTGTGGATGCTGTCTGTCCTCACAGCAATGCAGGCTCCGAGCTGCTTGTGTGGGAAGAGCCAAAGGGCTCCAGTGGTGGACAGAGCTACACTCCCCCTACTTATCCATCCACCCATCGTGAACAATAAGCTGGGCCAACATTAACACATGATGTCGTCCCAGTTTCTCTGGCTACTTTTACAGGATTTGTTTTCTGCTCCTGAGGCCAACTGGCCCAGCCTAGCTTGTGTCAGTAGGGCAAAGGCACCCTCACCAAAGAGAGGGACTGCAACCAAAGTACCCTTGGGCAAGTGTTCCTTGTTCAGGCTCACACCTGTCCTGCAGCATTGTCCTGCAGAGTGCTGAGCCCCAAGTGGTGTCACTGCTGAGATTTGGGCAGCCTGGACGACGTGTTCAGGCCTTGGGCGCGCTCCCCGGCCCTGTTTGCTCACACAGACAGGCTCTGTCTCTAGAGACCTGGCTGTTGAATCGGTGGTTTCTTGAGCATGTGCTCAAAAGGGATGCAGTGTAAATGCTGGGTGAATCTCATCTTTAGAAATATCCTGCTATTTGCTTAATTCATATTCCTCTCTTTCTCCACCGCAGCCTGATCTCCTCATTAAATATTAAGCCTGATTCTCTAGAAGCCAAAATCTTTGTCCATATGTACATTTATGTGTTATTGTCCAAAATTTTCAGAATCTGCTGGTGAATTCAGTTACATTTGGCAAGAGTTCATGGTTTAGAAGTTTTAAATTGCTGGATGCATGGTGAAAAAACCAGCATCTGGTGAGGATGTGGACTCCCAATGAATTCTTCCACCAAGAGAAGGCAGGAAATCCTGGCTTCTCATGATGGAAGCAATCATAAGATAAGTATATTCTGGCTCATCAGCACAGCTAAAATGATGATCAACTGCTGCTTGCCCATCTGATAAAATACTGGGAGGACTGACTGGAAGAGCAGGGAAGCTGTAGGGAAAAGGAGACAGGAGAAAAAGACAGAAGATGCATATTTAGAGGAAAGCTTGCTTCCAGAGCCTGGCTGCTAAAAATGTACATGTTGGTTTTATTTTCTGGACAGTGCAAAAGGCTTTTTTCTTAGGTGACAGAGATCTGCTGTGGAGGTAAGAATTGTAACCTTTGAGCATCTAGCTGCAAACTGGAATCTGGAATCCAAATGTTGAGTGTCTTGGTGTCCATGGGGAGGTATGCAGTGAAGGTGTCTCAGTAGGGGGATGTGTTAAATGAGGAGATGCTGCAAGGTAGTAAAAGGTGCAGAAGACAAAAATACAGAAGATTGTCTCCAGTTCTAATCACCCTCTTAGATTTAGGCACCTTGCTCAGGAGGAAGGTGACTTGTGTGGGCGCATATCCACTGCGTATTTATAAAAATACCTTTTCTTGCAAAGAACTGAACAGATTTCATTGTTTTCTTTTGAAGGAAAAGGGATGGAAGGTATGAGCTAGTGCTCATATGTTTTATGCAATGATGGGAAATACAGGCATAGTCTTGGAACTAGAACCAAGACTGTCCTTTCCTTAGTAAGTGACATAACTACTAGACTTTAGAAACGTGGTCTCTTGCTTGCTTTTTTTCTCTATCAGTGAGACTTATATTTTACAGGAGAACACAGCAGTGATTCAACTGAAAGGCTGAAGAATGCCCTTTCTGCAGTCTGGTAGTTAGATCATTCTCATGGGCGGTGGCAGATGTAAAGGAAAACGACTTGGGTCTCCCACACGGTAAGTGCCTGAGTTGCATTCTTGCATGAAAGCACAGCTTAACAACCTAAAGAAAAGCAGTTGTTACAGCTATGTTTTGCAAGGAGCTTTATCCTCTTGACTAGATACATGGCTTTATATATTTACAAATTAAGTATATCTGTTAGATCAAGCCTTTGAGGAGTGACAGTTTCATTTCTATTTTCTAAATCCTGATTGATTTCGTGTAAGCTAGGCTTTGACCTGCTTGACTTTGTAAAGACCATGGCTGTTGTCAGATGTCGATGGTCTGTAGCTGTGCAAAAGACAGCAGAGAAGGGGAGAAGAGCCTCAATTTATGTTGGTGCAATTAAAGTGATGGAGAGCAACAGCCAAAGGTTCCCCTTTTTGCTGTGTCTTCTGTGCCTCTGAGCACATTACCAGAGGATTAGCTCAGTCAGGAAAGATGGGTTCTCACAGCTCTGCTTCCTGAGCTGAGATGCTCATGAGGTTTTACTCTAGTTACCAAGGTATTTGCAAAGCAAAAGAAATTGCACCTGAAAATGTTAATGTGCAATCTGATTGCCAAACATGTGTGCATTTTAAAAGATATTAATTTGGCTTGCTCTGCCTACCATTCCCAGGCTGTGGCTCTGCTTTCCTCCATATAGTATTTAAACTGTACTTCCCACAGCAGATTACTCCCAGCACACCCCATGGAAGGGTACATAGGGATGAGATGTGGATGATCTAATGGAGATCCATCATTGTTGAATAGTTAATTTAAATTATTAGGGATTATACTCCCTAGGTATTGAGCAACTGGTCCTGCCTGGAGCTATGTTGTTACACGGTTTTTCATCAGATTTCAATTTTCAAATCTTTTAAGTATTTCTTAGTGGAGTTACGGATCCTGTGGATCAAGTTCAAACCTCTGGGCAACATCTGTCTTGTGACTGAGTATTTTATAATCAGGGGGACAGCAAACCTTAGGTTCAGTCATAGAAGTGAAGAAGCAAGAGAAGTCAACCAGGTCCTAATAGATCTGAGTGGTCCTGCCCTACTTTGCTGCGATTGGTTTTTGTGTTCCTTATACAGCCTCACCCCACCAGGTTTATTATGTTGCACAGATAAAAATTGTTTGCTTTTCTGAGTAAAGAACTATTATAAGAAGCACTATTGAAAGTCTGTCCAAAACCCCTTTTCTTATAGAAAATGGCTTGGTTGAGACATTAATTCAGTGCCTGTTTTCTGCAACACATCTGAGGCTTTTCTCTTCTTTAGAATATGAATATTAAGTAGAGGTTACCAGCATTTGGCAAATGTCACTGCAATTTTTAATAGTTTTATGAAACAGGTTTATAGGACTAGAAATTTGTAACTGGAAAAATAACAGGCTCTGTACCTAGTAGCTATTTTGTCTGATATAATGTGCATGTAAGTAAACACAACATTTCTCTAGATATGTTGACTTTGGACCTGAATAATGTATGCAGCACTTTTAGATTCCAGCACGATGCTGAGAGGGGTTACCAGGGACCAAGGGTTGTGTGGTTGCCTTGAGGCTGGTTTACATCCAAGTGTTCTTTTAAACCTGATGATAAATCCTTTATTCTGTTGTAAGTCGGAAATAATTAAGTTGAAGACAGAAAGTTTCAGGCAAATAAGCTGGGAATTTGGGCAGTCTTAACACCCAGAAGCCTGGACATTGATGATGTGGGGCCTGAGCTCTCCCATGGCTCTCAGGAACAGCTCCAGGTCAGTGTTTTAAGTGGTGCATGGATGAAACAATCATACTCCTCCTTGTGCATGTCTTTATTTCACCTTCATTTCTATCTGGGTGACTTTGGCATCTTTCCTTCACAGCACAAATACTTGGGTTCATGAATGTAACTTGTTTGAACTGACATGATTGTGTAGTGAGAACATAACTAATACATGTTCTTCCATGAGGATATGGGAAATAATAAAAAAGGAAAAAAAAGACTGTTTGATATCTTGAAATGAGAAAATAGTGTAAATTAATGTCTCTGCATAATTCTATGAGTTTTTGGTCTAAAATAATGTATGAATTATTATAAATAAAACAAAAAGTCAGACTTATGTGAATGATGCTTAACAGCTGTTGAGAAAAACCTGACAAACAAAGGCTTTGGCTGCACTTACACATGGCCAACTACGTGGTAGTGTTGCCTCATTGAACCAAACAGGACTTCTCAGATCTAGAAAGCTGTTTATATTCATATATTATGTTGTAATATCCATATTTTGTTATTAATTTGTCAATACTTTTTCTTTTGTTTCTCATTTAAAAAAAAAAAAAAAGAGGTCAAACTGTTGCAGTAGTTATGGTTAACTTAAAGCAAAAATGCTCATCAAAATACTTTCTCATTTGAAAGAAAATGAGGAGTTGTGTGGAAGGGTTTTGCTCAAGTATGCATTCAAATTCAGGACAGAAAATGAACTTGTAAACAGGAAATTCTCTTTTGCAGACTGCAGTGCCAAACGCATCTTGATACATACAGAAACAATCATAAAATGCTTTTTGTTTACAGAACTATTATTGCTCTAATAGAAAGATTAAATTTTGGAAGAGCTGACTGCCAGTTACTGAGGAGGACATCAGGCAAGAGACCTCATGAGCATTTTGGTGTGTTGGGAGCCTTTAGTTTGGTGGGTGCATATTTGAAATATACTTTTTCACAGCAGTCATCAGTTTTGCTCTATATGCAGCAGAGGGAACTACTGTCTCTACAAAAAAATGGACAGACTGTAAATGTATGTAGTATTGTGATAAAAACAACAGAAAGTAGGAAGCAGGATTCAAGGCTAATGTAGGTACATGAGGTGATTGAAGTAAAAACTATACTTGGAGTGAGGTTGATGCTTTTTTAATTATACTTAAGATTTGAATTAATAGCTGAAACGGAATCTGGTTCGGGTAATTCACAGTATATCTAAAAAACAAAAGGTCTTGGAAGGAGTTTTCACCTTTTACTTTCTTTAACTGGCATAATGTATTCAGCTGGGAGGTTTTCTTCTGTCATTGTTTATTCTTTCTTGACCTAAAATTTATGCCAAAGCAAGATTTTCATGCCAGATAGTGTTAATATTTACCCTGCTGAACAGCTCTTTCTTTCAAATAAGGTAACTTCCATGTGTGCTGCCCAGCAGGGTGTTTCAGATGAAGAATTGATATGATGTTGGGTATTTAATTTGGAGGTTCATATAACAGGTTTGCTATGCATGCAGTTTTGTTATTATCTGGAAGAAAAGTTTTGACATCTATAATTGTCCACCTACCACTGAAACAGTCAGACATGCTTTATAATTGTATGGAAAAACCTTATGGGCTCAGCTGCAAAACTGACTGTCCAAAGCAAATAATGGAGCCTTGGCTGCAGTATGTGTTCCCCTCCTCAAATAAGACACGATCAGAGAAAGAAAAGAATAAGACTCCTGTAGGAAAAAGTGCTATGCCATTCAGTAGAAAATAATAACCTTACTACATGAATTATGTACAAGATAAGATATTCTGCTTCTCCAATTCTGTATGACAATTAAAAAGTTATTTAGAACAGGTGCTCTCTTTCTAATTCTATGGATTTTTACAGCAATTATTTTAGAATTCTAGTAAATTATCTATTCCTAAGGATTACTTCGTAACAAATTTTAAAGGACTTATGCTTTATTCTCTCTAATGAAATTCTAAAAGGTTTTTCCATATGAATCTAAAGGCTGTGGTTGGAATGCCTGCTTTTCTTGAGAATCAAAGGAAAACAGTGATTTCAAGGGGAGGCAGTGATTTCGGTGGTCTCTGTGTATGAATTTCAAGTTCCTCAGTGTGAGGAATGAGACAACTCTTAGTAAAAATTAAAATAATTTATTAAAAATAGAAAAATTGAAAAATTACAGAAATTAGAAAAATATAAAAATTTGGGATCCTAGTGGCTCAGGAGGTGTGCCCCAGGAGCGCAGGGATTAAGAGATCTTCAGGCTTTAACAGCTCTGGACCTCTGGTGGAAAGAAAACTTGCAGTGCTGGGCTGACTTTTAGCTAGTCTAAAAATCAAAAGGAAAAATTATTAAAGGCTCCTAGATAGGAGTCAGGCTTAAGTACCCAGCACTGGCACTCACCACAGCTGATCTGCAGTGATCTGCACTCCTCTGACGTCTGCCTCGTTGTTTTATAGTGCCTTTGCTCCGCCCCAGTCCGCCCACAGCCCGCCCATAGCACACCCCTTTGGTCTCAAGTGATTGGTGCTTTCTTTTTGACAGATCATCTCTGTCTACCAATGGCTTGTCGTCGTTAGGGAGGTAGCAGCAGCTGAAGTAAGGGTGGTAACATGCCCTCATTAAGATTCAGGTTGCTATGGAGCTTACTTGCAGAATAACGGCTATGGGGCTAAAAATAGCAATTGGCTGTTAGGAACTGGGGTTTTGGAGTTAGTCCCAAGACTAAAGTGCAAAGCAAAACTTTCAAAAAAACCATTAAAATGCATTCAATACTTCTTAAAACACTTATAAAAATAAACAATGAACATAGGAAAAACAACTCTTACTATGTACAAGTAGTTTGGAGTTTGAAAAAGGGATTTTTAACTAGTAAACTTTTAACTGGGAATTTTAACTGGGGCTAGTACAGACAAACTGCTTTGAACAAGTAAAAACACTACTAATAAAGCTTGATTTTTGTACCTGGGCTGATGGGTTAACTTTATCATTTAATCTAAAGAACTGTTTAATTCAAAATTAACTAATTAAGGCACTTAACATGCAAAGACCAAACTTAATTAGGGACTTCATGTATGACACTCAGTCAGTACAGCTGCTGTTCTCTGGGGACCTCAGGGGCAAACTACGTGAGGAAGGCTTGAGTTGTCCCATTGAACTGTGGGGCAATGCTGTGTTTGGTTTTGTCAGTGTAGCTGCTGTGAGGAGATTCAGTAGGTTTTGGACCCCTACCTTTAAGTTGTAACTTTGTGGATTCCTGTAACATGTAATGGGATAGACAGGAAGTTTTAGTGCAGTCATATGATATTATAATATATTAATATGGTCATAATATGATATTATAAATGACATAATAAATGTTTTGGTAATGTTCTTAGTAGTGTGGGGTCTGAACATGTATATGTTTATTGTTAAATCCAATACTTGCTGGTAAAAGGTGCAGGAGAACAGAAAGCTTGTTTTCTCTTAGAAAGTAATATATTTTTATCTGCTTTTTTGGGGTCAAAATGTACTTTTAGTTAGAATTTCCTGGCAACCCCACTGCTGCTTGCCTGTATCCCTCAGCTGAGCACTGTTGCCATGCATGACAACAATTTCTCATTCTTCCTTTTACCTAAGTTTGTGAACTAATATCTTGTGAAGATGATTTTCCTTTCTGGCTTTGCAGATCTGGCATTTTTTGGTTGTAAGAATCTAGTTTTACTCACTGTAGCACACAGTAGCTGTACTCTGTGAAAAATTTGCTTTGGTTATTCCAACATGTGTTGTTGCATATGGTAATTGGAGCTTGTAGACATTCATACAGGGGAATTTGTGTAAGTCTGTGTCTGGAGCTGAGGGTACATTAGTCTCTGTAAAACCTCAGCTGAATAAAGACAAAGTTTCCAACTTTGTAAACTAAATAAGCACTTCTCTGAGTCCCAGTTTCCCACAGTTTTTATTGTGTATACATAGCAGTATGTCTCAGGCAGCTTGTCATGTGGAGGGAGGTTTCATGTGATGGGTTAGTTTATCACATGATACACATTTATGTGTTCCTTTTTCCTTTTTTTTAGGCTGAGATTAAGCCACTGTGGCAAATTGAGCTTTTAGAAGAGAGCAGCAGTGACAGTATTCGTGTAAATTAACTCCATTAAAAAAGACAACCTTTTGTGGTGGTTCACTGATTGTTGCCAAAGTCATACAGCTGGCTCTCTGCATCCTTCTAGGAAAGCCTTAGCAGTAGCTAAGCGTCATTTCTGACAGACCAGAGAGGTTTGGGACTCCTTGGAAACTCACAGGGTTTGGTTTGATGGAGGGATTTTCCACACCAGACTCCCTGGAGTATCTGTGCTTTCAAAGATAAGGGTTTCACTTCACAGCCTGCCAGGCAGGGACGTGTGCTGCGCTTCTCTCTTCAGAGGAAGGAGCACAACTTGCTCCCTGGCTTTAGTGAAACCTGCCAGAACCCAGGAAGCATCTTTGCTGGATTCAGTGGCCTCTTGTGTCTCTGTAATGCTTTTCAATACAGGAGTCAGTGTGGCTTTCAGTTAGAGGAAACATTTTCCTCACAGCCCCTCAAATCCACAGCTGACCTGCCTCAGGCTGCCACCATAAGTTGTTGCCTCCAAACCTATAAGCATTTACATGAAAACTTAACTTTGTTGGATTTTGTGAAGAAACCCAAAGCCAAAATACATGGAGTGCACAAAGCCAGTTTGCCTGCAGCAAAAGAAATTCTGTTCTCCTCCATTCCCTCTTGTAGAGGCAGGGCATGGGAAAGGAGGCTTGTGATTCTGAAAGACTTCTGACAGACGTTTGTTTGGTGAAAAGTCATCGCAAAGAGCTTTTATGACGATCAGAGGCAAGGGTTTATGTCAGAATAAGTCCATATGGGATAAATCCCTCTACCCTAAAATAACTGCTTGGAGATAAGGTATAATTCTCTCTATCAGATGCTAGGCACTGAGAGCAGGGAACTGTGTTCTGGCTGAGAGGTACCCAAACAAAGGCTTCAGTTGCACCTAAAGATATTGGTGCATTTTGGTATTTTACCTCCTAGCCTTTGTATTACACTGATGGCATTAATGGAGAGCCTGGCTGATAATGTCTAAAATGGGGTCCTATGGAGCACCCCACTTCCCGGAGGACAGAGCAGCTCCTTTTTCCCAGTGGTCTCTATACCCTGGTGTTCCCTACAAAGGAGCCTTGGACGAAGGGTTAGGGAGTGAGATATCCTGTTCCCTACCTTTCTCGCAGCCTTGGGACACCAAAACCTCTGGCCTGTGCTGTGCACCATGAAGAACAGCAGAGCTGCTGCTTGCAGACAGCCACTGCTGCCAGTCACACCTGGAATCTCGACTATTTGGAATTTCATCCCAGCTTTATGCTTTCTGCAGGAAGTTGAGGAATTCACATAAGAAATGTAGTGTAATGCAAAAGTAATACTTAAACCTGACACATAAACCTGCATAATGTTCTTGTGAGCGATAGCACGGAGGAAAATCTGGGAATCAGGGTGGATTGGAGGCTGAGCCATAGTCAGTATTGTCGTGGCAGAGGAGGAGCCTTGTCCTCAGAAGTATTTGAAAAAATAACATGTGGGCAGTCATTGCCATGGTCATCAGCAGTAATGTTGCATCCATGTTTTAATGACCTAATTTGGGGGGGAAAAAAAAAGAGAAAAGAGGTACATGGGAGAATAAGAGACAGAACTGCAAGGATAGCAATGCTTATAAGAGGTTTGGAAAGCGTGGTCTACATGGAGCAACTAAAGGAAAACTTCAGCAAAGTATTTTAAGGAATAGCCTGCAGGCTGTGGGCCAGGCAAAACTTTTCTGTCAGCTCTTGCCTACCCACTTTCTGAGCCATTAAGTCATGGACAAGACCCAGGCTGTGATGCCCATTTTCCCAATTTTTTTCCGGTGTGTGCCCTGTGAAGCATTGGGGAACCTGCAAGGTAGTCATTTGGTGAGCTGTGTATGGACATGTTGGAGGAGATTCCTGCCATGGATCCAATAAGGTGGAGGAAGTACCAGCATGGTTTACCCTCAGGTGACTGTGTGGAGCCTTGGAAGTTGTTTTGGGACAGAGGACATTTCTGGATTAGACAAACATCTGAAATGTATTGCAGAGTGATACTTAGTCCTCCTTTGGAGCAAGGGAAAGGTATCATGTAATTGTCCTGAGATCCCCAACTGATGATATTTTCCTATACTATGTTTCATGTTTTAGGAAATACAGTGTGAAGTGGGGGAAAAAATGAGGGGAGCACACAGAGAGTGAAAGTGGGAAGGATATAAAGGGTGTGGTCAGACTCTACAACCTCTGAAATATTGTTAGTAAGTTCTTTTTGAAACTCCCTCTTATCAGCAAATTCTGCACTGGTGTGGCCCCAGCTTGAATCCTGTGTGTGGTTTTGGGCACCACAATATAAAGAAGATGTTAAGCTGCTAAAGACTATCTCAAGGAGAGCTATGAGGATGGTAGAGGGTCTGGAGGAGAGGTCTTATGAGGAGCAGCTGAGGTCACTTGGTTTGTTGAGCCTGGAGGAGACAGCGAGGAGACCTCATTGCGGTCCTCAACATCCTCACAAAGGGAATGGAGGGGCAGGCACTGATCTCTTCACTCTCATGAGCAGTGACAGGACTCAAGGAAATGGCATGAAGCTGAACCAGGGAGGGATAGGCTGGATATCAGGAAAAGTTTCTTCACTCAGAGGGTGGTTGGGCACTGGCACAGGTTCCGCAGGGAAGTGGTCACAGCACCAAGCCTGAAAGAACTCAAGAAGTGTTTGGACAATGCTCTTGGGCACATGGTGTGGCTCTTGGGGATGTCCTATGCAGGACTAAGAGTTGGACTTGATGATCCTTGTGGATCCCTTCCAACTCTGGGTTTTCTATGATTCTATGATTCGTCCAAATGCACGGCTTGTCAGATGCAAGCTAAATACCAATACAACTGTGCTGCCACCCACAGAAAATGTCACACGTCTTGGCTGGGAGATGCATAGCTGAATGGAGTGTGAGTGAAGCCTTCTGGAAATGCAGGAATAGTTATTTTCCTTACCCGGGCCTTTTTCTCTTTAGTGTATAGTTCTTTCCCTTTCTCGTTCTTTTTTTTTTTCCCTCCAGTGCTATTTCTAAATACTGATGAGACAACACAGGGTCCAACAAGGATTCACTTAAAGCATTTTAAAACTCTCTAAATTAAAATATTTTGGTAGAAGTCATAGGTCAGTTTGCTCTTATTCTAGTGAGAGGTCTTGCTAGTACCTCTGTGCAACTGTGCAGTTTGGAGATCTCTGAGTAGGTTCTTTTCTAATTAAATAGTGAGCTGCTGCCTGCTTTCTGGCCTTCGAGCCTTTTACTACCTGAATCTGGAGAACAGGCTGTAAAACATTAAATATGGGAAAGCTGGGAAATGTAACACGCTATAAATGTATGAAGGTAGGAGCTCAAATATGTGTGGACATAAAGATTTTATTTCTTTACATAAGGTTTAAATGAAGAGTCTGTAGTATAAATCTCTGCTTTCAAAGTGAACTATCACTTTTCAGCAAGAAAGAAGGCAAGAATGACTGTTAAAGAAATAAAATATTACACATCTAGGAAGCACCAAGGCAAGCCTTATCAGACCATCTATATATACAAGTAAATTAAGACCCCCAACCTGCCCCCCAAATATATCATAGGACTTTATTTTTTTTAATCTGCAGCCTGGAATTGTATAGTTTTGGGGTTTTTTTTATTTGAATAAGATATGCAAAGGTCACCATTATGCAATGAAACTGTCAGGAGACAGCTGGGAGGTCTTAATTTAATGCCCATTATGCCCCATATTTGATATCTGTATCAGACTCCTAACGGGTGGTAGGTGGGGGTGGAGGATGATGGTAGCTTGGAGGAAACAAGCTGTAGCAGCTCCCTGGAAATCGCTGTGGGGACAGGGAGGAGATGATGCTTTTATAGGCAGAGTAACTGAAAAGTATTCCTTAAAACCGAGCACATTTATCAGCAGAGTTTCTGAATGCACCGAGAAATCTGTGTGAACACTTACAAATGAAAACTGAGAAATCCTAAATGTTTTAGATCTTCAGGCTAAATCTTGTTTGATTTTTCTCAAGCTTTTTGTCCAGCTGGGTCAATCACATTAGTGACTTTTTAAACAGGACTCTCCATTATGAGCTATGTGATTTCTGAAAGTAATTTTTCTCAGCTGGTTATTGAAGCGGTGGGATCAGCAGCAATCACCAATATGATTGCTCTGAATATTTGTTGTGTAGGTGGACATCTTAAAGGAAACCTGGTTCTTTCTAAACCTGGGACAATGGAGCACTCATCAGCTGGTTATATGAGGCCTTTAGACTTTCATGCTCCACTGCTGTGCATGGATATATTTCAGCAAGTGAGCTTGACTTTTCTGTTTTCACTTGTGTGGCAATATTTTTGTCTTGTGTACTCAAACAATATTATCTTGAGACCACTGAAAAGCCACCCCAGCTGAAATAGTATTAAAATCCATGTTATGGGAAGGGGATATAGTCAATTAACCAATTATGTGTTTTGTTAAACTAATTTTTGATCTGCTTGCATCCTGCATAGTGAAGCATCAGAAAGCTCTGTTTGGTCCAGGGTATGTGGAACAAAACCCATCATTGTGTTACCGAAATGATGAACCCCAGGCAAGGAAGAAACAAGCATTAAGCTGAAGTAAGTTATTATTCAGAGGAAACATGATGCTATCATACTTCATATGAAAACCTCTCATGACTGGGGGACGGCAGCTTTTTCTCTCTCCCAGCAAGTCTGAAGTTAGTTTTGGCTTGAGGTGGAGGCAGAGGGTCGAGTATCTCCCAAAGACATTTGCTAACTTCGTATAGCTCAGTCAGCAGTCTGAAATGGATGATTACACTGAGGTGGGTTTCTGGACAGCACTGATGTCCTGGGTTGTTGGCATGGGGTGGATCTTGAAGAAGGAGCCTGCATCTCATAAAGATCCTATTGATAAAATGTGAATAAATGACCTCTACATCTAGATGTTATTGGTATTCTGGGGCATATTAACTGCATCTAAATTATTGCATAGGAAAGACCTATGAAATTTATTTGACTTCAATGACCTCCTTAGAGAATGGGCTGTGTAATTTGCTGAATAGCTTTTTTTTTTTTTTTTTTTCCAATATACCTTTATGAGTTTCCCTGTTAGGAACACTCTGATATAAGTTTACTTGATATTGGCCCTTGCCATGGGCTTGTAAATTACTTTCAGCCACATACGGGACTGTGTGATACCTCCCAGAAGTCTAGAGCATAAAAGAAATGAAGATACAGTCTGGGCTGTGGTATTAGGCTATGGCTATTACATTTATTGCTCTTATATGTTATCAGCCTGCTTCTCAGGTTCTGCCCCTTCTCCCACATCTACCTTTTACTTGTAGAGCTGACTCTGAAATACTGGGGTCTCTCAAATCCTTGTTAATTCAGACCTATACTCTCAATTCTGGGACAGAGAGCTCTGATGTGACTGAGTTAGCCCAGGTCCTTGGAGGAGCCAGCAGTGTCATTGTGGTGTTCCATGGGACCTCTCCTCTGCAGCTCAGACAGACCCACTCTTAATAATACTGGGGCAGAACTTGCCCTTGTATTTCCTAAATCACTGTCATTGCCAGAAGCTTTTCACAATCGAGTCTTCCTGGAGAGCTTATCACAAGCAACTGAAAGAAAAGCTTGACCATCATGTCTGTTCCTGTGTGTGCCACTGAAGCTAATTTAATGCAATGTCTTAGGCAAATAATGGAGTCTGTGGATGTTAATTATGTTTTAATAATATAATTGATTTTCTTCTGCCTTAACTTTGCCTTCACAGAAAAAACTCCTCCTCTCTCTCCTTCTCTCTCTAAAAGGATCATTCTCCTATGGGTGATTTATAGGTATAGCAATTATGCGAAGTGAATAAATGTTCCATTACTGGGGTATGATCACACATATGCCACCACCATTAACTGAAATTTATTTTTTGCTTTGAAAACCCTTGCAGGGCAATAGGAGCTGTGAATTGAAATAATCTTTTAACATTCTGCTAAAACTGAAATAAAGAGTATAACCGGGACAGTACTGACACGGTGACGCTGCTGTTGGAGTCCTGTTCTCAGAGACAGGTCACTAGATGGCAGCGATACACAGCAAAGCTGCCTTCCGTTCTTTGCTCTTTAGTTTGCTCCTCAGAAAACTTGCAACAGTTTGAAAGGACAAAAAAAAAAAAAAACAACCCAAAACCCAAAAAATCAATCTCTTCATGCACTTAAAATGATGCATTTAAAATTCAAACGATGGTGTTATTTTTTTTTTTCCTTAATAGCTTTGACTACAGAGTGAGGACACGTTCCTACTGGAGAACACATTGTAGAGCAGTCACAAGTTACCTTTGTGAAAGGTTTGTGTTTGGAAATGTTTGGAAATAATGCAAAAAAACCTTTCCTTTTTTTTCCAGCGGGCACCCTAATTAGCTCAAATGTTTGCTGCTGAAGCAGCCACGGGTCTTGTGATGGGAAGGATGCAATTGCATGTCAGAGCACGGGACCTTAAGTGCTCTGGGTAAATTTGGATTTTTAGGGTAACTGTCAGACAAAGGCTGTGGTAAAGCCGCAGAAATGTGCTCGAAGCATCTCTCTCTGAGTATGCTGACTTTTGCCTCTTTCTCCATTTTCTCTGCAGTGTATTTGAGCTTTCACTTGTTTTTGGACATGCCCTTCTATAGATTATTTACCTTGTGATAGACAAAGTGCAAAGGTTTTCTTCCTCCTCCTGCATTCCTCTGAAGCTGTTGGCTTCCAGCACATTTCCCTTGCAAATGGAGCAACTCTGTACAGCCTTAATATAAAATAAGTTGCTTTCTCCCAGAAAGCAGTAGGAAGAAAGCAGAAATGGTAAGTTTCCAAGAGAAATCAAAATGGGCATGTCTTATAACTAAAGTAATTCATGGTGAAAGCGCAGACTAAGCTGGCTGCAGAAGTTTAAGAAATTACCTCCACAGCTCTGCTTCATCCTTCTGCTGGAGGCAACCATCCCTAGAGCAGAGATAAACCCATGTCCAGGGTTCAGCTACCTCACTGCACCACATTAATGTGAATGGCACCTCGGAAGGATCCAGTTCCAGTCCTACTAATGGTAACAGGGAGGCAGTTTCCATTTGAGTGATTCAGTTCTGGACCTGACCCACAGTGAGGCACTAACCAATCTTCTCATTTTACTGTCCTTTTACCCAAGGTTTGTCATTTATGTCTGTAAGGTACATGGAAGTCTCTTTTTGTTTTCATATAATCTGTATATGTGAGAAGTAGACAAAGAGTTCAATTTGTTCAAAGACACATTGTAGTTGAGCAGTGACTCAGATTTCCTAGAGATTCTCCTTTCCAGATTTTCATGAAGCTCCTCTTCCAGAGTTTGTTTTTTTTTTCTTCTTTATTTTTTTTTTCCTTTGGGGTTTGATTGTCTTTTCCTTGTTTGTTCTCTTTTTTTTTCATTTAGACTTTCCAGGAAACTCTGAGGAAGATTTTAAACTGCAGAGTCATTAAACTAACATTTTGATTTTTATCTTCTTTTCATAACAGAAATTCTTCACTCTTAGCATTTTTCGTGAATTAAATTATGGTCTCATGGTTATATTAAATCGAGTTTATGTGCCCAGGGTGAAATTTGCCCATTACTTTGTGACCAGGTAAGGATCCAGCTGAGATTGAACTGTCTGTGATTCAACACTGGTAAAGCAGCAGCAATGCTTTTTTGCTTGGAGAGACATTTGAAAGAATGTGCAGAGCTGGGGTGTGATTCATCCCTACTGGGAATGGAAGCTGATGCAGCACCTTGGAGGGCACGGGGCTGGGTGCAGCTTAGCATGCCCTGAGTTGAAGAGTAGATAGTTTGTGCATTTGGTATTTAGATTTGGTTTGGTGCCTAAATCTCTTACTATGGTATTCTGTGGGCTTAAAATATGCAGACTGTGAAATCACTTTATACATCCTTTAGTAACAAAACAACTTCTAGACGTGGAGAAGCACTGGTGGAAACAGCTGTGTGCACAGCAGCAGGCTGAGGGAAGCCAGGGGATGCTTTCTGGTGCTCTCATGGCTGCCATTCAGAGAGGGTGCATGCTGAGGGACATTCTGTGTCCTTTATGGGCTTTGCACCTGAGGTTCCCTTGAAACCAGGACATGGAAGACAGGTCTGGTGCACAGATGAACCTGCCCTGATGTAGCTGGGATGCAATTAGGATGCAGAACTGGGAACAAAGTATTGCTGAGGGTTTTGTAGTATAGGTATAACGTAAGTGTCCATAAGATGTGGCTCTTGCATTACTGTAGTCTTTATATTGCTTGATAAAATCCTGTGACCATGACTGAGGAAAGAGTTTAAATGCCTGTAGTGCTTTGCTGGAGAGGAATTAGGCCAGCTCAAGCTGATTGTAGGAATTCTCATCCTTCTTATGTCATAATCATTCTTCTCACCATGATGAAGTTTTGCAGCCTTTTCTTTCTTTAAAGTCTGTCCCTAGCCTTGCAATCTGAAGCAGCAGCAGTAGGCAGTAGTGCCTTTCATCATCTACGGCCAGGCAGGAGACTGGGATCACTCCTGCTGAGTGGGTAATGGCCCCCCATCCCTCTCATGGCAAGGTTAGGCTCTAATTAAAGCCAATCTTTGAGGAATTTACAGCTATTACAGAGCACTCCCATCTGCAAGGTGAGCTTCTGAGAGAGGATAATGCTTGTGCTCATATTTCTGCACAGGTTTCCTGTCCTCATCCAGGTGCAACTCAAGCTGTTGGTGATTATCTCTAAATCCTACCATGTCTGGGACCCATTATCTAAGACACGGCCTCTCACCCCATACTAAGAAGTGGGGTGTACAACTGGCTGTTTGTTCCTCAGGTGAAGATTTCCATGGGAGGTTGTGGGGATTTCCTATTAGAAAGCTTCTCATTTCAGGAATTTGCCCCTTACCCTTCCTCCCTTCTCTCCCCTTGACAGCCTGCCAACACACAGGTCTTACAAATTTCCAGCAGACTGTATGGATTAGCTGTTTTTCTTCTCTTTTGGTACATGTCTTTTTCTTGTTAATATTTGTGTGGCAGACGCTTTCTTGAGGTGGTGATCTGCTAATGTCATGGGGTTTTTGGTACTTTGTGAAGGGATTCTCTACCTCTGTTTCTCCACCTGCTAATTTTAAAAGGAATAATTTTGGTTGCTGTAGGCATAGAAACTATACAACTCCGTGAATGGAAATAAGCAATAAAGTAAACATACTTTAGAGTTTAATAAATTATCAATAATTGGTTTATGAATGGCATTGAATAGTTACATAAATCATCAGTTAGGTTGTTTATAGCTATCCTACCTTCTAATTTTTAGATTTTAAGCTATTTGCAACAGATGTACCATTCATGTCTACAATGTGTATTGTTCCTTTCTCACAATCTCTTTCCAAAGTATCCATAAAAGAGCATTAATAAGAAGTGTAACTGAACAGGGATTCATACTATATATTTGAGGGGGAGGAAAAAATTAATTTTCCTGTACAGAAAATCATCACTTGTTCTTAGTTTACAAAAATGAAAGATGTTTGGAATCTGATGGAAAGGCTCATGAAACTTCTCCTTTTCTCTTGCCCTCACTTTTTTTTTCCCCTATTGGCAGGATCTTCTTGTGACAGAGCACTGTTTCAGTGTCCTCATAAGGATTTTACAGAAAAAATTATTTCTTCTCTTGTCATCTTGAGGTTGATGGCTGCCTTCCCATTTCCTCTTCTGGAAGCTGTCTGTTCCAATACCACAACAGTAAAGATTTGGATTCATTAATACAGCACCGATTCTGGTTCCAGCAGGTTTTAATTGCAGTGAAATGGAAAGATGTTTCATGTGATTTGTCCTGGTCTATCCCAACTGCCGAGTAATGGCTGCTATCATATTTGTTCAGTCAATCCTACTGGGCCATTTTGGAGCATGGACAAATCGTGAAAAATGGGTATGGGCACCCATCCATTTTTTTTTCTATAGCTGAATCCAGAACAGCTTAATTGTGTATATATTACTGTAAAGGGAAGAATCTTTCTGTCATCATCCATAAAAATGGATGAGGCATCCAATCACATAAACTGTTATGCCTCTAGAAACTGTGAAGAGCAGTGAAGCAGATGTGAAGAGCTCTCTTTACTTGCAGAGAATTCCCTTGCAAGAGGAAAATTGAACACTACCTTTGTAGTTCTACCAGCTCAGTGTCATGTGGTAACTTCCTTTTGCATGCAGTTGGTAGGAGGAAGGTGAGAGGATGATGCATGGAGCTAAAAAGGATTGGAGAGCTATGCAAGGACGTAGCTGATGGGTCCATAAATGGGTAGACCACCAGCCAAGCTTTTCTGGGATACTGGAGGAAATAAATGACAGTACTGGATCTCTGAAACTCAAGTGATATGTGTGTTGGGCATCTCCCTTCAACCAGGACAGATTTCTAAGTTTTTCATATCTGCATATTCCTTGTATGCAGGTTCAGGAGGAAAACTTGAAGCTATCTCACTTAGTGGAAGTTGGTTGGATTGCTGTGAAAGGATGGATAAAGTGCCATTCAAACCTTCACTCAGAACAGCTTCTGTTTACTCCTGGTTTATCCCGAAACAGCTGGCCTTGCCTCAGTTAGGCAGGACTTAATGAAAAAAGGAATTAACCATGATTCTTCAGCAACATCATCTCCCACATTGTTATGCTTGTAAAAAGGATGTAAAACAGCAGTGTTAGCCACAGCTTTTTGAGAACTGTGGGCCCTGAAGTCTCTCACTGTCAGTAGGGGAGACAGCTGCCTCTTGTGAGGCTGCACTGACTCCCCCTCTATCTGGGTTTTTACTTGAGCAGTTTGTACATGAGAACGGGTCCTTTGTGCTGTTCTAAGCTGCCTTACAACAGTGCTGGGCAAATAGTAATGAAGATAGCCTTTGTCTGAAAAATGAGTTACAGTCAAAAGGCATATCCCCACCTTCAAAGTGACAAAAAAAAAAAATCCTTACAGCTTTCCAGAGCTCTTCCTGAATCTCAAATATACTTGAAAGTTTTTGTCAGATCTCTCAGGACTGGAACTATGCTGTATGAACATTAATGGATTTGATTATTCAAGAATGCCCTCAACTCTACATGTTCAAGAGCACATGACTTGTGGCTTCGTTCCCAGGGTCACAGTGAAAATTCCTTTTGCATTCTTTTCTCCACACAGCATATGGAGTAGCAATGAACATTTCAGTATTTGTCATGCCCAAGGGGATAAACCAAAACCATCAGAATTTTCTTATGGTTGTTATCTCTAGAATAATTTCTATTTCATGAAGTTAAGCTCACCAAGGATGAATATAAGATAGATTTCTTCCATCACTAATATGCAGTTAAGTACATAGATAAATGACAACCACAGAGGGCCAAAAATGTAATCACCAAATGATTGCAGAAAAATTGCTCAAGAATGGCCTCAAGCCTTTGAATAACTATGAAGAAGGCATCTTATGCTTTTGATTAATTCCTGAATATTCTTACCTGATCTCTCCCTTTTCTGTATTGTCATCACCAAAACCCAAATGGAGACTCCTGCAGATGTGCTCTCCATTTCAAATCCAGGATGGCTTCAACTTCAGGGAGTGCAAGTGGGAGAAGAATTTGGCTGTCCACAGGTACAGTTCAAAGTTAAGAAACAAATGCTGTGGTAAAACCATGATTACTCAAGGAACAAGAAAGACCCTGTGATAACTGGAAGGTTGAAAGCATTAACGAAGGTGGCCCGGAGACTTCAGAGGTGACTGACAGTCTCCACAAGTTCCCCTCAGTCAGCTGGGTTCCCCAGGGACTGCTGTATCAGTGGGAGGGAGCAGCTGTGCTCCTGCACTTCTGTCGTATGGCACAGAGTCTTTATGCAGTGCTCAGGCCTCAGCACATAAAACTGGTTTTCAGTGTTCACACTTCTCACTTAGGCAATCAACAGCTGTAGGAAGAACTAGTAAATTATGTCAGGTGGGGGTTTCTTATAATCTGGGCTGTTAGTAACTGAGAATTTACAAACTCTGCCATATGCAGCTGCAACAAGCCATCCTCTAACTGGGAAACTGCAAATATCTCAAACCCCGCAATAAACATCTACAAGTTTCTATAACAACAACAACAACAACAACAGTGCTCAAACACCACTGCAAGAAAATACTTATTAAGGCTCAAAACAGAGAGTTAAAGAGGCTTGAGTAACCTTTTTTTTTGAGACTGAACTTGCCAGAGCTGATTCAGTTCTCCTTGAAATTGCCAGAGGACTCCCATTCTCACGGTATGAAAGTATTGCCTTAAAACTGTGTGTTTAAAATGTAGCAGCCTGTAATACTCAAAGCCCATGGCTCCAGAACTCTGATTTACAAACCTTTTCAGAAACTTCATTTACTGGGCCAGAGGTTTCTTACACTCTTTGGGAGAGGAAGCAGTGATCCCATCTCACTTTATGCTTCTTATTTACAGCCTAAATTAATTCAGGGAGTGCAGCGATTGACAGCATTCAGAGAACAGCAAACAGTGGCATGAGGCTGAGCCTGTGGGGAGAGCTTCTGATTCTACTGTACTTCTGAAAACACATTGTGTGAGCCCAGCCATAAATGTCTGAGGTTGAGCTCGGAGATTACTGCCTCTCCATATTTCTTCTGCTGGGGTTAGATAGAGTATTTGGGATGTGGATAATTACAAGGATATCCTGAAAGAGTGGGACACTGGTTGAAGTCGGTGATCCATAAAAGGTTTACAGGAGGGCTTCTTGTAGTGTTAAGTGGTTTTCAGAGACAAGGAATTTCAGCTGCCTCTTACACGGAGATGGCCATTAAATAGTCACTTGGTTTTTAATCTCAAAGTGTGTATTTCTTTGCAATACTTGTTTTAGCAAAATCATGATAGAATAATGAATCAGACTAATGAGGCCTCAAAGCTTTATCCCTTTTTCAGGAAGTAGAGAAAGTTTCATGTGGATGCTGAGATATTGTTTAATCACGGTGTATCTTGCTAATTAGAGGAGGATAAAGAGAATAATTTCCATTTTAAAGCTGAAGGACTGAGGCACAAAGAAGGCTGGACTTATTTAAATTCACCCTAAAAGAGCTGGTATCCCAAATGCCAAGTTGGCAGAGGGTGACATCTCTAAATACTTAATAAATAATCATGTGGATTATGCTGTGGATGCAATGTGTTCTGTCTGACAGATGAGTGAGCTGAGAAATACAGTCTTTAGAATGCTTTTCTCAAAGGAACTCTCAGGAAATGAATCCTCTTTCTCCAGGGAGTGTTTTGTCCTCGGTCACTTAAATATCCTTTAAATGGTGGATTTATGAAACTGTTTATTGAGAAAGCCAGTGGTGTAAGAGCACAATTCCAGAAGGCAGTGAGCTGGTACACACAGCTCAGCCACGTGTGCTAGTGTGCAGTGTGAGGGCAGGGAGAGTTGCTAGAAAAATATAATGTGCCAATTTAAAGTTTGGTGAGAAAATATATCCTTCTGCCTTAGATCCTTAATGGATATGGTTTTCATATCTGTGTTCTGAACTTTCAGAGATAGACAAGAGTCAAAAGAAAATAGAAGAGATTTCAAATCTCACTGAATATCAGGGGCTTAAAGCTAAAGAGTAAATGCATGTATATGTATTTTCAGAAAAAAAAAAGAAATCTATCTATACATACATATACATAGCTAGTGAACAGCAGAAAATGGGAGTTTTTTGTATGAGATTATATTAGCATCTGCAAGTATATGACTTGCATGTTGAGAACCTCAAATTATTAGCAAAGGTGTAATTTAATTGCATGTCATAAAACCTTTTCTATTAATAATTGGGCTTTTAATACTGTTTGTGCTCAAGGGAAGCCATAATCACTTTATGGGCATGGACATTAGGCAGACATTAAAGTGATGCATTAAAAGTTACATGGAGTGGAATTTTCACAAAGCTGTGGAGTTTTCTTGGTAACTTAAAGCTTTTAAACCAGAGGTGGAGTGCTTTCTAAAGAATATAACTCAGGTGGAATCTCTAACCTTGAGCAACAGCTCGGGGTCATGTTCAGTGGTCTGTCTTTTGGAGAAGGTCGTGTTTGGGAAGAAAACTAGTCCCTTTCAGCTGTATGAATAAAAAAAAGCTCTTGACTTTTTGTCCTGTAACTTAAAGTCTAAATACGTCTGCAAGAAAAGATATGTGCGGATGTGTCTATGTGTGTTAGGAAAAGGAGAAGATCTGGGGGGGGAAATAAAAAGGTTGCTATGATGGGCAGTAAAAGACAGATCTCTTCTGTATTTTCTCCAAAATTCCAGGCTGGTGCAATCTAGGAGGAATCTGCAGGAAAAATGTTATGGACACTTTCAGGAAGTCAGTGAAGTTAGGTACAAAATCTCTGCCAGTGGAAGTGTTGTGCCTGGAGCAAGTGTGATGAACAGAGTGAGAGGGCTCACTTATATGCTTGGAATCTTTTTGTAGGAGCTTGATTCAATACTTCTCTGGAAGCAAAAACCCCCAAAAGACTCCCCCATTAATAGCCAAATAAAACTAGTGGCTTAAAAAGTAGCTTTTCTTTGATAGATAGAAGGCATAGAAGCAAATGGGAAACATGGGATAATGTGAAAATAACAGGCAGATGACTTGCCCTTAGTGTTCAGGAAAAAATAGGTTAATCAAAAAGGGGAGCAACCACAGCATTCCACCTGTGACAGAGAATGTAAAGCAGTGGTGAAAATGGTATGCAGAACTCCAGGGCTTGCATAAAAACTCCTTTCTGTAAGAAAAATTTTTAAAAAAGGAGGATTACAGTGTGCATTTTGCTCCTACAGTGCATTTCAAAGGATGTTTCATGAGCAGCTCATCCAGGAAGTAGAATCAAGTAGAATCTGGCCCTAACAATGTCTGTTTTGATTGTAAGGTTATTAAATAGTCCTTTGCTGCAATTCTGCATGTATGCAGTTCCATAGGTCCCAGAAATAACAAGGAAATATAGTGATATTGTAGGAATACCCTGGTTAAATTAGTACATGAGACAGGAATACAGGGCATATTCTAATGACTCTATCCCAAGTTATGTGGGAAAACCTGCCCATTGCCTTTGAGAGAGGGCTGTGGAAGACTCTTGCCATCAAAAGATCTGGCATGTCAGGTGTGTGTAGAAAATGATTATATAAGGTCTATGGCTAAAGCCATCATAACACAATATTTCATATTCTGGCCTGCAGAATTGTGGTGGGGTGTGTGCGTGCGGGAAACAGATGGGCATTTAAACACACAGATCATCTTAGGCAAGATGAGATTTACCTGCCCTAAATTAGATGGCTCAGTCTAAGTTAGTCAGCCTAAGCTCCCCTCATGGTCAGTGGGGTGTAATGTCTCAGGGGCAAGTCATTTTAGCCTGAGAACAGGCTCTGCAGCAACACAAGTGAGTTTATTTCTGCAAGTGCCACACTGTCTGTGGCTTCAGTATTTTGTCCCCCTTTTTTTAAAAGGTATCCTTTTAAATTTCACAAGTAGAAAACACAAGAATCCCTTTCCTTTTAGTATATTTAAAAGCTTGAAAGCAGAAGGAAGCATTTCACTGTAGGTCCTGCCCATTTTTTCTCAGTGTCCTATTCTAAGCCTTCTAGAGAATCAAAATGTAATTTTATTCATAGATCTCCCGTGGAAGAATTCTCAGACTTTTCTAACAAATATAAATTCATTTTTTTAAAGCAGCTCCGAGTGCAGTGAGAAAGGAGAATGGAGTGCCTTGCAACTTCATCCCTCATGTGGAACTCCTGAACCAGAGTACTCTGTAGGAGAAGATGAAATTCAGATTTTTTTCTGGTAGGTTTACCAGATGAGAAGATATGTAACTTGTAATAACACTGTGTAACAAACAAGATATTGTTTTAGTTAGAATAGATAAACATAGGGCAGATACTTCACCATATTCTTACTGTTGCTGCTTGGCACGCTTTCCATTTACTAACTGTAGATCATGCTCCCAGTCTGGAATAAAAAAGCCCTAGGTACTGGCAATTGCAACTGAAAAATTTAGTTTAAAGAAAATCAGGCAACTCAATCTCAAGATGAATTAGGGGAATAATTTAGAGAGTAACTGTGCAACATGAAGTTGTTTCTGTTAACTCTGGCAAAACCAGATTCATTTCCAGCTAGCCAGGGTATTGCAGTAGAGCTCGCTTAGGCCTTGTTATCCAGATCAAATAGCAGAAATGGAAAATTCCACTGGTACAAACTTCAAAGAGCTTCATGAAGAGTAGTTTCAAAGGGAATTTTTTTTTCTACCACACTCACTGAGCAAAGAGAAGTGATAAGCACAGATGGCATTGGCCACAGGTTAATAAGAGCTATACAGTTTTATAGGCAATTAACACCAAGTAGGTGAGGACACTACACATCCTTCTGAGTTTAAACACAGCACTGTGCAGGGTGACACTAATTTTCTCCCATCCAGAACATGTCAGTCATGTGTCTCTGGGTCTTTTCAGACACAACAACCCTTCTTTCCTTTCAGATGTTTCACTTGAGCACATGACTGCTTTATTTTTTTTTTTAATTATTGCACTTCCATGGTTTCTCTAGTTGTGAGCTGGTGCTGTTAAGGGAGACTTCTATAGCATATTCTGTTAAACAACACCATAAGAAGCCTTGTGAAAAACCTATTTAGGTGGTGAATTTTCAGGAGGTATTACTCTAGAAAAAAGTGTGATATTAGAACAGTCACAAAGAGAAGAGTTTTCAAAGATTTGGTTCCTTGAAAGACAAATCCAGTGCATCTTAACTGCCCATCTTCACTCTTTTCTGGGTTTCCTAAATTAGTTTAATGCCATTTCTTTTTTATTCTGTTGCATTGATGCTTTAATATTCCTCTCAGATTGAAAAAAACCCTATGTTTAATACCTTATCAGGTAGTTACTTAGTTTTGCAATAAATTTATCTGACTCAGTTTAAGGACCACAGGTTTGGTAAGAAGAGGTTCTCAGACTATGTTAACACATTGCCCTTAAGTGGCATGTTAAAAGCCTTGGTGTCTGTTCTGGTAGCTGAGAGGAGAATATTCAGATGTGGCTTTCATGGGATGTTCTGGTGTGGGATGGGCTTTCCTAAAGGATTTTGCTTAACTTAGGTTGTGTGGAGACCTTGTATCGACATTTAATGTCAGCTGGGTTAGAAGAAAGTACTGAGGTAATGATGAAATCACAGAGTTTTCAATACCTGGTGAAGTCAGAGGGGCATCAAAACAAAGCTGCTACCCTGGATTTATGGAGGGTGGATTTTGGACTGTTCAGAACACTGATTTGGAAAGTCTCTTGGGGAGCAGCCCTTAAAAGCAAAGGGGCTCAGGAAGACTGGACATACTGTAAGAAAGAAATCTTGAAGGTTCAGAAGCAGGCTGTCCCAATGTGCCAAAAGATGAGATGATGGTCAAGAAAACTGGCCTGACTGAGCAGGGATTTTCACAGGAACCCAGGGAAGAAAAGAGCCTATCACCTTTGGAAAAAGGGGAAGGTAACTTGGGAAGTGCTTAAGGATGTCTTCAGATCATGCAGAAAGAAAATTAGAGAGGTGAAAGCTTAGTTCGAACTTAACCTGGCTGCTTCTGTAAAGGATAATAATAATAATATTTTTTAAAAATAAATACATTAATAGCAAAAGGAGGGGCAAGGAAAACCTCCATTCTTTTTTGGAGGAAAAGTCTGAGCTACTTAATGCCTTCTTTGCCTCAGTTTTCAACAATAAGACTGGTTATCCTCAGGAAACTGTCCTCCTGAGCTGGTAGACGGGGACAGGGAGCAGAATAGACCCTCTGAACTCCAGGAGGACACAGTTAGAGACCTGCTGAGCCACTTTCAAACTGAATTAATTTATCATGCCTTAATCCTAATCTTCATTGAACCAACCTTTGCCATAAGAAAGCAACAGTGTAAGGAAGACAGTCAGCAGCACAAGAATGGAAACTAATCTGTGCCTACAGGATTTTGGTAGTTGTAGCTCCAAAGTGGAGTTACTGATGGGTAAACTACCATCTAAACATTTTCCTCTGAGTTGAAAGATGAGAAAATAATGAGAGAACACATTGTTTTCAAATATGTTAGAATCAGAGTGGTAAGGTTTTAGCCCTGAGAATGCTGTTACTCCCCTGGAGTACTTTTATTTTTTATGACTGCATCCTGGAGCATCCTGGTGCGAGTCAAAAGTTTTATGTTTCCCATTGTACCACGGGGATGGGGAATGCCTTGTTTTGTCTTTCCACTCTTTGACTTTTTCTTGCATTCCTTTTGGGTGGCACAAGCAGTCCAGAACAGACCCTATATTTTTTTTTTTTTTGTGCTTTTTCAGATTTTCATCACTAAGAAATGTTACTGATACACGAAAAAGACCAGCTTTCTGGGGAAAACAAATCTTATCACTTTCTGCTGTCTGTGTTCCCCATCTCCACCTTTCCTCTTGTCTTTCTTCCCTCAGTTCTTTCTACAGACCCTGTAAAATGACTGCAGTGACGCTCCTGAGTGTTAGTGATGAAATGAAGGTTTCATAGCACTGCAGCCAGAAGATCTCTTGGCTGAACTGCAGGCCAGGTGAAGCTATGACAGGGAAGTTTGTGGTGCACTTTTCCACACTGTCCTGCCAGGATGGTGCAACTTTTTCCATGCACATTTTCCCCTATGGGCTCTGGATTTTGGTTCACCGAACCCCCGTGTAGAAAGTGGTTTAGATGAGACATTTTCATTTTGTTCACAAAAGCAAAGAATATTTTAATGCATTTCTTCCAGTAGTTTTCTGGAACCATCTGTTTAGCAAAAAAAAAAAAAAAAAAAAAAAAAAAAAAAGAGCAGAATATATATTTTCTCATTATTTAATATTATATTTTATATAAAACACCAGAGGATTTATTAAACTGAATAATTTCATTGCCTTTTTATAATGAGAAAAGTTTATTAGAGAACCTAGGGTCATAAAGCCTTTTCCTATAAACATCTTAATTGATCCATTTGAGCTTCAGTCTGCTCGTTCCAACCCTTCCAACACGATCACCTCATGCACTCCCAAGGATGAGTGAGGATACAGCATGGCCCTCGTGGACCCATTGTAGCTAAACAACCCAAACACACGACCTTCAAAGTCAATCTGTGCTGAAGAACTGGGGTATTTTTCGTCTTCTGTCGGTTCATGTGTTCCTTGGAATTCAACTGAATTCCAGATTTTTATCTTGACAATTGGTGAAAACCTGGCTGTGGAACAGTCATCATGAATTTTGAACACAATGATTTTGCTGAAATGGTTAAGAAATTTTGGAATTTTCAAAGGAAAAGCTCTGGAGTAAAGTGTTGTTTAGCTCTGTTGCCCAGGGAATCCACACATTTGTTATGTACACAAAATTCTGACGCTTAACTGTGCTCCCCACAGGCTTGAAAGATGCACTTACACAATGTTTTTCTCTGTTTTATTACTGATACAGCTGTATCCATCACAAAAGCGTTGGACTACACGTGCCCTTTTGCTGCATGATTAAAAGAGAATTATATTGTTTCATGTCTCAAAACGTCCTTTGGCAACTATATCTTCTTATTAATTTATTGAAATTGGCAAGCTGACTGTGTGGGAAGAGGTTCAAGAGTTGCATCAGTTTGATCTGGATTAGTTCCTGACTGGATGTGAGATATTTCTGTTGTAGGCAGCTCACACTCAACTTGAAATGCTACCTGCCCATGTTTGGAGCTGTCTGCCATCTGAAACTCTCAGAAGAATAGCTGCAACTGGAGCTCAATGTATGGCATAGAATTGCTATTGAAATGCAGTGTTGAATAAATCACGTAGACTTTTTAGGAAAGATACTTGCTAATGTAATCTCCAAAAGCTCTGGTCAGGCCTTAAAGGTTAAAAAAGAAAGAAAGAAAGAAACCAAAAGAAGAAGGAGAGAAGTAAAAGCAGAGAAGTGATGAAGAAAATTTGATTTTGCTTTAATGATTAGTTACAACGCTTTTCAACTCATTATCAAGAAAGATAAAGTGTAAATGGTGAGGCATTATCAAGATAATTGCAACAAATTTAAAAGTTTACATGAATTGGTTTTGTGAATGTCCAGGAGAGTTTCTAATGATACATTACTTATGTAAACCTTAATTACACAGTAATAAGGTGAAATCAAGTTATTTTTTCAGAACAATTTTTTAACATAAGGAAACAAAGAAGTCCTGAACAGAAATAAAATCTCCATAGAGATTTATTTTGCTTTTTGACTGTAATATTGATGATAGTGTCTACTCTTTGAAATTATTACAGTAAATCATTTGAATAGGCTTGGGTTACGGAATGGTTTGTAAATGTTCTGAAGCAAATGTTAGTTTATTACTCTGACTTCTGCAAATACAAAATTAAGTAGCCTTAAGGGGGTTTTTTGGGGTTTGGTTTTTGTTTGTTTTTTTTCTTAAACCTGTACTCTAAATAGCACAGTGTTGTATCTGTTTGCTCACTGGATAAGGCAGCACCTGAAAAAATTCAGTGGGAAGTAAATCTTTCTAGGATGAGAATGTATGACACACCAAAGACAAAGCAGGAGGAAAATCTTTAGAACATATAAAAACTTTTCCTGTCTTCTTCTCCAGCAGAAGTAGCATTTGGTTTTGGCTACGTACCTGGATACCAGACTTAGAAATATCTGGGCTCTTTCCTGCCTGAGGAAGAGAGAAAGACACAAGCCAGATTTATTGGCTGATCTACAGGCTTTACATTTAATTTCTTTGCGGTCAAATTTCTTGAAGACATTGCTTTACAGACAGGGTGGTCAGAGCAGCAGTTCCACTGCTGATTCACGGCAATTTAGATATTTACAGACATATATGCAAAAGTATTTGTTCAGGTGCTGCATTCAGAGGAACACTTGGTCCCTCACAAAAATTGATGTGCACAAAAATACTTTGCAGAAATATTCCCAGAAAAGCAAGCCAGAATGAATGCATTCTTAATAATACAGGAGGGAATTCCCAAAGTGATTAAGATTGCTTGGATTATGCTCCCGGATGTTTGTGAGATCTTTCACTGCAGGTAGTGATAAAAAAAGAGTCAGAGTTAGCTTGGCCCTTAGAAAAAATTTGAATTCTTGCTTGTTTTCTTCAGAATGAGTTGGCAGTGTGTGAGAGGTAGACATTCTTCCGATGTTGGATGGAAATACCATCATATGGCTTTCTTGGAATTTCATTGTGAACTTGGACTCTGAGGCAGCCTCTGGGTAACTGGGGAGATGGTAAGTGGAAGCACAGATACACACTAGTTCTTGGCCCTGGTATATTTTTATTGCATAAGAAGATGGTTCATTCCAGAAGAGTTGTACCGAAGCACCTTCAGAGATGTGGCCATAACTGGCTCATTTTTTGGAGGAAGTTGAGGAAGGATAGAAATCAGTCTCATTGTACTCAGAGAAATTTAGGAAACGTGCCATTAAGTGAAGCTGCCCAAGATGATGGGCAAAGCCATTTATCCCCCCCCAAAAAAAAATTCCTAACAATATTTGACTTTCAAATGAAAAATAAAAATACACACATGACTTTAATGCTGATTTATGACAATTTCTGCCGGGCTGATATAGATTAATGTAAGTTTTGCAACATGACTTACTCATCAGTGATGGTGGCATCCAATTATATGACTAACATATATGTCTGAAATTTATATGATGACTGATTATGTATGTCTATACAGCTGCAGACGTGCACTCTCTCTATAAATATGTATAAATGTGCATGGGGTTTTGTGTATCATACCTGTCATTTAAATACACAAAGATACATGAACTTTACAGAACTTTCCCATTTTGGGAGGTGTTTCCAAGGATTCTTATACCCAGTGGGATGCACTGGCTTCCAGCACCCCAGTCAGTGTGACTTGTAATTATAGGAGTAAATCCATGTATAAAACCAGAGGTGTTTGGCATGTGCTTGCATCCCTGTCTTAACTCATCCCTCTTAGCATGATAAAATAACAGTGGAGCAGAGATGGCACAAGTTTTTATATACATCAAGACAGAGTGCAAACCTTCCCCAGCTGTGGTTATGTGCAGGAATCACAGACCCACAGTGCTCTGCATTCTCTTGCTGTTGTTACCTGGATTGGTTTAAGCTGGGATGTTTACGATCATGTGCGCTGTAGTCACGGTTTAAATGTCTTTTTTTTTTTTTTTTCTTTGATTATATCTAAAGTCACCGTAAGACTTTCAGAAGTCCTTTTCCATAGCACTGAAGTAAGAGGAAGAAAGAGGGAATACCAGCTTTCATAATTTCTCTTAGAGGACAGCATTTTTTGAGAGCTGGTGGGAAACTGCTGTGGCTCTGAGCTGCTGTTTACACTGTAACTCATGAATTATTAAGTAATGAAGTATTTTGCCCATGTAAGCAATTAAGGATCCTGTCACCTATTGAGCTGGTGGTTCCAGAACCACGTTTGTGTCTTTGTGACTGTTTATAAAGCCACACAAATTTTTGTGTCTGTTCGGATGCCAGGCTTCTTCACTTTCAGTTGGTACACATACACAGGATGCAGAAATGGCTAGAAAGAGCCTGAAGCCTCACAGGGGATTTCTCAGTAAGTCTGAGGTATCATCTACTGGCTGTGGTCAGGATGGGGTTTGATGGGGGAAATTGAGTATTGTTCTTTCCACAGCAGTTGGGAAGATACTGTTTAATGCCTCAAAGCAGGAGCTTCCTAAGTGAGCTTGTGTCTGGATATGATTTAAACAATTTCTTGTGTGAAGAGTAAAATTTATTATCTGAAAAAGCTGTAAAATGGCTGCATGTTCTGCACACCCTGGTATTTCGGATCTGTCAAAAGAGGACAGATCTAGTCTGCAATGATGTGGAAACTGGAATACTAAAATAGCTGACTGTTGAAATAAAATAGCAATAACGGGATGAGATGACAAGCAAAAATCTTTTAAAGTTCCAGAAATAGATTTGCCTCTGAACAAAATCATTTTCTTTGCAAGTAGGATCAAAAGTTTGCACGATTGGAGAACAGATCTGTCCTTCTTCTGATTCCTAATCACTTGTTCTCTGGGCACCTGAGAAGTGCCACAGACTGGCTTGGAACTCTGCATCCCAGGAAGATCAGTTGTTTGGTTTTACTATTGTGTATGAATAAATTTGCTTTCAGCTGGGAATTCATTCCTAACAAACAAGCTGTTTTACAGCCAAGCGAGATCTATAATCACAAGTGCTAAACCACGAGCGCCAGTTCTTCCAGTGCTCGAAACACTCGAAAATTTGGAAGCTTCAACAAATTGGTTGTGGAATGAAATCACTCCACCAACATTAGGGGGATTTTGCAAGTAATCCTTGGTTTAGTCACCAGGTTATTTTAACTGTGGCCCTCTGCTTCTGATGCAGATATTTCCAGTACTGAAAGGAAACTGTGAGTGGAAGCTTTCAGATACAGCACGATTAAGTCAAGGATATAAAGATATGGATCTCTGAGGAGCGAGGACATGAACCCAAGCAGGACTGATTTGCTTTCCAGCTTTTTAAGAGCTCATGTTAAAACACACAGCTCTGTCAATAGAGCTCAAGAGGTAGCTTTTACATCGCTGCTACACAGTGTCTGTAATAGGGTTCAGTTATCATGCTAATGGTAAGTGAGGGATCTGCAAAAATTTTCCAGATTTCTGGGAGAAAAAATAAAATGAATGCAGTCTGCTTCCCATAACTGTCTGCAGTGAGCAATAAAATGGCTGTAACAGGGATCATTGCTTCGCATATGGAAAAAAAATATAGGTTTTTCTATATTCTTGTAATGCATTTGCTTAAAATTTATTGCACATGTATTTAAAATATATATCCCCTGTATAAAATACTGTCTGTTTAAAATGGGACAACTTTGCCAATCTTCATAATATTTCAAATATGTGGTATAACAAAGTGCATTCAAAGTATCATTAAAAACTGATACTTTTGGAACATTTAAATGTGGTTATTTGTTGTCTTGAGTATCTTTAAAGAAGCATGTGCACAGAGCATTTTTCAGATATATAACTGAGAAGAACGAAATGGAGATTCCCCCTCCTCTTCTGGACAACCTGTGACAAGATTTAGTCCAGAAAAATAGTGTACAGCAGGCTGAAGGTATGTTTGTGTTTTATCTCCCTGTGCTTTGTGTAGTAGCAGTGTAATATTTTCTACTGGCCTGATTCAGTATAAAGTCCTGACTTTTCCATACTCTGATGATGCAAAGTATCCATGGGCTTGGCTAAACGCAGATAAACCAGCTTTACAGCTGTTTTGTGCTGCCAAAGGAGTGCAGCTGGAACTTATTGGTGAATCTGGTCTTATATCTTTTCAGTGCATTCAGAAACCCTTGTGTTTGGTTGGTGGGTTTTTTTGTTTAAACATACAGCAGGTTGCTGTGGGAAAGGCTGGTTTGCCCCCTGAAATGAGAAGCCAACATGGTTCAGAACTGGGAACTCCTGATGTGCAGTACTTGGGCCAAGCTCTGCCTTCACAGGTTGAATATAACTAACTGGGAGCACTGCACTTGCTTTGACAGACACATTTTATCCCTGGAAATTGCTTGAAAATGAACTTGGAGCACTAATTCCCTGATGGCAGCTTTAGGAACATAGAGAGAATAACTGAAGGTACAGAAAGCCCTATGATGGCCAAATGGTGCAGGGGTGAGTAAGTTGTGCCTAAAACTGAACAGAAAAGAGATTTCCCAGCCCACAGGGGAAAAAAAGTAAAAATAAAATGGGGATGTAGAACTTTTTCTACTTTGTATCTGGATAATAATAGCAATCAAGAAAAAAGACCATTCTATCCTTTGGTTAAGCTTATAGATTACTTCTGCTTTGGGTAACACAGGTTCAAGACCTCTTATCTCTGAGTCAAACCAGGACCCAAATCTGCATTCCTGAGATGAACCTCTCACCTTCAAGATATAGGAGAGGTGAGTAGGAGTAAAAAATCTTGGGGTTGCAACACAATTTGTGTTTTGGACATGGAGCACTTTAAGTTTAAATTGATACATTCCTGCAAAGGGTTTGGTTTTGACAAGTCTGTGTTATTTGAAGAGAAACACTTTTCTTAAATAATAATAATAACAATAATAATAATAATTTTAAAATCTGAACAGCTGGGAAGGTACCTGATGATTTCACACACTTTTTTCTCTGCTGGCTATTTAATTATTCCATGTGAAACATTTTTCAGAAAGGACTGAGCCTATTTCTCAACAAGCAGCAGAATAACTTGGAATGTAAAAACATCTTGTGGATATTAGGGCATAGGAAAGTTAATGACCTTCTTTAAAGTCCCACCAAGGGGTCTTGGCAGCTGGAAATGGAACAGGCACCTTTTGAATCTTCTTCCTGCATTTCATCCATGAACTGTTTTCTAGGTCCTTGATAGTTCTGTAGGTATTTTGAGCTGTGATATTTTCCCATGAACTGAGCATTTTTTCTTCTCCTTTCCTCCTGGATGTGACACCTGGCACTAGGTGTGTGACTGTGATCATCAATCAAGTCCCCTATTTTGCAGGCAGAAAAGATGGAGCATTTTATTACTTGGTACATATTGGGCACAGCCATTGTTGTGATTTCTGGATCCTCACAAGCCTCCCCTGCTTGCCAAGGTAACTCGTTCTTGCAGCCCTGTACCCCCTTGTTCACCCCAGAAGTTCTTATTTCCTACTTCCCTTTTGTGCTGAAGTCCTTTTTCCTTTGGGGAAGGTGATGGACAGTTTTCCCTTTTGAGACGTCTGACTTCTGTAGATACCTTCTGGTCAAGTAGATATGGTTCTCATCTGTTTTCCTCAACAAAGTCACCCAGAACCTGCCTGAAAATTACTGAGCCCAAGTGATAGAGTATTTCTGGGGAGAGGGGAGGTTGTACTGAATGGATATGGGGAGCTGTTAGAGCTGCCTCAGGATATTTTTCCCTTCAGGATACTGAATAGTGCCTGTGGCTTCACAGCTATTGAATTCTGGTGGGATTCACACTATAGAGCTCAAGTGGCAAGGGACAAACATGGCTTTGTTCTTAGCTTCCTACAAATGCAATTATTTCTAGGGGTTTACAAATTGATTGTGAACATACTTTGACATATATTTTTTTTTGATTTTTACATTTCAACTCAATTCAATGGTTTGAGAGTTAAAAAGCTAGCCAGGGAGATCATAATCTGCTGTAACTAAATACATAAAAACCCAATAATAAAATTATTGAGAAAAAACCTTGAAGACATTTACAAAGCAATATAGAAAAATGTAAATCATTCAAAGAAACACCAAAACACGGTGTAATTCATAATTATGTTAGTCAAATAACCACTGTTTTCAATAGAAAAAAAGCACCAAATTTTATCCTACAGACTAAGCAAGAATTAGAAAACACTGTCTTCAGAGATCTCCATCATGTTCAGAAGCACTGAGAGCAGCACCCTTCATGAAGAAGGTTTCCTTCTCTAACTTTCTTACAAGGAGCAAGTGTAGGTACAGCTTTTTCTCAGGGAATAAAATCTAGGTATGGAATTGTTTTGAGGGAAGGGGTTAGACACAGGCATTTGAGCTTGGTTGACTGAAATTGCTTGTTCTTATGGAAAGCTTGTAAAAGACAACAGAAGACCTAAACAATGTATGACATTACTGTATCAAATAGTTTTAAATGGTTTTTGAAAATGGATTTTTAGTCAGAGCCTTAGTAATACCTTCTCTTGTTTTCTTACTGTTATGAACTGTGTTTTTTTAAATTCATATTTTCATTTTTCTCCTTCCAATGCTGAATGGGTCACACAGATGTTCATTAATATCAAATGCTATCAAATTAAGATGCAACTTTGAGGTTTGCTTGCTACTGTTTAAGCTTACCACTAGCTAACTACAGGTTCAATTAATTGGAAGTTAAACTTGGAGTAATATTTCTAACTGGCCAACAATACATGTTCCTTGAAAACCTTGCTTGAGTAACATAAAGAGCAAAGTATTTGAACAGAATTATAAACAATCCAATCAATTCATATCCTTTTCAAGGAAATAGGATTCTAATACTTTTTGGCAAAGTTCCAAAGAAATGATTAACTTTCTAAGAGGAAAAAAATATGTGCACCTTGACTGTATGATTATGATTAAACATAAAATTCCAGAATTATTAAGAGAGTAATCTGACAGGTATTTCTATCCATCAAAATCTTGGACTGCTATGAATCAGCAGAAATCCTTTTCTCACAAGAATTATTAGAAGAATTCTAAATCAGCTGTTGGCCAAAATGAGCCTCTAAAGTTTTAGAAGTTCACGAAATGAAAAGTACATCTTTAGGCAATTCCCAGTTGTTCTGGAGGACAGTTTTATCTGTCCTCTCATCAACATTGGGTTTTGCTCCTCAAGGGAATATTCTACAATATGTTTTCTTTGACATGTAATACGACTGCAGTCCACCATAACCTCTTGCAAGATGGTAGCATGAATTATACGGAATTGTTTCGCAGCAAGATTTTGGTTATTTCAGGAAAAGTTAACTGTTAGGCCTAGAGACGAAAACCGGCAAAATTCCTGAAGGTTGGCTGGACTAGTGAGTGCAGGGTGCTTTTATGCCATCTGAGTTTTCAGAAAGCAAGAGCAGAAACCTGAATGGAATGCTGAAATGATTATTTGAGCTCATACGGATGAAGAGCGGCTATAAGACCCATCTCAGTTTTAACTCTATTTTGTAAAACTATATATAGATTAGGCACAGTCATGTCCATTAGTAATTTCTGTCTTCCTCTCATGTAAGCATAAAACTAGTTTAAAAGAGTTTCCTGGGAAGAGCATGATGCATCCAAAACACACAAGACCTCATCCAGCTTCCTGTCTGTAGGTAATGCTGCAGTCATTTTGGATTAGCGATAAACGGTCATGAAATTGGAAACAGGTTCTCCCAGCTTTACACAAGAATCTGCAAAAACATGAATACTTGTACCCAGAAAGTATGATTCCAATCCAAACATCATAAAATAATATACAGTGCATGCTTAACTGCATGCAGGGCCATAAGAATGTATTAAATGACATTGCCAGATGCCAAAGACAAATATGGTTTCAGCATTCAGATGTATTGGAACCTGGAGGAGATGATGGCTTTGCTTGCACTGTTGTCAGGGCTGTATTTCTGTAAAATTCTTTTCTTACCCTATCAGTGTTTGTCCTCAGTTTCTGGTATCATTCCCCTCATTCCTTTGTACACATGCTGTGACATCCTATTGGATGTCTGAAAAAGCTTGGGTACAACCTGAGCCCTGTTCAGATGTGCTGGCAGGGTGACCTCACCACTCCTTAAAGCCCTTTAGGGTGCAAGGCCCCTCCTGGAAGTGCACAGAGATAAAGATACTGGGGAAGTCCTCACCAAATTTGGTGTAAAACATATGGGTTTTATCCCAGGTTGTGAAAGTGAATTGCCACCCTTGCACTCTCACCTGAACAGGTTTCATTTTTGCAGTCAAGGTATTTATCCAAGCTCAGAGATCTAAGAGAGGAGAAGGGGGATACAGCCATCTTCAGCCACTCATACAGCCACAGTAGTTTCTTCAGAGTACTGCTGGGATCACAAAAACCGTGATTAGAAATGCTGATCTGAACACCAGCCCTGTGCAATTTGAGAGAAAAATGCAGATACAGTGAGTAATTCATACTATTCAGTATTCTAAGGACTTGGAGAGTGAAACTTCCAAGTTTAGAATTCAAATTTAGAATCCAAACTAAAGACATATATCATGATTAAATCATGCAAGTTGGGAGGCAATAATCTGAGAAAACACTTACTCTGGGTATCTCATTAAGAAAATAAATTTGGAGTGGAATGGGGCATTTGCCAGCACATAATTCTAAATTTGGAGCTCAGATGAAGCCATCCAATATGACAAATCAATGTCTTTTTGCTCATGCTTCCTGAAATGTTTAGGCTGCAGAAGATGAAAAGCAAACTGAACTTTTTCAACCATAAGATAAAGTAATAATAAAAGAAGGCTGCAAGGAAGACCTGTAAAAATGACAAAACTAGTCAGGCTGCCATTTTCCAAAATGCTTTCTCGGATGTGTGAAACGAATTAGGGATTTCCCTAAGCTTTCAAAATAACCTTGAATTATAGTGTTGGTGCTAGATGATAGCATCTTTCCCAGTAGGAACTGAATCAGAACAATGATGTTCAGTGACCACAGAAGATCCCCATACTTACTATTACAGATATGGGTTAAAATCTTAAGACTTTGAATTTATTTTTTTTTAATCACTATTGCTGATGTTGTTGCCTCTGTATGAGAATTGCAGACTTGCAATCACAACTGCTCCATATCCTGCAATTTGTCACACCAATGGAGCTTTTCACATTTAATGACAGTTTTGTGCTATCGGGGTGGTGACCAGTTTGAGACCATCCACTTGAAGTCTCTCACTCTCTTAAATGATCCACAATGACCATTCATCATATTTCATGTAATACCACAGAACCACAGAATGGTTTGGGTTGGAAGTGACCTCAAAGACCATTTTGTTCCAACCCTCCCACCATGGGCAGGGCACATTCGCCTAGACCAGGTTACTTACAGCCCCATCCAGCCTGGCCTTGAACACTTCCAGGGATGGGGAATCCATCATAATATGCTTTTCCTACAAGACTAGGGCAAATATTTCAGCTGCATCAGCAGCTGGAGCTGAAACTGAAAGGTCTTACAGTATTTTTCAGGGATGTGGATAAGCAGCACTTGGATCCCTGCTCAAGCCTCATGCCCCTCAGAATTGCAGACACCGGCCAAGCACTCTTACTGGAAGTGTGTTACTCCTGCAGCCTGGTCATTCATCAGCCATTTGCTTTTCCCTCAGAATCTGCAGCAAGAGCTCTTTGAGTTTTCAGAAAAACTTGGAAATTTCTTGCCAAAAGCTTTCAATATGAATGGAAATGTCAATTGCCTGGGAATAGACTCACATTTTGTCTTGGACCCTCCTCCTTTATAAATGCAATTTGTCTCAAAAAGTTAGTTGCCACAAAAATCTCAAAAAGTTTGTGTTGCAGAACATGCTCCTGGTGGTTTTCTTACAAAGCATGAGAAATGAAAACAAACCAAACCCATACCATTATGTACTTGAACACTGTGAGATGGATTTTCTTTACTGTTTGAACAATCCAGTTTCTTCTAAAATATCTAATTTCACAGATAGAGGTGGCATGGGAGGAATATGGAAGACTTACAGATTTACTGGTAAAACTCCATCTCTCAAATATACCTGTAATGGTACTTGGGAGAACCATTCTACCACTGGTATGTTTTCTTTCACATGCAGCAGCAGTGGCAGAAGTACATAATTTTATTTCACAGTTACATTTCAGATTTACTTTAATAATCTCAAAATATGCATGACCTGGTGGACAATCTTCCCACCCCTGATAATGCCTTCAGTTGTCTGCCTGATCTTAGATATTTATCCTTCAAATGGTTTTTTCTCCAACAGGCACGCTAAAGTTTTGTGGAGTCAACAAAAAAGTCATTTTATCCCACATTTCTGTTTTAGGTATCTTTGTGTTTCTGCCCTTTTTACTGTTTTAGATGAGTTCTTTTTAGCTACCTAGTCCCTTACCTGAAAGCAAATCAGTTCAGTTTTACAAGAATAACAGACACCTTTCTCTAGGATTTCACTACTCAGATTTTCAGATTCCATTCTCAGAGAAATTAGTTTGAATGAGATAACTGTTAATATAATTGCCATATCATCATAGTTTTTGGTTCCAATGGCATCTAACTATCATCTGTACATTGAATTACAGCACTATTGCTGAGGGATTAATTTTATCTGAGGTTTTTGGGGTTTTTTAAAACCAGAAAACTAAAATAGAAATCCAACACAATCAAAACCAAGAAAAATCCTAGCCTCCAGTTGCAGGTAAGCTCTGAGGGGGCTAGTTTGCATTAGCAAAGTTAAATAAATAAACAGAGGAACTGCTGGCTTGATTCAATGAGCCATACTTAGGCTCTCACAAAGCCACTGTTGAAGGGCTGTTTTTGCAGAACTGCCACACTCTGCAGGTCATAAGGACAAACTAGGTCCATAAGGGAAAATATTTTAGGTTTAAAAAACAGGAAAAAAAAAAAAAAGTGCTGATTTGGGCATGCATAATCTCTGTGGCACTGCAAACTCAAAATGCAGTAGCTCAGGCAGCATGTTTTTTGTCAAACTGCTGGCCTGCTTTTCTTTAGGGGATCTGGAAACATAGGGAGCTGTGTAAAAGGAATTCCTCATATCCAAAGCTTTCTGTCCTCGCAGCTCTGCCCGTGTGGCTTGTTCTGCACTGGTGTCACCTGGAGTCAATGAATGGACTAACATCTGAAGGGTGAAACTGGGGTGAGCTGGGAATTGCCCTGCAGTACCAGGTGCTGTATGCCAGTAGAAGTTTCCCAAATTTCTTATCTATTGTAAATTCCAAGTCCTTAATTAGTGACACCCAACCATCAGGAGATGGGCTCAGTCTAGGTCTTGGTCTGAGCTGTAACAGGGATTTGTGAGAGAACAAGAGAGCAAGGTCAGTGAATCTCCTGTGAGACTTTTGTGGGCTTCTGTCACTATTCCTACATCTTCAGCCACAGTGGCATTTTCCTTGAAAATCAGGGATATGATGGGAGGTGAGGATGACCCGAACTGGGTCAGGGATACCATATCAGATATTCTGGTTTTGAGGTCTCTGCAGCATTCCTTCCTCCCAGGAGCTGTGACTAAAAGAGGATAACAAAGTACTTCAGTTGCCCAGTTTAAAAAAGAGAGAAAGATATTTCTTCATTGTGCAATTTTTTCCCCCCTTCCTGAGGGATTGGTGTAATTAACATTGATTTCTTTTGCTTTCCATCTGTAATTGCTGGAGAAGCTCTGGTGGTGGAATTTTAACCCTTCCATCTTTTTACAGCCTTAACACTGACTTTAATGTTTCCCATGAGAAATAAGGGAATTTGCTTAATCTCTTTGTATGGGGCTAGCCACGGGTTATTGAAAATGACCTGTAGTTATTGTGCCAATGAATAAAATGTCACAAGTAATTTTGGCAAAACTAAAGAGCAAACTAATTGAAGGACTTGTCAGTGAAAGTCAGAAAAATTTCATCTGTTTTTAATATCTACCAAGGCTCAAATTTAGCTTTTATTTCACATATAAAGATGTTAACTCTGAAGCATACACACTCCTTTCTAGAATGATACAATTTTTCAGAAAATGGCATTAAACAATCTGATCAATAATCAAAGTGATTCAGATTAAAACTTAAAGGCAAATTGCTTTGCTGGTTATTTCTTTGAAAGGAATTTTGAACTTTTGAAAGGAACAGGCTTTTCTTAAAAAGATTATTTTTAGGGGATATCTAGGAAAAAAATATTAGCAAAACCATTGTGCAACTGGTGATGTAGGATTTATGAATCCCCAGGCCACATGTGCCATGGAGCTGCAGCAGTTCCTCATCCTTAAAGATGGCTGCTCAGAAATTAAGAATGTGTAAATGCAGAACAACCCCTGATTAAATACTACTGTAAGGAGCCAGGGGATCTACACATTTATAATGTTATTGTTGCTGGTTTTGTTTATGGTACCTTTTAATGGACTTGAGGAAAACCAAGATGCAGCAGCTCTACACAGAAATTAACTTCTTGTAATGAGAAAAATTTGCAGAGGCTGCATCTGTTTGCTGGTAAATGACATCATTCTACTACCTACACACTCCCCAGCACCTTTTGCTTTATAAAATAACTTTCAACGAGGGCCTGGCTAATGCAGAATTGCAGATTTTCATTTGACGTGAGGTTTTCTGACAGTTTGTATCGTTTATTCTTTTAACGTGTATCGTGAAAATCAAGCTGTTCCCCCCACCAAGATTTCCTGAAGAACAAAGTGGGAGAACAAATTCTTTCCAGCCTTACACCAAGGCAATGTGACTAACTTTTCAAGGCCTGTATGATGTAAGTGGGAGCAGTTTGGCTTTTGTTGTATAGCATGTGTATATAAATATATGTGTGTGTATAATAGAGATGAATGTAAAAATGTCAGCAAGGGAATATTTTAGGCTAAGTGTCAGGAATTGTTTCTCTGCAGTGAAATCTTTTATGATAGAGAATCGTTTCTCCATTGGGAGAAATGGTGGGAGCTTCTTTACTCGATTAAAAACTGGACAAACCTCTCAGAACACAGCATGGAGCAGTTTTGTGTTGGCAGAGATATGAGCTAAACACCTACAAGTTCTCTTCCACCCCCAGTTTCCATGAAAGATAGATGGGTAGCTTGATAACCCTTGAGGCAGTTTTAGCAGCATAGTGCTAATGTAGCTCTTATACTTGCCAGACCAAGTTTTCAAAAGATGTTTGGACAAACTGTGTCTGAAGTGGTTCATAAATTACACTGCATTATATCAGTGAAACTCTCTTCAGGGAGGTGACTTCAGCAGCAAGAAGTCAGTACATCCACTGGGATTGTTGTTTTTACTCTTGGGAAGCTAAATCCATATGAAAGACTCTCTTGTGTACCTGTGGAAGAGAGGTGACCAGGAACATGTTAAACATCACCCAGAGTGAGCCTGCCTGTCACCTTCCCTGCATTTTCTCTAAAAACTGCCTGGCTCAGAGAATCCCTTTGGTGAATGTTAGAATAGTCAGTGTGCCTTGGCCCCAGCAACATCACCTCCACAGGAGAGAAGATTTATTTGCTTGGAGGGGAAATGGGGAAATAGTGGAATTAACAGAGAATGAATTGGAAAGGAGTTTACACCCGATCACAGAGGTAAGGAAGCTTAGAAATTAAATAAGAGCATACAGATGGAAACATTTCCTCTTGCTGGTAGGGACACTTTTGTAGAGAATTTAAGCCAAATAATACTTGCTTTCTTGTTAGGTTTGCCTTTCACAAATCCTCTAGAAGTAGTTCACAAGTTGTGATGAGAACCCATGGGTGGTGTTCACAAATGGCCATGAAAGGAAAGAGGGGTGGGCCATTGTTCTGTATAGTGATTTCTCTTTATGAGAACATGTCTAGGTTGTCTATCTTCTCACTTCAGGTTTTTGAAAGTGACAACTCTAAGTTATTTTTAAACAGTATGTCTTACAGAGAAATTCTGGGCAGCTGATAGCTGTTTTCAGTGACAGACATTGTCCCAGCTGAGAAGGGAAATAAAAAGTAGTCATTGCCAGGTGTTCTGTGGAATGTTTAGAGTGGATCCTGAGAGCTGTGTGATACACCTGTACAATAATGAGCCATCAGAACCTCAACAGGAGCTGTTTCTCATGGTGATTTTTGTTATCTCTTTCAGGTGGAGAATGTATTGGCTGGTGATGTTACTCTCTTACTCTTTCTCTCCTGTTCTACAGCTGTTCTGGAGGTCAGGATATCTGCCCCTGCTGAAGGTGGTAAAGTACCAGGTAAAGAGGAAATATGTTTTATTATTTAAGCTATGTTTGGCACTGGCAATTGAGAAACTGAAAATTAGGTTATTTAGTGAAATAGCATGGTGGGATAGTACTGGGGTGGAGCTAGATAAAGCCAGAAAGGCTTAGGTAAGACTGTGGGGCGTAGGAGAAAAAATGTTTTCTGTAAGATAATTTACTGAATTAATCTTAGAGTAAGATTTGTTAATTTGTTTGTTTGCTTGTTTTAAGTGAGAGATACAGTTAATGGTAATTAATTTAAAGTAAAACCAAGAGGGGTAAAAAAAGTTGCATGGGCCCCAAGTGAAAAAGAGATGTGACTACTTACAACCTCTATTAGAAATGTTCACAATGCTTCTAATTAATCAGATTCAATGCTTAGAGCCATAATTCAGTTGTAGCAATGTTTCCAAGAAGACCATTGCTACTTAGTACTGTCACTCAGGTGCTTTCAGAGGAGCTGAGAGACATCAGCTCATTTGACTTCGTTTAACTCACAGGAGTACTTTTTAGGTAAAAGGAGAAGGAAATTTGAAAGATGAAGCAAAGGTCTTAATGAATAAATATTATTATATAAATACTCAATAGTTTTCATCCATAAGATCTGACAGGACATAACCTCTGTTTAAAAATCTTGTTAGGTAACCTGCCAAAAGCTGAATATATCCTAACATGTCATTTGTCTTCTTATAGCCATTTCAATCCCATGAACAAAAACAGGGGAAGGGGCAAAAAGCTTAGCTCAAACTATTTTTAGCTGCCAGTGTGTGGCAAGGATCCTTTCCCAGTGCACTGGGGTAAAGAAATGGACAGGGAGAAGGGAAGCTTGGTATAACTCCAAAAATTCCTTTTATTTATTTTTTTTTTAGTGGCACAAGCCATGGGCTGCAGAAGTAGTTGGGAGCAGGAATCACTCTGCCTGTAGAAAGGCCTGGAAAGGACAAGCACATGTGAGGAAGGAGGCATCCTTGGAGGGATTGGCCCAGCCAGTCACAGTTTTCATGGGGTTATACCAGGAAAGTAATAAATGTACACATTAAAAGGACTGCTCTATATAATGCCTTCTTGGAGCAGAAACACTTTGTATTAAAGGAATTGTCTAAGGCAGCAAAATGAAGTACTTTGAGCCTGTTTTATGAGCCATCTCTCCCTCTGGCTCTCTCTCTCCATACATATCTGTGTGTAACCTATTTTAAGTGCACAGTATTTGAGCTCTAGCACCATTTGAACGTGTTACACTTGGCATGTCAGGATTTCTAGCGTGCCAGATTAAAGCCTGTGTCCTTTGGAAAAATGGGATGCCAGTCAATCTGGTTTGCAGCAGGGGTTATGCATCATTTGTAAGTTTTTAATCATATTTCAGAGCTATGAAGTGCTGCCCTTTGGTGCTCAGCCTGTTGTTTTCACCAGCTGACTCTGTTTGAGCTGATAATTTGGGGATCATCACTCCCTCCTTCCCAAAAGGTGTTGGGAATTACGAGAATATGAACAGAGTTTGATGGGTTGCAAATGACTGCAGATTTCAGATGGGCTGCAAGGCTTGAGGAGGAGCACCATAAGCAGGCAGCAGTGCTGGTGGGCCTGATTTCACTCACAGGAGGGCCTCCAGTGAAAACTGTGAAGCTTTCATGCATTGTGGTAAGAGGTGCCAATTAATCAGAGAGAGAGATTGAGAATAATCTAAACTAGAGGTTTGAAAATAGTCTAAAATAAAATAAATTGAAAACAAATGGAGAGTCTTTAGGCTATTGGGCAGGGAAAGAAAGCTTGCAAACAGGTTTTATTGCTGAGTTAAAATGACTGATTGTAGCATTTGCTGATTCTAGCTTTTTTTTTTTTTTTTTTTTTTTTTACCTGAATATGTTTTGCCTTCTTTTGGAAAGGATATGCAGAGCAAAGAATTAGTCAATTTTCATAATCTGGTATTTTAACAACAGCTGTCTGAACAGTTGGGGACTGTTTTCCCCTGCATGAGGAGGGAAATGATACTGCTGTGAGGAGGAAAGAAATCCTGCACTGAAGTGTTCTCAGCTGGAGAGCCAACCCAATACCAACAGCTGAGGGTATCATTACAGGACAGTGATGCCACCACGGCGCTGACATCTCTGTTAAATTATTAAAAAAACATAAATGTCAAAGAGATAAAGAGTTGGTTTTTTTTTTTTTAACCAGCTGCTTAAAAGTGGAAGTGCATAGTTTAGAGTACAGGGGTCCCTTGAATATTTTCATTGATATCTTCTGACAGCTCTTTTCATTGCTGCTGATCTAGTATTCCTTCCTCTTTATTGCCGTTGAAAAGATTATTCTGAGGAAATAAAGACATACTTTGGGATTTCTGCTGGCAAAAATAAATACACAGTGTCCTCATGAAGTAATAAGTGAATAGGATCCTACTGTAAATATTTTGCAAGAGGGAGATGGGATAGGGACTGAGGCAGAAGGAGCAAAACATGTTTCCTGAGGTCAGGCTAATTTAGTACAATAAAAAACTACCAAATACCTAATGATAGATTTCATTCATACCATAGTGTATTTATAAAGATACTCCTGATACTTACAAGGTTAAAATAAGAAACAATCTTTTTTTTCCTCATTTTTTCCTGCCTTACAAGGTTGTATTTTTAAGTCAGCATTCAACTGTCTTAATCTGATTCTTACCTGCATCACTTTACAGTCATGCTTATCAACACAAAGAAAGCTTTTAGTGTTTTATAAAATAGTTCTTCTGTAAAACAAACTATTTTCCCAAAATAACAGTTCAGCTTCTTGCATTGTAGCTGTCTAAATTTTTGAGAGAATCAGGGACTTTGATTTACAATGGAAATATTTCATGAAAAGTAGTTTTAGGGTACTCCCGAAGTGCCCACAAAAACTCCTGAATTCAGACCCCTTTCTGAACAAGAAAAATGTGAGTAAATATAAATTCTGGGCTTTGAAAAAAATGAGAGTTATGCTTAGGAAGATAGAGGAGCTGCTGGGGTTGGTAAGGAAGGCCAAAGGGAAGGTGCTGCTTTGGAAGGATTTCTTTAAAGCTATTTTTGGAGCTTTTATTGCAGCAGAGGGGGGAAAGAAGAAGCCAGGACAAGACAGGCTGAGACTCTCAGGCAGGCACTGTTTAACTGAACAGTATTTTCAACATGTCTGTGAGGATAATATTAATATTAAGCTGTTGTTGTTGTTATTATTTTGTAAATATTTTCTGTCTCATTGAGTGCCCTGAGAAATTATGTTGTCACTTCAATGTAATAGCAGGTTTTTTCCCCTGAAGTTTCTTCATGGGCTAAAATGTGCTAGCTTTGACTTAGGCCTGACAGTAAAAAGGAGATAATTCTAATGAGAGGAAAAAAAAAAAGAGAAAGTTAAAACTTCTATTAGATGTACCACAAAATGACACTTGGTTTGCTCAGCTGTTTCTCATGTGAAATGTCAGTATGGGGCTGTTTTTTTTTATACTGTTTGGCAAATAGCCAAGTTTTCCCAAGGCTGGCATCCAGCTTTTGGAGATCAAGAGATCTCCCATCACAGGAGATAGATGGTATTCTCACCTCTGCAGAGGCTGTTGGGAGGGGAAGTGACAAGGTTACTCCTTGGGTAACAAATTGAACTGGAGGTGCTGGATAAGAGATGGTAAAATTTAGTCAGACTAAATTATTGTGATTGTACCTCTGAACCTAAGATCTTTCTAGCTATGAAACTAAAAATATCCCTAAAAAATCCTTCCTAGCCTGACTCTGTTCAGTTTCTTTCTGCTTTGGATTTACTGGGCTTTCTTTTTGTTCTTTTTTCCCTAAGGAAATACAGCACTACTGAATTACTCTCAGTAAATCCTAAATCTGCTGTGGGAGCTGGGAGAGCCAGCAGAGCCCGGGATGAGGTGCACTGATAATGGCTCCAGCAGAGCAAGAAAGGACATGAATGACACCATTTAGCCCAGAACAAAGCAGCATCAAGGTTTTAAGTGTGGTTGTTGCAGACCTCTTTGGGATTCGAACTCTTTTTTTCTTTTGTACAATGAATCTGTGTCAGTGTTTGATGTTTTTGGTTAGTAGGTTTCAATTCTCCTTCTGCATCAGCAAAGGCATTTATGCCAGAAATTTCAAGAAGCCTTATTCCACTACCTGGAATGGAGGGAAAAACCTATAAAAGAGTAAAGTAGATTAAGAATTCCGTGCATCCACCTACGATTTTCTCATTCCCCAAGGCTCTCTCTTTTCCTTCTCTTGGTGCTGGGAATAATTTTTCTTTTTACTGTGTTCTTGAGCAGCTCTCACCTAATACATTTCATCTTGCTAATAAATTAGTTTTCTGGTAGTTCTAATTTTAAGTGTGTTTGTGACACTACGTGGGTCTTAAAATTGGTAATAAATGACCACAGTTCATAAAACTTAATCTTAGAAAATGAGAAATTGCTTGTGGTTCTTGTTTAAGTGCTCAGATACCATGGTGTGTAAAATAGATAATAATTGTGTGTGATTCTTAGTCCTGTGCTCTTAACTACCCAGGGACATCGTCTGTAATTTTGTAATGAGTAAAACTGGAAAGCTTCAGTTTGAATCCACTTTCAATTCAATCAGGTAAGACTTTTGCAAGAACTCTACAGAGCTGAGGGATTTCAGTGGTAGCTGAAAATAGCATAGGGATGGTGGTTTTGAAACCTCTCCAGTGAGTGAAGCATAAATAGAAAATATTGCCCCTTCTCACTGTGAAGAACTATAACAAAATTTTCACTTTTATTTGTACAAATTTTCACTTTTATTCTGGAAAACTTTGTTAAGAACAGTCAAGTATTTCCACTTCTCTCTGAAGCTGGGCAAGTTTATGCCCCTCATTACCATGGAGTGCTTTTGCTTTGGCAGGAGAAAATGCAGATAAGTTAAATCAGTCTACACATCCCTGTGGAAGCTTTTGATTCATTTCCTTTCTCGGGGGAGAGGAGCAGCTAAGAGCAGTTTAACCAGGTCAGATCACTTAGCCAGGATCCTGTCTTTGGGACCAGAAGTAGCTGTTTATAGGAAAATGTAAGAGCCTGAACAGTGACAATTATGTAAAGGGTGACTGATATTCAACTGTGGGTAACAATCAAGATTCTGTGTAAGGTAAAGAGCAGCAGCTCTGTACTTAACTGGTCATCTAGAAGGATTTTCAGGTTTTTGCAAGCATGTTTCTGAAACAAATTTTGAGGTGAAAGAGGCTGCATTTTTTTTCTCTGGATTTCCAGTACCATGCTGGCTTAGTGAGGCTGTTCCTTGGAATTTTATTTTATTTGTTTTGGTGTTTTTTTTAAGCTCCTGAGCTCATTCTCATGACAGCGTATGTGATGGCTCCAAGGTTTCAGTTCCTGACTGGCAATCACCACTTCAGAGTCCATTTTTTGTGAACAAAGTTAAGAAAGAATAACATTAGCATGTTTAAATGTAGAATATAGCACACAGAGGAAAAACTGTCACCTTATTCCCCATTCATTTAGGCTCAAAAGTTGGCCCTACATAGTTGGAGTTCATCTTTGTTATCTTGGATAGGAGTCTCATATCATCATATTATTTTCCATAATAAACTAAAAATGTATTTGGGAACAGAAAGACCTGTTTGTTCTGGAATAGGAATTTGAGTCTGTCTTCACTCAGCTGCAACTTACCCTCATGGCAAACAGCCAGAATATGGGAAACAGTGGTGTCCCTCAATCTAACACCTCTGTTTCATTTTATTGGGGTCTGCTATTATTCCCCCAGTATCCAAGTGCCAGGATTCAAAATAAATACTGGTAAGTGGATGAAAGTGAAAGAAAATAACCCAGAGATTCTAAATTTGTTCAACACCCACATTGGAAAGTCAGAGCAACAAGAGAAGTTAAACAATAGAGATTTTGATACTGAGGTGGAGGGCAGGAGGGGAGTTGGGTACTATGTAAGAGCTGCAGCATGGTTAAACCCTCTTTTGTTAGGAGACACAAGCAAGCCTATTATTTTATGCTGAAACGTGGGATGGTAACTTGTAAAAAATGTGCATTTTTTCTTGTTTAGCTAAACACTTCCAAGAGTAATGAACAAAGATGGACAGCTATTAGAGGACTTTATGTATTTTAATGTTACAAGTGGGAACTGCAGGATTAAAACAAAGACATCAAAATGCCGTATGCTGGTTTTTGTCTGTTACAGAATCAATTCAGCTGCTTGCAACTTTAGGTTCTTATTACTGCAGAGGTGAAAAATGCAGTCTTTGTGGGCCTTGTAATCAGTTCCAAAACCTTGGATCCCAAGCCACAGCGCATTTAAATGCTCTGGGATCTTGCTCTTTATCTTCTTGGAGGTAAAAGTAAATGCAGGAAGAAAGTGCAGTGATTCTTCCATATGTCTGGCCATGCTCATTCCCCTCCCGTTCACGAATGTTCCTTAATGTTTTCCCTGCTTGTGGGTTTCCTTTAGTCCTGTGCTTGTACCTGATGGATGATCGACGTCCTGGAACCTCTGTTCTCTTGGGCTCCCAGCCTAACCTTGAAGCCTTCAGGTGCCACATATATTCAGTGCTTTGGAATTTTTTTCCCATCCATTTTAATCCTCTATCATCAATCTGTTAACAATCGCTGCATGTTTTGTTTCATCTCAGGAAACATCTGGAATAGTCATGCATATTTAGTGGTTTTTTTGTTGAAAGGATCTTTTTTTTATTTGCATTCATATGTAATTTTTCTTCTTTCATATACCTTGCTTAGCTACCTATTTTCACTTATATATATATTGGGTCATGAATTTGTAAAGTGGATCCTTGGCCTGCCATCAAATAATGTGTATGAGCAATTACATATTTATGCAGCTTTTTAATAGTAAGTCTTCTGTAGTATTTAAGAGCTGTTTGACATAACTTTTCAAAACCAGTAAATAAACCAAAAATTCAGAATATTTTAGAAATGACCAACTATTGTGACTAGGTACAAACTTAACAGTGCAAATGGGTAAAAAAAACAAAAAACAAACAAACAAACAAACAAAAAAAAAACCCCAAAAAACTCTGCTGGATAAAAAGCTGATTGTAGTTAGAAATGCAGAGCTTATCTGAGTGCATCATAGCCATAGTAATTTTAATAAAAAACATTATAGTGCAAATTGTTTGTATAGCAGCCTGTTGTATAGAGCACTTTGCTGCGGAAAAAAATGAAATTAAAGAAGTAGATTCAGGGCTCAACTCTGTTCTCAGGTCTTCAAACCATGTTTTGGAAGACAGTGCTTTGAGAACTAAGCTAGAACATAGTAACAAAACCATGGTAAATGGACTGAGGGGGAAAGGTGTTAATATTTTCTTTGAAGTGATGCCACACACAACCAGGAGTAGTGCAAGAATCTGAAGAAGGGCCAAAAAGGGAACAAATATTAAATGAGATCTGGACTAGGGCATCCTTCTGAAACAGGGGGTCCTGATTCTGACATGGTTTGCCCTGAGAGGAGGAGAGGACTGTGTGAGCAGCATCCAGCTCTCGGGCTATCACAGGCTTGAGAGACAGAAACACCCCTGAGTACCACAATTAGATGGAGCCCTGTCAGTCGAAGGCACATTATCTTAACTCTGTGTCCCTGCCTGTGCTGCTGATAGAATGGATGTACATCTTCTGCAGCAATGCTGGCCTTATATTTCAAACTGTCTGAGAGCTCTGTTTGTTGTGTACCTGCCATCTGGTGGGTTATGTAGTTGTTTTTTCCCCATGGCTGCTTTGAGGAGAGATGATTTTGTAACTTGAACCACAAGCAAATTAGCTATCACTCTTGGATAGTGCATTTATGGCCTTTGCTTTCAGCCTGGTTTTAAAACTTGCTCATCTGTCTCGCTGGCTCCTATGTTTTAGGGAGATCTAATGTCCCTATAACCATTAAGATTTGGCCATGTTCTGTTCCAATGTAAGAGCTCCTCAGAGCTGTAGGAAGTTTTATTTCTGTTGCACATCTGCAGTGAGAGCCAGGCATTTGAAATCTGAGCCCCTTAAGGGCCTGTGTCTCAGAGATATTGATCATCTCCTGCAACTTTTCGTCTGCTTTCAATTCCCATTGCAGCCGGCGGGAGAGGAGGCTCTCTGCACCTTGCAGGATCAGGCTCTCAGGGGTTGCTCCTGGAGGAGGTTGTCTGCCTCTGCCTTCAGCTGGCTGGCTGATCTCTGCTCAGATGGCTCCATGTGTTACTGAACATCCCAGATATTCCTGCTGTCAGCTGAAGGTAGAACAATGTCTGCATTGTCTGGGCTCAAGCTGAAAAGTTAAGTGAAAGCAAGCTAGAGTCATGGATTTCAGCTTTTTTGAAAATTTGCATGTGAGGTTTCATTTTAGAATATTGCCTGTATTGAGAAGGGACATATTTTTCTAGGAACTTTGGTGTCCTAGTAATTTTTTCTGTTTAATAGCTTCATAGTTAAAGCAACTTAATAATTAAAGACAAGATTAATTTCCAGGTGGGGCTTCTATCCTGTTCAGCATAGCAATGAAGCAGGGAGATGATTTGAGAACTCCAGCTCTCTGAGGTGGTGGAGGTAGTTCATGTGTCACAAAGTCCCAAAAGAATCTTAAAAAATAATTATGAACATTTAGTATGACTGGAAATAAGAACTATGTCTGAACCAATGGGAGGTGAGGAGGAAGAAAACCTCACCTGAGCACAGATTTTTTTTTTAGTGGATGACTAAAGAAAGGATTTCTTGAAGCAGGGCCCCAAATTCTAACACTTTTGGGGATTAAATGGTCCCTTTTAGCTGCTTCTCATAGAATTTATGGATAAATAAAATTACTGACATTAACGCAGGAGCACTTTTACAGGAGGTGACAGTGGATAACGGTGAATAACTTCATGGATCCTTTTTCCTTACATTCTGTGAATAAAAGATTTTCTGAAAGAAGACTATAATAAAGTATAAACCAATTTCTACTTTCTGCAGAATTCTAAGACTTAAATAGTGAAAAAGAAAAGATAATTTAAGGCACAGAAAGAGCTTATTTTTAGCACTTTGAGGCACCTGTCAAACGGAAATTGCACAGAACCTCAAAAAAGCAAACCCAAACTACCCTAAAGTAGCCAATAAAAGCTGAATGAATTATTAAAATGTTGATCTTAACACTTAATGAGTAAACCCCTTTTTCTCCCCTACTTGCACACAGCTATTTTGAGTACACTCAGCACACACTTTATACTCCAGGCCTTCATTCCCAAATGGGACAGGACACTCTTAGTTGCCTTCCCAGTCAGAGCTTTGGTCTTGAGCTTTTCTGTTTTCACTGGAGTCAGCTTAGCCTGTATTAAGCCAAAGTGCACAGTGTATTGGACAGGTGAAAACTGGCAATTTGAAAGTATTATGCCTTTTCCAGAGACTGGATCTATCCTTATCCTAGGCAGTTATTTTGGCAGTGCAGTTTCCATTTTCCAAGCAGCAACACTGCCAAAGATTTCTGTCAGTCAGGTGCAAAGAATTCTGCTTATTTACTTAAAGCTAAACCAGCAGCATGTTTAAATCAATAGGTGGATGTGGAAGAGTAAACACAGAAAAGCAGAAATGTATCTGCTACATCTTCCCTTGATTTTGTTTTTTTGGTGTAAATATCTGCTGTGCCTGTGCAGATTCAATATTGATAGTTTAAAAGGACAATACCTTGTCTGTGCAATAGTTACCTGCAGCCTGATGCACGTGTTGTCATTAAGTAGCCCCTTGTAAAGACCTTTGCAGCTGACCAGCATTTTTCTGAATGAGTTAAAGAACTGTTGCATATTTACTGGATTTTCTGATACTGAAACTTTTCTCTCAGAGCAAAAATTATTCACTCAAGGAACCTCCTAAATCCAATCTGTGTGTCCAGGCTTCCTTGATGTGGAAACCAGGGTGTGGGAAGGGTGGAAAGGGGGAATGGCATGTCAGGCTTCCTGTTTCAAAGTTAGGGCATTGCCAGGACGTGCATCTGAAGCCAAGGATGCTCCTGGATGCCATAATATGGTTTTAGTTACAACTGACCCTGGTGGGGGTCATGCCCGAGCTATTGGTGCTCTTTCTTCAGGAATAATTTTCACAGTGATTTTATGATTGGTTCACTCTCTGAAACAGCTATTCTAGGCTCTCTGAGGAAAAATTTACTTGTGCTTTTATATAAAGAAAATATTTGAAAACCTAGGCACAGCTTGGTCTTGCTTTTCCCCAACTGGAAGAAATATTCCTGCTTTTAAACAATTTTAGCAGCTGCAAGAAAGCCATGGTCATATTTGATCCGTCAGTGAAATTAGTTCTTGTTGTTAATAAAACATAAAATCTCTTGGACTACATGTTTAAGAAATTACTGTGCAGCAAATGTAACCATCAATGTGGGAACAGGAGTCAGCATTAAACTTCTGTGGTTATCAGAACAGATACAGAACCTAAACACGTGGAGAAAAAGATGACTTCATTGGTAGGAATGTGGGCACTTCAAGGATTAGAGATGAGTTTTGTGGATGTTTCTGTGATCCATTTTATTGTCTTGTTTTAGGCTGTATTTAACTGAATTCATGTGTCTCTCTGATGTCCCTGGGACTATTTACTTGGGTTATTCATGCCCTTAAATGCATTAAGAAGGAGTCCTCAGGGAGGTGTTTCAATAGCACAGTAAAATAGATTTGAAATAAGCCTAATTAATTAAGAATTATGATTTTCATTACATTGTATTGATGTAAATCAGATACTGGACAGAAGTAGATACAAAGTGATAGAGGTGGTGGCATTTCCTGTAAGACTTCTGGTATGGTGCTTGTTGTCAAACAAGGAGGATCAGAACTTTGGCATGGCTAAGTAGACATTTTAATATTTCAAAGACAATTCCAGAAAAATATGCAGAGGAAAAAAGAGATAACAGCTTAAATAAGGAACCTTCCCAGTATTGCATCCAAAGAGAAAATCTAGCAGAGTGTTGTATTTGGGAAGTAAAAGATCCGTTCTGATTTTGCAAAGTTATATAGTACTTAACCTGGTATTTCCAGAAGAATAAGAGTGCTTTTGTTTAGACAGTGGAATCTCAGCATGGCAGAATTTGGGTTTGAGTCCTGACTCTTAAACATGTAAAAATTAGGCTCAAGGATGCTCCCAGCGTTTTATTCATTTTATTGGAAAAATAGGAGCCTAAAAAATAAAAAAGGCCAAAGTACTTATGTGTTGTGATTAATCTGGGCCAGGCAATGAACTTCATCCCACGCAACACCTAAGGACAGCTGTGCTCCATCCAGCCTTCCTGGGAACACTGGTCTTGGAGAAAGAGCCTTAATTGCATGGGAGAAAACAAAATGGAATTAGGAGTTTGGCTGGATCATAACTGGGGGCACAGATCTACTGAATGCAGGTGTGCTTATATTTGTCATGGGAAGCTTTGGTGAAGCCCTTGATCTTGTCTCCCCAGGAGACACTTGTATTAACTTGTTTTCCATGTCCAGTTGGTCTGACTGCAGAGAGGTGAAGCTGGACATGGGCACAATAAGATGGTTTTTTTGAGTCCAGGATAAATCACCTCCAATAAAATAAAGAGGGGAAATGTGGCATGCAGAAAATGCCTACTCTTGGACTGATAAATATAAGAAACTGAGTGTACATGTTAATTTACTGTGGGGAACAGAACTGGAATTGCTGTGTGGTTTTTTTGGAGTGCTTAGTGATGTAATCCTCTTAGTAAAATGACATTACTTTAAAGATCATCTTTGCATTCTTTAATAAATATGTAAGTGTTAAAAGTAGGAGCCTATACATTGGTAATGACACGACAAAATTCATGCTCTGATAATACTGAAATACAGATCTTTCCTCTATGCTTATGAAGTTTAGGCTAGCATTATATTCTTGGGCTGTTCATACTTGTTTTTTAAAGAAATCCTGATTGTGGTTGTTCATCACACTCACGTTTTTAGTTGTCTGCAGTGTGAATTGAAGATTCATTTCTTTGTTGGAAATGCTTTATTTGTCTATTTTCAACTTTTTTTTTTTTTTAAACAAACACTCATTTACTTCACTATTTAAAAACAAAACAAACTACAAAAAACCCCAGCCACCCCACAAACTATGAAAGGCTGATTAAAAGCTGGTTCACTCTACTTGTATGTGTGATCTTATCAGACTGGCCTTTTCCTTTCCAGATGTCACAGTTTTATGTGGTGTAAATGATACTCTCATTACCCAAATGGTCTAAGAAAGCAACAGCTTCTGGGAGGTAAATGCTATTTAATTCTCTACATCCAGGGTCTATAAAAAGAGAAACTGGTCAGTAAAGTGTCTGAATATTGCAATATTCATTTGGGAACCGAAGCCTTGAACCTACTGACTGCACACTTGACCAGATGTGGCCTCATCTTTACAGACAGCAACCAGACTGCCAATAAAATTACTCAAAATAATACTCAGGAGTGGCAATCACAGGGCTGCTATTCTCATCATAATGAGTTCAGTTGTGCACAAACAGTGAGGGTTTAGTTTTCATGTACACTGAAATATGAAAGGTTTGAAGGGAGGAGGTTTTTTCTATCTTTTAAAAAAAATTTTTTGTGGGTGTTTTTGTTTGTTTTGTTTATGTATTTGTTTGTTTGTTTTTCCTAGAGAAGTATCTGACAGTGAATTTAGTCCTAATTTTATGTATGGATATAGCATATTTTTGGGAAGAAGAGAGGTAATTCAGCACAGCTTATGAGAACCAATAATTGGGCACAAAGGGCTTAATTAATTTTGTTCTTAGATAATGGTGTACAGCATAGGAATCTCACTGAAATTAAAATCACATATCTGAGGGCAGAGCTGACCCATATAAAGTAAGCGTGGCCTCCCTCCTAAATGCCAGAAGCTATTGGACAGCTTTCAGAATGTCTCCTTGGAAATTATTCCAAGCCAGCAAATAACTAGACAGAGAAGTATTTCAAATTACCTTGTTTTTGTAAATGCTGTGTTAGTTTTTCTGGAGACAGATCTGCATGCAACAAAATTTGCTATCCAGCTGAATTAAGTTAAAAATAGACTAAGCTAAGGTAAGCAGGTGCCATTCCAGTGGTATTCTTGAGATAGCACCAAAGTATTCTAATTCTGGGGGTTTGACTGCCCCCAGTGCAGGTCCCCAGATCTTTTGGTATAAAGCTCTGCCAGAGTTTGCTGCCTCAAAGGTTGTAGGTGATGGAAATGTGCTTGTCTGCCCAGGGGAGTCCCCAGTCCCACAAGATCCCCCAGAGTGCGGGATCTGGGGAGAAGATCCCTGTACAGCTGATTGCTTTTTTCCAGTTCTCATTCGGGAAAAATACAAAAAAATCTTTTAAAGGTGAACCATCAAAAAAAGAAACAAGGTCTTTGGATTTTGGGGTGGGGATCTTGAGTATCAAAAATCATTAAAGTTGACATTGAAGCCTTACTGATACTGAATTCTAATGCTTCTTCTGTCTAGTCATCTACTCTCCAGCTGACCTTTCAAACTTCTAGCCTCTGGAATATTTCCCTGCTCACCATCTCTGGTTTTTTAAGTGCAAAAGTGTGAGAAAAATTGTCAAGAAGTGAACAACAGCAACATGAAGCTGAAATTTTATTTGTCTTGCTAATCAGAACAAGAGGCTTTAATGCTGTTAAGGAAATAGAAATAACTTGAAGATACACACATTTGAAGGAAACAGTTAATGTTACAGCACAATTGAACAAAAATCCTTTAAAAGCTGTGGAAGAGGCTGTTGTTGATGCTGATACAGGTTGATAGCCAAGGCCTGAAACTAATAAGAGAGTCTAGCAAGGGAAGGCTTCTAAATTACTGAGGAGACAGAAGATGAACAGAGAGAAGAAAGTACTTTTAAAAATCAGCTGATCTGCTTTAAAGCCAACCTGAGTACAGATGGTAGGAACTGAAAGTAGGAATGTGAAAGTATTAGCTAAAGTGTTCTGGACAAATGTAAGTGGGGTTTGGTTGGGTTAGGTCACCACTGAGAGTGGAAGAAGCTGAGTCTCTGATGAAAGGTCAGGGCATTAGCAGAGAGTCCAAACTGGGTTTTGTGGTTATCCTGTGCAGAGCCAGGACTCGGACTCAATGATCCTTATGGGTCCCTTCCAACTCAGGATATTCTGTGGGTTTTTTGGGTAAAATGTCCATGGATGGTGAAGGAGCTGGGAATACTTGGAGTGCTGGAAGGCCTGAAATTTTGGGAATAGTGTAGTGCACTGGTAGAAGTAATTGTCATTCACCTCACTCTATCTTCTGAGAGGCAAGTGAGATGCATGGTCATCTATGCAGCTGTAACTTGTCCAGCAGCTGTGGGCAAAGAGAAAAAGGTACTGCTAGAAAAATAGAAAGCTGCATAGAGAAAGCCTGAAACTCAGCTAAATTCACTTCAGAGAGGTTTTTACCTTCAGATTCACTCTCACATTCCCCATCACTGAGTGCATTTTGTTTTCCCCTGGTTTCTAGTGGTGCAGTGGTGTCCCCATTGCTGGCTAGGAAGATCTCTGAAAAAAACTCAGCTATTGTCTTCCCTCTGGCTATTTTCAGTGTTCTCTGGTGAAGGTCATACTGTACCCAAAGGTTATCTTCCCCCTTGTAATTCAGTGACAGAACTGTAGTCTTCGAGGAAAGATACCACTTTTTCACTATGGCAAATTAGAATATCTGCCTCAAGACCATTGTTCAACTTATTGATGGAGATATTTATGTATTATTTTCATTTATGTATCTGTTTTGCCTTATTGCAGTATTTAAGTATACTTCTTCATAATTATTCAGTATTATTTAACCACTAAAAGTAAAGCACAATGCCTTTATTAACTCTTTTTGTAATTGCATAAGCTTTGGAATGTGATAGACATAACATAGGTTAAAAATTCTAAAATTAAGGTTTTTATGTATTACTTTTACTTTTGACTGAATCTGCCTGTTATGATGTTGGGAGCTGGAGATCTCATTGGAACTGATAAGCATGAGAGGTCAGTTAGCAAAATGTCAGAAGCACTTTATCCTGCTGTTACTTAGGCAGCCTCTGCCTAGTCTGCAAATGCCCAGAGCACCCATGAATGCTGGATTCTGAAGTTTTCCCTTGGGTCTGAGAACATGCAGGGAATATTTCTAGTGGAGGAGTATGTGTGTGCAAGAAAGAGTCAGAAAGTGAGTACAAAAAGAGAGCTGCAAGGCAGTGCACAGAGGGGCCCATGTTGCAGCTGAAACCAAGCCAAAAAAATGCTTAGAATTGATTCTTCCTTCAGAGGAGAACTGATACACATGAGAGAGATGCTCAGAGGCTGAGAGCATGCAGGGGGAGCATTTGGGGTAGAAGATCTGATGGAAAGAGTCTTGGAAGCATAAGCAGACACTCCCTATCTCTTCCTGATGGATCTGTGCAGGGCTGAGGGAAGACAGGACTTTGTGCACATTGGTTGTAACTTAAGTGGGATCGCATCAAAGAGGAGCCTGATGCCATTACCAGCTTCACCTCCTAATGCAAACAGCATGAAACTCTGCAGATATTGTGGCTTGGTCACCTGGAGCAGTTTTTCAATTTGTATAGTTCAAAATTAAATACAAGTGAGGAAAGTACAGCTCACATAAGAGCTGTGTATTTTTCCTTTGCTGTTGGGGAATCTTGCTGTAGCCCACTGTGTTTTGAATTCCATTCTCAAAAATCTACCAGTTTTCATGCTGCAGAGCTAATATTCCTCTTTTCAGCCCAATGTTCCCTAGTTGCCTTTTTTTTTCCTTTTCTCCTGATCAACCTACTAAATATAGTGGGCTTTTTTTGCTTTAGAGATAATAGTAATTTAAAATACTAATTTATTTTTCCAACCATAAATACACTACAGTACTAGAAGATGCCAAGTCATAATAAAAAAGCATATTGCAGCCAGAACTGATATTTGGTGCAATAATTAGATTCTTCCTCTGATCTTATGACAATGTAACTGAACCATAAAAGAAACAACACTGCTTTAGCTCAACTAAATATACATCAGCTACTCATCAAGGAGGGACTTTAAAACTCTTATTTTCAATTCTAGGCTCCAACAATAAAAGTAAATGCAACAGAGAGCTTGGAGTGGTTAGATAGTGCTGTTTATTGCTGGTGGTCTTGTGCAGGAGGGGCACTGAATAAGCCTTTAAAATATTAGCTTGAGCAACAGTAGAGGCCCTGCTGTCCCCAAACAAGCATTTAACAAAGCTGCTTGGGTAAGCGATACGGGAGAGAGATAGAGGAAGGCTTCTCTCCAAATATGAAGTGAATGAGAAACAATAATACCGACTGAGAAATTGGAGGGATGAAATGGAAGATAAAAAATAAGTAAAAACAATAGCAGACAGTAAATAAAAAAGACAGAAGAGAGGTGTCAGGGCAGATGAAAAGCATTTGGGGAGTGCAAAGCTTGGTTACAACCCCATGGTGTAACCCAACTCTATTTTGTAGGTTTCCTCATGGGCAGCACTTATCATAGCAAGTGGATGTGTCAATGTGCAGCTGATGACTTTGCAGGAAAAGGCAGGAATTGAGATCAAAACCTGTCTCTTGGCAAACACCTGCTTGCCTAGCATCTGATTCAGGAGACCTGTTTAAATTTTAATAATCTATTTAGGAAATAAATATTTTAATTTTAATAGTTTGCTTTTTAGTCTAGTATCTTAAGAAGATAAATCTTTGCTCACTTTGGCTTGGGTTTTTTGGTTTTTTTGGTTACTTACTGTCTGTTTGTAGGTCTCCCACAAAAACAAATATGTAAGAATGCTCTCCCTCCTAGACTTTTAAACCAATTATCCACTCTTGGCAGAGAATTAGGGATCTAGAGATATTATTATACAAAACAAAAGATATCTGGGCCCAAATATAGCAAAGATATTGTACTAATGCCCCCCTTGAGGGGAGAAATCAGGAGCCATTCATCTAGGCATCCCAGAATGAGTGTGAAGGAATAAGCACAAAATGAAATCTTATCCACAGAAAGACTCTTGAGTTATGGCCTATTGGACAGCAGAGAATCCACTCTGGATTCCTTCATGTCTAATGAGCAAACTCAACTTTCCTGCAGTGCAATCACAGAAACAGAGCATTGCAGAACAGACTTCTAAGGAAAAGCTGCCAGAAGCCTGCACCCTCTTAGTTACACCTCACTGCATGCATGAGCTTAACTGTGGCACACATCCCAGTGCCCACTTTGTGTGTAAGGCTGAGCTCCCAAATGGGCTGCTCCTGCAGGTCAGGTCTCTGAAAGGCTCTGATCAGTAAGTACTTTTAATAATACTTCAGGTGTTTTTCCCTAGAAAATCCAGTTGTATAAATTTCTGTTTGGGTTTTACCTCTAAGTCTTGAATTCTCCATCTGAAGACAGAAGAATTAAAGGAATGATCTCCCTACCTATGGAGCCATGGAGAAAGGTACCTCCCTTGTAGAGACAGAAAAAAATAAGAGAATCATCCAAGGGACTAAAGAAGGGATTGGCTCTGTAACCTGTGGTTTAATAAGCTGCCAGCTGTTAACATGAGAGGTGCCTGTAGTTGTAGAAGGATTTTCTATTGCTGCTGTTGGAGAGCCAACAGGAGATGGTATAATTGAAGCATAAGGACCTGATCCCTAAAGTAAAACTTGAAGAAAAGAGTAAGATATGTTTTGTTTGTGTAAGCAGGACCTGGGATCTGTCTTCATCATTAATGCTATGCAGATGGTGCCATCCTAGGATAGAAGACCCTTGAACCACGTATGTCCTAATGTATCTTTTAACTCAGTAAAAGGCATCATTACTTATTCTGTGTGCCATACTTCCATATTACTGGCTGCCAAGTCCTGTTATGACTAATTGATTTACTGTGTACAGATGTAGTGAACTGTTTCATGTCATTGGTCCAGATGTTTCTGGACCAGAGGTCAGCTGTGGGACTTGGTGTATCAGTCTGGTTTTGTGTAGCAGTACAATAAATCAGCGTTGCTGAAGTGTGAGGCACCGGGAATTTGAATAAACTCTCTAATGTTGGAGGGAAAGAAAATCTCTACCAATTGTCCCATTTGTTGTGTTTTTCCTTCAGACAAACTATGCATCAGGACAGGTTGAGGACCTCGGGTTGTTCAGGTGCCTTTGAAATGGAGGAAAAGGTAAACTGGAGTCTGGCATTGCTATCAGCAGCACTTCTCTGAGGACTTACCGCTGAGGAAATTCTCTTGTGCTGGTTTCAGAGAGTAGATTCAATGTAAGTGCTCCATTTCTAATGATGCTCATTTCAGGCAGAAAAAAGAATGGAAATCAGTTGTAAGTCCACAGGGTGACATTCTGCATTTGCAAGGTTCAATGGAAATGTGTCTTCAACTTGTCAATGAAAATCATTTGTTCAAGTCTTCTGAGGCTGTTTGAACGAGGAGTGTTAATATTCCGAGAAGGTTCTGAAGCTTGTCAGTGATACCAAAGGACTGAAGTCTAAAAAGACTTTAAAGATTTAGGAGAAGAAGATAAACTGATATGAATTGGCAGCTTCAGAAACAGGAAAATGCAAGGCTCTAAGGTGTACCTTGTGCTGACCATCTCGTTTCAAATCTGGTATTAACAGAAGTCAGCTTATCGCTTTCCTACCTGTGATAACTTTAAGAGTAAGTCATTATTGAATGAAGTAAAGTTGGTTCTTTCATAAACCATGTGGTCTAGCTAAATTAGAAAATAAAGTCTTGATGAAGAAATCACTTGCTGAGGGTCTGTACAGGAAGTTATGTGTTAATTATTACGCAGGAAATCAGACTAGATAATCAAAATGGTAATTCTGGCCTCAAAATGTACAAATCTGTCCAAAGAACATTTTTTGCCACGTTTGAGGTAACTGGTGGCTCCTTTGAACTCCCTCAGACTGAGTAGGTCCTAGCTGTGTTTAAATCAAATGGGAATTACTCTTTATATATATGACACAAACAAATTTTTGTGTTTAAGAGCAAATAAACACGTATCCATTTACTTTAAATTTTTCAATGCAATATTTACAATCATTTTTTTAACTTCAGTGAAATATAGTGCTAGAAGAACATATAACATTTATAGAACATAAAACTTCTTTTTCCCTTTGTGTGCATGTACAGTAATATAGATCAAAAAGAGTTTAGGGATAAAAGTGACTATAATTTTTAAAAAAGATTATGGCATCTCCAGATAAATCCTGAAGTGAATAATTATGTCCATTTATGTAATTCTTGTTCAGCACAACCAGGCCACTTGTCCAAGATCATAGTCATCATAAACAAGATCATAAGACTTCAGGTATGATTTGACTCATTCATTTTCCTTCTGGGACTGTATCCAGTTAGCCTTAAATAAAGCTACTCAGGAACTGGCCTGCTTTATGTATACACAGGAATCAAATAGAAGCTGGAGCACTACATTTGTGATCTTGAAATGCTAGCTTATTGTTGGTGACCAAAAGAAGGAAAGAAAAATCAGGAGACAATAAAGGTGGTACATTTCTCAAATATTTTAGATATTAAACAAGATTCTCAGGACTTGAAGCATTTTTGATCTTAGTTATTTTGCTGTTGCAGATACTAACTGAAGCAAAATAATTGTCCTCCTTTAAAAAACAATGTCTTTTTCTTGAAATATGTACTTTTGCATTTGATTTAAAGATATGCATATTAGCTTTGTTTAAGGCTTTGAACAAAACAATAAACATTGAAATATATAATTGAATCTTTGTGATTTGTCCTAAAAAAATATAAATCTGTAGATTTCAGCAAACTTAGCCAAGAGCTAAGCCAGCTGAGAAATGCTGCTATTTTAGAACTGAGGAGCTCATTGGCCACCTTAATCTTTTTTGGGTGAATATAAACTACCTATAAAAAAAAGAGTATGGATAACACACAAATTATTAAATCCACATTCCTTTTATCTAGCTCTTTCCATTTGGGATTAGAGCTCAAAGAACTGTGGAAATGCTTTCTAATGAGATTTTGAAATTCTTGCAGCAGGGAAATCCTTTTAGCTCCACAGGGAACTCTTCTCTGGGAATTTGCTGGGGTATAACTCTTTTTTGATTTCAAATAATTCTTTAGAAACATTAGGGATCCTAATACCAGTTCAAGAAGCAGTATTCTCAAATCTGACAGTAAAATTGAACAGTAATTTTATCTGTGGTAGCATGTGGTTCCAAAGTAAAAGTTTTTTTGCAACTATCAGAATTTCTTATGATGTCATTAGGAATTCCGTCAGACTGAATTGTGTTATCAACTTTAAGTTTTATGCGCAGAGGTGTAATGTGCTGATAACAAAATAAACAGTATTTTAGCCACTGAAGTTAGTACTGACAGTTGTGTGTCAAATCCAGTATTTGTAATTGCTTGTAAAATATTTGAAAACATAACCACCTGGAACACCAGCAGTTTAGAATTTAGAATTTGTGTGCAATTATTTGCTTAATTTACATGTGGATATTACGCCTCATGCAGCACTTCCCCGAACTGCTGTGCTTTCTTCAAATTTGGGTCCTCTGACATAAATTGAAGGAGGAGAGAAGGAGGAGTTGCCTCAGCTTCCTGAGTAGAGTCCCCTCCAGCCCCGGGCTTCAGGAAACTTTTACTCTTAGAAATTCAATTAGGAAATTAATTATGAACGTCACTACACAGAGGTGAATTAGTGATCATCTCCATGCAGTATAAGCTTATGGAAAGTTGTATTTGTAAGTTTGAAATTGCCACACCATGTAAGTCGTTCACATTTTAGTAAGTGGGTGTCTTTAGAGGGGAAAGGAAGAGTTGTTCATGGATCATTTGTACTCTGGATTTTTTGGATCAATAAATAATGGCAATGTGAACTATTTTGTTTACTGCTTTTACAGCAGTTGTGTCGCAATGTAATGTCATAACCTAAGAGATTGTACAGCTCCCTCCCAAATTTCATCCATCCCCTTTCACTTGTTGGCTAATGGCATGGTTTATGGATATAATAAAAGGAAAGCTCGCTCCCATCAGACAGACAAGGCGGGGAAGAAAGCCACTCCTCTGTGACTGTGGTATCTGCATTAATTGTTCTGTTAATTTTGTCAGACCCTGTGGAAACCCCCACTCTCCTTCGACAGCCCCTGTGGGGTGGTGATGGGTTCACGTGTCCTCAGACCTGATGATGTTCTGTCCCAGAGCTTGCTTTCTCAGGTCTCCTAAATATCACCTGCATTTAGGAAAGAGGAAACAGTGCTTCAGGATTTCCTGCATGGATTTGATCTTGTCGAATACTATTTGCCACAGGCACATAGGTACTATCAATTCTCTTCGGGTTGCCTCTAAAAATCTGCTAAGTAGTGCAATCAAGGGCAATTACTGCATCATTTGCTTGTGTTTATAACATATTAGGGCTTTCTGGGCTTGAGCACTGCAATCCATCCTGACTGCTACCAAGTAATCCTTTGCAGACTTGTAAATCAAAACTGTGGCTGATTTTCAGCAGTACGATTGCCATGTTTTGAAATTTTGCTAATTAAAACTTTATGAGCATGCAATTAAAAGAGCAGAGAGTTTCCCCTGCCTAACAAATGAAAATAAGCCATAGTAGTCTTGGAAAAAATGAACTTCCTTTATATTTACTTTTCTTAAAAACCTGACATTTGGTGGTTTCAGGCTTTCCAAACCATTTACCACATTTGTCTTTGAAGCTCTCTCTTCTGGTTGACTTAGCAACCTGAACTTAACAAATCAGACTGCTTAGCTAGACCTTCTGATTGTGCTGCAGCTTCAGGTGCAAACTGTGTCAGTGATTTTGTGTGCTTAATGAAAGGGTTTTAAATAGAAAACTTAGTGTTCTGAGGTATAAAGTACAGTTTAAAAAAGGTTTGTGAAGGCAAGGTTTCTAGAAGTCTGTAATGAAAGTCAGGATAAGAAAAATTAAAGTGAATGGAATTAATATGGTTTGTTAACTCTTAGAATATGTCCCCCTGGCAAGTTTCTTTAAACAATATGAAAAGAAAAAAAAGGTAAGGGTTCCTATAGAAGCCATCAGGCTGAGCTTGTATTTTGGGTCACTTGATAAACTCTACAGATTATGACTGCTCTTGATTAACTTTCAGATCAGGTCATTTGTAAAATGCCAACAGTTACTAATTTTTAGTGATGACAAATAATTACTTTCACTTTAATTTCACAAAGAACTCCAAGGCAAAAATTTAATCACTTTGAAGTGCTCCATTCAATGTCAATAAAGATATCAACATAATGCATAGAAAAATAGATTAAGCAGCATAGTTCCTCTTTCACTGCAGTTTTCATTTAAGCAATCATATTTCTGAAAATAGGATCTGGAATGAGAAGAAAATAGAAGGACTTATTGAAGAGGTCTGGTTCTCTGGAATGTGCAGGATTATATAACAATCTTGTATGTGATGTGATCAGTGTGTAATTCCTACCATAATGAGAGTCCCTGTGTATAGTGGAATACATATTCCTCTAAAAATTCCAAATTGAGTAAAATGAATGAATTTTTTATGATTTTTCCAGATGAATACTGTGGTTGGTATCATGCAGGAAGTGTGTATATGGAAAAATGTAAATTTGATCACAAAAAAAAGGTGGAAACCAAATCAGAGCAGAAGGTATGCTTTGACATTTATTAACATGCAAATTAAAGATATCATTGCACAGAAGGGATAGTGCCAGAATGCCAAGTGGCAATTTCCCAGTATATGTTATGGGATAGCACTAATAATTATCTGCTTGTTCAGTGGGAACCAACCAATCTGGAACCACACTGATTTGTAGCTCTTTGGGAAATGAGTGTGCATTGCTAAAAAGTGCATTACCCTAGCTATGCCCTTTGGTAGGTATTGAAAGACAGGCTTCATTTCCTATTTTCTCTTGCTTTTGCATATTTAATATCTATGCAATTCTTTCGTTGTAGTTTCAAAGGTTTTCAAAAGGTTACAAAAGAGGGAAGGATGAGGGGGTAAGTAAGGCAAGCAGTATGAGCACCCTACATAAGTCACTGGCAGGCTTTAAAGTTTAGGTTCCTGTGGCACCTTGAACCCCACAGGAGTAAAGTGCTAATCGGTGGGTGGTTTTTTTAAGTGTACCTGCCACTAGAGGGGAATGGAAGCACATGTTTTGCCCCCAGAAAAGTGATGTCCCGATTGCAGCCGTAGGTCTCGGAAGTGCCTGTTCTCCCACAGTTCTCTCTGTTCCTTCTCTTTCCAGCCCATGTATTCTCCCCAGCTTTGGTCTCCACTTCTGTCCCAAAGTCTCTCCTATTCTTCTATTGCTTCTTCCCACAAACTGTCCTCTTAAGTAATCTGTGATACCTTTCCTTTTGTGTCAGTTTGTTTTTCCTTCCATTTCCATCCTTCTGTCCTCAAAGCCTGGTTCTGCACTCTTCCCTGCCTTGTGCTCCCAAAGTCATTCTGTACTGCATGACCTTCCCCTTCCCCTTCCCTTTCCCCTTCCCCTTCCCCTTCCCCTTCCCCTTCCCCTTCCCACATAAGAGGTCTAAAATGGAGAGATATAAAAAAAAACTCGTAACTTTTTTCAGGGTAATAGATATATGTAATTTTTTTTTAAATTAATGAACTGTGTCTGATATTTCACCATGAGGTGGATAGACAATCAAAACTTTCAGCCCAGTGACTCATGTTTGCTAAACTGATGAGCAAGACCTTAATTTCTGGTTCTGCAAACAGGAGTTAGAATTTTCACAACCTAACACATGCTGTTCACTGTTTGTGGGAAAGAAGTTGCTGGATAATTAATGAAGACAAGTAAGTAAGGTCGAAAAGGTATTTGTTAAAGTTTCCTTTGAGTTAAGAAGTTCAACATTTGTTAAGACAGAAATGATGGTAAAGAGAGTGACAGGATCAGCAGTTATTAATCGCCTAATGCAGGAATGGTGCCACTATTTACAAATATTTAAATGAGTTTTCAGGACACACCTGTCAGGCTGAGATTGCCATCTGGTCAACTTGCACGAACTTAGAAACTGAAACAAGCCTTGTGTTGTATGTGTGTGCTTGATGATTAACAAGTGAGTGATGCTGAGCTGTGTGCTACCCTGAGCATATGCCAGAAAACCCACGGAAATCAATATTACAATCCAGCCATTCATCTCCTCCATAGAAATTCTCCCAGTGATGCAGTGAGGGATGAGGAATGAAAGGCTTTTATTATAATGACTGTCTGTAAAAAACATTAATTACCTCTATCATGTATAAATAGACCTGTATTTTTCATAAATTTTCGTGACCAAAGTGATTGACCTAAAACCACTTGATCCCAATTAAGAGTGACGAGAAGGAAGTGAGTAATATTTTTCTGTGGCTGACATGGTCTACTGTGCTTTATCCTGAAAAAAATGCAACACTCCAAATAAAGCTCAGACATTCTCACACCACGGCTATAAAATAGAGTGATTAATCCCACTGATACCCCACAATGATAAAATAATATATTTTATAGCTGCTGAGACCTTACTGAAGTAATTTCTCTAAAGAATAAAATGATGGACTGTATAGATACATTGCAGTTAAAAAGAATAACTTTTGCTAAAATCCTAATTGAAATGAAAGGAAAAATATCAGAATGCTTTTGTGCATTTAAAAGGTTGCAAAATATTTCTTAGAGATTAAAATGAAAAAATATTCTAAATGTCTAAGCTGTGTAAATAACTTGAAAAATAAAAACTTGACAAGGACTTTAAGTTAATCAGAGCCATCTTTTAAAGTGGTCTTTAAAGTAGGACAGACATATTTATTTTTTACATGATTGTTTTCTCCTTAACAAGTTAAAATATAAAGAAGGGTGAATTCTTCCTAGTACTGTGTCCATAAAAGGTTAGGTAACACACATTAATTAGAAATTGCCATCTGTTCTGTCCAAAATCTGCATTTGCAGGGCTGACATGAGCAGGATTTTGTAACTTAACACTAGTGAGAAAGGCACCAGGTATGAAATGAGGTTTCAAATGTTGTATACATGCCTTAATAGATGGGCCATCGTTAAAGCAAACTACGTAGGGCAGCAGGTTCAACGCTTCCATGGACTTTTGTCTGCAAAAAATTCAATTTTACCTGCCCTCAGAAATGTGTAATGCTTTTAGGTGCCAAAGATTTCTAGGGAAGTCCCAGTAGTATCTCTGTTTCTGTTCCTAGACACATTCTCAGCCACCTAGGTTGAAGGCAGCTGCCTCTAATTCCTGCCTAAGTCGTACAGGCCTCTCAGTTCAGTACTTCACAGACCTCACCTTCAGGAGTTCATCTGGCAGCCATGCACAGAGCACGACTGAATTGCATACAAAGTTTGCATTTTGGCATTTTGGAAGAGCTGCATGGAAGGAGGAGACCCCTGTTACAGCTCCCAGCTGAAATCTGATCTCTCCCCTTCTAGGAGGGTGCTATAACCATTACAGTATGTGTGTTCTAAGATTGCACTCAATTAGAGTCCTCTACCCAAAAAACGAATGTGCAGTGAGAAGCAATGTGAATTTGCAGCACCCTTGCTACTCCAAGCCAGCTTCCCACACATGGGAATTAATTTGCACATTTCATTTTCGGTAAGGTGCCTTTTACAGAGGCGCTTGCATTGCACACTCTTGCTACACAGAGCCTCTGCTCTTTTGGATCTTGAGCTGTAATTTACTGACCAACTTCAACTCTGCCTCCCCTGACATCTCCCCTTGAGCCAGAGGAAAGCCAGCTAGCACTGATGAACTTGTGATTCCTCTGTCCTTCAGGTTAGGCAGTAGTAGATGAAAAAATTGTAAACATACAGAAACACGGGTGTGGAAGGTGGTAATTAAGAGGAAGAGAGGTAATAGCTTGTAAAGCTGCCTTTTTGTTTGAAGTGGTCACCTGTGGTTTAAGCAGACCATTTTGACTTCGCACAGAAAAAGACTGAGAGTTTGCTGAGAGACATTTTCCAAAGCCAGAACTGTACAGTGGGGATGAAGTGTGTGAGTTCTTCTGCCCTCTTTCACTGCAAGGTCAAGTAGCACAATCTGAGTGCATTAAAACATAACATTTGAATCTTGTGGAATGATTTTATTTTTCCTGAGTGAAACTGGAAAAATCAACATTTTGCCATGATATAGACAATATGGAAATGTCAATAGAAAAAATATATCTTATCTGATAATGTTGTGCAAAATCTAAGGCTTGGTTATTTTGCAAGCCATTAATTTATGAATGTAGATATAAGAGCCATCTGTTAAGCATTCAGCCTGCTAATACATTTTGACTTTAAAGTGCTGTATGCTGCTGTGAGAAATTAAAATGTTTTAATTATCCCCTTATGCCTAATCATTGTGCTTTCAGTGAAGCTCCTAAGAATTTTAGCCTCTTTTAGGACAGGTAAGTACCGATCTACACTCCCACTCAGGTATAATCAATATTGTTAATCAAAATCGTGAAATTATAACGAAGATATAGAATATAGTTGCATCACGGTGTGCAGTTTTGGGACCATTGCCATGTATAGTTTTTAATGTTGCTCAGGTAGTTTGCTTGCCTGTTATTCAGCCAGTCACAGTTTTACTGTCTCTTGCCTTTCCTCTCTTTCTTTTCACACACACTCATATTTTTCTTATAGATGCATTTGAAGAAGAATGGATGTGTAGTGTCCCACCTGTCTCAGTGGGAGCCCAACACAATTCAAGGAATTAGCAGTTAAGGTTGCCATACTTAATGCAGAAACTACAAGCAGCTTCCTATTTTTACTCAGGCCTGAACACATTAGGCCCACTCTAACATGGCAGAATACCCTTGCTGATCTCTGCTATGTGTTCAACAAGGTTAAGTGGTCTAATATCTGTTTAAATCTTATGTTTTATGATAGGGAGGATATGTGCTTGTTTTCTCATCTGTTTTTCGTGGTTTTGCCCTTGGAGGGGACGGGTAACCATGAAGAAGTCAGAAATCTCTTTCTTAGAACCAATATTGCAGTCACTGGTGAGGCCACACCTGGAGTGCTGTGCTCAGTTTTGGGCCCCTCACTTCCAAAAGGACACTGAGGTGCTGGAGCCTGTCCCATGAAGGGCAGTGACGGTCGTGAAGAGTTTAGAAAACATGTCTGATGAGCGGCTGAGGGAGCTGCGGGTGTTCATCTGGAGAAAAGGAACCTTGGGGAGACCTTATGGCTCTCTACCTAAAAGGAGGATCTAGCCAGGTGAGACTTGGTCTCGTTTGCCCTGTCTCGAGGGAAAGGATGAGTGCTCAGGGCCAGTCCTCAGAAGGAATCCAGAAAGGACCTTGTGGGGTTTGGCAGAAGGTACAGAGACCTGTGAACCCTCCTGAGGAGTTGTCCTTGTGTGCTTAAATTGGACTGAAGGGTTTGGATATTTCCCAGTCTGGGTTACAGAGGAGGGAAAAGGAGTCCTTTATTTGTATTATCTCATAGTCTGTGGAAAATACATGGTTAAGTAAGAACTGTGGCCTTCTGTTCACATTCAACTATTTCAGTGCCCTTGTCATCCTTTCTTCTGTTGTCAGAATTAATGTGGGATGTGATGATTTAGGAAATGGCAGCAAATACTGTGGTTAAAATGTTTCTAGACTTCAGTATAGGCTCTGCAACAGATCATAAATATCATGATCGCAAATCGAGTATTCTAAAATAGCAGATTATTTTAGGAAATAATATCAGATCATGCATTTGGGAGATCAGTGCTTGCCCAGAAGAAAAAAAAACCCCACAGTTATGGCTGACCCTCCAAATTTTCATATGTAAATGTCATATGAGTAATGTTCTTCACATGGATAATCTCAAGGATGACTCCTCCATTGTAATTGGCTGCCACACAGTAATGACAAAATTTATAGTTTAAAGTGGGACTCTTTTTGCAGTTAAGCTGAGTTAACCCCTAGCTCTGCATTGCCCCATCTGGCTCCTGATAGGATTTGTGCCTTGACATCCCCCAGAACTGGAGATCTCCAGGGACCCTGGGGAGGAGGCTGGGCCTAGCAGGGTCGCATTGCCCCACACAGGCTCCTGAAACTCTGATGAATGTGGCCAGCAAAGGCAAATTAAGGGAGAAGAGAATTTTGCCCACAGCTATGGAAGAGGAGAATTAGGTCTTGTTGATTTAGCTTTGTGGGAAGCCACAGTGGTACATACAACATGTTAATGGGGTTTTATTGTATCACTCCCTCATGCTGTGTTCATTTGTAGGGACAACATGACTTCCATAACATTTATTTTAGGGTCATTTTATTACTTTAATAATGCAGATTTAGATTGTAATTAAAGCCTGTATGATTTGTTTTAATAGCTTGCAGCTTTGTTCAGCATATGTTAAGATATTATAAAAGTGCTTCAATAGACAATGAATTCATTTGTCCCTTTCCCTTATTAAGATGCATGTGCACTTCATCAGGTTTATTCTTTGTGAATTTTGAGTGTGGAATTTAATCATAAAGTCACATAGAGACACATGCCAAATTTGGGACTTCATGGATTATGACTGCCCTTGTGAAAGAAAGAACTAAAAAACCAAGAAAATGTAATTGTATTTAATATTAAAATAATAAAATTTAGTCTATTTAGCCACATCTTAGCAATTATCCTACTACTCACTTACATGGCATTGTTAAATATGTTTCTGACTAGAATAAATTTATATGTTATTATGGATTTCATGCTTTTTTCTTACTAGTCTAGTAGATTAAATTCTTTCCTTTAAAACTGCACCTTTCAATTAAATTTGATTCTTCCATTTTTTTCTTCATTATTTGGCATTCTTTATCTTCTGACACAATCCTTAGCACACTTTATACAAAGAAGCAGCTTTGGTTCCCTTTTGTTAATTTCCAGTATTTTCTGACAATGGGCTTATGTTGTCCACATCATCTGCTACAAAGATTATTTTCACTTCCAGTTCCTTTAAACTGTTTCTTTTGTAACAGGACCCAGGCCCATGAGGTGTTGAACATTTCTGATGAGGAAACAGGTACCTTCAACATTATGTGGCAGAGTGTATTCCAAAGCAGCTGGAACAATATTTGGTGACGATTTAACAGACTTTTTTTGTGACACCTAAATGTCATACACTGACCCAAAGCCCCCTTCATCAGTTTTGTTTTCCATTGATATATTACAGGGAAGAGAACTGGAAAAACACTGAACCAATGGGTTTTTCTTTTTGTCTTCCTCTCTATTCCTATTTCCCATCTTTTGGGTTGTTGGGTTTTTTTTTGCTTGTTTTGTTTTGGTTTTTTGTTGGTGTGGTTTGATTTTTATTTTCGTATTTTTCATCAGAGAAAGAATAAGGGAATCATATCTCATTCTTATTTTGTTTCAGTAATAATCATTCTACCACACTCTTTTGTATTCCAATATGAACAGCATGAGAAACATGAACAGCCACCAACTACTTTTCTTGCTCTAGAACATCTTACATGATCTTACATATCAAAATATCTCATGAGATAAACAGGTAATTACCATGACCTTCAAAACTGAGAGTGTAGATATTTGGAAACAATATCTGCTTATTGGTTGAAAATCCTAGATCAAATTATCTGGAATTTTGGGACTGGTAAAATCAGAATCCTAGTTTGAATCTTATACAGTCAATACTTTAATCCATTGCTTATGCTGCCCCCTAGATTTATTTTTATAGTAAGTGTAGCGGGTTGGGTTTGTTCCCAGGCAGAACACCAATTTAGTGTAGTGGTTTGGTCCAAAATACTCATTACTATTTACCTTCTGTGAGATAAGAATTAGGAGAAATGCAAAGCAGGCACCAATCTTGCAAGAATATAAAGTTTATTAACAGAGCTAAAAGAGGGAAAAAAAATCATACCACACCTTCAGAACTCTTCTCCTTCCCCCACCTTCCTCCCTTCTACAAGTGACAATGTAAAAAGACAACCCTTGAGATGTTCAGTCTATTTAGGAAGAGAAGTCTCTCTTGCCCATGCTATGAAAACATTATCACAACGAGACAGCCGCCCACTTCCAAATAACTTTGTTCAGTCCATTTAGGAAGAGGAGTCTCTCTGCTCACATGTGAGTTCCTTCCCCTGACTTGCAGCTTTTCCCACAACTGCTTTCAAGGTTCCACTCTTGAAGGTTTTTGGGGTACAATTTTAAGGTTGAGCCGTTCAGAAACAAAAGTTTTCTTCACCCATCTCTGGGAGCATTTAATCTCTAAGAAATCTTTGGGAGCATCTCTAGGAACTGAGGTTTTCTCCTTTCCCATTTGGAGCAAAAGTCCTCATCTGGTCCATCTCTAGGGACTGAGGTTTTCTCCTTTCCCATTTGGAGCAGAAGTCCTCATCGCTTCCATCTCTCCCTGTTCAAACTTCTCATGAAATTACAGCTGTGTCAGCATCTGCCTATCTCAGCGCAGCTGCTTTTGCTCACAACACTCCACCCGCCATGCCTTCATGAAATTACAACGGGATACTCTGATATATCATAGCTTCACAGCAGACTTTCAGCTTTAAGCATCTCCTCTCTCTCTTCCCTCAGATTTTCAGCTCTTCACAGCAATAAAAGGGTTAATCTCACCTCGGCCTTGCAGCTGGAATGTGGCTTATCGCTGTTGGCCACCTGACCTCTGCCGGACAGAGGTGCCGATTTTACTGAAATCTCGGCCGCAGTGGAGAGGCGGGGGGAGCTGAGCCGCTCTGGCTGCCCACAGCAGGGCTGTGGGGGGGGGGTTCCACGGCTGGAACAGGCCCACGGCTCCAGGCTGGCCGTGGCCCGGCCCGGCCTGGCGCAAGCAGGGCCTGGCCGGGCCCTCTGGCCCCCGCACGGGGCCTGCAGCCACCTGTCCCAGCGCCGGAAACGAGAGAGAGAGAGTCTGCCTCGGAGTTTCCTATTCTTAAGTGTGTATCACAGAGGTGGTCACAAGTTTAAGTGGCTCAAAGAATTGTCCATATTCAAACTGGCCAGCTGATAGGTTCTGTCAGGTCACGGAGGAAGCTGTAAGCACCCCTTTGCAAGAACATCACTTCTGGGACTATGCTTGCTAACCTATGACAGTAAGAAACTAGGAAACGAAAAAGGCTTTCTATGGCATTTAGTTTTCATGTCATGGTAAAGAAACTGAGACATTTTAAAATGTGTTTTTACTGAGTATATATATATAAAAAAAAGCATAATTAACAGTTTAACCTCCAAATGTTTCACTTTAGTCTCCTGAGAATAATCAGATACAAACACATTTATTCTTCAAGTTGTTCTCAAAATGGTCTTAAATATACTGTCCTTGCTTGCCAATCCATGCATGTGCTGTTCTAACAATAGGTACCAAGTCTGAAGAGCCTTAAAAAAGTTTAAATTTAATATGTTCATTATTTTCCTGAGGCAGGGCCTAAACTGTTACTTCTCAGAGATTCTCAGTGCTGTTCATCTGTATAACTATTTAAATGGCGTTAAGAGTTGGATGGAAAAACAAACTCCCAAATCCAGAGGCTTGTGTGGCATAACTAATCAGAAAAAACAGTGAGGAGGTGAAGTGTTTCATAGTTGGTGATCATGAATTTTTTGCCTTCCACAGAGGTCTGGCAATAGAAGTCTTCAATAGAGGAAGTTCTGTGCTCCCTGGGAAGTGTGGGATTCAGTACTGTCATTGGTAAGGTAACATTTTCCTCCACTTACTTTTAAGATGGATTAGAAATACATTTGTATTGCTTTGGCATGGCCTGGTTTTGGGTAGCAGGGGGGCCACAAAGACGGCTCCTGTGAGGAAGCTGCTGGAAGTTTCTCACCATGTCGGGCAGACCCAGTGGCTGATGGCTCTGAAGATGGACATGCTGCTGGCCAAAACTGGGCCAATGAGAGAGGTTGGTAATGCCTCTGTGGTGACATATTTAAGAAGAAAATCAAAACAAAGTCACAAGATTTTGGGATTCTAGTCAGAGGAGGAGGTGAGAACATGTGAGAGAAACAACATGGAGACACCAAGGTGAGTGGAGAAGGAGGGGCAGGAGGTGCTCCAGGTGCCGGAGCCGAGGTTCCCCTGCAGGCCGTGGTGCAGCCCATGGTGCAGCAGCTGTGCCCCTGCAGCCCGTGGGGATCCATGGGGGATGCAGAGATCCACCCGCAGCCCATGGGGATCCATGGGGGATGCAGAGATCCACCTGCAGCCCACGGGGATCCACGGGGGATGCAGAGATCCACCCGCAGCCCCTGGGGGAGGTGCCCACGCCGGAGCGGGGGGATGCCTGGAGGAGGCTGGGATCCAGTGGGAGACCCGGTGGAGAGAGAGGGCCCTGCTTCCAGGCTGGAGCAGCCTGTCCTTGGAGCACTGCACCCTGTGGAAAGAGAGAGCGGCGGCGCAGCAGTTTTGGGAGGGCTGTGTGCCCGTGGTGGGAGGGGCTCAGGCTGCAGCAGGGGCGGTGGGGCTGCTGCTCCTGAGAGGGGACCCACGCCGGGGAAGTTCATGGAGTACTGTGTCCCGTGGGAGGGACCCCAGGGCCTCCCAGGGGAAGGCTCCTCTCCTGGAGCAGCGGAAGGAAATGAACTGACCAAATCCCCATGCCCTGTCACCCTGCGCTGTTGGTGGGAAGGAGGGAGGGGCTGGGGGGGAAGGTGTTCTAAGGGCTTCTTTTATTTCTCATTATTCTCCTCTGATTCTGTTAGTAATAAACTCACTTCGCAACTGAAGTTGAGCCTGTTTCGCCCTTGAGGTGTTTGTCCTGGTCCTTATCTCACTCATGAAGTGTTGGTTTATTTTTTTTTTTCCTTTTCCCTCCTCTGCCCAGTTGGACACATTTCAGCTCTGTAACACTTGTAGATGCTTCACTATCTAGAGGTGTCATATTGATATAAAATAAACCTATCTGGTTGTTTAAAATCTTTTTTCTCTCTTTCTTCTTTTCTCAGAAGGAAGAGTGAGGAAACAGTTTGAGCCACTGGATATCAGGCAGCATGGTTGCTGTACTAATGAAAATTTGGAACACCGTTGCAAAGTGGAGTGTTTGGCAGAAGCAGGAATTTCTCTGTGCTGTTTATGAGGTATATAAAAAGGTCAGTGTTATTTTATAGATTTTTAGCCTTAGCAGTATTTTTTTTTTATGATTTACTTTTTCTTGTTTTGTAACAGCCATGATTTTTTGTTCTGGATATGGAATGTAACTTTTTTGATTGCCTGGCGTGTTGTGGGAAAGTAAATTGTGTTTCTAAATTCCAGACACACTTTGACGGTATTATTAAGAAAACATTGCTTCTGGAATAATAAATGGTGGGGTTATTTTAAGCAGTTGTGTTACATTTTCTAAATCTGCAAAAGAATCAGAACAATCAAAGAATGATCAAGGCTGGGTTTCTTTTGTTTTAACAGGCAGGTCATCAGTTGGCCTGTTGGCAAAACTCCATTCATTTTAATGGACCTACATGAATTTCCAGAAGTTGCAGATTTGAGCAATAGCTTCTTAAGTGTTTCAAAATCACTGTCTTTCATCTGGCACTGCCAACGGTACTAATTACAAGATTATTTTTGTGATGCTAATCTGCCCCTCCATAGATAAAGGGCAATAAGTGCTCTTTTAGGTCACTGCACAAATGGCATTGGCCAATATGAGCCAACATAAGATAGTGAAGTGGGACTCTGAATGTGCTAGAAATACACTGAGCCCTAACACAAATGCAGGTAGTTTGTTTCTCAACTGAAATACAGATGTTTTAAGTGCAATATTCAGTTGTGAAGGACGTGATGTCTCGCATTTGGAAAAAATTGAAGTCTCAGAGTTTGGACTCCTCTATTTCTTCTTCATCTTCTTAGTGATACTTCAGAAGGGAAAAAAATGATTCCTGGCATTCCATTTTGCCCTACCAGGAGCTTAGATTTTTGGGAGGCATTGGTACATTCTGAAATGCAGAGGCATACATACACTCTCATGTATAGATGAAGCGCTGCAAAGTGTTAGTGGTTTCATAAGATTGTATTCTTTTCTGCTCTGACGCCCCCAAAGAAACCTAACTACTCTCCTTTTGCTAGCAACATTTTATTTTTCTAGGTGGAGAACAAATATTAAGCAACACAATTAAAACCTATTGATTTAAGCAACATCTTATTGTTTTAATAGTCGAGCGACTGTGCTCCCCCTGTGTGGCCTGCAGTCCATAGGTAAAACACGGTTCTAGCAGCTGTGAAAACACTCTGCCTTCCCCGTGTTTAGATACCTATCTGTGGCTAGGGAGCAACAGAGGAAGTCAAAACTCCAAGAATATAATGAGGGTAGAGAATGTACAGTCGGTGTATTTCTCCCAAATATTGCTAAGTAAAGCAAGTTTGAAGACTTGTCCTTTTGTCCTGCCAAGTTTACCAATCTGAACTTTCTCAAACATTGTGTGTGCTTAATTTCATTCTGCTAAAGGCAGGCTCCTCCACTCCTGTGAGACTGTGGCTCGAGGTTTAAATCTTCCTCCCACAGAGGCTGGTGTGATTTAGCCCATACAGAGAATAGGTCACAGGGTTAAATACAAAGAACACTGCTGGTTCCTCAAGAAATATATTGAGTTCTAATATCTGGTTTTGAGTTCACTTGAAATGCACGGTGGGTACAGAAAACAGTTTTCAGACTTAAATTAGGAGTTAGGCTGAAGTGACCCACATGATTCAGGTAGATGTTAGGGAGTTTCATAGCAGGTGACCAAATTAGTCAAGATTTGAGAAAACATAAAATGTAAATTCTCTTTACCGTGATAATGTACCCTTTCTGGAAGAACTGTTCCTGGAAAAAGGCTTTCCTTTTGTTTTCCCTCAATGATATATTTTTGGCTTTTTGAGATAAGTGATCAGTCTGGAAAAACTGCAAAGCTGAGCACAACTTTGGTGTCTGAATTTAGAGATGTGTTTGAAAGGGCATCCCCTCTTTCTTCTCTGTTTTTGCTGCCTTGTGTAAATCAGGTATTGGAGAAATGCCTTAAAATCATCCTCTGATCTTCAGGCTAAAAAATATGTGGCACAGAAATCCTGGTGGGACTTCAGTCATCTGATATGGATGTCAACACAATATGCAGCCTCCCCTTTGGAGAGGAGCTGTTGTCAGTACCTGCCTGGGGATGAATGAACAGATCATCCAGACATTTTGGCATCTGTCAACCCCTGGGGCTGTTACAGCATGTGTGCATTTGCCATTCTAGCCTTAGAAAGCAGCTACTGCTGTTCTGTAATTCACAGCCTATTTATTGCTAGGGTACGTTTTTCTTTTCATTTATTTTAATTTGTTTTCTTTATGTCATTAAAAGCAGTAGTGAGGTCTATAAAACAAGCAAAAGCTTAGATAAACAGCACAGCAGGCTGGTGAACTCTTTTAGGGACCCTTTCATCCATAAATTATAAGTAGCTACTCAAACTACAGGATTTTGATGTGATCTGTATTATTTTCTCTCTGCAGCTGCAGATGGCTTCAAATCACTATCACCTTTGCAGCTGGACCTATCACATATGCAGTTGGTCATTGTAGGTCCTTTCCTATTGAATTATTCTATTCTGTCTTCTGTCCATAGAGGTAGAATTTCTTCTCTGGACTCTGACTTTTCTACTTTCAAGTCATGGATTTGATTGTCAGTCACTTTAATCCTTTTTAGTATCCCTTTACCAAATACTATCTTGGTCACCTTTTTAACACATTTCCAAATTCTCATTGCAACTTTATATTTTGTAAATATTATTTCACAGATTTTCCAGGCTCTATGGGCTTGATTTAAAAACAAACACAGGCAAAACACATAGAAGATAACCCAAGACCTCTTGCTGCAATAAATAAACCTGCTGAGGGAAGTATTTTTTGCCTATGTCAGCCAGAGAATGAATAGACAGAAGCTTTTCTGTGTTATGTTACTGATGGGCTAATTAAAGCAAGTTCTTTTCAAACCATACAGATTGGATTCTTACTGTGTCAGTCTCACCTGAATTTTTTGGTGCTTGTTCACTGACCTTTAGAGTTTAGGTACTACTTTTCAACAGTTATGTATTTCTCGTGTCCTTATCATCATAAGGGGATATGGATGTACTTTAAAGGTGGCCACCTAATATCTTGAGAACACAGTGAGATGGATAATCTGATGATATTTGTTTCATGCAGTAAAAATTACAGCAACACAGTGTCTTGGAGAATACAAGCTAAGTAACTGCAGGATGGCCTCAATGTTTAATGGTAGCCTGTGCTGGTACTTGGAGGGGTAGCCCAACCCAGAAAGGATCATCTTAGCCTAAAGTAGCAGAGTTCCTGCACCATTCTAGAAAAGGTGCTAGGGGCTGAAGTAATCATTTTGTCACCAGGTCTTAAAAATCTCTCTGTTTAGGGGTACGGAATGGCCTGAGTTGTTACGGGCATAAATTGTGAAATTGTTGATCTGTGTAGCAGGAAAGGCTGCTTCAGTTGTGTTGAACACAGAGGTCTGCAAAGGATTGGAAGATTTCCCATCCTTCATCTTGCCTTCAGTGTCCACCTTGTTCTTGTCCTTGTGTGCTACCACGAGCGCTGCTCCGTTAGCACAGAGCACAGCAAATGTGTGGCACGTAGCGCACACGCTCGGCAGATGAAGCAATCAGCAACATCTCTACTCACTGCAACTCTGCTAGCCAAGGCTCTGCTTGGCTCGTTTTGTCCAAGTCAGTATTCCCTCATCCACTTGGAATTCTTGTTTTAAAAACACAGAAGCTGATTTTAGAAACACTAAAGCCAATGAGAACTGTGAGAGCGCCGCACCTCTGGGAATCCAGCCCACATCCCTTTTGTTTTGAGTGTAGGATCGATCCTAAAATGAGAAACCTTTTGTATTTTGGAAACTAAGAAGGAGCTGAAGCAAACTTCTTCATACTTGGCAAAAACAGAATTGCTCTTGATGGAGACCAAGCATGGAAAATTCTGGTCTGAGAGGATTATATTTGTCAAAGTTATGACAAGTCTGAACAGAGAGTTTTACATAGAAATCCCTCTCATTTTATGGTCTACAGTGACAGTAGAATATATTTATGCAAAAAAATAAAATATGAGAAGTTAGATTTATACTCACCAAACAATTACTAGTAAGCAAAAACCAAAACCAGATCAGCATAATGATGTTTTTGTCAAGCGTAACAATTTTGGTTTGGCCCAAATATACAGATACAGATTTGGACTTTCTGTCACAAGTTGCCAAACATTTGTTTTCATTTATGTCTTTGTATTTGTGTGTGTGCATATTGACAAAGGGGACTTGACTCCAAGAAGAACAGAGTTTATTATCCAAATCCCAGCACAAATCCTTCTATTGACTTCACTGGGAGTTGGATCAGCACCTTGGTGAGAATGTTCAAAAGAGAGTGTCCAGAGTTAAACTATCAGTTCTTCATCCAACTCTCATTGAAAACAATTAAGTCTTTCCATTAACTTCAATTCCTCTTGGATCTAGCTTTAAAACACTAATTTTGTCTAATAGGACATATGGAGGCTATCCTATTAAGCATGTTTCAATCACAAGAGGGCACAAGAATTTAAGGACAGAGGGCTGAAAGCCTCTATTAGCTGAATATTGGAGGTTAGAAAAATGCAAAATTAGTAACTTTAAAAAGGGCATGGTTGCTGCAATAAATCAGAAGACTTCATTATCTTTAAACCATTTTTAGTGTTTAAAGATGACTGAACTGTGGCTGCCTCTTTGTTGGTTCTGGTTCAGAAAAGCATTCAGACAGCAGTTAAGCAATGCAACTTAAGTGTGAGCCTAACTCCTCTCTTAAGGAGGGGAGGAATTAAACACATGCTTTAGTGATTTCCTGACCTGGGGCTTTTATTTTCCTTCTGTGAATATTGGTGAAAGTACCTTTTTGTTCATAAGAGCACTCATGAAAAGCATATTTTGAGCCCCTGGCTCAGATTTGCTTAATCTAATCAAGGAAGAGAAAGTCACATGATGTATATTAGGTAACCAGTTGCACAATTTGTGGGTGACCATTCAATCATTTCAGATAGTAAAAATTGTAATAACTTGTAGTGTGCTCTCAGATAGTTCATAAACATAGCACAGAGCTGTTCTCTAGTTCTGGATGTTCTCTCAGGGAGGAATACTGGAAGAAAAATACAAACTCCAGAAAGAAGCTTAAGATGGACTGTTTTCTTATAAGGTAAAAACCACCATAATTTCCTCCAAATGTGGAAAGAGCTTCTTTTATCTGCATTGCTCAGAAGTTTTTTTGATTGAATACAATTACATCCAGGCTAAACAGACTTCCAAACAGTTGTGCTTAAACTACACCTGTAGAAATTGCAAAAGTACCAACAACCCTCACTGATACTTTCAGGTACCTTTCAAACAATATTACCAATTTTATTTATGCAAGTGCAGGTGAATATGGCATTTGTGTGGGAAAAAAAAGCATATTTGTGAAGCACCTTTGAGAACATATGGGAAAGTGGTTTTTTATGTTTTACATGTTTATGTGCATATTCCATATGTTCTGCTTATGCATACTTTTAAGCAAAGATTTCTGGGTCAAATGACCTCATTTATAGTTTGTAAACTAAGCTATCTAATCTGGCTCAGTGTCTTTTCATCATATGGTGTGAGTCAAATAAACTCATCTGTTGCTCAGGCTTACAATTACAGGGCGTTTTCAACAGTTAAACACGAGCTCTGGTCAGGACAGGGCCAAAATAGAGCAGAGACCCTATAGAAGAGTGCTTTGGGCCCCCAAACTCATTGCCATGAGATTACTCATTTTTCATTCTTCTAGAGGAAAATCTTAGCACAGTTTACTTCAACTGGCCATAGCTGATGCCAACCTGCCATCCAGAATCCATAAACACCCTGAAAATGGGGTAACTCCAGGAGTTGCTAACTGGCCCAAGCATCTCTGTGCATGTGTCACAGAAAGGTTCTCTTTCTCAGTGCAGAAAAGCACTCTGTGGGGTGCTTGTGTTATGGCAGTAGGTAGAATAGACTGAGGACAGAGAGGAGCATAAAGATACTGATTTCCTTTTTGCTTTTGTTTCTACCTAGAAATACCCAAACTGCTTCAGCCTCCTTCCACCCACATGGGAACAGAGAAAAATACTTCCTTATTCCCTCTGTTCAGCAGAAGCCAGTACATCCAGTGTTTTGGATAGAGAATTTTGTAGGTTACTTGAATCAACAGGTAGGGTACATCCTTTTATGGTGAGGCAGTCTTGAGGGTACGTAACAAATTTACTTCTTCACCAGTGGGATGGCAGCTCCTGGAACTGGACTGACTGTGGTTACAGAATCAAGTATGTTTATTGAAGAGCCTGGCTAGATGTAAACCCCATCCTACACAGGACCTACTGAAGAGCATTCTGTAGCTTTTCTTCTACTCAGCTGGGTATCTTTTTTTCCAAGGTCTGCAGTTTCATGTTAGTCTGTTACAGCTACAGGGGATATTGTTCAGTATTTCTCTGAAGTTCTGTCTCAGGTCAGAAAGACTAATCTCCAATTAATCCCTGTCAAGTGCGAGGTGTTTTTTGAAGACTTACAGCCAGCCTGTGGAAAATAGCAGGCATTGGGACGTAGTGGACTTTAGGTTTCTGATCCTGGGTCTTTCCTTTCAACTGCTGAGAAACCAGAGATTTACATCCCTGCCTGTTTGGGGAACAGAGCTGCATATGGAGGCCACACGTTTTACTTTACATTTCTCTTTGGACCTTTTAACATGTACCCTCTTAAACAGTGTCAATGGGTTTGGTACCATAGTCTGTATGGAGTCTGGAATGAGGCACAGCTATGTTTGGCCCTTTGCCACAGAAGTCTAGTACTGCATAAATGCATAAAAATGACTTACATGCAAGTCTGGCCCTGGGCTAGACTCCCTCAGGAGTGAAGGAGATTGCAAATCCCAGCACACTGTGGATACTGTGAGCATTTCTTCAGCCTTCTGCAGCGTGCTTCTCCCTCTGGATGGAGTGTGAGGGAGAGGGCCTGCACTGGGACAGCATGGTCACATTCTAGAGGGTGTAGGGAGAGACCATGAGGGACAAAATAGCTAGAAAATTGTAGTGAAATGAGCCCAGTGGTGGGAAATTTCATCTATGTTCATTCTTGAAGAGTTTTGATAGCCTGTTGCTTTAAAGTGCAAGAGAGGCAGATCATGATTTGAGACTGGAAACAGGAGGAAACATGGTGTGTTGTGGTATTCTTTCACTGAAGTGCCTCAATCTGACCCTAAAAATGCAGAATGGTTTTATCCAGTGGGTAGAATAAGGACTAGGTTGAACTAAATCCTTCTAGACTTGAAAACTGAAACAGATTCCATCCAAAAATACTCATCGGGGGCAAAAATAAAAGTTATTCCTGGGAAAGACAGTTTTATGGCAAGAATTATGTGCTTTTTTAGCTAAAGACGCAATGTTTCGCAATTACAGTGACTTAGTGAAGGTCATCTACAGTAGACTGCATCATCATCCTCCTAATTACAGAGGATGACTAATCATGTATCCTCCCTTTTCAATTTGAAAGTTTGCTTTTGAGCCAGTGCGGGTTCAATGCCAGATTTTCCCGAAGCTGTGGAGTTCAGTGAACCAGCATTTAGCTCATTTCTTTGTACATGTCATGGTGTAACTTTAGTATGATTTAGCAGCAACGTCATGATACAGTTGTCTGAAAGAAACTAAAATATGTGACACCTTGTGTGTTTGGTGTAGCAGGGCTTGATAGATTTGACATTCTCTCTCTTTGTTTTATATACAATTAGGTGTAATTGTCTTTTTTGAGATCATGAGGTTTTGCTAGATTCAGTGTGCTAAGTGTGCAGTACTCTGTGCAGAGGAAAATTCTTTTCCTTGAAGCATGAAGGGAGCACTAGAAATTACCTCTGTTCATTTACATGCTTATGAAATAATACAAAGGAAAAGCAAGTTTCTCCTTCATTTAGGAGAGGAAGCTGCAGTTTTGACTCCATCTTCAGTCTTCTGGAGAATTTGTCTTTTTGGGGAATGCACCGTTGCTTGTGATTTGTATTTCCAGTTGTCATTAGTATGCATGAGCATTGCCTTTCCTTTAGTAAAGTACAGAGGGGTTTGTATAATTGTTTTATTTTAATCACACATTTGGCCTTGGATTTAAGGAAAACTGAAGAAAAAAGGAAAAACTTTCAAAAATTCTGCAGTTCCAGCTCTATTTATTTTTCTGTCTGTCAACATTGAAAGCAGGGAAAAGTGAAGTATCAGGAGCTGAAGCTATGCAAAGCAGAGACACCTAGGTCCTTGCAGGTATGGGACAGGTAAATCTCATGGATTTTGTTATGAGCCTGGCTTATCCTCATTTAAACAAGAAAGCTGAAGACAAGGATGGAAGTTATGCAATTCATTTGACATTCTTTTGTATTGCTTTTTTCCGTTCTCTGCATTCCATGGGGTCTAACTAGGGCTGGTATTTTCAGTGGGAAATGTCGCAATTATGACCATGCATATTTAAACTTTAATTCTTTTGAATGTAGCTACTGTAAATACATGGGTTTTCTTCCCCTGCTGACTGTATGTGATGACATTGATTTGAAATCTTAAAATTCCACCAACTCCCTAAGATCTGAATGCTGTTAAAGGAAAACACTCCCTTACAGAAGGTCAACAATTACGAGAGTTTTAATGAAGGTGTTAATATTCAACATCAGAAAAAAAAAAGAAAAATAAAAGTCTTTGCTTTACTTTAAGAAGCAAACAATGTAAAATAGAGTTAACGAAACAGAAGGCAGAATACAATTTTTTTTCTTGGAAGTCTTCATGTAGCCATGCAGATACACATACATGTGACTGGTTATTGAGATTGACATAAATAGCTGATGTGAATGTGGTGATGAAAGCGATGGAGATCAATAACAAGTCACAATCCCATTATGGAAGTAATGCATTCTGCATAATGTTCAAGCACATCTGTCACCCCAAAGAATGAAAGCTGGTTTAAATCATTAGGCAGAAGCTAGCATCTTGATAATGGCAGCCCTACTTTGCTTCCCAGGATAATTATTAAACTGACCAAAGCGTTTTGTGGATTTGATGGTCTGCTGAAGATATAAACATACAAGGGTTTCTGCAAATCATCAGTGAAGTGTTATCCAGCTTCTGCAGTACTCAGCCACCAACACTGCCAGGAAAGCTCATATCAAATTAATTACGAGAATTGTGAAAACACCACCAGCAGGGACCACACGAATGGCTCTCCCTGCAACATGGGACTCCAGTGTGGTGCTTCCACAAAGCTGAACTCAGTGCAATCCTGTGAACAGCGCTATGGATTCTTGTGGGTTTCCCTTCTTGTTTCTTATAAAATTGTGTGCCGATCAGTGTCAGCTCTCCATGCATTTTCCATAATGAACTTTTGTCCTTAAAGTTATTATTAGCTTTGAACTTTTCAGATTGCTAAGATGTGCTTGTTGTCCTTCTCTTTGAGGCTTCTCAGAGGCAGCTGATCATTCCTGGAGCTGTTGCACATGATTTCTGTGTATTGCTGTGTTGTTGGTCAAACACATTTGCTGGGTAGGGAATACACAGCTCATGGTGAGGGCTGTGTGCATTTTACTTGAACATAGTAACAGTGCTTAAAAGTGTGTGGAGGACAGATAGGCAAACAGCAAAGCTACTCTGTGATCAAGAGGTGCACTGTGAAAGTCCAGCATGCTTCCTTAGGTTGCCCTGCAATGTGAGATCATTGGCAATGAAGCAATTTTGAGCAAATCACTGGCTATGGTGTTAACAGACAAAGTTTTGCCTTCCCAAAGCAAATGCATGTTTTCTGAGGACAGGAGAACAAAGAAAGGGGGGAAAGCTACACTTTTAGAACCGTCTCACATATTCCTTAACTGTATTATAAAGGTCTGTTCAATACATCTCCACTTGCATGAAGAGTCGTGGCATGTGTTGGAGATGGAGCTGAAGAACTGAGAATGCTGGCAAGCCAGGTGCTGATCCTTGAGCAATGTTGTCTGTAGTGACAGGTAAAAAAATGCATCTCTTTTATTGTGAAATACCGCAATGTAGACAGAAGGTTTAAGAAAAACAACTCTCCCTGACAATGAGGACATGGATCTTGACCCCTTTTTCCCCTCAGTGCCCTCTGACCCTGGTTTAGTATTATGAGTCCTTTTCTCCGAAGGTGATAACTCTGTGAGGAAGAAATAACACAAACCACCAGGACTTCTCCTAGCAGGGGGAGAAAAGTGCATAATGGCATGTCTTGCATTGTGGTCTGTCACTGATGGTTTCATTGGAAGTTTTTATTGGAAAAGCTGTGTAGGGGGAATAAACACTCCAGCAAACAGCTTGCTGGATACTTTAACTCTAAAGCATACAGAGAGCAAATCTCTGACCGGTGAAAAATGTTTCTGAACTCTCACAAGATGTGTTTTGTTTGTAATCTTAGGGTCTAGAAATACCAAATCTTCAAGTCTGGTACTTAACACTCTCCATGCCAACAGAACAGACTTTTAGTCTGGGATGGATTTTGTTATGAACAGTTTATAATCCGTATCAAAATAAGGTTTTATAAAGGAAGTGCTGAGACAAATTTAGAACAGGCTCCAATAAAAACCTATGACTTCTGGTGTGCAGAAAAGTGCAGAAGGACACAGCCCTTGTCTAAAGCCCTCCACCCCCAAAAGAACAAACAAAAAAAATTGTCTTATTTGAATGTACATAGATTTTTGTGGTGCCAAAGCCAAGCAAAAGAGGGAATAATTGAACTTGGCCCCTAATAACAGCAATGCAAATGTGTTCCTCTGTGTGTTTTACAACCTTTTCTTATGTAATAAGGGACATGATATTACATTCTGGAGTGTAAGAAATGGTTTTTGGATACACAATGTTAAGGAGAGAAATAAGATTTTATGAGTTAAATCAGGGTGAATGACAGATGGGGGAGAAAAAGCAATTTATTTAACGTTATCAGCACTCAAAAAAACCCAGAAATTGGGATGTGTTTCCTTGCTGGTTTTTCAACCAAACACAATCTGTAGCAATGGTGCTGTGTGGCAGGAAATTATCTGAAATAATGAACTGGTCAAGTACGCTAGAACTGATACTCTTCTCATCAGTATCCAAAATACGAAACCTGCCAAAAAATTCTAATTGCACTATACTCTGTCCAAATTATTTTATTACTTGCCAAGAAGGGCTTTGAAATATTTGGCAGAGTCTTCTACGAGGAGAAAAATGAAACAAAAGGGAATGAAGTGGAACACAATAATGAAATACCCCTGCCCCCTTGAAAAATAGCAGGTTTGGGGAGTTAGCCCTTTTATGAAGAGCTGATAATTCTACAACCCAAACTAAATAACAAATCAGAAATAATTTATCAGGGATAAACAAATTGGAGTCAGCTAAAAGGCCTTCCAAACTTAAAGGTGTTTCTTGTTAGAGCAGCTGCTTTAATACTGTGATAGTCACAAGGTGTGTTGATATTAAACATCAAATAAAGAATCTTACCATACATTTACCTTGATACACAGCTATGATCCATGAAATAATGCACAGAAACGTCACTGACTAAGCCAAATCTGAATTAAGCAATCATGACGTAACTAAAGAAGAGTTTCAAGAGTGTTCCACGAACTTGCATTGCAGCCCCAGGCAAAAAAGACCACAGTCCTTGTCTCTTTGCAAGAACAGTGAGTTAAATTGTTTTTCATCTGGGACTAGCCCACAAAGAAGTAAAATCCAATTTTTAAATTTTTTTTCTTCATTTCAAGGCTTCAAGGCTCTATTTGCTGTAATTGTTCTTTTTGATATAATAAAGTATGTTGAAGATAATGTTCAGGCTTCCATACCGGTTAAGCCCTTGATGTTGTATTTAGGGGATACCTTTGTAGTGTGACAGGTTGAGGGTGTTCTTTCCATAAGGTGATTTTGACATCATTACTGCTTGTGATTCTTGCTTACCAAACAAAATTCACAGCAGATTTGAGCTGTGCAGATACATTCCAGTCAGTCTTCCAAGGTAATCCCCTGCCTGGGCTCTGGGGCCTTGGCCACAGCCCTACTGCGTCTTCCATTTCCTCCAACACCTCTTCCTCTGTCAGGGCTGACAGTGGGAAGTACAATGTGTTTCTGGATCTGGCACTCGTGCCAGGGAGGGCACTCCTGCAAGAGCAGGGAGCAATGCTGGCCACAGCCAGCTACCTCCACCTTTGCAGCTCCCAAGGGAGGCAAGAGGGCCAGGAACTGATTAGAGGATCCAGGTCAGAGATTTTGGAACTCTGAATTTGGCAGGCAGATGGAGGAGGAATGGGTTTTGCAGTATTGTGTTTTAAGATGCATTTATTCATAACTACGAAAGCTGCAGACTTATTGTGTTACTGCATCAGGATCTTGAGCAGATGTTTGAATTTTACAGAGAAGGGTGTATGGAGACATTTTCAGTTTTCCTTTAATTTTAGAAGAGGTCATTGTTACCTTTGGCTTTACATACTAACACCTACAGGGAGACAATCTGCTTCATTATGTTGTATTTGTTGAACATGAAGATATTTTTTATTAGTTTTTTTTCCTGAATAGGCTAAGTAAATCGAGGTAAATGTGTTATCTCCTGCTATGACACTGCTGGAGCTAATGTGTGTTGTTTGCAAGGAAGACTCGAAGGAAATGGTAGAGGAAACACTTAGTGTAAGATTTCTCAGACTTTTCCATTATGTGATCATAACTTAACAGGAGGATTATGTAACTGATCAGCTTATTTGTTTCATAGTTGCTTGGCTATCTCTAGTTTCCATATACATTTACACAGCAGGCTTGATGAAGCCAGACAAATTGGTATGTGGAAAAACTGTGTTACAGGGAAGGAATAATGTTATTTTAGTTTTCTAGTCATATGATTTATTAGTTTTCTTTTAAATCAAAAGGCCATATCAATGATGGTATTGTCCCTGTGGGGTCAGTGATGTCTGCCAGTCTCCACACTGTAAAGCATATGCACAGGGAACATCTACCTGTACATTTTAGTCCAGCTCAGAACTTTTGAAAAGAATCTACCAGTTGTCCACACTTACCTTGTTTTGATATGCATTGGCAAAAGGTCTTGGAACAGGTGAACAGAATTCCTTTCTGATGAAACTGTGCTGGAAGATGCACTCCAGCATTGCAGCTAATGCACTCCAGCTGCTAGAGGGCTTTCAGGCCGTGGAACCTGACTGGTCCAAAGTTTAACAAATAACCAGCCAAACAAAAAAGTCTGCAAGACCCATAGTCCTGCCCCTCAAGTGCTTAATAGGTGGACTTTGGGTCCTCAACAGCAAATTTTTACCTTGAGAAGTCTTTCTGTTGGTTGTACGTGCTTATCCTTAGTAAAAGTTGCTTTTAGAGAGCTCTAGTTTCAACTTTGAGATTGCATATTTCTACTCAGAGTTTGCGGTCTGTGTGGCCTTCTTTTCTAATGTGATTTTGGATGATTAAGAAGCTTGAAGCTGTCTTGAAGAGGAAAATCAATCTTAAGGAAAATCCTTCAGTTTTATCTCTCTCTTTTTTTGCCCCTGGTTTGTAAGACACAAGAAAGAAACCTGTAGAAAAATATAAAGTCAGAGTTACTCTGTTCTCCAGTAAATATTTGATATTTTTTGGTAGAATCTGATCCAAGACATACATGTACACCTAGATTAGATATTGTTCAGAGATAAAAACGCTAGACACTGGAATAGTGTTTCCAAATATTGGAACAATGTAGGGTCCCATTGAACTTAATGAGATGCCACACAGGAATAGGAGTCAGTACAGGCAGATCCTGCTGTAAGGTCTGGTCTTAAAACACTGAAGATGCTGATTCAGAGGGTGTGGGAGAGCACCCAGGCAAAAATATGTGTCCTTCCACCTTGGCCTGTGTCATAGACTGTAAGCTCTGCTACTCATGTCCCAATGCAAAAGAGTCTCTTTTCTGTGGTTGTGATGGTTGTTATTCTTTCTGAAATAAAATATGGTGCCTGTTTCCATGCCTCCGTGAGCCTCTTTTGCTGGAGTCAAGTAATGAGAAAATGTTCAGGATTGTAAATTAAATGGCTTGAGAGCTGGGATCCCTTTAAATATTTTTTAAATTTCTCCCCATTCTGGCAAAAGGCAGATGTGTATGTGAGTCCAATAAAAACATGGAATATACAAATATTATTTAACATAAGTCATGTGGGTCCCAAATTCCCAACAAGATGCATCAGACGTAATAGTTAGCACTTTATATCCTTACAGTGGTAGATAGCAAGAGCTCTAAAGCTGAGATTATCCTAAATGATGATTATTCAAGCTCTTTAGATCTCTATCTGCAGAGGAACTTGTAGAGTCTCGTTGCTTTTGAAAATAAGTACATTGTATTTTTGTAGTATAAACATGGAATTAGGATTCTCACAGCAGGTATCTGAGACTAAAAAGTTGGTTTTTTTCTCTAAAATTTGCTGGTTATGATTTTGGAATGGTGCTATGACTTCTTTTGTTCAAATTCTGTTCAACTACATTTGAAAATCTGCACTTCTAGTCATGGGAATAATTTGGTTTTAGCGAGCATTTGGCTTGAGTTGTTACTGATGGAGTTTTATATATGAAAACGTAAAGCATCTAGTTTATTATAAATGTAAAGTCCAAATGATTTATAGCCAGTGTCTAAAACATGATTTAAGACCTTTTGATTCCTTACCAGTTCTGGGATGGTTTGGCAGGTAGTCAAGTCTCTGATTAAAATTTGAGCAATCCGTGTTTTAGGCTATACCTCTCTGTCTATGTCCTAGTGAGAGTGGAAAGACCACTAAAGGTAAGAAACTGTCAGTAGAGATCTTGTCCTCAGCCCTCCTGAAGGAAGCAAAGGTAATAAAAGAAGGCATCTCTGGTTGCTTTTTGCAAGCTTTTTAAGCTGTAAAGTAAGAGCATGGTCTTGACCCAGCTGCTTCTCCTGGGATAGCTCCTGGAATTCCCTGCAACACCTTCTCTGTCCATTTATCTGGGATTCTTAAAGGGAGCTCATCCCAGGATCCGTGGTGCTGTCTCCCCATGTGGGAGATCAGCTCTCCCAGACAAGAGATTTGAGATTTGTTTCTCAGCAAGAGCATTTGATTCACTGAGCAGGACAAAAGAAATGGGTGTGATGATGAACAGTGAGTACTACAGAACCAAGTATCTGGGCCATGGGTTGTAGTTGAATGTACGTTCCACATGGATGTGTTTTAGTATGTATTTATGTATATACAGCTGTAGCAGTATATATATCTGTGTATATACATTTATATTTCTGGTGTATTACAAGCACTTAGCCTGTTCTGTTAGCTTTGTTAATTGACTTTTCTGTGCAGTGGGTTTATTAATATTTGTCTAACACAAGTTTTTTTGCAATTATTACTGGATATTGTGAGAGACAGCATCTTAACATGGGATTTGGTCCATCATAATACTTTGGATAGACCTGAGAAGCTAAGAAACATCACATGAAAACAGGTGCCACAAACATTACTCATATATTTGGGCAGATAGGGAACTGCCAAGTTTCTTGTTTTCTCTTGTCAAGCTCCCTGTACCAGTGGGAGTTTTAAATGGCAGAATTTTAGGACTCTGTGTATGTGAATCTTTCATATAGTGAAGAGAAGTTTGATGTAACTGCAGAATTCATCCCTGCATCAATGAAAATATGTGGTTTGGGTCTAAAATGACAGATGAACTTAAATCTAACTTTAGGCAAAACAAAGTAATGTTGCAAGAAAGACAAATGAAAGAGAAAGGATACAATGGACATGCCAGTTTCTTGTGAAACCAATAAAAATAATTCATTCTTAGAAAGCATTTAAAATACTTCTATTAAGTAAATGGGTCCTTGCCTTTATACTAGCTGGGACCAGTCTAGATAGATGCATTTTAACACCCTATGAATCTAATCACCCAATTTTGAGAAGGCAGTATTTATTCTATTTTTAGATTTTTGTTTGCATAACATCTCTGAAGAGATGATCGTATAATACTTCTTGCTCTGTATGCTAGAGCTGTGGAATCACTCCCAGTCCTTTCCTAGACATCTTTTTCTGATGTCTAGATTCCTATTTGGAAGAAAAATATCCCAACATATTATAAATATATAGCCCTAAAAATGGTTAGTGACTCTATGTAGTCTCCATTTTTATCCTGCAAGGGGTAAGTGGAGATCCTTTGGGTGTGTGTTATGTACATGAATGCTTGGGACTATTGCTTAGCACTTCAGAATAGTTCCTTGCTCATTTTCTCTAGCCAACTACTTGTAGATCTTTGCAGATTTTAGAGCTAAAAAAAGCCTGCAAAACTGTAAACATGTTCAGTCATGTGGGAATCTATCAATCTAGTACATCTTGGAAATGCAAACCATATTTTGAAGGAAAATGATAAATGAGAAGACAGTATGAAGCTAAACCTAAGATTGCACTTGAGGTTTGCTTAGTCCTTTCTTGGCAAGCACTTAGATCTTTTCTTCTGCTGTTCCATATCCATGGTGCCAGCTGTGTGAATCCTGCTATTCCATGTTGCATATTCCTCCTGTAGGTTGGCATTCTTTATTGAGAAAATCAGTAGAACTAAAAGGGACAAGGGGGAGTTATTGACTTATCTTCTGATGGCAAGATAGAATTTTTATGTGTGTCTGCCCAGTTTGAGAAATGCCTGCTTGGAAATAGAAGGGTGGATAAGAAGTGCTAAAGAAAAGTTCACACGTTGTGGGGAGCATTTTAGGCCATTTCCCCTGGAAAACACAAGTTACACCATCTATCATGTATGTAGTCTCTCCTTCTCACTTACTCTTTCTTTCTTCCTGAATCTCTCCACTTTAGTTTCTTTGCTCATTTTATTATTAGGCACTTTTACAGGAAACAGGATTTACGGTCTCCTTTTGCTAATAAATGTTAAGGAATATGACTTAAACTGGAGAATACACAGCAGGAGATGATGAGCTCTTAATAAACAAATATCCTGTTTTCATGCAAATATTCTTAGTAACGCAAACAAAACAAAGCAGAGGAGGAAAGGCAGCCAAAGTGTTATACAAGCTGTGTTGTAATTAAATAGGAGGGATTTCAATTTTCCAGAGGGCAGGAAGAGTTTCAAGTTATCCTTCAGACTTTTCCAACTCATTCCTTCAGATGGTTTCGACCCATAATGTTGGATGGAGGGTTGGAAAAGGAGAATTGGAATATTGACAAAGCAACCTGAGAACTTCACAAAATTCTCAGTGCCTTTTCTTGTTCCATATCTTCTCCTCAGTGAGAGACTCTGACCTTAGAACTTGGCAGACTATATAGCTTGAGGATTTTGTAGTTTTTAAGAAGTTTCTAAGGTCATGTTGTTGTCCTCATTCTGGTGAAAATACTGTCTTCCTCCATAGCCATAAACAGGATCATATCTGCAAAAGGTATTGACTGAACATTGTGTTTAACATTGATCCGTATTAACCTGCTGGAATTAAACTTAAAAGGTTTACTGATGCTGTAATAGTGGCATGAAGTCTGGGGAGTGATTAATGAGAAAGGAAAATCTAGATCATCTGGTCATCTGGGTGCAGCAAATAGTGTGTCTGAATATGGTCAAATACCTCTTACATCCACTAGCCAAGGGGACAGCTCTAATTACAGGAGAAGAGTCTCCAACTTGGAAAGAGTAAATAAAGAATTGGGAATCAAAATGGATAATACCTGATTGCTACCTTCTGGACTACTGCTGTGGCCAAAAGAGCTGATATGATCCATATACAAAAAAGCAAAGAAATCCAGGGTCTTGATGCAGTGTCTATTGGGTTTTAGTGTGCCCCAACATCACTAATTCAAGTTGGATGGTCAAAAGCTGATCAGAAAACAAATTTCAGGATCAAGGAGGGGTTAGGAAACATGTGTGTTTCATATTTATGTTTATACTGTTTTTCCTGACTATGAGAAGCTTAATGTGTATTTCAGTCTGTGTTGATGCACACTTCTAAGGTGAATAAAACTTGAAAACTGGGGTTTCCAGTCTAGCAAAGAAAGCTGTCAGAAGATCCAATGACAGTGGGTTGATACCTGGGTAAGTTTAGATTAGAAAGGAAATGCACAGTTTTAGTTACCATTGGAGAAATTTTCTAAAGGCTGTTGTGGAGTCTGCCACACTGCTAATTTTTACATCACAATTGTGCACTTTTACAAAAGAGAACCGAAATATTCACGTTCATCCAAAGTGTATTTTTTTTCTTTGGATTAGCTGCACCAAAGACAAAAATTAGTGTTAGTTTTTGCACACTTTGGATCCAGAAAGCTTTGAGCCAGACTTTGGGCCCAAATTAATATCTGAACTTTTGTGGCTAGTCCGTATCTTGCTCATGGCTCGAACCAAAGCTTAGCTCATGAACATGCTTGAATTTTAGAAACAGTCATTTATATAGCCAAAATTTCCAGCTGGCTCCAAACTTTCCATTGTGTTGAAACAATATCTGGCTTCAGCTGTCTTTAAATTTGGGCAAAGTCTGGATTTGAACTTCACAGCTTCAAAGCTTCTGTTTTTTCTTCCTCATGTGCTATCCTCATGAGATTGCAGGCATATACCATGAGTACTGATTTATAAATGCCACATAGTTACTGACTTTGGCAAGGGGGATAAGGTCTTCTATTTGCTGAAATGATGCAATACATTTATCAGTTAATTTCCAAAACATCTCTACCATCTTTGGAAAGAGCACAGGACAGATACAACTCACTGAAGTTGTTATATCATTACAATACCATCTTCTTTCTTTTACTAGCTTTCATGTATACTCAGAGAAGGAACTATTTTTAAAAATATTAATTTCTTGGAAGTTTATGTTTGCAACTAAACTAAATTTGTTTCAGTCAATAGTGTGATCAGAACAACACCTAGAAGAGCTTAGTGGTGTGGTCCAGGTAGTTGTGAGCGTAGGAGAGGCTTGAAGCTGAGGTCCAAACTCAGCTAGTCTGGAGCATGGACAGTGGATGAACAACCATTCTGACAGACACATGCACAGATCCTTTTCCTTCATTTGGGCACCACTTCCTCTGAAATTTGTCATATTTCTAATATTAAGAAAAAATCATTGCTTGACTATTCTTCATCTCAAGGAAATAACTGAGACTAATAGAGGCTGGGCCAACAAGTCCAGGTCCCTAAAACTGAGGGGCAAGTAGACATGGAAATGTTTAGTTTAGATGGCTCTCAAGTACCATCTATTGTGTAGGCCCCTTGGCTGTGGGTGCCATGGCCTCAACGAGCTTCAGACCTCGTGGTAGAAGACAGAATGTCACCACTACTCCGTCTCTTCTGTTTCTCTGGTGTCCTCTTGCATTTAAGGAACACTTAGGCAATGTTTGCCTCTTGATGGGCATTTTAACCTGAGTTCTTGAAGTGAAGATTTATACTTGAAAAAAAGTTTCTTACATCATCAGGTACTAATGGCTATTCAAAATCTTCTTGGAAACAATATTTTGGAAGTTTTGAATTTATCAAAGTACGCTGACCTCTAAAGTTTCAAGGCATGGTGACTTGGGAAAAGGTTCCTTTTTGCAATCTAGGCCATAATAATTTGATACATTTCCTTTAAATATCTTCCTTGCTTTCACTTTTTAAAGCCATAAAATCGATTTAATTCCTCTTGTCCCATTTAATTTCTTTTCTTGCAGAAAAGAAATACAAATATATGTTACATTTCATTATATAGTCCTGATTATTTTATTTTCTTATGATCTTTTATTGACGTATCTTTATTCGTATTTTATAATCCTGCTTGAAGGATCAATATTGTTTCCTCTGTGGCATGAGAAAACACTGAATTTTGATTGCCAGATACCCCACCACGTCCAGTAGAAAAATGTTGCCACATAGCACATTCAACTTTGCTCCCTTCCCCGTTGGACTGGAAAATATTTTAATGACTTCAGTATTTTAAATACTGCCAGGACAACTATGGGCATCGCATGCTTTCAAAAATTCAAATAAAACACATAATTTCCAGTTAACCCAAATTTTAGTCATATAAACATTTGATTAGGAATGAGTAAAACCTTAAACAAGAATGAAAATTGAATATAAAGCATCTGTTACACAGTTTGTGTAACTTGATCTGTGGTAGATTTAAGTTCTATGCTGAGGTTTATATAAAATTGCATGTCTGATTTAAAGGGACATTATGCACTTTAAAACTTCTGTATTAATAGAGTTTGTAAGTGCCAGGTGCCAGGGATTGTTAATTTTTCACTTCAGTGTGTTCCCTCAGTTCTCCTGGGCATTAGTATTTAACTTGCTCTTATGGAGGAAGATCTCTGCCCGTGGCTTGTGTGTCCTGCCTTGCACTTTTGTAAGTCATTCCCCAAGTGCTGGCCTTTGCAGTAAAAACATCAGCTGAAATACTACATCCACTTCCTTTCATCTATTTTGCTTTCTAAAAGATTTAAAATAAGTTTTTTTTTAAAAAAATTCAGATCAGTGGCTTAAGTGGACTGAAATTTCCTTAAGCTGAACTCCATGAACCCTTGGATTTTTTTTCCACAGATATTTATACCAGAAAAGATGCACTTGGTATTTGTTTTCTGTCCTTTCAAAAATGTATTTCTCTTCCGGTAACTTGGAAATATAGTCCAGAATTCTTTGTCCCAATATAAGATGTTAACTTTGGTCCTCAGAATATGCATTCCAGTGTAATTTTTGTGTGACAGCTTTTGTCATTTGGTTTAATGGCTTCTGGACCTACTCTTGGAGCCCAAGACTGATCTCCGTGTCAGTGATGGAAAATGTACGTAACTCTTGAAAACAGATGAAGATCTAAACTGGCCCTTTGGTGAAAAGCTGCCTGTTTTGGAGATCATTATTTTTTCAGGGTTGTGAGGTATTCTGTTAACATTTAATTTCTGTTTAGGGAATCTGTAATAATCTTGTTGTTTTGCTTGATCTGCTTTCTCTAAGAATTGTTGTACTGACTCCCTGGAGCCCATTCAAATGCTTTTAGCACTACTTTTTCAAGATTTTTCTTGTTAAGACGATGGTCCTGCGTGATTGCAAGGGTGACGTGAGGGCTGGTGTTCAGGAATGCAGAATAGTTTGAGTATGTTTTGATTCAATGTGCCTAATACCTCCCTCTTTCTTCATCTTGCTTTTTGAATATGTCAAAAACTCCCCTATTATTTGATATCTCATTGTATGATGTTGCTGTTTGCTGGATGGTTTATTACTCTCAAGGTCACCCCACTGTGCTCTTGCCCCACATCTTGACTGAAGATAAATATGTTTGAAGAAAGAGAAGAAAACACACCTGCAGACACAAATTTCTCAAATTTTTGGAGTCTTCTATTCTATTTTTGAACAAAAGTTCTTGTGCCCTCAAACACACCAAAGCTTTTCGACAACGCACTCTTTATTATTATCCTGTTAGCTCCTCTGCTATCCCTGACTCCATTTCACCTCCAGAATGAACACAGTTGTTAATCTTTGAGTAATTGTCCTTCCCTCCTCATTGATATTCTCAGTGAGTTTTCTGGAACTAAATTAAAATTTCTTATTCTCCCCTTTGGTGGCTTCATCTGCTTGTTTGTTTCTCTTTTCAAAGCAACCTCTTCCTTTGCTCCCTCACTGTGTGGACCTGGGCAATACATTTAATATCTTCTCTTACTAGAGCAAGAAGGATACTTGTCTTCCTTTCCCTTTGAAATATCCCTTTTTGAAAGCTCATCTCTAATACCCATATGAAAACATTAAATATTGGGCACAGATGACAGCAGCCAATGTTTTCTTACTTATTGGGTGTTATTAATAAAAAATAAAAATCTTGGTGTCATATTTGTGCATTGTATCTGCTTTTATAGAATTGTTTTTTAATATTGGTGGATGTTCTTATCTGTTGTGTCTGCTAAAGAGGATGTGGAAGAGAAAGAGGGGAAGGCAATAAGGAGTCATTTTTTGTAGAAGGATGATCAAATGCAGATGATGCAGGAAACAGAAGGGTGAAGGCCTATAATCTGACGAATGGGATGGAGAAGGGAGCAAAAGAGGCAACGATTGCTTGTTGTCGCTTCTAATATAAGAAACAGGGCTTAAAATGCAATGGCCAGCAGCAGACTCAAAACCATCCACAGAGAGCAGCTTCACATAAAGGAGTACTCTGGCTTGGGACACTGGATGCTTAAAACTGACTTGGCTTTGAAAGATAATCAAGTAAACTCATTGAAGAAAAAGAAAGATTGCTCTGATTGGATTCTGGTCAGGAAGATACTGTTTCTCACTACTGGAAGTTGTGAGTTAATTGGGGAAAATACTGAAAATACCACCTCATGCTTACCTAGATAACTGCTCATGGCTACAGGAGGACATGGGTTGGGAGAATTAGTCTCACCCAATTTATGCATTAGCCAGAGAAGTTTACTTCTCTTGCTGCCTCTGTTGCTGAATTTTAAAATATTCAAGTAGCCTAAGCCAAATTTTGCCAGAAGGCTCTAACTTACCATACGTAATTCCTGTTTTCTGAAAGGTCTTATACCACCTTGTGGTTTATGCTGCTTATATTGGTTGTCCCTGAAGGGCCGTACCAACATTTTTTTGCCTTCCCTTCTCTGCTCCCACATGTTTCCATTGGGCAATTTCTCCTGCCTGTTGTATCTGTTTCCATCCTTGGTACCTGGCCAAGGAGGCCCAGTTGCACTCCTGATTTCCCTTACAAAATGTCTTCACCCCTCAGTCTCTAGCTGGTCTCCATCCTCACACTTCCAAACTGTGCATCCAGTCACATCTTTCCTCCTTCAGACTTAAGCCAAAGTGTCATGGAAGATAAAAAGTGTCATTACAAGTTGTCTTCTTTAATTGCAGGAAATGTTTTACTCAGCTGCATGTTCCAGTGAGCTGAGGAGTCTTCAGGGAAATTAGCAGTTCAATTCCAACTTCCAGTTCGTGTTGAACTTGCTTAAATAGACTTTTTTATTTTTTTAAGGATTCTGGGTGGGCCAAGTATAGGCAAATTTTTACAGGTGTAGTTGAAAGGCTATCCTTGACACAGAAATCTCTCCTGTCTAATGCAAACCTTTGTTTCACAACCAATTTAATAGGCAAAGCTTATTAATTTTTTTTTCAGCAGGAGCAAAAATCCTGTGTTTTCCCTTCTCTGTTCCTTAGAAACAGGTAAATGTTTTTGGCTGGATCTTTCAGAAGTCTTGTGAAGCAAGCCCTCTGCTTTGGGAATCATCAGTGCTTAAAAGTCACATATGGAAGTCATGTGAGACACGTTGTCATAGGAGGTACTGTGCTTCTTTAACATTCAGCAGAGCTTCAAGTCTCACAAGTGTCAGTAGCAGTGTATTTCCCAGAGCAATGTCATGTCTGGAGCATTTCTGAAATTCTGGGTGTAGCTTTGAAATTAGAAGACCTCTAGTAAACTGATTCTCTAGAAAACTTTTTTTTTGGTAGAGTCTGCCTTGAAAATATTAATGACATGAAGGTGTCAGGCACTTGTATTTCTGGACGGTTTGTCAGCAGGGTGCTTGAAACCCCAAGTCCCAACATGGGTTGCATGCAGAGATTGTGCAGGAGGGTTAATCAGTAGACCGAAATAAAGTTGCTAGATTTTTTTCTTATATTCTGCTATGAATCATGTCCTTATGTCAATTAAAAACATCTGTGCACGTCCATTTTCAAATGATTTATAGACTTGCATCCTCTTCTCAAACATTCCAAGGAATCTTAACCTGGTATGTAGATGTTCTTTATTTCTCCATAACTGGAAAAAAGTACTGAATTAACTAAGTATGGCACATTCATCCCAAAGATTTTATGTGGTAGAAGATAATGAGAGCCAGTTGTGAAATCATGTGATACTGTGATTTAGAATTATAGATGGAACAGTGGCAAGGCCTTTAGCTGAGGTTGCCTGAGTGTGACACAAGAGTGGTGGGAGCTTATCAGGCCTTCTACAGAAATCCTTTTTGTTTTCTGAAGAACTGATACAAAGCTGTTTTCTTGAACATTAGCATTTGTGAAACAAGAAATTTCTTGAATAAAAGGGTGCAATCCATCAATGCTTACAGTTTGTTTCTGTTCTGTGTAGAAGGGAACAGATACCCTTGACACAAGGTTGGCAATGGCTTTGAGAATGTGTCTGTTTTGAGCAGGAGAGTGTATTAGGTTTGCAGGGCAAGGTTTTGGGGTGGCTTCTGTGGGGAGCTGCTGGAGGCTTTCCCTGTATCTGGTGGAGACAATGCCAGCCGGACCAAGACAGACCCGCCTCAGGCCTAGGCTGAGCCCAGCAGTGGCACTGGTAGCACCTCTGGGATAACAGATTTCAGAAAGGGGGAATAAACCTCGCAGCAGCAACTTCAGCCAGGGAGAGGAGTGGGAATATGCGAGAGGAACAACCCTGCAGACACCATGGTTGGTGCAGAAGGAGGCGCAGGAGGTGCTCCGGGTGCCAGCGCTGAGATGCCCCTGCAGCCCCCGGTGCAGCCCGTGGTGAGGCAGCTGTGCCCCCACAGCCCATGGCAGTCCCACAGTGGCACAAAGATCCACCTGCAGCCTCTGGAGGATGCCACGCAGGAGCAGGTGGATGCTTGAAAGAGGCTGTGACCCCGTGAGAAGCCCGTGCTGGAGCAGGCTCCTGGCAGGATCCGTGACCCTGTAGAGAAAGAGCCCCCACTGGAGCAGGTTTGCTGGCAGGACTTGTGACCCCATGGGGGACCCATGCTGGAGCAGCCTGTTCCTGAAGGACTGCAGCCCGTGGGAGGGACTCACACTGGAGAAGTTTGTGAAGAGCTGCAGCCTGTGGGAGGGACTCACACTGGAGAAGTTCATGGAGAGCTGTCTTCCATGGGAGACACGCTGGAGCGGGTGAAGAGTGTGAGGAGTCCTGCCCCTGAGGAACAAGGAGTGGAGGAGACAACGTGTGGTGAACTGACTACACCGTGACAGTAATCAGTGAGTGATCTCCCCCTGCCCTTATCCTGACTCATGAGCCTTTCCTTATATATTCTCTCCCCCATCCTGCTGAGGTGGGGAGTGATCGAGTGGCTTTAGTGGGCACCTGGTGTCCAACCCACCACAGAGAGGAAAGTCAAACTTTTTCATGGGTACACCACCCATTCCTTTTTTTTTTAAATAAAATATTTGTTGAAGTGTGAAGAATCCAAAAAGAGGGATTTCCTAATGGAAGCTATTTTTTACAATTTTGTTCTGGGAAGTTAATTTGTCATAAAATCTCCACCTGTTTGGTGGGATTTCTTTGTGATTTTTTTTTATACATCCTCTGTAACCTATAGAGACAATAGTACATGGTTGACTCATGAATCAGCAGCTGGTATTTCAGTCACTGTCACTGATGCAGTCACAGCTTGTGTCAAGTATGACAAATTCTTCACTAAGTGAGACATAAATAGTAATCAGAGCAGCAATAAGACAGGAGCCTTTTTTTTCCTTCCATCCTCTGTCTTTCACTGTGTTGAAGAGGAAAATCCTGGGTGTCTTTCAACTTTCTGATGATTTATTATCTTTCTGAGGACAGGTTCTGTAGGAATCTGATAATGTAAGAATCCTTCGTTTCAATTTAGAAGAAGGGGAGAGAATGTGACACTAAGCAGCATCTCTCTTTTTTGGTGCAAGATTTTTACATGTTTCAGTAATTTTTTGGTCACCAGATCAGGACAATCAATATGGATCATAAATCAAAAAATAATGTAAAAATTTAGGCTCCAAAGTTTGGCCATTATAGTAATTAATAAGGTTTTCCAGCAGAACTGTGTACCTAAACTTATCCATTTAAGTGGAAGTTTACATGACTCTGAAAAACTTCCTAATTATTGTTACAACCTTTTTGAGGTCTTTTTAATATATGTTCATGCATTTTTACTTTTTTAATATTTCACTTATCTTCATTAAGCACCCCCTTGGTGTCTTTTGTCAATATATGCAGTCTGCAACAAGAATTTATTCCTAGGAATTTGTCCAGATTCACAATCACACCTAAGTCAGTGCTTTTATCCTTAATTTCTTGAGTCATGTGGTAGAAAACCTTATGTTTGACATCATGGAGCTTAGTGAAACTTGGCCTTTGAAACACTGGTTCCATTGAAGAACATCTGGAGGGAAACCAATGGCCCGGTATATCCTGTTAGACTACACTCAGCATTATCCAGCCTCCTGGTCTTTCTCTCTGAGTTCTGCCTTGCAAAAACTTGGCCGTGCTTACAGAAATGTACAAACATGAGAACAAAATGGATGCACTCCATGTTCCTAAAAATGTCATATCTTGGCTGTGCTGAAAGTGTGTGTATGTGTTCTCACTTGGCTGTAGCAGTGACAGGTTTTTATGTTGCTCTTTATCATACTGATGCTGAAGTTAAAGACTGAAAAGCCCTACAAAGACATCTGGTTCTTTTGCCATTACCTCTGCACACTTTTTCCATACAGTGTATTTCTCATGTTTTACCTAAATAGTTCAAATGGTCAAGTTTTTTTGTAATTTCTTTTGGATCTCACAATTAATGTATGAAATGGCTTGCTTAAAACTAACAAATATTATCAAATTTGAGTTTCCTTTTCCATTCACCATGTTCCAAGTTAATGATCTGGTAATGTTTACGTTCTTTATTTTAAAACAAATCAAGGAGTTGATTGTGGTTGTAGGGATGGGGTTTTTTTTTTAATTACTTTTTAAGAACAAGAAGAAAATGGGAAATAAAATTGTTCAACAGAGTTTCTGTGTTTAGATTTGTAGCTAGTTAAAAACATTGTTTTGTCGCTGGTTCTGAGAAACATATATCTGCCTTTAAAAGTACTGTGTACAGCTTTTGAGTCATACAATATGAAAACAGGGCAAGACACAAGACTAAACAGCAGTAGTCCATCACTTTTTTATCACTGGAAGCTCTTTGGAGGTAAGTTTCTTTGCTCATTCACAAAAGCTGACAATTACTTAAAGTTCTGGTTTGGGATGGAGAAAACCCCACCAATTTCATGTTTTTCTTTTTCACGTTAATATTTATGTTAGCATGTCTCTTATTTATTTGATTACCTGCAAATACCCAACCAGGATTAAAGAGGTTTCCTTATTCTGTGTGTGATATTTACCCCACTCCTCTGTCTCACAAATGTGGATTTGAGCTCTTCCATTCTCTGTTAACAGCTCTCAGCATATTGGTATCTTCCTTAAGAAAGAAAAAAGAGAGACCTTAACAAAAGTTTTAAAACCATTGATACCGACTTTAGACATTTCCCTTAACTCTACACGATCTACAGAAAAATTAGCTAAAAGCTCCTGATTTATCCATGTGGGACTCAGTCCAGATCCATCAGGTGTCTCTGACAGAAAAAAGGCTAAAACCAGACATCTTGACTTTGAAGCCAAAAGCAGCTGATGTCTTTTCACATGAGCGAGACAAACATTTCTATTCATCAGTGGCACTACAGTCATGCATATGCATGTGCACGTATTTGGGATTACAGGCACTAGTTCTCATGTAGTGAGTGTTGGTGGGGAGCTGGCAGCAGCCAGCTTTCACTTTCCTGTTTTTTGTGGTCCTGCTTCATCTGCTGCTCCTCAGGCGTCTCTCCTTTGCACTGGGAATAAATAGAGGGAAAGCACCAACATGTGTTTAGTTTTTTTAACCAAGCAGCAAAGGCAAAAACTTCATGAAGCTCTCAAGAGCGGCTGGAAACATCAGGACAAAATTAAGTGACATGAAATACCAAAACTGAAAAATAACAGTATTTAATAGAAATTTGAAGGAAGAATTCTTGCTCTTCCCACTGAAGCAGTGACAGTTGTGTAGGTGCACTGTGGGCCAGAATTTGTCCTCTGTACTTTGTCAAGTTATCAGTTGTGTGTGTTCACAGGTCCAAACATTCAGACTATTTACTGCTGACTGAAGAGTTCAATCCACAGTAAATTTTGCATACAGTAATATGTTAGCATTGCATCTAACTTAATGTTTTTCAGCTTTATCCAGGATATTCTGTAATTAGTTGTTAATAAGCTGGAGACACGGTTAGAGCAACGTGAACAGAATTGCATCCATTCTCTTCCAAAAGTGACATTAACTCAAAGTGTAGGGGGGCTCCTACTTTTTTCTGTGGTCTGCCTTGAAAAGTCAGGAGAGACAGTGCACAAAACAGAATAGGCAAAAATCTGCTGGGGTGGAAATCTGTTAGTTCAATTTATCGATGATCGGGAAGAATGGAGAACTGAGAGAGAGGCAACATGATGAATGCAGCTTTCTCCACGCAAAGTGAGACTTTAATCAAAGATAGTTAAACTATTGTCTGCCCTTCACATTCCTCATCAGTATTCTGCCTTATGCAGTGGGAACATCCATTAATTACAATGGAATCATTACTAGGTAAAAATTGTAACCATGGCTATGGATGATGCACGACAACTTGCAATGCTGCTCGCACGGCGAAACCGCACAAAGAGGACCTACCGCCACTTATGCATGTCATCACTACATTCAGAGCCTGATTCCTGAACTCTGTGATTAAATGCTGCTGAATCTCTTCCCCCACTCTTCTTTCTCTCTCTTGCCTGCTTTTATTTCCTGTGAAGATTTGGACCTCTGTTCTTTGCATCTCCTGCCATGGCTCAAAATCCTGCTTCTTGGTTCTTTCAACCTGCCACGTCCAATAATCACGCACAGAAAATGCTTATGCAAGCCAGTTGGCTTAGATTTCTGTCTTAAGGGAAGAGTGCATCTGTTTTTTGGATTAAATCATTCTTATAAAGTCGTGCTTATTCAGTTGACAGAAAAAAAATTGCATAATTTAAAGCTTTCATTTGCTCTTGTGCTAAAAGATTTCAGAGCCTCAATTCACCCTCGTTTTATCCTTCCAGAGCAATACAAAATTAGAGTTCATTATGGTGATCCAATCTCTCCTTTTGTCTTGATTGCAGACACATTAAGCTCTTTGCCAGAGATGTCGACTTTCCTGAACAAGCCTTTCAAGTCTTGCAAACTATCTGTTGTTTTCCCAGTAGGCTAATTAGGGTGGATTTGCGCCCATCAGATATGCCCTAGGGATGAGCCAAAAGCTGAAGAGGAAGGTAAATTGCAGTGTCAAAACCTTCCACCTCTGTACGGCCTGAGACGCAAGGTAAGAAGCTGAAGGAGAGCAGGGTACAGTTGCAAAAGAGATTGTGTTCCCTGGCAGGACAACACCCTAAATGTGGAACATGATCTTGTGACTAGAGCTGTTGATTTTTTGCTTGGCTCACTCCAATAGCATTTGTTTTGTGATTAAAATGCAGGCAAATTTCAAAATAAAGTGTGGCTTTGAATACAAAAGGTTTAGTTAGAAAAACATCAAATTGGAAATGTCCTCTTCATAGAATAACAGAAAAAGATTTTATTTTCCTGACAAAAAGAAGTAATAATATCATAATTGTTTTGTGATTAATTGTTTATTTTCACAGACCAGAGTCTGTGATTTCTTTCAGGACAAGTTTGGCTAAAAAAAGTTTCACTCAGATCTGTTCTTCTCAAGGAGACTAAAAGGAAGACTTAATGAAGAGACCCTCACACAACTCTTGGAAGATGTCTGTAGGCATTCTGTTCTTTTAAATGGTAGGTTAACCATGATTTCTCTGTCATTTTAACAGTCCTTATGGTCAGCACAAGAAAAAAAGAGCATCTAGCACACAACTAGTTTCTGCTTAAATTAAAATAGATCATATCTGGAAGCGTTTACTCCCCTCTTGGCTAAAGGGGCAGTTCTGATGACTGGCTCATAACAGACATGTACAGTGACATTTGAAATGGTACAAGAAGAATCCTGCTTTTAAATCCTTTTGTGGCTTTCTCAGTTTCAGAAACAAGCAAAGTCATCAAAGGAAAGGTATTAGTATAGATGGGTCCCACACTCAGGAAAAACCAGTGCTGTTTTGTGGCAAGGGTGTGAGAAATGCCGGTGTTTTGTGAGTAAGTAGAGACTGACAAGATCTGCACTGCATCTCTGTGCATTAGCTCCAGCAACAAGGTTGGTACCCCGATTCTCAGAAATAAGAATGAAAGCTACACTGTACGTAACTGGAGGAAGTATTCAGGGTCCTAGACTACATTTCAAATAGAATTAGTAGAATTATTCACTAATTGCTGAGAATTGGTCAGAATTACTACATTATGTTCAATAAAGGGCAACTAGAAAAAGAGTTGTAGAAAGTTTTCTCCACGTTTCCCTCAAATGCCCAAGAGACTAAGGAAGGTTTTGACAGAACAAAAGGAAAATTTTCTCAGCTCTGATAGGTATATTTGTGTTCAGGAAGTAGCTTAAAGATTGACAGCATCTTGGTTTGTGTATGCTTTTGATAGGTTTGACTGAAACATGGTGACAGGTAGGTGTGCTCTGGGATTTACAAAATAGTTGCGTAGATGCATGGAGGTAAATCTTCCAGACAGTTACAGGATCTTGCACACTGAGCCTTTGCCACTGCAGATTCTCTGAACTTTTCCTCTGACAGCCTGGCTCCCACCCCAGTCCCGAGGTCTGTACCTGTCATGGGAAAAGATTCATTAGGCCGTGATGTGCAGTAGCTGTGGGATCCCTTTGTACGGCCCCAGCATCCTGCCTTGAAGTGTGAGCTCTGCAGCAGTTAAAAGTTGTAAGCTGGGCCTCTGCTATTGTGAGTGTTTTATGAAGAGAAGAGTGTCTTATGTTTTTTGGGTTTGTTTTGGAATCTCAAGGACCTCTTAATTTGGAAATTTCCTCAGTGGCTGCATCTTTTTTTTTTTCCCCCCCTCTTCTCTCCTAGTGATTTTAAATGGTGGTAGTTAAAAGAAAATAAGAAAAGTGTTCATTGTTTATAAGGTGTATAGAGCCAATCATCATGTTAATTACACGTCACAGGGTAATGAATAACCCTGCACTCTTATCATGTGGGGAGCAACCTGGGATTCGTCAGATGGGGCTTTGTGCTTTAAATGAGCACCCCCAAACAAAACTTTGCGCCACTCCAATTATGTGAGGACAGACTCTGGTTCAATGCGTTCTTAAGTCTTAAAGCTTTACAGCTGTGGGAACAGCAGTTAGACACACACTGTTCTGCAAACACCAGAAGTCTAAGCTAAAATGCAAAGCATACATTTTGAATTGCTGATTGGCTTTGTAGTACTCATCCATATGTGCTGAGAGCCTAGCAATGGTGAGAAAATAAGTAAAAAAAAGCCTTCAGAACTGAAAAGCTGTTATGATTATAACATATTATTGTATAATTGCCTAATTTTGCAACTTTGGAGAGTGTTTATATTCTCAAAATTAATTAGTGTGGAGTGTAACTGCTTTAAAAAATGTCATTCCTCTCAAAACTATGTGGTTAGAAATGCATGCCTCAGTGAATGTACACTTCATTATTACTGAATATAAAAGTTTATAGTTCATTACACAGAAAATTGTAGGCATTTCACAGCTTCAAGAGCAATTATTATCCCTGATTGAATTATGGAATGATTTTTTTTGTGGGTCAATAAATTGAAATAATTTTTATTTGAAATGCATTCAGAGAAATATTTATGCAAAAGATAAGTGAAGTCAGTGATTTAGGGGGAAAAACATCAGATGAGAATTTATAGAAAAGCAGCACAAAAAAGAATTTAAAAGTACTTTTCTGGAAAATACTTGCCTCAGTGGGGAAAAAAATGTGTCCCACATACTCTGGACCTGATAAGATTAGTTTTGTATCCTTCTGAGGGGCTTGATAATAGTGGAGATTGGCGTTAACCCTTTTCCTTTGTGCTAACCTATGCAAGTGAGACTGTGATTTCAGCTGCAGATGGGTGGAGGGAAGTGACAGTGCTCTTGCATCATCATGTGAGCAATGGTGTTTAGGATTAAGTGGAGGCCTGTGACTGCTAATGCCTCTCTCCAAATCCAGTAGGGAGTGGAGTCCTTAGTGGCTGGGCTGGTCCACACAGGCTTTTATGCTGATAGCAGCCCCCGAGCCAGCTGGTCTGCGTGTCCCCACAGCCAGGAGATGGGGACAGGCTTGGACAAGGTGCTCCACGTGCAGCTGCCACATTTGATGCCTGCTTCCAGCTGTCTTCATGCTGCACAAGAGAGATCCCTCCATTTCTGAATATGTCCTCAGTGGTATCTGAGCTGTTTCCTAGTCTTGCTGTGATAGCTATTGGCAGCCAGTGGGACTGCTGGCAGGAGCAGGACATTTGTTCCTTCTGGTGATGGATGATTTGTGAGTGCCTCTGTCTCAGGCTGCTCTGTTTTTCCTCTTGGAGGGCTCCTGGACCAGAGGAAGATTTTCACACTGCTGCCTGCCTCACTTCTGAGAGATGTGAAATGTACTGCCAACTCCTCAGTTTAGGTGAAATGGCAACTTCAGCAAAGTACACATACTTTGGGACTGCAACTCCAGATTCTCATATTGTCCCCTTTGTAGATAGAGAATCACAGAATCATTTAGGTTAGAAAACACCTCTAAGATCATTAAGTCCAAATGTTCTGTCTCAGTTTGAGGTAATGATAACTCCTGAGGCCTCAGATCAGGTTGTTTTTTCTTCTTTCTTGACCCAACTAAGCTCTCTGTGTATCTGCAAATCCCTGGTTCCTCTAAGGTCAGGTCCTGACATCGAAATAATTCATTTTCTTGCTTTTCAGTTAAATGAAAATGTCAGTAGGTGATGACCGAGGCTTCCTTGGTGCCTTCTTACACTAGATAATGCTAAATACATGGATTATGACCTATAGCATTTTCAGCTGATGATTTATCATTTTGACATGGTTTTGATGATGTGGAGTAGAAATTGCTGGTCTAAACCCATTTTTTGCTACGAAATGCTTGAAATCAGGCTCGGTCATCTGGAGCCCATGCCATCAAATTTAACACCCTTAGGAAGAACTGGTTTTACATAGAGGTGCATGGGGTGGGCAAAGTATTTTTACACCAACCCAAACAAACAAGAATTACAGTCTAGAACTTCTGCCCAAACAACTTCTGCCCAAGGTAAGCTAGTTGGCCAGCTTTGCTCTACTGACTTAACTTTTCCTAGTCCATGAATAGGATCTGGCTTTTGTTTCTGGCATAGGAAAGAAGCCTTGGCAGTTTCTCTGCTACTGCTGCTCATTGGAGACTAAAATGAAGCTAGCCTTCTCTGTCAATTTTCTTCGATCCCTAAATGACCCATAGAATTTGTCTCTAATATTTCTCAAGCAGAACAGTTTTCCTAAAAAATGAACAAATGAATAACTTACTCTGGTACCATTTTGTCAGTCTTTTTCCTGTTAAGTTGCTCACTGTGAGAAAACAAAGTAAGTATCAATGGAAATGTGTTTAATTATGATTTTGAATGCATGGATATGTTTTTGGTTTGCCTCAGTTAATCATGGTTGTTTTATCCAGTCTCAGTTAAATGTTGTATGAACCAGAAATATGTAAATGGGTGAAGTCTGTTTTACATTTGCCACCGAACACAAAGATGGTGTTCACCAAGTAAATAAACTTTTGGACACAAATTTCAGGAGCAAACATATAGTCAGGGCCTTTTTTTGTTTTGTGTTGTTTTTTTATTTACTGTGGTTGATACTTGAAGGTGGCATGGCGCAGAAAGAGACATTATTAGCTTTTAAATTTAGGGAACTGAATTACATTTCCACTCTGACTCACCTTTTTTAGCAAGCCTATGCTATGCAGGAAGCTAGATACCTGGGTCAGTAGGTGTGAATTAGTTTTTTTCCATTTTTCCTCATATATATCTAGATAAAAGATGTCTTAAGACCCTTGCTCAAAAAGAAAAAAAAAATTGTAAAAACCATCTCAAAATTCTTGTTCGTGCTGTAATCATCCACAGAAGTCAACAACAAAACTCTGCTGGTCATCGCTGTGCAGTCTGTGGTAAAAGTATGAGACAATTCACTAAACTAATCATCCTGACTCCATCTCTCTGGAAAGTCATCATGTAGTTGAGTCACATTTTTTCATTGTCCTATAGGATGTGGCTCTCATGGGAGCCCAGTGGTAAATTCAGCCTTTTTGAGGCCTCTCAGCAGTTTCTTTTCCCCTTACAAACATCTTGGTGCATTTGCTGGTACCCCACGTTTGGACTGGCACCTTCATGCTTAGTGATGCACAATTCCTTCCTGCTGTGGCCTTCCTCTTGTGCTTCTTGGATAACCACTGGCTCTGGAACATCCTAAATGGTCAAAAATTTCCAGAACAGCAGCACAGGGAAACATAATTATGACCTTTTTCCTATTTATGCTGGCAAACTGGCAACTTATCATGGTCTGTATCACAGGAGTTTGAGTGGAGACGAGCCTCATAAATTGCATTCTATATTTCTTTTTCCAAAACCCCTTCAAACTTGATTTTATGATACACTTCTATGTTAAGCCTCATGACCTTTCAGCTGCTGCTGCTTGAATATGGCAGCTTTCCAGAATACACGAACATATTCTAGAAATTTCTTTCAAAATTTGCTAGAACAAAGTCAGGGGTTTGGGGGCCCAAAAAGAAAGGCTAAATTTAACTGGGACTGATACATCCAGGGAGGAGAGGCTTTTACAATCCAAACAGTGTGACAGAGGAAGATATTTCTGCTTGATTCTTATTCTTAAGGAAAATCTATGCCATAACAGATACTGCAATTAAATTAAAGTTTTAAAACCTGTCTTGATGTTAACTTTTAATATGCAGGTATTTAAAACATAGGCTGATTTTCTAGAAAAATAAAAAGAAATCATCTTTGTTGATGAGAGATACTTGTGATACACCCTGAAGCATTTGGAAACATCTGATAGTTAATGCTGAGGAGCTAGGTGCTTCCATATGGGAGTGCAGTGTGCTTTTGTTGGGATGGGGAGAATTGAAATTTTATTTCAAGCCACTGAGGAAGCCCAATTACTCTGCTTGTAGATTAGGCATAATATAAGTAAAGTGTAAATTGGGCGAGATGAGTTCTTCTTAAAAATGAATTGCATAAAATTGTCTCTGTGTTTTGGGTTTCTTTTTCAAAATCAGCAAAATAAGAAGTTACTGCAAATTCAGTTGAATACTTTGAGGTCAGGCTTAGGTATTAAGCACACAGTAATGCTGGTGTGTTACCCCTTCCAGGTGCATGCAGGTACATACATGCCACTGACCCTTTTTGCTGATTTTTGATGCTTATAGGTTTTACTTTACAGCTATCTTGGAAAAGCAGGATTCCATACTAAGAAAAATGTTCTGTCAAAAGCTTCAATGTTGTTTTTTTTCTCACAGAGATTTGCACTGTATTCTTCCCTTCTCTGACCTTCAATGCCTATGAGACATTTATAAGAAGTACAGAAGATAAAAGGGTTGCTGCATATTGACAGCAACTCTTTCTAAATCTCATTCTGTAAATTTCAAAGGTTATTTATGTCATCTTACAGGTTTCTCAGAGCTTCACTAAAATGAGCATTTCAGTGGAAAGATGCAGGAAAAAAAGCTGAATCCCATTTGAGACTGGATTAATGCTGACCTAGATTAATGCTCTTTGGAAATCCCTTTGGAATATCTCTTTTCTAATTACAGCCTTTTGTCTGAAAAAATTGTTTTTGCAGATATGGCCAAGCCTCAAAAGCGTTTCCTGATTCCAGCTCATCACAAACTGACTGTTTTACTGTTTCTGGCCGAGCATATGCCTCCATCAGGATAATGCACTTGTACTGAGTGTGAGAATACTGCAATCTTGTATATGACAAAGCCAGGTATGTACACTGACCATCTTGACACAAGACAAAATGCAAGTTTTTTTTGTAAGCTACTGCAAAGATCAGGTTTTTTAACCAGCATTATAAAATCACTCATAAAGTCTTGTCTTTTGGGAAGACTGCCTTCCAGTAATCTCTTTTTCCATTTATTCTTTATAGAAATAGAGCAGGGCAAATTTTATCCCTGTGCTAGAGGTACTGGTTAAAACATTGTGAAATTTGGACTAAAATAAATGTTGGCATGTTAGCATAACATTTGCATACGAAACACAGACCATGGATCTCTAATATTTTTAATTGCACTAGTAGGTACAGGAAAATTCTTCCTCTTTTGGATGTACTAGCCCAAGGTCTTTTTTTTAAAGTGGTAATATTCAATATTTATTTAGTCTGATGTTTTGGCCTAGGTGAAACAAAAGACGGCACCTACATGTGTAAAACTGAATATGAAGATATTTATTTTCACATTATTTTCCCACATGGTCTTTATTTTCTTTCAAAAGTCTTGCTATGAAACCTGAATGCTGGAATAAGGGTTGCTCTGCCATCCCCTGAGTCCTTCCTGTGCTGAGGACAGCAAGGGATGAAAGAGAGACAGTGCACACTTGTGGACTAAATTTTGCTTTTAGGAGTCCCGTACCACTCCAACAAGAGAGTCAGGTGGGGGCTGTCTTGAAACTGGAATTCTGTTCTTGCTAAAGATGTGGTGTCAAAGGACATTGCTTTGACTCAGAAGAAAACAGGTTCACTCATTTCCAGAAGACTGATGTGGATGTTCTTTTTTTTCTTCTCTGGTGGCAGAAACATTTCTGTCTGTTTATTCAGGAAAGAAATAGAGTTTGCATTTGTTTCATCTCATGAAAAGTGATAAGAGACTTGTCTATGTGAAAAATTGCTTTTCTTTATGAAATATGGAAAGGGAAATCTCCACCCATTTCATAACTAAGTGTCAGCCTGGAGCTTGGAAGAGATTTCTAGCTTCAGAGATGCATTATCCTGCTCTTTAATATAGAGAGCTAGTAGAGAGAAGCAGTTTTTATCTGAGTTTGTTTTAAATCAACAGCTCTCAGATGAATGCATAAAAGCTTTGTTGTTTGGATCACATACTGTATTGCATGATGTATTAACTCTGTATTTTGATTTTCTTTTAAACATTAAAAGTTCTGAAATATTACTGATTTCAAATCCACATGTACCATCATCTCTTTTTTTTTTGTTTTTTTTTTTCTTTTGCCAACACTTTAGCCTGCTTTACAATGTCAATATGGTAAAGCTGTTTCATTCTGAGCATGGCTACATTAGTTATAGTGGGAGGGATAAAGTTATAGTGTGGACAGAATGTGGGTCTTTGTTAGATGATGCAATGTAAAAATACCTAAACACTCAACTATTGCTCGAATCCAAGTAGCACTTATGGGGCTCTCTTGTGGATGAAATTTATTTTGCTTGTAATTCTACTGCCTTTCACAAATCTAGATGACTGCTTGCTGTGAGTTCAGCTGCCTGTCTATGTATCTGTCCTTCCATTTCTGAGTAGCACCTTTTACATTTGTAATTTGTATTCATAAATTGAGTTCGAATTTAGAAATGAGGGATATGTAATGTAAAGTCGTACATTTGGGGCTTTTATATGTCGGTTTTATTTATTTAGCCTTCAGACTCATAAAAGTAACTAGGTCTTGGAATATTCCTACTTATAAAATGTTTTTTGATATTAGATTACTACATCAAATGAGTGGATAGTAGATGCAGTTCAGTATCTTGGAACTGTTCAGCATAACTGAGTTAGACTTTATAAGTAAAGTCAGTTATGTACTCGATTTGCCTTGGGAATCAAGGCACTGTGAGACCACTTCCCTTTTTTGGTATTTTCTATTAACCTACTACCTGCCTCTCCTTTGTGATCACCATTCAAACACTGGTGGCCTAGGGGATGCAAATGCAAGGAGGGAAGCAAGTTTAAACAACAAAATACTCCCCCAACCCTACATGATTAATCACTGCTCTACTTCAGGGACCCTATCTATTGTCATTTTCTGCATGTTAAAGCAGTTACTGCAATTGAGGGCATGCTGTCTTTATAATAGAATCCAAAGGAATTTTATGCCATTCATCTATTTGCATATGTTTTGAATTATCCCATGAAGTTTAGCAGAGGGTTGGCAATGTCTTGTTTGAGATTGTGAAGGGCTCTTTTATAGCAGTTGCACACATTGCTCTGGTGTCCCACAGCTGAGGCACCACTGAAGGTTGATTTACCTGGTGAGAGGCACACAAGTGTATTTGGAAACTCCATTTACAGTGGCATCCCATTGGGTGTGTGGTCATAATCTTTTAATCTGTCAACAGTTGAAGCAAGGACACTTTTTTCTGGATCGAGGGGGAACCAAGTCATTACCTATCAATGGCTGCAGCCTGTAACTTTCATAACTGGCTCCACACACAAAGGAGAGTGAGTAAACCCCTGGTCATTTATTCACCTGTCCATACTTGTAATAACTATACCTCCCATCTTTTTCATATCCAAAGCAATTAATTTTCAACACGGGGGTCAGGAAGGGCCAAAACCAAATGGATGCCCTGATTCCTTCTGCTGTGCCATCTTGTAGGTACCAGAGAGTTGCTGTTTTAATGTTGAGGGGTTTGAGTTTAACCTGGCACAATATAACAGTCCTCTAATATTTAAAAGTTTCATATGGGCAGCAAATTACTTCTCGCCCACCTTTTCATTTCTAAATCCTCTCAGGCATAATGGTGACTGCGCACTGCAAATCAGCTGATACGAATCTGTTTCTGCATGTGTTGGTGCAGATAATGAAATGCTTTCAGATTTGCTTCTCTGACTCATCTGCTATAAATCACATCGTATAAAGATAAGTCTGGCTGTCATCCGTGTGCAAAATACTTCAGTCTACTCTGTAGACTGTAGTGTGTGTGTGTTTATTAACACATACCTGGGGGTATTTTACAAAATGTAAATTCTAAATACAAATTCATGTTTCTATTCCAATGTGCCATCTAAGTAATTTTTTTGGTATTTTTTAAGCAGAGAAATATGTACTTCTTTAGATTCCTCTCTGAGTCTGCTGAGAAGGCTCTGTACTTTTGATCCACTCCTCCCTTTTTTTCCGCTGTGTTTTGTTAAAATAAAATTTTTGATTTTTAGTTTTAGATTTACATAGTATAGAGAAATAGCAGTTTTCTCTTTAGCTTTTCTGACTTTAGAGGAGTATTCTTCCTTATGCTGTCCATGCTGTTGCCAAGGGGATGGGAAACTGATCCTCATTTTTCTGGGCAGAGTATAAGACATGACCTTACCCACCACTTCTTTTGACAGCTATCCACATAGGAGACATGGTACTTGGAAAATTTCCTAGTTTTGACTTAGTTCCCAAAGTTCAAGGGGCTTATTGTTTGAGTCAACTGTAGCATTTGAGTTTGTCAAGATCTACGTAGATTTTAAGCTCTTTTTTTATTAGAAAATAGGGATTATGGTTCTATTTAACTAACGATCATTCAATAATGTAAGAAGTTAGTTGCAGACGTAACTTGGGTAAAATTTCAAAACCTATTGTTTTTCCTAGTTATGGAACATAAGAGCAGCAGTGGTGAGAGGGCTGAGGACAGTCTCACAATGTGGAAACTCCCAACAGAGCAGAATTGCTTATAAAGGTCTTTAAATACGATCCATTTGGACGAAGATTATATCTGAATTTTAATGTCAGTTTTCTCAAATGTGCGAGGACTGAGACAGTCTTTCCTCAGCAAGCCCCAATCTGATTTTTTTTCTTTTCAGAGGCTCTCAGCACCTCTCCAAGCCCCCAGGGGCTGTACATGCCTCATATTTTTTAATGCAGGAGCAAGAACTTCAATGAAGTTCCCAGGCCTTGCTGATCTTTAAATTCTCATATTTGGGGATTTTGCTTTTATGAAATACCCATCTTGAATTGCATTTTCTGGGAATACTGAGCTTCATTAGGCAGCAAGTGCCCAAAGGTGACACAGTGACAGGTTCTATGACAACTGGACAAGATGCAGAAAAAGGAACTGCGGCAAGGGGAGAAAATAAGTAAGTGTTTTGGAGAAGGAAAGTACGTTCTCTACCTCTTTTTTGGGTTCAGACAGAGGTTGCAGTGTAGGTAGATTCCTAAATCCTTGTAAGAACTGATTTGCCTAGCTCTGGAGATGCTTACTGCAGGGCTTCAACTCCAAACTGTTTCTAGCCAGATTCCATTTATTATCAGCACATTTTGACATTTCGAGTAATACTGTGCAGGTTCTATATCTCACTTTCTATTAGTGATTTCTGTAGAGTTATGAGCTTTTTCATTCTCAGTTTCCCAACACTTCCAACAGATGTCTTGCCAGCAGTGAAGATGATTAAAGGTTTTTGAAGAAGTAGACTGCTGCAGGAAATCTGAAATGGATCCCACTGTAGTGCCAAAAATCTTTGGAAAATATATGTATATCCCCTTCTTGAAGAAATCTTCCACAATATTGCTATTTCACTGCACTTTTGTGTGGTTTTTTTTCCCTGAACTAGACAGAATAGGTAAGTGAAATTCCTACAGGAAAAGAAGGTGAAGAACAGTGAGCTTGCGGCTTAATCTCGACGAAGTGTTGGATAGCACCTACAGAAATGCTGAAAATATGCATTTAAGCCACTGAATGGATTTCCACAGATCTTGTTCTCTGATGCTGGTTGGTCCCCAGCTATTTTTTTAGAATACTGCTCTTGAGCATTTCCATCTGGCTAGGAGTTTTCAACATTATTTTTTTCATGCAGACTTAATCATGATAATTCATTCCCTTGTCACCTTGAAACTAAATTAATGCAGTGCACTCTGGTATCTGGAGCACTGTTTGATTCATATTTGTCATCAGAGTGTCTACTGAGCTGTAATTGAAAAGTTCAAACATTGCACTCATATGAATAAGCAAAAGGGTTAGTGTATTTTCAAACAGCATGTTTTGATGTCAAAATATCTGTGCTTTAGTTTATTGAAAGGAATTAGTGTGGTTTTGAAAGGGTTATGTGATGTAGTGGCTGGCATGGTGAGGAACTGGATTTAACCCAGGAGATAGTTTCCTGCATTGCATTTCTCTCTCAAGTGTTGGGCACCATACAGACAAAACCCCATTTATCTGGCTTGAAATATTCAGAGATGTTCCCTTTGCCTTCTTGCTTAAAGAAACAGAAATGTCTTCAGCAGTATCCCCAAGTTTATAACCTTTCATGACCTCTTTTGCTTGCTTTCTACAAACTGTTTTAGAATTGTGCATTTTTAAAACTTTTTCATATCAGTGGCAGGGCAAGGTAACCACAAGACCATGATCCTCATCTAGGCATTGGGGATGTGGAGCTAGCAAAGCCAAAAAGCCGGATGATGGTTTGCAGATTTTTTCCTTAAAGTTTTTCCCTTGAAGAGCCAATTTTAATTATTATCTAATTCTACTGAAGCTTAGAAGATAACAGGAAAAACAAAAACCTTTTTGTTTTTTCTTGGTTTAAAGTGTGTTTTCAAAGGATGCTACCTGAGCATTGTATAAAAAAATACATTCAGCCTTTTTCTTTCCTTTTTTTTTTTCATTCTGTGTTCTTTCCTGTTCTTCCTTTCCTGTGTTCTCTTTTATTCATTCTGTGTTCCTTTACTTAAAGTCTGGTTCTCCTCACATTGAAAATTGAAGACATTACTCGTAAATCTGAGGTGATATTTGTAATTTTTATTGATCTTGAAGTATTTTTCCTTTTAATTTTTCACTATGCTTGAGAATGACCTTTAGGAGTCAGAGTATAAAAAGTTTCTTGCCTTCACTCCTACAACTGTCTAACCAAATAATTCTCAATGTATCTTGAAAAGATAAGGAGAGATGGTTCTTCTGTTATCAAGATTTTACTGACCATCAATCACTACACTTTAAGGGCATATTTTAGCCAAATTTTCTGTTCAATTGGCTTCCAGAACTATGCTGAAATAGTTATAAGATGATGAAGAGGAGCTTAAAAATACTGCAGTGCAAGCCAGGTAAGCAGCTAAATGCTCCTTTTTCTTTCTTTGCCAGATAATCCAAACTTAAAGGCAGCTTTACTTTACCCCTTGGGAATGTTGTGTTTAAAGCAACCCCCACTAATCCATGAGTCATTATGGAACGATTTACAGTATATTCTTGCCCAGGCTACACTCATTCCATAACACAGTATGGGACTGATATGTGGGGATTAGATATTAGGAAGAAATTCTTTACTAGGAGGGTGGTGAGGCATTGGAACAGGCTGCTCAGAGAAATTGTGGATATCCCATCCCTAGAAATGTTCAAGGCCAGGTTGGAAAGAGCTCTGGGCCCATGAGAGTGGAAGGGGTCCCTGCCCATGGCATGGGGTTTGGAATTAGATAATCATTAAGGCCTCTTCCAGCACAAACCATTCTGTGATTATAAGAGTCTGTGATATTTGTTTCTTTCAAATTACTATTAAACAGTCCTAGTGACACAGATACAAATTAAATCTTCAGCTAAATCACTCATGTAGTGAACAATCTTTTAGGCTCTCTAGGGAAAAATTTTTAGTCAAAAACAGTTTTCATCCCATGACTACAAGAAACATAGGATAGAACATCCAAACCCTACAATTTTCGCTATAATGCTATTTAAATTGAGCTAGTGGCTGTGGAACTCACAGCTATTGGGAACTTTTGCAACGAGAACTATAGGTTTTTGATTGCATATTGAATCTAGTCTGCCCATATATTTTCAAATCTTTACTTTTTCCAAAATGCAGACATGTACATTACAGTACTTAGTGATGTTTCTGTTGGAATTGAATTTGAAGATCTCTGACTGCCACACATTAATTTTATTTAATTGGAAACAAGTTTATTTCGCCCTGGGCTGGACTTCGACTGAAAAGCTTTGGCCCTTGGTATTTTCTACCAAAACCTCTTTCAGGTAGTTTAATGGCAGCATTGTGATAGAGCCAAGCCTGTCTTTAACACTCCTTCTTGCAATTTTATAAAGTTTGGGCCAGACTTCCAATTGCAGAATTCCAGCAATTGAAGCAATTAGCAGCAGCTGCAGATCTGGCCTGTCAAAAATAAATCCTAGGGCTTTTGCCGCAGTTTTAGATATCACTTTGCCTACGTTGGAGGAGATCCTCAGTATTGTTGTTGTTGACTTGTTATTGTTGGTATATGAGTTACACACTAAGGGAAAAATGTACTATTGTATTCAGCTTTTATTTTTGGGACAGTCCTTTTGGCTTTATTAGTTTTAAACAGTGTTACTTCCATTTATGATCCTGTGCATTGTTCATCTGTCAGCATAAGATGTAAGAGCAGATGAAAGGCAAGGAGCCATATATGTACATGAAGAGTGGCCTGGGCACATGTGTAAATTCTTTGTCATTGTGTTTGAAAACATAAAAGGGGAGTGAAGCTGCTGAGGAAGCAGTTGTGCTGAACGTGCATGGCCCATGTGCATCACACACTGTCCCTGGAACAGTGCTTGTGCTTTGTGTATGTGAGCATCCACAGCAGTGCAGGGGAGAATGCATACAGTTAACATAATGTATGAACTGCAGTTTGTGTAGATGTTTTCTGGCTATTCTCCCAGCTTTGTGATTGAAAGTCCTGGTCCAAGTCCTGCTGAAATAATTAAAACTTTCTTTACTTCTTCAGGGTGGGGCCCCATCTATGCATTAATTCAGCTGCACTTTCACTTAGGGCCCAACTTACTACTGAAGTAAGTGACAACCCTCCCTGCCTCTAGCAAAATATGCCTTGGCATCGTGTATATTATGAGATGTTAAATGTTTTAACAACTGAAGCATCTGCATTGTGTTGAGCTCTGAGGTAGCATCCAAAAGGATCATGAGATACCAATCTGATTACATTCCTCACATTGGTATGACAATGGTCTCTCCACATATTGTTTCCATCATTACTGCAGTCATATCACCAGAGTGTCTTAATGCTCTGCCAGTTTATATTCTTGAGAAATTTTTGTCACTAGAATAGCATTTTCCACACTCTTCAGTATTTTTCCTAAGTTAATAACCCACTTTGGACCAAATTTGGAAAATTTAGCCCAGGGGTTCTGGTTTGTTTTCTCATTTCCATTTACTTATTTTCTAATTCATGCAAGTGAAAGATGCCAGAGGAATTGGTGAACAGGATAGTCTAAAATAGCACTTTTGCTTTGTATTCCCTTTTGCCTTCAGGAAAGTCATCTTCTCTGCTCCAGTGTTCTCTTGCACTGTAGGATGAGAACAGTAATGCTTTTGTATTTCCCTAACCAAAGTGTTTTTTGGGATCACGTTGAACCAGACATTCTCACTGATGAACACTTTCATGCACGAATGCCTTTGTTGCAGTCATTGAAATTGCTGGTTTGAGTGGAGGTTCAAAATCTCTTGCTGAGTCATCTCCAGTTTCTGATGGGTGGTGAGGTGGGCACCTATGAGAGGAAGTAAGAGAATTTAGGCCACGTAACTCTTCCTGATATCAGTGGAAACAAATACCTAAACCCTCACACTTTAGTATTTGGAGTGCTCTACATTTTGACAGCTTGACAACTTTCTAAAATTATCACGTTACAGTCCAAATCCCCCAGACCTCTGCTCAGTCTTTACACAGGCAAATCTCTCTAGCACTTTAATAATGGAATGTTCTTCAGTAAGGTCTGGACAATTACAGAAAAAGGAAAAGAAAGGATTGATTGGCAATTTACTTAATGAAAGGTAAAATCAAGTGTAGCACAGTACACAGCTGAGTTTTACCACAAGGAAATCAAAGTTAGCTTTTACTATGAACATTTTAACCATAAACAGTGAAACTTTGCTCTGTTATTGTGAAAATCTAGACATTGCTGTGTGATTGTTGTTTCCCTGGTTTTGACAGGTATTCAAATGAAAGGACAGGTTAATATGGAGTGGGAGGTGGCTGATTTTCTATAACTGCCAGATGCCAGGCAGTCTACAGGCATATCTTCTGTTATTTGTTTATAGGTGGATCATTTGCTGTGAAATTTACTCAGGAGACCAATTTAAGCATCAGGTTGCATTCTACAGTTCAGCAACTTCACACTGCAAGTATCTGAAGAGCTTTCACAGTAATGCTATCTGGATCTGCAATTTTTCTACTATTCATTCTTTTTTTTTTTTTCCTAGACCTTCTCTTACTGTCTCTTCTGTTTGTGATAATTCTGGAGATATCCTCAGAGTGGGGAGCCCTGGCCTGTGTAGTTTTCCCAAGCCCTAATACATGCCTGCTCTTCATGCGTGGCAGCTGAAAATCATCCTAAGTGAAAACTGCTCTGTGCTCCTCTTGCTGCAGCATGGGAGATGATATGTTGACAGTCCAGAGCCCTGTGCATGATAGATGTGGAGAAGTGTCTTTAAAGGACTTGAAGGGTGTTTATTGCCTATCCCAAAATATTTTAGTGCTTGCAGGCTGTAGCCATCACTCTGGCATGGCAGCACTGAAAACTGCAGTTCCTGCAGCACAATCCTAACTGTGGTGCCAGGTGTTCTGAAGGGATACTGTCCTGTCAGCACCACAGCTGCATGATTACACAGAAAAACTTTGTTTCTGTATTTTTAAAAATGAATTATTGTTCACCTTATGTTAATAATTTCACATGCAGCAAACAGCATTTAATCACTTCTTTCCATTCTGTATCTAGTTGCTGTAATAGTTCATTACATGTTGGAGAATTTGTATGTTATTTGATGCTATTCATTCATTACTAGTATTATTTAATTTATTTATTAAGTGCTGGCAGTGCACTCAATAGGACCAGATTGTCAAATTTTTCTTCTAGTGTCTGTCGTCTTTCTGAAAATAGTGAATGCTTTTGTAGATGTGTTACTGTGGTTGAGGTAGCTGATGTCTGACAAGTTTTTTGAGTTAAATCTCCTAACTGTAGAACTGCATAATTAATAATGCATAAGTTAACAGGCACTTGGTGTAAGAAGTTGGGAGGGGAACCAGAAACCCAAAGGAATTGTTATATTTGAATGAAGCTTAATTCCTACACCATCACTGATTTTGTCTGTATGTGTCACGTATCTGAAAGACACCATAAGGCAAAGGTTGTGTGTTCAATCAGTTCTGCAGTGTTGACTGCTTTAGCTTCTCCCTCAGATGTGTGCTATCTTTGTTAAAGCTGTGGAAGTGGTGAGCTTACTGCAGCTTTACAGGCGTTCCTCTGGAAAACAAAACTGCAGGACATCCATTTTTACGTGTATTCCACGCTTCTTTGGAGCAAATTGTGCGGGCGAATTCCACCATTAATGGTGTGTAACATCATTAGTGGCTTAGGCTAGAAGCATCTTAAATTGTGCTGGTGTTAGGATAATTTAAAGCACTCATACAAGTTGTTGCTATTTGAATATGTCCCTTAAATGTGTGATGAATGCATTAACAGATTTTGGACCCGAAGACTTCACATAAAAGGTGGATGGAGAAGGGTCATGGGGCAAAAACAACAACTTCTAAACCATGAAGTGATAATGAAAAGTAGACTGGCCAACATACTGATATTTCCTTTAGGACACTCAGGAAGCTGTTTTTTGGCTCTTGTATTTTATAAAGCTCTACCTCTAATCTCCTAGCTGGTTTTATTACTGCAATGTAATATTCCAGTACTGTTTCTCCTCACTGCTCTGGGGAGCTTTATTCCTACTCGTATATGTTGTCTAAAGGAAAGACTGTTCTCTTGTTCAATAGATGAAGTCTGCACTGGAAAAAGAAATGTGTTGGTTCTTTCTTCTACAGGAGACAACATCTGGAAGACAATCTTTAAACAGCATTAATTACCTCCCTTGATTTTCCCTTTCTTGGGAAGAATGTGAAGGTTATACAAAGCTATATTTATTGTTACTAGAACAAACAATGATGAGGTGAGCTTCTAGTTTGTATCAGTTTCTTTCTAGCATTTATATTCCAAATTGTTGTTCATAATTTCCAACCATTTCTTTCTTGGAAAAAGGCTTAAATGTCTTTTTCTTTGTTCATATTTGAACTATATGTGTTGAGACAGAATAAGCAGCAGAGGAGTAACAGAATAATTCTGCCACTGATCTCGTCTTTGAACTACATTGATTAGGGTAAATTATGGAATAAATCCCAAATTATGGACTAGTGAAAATGCAATTGGAATCTGGATGAAGGTAGTAATGTTGAGCCTGTATAACAGAGATGAACAGGATCTCTAGGAAGTGCTCAAAAGCAATTTGGTTCTAGCCCCTGAAACCCAGTCTGGAAGAAAAATCTGGTTTAACTTGCGCTTTTCACAGTTCTATTAAAAAAAAGAAAAGTAGATTATTAAGGCCTGAAAGACTCCTCAGCCTGACACATCACAGTGAAACTTCTTTCATTAAAAATATATTTTTTCTCAGAAAAGGTGTCAAAAATGTTTTTTAAAAGTCACAAACCCCCCTTTCTTTCAGAAATAAAGCTCCAAGGCTCCAAAACATTTGAGCACTTCCATTTCTCTAGGCGCAGGGGAGTTCTACCTTATATATAAAAATACATAAGCACATGCTTAACTTTTAGCAGATATTAAGTCCCATTCATTACTTTAGGACTTAAGGATATACTCACATCTCTGAGAAGCGGGTCCTGCCTCGTGTTAACTTCCAAGCTGAAAGTTTCATAAGGTGTTGAAGGTGGTCCAGCACTCACTGACCAACAGGCCCAAAGGCTGCCAGTGCAGCAAGCCAGAGAGAGGCTTGGTTTAATCGGATTCTGAGTTACAATAAATAAATTATAACAAACTCGACAGAAGCCTCTGGGCTGCGTCCAGCCCTGAGGCCAGACTGAAATTTCTCATGTAGCAGGTAATCAGTAAGATGAGAAACCAGCTGCAGGGGAAGGGCCTCTCTATGAAACAAGGAGGTTCTCTGAGAGCCAAGTCTTGTCCCAGTAATCTTTCCAGTAACACGACAGCGATCTGTGCTCTTCATTATCTGGTCTTCAAAGGAACCGAATTAATTGGAAAGGAAGCTGATGGTATTATTGGAGCAGGCCACCCAAGTTAGTTGGTTGTATGCATGAAGAATGGGTCATGAGATTTGTCCCTTACTTTTCTAAACATTTCAGTATAAGCAAAGCTCCTAGGTAATTTCAAATGAAGGTTATTTGGTTTGGGGGAAAAGGATTATCAGAGTGGCATTATCCTCTTCAGAGCATTTAAGCTGAGCAATGTGATGACATTTCAAAACCATCTGGGACTATTTTTTTTTTTATTATAGTCTCAAAAATGACCCATTTTACTTGAAAACAATGAGGCTGGTGTTTCCTTGTCCTTTGTGATAATGTTTTTCAAGCAGTTGTCTCTAGGGTTTGGTGCAGGCTTTGGCTAATAGGTCAAAATACCCAATCACTGGATTGATTGATGCACATAGCTGATCGTATCTGTCAGTCTGCCATTTACCCTTTATTTTACAGACTTCTTTCCAAAAATCATTTTAGAAGTGCCTGAGTGCTGTAGAAGGGTTTAGAACAGCTTGAGTGCAACTCAAGTAGATTTTGTGAAATACATGATGACTTGTACTGTATATGTGGATTGATGTTTCCAATTAGTTTTCCCAGTGACAGGTCTGGTGGGATCCATTGTATCTCCGAGAGTAGCCAGCCTAAGTCAGTCAGTAAGAGAAAGATACTCCACTGGAGAGCAATTCTTCTACCCTGCCTGCATCCCTAGTGTTCTCTATCTACTGAACCAAATTATAAGGTTAGATGACTTTATGCCTACTTTTTCATCCTCTAGAGTTTGCTGAGGTAGATTTTATTTTTGCAGAATCTTCCCCAGTGGATGCATGGGAAGGTTATTTGTAGATTTTTTTTAAGCTTTGAAGTTTGAATTTTGCAAGTGAAGCACTTCTTTTGATGAATATTTTTTAGAAATGAGTTGCTAGCTTTTAGCAATAACCAAATAATAACATTTAGTAATGTTTGCTTCATAAGCAAAAAATCACCAACTCACTGAAAATTAGCTGAATCTCTTTCTGTTTTGTAAATTTTTTGCTTTTGGTCTTCGTAGTAAATATGGTGTTTTATAAAGAACTGCAGAGGAGAGGTTGTAGTCCAAAAAAGTGGACCCTTTTGGGCAGCACGCAACGTTTGGGGACTGGAAATTCTGGTTTGCATTCTGGGACTAGAGGAGCACCATGATCTCTACAGAGCCTACGTAGATCTATATGGAATCATAAAGGTTGGAAAAGACCTCCAAGGCCATCAAGTCCAACCTTTGACCCAACGCCACCACATCAACTAAACCACAGCACTGAGTGCCACGTCCGGTTGTTTCTTGAACACTCCCACTGCCTCCCTGGGTGGCCTATTCCAATGGCTAATAGCCTTTTCCATGAAGAAGTTCTTCCTGATATCCAACCTGAACCTCCCCTGGAAGCAGTTTGAGGCCATTCCCTCCTGTCCAGTCACTTGTTTCCTGGGAGAAGGATAGGGAGAAGATGGTATTTCCAGCTCACCAGGAGAACAGATGCTTAAAAGAAGCACGGCAGTCACTGGTCATATTAGAGAGATGGGTTCAGCTTCTCCTGTGCAGCCTTTCAGTTTCTCCTTTAATAAAACGGAGCAGTTGCTATTTATCTATTTCTAGCAAAGGGGAGTAAGTAGAGTTGGTTGAAATTGCTTCCTTTACAGTTGGCTGTGTGAGAGAAAATTGATTTTCTTGACCAAATGGAATTTCCACTGAAAGTCTACCTTCTGTGAAAATGTTTGATCTTTTTGCTTTAGTTGAGTGCCCCATCCCACACTATTTCCCTTGGGTTTCTAACTGGAAAGTCATAATTTTCTGGGCTTGCAGAACTGAAGACAAGTAAGAATAAGAATAAAAATGCTGGTTAGATCTTTTCATGAGAGCTTTTTTCATGGTACTGAAAGTATATTTACTAGATAGAGCTGGATTACAGCTCAAGGTCATCTCCTACTCCCAGTTTGATGCCCTGTTCTGAGAGTGAGTAGTAGCACCTTCTGTTCTTCTTTGTAGAAAGTTGTGTGGTACAGCCAAGGTCCATTCCTGTATTTTTGAGCATAATGGTGGCTACTGGCAGCTGAAGCTTGCTCTTAGCAAATTGTCTGTGAAAAATTGCTCATAGCTAGTCCCTAAGAAGCTCTCCTGAGTGTGTCTTTAGCCTAAACTGATGTATTCAATTCAGGTGGATTGTCAGGCAGAAACCTAAGAGTGCACTATGCAGCTTGGTCTATAGATTCAATTTCTTCTTCACGGCATAATAGCACTACAGCTTTTCAAAAAGGAGTTGGGATAGAGAATAAAGATAACTCTGGACAAGATATGTCTCAAGAATTTCACCAGTCTATCCTGAACATCTGAGTCTAAGCAAAATAACTGGCATGGAACATATCAAGCTAGAATATCCATTTTGAAAAAAACTCATGAGCAACTGAAAACAGATAAAAAGAATTCTTTGGCAGCCATAATGGTAGATACAGCTACCACTTAAAACACAAATGTTTCCAAACTGTAAGTGCTTATATCACAGAGATTACCATATCATCACAGGCTGTCATTTGTCCTCTTATCAATGCAGTGTGAAATCCCAGTGAACGTAAATAGAGATTAATCTTGTAGATACTTGGCATACCAGCCCTGTAGTGTCCGTCTGCAGCACTGTCAGAAAACATGCTCGGCACAGCCACCACATGGTCTCACTGAGCCTTTTAAATGACTGTGGGGTCAGCTCCAACGCCTGGCCTTCTCCAGTCACAAACATTTCAGCACTCGCCGAGCACTGGATTTGTCTCCATTCCGCTTTGAGTAACGCTCCCTTGCACAGGAAGCAATAATCCAAGAGTAATTTTCTACTGCTATTACTAACCTTCTAATAGGAGCTCATGCGTGATAATTAGGCCTCTCAAATATATTTTTGAGAGTGTATTTTTTTTTCTAGACAGTTTTCTTTTCTTTCTATTTTATTTGGTAACTTCTGAAAATATCTTATTGCTTAAAAGAACAGTTTTTAAACCAAATCCTTTGTGATTAGTAATGCACAGCTAAAGACATTTGGAGCATTAAACACCCCTGTATGTGAAATCCCTGGAGTTTTGCTAAAGTAAGGCTTAAAATTACAATGAAATTACAGAGCTGGAAGAAGAATCGTAGCTGCATAGAAGAAAGTTAATACAATTTTTTACGTCTGTTTAATAAGAAATCTTTCAGTTCTCAGTTTAAAAAATAGAAGGAAATGTTCATTAAATTTGGTGCCATAATATTTGCTACATTTATTGAAGAAAAACATGAAGTCAATACCCAAGGCTGAAGCATGTTCAGAAAACAAAATAATTAAATTGATATTGTTTCCCTTTTGACAGGGTCTCCCATGGGAAGGGATATTACTTGGCTGTAGAAGTAATGGTTCTCTATCTAGGCGAAGAACTATTATGTTAAATTAAAACCTCTCTCTATTTATCAAACAGCCAAAACTAATAAACACAACTATGGCATTAAGAGTAAAGTGCTACTAGACTATTGCTTCCTTCACCAGAGTATAATTTATAATTCAATTTAGACAAAGCGTCTGCTCCTCAGGGATGCAGAGATGTGGTATTGACACAAGAGGCCTTTACTATTTGGGCACAGGAATCAAATTGTTTTGTAGTTACTGTGGTTGGAAACAGTTTCTACTGGAAAAACAACCCCACAAAATCATTTCAGAAGTTTTTAAGAAATAGATTATTAAAAAGAACATGTAAAGTATTGTTTATAGCAAGTAATGCTAATTGGAAGACATATCCATAAAATAAAGGAGTTTTAAAAAGAAAAAAACAAGCAAAACATGAACCTGAGCAACTCTTGCTCTTGGGGTCTTTGTTTTTTTTTTTCATTTAACTACCAATCTTTTTTTTTTTTTTTTTTGGTAGCTAGGGATTTAGCACTAGAAGCTTGGTGTGTCCTTCAATATAGAGTATTTTGCTTAATGCAGACCAGGTTCTTCAATTTTAAATTTATAAGGAAATCCCTCAAACTGATGTACTCTATGGAGCAGCATACAAGTACACCTATCTGCCTACTCATGGTACTCAAGGTACCATTCAAAGTTCATGAAACAGGTTGCATGATAGAAAGACTTAAAAAGGAAGACCAAAATTTGAATTTGCATCCATTTTGAAACATGCAATAGCATATTTTTAAAAAATCCTGCCGTGAATTTAAGGCAGTTTCTTTGGAAGACTGCCAGACACCCCAGTAATGTCTCTATATAATATACCCATGCATAAGAAAAACAAGGAATAGAAAATCTGATACATCAAGCACTGCCAGCCAGTAATGACCAGTGGAATTCAGCTAACGTAGACAATTTAATTTCAATGCCTAGTGGGAATTTGATTAAAGCAATTAGAGAAAATTCTGAACATAGTCCAAATCATGCATGTCTCTATTTCATTTTATTTTCTTTAAGAGCCGTCAGCATTCTTGGCCTCTGAAAATATAGGTAGTAAGTCTCCTGAAAACTTTTAAGCAGGGTTATAACTTTGTTCACATAATGGTGACATTGAAGTGAGTGAGACTACTTGCAAAAGGGAAATTATATATGTGTTTAAGCATTTGCAGGATCTCATGCTAAGTGCTTGGAACAGAAATTTCTTCCATAGCCTGCCCAAACCCTAACCCTAAATGCAGCTGTTCCTTTCCAGCAAAGTGTGGAGGCAAAGATTGATCAGCCTTGAGACACAGAGGAATTCAGGGGCACAGTTGCAGACCCCAGGTTCAGGGTGAAGTAGATAGGGCTGAGAGACTCCAGTCAGCAGGGCAGTTTAGTGATTTCTTAGGAACAGTCTGCTTTTGAATGTCTGATTGTTATTATGCTATAGGTGGAAATTAAGGGGAATAAACCTCTCATAAACATATATGGGGCTGCAGCCATGGCTATGACATCACAGGCAGCCAATAGAGTAACTAACTCCATTTTGGTCCATCAACTTCTACAACCATCTAAAAATTTTTATTATTCTACCACATGAATCTGGACTGCAGCCACTCACCGTAAGACAGACTGGACTAATAAATCTTTGGCACATAGAACCACCATGTTTAATATAAAACAACCCCTACACTTTTTTTAATATGATTTATAAAACAGAACACGAAGCTACCTATACAGTCTTTTCTAGCTACAGCAGATACTGTTATTTATCGCACATTTAATTACTAACAGCAATTCAGTCATGCTACCTGACCTTAAGGCCTTTTGATTACCTGATCCAACATATTTCACATGATAAAAATGTCAGGCTTGGAGAAACCCACCAGTCTGGTTTTCTGTGAAATCTAATTATAAACAGCAATGTTAGGAAAAGGTTACCAGTTTAAATAGTCAAGGCAGTTATTCATTTGGTAAGAGTTTGTTTTGACTGAAATGATAGCCAAGAGGGCACTGTGCAGCCTGGTAGGACACTATGAATAGTGCAGCCTCATCTCACCCACACTCGTTTTGGCTGCTCAGCTTGAGTTTGGGAAGCTCAGCTGGGCCTCTGGGAGCAACTTGGTGCCATGGGATAAGTACATCCGTCTCCCTGTACAGCCTCCATCTCCAGCCTTTGCAGAGCCAGGAGTTGGACTCGATGATCCTCGTGGGTCCATTCCAGCTCAGGATATTCTGATTATGGGAAAGAGGAGCCAGTGAATCCACTCATGGGAATGGGCTCAGCCCTTCCCTTAACTCCTAAGACAGGTGATGGTGCCTTAAGTGCTCTGTTAAACTGTAGATATTGACATGGAAGCTGGCATGACCTGTGTTAAAACAGACCATGTACATGGCTGGGAAAACTGACAGGGTGCAATCCTGACCTGTTGCAGGTAAAGTTCTCATTGATACCATAAGTTTAGGAATTTGTTTCAGTCTAAGAATTTTAGAATGCTTTCCTGTGCCTCGCGCCCTTGTCTTGCCCCATTTTTCTATTTCAGGCTCATAAGCACAGCAGGTGAAAGGGAGGAGCATCTGCTTGTGGGAAACTCCTACACTGCCAATGACAATAATAATAACAAGTGGCAGTAGAAATGACAACTTCTCCAATATTTATGGTGACTAAGAGCTTTAGTAGGAAACATGGATGATACTCTGTACAAGGTAGGTCTTGCATAAACAAAATTAAAAGATAAAGAATCTTAAAAAAAGATAAATAATTTCCTGAGAGTGTTGCTTTAAGATATGTGACATCATGCCTTAGAATAAAGATGAGAGATGCATTTCAGTATATTCATTGTATGACTTTTCATCTGAACAGAATTTGATTTTGCTGCCTTTTATGGTGTATAAAACTGGAAAGAATAATCACATAATATGATGGGTATTAATTTTGTAGTTATAAATCAGTGCATTATAATTTTTCTCCTGGGAAATGAGTAAACACATTTTTTTTGTATATTATAATATGCCTCACATTATGTGTCTAAGTATGCTCTGACCTACACCAATACCTTCTGTAGTACACTAGCTCTTCCCAGTCTTTCTTTTTTGTGGGATAGCAGATGAACCAAGATGACCTCATGCTACAGCTTTGCTTCTCTGAAAAAATGAGGCTGTCAACAACGTAGGAAAAGTCTTGTAACCGCAGGAAACAAAATGTTCACAGGAGCTGCACTAAGGAACTTGCTGCCAGACAAAATAAGAATGACCAGCACATGTGCCACTCTAAACACTCAATGCAAGAACCCAATTATTCAGAGTAGCTTTCCCTTGACAGTCTTTTCAAGCATCCTTAGACTAAGTGCTCTTTTAGTTATAAGATGATGAAAAGCTCAAAAATGTCCAGAGGTTAAAAAAAATGGCATGCTCACACATAATTTCCCTGGAAAATGGCTAGACATTACAGCAACAGTCTGATACAATCCTGGATAAATAGATGGTTACTAAAAAAATAAATAGAGCAGATAATTTCTTCCTGTCTGTAGGAGTGGCAGGCAGCACTTTGAAACATTTTTAAAGCCATATATGATCTCTCAAGCCCATTATAATCCATTTATACATATTATTATTCTTTATTAACCCTCCAGAAAACATGAATCAAATGTGCATTGGGCAGTAAACAGTGTGTCTGTAGTAATTTCATGTCATGTGTTTCTGCTAAAAAGTACCATATAATGGCATGCACAGAAATGGAGTACACACCTGCAGTTGATGATCTCCTATACCTTTAATTTTTCATGCTTCTTGTACGGTTATGTGCAAAACCCCAAAGTGCCAATTAAGTTTAAACTAGAACAACTTAATTGAATTTAATGACCAACAGGGATATTTCCATGTATTTATATTTTATGCTTCATGCTAATCTTCAGTAATGTTCAGTGAGGCTCTGACTTGCGGGGAAGATGGTCCCTCAAAAAACTTGTTGAAACAAACAATCAGTTTAAAAGATGCTTTTCCATTTCCCAAACTGTCTTGTGGAAACAGCTGCTAAAAGTATTCAGATAAAGATTGCTGTCATGATCACTGTGTGCTTGGTATTAGAGAGTGGAAGAGGGCTAAATCTTCCCAAGAGATGCTTTTGCTTGAAATAATCTAAACACAGGAATATCTGATTTCACTCATTCCATCGAGTGTGGAAGACATATACTGCAAGATGTGCCTGGTGTTTGGACATCATTGTGGGGTTAGCCTAACTCTCCTTATTCCTGAGTCACATACCAAAATCTTTGTGTGATCAGAAGCCACAGAAGATGCAGACTCTGTGGAGGGGAATGGGAGGTCCTGGAGTGATTCATGGACAGTAGCTGACAAAGCCCCCAGAGGACTCATTAATTTATGGTGGAGCAGGTCTAGCTCATGCCAGCCGTGTTGCTGGATCCCTGAGCAGCCCATTGATTTTGGCTTTAACAGCTGCTGCTGGCTCTTTTCCTTCCATGGCCAGACATTTGAATTCCTCCTCCTTTTTTTGCCAGCACAGTCTTCTGACTGGCCATGTGATTCGGCTGTTGACTTGGGCCAGTGCTTAACCATTTCTGGAAGGCCATGCTTGGTGTGTCTGCAGGTCAAGAAGGGTGTAGGCTACTCCTGTGCAGCTGATGAACCTGTTAGGTTTATGTCTATTTAATTCTATTTTTATTATTATCATTTATTCTCTATTCCATATTATATACTATAGAATTATTATATGTTATCTCTTATAGGTACCTATTTGTTTCTCTTCCGAGGCAGATAGGAATCCAGCCAACAGAATGGTCATGTACTTCAGCCTGTGAGGAAAAAATAAGTATATTCCTTTCCTATAAACGAACTAATTGGGATTTTTGTTGTGACCAACGAGAATATAACTGGAGCTGCACAAATCAATTTTCTTAAGACCAAAGGAAGCTGGCAGGGAACCCTGGAAAGCCACTTCTGATCTGTGCAAAGCTGAACAAACCCCAGCACTGAAGAACTTGAAGGCGAATGGTACATAATTCTGTGGTAGTGTAGATCTGGAAAGAAAGAATGAATTGAACTTAAATAAAATCAACTCTGACATAAACAGTGTAAAAGCATAACTTTTAAATAAGTAGTGTCTCAGTTTATTTGCTTATGCACATTTTCATGTAGCTATTTATATATTTTTTCCATATACACAGACACACACACACACATATATATATAGAGAGAGAGAGAGAGAGGGAGTTATCTAAAATACCTTTGAGGACTGAAAGCTTGCTCAGTGGTGGTAGAACCAGACAGGCAGTCTCCAACTGCTGGCTCTACTTAAAATAAGAAATCTTCAAAAGATACAGTGATCTGAGGCAGTACAAAATATCAAGGGAAAAACATAAGTAGACATGATATGTTTTCCAATTTGCTGGCCAACAGACTACCTGAGGAGAGATCCCTAATGAAAGGATCCTTAAATATTTTGTGCTCCTCCTCCTTTCAGGAGGGAGGCACAGGGACGTGAGGCCGAGCAGAGCTTTTAAGAGACTCACCTTCATCCTGACCTGCCTTTTCCCTGCCTTCAGGCAATAAAACAGAAGAGTACAAGTGAGCCAGAGTTGAAATCTGGAGACACTTAGGGCACTGCATAAGCATGGGATAAACGACTGCTAATGGCACAATTATCACTCCCAGTCACGGGAGATAATCCTTTGTTTAACTTTTAAAAGCCGATGCTTTGTGTTGCTCCCTCCAAAAAGGGAAAAAAAATTGATAGCTCATCCATTCAGACCTGTATTGTAAAAACTCCAGTGTGGTTAAGCAATGCGTACAGAATAAAAATGGTGAACTAAAGAAAGAAGAGTTATTTGATAGCCAGGGACAAAGTTTCGGCTCCTAAGACTCCCTGTGGTAATACCAAGCCTAGAGGAGAGAAATCGGTTTTTGACAACAGCAGAGAAACATATAAAGAGAATTTAAGATAGAGAGAATAAAGACATCACACAGCTGCACACACACACACAGACACACACACACACACACACACACACGAAAAAGTATTTCCATCAATTTCAGGCTCGGAAATGAAGTGCTCTGTCTCTAAAGGTGTTAAACTGCAGTGTGAAGCAAAAAGGTAATGTGAGGCAAAATTAAATGAAATGGAGAGGCTTTTCTGAGCATTGGCTATAAAAACTGAACACTAAAAATACTCTGTTATCTTTTCCAAATCTTTCATAATTATAAGAATGCAAGCAGCTAATTTTAAAGTTAACTTAATGAAGTTAACTTGAATAACCACATTTAAGGAATCAAATCTCAGTATTATCTATCAGTGTTTGAAGTACAGACTCTTTATTTAAATGGTGGTTTAGATTAATGGGCCTCTGATAAATTGAAGGGGTAACAATGGCAGATCTGTAGAACTGTGGTAGTGGTAAGGGATTATTTGTAAAAACAAGGTGATAAAGATTTCCAGTCAGTTTCATGCAGACTAAACTGGTGTGACAATTTAACATTAAAACTTTTCACTTGGTATGTTCTAGGTCTTATCCACTCTACTTTGAAAGGTGTAATAGCAGAAAAGAGATGTAAAGCACTGGGTTAGCTAATGGGCACTGTGGGAATACTAGCAAAGCTCCTGCAGCTAGTACTGGAATCGAAAGGCACACTTTACCACAGGATGGCTTTTAAATGGACAAATCTGTACTGGTTTTACTGTTACTGTCACCCAGGCTAGCTGGGTTAAAACTCAGCTATGTTGGTTCTATCCACAGGTGTTAGAATGACACCTTTGCTGGCTGCACAGTAATATATTTGAGATGAGGACAAGCCCTTTCTCTCTGCTGTGCATGCACATACAGGCAAGAATTAGCATCTGTTTCTGTAGTGCACAGCAGATATGGTTGGGGCACTGTTTCTTTATCAGATATCTGTTTGTAAATAGGATTCCTTGCATTATAAAAATTTTGAATGTATTGAAAAAACCCAACCCCACAAACAAAAAAATCACCCAAAAAATCACAGCCCAAACCCAAACAAACTACCAAAAAATAGGATAGTTATAGAAGCTGATAGAAGTGATGAATGTTCTACTCAATGTTTATCTGCTTACTGTATAGTCATTGATTTTTTGGTGAGGACAATTATCCACTACAGTGGAGCTTTATTTAAAGACTTTTAACTAAGGTTTCTGGAAACAGAGTGATGTTTAAAGCTTGGAATCCTTCTCAATGATTTATTGTAATGCAACATTTGCTGCAATAAACTATGCCCTCAATTAGACCTGAGCAACTCCAGTAATTTTAATTATATCATGGTTGTAACTGAGAGTATAATTTAGCCCTCTGGGAATAGAATATACAATTAAAGCTCCACAGGGCAGAATAGGCAGAAGAAATTTGCCCTTCAGCTAGAGCTGTCAGGGAAATTATAGGTTGTTTTGGTCATTCTCTCCAACCTTAACAAATCCTATTAATGATATAGTTGCAGTGTGTAGTTTGCAGTGTGTGGTGGTTGGTAGAACAAGTACTGTTTATGCTTTCTCTCTTGGTATCTAGCAAGTGAACAGCAATCAGGAATTTAGGCTCTTGGGCACCAACTTTTTTCTCAGGAAATAGGAGAGCAGGAGCTGAGTGAACAAGATGAGTGCCTTTGCAGCTCTACAGAAACTGTCAGTCGTGGTTCAGGACCAAGCCCAGCCAGAGGATGTGGAGGGCTTGGAATCGAGGGACTAAGAAGTAATATGTGCTTATTTGACATAACCCCATAATAACAATCTGTTTTGTTGCAGAGGGGAAAGCAAACAAAAAGCTGTAGGCAGATCTCTGTGATAAGAACGAACCAGTTTTTCCTCCCAACTGCTGCAGCAGAAAGCAAAGAGTTGACAGTGTTATTAAGCTATATTGATAGCCTGTTCAACTCCTTTCAATGTGACTGAGAAAAATTAGCTTAGCTTGTAAGAATAAGAAAGAAGAATTTTGGTCTTGCATTTCTTATTTCCAAAGAGAGATGCCAGAGGGAACTTTTAGCCAACATGCAGGGTTATTTTCATGTTTGCTTTTGGTTTGTCTTCCCAAGATAAATGGGTTTGTTTCTCAGTATTCACATCTGGTGGATTTTGAGGGCTTGAAATCAGTGTAAGATAAACCATGAGGGCATTGGAAGTTGAAGTCCCCCTGGAAAGGCTACAGAACAATTGGGGGCCATCTCAAAAAGCAAGCCAAAAGCACTCAGGCTATGTTAAGCCCTAAATGACTATGCCAGGAGACATCAAAGCCCATGGTGCTCCTGCAGGCTGGGCACTTGAGTTTCATAGTGCTTTCCATGGTAACCTCAGCTCAGCCTCAGTCTATGTGCCCTTAAGTTCTTGCAGACTTCAAGTCAGAAAACTCCTCAGGGAAGGCTCTTTGTGTCTGATTTTTGACAACTGGCACTGTCAGCTCAGGCAGGTCCACAGAGTTTCCCCCATTGCTTAATCTACACTCTCTACACCCAGATCCCACTGACATGCATTTACAAAGGAGCATGATAAAGAATTTCCTTCCATGCCCCAACATAGCAGCCTGGCTACTTCAGGAGCAAAATGTTTTCAGCATTGGCACCCAACTCCCGTACTGAAAGTATTTTCTAGTTTCTTTGTCAAGAAAGGAACTACTTTCCGCACCAGTGGAGTTTGTGTGTACCTACCACATGTGAGTTTAAGGATCTCTTCAAATAAGTTCCAAGTTTAGCTGAAGTCCTGCTAAAAGGATTAACAAAATTCAGCTTCTTGTGCTGTCTGTTTTCAGTCTTCTATGACTCAGCCAAATGTCCTTCACTACTTGCATCTGAGACTCAGAGAGTTCTGAAGAGTCGGGTTGGCTTATAAGTGTATTTAGATCTGAGCCTGAGGCATGAGAGGAAGCCTAAAATGATGAGAAGGCTGAAGAAAGTAACATCTAAGTTAGAGAAAAACCTCACAAACCCATCTAAAATGTGAATAGCTCAACTATATAGAAAATGTATGTGGTATTGGGAGTAATAGGGGAAAAAGATTTATTTCGGAGTAGAACTTCCACCCACTGGTTTAAATTACGTGATGGAAAGGAAATAAGGGGAAAAGAGAAAATTTTGATGAGGAAAATAAAAACTTCTTAAGATTTGTCAGTCTATGGAAACTTTTCAGTTATTATATTTAACAGAATTGGCCTGAAAATTTGTAATGAAAAAGACCATTTGTAAAATTTGAAATGAGCTGTGAAAATAGCGCTGTGCTAAATAAACACTTAGGAAATCCAGGCTGCGTTTTTGTTTTTTTTTTTTTTTTTCCTGGAATAAGACTTAATTTATTTCTCTTTTCATTCCATTCTTCTTCCAATTTTAAAAAACTTTTAATTAATGCATTAAGAAAAAGTACAACAGGCATATTCAATACCCTTGCCAATTAAACTGATTAATAATTTCCTGCAACATGGGCATTTTTTTATATTCTTAATAGAATATCCAAATGAGGAACTTGTCATTACTACCTTCTCTTGCTTCCTTTCACAGCACTGCATCTCTTGGTGAGGACCAACATAGAATAACTGTGCACTGGTACAGAACAAGAGAAGTAGAGAATGGTTTGAGTATGCCTTTTAATTGCAATTTTAATTGCAATTTATCCACACCCTCTAGTTCGTGTGTTGAAAGGGACAGAGGTTTCTTTATGCTACTTGTCATACTGTGAGGCTGACTACTCCAAACTGAAGTGAAAAACTGAAAGAAACCCCACAAACTTTGTAATTAGGGTAAGAATGGCTAACAGCATTTTGTGGATGGGGTTCTTCACTGTCTTGCTCTTGCTGACTGTGTGAAATGCTGTGAAAATGTAAGGGGTTGTGTCCCCTCTGTATAAAGGACTGTCCAAGCTGAAAGCACTGGCTGTTTGCATATTGTAACCTCACTGGCATCATGAGGTAACCTGGAGCTGGGGGTGTTTGGGTACACAGGAGGCTTTCCCCAACCTTAGAGCAGACAGGCAAACCATGGTGAAAATGAGCAAATGCTGAATGCTGCTTGCACAGCACTCTTTGTGAAAGAGCAGTGGTTAAAGGCAAGACTGGACACAGCCTTGCAGAGCCAGGCCAAGGAATATTTGACAGAATAAATGTCCCTAGCAGTATTGTGTGGCCTTGTGATTCCTGTTGTCTTTACTGTGGCTTTTGCTGATTTGAAAGTCCTGTGCTAGATGTTCGATAGCCACTGCTAGACTGTTTATCATAGAATCATGGGATATTTTGGCTTGGAAGGAACCTTAAATATCATCTGATTCTAGCCCCTCCTGCCATGGACACCTTTCACAAGACCAGGTTGCCCAGAGTTCCTTTAACAATTTAACCTGGCTTTAACACTTCCAGTGGTGGGTCAGCTTCTCTGGGCAATCTATGCCAGTGCCTCACCACCCTCACAGTAAACAACTTCTGTATATCTGACCTACATTTCCCCTCTTTCAGTTTGTACCCATTCTCCTTTGTCCCATCACTAAAGTTCCTGATGAAGAGTCCCTCTCCCACTTTCCTTTAGGATCCCTTCAGATAGTGGAAAGTTACTCTGAGGTCTCCACTCAAGCTTCTTCAGGCTGAGCAGATCCAGCTTTCTCATCCTGTCCTCACAGGGCAGGTGCTCCAGTCCTCATCAACCTTGTGGCCCTCCTCTGGACTTGCTCCAACAGTTCCATGTTCTTCTTATGTTGGAGACACCAGACCTGTACTCAGTGCTCCAAGTGGGGTCTAACCAGAGCAATATGTAAGACTTTTAGAAAAGAGATTCATTACTGTAGATATACTCTAGATATGTTTAAAAACCCAAACAAAATCCAGAAAACAAGACCCAAACCCTTCCTAAAATAAAGTGTTTAAAGTGATCCTTCAAACAGCGTTCGAAATATTTTCTCCTTCTAAATCTTCAAAACTTTGCCTATTTTAAAATCTATAATGAGAGACAAGATCCTGTGAAAGTGAATACTGTTTCTTTTCCTTGGAAATTTATCTTTGTTCTTTTTTCATGACATTTTGTCCAGGTTGATGGTATCCTTGCAAGAGAGCAATGTGCATGTTCCTCAACATGGGTGGGGAGTCAGATTGCCAATTATTTAAAGGAAACGACGGTTGAATTAGCAGGTTAGATGAAAACCAGATTATCATAATACATAAATTACATGACCACTTCAGAGTGCGTGAGGTTGAATAGCTGTTTGGATCTGCTATCAGGTTCTGAGACGTTTTGTGTAAAATGCTGATTTGTGCTTGGCTGCTGACTGCAATGCTTGCACATGGGGCAAGGAGAGGAACACCGAGTACTCCCCTGCTCAGAGCACTGTGCTTCTAATTCTGTGGTCTTTTCTTGGATGTGACACCTAGAGTGGGGCAGATTATGTTTCCAGTTAATGATCTGCAGAATGATATGCAGTACTTTTTTGGCCAGTCTCCTTTCTGATGCTTAACAACTCTATACACAAAACTGGGACAAGAATTTAACCTGCTCTTTGCCATCCATCAAAAGAACATGAATTGCATCTGTTGAGGGTAGGAAGATTTGACAGGGGAAAAAAGGAAATGGTAGAAATTGTAGACCAGCCAGGTGAGAGCTGGCTGCCTAAATGAATGTGACTCATGCCTAAGTGGGCATAAGAGTTTCTCTACAGACATATTGGGTGGTCGGACCCACACCTGAATTATATGGCTCAGAATCAGAAGTATCTCCACTTTCTTCCCTGAATTTACTCCAGATTCATGCAAGTGCAACTGAGATATTATAGACTCTCAGGATCTTTCTTATTTCAGGGCAGCCAGGAGCTGGGACATGGGCTGGCTCATGTTGGAAAACGAGCCTATGCTAGTAGTCTGGGATGGTTAACAGCAATGAAAGGGCTCTGTGGTGATTTAATTAAATGGCTCATTACTAAGAGAACTTAAAGGCTCTGTCTAGGTGGAGCAACAGACATGACCTGTATGAAGTCTTGAGGCAAGGTTTTTTAATTATTTTTCCCACGGAAATCATGTTAGCCAGCTGGTGGCTTGTGCTCAGCTCTTATCCTGACATGGATCCTGGGCAGAGTGGAGTCAGGGTACATCTGGGATCAGGAGATGGTGAGTGATTCCAGGTCCTATACTTCAGACACAGTCTTAGACCTTCAGGACCTTCATATTCTAATACCAGGCTTGTGATGTTGCTTTTGGCCTCCAAAAGTCTATTTTTGGCTTTGTCATGTTTAGCAGCTCTCCTCTGCCCTGTGCATATGCTGTAATTCTTTTGACTTGCTAATTCAGACCAGCTGATAAAGAGGAATTTTTTGAGCATAGCCTTGTTGCTAGGGGTGGAAGCTACTATTCACATATTCAGCTTTATCCCTATGGATGCTCATTTGATTTTAATTCTCTTAAAACATGTAAAAATGTAAGAAGGGCATTGTTGGATCACATAAGTGGAGAACAAAATTCTCTTTAGGATGGTCATGTGAGCACCTGAAGAGCATCCCTCTCCTGTCAGCATTCACAGTTGTTGGACTAGGAATGCTGGGGGATACATCCATGCCATCTGTTCAATTATAGTGATATTCCTTCTTGTATTTGGTAGCACAAAATATCAAAATATTTCAATTATACTTTGAAATTTGACTAGATGTATCACAGTAAGTACAGGTGGTGTTTGGGGTATGCCCTTTCATTCTTAAATTCTATGCAGATTTCTTAATTTTGTGTTACAACTGTGTATTTCAATACTTTATTTGGACTCTGAGCACTCACCAAACATCTCATACTTGATTATAGCCCTCTGTTAGCAAAATGCAACTGAGCTGCATTGTTAGCATTGTTGAGCAACTGTGTCTTTCCTGTCTTTCCCTTCTCTTCCTTTTTCTCCTGTGTAACAATGCAAAGGCTTTCCTTTAGGTTTAGGAGCTGTGCTTCTCATGGCTCTCTCTCTCTACAAACGTTGCCTCCACTGAAAGATTTGGGAAGAGGGAAAAGAGGTTGGCAGTTTAGAGTCCCTGAAGTGTTGAGAGCCCAGAGCCTGTATAAAGTTTCACTCTTGGTGCTTTGTTTGTTTGTTGATGACAATTTTGTCTTTTCCCATAAGTATCTCCAAATGAGTGTCTGCAGTGTGTTTTGTACATCAGGCTTTGTTGGTCTGTAGTACTGACTTGTTGCTTCTCTTTTAAACTGAGAGGGAAACTTCAGGAAGACTTATTGCCATATGTACACAGGCTGATTTTTGCAAGCTTTCTGATTCTTCAGCCCTGCAGCTTTCTGCTCCTCTGTCTAAGTAATGATGTGCTTGATTATTTAGTTAGTTGAGGCATTTGCTTTGTTATGATTTCATCTTTTGGACCAGAGGCAGCCTGAAGCAGCAAGGCAAAACAGCTTGTTATAATTTGACTGTTTTATCTCCCAGAGGAAGATAGTGTTGTCCATCATCAAAAATAAACGTACTGGACTTGTTCCAATCAAAAATATATCACTACTCCTGAATTAATGTTGAAAATTAATAACACAAACATTTTTTGCAGGAACACTTCTAGTGTCACAAGCAAAATTTGGTACCAGGGACATGAGGTAGATTAAAACCTGGAGTGTTTCAAAATAGTTTGCAGAGGCAATTAATGCAACAGTTAATTAAGCTTGTTTAATGAATAGTTCACAGGGCACACAGCATTGCAAGAAAAGAAAAGAAGCACTATTGCATTAAACTGTCTCAGGAGGTAGATCTTGATAAAGAACTTCTAGCTCTGGCACAGAAATAAAGGCTGAGGAATACAAACAAAGCCAAATGGAAGGGAGGGAGGTAGGGAGGTAGGGAGGTAGGGAGGTAGGGAGGTAGGGAGGTAGGGAGGTAGGGAGGTAGGGAGGTAGGGAGGTAGGAAGGAAGGAAGGAAGGAAGGAAGGAAGGAAGGAAGGAAGGAAGGAAGGAAGGAAGGAAGGAAGGAAGGAAGGAAGGATCTGTCCCAGAAGAACTGGGATTCAACACTAAAACTGGCAGTCTCTCTAAAGAAGAAAAAAATAAAGAAGAAATTATTAAGAGAGAACATTTGTGAAAAAGGAATAAAAACCAGGATTGTTGTAAAGGGGATTGATAAGTATTTGAAAGTCTGTATGAATGCAAGATGAATGATAAAAGGAACAAAGAGATTAAGGATACACGAAAAGTATTGGCATCATTAATGTAACTGGAACTGGGAAGGGAAGCAAAAAATGTGCTAGGGATAAATTGTATAAGACAACATATAGATCATGCAGAAGGGAAGAGATGGGAGAGAAGTTTTGGAAATAAATAAAACTGAGGATTATGGAAGGACATGTAAATTTGTTGGAAAAACATATGCGTGCTTAGAAACTCTGCTTAGCTTCAGTTCCCACTGTCTGTAAGGGTGGTTTTCCATTTTTTTTAATGTGTTTCTGGGACATCTAAATAGGATGGCTCAGAGAATGCTTTTCTCTGTAAAAGAGTTATCTCAGAAAAACTGCAGCCATCCTCACAAGTGCAGTGGTATTTGTGATCCAACATCCCTGTCCTCTGTGCCTGCTGAACTTCCCAGGCAGTTGTGGCAACTCCAGCTTATCAGAGGGCAGTTGAGTGACTCATAGAGTAGATCACTGACTGCTGAACTTTTTGGTAAGGAAAACACAAATGGGAAAAACCTGGAGGCCATCATGCATCCTGAGAGCTGAAGTCCAGCTGGGGCCTTTAACAGGATAAAAAGGACAAGGGTTTCTATCAGGGTGCTTCTGTGGTGTTTTTTCAGTATCCTGGTACCATACTTCTGTGATAATATTTCAGAATGAAAGTGGTTTCTTCTCAAGTAGTTAGTTTTTAGAAAATACTGGAGCAAGTATTCAAAATGACAGTTAAAGTTGCTTGGAACAAAATACAGATAAATCTATGAGAATGCAGTCACATCTAATTGTAAGGGACTGCTTCTTTTAGAAAGAATGTTGAAAGTTGGTAAAGTATAACTGACAGCTGAGCTGTGTTGAATCCTCCCCACTTCAAGGTAAAGTAACTCAGTTTCAAAGCTTTTAATTGAATCTGATTTTAAAGCAGAAAGGGGTGAAAGTTCCAGATGACATTCAAAGAGCTGGACCTGAATTGTCACTTGAGGATATATTAGTTTGGGTGGAACACCATGCAAAAGCATTTGGTGACATCGTTTTAAGTCTAAACTCTCCATCTAGTCCTTAGCTTCCTGTTCCAACTGAAACTCCCCTAATCCTGTCCCTTAGCCATGTCTTCAGACTTGGAGGAATTGTCCTGTATTGTGCTCCGAGTATTTACCTTCTGGGTCATCAGTGGTGCACAGACTTTCCCACTCTTTATTCCCCCTGTCTCTGCCCCCAGCCCCTGATGTGGCCTTGTCTCTTCTTCACACTCGGTTTTGTAACGTTTGCAGTTCTGCTGTTTCTGTTTGAGTAACTGAAATTTGGCTTTGTGGGGTTTTAAAATTTATGTTCATATTCCATGCCTGTGGCCTTGCACCCTCAGCTAGGCAGTGCAGTTTCCTCTTTGTCTGCAGTTGCAAAGGCTTCCACCAGGTCAGAGGTTAGTGGAATACTTGGTATTCATGTGGTATTTTTCTCAGTGTACTGAGGAATATGTAACATGCATCTTAAAAAAATCCAAAATTCTCTGATTGCTAAAGCTGCAACATTCATTGTAATACTTGACACTTATTATTTTTAACAGTGAAATAGGCATAATTGTGGTAGATGCTACGTCCTTTTGCCAAGACAAATGACAAACAACGTTCTCATCTTTTTCTCTCTCTCTCATTTTTTTTCCCTTTTGAGAAGCCATATTTAGTAAATTTTTTGAGCATTACATCTCAAATAAGGCTTTTACCTTTTATAGGTTTTAGCTTTTTTAGTTAGGCAGACTGTTTTCTAGGGGATTTCAGCTGCTAGAGAATGTTTCAGGTTTTAAGCATAACAAAACAAAGACATATTTTCTATATCTTGAGAATACTGTAACTCTCCAACAATCTTAAAATAATTGTTGCACCTCATATTTTCAAGTAACTGGCAGGAACAATAATCTTCTACAGCTTAGTACACTCTATTAAAAATGAGTAATATACATATTGATCATAATGCTTCTCTTAGCTGATGAGGCATCTCTTGGGGATGAAACCACAGCACCATATGGCTTTAATGTACTCAATATAGTTCTCCAAATAACCACTATAAATTATATTTCAGAATTATGCTGGGCAGCAATAGATTTAGTCTTCCAAACCGTCAATAATACATCATGACAGTAGGTAAGAAATTAATTATGCACAGGATGCAGTATTTAAATAATTAACAGCTAACCAATCTGTTTTGTAGCTGTGGTTTGTGACACTTGGAATTACACTAACTTTAACATTCTATGATAAAAATGGGTGCATAATGCACCCAGATAATTGAAACTGATACAGGAAGCAGAAAGCATTTCTCTAGCAATGTAGTTAATGTAATGCAATACAGTTTCCTCAAAAAGAATGAGATCCAGCATCTTATTGCAATTTTAAATGTAAATTTTAAATGGAAACATTCTTCTGAATATGAAAGTAGTTTATTGCCCAGTTCTGGCAAAGGGTGATGTAATAAATAGCTGAATTCAAATTTAAGGCAAAGCTAAAGGCACGGTGTGGTTTGCCAGGAGTATATTATACATTTTTTGTCAAATGTTTATTTGTCAACAAGTTAAATCATTAAAACAAATAAATTTCAATCCCTATCTGGAACAAAACCCACTCCATGAAATAAGCAGTATTACCTGTTAAACACTAACAGCAATATTGTTGTTTCTGACATTACCAGCTGGCAGAGACCACAGTGGCCTTTTAAAATCTAAACCCAGAGGGAATAATTCAGAGTCCAAGTCATCAAATTTGGAATATATGCCATATCTGGACTCAAAGATCAGCTCCTGGCAACACTAACTCTGCTCTTCCTTGTTCAGAAGGTAAGGAAACTGGGTAAGGAAACATGCAAACATCTGCCTCGTGATAAGAGATCCCATGGCATTTTCTTAGAGTAGAAGTTCAGCATTTTGATGAACAGACTGCTGGCCAAAATCTGCTCTCCTCCCACCTTTTTAACAGTCCTTTTTGTGCACATTTTCAGTATGGCTGGAGCTGATGCTGCAGATGCTGCATGCCAGGGCTGGCCTGAAAACAAAAAAATCAGGGGATTGTCCTGGTTTAGGGTGGGATAAGAGTCAGTTTTATTCCTAGTTCTGTGTTTTGGATTTAGCATGGGAATGGCATTGGTAACACATTGGTGTTTTGGTTGTTGGTAAGTCAAGGACTTTTCCCATGCTCTGCCAGCCAGCAGCTACACAAGGGCTTGGGAGGAAGCATAGCCAGGACAGATGACCTGAGCTGGTCAAAGGGCTATTCTGTAGGCTCTCCCATACCATAGATCATCACACTCTCTATGTAAACTGGGGAAGTTTGGTGGAAGTTGCTGATCAGTGCTTGGGGATGGGCTGGGCATCAGTCAGCAGGTGGTGAGTGATTGAATTGTGAATCGCTGTCTGCCTTGGGTTTTGTTCCTCTCTTTCTTTTTGTTATCTCCCTTTTCACTACTATTATTATGATTATTATTAACTCTATTGCAATTATTTAACTTGGCTTTTCTCAGTGGCTTTTGTTTTTTTCTGATTGCCCTCAGGGGAGGGGTGGGAGTGAGCAGGTGGCTGCATGGTACTTAGTTGCCAGCTGGGCTCAAACCACAACAGGGATAAAAATAAATGAAAAGAAAAGATGAAACTCATGCAGAAAGTTTTTTTTTCCTTTCAGGAATGTCACAGAGGCCTTTGCAGTTTTTCACAGGAAGTGCAAGAGTCACTGTGTTAGTATAATCACTAGCCCAGATAACCAGTATAATGATGCATTTGGAGCTGGGTTTTCACAAGGTGGGTAGCATCTGCAGTAGGCAGTCAGCTGTGCTTGGATTTTCTCTTCAGATCTTTTTAAACATTTTATTTGAATAACTATTTGGGGGGCTCAGAGAGAGAAAGTGCAACCAGTAGAGTTATGTTTCAGACATTACATAGGTTGTCAATCATCATTTTCTCGTAGGTGTAAGATTCAACTGTGGCTGCTCTCAAAAACGTGAGTCTCGAAAATTTGCTGAACTCAATCAAATAACAAGGTCTCCAAGGTCTTAGTAACTTGAATAGAAAATCTAATTGCATATAGATTTAAGAAGCAGAACAAGACACAGTCAATTTGGATTAAAGCATGCTATGGTTGCTTTCACAGGGATTTTAGTTGGATCTGTACATGATGGATGAGAAGGACTATGAGTCTCTGTCATAAAGGTTTAAGCAGAAGATGATTGTGGGGTTTCCTTTCCCAGTAGGCCCCTTCTCTTAGTGGAATTAAAAAGATGCAAACAAATGCAGGAATTTAAAGATGAATGTCCCACTTCTGCTTTTTAAATATTTCACAAATACAGTACACAACCCTTGCACAAGGCCTTTGTATCAGTGAAGAACTATAAAATAACATGTGACTAAACTCAGGTGTAAAGGGAAAGTTGTCTTTTTCCCTTCTCATTGCCATCCTTGTTGTAACTTTTTTCCTCAGACTATTCAGAGCCATAGCAGCAAAGAGTGGAAGCCCTCTGATGGTACTGGCAATGATTTAATTGTTTCTTTCTGAAGGCTGCCAATTTCTGCAATATTGAAATAGAGGTATTGGCTGCCCATCATTATTATGGAATAAACTTTGGAATTGCACCTTGAGGTGGAGAGGAAAACATGAATCCGTGTGAATCAATGAAGAGAATATAAGTTCCCCCCCACTTCTCCCACCCTGTGAATTTTATACCTCTAACATGATGTAAACCAAACCTGCACCTATTAATTTTCTGGCTCTTGCTTATGACAGCTTTTTAAAATATAAGATAATGTTTTAGAAATCCATATGCATGTGTATTGGGTGGTAGAATTGCATTAGAACAGAAATACAATGCTAAAAATAAATTATTCTTGTTCTACAGATGGTCACAATCAGTATTCTCCAACTTTACCCTCTCTAATGTTACAGTACTTGTTGTAGATGGGTATTTAAAGTAAGTTTATAGTGTATAAATTTCATGCATTTGATGCTATGATCTGCACTAGCTACCCTCATGGATAGTTTACTGTCTCTCCCTCCTGATATATCAAACAGATTGTGGAAGATTTGAGACATTCAAGACTTGCTTGGCAAACCCCTGGAAAATTGCAAGTTTTACTAGTTTAATGGTGTACAGACCTCTGTCTCCTCACCAACAAAACAATATTTTACAACATCCAGGATTCATGAGATCACACATACTTTCCCCAAAGCTGATGAATTACAGGTTACCTCTTTGAGTTAGAGACCAGAAGTGAAGAAGAGAACCAGATCCAAATGGCACAAAAGGTAAGAAGCAGTAAGCATTGGCAGTCATCACTTGGCAGGCGTAATGGTCAGCTGTGGCTGCTGTCAGGAAGGTGTGCCTCAAAGATTTGCTGAGCTCATGCAAATAACACTTCAAGGATTCAGCAAGTTGAAGCAGAGGTCTAGTTACACAGGTGTGAGGAAGTTGAGATAGAATCAGAGATGTTCACTTGAGTAAGTTTGGATTCAGGCATGCCACTGCTGCATTATCTGTTATCTGTGTTAGTGGGAAGAGCTGGACTACCTGAGTGTCTGTGCCACGGGCTGGGTGTAACTTACTTTTACTAATTTCTGTTCATTTTTTCATGTTAGGCTGCATGGTCAGAAAGGCTGTCAGTGTCCCACTCCTCATAAACTCTGTGTATGGGCTAGTGCTGTTTGTAGCATGCCATCCCCTCCTTGTCTCCCATCATCCACACCTTCTGGCCTACATTTCTCCCTTTCTTTCCATGGCAGCCAGGACAGGAAGGTCAGGGAGGTGATGCACCCTAGGTTTTCCCCTAGTACGAAGTCAGGAAATGGTTCTGGCTAGGTACTAATGATCATACATTAGTCATAGCCAAAGGAATCATCATTTTCTCACTCAAAGTGCTCCTTAAAAAGTTCCTTTTGTCCCATGGTAACAGCAATCTGAAGAACTATTAAGCAGCAAATGCACACAACCATGCACAAAACCAGGCTGAATGATCCCGTCCCACAGACTCCTGGTGCGTTCTGGCTCCTCAGAGTCTGGCTGATAGAACTTACAGCCCAGACTGTCTCTGTGCTTTTACAGTGAGGAGAACACTTTAAGGACTAATAAAGGATGAGCAAATGAATAATCCACGTATTGCAGTTACGTAGAGGACAAGTGTACTGAATAAAAGTCATTTTGGTAGTGTTTGGTATACAAATCCAAAATTCTCTCCCACCTTTTTCTCTTCATATATCTTCTTTTTTTTTTTTTTGCCTGAGGTACTGCTAATTGCCTCTTCTATGCAGGAACATCTACTGATTTAATTCAATCTACTGGTAACTGGCATTACACTTGGCACCAGAAATATGAATTTACTTAACAGCTATGTCATGGGAATCAATTACCAGCAGTTTTCAGAAGAGTGTCAAAAACTTATTTGCTATTCTTGACAATATGACCAAGTTTTAGGGTGTTTTCTATGTTTTCTTTATCCCTCTCTCCTTAATTTTTCTGTATATTTCACGGACTCATGCCAGTGGACATTCTGAGCTGCTGGCATTAATGATAACTATCATCACACTGAATTAGGCTGCGAATGCACAAAAACTTTCCAGTGTGAACAAAATGGGGCAATGTTTGAATAGGAATTTGTGGAATGCTATGGCACAGGGTTTTCCCAAAACAAGTAAAGAGCAAAAATTTCTCCCTAGCTATTTTTTTTTTTTTTTTTTTACATGACATATGAAATTAGGAGAGTAGAATTTGTGCTTGTAAATTACAGCAAGGCCCTGGGCACCCAGATCTAGCTTTGATATTGGCTCTAGTTTGACCAGGTGATTAGACTACATGAATTCCTGAGGACCCTTCCAGATTAAACTGCTCTAAGAATCACGAGTTACTCAGTTAGCTTCATGCATTACAATGTCCTCCAAAGATATTTGGTTACTATGCTCTTTGTGATTAAGAAACAAATCAAAAAGAAGTAACACAGGGTTTAAAAAAATAATTAATGTGATTCCAGCACACTATGCTATAATCTTTTTATTTAACACTAGACCATGAGTGAAATCACCTATTGAGTAGAACTTTGTCATTCCTTATTTCATGAGCTACTTCATGAAACTTAATAGAGAGGAAATGAAAGAAAATGCTGCATCCACTTCAAACTGCTAGGATGTTTGTTGTATTATAATTATCTACTATAAAATTTGGCTACATGGACTTCATTAGTTTTCAAAATACCATCGAGGGACTTTTAATAACCTCTAGGAGCTAGGATTCAAAGATTTGAGTTTCTTCTACAGCCTCAGTCCTGTTGTTGGCATCATGCAAGTGCCTTAGTTCAGTAGTAACTCAGACAGACAAGGACTACCAGCATGATTTCCTTCGGCACATGCAGTCAGTTTTCCTTGGAGGATCTCCTATTTAAATTCAGACTTGGCTCAGCACTGCTTAACTTGGGAGGTCTGACTGGCCTGTGAGGCAAAATGATGTGGCCACAAGCCGCTATATTTATTTGGGGTCCCTATATTTGGAGTCACCTTCTGTTAATCACATATGGTTCATTGGGCACTTCAAGAACATCAGCTGGCAGAGAAGTCATTTGAGGGCCTTCTTTATTAATTTGTTGCCTGTGAACTTCCACCTCCTCCCAAAAGTCCCTTGTCTTCTTGAGAGTGTTCTAAGTGATTTCAGGGAGCCAGACTGCCTATGGAAGGGGTGGATATGCATACTTTTTGGAGACAGTGATGGAATCATGCCTGCTGCAGTGGTCCCCAAGCAATTCTTTTGGTGACATTGCTCTGTATGAGTTCTGACATGTCTAAGTGTCAGTTTCTTGTATTAACCAGTGAAGCAGGCAATGTGCTATAAATTGTTGCTCATTGCTGTCAAGCATACAAGTGCTTTGGCTACTTGAAGTGAGATTTTTGCCCAGCAAGAAAGGTATTTAAAATTGTCATTCTGTGATTAATTTCATGAGGATTCACCTTCTATAAGTTCCTGCTGAAGAGAAGCCTTTTAGGCCATTGAATATGTGTTCTCAGTTAATGTCTACACATGCAGAACCGGTTAAGTACACAAAGAATTTCCTGGGCAAGTGTCAAATAAGTCTTTAAATGTAGAGATTAGTGTGAATTTAGTTTTTGGCCACTTAAAATTAGAAAGAACACTTGGATATTTGGCTGTGAACAAAAGACAAAAGAGAACTGGGATGTCTCTAGGATCTACAGGAGACTGGGTTGCTAGCCTTGTTTTTTTGTGATTCTCTTTTTTCCCTAAAGTCCACTTCCATTTATTACATGAAGCCCAAAGATGACAGTGATCATCTTTTTTGTGGCAAGCTTCAAAGAGAGGGCTTCAGGTGTTCTGGGGCAGATGCTGCAGCATTTGCAGGAAGAGAAGCTTTTCCGGGAAATGCGTGGGAAAGTTCACTGCTCTGAATGCAGGAAAGCTGTTCTGACATATGTTTCCTGAACCTTTAGGAGGAGTTAGCAAGAAAATGTGATAGGAGCAATCTTTCTCTTTCTCAAAAGGAGCTTATGGCTGAAGACCATGCTCACACATGTTGCATAATTTCTGGTTGGCTTTTCTTTGTGTGGTTATGTGCAAAACTGCTATGGCTGTGGGAGAAGTCTCTTGATTCTGAAAATCCACTCTGACAGTAATGATGAATAGTAAAGACCGCTGTGTTGCACTTTGCACGCTAATCAGTCTTTGTGTTCCTTTATATCTTGCACCATATGTACACTGTGACTTGGCTGGGATGGAAAACTGTAACTGGCAACACTTACCCTGATTGTTCTTAACATGATCAAACAGTAACATGGTTTGACAGAAATTTTATAAACCATCATGTCGTAAAACAAAACCGGCAGAAACTAGATTGAGCAAAGAAGGTGTGTTTAAAAAGAAAAAAGTTAATGAAAACCACATGAAACTGCCCCTCTGTGCAATTGTTGTACATTTTCAGTGTATGAAGGCAAATAAATACCAAAAACCTTTTGTACAGTCAATTTGAGTGTCTCAAAAGTAGTTCCTTTGAAAGTTAAGAAGCAAACTACAGCAAGTGCTCTATAAATCCCACTGTGAATCCACTGGTGGTAGTCAGGGAAGGATTTGTCAGGCAATATTTACCTTGCCCTTTCTCCTTTTATATCTCTAAGAACTGTCTCTTACACATCCTTGGCCTCTGCTTGTTTGGTCTTTTATATCAGCACATGTGAGTTACAACATGAAAAAAGGAAAGCTCTAAAAACTCAAGGGACCATGTGGTGAGATACGTGTCACCATTTTGTACTAAAGAGGACAGGATGTCATATTGGAAATGTTTTATTTGCAAAATGAATACCCACCCCCATCCTTAATAAATATTTAACCCCATGATAAAAAATGTAAATCATCAGAACCAGACAGTTCAGAGATTCAAGAAAACCTATGTTAGCAAAATCAGGCTTGCTGTGTTCCAGGTCTATGGAAGGAAAATAAGGAAAAGAAATGAGGAGAAAACACAAACATTCTGGCAAGCAAACCTGAATCATAAAAGGGACAAGATGAGGAAGTGTCTGTAATAAATCATGGTCCTAATAATACAAAAGGAATAATGAAAAAGTGTAAGTGCAGGTTTATAGGAATAAAATCAGATGCCCTAGCATAAGTCAGTTAATCAGGAAAACATACAGAAAAGGCATAAAGCAATGGTTCTATAAGTATAGCAGAAGTTAGTTGGAGGTAGTGGAAGTAACAAAAAAACAAGTCAGATCTAATATTTCTTGCAGATACTTATTGAAGGAATAAAATGGGATACAGAGTAGGGCAATAAGACCTTTTCCTTGACTTTATCAGCAAAGATCAGTGTGTCCCTATGGTTAATGCAGTGATATTAATGAGGAGCAAGAGAGGAAGAGCCAAAATGTCAGCCACATGTATGGATGATAACAAATGATGCAAAATATCTCTCACCTGGATTTCTGTGGATAGCTATGCATATAATTAAGATTTTGAATAAGCCATAATGAGAGACTATAGGATTTTACCCACTGGAGATTTTTCAGAGGATCAGTATGTATGAAGGACGAGCAAAATACACCTCATGATATTCCTGAGCTAAGGAAAGGGCTGGTTGAGTCCTTGACACTTCTGTGAGTCCATGGCCGTGAAAGATCACTTGGCACTTATATGCTTATGTTTCCCAAATTATACATGCAGTTCATGTCGTGCCTGTGTTGTTTATTTTTCCTGCTAATGTCTGCAGCAAATGTGGGTTGAGCTGTGGTCTCCATGACCTTTGGACTGCAGGGTCACAGGTGCACTGACCTGCAGGTAACCACTGACGGTGCTCTGAGCAGAACTAGCAGCTGTCATTCATTCCTGTGTCCTAAATTACCGTGCCATGAAAGTCAGATAAAAGCTGCAGGAAGTCTGCTTTGAAAACTGACATCTTACGAATGCTTTAAAATGAGTAGAATATTCATTCTCTGTTGGCTTTCATTCGTACCTCTGTTGTTCTTGATAACATGTCAAGTTTGCCTTTTTAATTTAAGTAGGCCAGCGGCTACATCTGGTGACATTAATTCACACTTTCTGACTCACATTTTCACCAAGTTACAAAGTCCAAAATCAACTGCTTACATGCTTTATTTATAAACACAAGCAAAATGAATTCTCTTTACATGTGCAAGTGTTTTATTTGTGTCTTTCCACTGGGCTTGGGCACTAACTTCTTGCTTACATTCATGTAATGAAATCAATTAATTCATTTCTAACTATTTCCCAAATAATTCCCTCTTTATCCTCTCAAAGCAATTAAGAAGCAAGCAAATATTTGCCATCAGTCTCTTTTGATATTTTTGGTTGACTTATCTGGTCAAACTTATTGATGTTTATTTCCTCCAGGATAATTGTTGAAGTTCCTATGTTAAATGATTTTTTTTCTGGCTAAATGCACTGAGTCCAGAATATGAAACTCTCATGTGGAAAGCTAAGCACAAGGTAAAATTTCAAAACTGCAAATAAGGAGATCAGAATAATTCTTAAACAGTTTTATCTGATGTCTCTTGTGGTAGGAGAGAGTCACTGATGCTGGAGAGGGCAGAGATGCTGCAAGAAACTTGTTTAAGCCAGCCTTCAAATCTGTGTGACTGAAGATCCTGAGTCATGAGGAGGAGCAGGTGAAAGGGGGAGGTGGGAGCAGGAAGGTCAGCAAGGATGAGCAGGGAGGATTGTAAGGCAAATACAGATCTAACAAGCTATAGTCAGTGTTTACTTTAACTGGCATTTTTAGCCTTGAATTATTATTATTTGGTTCAGCACTACTCCGAAATCAGTTGGGTGGTATGTGCGTGCATAATTTAAGAGCTTGGAAAACAATTTTTCACAGCATTTGTTTTGAATGACAATCTGTAAAGACAAACTCAGTGTAGTGTTGGCAAGACAGAAGGGATTTATGGGAACAGAAATGATTTAAGGGAATGTAGATGCAAATAGCAACAGGAAGGTCAAAGCTAATAAAGCTAACAGAGCTAGATAAAGAGAAAAGCTGAGATATTTGAATTGCTGTTATATGTATGTATACCCCACCAGTTTTAAAGTTTGTTAACTCAAATTGGCCTTGGTGCTGCCCACCTTGAGTTTCTGTGTGGAATTTACAAATACAAGCACCATGTTCCTTTGTCATGGTCCTTGAAGCACATGGCAGCACAAATGGCCATGGCAATCCTTTATCAGTTTTATGGCTTTTGTTTGTGGCTGCAAGCATGCAGCAGATACAGTAAAAACAGACACATCAAAACAAAACAGTGCAAAAAAAAAAAAAGCCCTGTTGAAATCCATGTGAACTTTGGGGAGAAACATGAATTCAAGCTAAACCAAATGTTTCAGTTTGCTCTGCTTCAAATAAATAAAATAACCCAGTGGGACTACATCCCTGTAGTGAGACACAAACTTTACCTGCCAGTGATTTGAGGCAGATGTAGGCTCAGCTGGCTTGGCTGCAGTATGATGTGAAAGAAACACAAGCTTTTCAGGGTTTTATAGCTGGAGTTTTGCTGAGTGCAGCTGCTCCCTCAGCATATTATTAACTCAAAAACATGTTCATTAAAAAAAAACCAAAAAAAAAAAAAAAAAGAAGAAAAAGATTCCTGGCGCTTCTTTATCATGCAGGGGATCTCTTGGGCTATTCTGAGGGGATGTGTTTGAAAATTGCTGTGGAGGATGTGATGCACTAAGATTAGTATAAACAAAATGGAATCTAAGTAATCGTAGTGAGTGTAAAAAGAAGACAAAATGGGAAATATTAGACTTGTATCCATCTGGAGGTTTCCTTAATAGGCACCCAGGAGCCTATCAGGGACTCACATCCATCACAAGAAACTTATTAAAAAAACTCATCACCCCTCTTCTCCCTTTATTTTATTCCTGTAGTGGCTGCATAGTTTCTAAAGAGATGAATAATACTGTGATGGAAATAGTTTTGTAGAATCACAGGATAATTGAATGTAAGGCTGGAAAGTGCCTGCTGAGGTCTCTCCTGCCCCAGTGGGAGAATCAAGTACGTCTGTGTCTCTTAACACATTTGTCTTCAGGGTTTCCAGTGATGGAGGGCCCATACTTTCCCTGGGCCTGCCTGATAGCTTTATTAGCCTCCCCCCAGTGAATAACTTATCTTTGCTGTTGAAGTTGAATTCCATACCTTTATGTCTGTCTACTCCTGGAACTCCAAATGGTTTAAGAGCTGTTCTTGTTTCTGTTACTTGAACACCACTGTCACCTTCGTCCTGTTTTCTCTTAATTAAGGAGCTTCAGGCTTTCCTTTCGCCCTCCCATGTCTTCTCATCTCCTTCCCCTTGTTGTATCACTTATTCTCATCCTCACCACCCCTTTTCAGACTGTCTAAATGGTGAACTTTGTTCCCAGTTTGGTGTTTCCAGGGCAGGCATCCAGAAGCCTCCTGGCACTGTCACAGGAAGGGCTCCATCTCCAGTCTTTCACAGGCAATATTGTAAAACACATCCCGATGTGATGCCTGCCTCTCTCCACAGAACACAGCTTTGATTTATGTTCAGTTTGTGATCCATGGCTCTTCTTAAAACCTTTCAACAGCTGCTGCTTAATCATTCTTCATTCTGGCTTTGTGCATACAGTTTTCCTGATCTAAGCGAAGCATTTTGCACCTGACTTTATTTGATGCTAAGCAACTTCTGTAATTGTCTAGGTTCATACTGGATTTTTATCATATCCCAACAGACTAACAGTTCCTTCCAATTTAATATTTTCTGAATGCTTAGGAAGATTTACTGGAAGTACAGGTTTCCTTCTGCCGAGGTTATACTAAATGCTTTACTAGACACTGACTGTTATGGACTGGAAAACATTTGGAAAATGCTATTTCAAGATGATTATTTGATTCAGCTCAAAAGTGTACTGCCTGGGACAAATTTGTAGGGAGGAAGGTGCTATACTGATAATATCAGTGGGTATGGGTTTGGAATTGGCTTTACCTCAAGAATCATATTCCAGACTGCTGTTGCAAAGTTTTCTAGGGCAAGGGGACATACATGTGTACTCTGTCTTAAGAGATCTGTGATGTGGAAAAGAAGTTTATGTGCTGCCTACTTGTTCTGTGTTTATTTCTTTGACAGAGAATAGAATAAGGATCTGGCCTTATTCTACTCTAATACATGAGCATGTAATGAAAAGAGTTGGAAAAAGTGTGATTTTACTGAACAATCATTCTTCTGAGAGAGCACTCTGAACATTATGGTACACTACAGCACATTGTACCATGCAGTGCCTTTCAAATTCAGATAAACTAAAGTATTATATGTTGTCAGAAAGCAAGCCTATTTTCTCTACTATTTCTACCATTTTTTAAAAAAAACCACCCCAGTCTGGCATAATTTACTAATTAAAAGACCCTAAACTGACAAAAACATCTTAAAATATTCCAGAATAGGTATTCTGGTAGCCTTTTACATGTCGCTCTTTTTGATGAAGACCATTGATTTCCCGATGGACTAATGAAGCACTCTTGGCATAATGTGTCTGTCTCTTGCAGCATTTTCTGTGGCAGTTTTCTCTACATCTGCTGGTAAGCTGAATATCACTTGGAAAAAGCAGTTGTCTCTGGAGTGCCCTTATTCTATGCCATAGGCAGGATAGGAAAGATGAGGTTTAGGGCTTCACTTTCTTTTAATTTTCCCAAGCAAGCTTGTCCTCCTTTTGTCCTGTCCATCATTTTTCTTCTAGGACTGTTCAGTGATATATTTTTCTGTCTCAAATGAGAAAATATCCTAAACATGAGCACTAAGCAGTCTTTGATGTTTCCTGGTGGCCCTTGACTGTTCTACCTTTATAAACACTCATGCATTTATCTGTTACTAGTGTACTGCATTAAAACTTACCAAATATGACATGCATGTTGTGTTGACACATTTTGTGCAAGCTACACATCCAAGGGTGTTTTACTGTGCTCTTACAAGAAGGGATAATAAAGTTAGAACAAATGTCATCCTGCTTTGGGGCTTTACAGTATACAGTTCAGCTGATTTCATTCAGTCTAACATAACCCACACTGTTCTCTCACATGAAACACCTATTTAGTACCAGAATCCACACACCTGCTTTCTAAACCAGCTTCATTCACTGTTTGATTTATTGATCCATTAAGTGGGTTTTCAGACCTAACAAATAGCCTCAGATAATCATTTCACTCCCTCTTTTCCTCTGGGACAGCAAAGGTCAGTTTCTGTTGTAAGCTCTTAACTCCAATCTGGAATTAGCTGGAGATCATTAGCACTCAATATAAATTCAGCAGCAAGCTTGGAATGAGCTGGTAGTCCAGCTGGGCTTAAACAGGACTTCCATCCTGAAAATGGAGGTACCTCCACCTCAGCTTTTTTTTGTGTCAGAATTATCTAATGCTATTTTTGCTGCTGTAACTTAGAGATATCCACATAATGTTGAGACTACTGGTTAGTTTTAGGGTTAAAAAAAAAAAAAGTGCCGCTGCCTCATGAAAGTCACCCATGGTGTAGTTTCACTTTCTTATATGCCCATACAGACATCAGTGGTACCTGTGCTTTGGAGGTGACTGATGAAATGAGACCCTCATCTTATCTTTCATGCTCTGAGGTTTGTTAGCATGAGAAACCACTAAATCAAAGGATAGAGTGGCAGATCCTCAGAAATCTGTAATTCATCTTAGTGACTCAGAAAAAGTTCTTGGCTTTTCCTGGCTAGCCATCTGAATTTTTCAGATAACAGCATTCCCTTCTGGTTATTTTTTTTCTTCCTGTCTACAAGCGATAGATATTAATCTAATGTTGCTTTCTAGGTATTCTGTTTACTTCATATAGTCCTATTTTCTGGGGAATACCCTCTGCTTATTGATCATCAGTGCTTTAAAATGCATTATTAAAATAAATTATTATTATTATCATCTTTATTAAAATAAAAATTATTTAAATGTAAGAAAAAAACAAACCAAAAACAAACTCTATAGCTCTAAATTTCCCTAAAACCTAAATTAATTAGTGGATCAATGCAATTTTAGGGCCCTAAAGGAAATGAAACAGTTGTTAAGCTGTTGCTGCCACCCAAGAGGGTGACATGCAGTCACCCATACAGGGTCTTCTCACAGGACACAAGAAAGGCTCACTGAAGGCAATTGGACAAGAGCAGTTCTCCCAGCCTCTGTTTTTTTGATTGCTTTCCTGTCTGTGAGAGAGATAAGAAAAAGATGAAATAAAAAAAGAACCTGATGTAGGAGTTGGTAAAGGGACAGGAGACAGCTCTTGGTCTAACATGGAGAAGGTGTCCCTGAGGAAACAGCTATTGGGAGTGTGTTTGGACTAAGAGAGGTTTGAAAAAGTGAGCAGAAAACTGTCTCTTTTTTCTTGATTTTACTTGTGCTCAAGGAAAGAACACCTTATACATTTCTGTAAATGAATTAGGCAGCATCAGAGAACACCTACCACTTTCCCTCTGGAATGGAAACAGCCTGTTCCAAAATGTTGTTCAGCTTTTCTGACAAGTTTTGTGTACAATACCTGGTACGTGTTCTCTCCTTCGCTTTCCCTGTAGTGTGATTGCTACCATAAACTCAGGGCTGCTGCAAAAGTAAATCCTACTCCAGGCAGACATTTCCTGTTGAAAGATGAAACCTTACATTTTAGCAGTGCTTTTACTTTGCTGACCCAAAAATAAGTGGCTCAGAGAACAGCTTAACCTTTTTTGATTATGGGGAGGGAAAAAGCGCGTACTTTGGGACAAAAATTTGTATTGTTCCTCAAAACTTCTAAAGACTTATGGGATTATCTGTATACCATTTGTAATGCCCAATGGTAACTTATTTTTTGTAAAAATTCCATTTTTTTTAATGCAAGTCAGCTTTTTCAGAATGCTGGCATCTGAACGAGGTGTAGAACTAGTAAATGGTTATTTGTTGTTTGCCATCATAATATTACAAGGTTTTGAGGATTTTAAAATTTCTTCTTGAATTTGAAAATGGCTTGGAAAAAAATGGAATGGAAAGGACTGAATTTTGAACTCAGAGGTGGTCTTGGACTGCAGTTTGTGTCAATTTAATTCCAAGATTTACCTGTAGATGGTATCTGCTGACTATTCCTCAAGTGTAATGAAATAAGAATCCATAAGAATAATCTCCTATTTGATTGCTCTGTCTTTCCCTGCTGGTCAGTACAGAAGGCTCAATGTGAGTATTTTATTTTATGGAAATTCTATTCTGCTTAATAGGAAAATGGAAGCTATTTAAAAATAGGTATTTTTTCCCAGTATAAGAAATGTTTCCTCTATATTGTCTGTTGATTTAGAGGCAATCCAAATACTGAAAAGTTTTGGCTACAATCTCTTTTTTAGCTGCAGTTTCTGTGAGGATTACTTAAGAGAACTGTCTGTGCTACATGTGCTGGCATAAATGTACATCTTTTGGCCTTCAGAGAAGAGTGGTGGCCCTCTCATGAAGGTTCTCAGTAACATGTATTTTGTAGTCTAGGTGAGAACCTAATCCTTGGGAATACAAACCAACCAGGAAAACACTGAGTACTAATATTCTTTTTATGTGAAACTCCTGTTTTTATTAATTAATAATGGGAAATAGAAATGCCTGGCAATGTTGGTCCTCAGAAGTAACTCTATGAAACTTCATAACCTGTTTCAGAGCATGAAGGTTAGCTGTGACTTTAGAGAGAAGTGGTGACAGGAGTAGGAATACAATGTCCAAACAAATAACTTTAATGGTGCATTTTTTTCAAGTCCTGCAGGATAGATGGATGACACAGCAAAGCACTGGGAGATGTGTCTTCAGAAGTGATGGGTAGACTTCTTCAAAGGCAGTTTCACAGATGCATCCCAGTTTAGAAGTTGTGACAATTTTACAGGTCAGAACACATATCTAGGGATATAAACCAGTGATATTTATGTGTGTCTATGACAGCCATAGGAACTGGTTAACTGGGGAGCATGCTCATACATGAAAACAATGTTTTATTCCTTCAGCAAGTATGAATTTTCCATCTTGGTGTTCCAGTAAGACAGACTAAGAAAGGGAAATTGTTTCACTGGCTGAGATCCTAAATATGGACAATTTCTTTGTAATCCTCCTTGAGAAACAACATGGCCCAAACTATTGATTTCATCATAGATGAATCTGAAAGAGCAGTCCAAAAAGTCATAGTCCTCTAAAGTCTGTTCTCTCACAGCTTGAATGAGAGCACTGAGCTTTCATGAATCCTGACAAGCATAACTGGGATTAGAATAAAGTAAAATATAATGGATGTTCTTTGTGTATGGGAAAGTTTCCACAACAGAGAACATAATTTGAAAGATATCCTTATAAAAATGAATGTAATTTATGTATAGATTGCAATATTCTGTACAAAGCAGTCACATTGGGAAAAAGCCTGAGACGATGCCTGTAAGTCTTTTTGACTGAAGATATATTTTAAATCTGTTTAACTTGGTTAACTTAACTTTAATTTGTCCCTGCCATGGGCCTGGACGCATTCTACTTGAGCAAACCTGATGTAGAGGAAGGTGTCCCTGCCCATGGCAGGGAGCCTGGAACTGGCTGATCTTTAAGGTCCCTTCCAACCCAAACCATTCTGTGATTCATCCTATGATTCAATATGAATTATAGTAAAATCATTTTCAGATATTATGATTCATTAAGAAAACTGATTTTGAAACTTGATCACTGTGAAATTTGGAAGCAGAAAATAGAGTAAGGCTGCAGGATTGCAACTCTGAAAGTGTATTTTAAGTTTCCTGTACATAAATATATTTCATAGGGTCTCAAATATGTCCTGAAAATGTCAAGACACTAAGATAAGTGTAATTTTAGGAAAGTCACATGAGAAGGGTCCTTCAGCATTAATTAACACAAGTTGTCATAATTACATGAATAAACACTTCCAAAACACTTTTCTAGGGTGTCAAAAGTCTTCCCCTTTGTCACTTCTTATTGGAGATGCCAAACTATTAGCATGACACTGTAACAGTCCTGCAGTCTGCTTGGCCACGCTGCTGATACATGAGAAATAACCTGAGGGGGATTTAGCGAGAGCACAAGGAATGACTGGTGCTCCCATGTGTTTATTTGATTTACTTTTAATAACTTAGCACATAAATCATTCAGACCCAGCTACTCAGATTTAATACTGAGCAACAGTAGCAACTCTAAAGATTTTTTTTTTTTTTTACTAAGCAAATGTTACTGAACACATATTCTGAGTTTACATTCTTTCTTCACTCAGGGATTGCTCACTTCAGAAATACTTTAAATTATAAATACAAATTAGACTAGCTAGTACTGTTTACTCTGCATAGTCGTGATTTAAAATAGGATTGTATTCCAAAGGGCAACCTGATATAAATATGGAAGATCTATATTTTTGAGCTTGTTTTAATTTTGGTATAGTTTTTGTTAGTAAAAGGATTGTTTCAAGTTGTTTTTTGCCACCTCTCAAAAAGGTGCATCTCCTTTTTCACTTCTCCCTTCCTTTTTCTCTCTTTTCCCCTTCCCTTTTCCCTTCTCCTTCCTCCTCATGCTTAACCTTGTGATATTTTTTTGGTTGGTTGGTGTGGTGGGTTGACCCTGAGCTGGACACCGGGTGCCAGCCAAATCTGCTCTGTCACTCCCCTCCTCAGCTGGTCAGGGGAGAGAAAATACAAGGAAAAGCTCAGACTGAGCTAAAAGAAGGAAAATTGCCTTGTTTAAGTAGAAAAATTACAAGTAGCTGATTAGAAGAAACCCAAAATCTGGTGTATTCCTCTATTTTAGAAAGAGCAGATCTATGCTTTAAATAAAAGGTCTGTTACTTTTGCACTGTATCAAACAGTATCCACAGTCAAACCTGGAATTTTGTGAAATTTCCTTGATCTCATTACATACCTGTTAAAGAAAGGGACAGAGAAGTAATACTGGGACTTGGTCATATCAGAATATGTACAAATTAAACTTGCATCAGGTTTTCTGGCATTCCATAAGGGCACAGGGTGAGGCTGTTTCCTAAAAGCCTTTCTTGCCTCTTGAAAGCATTACCAAGCCTTGGACAAATCCATTCAGTTGTATTTCTGTCATTAAGCACAAACCAAGCAAGAGCTTCTAGACCCAGAGTCATGGAGCAGCCTGTCCTTGAATCCAGGTTGCTTTAGGATTAAAATTCTCTGCTTCACATTCGTCTTGAAGAGAGCTGGCTGGAAGACTCCAAAGTGGAGCCAGGGAATGAACTAAAAATTATGTGGACAACCAGAAGGTTCAATACTCAACAGAGACTTCTGGTCCTCTTTTCCTGAGCAGTAAAGGTAAAGATAATGATTTGTTAAGCAGCAAAGGTATGCCTTTGATTCCTGTCCCAAGCTGCCAAGGAAAATGTGGATCCCTCTAAATATATACCTGACACTCCCTACAAAGGGAGGCTCAAGTTCGGCTTCCTCCTCTTGTGGATTATTTTTAGCTGAAGTGAAATTAGTCCATCTGCTTGTTTTACTAGGAATTTTTAAAAAGAGCCTTTCTAAAAAAAAAAAAAAAAAAAAAAAAGTGCTTTTTTCTCTTTTATAGTGAGCATACATTCATCCAGTCTCCATTTTTCCTTATTTTAAACTAAAAATAATTACATACCTTTTCCATATTTAAAAGAAACATATGCATTTTATTATATTTTCATATGGTTGAAACAGTCTTTTTTCACAACACAAGGGGTGTAAAAAGAGAGCAGTGGATGCTCTTCAGAGCTGCAGCCATCTTTTTGAACCCCTATTTATTAATTTCCTTTCTTTCTTTTCTCTGGGGAGCCTTGAAGGTGGCCAGGGTCATCACAGCAGACTGAAAACTGATTTGAAGCCTCAGAGGAGGTAATACTTTCTCATTCCCCCCTTGTTTAATACTGACAAACTAGCTGTAACTCTCTGCAGATTAGTAACATGCAATATGGCATGGTAAGACAGACCAGGTTTCAGTGTGTCCTTAAACTTCATTAAGGATCTTCCATTCCCATCTGATTAGAAGGATTTTTGTTTGGGTCTGAGCTGCAGTAAAATCTGGGTCACTGGGTTAATGGACAATAAGAAACAATTAATTTATAAATCCATCAAGTGATGATAATGATGTGGAATAGAGTTTTAAGTGTGTAAGGATTTAGAGGATGCTGTTTTCCCTTTTTGTCTCTTGCTAAGGTAGAACACACTTTGCTCATTCCAGTTTTGGAGACATTTTACATCCCTAAATAACCAGCCATACTGTCACTTGCCCACATTTTGCATTTTCTTAGCTGACTGTGTAAATCCTTTGGCTGCACAGTGAGTATTTGTGAGCATAAGCACTAAACCTCCCTCTGAAAGTGAGGGGCTGATTTTATGTGTTGAATGGGTAACCAAAACAATAATGTTTCTCTTCCACTTCACAAGAGGGAACAGAGGGTTTTCATTCAAGCCATTTTAATCACATCACTATCATACTGTGCCCTTTATCTAGAACTAAATATCAGCCAAAGTTTACTTGAAAACGAGCCTGGGTTTTGCTCAAATAAGCTAATGAACCTTTGTGAACTTTCAAGACTGGGCTGAATTTCAACTTTGGAACAATACTTGAAGCCAGGTGAGTTTTACTGTAAATATTTCCACCGTGGTTCCAGCAGCAATCTGAACTTGTTTAACTAGTTTAACTTAATGCTTGTGTAACAGTGAGGACTGGATGACAGACTTTTTATTATGAAAAGACCTGAAAAGTAAAAGCAGTGATAATATGCTACTGGTGAAACTATGTGCTACATTTCTAAAAGTGCAGATTGAAATGTTAAATATAAATGTTCTGTTTCTTCGTCTATACATATTCATATATAGGTACCAATAGAAAGAAAATGTCCTCAAAGTTAGTTGCAAAAATACCTACAAAAATACTGAATGTGCTCTCTGTAGGTATTTAGATTTATAAAATATAAGACAAAATGAATCTTAGTAGTTACACCATCTGAAACAAGTATTTCTCATCTCTATAAACCCCTTCTTAAAGGGTTTGAACTTAACTATAACTCCTTACAGAAAGGAAAGAGAGTAAATGGGGGGATTCAGTGCAAGAACTAAATATCACCTCAGAAGAAGCAGCAAATTGTGCATACTTCAGGTAAATAGACAAGAGCATAGAAATCTGTGCCCATCCATAAATCCCCCTGTCTCTGCCCTCCTACCCCAAAACCCAGTCCAAAACATTTCTTGCTTTCATAAGCAGATGGAGCTAGCATGGAGATGCCTTCACAGAGCAATGCAATTGCTTCAAGATGGACCACAGTGCTTGATAAAAATAAATAATGAATAAATAACAGTATATGCTGGGCTCTTGACTAGCCTGAAACATAGGGATTTATAGAGTGATCACCCACCATTTTTCTGAAAAGCATTTGAAGTTTGTTCCAAATAGTCAAAATGCAGTAAATACACATAACCAATTCCCTAATTTAAGGTCTGTGATTATGGAGGCAAAAGACTGGATCAGTACTGGGATAAGTACACTCACACTGGTGTGACTTGATGAAGAAAACAGGCAACTAACAGACTAACATCCAGCTGGAGCTCTTACTAGGTGGTGGTGTTGTAGCGTTCAAAGGGTTAATGTTTTGTAAGCTTCTTTTAATTGTTGAGTAAAGATTGTGTAAAAGTTTTCTTTTTATAGCATTAATCTGTAGATTAATGTTTCCTGTGTTTTAATGACATGTTCCCCAGCCGCAGATGAGTGGTATAAAAAATGTTTAATTAGAGTCAGTCATAGCCTGCTGGCAAGCAATGACCTTACCTTCAACCCAACACACTGGATAAAGAACTTGCAGTCTTTTTCATTCTCTGATGTAAGTTTTAAGCCTAAAAGGCATAAAGTTGTTGGTTTGGTTGTTTTTTTTTGTTGTTTTGTTTTGTTTTGTTTTTTGGTTTTTGGTTTTTTTTGCATATTCTGGTGAATGTTGACCACAATAACAAAACAGTAATATCTGTGTTTTCCAAGCATTTTTTTGTTATTTCCTGGTTGACATTTACTGAGAGGGTTGTGTGTTTGTGGAAAGGGAGACAGAGACAAAGAGGGCTGAAAGTTCAGCAGTTTTTTCTGAGTTTTGGACTGCAGCTTCTGTTTTGTTGCCTGTACCTAAAAGCAAAACATTAGCTAGTCTAGCCTGATTTTAATGTAACCACTGCACTTAAGGCTTCCTCTCTATTCCCTGAGGCATTTATTAGTTCAGGCAAGTATTCCATAAATTGCACAGAGGGCACGATGCTGTGTTTCAGTTTATCATCTAGATGTGCCTGCGTTTTTAATCTCTCTTGGACGATGTAAGCAAGGGGTTTACTTCCCTTACCATGCACTCTGCTGTTTCCTAGGAAAGCTTCTCGTGCTGCAGCACAGAAAGGAAGAAAATCTGTCTGCCATTATATGCTGATACAATTAAATACATGAGCTGGCTCGCATTGACATGGCTTGGCTGCAAGTCAAGAAGGTACCCATAAAAAACCCTAAACTCTGTGTGTGCATGCATTCATGTGTGCCTGTGTCTAAAAAATAACTGGGACATGCCAATTATTTTTCTCCTGGTTTTAAAATGGATTCCACACTCTCATCACTGCCAAAATAAAATAAAATAAACCAAGTGTTTCTTTCGATCCATCTTGCAGTCTTTATCATCTTGGTAAACATACACTGGGAAACCAAAGAGAAACTATTGGTGTTCTTTAGCAGAAAGAGGGAAACAAAACCAGACTTTCTGAGAGTTTATGAGAGCATGTAAAAAGATCATTTCCTGCCAAAGTCCCTAGCTATAACTGGAAGATCAAAATGTCCTGATTGGGAGATTGTGTTAGTCACAAAATATGATATACACGTTGCATTTTGGAGCTATCATCTCCTTAACACTTACTGTTGCTGGACTGGGAAAAAACAGCACACATGTTGCTACCTTATTGAGTGTAGCAGTAATAATGAAAAGGGCAGAGGAGGTGGAGGGGAGAAGAAAGTAACTGCTGGTAGTAGCCAGCATTGTGCTGAGAGGACAATGCTGGAGTGTGAGTGAAATTCCCTCCAGTTACCTCTGGATCGACTCAGCCCCACCTACCTCTGAACTTCTGGCTCACTGACAGAAAAATAAGCCATGCACCATTCTACTTATGCAGAGACTAAAACCAGCTCAGCCTGCCAGTACACACTGTTTTGCTCTGCTGCCCTGGTCCCTCAGATGATTTTATTTTCCAGTTGCTAAACTCGGGAACAGGGTCTGGTGCAGCTCCTAGGTTATTTGCCAGCCTGTCAGAACTCTCTGGCAGATGCTGAAGGTGCAGTTATGTATTTCAGTGCATGTATGATTAACCCAGGTATAATATCATCTCCTCAGCACACATGGAAATACTAAGTGTGTAATAATGAGTAGGACAGGTTGAAAATTGTGTATCAAAGCTGTTTTTTAATGTAACACCGTTCATTTCATGTTTTACTTGGAAATTCAATTATCTATGGAAAGAAACCCGAAGGTGCCCCAATGAAAAATCTGTCTGGAAGTGTGGATATGATGACTAGTGAAAACTACACTGGATTTTTTTTTGCACCCCTGTTCCCCTGTGGGCTAGGGCTCAGCCACCTCTCATGAAGCACCAGGTTCAACAAGAGAAGGGATTGTAAAACATCAAAAATAAAGTTACTTGATCGAGGACCCTTTTCAAGAGAGGATAATACAGTGACAAAAGGCATTTGTACCATGACTGTGGCAATATTTTCTCAATGCACTTTTTTTTAAACAAATGTCATACTTTTAAATTTTAATGCAGTCAGCTTTTAAAAAAATCAAGAGTTTGGCTAAGAAGCATGGATGAAAACATCTTACTTTTAAAAAAAAAATTCTCATGAAAAGAATGTATTTCCTGACTTACTAGTAACCAACAAAGCAGAGCTTAATTTGTGTTAAAGTTTTAACTAGAAATACTGTTATTTCTGCTCTGATGCATATAAATGTGATGGATTCCTGCTGTGAGGAAGTGAGAAACTAGAGGGAGTAAGGGAGCTGCTACATTAAATCAGCCCCATCTCTATCTTTACAGCTGCTGTTGTTTGGTGGTAGTCCACAAAGAAGTGTGTAATACTAAGGAAGCAAAAGAATCGTGAGCTACATTGAGTGTGATGCTGATAAAAGCCAAACATTTTTAACATTACTTTCAAATCTATATTTATTTATGTTCATGTATCCTGCAATAACTTGTTCTCAGGATTTGTCTCCACATCTTCCCGTGGCACTAATGTCTACAGTTGCATCTTGATGGTAGAAATGGATTTTAGTTTGTTTTCACTTTTTTTTAATTTCAGTTCCTGTCTCAAATTTATCATACTTGTATTGTTGCTGATCTCATCCATCAGTGATTTGTGTGACTTTCTCAGGGTCCACCTTGGATGTCATTTCCTATATCTTCCTCTGCATGTGTTTGCAAGTAGGGTGGTAAAATCCTCCCTTCTTTATGAAGAAAAGAGAGAAAGTAGAGGCTGAGAGTGCAGCTCTGTCTCTATCTGCTTGGCATGTAAAGGGCAGCTTAAAAGATTGCCAGCCCTACAGCAAGATGTGGCTGACTGGCAAAGGCTGTGGAAGCCTTTCTCAGCCAACCTACCTTGTTCTGCTTTCAGGCTGGGTTCAGCTTCCCATTTTACTTGGAAGACAGAAGTGTGCTAAACTACAGGAGCCTTGAAAATCATTTTGTCAGAGATTCATGCATGCAGACTGCTCTTTTTGCTTGTAATATTAAGAGGACAATAGAAATGCTGACACTGTAGAATCAGAGAATCATTTAGGTTGGAAAAGACCTTTAAGACCATCCAGTCCAACTGTTGTATCTGGTTTACTGTTTTAACTGTTTAACCATTTTATCCTTGTGTAATCTCAGTCTTATATTTAAGGAGGACCCCAGCATTAAGCACCAGAACACAGGTTACAAAAGATTTGTTTCAATGTAAAAACCATCTTGAGAAATGTTTTTTGTGACCTGTTGGTCACTCACAGTTACTCAAAGTGCAATTCTAAATAGCAGAGTATATCTTCTTTATCTGTATTCAGTACTGTACATTTTCACTTTCATGCCTTGTTTCCATTAATCCAACTGAGATGCCTATTAATCTGGTATTCCTATTATCACTGTACTTTGAAACAGACCAGATTTCCACCAGAAATCATGACATATATGTAAGTCTCCTCCCAGTCAGGAAAAGAAAAACCCAAACCACTTTACTATCTGTAGGTCAACCATGTGTTCTATAAAAAAAGATTTTGTGTAGTTGAGACAAGTGCAAAACATTTTCATAAAAAGATAGTGGCTTTTTTATTCAACATCCTTTTGATTCAAACCTATGACTTAATGTCTTTCTTGACATTTTAGAGCTAAGGAAGACAGAATATCTCTGTGGGACCTAAGGAGTGGCTGCAGACTGTATCGGATCATTTGGCTTCATCACTGAAACGTCCACCTCTGCTTGCAGCAGAGGAGCAGGGTAGGGAAAGCTACTTCATACTGGATCTTCTGCTCCTATAGCATTTCCTCATCACAGAAGGTGCAGATTAAGAGTTTTGTTTGTGGGGCTCTGCGAAGACACTACAGATACGCTCTGTGCTTCCCAGTTATCCTCCAGAGCCCGTACTGCTCCCTCTGCTAGCACCTGTGGGACCATGGGGACCCTGGGGTCAAGGTGGCTGTGGTGATGGCATTGCCACAGAGCACCTATGTACTTCCTCTCGAGAGTGAGCTGCTCTTCAGGTTCTGGTGGTAGAGTCTTGGGTGCTGGATTTGCTAGAATAGACTGCCAAAGATAGAATTGTTTGGCTTGGAAGGGACCTTAAAGATTATCGTGTTCCAACCTCCCTGCCATGGCCAGGGATACTTTTTACTAGATCAGGTTGTTTAGATCCCTATCTGGTCTGGTCTGGAATGCTTCCAGGGATGGTACATCCACAACTTCTTTGGGCAACCTGTTCCAGTGTCTCACCACCCTCACAGTAAAGAATTTCTTCCTAATATCTAAGATAAGTCTACTCTGTTTCATCTCAAAGCCGTTCCCTCTTGTCCTGTCACTCTAGACCCTTGTAAATAGTGTCTCTCCATCTTTCTTGTAGGTTCCCTGGTCCTGGAAGGCTGCAATTAGGTCACACCAAAGCCTTCACTTTTCCAGACTGAACAACCCCAATTCTCCAAGCCTTTCCTCACAGGAGAGGTGTTCCATCCCTCTAAACACCTTGGTTGCCTCCTTGGACTTTCTCCAACAGGTCAGCAAAGATGGGGTTTGATATGCTTTGCTATGAGTAATTTTGTAAAAGCTTTGTAATGATTTAACTATAGCAGGAATTTTTTTAAGCAGCAAAACATGGGACTAAATTCAGTGCGGGGTCTTCACATCTCTGTGTGTGAAATAGTTTTCCATGTCACATAAAAATGCTGCTGGCTGACAAAAGAAGAGTAATTCTCCAAACAACCTGACACATAAATTTGCAAGATGGCTTTTTGGTAGAGGAAGGGTGGCCTTGTCTCAGCAGGATGTTGCTGAGATATTGCAATAGTGTTAGTGTCTGACAGTTGTGGGATTTTTGGTAGAATCTGTGTTTAGAATTTAGGGCCTGCAATATTGAGGTATTGTAGAAAGAAAAATGTTGTGATTCTTTGAAAAATAGCCACTATTTTCAGCAAATATTGAATATTCCTTTATATTTTCAAATGTCAAAAGTAATTTTTAAAATACACTGTGGTAGTCAATATTTTGGTGAGGCTTTTCCAAATAACTGTGCATTTCATTATTTTTGAATTGAGGGGGTTTGCAAAACAATTCCTAAATTTATCAAAACTTGTTTTTTGATTGCTTATTACTGTCTTTGTTCAGTGTGTAGCACACTGACAATTAACATCTGGCATTGCAGAGTGCACCCATCCATATGATTATAGCTTTGGTAAACTTATCCTGTGAATAAGGACACATTCAGGGTGTTCCTATTCAAAATGTCTTCCAGGCAGTATGTGTTTCAGGTAGGTAACTCCAAAAGAAAATTATGCCATCACACTAGAAGGTCATTAAAATATTGTCATTCACTCTCAACAAAGAATATGTTCAATCCAGATGATTTAACTACTAGAGGAAGGTCTTTTGAAAATGAAGATGTCTGGGATGGCGCTGTTTCTTTTTGAGGGAAACTTCTCATTTTCCATTAGGTGATTGGAAACGAAGGGCTATGGTCGTTATTGCTTTTATTTTATTCCCCAGCCGTGACTGGGAATCAGGAACAACACCTGCAGCAATGTGAGTGCTGAAATGGCAAGTGATGTTTATGGCCAAAGCTTCCTTCATTAGAGCCCTTCAGCCCAAGGAGCAGCCAGTCTGGTTGGCTGACAGAATGAACATCATCAAAACTATTAAAATTCCTCTTCAGCCAGCCAAGTGGATGTGTATTCCCACTTCACCCACACCCCAAATTTCCCCGTCTTTTTCCCGGACATCAGAAACCGGCCTGTCAGCAGCACAGCCCAGCCACATCTGCACATAACAACGATTCAAATTAATAATAAAGCACACCTCAGTTGAGGTTTTCTTCCCTAGTACCGGATTTTCTAGCACAGTGTTTCTCTTTAGCAGCTCATTTGACACTGGACGCCTGACCTCTGCTACCATAATAGCTGTTAATGGAAACTTCACCTCATGCAACGATAAGATGTATTTTTGGCAGCTGTGAGAGATTATGAAGAGTAAGAACAATCTTAGCTGGAATCAGAAGAAAAGAAAGCATCTGTACCTTGAGAAACACTCAGCTGGTTTTCATTACACACCAAGCCTATATTTATTACAAAGACTAGCCAAGAGACAGAAAATGATTGGTCTCTGCACTTGGAGCAGGGAGACAGTGTCGGCTTGATAAATTCTTCCTTTCTTCTCGCTTGTATGACTACAAGTGACCAGAGCTGTTCAAAACTACTGGCTTTCTCTCTCACAGACCATCTTCTGAGACCATTCTTCATCATGTTTTTCCTTCAGTGTTGCCCCCTCGTCTCCAGCTGACTTTCCCTTCTAAAATAGAAAGCAAAGGAGGTGAGGAAAAACAAGGGGGGAAAAGTTACTTCTTTCTTTATACAGGAATTTTACTACATCAGACATCAAATAAATTAATAATTTCTTTAAAATCTTTGTCAGTAGAAACCTCTTTTCCTAAGCATGAGTAAATGGTGAGGAACATCTCAGAGAAGATCAGTTAAAATTCAGAATTTGAAAGCTCAGTCGTTAAAACTGAAAAGCAGAAAGCCCCTGTTGAAGAGAGCCTTAAAAAAAAAAAAAAAAGAAGAAGAAAAAGAAAAGAGGAAAAATGTCAGTGAGTGCAATGAAAAAAGTTATTTATTTTTCTGTCATCTATCCAAGCCTGGAAAACCAGAGATTGAGCTGAGCTGTCACTAAAGATTAGGAGACAACAGCTACCAACCAAAAAATCTTTGGATGCGTCACTAAAGGCACTGTGAAGGGAGCCAAGTGAGTCGAGTAAACAGAATGCTGTGGCAGAAAACTTTGATTTAGTTATAACTGAGTAAACATGGGGCTTAACTTCTGTAAACAACTGTGGAGTTTTGCCGCAGATCCTTTACATCTGAAGTGAGAATTAAATTATACAAGGCAGAGGTGAAGGCCCTTCAGAATCTTTTTTTTCTGCTGACATTAATTTGTAAATTACAAGGGTGGGAGACAGGAGTTGTCTTTTTAGCTCTTCCAAAAAGGATGGGAGTTAGAGGCTTCCACTGCTTGTTTGATCTGTTGCAGCTGCTCCTGGAGAAGCTTGTTCCCTTGAGGTGGTAGGAGATGTTGTAGTAGTATTTTCTACATTTTTCTGCAAAAACCTGGAAAGAAAGCACAACATGCAATGTGCCTGCCACCATCACAACCTCTACGTTTTTTTTAACTGTCTGCTGAGATTTTTGCACAAGGACTCTCTAATACAATGAAATTTTGATTGTGTAGAAATCAGTATTGTTCTTGTTGTTGCTGGAAGTGCAGAAATTCAGTTCAGAACTTCAGGGATGATTTAAACCCAGCCTGTTCTTCAAGTGCCTGATGATGGTGTTTTAGATGTGGGACCTCATCCATAGGAAACGATGCAGTGAATATGTAGGGTAGATACAAAGTGGTGACAGGCAGGGACAGAATTTTCTCTTGTACAGCTGCAGTTGAGTTCCTCTCTCCTCTCTAGGCATATTTATGGATAGGGACTATTAACTCCTGAGATTAATTAATTCTACCTGTCTTCTGCCTGCTAAATGTCATGACCAGCTACCAAAGTTGAGAAATTTAGCCTTCTGCTCATGTACAAGAATTTAAACCTTAAACACTTTATCTGATTAACGGTTCCATGCTAAAAACGTTGCAAATCACCAAACCTGATTTTAATATACTATTTTAGTCATGCTTCACGAAGGTTTTTTGTAACATGAGCATTGAATGATGTAAAAGGTGACTTGAAATACAATCAGAATTACAGAATGATTAGGGTTGGAAGGGACCTTAAAAGTCACCTGGCTCCAAGTCCCCTGCCCTGGGCAGGGATGCCACTCACTAGATCAGGTTACTGAGGACCCCCTCCAACCTGGCTTTGAACACTTCCAGAGATGGGGCATCCACAGACTCTCTGGACAAATAGTTTTCAAATCAGTGAAAAAGTCTTTGATGTTTTCACAGGAAGTGGTTGCTATAAACAATAAACAGTTTAGACACAGATCTGCAGAAACACCCAATTTCTGTTAAGATGTCTTACTCCCTCTTATCCACCTATGCAGATCTGGACCCTTGGTTGCTGAGGTTTTCTGCTGACAGCCTCGTTGGATTTTCCAGGCAGAGATATATGGAGGAAGTTACATCTACTGGAACTGGAGCTACTTCAGAGAAGTAGCTGTGTAAGAGATGAGTGCTGGCACTGTGCTTGAAATTGCTAAAATGAAGGAAATTCTTCACAGACTTCAAAGATATGTGTTTATTTAAAATGGGACTGCATTTTGCTCTTTTGCACCCTTCTAAATTGTGGTTGGAATTTGAAGGGAGTACTTTTTGTTGTCTAGTCTATGAAAGCAGTCGGTGTATTTTTAGACTACAAGATAAAAAGCTTTACTGGGGTTTCTAAAGGACTATGTCCCATTGGATCAGGTGTGGGGTAAAAGTGTTTCCTTGCAATGGGTCTGAAATAATTTATGGAATAGTGATTGCTCTGTTGGTAAAATGTATGTCACAGTATCTCTCTGTTATATAAATTCTGCTGGAACTGTTGGACAGTTATTTGCATATCACAGGATAAGGTGGGGTGTAGTGTGATGCTATAGCATAAGAAAGAAATCACCCAGGAAATCCTGAAATGTTTGTGTGTAAATGGATTTTAAGAACTATATTTGCTTCATAAGGATGAATTTTATCTCATATTTGGCTCATAGAGAGCCAAATTAGTGCTTTAATTTGTGTTACATTTCACATGTTTTTACCCACCTAAATGGCTATTTCATTTAGGGTGTATATCAAATCTTGCTTTTTACTAGAAGGTAAGCAACAGGCACCTTTTAGAGACTACCTTGTCTTCATTCAGAAACCATTTTAAAAAGGGATGAATAGCCATTGGAGGTACCTCTTCCAATCTTGCATTCCCCGCAGCCTTGCCCGAAAAAGTCTAGACCTAGAAGCACTCAGAAAGATAAACACATCCTTAGACACAGAGGCAGCAAGGCTCACTTCTAGGCTTTCTTGTGTGCATGAGAATGAATGGAGCAAAATAAAAAACCCCACCCATCCATTTGCATGATGAATTCTTTGTCTCTTGATAAAATTTTAAGAAGCTTTTATAGACACCTAAGGATCTCTTGTGGCCTATGAGTCTAATTTTTGGTCTGACTTGAATAGTCAGGGTGTGAGACCAGACATAATGAAAGCTTTGGAGTAGTCCAGTATTTGTTATTTTTGGCTGCTAGTGATGAAAATGTCTCTGAGCAGGTGTGTCATGATATGGCAATCCATGTGTCAATGTCTCAAACAGAATTTAGGAACAAGACCAAACTCCTCTGTACCACAATTATTCCAGCATATATTGGTTTTTATTTTTAGTTTCAAATGCAGCTGCAAGTTTTTGTCCCAGCTAAGATCTGGCAAAAGCAAGATATATTAAATTTAAAAAACAACAGGATACTTTCCAAGGAGCAGAAGCAGTTGGATTATACAAACGAGACCATCCACTAAATGAAAGCAGGAGAAGTTTAAAATCAAACTTTCCGTTTAGGAAGAGCAGTGTAATTGTAGACATGATAAAAGAAATCCATTAAGTAACTTTGTAAATGGCTAAAAACAGCTTTTGGAAAGGGGTGGTGGTGGGGGGAGAGGACTGTCATTTGGCATGGACAGTCCTGCTAATAAGAGAATTTCTAAAGTCTGTGTAAATTTTCCTGCTCCTGTCTTCCTCTTTCCTGTTTTACTGTATTTCATACTTGGGCAGTAGAACTTGCAAGAAGAGTATAATTCTTCTTGAGCTTGAAGCTTTTATTCTGCTGCAGCTGGAGCTTATCACTGGAAGGGAAAGGTGTAAGGAAAGGTGAGAAGTTGTGACAGGATAAATAAGTTTTCAATAATTCCTTCTGTGTTGTATGAACACAATGAGTAAGAAACCTTTGTGTTACAGCAGTGAAGGAGCAGTGACAGCAACTCTGACATTACTTGTGGGGTTATGCTCGTGCCCCGTGCTACACAAATGCAGGAATTTGTACGAACGTGTCTGGATCATCCTCCTTATATATCTAATCTAGAGTAAATATTTGTAGCTGCAGTTTAAAGTTTACATTCTTTGAATATACAGCATGCTGCATACTGTAAATATTAGATGCTAAGAGAAGAGCTTTGTAAACCTTAGAATATCACTTTGTATTTGAAGTTTTCTCAACTAGAAGCAAGCACAGTTCACCTTATGTATGATTTCCAAGATTTCTTGGGCATCAAATGAGTTCTTTGTACTCAGGGTTTTAATGCATGCATTTGATCTGACATAGGTCCATTATTTAATGCTAAACAACATAAACCACCATTCACGTTTTGAAAGAGTTACATTCTAAACCAGCTGTTCAGCAGTTACATGAACTTTAGAATTATAAAGTTATTATGAATTTATAAAGCGGTAAGGGTTGGTTTTTTTCTGATTGTTGTGGTGAGTCAAAGGGGAGCAAATTGTTTGAAGAACTGGTTATCAACCAGCACTGACTGATAAGCCAGGGATTGTAAGGATAAAACCCCTACAACCTTTTTTTTTGCTAAGAATGCCTCTGTATTGAAACAGTAGAAGAAAATGTATCCAGAATGCAAATAAGACAAACCTAGATTAGATTACTACTTTAGTAATCTTACCTAATAAAAATACAGTATCAGAAGAAGAGTTAAGAAAGACCACAGTAACAAATGCAAGAAACTGTGAGGGCATGAATTAATGATGCAGAATCAACTGCTCACAGAGAATGAATATCTAGTTTGGGAAACAGAAAGCCACACAGATTTCTGATAACCAATGCTTTTTGCAATATCCACCAAAATGTCTGTCTAGCAAGGTTGTCTAAAGGTAAAATAATAATTGAGCTAAATCTAGAGTACAATTTTAAATGTGCCAAGTAAAAGAACAATATCTTTTTATGAGACTTGAAATGCTTTCAAAATTTAAGTGACAGAGAACGTGCTGGGGAGAGAGGAGTCACAAAGAAAGCACAGCTTCAGATGTGTAAGGAGACATGGCTCCCTGATGCTTCAGCAGATCTGCTTTCATTCATACCAGCTGAAAACCTGACCCCTGGCACTTTCAGACTTTCTTGCAGAGCATTATTTGATTAGAAAACAGAATTAATGACTGTGAAGTGTTTGAAGAGAACGAGGGCAAAATCGTATTGCTAATAAATCTTGTGCATAATGCAGGGTTAGAGCAGCCCTGTTGTGACAGTGCTGCACATCAAGGATGATTCCCCCAGCCTCAGTGGAACTGAGTTACCTCAGGGTAAAAGAAAAAAGAAATACTGATACATTATGGATTTGAATTTTATTCAGCTATGTAAACAACACCAGTCCACTGGGCCATGCTATACTCATCCTTTTGGTTTCTATTTTCTTTCTTCTTAAATAGAATAAGAAAATTCTTCTCCAAGTTGAGTAATTAATTGCTTTGTGGAAGACAGAGATCCTTTACGGATGCCTCCACCACAATGTTGTGGTCAAAAAGATTTCTGAGGGTTGAAAACTTGTAAGCAGCTTTCAAAAATAAATACAAGTAGTGATTTAGAAGAGTGGCAACCAAGTAAAAGTTTGAAGTATTATCTTTGAACATACAATGATTATTAGAATATATGCAAGATGGGGAAAAAACATCTTCCATTTTAAAACACAAGTGAACCTAATATACTGAGTGGTCTACTTGCAATACCTGTAATTCTGCATTTTTTTAAAGAAATTATTTTCTTGATAAGAGTGAAGATGGAAATAGCTTGCAACATAATGAGTGTTGGCTAGTGGGAAAAATAATCTGACATTTTGTTTACACTTTTGCTTTCACAAAAGGGCCTGTACAGTTTTATTTTCAGTGTAAGTCTCCACTCCAATTTCTGTTCTTTGGTGACTGCTGGAGAGAGCACTACAGAGAGTGTGCTGCATGTGTGTGGCTCTGAATGCAGTCTTTTCCCTCAAAAGGCTAGTATAGATTTAACTGAAAAATAAAGCTCTGTTTTGTCTACTTTGGGGACATAATAGTGCAATTACCTGAGCCTTGCAGCTGGCAGACTTTTCCCATGCAAATCTGGAGAACTCTTACAGGCCTTAATGAAGATTTTGTGCTCTGATCAATTGTCTTCAGGAAATAGCCATGCTGTAATTGGCAGCCTAAAAGGGAGTCAATTAGCAAGATCTTTGTGGGACAGCAACCCTCCTTGGTGGGCAAAGTTAAGGCAATAGCATGTTTTCTTTGGAAAATGCCATTACAGGTTTGATCTAGCCTTGTACTGTCTTTATGATGAGGAAAAAAATGTAGGTCCACCTATGGAAAAGAACAAATTACCTATAACCACATTCCTAGTCTGAAAAGTGCCTAATGATTCCACGATGTGAGGAGCAGACAGACCTAATCCATGGCAGAGTACCCACAGAGCTGGATGTGACAGTGATAGAGATTACAAAAAATAAGATCAAAAAGGGAGTGATGCAGTAGATTACCAGTAGATTTTAGGTTCATTGTAGTTTATTGGCTTCTGGAGTATCTCCCATGCAATTCTTCTCTGAATGTAGGGTTTTACAGGGAGGTTTGATTTGTCTGTGTATTGAAAGCCACTGTTTAAAAGCTTCAGTAATCTGTCTTTGACCATTTCATAGCTTTGGATGATTGCTTGTTGCATATGTGGTGAAATGAAACAAAACAGGAAAATAGTGCCAAAATGTGGCCTGTATTCAGCTTAAACAAGTTATATTGGGAAATAAATAGGATTTAGTATTGAAAGGCTGTTGTGGGTTTAATTTTCAGATTTCATGAGGGGTAAGTATTTGTATAAGTCTTTTTGCTTTTGTAGTGAAGTATCAAATTGGCAGTATTCCAGGCTGCTCTCCATAACACACAGGGCTGATTGTGCTGCTAAAGCACTTACTCTAATTTGTAGAAAAGAGCAGCAATAAAAACTCCACCTAAAAGTCAAAATGGGAGTGGGTGGTGGGAAGATATTTGTAATATAAATAAAATAACAAGCATTTTTTTTGCCTTTTCATTTTGAGTGATGAAAAGATGCCCATTTTCTAGAAATCCACCAGGAAATGTTAAATTACTTTCTTTTAATTTACTTTTGAGAAGTAAAACCAGAAGAAGGGAGATTACTTAGAGTAGAAAAATATAACACTGATCTTTAAAAGTAAATAGATAAAGAATCAGCTAAAGAGTCTGGATAGCTGGTGCTTGTTATGTTAAAATCATAATTAAGTTAAATTAATGCAACAACATCAGGTAGAAAAAGTTTAATCACTAAACCATAAATAAATATTAAAAAAATATCAGAAAGCCACATGTAAGGAAATATCCCTAGGGATCTGTAAGAGAGCTGGTCCTTGTGGGCAGCACTGTGTAAATGCACATGTAGTACAGTAAATAAGAAACATTTTGCCTGTGATGTGAAATGCAGTTCTTACACATTCTGGGGAGCTCTGACAGGAGGTTTCTTTGAAAGAAATGTTCACTGTTTTGAAAAGTGATTTGGATCTTACTGGTTGGCAGAGGGTACCTTATTTATTTCTCTCCCAAGTAAATAACAGACCTGGCATCTGAAGAGAAAGCAAAGGTGGCTGGGGATTGCTAAGCCCCACTGCAGATATTCACCAGGAAAAGCAGCTGGTTGGGTGCCCCAGTGCAGTAGTTACCAGCTGCCTGTGCCAAAGGAGCCTGCAGCTCTGTAAAGAGGTGCTTGGTGTGCAGGGTGTCATTGCAGGGAGGGGTCTCAGTGCAGTGCTCAGCAGAGCAGGGTACCTGAGAGTGTTCTCTAGAGGCAGCACACCCAGACCTGAGGGCTGCGTCGCTCCATCACGCTGGTGGGATGCTGCAGAATTAGGCATGGATCCCTGTGGTTTTTTCTTTGGATGATGTGAAGATATTTCCATTCACCTATGAAGACCCTGAACCCTTCTCTTCAGGCTCAGACACCTAGAACTCTGTCAAAAGTTAGAATTCTGTTGAATGTGCTTTTAGGTATTGATGTAACTTTTAAAGAGTGGAATCCCTGTTGGTCCCCTTGCTTTTATGTGAGCAGAGAAGGGAATGCATCTCTGTGCAAGTGCATCCAGTGGGGATCATAGCTCTGTATCTTGGTGGTTGTGGCATCCAGTTTGGGATGGAAAGGTTATGTCCCTGCTGTACTGAAGTCTGCTTCTGGGTTTAGCATCCTTTAGCAGCTGGTTTTAGAGAGGGTATAAAAAAAGTCCTTGAGCTGATACTCCCCATCACAGCTGTATTCTTTCCCTTTCTCAGTGATTTGACCCAACAGGGTAAATCATCAACAAGAGTACTCAGCATTCTCCCTCATCCTTTCACTCCCTCTTTTCCATCCTGAGCTTCCAATTGCACTGAAATTGTGAAACATCCACCTCCCCAGGCCCTGGCATTACAACTTTGGTGTGGCAGCATCAGCGAGAAATTTTACTTGTGGGTGCTTGTATCTTGTCTTTATATTATGAAAAATATCTTTTGGGTGCCTTGAGCAGATTTCAAGCTTTTTTTTAGTGTTTTCTGGTCAAATGGGTCTGAGAGTGGAGAGTTTGGACATTTTCAGTGCTAGATGGCAACCAAAGCAGTTTTGGTTTGCTGTTGATCTCAGTGTTTGCGTGCAGGTGGCCCAATTTTGCTGTAATGACTTGATTATTTTGCTGAACATAACTGTAAATAATTCAGTCCATCTTCCCATAAAAGAGTGGAAAGAGCCAGAAATTGTTATCTCGTACTCTGGGCTATAATTAAAGACAATTGAACGGCAGATGAGCAATCTCTTTTGAAAATCCTTCTTTTAGAATTCTAGAAGGTTATTTTAAACATAAGTTCACTTCCAATTTGGATTGCAAGGATAAAAAATATTGTTTAAGAAATCTACTGGAACACTAAGATACAGTTGCCCAAAATTCCTAAAAACTTATAAAAATTTGGGAAAAAAAAAAAAAAAAGAATATTTCCTTCTCTCATATGTTTTTCTTCTTCTTTCTACCCTCTTACTGAAAAGTAAGAGATGGGAAAATAAATGTATTCTATTTAAGTTCAGAAGATTCCCTTTCAAAATTGCTAAAACAACTTAAAATCAAAGGCCTGTATGATTTTCAGATTTGGTAAATAGAATTTTTTTCTGGGGAAAAAAAAGAAAGCACAAAAAACCTGACTTGAAAGTTTTTGTATCACTATCCTGTTTAATGTAAGATGCGGTCTTGCCCAAACCAGATAATTGAAAGTGGCTGTTCCATCTGTCACTGAATTATTTTGTTAAAAGATGCCACATCCTAAAGCAAGAGATATTTGCATCCTAAGGATCTTGGAACTCTAAGGATTTTAAATGGGCTGTCTTTTTTTTTCTGTCAAAGCAGTGCAAAACCTCCTGTGTGCTGCTTTATCCAACAGTATTTTGGTGGGAGCTGCCAAAGGCTGAAAGGGGAAAATGTCATTTGCTGGGTAAGCATTGCCACCAGAGAGAAGTCCATTGGTTTAGAGAGTGAAAACCAATTACAAGAAAGGCAATAATGTGCAGTGTTCTATCAGCCCAAGGCCAGGTCTGTAGTAATTGATTAATAGTCTGCAGATTGATGAGTAGAATTACTGACAGTATATTGGGGAGCTGGAACCCACTCAGTAAGTGACTTTCATGTCAAAGTCTAGCCAGATTTCTCTCCTCATACACTGCTAAGTCAATCTTCAGTAGCTAAAATGTTTACAAATCTCTTCTTAAATTCAGTTCACTGATTCAATTGCCAAAGCTAGACTTAATTTTTTTTTATCTATTCCCACCTCTTGCTTTTATAAAGCACAGTACAACCTGCACAAAAATATAGTAGAAAAATCTACTAATGCCCTTTGACTCATTTCATGAGCTCTAAAGTTTAATAATACATATCCTACAGCTGTAGTAAAACTTCAGAAATAGACTTTGGTGCTGCATCAAATAAGGATGAGCTAAATCAACACAAAGACCAAAGCACATGCCAAAACTTTTTGGGTTTGGTTTGGGGTTTTTTTAGAACTCATATCAGCCTTCTCTGGAAGGCTGATATGAGTTCTAAAAGATTAGTCTAAATATTAAAGATAATCTAAAGATTATAAGGAAAAAAGAGAAAACAGAAAGACAGTATTTTTGCATTGGGCATAAACTGAGGGCTCAGGGAAACAAAGTTCATGTTATGATGCCATGGGGCTCTCTACCTTCATCTGTCTATGACCTGGCTGGCAATTTCAGGTCAATTTTAGAGTGTAAGAAAATTCTCATTCATTTTTTAATTAATAAAGAGAAAAATATGTGCATATGGAAAGGATAAAATTAGGGGGGAAAACCTAAAAATGCTGTGAAAAAAATGAGCTGAGATTGGGGTCAAGGGCTGAAGACTATTACACACAAATGCACAGTAAACCAGGGCTCATTTTTGGATTTCCTTTATCATGGAAATGTGAACTTACACTTTACATGAAATTCCAATATTTATAGGCATTTACCTTTATAAATTAACTTGGTCACACATGCCTATGTACTTAACATACTTCGGAATTACTCTGCTGCACAATACCAAGGAATTTTTTTTAAATTCCAGTTTCTTTTCATATGCCAACCTGACCCCAGCAAGGAGAGTGAGCTGTCAAGCCATAAAAATAAAAGTTAGTGTGATTTTTCCTACATGTCATGCGTTGCCCTATAAGGAAAAGCCTTTTCCCTTTCCTTTGGGTCTTGCTGTCCCAGTTGATGTTTGGTGCTGCCTCCCCTTGTATTCTCCTGGACCCTCCTCCCTCTTCCTATTCTCCTGACTCCCTTGTGCCTCCAGCAGCCATCAGGACTCTCTGTGCTGAGCTGATTTATGGACCTGTAAGTGGTGGGAGTGAAGGGGAAAGGGGAGAGCGTGTGGGAGTGGGGTGGAGGGTGGAGAAGAGGGTCCTGTGGAGAGGGCTGAGAGGGAGGGAATCTGCCATAGCTCTTGCCCACCGCCTGGAGCCAGATGCTCTCTGCTTTAACTTGTGTGTTGTCTGGAGGTTATCTCCCTACTTTTCTTCCAGGGGATGCTGGTTTATCCGAGGGTGGATGATATATGGAAAACTGGGTAATTCTTCTTTTATCAGCTACAAGCAGTCCAAATACTTACTGCAGAAGATCAGACTAGAAGATAGTCATACTTCAGGTCATTCCAGTGTTAAAATCTATTATGTGTTGGGTTTGGTGCCTTTTTTAGCTGCAAGATGATAATTTATAACATTTAGAAAACTCTCTTATGTTTTGCCATTTGCTGTCTGTGTCCTTCAGCATATGTCAAGCATATGGTGAATTTCTGAATGTTTAAATTGTATCAGCAAGGTGCTATATTCCAATGTAATTGTTTTTAACTGCCAGCTGTGGCATGAGAACACTGTAGATGGGTTACTTTCTACTCCTTTAGCATATTAAGAAAAATAAATCTTCCCTTGTTGTTTTGTTGATGTATTCACTTTGTTTCTGGAGCAGCAGGAATAGATCTGGTAACAGGAAAATAGCTGAAAAAAGGAAAAATTGCTTTCTACTCAAACAAAGGACAACTGGTTTTTTTCACATTTCTAAGTAATCTAGGCAATCTGATATAACAATGCTTGTAAAATACTTAGTTTACATATAGAATTGTTGCAAGGCAAAAGTTTCATATTATTTTTTCTCACACAGTGGGCTGTACTTAGACTGTTATTTCCCAGTGTTTCCTCTAACACTGGGTAACACACACTGGGTGACTGCTTGAGGTGTATCAAACCTGACTGTGAGGCTGTGACATGGCACTTTGTTTGGAACTGTAAGTATTCAGCTCTGAGAGCAGGGTCTGAGAGACCCAAGCATTCAGCAATGGGATGTAGAAAAAAAACCAGTAAAATTAAAAGAAAAACAAATCAACTTAATAGTTTCATGAGGATCAAACAAACAGTGTCCCTTTTGTCTTTTTCTTTTTTACATATATTTTTCCATTGATTCACCTAACCTAACTATCCCTCATTAACTTTCTCCTTATGTTCTGTGGCTGCAGAGAAGTTGATGACCTGCTAATTTATTCCTTGTGTTCTTTATGAATTTCATAGCTTGCCAAAAATTGCCCTCAAATGAGGGTAGTCAAACGACAGAGTTTTCACATCTCTTTTAAGCACCCTGCATCTGTTGAGCTTTAAAAAAAAAAAAGGTTTTATTTTATGAGGGTTTTTTCTAAACCCACGGACCTGTGAAGCTTACCATAATTTGCAGAAAGCTTTATGACTGGGGGTGGGTGGGAGGAGAAAGGGAAAAAAATAAGCCAAGGGAAGGTGAGGAGGTCTTTGAATGAAATAAATATAATGAGACTGTGCCAACTCTTTCCAGATAATGCTAGGAATTAGAGACAGAGGAGTGCTAACAACATATTTCCCAGGTTTCACCAAAGTAAAATTAGAAACAATCTTGGCAGTGGGTAACCAGAGAAATTGCCGTATCGGTTCCCTTAAAGTTGAATATTCGTCTCTATAAATGGAATTCACACCTTTCGTTTAATTAAGACATGAAAGTCAAAAATATGTTTTTGTCACACATTTACTGATAAAATCTTGAATAGAAAAAAAAAAATTAAAGGGATGTTAATTAGACTAAGAAATGTGTCTGGTGCAGAGAAATATGTGAAGATTTTCTTGAAACTCACATAGACAAAGAAGTGTGAATAAATGGTGGCCTTGGTTTTGAGATGGCTGTATGATGATTTGTACTGGTTGTGCGTGGTTTGTGACAGTAAGATACCAGACTAATATATTGTTATAATTTTAATGCTAATACTACTGTGAGAGAATGTAACCTGGCAGCTATCCTCTCAAATAAATGCAGCAATTACTTTTGAAAGGAGTGGAAACCTTAATAATCAGAACTAAAACAGATTTACAGAAAATACTCTTTTTCTCTAAGGAAAATGTTAGGGACTTTTAAAAAAAACCCAACTTTGAAGTAATTTTTGTTGCACTGCACTTATAAATGTGACTTACCCTCATCACTGTGGGACCCAACGTATTGTCTGAGAGGGAAGGAAAATATGCAAGTTATTTTCAGCAGATTTTCATTTGTAATGAAGTTTTGCATCAATATTGATCACCTTATGCCTGCTAGCAGGAGCTAAAAACTTCAGCCACCTTGTACCTTGCAATCTGCCATGAGGCATCTCAACATTAAATTGAGTTTCAGTGGAGTGAAATGGGGATCTACAGCAACTCCAAAAGCTGGTGCCCTACTCAAGGACGTAGAAATCTAAGGTATGGGGCGTGGGTTTGCATGTTGCTGCCAAATGTGCCCCTAGATCAGGAGAATTCCTACCACCCTTCCTGGCGGCTAACAGGTTTTGAAGTAATTACAGCTTTTTCTTCTGGAGGCACAAGAGGGATTTTAGTGACTCCAGTGCAATCATTCCAGATGTGGTGGAAATGAGATCACGTACTGGGTCTCCTTTTACAGCTCCAGTGAGATACAACATTGCAAAACTTACACAAGAGACTGTGCCACCTCAAAAATCTGATTTTTGTTTTGTATTGTTTTGTTTTGGTTTTTGGTTGGTTGGTTGGTTTGGTTTGGTTTATTTTTTGGTGGTTTTTTTTTCAACAAGAAGGTGTCCACTTAGGTTTGCTCATGCCAGGCCTTCATCACTACAGGTGACCCAGCATGCTCAGAGGTCAGGTGTGGTTGTTTTGGCTGTAGGTCCAGCAGTGGAGCATCCATGTGCTAGGGACACAAAGAATGAAAGTAAAAATCCAGGATTTCTTTGGAGGCACCAAGAGTAGCTTCATCTACTCACTGCTGGTTCTCCACCAGTCTGTGAACAGCCATGGCTGTTTTCTTTCCCAACGTGGCACAACTTCTGTCTATGGAGGTCTATATGTGCTTTTCATGATTGGTAGAACATACTTAAAATTAATTTTGCACATTTTTGGACTAAAATGACATTTTAAAGGTATGTAATAAAACTGAAGTGGGCTGGAGCTTTAGTTTATGGGGAGAGGAATTGCACTGTGGGATGAAAATAGGGAAAACCTATGGGTGTTAAGTTCTGAAGCCACAAGCAAGGATGTTATTATTCATTGGGGGTCATTTTTTCAACCCAGAAAGCACTAGTTTTCTTTATGAACTGAAAACGAGGGTGCATGGAATTTTATTATTTTCTTAAAAAGGGCTTTTCAGAGAAGTGCAGCACCTCTACATATCCACTCTGAGAACTTTTCTGTTAGATCAAAAGGGCCTGATTCTGTCCCTTTGGAAGGGTAGGGAATGAAATCAGTGGGACTACTCATGGGGTAAGTTACTCACGGCGTAGAGACAGACCTGGTCTCTGAGGTATGTGGCCACCAATAGCAGCAGTCATGGGACAGTTCCAGGAATAATAGTGGGAGCCATTTAAATAAGTGGAAAATTGTCCTCCATTTTTACAATTTCTGTCCCTCAGATGTCTGCATTTAATAATCACATTCTAGTATTCTCATTATTACTCAAGAAAATAGTACAACTTTCTGGTCTACTGAGAATGCAAGTGGGGCAATTACTTAGGTAAAGACATCTTGACATTTTTGCTGGGACAAACTGCCTTTTGATGGAACAGAAAATGCAGGAAATTCTCACTTCTGAAAAATCCAAGAACCGCCACCCCCCAATTATATATATATATATTTTTTTCTTTTTTTTTTTCTGCAGCCCTGCTGTAATTGACACCAAATGTTCCTGGCAGTGACTGCCTTCCAACTGGTTTCTGCATTTTTACCATGCAAATTGAACACTACACCTCTCTTTAACTCTGTTTTAGTATGAGGGAAGCAGTTTTGAAAACTTTTTTTCTTAAAGGCTCTTGATGCATATCATTCTTACTTGCAGTAACTTTATGAAGGCAAGATATACTTACAAAACAGAATACATTTTCAAAGATGACTGAGGGAAAAAACCTCCTATTTTTAATAAATTATACATTACTAGAGCTCTTAACAATTCTTATTGCAAGAAAGAGTAGCCCACAATGGAAAATCGTATAAGTACATAATCCCACCTTAGAAATACAATTGCCTCTGGGAATTAAAATCTTGACCTCTGCAATGAAACCACAGGGAATGTACCTCAGTGAAAATTTAATGACCTTGACATTTGTCTGGTGTATAACCACATAATCTCCCAGAAATACTGAGCAGGCATGCTAATGTCAGATCGTATATATCATAGTAGGGCACTTTAATATGGCTAGTCCAGGCCTTGAAAAGAAATAAATAAATAGGTTAAAGATGAAAAATTTCAGTTATGCTTTTTTTTTTTTCTTTGTTTTTGTTCATTGCAATTCTTTTTAAAGGTTGGGGGTAGCATACTTTAAAAGGGAAAGAAGTATTTCTCCAAGCTGATTAGCCCCTTAATTTAGTGTAAAAAAGCAAGTAATTCACACTGAGGGAAAAGTTGGTGCCTTATCTACTGGGTAAATCAGTGAAAGCTAAGGGTGCTCTGCTGTCTGCACTTACTGACCACTGGCTGATGGCTGGCTTTGGATATTTTTGTTATTTTGTTTGCTTCTCTTCATGTGAGAAAAATTGATACAATACTGATAAACTGAAAAACAAAATCTGTTTCTCTTTTGCTGTCGATTACCATGTACTTAGCTAGAATTTAAGGATATGGTACCTGAGATTCCTGTAGCAGCTTCTTAGATTAACCTGTACCTGTCCATACCTTCATTTCAGGGAAGTCATTGTGAGAAACTGGAAAGATTGATGTCTTGGAACACTTTGGGTACATGTGCGAGGGGAAGGGGTGGGTCAGGCCTTGCCCTGGTGAGGCAGTGCCCTGCTCCATGCCCCCCATCCCTAAAGCCTGTATCCCAGCCTGTTGCCAATCCCTGGCACACCGCAGGCAATGCTCTACACCCACCTCTGGAGCCCTAAGCCAGCTCCTGAAATGACCAGAAGTCCTACCTGGGAGAAGGGCTCAGGAAAGCCAAGGGGTATTTAAGGCCGAACACGAGGCAAGCACATGTCTTGACCCTGCCTCCTCTCGGAATTTCTATTAACAGAACACTGCTGGAAGACAGGAGTTGGTAGCTGTATGTGTGCTTCTGTCTCCCTCTCATCTCGTTTTTCTTCTCCTAATTTCCTTTTCTCAGAATTTTTGAGTAACATAAAATCGAACAGACTTAGAATTTGTTAAGCTGAATGGGCTAAATTAATGCTTTCAGAAGCATTTTAGGTGGATAGAATGTTGCACTAAACCTTTTGCCAAAGCTCTGATTTTATAAAGTTGCCAGTAAAGTACTTTTTTTTTTGTTTGTTTTGACCTCTTGGGAATATCTTGTAGATATTTCTCCTGTGCATCTAACTCAGAGTATGTGAACAATCATAAGCCCTTTTAAAAGCCTAATCGAGTGAGTTTTGGGGGCCTTACAGTCATCCTTAGCTACATCTTAACTGTGGGACTGGATACTTATCACAGAATCATAGAATACTTTGGGTTGGAAGGGGCCTTGAAGATCATCTTCATGAAGACCATGTTCCAAGCCCCTTCCATGGGCAGGGACACCTCCCACTAGACCAGGTTGCTCAGAGCTCCATCCAACCTGGCCTTGAACACTTCCAGGGATGGGGCTGCCACAGCTTCTCTGGTCAACCTGTGCCAGTGCCTCATCACCCTCACAATAAAGAATTTCTTCCTAATATCCAATCTAAACCTACCCCTTTTGAGTTTAAAGCCATTGCCCCACGTCCTTTCCTATGACATCATCTTGTCCCTTTATAACCACAGAGGGGAACAAAGCAATGTTAGCTTTCTTCATACTTCTCCATGCAAAGCAGAACACTCCCCAAAGCAGTAGAGTAGGCTTGGAACATGTTGGAAATTTGTGAGATCAGGACCTTAACACCCTCTGTGTGCAGATTAGACAGACTAGGCGTAACCTTGGTGTCGAGTTTTCCTTAGGAGGTAAGACTCTTTATCCTTTCTGAGAGTTTCTTGCTGTTCCTTATCTGACAATATTTTGCATTAGCAGATATCCTAAGCAACATGGTACTTTCAAGCATACAGAAGTACTGTGATGGACAGAAAACAGCTGGAAGACTTTTGAAATAACAAGGAATTCTGTGATCTGGATTTTCTTAAATCTGCTTAGCCCACATGCAGAATTCCTTGCCAGTGAGAGTTCCTCTGATAATTGCCAAGACTGCCTGTACCAGGTTGAGGAACTATTTTGGAGGATGTGCCCAGCAAATGGGCATGAGGCACACACAACAAATCCACTCTTAGCTGAAGGATCATTAGAGCCACGTGTCCCCATTGTCCTTCCCACCTAACTGCTGCACCAAGTACTCATCAGTGTGTTAAAGCATCCAGTCTTTCACTTCTGAACAAAATTCTCTTTCCTGCGAACATTCTGTGAGACAACTCTGGACTTTTTCTCACTACTGGTTTGATTGAAACAGATACCTAACATCCTGCAGGAATTTTAGAGCTATGGGATTAGTGGTTAGACCATGTGTTGGTTAATTTTCTGCTTGGCTGAGTCCATTATTGAACTAGATGCATCCCAGATTTTATTCATGTCCTGTGATACTGTAGGAAGTTGTTTTCCACAAGGAACCCTATAGTCTCTACAGTAACTGTGGATAATGTGACCTAGTTACTGGATATTAATGTCACTGTTGAACGAGGCTGGCTTTTGTTTCTTAACTAATTGATAGTTAAACTAATTAGGAATAATTTCTCCTGTCACTATTTAGCTGGTGATGAGCAAAAATATAGGAAAAGAAGTCCTCAACATGGACTTTGAAGGCACCATTTTCCTTGATCTCCATCTTTGCTCCCGCTGGCAAAGCACTCAAGCACAACCCACTCTTCTACTATGTCATGGAAAGCTCCTGAAGATGGATACAGCTGTTATGGCTACTTCTTCTGTTGGGACATTGAATTGTAAAGTGACATTGCAACAAGGAGAATGAAAGGATTACTTGTATCAAATCAGATAGTCAAGCATATATTTTGCCTTTAATTTTTTTTTAAACCTTGAAGCTTCAATTAGTTTTTCAACCAAATGCATTACGAATGTATGCTATTTGCACATATTACTTTCACTTCTTTTGGAAAATGTTGATCCTTCTTTTTCCTATCACCTCTGCGCACAAACCACAGCAGCTCTTTTAAATGGCCTTCTGAAACAAGAAACTATGTTTTTTTAATCTAAGTTAGTGTCTCAGTTATGTACAGTAAAGGCAACACACCAGGCAGAGGCTGTGAGGTCCTCGGACGCTTGTTTAGATTTCAAAACCTGCATTTATAAATTTGATCTTCAGTTTTATAGTTTCTGTAACAAACAAACAAAACAAAACAAAATTTATGGCTACCTTTTCATTATAAATGTTAAGATATTCTTTCTACCTCACCCCAGTGAAGATACTTGCAGCAAAGTGTTTATCAGGCATCCTATGATATCAGGCATATGACACATCTTAACTGTTAATACAAATATTGAGTTTAGTTATGCAACTCCCCCATAATTACTGATGGTTTTATTCATCAAGAAGTATCTTTAAATTCATCACTCTAAAAAAATTACACTGACCTTTCCCCACCCCCATGCATAAAATTGTCTTTATCAGGGGTCCTCAAAAACTGGAGGAGATGTGGACATGTTCCATTTATCAAATTTTCTGAACATTTTTGTGTTTCATTCTTAACAGCTCTTTTGAACATTGTGAGCTTCTCCAACTATTAAAGCTTCTCAAAACCATCTCATCAACGTTTTCCCATTTCTTTTTCCACAACAGCTATAAAAAAATGAGTGAGTAAATAGCAACGGTTTTATGGCTGCAATTACTACCTACCAAGCTGTTTATAATAATTTTGTTGCTTTTATTGCTCCCTTCTTGGGCTTATTGAAGCCACTTTTTCTCCTGCTGTAAGTTCACTTTCTGGCAGATGACAGGAGCTTTCCTGGCACACATTTAGAAGGCCAGAACTTTCTGTTTTTTACTCATTGCAATGAAAAAATAAATATTTTTTGGGTTTCTGGGAGTACAGATTTAGGATTAATTTCTTAGAAGTTTTGTTTAGGGGTTTTTCTCCTGTGGAGGAAAGGTGCTCTTGGGTTTTGGTGGGTTTTGGGATTTTTCAGGCAGGGAGTAGATGCCTCATCCCTAAAACCATTCAAGGTCAGGTTGGACAGGGTTCTAAACAACCTGATCTAGGCGAAGATGTCCCTGGTCATGACAGGGGTTGGACTAGATGGCCTTTAAAGCCTCATTCCAACCCAAACTATTCTTTATTCTAAGATTACTGTTTCTAACTAGTTCTTCTCTATGGTATTTCAGTTGATGCCAAGGCATCAACTTGGGTGCTAAAAATTCTGTATGTATTTAAGTGTTTTGTTGGATTAGAACCCTCAGTTAACTGCTAGAAATAAATTCTTCTGCCTTTGTGAGAAAAATTAGCAGAGCACAGAAACTCATGAATTTATTAGGATGAAAATCGTGTAAGTACGTTAACAAGCATGGTTTGGTTCTTTCCTTTCTGCTGGAATATTGTTATGGGCAGAAGAGAAGGAGAAATGGTCAAGTTTGCAATCTGGACAATAATGCATTTTAAATACAATGGCTGAACCCTCCAAACTCCAGGCTGATTTTATTAAAGGACTGTAGCAGGATGTAAAAATCAACACATTAAACTATTCTAGTTTCTGGTGGAAAAAATTATATTTTGTGGATATACAGCCAGAGTTTTATTCTGGTTTGCATTATCCTATTTTACTGAAAGCAAGAGCATATCATTAGATCCAGGTAACACTTTCTTAGTTAATCTATAGGCAGAGCTCTGCCTTGTTAACCCCCTACCCATAAAAAATTCAGAGCAGCCTTTCAGTATTGTGTATTTTGTGGTAAGTGCACGCTGACATGATCTCCCAGCTGCAGGGAGATTCTCCTGAACAGGCTGCATATAAATAGACTCTTATGCTGTTCAGCGTTGCACAGATCAGAAAAAGAGACCAAGAGAGTTCAAGAATGCAGAGATATTTCAGCATATTTATTCCCATTGTATATTATTTTTGTTAGGTTGGTTTTTTTGGGTTCTTTTAACTGTTACAGTGATCAAAGTCAATTCACCTACTAAATGGTTCAAGTACAAATTAAGTGTTGGCATGTCTTGTCAGGGTTGGTATTTCCAGACGTAGAACAGCAGTGGTCTTTCAAGGGCAACTTTCAGGGCCAATTACTGCAAGCATACCAGTTCCCTAGTCAGAGCACAGTGTTAGACAGATATAACAAGTACACAATTACAGCGAGTGGGACTAAGGAAGAAGGAATTCTATAAAGAAGAAAACCTGAGGTTTACATCCTAAGCACTGAAAGAGTTGATTATGCACAAACTGGATGGAAGAAACTGCAAGGAGAAGTCAGAAGAGAGAGTTGGTAAGCCAGGAGAATAGATGTGTGGGTTGTAGTTTTCTACAGTCAGCCAAGTCCTTGCTACTTGGTGAGAGCTGCTGGTCCATGGAGCTGGCTGGCTGTTTCCTCTCCATCCAGCAGAAAGCCCAGGAATGATGCTGGACATCACTTACTATTTGGGTTTTTTTGTTGTTGTTGTACAGGAAGCTGAGGTAAATTGATGTACCTGCATATAAGATATGTTGATCCAAAAGTCTTAAAAAATGAGTTTTATCTGAAACTGGTGCCATCTATGTAAAAATAGCCATTACAGCTCCCCTTGGTCATCATGTGTTTATGACAGTGAGTTTAAAAAGCTTCATCCATTTGCACCATGGTTTTGCTGGGTTGAGATCACTGAACATTTTCAAGACAGGCTTTGGGAGCTGGAGGGAAAGGGAAGCAAGAGAGGTGGTTTTCCTGGTTGGTTGTTCTGCAAACTGAACTTGAATGTGAACTTTCATGTTTCATGGCTTGCGCAGTAGTAAGAGTTGCAGGGATTCAGTGGAAAGAGCTCAGTTAATAAGTGTACAATCCTGACATTGGTTCTGACTGACAAATGACACTGTTAAGGTGAAATTCTATGTAGGTAAGTGAAATTCACCCATCCCTGCCTTTTGACTCCTAATTCAATAGCAAGGAAAAGGAATCATTTTCGGTTTTACTTCATAGAACTGTAAATTCAAAACCTTCATTTCAGAAAGGTCATTTTTCTTGAATGAAAAATTTCAGCTGTTTTCACTTTTCAGCTTAAAAATCTGATCTGACTTGTCCCATGCTTCCTTTGGAATAGATGTAATATGTTATTTTTAGAGAAAACTGAAAACTCACATCTCAAAGCATTTAAAAATATTTTAGAGGTGGATCCACACTTGGTGTGCTTAATCAGAATATTTATTAGACAATGAGAATAACTTTATTCAGGATAACTTTATTCAGATGCAGTTTTCTTTAACTATGTTGGTGCTAAGGGAAAAAATGTGCGAAAGTATGAAGATCTGTTCATGACTAAAAGTCAATTTTAATAGAAGTGTATACATACTCAGTAGAGCCTGTTCAGCTAATAATGTAACAGAAAACTTCAGGGGAAACCCCAGGCTGACTGTCTCTGACCTGCAAGTGAGATCATCCAAAGATGTTTCTTTGGGGAAATCTGTTTTTTGGGGCAGATGAAATTGAAATCCTGCAAAGTGTGTGGGTTGGCCACAAGCATTTCTTGAGCAGGACAATCCAGGGATGTTGTCTATTTACAGATGTTACATGAAGGGAGCTGAGAATTCAGAGACACCTTTTAAGGTTCCAGGCAGGAGGAATGGGAATATTTCGTGCTGGAAAATTTGGCTTGGGCTTGTATTTGGGAGTTTGGTAATGCTGTGTTATACCTATGTGAGCAAACCACAATCTAGGTGATGGAGTGAATCAGTTCTCACATGAAATAGGAACTCATTTGAGCTTCCAACAAAATGGGCCTTTTTCTAACCTTAATGCTTTATAAAACTGGTTGTTTTTCTTTTTTTTTCTTCATGGGTCTGTTATTTCTGTTTCTGAAAAAAAAAAAAATCAGAAATCTACATGCTACTGTAGCATCAGAAAAGAAAATTTTTGGACAGACTTCTAAAGCATAGACACGCAGATAAAGGAAGCAGTGGAAAGCTTGCAAGGAAGGTCACTCCTGAGATTCAGTCCAGTTTTTCGTTCTCAGGGTGATTACGTACTTTGGACAAGGTTAACATAAACATCCAGTCACTTGAGTTGTTATTCAAGCCGAAACTCTGAACGTTTGTGTTTTTTTCATCAGCAGATCTGTTCTTCTTGAAGTTTCCAACCCCATTAATTACAGCCAGACATGTTTTTTGCATAGCACTTGATATAATGAGACATAATCCCCATCTGGGCACTTGCAAAGAGTAATTGCACCATTTGCAAGATACTACAAGATTTATGGTAGCATCTCCTAATATCTCGCAATATGAATAACTCTGTCTTACTGTGAGAGGTAAATTGGCACAATCACACAATACAGCAAAGTTTTGCAAAATATCGTATATCTCACATGAAAACGATGAAATTATTGCCTGTCACTTTTATATGTTTATTACTGATTATTCTTCAAGGCTGTATTTCAAATCTATTGCTTGTGAACATGAACAAATCCAGACTTAACAGTTGAGTACAGTTAGAAATGAAATATTGTGTTTGCTGAGATATCAGCATAGAGATCTCAGCAATTTTTTAAATGGGGAAATTGAATTATAGGTGCCAAGGCCTGAGAAGCCAGAAGTAACTGTAGTAATATAACCTACATCTTAAGAGGGGAAAATTGTCTCACTGAAGATAATGATCCCTCAGAATCTGAAAATTATGCACCTTTCTGCAAATATGAAATGAGTTTTCCTGTCCATTCTCATTTATGTCTTTGCCAGATGCTGAGGCTGCATGTAGCTTTTGGGAATCCAATATGTTCAGAAATGTCTTTCTGTTGGTTACAGCAGACTGCTACCATCTGTGTCCAAAGAGAGGACCATTGCCCCTTGACCCTTCAGCCATTTGAGGTAGCTGGTGAGCCTGGAAAACCAATGCAACAGCATCTGGCTACAGCACCAACACCACTGGGGACAGCCAGAAGTCTGTGGCAAGGTTAAACTATATTATACATACACTGCTCTGGTTTACAGGGACAAGAGAACCTGTCTGGTTATCCATAATACTCCACAGCCAAGAAACTTACATCTAGCCCATGCAGAAGAGGGCTATATGACTTTATCTTCAATTAGCCTCGATGCCTGTTGTTTTTTACTCCATCTTCGTATTCAGTAGTTGGGCCCAGTCTCATATCTTCATTTAAGACTGCACTTGTCCTATTTTCTTCAGAAAACTCAGTGCAAGAAGGAAGGGTTGGTCTCATTGCATGTCTCATCCCCTTCCACGTGTGGGCCACAGCTCTTCTTCCGGCACCTCTTGCCTCCTGGCTGGCTGCATGCACCAAGGATGCAGCCTGCACACTGCGGACGTGGCTTTAGAAGGATCTGCTGCCCTTTCCCCACTGCTTCCCCCCAGAAATGCCATGCTACTTGAGAAGGATTTTGAAGCTTTCACAGCTTGCTTATTAGGGAAAAAAAGTCATCTGGTAGAATAAGAAAACTCATGCTCTCAGTGATACAACTCTAAATAACCACACTTAAAATGAAATCAAAGCCCGTACCTTGGGACAAGTATGCCAGCTTCCAGGAGATGATGGAATTTTTTTCATGGCAGACTTATCACTGGTTTCCTAAATGAAGCAAGATAAACAGAATAAACCCTTTCATGTGGTTTCTGTGATTAAAGCAAGGTCCTCAAGCTGGCAGCCTATCATGGGTGGGTTCAAAGTGGAAATGGGAGCTGGCTTTTTTCTTTCTTTCAGAGGATCCCGCTGCTGTTTGTACATAGTCCATCTTGGTGACTGGCATAGGATGGAATACATGCCGTCTGTGGGCTCGGAAATCTCATGGCAGTAATCAGGAGCTCTCTGGTCCTTATGGCAGGCATCAAATGGGCTACTGCCAGGTCTTTGAACTACAAAAATAAACAGGGAATAGAACTGCATTGTTTTGGCGAGGCCCAGTCGTCTGTCTTGGAGCATGCTCTGGTGAGAGTGTTTAACTTGGATTTTGTCCATCACATGTGGTAGCTGCAAGAGTGGAAGAATAGAACAATGTTAGTACATTTAATGGTGTGCTGGCTTAGAGGTCCTCAGGAAACTGTTACTCCCATTTTCTCTCCTAGGACTCTGAGCTCTTCCCTCTCTGCTGAGCTTCTGTGTAAGTGGATGGGTAGTGAAGCAACATTGCAACTTTTATGTACAACTGTCTTATTTCTTCAGTTTTGGATTTTTATTTTTGGTGGATTAGTTATTTGATATTGAGAAGTAAGAAGAGTACTTTAGAAAGGATGAATTCCCTGGTACAACCCATTTGTTTTATGTCACTTAGGGAATGTAAAACAGCCATGAACTCAGTTCCTGATTATTCCAAGTTATCAGAATGGCACAAATCACTGGAAAAGGCTTCTTTGTGTTCTGAATCTTTGGTAAGTCATTCAGAGTAACTATGTTCAAATTCAAGGTACAGTTCCCGCTTTTTTTTTTAATCATCAGGCTATGTTCTGAAAGATTGGAATGAAAATTGAGTTCTCAAGCAAACCCTTGACCAAATTAAAACTATTTTATTTAGCTTTAAAGCAGTGAAGTTTCCTTTATCATGAAAATTCCTTTGTTGAGGACTTGTTGGCTCTGCTGCTGCACAGAAGCAGTGTGGGAAATGCACGGTGTAGGACGTGAATATGAAACAAAGCTCTTCTCTTTGCCTAGTCTGCAGTGGTGGCCAAGCCAGTGGCTAGCTGTAGAATAAAGGCTGAGGCAGTGACTGCTGCTGCCAGGGTCTTCCACACCTTCCTCCCAAGGAAGGACATAGTAGTGTGCACGTCCTTCCAGAACATCAATTATAAAACAGAAAGGAGGATACTGTAGGCTTTGTTGAAACAAATTAGGGTGGAGAGGGATAGCTCATTATGTTGCTTGTTTGGCATAGTGTCTGATTCCTCTGAACAATAAACAATCCATATTGTGGTAAAAACCATTTAATTAACTTAGCAAAATGCAGATCAATGCCAGAGATTGTGCCATTTAGTTAGTTGTATCAGAGAGCTTTAAATAGAAGTTATAACTCTGTCTTTACTCAGCTCCATGGCATTAGAAAGAGCTTCTGACAGAGCTGATGCTATTTCCCATTTGCAATAACTGTTCACTGGGCTGGGGTTTTGCATTTAGCATTAAAAAAAAGCACGTTGATCACATCTGATTAAAGTTACGTTTACATAAATACTCATTGGAATGGAAGAAGTAACTCACTCTTGTTTATGGTCCAGATGCTTATTATACTGCTGTGCTCTGTTTCTCTGCTATGGTTTACTTCTAAGGTACAATGGCAAGAGAAATACATGGGAAAATACATTTTAAAAGCTGTGTTTTTGTGATTTCTCTCCTAACTGAAACCAGGAAATACTAAAAATATCACGTGTATGAGGTGGTGTTGGAAAGCCTGATTCCTAGAAGAAATCACTGCAGATGTATGTGGCTGAGTTTAACTTTTGGGATTTCACCTTCAATTACTCACCCTTTATACATGAATCAAAATTACATGCATATAGTGAAACTACACAAAGACCATGGGCTGGGAGGCAGAAATCTGGTCCCCTGAACCCTCTTGTTTTCTTTGTATGTAATAGTTACAAAAGCCATCTCCCTGTTTGAGTACATGAGGTGAATGAGCAGAATATTTGACATGAGCCTTCAGGCTCACAAACAGACCTTGAAAGACAAAACTCTTCAAATCCTTCCTTAAGGAGGTAGATTTATGTGGCTGGTATGATGCATAGCTCTGTTTCTGGTGGTTTTCTATGATATTTAAATGATTAAAATCAGTCTGTTGGTATCAGGCTGGGGCCTTGCTGCCGAAATGCTCTGGCACGCTTCCTTCTTTTTCTTCTCAAACTCCCTCAAATAAGTTGGCTTATTCTAAAATCCAGAACATGATTTCTGAACTGAAAAATTTTTACCTCCTTCTAGAGTTTATAGTCTGCAGATGCAATATCCATCTCCATTGCTTTGACTTGCAGAGTATCTTTTCTTAAAAACAATTTACCCTCAAAGTTTCTTGGTAGTATTCGTACCCAAAGTGTCATTTATGGATCTGAGTGTTTTGTTTTGGCTCGTAGCTATTTCAGTAAACAATATATTGTTTTGCCACCTGTGTCTTTGTTTTTCTGGTGATCATGCTTTCAGCTAGTCCAGAGATTTCCTCAGATCTTTGAGTTTCCAAGTAACCACTTGGTTAATTAATATTACTCAGCTGCACAGAAGGAGTAATTCTAGTAATTCAAAATCACTTTGCCTAACTGGAAGAAAATTGTCTGGCACATGAGTGTAACATCTTTTGTAAGTACAAGTAAACTGTATAAGTTTAAAAATCTTTATTCCATGTAAGAAAGGTTGAGGTGCTGTGATTTCATTTTGAACAGTAGGCTACTGTGTGTTGTCTTAAGATGATCTGACTTGCTGATGTTTTATATTTAATTCCCCTCAATGCAAAGGATTGTAGTAAAGAAAGAGACTGGACTGGAATGACAGTATCCACCCTGTTCTGACTTCAGGTAAAAAGCATTTTTACAGTGAATTTGAAGAGAAAATGTAATTAAAGTCTTCAAGAACTTACCTATTTTTTCATAAAATCTCAGATATAGACATGAATGTTTGCTACAAAACAAAAATCCACTCCTCATAGACTCTGCCTATATTTTCCTAGGAACACAAGTAATATATTATTAAATAACCCAAAATATATTTCTTGGAACTCATAGGAGGCTTGTTAGTTCAAAGACCACTACAGAGACAACCTGCACACTTTGTTGTTTCATGTTTTTCAATCTTAGGCAATGAAAATTAATAACTGAGAATAAATTAAGTTACTAATAAATCTTCAAAGCATCTCCACTCTTCTGATTTTAATTATGTAATTGATAATTGTGCAGATCAAAGATTCCCCTGGTACTGATATAGTTTCTACAAATTAGTGGTAGGACAAGATATGCATATGTGTATAGAAGAACTAAAGACTTGTTTAAAAAATGGATGCAAAAATATTTATGTTACATTTTTATTTCCTAAATAATGTTATTAACAGTGGAGTGCAAATATTTATAATTAAACATAATTTATTCTGCCAGATACCTGCTGATGTTTTAATTCTTGAAGGGAGTGATTTGTCATTTTCTAATATTCTGTAATTAGACAATTTGAGTGAGGAATTATATTTCATTACCTCAATTTGGGATTAAGAAATGTCCTTTATGTAAGATATACCTATGAAAACTTACCAGGTTATTAAAACTCAGAGCTAACTCAAAAAAGCAGGAGATATAGGTAGTGAGGTTGAAAGAATTGTTTGCTTGTGTTAGGAAGATCAAAGAGAAGAAGCATTTAAAAGCCCTGTTTGGCTTCAGGTTTGCAGATGTAGAGACTGAGAGGGTTGTGTCACATACAAACCTTTCTAGCAGCACATGCAAGCCATAAACTGTGTTGCAGCTTGAACATTTAACTTAATGTGCTGTAAAAGAGAGCACCTAGACATTGCCAGACAAGTCCTGTATCTCAGGTCTTACTTACCTCACTTGGTTTTCTTCATTGTTTAAAGAATTGAATGGTTCTAGATGGCCCTCTCCCCAGATTATAGAATTTAGGAATTGAGATTCATAGCTCTCACTGGTTTTGGGGTGCTTTTAGATTCACATGGGGATCTGGGAGATCCCACTAAAAGTGTGCCCGTAATATACAAGACCATAATATCTTGTAGCCAAAAAAAAAAAAAAAAAAAAAAAAAAAAAAAAAAAAAAAAAAGACTGTTTGGAAACTGGGAGCAAAAATTATGTAACACAGCATATAAAGATCAGTTTACTTAGGATTGTTAATGGTGTATCTAAAGGGAGGGGAAATAAAATTTGAGAGATAGGAAGGAGAAGGATGTGAATTGCTAGAGCACAAACTAGACTTGGAACATGGAAGAGTGAAACACTGTGCCAAAGTAATTAGATGATATAAGCATAAGGCAGGAAAGTCAGCCAGCACTTATCTTCATTTATAAATAATGCTTCTGGACACTTCTTCCCGTCTCTTTTAGAGATGAATATTCTGCTGTAAACCAGACCTGCTCTAAACATCAGGGTCTCACTTAGCCTGGATTAACCTGGTGGTTCTCGGCAGGATGCAACGAGGTCAGAGCAGCACAGTATGTCTCCCTGTTTTGAGCACTTCAGGTGTCAGTACTCTGGGGTTACTTTTTTGATAAAGTTTGAACAGAGAGCAATAGGAAAACATGAATCCTGGTTAGTCCCCTCTCATGAAGGAAACTAATCCTGCTGAAGTGAACACAAAATCTGTTTTTACTCAACTGTAGCAGAAGAGACCCTCCAAACATGAAACAGGAATTTGAACAAATACCCCTCATCAACTCTGAAATTTTCAAAGCTAATGTGGGGTCTGGATGCCTTAAAGCCCATTAATGGGAAGGGGTTATCTGTGGTCCTTATGAGGCTTTGGAAATGTCTCCTGCAGTGTTTAACTTGACAGGAATCACTTGTATTTGATGCAACGTTTCAGCATGGCTCAATACCTTACTTTGCAGACAAAGTAGCTATTTTTTTCCTAAAGGATTAATACCACAGACATGATTCTTTATTTTGCAGACAAAATAGTTGGATTTTTTTCCCCCCCAAGGAATTAATACCACAGATATGATTTGGTTCAGAGATTCCTACATTGTGTTGAGATGACTGCTTGCTGGGGACTTAGCCCAGTAATCTGTGGAGAAATTGTCTGGAGCAGCAGGATTTTCTAGAATTCCCTTTTGATAGCAATGACACAGACTGTTAAAGTGACTCTACATGTTCTTTGTCAGCTACTCCAGACATCTTCCCCTTGCATTTACCTCTGATTGGCATTTCCATGGCAGACATAAGTAATCTTCTGCTTGAAGTATTATTTAATGTTATTCATTTAATATGCCTTTATATTACTTTAAAACTGGCAGTAGGAAGGAATCCCATGATCTAGAAAAATTTCTTTCTAATGGAATGTGGCTATGGAAGTGTGATGCCTCTTCAGCTTTTATTTAATAAAGATATTAATGGCTCAGTCAGAAGAAATACAGTCTTTCAATTTGGCACCTGTTTTGTAGGCACAAAAATGTGTACATAACATTATTTTATTTGACTGGTAATAATATCTGTAGCTTCCCTCACAGCTAGAAAGAGACATTCAAAAAGCAATGTTCTTGAAGTTTTCCACTGCCACCAAGTCAGATATATAAGCCTAATGTTCCTGATTGAGTTAGGATACACACTTCTGTGTCTGGGCCTTTTGGTTTTTAGTTTATTATTGTTTTTTTTTTTCCAATCTAGGAAGATTTCTGTATTAAGAAAATACACAAAGTATTGTAGCAGGGCAAAGTGTTATAACAAAATAAGTAATTCACAGAAATTCATTGCTATTTGTATCTTGTTTTTGATCTTCAAACTTGCTCCAAATCCTGCAAAGTGCTCAAAATTCAAACAGGGCATTTTCCCCAATGAACTGAGTTTCATAGAAAATGTAAGCTGATAAGATGACTGATAATATAGTCCTACCTACCTGCTTGTTTTCTGAAAGACATGGTTTTAAACCACAAAATAAATTATCCCAATAATTAATTCTGGTATCTAGAGAAGAATTTTCGTCTCAATTAAGAAGGTAGATGAGAAAGAGATAGACTGTTAATATTAGGCTACTTTTTAAATAGAGGCAAGACTTTTTTTTGTATCCAGCCCTTTGGCTTGTTTAATTCCATCTGATTTTAGCCAGACCATTCACCTGGGATGTAACAGCTTGAAGCCTATAAATTGGGAAGATGCAGGAGGTTCTAAAGGCCTTGAAATACAAGTTGTCTGAATCACCAAAAGAAGGTGCTTGGAGTGGCTTGTCTTCCAGTGCAGCTGCTTAATCTGAGATGGTAAGAAGGAGGGATAAAGTCTGTGCAAACCTTGTCTGATATGATATAGAAATGCAGCCATAAGTTGTCAAATGATTTATTGTCGAGGGATTACCAAAGTGTGTTATCCCGCAGATGCATAAAAAGAGTTGAAATAATCACGGAGAAATATATGACAAAATATCATCTCTTTGCAACAGTCCTGGTCAACCTTTAATTCTTTCATTCAATAATTAAGGACTATCCTGAGAATCTGACAGAATTTTAATTTAAACTAATATTGATCTTTAAACCACAATGAGCTCTGCTCATAACCAAATAATTAGAAGATCAAGCTGAGAACCTCAGCAACATTTCATTAAGAAAAGCCTAATGCAAAGAATTGGGTTTTTATAATGTCTATGCTATAACTGTATTTTATGCTTAAATGCTTGGCTTGATTTCAGGAGTGGAAAGAACCAAATAGTGTTTCATGATAATAGCATTTATTTAGAATGCCACTTTTTAGGCAGATTCTACTCAAAGTCTTAGTTGCAAATATTAGCCTTTTTATTTTTTGGAGACGACAACCTAGAAGCTGTTGCTATTTCATTTTGACCTGTAGATGTTACCTTAATTGTCATAATTTCACATGTTATTTAAAAGGAAGAGTAATTTCTAATGGCAGAGAAGTTGGATTTATTCTGTATCTCTTTTTAAAGGAAGCTTACAACAGGAATTGTGTACCTCGGGCCTTCTTTCCTTATTTTTCTTCTCTGCCACTGTTCTTTTTGATTGCTTGGATGCCATATGGTATTATAGCCCTTTTATCTTTTATATGACTATCACCTGCAGGCAGTTGCATCTGAGCTCCTGATCCCTGACCACAGCTTCTCCTAAACCTCTGTGAAGCATCAAAAAGATTTAACAAAAGGCCAGAGAAATGAGTGGTTTTTTTTGTTGTTGTTAAAGGATCTTCGTTGACTGTTCAGGTTATCACCGCGCTCATAAATGAAAAATGTATTTATTGAGTTTTGTCTAGTCTCTTGGGCTAGTGCTCCTTATACAGTAATAAATGTCCTCTGGATCAGACCACCGTGGTAGGCTTTCAGTTGGAGATCATTGATTCCAGCAACTCTCTCAGGTTCAATAATCTCAGTTTAGCTGCAGTCATTTTCTTTATTTTGTTATATCCAGCAGCACATACTGTACCGTGGTGCTTTGCAAGTTGAACTTGATGTGAACTCAGGGGTGATCTCCTGCTCCTTTGGGGTGGAATTCTATTTGAAATAGTGAAATTCTAGTAAATGTGAGTTGCTATTAGCTGTGCTGGCACTTCCAAAGCTAATTAATGTTCAGTAATTCTCCTGCATTCTTCAGACATTAATGAAAGAGGGTGCAAGGGCTATCAATGGAAAAATTTGTTAGGACTCCATAAGGTTGACCATTTTTGGTTGACCACCTGACAACTTTCTGCCACTGAGCAAGTCTGGGTCGAAGTTGTATCTTAACAATGCTTGTTTTACTAAAAATATCTAAGAAGAGTGTAACAACCATGGTGTTTAATTGTCTCATGCCAGCTGAATCCAGTTCCAAGCTCAGAACTCTTGCTCCCTAGCTGAGCTTCGAGGACAGTTCTGCAATGGCTCGGTGTGATCAGAATTGTCTCTCACCTCCCTGGGGCAGTTCCCTGACATCCCTGCTCTGCTGGCTGAGTAGTCAGAGGATCAAAGCCCATACAACTGCAATTTTTGTAAATCTGGGATGTGGACCAGGGTATATGGGTCCATCTTTTTTCCAGGAGAGAGGTTTTGAAATGTAATGACTAACAAATATTGGCAATTTAGTATGACTGATGAAAGTATTAGACCTGCCTATCCTGCTCATGAGTTATACCTGTTTGAGCTGCTTGTCTATTCCAGTCATAAGGTGCAGTGTGTAACTTCGGCCAGCTTGTTTTGCCTCCAAATATTTGTCTTAAAACACACTACAAACTGCAACCATTTTAGAATCTGCATGTCTGGCATCTTAGATTAGTGTGATGGTGTCAGGAATGAATTGTTGTTAGTTGGGTCCCCAACTGGGTGCTTGGTCTTACTATTGCTGGTTTGCATCCTCACTACCCAAGGCTACTTTGAGAATTATCATTTTAAGTGATAAAGTGCAACTCCAAAGATGGTTGTGCTGAAGGGAAAATTTTATGTTAATGAAAAATATGTTTCTAAAATACTTTCCCATTGTGCTTAGTGTTGGAACGTTCAGCACTGGAGGAAAAATGAAAATAGATATATTATTCTTACCCTAATCCTTCCCTATATTGCAAGGAATCTGTTGCTTTTTCCACTTGTTCTTGGACTATATTTATAAAACTATCATATAAAGGTACCACAATAAAACACTCTCCAGCTGACAACAATCTCTTTCTTAGTATTATTGGAGATTTTCTCTGATATGTTGAACTTTGACAAGACTATAACTGAATAATACTGGTGACATTTCATTCTTCATTTACTAAAAGAAACAGAAGAGGAAGGGGGCCAAGTAATTATTTTATCTTGTGTATTGAAACAATACATATTTTTATATGAGAGGCTCTCTCGTGTGACTTTCTGCTTTGTATTATCAGAAGCATTGAATCATTTCCCTGGCTTTTCCTTTGCAAAGCATTCTTGTTTTCTTGTTTAGACCATTCTCAGAGCAGTCTCTCAGATTGGAGATTCATCTTGGCTGGTATTAGTCCAGTTTTAATGCTGTATTTCAAGGCAAGTGTCCTGGTTTTTATGATACAAACTCTTGAGCATGTCCTTGGCAAAGCAGGTATTTCAAAACCCTTTCACACTGCAAGGTTCTGTTTAGTTAATGACAATCCTCTCTTTGTTTCCTCTTCTGAACCTTCACTAGACACCAAACACAAATAAAGCTCTTAACTGAAGTTTATGATGTGGTGGTGGCCTAAGATGAGAGAGGCAGCTTTGAGTCCATCCTGCGTGTGCCTGGTTATCTGAATCCAATGTGGAATGCATGCTGAAATGGAAGAGACTTCACAAAACTTATGTTACTTGTTCCACAAAAGGGTGGGAAACAATCCCTGAGTTTTTTCTTCATCTGATTTAATGGGATAGCATCATGATTATTTCTTTGATATTTCCAATACTGTACTTTTCCCTGAGAAGCGCATGCCTAGACATTTCCACTGTTGTTTCCTTTCTTAAAGCACACCTACTCCAGCGGATGAAAACCTGCTCCCTATTGTTGTTACTATTGTAACTTTAAGTAGTTTGATTCCAAATATTATGGGGAAAAACATTTTTCCAACCTAAAATTTGATTTTGTAAAATGGCTAAAGTCTTCATTTTAATGTCAGGAATAAACAGTCTTCACATACTTCAGACCCCCGTAATTATTCCAGAAAACAAAAGTAAATGCACAAAAAGACATGTTATACTGTAATTGTTTACAATCAAAGAAAAAATCAAAATTGAACTGCACCTTTGGAAGGAGGCTCACTGAACTAAAGCTAATGCTGGAGAATATTCATGTAGACAGGACAGTGTTAATGTGTCTGTGTAGGCAATACTGTACATCTATCTGTCTGGATATATGATCATGAGCTGGAGATTGTTTATTGTCAAAGGCTGAGTGGCTAATAAATGCTGGCAATGGCTTGGATTCACTGGAATGCTGCACAGCTGCAGCATTAGTCAGACTTTCCCTTTTCTGAATTCTGTAATCCCTTCAATATTGCATTAAATATGTTTTCAATATTTATCTGGATAAAAATGTGCTGAATATTGCAACTGTTTAATTCTGATGTTTGTCACGTAGAAAATCTATGTAAGGCAGAAGGTAACAACATTTTTATTGCTAAAACCTAATGCAGCTGCTTCTTGTGTCCTTTGCTCGCTTGGAGCCTTGTGCTTGGGCTATTTACAGTGCTTGGTAAACCTTTGCAATCCCTTGGAGGTGGAGGCATGTCAGAATTCCTGAAGCCAAATTCAGACCTTAGTGCTTGGCTGAACTCACTGAGCTGACCCGTCACCCTACACAAGAATCAAGAGTTCCTATAGATTTCAGTGTCAGTAGAATTTAGCAGATGGATTTTGGATTTGTTGTACTTTATAGACCAAATACTGGATGAGCCAGGAGTTGGAATGGTTTATTAATATGTCACTATTATTTTATTAGTTTTCCTAAATGATTAGCCAGTCTATTGTTAGCTGATCTATTGTCTTTCTCCCAGTGTTTTTTGAAACAATTTTTTATCTATGAACCAGATTATTTGGATAACAGTGATTGCAATTAATGATGTGGGAGCAGGGAAATATGCTCCCCTTATGTTGTGGGTTCAGAATTAAGGCAGGGAATCCAAACGCATGCAGTTCAAGTTAACCACATGGTCTAATGCAGTCCTGGCGGTGCTGAAGCTTACTGTGTCCATGTGTTTCCACCACCAATTACTTTCCCAGCTGCTGTTGGAAGAAAAAGGGAAGCTCACCAAGTGGAATGGCTTGTAGGCACCAAAGATAACCCATTGCTGCTTGAGATGGTTGCTTTAGACATTAGTCTGACCATGAAGCAAGTGGGCTTGAAAGCATTAGGAATAGAGAAGGTCATTAAAAGATCATAATCATATTCAAAGTATTTTTTATATTTTTTTCGCCCAGCTGTGTTAGTAATAGCTTGGTCAGACTTAAGCAGAAAGCCTATTGAATCCATTAGCTGTAGGTCACTGATTCAGGCAGATCAACAGCAGCAGAAACGTGCGTTAAGCGCGGTGTGACTCACTGGTGTCTGTCTGGCTACTCCTGGCCTTCCCCTGGCACTTAAAGCCCATGTCAGCCACTTCTTGGCAGTCACAGTGGCACCATCGAATGAGGGGATCACGGAGACTAAACCATCCATTCCTCCCAAAGTGCTCCCTTAAGGAAAAGGTGGGAGTATATCTGGGAAGCTTGAAAGAACGTTGCTGCAGATCTATGGAAATGTGGAAAGCTTCAGGAAAAAGAACTGTTAACACAATTTGGGGCATAGAACAGACCATGTTTGACTGAATTATTGTAAGCAGACATTGAAATGAGAATCCTAGTATGTTGAAACTCCTGCGTAACAATCTGCGACATAAACTTTGTCATTGCAATGTAACATTGCTTTGTTACATTATCTCTTGATAAAGTTTTTTCATCTGGTCTCTTGACAATGACTCATTGATGAAATATCTTATGTGATTCAAATAACCAGAAAAATTGAATACTAGTTTCTTTGTTCAAGAAGGAAACCCACAAAAAGAGATGAAAAGGACATGAGCCTCATTATCTGTGTTTGAATTTTGCCTTTCCAGTATTTTCAAGTACAAGAACCAGTTTCTCATCCCATGTCACTTCACAAAATATTGATATACAGTGTATCTTACCTACCCAGTCTTCGATCGCTGTGTCAATATCTGGTCTTTTTATACAAACCAGTGATTTTTTCTTTTAGTAATACCTCATTATGGAAACCCATTCCATTGCAGGCACTGCATATTTCTGCAAAGGAGAAGAGTGGCAGCTGTAGATCTGCTCTTGGTAGTAAAAATGTATAGATATTTTATTATATTCTCACAGATTTGAAAATCACAGCACAGTCAATCTAACACATTTCTTGTCTGGCAGTATAAATTGCATGTTAGTGGGGTTTTTGTTTTTTTTTTTTTTGGTTATGTGGTTTGATTGATTGTTTATTTTCAAGATCGGTGTAAAGAAGAACAAGAAGAAATCCAGGAAATGGAGAATATTAGGTAAATATCAGATGAGCATGACTACTTGTGTTGTTAATTTAGCCTCACTATAGCATGAGAGGTGTCTGATCAACTGGAAATCTGAGCGATTTAATGAATAATTATAATAATTATAAAAGAAAGATACATAGAATCTAAGTAATACACATATTTCCCCCCACTCTTGGCAGGTCCCCTGTGCTGTTGTCACATTTACAGCTTAGTGAGATACTTCTACATCACTGACCCCTCTAGTAACGTCACAGACCCAAATCCACACGGACTCTTTTGCTGCCATGTCACATTTACTTAATTGGTTTTCGACTGTCACACCACAGCTGCTTTTGATGTTGCCCAACCAACATTTTTCTCACTCAGCAAACATGTTTCACATTATGTTTGCTCCAGATCAACAGGCATTCATTTTTCTATCAGATGAAACTTCCAGCCCCTAGTCTCAAGTGCTGTAGGCTCCTTTCCCTCAGCTCTTGCTTTCTGGCTGCATAATATTTTTCCAATCAAACATTGCTTCTGGCCTTTACTCAGAAGCTAAGTGCAAATCACTGTGAGATATGTGAAATGAAGTTTAGGTTATTACTGAGCATTGTAGCTTTCCTTAAGGCATCTCTTCCCTTCCCCACACAAATTTACATGTTAATATTAATCACTGTCGTTTGTTTACGGTCAAGGAGACACTGACCTCCACTGGGGTTTACAGTCGTTGTCTCAAACAGCCTGTTTGGCAGGATTTGCTGTTTTTCTATCTATGCTGCTATTGTTTGGCTCTTTCAGCACATAGCAAGGGCTGGGAGGGAGCTCCTTCTATCCCAGGATGGTCCATGGACCCGGGAACGAGCTCTCTGCGTCTTCCCAGTGTGGCCATGAGGGTGCCCTTTGGAGGCTCTGCTTAGGCAGATATGGCATAGCTTTGACCTCAGCTGAGGAGCACACCAATTATTTAGTTATGGAAAAATGTTGCACAAGAATAACATGGAGGAATTTTGTGTCACAGAAATGCTGTTATTCAAAGATAGGTATCTGCAATGTTTTTGTTCAGTTTGAGGCCACTTTCACAGATACACAAAGCAGCTGGTCTGCACCTGGTTTGTATCTAAAAAACCCTTTGCTCATGAATAACTACAGGACTAAAAATAACATTGCAGGTCTAATCTACTTACACTCATAAAACCTCAGCTTTGCTATAGGTTCCCTGGAATAAGGGATGAAGCAATTTTGTCAAGTTTTAATGCAGAATAATTTTATATTTACGTTATTATTAAAAGCAGAGTATAAGGCCAAGAATGTGTATAGCCAGACATTGTTTGAGGGGTTTGAAAACACAATTTCATGTTTATTTTTCTGTCTGGAAGCTGGTTGATAATCCTGACAATCACCCCACAGTCTGGCTGTTGGGTTTGCAATGGCAGCTGTTCTTATTGCCAGTCTGGATCTTCATTAGTTAGATTCAAGTTACAATCAAGAAAAACCAGAAGATGTCTAATAGCAAAAAGGAGATTCCATGAAAATAAAACCATTAGGGTTAGATACCTTCCCAAAGAGATGTTTTTGTAGTGTCTTATTTTTGGGTTTGTGTGTCTTCCTGACAGATGGAAGCAACAAGTGTACAGTCTCTGTACTCAATAATGTAGTCCTTCAATGATTCCATTTTTGTGACAGCAGTCAGAAATTAAATGCCTTTTTATTGGAGTCCACCTGCTTTGTTTAAAATACTGATAGCAGTTTTGTTCTTTTTGCTTTTTTGCACAATCCTCAAAAACATCTCTTTCATCCTGGGTATGAGAAGGAAATCATGGACTTAAGCAGAGGTCTTTAATATGAGAACTACATTTTACTTGGGAGAATAACATCATGTGGCAGGGCTATGGCAACAATAACACCTCTACTGCCAGAAAACACTTAACCTGGGTGGCTCAGCTGGCCCCAAATATTTAAGAGCATTTTCCTTATACTGTAAATTCCCTGTGGTACATTATTTTCTACTGAGAGCTAATAACTACCCTGTCTGTAAAGCAACTGGTCTTAAGTTTATTAGCCTGCAAGACAGAAAAAATAACAGACACATATCACTGACATTTAACAAAGATATCTTTCATGGGTTTCTGTATTTTTTCATATGCACCACACGTTTCTCTCCAGTTAGAAAAACACATTTTGAACCACATTCTGAGTAACTTCTTACGAAGCAAAGCACATTTTCCAAAAAGTCCATAATGCTTCACCAAATACTGTGTCCCTTTTAAGAAAGTTCTGAAGGTTTTTGCAAAAGAAATAACAGGTCAGCTTCCCTTGGGAAAGCTGTTTCACCCTTGCCACAGCAGCCATACTCTTCCTTGACATCACACTGTTCCTGCACTGAAGTGGAAATGGTTGCACAAACTACTTTTGTTTGAAAGTGACTTCTCCAGACAACATAAATCCCCATCCACACTTCCTTAAATGCATCTTCTTGTGATAACAGCAAGTTTACACCTGAACTTGCTAAGGTCACAGTAAATCACAGGTACCATGGAAAAAATGAAGGAAAAAACATGGCACGTTTGGCAAAAATATTTCTATTTGAAACTGGACTCTGCATGTTTTGGAATGTGTATTTCAGCGTGCAAAGAATTCAAGATATTGCTCCTCCCAAGTGAGTCAGCTTTTGGGTTGAGCCATGTGGAACTTCAAAAGCTGGAGCTGAATGTTGAGAAAGTCCTCCTTGGGGGCCTGGCACTCTACTGAAGTCACGGCAATTGTTTTGTTACTTGAACAAGAATGGGAACAAGCCTGGGATTATTCTTTTTTAAAGTCCACAGAGAAGTCCAAATACCGGTTGCCCTGGCTAGTAATAAGAAAAATTCAAAGGAGAACAACAGTTGTGCATCCTGGAATGCCAATATTAACATCATGGACTACAGTCCCAAGCTCTCAGTAAGATGAAAAGCAGAGGATCTAATTTTCTTTTTATGTGACTCAAACACACACAAGGTTGCCCAAAAGCCTGACTAGTTGGTACCTTAGAGGACAAGGAACTGGGATAAAAAAAATCCAGAAATGATCTGAGCTCCGCACTAAAGGGAAGCTTTGACATGTCAAAACGTTGACTTTATTTTTCTGGATGAGTGGCAGTTGCTAATTTGTAGAGGAATTGTTTGGCTGCCATACTTGTGGAAAAAGCATAGAACATTGGGAAATGTTTGTAAAATGTGGATGGTAGAACCTTGGGTTTTATTTGGAGAGTTTCCCGGGCATTACAGAAATGAAAGCTTTTATATCTTGAATTTGAAATAAGATGGCTTTTAATGAGCTATTTCAAAGTGCCACATCTAGAATTTAGCATTCAGGGTGCTTAGAAAAATTTGCTTGTCCCTTACAATCTGCCAGTAGAGCAACGTTTCCAAACAGCAAAAAGGATTTCCTAAGATGTTGTGAAAATTCATGTGAGAAATGCAGAGTAGGATTCCACACGGAATTAACCCACTGAAGGTGTTCCAGGCAGCCTTATAGGATATATCTGCCATTCCACGTTCTTTAATTGCTGCCAGATAACACAGTACATCTGGTATTTCCCTTGTCTTGGGTTATTTTATGACGACACCAATTTCAGGCTTTGGAGCATCCTGCGTCACAGATTCTGTTTTACCATAAAACCGTCAAGGATCGTGGCCATGCAAACTGTTGTAAGGAACAAACACTGCTGCTATTTACAGTATTTTATCTCTGGATGTGACCCTTAAATTAAGAATTACTGTCTGAGAGAACCCAAGGACAAATATGTACATATTCATAAACTTCAGATAAGGGCATGTTGGACGTTGAAAGCCTTTGCATTCTTTTTCCAGAGAACAGCAGCAGCAACAAACAGTGGTGCCTGCAGAACTGGGTGGAGATGTGTTCCCAGGTTCATGTGTGTCTTGTCCCCTCCACTTTGCAGCAGTTACTTCAGTCAGTGCAGGGTTTCTTTCTCTAGCACTGCAGACTCATTTCCACCCAGCTCCTCATTCTGTGGCAGACGATGACAGGAGGAGAAAAAGGATATTTGGGTATATAACGTATAAAGCTTCTGCCCACCTTTTTTTCCAGTTTCCTAAGAATTTCTCTTTTTTGTGGTTTTTCATCGGCTTTCAACAATAATTTGGAAGGTCTACTGATTTAGAATTAAATGTAACTGGTACTTTTTCCAGAGTGCTTTGAGATTATGGCGCCAAGTTTCTTCTGCTTTATGTAGTCACTAAATGAATGCAGAAGAGCTTGCATCCTTTGGCCCACTCAGGCAGAAGTAAGATCAACACAGCTGGGGAGGAGAAGGTGTCAAAAATAGCTTAAAATCTGGGGGGCTGGTTCTTTAGAATTGAGAGTTCATCTTCCATCTCTTTGTGCTCAGAGGAAACATTTGTGTGGTTGACTGGAGAAAATTTACAGATCGTGGAGGTAAACTTGGGGCTTCCAGTCAGCCCTGTGTCTGTCTGCACGTCCTGCTCACATCCTCAATCACACGGGATTGATGTGTGCTGCGTTAATTGTGGGTAAACAGTCCTGTATGTGTGGTTGACCAAATAGTTTTCCTTCAACCAGTACACATCCTAGGCCAATAAAAAAATAATACTGCCACCAAGCACAGTGGTTTCCTGCAAAAGCTAGAGAATGCAGTTTGTAATTTGAAACTGTTGTGCAAATGCAGACATGTATTTGTTGTAGGGTTTTCCCATACCATCTGAAGGGGAAGAAAAATACATATTTTTGGATGTTTCCCAGTTTGTTTTTAAAAACTTATCATAGTCTTACAGTCAAAACTCTGAACTTTAATAAAAATACAATTCAGAGTTCATAAATTTATTTCTCCTTTCAATTTTTTAAAAATTTCTGCTTAATTTATCCCTTTTTTAAACTTAAATTGATCTTTGATAAAATGCCACTTATGCTACCTTTAGTGTATAAACATAAGGACTACGGGCTTGAGTTCCAAAATTCTGAAGTTTTAAATATTTATTCAGATGAGTCTCTTTAGCAGAACATATTTTTAATTAACTTTTTGAAATGCTAACATATGGCAAAATCTACCCGTTGAAGTTCAGCAATCTACTTCTATTCTTTTTTCACCCTCTGAGAAAACGAAGACATTTAAAAGCACACTGTTATTTATATATATTTATACTATCCCTGGCCTCTGAAATGGGCCAAAATTCATGCAGTGCTGAGTGAGTGGTTATGGAATCCAATCTATATGGAAAAAGCCATAGAAAAAGTCTTTACATTTGAGAAAGGCAGAAAAAAGATCTAAAAATTTTAGCTATTCTGCCTTTTGGTGTCATTGAGCAGTAAGAATTTGCACACAAACCCCCGCTGTGAGGAATCTATTTTCAGCTTTTAGCAGGACAAGGAAAATGGTGTGGGCTACAGTAATGCAATATTTACCTTACAGTCTGTATTTTGTGGCATTTAAAACATATTTGACTGGTTCTAAAGGAGCACTCTGGGTTCCCTCAATTTTATCGTTACAGGAAAATAATTATTCCCTAGAATTGGGAAAGCTTCAATATCCAAAACTCTTGCCTTGTTTCTACTTGCAGTAGAAAGGTTTATAAAAATATGTGTCATAAAAATTTTCTTTTCCCACAGAATTGTCCCATGAATGACATTATCACTATACTTGGAACAGCAACTTGCACATTATATTTGCCTAAAACAATTTGGGACATTCATTTTCCCTCACTATTGTAGTCTGTAAATGGAGTGACACCATGAATGGGAGAGTCTATAAATGACTGCTAATTATGTGACCAGACTGAGGCAATTGGGATGAGTTCTTATTTTACCTTAATTGATAACTTCAATTCTTACCTGATACAATGAAATAATTCATGATGACAGCAACAATTAATAATTGGATAATATAAATTTTAAACGATACTTCCAGGGTTTGAACATGTGATACATGAAATTTATATCATGATACATTATCTAGGGGAAGTGATTTCTTTAAGTTTTTGTTCTATTTTTATTTCACAGACAGGAACAGCAAAAATAAGTGCATTATAGGACAAATGCTGCTGACAATGGGATAAATAACTTATGAATAAACTCTTTAGTCTCTAGTTAAATTGGACTGAGTTTGAATTTAATTATACTTATAATGGAATATTAATATATATTTATTTTAAACTAAAAATGAAATAAACACATCATAACCTGTGCTTAAGATAAACAGTCATCTATAAATTTTACTCAGTTTGTTACTGATGTAAACGCCAAGTTGTTAATTTGAAAAGAAGAAAAAGAATTGCACATTTTTGGATTTAATATGGTTTCAGGAACTTCAGGCTTGTTTATGATTTGTTTTTGTCTGATAAAAATCTAAAAATAAGTATGAAATAGGATAAAACTTTTCCATATAATAAACTTCATTTAGAGGTCTTGTGCAGGCTGTACCAAGATGAACCTATAACTGAGCTTCTTGTGATGACCAGAAAGATGGAATATTTGAAAGGTTTAACACAAAACCAGAAGATGAGCAAAACAAACCTAAAGAAATCCTTAACTTCTAGGTTAAGGATTTCTTCTGCTGTTCTCATTTAGGTGGGCTTCAGCCCAGGAAAAATGTCTTTCTCACCAGGGACTTTAAGACTAAGATGTTTATGAGTGCTAGCATTAGAAGTGCATGCAGGCAACACAAAATAGCTGAGATGAGATGACTTTCAAAAAATAACTTTCAAAAACTGATAGTCATTTTTATACCAGTAATAAGATCGGTTATTTTTAGGATCCATTTAATACAGATATTTACAGGATAAAGATATTATGAATTGCAATGCATTACTGGTAAAAGCTGGGTATATTTTTTCTCAAGGAAAGGCTTCTCACAATAAGTAGATACAAATATTTGTATGCAAAGACATTTCAGAGGAATTGTAAATCGGATACAGTCTGTACTAAAGAAATTAGACTCTTCTTCCTGTCTAGGACTAATAGAGCAAATCCCTTGAGGCTTTGTTTGAACAAATTCATCTCGTGTAACAACTCTGAAAGTGAAATCTCTTGAAATACAGGAAAAACACCATAGACACCACAGAGCTCTTTAGTCCCTTCACTGTTAGACCTCTCCTGATTTACTGCTGGACTAAACTCATTAACTGCTGTCTCTGTAATAGTCCCCAGACCAAATTTTACAACTTCCATTTCAACTTCCGTTCTTCAGCTCAGCATTTGACCCACTGTCCTTGTTAAGTCCTTACATGAGTGCTGGCTTAATTTCAGGGGGAATACTGGGGCTTTTGATCCTGGGGAGATGGGGTGAGTTTTGCATTATTTTATGAGCCTTACATCATCCAAAAGTATTAATGGAAAACCTTAGAAACAACAGATTCCTGGGAAAAAAACAGTAATACTCTTCTGTCAAAAATCTGATTCATACCCACTATTTAAATAACCTGGTTTCTGACTTAAGGATTCTCTTATTAAAACACTGTAGCATCAGATTCCTCAGCAATCAGTCTTTCTTCCACAAACCAATTTCTTTTGTGCTTGCCTCCACCTACGCTGCCACACCAGTGCAAATTATCATGATGATATTCTATTTCAGAATGGCATTTGTACCTTAGGAAATGGAAACCTAATGGGAAAATATTTATGGCATATTTATATGAAAATGGTCTGCAAAAATAACTGTAAACAAAATCTTTGAGCCTGGGTGACAGAATGATTTACACTCAATTTAAATGGGTTTTTTTTTGTTTTTCTAAATTGATACATTGATATTTCCAGCTAATGGAAAATATGTTATTTTGAAAGTTATGTGAAAGTTAGGAGCGGGTTTGCCAAAGAAGTCCAGCTTTAGGACTAAAATGCAAAAATGCTTTGTTATTTTTATTTAAAATTCCTTAGTACTGACAAACAGGACTTTGATAATGGATCTGGCATGTAGAAAATTATTGTAACTTTTGCTACAGAAACCATGAAACCAGATTACTTTGACCTGAATGGTTGTTCAAGACCTCATCCCTACTCATTGTTAGGAAATAAAGACATGGTGTTTTATATCATTAAGTTGGCTAAACTCCAAGGTAAAAACTTATATCTTAAAAATATCTTCACAGATTGTGACCAGAAGTTTCCTTTTCAGTGGTGGAAGCACTGTACAGAAAGGATGGAAATAAGTGGTGAGTAAAACCATGTTTTGTGTTACACATTAACATATGTCAATATCAGGTGCTGATAGGTAGATCTGAGGAATGTAATTGAAAAATTGCCAGAAAGAGGGAGAGTAAAAAGCAAGAACTGTATATGTAACCTGTGTGTCTATCTGCATAAAGATAATTATCCACATTAAATAACATCAAACTTCATATTTCCATGCAGTGAGGGCGCAGGCTGACTCCCAGCCCCCGCTGCACGTGCACAGGGACGCTTTGTATTAGAAGAGCCTTTCCTCCCCTTGGGAACAGTCAAGGTCTAATCTCGTTTTCATTACAGGATTGCAGGGTTTATGTCCTTTCAGTCCTAGTCCTAAGCATTTTGTGCAGCTGGTGCCAAGAGAACTATTTGACTAGGAATTGTTACTGCTTTATGGATTTCCCCCCCTCCTCCCCCACATTGATAAAACTGACTCCATGTAATTTATTGAATATTAAATAAGTATTAAATAAGCTGATAATTTGCAGTGATAGTTATACAATACTTAATGATACTTAAATCTCTTCTATCTGAGGTGTTATAATTACTAAGAAAAAAACGAGAACACAAATAAAAATATTTTTACCAACCTCACCTTTACTATGCAAAGAAAGAATTTTGAAGCAGAGTTCAGTTTATTAACATAAAAAATTTGAGGACTTTTGTCACATAATAATCCTCAGCAATATTTTTTTTTCCTTGTCAACAATAGCAAGACCTCTGGGGATCTATTACAGAAGTGAGGGTATTTTACTGCATTTCGGTGCATCTATGTATCAGTTTTTGTCATTAGTCTTGGTCTTTGTTGGTTTGTGGCTCAACAGATTTAAACTTCTGAGACCTAGAATTAGAGTGTTCTCTGTAAAAAGTTCTCACCAAAATACACAATTTGGCTGACTTTGAATTTCTGGCTTCGGCTGCTTTGGTAGGGATACAAATATAAGAAGAAAAGACCACCAAAAGAAGTTGCACCAGCTGGAAAATAGCCACCAGTTCTCTCAATGCTCCCTCTTTTGAGAAGTAGGATAAAGCTCTGAAAGTGGAAGATACATCACATTGTTGTGTTTTTAGGTCTGTCTGCTCACTGGCAGTAGCTTAGGCAGCAGAGAGTCCTGCTTTGTATGTCATCCACCCAACTCTTTCTCAAATAGTTGGCGGGGAAGTGGGTTATACGGTCAATTTATATGATGGTCATTAAGAAACATATCTGTTAAATTTTCGTATTTTCAAGGAACCAAAGCATGTCTGTCCAAAAACATAAGCAGACTATTTCATACAAGACCTGACCAAGAAAATATTATTCCTAAGTTATGAATTGTAAAATGGAACAATGAACTTTGTGCATGAAATAAGATCTTGTCCAAGGTGGAAAATTTTGTGGAGCTGGATATAGATATAAATTTTTACTGTATCAATACCTACCACATCTCTCCTACCTATCTTTTAGTGGAATGCATTTATTTTATGTCCTAGACTTGGGTGGTTGTTTAAACCCCGCCCTCCCCCCCCCCCCAATTCCTCAAGAAATTTACACTCCAAATGAAGCCACCATAGGACATGAACATAACAAACAAATGGGAGGGTAGGAAATTAAATACAGAAGGTAAAGTAAATAAAAATATAGCACCAGAGCTCCAGCTGCTGGAAATTAGTGTAGTCCTATTGAAGCCTATGCAATTACACTGACTGAGCAACTGCTTCACTATTTTTATTTATTTTACCCTTTGTTCTCTCCCTTCGTTTGAGCTTTGAGTCAAATTAAACTGAGCTGAATTAACACCAGTGAAGAGCAGTCCTAATGTGAATCCTGTTATGGGTCTGTGGGGAGAGGGAAGGGGCAGGGTGGGGGAGCTTCTGAGGAAGCCTTTCAGAGAGCAGAGTCAGTGTGTCCTGAGACTATGGCTGTGCACACTCTCATGTTTGCTCTGTGTTTGTCTCCTTTTCACCTTTTTCCCCCCCCAGGGGGAAATCTCACTTTTCGTGTGGGTAGGAGGATGTGACAGGGCACCACATTTTCAGGGAAGGCAAGCAAGCCATCAAATAAGGTATTAGCAGAGATGGTGGGGACATAGCCACACTCCATAAAAACACAAAAATCAAGTGGTTTTTCCTTCCCCAAGGATTTCTCCATCCTGGCCTCAACCCTGTCTCCAGTGAGCCTGAAAGCAGAACTCAAATGTCCATCCCTGTGCACGGTGGGTAGTGAGTGGACCAAATCTGAACTGTGGTATCAGGAGATCACCAAGAGGAAAAGGGAGATGAACCCATAGGGAATGCATGGTGTGGGGTGGCAGCTGTGTAAATGATCACAATAGTGGGGAAATAATGATGACTGCAAAATTATAGTTTGTAATAAATGGAGTTTTTGTCTGAGTTGGTTAAAATGGGTTTAAGGTAATGGTGGGATTTTTTTTTTTTTTATATAATGACTTTTCTAATTTTAACTTGGAAAGCAAAATTTATCCTTTTTGTTAGAGCTCCATGAATAAATTGATGACTGTTTTGGAATTAATTTCCAGTACAAATGACATTTCTTATCCAGATTTTATTTCCTGTAATTGTTTTACAATAATTCTCTCCTGAGTCAGACTCAATCCATTGCTCATTCAGTGCTTAAATATATATAAGTTTGTACATCATTGCTAATAAATACATTAAAAGAACATTAATCTGTGAAGTTCTATGAAGCAAGGAGTGTTAACACTAAGTGGATTTGCAGTTCTAATTCATATGCCTTTTGCATTAAGGTGCAGCCTTTAATTACATGTTCACACATACTCTAGACAGTTTCCTACTTTCGTCTTTTCATTATTCACTGCAGAGTCCTTTCTGTCTTTAAGGCTGGAATTAAATGTGGAATTGTACATTTACCTTTAGCTTCATTTAGGATATCCATCAATGTACCAGCAAAGTACCTGGAGAATATTAAGGCATTTATCTCCTTTTGACATACAGGGCTGCTATTTCCATCTTATAGAGGGAGACCTTTAGGAGAGGAAGAAAGGTGTTTAATGATATCAAGGCAGATTTAACCTGGCTAAAAAAAAAAATAAAGACAGAGAGAGAACGAGGAGATGCTTAGAGGACAGAGTATCTTAAATTCAGGACTGATCTTCATTTCCTGGGATGAAACAGCATCTATTTAGAGGTGTGTGTGTTTTTAGCAGGAAAAAAGCTACTCAGTCTGAACAAAATGCCACTATCTGCAAATGTAACAATGTCACTACACAGCACTGTGAGGGATTTGGCTGAGAAGAATTTTTACATAGATGTTACCCAACTGAGCTGTCAAGCTGCCTTTCCTAAAGCTCAGTCTCAAGGGATGTGGCTGTTGCTGAGGTTGGCCATGAGACTGAGGAGCTCATTGCCCTCCTGCTGATGAACACTAGAAATTGTGGACTTCCTGACTGAGGTCACAGCCCCGTGAACTCAGGGGGTTTTTCAGACCCAAATGAAATTTCACAGCAGAAGGGAAAGGCAATTTTGTGACCTGTTTGGCATGACTCTCTCCATGCCAAAAATTGAAAGGATTACTGCAAACAATGAAAGTGTTGAACTTGAAATAATTTTGTATGACATAAAGTATAAGACAACCCAGATATCAAGGTGTATTTTAACTACTAAAACACTTTTTCACCGACTATGTCTTCAGCTATGTGTAGTGTAATAGCCTTGTTATCAGATGCCTAATTCAAAATGCATTTCACTATAGGGACTAAAGCAGAAAATTATTTATAATAAAGAATTCTAGAAAGTAAACCAAGGTAATATTTATCATTAGTTGTCTTGTATGATCTAATAGTCTTTTTGACTCTTCAGATTTTTTTACTAGGTAGGTAATAAACAGGTATTTATTTTAAGCATTAAACACCTAAATTTGAAGGGAAAACTTAGATATGCTGTTATAGTAAAAAGTGCTAGTTGGTGAAGTTTCTACTAATGTTGAAATATGAATTGTAAGCATCCTTCTTTAAATATATTGTCTCAAGATTTTCTATTCCTGATGGTCTTGTGTTACTCAGCCCACCATAGATCTGTGAAGAGGTTAGTATTGAAAATCATGTCACTGTAGAGGGTTCAGATTTTTCATTATTCATTCTCAGTTCATTAGTATTACAGGTGGAATTATAGTCAGATACTTTTGTTGCCTCCATGAAAATGGAGAGATTTAATAAATATTCTTTTCCTGTGATGTATATCTTTTGCAGAGAAAGCCACCAACTTGGTTGCACGTGTGATAATTTAATAGAACATACAAAAAATAGTAGGTATCGTGCATGATGATTATCAACACAACTTGGCAGCAGCTGAGGATATAAAAGAGTGTCTTAATTCATGAAATATGTAAACAAAACATTGAGCTTTATTTTACATGTGGATCCCCTACACATTATTTTCCCATTCTGTTGAAAACCATGATTATATCTGATGTGTACTAATGAGAAAGAAATGCATACTCTAACTGTAAAGCAGGTGGAGCCATGGGTTTTTCACATGTGTGGCATTAAGTAGAGAGGAAAGCGGAGCAGTGGTAAAAATCACAGAATCACAAAACTGTTCAGGTTGGAAAAGACCTCTAAGATCATCGAGTCCAACCATAAGTCTGAGGTTTTGGTGAGGTATGGAGTGAGAGAAAGAGAAAAAAGGTGAAGGAAAGGGCCCAGGAGGGAACTCAGGAAGGGAAAGTGAAAGATGTTATCTGGTTGTTATTGGTATATGTGTCCCTTTACTTCAAAGCCCTTTTTGAAGCTGGCGGTGATTTCACGGTTTTCACGGACCCGTGACTGCGATCAGTGACAGTCTCGTGCTTCTGCAGAGGATTTTCTTTCGTATGACAAAATACCCAGTGGGAAAAGGGCACTGGAGAGCCAGGTGTCAGCTACAACAGTGCTCTGTTTTCATCCCACGTGGAGATCTGCAGCTCCTGCTCCTTGCAGCCAGCCCGTGGGCTGCCCTAATTGCTAACATGCTCCGGTAGCCGTGCGCGGCGTGCCAGGAGTGAAACCCTACCTGCGATCTCCGAGAGATAAAGTGCATGAAGTAAAGCTTCAGGAATTCTAGTAAAACCAGGTGAAAACTAAGAAAAGATGAAATGAGAACTAAAGTGAAATTGTGCCGAAACCTGAAACGTTGAGGCACATGAAAATGTATTTCTTCTCTCTCAAAAGCAGAGGTGTGTGGAAGAATATTCTGTGCCTCCCCCCCCCTCTTATTAGCTCTGTTCTTCTCCAATCAGAATTACAAGGAAGTGGTAGTCTTCCTGATTCAGCCTGGGAATTGGGAGAGTTAAACGTATTTTAAAATCCCTTGAGGAATATGCAGAAAATCTGATGAGCAGGATTCATGGAGCAGCTGCAGAAAAGCACACTACAGGCTCGGTGAGCCTGGTATCCCCAGCACACAGAACATGCAGAGCTCATTTTGTACTTGGATCAGCTGTGTGGGTACCTGGTGCATCAATCTGGCCAGGATCAAATCCTTGTATCAGTGGGGAAAAAAATACTCTGTAAAAGTCAATACTAGTTCTCATGTGAGACTAAGAGTGCCCTGATGCCCTGATGTGGTACAGGTTGGATCATGTTCTGAGACTTATAGCTTGTTTTAGAACCCTAGCCAAATTTGGTTTTTCTCATTCATTACGAAGGTGACTCTTGGTATCTTTTAACTCTCCAGTCTTTTCTGGAATGCTCTTAAATTCTTAGTTTTGATGTTATCTGGCTGCAAATAAACACTAGCTGTGCACTGCTTTAAGGGGTGTTTACTTTTGTCTGTAAAGCTACATCATATGGGCAGCCTAATAAAGTTCTGTCTCCAAAACAGTTTGATTTAAAAAAAAGAAAAAAAAAGTAGTTATTGGGTTTTTGGTTGATTTTGCTCTTTTACGATCTGTAGGAAAATGGCTAAGAAAAATGTTCTGGAAGCACATAGGGGAATTGCTGAGGAAATTCTATACTATGGGTTGTATTTTTAATGTATCAACCCCAAAACACAGAAAAACACAGATTTCTTGGTTAGGTGTTGATATTTGCATCTCTAGTTCCAGTTTGTTTCTTTGCTTGTCTCCTCCTGTGGCTTATGGTGGCCCAGAACACCATTTGTAGCTTTCCTGGGAAGGAATTAGAAGAGCAGAAGTTTGATTATCTTGCTCCAGTTTATCGAGGAAAATTTAGTTTAAATGTTTGGTATTTCATCTCAGAGCACTATAAGAGAAAAATCAGCTCTCTTTGGCCACTGCTTACCTTTAATGCCAGCATAGTGAAATACTGCAGTCATGTAGCATTAACATAGTAGTAATGTAGGAAAGAGACATGGTCATTGTAAATAAAGTACAGTTCAAATTATTGAAATTATGTTTTTTCTTGCAAAGAAAGTGAATGTATTGTTGAATAGGTCTCCAGTATTTTAAAGAATTAAACCTCTTATTATTGTCCTCAATAACATTAAGCTGGAGCATTGCTTTTATAATTAAGTGGCAAACTCCACTTTTAATATAATTTTTATTAACTTTTTTAACTTAAAACTTTGACAGTCCCAAGGGTACTCACCTAGGTCACAGTTAGGTTAATACAAATGATAAGTCTACATTACTTTTAAAGCATAAAATTGAAATTATTTTTCATTTAATAATGAAGAAGAATTGTATTGCTTTTTCCAACTGACACAGCTGCAGAGAGATATTCTTGAGAATAAAAGAGAGAAGAGCACATTTCCTAACATTTTACCTGTATTGTGCTCTAAATTCTCTTCAATGCTCAGTTGCCAGGGATAACTTTGTAGTGCAGGCAGCTTTCATATTCTCTAATATGATTGTAATCATCATCACTTTAATGAGATAGCTGCAGAATGAGTTTAGTCCTGAGGGAAACTGTCTATGTGACAGATATCGGAGTTGTTTCCATGGTGCAGAGGTAGTTGTGTATTAAAATACAGCATGTCTCTAGAGGGAGGCTTCTACTAGTGTAGCTGGTTGCATGAAAGGACAAAAAGTTTGGACAGTTTCAGAGCTGTACTTTTTATATTAATGACATTTGACAACAGTACGTGCTCCAGAAAATTTTATATAAGGTAAAGTTTGGCTGGTGAGTTCTGTCTGATGTAAGCATATTAATCCCATGGATTAATTATTTATGGTCCGGCCTTTCTATAAAGCTACTGTTGTATTTCTATTTACTGGTTTTAAAACACTGTCTATGTGGGTGGGCAAAGTGATACCGCCGTGCTTACCTCCTGTGCCAGCTGGCCACCTAAATGTCTGACTGTGTGTGTGTTCAACTTTGTTCAGCTGTCACATGACATGAAGCAGGGCTGTGACCCCGCTGATACTCCTGCTTGTAAATGTAAGCTCGGCCATAAAAATTGCTGTGATTCCGTCAACAGTAGGTTCCTCTGCGATGTTTTCTGAGCTCCTCTGTTTGCTGAGAGTAGTAGAAATAAAGCTTTTCGCATCTAGAGGAGTAAAATGTATTTGGAATGGGACCAAAAATTGACATGGTTAGAGCTGAATGTGAAAATTTTTATGTCTTGCTTATAGTGTACCTAAAGGGATAACAACTATTGTAGAGCCATGTTATTTTTCAAAGCCCCCACTCCTCCTTTCACGTTTCACGTACTTTGCTTAGAGGTGCACAGAAATGCAGAGTTTTGGGGGTTCTTCTCGTTTGGTGTGATAATCTGTGCTAGGCTTCTACTGAAATCCTTCCAGCTGGGGAGAAAGAACACTACGATGTGTCTAAGCTCCTCATAGTGTTGAGTGCCAACGCTGAGTTCCAAAGAATCACTTTCTACTGGTGTTACATCCTTCTCTCTAGGAATGTTTGGAGGTCACCATCAAGAATTATGGCTTGTTTTCAGCAGGGGCATTGCCCTCTGCAGAATACAGCAGATAAAGGACCAGAGGATAGAGAATGGAATGGGATTTCTGAGGAACTGCCGCAGCACACTTGACTTGTCTACATACGCTTTCTTAAGCATTTGGTGTTTGGCTTTTCATACAACCTTGAAAAAATATATTTTATGAAGACTGAAATAATATCATCTGGTGTGCAAGTACAACATTTTGTGACCAGATATTAGTAAGAACTGTACAGAAAGAGAGAGAACAACATACTGGCAAGTGTTTTCAAGCACTGCTACTCTTCAGACCCCTCAGGATTGGTTCCCCACCGCAGGAAAAGTTGGAACCTTAGTGCTGTTATCCTTGCTCTCACTGCTTCAGCCTCCTGGAGAAGGTCTCCAGCAGCAGCACTTGGAGACCAGCAGAAGGAAGAAACAGGAGGAGCTAGAGAAAGCATGGGATAAAATTAGCAGAGGTACCAGCAGCAAAACTCTGTGCCTCTGCTGGCACTTGCACAGGATGAGCCTCTCAAAGGACTTCATGATACCCTGCTGAGTTCACCTGGTGGACTTTTGAAAACTTAACTTAATTTGACTAGAGGCTCTGAGAATTGGTTCACAAAAGTATTTCTACTTTCCCTTTTCCATTTTCCTTTCTCCCTTTTCCCTTTTCCTTTTTCCCTACCCTTCCCTTATTTCTTTCCTTCCATTCAAGCCACCACAGGGATGGATAGGGTGCCAGAAGGCTTGAGCTGCCTTGCTGTAAAGCTCACCTTTGACTTCAGCTCCACTTTTGGCTGCAGGGCACTCCTGATAAACTCAATGCACACCAGGACCTGGCCCCTCATGTGGGCAATGGAATCACAGGATGGCTGGTTTAGAAACACTAAAGTTGTTTACAAGACCTCCTGCTTATCTCTGTTGGTCTTTGTAGTCGATTACACTTAAATGGGTCTGACTGGTTACACCTGCACCAAACTGTTTCTGGCTGTTTGAGTCCAAATAAAATAGACAGCAGGCATAAGGCATTTTTTCCTCTGAAAATAATACACAATTAAAAAGAAAAAAAGAAAGCTGAATAATCTAGAAGTGATGTCTCAATTTTGAAGTGTGATGAAGAATGACAAAATAATCTGCAAAGAATTCAGGAAAGATATGCTCAAGTTAAAAGTAAAGTATCATGCAGTGTTTTAAGACTAACCTCAGGGCTCCTTGAGTAAAAGGTAGGGGTATTTATCAAAGAGCGATTTCACTTTATTTTGGATGTGATTTGATTCTCTGGCTTTGCTGTAACACATAAAAGGCAACTTTCTGTTTTGACCACAAAGGCCACGAGGTGTGACAGCTCATTCCACTGATTTCAGGGAATCGAGTCAAGGGATTTAATCCACTCCTTAAAGGTGTTCAGGAATCGTTTATGCCACCTGAGGTTGTGCTCATTCCCAGTTGGTGCAACAAACAAAGGATGTACCTCTTACAGATTTCTTCACTTAGATGAAAGTCATAGGGTATTTATACATAGAATTACTGATCCTTCTCATTAAACACAGGTTTTGCTTACATCACTACAGAATTCCTGTTCTTGTTATCAATGTCTTTTTATTCCTAGAATCAGCAGAGAAGCTTTTCCTTTGTATTGGTTTCTAAGAAGTCAGGGATGTACAGTGTACTGGTATTTGCATAACAGGTATTCCTGTTTATATTTATATACTTTTACATATATATATTTGTATTTGTATATTGTGGTAAATCATCAGTGGTGAAAGAATATTTTTGGGGAAGCCTTGATATTGGGGAGCCGCTTCATCTCCTGTTTCTATGTCTGAATCTGCTTGTTGCTGTATAAACATGTAAAGAGCATTAACTCTGGCATCTTTGTACTGATTTCTTTGCACACTTGCATACAAATTCTACCAAGACATATAAAAATACATAAAATATTTGCAAAGAAACAAAATTCCCTTCCTGTGGAGGTCCATTACTGTTTCCTTCTCCCAAGAGTAATAGTAGAGAAACTTCCATGTCTTTAAGTAGTAATCGGCGTCTCAGGGTCGAGTAGGAAACATTTTGAAATTTACTCAATGAGATTTTCTTCTCTCTTCTGTATCATCTGCTATTTGCTTTATTTTACTTGTGTTTTCTGTTTGTCTTTCTTGGGAAGAAGACCAGACCCTTCCTGCCTAGGCATGATGACTCCTCATCCCTACTTTTTGCCCTCTGTTTCCCTTCCCTGCCCTTCCCAGCTCACCAGCCACCCCAGGGCAGGCTGCCACACTTTTGTCCCGGGGGCAGTTTGGTTTATGTCAGTCCCAGGTCAGATTTGGGCAATCAGTGTGTGACATGCCGGTGGCGTTTGTGGATCCATGGTGACTGGACGATCCTGTCATAATGTGTTTCTCATCTGCTGGTCCTCTCAGACCCTTCTTCAGAGTTCAGGTCCTGATCCCAATTAGTTGCAGCAATCCTAAACATTCGGGTCTGGCTGATGATTGCTGCAGTTCTGGAGATTGGGGCAGCTCCTGGAGGAGTGCTGGGGTTTTGTGGCGCTGCTGCTCATGGCTTTAAACTCTTGTGGGACATTAGATATGGAACAGTGGGTGACTGCAACACAGCCAAAAAAAGCTCAAGCTCTGTCCAGTGTCAGTGGGTTTAGAGTCTCCTCCAGGACTTTTAAATGCTGTTTGGCATTAGGAGATATATCCTATACACTTTTGGAGCCATAGCTCCTTTCCCTGCCTGAATTCTGCCTGTATTCTGTCGCTCAGAGTTTGATGTGAATTAATCACTATTATCTAGCTATGGAGAAATTTAAATGCAGACAATAGACCCATCTAGCTGCATTGTTTCCCAGTGTTGTCACTGGGCTGTTATTCCATTTTTGATTCCTGGTACGCAAAGAGGCAGCTGCCTGATCAGACTGCTGAGGAAACAAAAATATCCTAATTGAACATAGATTTCAGGAAAGCTTCCACTTGTATTTCTTGACATGAGCTCTTCCTCAGTGTTTAGCTTTGCTGCACTCTGCTTCTGAGTAATGATCAATCTTTTGTGGGTGGAGAAATGAATCTTTCATATATGAGGTTTGAAAAAACCTTTGAAATCTTTTGAGAGAAAAAAGCAGCAAGTAAGCATGGATATATTCAGGCATTGGAAATTGAAATGGAGTTTCAGCATGTGTTCACAAGAATTAAATGGCTAAATTGGTTAGTGTTAAAGATAAATATAGCAGAAATGATAATGAAAGAAAAAATATTATATAGGGTTGTCTTAGATTATCAATGTGACACTTGGTGTGAACTGCAGGAGATACGTTCTTAAAGAGATTATGGAAATGTATGTCCCACCAGAGATTGCACAGAATCAGGCACTTCATTCTGGACCCCACAAGTTTCGTAAAATTACAAATTTAATAAACAAACCATTTTATGTCTCTGTAAGAAACTTAGAGGGGATTTTGAAAGTCAAACACTGGAGACCCTTGCTTTGACTGTGGTGGTAAAAGTAACATCTGCCTCAGACATTTTAACAACAGACTGTTCAGATCATTCTTTTCAGCTATGGTAGGAGACTTGACAGACATAAGCCATCCTACCCCTCTTTTCTACACTTCTATCTCTCAGCTAAACTAAACATTACATCAAAGCACTCCTATCAAGGGCATTTAGATTTAATTTTACCTTTCTCTTTCAGATGTTCAGTTCATTACAATAACTTTTGTGGTTTCCTAATTAAAACAATAACACAGAAATAAAAGAAAAATCTTTTTTTTCAGTCTCATCCCTGGGATGCAACAAAATCTTTTTTGTTCTCCAAATCTGAGACAAAAGTCCTGTCAGAAATTTCTGCCACAGTCATGCATATTTACCAGTACTGACCCAGGACCCTGTGAGATGTGGCTCTGAGTGTTACCCACAAGTAAGTTATCCCAGTGATTCTGGCGTTTGTGCTGCCTCTTCTTGTGAAGAGTCTCCAAATCATCAAGGAAAAAGCATTTACCCCCAGGATGGGTAGTCAACATGAGGTCATAGAACAGTCTTTTTCTTTTAAAAACATGGGATTATATGTCCATGATGACATATCCCTGGGGTAAATGCAAATAAAAAGAACCAAGAATCTTCATTGCTGCTTCAGTCAGTGAGGCTCCTTCTTCTCCCACTGCCCTATTTCTTTGTCTCCTCTTGGTCATACAGCTCTGCCCAGTGTTAACCCACCACCAGAGACCTGACATTTCTTCCAGGTTTGCTGCTGTCCTTCGTGCCAGGTGTGTTTGACTGTAGGATTCTTATGATTCACAAACTGTTACAGGAGCTTTATCTTCTTTTCATGCCTTCAGTTTAATTTCATTAAAGATTTCAAGTTCGCAGTTGCAAGAGTTTTGTGAAAGCTCTACTCTGCAGGATTTCCTGAGGAAAGTTAAAAGGCAAGTCTCAGACAAGGCATTCAGAAAACAAAGCCAAACAAGGAAAAGACAGAAACAGCTTGAGGAGCATCGAAAACTATGTTTTAGTATGAAGAGATAATAAACAATAGCTTTCAGGGTCTTATCATGATGTATTGTCTCTATGTCAACACATGGTCTTTGTAAAGTGGACAAAACTGGTTTTATTAAAACATCAATGACGACAAATAATGCATTTCCTCAAATCAGCTCTTCTCCTTGTCAGAACTCATTCTGCCTGGCAGGTGTAGCCCATTTACTGCAACAAAATGTGAAAGGTCTCATGTTGTGATTGTGGAATCTCAGGGAGACAGCACTCAGCTGAGCACTCAGTCCTCTTCTGTGAAAGTCTGAGAAAGCTTTCCTTGCAATCTGCTTCCCAGATTTCCTGCTGCATTCACAGCTGTATTTAGCATTATGGTGGCTCATGACCCTGTTTCATGTGGAAAATATCTACTCCACGACAAAGAGGTGAAGTAAAGAGTTTCTTTGGTGGCTGTGAGGTCCCTTGAAGTTTCAACCATTGAAGTATTTGTTTGCTAACTTTTAAACCTTGTATTTGATCCAGAGATACAGATGCCTATGCTGTGTCCATTTTAATTTATTAGAGAGACAGGCAAATACTCTGAAAAGGTCTCTAATCTTTGATATGGTTGATGAAATATTTATCTTGGTACCCAAAGTTGTTAGTGATATTGTTGCCAAGTTCCAGGGCATATATTTAGTGAAGCATCAAAAATTTGGTCCAAGAAAATGATTAATTATGGTCCTAAAGTAGTGCATAAAAGCCACCATAGGAGTTTAGTTAAACTGGGTTCACAAAACCCCTTTAATGGTCAGCAAGAGATTGCCTAGAGATACAGAGAGTATTAAGAATATTAAGAGGGTGATACTCTTAATATGATTCCACTCTGGAACTTAGGTACCCTAAACTGGATCCCAAACCCACTTTCTGAGGTTAAACTGCTCTTTAAAATCCTCAGCAGCTTATACACTCTTCCTTCTTAAGCACATGAACCGAGTGATGCTGTGCTGGATGACCAGCAAATGGTCAGTGCATCCCCCAGTCCTGTGCTCCTGAATTGATGTTCCTCACAGAAGGGCTTCACAGTCCCCTGCTTTCCTGACCCAGTGGCACTGTGACAGCTATGCTTTCTCTGTCCTTCTCCTCTTCTCTTCCCATCTCTTAGTCTAAATCTGAAGTACAGGTAGCTGCAGTATTTTATTGCTATTTCTCCCTACTCTTTGAGCTGATGTAAATCTTTTCATTTGTATTCAGTCTCCCCAGTTCTTGGAATGACATGTTTTGTAGCCATCCATACTCAGGACATTGGAACTGATCCCCTTGTTTTCTCATCAGGCTCATGTCCAGCCCTGGTAAAAAAAGGCAGGTGATCTGTGTGCCACTATTTTACCTTATTCATACTCCCAAGTCCTCCTGAGTCCAGAGAGGAGTGAAACATATTCATACAGTGATTCATACAGTTTACTTTTCCCTCAGAATTACTGACTCTGGGGAAAACTAGCTATTATTTCAGACATCTACCAGATCATTTTATACAAGTGATGCAAAGCCACAAAGAGAAGATTTTCGTGACTCAAGAAGTCTTGGTGGTGACATAAGCCTGCTGAGGGTTTTGCTGCTGGCCATCCTGATGGTGGTTTCATTTGATACCACAATTCCTCACATATATTAGTGCTGGAGGGACAGTCAGGACCAAGTGACTCACACAGCAGAGAGGGGAGTTCAGCCTGGGAAAGGGTAAGGGGCTTTCTCTGAAAAGTGCTGATGTGGCAATTTAAGCTTCATCCCATAATTTTAGTTCTTTATTTCATACTTTCACACTATTTCATTTCTGCCATATCCAGTGATCTTGGGACAATATTTTCTTTATGCAAATTTTCATCTGTACAGAATATTAATCTTTGCCATTGGCATTGATGGACAAGAGTTAAAGTTTCATTTTAAATATAAAGTGTCAGAGCACACTTAATTCTCTGCTGTGTTTATAAGATAGTTTTACTTAGTGACATTTAATTGTAAAAGTTGCAAACTCCAGGCATGCTAGTCCCTTCCATGGTGTTGGTTTAGGAATAACCATGTAGGAATAGTTACCTTTCTTCCCAAGACACTGTAATAGCAGGTATTTTGGTGCAAGGTTGTTCTACCTTATTGGATTTCAACTTGAAACAAGAGTTTGTTATTTTCTCAAAATAAAGCAGTTATTTATTACCATAACCAAAATGAATCTCCTACAAACAGTAGCTGCCAGCTGGTACCAGGTTTTAAAACTCTTATAAATTGAGATTTCCAATTATTTTGGCAAAAGCCAAGGAGACTCTTATTTTTTTTATATGCTACTCTGCCTGTGGGAATTCACAGGGATGCATTCCACCTCCAGTAGAATTTTACATTAGGTCACAGGTGTAGAGCAGACACAACCAATAAAATAAAAATCAAAGCCTCACAGCTTTCAGACATTATCCATTTTTCATACCTTTCAGTGCTGGCAGGGAGGGTGTGTTTTAAACCAATATTGGGCAAGATATCCCGTTCACTTTCATATGAAGAAGTGACCAGTTTTAGCTGATGAGCACAGATTATCTCTTCTCCAATTGCCTGAGAGGGAGATGCTGCATCAATGCAAAGGTTAAAAGGGCAGTGGGAGTCAACCCAACAGGCTCATCTCCAACACCACCCAGCCAAGTCCCACAGAGAAATAAATCTCTGCACAGAAAGCATTTCCTAAGAGACTGAGGCTGTGATTTCAGCTCGCCTCACCTCGGGAAAGGTCTGATCCCAATTTCTGCTAAAGGTTATGGCTATCTGAGTACTTCCTAGCTCCAGAGTTAAGATAGTGAAAAGGGTTGTCTGCTCCCACTTTGTTGTCTTGAGAGGAAGGGTGTTATGTTAGTGAATTTTTATTTTCTGCAGTCATTTTACCGCTGTTTTCTCCTCTCGGTTTCCACACTGAGTACCAACAGAGGGGCAGGCATCAGATTTGGACAGCTTTATAAAAGCAGGTCAGCACATATTATTTATAAATTGTTCAGTGAGAAACTGTAAATTAGCCAGAATTTTAAAAAGTAGATTGACAGGGTACCTAGATTTAGTGTTTGACTAAGTGCACAAAATTGGATTTAAAATTGCCTGTGAGTAGAAAAGAATCAACATTCACTTGACTGCCAGCTATTCAATGTTTGCTTTTTCCAAATTTCTTGTTTTCTTTAAGTTTCCATTAATTGCTTAGTTAACATGAGCCACTTCCAATGAAATAATTGGTCAAGAATGCCCCAACAAGGGCTTTTCAGGTATTTGCAGGGGTTTGGGTTTTAATGTAGTTCATACTGTTTAGCAAATCACAGGAGAGAGAAGTGTGGCTGCTTTCTCCCAGGAAATGTCACACCAATAAATTAAGCAGGGCTCTAAAAGGAACTGTGTTCTGTAAAAGAATATTTCCATCGCCCTTCATGGAAAGCCCAGGCCTCAGCTCCAGGGAGGCACAGCCTGTGAGTCATGGGGAGCTGCAAGATTTTCATTTTGAAAATGCACTCTCTCTAAGAAGCGCAGCCTGGGAACTGATAAGAGCAGGAAGGGAAAAACAACCTCTGGAGTCTGGGGAGGAAAAGGGAAAGGAGGGGCAGGATTGGTGACTTTCACCTTTTAAAAACAGTGTGCTGAGATTGCATTGGACCACTTTCTTTTCCCTCCTGTTGCAAATCCACACACAAGCGATTTTTTTCCCTACCTTGAAGTTTGCCCTCCTTCATTAGCATGGAAAGGTGATCATTATTCAATCTGACAGGGACAGGGACCCAAATCTGATCTAAAATATTTGATAGTGGTCCTCTTGTAAAATACATGATCTGTAAAATAACAGCTGCAGTGATTCTACAACAAACATGTTAGTGTGTTAGAGGACTGGAACACAAGTTTGTTTAGACAAATCCAGTGAAGTTATCATGGGAAACTGAAGTAAGTGAGTCACCATTTTCCTGATAATAGTTACACCAATTCATAGATAAGAGGACTGGAAAGAAGGCCCCTCTTTCATCCATAGTTTATTCACATGGTTAATGCAGAGAGATGAATTGTTGTAGGACAAACTCTGATGTGGTGTTGTAGGATAAGGTGATGTGATATGCTAGCTTTGTTGCTCAGAGTGTGTGTGCAGAAACATGCATAATGGTGTGCAATTTGGGGCAAACACATGATGTTTAAGGTTCTGAAGGAGAGAAGTGAGGAGAATGATAAATTTATATAACGCGTATTCTGAAGGCAGAAGGGAACCTGTGAACAAAGAGCTTTGTGCTCTGAGATCTAAGAATTATTTGAAGTAGTTCCTCTGGCTCAAATGTGCAGAGGTATCAGGCAATTGAATTCAAGATCTGAAACAAAGATGTCCTGATGGCTCTGGACTTTGAAATGTTGGACTTTACTGTGCACACAAGTGGTGTAGATGCCTTCAGCAGACAAATGTTAACGTTAAGGAAAAGTATTTCTAGTGCCAAATGTTAACTTTAAAGAGAAGTAGCTCTGGTGCCAATATCAATAGAGACTGACATTAACAGTGGTGATTTTCTCCTTCTTTTCGTATGTGGAGCCGTATGCAGAAGCGTCAGGCCGTGTGTGAGCAGCGTACAAACCCCATTATACACCACACAGAATCTGAGAAGCCTAGAAACAATTTTAATGAAATGACAATAGCGTCTAAGCTCCTAAAAATACAGATTTTTGCTTCCATAATGGAAATGAGCTATGGGCTGGGAAGTGGATGGCTCCAATTCTTCCTGACTTCCAATTCCTTCCATGTTTCCATGGAAACATGACACAAACTGTGCACATACCTTATTTTTGATTAGCAAAGTAAACAGGCACAGTTACTGCTCAGCTTCAGTGGGTATGTCCTACAAAGACAATCTCAGAAGTGTCTAATTTAATGGTAGAAAAGGTTAATTAGGGGATAAAAAGGCCCTGATGCAGCTTGATCTACCTATTATTCTGAGTTTTGATAATGCAAGCTGGAGTCAGAGAGGTGGTCAGCTGGAGTTAGAGAGATGGTATAATGAGCAGTGCCCCATGGTGAGGGTAGAGGGGTTTGAACTACAAATACAATTTTTTTGGTCTCCAGACCTAGGGATAGTAGTGGTGGCCTTTCTATGGGGAAGGACACTGGTTCATTTGTAAGGAATACACAGTGAAAAGGTAGGACACGAACCTCGTGTAGATTTCATCTTTGTTAACCCCTGTCTGCTGTGTGTTTTCGTGAGTCTCCACGTGGTTTTGATTTCAGACCTTCAAAATATATTTTGAATTCCTTCCCTGGCCTCCTTTTCTTGACCTTGTTATGCAAAACAGAAAATATTTCCTGAGTTTATATCTTTGTCAGTAGCTTGAAGTGAGGAAAGTCCTATTCAAAAAGCTCAGCACTTGCAGGAAAAACAACTCATTTCTGATTGTTTTCCATGCCAGTGTATCTCTTCTCTCTGCTTGTGGCCCAGAAAGTCTTGCACTTTTGTCAATGTTAATTGTTTTCCTTCATTGCTCTATTTCTTTGTTTAAACCGTTTAACCTATGCTGAAGTTGCATCTCATTAACAGTGGCCTTGCGTAGCCCATGGCAAAAGGCTTTGTGCACATGTGGTTAGCAGTGTCACACACCCCAGGGATGAGGAAGACCTGCTCCCAAGCCTTCTTTTGGTCACTGGAAACCTCCTGGTGCCTGCCCTGTCCAGAAGAAAATTTTCCTGACAGATGAAAATTGTGTCGTAAACCCGATTTTATTTCTCTCAGCCTTCTCAGCCCTTGCATGGTGGAGCAGGGAATGTAGTGGGAAGCCAGCAATCTCTTAGGGCTGCTCCATATGAGCTATTCTTGGCTGCCAGAGATGTCCCTGTGGCTGCCCTTGGTCAAGCTGAGGCATAAAGTAGTTCTCGAGTCATCCAGGGTTTGAGAAACAGCAAAGTTTGTGGAAAGCCCACCATTTCCCCTCCATTCCACACTGAGAGTAGCTGGGGTGAACCAGAAGCAACAGTGGCAGGTTGGGTTTCGGTGTGTCTCCATTAGATCTCCAAGTGAGCCACTGCTAAGTCAGAGACCCAAAATTTATTGCTTTAGCACTCCTATGTGATGATACATTTGGGGTAATTTTGCAGCTCCGTCTCAGTGTTGAATAAAGCCTGGAGGAGACTACAGTGACCTGAAAACTGCCCATGGGTGTGCTGCAGGGAGGAGAGGGGAAGCTAAGGTTTGGAAGAGAAAAAAGAAAATGATGAAAGAAAATATGAGCCAAGACATAAAGTCTCATTTCGCTCCCATGTGCTAGTGCTTGAGCAGACTATTGTTCTGGACTCAGAGATTGGTTCTTAATTACATTGAGCAGTGAATGGTTTAAATTACAGGCACATAGTTTGGTGAGCACAGAGCTGTTAAGAATTTTGGCTGGAGAGCAGCTGCAGGGCTGCTCTGAGATCTCAGGAGGTGGCTGGAGCTGGAGGTATTCTCCAGAGTTAGGAGGCGTGCACGCTGCCACCTGAAGTCCCATGCTTGAATGCTTTATCTAAATCTGCCCTTGTCTTTATTCTGCTATTTCAATCTAAAATAAAACATCTTGTATTTATTGTATCATCGCATTTATACACTACCATTTTGGAATCTCCTGTGGACATCATCAGATCCAGATGTTAGCAAATGTCATCATCCATACACTAAAATGATTACAAATGGAGATATATTTCTGTAAGCTGTTGCTGCACAGAGAAGATTGCCAGTTTCCACTGGCTTGGAGGAGACTTTTCTTTTTAATGGGGTAGGGATAGCCCCAAGTTCAATATTGCAGATTTTTAAATTACACATATTGTTTCATGAAGCACAAGTGGTTGCAGTCTCTGTTCACTCATAAATTTGGACTGATTTCCTAAGAGGTTACTAATTTTAAGATGTGGAGGATGATTTCAGCATTGGGATTACAAAATCTGATTACCTGTCTTTATCTGTAAAGAGTGTGATGTGAGTTCATTATGCTCAATTATGATCAAGGTATTAAAAATACAATTCATTTCCAGGGAAGAACTGTTTTTCCTTCAACACACTCCCTTTGCCTAAATTGTCTGACAACTGCACTGGTATTTATATGTACTGTACACAGCTCTGTCTGGCTTCTGAATGAATACTACTGCCCTCTGCTGCAATGAACGCACTCTCCAGCCTAAATGTACACAAAGTATGGGGAAATGATTTGTATGGATGCCCAGACAGAAGCAGAGACACACCCAACACCTCAGAAGGGGCAATAGTTTGTGCTCTTGGTATTGCTCTGGATGTCAGGGCAAGATGGAAGACTCTATGGCAGGGAAAAGAAAACAAGTATTATAACTTGGTCTTATTGTGCCCTAATTAGTAAAGTCAAGCTCCATTTTAGATTTTCCCATCTCTTTACTGATTTGGAAACAGTAATAAGAAGTCAGAGATTCTAAATTCATAGCTTTGGCCACCAGAATGATATCACAGAGCTAAAATTTTAGGCACTCTCTTCTGAAAAGGGCAACTCTGTATTAGGTACCGCAGCTTTCAGACACAATTAACAAAGTTAGTTATGCACCCAAGAGTGAGACTCTTGATCCAGGATTCTGGGGGAAAGGTTACCTGGTTTGACTCTTGGGAACACAAAGGAGATGGTATGAGAGCTCTGTCTTCCCTAAAGCTTTGTGCTATGTGAACACTGTGTTGTGGGAAAACTCTTATTTTTGCTAGGGAATTATAGTCCTGTAGTTTCACTGGGATGGATATGTCTTGTTCTTTCTCCATTACAAAAAAAAAAAAAAGAAAAGAAAAAGAAAAAGTAATTTTTTTTCAGGAAATAGAATGAGAAATGGTAATGTACATTAGACTTTACTTTGGAATTTGAAGAAGTGGTGCTTCAATTTTATTGAGTGGAATGGAAGTTTGGTTTAGTAGCCTGGCTGATGTTAACAATTTCAGTACCTCAAGATATGAAATTTTTTAAATGGCTGAAAATTGAAAGTCAAAATAGATCCAAATAAAGTTAATATGGAGTTAGATTTTTTTTTTTAATTAGCACATATTATGTACTATTTCCAGTGTATTTTCTTATGAATCTTGTGATGAATCTATGGCAAACTCATGCAACTTCAATAACTAAAAAACTCAGCAATATGAGGAGCTGCCAGATTCCAAAAGCAACTGATCCTTCTAAATTGGAAGAAATTGGAAATGGGGTGTAATAGTTATCACAATTATATGTGCCATAAAGATATTGTTTTCATGAGTACTTACTGCCAGGTCGGCCAAACTACGCTCAATAAACTCTGGGCCCAGGGGACTCATGAAACTATTCTTCATGAGTGGTCTTCATGTTGTTGTTGGACAAGGTACTAAAGCTCTTGGGGAGGAATGGCTGTTGATACTGAGAAAAATATTTCATTTAGCATCATATGTATGCATCATACAGCGCTGTGAGAAAAGAGCTTGTGTCAATATATTGTTGAAGTAATACTATGAATATACTGAAAATCATATTCAAGGATAATTGAAATTAGGAGGATAAGAAACATTATATAATAATAGAAAGAAATTATCCCTTGCTCAATTGGAGTGGAAGTAAGAAAAACAGAGGTTTTGTGCCTCTAGCATAATTGATTAAGTCATCTTTTGGGGAGTATTCGTCATGTGACAAAATGAAATTACCCATCATGTCTTTGCTGGAGACTTGATTTCTTTCAGTTGGTCTTGGGTAGGAAAGAAGAAAAAGAAAACAAAAAAAAAAAGTTTGCTGAATCTCTTTGTAAACTCTTAAGCTTAAAGACTCAAGCTAAAACCTGACTTGGGTTTTCTGTTAATCCAGCACATGATTTATTTACTATAAACAAGCCTGAAGCATGGGAAATGGTTTCCAGAGAACAGAACATGAGTTTTCTGGACAACTTGAAAAATCTTTTTGTAGTGAAACCTGTGGATTGAAATTGTTAAAGGATATTTTGTTTCCAATTTAGGTATCTGGCTTGATGGGATCAGTTGGTCTTCTCAATCCAGTCCAAAACCACGAACCACTGAGCATACATACATTAATCAAGGCTTATGTGTTTAGTAGCTCAGAAGGCTGTAAAAGGAACATTTCTTTCCTTTTTGGACACTGAAGCACAAAAAGCAGGCGAACTGTGGTTTCCTCTCACCAGCCATGAGCTTCCTGTATTCAAGTAATAGTGATGGTGAATTGGGTACTGCAAAACTTGGCAGCATCGTTCTGGCTCTACAGGTCAGGAAAGCTGCAGAGTTTGGTAGGTGATTAAGGAAAGGAAAATTCAGATACCTTTGATCCCCCTGCTTTCTTTGAAAAATGTCATCTGAACAAAGGACTTGAAGGGCTCTCTAAAAAAACTAGGATAACTTTCCTTTATAGCTATGCATCCAAGTTTTAACTGGAGAAGGAATTTAACCTGCAGGCTCAATGACTGACAAAGAAATGGACGTGGACATTTTGAAAATGATCTGCTCAGTGACAATTAGATTGAGACATCGCTTCCTGTGGCACCAAAAATTGTAGTAAAAGCCTTATTCTGCAAGATACACTAGGATTGCACTCCAGGAGATGGTACAGTAGATTGTAAACGTTGCTTTTAAGAATGAAACACTCGTTCTTAGTCTATGCTGATCAAAGTAAGATAAACAATGTACAGTTTAATAATTTCTTTTTAATGAAAAGATCTTAATTGAACAAGACTTTTTTTCTGTAAGATCTACAGAGTTCTGCTAGGCAGTCTAAATAACCATCATAAGAAGGCAGCCTCGGTGGTTTCTGAAACAGTTGATAAAGTTTTTTAGCATCTCTTCTTTTGAGAGAATAGTTTTGTTTCTCTGCTTTAGTATTATACCTGAAATATTGCCAGATATATTTCCACATGGATCAACGGTTTATTGTCATTACTAGGCAATGTAGAATTTTTAGTCTTCCCCTCTTTCTCTGTCCTTCAAATGCTGCCCTCCCAGTTATTTTGGACTATTTCTTGCACATAAATGCATGATTAGAAAAAACATCCAAGGTTGTGTACTAGTGCATAATCTGTTCAGTAGAATCATAATTCTGCTCCTTCCATTTCTTGTCCTGCATTGCTTCATTTCTTCATGGAAGTTTGTTGCCTAGCTCTGAAGAGAGTGGTTAGGCATGCAGATATAAACCAAGTTTGATGCTTGGGCCTTTTTTCTTTTTAAGTGACCACTACCTTGGAATTTTGAAAAGATTGCAGCTTAGTCTTATCTGGCTAATGAATGTGTGAAACTGAGCTGGGAACGAAGCACCAAAATTCACCAGGAGTGTACTCACCTGTGTGGGTCAGTAAATGTGACATGAAATGGAATGTTGGGTGTCACATACAAGGCATTTGGGACCTCAGGTGGCTGTTGGGCTGCTCTAGGGAAAATGTGTAAAGTTTGCACTGGCAGATGTATGTGACTCTAAATAAGTACCCAGACCTAAACTGGGTAGAAGAACTTGAGCTGTTCTGAGAGTGGTATGGAGCAGAGAAAGCCTGTAAGTCCCACTACTCTGGACTTGCCCAAGGCATGTTGATGCTCACTGAGGATCAGTTCTCACTTCAGCTCCTTTTGTGATGCCAGCTGTTGCACGAATGCTAAACCCCCATGTAAGCATAGGGCATAAAACTGATAGATTCAGATTTGAATTAAGGCTGTAGGGGGATTTCAGCTTAATATTTAAGATGAAGTCAAGTATTTGTACAGGAAGCTGGCCATTTACCTTCCTGTGTTTATCCCTCGTTACTGCCTGGTTGTATGCAGCAGACATCGAGTTGGCAAACTGCAGTTTTTCAGAATTTTTAAGTGAACTTACTTTGGCACTAAAATACTATATTGCTTTGTTTTGCATGCTTGAGTTGTACAATTCCTGGCAGTAAAAATTGCACTTTGGGTCTTTTTTGTATTCATTCTACTTAAGAAACTGAAATCATAAGTGATTATGTCTCTCCTGGAAAACTGTAAGCCAAGTGCCTGATTTCCTTTTTTTCATACACCACCAGAAGGTCTCCACTGACCTCCAGTTAATAGGATTCTGTTGATGTAAAAGTGGTGCAAGAATGGACTGAATCTCAAATTTTTGCAAGTTTCATTGAGATTCATCAGACTTGGGTCTAATGAACTAAAGTAATTATGTGTATGTTTGGCAATATTTGTCTCCTGATTAATATTTTTATGTTCAGATGTTAGATTACTTACAGATGCTTTCTTTTTGCTTGTTTAGCAAGTTTCCATTTTTAAGTGATTTTGTGTAATTTTGCAAATATTTACTAAACATTATAATATTGTCATTTTACAGGTGGGACAAAACTAAAATGGCTCACTTAAGTTAAAATCTTACTGCACTGTAAAGTTCATTCCTTCTTGTTGTTTTTAATTAGCATAATGTTCTTCAATTTAAGGCAATTATGCATTTTCTTGCAGATCAGCTGCACAGAAAAACCACTGCTAAGTTCTTTGCTTCCATTACAGTTTACAAGATTATTCCTAATGCCACAGGGTAAATATTTTAACTTTGTGTTCAGAAAAATGAAATATTAATCATCAGTACATCTTATACAAATATTTGGATTTGTCCATTGTAATACCCTACAAAGTTTTACTAATGTCAGTGTATAAATGCAGGTTGTTAATTTATTAAGAACTGTGGCAGCCTGGTTGTTTAGCTGGTGCTTTTGTTAAGACATATTCTGTGTATTTGAGTGATTAAACCAGCACTAAAATCACATCTCTCTCTCTATCAAGCCTTTCAGGTTGAGAGCATTTGGGATTCGTTCCCAACTCCACCATGTTTTCTTCACTTGAGCATTAAAATGTCAGATAGGAAGAAAATAATTTGCAGCTGTCTTGGAACTTGATTCACCCGCCCCTGACATCAAATTTACGCCAGCGCAACTCTGTTGAAAACCATGATATTACTCTGGTGTTATACTGGTTTAATGGAGTTGCAAATCGGGCCTTAGGGGGGTTTCTTGGTTACTTCTAATTTTCTGATTAAAGCAGAGTTATTGAAACTCATAAAATCCATGGAACATTGTTGCTCCACTGTGGGCTATCTGCATCAGAAACCTCACTTCATTCTGGGCCTTAAGCAAATTCCCAGCTGGCCTTAGCTCAGTGAAGGTACATTCAGTCAAAGTTTCAGCAGGATTTTTATTTTTCAATTTGCATATTATTTTAACCACATTCCAGAGCCTTGCAACCACAGAGGTTCAAAATATTCCATAGATTTCGGATTCTTAGGCAGATGTGAGGCACCATCTCCAAATTCATGCTTCTCTTTCCTACCTCATCATTCCTCTTCATTCAGCCAACAAAACAGCAGATTGCTACCCAAAATATTTTACAGGATCAACCCTTTGGGCAGGAGAATTTCTTATTCATTCACTGTCTGTGGCCTGTAGGGCTCAGCTTTCCAGCACAGCATCCAAACCTCCAATACAGCAAGGAGATAAAGGAATGCAGAGAAACAGAAGCGGAGAAACAACGAGGGGAATGACTACATGGAATCATTTCATGTCTCAAAGAAGGTCCAGTCAGGTTTGGTCTGAGTCATTGCTATGGTTTGTAGCCCTGTCTGTGCCATTTGGCAGAGGGAAGGGGTCTGAGGGTTCAGTTCTGCGTGCAGGCAGTCTGAGAAATGCTGATGGCCTGGAGTTCTGTAGATTAGTGTAGTGACAAGACCCAAGGAAACAGCAGGAAGCTGAGTCAGGGGGGATTTAGTTTGGATATCAAGAAAAGTTTTTTCACCCAGAGAGTGGTTGGGCACTGGAACAGGTTCCCCAGGGAAGTGGTTGTAGCACCAAGCCTGACAGAGTTCAAGAAGTATTTGTACAACACTCTCAGGCACATGGTCTGAGTCTTGGGAATGTCCTGTTCAGGGCCAGGAGTTGGACTCAGTGATCCCAGTGGGTCCCTTCCCACTCAGGATATCCCATGAGAACAGAAGTAGTCCTGCTACCTTTACTGCAGGGGCATAGAGGTTGCTTTCAGGAACAATATCATGCATAACTAAATGGGATTTTTTTATTATGTTTTAATCAATATCTGCAATCCAAATGGCAATCTTTTATTTCCAAAGAGATTAAAATTTAGCAGTGCAGAGACCTAGGAAATACAGAAAAAACCCTCCAAACAAAACATTTAGGGGGGAAAGAAAAAGAAGAAAGAAAAAAGCTTATTTAATTTCAGAATAATTCTTGGTATTCTTAAAGCTCTGAATGAAGATTTATGTTGGTCTTTCTTGATCCAAACGGGTTACCTCTCTTTAATAACAAAGCTTTCTTTGAGAATGTTTAATGCTTATTGCTGCTGCCAGATACAACCTCCCACTTTTTCAAGGTTTTGAAATATACTGGGCAGTTCCTAAGCTTTCTTTGGCATGTGAAGGTAATTCATGTGTTGGACTACAAACCAACTGCTCACCCAAAAGCGCAGGAGGCCCGGATGATGTAGATTAGGAATAAACAAAAGGAACTGGAAAATTCTATAGAGGTAACATTTTATTAACTGTGCTTCCACATTATATGGTGGAAAATACCTTGTGAAAAGGGAATAGTCTGCAGAAGATCCTCTGCTGTTTGCTGTAAAAAAGTTCATCCTCTTGTCCCCTTACATGTGTACTCAACAGATAACACAGGAAATGCTAATCCCAGTCATAGGCTGGTGAGAGGGAAAGAAAAGGAGGGAGGCTTAAGTAATAAATCTGGGTCACATACTCAAAGAACATTGGCACAGCAATGGAGGCAGATGCCCTGCTTGAGAGAGGGTGTTCAAGCTGTATTGCATCACACAGAAGCATCTTCAGAGAACAGCACACATGGTGGGCTTGTTCCAGCTCTTAGCATTCCTGCTGGAGTGTCAGGGGCTGCAGTGCCCTGGAAACACCCTTTAAAAACCCCAGGCATAATTGCTGCCCTTGAAACTTCATGCCAGTGCTGATGTGAATGGAGGAGATTCCAGCAATATGCCCATTTCCATGGAGTACATCGAAGAACAATGGAGCAGAAGACAAAACTTGGATGAAGCCACCCCCCAGGAAAGCTTTGGTTTTGTTTGAAAACTGAGACAAAATGAACAAAAATGAATAAACTGAAATGGCTGTATGAAAATATGCTACAATAAAATTGTTGAGAATTCTTCTTCATTATCCCACTTCACATTTGAGGGGATGACTGGAAAAGAGGATCCTCTGTTTTTTTAAGAAATCCACAGGCCTTACAGCAAATGAGCATGTTTTCCAGTTCAAATATTATGAGTATTTTTTAATGTTTGCACAGGCTTGGGATTTCTGAGCCCATGTAATAATCTGCAAAAAGATCCCACTTTTTTGCTTTGCTGAGACTCCCACATGGCACGGAGCGGAAAACACTTTGCTGTGGCATGTTTAATTGGTTGCAGAGTAGGCAGTGTGTGGTTCCTTAGAGCAACTGGGATGGGAGAAGATAAAATACATCCTGCTTTCCCAAAGCAGATTGTATGGCTCTGTGGCTACCTGAGAGGAAAGACCACTTCCAGCTTGGCCACACAGACGTAATCCGTGTGTATTCTTGGATTTATGAGTGGCTGCATTACCGTGCAATTAGTCTGGATTACCGAAATGTGGGATAAGAAGGGGGGAAAAAAGGTTTGCTTCTCATTATTTTTTCCTCTGAGCATTCATCTGCTTTACTCAGAGTTTCCTATACCTGATTCTTCGGTGCCTGTGGCCACCAACAGAGTTTCCCCCAGCCCTAGCAGTCTGGTTTGAATGTGTGCGCTGTACATTCTCCTTGTCCGGAGGGCTCTGGTAAAGGCATTTATCTGTTGAATGACGTGCAGACTGCCAGATTCAACAGATGACAGCTTAAGCACAGCACTAGTGACCACCAATGGTGTGGTTTTTACTTTGGGATCCTGCTTTTTCTTACGAAAAAAATATGTTGCCATTATTGACTTTTTTAAAGGATTCTTTTCTCAAGCTGTTTCTTGTGTTTTGGTGTATTCTTCTGCTCTGTCCCATATTAAGGACTGATCTTGATTTTATGTGCCCTAATTTCATGCTGCCCCTCCTCTAGCCTTCAGCATTTGCTTGTGGTTTGTGCAGGAGTTTGGGAACAGATGTGACCAAGCAGGCACAGACACAAATAGATGATGCTGACTCTCCCCCTCCCTCTCTCTCACCTGTTGGCCATTTGCTATCTCTGATACATTTAAGACATAAGGCAGTTTGGAAAACACACAGATCATGACTCCTTTTTTTTTTTTCCTTGCCCTTTTTTCAGGTGGAGGTCTGTACTGAGGGAAGACAGAGGCAACCCAGGGACACAAAACAGGCAGATTTTCCGGAAAGCACAGACCGGAGTCCTCCAGCTTTGGTTAATTTTGCTATCAACAGCAGTCTCATCATGTGGGTCCTGCTCATGGGTGCACCGCTTTGGGAACTGCTTGGCAGCATTGTTCTGGGATGAATACAGTCCTGTACTGATGAAATGGAATGCAGTTCAAGGTAATCTCTTTAGGGGTGTCATGCTGTTCCCCTAGGAAGGGTTTAGAGACCCAGGAAATTAAAAAATCAGATGGATGCCAGTGGGTAGAGGGCAAATGCATCCTAACACAATTCTGCATATTGCCACAACGGTCCTTAACAGGGATTTTTTTAGGAAACAACATATGCAAAGATAATAACCTCCCTGCTGGTACTGGCAGATATCTGCCTTTCTGACAGACTCAGATTCATTCATATGCACAACAGGAGGGAAAGGATTATTTCAGCATAGTTATTTTCTCTCCCAGTTCACATCATCCACTGACTATGTACAAATAGGAAGGATGCCAAGTTGTTTACAAGAAGATCAGCAATGATTTGAGCCAAAACTATCAGTCCAACTGCCCTCAAACCGTAGGGATTTTCTGATGTGGCTACGACTCCAAAAGCTGTGACTCAGCTCCATCTCTGTGCTGGAGTGAGTGTCAAAATGAATATTTAAGCAAAAGCCCCATTCTAAGTTGTACAGAGAGCTCCCACTGAGTGCCAGACATGAGAAATCACCCTGACTCTGTCAGCATAAAACTTTCAAGACACAGGTAATGTACATCATAAATTTGAGCTGAGAAATTCTCTTTTAAGTATTTTTCCTTTGAAAATCTTACTGAGCTCCTATCTCCTTCCCCTTCCAGACCACCCGCAGATACCACCCACAGACCAGTCACCCCATGGTCTTTAGAGGTCATCTGTCATTCTCACTATCTTAATCCTGAGAGCATAGGTGCTCAGTCAGAAAAATGACTTTAAACAGGTGCTTAATGTCAAAAATACAATTTGTATAATTAGAATATTATTAGAATGAATATTGACACCTAAGTGTTTAGTTCTTGCTAAGTGCTTGGATGTTGACTATGTGTGTAATAACAAAGGGATGACTCCAGAGAGGCATGGAGATTGGACATTTGAGAGGAGGAGTTTTTGCTGTAAAGAAAGCAACAGGAGGTACAACATCAGCTCTGAGACACCAGCATGGTACCAGGAATGTTTATATAAACACTCAGGCCAGTATCATCATCCAAAATGAAGCTGTGAATCAGGGTATATTTTAACAACATTTTCAGTTCTCCTTGTTTTCTTTTTTTTTAAATCTTCCCTTCAGATTATATATTGTATGTTGGTTGAAACTGATTGAAACTGAAAAGTAGATGAGTGGCAAGGAATAATTTTCCAATCAAAATGAAAGAAAAGATTTTGGTGATTTCTTATTATATTCATCCTCAATCTTACAGTGATGTATTTTTTTTTTTTTTAAGTACTCTTGAGTCTGACAGTTTCATGCTGAGAGAGCTGAGACATTCACCTATGCCTTTATTTGCTCTGGCTTTGACAATGGTCACCTCCTCTTCTCTGCCTTCTCTGATGCTCGTTCAGATGCATCTGCCATAGGTGATCCTCCCTCCTCATCACTCTGGTTAAGGTCACCTCTCCACTGAATCCTCACACTGGCTCATCATTGGCAGTGCTTGAGGAGCTTGCTGCTCGTCCTCAGCTTCAAAAGACAAATTCAAATTCACCTCTTCCTGATTGTTTGCTCATCTCTCACACAACTTCCATAACACCTTTGTTATGGAGCTGCAGGTCTCTAACATTTTGAGGTGTTATTTCTATATTGTATAGTGAGCATGGTATTTGAAGGGTTATCTTTCAACAGCCTTTCTAAAAATGTGCTTTCTCCTCATTTGACTCCATCCTTACAAGTTAGCCCCTGTGCCTCTAGGTATCCCCCTCTAAGAAGAGAAAATTATTTTTGATTTGGAATTCATTGTTACTTTTATTTTTTGAATTTGAAATGCAATGTAGTGATGCTCATGACACACACGTGTCTTAGGCTGACTCCATGATATTATTGCTGTTTATTGCTGCTGTCATTTTTGATTTCCCCTTCTGTTGCAGCTTTCACTTCTTGAAGCTTGTCTTAATTTCAGACCCGGATCCCACAAGTTACACATCTGCTTACCTTTAGTCATCTGCATATTCCTGTTGATTCCACTGAGAATACACACACACTTTAAATTAACCACATGTGCAAGATTTTTGGAACTAAATCATGGGAAATGTAGTGTACTTGTTGTTATTTTTCCCAGCTTCCACAGCTAGTGGCTTCTGCAGGTGGTCAGACCTGCAGAGATTTAAAACCCACTGTTGATAGAGAAAAGGCAGCTGGCCTGAAATCAGTAAGATTTGAGAAAAGGTCTTGACAATATTAAGAAGAGAAACTTTTTTTGCAGCAATAGTAGTGGTGTGAGCTTTCATAGCAGAGGTTGATCCAAGACAGTAGGGCTGACAAAGACCCAACATTTTATTCTCTTCTCTTGAGGCTATGCTCAGATCAGAGACAGTTTCCCTCAGATAAAATTTTCCTCCTTTCCTTATGTAAATCAGTGTTGTTAGAAGCATGGGGCAGGAGGGATAGGGGAAGTAGTAATTTGTAATTTTTGTTGGGGAAACACCCCCAGCATAACTGATGTTGTGTTGTTTGGCAGTTGGGAATGACAGCAAAAAAAACAAACACCAGAAGGACTACAGAAGTTTCTGGGAAAAAATAAGGAGGAACACCAGACTGAAGGGAAATCTGTACAGGGAAGATTGACAACATTATGATAATTTGGTTTTCTTATTTTGTTTCTTTTCTTCATATTTAAAGTATTGCAACAAGGGCTGAAAATAACTCATATTTCAGTTTGCATTAAGTGGTACTGTAACTGAAATTTAATTAAAAAAAAGAAACAAGAAAGAGGAGTTATAAGTTATGGTATCTAAATCACATGCCACATGACAGCTGAAATTATTTGAATGATTTCAAACTATTAAAATACTTACAATTATTTGAAAAAAGTTATATTTTTTATTTTATTCCCATAAATGATACAAGCTAGCTGTGGCAGAGTAAAATATGAGAGAAAATGAAAACTGTAGGAAGACAATATACTGAGAGCTTAAATTTGATTTAACATTTCATTCCTCTAGAAATGCAGCTTACAAAACATCACTCAAGATGTATGGAAATTAAATATAATGTTTAATTCTGGCATACCTTAAACACAGGTCTAAAAATAGCTTCATTCCCAAAAGACAGAAATTCTGAGCTACCACCATCTCTGCAGCTCTGTTGCCAATATCTGCATTGTTTATTTATCCTGGGAAATCTCTGTGAAGGAGCAGGATCTCAGGGCTGCTCAGATGGGGCCAGATGGGAGGAGGTGGGAGGTCGAGCCTTGCCTCCAGCCCGTCCCTCCTGGCTTTCCCCAGGAGGCTGCTCTTGGGATGACAAAGCCCCTGCAGCTCTGGGTCCCTGGTGGGAATAGGAGCCCAAAAGACAGAGAAAAAGTGAGATAAGAGAGAAAAGCAGACAGAGCAAAGAGTGTAGCCTAGTGCTTCCTGGCATTGCATCCTGAAAAGAGCCCTTCAGTCTCAATCTTCTGCTACACAGAAGGGCATGAGGTGATCTTAGCTTTGGAAATTAGGTAAATTAGATAAGCTAATTCATTTTTCTGCTAATTTAGAATAATTTTTGCTTGCATTTGATTTGCCAGTTTTATTCCTGTGATCTGTTGGTAACTTGATACCTTTGTGTTTTAGAAAAAAATATTTCCTCCTTGTCTACATTTCGGCTGTTAAATAAAAAACCAGAAATTCATAAGGAGCATAAGATCCCACAGTGGTGAATGCAGTGAAGACTTGTAGCCAAATTTTTTCACAGCCAAATTTTTGCCCTCTCCTCTGCTACCTTGCAGGCAGGGCAATAGTAATTAGTATGGTCTGTTCTTACTTCAGAGTATATTGATGTTTCCTCTGCCACAATTCACATCTTTTCATTATTCTTTGGATACAACACTCTCTGCAAACCATCGTTGTTCTCCCTGATATGTGCTAAATATTGACAAAGAAACAAAGAAAATATGCTTGTTGAAACAAGCTGACCTCTGGTGCAAGAAGAGCAAATAAGTGAGTGCCCTGGGATATGTCTTTTGTTATTGCTAATTGTTTTTTAAACACCACAAGTCTCCTCTCAGTTTGGAAGACAAAGACCCCTCCAGTGCTACATCAGACTGGGGGCAAGACCAAAGAGCCATGTGCTTGTCCAGACTGATAAATCCATAAAGAGATGAATCAGGCTGGCTGTGTTGATAGCAGCTCAGGTTTTACTGGAGCTGATGGGGTTTGGAGAGTTTTCTTCAACCCTCAGCACACATCTGTATCATGTGTCAGGGAGAGCTGACTGTCTACTCAGATATTAGGTAGTACCTGAAAGTATTCAGCTACTTTGGATGGTGTCTGGAACCTGCCTCTTCATAAAACTCATCTTCAACAAGGCCAAAGAATCTTCCTGTGCAGTTTCTCCAGAAACTGTCCATGAGCCAAGTTCAGAACAACCAACAGTGTGAAAATGTAGTTAAAAATGCACATGGATGCTGTACAGGAAGAGGTCTTGGGAATTGTGAGGCTTGACAGAAAAAAAGCATCTTGCCCCAAGTTAAGGGTATTTGAGAGGTTTGTTTAACCTTCATTTTAGCTATTTGCACAAAATTCCATGTTATTATTTACAATACCATTGAATCAAAATGTGAATTTGCCATAGCAACCCAGGCTTCAAATGGGGCCTATGTTGCTTCCCCCAAGTTACACCACCTCCTTAAAAAGGAGGAAAGAAGAGTGCACTGTGTAACCTGAGCTCTTGCAAAATGCTGTAAGCAAAACATGGCTTTAATAAGCAACACAAACAATTCTTAGAGTACATTTTATTAAAAAAGATTGCAATTATACAATAAAAATGATAAAATTATAAATATGTAAATATGAAAAGAGCTATTTCAGCTTAGTCCATTTTTCAGGAAAATGTTAGCACTGGGGTCATACTGGCAACAGTGAGACCAAAGTAGGACATTGACATGATGTGGGTGAGGATTTCTGTGTCACTGCCTGGTTTTTTCACCGTGAGGAAAATAAAACAGTGGCAGGTCATACATTCATTCATGCATTTTACTCTTTCCATTCAATTGGTCCTTTTGCCAGAAAAATAATGAACCATCCAGCAGATGACATGGTTGTACATAAATAAATATATACTCAAATCCCCTGCTTGCAGTCACTACCCACTAACAAAATACCAGAGTCAGCTGGATTTCTGGAAAGCAGAATACATCCAGAAATTTTGCTTAGGTTATGCAAAATAATGCTTGTTTAACTGTGCTTTGAAAGTCTCATGTGGTGGTACATGTTTGTGTGTGAGTACCTGTGTCTGTTGAAGTTATGTGATGTAAAGCACTTGGACTTTTCACATCCATTTCACTTTTCTTCCTGTTGTTCTCAGGTAGACATTGACAAGATTTGTCCTAAGCACACATGAGGTTTTCTGTTGTGGATATCAGTTTTATATAACTGATGCACATCCGTTTTTTTCTTAAGCAGAGTTTGAAGAGGTTCAGCTGCACGTGTCTGCAATGAGAAAAGAGCTGTACTAAAAAAACCAGTCTTCTCACCTTCTTCACAAATTATTTCCTGTGAGTTTTTATTCCTATGATTCAAGTGACACTGAAAATAAGGAAAAAAACCAGCTATTTCTTACTATTTTTAAAAGTAAGTCAAAAACCCAAGCCTTGTATCTAACAAGTAGTACAACAGGTGAGATAATCCATGTCTGTCCAAACACTTCTACAAGTGTTTAGGAATTTGTTTTCAGTAGGAGATAAACGGGAGCTTCTTCAGCACCTAACAGAAGAAGCAGCCCCAAACCTCCATTTATTAATTGCTGCACTGCTTTCACAACAGAGCCCAGTGTAAAGGATTAGAGGAATCCTGGGGCACAGATTCACTTCTGTGCATCATTAGTATCTGAGCTAACAGTATGGAGTGAGGAGAAATGCAGCTTCATAGCTTGAAAGATCAGTGGTGAGACCCACTTTGGACCTTTTGATGCAATCCACATTGCAACAGGAGCCTTTTCTGGCAGTGGGGCATGCCTGGATGCCAGGGCTCGGAAGAACTGACTGTTCCTTGTACACACAGGCACAGCTAACCTCTGGTAGACACACCAGCCCTGTTGGATATCCCCAGAGAGTCAGGCTGTCCAAATCACCTGCTTTTGAGACTTTTGTTCCTTGTGAACAGACTCCTGGAAATCTGAACACAGTATTTTTGCAGATAATTCCTGTCTTTTCCACTTTATTGCTAGTTGTCTCTTTCAGGATGTTCAGCCTCCAAGATCAGCTTTCCATTTGCAATTCATGATATTAGCTGGAAAATTTACAGGACAAAAGCAGATCTTATGGATTGGCTTAATTCCACTATCCTTTTTTCAGATTCTTGTGAGTTAAGGAAAACCACAGAAGGTTTGAATCTTGTTTTGCTTTTTAATCTAAAGATACTATTTGTTTTGGCTTAAGGGAGTTGTGAGAAATACCAATATACTTAAAGGGAACACATTTAAGTGCTTTCTGAGGACAGCAAGTGAACCTTAGCAGTGAAATCCTGCTGTATGTGAGGTTCTAAAATTGCAACGCACAAATGTTTTACTGGGATGTAAGAATGTCCAAATGTGTGTAGTCCAGGATGATATCCAGTCAAAAATAGCTAATGCATAAGGAAAAAGTTTTTCTCTAAATTTAAAGGAATCACTTTATACTCACATCTGAAATTTCTAGTGACATCACACACCATGAAACAATGAAATCTAATAAAACTGTTCACTTCAACAGAAGTTTTAAAATACGTTCAGAAAGACTTCACCTCTGCTGCCTAACTTCAGCCTTGAAATCTTAAATCTGACAGTTGGTCACTTCCCTTTTACTTCTCTTTTACTTCTCTTTCTACCACAGAACAGCATCTTGGCCTTGCCTTCCCAGCCTGAATCAGCCATACCAGCTCTCTGAAATGCTTCATGTAGAGCATCCACCATATTCACTGGAAAACACTGGAAGTCCCGATGTAAGTTTTCAATAAAATAATGAAATTAGATCTTAGTGGTCTAGGAACAGTGGACATTTGATTTCAGAGCTCCACACCGCCATGGCTGCAGGCAGTATTATTTCATAGTTTTCAGAATATGTGTAACTCAGGAGTTACTCAGAAACATAAACTGCAATTCCTGGAGGTAAAGTGAAATATCCATTAGTTGCATATATCAAGATGTGTCTACTCTAAAAGAATATACATTACATCCTGATGCCTGACATATGGTTTTCTTTTGGGGAATCAGTGCTGTGTAAGTATTAAAAAAATTGCTCCATTCTCAGCTTTATGCAAAGGCCGAGTCTATTGCTGTCCTTGATCTTCACAGAGTAAATCCATTAGTTTGAATTGTGCTTTTATTAATGCTAAAAGTCTGGAAAAAACCCCAAAAAACTAGGGCTAAACTCAATGATGCCTTGTTGTACCACTTGGAAAAATTTGCTTGTCCATCCTTTAAGCTCCCTGTGACGAAGTCTGTCTTTGCAGCGGTTTCAGATTGTGTACAAGACAATAGAAACAATGCGGGAATACAACAAATTCTTAGCAATATTAGCAGTGCCAGTGGATGCAGTTCCAGTCCATGTCATTGCAAACTGTGTCCAGATGCTGCAATGATGCATATCTTGTAACTGCTTATAATGATAAACAGATAATAAAGATTGAATTAAACAAGTCCATGGTTTTGGCCTTGCTGCCGGCAAGTTCTGGAGTGTATGTGAAATAAACCATCACCACAGCTAGCATTGGTTGGCTCTCTACCATCTCCAGGGACATTCAGGATGTTGACTCACTTCTGGGAATGGTCCCTCTGGGGCTGCATTTCAAAGCACTGACAGGTTGGTGCAAGTTTTAATGTGTAATGCCCAAACCTCTTATGATTTGACAATTTCAGCTTCGGTGGGTGGCAGTTCAGCCCTTTTGTCAAGATGCAGAGAAGAGAAGGGTTTGTTTGAATGGTTTTGTCAGAAAATAATTGCAGAAGAATGGCCAGTTCCAACACAAGACCAAGGCACAGCTCTGCTAGGTACCAAATAGGAGATACAGACCTTCCTCCTAGTTTATCATCAATGCATTTATTTATCTCATGATGTCCCATGTCTCAGGCACTGCACAGACCAGCCTCTAAGATAAGTGGTATATCAACCCTGGAGAAAGCTTTTTAACTCTATTCAAGTAGAATTCATTTATAAAAACCAGTTTAACTTTGAGGAAAGAAATGCAAGGTTACTGCATGGTAGGAATTATCTTGGCTGTGTCAAAGGATTTCCTGTGTGTTTCTTAACTCTCTGTATTTCGAGTTTCTTCTGTCAGAAAATTTGTCTGTTACTCTGAGACTGTAGAGGACAGGGTTTCCACAAAGGTGTATCAGTGCCTACTTAATGGTAAAGATGCCCATCAGTGCTTCATGAGCATGTGATGCACTTGATCATAGGCTTTACTGAAGGTCCTAATGAGGCCCAAAGATCCTGTGGAGGAAGGTGTAATGACATTTCAAGGGATTAGTGATAGTCACTTGGCAGTATTCTCCATTTTCCTGCTATCTTTGAATCACAGCGAATGAAGTTAATTGAAATTAATTTCTGATATGAAAATGTTCCTTTCTGCTAAGGCTGGGCATTGATGGGTAAGAATATGTTACCATAAAGGGAGCTAGAAGGCAGCTGAATGAAACCTTAGACAAAAAGGAAGGGTTTTTTTTGTGCTAAATGACTAAAACTAAGGCACTCTGCCAAGGCATGCGTGCATCATAACTCACTACTTATTTGGGTGAAGAAATGCCCCAGCATTTCCACTTCCAGCACACTGAAATATCAGCCCTGAGCCATCAATTATCCACAACAACGTGCCCAGGACTGGTGCTGCCACATGCACAGTAAAGCCTGCTGCCCACAGAGGCCCAGTTTTGGATCTGGGCACAGGCTTCTCCCGGAATTATGTATTTGAATGTGTGTAACACAACAAACTGCATTGCAATAACTGCACAGTTCAAAACTTGGCACCAGTGCCTGCTCTTTTTCCAAAGTCAAGTGTAAAGTCTTAGGGCCCTATTAATGAAAAATCCATCTGATGGCTGGATCAGAGAAGAAGGAGGGCCCCAAATTATGGGCAGGATCTGTTCTAAAAGCCACGTGCTCATGTAAAAATGTGATGGAATATGGGCACGGAAAGTTCCATGTGGATTTCACTAGATGCACAGAGATTCCTGGAATGCCCATAAATTAATATGTTGTACTTAGAGACATGGTGCAAAGGGCCACGAGGCTGTAAATAAGTTTCCTTGCAGCATGAAGTAGGGAGATAAACAGTGACATGTCAAAAGCCTTGAAAAGAAGGGTTGGGGTCAAACATGATACCTAGCAAGTCTCAATTTTCTTTGCCCTGCCTACATGTTTTTATTTCTACAGCGTGAAACCAGCAAGTCCTGTTTGACTTATCAACCCTGCTTCCTAAGCAGCCTGGGAAACTGTTAATGGCCATACCTATCTGAGTGCTTGACACAAGCTGCAGGCATAGTCAGCACCTGTTATTTATAGAAAAGCCAGAGAAACAGTCCTAAAATACAGGACTGCAAATGCGTACTGGAAGGATGTTTTACTTCTCGGGAAAAATAGTTGTTTTCAAATTATCTCAGTGAGTGGATATACTTACTTTTATTTCTTTTTACTGTTGCAATCAAAGAGCTCAGGAAAAGATAAAACTGAAGAATTTTCCATCAGAAAATATCTCTGTATTATTATTATCTCCATCCTTAGCCAACTTATGCAAAGCAGACTCTTTTACTTTCTGCAATATGTTTAATTTCCCATTGACCTGGATTACAATAACTTTTTTTTTAGTTTTGTGGGGTTTTGCTTTTTTTTTCTTTAATAAAAAAGCAGGCTGCACTTATGCTGCTCTCTTTCTGCAAGTTGTACTTGTAGTTTAACCAGCTCAGCTCCCTTTCTCTCACAGCTGCTTGTGTGCAAAGACTTCGTTCACCATTAACCCCCAGTGTGATGGGTTTGTAAAAATGTCAATGCAGAAGTCATGAGAGGACTCTCTGAGAAGATTTGGCTTTTGTAAGGCTGCCTTCAGAAGAGTTTTTCCTCCTCAGGAAGTTCATCATCCTGTCAGGAAAGTCACGGAGAGGAGTCAGGCCAGGTCCTATGGCAATTCTGGATTAAACCTTTAATCCTTGGACTACTTGCATGTGCCATAATTTATGCCATATCAAAGCTCCTAAATTATGTCTAAAGCAGCTCTATCCTCTCATGTTCTCTTTAGTTTTAATGTTTCTCATTAAAAATGATGAAACATGAGCCACTCTTACTGAAAACTCATCTTTCTCATCAACAGGAAAACCTCAGCTGTTCTGTACATGAAACAGTCCACGTGATGGCTTTTTCCAGTGTGAGCATGGCATGGCTGATTCAAGCAAGGACATCCAGGATCTACACAGATCATACAGATCTTCAGCATTGCTGATGCTGCTTAGATTTTACTCATGATTACGAGGACGAATTTCAGCTCTAGAAGCAGAGATTCACATTATGTCATGGCAGCAATGCAGCCAAATGCTGCTGGTAAAAGTCAGTTTAATGCTAGGGAATTAGTTGTGTCCAAGTATAAAGGCCTTCAACAAAGGCAAATGAGAAATAAAGCACCTTTGCTCAGATTTTGCTTCCACACTCCCAACAGTCTTTACACAGCATGTGTGAAGGAAGAATCTTGGGAGCTGAGAAATGCAGGGCAGTAGGAACTGTTGTCATAGTCATTGTCTTCCATATATATCATGTTCATTAAGTGGCCTATTAATTTCTGTTGCCAGTAGAACAGAGGCAAGAGAGTGAAAAACTGATAATCTGTCTGAAAGAGCAGTCAAAGAGAAGGAAAAAAAATTCCTCCAAAGCTGTAAATACATCACAAAATGTTCAGAAAAAGTATGTTTCCAGGGCAGGAGAAGGTTTCAATAAAATTATGACTTTAGCTCTGGACCATAATTCAGTTAGAGCACAAGTGGTTGTCATAAAAATTGTGTATATTAGGAAAAATCACTGTTGTCTGTTTCAAAATAGGAATAATACCTTCTAAGCATCTCAAATGTCAGGTTTTATTTAATAAACGTGGGTAAGAAATACTCTGTATAACCACATGATGCTTGTGGAATGTTGCTATACATGTAAAAAATGCTGTAAACATAAGGGGCTTTGTGTGTGTGTTTCTCTGTGAGAAGCCCACTCCATCCTCTGAGAAAGTTTATCATTGAAAAGACAAGAGAGCTTACAATAGAATGACATAAAGCCCAGTCCTGCAAGATGTCACAGAGCCTTCTCTCTTGCTGTCACAAGGACTGCAAATTCCCTGAAACAGTCACTTAAGCACTTTGCAGGAGATAAGTATTCCTTGCATCCTTAACATTTTTAGGAAGTGAAATGAGCGTGTATTTCCATGGACAAATGGCTCAAACAACATAGCTAATCTTGTTTGGGGTTTATGTGGGACAGCAGGATAGGTGAGTTCCCTTTATAGGAAAGCTATGAAAAATGCAGAGTTATGGAAGGGCTCATCTTGCACAGGGGATAAGAGTGAGGAGTTGATGACATTTGGGTTTTCTACTAAATGCAGCTGCAGGCAGGCTGGGAAGCTGCTGCTTTTGCATGTGCACTGAGGAACACACATAAGTACATTTTTGTCTCAGTTACTAGGTAGGTGTTAACAAAACAGCAGAGCCATGTATGGAATTGGTTTTTATCTATTTTTAGTCCTCCCTTGCACAAGGTCTGCACATTCTGTTCTGTATGCTGCCGACGTTTCAGCTGTGGCTCTTGGTACAACTCACACTTCTGTTCTACAAGCTGCTCGAATATTGTACCACTGTTGTCAGGAGGTCCTAAATGGAAAACAAAACAAAACAAAACAAAACAAAACAAAACAAATAAATCAACAGTGATAGAAAACAACAACAACAACAAAACAAACAACAGCACTCTTCTCTTGCCATCTTGCAAAACAAAATCCTTCAGGCATGATTTATTAGTAAAACTGACTATGGACAGTTAATGTACATCTGGATCTAATAAACAAATGCACAGCTAAAATACCCTTTGTTTTTTTTTTTTTTTTTCTCACAGGGTTTAAGTAAAGTAATTCATCTGTACTTTAACAAGAGCTTTTATTTCCACATGAAGAGGTGGGCAGCCATTCAGTCGGACACGACTGAGATTGTTTCAGTCAGTTAAATTGCCCAATATTTTCATATTACCTTGAAAAAAAAAAAATAAAAAGGTCATGTGTGTGCCATTTTGACCTAAGAAAGTATAAGTCTCTACCTACAAGATGTATAACATATATAAATTTATATACAAATATTTATGATTCTATTATACACAGAGAAAGTAATACCCTTGCATTAACATGACACATCACAACGAATTAGGATCATAAATAATAGAAAGTGCATGTGGAACAAAAAGTCTGGGATATTCTTTACTCATCCCTGTAGCCTTTGTAGGCAGAAAAGCTCATTTTGAAAGCAGATGCTCCTGTCTACTGTAACAGAATTGAAGTTTTGCAGTGAGTGTTCACTGCTTTCAGCTGGCAGTGAGGATTTTTAGCAATACCTCCCATCCTTATTTGCCCAGATTTTGATCCGTGAGTGTCAGTAGAAATGGGCGGACACATTTTTAAGGAAAAAGCTCAGTAAGAATTTCTCTCAAGCATGTGTACAATATTTCAGTACCTCTAAGTGATGCAAGTCAATAGCACTACTGGCTCGTTTAAAGTAAAACACGTGTGTGATTGCCTGGAGAACTGGAGTCCACGATTTTGGTTCTAAGTGTGGCTTAACTCTTAGTGTCATGCAGCTATCAGGCTGCTTTTGTTTTACTCCATTGTTTTGATGTTGGAAGCAGGTCATGATCCCTTTAAAGGAGCTTTTGAGTTAGTTTAACATCACTGCTAAGCAGCACAGCAGAAAAGCAAGCACCGTTGTGGAGTCCTTCCAATTAATTTGGGATTTGCAGTTAAATGCAGGTGTCACAATTTAACAATGAATAATTCATAACCCATCAAGACGAATATTTCAGTGGAGGGGCTTCTTAAAAAATTGTTTTTAAAAAGTGTCAAACATATGCCAAACATTTACAGGATTGCTAGCAGCAAGTGGCTGAAGGAAAGCTGAAAACTGCAAATAAAGCAACCCAGCTGATGGGTTGTTTAAATTCTCAAATAGCAGCTGATGACTTCTCCCTTTTCAGGAAGAGTATACTGACTTAGTTACAACCTAGCATTCATTTTTGTTTCTGAAAATCCCTTATAACAGGGGAGCAATGATCTCTGAAGGAGATGGACCGAATCAGTAATTTTTTCTTGTTCTGGAACTTAAAACTGACATTTTTTCATGCAAGAAATTCTGCTAGAGTTTGCAGATGTAGGGGAAAAATAAGACATATTTGTGTTGGCAATTGGCATGACTCTTCTTGCATGTTACTCATTTTCTGTAAAGGATAAATCTTTAGGTTAAAGAAAGCTAGTTAAAATCCTTTAATCCTTTTAGTTTAGCTTCCACAAGTTGTGCAGTGGTCAGATATGATGACAATTAAGAGAAGTGGCATAATAATGGGATATTTGTATCCATCTGCATGCAAAGCTAAATGGGTTAAATACTGACTGCACTGTCTTTACTCTGTCTAAATCTTCCCTGGAGGTGACACACAAGAATGATTCAGTGGTCTGATAAGGGGAATTCTGCAAGCCTCCAGCCAGCCTTCCTCTGTGAGCCAGTAACTAAAATGGATTGCATTTGGGCACTATATTTAATTTTGCCCATAATTTATTATCTGATCTTGGCTAGTACCCCAAATGTATTTTTTTAGCATACAGTTTTTGTGGTATATTGAAAAAGTCTGCAATCTAGCTTTCCCTGCCACCCAAAATGAAACTAAACCTATGAGTAGTATTTAAGAGGACTACTACCACTCAAAGAACTGTGGTTGGAGAAGTCTTCCTTGTTCCCAGACTGACATTCCACAGAATTTCCTTAGGTTATATTTTACTTCCTTTACCATATAGCTCAGTAACTGAGATATGACTATCTAAGGTATATGAAATACCAGATCCAGTTCCTATTTGATGTACCTGAAGGTACTGAAGTGCTGCAATAAGTAGGATGTGTTAACTGCTTCCAGCCACTGCTTAGGCATCTGGTGATCATGAAATCATCTGATACTCTCATGGAAGTTCATTTATAATGAATCCCAAAAAATGTTTAACATACAATTGCAACACTTTATATCACTTTTTACTTAATAACCAGAAAGAAACAATCAATGATTTTATAGGTGAATGGACCCTTTTCTTTTCCTCCTCTTTTTTTTTTTTTTTTTTTTTAAAGAAAAGAATCTTTTGCATCATTTTCAGTTTTGATTGCTTGAAGGACTAAATTAAGAAGGGCAGGTATTTTAGTGGGGGCTCAGCTAATGGTGTACCTGGAGATGTAATGAAGCACTGAGGTACTCTTTCCCCTGAGAGTTGAGAGTGCTGGCTGTTACAATACTGTACTTCTCTCATGCTTGACAGTTGAATGGCTTTTTAAAATAATGTCAGGAAGACCTGAGCTTTTCTACACTCTCCTTTCCTTTCAGTGTGCTGGATGTCCTGGCACCAGAGAGCCTTTGAAACCTTCTCCTGTTTCTTCAGCACCTGATGGTGATTGTTTGACTGGAGATTTATGGCTGGCCTGAAACTCAAAGCTTCCAAAGAGCTGAAGTTACAGAAGCTTGCAGTGATGCTGAATTCCCTGGAGTGGTGGTGCTATCGTCATCTGATGGCTGCTGAGCAGTGAAGTGAGATGGTAATTTCTGCATTCCAGTGGTTGAGAGCTCTACCACCAAAAGCACCAGTAGGACTCAAAAGAAAAAGCTGTTTAGAGATCTTATATTCCAGACATGTTTTGTGTATGTTTGAGTTCTAACCACATCGGTGGCACTGCTGGTTTTATGTGAATATCTCCTCTGATAGTTTATCACAGGCATAAGAACTTACAGAATGGAGATTCAGTTACTTATCTCTGGGGGGAAGTAGCCAGGAAACCATGATCAGGGAAGAAAAGAGACTTCTGCACCTGCTCTCATCCCATCAGCACTGAGAACTGACAAAGCCAAAAGGTCCACGGGGGCATCTCTGCAAAATATTTGTGGCCTGGGTAATGTTTTCTTCCATGGAATGTCAGAATCACAGAGTAGCTGAGGTTGGTGGGCACCTCTGAAGATTGCCTAGTCCAATCTCTTATTCAAGCAGAGTCAGCTAGAGCAGATTGGACCTTGTCCTACTGGGTTTTGAATATCTCCAAGGATGGAGACCCTACCAATTGACCGGAAAATCTGTGCCAGTGTTTGATCACTCTCACAGCAGAACAGGTTTCTGTTATGTTTCAGAAGGAACTTTCTGGATTTCAGTTTGTGCCCCTTGCCTCTTGGCCTGTCACTGGGCACCAACTAGAAGAATCTCCTTTGCTCCATTAGATATTGATAAGGTTCCCCGAGCCTTTTCTCCTCCAGGCTGATCTGTTCTAGCTCTCTCAGCCTCTCATGGGGAAGATGCTCCTGTCCCTTCATATCTCTATCCTTTGGGAGGCTATGGTTGCCACAGCATTGCAAAGGTCTTAAATTACACATAAAGCTCCAAACACCCCCTTTTCTGTCCCCTTGATGCCTCCTCATCCACTGTTCTTAAAAAACAACCGGTATGGGAGAGCCAATAAAAAAATGCAAGTTCTTTATAGGAACAACTTTGTATCTAATGCTCAGAAATTGAAGGTTTCATTCCTGCTTCATCCTTTAAAGTCATGATACAACATTTAAAGTGACGCTGCAAAATTACAAAACAAGTGCTCCTGCCAATGTAAATAAAAGGGGAGATAAAGCTGGAGATGATTTATGTCTGTGGGAAGGAGAAGTTACTATAGATACCTGAAAGGAGAGCCATGAAGCTTTATTAACTAAGACATAAAAATATCTCATCAGGAATAAAGCTCCCTGATGTAGTAACAGTGAAAAAGAAAAAAATATTCTGAAGATGAAACTAGTTCAACATCTGAACAATATTTTCAAACTGTGAAATACTCTCAGGGTAGTGATTCTTCCTCTCATTAGCCTTTTACTCGTTATTCTTGCTATTACTACCATCATCAGTGTCCCTATTCAGAGGTAAACCTATACTGATAGTAATTCCCAGACATGTAAGAAAAGGATTTATGTGGAAAAAGGAGGAATTAGGAAAATCCTTTGGCAGCAGATGTCTTTTTTTTTTTCTTAAGAAATAGAAAAAAAGGAGAATGGTGGAATTACACTGTCAAACAACGACCCCAAACCTGGGCAAAGATGGAGTATAATTTATTTTGTGAAATGCTAATAAGTAATAAGATAGGAAAAATATAGATTAGGAATGTCTTTGAGAATATTAAATTATGTTATTAAGCCTTGAATTATCTCCTTGAAATTTTTAGGAAAAGTGCATATGCAGTGTTGCTTAGCTTTTGGCTGCCTTATATCCTGGAAACATAGAATGTTCCAGCATTGTCCTATAAATAAAAGTTTTCTTGTTTTTTTTTTTTTTTGTTGTTATTTTTTTGTTTTTTTTTTTTCACTAGCTCAAATCTTAAAAATTATTTTCACTTTAAAAATTTTTTGCAGTTTAGCAGGTTATACTGAGAGGAATGTTTTTACTGCTATTTTATGAGTCCATAAAAAAGTTTTATAAGACAATTTTGAACTAAAGCATCTTCAATAAAGTATAAAATAATGACTTTGTAGGATCAAAATTCTATAAATAATAGCTACTTCTACAATGCCTGTGAACAGGTTTAATGTATCAATCGTGAACATAATCATAATACAGACCAGTCAGTAAAAGAGGGAGCCTTTTACTTTTTCGTGCTCAAAAAGTGTAAATGTTGCTTTTTCATAGCTTTTGACGTCCGTTTTCTCTCTTCTCTCCTGTTTAAGAGGATAGGAAGCTACTTTATTAATAATTGCTCTTAGAAAAACAGAAATAAAATATTTTTAGTTTAAAACCAATACCTATTTTCAGGCAGAATGTGTTTACCCCAACACTTTTTGTGGTGAGTTTAACACAGAAGATGGTAGAATGCTTTTGAAGATAAGATGCTTAGAAACTTATCCCAATTTCTATTTGTAATGCAACACTTGTGTTTCATGAAACTGCATCAAAAAAAAAATCCTTTACAATTTTCTGAGCAGAAACAAAGTATGACAAAAGATGCCCCATCCCTGAAGTGTTCAAGGCCAGGTTGGATGGGGTTCTGAGAAACCTGGTCAAGTGGAAGGTCTCCCTGCTCACGTCAGGGGGTTGGAATGAGATGGTCTTTAAGACCCCTTCCAACCCAAACCATTCTGTGATTCTATGATTTCATGATTCTACAATATTATAAAGGGTATTCTTACAAAGCAGGTAAGTTTCACAGAGATGAAATTTATGCCAGATGTTTTAAAACCTGTGTTAAGGAGAAGCAGTCCTTTTGGCACCTGGAAAGCCATGTTGATATGTGAAGCCACAGTTTGTTTGTGCTTGCAGAAATTGGTGCAGCTCTTCTCTTCACTTTGGCAGTATCTAAATTACCTTGCAGCAAATGAAGGTGCATTCATTTAATTAATGGCTGGCAATAGTGCAGTTGTGGTTTCTGAAGCCTGAAAAGCAGAGAACCAGCAGCTCCAAAAGGAATTATGAAAATACCTGAACTGCAGTACAGCTTTAGCTGAAACTGGGATATTCATATATCACCCATGTACATGAAGGATTTGTCTGAAAAATAGTCACTTTCCAGTGCAAACAAATTGAATTAGCATGGATTATTACAAGTAGGGCTGCCATAATGACTCACTCAAAGATCTATTGAAACAGTAATTTGTGACTAATATATCCAATTATTTGCTCAGCTATAGTCGTGACAGTTCCAACCCTTTGTGTTGCTTCAAATTGATGACTTTAATGGTGCTAGAGATTAAATTTAAATATTCATTTTAATACCAATTCTATATATTGTAGCAAAAAATGTCATTGGATCATAGCAGTGGAGAATCAAAAAGCAGATATATATTTGTAAGAAAGTCCTATGTCTTTCCTTAAAATATTTTAAAAATTTAAAAAGAAATGTAAAAAAAAAATTAAAAATAATCAAGCAACAAATTACTTCTTTTATCTTCTTTTGTTGACCTTCATGTAGAATGTAATAAGTTGCTGAATGTCCATAGCAAGATTCTGAGGAATGATTTTAAAAAATCACATAAAAAAATATTCAGCATTATTGCTATTTGCACATTTTAGTAGGATTTCTGTGAAACTCTACAGACTTTTTCTCCATTACATCCTACAGAAACTTCTTGAAAATGCATATTTGATTTGATATATATTTCTACATGTATTTATATGTGTTCTCTTATATATATATATATTTGTGTGTTTATGTGTATTTATGTTTATGTGCATTGCCTTGAGGATTTATGCTGGAACTTATTTGTTTTAAGAGATTAAATACTTATACAATAGTCATGAAAGCCTTATCATGGACCCACTCACCATCTGTTCACTGCAACTGACTTCCAAGAGAAAACAGAGGGTAACACAAAAAAAGTTTATTGTAAAGAAATACTGCATTTCATTAATCATATGAGCAGTGTTCCTTTGGTTAGAGCTTTAGTGTCCTACAGAAAGATTAGCTGAGTGTAGAACCTATTACTATCAGTCATGAGCTACAAGATAGAATGGCTGGTTTTCTCATTTTGTCCTCTGTAGACAATTGCTCTTTTTCATATTATTTACTCAAAGAAGTACATTTTCCTCTGGCATCCTGACAGATTAGAAACTTCCTTCAAGCATGTGGAATCTTGTTTCTCCATTTCATCTCACTGCTGCATGAAAAAAGAGCAATAGTTGGAGAGCTTTTCCTTGGAGAGGGAATTTTTCTGTCTGCTCATCTGAAACAAGCAATCTCATGATGCAAGAGATTTGTATGATAAACACTATTTGGAATGAAAAATTTAATGAGCACAGATATTATCAGAGCTGTTCTTTAGCCCCAAGTGAAGATTAATAGCATGTGTTTTGTATTTCATGATACACTTTTTGAGAACTCCTAATTAATGGAAAATACTTCTATTCTCAGAAATACGCAGTGCTTGCTATTGAGTAAGATTTTGTGTAAAACTAATGTGATTTGAATAATTATTTCTTGGCTGTCACTTTGAAGTTATTTAGATGACCTCAGCTGGTTTCTTCATGCATTCAGTACTTGTTGTTTCAAAGCCTTTGCTATCTTCAGGCAACCTTCTGTATCTACAGACACCTTAAAAACAAGGTGAAAAGCAAGAAACAGAAATAAACAGCAATGTTTTGCTGTCAATATCTAATAACCCTACTTGTGTAGCCATTGGGTGTTGAGTTCAAAACAGCCTGTAACACTCTATTTGCTAAGTAAGCCTGAGATCATCAAATGGTCCTCTCAGTCATGCCTTCCTTTAGGAACAGTTTGCTTTTGTTCACTGTTGGGTTGTTTTCCCCTTAAAACCAGAGCCATGTTTTCTTAGATCATATCTATTTTCTGAATAAGCACAACATTACCAAATGTTCCTCTTTATTACGGGTTCTGAGAATGAGTTGATTACAATAACAAATAAGAGGGTTTTTTTAAATAAAACAGCAGAGAGTGACAAAGTGATGGGATGAGTTAGAACAAATCTGTGCCACTGACAACACAAATAAGGATGTGGGAGCTCAATTCAGGCAGACACAGTTAGAGCATGAGGCAAGAAAGCTATTATGAAGGTCCTCTCCTAATCAATGCATCACTTTTCTTTTGAATAAAATCTGTGAAAGAAATGGAAAAAAAACCCCACAAACTACCACCTAGGAGTATATTTTATGCCAAAGCAACAGGGTAAGATTCAATTTTTTACTTTCATATTTGAAGAACATGACTTTCCTTAATTACTTTTGACAGAACTCTTAAAATCTCTACTTACATTTCTAATAAGTTACCTTCTATTGCTTTAATGTGACAAATCCATCTAGGATTAATCAGAGTGATGCTGTTCATGGCATCAAATTAGGATGTATTTAGTTCTCTGGTTATGCCGTATGATGCTGTGAAGGTCTGTGAGTTATTCCTTGCCTTGAGTGGTGTCAGAGTACACAACAAACTTCACTAAAAAAGCTCATCTAACTCACTTTCTGAAGTCCCTCTTACTTGCCATTGATGGTGAAGTCCAGAAAAGTTAGTCTAAAACATACTTGCTTATTTCTAGGATTTTCAAACTAATTTGGCAAACCATGACCAGAGGGTATCGAGGCCAAAATGACTCACATTAAACAGACCTTATTTCACTGAGTGACTGACTCATTTTGAAAAGTCCTTCAGCCACCTGGAACTCCACTGAAGGGAAGTGCTTTGTCAGGAATTATGTCTGCTTAAGATAGCTGCAACCCTGGGTTTTGATAACACGGGCACAACATCAGTCAGTACCTAGCTACCAGATAATTGGAATTATCACTAATCCAAACACAGCAAATTAAATTGGTGTGTGCATGCACACATGAACACACAAAAACGGGCAATACTTCACCACAAAGAGTTTAAAAATTAACAATGTTTCCCCTGGTTTACTTTCCATTCAAAATGTGCTCCCTTGCTAATACCACTCAGTTAAATCACTACCTGCGGCTCCTGTATTTGGGAGGAGTCATGCTCTGCAAGCTGCCCAAGGAAAATTATAAAATGTTAAACCAGTACACCATATTCCTTTATTTATTCTGTACAGTGCTCTTTTATAAATGCACCAAACCCAGGCTTCAGGGAGAAAAGATGGTGTGAGTGAACACTACAGCAGTGGGACATGCAAAGTTTTTGGGCAGGTTGTATGGTGACAGACTGTCACATCCATAGTGGCAATTCCACACAAATAAAATATTATAGACAAGTTGCCAGTGTATATCTGCAGGAGAACCATGCTAAATTTAATCTTCTCTCCTACTACATTCTATTCCTAAGCCACTGCCTATAAAACAGCAGCAGCAGCAGCAGAGAGAACCATTAAAATACAGCAGTGCAACAAGAATTTCTTTGATGAACATGAAAGGGTGATGCTATCCGTATCATTCATCAGAAAAACAATACCTTTCTGTAAATAATTGTAATAGATACCCCCAGACTAATAGAAGAAACAGAGGGTTAGGGAGCAAGATAGGATTGAAATGCCCTTTTATCCTCACATTTTCAGAAGGAAATCTGGAGGTCTCTCAATCCTCAAATGGAATGAAGTTAATGCTTAAAAACCAGTGGTTTTTTGTTAACTGAAGAAGCTCTCAGCTTCCTAACAATATACCTACTGGAAATTAAAAACTGGAAAAGGCCTCCTCTATGTCAGCCTCCTCTTTGGTGCAAAAAGGAAGAAGGCCAACCTGTGGCCATGCATTGTCCCTTGACATCCTGCTGGCTGGCTTCCTGGTGGTACTTTTAGAAGAGAATGATTATTGCCTGGTCTCTACCCTGGAGCTCTGCCCTGCCTCAGGCTGCATGTGGGGGATGAATTGAAGTTAAACAGACTGTCTAGCAGGAGGCAGACCCCACCCGTGGAGCTGCTCTTGGCCACCAGTCACTGCAGTGTGACAGCAGGAGCAGAGGAAGCTTGGAAAGCTGTGAACTGCCCCTCTGAGACTCAAAAACACCTTTATAATAACCCTGGTTTTCTATCACCCGCCTGCTGCGCAGGCTAATGGAGGCTGCTCAAACAAACAGAAATATTTTTATGGACTGTGAAGTCAGACTTGTGCTATAAGGCAGAGAAATAGGGAATATTTGAAAATGGGGAAGTTTCACGAAGCTGCAGCTGATTATCTGTTCATTATCACGTTTTCCAGCGGTTTCTCTCGATAAGTGTGAAAATGTCTGAAGTGTTGTGGTTCTTCCAGCTCTTAGTCACTGATGGTCATGATAAACTGCATGGCATCTCCCTCACTTTCCCAAACTTTCTCTCTACATTTATGCTAGCCAATTTGAGGGCCATTCTCTGTTTGCAGCAAAGAGACTAAAGCTCCAGGTTATGTTTATGGAGTGCAGCCAGGAATACAGAGGGAGGAAAGACAACAGTCATGCCTGGGAGTTTTTGGCATTAAAAGTCTTACGCAGGCACACAAATTACTGATAGATATTTAATTTTTTTTAAAAAAGATGTTGTAACCATACCAATGGCATTTTATCATCAAAACACAAAGATGTATGTTTCAGCAGTGATACAAAAATGCTGACTGATGTACAAAAAAAATGTAAGAAATCCTTTAGTGTTTGAACCAATCCAAAAGTCATAACTTTTTAGGTTTCTTTATGTGAGTACTTAGAATAGTTGAAAGTCAACAGAGTCAATCACACGAGTGAAAGTGCTGTGTGACTTCTCTTATACAATTTCAAAACTGATTTTTGGAATATAACTAAGCTTCAAAGGACAGAATGTCTGAGCAGTTGGAATACATAATACAGGGTATATATAGAATCTGTGGCTGAAGCACTACAGCTTTATGCAGTCTGAGATGATGGAAGGAAAAGGCTCTGTAGAGCAACCATTGAAGCAAAGTCTACATTACGTGAAACAAACACAAAAAAATAGATTTTTAAAAGTGATATGAAGAAGCTAAGGCATTTTTTTTTCCAAGCTAATCCATATTTTTTTTCCCTAAATGCAACTCTGAGGCATGTCTTTGCTAATCAAAGTTCCTTCTGTCTGCTCTCACCCACAAAATTCCATTCCTATAATCCTTAATGTGTGCCAGATTGACATTAGATGAATGCAGAATTATCACTTGAATTTACTGAGCGACAGCAGAATTTGCTGACGGATTAAATTATCTTCACGCAGTCTCACACTTCTGCGTGGCAGATACTGCTGCAAATGAGGAGATATTTCTCAGGGATCTGATGCAAGACCCTGTGCTAAAGGAGCTAAGGAATTAACACAAACAATGTGTGTTAGGCAGTATATAGTTTGTATAGCACACGTTTTTCAGACTTTCTGTACTTTTCCCTGTAAGCCTCATGCCACATTTCTTGCGTGCTCCTGCTGAGACAGACAGGCTATGGGATTTTCCCTCCTCCACCCCCTACCTGTCAAGATATTCTTTGTTGAGCTTCGTGTCATGTGGCATTAGGAAAGCTTTGTTCTCAGAGCTTAATTCTCTTTCTCCAAGTCTGCAGTGGTGTGACATTTACAAACTAATGCATTTGCCCTTTAGGTAGCCCCTAACAGAAATCCTGCGTCCAATAGGAATTACGAATCATTTTGCTCTGAGAAGGAGTTTCAGCTGTGCTCAAGGAAATTCAGAAATAAACATGTGGCACAAGATTTAGTCCCTTTTTCAGCAACAGCTTTCTCCATGTATGCAACTGTTCACTTCTTCCTACTAATGTGTATGTTCAACATAACATTTATGGTTTAACTGAGGAGTAAAGGCTTTCTTTCAGTCCTCTAATTAAAGGTTGTTTTAAAAAAGTTTTATAATAAAATTAATAATATATTTCTGTGTGTCAAGGCCAACATCAGCCTCATCCAACCAACAACTTGTCCCTTTTTTCAATTGTATTTTGATTCATCTATTCACAACTACTCACTTTCCTCACCTGAGTTCTTTTGTACTTCTCTGAACGACATGTTTAAAACGTACTACTGGTATTTTCTTTGTACCAGTATTACTTTCTATTTAAAACAAGAGCCCTTATATAGTAGTAATTAATGAAAAAAATTTCCCACACAAACTTTCAGTTGGCTCTTCTGACCATATTACTTGCATGTATGACATAATGCTTTGTGTCATTAGAAATTAAGAAATTAAAGGATGATGCATGTACAGTACCATAGCCAGAGAGAAATTCCTAACAGTGTTCTCTTCTACATAATATCATGCCCAAAACTGAAAAAAACAAAAAAGAAAAAATTGTTTTATTTTAAAAATATACAGAAATAGGATAGAGGAGTGAATCGTTGTACAAACAAATGGAAATGCTTCTTGGGAAATTAAACACTCTGGCTGCATTTGAAACCTAATTGTTTGAAAGAAGAAGCAAACTGTGTTTAACAAGTGTTTATCCACAAAGCCATGGTGAGTCTCCTCAAACATGATATTAAATAGCAGGACAGCTATTAAAGATTGATTAATTGCTGTAAGTACATACTTTCATTTGAGAGTTTGGATTTATTCCTCCTTGTAAATGTCTCCTAGAAAGATCACTGTAGAATAAGTAGTTTATGTCTGATTCTTACAACCCACAATGCAGAATGACGACTTGTGATTCAACTTCCAAGTAACCTCCATATGGAAAACTTCCTTTGACGTTTTCCACTGATTTTTTGCTGAAAAAGCAATTGGCAATTCTTTTGCTCTTTTCTGCTGTTACAGTAGAAACTCAACAGTAGGTAACTACTGAGATTTTTCCCCACGGTGGAAAATGCTCAGCTTCAAAAGAAAATAACAAAGGTCTTGTAAAAATGGTCTGTTCAAACAAATCACTAGAGCAACGCTCCCACAGCATTTCTAGGTCATTTGTGAATAACAATGTTAATCAAGCAATATTGAAGAAAAAAATCATTCAGCTTAAAGAGAACTTCCCCAAAGCCATCATCAGGCTTGGAAATACTGTCTCAGGATGCTCTCTTGCCTCAACTGAGCTTCCCCACCCCATCCTGTGCAACCATGCTGCCAGCAGAAAGGAGCTGCTACTTCCAGAGTTGTTATGACATTAAAATCCCTTCTGGTGATTTGTTGTAGCCACCTATGAGTAGACTAAAACTGCTGAGGCACGAAGCTGAGCCCTCTCCTGTGACAGCTCATCAGTATAAAGACGCTCTTTGGCCATGCAGTGATGGATGGCAGCTCTCAGCCAGTCTCAGGTTTCATGAGCTGAAACGGACAGCTCGGACAGAAGCACAGCTACTGTGGGAGGAGAGCAAGGTTCATCTGAGCAGCTGGTTAGGATTTAGGAACCTAAAAGTTAGACCAGCACGTGTTTCAGGTGCCTGACATCAGCCTGAGTCTCCCTGAGGTTGGAGTTGCTGTTGCCATGCAACTCTGGTTTCCTAAGACCAGGCTTGTGTGAGGAGAGAGGGATGTGGCGAAGTGGGGATCCAGGGCTGCTCAGTTTGGTTTACTGTTGTGGGTACCCTGACTTTCCTGAACATCTCCTTGCATCTGTTGTTGCTGCTGCATGTTGCAGACAATCATCACTAGGCCTAATATGTCCCCACACTGTCACAGATGAAGTCAGGCATCGGAACGTGCTGCCCAGGGAAGTGGTGAAATTACCATCCCCAGAAGTTTTCAAAGGTCATGGGGATGTGGCACTTCAAGACGGGGTTAGCGGCGAGCACGCTGGTGCTGGGTAAGTTGTTGGAGTCAATGATCATAAAAGTCTTTTCCAACCTTAACAATTCCATGATTCTGTATTTGTGCATGCTTGGTTTTATAAAGGTGCATTTTTCAATGAAGAGAAGAACTTTCAGTGATGACGCAGAGACTGTTAAAAGTAGCATTAAAAATCTGCGCAGGGTTTACCTCCCAATTCTGTTGTCCTCGCTAAGCAATTCTTGTTTTAAAGCCCTGGTGACTCCAATGGGAAAGAGAATAGGAACAATGAGAGAACATCTTGTCCCCCAACACAGTTACTCTGGTTCACGCTCTGTGAAAAGAAGTAAGGGATGCAGAACCCTCAAAGGGTGTCATGATGCTTTTGGTGTGACTTTTGGAGAAAGAGGAGATGTAAACCACAGTGCTGATGCAGGTATTATTTAGTGCTGTGATTATGAGGTTTTGACCAGTTTTATTTACTTCTATAAAGACAAAAACCCCAATAACTTCTTAGTAATTAGCATTCACTAATTATTTTCTCCATATAAATATACTGTCCTTCAGAAAGTCTCTGCTCCCACGCTTCAGATGAAGACTGTTTTCCGCTCTGATAACGCTGTTTCCATTCTCTCATTCATTCATATGCACATGCCATTTGGTAGCAGTTTTCTATTTGATGGCACAATAAAAGTCACCTAATTAGGTAACAACAACTTAATTTATTAACTACATCCTTGTAAAACCACAAGAAATTTGTGAGACAGGTTTACTGCTGATGTTTTACTACCGTTTGCTTCCATTTCCTTCAGTTGTTTTTTGACCCTGAGCAACATTAAAGGTGAAATTCTGATCCACTGTGGAAATCAGTAGCAAACCTGAAATGGCTTTAAGAGCCTTGGGATTTCTCATCCAGATCTCTGTACGGCCATAACAGGAGCTGTTCTCACGAGAAAGCTCGGCTCAAGCAGCCCTCTGTGGGCAGTAATATTTTATACACAGGACATGTGGATACACTCCTCTTTTAAACAAAGTTGGAAGAACAATAGCAGCCTAAGTCAAGCACTTGGAATATGGGAAAAGCTGGAAGGGAGATTCTCCATATAACTCCATTTCAGCCCCCCTGTGTGCTTTAGTAGTCAAACCTATTGGTTCCTGGGATATTTTTGTTTTCCCTCAGACCTCACTGAATCACAAGGACTCTGACAGAACAACTCCAACGTCCCTCCCATCTCTAATGCTATTTAAACACAGTTGAGAGAACTATTTACCTTCTCAGAATTTATATCATGGCACTAGTAATTTCTTCAGTGTATTTATCCTCACAGGACTCATTATTCTCAATTTGCTCTCAGAAGCTGGACATGCAGAATTAAGAATGTCAGGGGTGATAATTTAGGGCATAGGCGCTGAAATACCTATTCCAAAATATCAAGACCCTGGTTATTAGAGTTCAGTGCCTCATGGCAAAAAAACCCCCAAAAAACTCTCAATTAAAAGGTTCAGTGACTTCAGATGTGAATAGGGTCCCCGATAGTGTACGTTATGGAGCTGAGCTCAGTTGAAATAATATCATACTAGAAGCCAGTTAGTTAAAGTAGGGTAGAGTTGAGCAGCTTCTCTGTTATTCTTAGTTAACTTTACAACCTGTCCTCTGAGTGAAGTGGTAGAAATGTAAGTTTTGTGCAAACAGATCTGTAGAACCAGACACCTTGTAAATATGTCCTTGTAGGGACAGTAATTCTTTGAGAAGAATGAAGCACCTGTATTACAGAAAACCCCCTTCCAGAGTTCTTAGAAATTCTTGTGACTCATTATTACTTCTTGGGGGAATGTTTTGACTCTCTAGAGTGCCTGTCTAGCAATTAAAATGTGTTTCCCTTACCCATCCATTTGTCAATATATTCTGCTTGATAAGTATTAAACATGGCATTGACTGGACACGTGATGGATATCTAAGCGTTGGCAGTTCTTCCTCCAGCAAACTGGGATATGGAAGTGGCAACAAAAGTGTTCCATTTGCCTCAGGAGAGGTCAGAGAGGTCAGCCAGGATGCTGATGGGAAAGAACAGCTCCGTGAAAGCTCGGTGTCCTGTGGATGTTCAGCCTTAAATATGCCATTTCTGAAGATCCAGAGCTTCCCAGACACCTGAAATGGATACTCTCAGCTTCTGATGTAGGACCACAAAGAAAAGGTGGATTTGTTAAGGGGTATTACCTATAAATATCTATGGTATTTCACATATAATGATATATTTAACATTTAAATACAGAATTACGGGATTTTTTTATTTTCTATAAACATGTCACTGAAGTTTTGGAATGAAAGATCTACAGCAAGAACTGAAAATAAAACAGAGTGAACTTTACTAAAGTACTTTCCTGAGTACTAAAGCCAAGTGAATTACAGAAAATAAACATGTCATAAGTAGCATGAAGTAAATTAGATTATAATAGGATTACTGATATCGTTTATGAACAAGATTTTTTTTGTTTTTACCAGAAATGCAAGGGAAAGGAATGCAAAAATGAAGACCAAAACCCCAGTCTCTGTACAAATACAGTTTAACATGCATTTAACTCTCTCACAACTGGATGGTCCCTTGGTTTGACATTTGGGTTTAGATCTTCAGGACATCTGAATGCTGTTTAGTTAAATGCTGTGTAAGGGTGGAGAGGAGGAGGATTTAAAGGCATTTATAACAAACATGATCTTGATGTTAGATGAGTTCACTTAAGGGTAGATTAGATTAAGGAATGGGAACCTGAGTCCACTCCCACAGAACTGTCAGCCTATATCCCTTTGACATTAGTAGGAGCCGAGAAGTGACCCAGTAACTGTCCTGCAGAAGTCAAATATATATGTACAGCTTGGATCCTGTTTATCATAATCTCTTTTTATTTTTGGTCACCAGCTCTCCATTTTCTCAGACCTGGCATTCTCAGCATGAAAGATGGCATCATAAGGTCTGAAGAGGCTGAACATAGAGTAGCCTCCCTAGAATGTAGTGTAGCACAGATGCCTTCAACATGTCACCCCTTCAATTCACTGATAAATTCCTACTGAGTTTTCCCTGAACCTTGAATGTAGTCTAACCACTCATTTCAGGCATCTGGGTAAAATAAATCTTGAATTGAAAGTTGACCTCATCAGCAAATGTCATTTATTTACATTGGATTCCATCCGTTCGAGTGGCCTCTGTGTACGTATTAGAGGATGAACAATTAAAGCCTTTGGTTCAGAGAAAGGAAGGGCATTGGAGGTCGCCAGCACTATGCATCAGATTTTAGCCAAGAAAACTTCTTTAAGCATGTTATTAAATCACAAAAATTACAGATTAATGCTCCACTAAGAAGGCAAAAAAAAAATGCTGAGCTTGCTTCTGGACTGTTCTCTGATGCACGGGAAGTAACGCTGGAGACTGGAGACAATTAATCTTGGGACTGAAATTGAAGGGAAAATATTTATGTGAAGGACCCTTAAGACACATTTCTCTAGGTCTTTTTTTAACTTCTCCAGAAGTTCTTTTAATACTCAGAAAAGTCTTTTAAATCATATTTCTTGTCTCATACAGCTGTAAAATTATTTTGTTCCTCTTGGATTGCATAGAGGAAAAATGTCTTCAGCATCAATAAGAATTTGACTACAGGGCTATTCTATAAAATAGCCCTTCCCAAACTTTTTTCCACTCAGTGAATTTTCTAATCTTTGGGGAGAAAATAATGCAGGTAATCTTACAAGGTACTATTTCTGCTCAGTGGATGAGGGGCAGGATTGGGGTGGTGAATGACCGATGCATTTGACAATAACACTGAACATTTTTTCAAACTGTCACGAGGGAAGTTCCAAAAACTTCAGATGAGCCTTGAAGCCAGTAGGAACTGGCTCCCAACTAAGCCTACAGGTACTCAAACAACTGGCTGGGAATAAATATGTGCCTACAGCATTTGGATTTTTATTTGCTGCTGACCGCCTCTGAGCAGGCCACATGTGGAGATCCTGGAGGGAAGAATATGTTAACTGAGCGTGATGATGAGCATGGTTTTACAGCTCACTAATATTCTGCATTGTAAAAATGAAAGAAATTAACATCACACCAGTTAGAAGTCAAACTTTACAGGGAACAAGTTGGCATGCTGCCTCAGGACATGAGAGACTCTGCCATAAGACATATGTGGTGTCTCTTCAGGACTGGAAAATGACCTTTTCACATCAACAAGTTATGCAAGGAAGACATATCCCAGGGTAGGCCTCGTTAGCAGAATGAGGAATTGAACCCAAGACTGATTCATCTTGCTCTTTGATGACTTGCTACCCACAGAAAGCCAACAGATAAAGAAAGGCTGGAAAATTTAGCTCATTTTCAACCACGTGGACTTGTTCTTCGGCACTGTAATCATGGTAACTGTGAGTAGGGTAAAACAACCAAGCACTCCCCTCTGAGCTGCCATAAGCTCTTTTGCTTCTGAGCCTCTTTCTCTTTGTCATATGTAAGTCAGAGAGGTTGTGAGACTGCAGCAACTGGAAGCTTACAGGTAAAATAGACATATTTGGATAATCCTATTAAATAATATTGATAACAACATTTTTCCTGAAGGCCCTTCTGGTACTGGAATACTTTTGAAAGCCAATATATTAGTTTATTGTGTAACTCTGTTAGTCTTTTTGTGCACTGTGGCTGCAAACCAGCTTACTTTCAAACCTGACAAAGTATGTTACTCTCAGTGAAAAGGATCACTCAGAAACTGAGTTCACATGCTCTGCCCTCAGTTCATGTAAGTCACCAGCTACTAAACCACTCTCTTCCCTGTCCAAATGTGTAAGGTCTTCAATAAATAACAACTTGTTCTTTGTTCTTCTTAGACTGATAAAAAAGTGAAAAAAATTTTCCAGTCTTTATAAAATAGACAGGTTTCTGGCAGAAATCCTGACAGTTTCTTATATTGAACTCTGCTCCGAAAACTAACCCTAAAATAATTTAAAAATAGGAGAAAAAAAGATTTAAAGTTTCCTTTATATCAACTGAAAACAAACAAATCCTCATCATTAACTTCTAGGCAATATGTAAAGGACTCCTGTGCATTTCAACTAGCCACAAAATTGCTGTCAGCACTAGAAAATCTCCTGGACTTTATACATGATGATGTAGATGTACATGAAAGCCACTTGAAAATCAAAGGAGTTTGAGAACTGTACAGTTTGTCCATATAAACATCTCTGATGTGCAGCTAAAGCTGAGAATGCACTTTTGGACTGAGTCTGTGTTCAAGCTTTCGAAGAAAGCAAAAAAACAGTGAAGAGCTTCAGGGAATTACTGTAGTTGTTTGAGGCTTGACGCCAACTCATCTTTAAAGTGACCTAAAACCTCTCTCATGAGATACCTGTTTTCAGAACTCTTCTGTGGCTCTCAGATGACACAAAGTCAACTTTTTCAATAGTGAAAGGAATTTCCAGGAAGGTGTGAACATGCATCGTGTTAATTACATCTCTAATTAGGACACAGCACATGCAAGTACATCACAGGATCTCTCTGTCCCAGCACAACCAATTTCATGCACTTAACTGAGCCCCAGTGTGTACCAAACCAAAAAGGAGTACAGAATTTAGTGGCTGCAGATTATCTGTCCACAATGTTTATATAATAGCCAGAATTAAGCAGCAAGTAACTACAGCATTATGTGCATGAAAGCTGCCACAGGCAGATCCCATTTCAGCTTAAGCACTGCTCACATCTCACATGAGCAGGTCTGAGTGTTCTGTGGAAAACTGAAGGTGTGGAGTCCTGGCCCCACAGACACACTGGGAAATTTGCCATTGGTTTAGTGGAGCCTTTATCTCACCCCAGATCTTGAAAACATTTGCTCGACGCAGTATTTCCCAATGTGTTCTTTGGGGCCGGGCAGCACACTAAACATTCCACAGCTTTAGCAGGAATAGCTCTTGTGGGGTAGCCGCCCCTTCAGACACACTGGAACAGCCTGAAACTCCACCAGAAAGGAGCTACAAATTGCTGCTCTGGTAATGGGCATAAAGATCTATTTTCACCAGGCAGAGGATGAGCCATACTTCTCATCTTTTTGCTGTTGTGAAGAGAACATTCATAATGATGCAGCAGCTATGGATGTTGCTTAAAGGAGGAGTGAGTAAGGAAAGCCACTTTCTCCTTCATAGAATCATAGAATGGTTTGGGTTGGAATGGACCTTAGAGATCGTCTTGTTCCAAGCCCCCTGCCATGGGCAGGAACACCTCATACCTCTCTATTGGGATAAAGGAGGGCATTCATGAGGTTTTCCCCCTTTCACTCTAAAGGTATCAATTTATAAATCACAATTCTTGGCTGAATAACTTCTTTTCCTGCACCGTTGTAAATAACTTGTAAATAGATATCAACAGATAAGTGTACAAAAAGGAGAACACCACCCTTCTTCCTTGGTAATTTAGATTTTAGAAGTATTTTTAGCTAATTCTCTGGAGTTCTCTATTTAAACATTGACTAGTATATCTCATTCATCATCAGAATTTTATGACAAACAACACAGGTGTCCCTGGATACCTGTGAAAACTTGTGATTTATTTGTTCCTTCAATTCTCCAGCCTGAGCATGAAAACACCAACCCCCTCAAACGCTCATGGCAGCAAGTGTTAGAGCAGCTGTTAAACAGCACTTAATTAAAATAAAATGCTAACTCTACTCATCCCCCCCTTCTCCACACCCCTTTTTCCTCTTAGGAAACTTCATTTAACAGGACAATCAGACACATGGCAAAACAGCCATGCAAAAGCCGCTGCAACTGCAGAAGGGAATTTAGGTGTACCTTGCCTGTCAGTCCTGCACAGTCTCAGGTTCCATTTATGCCCTGACCCTCTGACTATTATCCAAGCATCCACCAGAAAATCCTACTTTTTCAGGCATCCAGCCTTGATTTCATTTGATTGACAGAATATAGATTTCCAAGATATTCTTGGATACACAGAGGATCTGTGGCTGCAGCATGTGCAGTGGGAGGGGGATGTATGAGGTAATCACAGACAGGGAAAGCCACTTTCTCCTCTCGCATGCATGTGGTGGGATCAGGGAGCACAGCAGTGAGATGTTTCTTGTTTCTCCCAATGCTTCAACCTTCTCCCCCTGTGCAGGGGTGTGTACCAGGATTTATGTGTGTCCACAGGGCTCTGCTCCTCTAGAGGAACATGAATTCTCCATTTTTCTGTCTGCTCAATGTGCACATTTGGGAAGCTTGAGTTTTCTGAGTTGGTAGCTAAGAACAGAAGCACAGACAAAGGAAATAATGTTAGGAATTGGGAGTGGATTTAGAGAAACACAAACTTGATCTGCAGTGCTCCCAAGTACCAGTAGTGAGAGAGAGAAATGTAAGAATTATTTGTTGAAAGAAAAAGAGCAATTTTTAACTATAATTTTTTCATTTAAGTCTAATAGTTTTCTGGGTCAAGACACATCTTGAGGAAAGTGGGGCAGTTCACACATCTCATGGAGCAATCCTCCAAAGTGCTGGACAATTCAACTTGAATGCTGAATTCAATTCAACATCTGTGTTGACCATCTAGTCAACATAGATGACTATCCCATGTTTATCTTGACTTCCAAGATAAACATGGGATAGTCATCTAATCCCTACCTGGAGACATTTTGAGTCAGGGCATCTCAAGACAAACCCATCGTTCTTAAGGTGAGCACACGCTACCAGTGAATTCACTGCTGGAGAAAAGGTATTAACCCAAATCTCATAATAGGCCTGAAGGGTTTGTCCAACACTCACTCAAGATAAAAAATGACTCTTCTGGGAGGGAATACTTATTGTAGAATGAAACTCACAGTGTTGTATGCCAGATGCACTGATCAGTCCTTCTTCTACTCTCTCAGCTACAGTCAAAAAAGACTGCGTGTAAGTCTGTTAATAGCTGAGTGTGGGAAAGGCAAGAGATACCTCAAGGAAAGTGCTTGACAATGAGATTCATTCTCATTGAGATTGTAAAGTCAATATGTATTTTCTTAATACACATTTCATTCCAAAGGAGTAAACTGACCGTTCAGAGTTTAAACAACAAGCTGGGAAAAAATCATCCTGTGACTTTTTGTTCAGCATGGCTTAAGCGTGTTGTTTGAGTTAAAAATTTCTGATTTGGGCTGGGTTTTCACTTCTTAATTTCCAACAGGAAGCGGAAAGCAACCTCACCCAATATTGTTCCTTTGACTATGTAGCAAACAAGGGATTTGAATTACTCCATCATGGTGTTAAAAAATGTGTAGAGGCTCTGATGTTACCACTGGCAATTTCAAGTATTTTCAATACTTGCAAAGAAAATAGATCTGGATTTTAGTTGAAACTTGGGTCAATCTGACAAAAGACAGGTAATCTTTGTGGCTTTAATACATACCTTTGGCCTACATTTCAAACAAATATGAGGCAGCTCGAGCTTTGGATTTAAGTGGTTTCATATGTCTCTCAAGTGCAGGTCATTTTCCTTAAATTTCATTTGAGAGTCTGAGTTTTCTCAATTCTGAAAGTCAAAGTTAAATTTAGGGGTGTGAACCCATCTGGACTAAAACTGAAGGAAATATTGGCACAAACCTCAGCAAAATGAAACTGCCAAAACTTGAAACAGCTCTGATATATATATATATATCTACTAGGAAAGACTTTTATTAAAGTCAGTAGTTTTTCAGAATAATAATCAATTTAATGTGGTTTATTCAAATTTTGAGGGAAAGGAAGTAAATTTAAGTTGCTTGTGGCTTTAGGAATACTTGCACTAATTTAAGGAAAGCGAAATTTAAAAATTTAATTTTTTTGCTAAGCTTTTCTGCATGCTAATCAACCTCAGATGAGGTCAGGAAAAATTAAGATGCATTTGCGCAGGGAACAGAAAGCAGAGAGAAGAGAGGACTGGAAAGGAAATATCAAAAGAGAGAGGAAAGAAAAGAAGCCTAACATTAAACAGACTTTGAAATCCATTAAAATAGAAGTCATGAATGTCTGAAATGGAAGAATTTTGATGGGTATTGTTAAGTTTGAAGCAATTTTATGGCTTGCATAGGTTAATTTGCTCATCATTTGAACTGTGAGCTCAACCCATGGTAAAACATGAGACTGAACTGGATTATTAATGTCAGGAATTCTTTCTATTTCAAATTTATTTGTAAGAGTTAGGGAGCATTACTCATATTATAATAATGCATAAAACAATACTATTTATCAACCACACAGAATTTCCCAAGTGCTCTAAATAACTGTTTAAAATTAAAGTGGATTGCAGAGAGTGAATAGACTGTCTGATAAAGCAGTGTATGTAACAAACAGCTCTAACTGAGCTTTTTTACCAAATAAACACCACCCTCCTCACAAAAATGTCTGTGCTATAACGTGACCATTGTTTCTATGGCTAATTACTGCTGTCTATGCCAGTGGGAAGCCTTGCTGTAAAACAGCAGGGGTGTGCACCTCCCATCTACATGGACTTTTTGGAGATTGTATAAGACAGAAAGAAAAATCTGGGGGAAAAAAAAACAAGCCAACAAACGAAAACAAAGGTCTAAGTTTATTTTTCTAGGAACAAAACCAGTGGATTACATAATACACTCTCTGTATCTGTTGAGTACGCTCTGATACATGAGTTACTAATCATGGATTGCAGTGTCAATGTGATAACCAGGCTCATGTGCCTGGTGCCCCTCAAAACAGCCCCTCTGAACCCTGAACCATTTCCAGATTGCTCAGAGACAAATGTGTTTTGATTTAGGGCATTTTGATTTCGTGCTTAAAAAGTATTGTTCCATTCCATAGCTGAGCCAGTCACATGGCCAAAAGCTTACAGATAGGCAGAGGAGAAAGTGAGCAACACCTGAATGAAGTACAAGGAAAAAATACATGGAGAAAAATTAAATCGCTGTCATTGGAAACAGAAATATTTTAGAGACTTAAATGTGTTTGTTAGAACTTGGAAAGATATGCCCACATAGTCACAGAAAGATCACACACTTCCTGTTCTTCAAGCAGCAGCAGAGGTCCTCAATTTTACCTGTATATTTATGGTGTTTGTTCTCTACTGTAGCTCTACAACAGCACTGGCATAATGGCAAAAATAACTCCTCAGAATGAGCATTTCCCTGAATAGGCTTCATTGCAGTTGGAATTTGAGACAAAGTTTCCACGGAAAAAATAGGGGGCGAGACTGGATCGCTTTAAAACATAAATCCCACAGCAGTGAAATAAAACAAGCCTTAAAGGCTTTAAAATGGAAATGACAGAAAAGCTGATCATTGAAATATAAACCCTGTCTTTATGTTACTTGTATTCATTTAATTATGTATGAAATATAATTTTGAGGGGAAAACCAAGAAGTTAATAATATTACAAGACCATAGATTTTAAAAGCTGCCAATTAAAGGAGACACAAATCATCAGCTTTACCAATTTGTTTTGATCCCTTCCTGCTGACATCAACATAAATGTTGACATAAACCCTCTTGGGAAAAGGAATAGGACACACATAGAAGTACAGAAGTTTAGCAAAATTCCTGAAGACCACAGAACATATTTGTTTTAGAATTTAACACATTTTTCTTGAGCATGCATTAAACACATATTTTATAGTTCATTATTAATTCAATAGTCTCACTATTTATTTTTTCAATGCAATCTTCTGCAGTGTTCTTTGTCATAAACTCTACAATGTTGCTGCTTTTTGATCCAAAAGGAAAATGTTACTTTTGAAAATATACTGCAAGTAATTGTAAGTGAAAAGTTTCTTCAAAGTTTAAAAATGCTACTTCTAATCTGCTAAAACTTTAAGCAAATCAAATTTAGCAACCTAGATGATGCTGATAAGAGAAGATACAAGGAAGGGGTGATTAATATGATTCTCCGAGGACTATCTTTGAAATCCTACTGTAAATAAAGTTAGAAAGAATTACCCCATTTTTTTCCATTCCAATCCCCTAGCTAAAGGCCTACCATAAATTTCAATGAAATAGCTTGAAAAGGCAGAGATAATAAGAAAATTGTCCAGTATACTTAGTAATTTGGGTCTTTGTATACTTTTCTTTCCCAAATGTTAGCTATCCTTGTTTTGTCCCGAGCAGTAAAAAAGAATAACCCTCACACACTATTTTTTTATGATTACTACAGCTGTGCAGACTCATCATGAATATATATCCTCTTATAAAAAGTTCACTTACCTACAGATTAGCAACATTTTATTGAGTTTAAATGCCTGGTCACCCTGCACTGGCAGCCTTTTTCAAGGCTAAAATGTTTATCCAACAATAAAGGATGGTATTTAAGCCATACAAGATGACATGTTCCCTGAATATAAGTTCCCTGTTTAAGGGATGAATAAGTATGTAATCAACAAATCAGTTTCCTGAATAGCTTGGTGGGGTTGGCTTAACAGAAGAGAATTTCAAAAAGGAAAGAGCTGTAGTTCAGTACTTAGTGCAGGAAGGAGTTTATAAAGAAAAACAGAAGAAAAAAGATAATAAAAAGGATGGAGAGGAGATTAAATACATACTCATAGCAAAGTGACAAAGGAGAAATGAGATAACTACCAAAGAAGAGAAGAACCTGGGAGTTTTGAGAGGCAAGAGCAACAACAGGAAACATGGAAAATTGTGTGAAAGAAAAAAGGGAAATAATCAGAGACCCACAAGGGGCCAATTGTTTTTTTTTTTCATTGATATGTACAGTGAAAATTGCAGTTGTCCATCTAAATAAAAGAGTCATAAATGTGGCATTAATTCTGATAACAATGGATAAATACTACAGTCACAAGTGTAATTGTCTGTCATATCACTGCTGTTCTGCTCAGCCTAGGTTAGATGTGTCAGAAAACTGTTTAAAACAATACTGATTTCTATTTGCAGTTAGTATACTGATATAGATGTATGTTTATTTTAAATTGACCAAAAATGCTCTTAAAATAAAAGTATCTTTTTAACCTCACTGCCTGGTTGGCAATGGCACTGTTATAATAGTGCTGGTTACTTTTCCTCCAGTGCCAGCAGAATTTATTTGAAGAGGAAGGGCTGTGATAGAGATCATGCAGTTTCCAGCCTTTTTCCTCTGGCATAGCCTAGAATAATCTGAAAACTGTAATCCAAACAGCCTGACCACAAAGCAAGTGTGGATTTCAGATCACACTCAAGGAGTGGTATAAATCTATCCATTTACTTCAGGAGGCTTTCAAACACTTCTGAGTATCCCCTCCGAGATTTTGTAAATAAGCCTTTGAGCTATGTTTTACATGGAGAGTATTATGGAGACTTGCTTTTCACAAAAAAAACCCAAAAACGACCCAGGCTTGACTTTATGCAGTCCTGTGGCAGCTGATGTCTACTGAAACACGCACATGAATGGAGGTATGGAATCTTTAACAAGTCTGTTACCCTTAAAAACGACATTTTTCTTCCTCCATATCTTACTTTCTGCACGTCTTCACTGTGGGCAGAAATGATCTCATCCCTAAAATTATTTGTTTGTATATGAAAATATTAGATATTTTAGGCCTATTCCAACAGTATCTCAGCATATAAAACTGCAAATAAAATCATATATGCCATTTAATTTTGATTAAAAGTGGGAACAGTGTGCTCAATGATGTGCTGGAAACCTAAATCAACATATCTCATAGGCTTTGGCATATTTCTTCTCATTATTTTCAACCATACTGCCCATTTTCCATTTATGATTTTATAATCTCTGTAAACCATCAGCTCAGATATGTTATCAATTACGGAATTAATCCCAAATCCACTGATGTGCTTGGAAAAATTGCTCTGATTTGAATTAATTTTATATAGTCTTATAACTGTAAGTGTGTAACTAATTGTGTCAATTCCTTTGGCTACTCTTAATATAAGCCTTGCCATTTTTGTTGGTAGATGATGCTGTTCTGGACACAAAAGGAATGGAAAACACAAATTTTCCCCAAGGGACACAAGTAAATCCCCCTATTTCTGTGTTTTGTCTTTCAAGGTGTTTCTTTAGATGAAGGAAAAGTTCTTTTTCTCAAACCACAATAAGAAAATTGGAAAAAAAAAGTATGTAAATTGGCATAACTGATTTTTAGGCAAAGTGTCAAGTATTTATGGTTTACACTCACAGATCAAGGTAAAAAAAAACCACAACAAAACCAAAATCAATCCAGACCCATGGCAGACCTCAAACAAGCATAAGAATGAAAATTATCATGTATTTCTAGGTAAATTATCATGTTTCATTGTGTTCTGTCCCACATCTTTTAATCATTCATGTAATCTAACTTTATGATTTTTAGTCATCATATTGTTGACATAACCAGAGGAAATTATGCTCAAAAATATTAGTGACCTTTCTTTTTTTGCTACAAAGAAGATGCTTTTAACAGTTGCCTAGGAAGGCTGAGTAGCTGACTAATAATTGCTTGGAATTTAAACTGAAGAAATACAGAGTTTACAACTCTCCTGCTGAGCTCTCTCTGGGCATCCCAGTGCAGCCACTGTAGTCACCCTTTTAACCATACTATTTAATGATATGCAGGAATTTTGGCTGATTTAACTAAGGTAGCTTATTCCATTTTATTTTTTCTTCTAATATTGCTTTGGTATCCCACATACAATGTGTATTTTTCTTCTCCTCCAGCATCTGATATTCTAGTTAAATTAAAAAGAAATTAATTCCCACTGTGCCTAATTTTCAAAATGAAGCTGAAGAAAAGTGCTCCCCTTTCACATCCCCATTATGCTAATGGTGACTTTGGGGAATCACCACAGCAAAAGTTGGGAAGTTTTTGTGGAAAACAGCAAATCCCTTGCCAAGTGTGTGGGATATGCAAAGAACCCTTGCAAGTGAGAAGAGCTGAGCAGAGATAAAACTATTTTTCACTGAAGGGATTCTTTCTGCTCCTTCACCAGGAGAAAATGATCAGCTCAGGTACAGGAAAGCAGGGAGTGGAAAAACATCTTCATACAGCATTCAAACCTAGACATTTCTTCTTCTTCTCCATCTGTTATTTTCCACAAGAGGATTTCATTCTCAGTTATGACAAACAGCTCATATCCAGAAACTCAGCACCCTAACAGCACTCACTAATGTGCAGACTTCTATCACACACCCCTGCTTTCTTTCCTCTTTCTCACCAGAATTCCATTTCAACTGTTCCCTCTGAATTTCATTTCTTTTAATTAAAACCTACTTACCTTACAAGACTTTCTTTTGTGGAAGATATTTTTGGGCTTTGGTCATAGTTGTTATCTTCTTTATGCCTTCTTAGCTTTACTACAGCATTTTTGACATAGGATTCCAGAGCCTGGGTTTCAAGCCTTAAATTAATTTGGAAGTTTTCTTCATTTTTTTTTTTTTTCCCCTTTTCATCATTAAAAAATAATTAATTCCTCTCAGTTTCCTCTCAGAAAAGAAAAAAGCATAAAGGATATTTTTGAGCATCTGAGAACCTCTAGAAAATCAGCTTTTATAGTGAGGTGACATCCAAACAAGCTTTACCTTTTCCGTGGCTTCTTCCTTCATTCTTGTATTTGCTGTTTATAATGGGGCAATTATTTCTGCTACCATGAGCAGGGAAACATTTAGATATAAAGGGTCTACCTTGATTAAAATAATTTTTCAGGTGGTTCTGTTTGTCTGGAGACTCAGGTAAGTGGCATGAGGCTAGCAGATTTTCTTCCTAATTTGTAGTGTAATTCCATTTTAAGGAAGTTATAGAGGAAAATTCAGTTCACATGTACTTTACCAATACATCAAAAGAGTTTCAGCTACAGCATTTGTTAGCTTCACCCTACCAGGTTTTATTTAAGGAGGAGCTTTCCAAGTAATTTCATTAGTTCCTCTATCTAGATACATTTGGAGAAAGACAGATGAAAAGCATTCATTTTTCCAAATTTTAGACTGAAGCTTTTTACTGCTGTGACCCTTAGCCACTACTCTGACAGCTGCTGACAATCAGTCTGTCAATAAAGTGTACAAAAGTTCAAGTTGACTCTGTTCTAAATTACAAAATCACAGAATGGGTCAGGTTGGAAGGGAACCCAGGATGCCACTGGCCTTCCTGGCCACCAGGGCACTGCTGGCTCAAATCTGTTGACTTCTGCCAGAGACCTAAAAATGATTGACTAAACAACATGTGTTGAAGAGTATCAGCCTAATAGCAATGAAGTAACCTGGAGTTTATAGCATTTTTTTGGCTGGATTTGAATATGGTATCCAGATCAGGGAGTAATTCAATCTGAGTTTCATTTCATTTGAACAGAAGTTTCAAGAGCTGGAGACAGGATAAACAGCTTATGGTTTTTTCTCATCCCTATGTAGGAAAAGAAAAACAAAAAAAAGTCACAAACACAAGGCAGACCCCACAGGTCCCCCTTTTAGTTGTCAGATTGCATGTTCCAGAATTGCTGGCCCTGTCTGAATTGGTTCAGTTACTTTTTAATGCATCGTATTTAAAAGAAAAGAGAGAAAGATGGATCTCCCTGCCTTGATAGAAATAGAGTCTCAAAGTCAGAGGCCATTTGTATCACTGAAATCTACTGAAGTGTATCTCATCAGGTTTAAATTCTTCTTTTTTAATCTCTCCAGCTCAGCTTCACAGATTAATCTCTGCTTCTTTTATTCTAAAGAAGTAATAAAAAAAAAAATAAAGAATAGGGGGAAAAAAACCCCAACAACAAAGAATCTCAACTATTCATCCCATATGGGTCTTTGTCAAAGCTTCTGTATGCTCTAAACTTCTGTAAGAATGGTACACAGTCATCAATTCATAATCCAAAAGCATAAGAAAATTAAAAAAAACTTGGGAAGCTTTGGAAAATAACATAATGAACTTAGGAAAAAGAAAAAGAAATAACTTGTGCTATGTTAAGGACATTAAAAACCTTTTATTTGACATTATAACTAAATCACGTTATAATTGCCATCAGTTAAAGCCTCACATGACATTTTATCCTCCATGGAGAAAAGTATTCTTTCATTTTATGCTCTCTTTTTTTTTTAATCTCCAAACCATGATCAAAAGCTGTATATCTGTCAACTTCAAACCATATCTATGAATTAGAGTAAGGGAATAGAAGCCATCACCCCTGGGAGTTTTTCAATGAGAAAGAGCAGATCAGAGAAGTAAGATGGAAATACATACACATACTTTCCAGGATCTCTGGCTTTAAATCTGCATGATAATTTAAGTTATTAAATGCACAGAGAGTATTAAATCATGGTGGTTTACTTAGAAGTGTTTTTAACTTTGAATACATGGGAATACAGTGCCTGATAAATGCGTTCATCTGATAATTCTTGCTGATAATTCTTGAGATGTGCAAGGAAAATGGAATAATGGTTTGGTTTTAGATGAATTCAGCAGTTTGTCCTAGTAAACCAATCCTATGCAGTGAGAAAGGACAGCACTTGGATTTACTTCCCAAAAATTCCATACCAGCTTGGTATCACAGAAGGGAGGATATTTCAGAGTTGCTCTGCAGATATAAGTTACTCACATTTTTTCGTGTGTACATTTTTTGTGGTTAGAAACGTTCTCTCCCAGGAACGGCTAGAAAATTCCATAAAGGGTTTTCACTGGAAGCTAGACATCCCTAACGTGGGTCTGTGGCTACAAAGAGGACAGAACTCTTCTCTCCACAAAGTTGCCATGTAGAAGAACAGATTTTATGGTGGGTGTCCCTTGGAAGAGTATGATTGATTTTGAACCTTCCCTTAGGAGTAACACAGAGATTCAACACTCCAGGTTGAGTCCATGGGCAGATTGATTTTTCTGAGGTAAAAACCACCTCTAAAACAGTTTCCCTCTTCCTCAAAACCAAATATTAATTACACATTAATTCTAGTGTATCTTCTTGTTTTTATGAAATAAATTTATGAAATAAGGAAAATAACAAATATTTTTTCCTCCCAATTTACCTCTAATAGAAGCGAAAAACTCCTGAATTTTAGCATCTTCTGAATGAGCTTGAGTCAACAGATAGGTGCTGTAAAATGATTTGAAACCAGTAATTCCTTGAAGTAACAGAAGTGATCTTTGAATTATTTTGGGTGGAAAGCTTGAGGGGCCTGACTATAAATGCAACAAAGCTGGTAGATGGTGTTTTCATGAAATTATAAAAAGTGAAATGTAAAAGGGACAGTGCTGAAATGCTCCAGGAGCAGGAAACACTAATATTATTTTGAAGAAATATGACAGAAAGAGGGTTAACAAGCATGTGGCCAAGATATATTTTTATAAACTTTTTATAAGGAATCAGGCTAGAATACTCCAACATTGAAAACAATTTAAACCAATGCATCTTTACAGATAACGGAACCAGACCATCTAAAATATAGATTCATATTTCAGCAAATTCCTCTCTCCAGTTGCATGTATTATCTGTAGCAGATGTTGCCCGTGTGACTGCCCATGCTGTTTGTGTTTGGCTGGAGTGAACATTCACAAAAGCATCTTTGTGCCACGTCAGAGATGCCGCGCACGCACAGAGGGTCGCACGTTTTGAGCTTCTCAGAGCAGAGAACGAGGGTAGAAGGCAGAAAAAAACCCACCAGTAGTGACTGGGAGGGAAACAAGGGGAATTAATATGTGGTTATCACTGCAGAGGCTTCCCAATCAAACTTGTCAAGTGTGATTAGATGGTGGCTTAGATCTTGCAGTGGGTTCATGTTTACCACCTTCCATGGGGTGGTAGGTCATTCAGATCCCTACCTCTCACCATGAGTGCATAACTCCTCTTCTAATGATGCCTCATTTAGTGACAACAGGCTGTGAGCTTAAAAAAAAAGCCAAGTAATAACAAAAGTCTCCTGAGAACAGTGTCAGGACAGAATCAAACTCTAGGTGATATCTGGACCAAATATCACTGACTTAGTAAAATAAAAGAGCAGACCAGAAACCAAGTGTGTTGTTCTGAAGCGATGCAGTTGCCTGTAAAATAATTACAAGTTTTTCATTATCACACAGTCATCATCAAAATATGTGCCTTGGCTTAGAAAAGCAGCCTACCAGCGAAATAAAAAAAAGGGAAGGGGGGAAAAAAGCTCTTTCCATTCCTCAAATTCAGTGTCTTTGTGGTTGTGTCCTTGGCTGTCAACACTTTCCTTCCCTATTGAAAGGTTATTAGAAAAACAGTGTTCTGCCAGTGCCAGTGGCCTCAAGAGCCTCATTATATCATAAGGATAACCCCAGGGTGAACAGAAAACCTAAACATGGAGTGACCATTGAGTCCTTTATAGCCAGGGTATGCACACATGCTCCAGCCAAGTTTACCAGCAGATGAAGCTCATGCAGCAGCACATAGGCAGAATTAAGAAAAGAATAAGAAATTTGGCAGCTTTAATCAGTTTCTCTAGGAAAATAAAGCCAAGCGCAGGCAGGGGAAACAATCTGGACCCAAATTCACTCCCTGTATTCATTTTTCTTCTGGAGTTTTGTCTTCTGGAGGGGGAAACTGGAGGCATCAAGACCCATGAGAGGTGAAAAAAGGGGATGAAGATGGACTCATTGGAAGCTTTCCTCATGAGATAATGAAAGGTCTTGTGGTCATATCTTAACCCCATCCCTTTGGAGAAAAAAGCCTAGAATGCTTTTATGGTTTTTTACTCTTGGGCTAAAAGCCTGCAGCTGTTTTGAAGCTTGACATAGTTCTAGCATATAATTAATACCATTTCCATTTAACTCGCCAGCTAAATCTTAAACAGAATGCACAAGCTGTGACATATTAGTGAAAAGAAGCAATGCATATTGGACAATTGACTTGGTGGTGGCCTTTATGCTGTGCCCCGTTGGTGTGGTGTCTGTGGTTACCATTTTTCATTGGAGAAATGTCAAACAGTTCATGGGCCTGGCAAACATAACTATCACAGGCAGTCCTGCTTCTGCTGGCTTTCATCTTGTGAAGCAGTTGTGGGGTATCCATAGATTTGTAGGCATACATGGGACTTACACTCTGCATACATCCACATCGATTTTTATAGGAATAGATATTAGGATATAGATCAGGTCAGGTCGCCGTCTGGGACATCACAGAATCATGGAATGGTTTGGGTTGGAAGAGGCCTTAAAGACCATCTTGTTCCAACCCCCTGCCATAGGCAGGGACATCTTCCATTAGAGCAGGTTGCTCAGAGCCCCATCCAGCCTGTCCTTGCATACAAATCCAGGGATTTGTAGTTTATCTCCACCAGGTAACAGGGAAATTAGTGTGCTCCAGAAGAAGCTGGTTTTAACCTGCCTTGGCTGCCTGCTTTACTGGAAGTCACTCCTGTCACTGCAGCATGGCTACACCCTTCAAATGACAGATTCATTGTAAATACTAATTCACAAATGTGCAGCTTATGTCTTATATGAATTCATCTCTATTTGGCAAAATTGTTTTCTGTGGTCATTTCTGTCTCTCAATTTTTTTCTTTAGTGTATTAATGGGAAACAGTCATGGAAAGGAAAACAAGCATAAGCAAAATATTAAGTAAATAGTGCAACTTTAGGGTTTTTTTCGTTTTCCACAACTCTAGACAACCAAATTTACTGTAAATTTCCCTATGTGTTTGAATCACAACTAAGGTTTCTCCAGTGTAAGCTTCTCCTAGCAGAATTCCTGGCTGGTACAGATTAGAAATACCACTTAATGTCATTAATCAGTTCTCACTAACAGCAACCAAACAGCTGGCACGGCCTATATCACTGGTAGGCAAATTTGTAACTCCTTTGCTAAAAGCAGCAGCAAACCAGGACCTCCCAGTCAAAAAAGGACGGATGAAAAGTATATCAGCAATACCTTCCACCACAGGGAAACTTTAAGAAACTTACTGAGGAAAGTTTGTTGATTCCCACTGTTTCTTTTGGCATTTTTTATTGTGAGTGTACTGTTTGAGAGAATTTTTCCTCTTTCCAAACCTTTGGTGGGGCTATGTCAGTGATTGGGTCTTGCCCAGAATGCAATCAGTGTGTGCAAGCACGGCTCTGAGCTATTGTAACCACATTATGCTCCCCTTATGTTCTTTCCATCAGCCTGCTATAATGTGGCTCCTTGGCTTTCAATTGGGATTATTAGTTTTGAAAGCCTTGAAGGTGTTGGGCCTGGCTGGATTTTAGACACAGAGTAACACAATACCTGCTCTTTCAAGAATCTGCTATCACTTCTGAAATTGGCAGGTGACGGTATTTTTAACTGCGGGGGGCACTGCAATCCCCCTGAAAACTGATTTTACTTATTCCCTTCTAACTTTTAAAACCTACCTCTGTATCTTTTCTTTAATTTCCAAAGGTGTTCTCAGATTGACTACTGTTGGCTCTACATTATTACTCCCCTCTCCAGTAGTTTTTATTTTTTTTCTGACTGGATCTCTTACACTGTTTTTCATGTTTCTGTCTTGAGAACCTGGCATTATATTTTCCTTTCAGTGTTTATAAATTCGTACAATTTTTGCTCTGTTGTACATTATTGTGAAGACCAAGCAAATATGGCATGCTGGAAATGATGTTTGGATTAGGTAATTAGGGATTTTCCAATATTGCCTTCTCTCTTGGGTTCCAATATAAATCTATATGTTATTTCAAACGTGAATTATTGGAAGTATTCAGACGTGTAGGGCTTGAGAATTGACCCTCTTTTCCTCTCTGCTGCCACAGTCAGAAAATGCTTCCCTGAACAACCCAGCCCACGTAACTGCCTTATTTAAAATGTTTATTGGTTTTTAGTGTGAGGCCAATACTGAAAGAATGACAAATGTCCTTCAAACTGTTTATGCATGCCTGTTGCACACAACAGAGCTGGCACTGCTGACTTCATTTTTTAAGTGGTCTGACTCCTGAGCTCCAAATGGATCTTTTTGGTTGGTTTCTGGGTGCAAGCTGGAGTAGGATTTGAAACAAATGATTTCCCACAAAGAAATGAATTGAGAAAGGCAGTGTTTGTCAAGGAAGCCCCAACATCTGGGAAAATACACACAGGTTAGCTAGTTTTACTTGAAACAGGGAATATGTAGCTTTTGGTTTGTTTGGTTTTTTTTCCTGTGGCAGAAGGTCCAATTGGACTTTTTTGTTGAGAAGCTTCTTATTACATGATACAAATTTTCAAATTTAGCTCGAAATTAATGAATCATAGAAATATTGCTTGGGAGGGACTCCTGACCACCGTCTACTCCAACCTCGTCCTGAACAGGACTAAAACCAACCTTAAACTGAGTCAGAGGTGGCTTTGTCCAAACAAACCATGTAAACCTCAGAGGAAGGCAAGTGTGAGCAGCCACAAGAGCCACAAGTGGGGACAGTAGGTATCACCCACAAAATTAAAAAAAAAAAAAAAAAAAAAGGGGGGGAAAAAAACTCCAAAACAAAACCACCCAACAACTTATAGAACACTATCAGGAAATCAGCCCTTTGCCACAAGATTGTTCTCTCCACCCCCTTAGCCTCTGGGAAATGCTTTTTCTACTGAAAACCACATATTTTTTTTCTTCTGGTGTGCCACCATTTTGCCGCCAAGGAAAGAATGCAGCAGCAGCACAAAGTGGTTACTACTGTTTTATTAAATAGACGTCTTCATAAATCCCAGCTGCTGACCATGTGTTCCATTTTTAACATGTCCAAACTCACGCTCATTTTAAGAAATTCTGAGCACTCATGTGAGTAAATGCTCCTGCAAGTCCCCAGGCTTTATATTTGTGTTGAACATAAACCTTCAACGTGTGACTTTAACCTGAAGTTCTGTTGAGCTTCCACTTCATAATTGCTCTATGTTTTTTCTAAAAATGAATCTGACTTTAGAAACTGATCAGATGATCATTAGACTATTTTACTTGAGCATTATCTAGCATAGATAATCTGTGGAGATAAATTGAGATTTCAGCCTGTAATCATAGCAATTTGAAGGGGAAAGGATTTTGCCCTGACATCTGTGGCAATGCAGGATTGGAATTCAGAGGGAATGATGGAGGGAAAGGAGGGCTTTGCTAAGAAAAGCCATCAAGCTTTTCACAGGGCTTTTGGAGTGATGGTTAAAACCCAGCAGGCATGACATTAAACCTAATATCTAGCTAGTATTGCTTGTGAATGCTAACAACTGTTATCCCTCAGGAGTCACACAGGAATTTCTTTTCCTAGTTAACTTCAGTGGAATTTGGAGGAGATATTTCGTAAGGGGATTTGATCACTTTATTAGTTTAACATTTCTAAATCCACCTAAAGTCACCAAATCCTGTATTTGGATACTGCCTCTCCACTGAGAACAGGAAGAGAACTTTGGAAGTTGTGTTGTTTTGACACTTGTATTAATATTACGCTGTAGACAATTGTGATATCTTAAAGGCAACCTTGAGGAACTGGCAACGAGCGACTGAGGTATGAGACCCTGAGTCTGAGGAGCTGAACTGAACTGTAATTCACCAGAGCATCAGTCACAATCACAGGAATTGTTCATTTAATCCTTCCACCTATTGCTCAAAAAGGAGAGCCTATTCCAGCCTTATCCTTGCACGTACTCAATGAAGTCATGCGTGTTAGAGCACGTCAAAGAAAGAATTGAGACACTTAGACAGGGAGTCACCTGCAGGCCTCCATGGCTGGAGCAGACACATCCCCAGACCACTCCAATGCCAAAAAAAACCCTGCTGCTTTTAGTACCCCAAAGAATATAGAAGGAATATGAATGTATATAAGGAAGGGAAAACACACGGTGCAACACTTGTGTAATCCATTAAATGCTTACCTGCCAGCTTTCTAATACAGTAACAAGCAACTCATTTGATCAGAACAGGATTAAACCAGACACTCAGTACTAGCAGGGCTTCTAAAAGAAGGGAGATAAAAGTAGATTTCTCCTGGGAATAGGCAAAAAAACTGAGGAAGAAGGCTACATTCATATAAGTGACAACCAGAGAGAATTTGCTGTTTGTCTCATGAAAATTATTTATATGTAAGGGCAATATTCTTCTTGCAAATTGAAATACTAACCTTGAGAAAGGGTTGGTTAGTAAAATGCAGCAAAATTCTTCAGAAAGCTATTTACAGATCTGTTTCTGTACTACGGATACCTTCTTTATATACCAAAGACTGAGGCATTATGGTTAAATTGACCACTACAAAAGATATATTGAAATACTTCATTCCGCATTATTTTCAGCAGGATTTATTTAGGATAAAGTTGAGTGTTGGATCTTACAAGGAAAATATATTTTAATAAGAAATAAGAGGGAGAGACACCCCTTTGATTAATACTAGTAGAACTAAAACCTGGCCAGGACTCTCTCATTCTGTGATAGTATCAGGGCTAGAAAGGTTTGAAATACAATATATTCTGAGGAGAAAAACCAAACATTTATACAAATGACTGGTTTTGGTTTTCAGTCTTAGAGTGAGGTTTCCAGCAAGGGCACTGGATTTTTGTTGCAGCATGACCCATTGCTGGAGCCCCTGGGGACAATGACACTGGTGTAGGATATTTCTCATCTCCTGTGGAAAGGTGTATCCACCAGCCTGTTTCTGACTCCTAGCTGTGGTGGGACAAGGTCACAAGCCCACAGGGAGTAGGAGAGCAGCACAAAAGCTTGAAGGGAATGAGTTAGGGCATGTTCCAGCAACTCCATGGGGACCAACTTCACTGGGGACTTACCAGCCCTGCTTAACGTAGCCCAAAGTTCTAAGCAAGCTTAGGTCTTAACACCTCTGAATTATAAATTATTGTGTGAAGGAATAGCTAAAATCCCACATACAGACCAGTCTAGGTGAGGTCGGCTTTGGATAAGGGATAATGAAGTCCAGCCATTTAAAACAGCTCCTTCTGCTCCATCCTGAGTTATTGCTATATTCTGGAAAGGGAAGCAATTTTCTGGCTCTTCAGAGTGGCGAGGTCAGAAGTACACAGAGACAAAATAGTATCTAAATGCAGTGTAAACTTCTGGCATGTAAACCAGGACTGAAATAATTTAATGTGGATGCAAGGCGAGGACTTTTCATCTCCTCATTATTTGCCAGAGAGGTTTGTAAAATATGTGACTATTTGTCTGCCAAAACCGTGTGCATCTGTGACAGAAATCCCATTATGTTGTGTCTTTTTTCACATAGACTGACAAAGACAACCTTCCTCATTGCTGTTCCTATAACAAAAAAACTTGAGTTGGCCAGTATTTTTTAAAAACCTGAGACAGCTCCATATCTCTTTTCATATTTAAAAAGAAATTGAAGATAGATTTTTTTACAAATATCTTTTTTTCCTTCTTAGAAATTATGTGCAATTTCACTAATTAGCTCTTATTTTTAAGAGAAGTGCAAAGGAAACCTCAGTAACTTGAGTTTAACTTACAAGCTGAGGTAAATATTTTTGCTTAAAAAGAGGAGAATCTTAGACACTTTCCTAGAGAAATCTAGCTCTGGAAAACATGTAACTCAACCAAATATCTATGGTTTAAAAAAAACCCCAAACAAACAAACAAAAAAATCTAATTTTGAGGGATCCCCTTTTCCATATCTTTTCCTTTCAAATATGGTTGGACAACAAAGCATTACTGTCTTACTTGGTTCATGTTAAATCAAATCAGATTTCAGTCTTGTTATCTGTTTGCTTCTAGTTCTTTTACAGACATGAAAGATTTCCACAACTTGCTTTTGAGACTGTTGTTTCTTTTGCATCAGTTTTTCAATCTTGAAGCATTTTAAGCATGGGCACCACTGGCATTTGTTTGTCACACTGGACTCCCCGTGTACACTCATGCAAATTTGTTTAGTCCTGAGGTAGGACTGAGGAGTGCTAATTCCTTCTATTTTCCTAGTGTGCCCTGAAGAAGAGCCTGATTCATGAACAATTCCTTAGGTCCCTAGAAGGGAAATCCCTCTAAAACAGATCATATCAGAAAGCACAGTTAGAACTGCTGTTAACCCCCAGCAAATTCCCTGAGACTTGGCTGACATCCTCACATTCCAAAAATCTTTAAGAAATTTGTTCTCTCTTCCCCTGCAGAGTAATAACTTGTTTAGGAGACCCCTCATATGAACCAGATTAATAAAAACAATAGACAGATCTTTATTTATTGGAAAAACTGAAAAACACAGGAAAAGAGGTGCCAATATTAAAAGAAAGCTTAGAAAATATGAAAAAAAAAAATTGAAGGAAATGTGTGTCCTGTTAACCCTCCCTCATTCTAGAATGATTTCCCTCTGTAGGAATATTGCTGAGATAGAAAAGGTTGATACAGAACAACTGGGCACTGCATAGGGGTGTGAAGGCTCTGGAAACAGCATTTTTTTAGCTGAACTTAGCACAGGTAATTTCTAACCAGTGATTAATAAAAAATATTAATAAAAACATAGTTTGCATGTGTGTGTTGCTACCAAGACAGCTTCTAATAGTTTGGGGTAGTAATAGTGCAACATGTTTGTTTCTTTCAGGTATGCAGTGAGCACATTCTGTTTACAAAAACAAACCCATCAAATCCATAGAACTTTTTGTAAAGAATGACATCTCTGTAGGGGGGCAGTTTTCATCAAAGCTGCATTTTCGTATTGCCATCAATAATGGTACAATTGACTTCAGAATTTCAGGAGACTCCAAAGTGAGGGTTCCTACCTTTGCCTCAAAATGCAAATCCCACTCCAACTATTATGATTTGGCTTAAGGTTTTGGGAAGAACAGCTAGACATCCAAAAGATGCAACAAAATGTGGCTTGACAAGAGAGAGGGAGGGTGTATAAAAACACACATGTGTAATTTATACCAGGAAAGGAAGTATTCCTGTAGCGCGTATCAGACATCTGATTGCATCTTTCAAACTTATTGCACCATCTTAATTTTCAAGCTTCTAGCTCAAAGAAACTGGGTGAAATATCATCATCTTTTTTTTATTTATTACTTCTTTAATTGGGAACCGTTTCTCTGTTCCTTTTTTTTTTTAAGTGATTTAGTGCTCAAATGACAGCAGAGACTAAGCGCAGTCCCGAAGAGAAAAGCACTGACAATCAGTTGTTGTTGGCATCATTCTTCCTGCTGTACAGGAGTTTAACTAATGTATCCAGTTCTCCTGCTCTTGGAATAACAAATTCAACATGAGAAAATTGCTCGGGGAACTAACGAGCCAGAGTAACAACGTACAAGGCGAAAGACTGAGAGGAATCTAAATGAAGATGGTAATCATTAAATGATCCCTTCTTTGAGGGTTTACATTGGAAAGCCTCAGCTGGCTCAGATATTTGAGCCAAGCCCCTTCAGCATAAAACTCTCTGGTGACTGTGAGGAAGCTGCCGGTTTACCCTGGAGTCCCTTGAGAGAAAGTAGAATGTAAAGGAAAGTGGGGGTTTTTTCAAATGTTCCTGAAGTAAGTTTCATAACAGACCCGAAGAGGTAGCAAAGTTATTGTTCCCACTTGGCAGATTTGGAACCTAAACCACTAAGCAATGAGATCATTTCTGTGAGATCAGGCTGCAAGCAATAGCCCTTGCCATCTTACCGTGGAGCCCTAGCAAACAACTTCATCCCCACAATTATTCTTTAAGGAGAGATGATATCATCCCCCACTTTATAGCCGGAGAACCGATGCCCAAAAGATTTAGCAGCTTGTTGGAGATAGTACAAAAGTTCTTTGACAGGTTTGGAAACTGAAACCAGATCTGCCAAGCCTCAGTCTGATACCTTAAACACATGCCCGTCCTGGTTCCTGTCCTACTGGCTGTTACTTGAGCCAATTTTGCCTGATTTGACTTTAAAATATTGACCTACAGAATATAGTCTGCTCATTGCATTCATTTTAAAGTAAGGTGCAGTAATGTGGCTGGTGAGATAGCAGGAGCAAAGGCTGTGACAGTCTACAGCACAGGTGTGCATGAGGAAGCAGAATTTTGGAAGAAGTATGTCCAGTACCATATGTGATTCTGTCAGAGCTGCATACCAAGGGTGTATGCTACATACAGGTTCTCTGATCAGACAGGTCTGATTGCTGCTGGAAAAGTGAAAAGGACATTTGATTCCAAAGAGAATCTCTGTAACACACCTTGTAGATCTCATCCTACAAGGAAACAAACAATAAAATCCAAGAAACCACTCAGAAAGGGCTTTTTGGTTTTGGATCGTGCCTATCACAACAAAACCAACATGCTGGAGGAAACAATCTCTTTCTCTCTTCCACCTACCCTGTCGTCCCCCCAGGATCCCAAAGGTTTTCTGGGAACTTGCCTTCATAGCCCAGTCAACAAATGTAGAAAATCATAAGGATGTCTTAATTGAAAAAATAAATTACTCACAGCCAGTCTGGGCTATCTCAATCCAAACAACAAAGTAGTTCAGTTTATTTAGGGAAGACGGAATATTGGAGAAAATTGTTATCAAGCCACAGAATGACTAACCAGGGACATCCCTGCTAAGAGATTTACTTTTCCAACACAATGGCCTGCATTGTTTGTTCTGGTCTTTATGCTTGCAGAGCAGTGTGAGAGAGGGTGTGCAAAGTTAGGATAAGGCACTTAAATTCCTCTGTAGTTCTGGTGCCAGTCAAGTCGTCCTTTGTGCATTGCCAGGGAACTCTCCACATGTTCCCTGAGCCACTGCAGCACCCAGGCTGACCGAAGAGCCGGAATTCTCTGGGCACACTACCTTCTTTCCTGGTCACATTCCTGGTACTGTAGCAGTGATGAAAAACATCTGCTGAGGTTGTTTCCCTGAGACCAGAAAAGACCCACTGAACCATGGCTGAGCTGGATGAATAAACCCTGTTTGTGCAATTGTTTCATAAACTTTCAAAAGCAGTGAAGGAATTTTTTTGTCATCTTGCTTAAAAACTGGCAAAACCAAAAGAAAACAAAACAAAAGGAACCAGAAGCAGGTACAAGTGGATGTAATCAGAAATCCCTCTGACTTTATGATGTGCACCTTCTCATGCTTTCTGAGATCAGTGAATAGCTTTCCTCTGGAAAAAAAAATACTGTCCCTGGAGGGATGATTTTGGAACTCTCTTTATTCTTTTACGGTTTGACATCCGAAATTTGGTGGCCAGCATTTCTTACCAATAAAAGAAATGCAATTAATTTTATGACATGCTGTGGAATTATCATTTCTATTTATTGAACAGTCTCAGTAAAATACTATGAGCAACAAAATAAAATCTGGGGGAAATGATGTAATTTAAATAGAGCCTATATTGAAATATGTGGTAAATTCACATCAAGCTTTAATCTAACTTGAAGATTCATTACCAGTTCATCATGCAGAAAAAAAACCCCAAACTCTACAAAGATATGCTGTCCTTTTACTGCATGTCACAAAATACGTGATGAAAAGCACAGGGTAAAAATATGTTTATGAAACTGCTCCACATAATCCACATGAGCAAGTAATACAAGTATCCATTAAAATGAAGGTCAGAAGAGAATTGTTTCCCAGAGTAATTTGTCTGGCAGCAGCTGACCCAGGACAACAGATGACTATTCAGTGTGCTGCCTCGTGTAAAATTCAACTATTTCCCAAAATATAGGAGGAAAAAAAAAATAAATAAAAACAATATGAGGAAGCAATTGATATTATCATTCCCCCATTGTTCTCTACTCTGCAGACCAAAATAACTCCAAGGACAGTATGAAATCCCCTGGTAAAATATCAACACACAAGCCTCCAAGAAGCATTTTGCTACAAAAAGATAAAAACTAGAAAACATCCAGAGTACCACCCAGTCTGTTTTCCCAGAAACAGTTCTGGCACTTAGAAGATTGTCTTTGGTGGCAAGCTTCATACACCGGCCATGTCAAAAGCATACAGGCTAGAAGGAATTCTGCTAAGCCCAGCTGGGCTCCAAACTTACATCAGGATGAGATTTGCCCACAAATATTTCTTCTTTTCCTATGCCTTGCCTTCCCTGGGAAGGAAATCCAGGCATGCAGGACAGAGGTGTGGAGCTGGGGCTAGACCTCTGGCAGCAGGCAAGACTTCAGGACATCAAGGGACACGTACCCACCATGTGCTCCAAGCTAGGCACCAGCCGCTCACAAACATTCACAGTCGACAAAAACAGAGCATTAGACCACCTTTCTATAGCACCTTCTTTGGCCCCCAGTTTGTCCCTGGAAAAATGAACTTTTTGGTCTCTGAAGGGAAAGTGAAACAGGTTCCAGGGCAGCTGGGAGAGAGCCAAACGTGAACCTTAAATAGGCACGTGCGATGCCCTCAGTGCAGCGAAGGGCGCGGATGCACTCCAGCCAAAACCACAGAGCCTGCATCCTGCCAGGGCGAGCAGCATTTCTGACAAGATTCATCATTTCTCTTGTTATGATCTAGTCCTGCAGGCATTTCATTTTAATACAAAGTAAGCACTTGTGATGATTAAGGGAAACGTAGAGTTGGATCACTTTGTTGTTCGGTGGCCAGTCATAACACAAAATCTGCTGGTTAGTGCAGAAATACGGTGTTCCAGGCTACGTGTGGTTACCGTCTGCTCCAGCATCTGGGCTGATGCAGGGAGCTCTTTGACACAGACCAACAGAGCTGTTCTCTGCCTCCATCAGCTCCCTTCTCGCTGCTGCCACCAGCGCTGCACATTTTTCCCACAGAGACTTTATATGCTTGAAGGAAATGCAAGGGTTTATCAATAAGGTTCACGCGGGCCACTCTTGTCTGTTATCATCGAGGCTCAGAGCACATCTCTCATCCTGGGGGTGGCCCTGACACACCCCATGGGAGAGGGGATGACCTCTTCAGGGCACAAGCCCCTCGAGATGCTGCAGTGGGATTTCACACTGGGGATCTCTCCAATGGGAGCATAAAAATCCTTGCTCCTACTGTCACTTCCATCTTCATTCCTGCCCTTTCGAGGCTGGTATCCGTACATGAACTGCTCTTTGCTGTTTGCTTATCCCTCCCCCTGTGCGAGCTGTAGGACCTACAGTGCAGACATCTGATTCGAATAAGTGTCCAGAAAGGAGGCTGGAAAACTGGCACAGCCATGCACACAACAGCAAGCTCCTGGGCAGGAGACAGACAATGTCAGTGGGTTTCAGCCTGTGCCGCCTAATCAAAACCAGGGAACAGGGAATCTGAGCAAATGCTGCTCTGCACACTGTCCTCTGCACATCCTCTGCTCGTTTCTGAGCCGGTTCCAATGGCATGCCCAAACCCACTTAACCATCAGTATTGCCCTGAGCAGTGACATCGCAGTGACTTTTTTAGAGAACAAGGCACTTGGCAGACTTGTTTCACAACCTCATAATGACACGTAAATGGCTCCTCTGGCTGTTTCCATTTGTGATGCAGCTGGCAAGAAAAGCCCGAACAGCACTTGAACATGGAAGGGGATGATGAAAGAAAACATTTCCCCTTGGCAGTGTAATTAATACCTAATTGTGTTCAGGGCTATCATTTCCATTTGTATAGATGCAAATAAATATCTTTATATAGATAGAAAATTCTTGGGGGCATATAGGTAGAGAGAGGGGAAAAAGAAAGCTTTGAGAGGTACTTGAAAAGTAACTTTTAACACTTCTGAGAATTCAAGCTGAAAAAACAATTGAAGGGATTCTTACAGCTCACAGTTGACAAATGGATTTTTTAGACTGAATTAATGCTCTGCTTTCCTATTCACTGTCTGCACAGCCTCCAGGAAAAACACAAAAAGGACAGAACTTCAAATTCTGCTATGATAACCCCAACGTGATTCTTCTGCTTTCCTCATGCTTCCCCTTTTATATTTTCTCAAGTTCTTTTTCATTATTATTGTTCTGATCTTCTTGCTCTTGGTTTGGATCCCACTCTGCAGTTCTTCCTCTTATTTCCCTTCCTGGCATATTCAATGAAAACACGCTCGTTTCTCCGCTGCCACTTTGAAATCAGGAGAGCTGCTTTGGGTTGGCCTGAAATACAGATGCTCCTGTAAGTACGGAATGAATTCCCCTCGAGATGTTTCAGTCCTTAATTATGCTCCTACCTCCTGTTATCATCTGCAAATAGGTATTCCTGACAAAAAAACTCCTCCAGTGCCTGGTACTGGTGTAATACAAAAAGACAACTCGTTCCTTGGCTGCTCTGTGGCTGGGTGAAGGTGTTAGATGCTACCCACATGTAATATATATGAATTAGTTTGGATAGACCGAATATACACCATTTGTTTTTCCTTTCTGTGGCTGGTGAAGTGATTTAAGCCTTGTGTAACACCTTGTTTCATTGAAACAGGAGCTCACACTTTGAGATGGTGATAGATGATAACCTTTTACATGTAAATGTATACTTGAACCGCCCCCCCCCCCAACAGCGTGTGTTTTTGTACCATTTCCCCCATGGGAAGAAAGTAAAAGGTCTCAGTAAAAGCTTTTCTTATTGGAAAAAAAAAAAAAAAAAAAAAAAGATATTTGGAAAACCTTGGGTAAGTACTCATTTATACTTTAGAAATACGTGGCCAGTGTAGGTGTTGATGGTGCCCAGGAGTTAAGAGGTATGTGTTAATATCACTGAACCTGCAAGATCCTGCAAGTTGTTTTTGGGAGTAGAAGAGGAGTTCAGATTTAGGAAGGCAGACAGCCCCAGTGCAGACGTGTGGGCAGCACAGTAGGCACTTTGCTGAGATTCATGATGGCATGGCAGTACCAAGGAACTCCCCTTTTTCCTTCCTAAGTGTGTCCAAATAAACCGTAGGGCTGCAGTTCTTCTCTGACACTGTTAGGGATGGATTTATTCTTCCTTCTCATTCTTGGAAGCCAAGCTAACACAGACAGGCTGAATAGATTTCCAGGTTCACTAATGACCTCACAGGAATTGAATAATGAAATCATATCTGTGTCTTTACTGAAGAGAGCTTACACAGATCTAATTATTGTATTTCTTGAAGATAAATTGCAGCCTTGATGGCGTCTTGCAATCAGTTATCAGGCAGAGCTCCATGGGCACCAACTTTCATTTTTCTCCAGTACAGTGATGTACTGCCAATATTTAACAAGGGGCTCCCACTAAAATTTCCCTATTAATCTGTTCTATGCCCTTGTGTCCCTGAGGTACACATTCTTGCAGGGAAAGAAAATAGTAATGAGGAAAATCTATTCATTTATTTTTACATTACTGTTTAAACATTTTCTGAGAGTCACAGCCAAGGAGGAAAATAAAACCACTTGGCAAACAAACCTCTATTATATGTACTTTTGCAGGAAATGTTTATACTTCACTTCATTCCTGTTAAAAAAAAAAAAAAAAAAGAAGGAAAACAGAAAAAAAAAGCTGGAGCACTTATAAAGTGCTGTTTGACTTGTGATATTAAACTTGGTAGCAGCAAAGATATGGAGTTGCCTTTCTGTGAAAAATTGGAGAATTCAGGAAAAGCATCCTTTTGAAAAGTCTGAAAAGGAACAAAACTGGTATTCTCAATCATGGCAAGAACAACAACTGGCTGGGTGGAGGGGAAGAGATTCTTCAGGCAATGAAGTGATCACAACATGACTGTACTGAGCAATTCCATCCAGTCCGGTGCAGTGGAGGAACATACAACTAAGAAACAATAAAAGAGGCTGGACCAGTCTGTATTTTTAAATAGAAATAATTCTGCTCTTGATTTTGTACAAGGGCTGGTCACTAGATAATATAGTTACAAGAGGATGAAAAGAAATAGTCTGATTTAACAAGTACCTAAGGGGTGCCACAGCTCCAGTAGTGTTAGGAAACCATCCCAATATTCCTTTCAGTTTGGCTGCAAAACCTTAACAAGGCTTTCAAGGAACACCAGGGATTTGCTCCAATGATGTGCACTTTTCTCCTTTTTTTGAACCAAATCAGACTGTGTTTGCAAATTGGCTAATCTTTTGCTTGTATTTGTCTTAACAAGTGACCAGAGATATATTTTTAGGTTTTTATAGATTGATTCCAAATGTGAAACAATTGCTACTTTATTTTTATTGTTGATGTACGTGGTAGAAGTGTTAACATCCTTATACAGATTATACAGGAAACTGAAATTTTAATTCTTTTGTAATTAAAAAAAAACAGAAAATCTTTTTTTTTTTTTTTACTCTGAAGTGAAAAAAAAACTTATTTCACTTGAAAGTTCAGAGCTTGCATGAACTTTCTTGTTATTGTTCATGTCTTACTTGACTTTTTCAAAGAACTGATGTGAAAAATATTGGGATGACGTGACTACTCATCCCAATAATGAGCCCAGCTTCCCCACCCCAATAATTAACAAGTAGCCACCCGTTATTAAGCAGACCAAATATTTCAATAAAAGGTCCTGCTGAGTTGTCTCTGTTCTGAAACAGATTTCACTTCAAAATTGAAATAATGAGGTTCCCCTAAACTGATAAGGAGCCCAATCAAGACCACTGGGCTGGGTTCATAAATCTTAAGTAGGGTTTAATTGCGAGCAGAGTTTTCCTGACAGAGCCAATAATGGGGCCTTTTCCTCTTGCCTGCTGACTAGTTGTGGTTCCCATGATTCCAGCAAATCTCTGCAGACCTGCCTGCAAGGAAAACAGTTTGAAGTTTAGACATCACTTGAAAGGGAATTTGAGGGAGCTGCGAGAACCATGTCCTGATGATGATGGCTGTTGAACATTGGGGACAGACAGCTGAAAACAAAACACCCAAGCAAGTAATTAGAAAGACCAAATCACTTCCAATTAGGCATTTCAACAGCAATTTTATGTGGTCCCAGAGGGCCATTCCCTTTGAAAGAAGAAGATCACCTCTAAAAATGTACCCTTCCCCTTACCTAGTGGAAGCATTTGAGCAAGTGGAAAGACGTAGGAAGAGCAGACTGTGATAAGGTGGGACCACATGCAGCTTCTGCAGTGGGCAATGTACTTCTAGTGCTATGGGAGCATTCACAAACCCTTTGATTACAGATATTATTCAAAAATCCAGATGTGGCCCTTGGGGACATGGTTTAGTGGTGATCGTGGTAGTGCTGGGTCGTCGCTTGGACTTGGCAGTCTCAGAGGTCTTTTCCAGCCTTAACCATTACACGATTCTGTGATATCCTGATCCCATCTGGGGATACCAAGAGCAAGATTTAGTATGTGAGAGAAAAAGTCATGCTGAAATAAATGGGATTAGCCAGTATTTCTTCTTAGCAAAATCATAACTCTGACTGTGTTGGCACTTCTGTATGACTGCTCAAACACAGCAGTAAATTGGCTTTAAAAATTTTTGGACTGGAGAGGCTGGTAACTGAAGCACTTTCTGGATCAGAGAAAAGTCAGAACTCTAGAAATTCAAGTCAGGCAACCTTCAGTGCGGAGATCTTTGCCTCTGTCTTCTCTGTTAAGAAATAATGTAGGAAATAATGTTGGCTACTGTCAAAATAAAGGTGTCTAACTGAAAAATCCTACTCATACTATCATAGACAAACAATCAAGTTGTCCCATGCTCTTCAAAAGGAAGAGAAACAAAAAGACAGGTTCTTCCAAAAGAACTCAGACTTAACAAACCCTTCAAATACAGTTTACAGCAAAGTGATACAGGTTTCAGTCTTTTCTGTACTATCACCATTGCTTTAGAGCTTCCAGAGTCTGGAAAACAAAGCTCAATGAAAGCAGTAGAAACACAGTGAAAGATATCTGAAAACTTTTGTAAATTTTACTGTGTATTAGGTTGAAGACTTAAGATTAATGTGTACCTCTTACAAAAACAAAACCATGGCACATTCCATCTTTGCAGACAGTGTATTAGATTTTAGCTGATTTATTGTTGTGCTGCGTGGACTTGAGGGAAATCACTGTGCTGTGGTGTTTCACAGATTACGCAGGGTCCAAGCCAAAGTATTTGTTATGAAAGCAACCGTTTGCTAAATTTGCAAATCTTTATGGGCCCTTTGTTGGAGAAAAGCAGATTCAGTCCTGCTGGAAACATTCCTGCTGTACAGTGAGGGGCTGGAACACAAAGGTATACCCACTAAACGGTGAGCCTTGTACCACATACCTTCAGCACTCAAAGCTGTTGCATGTCTAACACATACCAAACTCATTTTGGGAGCTTGTGTTTTACTGGGTGGGATTCCAGTGAGCTCAAATGAGCCATTAAAAAAAAAGCAAACATTATGGAAAGGCTTCCAGTTTCACTGGGAATGTAAATTGTTTACATCTCCCCTTTCAGATCTCCTGACTAACCTATTTGTTTAATAACCAAGCCCCAAATTTCAGCCTCTGTTTGTAGTCTCAGAATACTTGAGGCTCTTTCTTCCTGAAATTATTAGGACTCTTGTCAGTAATTTGAGTATGAATAAGAACAGAGAGTGCATATACAGTGAGGATGCTGGAAAGAGCTTCTTCATATCATGTGTGCATGGTCTCCACTTTGTGAGTTTTACAAAGCATTTTCGTTTCCACATGCCATTTCTAGGATTTTGCTGCATGTGAGGAAAAAGTTATTTTGTATGTCCATTTCAGACTTTCAAAATGTCCCTCAAGTGCTTACCAAGGTGTGGTATGTGTCTTTCATTTTCATTTTGAGAGAAATTCAAATTCCTAGATCTGCCCCCTCCCCCCCCCCACCAAAATCTCTTCGGGATTTTCTTATGGAATAAACATGAAGTAGAAAAGACAAGGTTTTTCCTTAATGGTTCTTCACAGTTGACTAAAGGGAAGGCATATTTTTAATCCATCCACTCATACACCTTTCATCTCCAATGAGCCAAACAGAAATTATTCTTGCAACACCATACCTTCTTAAGATTTCTTCAGACCTTTTGTCAATGACATAATTAAAAAGGTACATTGGAATTTACTGAGTGTCCTCTCAGCAGTGGAAAAGTCCTGCTGTCTGTGAATCCTTTGGTGGCTGTGAATCTGCAGGAATGTCTTTGTGCTTCCCAAACACTAAATGTACCTTTGGCTTGAGGAGGGTGCTCAAGCCTGAAACTATCTAACTTCTGATAAAAGTTGAGCATGTAAAGAAGTGGAACAGAGCATAAAGAACCCTGCTTTTGCATAGAGGGGAAAAGAGGGTTGTGTTGGGCTTGTGGAAAGAGCATGCACAGTAAAACTCTCCCAACTTTGTACTTAAATCCTCCCCTATGCAGAGGAACGAAAGCATTAACTAATCTACCTCGTGTGATGTTTAACATGAAAATTAACTGCAAAAAAAGGACCCAAACTCTTTGGTGATTGCCATTTTAGATCACAAGCCAGAACATGAAGCAGCAGGATGATATCCCAGTACTCCAGAATGACATCTCTGGTTTTGCCTTCCCCAGAAATAGGCCACCACAGCTCCACTCAGTCACATACTCTGACATGGGCAGTGTTTGCACACACATGCACTACTGCCCCTCTGAGCATAATGGCAAAAGGCAGACTTAGCTGGTTAATGCCACAAGATAATTTAGCTGTGTTCATTATTTTGATGTAGTGTTCCAAGCTGTGAGAAGCTCATGACCACTAAATGCATCAGAAAGAAGAAATTTATGAAGTCAAATGAACTTTAGCACCTGAAACAAGAAATCAAAATATTAAAGCTTTGCACTAAGCAAACCTTCTTTTTTTTCCCCCAAACAAAAGCATTTTTAGTGTAGCTGTAGATATTGCAAAAGTAACTGAAAAGGACATGAGATAAACCTGGTATGTCATTTTCCAGCTTCTTCTAATTTTGATTGCACAATTTAAAAAATTCCTCTGTCACTTTCCACGTGACATTTGTGTGATAGCAGAGCCACCTTAAATCACATCTGAGTTAACACTTGAACTTCCTACAAAGCATAACACTTAAATTTATGCGAAAGATTTCCTCATCTTTACTTAATTCTGGCCAGCTAGAGATGTTTTCTTCCAGGACGAAAATGTTTAATCTGTCACAGAGTCATCTAGTTGCATTATAAATGGTTTCTTAAATGTCAGCTCTGTCTTTTTCTTGCTGCTTTGCAAACCACAAATATTTGTAATATGTTTCAGAAGCTTTATTTTTTAGGCAGCTTCTGCTACAGTCTTTAACCTTGCCATTTGCTTTCCAAACGTCATGCCATTATCAGCAGGTATTGGCATGTAAAGTCTCACTGCCATCCTGGCATAATAAAGAATAAAGACAAAGAATGGACAGTCTGATTAATCCAGGCTAAATCCTATGCAGAGTGCAGAAAACACTGGTGCAGTCGCTGGCGCAAGTGTACATCAGTCTCAGAAGTGAATCTCCCCAAGATGTGGTACATCACTTTACACGAGGAATCTGAGACTCAGATGGCAGGGGAAAGCTTACACCAACACTTTCCTGACCCCTGAGTAGATGAAGAAAGATCTTGAGACGTTCACAGCATTGCTGGAGTTCACCTTATAAAGCAAACTCCTCAGGAACCGAGCCTGAAAATCAACACCCTCCTTCACAGGAGCTTTCCCAGAGCACAGAAAAGTGGTAATAAATTAAAGATGTAACATTGTTTTAAAAGAGAGAGGGAGTTTTAGCTGACAAAGCACAGCATTTTGACTATACACTTTGCCTAGAGTCACTTGGCACACCACTTGAGTGGGCCAGCACAGCATTTAATTAAAAAAAAGCAAGGAGAGAGAGCCACAACCACAATTCTCCGTGCCTGGATGATGCAAATTATTTATATATTCTTTTGTGGAACCTGACATCCTCAGCCTACAAACAGAACGCTTAAGTGGCTTGATTTGTTGAAACAGTGTAGTGTTAGTAGAGCATTACATAAATATGAAGTAAGTAGCTCTCCTAAACTTAGTATATCTTGAAAGAGAGTATTAAACTGAGGATTTCCAATTCCCAGCTGAACTGCAAACCATTCCTCACTTCAGCTGATGAAGTTCGGTTCCATTCCTTACTGTTTCAACCCAGCAGGAAAGAAATGTAATTTCAGACACCAGGGACAAATTCACAGTTGAGGAAAATAAGTACGCAGCATCATGGACCCTCTGCTCTGCCTTTCTAAGTATCCACTAAGATTTGTGGTTCCAAATACAGTGGAAAAAAAAAAGAGCCCTTCTTGCTTTCTGCCTTCTGAACAGTGAAAGATCTGGCTTCCACATGTTCCTGTACCACAGTCAACTGGGAAAAGTTGTAGGTTATTTTGTTTGTGTTTTCCTTTTGTGGGACAAAAACTGCAATTGAGAAAGAGTGTTTTAGAAACAGTTATCGTCCAAAAGATGAAATAAAACTTCCATGAGGTGCCTTGGAAGTGAGTAAGAGCACCTTTTTTTTACTGTTCTTGGCAAATTGTCTCTTCCAACCTGACATTCTGTTTCAAGCAGGAGAACTGCAGACCCTTCCTGAGCTGTGTGCCCTCACAGCGAGTGTGCTCTCTGCAGCCCTCTGGAAAAGTGGAGTCCTTATAATTCAGAGGAAAAGGCTGTGCATGCTCAGACAGGACATTTACTCAGCATGTTGGAAGCAGCCCCACAGAGGAAATCCCATTCCCATTGTGCAGGTGTAATCCTTCTCATTTTTCCTCCTCCTCTGAGTGTATCTTTACTGCTCTGTATTCTTTCTCCAACCCCAAGCCTGTCTTCATTACTAAAACCACTTTTCTGATCTTCAGCAAGCTCTGTCATTACCAAATCAATCTTCCTAATCCAAAATCATTTTTCCAAGCTCATTTTGGATATCCACAGAATGCTTCCTGATCTCTGCAAAGAGATGATTCAAAGAGCACAGAAAAGAGCCATTTTTTCATGAGCAAATTTAGTCCATACTTCAAAACCTAGGAAATTTTTGCCCAATCTTAACCAATGTCCCTTCCATTTCTCACACAGATATAGATTACTTTAACAATCCCCAACATCCACCATGACTTTCTGACTCAAAAGTGCATTTTGCCACAGCTGATAATAAGGAGGCCTTTGGTGTTTGGTATCATACCCTTTGGACTTTTCTAGGTCACCTCAGTGTTATTAGGAATTCTGAATAAATTTTACATCCCATACCTTTTTAGACAGCAATTTTCTTTACAGTGTTTCCTAATTTGCTTTATTTGCGCCTCTGGTAGCTTTATTTCAAGTTCTGGACAATGACTTGTGCCATTGTAACTTATTTGAGCATTTAGAACTCACCCCTAAAAAAAATAAAAATAGAAGCATTCCAAGAAACAAATGCTGTACATGCTGTCTCCTTTTTTTTTTTAAAAAAAAAAAAAGTGCTACAAGAAATATTAATGCTTCAGATGGGATTTTAGAAGTCTTAAGAGCATGTAAGAAGTGCAGTTTTCTTAACTGCAGGAAGAATAATTTCAGTTTTATCTCTCCATTCTTTCTAAAGAAAATTAAGTTGCTATTTAATTTTAAAGCCTGGGATGCTGCCAAGCATTGGTGCCCATTCATTTTGCTGAACTTCCTTTTATGCAGTGTATTATTTCAGTGGTGACTATGTCAACAGATTTCTGTTGTCCTTATTTTATTCAGCAGAACAGGAAACTTTTTTTTTTTCTCTTTTGCATTGTATTCTGAAGGTTTCAGCATTGTAATTGCAGCTTCAATACTCAATGTGCTGAACCAGTAACAAAGGGCAGATGTTAACATTTTAAACACTGCAGGTAAGGAACAGGAAGATAAAGAGGCTATCGGATTTTGCAGTGCCTGGTGGACTAAGAGTAATGACTACAGCTACAAAAGATAAATTGGGTTCTGTCTCAAATGGCCTTGAAATATGGGGCCCTACACAACTGGTCAAAAGTAATTTCAGGGGGTTGGTGGTTTAAATGCATTAGCAGAATATTCAATGCTGGTTATTTTCTTTATAATATTTACTGTTCAGTACAGCTAATGCAAAACACTGCTAGAGTCACAGTGGAGGGATTTGGCAGCCACAGGAACTTGGAGAGTCTAGCAATTACAGTTTAGGAATGTGCCATGCACATAAAAAAGAAAAAATGCTGTCCTGTGTACACATATAGGAGCATGAACCCAATCAAGAATTACTATTCCATCACCCCCATCTACTCTGTCAGTGTGTTAGTTTTCTAAAGACAGCAGCACTTCTTCATATTCTAATAATATTTCCAGCTGATAACCAATACAAAACTGAACTCTATTCTCTTTATTTCCCAGAGCAATTTATTTTCCATACACTCATCTTTGCCATTCATACAGACTTCATTTTCCACATCAAAGACCATCCACTTGTAGAATTGGCTTGAGTATCAGTACAGGTAATATTTCAGCAAAGTTCTAGGAATTTCCAAGCTAAGTCATGCTTGGCTGGGAAGGCTTGGGCACAAGGTATTACTGGTATTTAGCATCCTTATGAGAAGTGCACAAAAGAAGAAGGTGAAAAATGAGAAAAAAACCACCTATTTTAAAGTAACATTATTTGATGCGTATAAAATCTGAATGTCTGTCACAGTTTCTTGAGATCACAGTTTCTTTCAGGAAGAGGTACTTCACAAGGTGAATAACAGCATGAGTAAAATTCATAAAGTCATTTTCCCAGCAGGGAATGGAAGAACATAATCCAGGAAAGACATTCTTTTGAATGATGACAATGACAGTGACGGTGAAAGTCCTCAATATTGGTACCAGCCCGGAAAAGCACGTGGTACTTGTAGAGCATTTTGAAAAGAAAACAAAAGAAAAATAAATCCAGATGACAGTGCTGTGAAGACATGAGCATTTGAAGGATTACCTGTTTGCTACTAACTTCACAACCTCAGTGAAACTCAAAGACATGCTTTGGGATTAGGCTCTGCTGCTCTGTCCCACATCTCACCACATCAGTGATGAGAATTTGTTCATTGATGATTCTGTGGTAACACCAAAAAAGGCATGAGCAATCTGGGATGACCAAGGACAGTGGTAAAAGTTGGGTTGGTGAGACCTGGAGACATCATGACTCCAAAAGGTCCTGAGCTTTAATTTCTAATCTTTTTTAAAATTTTATATATCTATTGCATCTAGTTGGATGCAAGCACAGCTTGGAACTGCACAGCCATTTTTGGGAATTTTATATGCAGAAGTGGAGAAGCCAAAAAGACGAAAAAGAGACTAAAAGGCATTTTAACATTTACCAGCATCACACTTTTAAAAGAAAATGTCTGAGTCAATAAAAATATGGATATCCCATAGAAGGCAAATAGGTTCCCTCTGGAAGGGGACTTCATCGGCAAGACCATTCATCTGTGAAAACGTGCCAAGAACAATTAAACTAAGATACAAAATCTCAACTGGATTACATTAGATGAGAGCATAATTTCCCACTTGGCAGCTGGCAACTGTGTGTATGATTTGAAGGTGGTTTCTTATTTGGGAAGTCACGGCTGCAGAGAATACATATATTTATTCATGCAGAGCCCTTCCCTTTACCTGAGCTACAAGACACAAGACTGCTCAAAGCCAGTGCCCTTCCACAAAATAAAAATCTTCCTTGAAGTGACACGGAGAACCCAGTTTCTTTTGGATATCATATACCATTCACATTTGCTGAGCTTTATTCTTGGAAAAGCTCTCATAGGGAAATCACTCACCCTTGAGTGACTGCATGGTCCTGCTTGGGGGGGCTGCTATTGACCCCATTCTGTGTGGCAGACAAAGCCCACACAGATAAGGGAAAGAGCGTTAATATGTGGAACACTTTGTCTAAGTAGCCTGAAAAGTTCCTTTTCCCCTTTCTCATGTGCCGCTTTGTCCCCAGTGCATAAGTGTTGATGATTTAATGGATTCTGAGTAGTAACTTTGCCACACTCAGAGTTGTAAGCAGTGGTAAGAAACACAAGATCAATTTTAATTCTTACTGGAAATGCACACTTCACACATTCATTGATTAAGGATCATGAAGTCTTACAAGGAGAACAAAAAATACCAAAACCAGACTTCTGCTGGTTTTTGCTGGTTTTTTTTTTCCTCAGTTGTGTTCAGAAAGTTATCCTTCATTTCAAGTTTCAACTGCATCTTGAGTATTTCAGACAAGTTTCGTGCTCACAAAGTGGAGCATGGACCATGCCTTTAACTGCAGGAGGGAAGGTTTGTTGTATAACTGCATAAATAAGTTCTGTCTTCTCCTCAGGGAAGGCAGTGGATGAGCCCATTCTTGCTGTGCATAAAGTGAGCCCAACACACTGATCTATCTGTGAGCAGCTGATTTGGCTGAGAAGGACAGGGAGGATCAAGTAATGTTTTAGATCACGCTTTCAGGCACTTTGAAAAGGTAACAGGAGGTTTTATTCACCCAGAGAAATCTGTGGTTATTCAAGTAACTGAAAGCATTTGAGGCAGGAATGCCACACAAAAGAGAAACATTAATTAGGCTGATCATAGCACTGTAGATCTATTTTTACAAAGCCCAAACACATTTATACATAGCTGTTCCTTTGAAGCATTTGAAGGCACCATTTCTTTCTTCCTTATCAGTGTAATTGACGTCTTCATTCAGCCCCAGCCAGCTGTTGTGCGAATTTTTAATCATTTGATTTCTTTCGGGGAAAGGCTTAGTCTTTTGAACTCTAGGAATAATTATTATTGCAAAGCAGTTTTCCCTTTCCAAAGGGACTGCTTTGGGGTCACCACTGCTTCCAGGCTCTCTGGGCAGGAGAACAATGAGGCTTTGTTGGTGCTGGAATGCTGTCCCTTCCAAGGGGGCTGGAGCTCTTTCTTTCTGCGCTGGCCTCCGCATGTTGAAGTGAATTGTGCCAAATCAAAAGGCTTTAAATTAGCACTTCACTGCTGGCAAGTGCCTGGAAGTTAATGCTAAATCCTAAGGGGCGAAGAACCTTTTCTATACCCTTATGCCCAGGTATACTCTTCAGAGTGTAAGGTGGTTTAGAAACCTAAACTCACTTATGGTTATTTTCTCTCCTCGTTATATTTAATTTTTAAAAAGCATAGTTTGCAATTTTCAGCTAATCACCAAACAGAATATGTGTTATTGCATTTTGTGAGAGAAGAACAGCTATATTTCTGTTTGGGAAAAGGCTAATTTTCAGTGGCAGGACCAAGGCTTCTTATGGAAGAGGGATGGAAGCTGTAGAAAAAAAACAGGAGTGCTGCTGCCAGTAGTAATCTTGCCAGTAAATGATCCAACCAACTATCAGACATGCAAATGGACTTAGCAAATCCAAATGACTCTATAAGCCTGACAATTAGCATAAAAAGTAGATTTTTAACTTTGCATTTTCACTGCTGGTTCAAAAGCTTGGCATGTAATCTTGAGGCATACAAAATCTCTCTTTATCCAATAATCCCTTAATAGAAATAACAGTTAATTAAAACTTATAATTTAAAGTGCTCTTCTTGACTCAGTGAATAAGTGAAATGTGTTTTTTTTTAAGTGAGAGGAATCACATCTTCATGATTTAGCTTCACAAGAACTTTGCTTTTATAAAACACTTATACACAAAGTGAGGCAGAATCTGCTTTCAGGAGACCAGAATTGACACCTGCTTTACTGTGCCCTTTGTTGCTGTACACTGGAGACCAAATACAGATTAGAGCAGCCTTGAGGCTCAGCCCTAATTTCTACCCTAGCTCTGATAACCAGAATTGCCTCACCCAGTGACTGCAGTAGGGTATTTCAGAGCAGAGTTTACAGGATGTGTGACATCCTCTGATCTGCCAGTGCCCAGGCCAAAAGCAGTCTAATAAGGGTCTGTGTGAGGAGTGAGTGCTGCTCACATCTCTGAAGATCAGCAGACGTTTCCATGCCATGGACAGCACCAGCTACGGCCCAGTCAGCAGCCCTGGAAAGGAGCTCTATGGTTTTCTTACTGGTACAGAAGATACAGAAGATCTTGTGAAACACATAAATCATGTTTGCATCCCGAGCTGTGTCTTTAAGGGACGTGCATCATGCACGTGACAACACGATGGGGTGGAAGGAACGGGGCAGCATCAGAGAAAACACTGCAAGGAGCAAAAAAAGGTCAGGGAAACCACATGATTCCTTGTGCTCCACAGCTGTACAGAGAGTACATAAATAGGCTCCTAGAAACTAATTGAACTCAGAAGTGTAGTTTGAAGAGCATCTTGCCGGGCCAGAGACAGAGACACTGCTCTCATTCATTAGCGCCCAGCACAGCCCAGTAAACGTGACATCCACTGGGTTCATGGGCCAGGGGAGCTCTGCGATTCCTAGGCACAGATGTCTCTATTTTCCCCTTGGTCTGTTTACCTGACAATCACAGCTGGTGAAAGGGAGCCCAGTCAGATGCTAATTCCAGTCAGGCCCTAGGGAATATGAAGTTGGTGGGACTGCTGGATTGTTGGATTCTCCACTCTTTTCTGTGTAGAGGGCAGTTACCATTCTCGGGATTCCTCTTCCATCTTGCAGTAATTTTTGGTTGTTGTTGTTTGTTTTTTCTGAAAATCCTGACCCGGTGTTGTCCTTGACAGCTTCTTGGAGAATGTTATAAACCCCCAGTTACACATCTCCTCTGCACAGGAATGATAATAACTGCTGTTAAATTTTGCTACCCCGCTGCACAAAACATACCAGCCCTGATGAAGTGCAGACATAAAACTAACTCTCACAACCCCAGAGCCATACATAAGCAAAAGAACAAAATGGGGTTTTAAAGTGCACAAGCACTGCCTCGCCTCAGACTGTGGATTTGTGGAAGGTGGAAGCCTGTGCAATGCTGAGCAGCAGGAGATGCTCTGAGGTGCCTCAGCTGTGGGAGCAGAATGTGTTCTTGCCTGTGTGCCTGATTAAGGTTTTTGTGGCCAGATTGCTAATTCATTTGATATTCCTAATTAGAGCTACATATAAATTGACAAAACACAATTTGACTCCAGATACATATTTTCCAGTGTCTGATTTACCAAGACAAGAGGGTTAGCCCTAAAATACAGAGTAAATTCAGTTCAAAATCTTTTGTAATTTTAAGACTATTCAAGACCAAAGTATAAAGTTAGAATTAATATCTTTTTTCAATATTTTCTGATAAGAATAAAGGGGAAAAAATGGGGCTTTGAGCAGCCTGGTCAAGTGGAAGGTGTGCTTGCATATGACAGGAGGGTTGGAAAGAAAAGATCTTTAATGTTCTTCCCAACCCAAACCATTATGGAATGGGAATTCTGTGATAAAAACGTCTAGACTATGAGTGAGATCTACTATAAAGAAAGACCCAAAATTTCTTCCATGTAAGAACAGCAGCATATGGAGGAATACAGGTTCCTCTGCATACAGGTAGAAAGGATTATATTAAAAATTAAAGTGATTTTAAGACAAGGTCCAGGTTTGAGAGACACAAAGCTAGTGTGACACTATTTTATCTTTTAGGCAAATCTCTCTGCCTGCTCTCCCTGTTCTGGCTCTTAGCTGGTTTCTAGGTATCATCACAGTAGGAGGTTGGAATGGGTGCATTCATTTTTTCTCTAGCAATTCAACAATAATTGTTATTCAAAATAAGCTGTAGGTGCATGGTGCAGTATTGTGGTATTTGGTTACTTTTGGAATGTTTTGAATCCTAGGGCAGGAGTCACGTGCCTCTCAGCTAGGTCCTCAGTCTCCACCCTTGAAAGTGGGAACAGCCTGTACAATCCAAATCTTTGACAAAGGTCCTAATTTTAAGTAGGTAGATGAAAACTGGAAAGGAAATTCTAAGTGTAAATTAAATCCAATACCCCACAAAATATCTAGAGTCCCACTGATGTATATGTGACATGTTCTGAGGAAAAAAAAACTAAAGAAGAGCGAAGAGGGTCATCCACTAAGGTTCATTTTTGTAACCTTTGTATAAGATTTCTGTTTGAGACTGAAAGTACATTAAACAGTCATGGTCTGTCAGTGACCTTATATTTAAGAGCAGAGAGGTAATATGGGATTATTGGTAACACATTATTTTACAGGGCATCAATAACCATGTGTAAGAAATTACCATAGAATTACAATGTTATTACATGGTTATTTGTGGCTTTGCCAAATGCAATGTTACTTGATCATCCTTGGATTAATGGGGTGTTGATCGGGTTTGGCCATTTACCTCCATCCTGGGTCATAAACCTGATGTTAGCTGAACTAAGTTCCCAGTCTAGCAGTCATAGCATTTAACATTTCTTTCCTTCTGAAAAAAAAAAGTTGCTGTTGGGAGGTCAAATCACAAAAGACTCTGATTCTTAAATGCAGAGGTTTTCAAAAAGACTTCATCAAGACCTTTTCAATAATTGCATGTTATTTTATATTCCCCACAGTCTGTAAACAGATTCTCAAAGTTTGGAGATTCATATTTTCCCAAACTATTTGCATTTTTCCATCAAGAGAACACTGCTGGCCACCACCTTTCCCTGCATTGTAAATGGCTCACAGACTCAGAGAACAGAACTGGAGATGTTTGAAATTACCCTGAAGATCATCAAATTGAACTAACCCAGCACTGCCAAGCTCACCACTAAACCATGTTCCCAGCATGAGGAACACTTCCAGGGATGGCCACTGCACCACTTCCCTGTTCCAATGCCTGACCACCCTTTCACTGAAGAATTTTTTCCTAATATCCAATCTAAACCTCCCCAGCACCACTTGAAGTTTTTTCCTCTTGTCCTGTCTCTTGTTACCTGGGAGAAGAGACCAACCCCCACCTGGCTACAACCTCCTTTAAGGTGGATGCAGAGAGTGACAACATGCCCCTGACACTCCTTTTCCTTAGCCTAAGCAGCCCCAGATCCCTCAGCTGCTCTTCACCAGACTTTTCCTCCAGACCCTCCATTTGCTGATGGATGCTATAAGAAGCTATGGGTGAGCCAGAAATTTAGACCAATGCACTGCCTTTGTGCATTTAGAAATTTTTAAAAGAAACATCAAGGACATGAGGACATGAGGTTTTGGCAGAGAGGCTGGCTGTAGCCTCTGCACTTTTAAACACTGACAGCAGCAGGCTTTTCCCTCCCTGCATTTCTGTTTTCCTAGTCTTTCTCCTAAGGTTAAGACACACTGAACACAGCCCTGACACTGGCTATTTTCATTTCTTTGTCTGCAGAGATCAGCCACAGAGCTCTCAGCTGACCAGGCCTGAAAGAAGCCTAAATACTACCCTACAACAGTCTAGAAAGTTCACCACGGTGAAGGCTTTCTGTTCCTTATGAGTGAGAGTTTCAAGGAAATTTAAATATTTTAGGGTAGATGCAGAGTTGAAATTCCTATGTGCTTAGGTTGGCTTTATTGGTATCCCTCACAGCAGCAATAAAAAATAAAACAATTTCAAAAAAAATGACTGAAATCCTAAGAGCTTGACCTTGTCTTCCACCTCTTCGAGTAATAAGGGAACATATTGTGGTCACAGTGCCTTGTGCTCCGTTGGTAGTCACTGTACAGAGTTGTAAATCAAATATATTGCACAGTCATGGTCATACATAGCCCTCATCTGCTGGTCAGCAAGGGCCACCCCATGCTTCGTAGGACCCTTACTACAGTCTCACATGTGAGAAAGTATTTTTTTTTAATCAAAGACATGCTGTGAAAGACTAGGAAAGACTAAGAAAGAATAAGCAACAAGGGTTCAGTAACACACACAGTCCTCACGGCTTTATCCTGCTCTGCCACTGATTCCCCCTGCCATCTTGAACAAACTAACTCCTAGGTATCTCAGTCTCCCCCAAATCCCAAATGCAATAATAGTGCTTCCTGTCTCCATGAGTGATGGAGGGAATTTGTCAGTATCTTCAGCCCCTTCAGCTTCTCAGCTGAAAAGTGCTATTCACACACAGATTATTATATTTGGAGCTGAGGATAAGGAGGATATTCAGCTGTATGGTCTGTCCATAACTGGGGTGCCTTTTATTCCTTGCTTGAAATGTAGAGCTCTGAGCTAACTGAACAGCTTCCATCAAAGTGACTGTCATTTTTTCATACTGATGCAGCGTAATTCATAATTTCTTTTCCATAATCCTATGAGGAACCAGAAAGGGTAGAGGAATACCCACAGCCTCTTTCTCTGGAAGCTGCTGTCTCCTCAGCCAGGGGCTCTGGTAGGACTGGCAGTGAAAGCTCTCATCACCAGCTTTTAATCAAACCCACCACCCCTCCTGTTAGAGGACTGTCTGTCAGCAACTCTGGCAATTCAGGGCCCAAAGTGCTCCTTGCTCTGTAGCCTAATTCAGGAAACAACTTTTCTTTAGGAGTGTTAACATTGGCATCCACTACCTCATTCCAGCTTATATTTTAGCAAATAATTTCTCTTTCCTTTCACCAAGTTCATCCTCAGTGGAAATTAGAAATATATATTGCCATACTCTTGAAAATTCCTGAATAAATCAAGGGCTGGGTGATTTGAATTTATGACAGCACTATCCATCACTCCTTGAGCCACACAACACTTAATCCTCTGTCTTTCTACCATCTGAAAGTAACCTTGGGGATTAAGTACTACTGGGTTTAAAATCACCTCACCTTTCTTATGAAAAATATTTGTAAGAAATTCTGAAAACATGACAATTTCACTGACATAAATTTGTCATTCCAGACGCGGAATATTTCTACCCACTATTTGCATTGTACAGCTCTTGAGACTGTAACACAAAAGAACATATGCAGTTTCCACAACCTCTCACTCCTCCCAAAATTCCCTGTTTAATGACTTTGGGTTTGAAATTGCAAACCTCAGAATGTTAAGGCACTGCTTACTGGTGTCACCTGAGTGGAGGGCACAGGGATTTGAATGCGGCCTGAGCAGATTTAAACCCCAAATGCAGAAAGCATTTGATTTTGTATCCCAATTAAAAGAGAAAAGAATAATTTTGCAGTAGAATTCTAGCTCGGTAATTAACTTCCAAATACAGGAATTAAAAAAATAAAGATGCAAAAGAAGAAGAAAAAAAGACCAACAACTTTGGATTTTTGGGTGGTTTGTTTTTTTTTTTTTTTTTGGAGATCAGGTTAAATAAAAATTTTTAAAAGTTAAACTGTAAGTTAGAGCTCCTTAAAAAATAAATGCGTCCATAAACACCAATTACACGGGGCAGGAAAAGCTTGTTATTATCCCAGACCTCCTATGAGGGAAGGATCACCTGCTTGTGCTCTTTGCCATTGTGTAAACTCTAAAATGGCCTCAAAATGGCTCAGCGGACCCTAATTTATATTAAATGATAACCATGTATTGAGTTCAAAATTCACCAATATTAATGTCAATAAAACCATAGCCAGAATTATATGCAGAATTAGGGCTCCAGCCTGGATGAAGTCTGTTGTAGTCTCTGCTTACATTATTTTCCTTTCTGGGAGAAAATCTTCGTCTGGAAAAGGAATTAAAAACTGCATGTCTTGTAATGTAAAAATGCAATAAACATCAGAAGATGTGAGGAAATTAAGCAAAGAAATGCACAGAAGTTGAGTACAGTTTTTCATGTAATTCCCTGTAGCTTCATGTAATAATAATTGTACTTCATAATTTTGCATAGTGATAAATAAATATTTTCCCCAGAAAAAGTCAATATTATTATTTCTTGAACTCTGTGTAAAAGAAAGAGGGAAATATCTAAAATGAAAGCCAGGCATATTTTATGTTGATTGCAGTAATAAAATCTCAACCTCTGCAACCATCAGAATCAATGTTACTGTAGGGGTCTGACCCAGAATTCACTGGAGTCTAGGGAGAGATTTGTCCTGACTTCAATGGGCTTTGGATTAGGTTCTGCAGGAACAGCCAAACCCTGCAAAAAATTTGTTCTGCCAAGTTCAAAACCAGATCTTTGAATACAAATAAAACTGAACCTCAATATCATCTCTTCTTGCAATAAATTCTTCTAAGTTCATTGGGTAGAAGGAGCTGAGATTTCACAATACCTAAAAGCTCAGTTTCCCACATTCCAACAGAAATAAAGAAACCTGATGGGGCTTTACTGGTTCCATCTTTTCTGTTCTCCAGGGAATACTGAAGACAAGGCTCCTCACTCGTTGGTGAAACTCACTCTCCGTTCCCACGTGAAAGTTGGTAGGGACCTCTGCCACAATTGCAGTTCTCAGGATGGGAGAGGGATGAAAAATGCATCCTTCTCTTATTTGGTTTCCTCAGAGATTATGGATATAAATCCCATGCCCAGATGGAAGAGATGCCTTTTTTTTTTTTTTTTTACCCTCTCCACAACTTCTTGGCTCCCATCACTGACTTGGAAGTGAGTTTTATTTATTTGGGGGAAGGTGTAGGCTGGACAGTTGCGGTCGTATTTCACGTGTGTGCAGTCCTATGACTTTAATTGCTCTGCTTTTTCCGCTCATCAGTTCCCTATACATTCACTCGTCACTGCAAAGCCAATAAATCCCAATAAATCCCTTGGCTCTGTAGCATATTGAATGCACTTAAGAGTTCTCCAGAGAGGACTGGCCAGCCATCACACCTCCCTGACTGCCTGCTGTCTGCTTCATTCCCATCCGGAATTTGCAACCCAGTGCTGGACTGACACAGCCACGGAGATGGGCTCTGGCGTGGCTGGCAGGTGGCCAAATGCAGGTTTATTTCAATATTACAGCCCTGATTAATAATGTGGGTCAAGGGATTCTGGGGGGATGGCTGGTCTCTCTGTTGCTGCTGGTGTGAGGTTTAGGGCTGGGTTGGAAAAAAGTGATCTTCAGATTTTAATAGCATTTTCATTAGTTTAAGAGTAACATGTATCATTTCACCAGGCAGATTTTTTTCTAAATAGCTCTTCCTGTGGTATTCCTCTGCCAATAGTACTTTAAATTAAATAACGTCATGAGAGCTCAGTCACCTGACTCACCATGATACACAAACAGTTTTATTTAACCAAAACAGGGACTTCTGCTTCTGCTTCATGTGTCACAGTTAAATCTGAGCATCACCTGTCTCTTATCATATATGGAAACCTCTGCAAAGCAGCAAACTGCAAGGAAACCTGCAACAAATCTTTCTGTCTTCAGGAGAACCTAATACTGACTTTTCTTCATCTGTATCTGACAAGACAATGTCTTGATTTCCTCTAAAAATTTAAATATGCGAAGAAATTATGGAAAAGCAAACACTTGGTTTCCTCCCCCTCCTCTTCATTCATTCATTCATTAGCTGTAACTAAAACTCATAGCTCACATTCACTCAGAGTAAATTATTTTGGGGGGCAATAAGAGCAGGAGAAGCTCTATATAAGGCTTGTGTGTCATTTGGTAACAGAAATGTGTCAGGAGTATGACAAGTCAGTTTTTGTGAGAAAACCCACTGTCATGACCATTATTTTAGTTGACTTCAGAAACATGTATAAAAATAAATTCCACACAGGATCCCTTAAATGTATGTAATACTGCAGGTCCCTAAGCCAATACAACACCTGGATTTAGCAGTCATAATCCCTACATCTCTTCTGTTTAATATATGCATATAAATGCATGCACACACATAGATTTGCTGTTTTAAACACAGGCCATATTTAAGCTTCCTTTCTGTGTGTCGGGACAGATGGATTGAAGTCACAGCAACAGTAAATATAATGTTTCTGTCTGGTTAACATGAACAAATATCTCTGCATGCAACGTTCATGAGTCGACTTCAATGCACTCAGCAGAACAGCTCAACAATTTTACCAGCTCTGATGTAACACAAATTTAAAATACATGGTCACTTGCTAAAGAGCTGCGGAACAGATGACTCTTCCCAGCTAATGTATTCACTGTCAGCTTCCCCCAGTTTAGTTGCCAGCTAGTTTCTCCTATCCATCAAAGATGTTTTCATTAAAACTGATTAGCTGCTGAAAACAGAGTGAAAGGGGATACCAATGATTTTTATTCTAAAATTAGCTGCTTTTATATTTTCGCGAATGTGTCATTGGTTTCACTCACAACTCTTTACTTCCATTTCAAAAGCAGAACCCAAACATTATGTATAAGCCAAAAAAGGTGGAAATAGTGGGAGAAGAATTCTGATTATGAGCATAGCCCCTTACTTTCCCAATACATCTGTAGCAGGTTTCTGTTACTTGCAAATTCTAATTAAGAGCTTTTTCTCCCAAGACCTACATATTTGTATTACCAAGCATTAAAAAGCACTTGGGACTCTTTTTTTTCTCTTTTTTCCCCTTGAACAAATCCTACCAGGAGAAGATATAACCATCAGTTTGAAGGCACTTTTCAGACAGCCCCAGGAGAACAGTGAGGTACCTAGGGCTGCTCCCTGCTAATGCTGCTGGTGTTCACTGCCTGACAGACCTCCTTGTTCTTCCCCTCATTTACTTGCAGATAACTCCTGCAATGAAAAGAAGGTAATCCCTATAGGAAAAGACCCTTATTTGGTTAAATGATACTGTTTGGGGGGGGGGGAGGATGGAGGCAAGCAGTGCACTTTTCAGGAAATCAAGATTTTTTGTGCAAATAGCCAGAGAAAGCATCCTCTTGACAGCAGATTGCTTCTTCCCTGGCTGCATCAGACTGGTGCAGTACTGGTGTGTCCTGACTGCAGCTGCTGCTCAGCACTGGCTCTGACACATGGAAGTAGCTCCATGCAGTAATTTGCTCAGAATTAGAAAGAGGAAACTCAGAACGACGCAGAAGACAGAGATGATGTCCAAATGTTTGGAGAAAGAGAGCTTCTTATGGGGATTGAACTTTCTGTAACTTGATTTGCTGTGAAGATTGCTGATTCACTGACTTTTATTATTTTAATATGTCTCTGTAAAACTAACAAATTATTGGGAGCCAAATCCGCAGCTGGAATAAATTGTCGGATTTATCAGCCTACCTTCACAACACCCTTTTTGCTCTGGCCTTTAGTGTTAAATCCCACTTCAGCCTCATCAGTAAAAGCCTTTCCCAAGTTTATGTGCTGGAGGTACAGGGAGGAAAAGCTTTTTCCTGTTGTTGCTGATACTGCTCAGAGGCTTTGCATGGATTTTTCAGGCTAAGGATTTAATTGCAATGCTTAATCTGAGTTGTCTTTAAGTCTTGGATGCTGTTCATGAGACAGATATTTTCTGCTTCTTCTTTCCAAAACTTAAGCATCACAAAAACAAGACTGTAAAAGGCTGGAGCATCGAAAACCCGCTCTAGGCAGCTCAGGGAGACAAGGGTGTTCCTAGAGGAGGTCTCTAAAACCTGAAAACAGTGCTTCTAGGAGCCTTTGCCAAAGCACTTTGGAACTTTTTTCTACAGATGTGACAAACAGGAGGATGTGACTGAAAGAGATTAAGAAACAAAACGTTCAGGACATGAGATACTTTTACCTCAAACAGCCTGAGCAATTAACAAAAGAAGTATAGGATATTTGTTTTCTGAAGTGTTCAAGGTGTCGGAGGTGCTTTTCCAAGGCAGGAATGTGCAGATCCTGCCCAGAGACCCACTGTATCTGTCTCAGAGGCTTTCAGCACCCTCTGCATGGTGGGAACATTTCTCTTTAACATGTACCTCTGCAGAGCAATCTGGTTAAAACAGTTTTGCCACTATTTCATTCCTTTTTATACTTCAAGTGCTCATAAAAAATGTGACCAAAAGATACACATGAAAAAATCTTGCCTGACACACAAGTGGGCAGCTACATTTTTCTGTATTAGGGTGTATTCAGAATTTCCTCCATTTATTTTAATCCTGATTTTATATAACAAAATGCAGTAGAACATCTGGTTTTTTTTTTTATTTTATTTTTAATAACAAGAAAAAATTAACTTGATAAACTCATTTCTCTATCTGGATTGCAAAATGCCGCATATATTCATGAATTATTTTTCAGCCAGTCAAATTGTTAGCAGAAAATCCTTTATTTTTCTAGTTTGCTTCAAAAATCTGAAATCAAGTTCTCTCCATATTTGCTTTATGCAGTGGAACACATCACTAATTTCCGATGAGTCTCACAGGTACTTGGGGTATACTGAATGTACTTTTAATCAATGGGTATAAACGGAGGTATTTGACATTTCAAATCATCCAACATACAGGCTTTATTTTTTAACTTTTTCCTATGTAAAGCCCTTTACATCTCTTTTTTTTGTGCCCTTTCCCTGATGTTTTTCCTCCCACAGTTTCACAGCTTTTTAAAGATGGTGTGTCTCTCTGCATTTGAGAGAAAATCACAATTCCTGTAGATTTACTGTGGTATAAATGGTGGGAATGTCAGACTTAGAACATCACCATCTCCTCCCAAGCTACTGTCCTTCATCCTCCCTAATGCTTTGGAAATTACAGTTTTCTGTGGTTAAGTCTTATCCATGTTCCCATTTGACGCAGAAACAAACAAAACCCAGTTATCTTTGGTGAAGCCCTGCAAATTACAACCTTCCAGCCCAAAATGATAACTTAATCTTCCAGGAAACAGCACAGACAGAGAGTATTTGAGCTTTGGGGAATAGTAGCTCACTGTGGCATGTGAAGCCAGAGCTTCATCCCTTCACATGTCCTGGACCAAAAGATATGTGAAGGGATGCAAGAGCTGAATAATTTTGCTTGTGATTTTCACACCGCTTCACACAGAAGGGTCTTAATGCATCTGGCCTCAGATTTTCACTCTTGAAGATCTCTCTGACGTAAAGGTGGGGTTAATTTTCCACTTCTAGTGCAATAAGAATGTTGGATTAAGACACTGGTGGAGCAGGTGCTGGTACCAGCTCAGGGATGCTGCGGAGGGGATCCGCTGCTCCCGTAACTCGAAGGTTGTTCCTATGCTGTGGAGGAGCAGCTTTCTGTTCCTCTTACTCTGGCTGTTTAAACACAGTGCATCCCTGAACTGAGGGAGGGAAATTGCAGGCGCTCAGCCGGCCCTTCCTGGTGCACAATGGCAGGAAGACACTGCTATGGCTTCTCTGGGGCCTGTGTGGCCTGATATAACTCTGCCAAAGAAATACAGTGAACGTGTGTGTATGTGTGCTACACAATATGTCAGCTCTCTGTGGGAGGACAGATAATGCTGGATATGTTAGCAGCTGTGCTGTGAAAATGTCTTGTCTGTTGGTAGTAAATGCTGCTTAATCCTTGGCATCTTCATGCATAAGAGCCATTTACCTTTAGCAAATGACCATTAGTCTTATGTATTCACGTTTTTTTTCTTCCCTCATGTGTCGTCATACTGAACAACTCTGCCTGAGAGAACACATAACCATGGCTGAGAGAGCTGGGGGTGTTCAGCCTGGAGAAGAGAAAGCTCCAGGGAGACCTTAGAGTCCCTTCCAGTACCTGAAGGGGCTGCAGGAGTGTGGGCAAGGGCCTGGAATGACAGGACAAAGGGGAATGGTCTCAAACTGACAGAGAGTAGTTTTAAAATAGATATTAGGAAGAAATTCTTCACTGTGAGGGTGGTGAGACACTATAACAGGTTGCCCAGAGAAGATGCCCCATCCCTGGAAGTCTTCAAGGCCAGGCTGGATGGGGCCCTGAGCAACCTGGGATAGTGAAAGGTGTCCCTGCCCATGGCAGGGGGTGGGACAAAGAATGCTTAATGTCTCTTCCAACCCAAATAATTCCATGACTCTTGCTGCCCCTCTGAGAGCTCATAACACTTCAGATCACAGTCACAAGTGGTTTTTGGGGGGTCAAAAAACATCACTGAAACACCCAGAATAAGGCAAGTGATTCTAAATCCTTTCAAGTCTCAGTCCCCTGCTCTTTCCGACACTCAGTGACAAATAGTATGTGGTCCTGCAATTAAAACTACTCCAGAGACAAAGCAAACAAACCCCAGGGCCTATTAGAAACATCTAATCACGACAGAAAAATTGCACCACAAAAGTATGCTAAACAAAACACTTATTATGAATACCTCAAAAAACAATGACAAATGCAAGACTGTAAAGATCAACAATAAAAATTAAAAGCAAAAAACCCCTCAAAACAAATGTCTCCTAAATTAATGACAATATTTATAGAACAGATCTAAGCACAGACCTAATATTTAGCTTTATTTAAAATTTGGCTCCCAAGAGAATTAAAAAAACAGCTGGTATTGTTGATCTAATAGCGCCATGTCGTCCCAAGCAGACGGTGTAAGGACTGTGTGAGGTTCAATGTCAACAAGCCATAGACTCGGAAAGATCGAGTTTACTATTTTATTTTATGTTGAAATGTTGTGCTGCAATGAGAGTGGAATTCGATGAAATTCTAGAGCAAATATACAGCTTGAACCCTAATTCATTTAGTCCGTTTAAGAAAAGGGAGAAAGAAATACCACCCTGCTCAGTACAGCCAGCTGAACTGTACCTTTCAACATCCACAGAGAGCATCAGCTGGCTTGGGAACTTTGTCTTTTGGAGTTCACTTTGGTTTTCAGGGGGGATCTGCAAGACTAAATTAAAAGCAACACAGCAATCCTGACTTTGTTAGTCACCTATAGAGAGGAAGCAGTTTATTGTCTGATTTTTGAAAACCGGGCAAAAATTGAGCTGTCTAGGTGTTTGTTTGTGGATTATAATGTCTAACATTTGGCAGTGGAAATATCACTTAGGATCCTTTCTCTTCTAAATAAATATAATTCAAACCATCAACAAAAAACAAACTCAGGAAAACATTTTGACCTGCTGCAGTTAGCCAAAATGATTATTATCTCCAGTGTGACAGTGTGTTCTGTGAAATAGGCTGCTCATTTACAGCTTTCCACTATCTTTCTACATGCTATACCTTTATTCAGTGGTCCTGAGAAAATGTCTGGGGCTTGTTCAGCATGAAAAGACCCGTGTGAAAGCAGTGTGGTCGAGCTGAAGGTGTCCCTGCTCATTTCAGTGAGGTTGGACTAGATGACTTTCAGTGGTTTCTTCCAACCCAAACTGTCCTGTGACCAGTGAGAACGAATGAGGACATTGCAATTGCTTTAAACAACTCCATAAACTGCCAATACATATTTATATTCCCAAATTTACACACACAGATATATTAATATGATGCTGCTGAAAAGCTAAAATGTATTCGTTGCTGCCAAAGCTGATTCCATACTACACGCAGAGAGCTGTACAAACCCCTCACACGTCTAGAGCTTGTGGAATGTGTAGGAGGGCAGGAGAGCAGCCAGCTCCCACACCCAGCCCAGCACACATATGAAAAACACCCAAGGGGCTCTTTGATTTGCACAGCACCCGGGTAAAAATTATTGGATTAGGGTGACAAATAGGATGAGCGGGTCTGAGCCGTGCCCCCTCCTTCTCATGTTAAGGGAACAAAGGAAAGCGCTGGGCGGGCCCCTCCAATGCCCCAAATGCCTCCTCCTGGAAGGATGTTTCTTCCCTCCAGCTTTTCCAGCCTCCCCCTTTTCCATCTCATGTGGAACAAATGTCAGAATAATCCTGACACGGAAATCTCTTAACCACGCTCTAAAATCTGTCTGCACATGGGAGGGAAAAAACCCAAATATCCGATACATGCATCAATATGAGACTTCCCTAATTGACAGAAACCTGTGGATAAATTCCCTGCCAGGAGTGTCTGCCTAGGTGCATGCCCAACACACTCATTTGACATACTACCTGCTATCAAAATCTATCTAACATGCCCCTTTTTCCTCTTTATTCATACTGAGAGCCCATAATCTTTTACTAAGAAGAATTTTTGTAAGAAATAACAAAGAAAGTACTTCCTAAGCCCATTTTACAGGGAAACTTACTCTTTTGTTTCCAATCATTGCATATCTTTATCCCCTCTGGAATGATTTCTCAATGATATATGGTGCTAGATGCTCTTTACCATCACTTTCTTGGCATTGAATCGTACTCGGTTTCGTTTCTGACACATCCGGTTGAACAATAAAGTTTTTGGAAAAATTTGAGCCCTGACACACAGGAGCTGTACATAAATTTCCTTTAATGTTCCTAACGGCATCTTTTGCATTCAGGAGACCATTTAATATCACCAAACTTCTTTTCTTTTTTTTTTTTTGACTCTTCTACCTTCTTCCTTTTTGGACAAGGTCAGTGAGAGTAGCATAAAGCATGGAAAATCTCTGGGTTACATTTCCTATAATACCCTTGCAAACCAAAAATTTAAATTTTTTTGTTATTGAATAGAGAAATGGCCTCTAAAATAGCTTAGAAACTGGGTTTAGCCTTCATTCTTCAGCCTAAAAGTCATGGATTTAGTTCTATTTCAGGAACAGTTGCTGATTCATATAACCTTGGGAATGATCTGAAATTTCACTCAAAGTCATTTTTCCAGGTCTGATAATGACTTCAGTGTATCTCGACATAGAACCTGCCATTTTTTCTGTAATATGACAGAGAAATTAATTAGGGTAACCTTAATTCAGCCCAAACTCTTTATGGTAAGCACAGGGCAAGCCTCTGAGCCAGATCCAGCTCCCACCTGGTGTCATGGAAGGTGTTTTCCACGCAGCATTTTGTTCTTCTCTGGACAGCTGGCACCGTGCCTGCCCCCTGCACACTGAATATTTTTAATATCAAAGGTCTCCTCCTCCTTGCTAGATGTTGGACCACGCAAAAGCCTACATTTGTTACGCACATTTCTAATGCATAATTTAAAAAAGATAAGCTAGCATGTTGCCTGGGAGCTGTAATTAAATCAGTAATTCCTTGTGGAGTTCTCATTAAGTCATAACAGTAGGAACAGTCGTAGCCCGAGGTAGTCCTTCCTGCCTGCAGTTTTATTTTGTTTTTCTGCACATCTGCTTCCTATTGTGCCTTTTAGTACTAACACCTTGAGCATGAATGATTCCCCTAGGCTTTCTGGCTGGCCACCTTGTGATTGTTTTTCTCCTTTAAAAAGTAATAGTGAAAAAAAGATCCCCTGACCCAAATGATTCAGTTCTCCATAGAGCACTACTGTCTTCACGGAATCTTTGTGACAGGTCATATTTACATAGTTAATCCTTAACGATGGGAGTTCAGTGCTTCCTCGTGAGTAATGCTGCACATCACACAAGAAGTACAATTTTAGATTTTTTGTTTTGTGTATAAACCATAAATTTTCTTGTCTAAGATCCCCTGTGTGTGTAAAGGCAGGATGGTCCAGCAATATAAGCTGATTTCCAGAGATCCCGGCTCAATTCTCTGCCCTAACACAGAGTTTACATGAAGGCAGAATGGCAGAATTTGCCTTTTCCCTTTGTTTAGGTCCCTATTCCCTGAAAAAGGTTAACCTGAAGTTTGGCACTGGTGACTCACCAATGAGGATGTGGAGAGTGTGGTACTTCCCAGGGCATGCACAGGAACCAGCCCTCAGGGCTGGCCACAAAGGAGCAGAGGAGCAAGGACACATCTGAGCAGCTTCCTCCAACACTGCTATCTGGACTGGACTGCAGAGAGGTGTTCAATGTATTAAATCAGTTTCTATCAGAGATTCCCAACCTATTTGACCATTCACCCTCTTCAGCAGTGGATAAGAAGATAGTTCTGGATGAAGGTGGGCACGTTTCAAGGCAAAGGCTGCAGCAATTGCACAGCATGTTAAAGATCCTCTTGCTGATTCTGTCCAAGCTCTGTTAAGACCTACAGATATTTCTGCTAACACCAAGAAATTGGCTGCTGGGCTTTCTTCACCTTACTATTGAGCAGTTTTTCATCATAAAAAAAGACAGGTTTGTACCTAGAAAAGAGAGTAAGGCTTAATACAGCCTCATAGGACCCTCACTAGAGAAACCAGTCACGAACAGTAGTGGTTACCCTAAAAAGTGTTTACACTTTAAGTGAGAATTTAATGGAAAAATACATTGACCTGGTTTGAGTGCTTCTGCACCCATGTGCTATGAAAAAAAAAGACAACTTTGTATGTCCTTTTGCAGGCATTTATGGCTTGCTTTTTAATTAAAAAAAATTAAAATTAGCTCAGGTCACTCTTCCCATTTTTAACTTTGGCAGTGTGCACTACCGACAGAGAACTTTCAGAATCTACATATAGTATTTCATATCAACAACCAGAGCCAGAAATGCTTTAGACTGTTCAGAAACTATTTATATTTTACAGATAGGGTTTTCACACACTTACTACTTAATTGCATTATAAAAGGCTTCCTCCTCTGCCAGGGCTGGTTGAAAAGCAGGCAGTACCCAGATGTTCTGCTCTCTGCCAGACTGTGATGCTTATGTGAGTGAAGCAGAGAAGCACTTCACTTCCTGACAGGCACAAATTGCATCTGTCTTGTCTTTGTTTTTATGAGGTCTACTATATCAAACAGGATATGTCGGAGGCCCCAACTCAAGTACACAACTCACTTTATGCAAATGTTTATGAGCATGACTGAGTAGGAATGGCTTTGCCATATTAGGAGCTAGGAAAAGGGAATAGTTCGAATAGTATATGTCCAAAATCATGAAGATTTAACTACAGATGTCCCAGCAAAACTCTTGAAAGGAAAACAAAAGTCCAGATAGGAGAAATGTTGTTTATCGATAAAGTTCATGAACTCATTTGTCCCTTAAAGGGAGGCAAAAAAAAGAGGGTCAAAATATATTTATAAGGGGGGAAAAGGGGAAAATGTTTTACTTTATGATGACAGTGGTCAGATTATGTGTAGTTTAATAGACTATGCTCATACAAAAATGTTTTTCATAAAAGGATGGAGTCTTTTTGACAAAGTGTCTCCTACAGTAGTTTGTTTCTTTTTCTGTCATAAATTTCTGGTAAACTTAGGAAGGCAAGATCATATAGATAATGTGGCTGCCCTATACCAAGGCTTTCAAAATAATGCCAACCTTACATGGAGTTCAAGGCTCCTTTTCCCCTTTGTTTGCCACTTCCTGCACCACTGTCCCCTTCATTCTCCATGAGGTGCCAGAGCTTTGTGAATTCCACACCAGCAATGCTGTGAGGAGATGGATAAAGCACAGACCCATGAAAGCAGCTCTCAGTAGTTTTATAACTTTTTTTTGTGAAATATTGCCTTATCAAGAAAGAAGTTTCCCTTGGCTAAACAGGGAAGGAAGACAGGCTGTAAAATAGAATTCAAAATCCACCCCACTTTTTAAAAGAGTCTCTTCTACTAGTCCCTCCTTCTGTAAAAGTAACAGACAAAGTGCCAAGATTATGAAACCTTGGTTCAGAACACCTTGGGTCTGGCTGGTTTCCATTTGTAAATCACAATAATAGAAATATTGCAAAAGAGAAAGGACCAACAAGCTGAAAATTAGTGCTGGAACTTGCCAGGCAGCAAGTTCTGGTCCCAGTGACTTGTGAGCACTTACCCAATAGTTCTTCCTTTTCTTTCCACCCCATTCCCAATTGCTTACTGCTTCCTCCCATCTGTTTAGTTTTGAAAACTAAGTATCACCCACCATTTCTACCAATTTAGCCCTCAACCCTTTCTACCTAACAGGCCATTCCCCAAATTCTCCATACTTTTGCAAGGTCTCTTTGAGGGTGCATTTCTATTCCCCCGAACTTCTTTATCTGACCAGCTATTCCAGATTCTTACCAAATATCTTCTAAGAGATATTTGGCCTCTTAGATGCTGCCAACTCTTGTTTCTCTGAAGCTATTTTATTTAGTTTGATTTCCAATGCACTTTTTGAAAGCTTTTAGTTACAGAAACTTCAGAGCTTTTCCCATTAGGTTTGGTATTTGAGCCCCCAGGCCTGCAAGTAAAACAATACATGAAGGCATATTCAGATGCTTCCAGACTTAAATTCTTGTAAGATTTCCTTCATTTTAGAGCAAAAATTCATTTTGCATAATTTTCTTCACTAATTTCTTGTACCAGCAGCCTGGCTACACTGTGTTTCCCAGCAGTCTAGTTTGCTTTATCATTTAAACTTGGTGAGTTACTCATATAATCCTCTGTGAAATAAATTAAAAGAAACCTACTCTGTAAATATGGCCCATAATGTGTACCTTGTTCTTTAGGAATCTCACGGGCATTAATTATTCTGCATCGACCATACCACACTGGAGAAATAAAAACATTGGTTTCAAGATTTTATTCCCAAGGCTTTCTGATTTTTTTTGGCATCCACAAATCATGTGACAGGTCTGAAGTCCCTCAAAGTGTCTCAAGAAGACATGTAAAAAGAACTGCAAAAAGCAAGGCTTCAGAAAACATCTCATTCAATATCTTTTCATTTCACTCCTTATTCTCCAACTGGGAATGACATCCTTAAAGGATAAAAACCAAAGATCAACTGCTTTTTCGTCCTCAGACTATTTTCTAAAAACAGTGTTGTAGTGTAAGCAATTTGGGGATGTTGCACATGCTTTCCTTAAGCTTTCTGCCAGAAAATAAATTTAGAAGTTATAAATAGCACATGTGTATATCGAAAGGAGTTTACCCTATAGGCTTAATGCTATGTACAATTTCAGTTGTTTTCTGTGCTTTGTGTACAGTAGAAAGCAAGTTGCACACAGCGTATGGTTGACATTCTCAGTTCTGATAATGCATGAGGAAACAGCACTAAATCATTTTTATTTGCTGAAATATCAAAAGGGCTCTAGCTGACATAACACCGGGGAAGAAAGGCTGTGACTCTCAGCGAGTTAAAAGGTACCATTTTCATGGAAGGATGGCAGAGATGAGAAACTCTTTGCCTCCCTCACACTGCTTTCTTTTTCCTCAGCTGCCTGACAAGGCACTTTTTGTTCAACTAGATGTGGATGGGGAAAACTTGCAGACTTGCAAGCTTTCAGTAGGGCTCAAGCAGCAGCGAGTGCTCAGCAGCACACACGACTGGATGCTGACCTTAATCAAGCTGCCTCTTCACAGGCAGCCCCCAGAATTTGGCAAGCCCTGCTTCCAGGCGTTAATTAAAAAGGAGCAGAGCCAAATGTGTTTGCACAAGTGTCACGGTCACACTTCTGTCTTCATGCTCGTTATGTGCTCAGCATCAGAACTGCTCCTTAGAAAGGCTTCTCCAAATGCTGTAGGAACCCAGTTCTGGCAGTTTGGGTGACAGCTACTTCAGCTGTGTGTGCAATTAGGGGATGCCTAAATGAGTAGGCGGCTGATTAATTTTCTCCATGCCTGTGAAAGCAACGCTAACCAAGCACATAATGGATGCTGAAGAAAAGTGACACTCACTGTTTATGTATTTCTGTCAGGATGAAAGATAATGCTTCACAACGGCCATGGCTTGTCTTGTCCTGAAAATCAGTCCTTAATTATGTTCCTGGCACTGCAAGTAACCTCAGACAGGCAGAGTCAACATGCTGTACAAGAAGGGATCTTCAAAGAAGTGTTGCTCCAATACTTACCCCATGAAGCCTTTGTGGGGGCTAAGGCCCAGCAGGAAGGGTCCTGGCTACGCTAGGTGTGCACACCAGTAAGAGGATATGCCTCTGCATTTAGTTTAGTAGCAGAGGAGTGGAGGTTCAGGTTGTAAGAAAGGTTTTTTAGATCCTCCTGCCTGCCCCAGGTAATTTCACCTAACAGATACAGTGTGCAATAAATGCCTAAATTATAAAGAGCATTATAAAATGTCACATCATTCTTATTTTCAGAAGTAGTATGACTAGCCTAGGATTTTAGTCACAGGTGTCATAAATTTCCCTTACATTTCCTTACTGGTGTCCACAACTGCTCCTTCTGTGCAGGCCATGCTGGGAAATTTCATTTTTAAGAAAGGTATTTCTGTGAATTACAAAAATCAAACCTTCATCTTTGTGACAGGCTTGTAAAGATCTGACACCAAGCTGTGTGAGGGGGCATGAAAGGAGCTCACGTCTTGTGACTGAAAAATGTGGAAAGGTGGATGGATCACTGGTTGTCCAATCTGACACCTCTTACATTGAAGCATGTTGCAAGCAAAAACAGTCTTTGATACTGAGATTTAACATCTGAAGGTGGATGTGTTGCACTTTAATCTGTGGGAGATCAGGTCCCAGTTACACCCTTTTTAGAGGAAGCTTGATACACAACCTCAAACTGGAAGAAATCCTCATATATCTGTTAATATTTAAAAAAAAGGAGAGAAAACTATATGATGAAAGCTTATTTTTGCTACACTCACAGTGCAGATAGTTTCCTGATGGTCCTTTTAAAGGTGAAAATTCAATTTCTACAACTCATCAATTCTAATTAAGAAACAATTAGGAGACTGACCACCAGACAACTTCGGGAAGAACAAACACAACTTCCATCCATCCATCCATCCATCCATCCATCCATCCATCCATCCATCCATCCATCCATCCATCCATCCATCCATCCTTGCCTTTAGAAAAGTTATTTATTACAGCATTGGAGATGAATAACTCTGACAATAGGAAATAAGGAGGGGAAGTATAAGGATATGAGTGATGAAAAGACAAAACAGCTCAAGGTTTTGCATTCCTTGCAGTGAATTTTGTGATTCTGTGGATCAAAAAAGAAGATTTACTGTGATGTTCACCTGAATCCCGTACTTTTGAATAGTCAGATTTTTGAAAAGCTTTCCAGTAAGAGTTTCTGTTGTCTCAAAATAGCCTCGGAATGGGCACCTTATGCACCATAAAAATGGAAGAACAGCTTAAAAATGCTTTTTTGGTAGAATCTGCAAAGTTACTCTGAAGAGTAGACATCCACAAAGAGTTTGTACAAAATGCCTGAAACAACTGCCAGTAAAACTGAAAGCAAATGAGATCACTCTGCCTTCTGTATATGGCACTTGTTTTATAGAACCCTTATTTTGGATGCTCCTTAGAGAACTCAAAATACTTTTTATAAGCTCCTGCTCTCCATCCTTCTTTTGTGATGTCCTACACCACAAAACCATATGAACAGACTTCAGAAAAACACGCAGAGCTGACATAACCAAGCCTCCTTTCCAAGCAGTACTTAGTAATTAGGAGCACCACTGCACGGACCATTAGAACAATGATTGAGATTGCAAAGGATGATCATGGAAAGAACCAAACGATGTGGATGAGAACCAGGTCAGGATGTAACACATTCCTAGCACTGAAAGCAATGGCTTGTTGGATCCAAAACCTGTAATAAACCAGCGCCAACTGTTGCAGCAGACTCCAATCTGGAGCAATACATTTATCTCAAATAAATACCTTGTGTGGGAGGGGGCAGTGAGCATGTTTTGGTTATTTTTCCAAGGCAGCTGTTGCTAGACAGAGATTCTGAGTGCCCTGAGAAGTATCCTAGTGCAAAAATATTTTGTAGGTGAAGAGGTCAAAAGTGGGGTGCCCTTTAACAGAGGAGGGCTCAGTTTATCAAGTGACCCTGCAATTTGTCATTGTGACATCGTTACCCCACTACATCTGTTTTAAACACTGATGTACTGGATATAACACATCTACATGCAGTGAATTTCTTTCCCCAGTATTTTGTACTGTATGTGCATGTTTATAAACTTAAGACAGACTCACAAGGAGGACTCTGCCCTTTTTCTGTTTCATTCTCCAGAATCACTTACATCAAACACAGAACGAGCACTGGCAATGTTTGTTTATATATCCCGTTTTAACATCAAGAAATTAGGTAAATTAATTGTTATTTCACAATATTCTTAGATTGCCTGTGGCCATGCAGGTTTCTCCCTGTTTGTATGTAAACATCTGGGTCTGCAAGCATAACTGGAACTGAGATTCTCCTTTTGGCTCTTTGTCTCAGGCGTCCAAGACTGAGAAGCCAATTTTCTCCATAAAATGTCTCAGATCATCACAGAACCACAGAATGCCCCAGGCTGAAAGGGACCTTAAAGATCACCCAGTTCCAATCCCCTGCCATGGGCAGGGACACCTGCTGTGTCAGGCTGCTCAGAGCCCCATCTAATCTGGCCTCAGACACTTCCAGGGATGTGTAGTTGTGGATTGATAATGCCAGTTTACCCCAGGACATTCCAAGACAGGGAACTTTGAAAGGAAATGGGTGCTCCTCTTTTAGCTCTCGGTCATTTTGCTGACTTGCTGAATGTGCTTTTCTTTTACAAAGCAACTGGACAATAATGATAAGAAATTACCAGATGCCACCGAGTCACATATAACCCACTAACCTAAAGAAATATTGGAAGACATTATTTTCATTTCATTTGATTACAGGGTGAACTTTAAAATGTGATCTGCACAGAGAAAAGTCATCGCTACCCAGATGATCATGGACGTGTGAGAATGTTTGCTTCAGAAATTCCAACCAAATAGGGCTCTCTGAGAGGAGGTTTTGGCCTTTAAAAAAACCCAATTTGTGGATTGATGATAACTAGGCACAGCACTGACATTAGCTCCCAGACACTGCTAGACAATAAGAAAGTACAGGAAATCCATAAGCCGGATCTTTCTCCTTGGGGGATACACTTTGTCTGACCTGGAAACCACACACTCAGCCCTGTCCAAAAGGGAAAAGATTAGTCACTGGTAGGTGGGCTCTCAGCCCTACCTTGCAGGAGCCTGATGACAGCCTGTCAAGGATGGGTCCTTGGCTAGGGGGACTTGGCTTCAAAACAAAATATTACAGTGGGAACATTACCATTTGAGCTCCCTCATATTTTCTGTCTAAAAGCAGGACCACATGCTCAGGCAGGATGCAGAATTAGCATCCGTGGAAGCAACATTCTGCCCTTAGCCATTAGTATGTGACTGTGAATTTGATGATCTTCTTAGTAATCTATATCTCATCACATTCTCATTAACATTGTATCTGAGAAATCAAGAAATAATAACTGCCCATGAAATTACTGTGAATTCCTAAATGCTATGCATTTGCAGAGTGTCTACTTTGTCCCTTCCAAGTCTCCTGTTAATGGAGAAGAAAATCCATCAGTACATTAATTGGATTAGCATAGTCCCAAGATTTTTTTCACTTTGACAGTGTTTGAGTAATATGGTTTGGGGTTAATAAAAATAGTTATTCTCTGCATTTCTAGTCCCCTCTGTAGGCTGGTTACACACCACCCGCCTCAGAAACTTCCAGTATCACTGCTTCAGCTTCATTGTATGAGAGAAGCATCCACCCTCAAACTATTTTAAAGTGAGGTTTTTTCATTACACAGGGCTCCTCTGCTCCTCACCTATGTTTTCCAGCTATTCCCTCTGCTCATATACATTCTCCATGCCACAGCAGAGTAGTCCCAACTCTGCATAGATAGGCAATCAGGCATTTGGGGTCAGAGTAATGTGCAAGAGACTCCAATGTACTGCAGGGACAGCAGTGAAAGCTTCAGCACAAAGGAACCCTCACGAGCAGTGCTGTCTCCTGTGGCACCCCTCATTCTGAGGTCACTCACTCACGACCCAGTGCCAGAGGTGCCTCCAAAGGCAGGTGGTGTTAATAATATTAATCACCACCCCATGTCCCAGTGCAAGTGGCTCCTTATCCAAAATTCTCTCACTGAGCAGGGTTAAGACAATTATGGAGACTTGCACACCTTAAAATGGCAACTTGGGTTTCTCCTCTGAGATGTTCATGGATTTTATAGCAGTTTTCAGCCACCATCTCTCCTTTACTGGAGCTTTCCTGTTTCTCACTGCTGGCTTTCACACTTTCTCCTGTGCTTTGGCCCATGAGCTCCTTTAAAGGGACTGAATAACGTTTCCCACATGACAAATTGGCAGCACTGGATCATTATTATTCTTTAGGTTAAACAAACAGTTTGGGTAGGGAACAGGTCTAGGTTAACTGAGGTAACAAGAGGGAGGAACAGAGCTGCTGCTGAGCCCAAACACTTGGTGGGTGGCATTTGCTTGATTCACTGTTGCTGCTCCGAATTGCACGGAATTGGCAACCCAAGTGTTTTGCAATCAGGAATCAGGACCAAAAGTCTGTGCAGTTTTGGCACTGAGGTCACAAGTTAGAATTTGGGTTGGGTTTTTTTTTTATTGCTTTTCTCCTTAGATTGGCGATATAGCAATTTATTGTTGCTTTTTGTTTTCCTTTCTTAAGTGGATCTGCTTTTCTCACAAATATTTGGCTTTACAAGTCAAGGCTTCAATAGAAACACCCAGTGCAGAAGATCTGTGATGCCACTAAAATCTCAATCTGCTCCAAAGGGGACTTTCCACTGGCAGCTTGGATAGATCTCAGTGGAAAGATGAGGCATTGCCTTCTTTTCAGGACTGCCCTGATCTCATCATCTGTTTATTTGGGGGAATCTCACAGGATTTATCTCAGTTATTGCTTTGCACAGGGACAACCTAATAAAATATACAGCTTTCATATTCAGCAAATCTTGGTGTGTGGTATGAGACCTGCTGCAGTGTCTGGACCAGAAGGTAAAATTTCATCTTAGTCAGGCTTTTCCAAGAGACAGGTAAGTCCCTTGGTAACTGCAAGGAAGAATGGTTGAATTTCATTGTTTGTACAGAAGCCCATACCCACACTTGCAAAGTAAACCAACCTAGATCTCCACAAGGTCTCTCAGACTGTTTACTTTTAAACTCCTGGAAAATTTGGGGTGGTAGTTTAATTGACTTGTTACCTTACTCTTCTGGCATCTCCTTCAGTACCTTTGCTCGCTGTACTGTTGCAAAAAGGAAAACAGGAAAGAAAAGGGGGAAAAAAAAAAAAAAGAAAAATTCAATCCCATAAAGATAACACAATAAATGTTGCATCAGCACTTTTCTAAAAGGATTTTGTTGTTATCAAAACTGGCAGACATTAAACAGACAGAGTCTCAGAATAACTGATATGGACAAGGGGGTAAGCATTTCGTCTCCCGGTAGGCCGGCCACCTGTGCAAACAGCACTTCCAACTTCTATTTCAGCTGCTGGCTCCTGAACAGTCAATTATTTAGGGCTTTCCAGAGATTTCAGTGGTAGAGAAAAAAAAATATCCAGGCCTGTGTTTGAAAGGTAGCTTTATCAGCTTAGCTCAGTCGTGCAATTACAGCTTTTGTTCCTCTGTAGGTGACCGCGGGTTCCAGCCAGACCCTCTCTTGTGTTTAACTTTTGGGGAGTAGTGATAGCACCATTCATAATGTTCCCATGTTCCTCATACCCTGCACAGTCCCTGCAATCTCCCTGCAGGAGACTGAATGGACACTGCAGGAGAACAGGATAGATTCAATGAGACACAGAGTATTTTATCTCTTCCTTACCTCCTGAGACAAAAATTCCTAAATAACTTATGAGTGGTTTCAGTAATGACTAAATACTATGGAAAATAAACTGCTTGGAAAGACCTCTTCCTGTAGTTGAAGCTTTCCTGAGCCATCCTTCAACAAGGCACAATTAAAGAATGAAGAGATGAACAAGTTTATCTCACTGACCTGGATTAGACATTGGAGTATATGATGCATATTTTTTAGGTAAGGCTAACAATAACAACAATAATAATAATAGTAAAAGCAACTAAAAAGAGTTACATTTCTTCCTATTTTGGGGAGGAATAGAACCACTAACTGCTAAAGTATACATTGGTTAACCTGGTTTATGATTTCCTAAGTGTCTGTTGTAAGGTTTCTTGTACACACAGCAAAGGAGGATTTTGCTTTCAGAAACCTTTGATGATCCACATCATGCCTTGTTCTGCACTCCCATGGGGGTTTTGGAAGAAACTGTGCTACTTTTATTTAATGAAACGAACCCTTTTACACAAACATAAAATAATTCATGTGGGAAAACACATTCCTAAAGTGATGTATAAAATTTTTGGCTCTGATCTGCTCATTAGCACCCAGGAACAAGGTTTAACAGTCAGTGCTGACAGCTCAGTTTTCAGTAGTGGTCACGAGATGAAATATCAAATCATCGAATATGCTCATGCAGGCAAATATTTTCCCTGTGTGTTCTTCTCCTTCAAGGATTGTTTACAAGCCCTGTATTTGTAATTCTACCTTCACTATTTGCTTGGTGTCTCTCAGAATGAATTGCTCCAAATTCTTCAAGCTGTTTAAACACTGATGTCCAGGACCCACCAATTCTTGTTTTCTTCCTGTTTCATTTGCCCAGTAAGGTACATGAAAAGTCCCTTTAGGTCCTACAATGTTAATGTTTTCTTGCAAAGTTTTTGACTGCAATCCCAAAGTTGCCTTAATGAATATTTTGGGATCAAAACTGGTGCCAGTTTTGACCAGCCAGCATCCTATTACCCTTCCACTATATTCTTTATCAGATTCTTCACAGCTCACTTAACAAAACAGATTTATCATTTTGTCTTTCTGTTAGGCTCCATATCCTATTCCTTATTTCATCCTGCTATTCCAATCAAATGGCTATGTGCCATGTTCTCCTGGCAATGTGGCATTTAAAACTTTGATCTTAAAGCATCTCCTGTTATCACCAATGACAGAGATTGCACTGCATTATGCAAGCAAAGTTTAAACAATAATGCAAGGTTTAAACACCTTTTAGCTGCCTAAAATTTACTTGTTTTTTTTTTTTTTTTTTTCATTGAAATGTTTTTCCCTTGAAACACTGAATCCCTCCCAGCCTAGGGATATTTCTGCAGCCACAGCACTCTGGATGCACTTCCCAGTCTCCAGGGGTCCTACCCAAAGTTCTGCTGTGATGTCCTCCTCACTCCTGGAGATCTTGCAGATTCCTTCTGCTCCATGTTCCATCTATGAAAACAATGCACACAAAAAATGTGTGGTTTTCTAGATTTCCAAACTGTTCCCTCTCAACAGGGGTCTCAAAGGATCTGTGCTTTCCACCATGACTGCTCTTCTGGGGGGTGCCAGGCCCAAGTGAAGTCCTATTGGACACACAGCTACGACTGCAGACAAAGGGCTGTGAAACAGCATGAGGGAGTTAAACTCTGACTTTCTGCTGAAACTTGGCACAGTTGTTTTCAATAAGCAAAGAAAGCATCAGCTGAAATATCTGTTTTCTGCTAAGAGAGTAAACTAAGATAAAACCTTTCCAGCAAAATGAACCATTATCCACAAAAGTAAAGGGAGGTCAAAGTGCATTGGTTTTGTTTGCTTCATATGTCTTTTTTTGGGGGAGGGGGTTGGAACATCAGGCAAATGCTAAAGTATTCACTGAGCCCAGTGTTAATAGACATTTGGCATCCATCCTGCATCAGCTGGACTTGTAATCACCAAAGAGATTTACATGGGCCAATCTGCCTTGTGTTGACTGGCCAACATCAATCTTAATGCAGGATGCTGGTTTCTACAAGGTGCCATTCATCCCTAAAGTACATGGTTCTAGGGCAGATCTGCTAGGAAAAATCACAGTAAGATGAAGACTGGAAATTCTATTTTAAAAAAAGTCACCACAGCAATGAGATTCAGTCTCCTTTAGCTTCCTCATCCCATCACTGATATTGCCCCTCATAAAATGACAGATATTTTAATCACTTTATTGCTAACATTTCTGTGGTGCTTTGGGTTTGTCTAGTGGGTAAACAAGTACTCCCCTATTCACTCCTCGATGTTTCTGTAAGGGCCTTTTTATGTGTTCATGTATGTTGTAAACTTAACACAGCTTGGCTCATTTTAAACTCTATAGTGAAAATACCATGGGTTCATTTCAGAGGCTACCAAATAGAAAGTACAGCTTTACAACAGATGTTATCTTACACTCTACCTTTTTTTACTCCCTTTTGAAATTTTAATTTAATTTCTAGACTTTATGTCCCTTTATTGATTTTAGAAGACATGGTGTGTCTGCACCTTCCTCTTACTCAAAACTCACTTTCATGAAGATCCAAACCAATATTTGCCATCAATACAATTTGTTTTCCTTTCTACCACCAAAACAATTGCAGAAAAAGAAAAATCTGATGGAACAGCTTTGGATCTCTCATGTCAACGGCAAAACTGTGAAATTCACATCAGTTATTCATACAGGTATCCAATTACTGGAAAATAAAATGGTCAAAAGCGTAAGAAAGCAGGCTAACATGTGGAAAGATTAATTTCTAGATGTACTAAAGTGTTTGATTACACAGAGTTGCAGATACGCTACTCCATATAAATCTGGCAGATTATTAAAGCTTTGTGTTTGTTGTAGTAAATGGGGCCCTTAATCTCAGGTGTACAAGACTTCCAGTCCTTTTTCCTAAAAATGGAGTGAAGGACCTTGAAAGACCTTTCAGGATATTCATTCTCAAGGTTTTCATGTCTTATGCAAACCCTCACTGGGAACTGATGTTCCAAATTAAATCAAAAAGTCCTCCTCAGTGGACTCCAAGTACATATGCAGAAGCCTTTGTGTCTCCAGTAATTATACAGAAAGACCAGGCATTTAAATTAGACTCTGGGAATTAGACTTCACGGAAATCCTTAGCTCCCAGATAAATATCACAAAAGAAACAGATTTCTGCCCCCTCGCCCTGGCCACAGAATTTGTTAATTCACCTTCTTCCATTTGTGAGGCAAGACTCACTGTTTCAGCTTTACACACATTCCTCTGCCACATCAAGAGAAAAAAGACATCAGAAGCACCATTCTGTCATGATTCCCTGTGAAACATATTTTAACTGGATTTAATTGTCACAGTATATACGCTGTGTGCCCCCAGCCAGAAATGGTGGGCTTGGCCCCTCCCCCAGGTAGCTAGAGTTAATAAAATAAGCAATCCTTTTCTGCATCCTTATCTGCCATCTGGGCATTGCTAGGGTCAGTAATTCCCTATACCAGCGTAAGCACAGATGGATTTGGGGAATTAGGGCTTCATACAGATTGTGATGTAGATTCCCTCAAAATAGGAGCTTTTGTTTTTAAACAAATTAAGTACCTCCTCCTCTGCTTGGTTACAAAGGCCCTTTTCCAATATCCAATCACATATCCATGTAATCCTTTTGTTATTGCAGCCTCAGTAACTACCTCATGGGGAGAAATTAAACCAAACCCCTGTCTAGAAATGGTGGGCAGGGAGGCAGCTTCACCAACTCGCCAAGGCACCAGGCTGGGAGCCTTTTGAGCAGTATCTGACTTGACATATGACTCCCAAAAGGACCACAGATACAATATTTCCACTATTTTTGCCTTTCTCCCATTATTTCCTCATCATTTGCCCTGCTGTGCCTCCTTCCCCGAGTCTCTAGAAAGTGCTTGAACCTGGGAAGGGCTTTCAGAGCAAGATAACCAAGACAGAAAATTAATCCTTGGCCAATCCTTCACCTGGCAGCTGTTTGCCATCAGTTCTGCTTGGACACAAAACTACTTTCAGTGGGCTTTTCCTGCATGTCCCTTCACCACTGAGCTCCCAGTGAGTGTCACTGAGTGTGTTGTGTTTTTAAGGAGCTAATTTCAGCCAGTGTGTGATGTCTGCATGGTTTCCAGAAAACTCATGGAACAGAAAATTAGCCATATTTTTCCTGATGATTTAGAGTGGTTATTAAATTCTACTTCCATTTCTAATGAGTGCTGAAAAAAATCCACCTCTTTTTTTTTAATTGTTATTTATGACATCCATGGAAGAGAAGTAAGCCCACTAGACCAGAAACAACCTCATACTCTTCATTCTAGTTACAAGTTTAATAGCCAAAATGTATTAAAGTCATTAGAAAGCCCAGTAAACTGTTTTTACAGTAAGCTAAAAAAGGTTACAGTCCCCAAAGTTTGCCTTGTTTAAACTACATTCATCACCACTTTGGAGACAAACATGCATTTAGACACTTCGTCTGGCTGCAGAAGTATTTTCCAGCATCTATTATTTTCTGTCAGCTGACAGCACTGAATCTTCCAAGTACTGAATTTAATGCTGGAAGTGGAAACACTATTCCTGCTTTGCTTTTGCTGTCCCAGTGCACCCTCCAGGCCCCAGCCATGCTGCTAATCCTGGGCTGGGATTCCAGTTGTTGTCGTGGGCAATGCTGGGGTCTCAGGGAAGGGGAGGTGGCCACCTCAGATGATTCCCTACATCCTTGCTTTTCTAAATAACATCGGCTCCAGCTGGTTCCTCAGTTGGTGTAAAAGTAAATTTAATTTTTACCAGGCCACAATGAGTCAAAGAAGTGAGCACAGAGGTCATCTGTGATGTTCTGGCCCTGAACTCTGCAGATATTCAGATCTGGGTGAATGTTATAATGGTGATCCAATTGCAACTGATTAAGTTAAAGGCTGCAAATTATTTAACCCTACTGTTTGATCTATTCCTAGAAGTCTTATTCAATATGCTGGGAAGCAGGGTTTTTTTCTTTTTTTATAATTTTCCATTACCTGCTGAGTAAGGAAAGGATTACAGTAATGTTGAATTCCTCTCATTCTTTCTATTGCAGAAGGCTGAGAAACAAAACTCACCATAGGTTTTTAAGAAAAAAGTCCTGAAAAATATATGTAAAGCAGAACTCCAAGCTTCAACCATGGGAGATGATAATTTTTTGTTGTTGTTGTTGTTGTTATATTTGAAATATTTTTGTATAATTGAAAGCCTTTGATTGAGAATGTAAGGCTGAAAATTAGATCATCCTGATAGTCATCCACTTAAAGAGGGGGGGAAAGCATACCTATACAGGCATTCCCAAAGAGGAATGCTGAAGGTAAACTGCAAATGTAAAGGATGATTCCTCTCTGTACACATCTGTGCATCAACTGTGATTAAATCTTGCCCATGAAAGCTCTCTGCTGAGGCTGAGAATTATTTTTGCTTGTGGAAAAATCCTGCTTTGTTCTTCCTTCCCCAGCATCAGCAGCAGACAGCAGTAGGAGAGAAGGTGCTGGGCCAGGGGACAGGATGTCCTGACATCCCAGAGAGCTCCCCTTGGTCCACTGAACATTTAGTGCCTCTTTCTCAGGACCTCACCTATCTGGGGACAGAAGAAAGTTTCCCACCAGAGAAGGGGAAACATTTCTGGATTTCAGGTTTTTCTACAGCACGAGGGTGGAAGAAAACCCTCCAGAGGACCCCTGTAGCCATCCAGGCATCCTCCCAGTGGGGTCTTTACCTGCGGAGTCACGTTTTATGCTTTGAACACTAACACACAGACTGACTGAAGCCTTTGGTCTTGACACAGAATACTTGACAGATGCATAATGGTGTGTTTTACAAGTCTGTGCAAGGTGATCTTTTGATCTCCCCTTGGCCTAAGGAGCAAATATTTAGGCATGAAAACCCACTGACTCCCCAACACATACTTCCTCCAGCGACCTATGTGCTGTGAGCAGAAATACCCCAGGCACTTATTCTTTATGAGCCTTCGAGCAATTTGAAAACATCACCTACACAATTTTTCCAATCTTTACAAAGAGTTTGAACCCAAAAAAGAGGCGAGGGGATCGTTACTAAAAAATAAAACAGGCGGTGCTTTAGGTAACTGCAAGGTATACGGTACCTCTGCTCTTCAGCTGCACAGTAATTGCTGACTGCTCAAGCTCATGGAAAATGTTTGAAGCCAAGCTGCATGAACATCTCGTGTTTTTTAAAGGCATACATGCAGTACTTTCATTTGCTCTAGAGCAACATGGGTGTTTTAGCATGATCTCCTCTGCTCCAGTTGCAACCCCACAGGAGAAGCGCTGCATAGTTAAAATCAGTCTTAAATGTGGAAGGCTGGCACGTGAACATATTCCCATGGAATCAATTTCAAACACTGAAATAGGATGCCCTTTACACTTATTTGTGTGTAAGGAGTTTTGATTTTAAGGGATTAGGGTGTAGCAAATATATTAATCAAATCACCCATTTGATTGGGTTCCTCACATGATCACCAAGTGTGCTTTCTCTGTGAGTAATAAGAGAAAATAACTTTTAAAGTGAGCAATGTATCTAGTATAGACCTCAGCAAACGAAGTCTGTTTCCCCAGTCTTAACATGCGATGAATTTCCCTTTTCTCTTTGGAAATTCTTCAATTATTTGTCTTTTTTCCCCCTAAATTAACACTTGGTAACTTGATGTGAAAACTTCTAATAGCCTCTCCTTTTTCACAAAGATGTCAATGAAATTACAGGAGTAATTTCTACCTACTCGGTGTCCTCAAATGATTTCTGTTTGCTTCCTGTGAGCAGTTTCAGCTACAAGTTCTAGTGTGTAAATATCAACCCTTTCAGTCAGAGCAGAGGGAAAGCAGTGCAAGTAGAAACAATGTTTGAAGACTGTATGATTTTCTCTACTACCTTTGCAGCAAAGAGAAACAAGAACTGCAATATTTTTATGCCCATGAATTATTCAGATGATCCAATACTTTGTTTCAGAATAGGTTTAATAGATGTTGATGCAATCTATTAATGACAGTGAACTGGAAAAGGAAGGCTTCTTAATCATATGCCTTGTTTCAGCTTAAAAACTGCTTGATTTAATATGGAAAACCTACCGAGGCCCATGCTTTCAGAAACAGCATGTAATTTTAGATTTACATGGGTATAATTGAACAGATTTTAACCAGGAATTGCAGCAATTACAAATGCAGAGTCACAATTCAGTTATTTACTCTATACCCACAAACACTGTTTATCTGTTAAAAACATTTAATTTTTGACATAAGCATACAGACAGGATGGTGTTTGGAAGGTGAACTGATGATTTCTTCAGTTTTTTTACCCAGCTGACATGGATGACACTTCAAGATGATACAGGTGACCTCTTCAGTGAACTGCAGGAAGTTTTTTTCAGGTTAGGTTTCGGATATTGTGTGAAATGCTGGTATCGAGCCATTTTCTTTATCTGACACGGCCCAAGCCCATGCAGAAAGGTCAAGTGACTTGCCCTAAGTGACAGAGTGACTGAGTGGCTCCTAGACCTCTGCTCCCAGCTCCTAGACCTCCCATGCTCCTCAGCCACGTCACACAGAAATTCAACAGCCTCTGCCTAAAGTGTTGCTGCCTCAAGTCATGTCTTGCTGAAACTGTGTCTGGAGGGGGAAGTCAATATCTAAAGGTGTAGAAAAGCATGACTTTTGCCCTCATCAACAAGCCTGCAAATGCCTGTTTTCCCCCTTCTTTCCCCCTGTCCAATCTGGTTCAACATCAGTCAGTGCATCTCCCCTCTCCGGCAGCCTGCCTCTGCATCAGCACCTTTCCAAAGAGGGCAAGATTGCAAAACACACTTCTGCTGAGAGGCTTATTTCTTCTCAGCCATAACCTCCTGACTCATTTAATAGACTAAGTATCTGGGATGGAGCCCAAAACTTTGTAGCTGGATTCTGTTTTCTGTCCCTTAGGGCAATTCAGTCCTCCAAGCAGTGTGAGCTTGAGACCCCTCTAGTGTTGCCTGCTTGATGCAAGCGAGGCCACTGAAAAAGAAAGAAAAAGCCCAGTCTGTCGAAGTCCTTATGTTCCCAGCAAAATATTGTTGCTTTGTTTTAACAAATGCTCTTAAAAGACATGCAGATATAAAATAAAGCAGTCAGCCATCCAGCCCCAGACCTGAAGTGTGTTATATGGACAGGCTGGCCACAGGGCTCCCATTGACTTTAATGGGAGTTTTGGTACAAGACCTGTTTGCAGGCTATTGGTAATCTGCACATTCACTGCCACTAGAGAAAGCTGTAGAGAAGTAAAATGTCTTGGGGTGTTCAAGATAATGGAAAAACTCTGCGATGTCATGACAGCATGTCTCAGATCTTATTTTACTCCTGAGTGTCTGAGTGGGTTGGTGATGCCATGATTCCAGAGCTCTGCAATGAGATTTTACATGCTGTCTTATTTCCACATGTCTGAAGGGTCATGAAGTTTCCCCTGCAGTATATCACAAGTCTTTCTAAATACAAGGATACAAGAGGAAAAATTCCTTCTTCTTTCTGAAGGTAAAATGCCATACTACTCTTTTAATTAAAGCTTTCTTTGAGGGAATTTTAACTTTTAATGCTGCTTTGCCACATATAGATAGAGGCTGTTATTTTTCTAACCCCTCTGAATATTTAGCATTCCACCAGAGGTATTTTTTTTTATTGGCTTGTGCCATAAATCTCAGTGTCATGGGTCTTTTGTGCATACTAAAAAGTTAAAGAGGTTCACCAACTCAGCAAAACCATGCATAACTGAAAAGTTACAAAAACAGATTGTTTCTGAGATTTTAGGAAGAAAAAAAATGCCTAGAATTATGGCTTGATGGGATAAATCTGCAAGGAAACAACTGCATTAGCAGTAGATATTTATAAGTGATTAGGTATGCTTGTTAGAGAGATCCTTTGGAAGCCAAACGTATTGCAATACAACACTTTTTCTCTCAAAGGATTTATGTCTTAATTTTGGACTTGACACTTTAGTGTGTGAGTGGATCAGCTCAAAGAACAGATGACTACCTTCCTTGTGCCCTCATTGCCTCTGATTTTGGAGATAATACAAAAGCAGTAAGTTTTTCTGTCAGTGCTCTTGAAAGAGAAGGGAATCAGTGAGTGAACTGAATTTAGAGGTCTTTTCAAGCAGTCTGTCTGTCACCTGCAGAGGATTACGAAGAGGCTGCTGTACAAGGAAGGCAGGCAGCTATACCATGTCAGTCTAGATTGCATAAGAGACAACAGAGGTAGCTGAAATTTGATAGTGAGTGAAGAAAGAGCTGGTAGATTTATTCAAAATGTTGAGCAAAGTGGCTACGCAAAAGGAGGAAGAATAATTTTAACAGATGGTTCTTCAGGAAGGCTCAGAAAAGAGAAAGTCACAAATATCAGAGTGGGAGATGCCCAGGAGATAAATAGATTAAATGGAAACAGAATATGGATTTTGCTGCTCTGTAGAAAAAGCAGTGACAAAATATTCTATGTCATGCAGGAGGGGTGAACAAAAAAAAGCAGATGTCAAATGGGATCAGCTGGGAGGAGTGGAGTCAGTTCTAATCACTTGAGAGAAAATATAAAAAAATACATGGTTTGTATGTCTGTGTCTAAACAACTGATATAAGGAGCAGACTCTCCAAGATTCTGTTCACTGATTATCTGGACAGGAGACCTGGCCAAAATGTACTGCACTGAGACTCCTTTTTGGCCAGTATTTCTGCACTTAGTTCCATGGAAACTATGGAACGGACAGGTAGGAGGAAAAGGCCTCAAGTGAACATCCAGATCCCATCCCAGCACAGATCTGGGATGCGTCCAGGACCTGCACTTGGACCCAGAAGCCAGGAAGCACTGCCAAATCCCACAATATTCACATCGTCTTAGCAGAGCGCAGGAGGATCGTGAAGCCATCAGTGAGATGCAGCTGTGAAAGAGGCAAAGTGTTCTCCTGGGATGGATCTCCTGGGATTTCCAGTGGAGATAAGGAAGCATTAATGCCTTAGAAGGCCCTTGTCTGGCACAGGGTTATTTTGTGTCCTCCACACTGGAGGAAAACTAACTTGTGCAGGAAGATGTAGAGTGAGGAGCTGCCTGGGTAAAGGAGAGACTGACACTGAAGAAATCAGTGAAAGACAGAGCTGGGTGGTTTAGTTTCCCTGTAAAGGAGAAAAAAATCATTATGTTTTGACACTTGGGGACAAAAATGCCAGCTAATTCCCATCCACTTACTCCTCAGTTTTCCGGCATGTCCTGCTTTGCCCATCTGCAGGGTGACAGCATCACCGCCAGTGACAGCCGTGGCTTGCTGCTTCTCTCCACACCATAGCTGCTATTAAGGTGGAGGAGAACTTTAAGGTTTTCCCAGATGGAAGCATTGTTGTTTGTCCAAAATAGCTGTGTTGTTCAGGTCCATATTGCTTGCTCTCTCCATAAATTTAGTTACTTGACCGTGGTTTTGGTTTTAATTTTTTTTCTGGCACGTGGCATTTGGTCCCACAACACACCCAGTGGCTCAGGCCAAGAATGACACTTAATTTTCAAGCAGCCTTATTGATGGCATTATAGCTAATATAAATTATACTGAAATATTTAAAATAGCAGCAAGTTCATTTTGCTGCCCAAAAATAGTGTATGAAGGACTTTGTATTTTCTTTTAATCATTTTCATTCAATAGATAAACACTTTGCAAGCAATTGTTTCTAATGCAAAGCCAAGTCAGGTATTAGATAGCAGGGGTTATTAAATATATGAGTTTGGGAACCCTGAAACACTGAGAAATGCTATGTTTTTGCTCAAAAAAAAGAAGCAAACCAGCCAAAACCACCCCTCTCTAATGAGCCTGACAAGAGGTAGACACTTTTTTTTAGGAGGACGCACATCTGGGGCAAGATAATCGATTTGGGCCCCCAGCCCAGACTCACTCAGGGGCCGCCAAATTTGCCCATCTGTGCACACACACTCTGTGAAGCATTTGCCCTACACAGAGAGCCTTCAGCACAGAAACCACCATCCAAATTCCACTTGAATCCTCAAAACACAGCCCCAAAACAGACTTAAGTGACACAGACCCATGTGCAAACCCTTTGTGGAGGAGTAAACTGGGCCATTTTTCAAGCATTGACACCTGTGTGCACAGCTGATAGATTCTCACACCTGGCTGAACAGATGATTGGATTTGCACCTGGAAAATCCATTTTGAAATGATTTTTGCACGTATTAACTCTATGATGTTTCAGTCTCTATAGGAGTTTATGCTTGGAAAAGACCATGTGCAGGGCTGGTAATTTGAGGTAAAAGTTGCCTCTCAGTGCAGAGAACAAAAGAGGAAAAAATGGGGATTAGAAGCAGAATTCCTATCCTATGCTCTTCAGCTATTGTTAAAAAAAAATCTGGAAGCATGTTTTCCCTCCTTGATTCCATCAATACTTGAAAACCACTTAAGGCTACAGCCTAGCACAGGAATGTATTAACCTCTCTGTCTTTTCCAGGCTTTGCCAAACTTTTAAAGTCTTTGCACCCTACAGTTTTGTATCTCAGATTTCTCAGTCTGAGTGGAGCAGACAAAATTACAAGCACTCTGGTCCCTCACATCCTTCCTCTGACTGAGCAGCCCCAATTCTTCCCCCCCAGATCAATGAGCAAAAGTCAAATGGAGGGCTAGGCAGCGATCCTGAAGCCTGCCTTCCCTGCTGCTGCTGGAAGCAGAGAGCTGTGATGGGATACACAGGCACATCCCCACAGTGGCTGAGCTGCTGGGATGGAAAATTAATCTCACAAACACCAATCCCAAAGATCCTAACTCAATAATCATCAACCATGTGCTGTGTCCATGGACCATGGGTGAGGAACCATGCCTACTCTAAACTTAGATCAGAGCAGGCAGAACATCCTCCTCTTCCTTTGGAGCCATTCTTTTCCTCACCCTCACCATAGAATTGAATTTATATTTTCATCTGTCAACAATAAGGTGCAGATAATACCACGTGCCTCCAGGATTTGCACTGAATAACTTTGATCTTGAAAACATTATCCAAAACATGCTGCTGGCAGCAATGCCTGGAAACAGCCCATGCAGGAGGTCCAAATAAAGCTGGTGACACGTCAGAAGAAGGAATCTATGTCTTTCTGCCATTGCTGTTGCTATAAGAACAGTAGGAGTCAAACAGAGATGAAACAGAGCAGCTGAAGGCTATGGCAAGCAAGGAGCACCGGGATTGCCTGGAAAGGCAGCGAGAAGCGTCTCCAAGAATAATTGGTGAGTGAGACTATGCCACACTGGAGAGCCATCACCATCCAGAGCCTTGCTCAGCAAGCTAGGAAATGCCTGGGTGCAAGCATCAGTTTGGAAATGCCGATGGAATTTTGCTCGAGCAAGACAAAATAGGACTGACCCGTTAGGTGTGAGAATTGGCAGCCCAGCTGCATGGAAAATGAGGAGCTGGTGGAGACTGTGGATGAAGCAGAAGTTTCTCTGCTGCGCCAATCAATCATTTAACACCTTGGTCAGTTTGTGCTGCCCACATAACTTTGGTGGGGTATTCAAGCACAGGGGCTAAATATACATTTACAGGAAAATGTGATGCCACGTTCAGCGATGTCTCACTCAGGTCTGAATGGGTCCCTCATTTCTAAGCTCTTCCATCCTGTTTCTTCCCAAAATAACTGCAATCATGACAAAGGGTGAAGTAGCAGAGAAATAGGAAGAAATGAAAGAACATAGAAGAACAAAAAGAAATATCCGTTGTCATTCGTTGGTTGCGACCACAGGAAAATGGACAGAGCTCCTTTGTCTACCTGTGAGCTTCATGCCCAGATTCTTAGAGGCAGCAAGAAGTACAGCAAAAGACTGCAACAAAGAGATGGAAAAGAGTTTGATTCCCTTTATTTCACTACATGAAATGATTGTACAGACCTGTGGTTTGAGGGAAAACAGGAAAACAAAAGATCCACCGTATCCAGGCCTGATACATAAACAAAATATGCATTACTCTGAAAAGTGACTACAAAGGGAGTGCCTTGGGAGTAAGCACTACACTCAAAACTATTCCTATCTGCCATTCATTACTGTGTCAAAATTGCTGATTTCTGGAGCAGTACTTCCTGTCAGTCCTGAGATGCATCCAGAAATTTCAACGTAAAGCTGAATTTATTTTCTCTAGTGAGTGCAGCAGTCTAAATTAAGTCTCCAGTGGATTTGCAGAAGGGCAGCTTACTCAACATTTGTAAGTGGCTTTATTGGTATTCAGAAGAATTAGAATCATCTCCTCTGCTTTTCAGCAAAATCTGAAAGGCTATAGGGGAATAAATGTCACACCTCCCTCCCCAAAAGCCAGAAGCTATGGTTTTGAACAAAACCCAGGAACAAATCTGCTGACAAAAATGTCAATAAAGCTCAGGATATTTACATTTAGAACTAAATTTGTGTCTGAAAACAGTAGTTACATTTCACTGAGCTTCCATGCCCTGCCCCCTGGACACTGAATCTTCCACACAAGATCTGCCCCACATCTGCATCAACTCAGACCTTGACACCTCTCAGGGACGATCACCATAGTCTTGCCCAAGGAGCCCATCAAGCCTGAGTCCTCTGCAACTTCACAGCACTTAAGTCAGAGGGATTTTTTGACTCCATAGTTTCAGTGTTTGCTCTATCTAAAGAGGTGAGCACCACTGGTTTTGCTGATGACACCAGGCAGGAAGCTGGGAACATTTTTTCTCCCACCCCGTTTTTACCCTTCCCCCAGCACCTCATTGGATTTTGGCATCAGAGAATCAAACTGCATCATCATTTTCTTACACCTGATCCCTTGATTTTTAAAAGTCCACAAACACAAAGAGCTGCTGAAGTTTTTCCAGCTTAGCATCTGTGCCCATCAGCTCCTGTGTTTCTTTGTAATAAACTTATTAAAACTGAGTATTTTGGTTCTGTGGATTTATTACTTGGATGCTTTTCAAAGTCCTAATCTTGTGGTTTTTTGAGACATTAAAATGTTAGAGAGTTTGGGTTAATCTTTTTGCCTTTTATATTCTCATCATTTTGGTCCACTAAAAACAGAGTATAAATAACTGGCTTTACTCCTATCTGCTCTGCCTAAAGTTTTGATAACTTAAATGCAGGCAAATTCTTCCTTGAAGCCAATTAAACTGAAGACTTTTGTAAAGAACAGGACGTGAAGTGGAAAAAAACAGATATCATATATAAAACAATGCAGGATTCCATTCCTTTTACCACAATAACAGCCTTGAAGGGTTTGCTTTCACAAATAATTCAACTGCAGTGAAAGTGATATAACTCAGCTGAAATCAGAGGAACGGCCCTGAACTTTGATTCACTGTTTTGCTCAAACAGTTTAAACTTTCAGTGACGTGTGATTTAATAAAGACAAAATGGAACTGACTACCCTAGCTGCTACCAAGTAATTTAATACACCCTCTTCTCAGCTGTAGATAAACAGAAAATACCATGACAGGGCTACATCAGCTATGGAAATATTCACTTGAGAAGGAGACTGATCTTGGAAGTCCTTCTAAAGTAAAGTGAGAGCTGTTGCTCCCATGAGCTCATCCTCGCCAGCTGCAGGGCCAGGAGGAGGTGTAGGATCAGCAGTGGGGACCAGAGGGGACTGCCAGGACACAGGGCTGTGTGACAGTGCTGATGTGCCAGCCAGGAATGTGCCATCAGACCCATTAGAAGAGTCTATGCCTTACTTATGCAGCTCAAAATATAGGAGGAGAATAAATAAAACAATACAAGAACTGAAGGAGCTGAAATCTTAATATTTAGATATTTCTGAAGTATTGATATGTGCTTTATCCCTCCATGTTTATTTGAAGCTCAGGAGACTGCTAAAGAGCAAACTGATATGCCTTATTCCCAGGTTTTATACCCAAGACTGACTTACATGGGAAGTGTGATGCCACTCAGTCCTCCTTCTCACTCAGTCAGTTCCAGGCTGGTACAGAAAAACCTGGAATAAACACAGTTTTTCCTTCTTCAGTGCTGGTGTGGTTTTCAGAGGTGTGCAACAATTATTTCCGTGCCTTTTCCATGACTGCCATTTCACAGAGTAACTGATGCAAGCAAAGGGCTGGTTATAAGTTTATATATGATATATTAGGTATAAACCACTGTGCCTGCCGTTAGAAATCAGACCTTAGGTGTTAATAATGAAAGAGCCAACACCTTGGGGCACACCAGACATTACCAGGAACAGGACATGAACTTTCTAGGAATTTTCAAATTGAAAATGCCAGCAATAACAGAGGGACTGTTAAATACACCACACTTTCTCCCTTGCTGCTGCCTTTACTCAAAGAGAAATTCTAGAGGTACGAATTCGGGTAAATGAAATTTAGTTTTTGAACATTAAATTTGCATGGTAGTTATAAGAATGTACATACACAGGCATTTTGCTCAGCAACCAGGCATCTTATATTTCATTCAGAAACATACGTCTCAGAAGTATTAAAAGCAAGAAACAAATTACTCTTTTTATTCTGGACTCTATCAGTGAAATGAATTGATTGATTTTGATGGACTTATGGTCAGTACAGGAAAAATCAGAATCAACCCTGAATTTGTTGGGGTTTATTTCAGAATATACCTTTATTGAACAGTTGGCAGATCTACATATCTGTAGTCATTTATTAAACTAGTGTCAGAACTTATATGAGGCAATTCCTAGGAAATGGCACAGGACAGACAAGAGTTCTTCAAAGGACAGCTAAAAATAACCAGTAGGCAATCCCAACTGTGATAATAAACTTATACAGAAGATTCTTCAAAGAACAGTGTTATTAAAGGTTTCTCCTAAATGACCAGAAGCAAGACCTGGCCATTAAGACTGCATTTATTATTGCTGAGATAATTAGCTCTTAGAAAGCTTCTTGGAGTGTATGCAACTTCCTTTCTTCTAAGGAGAAATAATATTGTTTCCTCTCAGAAATTAACTTCATTTGCCTTCTTTACATTAGGGCCAAAGTAAATATATAATAAACCTTGGAGCCGAATTATACTTTAAATTACAAAAGAATACAAAGGCAAAAAAGGATCCTTATTCTTTAATTTTTTGCGATTTTTTTACATTTAAGACCATACAATTCATCATGTTCTCCTCATGGAGAAAGAGGTTCTAGCTAAGCAGAGGGGGCAGAAGTTGCAGAACCATATTTCCTTGTCCTTATTCTAGAAGACAAATTCAAAGACATTCTTCAGTCCTGAAGTTAGAAGAATAACCTCCCTTTGATTTAAGGGCTGAGTCAGTAAGAAAGAAAAGAAGTTTTACTTAGGTATTAGGACAGTACCTGGGATAGAGAAACTCCTCCTCAGCCTCAGTCCCTATTTCAAGCTCAATTTATTCCTTTTACCCACTAAACGTGGGAGATACGAGGTACATTTTTGCACACTCAGGCAGGATAATGAAAGGAACACTGGTATCAAATATTTGCAAAGTGAAATCAGAACATGAGGCTCTATAACCAAAGAACATCTGGATTGCAGAGGTTTAAAGGACTGTTAAGCAGTCAAGTCTGCTTTTGGAAGGCTGGAAGTTCACGTTTGGCTACTTAGTCATGGTTTTATCTGGATGCACGCATCTTCTCTGTACCTGGAAATGTTACTTCAGTGCCTGGATGTTAAGCTGGCACTCAAGCCTTAAGCCAGACATTTTGTTTCAGAGTCCTTTATTTAATTTTCCTTGTCCTTATGTGAGGATATTTCTCCCTTTCAATCCCTCTAGGGCTGGTTCACCCAGGGTTATTTGCTCTCCAAACACTCTGCTTGGAGAAGGTTGTCCGAGTCTCTGGCTCACTCCTCCTCAACCACCTCTCTGCAGTTCAGGAGGCTGAAATCAAGGAGAAACTTTATGCCTGAATGTCACCAGAGGACAAGTAAAAAATGATGTAGATGTCAAGGGTGAGGAAAGGCAAAAATATTGGGGGAAGAATCAAACTGCAGGGAAGTGAGCGAGTGGCCACTCAGCTTTTCCTATGGTGAGCCACAGGCTATGCTTCAGGCTCTTCAGAGCAAGAACAGGCCTCAGTTTGTCCTTAATTTTCATTTCTCACCTCTCTCATATCTTTCAAAATCTATATTTTTAATGTTTTTTCAAGGGGTGAGAGCAAGGAAGAGGCAATCAATTGATCGTTAATCTCCCATCTTACTGCCAGGAAGGAAAACAGTCTTTCGACAGAGTTAATTTAATTATTTTTATGGGAGACTTAAATATTATTAAGAGCATTATTTAGTAACAGGAAATCCCCAGGAGCGGAGCCACTGGAAGGCAAAACTAAGACCGTTTTCACATGAGCATTCCCGACCCTCTCTGAACAGGACTTGTACAGCCATTGCCACTTCACTTCCAGGGACAAAAATCACACCAGATGAAGGAAAAGAGAATGGGGCACTTGAAAACGAAGCAGCAGAAAGTGGATGTAATTTAACAGCCATGTTAGAAGTTTGTCTGCCTGATATTTAGTTAATTTTCTTCAGCTGGATGAATCCATGGGCTAATTTGTGTGGGTCTTCCAGTTACTACAACTCTAAATTTTCTAAAAGCTCAGATGCCTGTTGAGGTCCATGTATGCACAGAAAACAAAGAACCTGCGAATTCTGGGTTGCTGGGAGTCCTGGAAACACAGAAGTGATGACATCCTCCAGTCTGCCAAGGGAGTGTCCTTGACATGGACACCCATGTCTACATCCCCTGAACATTTGCATTGCGAGGATGAGGAGCATGGGGAAGGCATGAGGGCAGTGGGGAAGCATGGCTGCATCCTGTTAGGATCTGGTGGCCAAGCACTGAAAAGACATAAAACAAGGAGTAATGTGCATGAATAAACCCTTCTGGAGGAACAAAGAAACCTCTGCCTGGAATCTGGCCCTCATAACAAATCCTTAATGCCTCAGCCATGTTCCAGAGCTGGGTTTATTGACCTAAAATTCTAGGCACATGCGAGAGCGTTTAAGAGAGGCATGTGCTTCATGTCACACTTATCTTTCAGAGCAGGAAAAGGAGGACAATTGGTTTTCCTCCATGTTTCAGTTCCAGCCAAAACCTGAAAGGAATAATAGGCTAGTATCGAGGTCTGCGCCTTCAGGCAGTTTTTATGCTAGATAAAATTCAAACCAGAAACTGTCCTACCATAAAAACAAATGCAGAAAGATAAAAACTTTGTAGCAGAAAGTGGAAAATGAGGGTTATACACTGGATTTCCCTGTAGCTGTTTAAGTATCGGTAGGAAAGTCATGAACAGAAAGAAATTGAGCTGTAACATTTGGATCTGGATCGACTGTGCTGAAAGTTTTGATTTGGGCCCTGAAATTCTGGGTCGTTAATACAGGATATTTTGAGGCTGAGAAAATCTCACACTGAAAGAATGCGAGATCAGGTCAGCAAGGGAACATTTCCTCACATGGCACAAAAGGTGGAATCTGGAGGCATTAACCAATTCAAACACAGAGCTGACCTGGGGCTGCAGTGATATCAAAGCCAAACGAGTCCTCTTCAAAACCAGTTGATGCACTGAAGCTTTCTGTTCGCTATTTTTATTATGAAGAAACTGAGCTGAAATCCAGAACTATAATGTTTGGTTTATCAATTTACTCTGCTTTACTCAACCTCATATGTCAGGAATCTCAGTGCATCACCAGGAGTACAGATGTCAGCAGTTGGCAGCCAGTGATTTCTGGCTGCTCAGAGGTCATTTTTCTCTTGGATCCCCCCTGTGAAAGGTTTCAAATTCAGCATTAAACAATATCACATTTCATGCCTGCTTGCTTGCTACTTCAGGTCCAGGAACTAAATTTCTTCTGAAGTGTGTAACAGTAAAAGCCAGAGAGGCTCTTCTCTTTTTGATGTTGGATGTTTCCAGGTATGACTGCAGTGCCATAAACTGTTTGTACCTGTGATCAGATCACACGTTGTAAAAGTGCCAACACACACTTCTACAAATGCATCAGAAAAAGGGGGGAAAAAACCCCACAACTACATGGCTAATTTTTTATCAAAATAGGAGAATGATTAAAAAATATTTGCTGACTTCAGATTTCATTCCACCACAATGTTTTGCAGTGATTTTATTTTTACTAGTAAAGAAGTCTTTTTCATCCCTATATTATCACTTCTACATACTTGTAGCTTAGCTTGAAGGGGCAGGATTGAACAGCAATAATGGTATTCTCTGCTCCACATTTCAGCCTAGCTATAAAGATGGGACATTCTGGATTTGAAGGGAGTGAATCTGGCTAATGACAAAAAAGGAAAGTTGGACTAAAAATAGTTATTTTGCTACATATCAAATAATTTGCAGAAGATGAGTTCATGCCACAGATATGGAAAGAGAAATCCCTCAGAAAGGTGAAAGGCCATGCTTGTGCTGCTTTAGTAGCAAGCAATGATAAGGCAAGAACACACACAAAAATTGTTAAACTTTGTTTTAAAAAGGAAAAGGAAAATCGTGCTTTTAGCAGAAGATGTACTGCCTTTCCTAAAATGCTGCTACTGGAAAATCCAGCCTTTTGAGAAGATCCCACTGCATGACAGTGCCACAAAACCAAGAAATACAAAATAAAAAAATCTATAGTGAGTAGGCCTGTGTGTCTAAAGACTCAGGAATGACTCTCAGCTCCCAATATAAAGTTCTTTTCACTCTGAAAATCTATTAACAAGCACATTGAGTGCACCAGAGATCTGTGATGTCACCCAGACAGAAATGTAATGGACACTTTTCATCTGTTCTGGAGACATGTTGTAAAAGAGCAACATTATAATTAATAATTTTTTTTTTTTCCAAAAGGTGGGGAAATCTACAGTCACTTTTTGGACATCTAACCAAAGAGCTCATCATGCAGATGAACTTAATAGTATGGGGCTATGAACTGATCATCTGAGCTATTACTGCGGATGAGCATATTCTACAATCAACAATAATTAATCAGTTTCCTTAAAAGAGTTAGTATACAGTTAGTTAGTATACAGTGGGTTTCACCTCCAATAAATCAAGCTGTATGAAAACATAAACATGCAAGAGAATGTTTACAGATGGAAACTCTGACCTAAGGCTTCCAACAGACTCAGACCACCGGAGTTTTGTCCTCCTGGGGTTCACATGCCCGATGCAAAGTGCTGCCTGCATGGCACTTGGGACTCCTCAGGGCAAATCCCAAGCAAAGCCCGTTGTGTCAGGAGTCCTTAGCAAAAAGAGTGACATTCAACGTGGCAACGATGTGTCAGTGAGCGAAATTTTGGACCCCAAAGAGCAGTGTTGCTCAATAGGTGCCAGAGATAAGCATTTGTGAGTGGTTACACAGACAAATGCCCACAATTCATTTCTCAGCAGCAGCATTCATTCCAGCAGATGTTTTTTAACTGAGAGGACAAAAAAAAGTAAAGTAATGGAGCTTCTTTCCTACAGCTATTAGTTGGATGTTAAGGATGAATGGAGGAGGAAAATTAGGGAAAGGCCTGTAGCAATCAACTAAACTGAGCTGCTGAAGTCAGAATAGACATTATTGCAGTGGGGAAAGAGCTTCCATACAAGCTACACGAAAACAGTTTGCAATTTAAGGAACACAAAATGCACAAAAGAGCAACAAAATGTTATGATTTATATTATTAGTTGTTTTCTCAGCTTCCCTTGCAGGGGGACAATGAATCCCCCTGAAGGAGATGACAAGCTCAGCGTATCAGACCTTAAGTGTTGCATTAATGGGAAGGGAGGGGGAAGGAGAGGTGAGGCAAAGCTGATGAGTCCCTTTACAACTTTACTTCAAAAGCTACCATGAATGCATTTTAAGAAAGTATGTGTTTGCATTTCTCACTGGAGAGTGGCTCATACAGCAAGCTTCAATACACACGTCCATCAAGGCAAATCAAATACACAAACATAAATAAACTAAAATAAATTAAAGAAATGAAATAAAACATAAAATAAAAAATTAAAATAAAATAAAACAAAATAAAATATATGTTTAAAACACTGTTAAAAAGAAAAGGAATGGAAATTCCACAGATAAGTGCAAAGTGAAACAGTGCAAAGTGCACAGTGCAAAGTGAAAGTATTCTATTTTCATTCACTCATTATGTAATGAATGATTCTGTATGATCTTATATTTTCTCAGTGGGCCTTCTAACATAATCTGTATTACATGGGCTTTCTAATAATAATCTATATTATCACATACCCTAATAATAATATATGGGCTTTCTAATAATAATCACCTATTATTAATTCATTGTGTAATCATTCCATGATTCCATAGCATGTTGTCTCAATGGGCCTTTCAGCCTGTTAATGCAAATTCTCACATCAAGTGTCTCACGGCGCCACTAAATTCACAAAAACCATTCCCACCAACTCTCACTTAGGGTGGAAGCAGACCCACACTTGCTGGATGAGCAGCACTCCAGGACAGGATGGCCACATCCAGGGGATGCTCCATGGGCTCTTGGAGCAGAGGGACACCAGCCAGCATCTCCCTGTTGATGGCAGAGACAGCAGCACAGGCACTTGCCCATGCACACCTGGCTGCAGTACCAGAGGCAGTCCAAATCACCAGCTAATTTTTTTCCCCCTGGTCCACTTATAGGAACATAGATAGGTGATTACAGGGCCTGTAAAAGCTGTATACATGGCTTTCATGACTTTAGTTTTTAATGGAAATGGTATATTCCGTCATTTCAGCCAAAAAAGCTCAAACATTTACTTTGGAAAAAAGTCATAAAGAGCCAGAGCTGCCACCGAAATGCAGCAAAGATAAACATTATTTTATGGTAACTGATTGATAAGGCAGATTTGAAAAGTTTAAAACAAAACAAAACAAGAGCCTTGCAAGCCTGAGGTAATTTTTATTTATTTCTCTGCCATGAATTACCTCTTTATCCTTTGTGCACAGAGAGAAAAAGTGGATTCCTTTTGGTCTCTGGCACAACGCACATGTTATAAACACTACTTTTTACAGTCTCTTTAGCTCATTAAGGTATCAAAAGTTTCCCTCAGTTTCCTTCTGTGTAGGATGCTGGGCACTGTTGTACATGGGATGCTTGGCAGAGGCTTCAAGTGTTTTACTTGCCAAACCTCTCATGCCAAGTTTGCCTTTGAAGTTTTTGCCTACTTGCCCGAGGACCACTCTGTCCCGTGGTAATCCCATTTCCAACCAAAAGGCTTAACCATGAAAAGGTTCTTTGACCCATCTAATTCCTGGAGACAGAGACTCTGTTGCCATATATCAGGGGAAAATGCCCCAACAAGTCTTTGATTAATCTGATACCTTGTCAGGGAATGGGTGGGTTGTTGCTCTTCCAGCAGCTGTCTGCTGTGGAAAACAGCTCTAAATCAGTCAGTGACATGAGTTTCCTCGTTCCTCCTGATCTGAAAAAGGAGCAAGAAAGAGAGCCAGGTTCACAGCTACATTCTAGAAAAATCTAGCAAGACCTTCATCACAGGGTGGCAGATTTCTACAGCTGTGACAGAGCACTGAAATGATGATCTTGGAATCATGCTCCATGGACAAATATGGATTAAAATTTGGAAAATTTTTAAATCTTTTTCAAGAAAAATCTTTTTTTGTAGGCTGTTAACAACTAAGTTTCAAATATTCCTGGCCTGGAAATGAGTAGTTGTACTTCATACCTTGCCAAAAGCTGGGGGAAAGCAGTTGGTCTTTGCATGTACTGTGAAGACATCCAGGAAGACAAGGCTTTTGAATGAGCTTGTTCTTGAAACCCAACAGCAAACCTTTTGGTGATCCATACTAGGGACTAAAACACCATAATGTTGCCTGAATAAAAATCACATGCCAGCTCATTTCAAGGAAATCCATGTCAGGTGTGTCTATTGACTTACCCACGTTAAGAACAGTGGCTCTGTTGGTTTGTGCTGGAGATCTGGGTCACTGCTCACGTCAGACCCAAGGAACTGCAATTTATAGAGAGTGGACTGCAGTGAACCAAGGAAAAAGAAGAAATGTGCTATCCTGTGGGACCATCTGAAAGCCCTTAAATAGCATAATTGAACTTTTAACTAAAACCTGTTAAATTGAAATTATGAACTGATTATTCCTTCTCTATTCTGGTTGGCTTTCTACAGAAATTTTACTAATTCTTCTCTAATCATCTCTGCTTATTTCTTCTGTTGACTGCTTCCCATTTCTTTTTATTGCCTTTTCCTCCTTTCTTTAAAACCCTTTAGGTCTCAGTCTTTCTACAACATGAAAACTGGTTTGATTTACTTAATATCCACTTATTTTTGTGCTTCTGGATAGTCTCATGTGGAAGCTTACTGAGGATCCATCCTGTTGCTGTGCGAGATTGTTGCACCTATATTAATGGTTTTCATTTTCATAGTATTTGAAGGTCCTAGCAAAGCCAGATTTGTAACAAATAGGGGTTATTCAGAATTCACTGAACAATAGAAGGTAAAGACTCCACTGTTTTAAACTAGGAGATTTTCCTTGAATAAGCAAAACATTTTGTGCACTGCATCTTGAGAGAGTTTGCCATGATTTTTTTTGCCCCAGGTGTTGAGTATGGAGCCTCTGGATATTTGCTTTCTGGACCTGCTCTGCACCTGAGGCCTTAACTGAATTTCTTTATTTAAAGACTAAAACCCAAGGTTCCTGTTGACCTGATCACTGTCTTTCAGAACAGAGCAAGCATTAGCAAACTTGTCTTTAAAGCTTTACGTCAGTGAAACCTGAAGAAATTAATTTAAATCATATTCATGGGAAAGATGTATTACAAATGGAATGTCACTAAATTAAAGACCAAATGTTTATAAAACTCACATGAAACTACATGAATCGAGAACATTTTGCTCTCCCATTCATAGAGGAGATAATAGAAAAAAAAATAATAGAAGAATAAATGTAAAAATAAAAAAGCCAAAGGTTTTGTTTGTGCCCAAATTAGTGTATAGATTGATGCACAGATTTATATGAAATCATGACTATATATCTATGTATCTATATATAGTGTCCTCAAAAGCTATGGGAAAGCTGTACTGTAACAATTAGGCTTCTCATGTAGCAGTTAACCTTTTTCTGTTTCACAGACAATTAAATATGCAGTTACTTCTCAGTCATCACATTAACATGACTGCTCCTTCAGAGCTTTCTCTCTGGCTCCAAACACTTCATGCTCTAGATACTGCAGCTCCCAGTACTTAAAAATGATTTACACAGATTACACAATGCCTCATTTATGTATAAAAATTATACAAATGCACTGGAGTATGAATTGGCAAAACAGAGTCAGCTTTATGCAGTACATTTTCCAGTTTCCATAGTATTTTCCTAATTTTGTCAAGTTAATTCATGTACTGCAAGACACTTGACTTTAAAACAGACTCTGATTGTTGGTTCAAGAGCATTATAATGAATGTTATTTGTTCCCCTTCGTTATTATGCATTTGTAAATGCCGACAGTCATATTCCACCAAAGGAAAATAGTTTCCTACCATAGGAGAACCCTGGTTCTTTCCCTCAAATCTGTGTGTTTTCCTTCATGAAGACAAGCCTCTTAAAACTTAACCATCAGATGGCACCAAGACAGACCACAGAATTTCTTACACTGATCCTGATGCTATTTCTGATACACATCCTAGTTCCCCAGTCATATCTTTTTTACCAATCCTTTCCTACTCTTCTATTTCACCTCCTACCATGCTGGGTTTTATACTGCTGCCAGATGGTATTTCAGTTTAAATCACTGTACTAGCCAAAGAATTGACCATCCAGGTCATGCTGAAAAATACGGGAGGCTGTGGTTCACTGGGATAAATAATCACCAAGAGCTGCACCCCAGTACGCAAAGTAACAACCAGCAAAGGTCTTGGCAGCTGCCAGCCTCAAAAAGAAAAAAAAAATTGGAAGAATGTCCAAACTATTGTTAACAGAATCTGAATATTTCCCAGCTTTTCCTGAGTGATTGTTATAAAACTGACATTTCCCTGAGTGACTATTATAAAACTGACATGTCTCTGGGTATTTCTGCCCCCTCTTTCTCCTCTGGTACAGCCAGGAGCAGTAGGATGCTCACCTGGCCACCAAAGCACCATACCCTGAACAACATCAAGACAAAAATACTCCTCTTTCTCCTAAAGTTTGGTGTTTTCTTGCTGCTAAATACCATTGAAGCTCAGGGCTGGTGGTTTCACCACAGCTTTTACCCCAATTCATCATTAGCTGCCCTCTCTATTGGTCATTACTCCTTAACTATGTTCAGTGGTTCCATCTGTGAAAAGCACCCTGGGTGCATTTTAAAGCATTGTAGGAGTATGTTGAAGAAAATATTAGCAATGACCTTTTATTTTCTCTCTCTCTAATGGGTGCTGTATGCTATTTGCACTTTTAGAGCAAAGGCTATTTCAACTTTTTTCCATTATATAATTCTCCTCCCCCCCACCAATGGTTTATAACTGTGCAATAAAAATTCACTCAGTTTGAATCTTGGCAAACAAGGTTTTAAGTTGGAAAAAAAGTCACTAAAGCCAAGCTGGAGCTTAAAGAGTGTAAAATATGAAGGAAACTGAATTTTCTTAAATACATTTTTGTGCTTACACAAACGAAAAACAGATTAATTTTTTATATTTATTGAACTTTGATTGCCATACACAAAATAAGTTCACTGTTGAGTGTGTTTTTCTTGGTCCAAAAACACAGGCATATTAGGTACATTATTTATTGTCAGACTATGGAAAAGAGAAAGGTGGTACCTAGGAAAGAAAAATAATCATATGAATAATTAACTTAAGCTTGAAATAAAGCTCATAATATGAGGTTTTCCCAAGGTTGTCTATTTAAGTAATGAGCCAAAGCATTCATTTAAATGAAATGCAAACTATGTACCAGTCTGAAAAACTCTGGGGCCTATTTAAATGCACCATGGGTGATGTATCATATGTTTATCATAGTTTTACTCATCACTAGGATGCCTTCAAGGAATCTACTGAAAGAAAATGCTCTGATACATCTCTTAGTTGCATTAGAAGAGAGATTGGTGACACAGACTTAAAACATCCAACAGCTCCGGATGAGTGCACCAGAATAGTCAGAATGGCACTGTAGCTAAAAGGAAACCTGAAACACTACAAGCTGTTCACAAAACCTGACTTTTTGTGACTAAACAAACCCCTTTTGGATGCCACAAAAGGCAGAATAATTATTTTATCACTTTGATCTCAGTGAGGGAAGGTGCTGCCACCAGAAAAGCATCTCAAAGTGCCCAGAACTTGGTCATTCAGCTGTGTGAAGCAGGTGAATGATGTTTCAAAGCCAAATAGATAAAAAAAGTCTCAGTTTGAAAACACAAGAAAGGTGTCTCATTTGCTATCTTTACACAGTCTATTTTATGGCTTTTCTGTGTTCAAGCAGAAGGAGCTATGAGCTCTGGAATAATACCTGAAAGGATTTTACCTGCAATCATTGTAAAAAATTGCCAGACCAGGGGCTTAATTAGAGATGAAAAAATTATAAAGCATTTAGTTCTATTAATAATCTTCATATATAAAAATAAAAGTGCCTGAGAAAGAAGATGAGGAGAAACAGGGGCACAAAGCCAAGATCCAAAGTGAATCCAATGGTGACAAGTCCCATATGGAACTCCAGAAGTATTTCTGCTGTGAAAGATGCTTTGAACTCTCCTCTGAGTGCAACAAGCTCCCCTCTGCCCAGTCAAATGCTGAAGACATAAAGGATTTCCCCCTATCCGTTTGCTTGCCTTTGTCAAGTAGTTATATATGTTTCTGGTAGCTATATGATTCTTTCAATCAAAATACTTCAGACTTGGGGAGCTGAAGAAGACTTCCTCAGTGCAGTTTGATTATTTTTTTCATTTTCTCCCCAAAACAATGCCCATGTAGAATTAAAAACTAGTGCTTAATGGTTAGAATAAAGGTCCAAGAGTCACAGTTTTTATTGCTAATGTTTCCACACAGTTGTTCTCTGGCTGTGGCAAGTCATTTACTTAGTTTCTCCTAATTTCTAACTTTACACTGATGTAAGATGTATAATATATCTAATATATAATTATGCAGCATACATTCTATGTTCTATAAATATAGAATAAATAAATACACAAGGTAGACATTGTAAAGAACTTTGAAGGCCTTCAGTAGAGGTGCTTAAATGACATATTCAATAAGCACAATTTCAATAGTATTTCAAGGCATTGTGTGCCATGGATAACAGAGAACTAAAGGAGTACAATAAAATTTCTCAAGAGTTTTAATCTCATATAGAGATCTCATAGATTTGGTGCAGTGTTGCACCAAAAACGAGCTGGTGGAATATAGTCTGTACTTCTCTTCAGAGATTAATATTCATGAGAAACTAAGAAATGGATTCCATTTTGTACTGTTTCCCACAACAGTCTGACACAAAATATATCAGGAGAACTTTGGCAAGGGTCTCATATAATAAAATATTCACTTTACAAAGCAGAAAGTGTGCCCCGCGCTCTTCCATAAATCTACTATAATAGGCACTTGTGGCAAAAAATACATTTCTGAACACATAGAAAACACAGATTACAGCATAATCATGATGTAATTGGTTGAGAGCCACCATGGCTGTTTTCTGCTGCAAGCCATATAAAAGCTTTCGGACTATTTTAAGTTCAGGGCGGAATGAAGTGAGAGGAAGCCTCCGCAGATTTAACTTTGCTGGAAGTCACATGAGCAGATGAAATGAGATCAACTTGTAAAGTGGAGGCAAGCTGTGGCTGGAAAGATTTCCTCATGGCTTCTGCCTTCATAAGCTCAGAGGAGAGCTAAAGCCATGTAGACCATTACTGTGTAGTTAGTGAGCACATCATCCTTATTTTCAACCATGCTGCACTCTTACATCAAGTTAATAAGGTCTGGATGGGGCTCCTTCACTGATCAGCACAGCAAGGTAACCCTGAAATGTCCAAAATACCAGTGCAGGAGTTCCCAACCAGTCCTGTACGTCTGGCTGACTCTATGAGCAAACAAGGGGATTTTTTTCCAGGAAGAAGTATTGCAAATCACTCAGAAATGTGCTGCATCAATCCAAAACATTTATAATCATTTGACTTTGGTTTTTGGGCACATGATTTACATTTGCACATGCACACAGGCAGACAGATCCTCCCTGTCTCTCCCTCCTTCTCTCATGCTTTCCTATAAAAGCAGTTGCTATTTCCTGACTGGCTTCCTTCCAAATTTGTGAACTAATTTAATTTGGCACCTTTTAACTCATTCCATTATGCCCACCACAAACCTTGCCTAGGGAAAAATAAAAAAAAAAAAAAAAGAGAGAGAAAAAACCCATGGGATCAAAGAAATGAGGTGGACAGAGAAGAAAACTGAATGACCAGGGATCCAAGCATATCAATGCTAGTGTATAAAACATATGGGGCTACCAAAATTGTGCATCCTGTGTGCCATGCACTTCTACAGAGCCAAAGGTGTGAGCTAGGAATGACAAACTCTGCAAGTTTCCCAATCTGAGCCCACTGTGGCACCTATGTGACATAGAGCCCCAAGTCAACATCTGCACACAACCTTCTTTGGAAATGCCTCCAATCTCTCCAAGCATCGTTACGTGGGGCTGATAAATCCCCCATCATCAGGAGATGGTCCACGCCATTACGGGATACTGCCACACTCCCATGAGAATAGGTGGGAAATCCTGGGACTTTCTGGAGGTTTCCAGGTGCTGTGGGGAGGCAAAGACCCCCACACCTCTCTGCCAGGTGACAGCATCCCCCTGGGAGCAGTGAGGAAACGACAAGCAAAGTGTGACTGTCACAGCTGGGCTCCGGCACCGGTGCGGTGTCAGCACAGCTGTGTGCTCCCCCCCTTCCCACAGCCCAGCTGTGTGAGGGAAGTGTCCCAGCATCACCACCAAGGAAACGTGTAGCTGCACTGGAAAGACATTCTGCTTCTTTCCCAGGAGCTCTTTGAGCAGCTCAGAGCAGTCCTTCAAAAGGTGTAAGACATTTGGTAACTGACATGAATAGTGCAATTTTTTCTCATACTACCAGGAAGAAAATAACTCCACTTTTAGCTCTTGACTGCCTAAAAACACCTCAAGAAAAAGATTCAAAATACTTAAATTAGATCAACCCAACTGCCCCCTCTCCAGCTAGTAAAGGATCAGGATCCCTCATGCAGCAGATGTACAATTTATGTGGCACATCCACAGATCTTTTAAACACCTCCAGGGCTGCTGATTCCAGCTCCTTCCCTGGGCAGCCTATTCCAATGTTTGGCAACCCGTTCAGTGAAGAGATTTTTCCTAATATCCAATCTCAGCCTTCCCAGTGCAGCTTGAGGCTGTTTCCTCTTGTCCTGTCACTTGTTACTTTGAAGCAAGAGACCGATCCCTTCCTCCCAGAGAAGTCTGGAACAGACTTTGATCAGTATTTGGTTTCTCAGAGTTACTACAGCCCTGTACTGATTCTTCTGCACAGTCAATGACTTTGGGGTCAGGAGTGGAGTTACTTAGTGTGTCACATGACAAATTCAGGATTTGCAGCTGAAGTGGCAAAAAAAACCTGATCCACCCAGCCAAAAGAGAGGCTTACATGGAATTATCCATGAGCCCCCACCAGGATGAGGGTGGGAAGGTGGGCATGGCTGCAGAGGGGGTAACAAGTGTTCCAATGTTCTGCAATGAGATTATCTCATATAAACAGTCACTTGAGATTCATCTCTGCATGTTATCACTGCTAGTCTTGTCAGAAGCAGTGTCTGAGCCACTACAGTGATGTTATACAGGACTTGCACATTTTCACAGTTCCAAAAATCCCCCTCTCCCACAAGGACAACTCCCAAATGAACTAAGATTGTTGTCAGAGTAAAACAATAAGAAACCTAAACAAAACTCCCCAAATTGCTGCTGCCTTGTAACCAGAATTTCCCAGCATTACCTGTCAACATTGGGGATGGAAAAACCTGAAAGTTTTTGTCTTTTTCTTCTCTGTATGGTGCTAAAGAAATCTGGGAATGGTCCCAACTCACCTGTTGAGCACACAGCCATCCCACCTCCTGTCTGCATCAGCCTGACAAGCGTGCTTATCCTTCTTACAATGAGGTTCCCTTTCTGTTTCTGTAAATTATTTTTATGAGTTCAGAATAACAGTGGACAGGCGAAATGTCTCAGGAAAGACAATGCAGCCTCTCTGAGAACACATTTTCTTGCTTAGAATATTGAGAGAGTTGGAGCACATTGGGGACAGTAGGAGCATAGGAAAATGGTTTTTCACTCACTCAGGAGAAAAAGAATGCAGCTTTCAGTCAGAGTATTGACACCACTACAACTAAAAGCAAGCACTTTGCAAATTGTTGACTATATTTTTTCAAAATCTTGATTAAGCTTTGTTCTCAGAGCCTCATCCATTGAATCCTAAGCTCATGTAGGTTATCTAAGAAGGAAAGTTTATACCCATGACGCCATGATGATTTTTTGCCTTTTCTTTTATATCCTTTTAATATACCTTTTTACAACTTCTATATTCTTAGTGTTTTTAGCCTACATTCTTAGACTTACTTGTCAAGCTAGGAGAGTAAACATCTTAGAAGCTTCATAGCTGGGGATCAGTGTGCCCCAGACCCCAAGGTCCTCTCCAGAACACATTCTGTAAACTAAGATAGAACCATCCAGGGGAAGGTTCCTTGGGGAGGAGGGGCTCATTCAAGCCTCTCATTGGGGAATTTTTGATAGATATGCTAATTAGTAACACCTATAATGTTATACCAGGTCTTTTGTGGGTGTGCATTGTGGTGTTCATTTGGGTTCATTCCACCTGGACATAGTGCATCTAAGGATCCTTAAAATAAATACAGAGGTAAGATCCCTTTTTCCCTTCTAACCATGTTTGACTCTTGATTTTAAGACCAGGAAAAGGCATCACCCACTTGCAGAAAAACAAAAAGAAGTGGAAATCTCACAATGTCTGGACTGCCTTACTAACAAAGATGTAAAAGTAATTTTTTCAATATATATCTGTAACTTTTAAACTCACTTAAATGGGATCCTATTTAGGGAATGTCATCTGAAGCTTACAGAATTTTCTGATTTGCTTTAATCTGGAATGCCTACCTGAAAAACAGACTAAATAGAAGCTCAATAGAATCTCTAAATAATGTGTTGGTTAGAAAAACTTGTTGGGTAACTTTGCTAATTAACCTCACTAACACTTTTTTCAGAAGACTTATCTCTTTCTTACGTACACTGACATCCCTCTACCTTTAGCAATACACCATTCTTAAACCTGGAAAAGAAACCCTAATTCCAAAATTCCTCTTCAATAAAGAAAAACCCACATATGTCTTAGGCATCTTTTCCAGTCACCAGCTCACAGTTGTTTGAGTCCACTATAACCAACTCCTTCCATTAATCTAGTGGCCCTAGTTTAATATCAAAATTAGGAAAACTTTCTTTTTTCTCCTTGAATAGAAGGCAAATTGTAGAAACAAACAAAATCATTACAAAAAAAGATACTGTTAAAAAAATATGTTACTACAGTGCTGTAATATAATAGTTTCAAATTATATCTTGTAGAACTGTGATATAGAGGCACCTCCTGATAAATTTGTTAGAGGTTATTCATAATCATAACTGAATGCCCATCTATACATAAGTACACAAACTAGACAACCTTCTCCTTTTCCTCCACTTGTCAATGCCTTTTCAATACCTTGTCTCCAAAGGAAAGCCTCTACACACAGTATCTTCATATTGTTATATGACTAACAAACTTTCTGCCACTGTTCACATAGAAATAAATTTAAACTAGATTTCATACATATATGTCTCTCTTTGAAATGAAAACTGAAATTTATTCCTCTCCACTTTATTTTGAAACTGGCTTTTTTTTTTTTCTTTTTTAATTGTGTCTAGAAACAATTCTGCTTGAAACATTCAAAGCACAAGGCTGTTTTCAATAGATTGACAGAAGCTTTGGGGGGAATTCTCTGCCTTTACTGAAGCCTGGTAGTGCTGGCAAAAGAAATTAGGAGCAGCTGCAAAAACTACTAATGCAAAAAGAGGCAATTCATCCTAAAATATGAAGTCAAATACCCCCTCAACTTGTAGAAGTTGAGAAGAAGCAGTGATTTACCCACACCTCCTCCAGACCAGCTCTGAGAAAGAGGGCATTGCTGTCACACAGACCTAAGGGAGATGAGAGACATGAGGTTACAAAAAGGAAGCATGATCACTTTTCTCTCTAGTCTGAGTACAGTCTCAAGGTGTTTGGTTACAGCAAAAAACATGCCAAATCATCAGAGGGAACAGACTATGATGAGAGTCATAAATCTATTTAGATTAACTGAATTTTTCACCATTTGGCTTCAAGTAGAAGAACTAAATATTTTTTCTTGCAACTAATCTGTTTTGACTCTATGAAAAACATTTTCATTGCAATGAAGTTATTAAAGTCTTAGCACTTACTGTTTTGTAGTTAATATAGGAACTTTTTTCTCCTGGCCTGCTAGCTCCTCTGCAATAAATTTCTTTGCACAGGTCGGCTCTTCACTCTACTTCTCTTATTACTTCATTTAAGAGAATGATTTATTTTAAACCCCAAACCAAACACAGGATCGAAGTGTAGAGGTTAAGAAATGAAATAAAAAGAAAACAGACCTTCACCTTTCATTATGCTTGTCTTAAGTATCCGCTTTATTAAACTTACTCACTGGTTAAGTCTGGTTTATTAAAAACCATCAGTGTTTAGCTTATGCTATTTTTGAAGCAGTCTGCACCGTGTAGTGTTTAATAGGCTGTCCAAAGCCAGATTTTTGCTGTTGTTGTTTGAAAAGCAAACAAATTTAGAATGCTCCAAGATATCCATTTGTATAATGCAGTTAGCAGTCACACAAGCTTGGCCAATATCATGCCAAGTTAATTTTATAAACCAAAATCTGAAGCGTGTTTATTGCCTCTGGTAGGGCTACTCATTGAAGATATAATCTGGTTCCCTATTGGAAATCTCGGCACAGGTTGACACTTACATCAGTGTTTAACCACACTCTTTACCCATATGAAAATCTCTTTACACTCTCAAGAACATGTAAAGAATCACCTGCCAGTAGGAAACTGATTTTCTGTTCCACCCCTAAATCTTGATGCTGATGGATCAAGAATCACTTACAATCAGCTGCACTTTATTATTTATAATATATATAAAATATAATTATATCTATATATTGCACTTGGTGTAATCTGTAGGAACTCTGTTAAGAATTTAGATGAGAGGAGGATTGATATGCAGTGAATTTAGAAGCAAGATCCAGTAGCAGACACTACATTTAAAACGTAACCTCTGAGCCATTGCTCTCATGATGTCCACAGGGAATGCTGTCAAAATAAGGGACAAGATTTTGGTTATCAAGTGTTATTAGCTCTGAAACAGTGCAATTCTAACATCTGCACTGTATCATCATTTTTAGAAATGGGGAATTTGGTCTGAATCCTGTGCATCTCTTTTTTGGTATTGTTTTTCCCTATTTCTATGTATGACACAGTTTGGAAAGCTACAGCAAGAAACATCTTCATCCAGCTGGGAGAGTCCCATTTTCTCTGGCCCTTTTAAAACAAGAAGACTGCTTAAAACATGATAAGAACAGCTATATATGGTACAAGCAGACCTTTGTAGCACAGGATAAATTCATCTGTCTAAACACAGGCACCTTGTGCTCTTTGAGATGCTCTGAGTCACGGCTTCTCATGGCAATCTGACCAAAAATACAGAGCAATTTTTTAAACCACTGCCCCAGCTGAGATGATGATGCAGCAGTGTCAATCCCAGCTGAAACCTGTATCCATGGAAGGCAGACAGCTCCTCCTGCCCTGGACACAAGTCCCTCTGCAGCCACCAGAGAGGGCCAACAGTGTCCCCAGGGGCAGCATGATCCATGTACAGGCAAGCCCATGTGCTGTCCTTTCCTGTAAGGAATGAAGCACAGCTCGCTGAAAGGCCATTTCCCGCACCCTGGAAAAATATATCAGCGTTTTGCAAAAGCAAACAAAAAGCCCCAAACTTTGCTCCATGTCAGAATGAAAAGTGGACATTTTTAAATTCCCAGTAGGTACGGCCTTGTTTGAGCAAACCCAAATTGCTGGACCTCACAAGTTGCCACACAGCAGAGCTGTTGTTGCCCTTCAGTCAGCTCTAATTAGGAAGTAATTGAATGAGTTTTTGCCTCAGACATTTCTGCAAACAGCCTCGAACTACAGAGTCACAGCCAAACGTCTTCATTTGAGAAGCTGCTCCTGCCTCTAAACTCAGACATATTGCACACCCCTTTGGAATGCCCTGGAAAGCAGGTAAATAACTCAAAATTTGTAGCTCTCCAGCTTATCCCAAATGAAATGTCTAGCACCTTATAGAAATAACAGAGAAGGGAAATAAATGCAAGAGAGAGAAGTCATAAAAAAAAGCTCTAGGAGGTTCCCATGTAAGGTCACCAGAAGAGTTGAGGGGGTTGTTTTTCTTCTCCCTAATAGAGAGGCCTAAATTTATTTTCTCTTTTCATTTTCTACTTTACTCTGCTCTTTTCCTCTCAATCTCCGTCCTCCTCCTTCTCCTCCTTTCTTCTCCTCCAGTCTGAAATTCCATTCCCAGCCATATGTTTCTCATTGTGCTCCACCTTCCATTTTTGGTCATACAGCAGAATGTGGTTTGAAGATCCAAGAAAGGCAGAGCGTGTTGACACAAGGACGTTGGATTCTAGGTTTTGTCAACACTGAGCTGAAGAGCTTTGGGCCTTGAATCAATTTTAGCCCCCTTGACCAAGGAAACCCTGCAGAGAGTCAGACTAAGATCAACGAGAACAGATTTCCAAGTGAACAGAGCCATATAAGTATATCTTGCACTACAGGGGAGTGGTTTTTATTTTCCCTATGATCTGCCCTTGCTCCAATATTAAATTCAAACACTACTCAAGTTTGCTTGGCATGCAGCTCTTTGCAATGAGACCCTAAAATTTTCTTGTAGGTGATGTTCAGTAATGAAAGCCTAAAAATACCTTGACTTTCAAACATCAGATGGATTTTTTCTAGAAATTGAGACAAATATAAATAATAAACCCAAAACTACTCCAAGGTCTCACTGTGATCTATTCCAAAAGCAAGTGACAGAGAGCCTCACTCTTCTCCCAGACGACCCAGGGAATTTCCTGCTAAATTACTGTGCTCCCAGATGTCTGGGCATGTGAAGTGGGTCCACCAGCTAAAAGTCCATCCCCGACCTTGGGATTCAACTAAAAACATGTGTATAAGGCTAGGTAATGGAAGAGGGTGCAAGGGAAGGAGAATTAAACTGATGTTGACATTATTTGAAATGTGCTTTAATTCATGCTCTGCCAGATAGCTGCAGATTAATCTCAAACTGTTTATTTTAATGTATCATATTTCTGACTTGCAGCTAGCTATCAGCTGCTGTAATATAAGCTTTAATTTTGGCACCAACGACTTCGTCATTGTGTTTACATTTGCACTCACACTTTCTTCGGTTTTATCATAAGCAATTTCATTATTTAATGGCACTTACTTTGATGAATAAGTACTGGTGTAGTTAATTTTTGGTGATGGCAGAGAGACTTTTTATAAACTACCTATTTTCCTTGTGTAGTTGCTTGCAACAACAAGGTCTTGAAAGATCCCTTAGTTACACGGCCATTTCTGAGGGAAAGTGGAAATGAAACAGAGGATTATCTGGTCTTAAATTCTGGATTAAGGATCGAGCTGATCTGGATAAATCTGAAAAGTTTTAATCACTTTTCTAGCTAACACTCCAAACTCCACATTGAAAATATCACGGTTTCATTGAGCTCAAACAGAGCTATATTATAATCCAGAAATAACCAGGAAAATGCTGTCAATATAAAATCAAGTAGGTATTTTGCTGAACAGAGTTACTCTAGCACAATCCAGTGTGGGAAGGAACTTCGATTAATTTATTTGATTCAAATATTTTTAACCACTTAAAAATATTACTTCTTTAAATTAGTGTAAACTTGGGCAGGCACTTGCAGATCCTGATGGCCATGGATAGGAAGTGCTCACTGGATATGTAGTTAAGAGCTGCATTCCCATTTTTCTTAGGATAAGACCGGGTTCTTGCTCCCTTCCTCCTGCCAAAGGACGAGCCCAGCTCCATACTAAATTTACAAGTGGTGGTCTGGTTTTAGGATGTGTGGCAGGTTTCCAAGATGACATAGTGGGGTGCTCAGATGCCTCCAATGAGCGGCAGTGACATGTCTGAGAGGAATTTTTATAAAACACATGGATGTAAAGCTTCAGGATTCATGTTTTACATGAGGCAGCGCAGTCTGAAGTGTCAGCCTTTATAACTGAGTAATGCCGAATAGTCCCAAGCTAGGCTCCAAGTATTACAACTTGCAAAACACTGCAAGACCTCACAAGTGTGGAGACACACAAGCAGGAGGCAAAACACATCATGACTCCTAGCCAGATTTCTTGGCTTGAGAAAATTTCCCAGCGAGAGAAAGTTCCTCTGATTCTGGAGCACGCTAGAGAAATTCAAACAGGAACCATACATCTTGAAGATGCATAAAACTGTGAAAGCAAAGACAAGAATTTTGTACCTATATCTGCAGATTTTATCCTCTGGGGACAGAATTTGCATATAGCATCTCTGGGAGAAAATTAACTGTGGCAGGGTAACAAAAACAGAGAATGAGAAAATAGAAAGAAGGCAATAAAAAGAAAAGAATAGGAGACGACTCCTAGACCTCACACAGCCTCTGTTAAACAATGGGGAGAAAATCTTCCAGGAATTCAGTAAGACCTGAGAAGAAATAGAGGGACTGCTGGAACAAATGGCTGCTGGCTCCAGTTCCACTGAATGACCTTGACTGTGCACATTAGAGCTAGTTGTTACATCAGGCACTGAAATAGAGAACAGACCATAAAAAACTCTGAACATTTCCTCCCATAAGATTCCTTTGTTATAGGACTCTTTTGTAGCATTTAGTAATAATTTCCTCTCTGACAAATGTTCTTGTGCAAATTATAATGCCATTATGTTCTGATGCGAGCCTTTCCCTCGTTTCTTAGTTAATTCATCTTTATGGAAGTGCTTCAGCTGCCAGCCAGTACTTGAAAGTTATTAATTCCAAGTGACTTTAATAATGCATGGGAGCTGAGGAGAAGTTTAGCAAACTCTCAAAATATTTCTTTACCAACACTTAACTGAGTATTATATATTGCCCTCTAATTTCTTTTTCTTTGCTGGAAAACCCTCACCTGGATCTCTGCCATGGTCCACGGTTTTTTCAGCTCTGACAAGGTGGGTTGCCAGTAGGAAGCACAGGAAAGATGGGGAGTGAATCCTCTCTTTATTCCCTGTTTACACGGTAGATTGACCATAGAGTTACTGTAAAACCTCTCCTCTGTTTCCTTCTGCACTAAATGTCAATTTTGTTACACACACAGCAGAGCCAGGGAAGTCAGACAGAGCAACTGAGAAGCAGAGCTGCTCAGACTATTCCTTCCTGTGTGGCTGGCTGGTAAAGGTGTTTCAAGACACCATAGACTTATTGCTTTTATTAATCCTCTTCTGATTGTCCAGGTTTCTGATCTCACATTTTCTTCCTCCATACTCGGGTATGTCCATAACCCCTAAGTTGCACTTTAGTGGTGCCAAAACCTTCCTAAATTATTATGTTCTCCCCTCTCTATTATGTGCTCAGTCTGATTAAATCTTGGCAAAAGATGTAAAATGACTGATGCACCAGAAAGATTGACCTTGGAAATTCATCTGATGCTCACACAAAAGGTGGTAAAAAGACGTTCATAAAGGAATTTGTAGGAAACTCAGATTGCAGGAGGTACCACATTTTTGCTTTAGTAACACTCAGTACCTGGCAGCCACTCAACTGATCAAGAAAAAAGATACTCTCTTGTTCTGAACAATCTCAGAGGAACCCCACAAATGGGAGCTTACTCATCCTAAAGAATTTTTTCTGGGGAAGGCAATATTTCACCCTTTTGTAAGTTTCCAAAAGGATTCTTCTGACTGGCTGTGAAAATCAGCAGGATCTCTCTTTTCTTCTGTTTAGCTTTGTTCAAGTTTAACACAAACAGCTTAAATTCTGTGTGGTTACTGGAACAAAATATACTGCCAAGGACTGAAACTATTAAATCTTCTCTTTTATCTGTTCCTCATGGATATCACATGCCCAGACAAATTAGATTGTTCAAAACAGTCTGAGCTTAATATTTTCCCCATTAAAAGGGAAATCCTTGTGATAACATATGCAGAGATGAATCTCTCCACAGTGATTTTATAGTATTTTTTCTCAATGAGGCTGATGAAACAGATTCATAAAGCTGAATACTTTCAGTCTTGCAAGACCTAGGCATTTGCAGTGATGCTGTGTTTAGAAGCTTGCTCAGGAACTTCAAATCATAAAATGATGTATCTTCTTTTTAAGAAGTTAAGTACTCCAGTTTTGGTAAAATTCAGGTAAAAATACAATATCCAAATGACCAGTTTTGATGAGGAGACCAGGAAGGGAGAGGGAGGAAACTAAAATAAAAATAGGTAAAAATAAAATAAAATAAGTGCAAGTCACTAAAAACATTATGAGAAGTTCATATGGAATACCAAAAGCTCAAAGTTTGCCTCTCAGCTGAATTATAGCTCAGCCTGGCTGACTAAAGACACCTTCTGCATACAATTACTCCTTAACTACTCTTTGTAAGACATTAGCATGGTCTTGAAAACCTAAAGGAAAAATAATAATTGCCTTTAATACTTTCTCTATTAAACAAGCTAATTATTCAGATTCTTTTTAATACCCATCACTCCAGCCAACCGTCTTGTTTGCTTTTGCTGTGTTATTTGTGCAGACCTGAAAGTCCTCACAGCCTTACAAAAACCTACAGCCCTCAATCATCAGTCACACCACAGCTGAGTAATAGCCTGACACACTGATCTCTTCTTTCCTCACTCCAAACTGTGATAAGAAAGGACCATCTTGTAATTTCTTGCTGTTCCTCTTTTTGTGGCAGACAAAAATCCTGCCATCTAACCTGCTCTCTGCTGGCAACCCAAGCGTGGAGCAGACATCTTCCTAGCAGGAGAGCTGTAGTTTTTAACAATGAGTACATCAAAGTGTAAATCTGACTGCTCTGAACCCACAGCCAAACAGAAAGCCTGTTTATGGTGTTTTCTGTGTTACATAAGAGAATTCAGGCAAACCTCAAATGTATTTGCAAGTACCCTGAAACCTTATGTTACCCAAGGTTTGTCTGTCATAGTGGTGTCAGGTCTTGTGCTTGGATTCCTCCAAATTTTATCACATCATTGTAGCACCAAAAAATCATTCCAGCATGCTGAGCCATCCCTCCATGATGTCAGGGCAAACAAAACCTGGGGTTTAGCCACCCAGAGGAGGGAGGGAGCAGATCTGCTGATGAAGAAGAGACTAAACTGCCCGCTCTTACCCGAAATCCTACCGACATCTAGAACTCTGCCAGTGACCCCTGTGCTCTAGAGGACACACATTGAAAACCTGAGCTCTGCTTTTCAATGGCAATGTTGCTGATTGGGATCATTTTAGGATGAGCTTTAGGATATCTGGAACAGAGAGAATATCTGCTGCCCTTGTTTAATTTTGTAGCATTTGGGTTTTTTGTATTACAGTTTTACTTTAGAGAGATTAAAACTTATAATTTAACATTTATAGGGTGTTTCATTAACATTTCTTAAAGACCACCTTCTTTTGCTTGCATAAAGTAATATGAAATTCATTAGTCTTTCCTAAAATGGCGAAAAAAATCAAAGTGTTAAATTGCATGAAATAACGATTAAGTTACTACCTATCCACAGAATTACACTTTCCTAATGGAAAGTGTGTTTACCACAGCAAACTCTAATTCCTTTTGAGAAAAACTGGCAAGAACAACAAAAGAGATTCATGTAACTATTTTAATAGCAGTGGTATTGTTGCAGCTGTAACAGTCTAAAGGCATAGGAGAGGAATCACTAGCAAGAAGATGCAATATTTTTTATTAGGCTGACTGACACAGCTGTAAAACACTGGAAAATAATGGACAAAGCTGAGAAGAAAAAGAAAATCCAGAAATATGGTAAATCAAACATGGATGTCCCCATGCCTCATAAAGGACATCTTCGGACAGAGCTCCATTGAGGCTTCCAACACCTTAAGGTTCCACCCCTGCTGGGGTTCAGACTTGCACAGAGCAGTGTGACAGCAGGGACCTAACTAAATACAGCTGTACCTGGGCATGCTTATCAGCTTAAAAGAAACACATTGATACATCTGTTAGAGGATGTTATACACCATCAGAGGCAGGACAATGAACTCCAGGGAACGCGCTAAGAGATGTCACTCAACGTGATTTGTTCTCCTGGAATTTTATTTATGACTGCTGCACTCAGAAGCACACTGAAGTGCTGGCCAAAGCAAGACTTAAATTTAAATTTGGATTAACCCTGACTAAAGTTTATCCTGAAGAGGATGAATTCGTATTTATATCCAAGTCACAAGTAAACTGTTTTCTCTCTCATCCTATTACTGCACTTGAGCCACGTGGGAAAAAAATAAAGTTTACTCCTCTGCTAAGGAAGGAAAAAGATTTGCAAAGATTTACAATCAGACAGTCCCGTTGACTTGTAATGAAACGTAGGTGCTTATTACTGACATAAAATTTAAAACCTGAAACTGAGATAAAACACTTTATGGGCATATCCAACAGCTCAAGCACTTTGTGCATTAAATCAAGATGGCATGCTAAAAAACAGTGGCCAAAACCAGGATTCACTGTATAATAATAAAAATGTGATGAATAAAAATGAATAAATATGTGATGAGGGTCCATCAATTCTGTCTAACATTACAAAAAGCCTATCTTTGAGTTCAGTTGGCCTTTCCTTTCCATGTGTGACTCCAGCAGGACTCAGCTCCCAGCTCCCATAGGTTTTCCGGTCAGTTTGACACACATAAACCTAAACACTTATAGTACCAAATAAGATGTGTGTAAACTTAAAAAGCCCAACTTTCAGTCTGTCACATATTCAAAATAATTTGTTAATTTCACTGTCTCTACATATATACACAGACTCAAAAACCCCACCCCATTTGACAAAATTATACAGGCACATATTCAGTGGTGCAACTCTATTCCTGCCTTTAATTCTGGCAAAGATGACAGAAGACACAAAAGAAAATAAAAGAGTATTCTCCTTTCAAAGAGCCAAATGGAAGAAATGCCTCTGAATACCAGGATTAATTTAACCCTAATTGTTTGAAATGCTCTTCACAAGCATCACGTTGTCCCCAAAGAAACAAACGGAATTGGGATGTTGCCCTGAAGCACATTCTTTTTCAACTTACAAAACCAGAAGTTATTGAGTGCAATTGAACGGGTAAGCTGGTCACCAGGAGCACAATGGAAACCTAAAACCAGGCTAGAAATGGGGAAATCAATTGGGGAACTCACCAACCATCCATTTCCATATAAGAAGGGAGGATTCACAACGGTTTTTGTTAAAATATAGGCTGGATTGGGCCTCAGTGTAAAGAGCTCTTTTAAAAACATGTCCCTACACTTTTTGTTGAATCTGTGAAGACAGTGTTCAATAAGAGCAGTGTCCAAGAATAAACCACCCCTCTAGGAATGCCAGGTGCTTAGAGGTATTGAGATCAAGACAGCTTTTCAGACTACTCAACATCATGAGTGCTGAGAAATGGTAGAATATTTTCTGGTTTTTTTCAATTACAGTTTTGGTTTTGTTTGTTTGTTTTTTTTCAAGTTGAACAGAGAGAATAGAAAGGAAATACTACTGTAAGAGATGGAAAGAAAACATTTCCCTCTGAATAAAAATATTCAAGCAGCATAATTGACTCAATCATTTAGATTCACATTTTTTTGTGTGCTGCAGTGGCCACTCTGTTGAAGAAAAATTAGTTTTGTCCTTTGTTAGATCATCACAAGTTTTGAAGTTTTCCTCAAAAAGGAGTGTATCACAATAAGAAACTTTGTTCTTTTCTCTCTCTTGACTTAACAAGTTTAAGTAAATCACAATTCTTCTTGTTTTATTATTACCTGCCATGTCAGGGGAGAGAAAACAACAGAGGAGAAACACAAAAATCTCATTTTTGTATACACAGGTGGGTTTATGTTTCAGCTGTAATATACATTAATGTAGTTTCTGTGGAGCAACACATTAAGCATTAACAGAACTTTTCTAACAGTCTTTTCTGTCAAATAACTACAGCTGTAGCAACTTTAGGTTTTATTGTTCATGACTATGCAAAATATGACTAACCATCCGATAAATCTTCCTTGCTAAACTTCTGAGTTACAAAAGAAATGGTTTAACTCTGTTACCTTCCTCTTTCCTACTGAATATGTTGTAAAATGCTTAAAAATGAATTATTGTGTAAATTCTCAAGCTGAAGTTTTTATGTAAATAGTCCACACACAATTTATAGCATTCTTGTTTGTGTAACGTTCTAGCTTATTGGCATTTGTCCTATGAATATACCATTTTGGAAATTATGCACTAGGGTTATAAAACATTGTTTTCCCAATACACCATTTTAAGAAAAAAAAGAAATAATAAAAATCAGCCTTGAAAGACTTGTCTGGTAAAATATTTTAAATTTAAAGATCAGGGTGAATATGTACTTTCATGAGGTAAGGAAAGAGTAGCTCATTATTAGAGTAATGACCTTTGCAATTGTACAGACATCTAGGGAAGGCCACACGGCTTTGGGACAGGCATGGATATTATTTACATCACAGGCACCTTGGAAGTACTGACCAGCTCATACTGACAGCAAGAATAGCCATGGCATGAATAAACAGATTCCAAGGCAGAAAAAAAGGGGTGGTATTGAAAGAACCAACCTCAGGGTGCTGTCTGTGAAAAGCAGAAAGCTTCTTCATTTGTATAATGGCAATTTTTTTGTTTAATCCCTCGATCTTTCTTTCTTTGTATTCCCTCAAGTGTATCCTAGGCCTCAGAAAGATGAAAAACGCCAGCAGACATCCACACCTTCCCTCAGAAGGGGGAGTTTGAAAGGGAAAAACAGGAGAAGCCCTTATACTAACTCAAACCTGGACATAAAGTGATAAGAATTAAATGATTCCATATACACAGAATAACAGGGGCTCATTTGTATTCTGTGAGGTTGAGATTTGGCCACAGACTCCAACTGGATTGACAAGAGGTAATGTTTTATCTTCCCAGTATATTAAAAACACATGTATCAGACTTAAAAACATACAAATCCACTCCAACAAACAAGCTAAATAATGGATGAAAAGGCAGTAAATGGGGGAGAAAAGTAAAATAAAGGCTCAACTAAACTTTACAGCAATTATAAATGTCATTACCATATATAAATAATTTGTCAGTTTCAAAGTAATATCAACCTCATGATTATTAATGCAAACTTTAAAAAATTCAGTGATGTGGCATCACTGATTTCCATTTGTTGGTTGTTTATTATCTTGTGTTGGACTTCTGCTTTAAGTGCTCAGTATGGTCTTGATTCTGCAACAACAACAACAAAATAAACAGAGAAACTTTCTCATTCTTTGCTGATTCCCTCCCATCTCTGCACTCCACTGGAGATGGAAGATGTCAATTTGGATAAGGTGTTTTCCCCCAGAGAATATAAATTTCATCACAACACTGGAGAACCCTATAAAACAACGAAACCATTGAAATACTTCATTCTCCAGATCCTTTCTAATGCCATGTAAACAACTCAGGCAGAATCTGAGTGGTGCTACAAGTCATGTGCTGAACAGAGGCTTCTTAACCCCCCAGTGACACTCCACCATCTGCACAGGGCTGGGAGGGAGCAGGATTTAATTAGGAGTACAGCAGACATTGAGCCAGAATTACTAAAGCATTCAGGCCCTAGGCTTCCCTCGATCACCTTCTTCCCCTCCAAATCTAATCCTTATGGCTCGAACTTCCCAAATACTGACACTGCATTTTCCACATCTGATAGCCTACTATGGTCTCTTCACACTATTGCTTACCTGACATTCATAGGGGACAGCTGCCAAGAGGATGCCACATGAATGAAAGAGAACTCCATGGTCATGTAATGAAGGAGTTATTGCAGACAGGCATAGGAGGGAGAGTGTGTTTCAGATCATTACCCCAGAACAGTAATTTGGGTTTCCTCCCAGCATTCATGCTACAGCTCAGAAAGAAAACCTTTATAACACCAACAGACTACCAGTAAACAAGTAAGACTTGGAAAATCAAGTAGACTCTTCTTTATAGAATAATAACCATCTTCTGAGCCACATAATGAGGGAAAAATGTTTCCTCTTGTACACCACATCAGAATTTCTTTGGGATTAGGTGTGCAGAAGAACCTTCAGTTTTTATCCCAACCTAGCCTAGCCTGTTGCATCCATTTGCTTTCAAAACAGATGGTCCCTGGTGTTCTTAAACACCTTCTTGAACTTCTCCAGTTTCTATTGATCAATGATTTATTGCATCACTACTGGCTGGGATTTCACGTGCATCTGATATTTTGAGTGGTGCAACATTAACTCTACCTTCTGAGCAAACCAGAGCAATCGAAGTGTCCCCAGCATCTGTAAATACAAAATTACTCTAGGAAGTCAATTCAAAAAGTATCACCATCAGACCCCTCTTTGCAGTCTACCATATCCATAAATTCTCATTCCTCCCTGGGTCTCCTGGGTTTTCTCCTGCCTACCCTGTGACCATCACCCCCCCCTCCCCAGCACCTTCAGTGGGGCTCTGTACCTGTAGCATGGAGCAATTGGCTCTCAGCTCAGGAAATAAATTATCCCATGCTCTGACCTGGTTTTCAAATCCTCACTTTAAGCTAAGCCTGACCTACTGTGGCCTGACTTTCTTGTGTCTGCCCTCACTCTCCTGGGTAAAACACATTCTTTAGCTCATACTGTTTATAAATATCAAGAAACATAGAATGGTTTGGGTTGGAAGGGACCTTAAAGATCATCACGTTCCACCCCCCCCACCATGGACAGGGACACCTTCCACTAGACCAGGTTGCTCAGACCCCCATCCAGCCTGGCCTTGGACACTCCCAGGGATGGGGCATCCACAGCTTCTCTGGGCAACCTTTCAAATGTGAACCTTGAAGGTCTGGCTTTAAAATGCCTTTCCCAGCAGGCAGGGGATTAGGCACGGGAGGAAGGCAGGCAGACAGCAGCACGGCAGGCATGGCACAGCACAGCTTTCTGCTCCCTTGCTCTGATCAGCAGGCATGTTACAGACATCTGCTCAAAGGCTCCTGCCTGAAAAGAGAGCCATGAACAGAGTTTTTCTCTCTTTCAGAGTCAGCTGTTCTTACTGAATCCAGACTTTGTGGCCTTATGCTCTTTGTGAGTGTTCTGACTGATGTGATGAGGCAATGTGGTGCCTTCTCTGTTCACCTCGCAGTGCTTAACATCTGAATAAGCAAATTGAAGAAGTCTTCATTCTTCCCAGACATCAGACAAAATGATATCACCTTCAGCCCATGTATAAACAGATTTCTTAAATCCTTTCAGAAATCAGTCAGCATCAGTAAACACCTAATTTCCTTCCTCTAGGGAAGCCCTCTATCTCAGACTATGCTATTTGCAACAGGAAAGGCAGCCAAACATATTCTTGGGTTTAGTTTTTGTACTATTTTGTCTGCCCAAACAGCATCCGGATCGTTTGCTCCCTCCCAGCTCAGGAGCAGCAGCGCTGGCAACCACCACAGCCCTCAGCAGCAGATTAGACCCAGCCAGCACTGCTGCTACAGCAGCACATTGCTGCCTCCGTGGCCTGATTCCTCAGCCAGCCTTCGAGGTGATGGCTTTGGGGCAAGTGTCTGAGGTGCTTGTAAACTCCTGCCCCAGAGACGTAAGTGCAGTGCCTCATCAGCACCTTTGTTTGATTTGATAAAGACACACCAACCTTGGTAGCTAAGATTAAAACCAAGCTTAGTTTAAGCATGAAGGACTACAGAATTATGGTCCCCTTCAAATATCTCCTTGTCCAAGTTACAGAGGTACAAATCCTTTTATTTTAACCTGTTCTTAAAAAAAGAAACAACAAAGCAAAAGAAAAGGAATTCTGGAAGAGAGGAAAGAAATGAGGAGAAAAAGTGCTGGAGTTCAAGAAAATTCCTAAAGTGGAAATAAGCAAAATATACCTATGTAAAGAAGAAACAATAACTTAACAATGATCATAACAATAGCAATAATAAGGCCTCATTCCTTACAAAAGCTTAAGACTAAACATCTCCTTTCCAAGGTCCTTCTGGCTCAGCTTCATAATCTCCATGGAGGTGCAGCTTTTTGTCACTTCTCAGAAGAGCCACTGGCCTTCATCACCCCTTCCCTCCCATGCTGATGAGGTGCAGGTGGCTCTGCTCCCTGCCACAAGCAGTTGTTGCCAGGGGAATTTCCCTGAGAAGAGCTCATTTTTTAACCCTGCCCCTGCCAGACCCTTTTGTAGAGGAATTTGACCCACCACTTCCTCAGAAGCCATGTACACCTGGACAGCACTTAAAGGGAGGCAGAAACTGCAGTTGAGTACCTTTCAGTGTTTGTGCTGCTCTCCTCAGTAGCAAGGCCACAAAATGACAAAAAATTACCAAAAAATGTCTTTTAACTGAAAGGGTGTGGGTTTAGATTAGATATTGGGAAGAAATTCTTTACTGTGAGGTGCTGGAAAAGCTTGTCCAGAGAAGCTGTGGATGGCCCATCCCTGGAAGTTTTCAAGGCCAGGTTGGACAGGGCTTGAAACAACGTGGTTTACTCCCTTGGGACACTCAGGGATGGCAGGGTCCAGCTGGCTGGAGGTGTCAGCAGGATTCACATCTGTCCATCCCCAACTTCATGGACTGGTTTTAAATTTGGCCATGCCACGTACCATCACCTGAGCATATCTGACCAGGATTCAGAATTCTTTATTCATTAAAGCTGTTTCCATCCTGTTGCAATTCCTAGGTTTGGGCTGGCTCCTAGAGGGGTGAATAAAGCCAAGGTATTTTTAATGTAGAAAAATAAGGCAGCTCTGCCCACTTTCCCTTTCCTCAATTAAGTGAGGAGCTCCCATACAGCTTATGAAACACCTAGACAAATTTACTCTTCTCCTTTCCTGATTTTGGAAACAGCCTTTTTTGGTAACACCCAGCACTTCAAACCCGGTTCCTCACAGTCAGCAGTGAGGGTACAATCAATGACAAATACTCAGGAGTCAGCTGAACGTGTTCATCACCAGGCACCACAAACAATGCAATATTTTTCCCACAATCCCATAAGCTCAGAACCAAAGGCTTATCTGACAGCAGTGCTTTCACACTGAGCCACTGAAAATCAGAGTAAGGGCCTTCCACTTTACATGAAATTAATTACACCACCAGAGGATGGAGTGCAGCTCCATGAGGCAGGTGGCATGCCTGGAGGGCAGATAAAGGCAATTCAATCCCTTAATCCAGTGATTATTTTATTTTTATAGCATTCAAAATTCACAGGGAGAGCTATGCTGAAACATCAGCTCCTGACTGGCCACTGGAGAAAATCAGTGTGCCTTACTAGGACTGGAGTGACTGGTCATGCTTGTGAGCATCGTTTCAAGTATATCAGGGATTTAGGCCTGGAGTCTTGGCTAAATACAAACCCATCCAATTTACAAATGCAAATCAAATGAAATTTTAAAAACTCTGCTCAAGTTGGGTTATAAGCCCACAGTTACATTTTTTTTTAATAAAAGAAGTGTTTATTTTTGCAGAACTAGGCTCATGACAATGGTATTTCTCTGCAGCTTTGGCATGTGTTTGGTCTGGAGTAATTTGGGGGATCATGCAGCCCACAGCAAGTCCCTGACACTTGTTTGCCCCTTTGCTGTGCTGTACCAGTGCTCCAGAGCAATTGGAGAAGGAGGTTTGTTCACGAAAATCAGTATTGCCTTGAGGGGTCTGCTCAGGCTGTGGCACTCATTCCTAATATAAATCCCAATGCCTTTGGAATTGCAGTGAATGGGACCAGACTCTGGGAACTCTTGCTGCAGCTGATTCCTTGTGTAGCTTCTCCCACTCTCATCCAAATCAGGAAAGTGGAGAGTGGGAGAAACATCTGAAATAGAAGCATAAAAATTTCTATACTGATTCAGAGTAGTGATCCACTTTATCTTTTCTCTCAAAGAGAGATCTCAAAAGGAGAATAAAAGTGGAAAAAAGGTCCCTGGGGAAAACACTGTGAATTAATGGTTGGTTTATCACACAAAGCATGAAGATCTCTTATTCTTTTTCTCTTTCATTCCCACAGTACTTTTTAATCCTGCATGATACAGATGGGAATTTAAATAAATTTCTCAATTCCTGTTAGATCCTTTATATCGGTTAGTGACTTCTGAGAATGACATTGACACATTTCTTACAACCTGCCAGTACACATAAGAGTGTGTTTGTGTGTGCATATTTTCTAAGTTTCTGAGGTGCTGTCACTGTGTTCTGCAGATTCTGCTAACTGAGCCAAGAGAAATAGCAGCAAGCAGCTATTTAAGGACAGAATAGGAAAAAACACCATTGATATATAAATCTGGAAAACAAGGGGAAAGGATTTATAGCTTTATGCTGCAAATTACAGAGCCATCCACCTTGGAGGGAATATAAATATTAATACCATTCTTTCAGCAGTAAAGTATCCCTCCCTTTACCTGTTCCTCTGGTGACTGATCAGCCATCTCCTCTCCCTGCGCTGTTTTAAAACTTGGGTACACTGGACACAGACAGAGCCACAGAAAATTACCAGCATTTACTTTTCACCTCTCAAGTTCTGAAGAAGAAAAGTAGGAACTTAGGTGTGCTCTTTCTCAACACCCATATCTCTATTTCTGAATAGATATCCCTAGCTGGAAAGGATTCCTGCCTGCTATTCCTGAGCAGGGGCTGAAGCCTGGCACATCAGCATATTATCAGTTTAAAAGTACTACTTTCTCTCAGGCTTTTGGGGGATTGTTACTGAAAAATCCTTTGCCAGGTTAAATATTTGTGTTTGGCTTTGTGAGGCCAGAGACCCTATTTGCTAATGTTTTATACTGATCCAACTCCCACAACCAAACAGAGATTAGATTGGGACACTCTCACAGAAGTATCACAAAAATTTTCTGGTGCTCTCTCTCCTTCTGCTATCTTTGAAGATCATGTTTCCCATACAAAAGAAAGCTACCAAAAAAAAACCCCACTCGAATTTGCTGTGCTTGAATAATTCCTATAGAATGAGCATCCATCAGAGAGCTCCGATGGGACTGGCAACAGTCACTGCTCTCCGCCCACTGGGAAGTTAATGCCAGATGAAAACTTCTCTTTATCCAAAACTCAGATGTTCAGTTAAATCATTACATATGTACTTTATATTACCTATTACACACGACACAAAATATTCGCCTGATTTTAATTAGACCGAAGTTATTTGACCATTAGGGGGAGACCAGAATGAGATCAGAGGACAAAAAAAGAACAGGTAGCTTTTAAGCAATCTCAGAGTGTGGCTGTGCTGTGGCTGAAGTGTCTGTCACAGTGAAAGTGTGGAGGTCTACCCTTGATATCCTCCAGCATTTTCACATTAAATTTGCTTGCTGTAAAGAAGAAATATTTTAATAAAACTATCAAACTGCTTCTAAAATGGAGCTGGACATGCTCAGGAAAGATATTGATAACCCAACCTTGTGACAGCCCATCCCACAGCTTGAGGAGGTCCCATATAGATATGCAGATATATGGACATGTTAGCATAACGTAACCTGGCTTTGCCAAAATCAATGGGCTTGCTAAAGTCACAGCAGAAAAAAAATTGCCACATACTTTTCCTAATTGCCAGGTGTTCAAACCATCCAGCAGCAACTCTGTTTCTGGAATCAGGCATCGATTACTGAAATTTTATTAATATGTTTTTTATATTGTGAATTAATTACTTATTCAGTATCTTCCATGAGGGAAGCAGCTTTCTTTTTGTTTGTACTGCCCCAGTGCCCATTCTGAAGCTGACAAGCACAAAGACTTTCATCCAATGATTGCTGAATTTAATCCATCCAACAGTTGCAAAATTCTGATTTTCAATTACCAGAAAAATATGTTCCCAGATCTACCTGTGTACTTCAGTGATTCCTGCTAGATTGGATGTAGGATGTGCTTTCCTTTTCCCCTACAGACTACAGTCATTTTCATTCTGTTTAGAATTGAAGTGGTGACCTGCAATTAAGTGCTAAACGAGAAAGGATTATTTTTGTTAGGCTTGAGATTCACAGACAATTGTTTTACACTGATCTGTGGAAAGCTTTAATGGAAGATGAGCTGACTGGGAAGGAAGTGCATAAGCATGAGGAGCATTTGGGTTGTTGACAGCTTTTGTTTCTTCTCGCCTCCTTTTTCACTCTTTTTCCACGTGCTTTAAAGCTCCTGCAGAAGATCAAAGCATCAGCAGCAGAACTGATGTTAATGGGTTGGGCCACAATTTAAAATAAAACTTGAAAACTTTACTTTGTTCGCTTGTTTGTTTGTTTTTCCCCTCAGAAGAGTGCCCAGCTGAAGTGTATTTGACACTACTAGCAGAATTTCCATCTGCTTTTCCTAGCAACACAGTTTAATATTCATGGAATGGCCACCAAACACCTCATTACACAATATCCTTGATCCTATTGCAAAGCAGGTACTCCAAAGCAGGCAACTTCCACAGGAGTAAAGCAATACTGGAGGCATAAGGAGTTGGTGTCCAAACCCACTTGTAACCCTCCAGCCCCAGACCAGGAACAGCCAGACCAAACCCTCCTGCTTTTATTCCTTCATTCCTTTTAGGCAATAACGTCATCAGATGATGTTTCTCATGTCTGATTTTGATGGACAAGGACAAGGCTGTACAGAGAAGCCGGGCGGAGCGGAGCAGGGAAAGCGCCCGGGGTCAGGACGCGTACGGGGAACAGCTGGATCGCACACACGGGGCAGGCTGCGAATGAGCTCATGCAGCTGGGGCCGGGGGAAGGCAGCTCTGAGGCTGCCCAAAATGTCACTGCAAACAAACCCTCTCCATTCCCAGCTGAATCACAGCTGCGTGCGTGGGGACCGTGGTAGAAACACAAGGGAGCACAGCAAAATGAGTGGCTTTGGGCATGAAATCACTGCAGCACCTCTGAATTCCACCCCCCAGGGCAGAACACCTCGGCACTGCATCCAGACCTATTGCACATGCCGTGGGTAAACCTTCCAGTGATTTGTCAAAGGTTTAGGGTTTACATTTGTTTATAGAAATGGGTAAATGCTGGAAAGTTGGGAAATTCTTTCCAGTCTTATCTGAAACATCACAAACTTCCTTAAAAGGTAAGTTTGGGACTACACTTTCATGATGAATTCCCAGGACTTCAAAGATCTTATTCTGCTTGGAAAGGTCCAACAGCTTCAGGCCTTACTGACACACGGCTTTTCTCACTATATTCACCATATTTTGAAGTATTTTCTATAAATTCAACTAATTTCAAGTAATGCTGTCATGCCAGAACCTTAAATCACTGCAAATGGTCAAGAGCAAACCCCATACTTGTTCAGAGTGCATATATATATACAGGTAAATGTACAGTTATTTGGTTTTATAACATGTTCACCTATTTAGCAAAAACAGATTCCCAAAATAAAAGAATAACTTTCGGCATTCTGGTTTTTAAAAATTTTTCGCATCTTATTTCCTTTGGATTACCTGTTTTCTTCTGATGACATTGAATGAGCACAAATTGAATGAGCAAAACAGCACAAATTTTACCTGTAGCATAACTAAAGGTTTTTGAATGACATTCATGGCTCCACTACTGTAATTCTATTTTTATTTCACTCTTAATTTTTAAATCAGATTCTGCTCCTGGTTACTTCCAAGCATATCTGAGATAGTGCAGCCTGAGACACTCAGAACTACAGAGAGGCAGATCTAAACCCCAGCAAAACCCACACTGTGAAAATTTTGCTGCCAGCAGAGAGATTTTGGAGCTGCCACAGAGCACAGTGAGAGTGCCTGGCTTGCTGTGACCTGCTGGCTCTATCAGGTTTCAGCTCTTCTGCCTCCTCCAGATCCTGCTCATTTTCTCTCTGATTAAAATGCAGTCAGTGTAACCAAGGTATCAGGGAAAAAAAAAAAGAAAATAAGGAATGGCAAAACTGCAGAAATGTTTGGTTATGTTCAACTGGTACTGACTGAGAGAAGTCAATGAATCTCTGCAGGGTAAACGCTGTAATGAAAGAAACGTTGTAGGGAGAAGCTGAGCCTCTGTCCCTTTAAATGTTATTAATTATGAGAACAAGCTTGGCTGCTGAGTGAAGACACCTGTTGGAGAAATAGGGTTTGCAGGACCAGCAGTGCAGCTTGTCCATAGCAGATAGACTAAAACAAGTACAAATAACCATGGCAATGGTGGCCTTCAGCACCAGCACAAACCATTCAGTGGCAAACTGCATTTAGCTGAACAAGCAGCTTTTCTTGTGGGTAAAACACCTCTCAAAGCAGAGATTATTTCTGCAGATGGACTTCCCTCACCTCTGTGCAAAAGGCATTATGTGCTTGATGGTGATGCCCAGCAGACCAAGGGAGTTTGGGATGATGCAAAATGTGTCAGTGTTTTCTTCTCTTTTGTGAGCAGGGCACCGTGGTGCTGGATGGTGCTGCCAGGCAGCCCAGGAAAACACAGCATTTTCCAGGCTGTCTTCACAGGATGTCACACAACTGTACACAAAAAAAGGTTTCAATACATCTTGCATCTGATTCTGAGCTCAGTTATCTGAGCATCAATCAGAAATAACTCCCATGAAGCCAACGGAGTTCCACTAATTTAAAAATAATGAGAACGGAGACTCGAGCTGAGTTCTCCCTCTGCCTTATTTTCTGCCAATTACTGCCTTCTGTTGGGGCATATTTTACCTTATGAGGCTACAAGCCTGGGGTGGATTTCACACACCAGCACTGCTGGGTTTTGTCTCTGTCCCTGAGAGCACCAGTGTGGCTCTGCAGCCACGGCCCCATCACTCCTGCCCACTGCACCAAGGTGCTATCAGCCAGGGGACACCTAGAAATGGATGCTATCAGCTGGGGTGCATCTAGAAATTGGTACCACCTCATGCTATCCAGATAACTCAGCCTAAGAAGAAAACCTGCAAACACATTTTCCAAAGCACTGAGGTCTGGGTAGGTGGTAGATTGTTCCCCTCACTCAGTGCCAATGTCAGTTTGTCTCTCTGAAAAGCATTTTTTCACTCCTGTTTGCATTTCAAGAGTATAGAAATGCAAGGCACTTTGGGATAGTTTTTAGCTTGATTATCTCCCTCCCTCCTGAAAAATGCAACATAGGAGAGGAGAAAGTCACAAAAAATAAGGCAAAAATGGGAAAGAAAGGAGCCATCTGAATACACTCACTGCATTTTGCTAGTTCCTCGAGAGACAAAAACAGCTTCAAAATACTGTTTTGGATGGTTCAGTGCTGTTTTCTCTCATCAGCATTTTGTGGAATGACTCTAGCAGAGTTTTACTGGTCAGACTGTCAATATATACAATGCTAATACAATAATAAACATCCAGAGTCATGACTCCAGAGCCAGGCTGTTGATAGAGGAAAAACTTTGGAAACACAATGGTTTACTGAGGGTAGTCCCCCTTCCCCCAGTCCCAGCAAGCTTGTTTATTTTTTCAGGGTCTTCTTATCATGCAGTATTAAAAACAACCCTTCCCTTCCAAATAAAAGAACCACCCAGCAACACAAAGAGGAGTGTCCTTGTAAAGACAGTGTGCAGATAGCAAGAATAATATTGCTATTTTTTGCTGCTTTAAGGTTGAGTGTTTGCTCCCACTTAATCCATAATAAGTCTATCTTTATTTCAATGAACTCATTCACCATATAAATGCCAGCAGACTCTTCCAACAGTATTTATGGAAATATGCCACTTTGACAGTGCTGTCACTTCCTGTTATTATGAAAGGAAACTAAAGTAATTAAGTCTTGATAACTCCATACTCTGGAATCACTGGATGCTGAGTTAGGGTTTTTGATTTTATAGAACAAGTTTAGGCAGGAACAATGTAACTGGTAAGACATGGAAGGGCCCTGCTTTACGTACTTAGCTGTGGATGCCCCAGCCCAGGAAGCATCCAAGGCCAGGTTGGATGGAGCTCTGAGCAACCTGGTCTAGTGGAAAGTGTCCCTGCCCATGGCAGGGGGTTGGAACAAAATGATCTTTAAGGTGCCTTCCAACCCAAACCATTCTGTGATTCTCTATAGGGTCCATGTGGACAGAGCATAGGGCTCATGCAGGGCTGCACTGAGAGGGTTAAATTTCATTTTGGCTGTCCCTCCACCAGCACTTTGGTAAGTGCTCCATGTTCTCTGAAGTTTTTCCTAGATTTACAGCTTCTGGCTATAATGGATCATCCATATATAGAGCACATAAACTGCTAAAAGAAGTGTGATATAACCATGGGGGAAAAGTCATCCCAGGCCAGGAAAGACTGAACAACAAACTGTAGATTAACTACCCCAGTTTTGTGCAGACTGTGGAACTAGGAAATGGGCCTAAATACTACCCACATATCACTGTTTATATCCATGATGTGGAGGATAATTCTTTAATTTGAGAAGAAACCAGAAGGATATCCCAAAAGGGCCCCATAGCCTGAGTTCTTCTAGAGGAGACTTGCTCTGGGAAGGGCTGCTATATCCTTCTCAAGTGAGGAAGATTTGGTAGTTTTTGAAGTGTCAGGAACTAAGGATTCCCTTTGCTTTGGGAATGGAGTTTTCAGCAAGAATGTAGCACTTTTTAAGAAGGGAGAGGAGAGGAAAAAAACACAGCTGGTGTCCTTAGGGAAAAAAAAAAACATAGAGTGGCAAGTCTGCACTGGGGAGCTCCTTAAAAGGGTCTTTCATGTGGTTCTGCATCAGAAAAACTCATTTACTAAGCTATTTCAGCATTTTTGGTTAGTGGGTGACCAGATCATTACAGCGTAAAACATAGCTTATATATATGTTTCTCTTTGTTCTTTATTCTTGACCCCAAATCCCACTGGCCCTGGGGAAAGCTAATTAGATATACTGATGAAGGCTACTGCAGTATTTTTGTGCAGAGCTTGAAGATGGGAAAGTTTTGATGCTTTAAGCTGCATCCTACTGCTTAACCCAGTATCACTTCTCGTGCGCTTCCGCTTCAGCCTATGAACATTTGTGGGTTCTCTTATCCCAAGGAGGATGTCTCAGCACCTATATTCACCTATAAACACTGTAATGTGAATGCATCTCTGCTTTTTGTGCCCAGGAGCCTGGGTGTTTGACAGGGGTTGGAACTGCAGCCCACTGCAAAGACCCCCAGCCACTGCAGCACATCCCAGAGAGGCAGACCTTGGTAGAGCAGGCACTGGTTTGTGGAGTAATCAGAGGCAGATCTTGGTAAAGCAGGGGCTGGTTTGTGGAATAATCAGAATTTCCATTAAGGTAAAAGCAAATGGCATCTGTTTTGATTTTTTTTTTTTAAACAAAATACAGGTTCTCCTCTGCCTGTTTTGCACATGCGTGTTGTCTTCATGCACACAAACCTGGAGTGCAGAGTTTGTCTGAGCTATTTTTATAGCAGCTGCTTATGGAGAAACAGCACCAAATGAGAAGCAGCACTCAAAGACACCCATTAGCCAGTTCTGCAAGGCTGAGAGCCCAAAAGAGACATTTGCTAAGCATGGTGTGTCTTTCAGCACAGGCCTGGTGGAAACATTAAAACTGGGATCAGCAACTGCCATAAACACGTGTTCCTTAAAGCATCCCAAGACAGGCAGTGTGTTTGCTGTCACTCCCAGTGCTGGAGGTCCTTCCACAGACATGATTTTTGGGATAGCAGACAACTCACAGCTTCAGGAACATCGTGTGGTATCCTGTACTGAATGCGATCCCCATGCAGTCGGAGCGCGGGTGCACCTCCGGGCCCATCCGGTATTTTCAGGGCCTTATCATGCAGCAGCCTCAGCTCTGCTTTATTTCTCTCCTTGTTCTGCTCTGATTCCACCCAGCAGCAATGCCCTGCTCACTGTGGCTCTCCCACTAATACAACCTGCTTTTTCCCACCAACCTGGCACCCCCCCTTACTCTGCTCTGAGATCGGATACAGCTCTGGGCAGTCCAGGTCTGGGAATGAGGAGCCCTGCTGGCTCTCATCTGTTCATTCCTCTGAACACCCAGGGTCATACAAGAAGCCAGGTTTGATTCTCTTCTGCTTGATTAGCTCCTGGGAAGCCAGCTGGGAAACAGGGATGTGGTCATGCAAATGGACTCCAAGTGGGCTGCAAACATAAAAGTGCTGCATTGGCTCCAGAGCATCACGGAGGTTGTAGATAGCTGGACCCAAACTGTCAGGCATAACCTAAAACACTGGACTGCCTCATGGAAGTTCTAAACATTTGGGATCAGCAGAGTTTGGAAATGACCAGATTTTATAAGAAGGACAGAACATCCTCAAAACATAGCACGGCCTCACCAGATCCTCATCAGCAGGAGACCTCACAACTTGGCTTGTGCTTACTGTTTTATTATTATTACTTTAATATTACTGCTATTAATTGTATTAATACTACCTTTATTATTATTACCTTTAATTCTGTGGTGGGCAAGTAGGTCTGGAGTGCTAGTTTAACACAGCCAGCTGAAGAGCTGCAAGGTGATCCTGAGCCCCAGGAGCACCCAGTCACACTCTGAAGGGCCATTTCCTCGCCATAAATGCCAGAAATCAGGACTAAAGAGGAAGGAATTTGTCCTACCGCAGCCGCTCCCAGGGCAGCAATCCTCAGTGATGTATGGAGTGGAAAATATGTCAGAGCAGTTTAGCAGGAACGAAAAAAATCACGATGAAGAGAAGGGCGGCTGAGTGACAAAAGAGTCATGAAACAAACATCCAACCACAAATAATTTGTTGGTTTTATTTGTTCACATTATCCTGCTGACACGGCATGTTTTCCCCTGCTGACTGCGCTTGCCGTATCGGCGCTGGAGCCTGGCAAACGTGGAGGCTGCTTTCTGCAGAGCAAAAGTGATCAGAATCCATGTGCAACTCCTTGTGTGTCACCCGTGTCTACACGTGAGATCAGCATAACCAAGGAAAAGGGACCCCAGGATGAAGTAAAAAGAAGAAACAGAATAAGATCTGTGTGACAGTTGACTATTTTAGCAGCAAATTCAGCCTAGAAGAAAGGAAAGCAAAAGGAGAGGCTCACGCTGGAAGCTGCATCCTGGTGCCTCTGAAAGGTGGACAAGGATTTCCCTCCTCCATGTGGGTTATGTCAGTATGGAAGGTCATCTGGGAGTCACGTGTGACCCTCCCAATCACTTCCTAATCCTCAATAAGCAGAGGAAAGAACCCACTAGAACCAAAAGAAAGCAAAGCACAATCCATTAAGACCATAAAGGGCCACAGAACCCTTAAGAGTTTAGGAAAATGTGAAGGACCCCTTGAAAACATTAGGTTGCCTGCTGCTTTTTGTTTAGGAATCTCCATCCAGCCGTCACAGGAAAGATACACAGGCTCTTGGACGTCTCCCTAACAGTTCTCATTTTAGGTAATGTAAATAACATTTTTTACATTAACATCTTATTTATGTAGGATCTTCTGTCTCAGCAGATGTCCTACAGCTGTAGGTGTATAAAATATAAAGAAGGGCTGGGGGCGGCAGGGGAGGATTGATCTCTTCCTTGTACTCAGGCAGCTGAGGAGGCAATTTAGTGGTGCCATGGAAGTGTTATGAGCTAATATCACACAAGCTGGATATCAGGCCACTGCTGAGTAAAACACAGTTTGTCTCATCCCTTGATGTCCCACATATTATATTTTTAAGTCAAAGATGTAGAAGAAGTGTCATTATTTTTAGAGAAGCAATTTCTATTTTTAGGTAGAAGTGAGTACGTAGAAGAGAATCACAGAACCACAGAACATTTGGGTTGGAAGGGACCTTGAAGCCCATCTCATTCCAACTCCCTGCCATGGGCAGGGACACCTTCCACTCACCCAGGTTGCTCCGAGCTCCATCCAACCTGGCCCTGAGCACTGCCAGGGATGGGGCAGCCACAGCTGCTCTGGGCAACCTGTGCCAGGGCCTCACCATCCTCACAGAGAAGAATTTTTTTTTACTAATGCAGATTTCCCCTACTGCAACTACTCACAGATGTCTGTGGACCTGTGCTGCTGTTCCTAACTAACCCCAGAGGACCAGCTCTTCAGCTGCTGTAAGCCAGCCAAGTGCCCTTGTTTTCAGCAAAAAGAGGCCAGTTTTGCACCAGGACTAAAAACTCTTCAGAGCAAAAAACACCACGAGGCAGTCAGACCCAGGAATCTGCACTGTTTAATCCTATTAAAACCATTTATCAAAGGCAGATTTTAGCTTCACAACCTGTTGCTTGTTGTTCAGGAACCCCACAGTTTTGCCCATTGCCTTTTATTTTCCAGGCACTATAAAATCTGCAGCTTCGTTTTCCACCAAGTGACAGTGTCTCCTGCCAAAGGGCAGGGAAGTGCTGATCAGACAAATTGGAAAAGGTTCTCTTAGTTTTCATACCACAGCTTTTCTCTTGTCACTGACATTTTCCAGATTAAAAACTCAGTGCTCTACAAGATTCATTTATAAGTGTAAAAAAAAACCGTTTCAAAACTAGCTACAGACAAACCCTATTAAAAATCCAGGACATGGTGTACTGCACGAGCAGAACAGTTAGATATGTACGTGCCTGGCTATTTCATGGATGGAAAAAGAAAAATTGACCCAATTACAGACCTGTCATACTCCACTTCTCTCTTCAGAGTATTGAATGTCACTTAAACCAAAGCAAACAGCCAAGCTCATTTCCTGTGACAAACATCCAGGGACATCTTAAAGTCAAAACAGAAGCAACCAAAATCAGAAGGCAGAGGAAACTTTGACAAAGCTTCAGAACCTCGTCAGATGCAATTATTCAGTGAGTGCACTCGAATCAATGAAAAAGAAGGGCCCCCTTTGCCACAAAAAGCAATGAAAAGTTTCAGGGGGATGCTATTTGCAACATTAGCTTCATAAAAAGCTGCCCTCGGTTTTAATGCTAAGAACAGGTGAATAAAACCAATGCTGAGAAAACCAAAAGGGGTACAGAACAGCAAACAACAACAGAATTTAATGTCCCTCAAATAAACTCCCACCTCACTGCAATTAAAAACTTCAATCACAAAAATCAGTTCTGTCAAAGTAACAATATTTCTTACCTCCTTCACACGACTCGAGCTGCAAACTACTTTGGGGAAAAGAAAAAAATGGATCAAACCCCCTAAACATAACAGGATTAGAAAAGCTCCAAGTGACATCCATACCTGGTGCATGATTTACCCCAGCTGGAAAGTAATTTCCTAATAAAACTAAGGCTACAAGTTTTGAGCATCACTGGCACTTACCAGGAATGACCTCCCTCAGGAGCAGTAGAGAGTAATTGTCATCCTCAGGGACCTATTCGTTCCATCAGGATCTCTTTTCTACTTCTTGTGCTTTGAGTGATTGGGTGGTGCTGTAAGTGCAGCCCGAGCACTGGAGATTCTGTGGGTAATTTTAATAGAAGTGTATTTGACATGGATAAAATAAGCTGGTTATTTGGTTTTTATGTGGCATTTCTGAGAAGCCAGAGTTTTATGCAATTCCATAAAACAATTGCTGAAATGTCAGGGTGCTCCCGTAGATTAGATACACTAATTTTTGGCTTTCAAAGGATTGCGTTCTTGCATGCTGTTACCTTTGAGTGCTTTCAGCTTTGATTAAATCTCAAAAAAGCCCCCCTACTTTCCAGTCTGTGTTGCCTGTATAGTCTCTAACTCAAATCCAGAACAGGAGTCAGATGAAACCATGATGCCCCATCCCTGGAAGTGTTCAAGGCCAGTTTACGACTGGGTAACCTGGGAGCAACCTGGTCTAGAGGAAGCTGTCCCTGCCCATGGCAGGGGGGCTGGAACCGGGTGATTTTTAAGGTCCCTCCTAACCTAAAGCTTTTGCTTGTCCTTTTTCCTAGTGACAGGAACGGGCTCAGACTGAAATACCAACCAATTTCCCTTTTACAAAAGCATTTTCTCCCTTGTAAAAGAGCATTTAGGCAGAAATTCACAGGCAGTTAGGAATGTTGTCCTGGCAATATCGAAAGCGATGGCTGCCTTGGGACACCAGCCTGGTCCAAGCATTCCAAGGCTGAGGGTGGGTTTTCTTTATCAGAACTCACTGCTCTTTTTCAAAACTAGCAGGCTGCCTCTGGCAGGAGTTCAGAAGAACATGACATGTTGATTACAGCCCCACCTGCAAAGCAGGGAGGTGTCACCATCACAGAAAAGGCATTCCCTGCCACATGGGGCTACGCAGCTCTACAAAGTCCAGCCTGTTCTTATGATTGTGATGAATTCTACAGGTGTAAAAAAAATTCTATCTTAAAACATTATTCATTTTCCTTTTTAATATGCTTAACATCAGTTGTTTTAAGAGAGACAAACCATTCCAGCTCTCACTTAGCTTTCTATGAACTACAAGGAATTCTTGTAAAACGATGCTGTCACACAGTTTCTTTGCCAAGGTTTAACAAATTGTTTTAATAAAGACTTGCATTATTGAACAAGAGTTGTATTTTAAAAGAAATTACAATGCTTATTTGTAAGGATTCTAGATTATTGCACCAAAATGTGCTTTTTGAATGATTCATCAATATCCATTTCTCATCCCCTATGTTCTTCTATATTAATGTTTGTTCTCTATATTAATGTTTATTTCTTATTCTCTAATTTGCTGTTCTAGCTAATTGCACAAGATATGCAAGGAGAAACACTAATTACTAAATCAGACTCTGGCTTTTAAAAGGCTCAGGGGAAATAAACCAACAATGGGAAGACAGGGACCTGTTTATTTTCCCTGCTCCTTGTCTGACGTGCTGCACAAAGAGTCACAGTGCTTTAAGGGAACGCACGGAATCACACGGAACAGCAGCTTGGGCTTTTATGGCTGGGGGGAGGCAGGTTGCTAATCTGTTTTCCAAGCCTGGAGTCCTGACAGGGAATTTGCAGGGTATTAATTGCCATGTGGAATGAATGTCCACGGATGTGTGTTGCTATGCATACATGTCACAGAATCATTTAGCCTGGAAAAGTTCATCGAGTCCAACCATTAACCCAGCACTGCCAAGTCCACCACTAAACCATCTCCCCAAGTGACACATCCTTTTCTGAACATTTCCAGGGATGTTGATTACATCACTTGCCTTGAAAGCCTCTTCCAATGTCTGCTCCACTTTCTTCTCTTGACTGATGACACATGTGAGTTATCTGAGATACCACACGTCATCCTTAGGGCTCACTCTAGAAAGACCGAAATGTTTTTAACCCCTTTGCTGTTGCTTTGTCCCAACTGACAAAATTTTCTGATGTGGGACTTTCATCCTTATTTTCTTCTAGCTGACACTGTTTGGTGACTCCCTGAAAATGCTCCCTCTGAAAGGATGTAAATTAAAGTTAAATGAATGTAGTTCAGCATTCCTGTTTCCCAGGAATTAGGAAGAGCCATTTCTACTCATTCTCCATCTCCTGCCAGGTGTGCTTGCCAGCTGTAAGGGAGGAAGGAAAGCAACACCTTGCTGAACCCTCATTTTGCCCCACACTGAAAGGAGTGGGAAGATTGTATAAGACTGGGATGAAGTCAAGCTCCAAGCAGGCACAGTGTGATCCCTATCAATGCCAATGGAATGCTGCCATTTGACTGGCCCAAGGCATCACACAGCCCTTAAGCTCTTTGGGTGTTCTCAGTGGAAAAAGTGGTTGGTGGAGACTTCTGAAAATTGCAGAAAATAACTCAGAATTTCTGAAAATACTTCCTTGGATTAACAGATGGAGAGTCTTTTTCTTCCCCACCAATAATGGCAACTTAGAGGAACAGATACAGGTCATTCATGTGGAAATTGTTAATTTTTTTTATTCGTTTTTTTTTGTACATGCTCATTAATGAAATACATGTGGCCCTAAAATTGACAAGCGAGTCTCTTGAGGATTTACTTTGTGAAGCCCAGAGATAAAGGTGCTTTTAAACTCACAATCCAACTTAGAAAGACTCTATGCACTTCTGATCATCCCAGCACAGAAGGATGATGAAACCTAAACATCACTGGAAAAAAAGGCTGTAAAAATTATGAAGAGTCCAACTATATTTTATTGCTGGAAAAAGCTCTTGTAAGATGGCTGAATGGAAGGTGAGGTTCATGCAAAATGTAGGAAAGGCCAGTTTAGTGCAAATATCTAAATTTTAAAAAGAGAGGTTGCGATGCTGACTGGCAACCTAACCACGTGCTGTCAGTCATCCTCATGAAGTGCTATTTATAGAAAACCAAAGGGAGCACATTGGGATGAACAAAGAGCTGATTTCACAGAGCAGAAGGAAGGATGGTGGAATTAATACATAGATGGTCATGGAAAAGGATAAAATGGTGAACAGTAAAATGCTAAGATGATAAAGCAAAGAGATCAACCTCTTCACTTTCTTCCCTCAGTCCTACTTCATAAAATAGCAGACTTTTCTCTTAATCAAACTCCTAATTATGGGTCCTTTGAAATTGGGAAGGAGAATGAGGAGAAAAAGATGATTAAATCTTTTTTCTTTTTCTCCTCATTCTCCTTCCCAATTTCAAAGGACCCATAATTAGGAGTCTCTTCTAGAATTCAGTTAAGAAAATACCATTTACACATCCTAACACTGAAGAATAATACATGAATTTTGTGCTTCAAAAACACAATCTACAATAAAAACACACTACTCTGAAAGAGCTTCCACCACATCCAATTTACCTTAAGAACACTGGAAGCTCAAGTCCTTTGGCTGGCTCCATCTCCTGCTTTTGAAGACACCAGTGAGATCCCACACCCCCTTGCAGCCCCAAGCCTTCTCATTCCCAGACTGAAGCAATGTGGCTCCAGCTGGATTTTGCACTGCTAACTGATACTCCCTGACACAGGTTGTGGTCTGCAGCATAGACTCACAGTCTGATCCTCAATGGGGGATGTTTTCAAAAAAAATGTGGGACTTTATGTTACTTTTCAATGTAACTCATTTTATTATTAATTTCGAGGTTTTAAAGCTGCAAAACTTTGATGAAGAATACTGAAACCAGATTAATCTAGATTTCACTCCTTTTATTAATTCACTCCTCTACCACAAATTGCAGTATTCTTATATTTTCCCTTTCACAGATAAACAAGAGAATGCCAAGTACATCTGCCATTTCCCTGTCCATTGTCATCTAATTAGTAACATCATCAGGAGAAAACATCTCCACCTGAGATGGCAAAGACCGTTCAGCAATCTACCAGCAGAAAGACAGGTCAGAGACAAATTGCTGACATGAGATGTGTTTGGAGGCTCCTGCACACTGCAGTGAGCAGTGCAGACTGTTTTTCTTTCCACGTATTTATGACTTACAATACGTCCCAGATTTTGAAATGGGACCACATAGTTCTAATGATGAACCAGGGGAATTATGCAGCTCACTCCCTCACAACTGGTAACTTCGGATGAGTGCTTCACTTGGAATCCTTTGCTGAACCTCATCATGAAAGAATTATAAAAAAAGGGCAGAAATGGATCGTATGTTTAAGTGTCAAAAACATCTCTACGCCTTTCAGAAACAGGGAAACAAGGAAACCAGTAAAATATACATTTGTCTACCATAAAGTGTCAAAATTTAGAGGAAGGCAGTACTACTTGATAAATTGTAAACTTTGCTAAAGTTATGACATACATTTTGTGTAAGTCCACATTGTATATTATTCTCCTTTAGCAAAACTTTTTGATAATTTCAGAGTGCTTAACTGGCATAACACAGCCCTCAATATGTTTGGTGTTACATTTAAAAGCTTTCATTTGTTAAAGTTTTCATGTGTTATTAAAATCACTGCTTGGATGTGGTACAGTTTGTATTAAAGGATAATACTGAAACTAAATATACAGCTTTTTAACAGATGTTTAATTACAGCAGCTCCTCAAACTCTGAAATCACTTTGTGGATCTCATGTTATTTCAGATGAAACGACTTACATACCAATGTGGGCTACTTTGGCCCATTATCTTTTCACTTTAGAGGGGCATGATGAAGTTAGGGATGCTTTTAGCCAAAAGGAGCTGGTTCCTAATTGGCAGTTTTGAGACAAAATAAACCCTAAACCAAACAAGTAATACATAAAACCCCCTTGAATTGTTGTCCTTTTTTATGTTCTTTACACTTACCACTAATTCGAAGTGTAACCTCAGAACTCACCTCTTGCCTGCAGCCTTAACTTTTCCACTCTCTGCATTCTCCAAGAAGTTGTCCAAGCTCTGATTTATCCCTTTGTAAGTAAAAAAGAATGCAGCTATTTATTGTTCAACTGCTGCTTTATGACAGAAAGCTCTTGTTCTCACACTCCTCACTGTCTGTGTACTGGAAAGCTCCAACTTGGAGCAGAGGTGGAAATCGTGGTTAAAAAATGTGAAACCAGTTGCTGCTGATAAAACCCTACAGACTAAAATACAGTTTTTATTATTTTATTAGAAATGTGAAAGTAGATTTGGTACTTTTTGACACTATCTTAGGCTCAACAACCTCATGATACTCTTCTCCATCTTCCTGAGATAGGTACTTGCTTCTCAAAGCCTGTTTTCTGATTAAAAAGTTTATAATAGCTTAAAAACCTTATAACTTAAACCCAAAAGTGAAGATCAAGGAGTGGAAATTAGAGAGAAAAGACAAAAGGTTTCCAATGACACACACTAAAGATTTTAAATAAATATTTTAATTCTATTATTGGCATTTACAGGTAGAAAGCATACAGTATGTTACAATTTTATCAAAATGTGAAAAATATGGATGTTACATAAGTAACAAATGTAAAAAAAGTATTTTTCTTACCTTCCCTGAAAGTAAGAAAACTATTCAGCATAGGAAAATATTGATATAAAAACACAGCTTAGGTAAAAAAAAAAAAAAATTGAAGTTTTTACACAGTACAATAGGTTCATCAGATCTGCATGAAGATGTAAGAACTTTGTGAGGTTCTATTTTACCTACAACTTTAGGGAACTGGGGGCAACTGGTAAGCTACATTAATGAATCTACAAGTAGTTTTCCCTCATATCCGCTCCAAAATGCTAGAGTGCAGTAATTTTCTATACAATAAATAATTCTTCAAAGTTTCCGTCATAGAAAATCATAGAATGCAGAAAATGCCACTCCAAGGTCACAGAGGCTAGGCAGTGCTTTAATAATAACTATGATAATACTTATTATAGTGCTTTATAATGTTGAAGCACTTCAGATGAGTTAACTAATTAGCCCTCACAACACCCTGTGAGGCAGGGAACTAAGTGTTTTTCCTACCTTTCCATGGTACAGATGGGGAAATGGAATCAGGGGAGAAGCACAGGCTGCAGCAGCAGCACAGCCAAGCTGAGAGGCCAAGAGATGTGGGAATGGAGAGGTTTGTCCCTCGCTGCTGTAAGCCAGGGCGCTGGGCTGGGCTGACAAATGACCATCAGGAATCACTGAGGGGGGGGGGGCAGGAAGGGACCAGGATTAAGTAAGCATCCCCAAAAACATTTCATAGAGATTCAGAAGCTCTCACACAACTTTGTCAAAAAAACCAAACCAAACAAACAAACAAACGAACAAAAAAAGAGAGAGAAACCTGAAACAAACAAATAAACAAACTGAAAAGAAAAAAAAAAAAACTCCTAAAGTGCTGACTGGCTTGAGCTGCTTCTAGCACCTCTTGTATGGAATAAGACTTACAGCAAGCACTGTTGCCAGCAATTATTCAAGCTGATTTCATCCATAAAGTCACATGTGAGCAACTGCAGGATATGGTAACTACATTTTCTGACACCTCACTACTGTAATTCCTTCATTCACCATCTTACTTCCATGCGCTTCTTAAGGAAAATGAAATCCTCAGTACTCTTGCATCGTAAAACATGTTAGTAGCTGGAGACAATATGCACATCCTTCACAATTGGAACAAAAAATTAGTTCATTTTCAGAACAAAGCATTATTAATTTAAGAATCACGAACCAAACAATGGTAAATAGGAAACCCTTTCCAAAGGCTGCATGCCGAATATCTGGTTTGCAAATACAATGCATGCAGGAGAAATAAATTCATCCAAGCATAATTAAATTAAAAACGTCTTAAGTCTCTTTCAGCAGCATAATGGTTATTATTTTTAAAGTCTCCTCCAACCAGACTGGCCTGGGGTTCAGATGCTGACCTTGGCTTTTCTACAACCATATAATGGTTTGAGCAGGCCCCGCGGCTTTGCACTGTGGCAATACCAGGAGACAAAGCCTATACATACTGTTCTGCCTCCCCTTCCTTGGGAGCAGGCTTCGCTGTACCACCTTTGCTGTCTTCACTCACTGCTGCTGCTGCTGCTTTTTCAGGAAGCGATGCCAAATCTTTGAAAACATCCACATAATGCCCAAAGCCCGGGCCCCAGTTCAAGAGGTTGTCCCAGTTGAAGCTTCCCGCTTGCTGCCCCAGCTTCCCGGGCAGGGAGCTCTCCCCGGCGCCGGCTGCCTGTGCCCCCACGGGCCCACCCTCGCCGCGGCGCCCCGGGTACCGCCGGGGCTTCAGCCTGGAGCCGTAGTTGTCCTCATCATCCGCGTCGGACTCGTTGACCTGGGATAACTTGGGCATCCTGGAGGTGTACGCCACGGGCTTATCCCGGTCGTACTCCATCTCGGAGCAGGTGAAGGACTCGTGCGAGTCGCTGTCGGAGGAGGACTCGGGAGCGGGAATGCCGTCGGCCGGGTTCCTCGTCCGGGACAGAGGCCTCCGGCAGTCCTCCTCCGAAGAGGAGCGGCCGTGGTCTGCGCTGCAGATGCTGGGGTTCCTGGGACGAGGGGTGTTCAGTCTCTCCACCTCTTCGATGGACAGCCCCACTGGAGGAGACGTCTCCAGCGGGATCTGCCCTATGGGCTGCTTCAGGCGGCTTCCCGGGCGGGAGCTGTGGCTCGCCATGGTCTGTGGGCTCTTGCTTCTCCTCCCCAGCCGAGTGGCGTAGTTGAAGATGCCGGGCTGGCAGACATCGCTGTGCATCTCCAGCGGGCTCCCTTCCCTGATGGCGAGGTGCAGCTCCCGGGCCGGGCTGTGCCTGTAGAACGTTGAGGATTTGGAGAAGGGTGCGGGGCTGTGCCGAGACAGGGGGTTGGGAGTGGGGCACGCCGAGTGGCTTAGGGACGTTGTCCGCAAGCCCTGCCCGTAGGCGGGCTGGTAGGTCAGGCTGCTGGCGCCCAGGGGCATGGGGGACTGCCGCGCGAAGCCCAGCGGGCTGTGCCTCTGGATGGAGAACTTGGGAGTGTGGCTCCGGAACTGCTTGTAGTGCTGGATGATGTCGGCGTCGGAGGGGGCGATGCTGCTGGCGTTGTCGATGTCGTAGTGCTCGATCTCGGGCTCGGGGGATGCCAGAGGGGCGCTGGGGATCGTCTCCGTGGTGTGCGGGATGTCCGTCTCGTCGTAGATGAGGTAAGGGTTTTCCCTTTCGATGATATCAGGTTTCGGGTTCCCTTCGGGCTGCTTCCTGACAGTCATGTCATCACCGTAGGGCGGGATGTTGTCAGGGTCATCAAACGCCACATTCTCGCTCCCTTTTTTCTTCTTCTGCTTTGTTTTCTTCTCCTCCTTCGGCCCCTTTGCCTTCTTCCCCCGGCACTGGTTGCAGAGGATGAGGCTGAGGACCAGCAGCGCCAGCAGCGTGGCGCAGCTGCCCACGATGGCCGGCACGGCCCAGAGCGGCAGGGACAGCTCGGTGGGGCGCGGCGACGGGAGGCACACGTGGCCCCCGCTGCTGCCCGCCCGACACTCGTGGCCAGGGGCACACAGGACGCCCAGGCAGGCCACCACGGTCTCGCACGTCCGTCCCGCGTACGCCTCGGGGCAGCTGCAGGTGAAGCCGGCGTGGGGCCCGGGCTCGCAGCTGCCCCCGTTGTGGCAGGGGCTGGAGGCACAGGCGCCCGGAGGCACGCACTGGTAGGCGAACCAGAGGTTGATGCACATCAGCTCGCCCCAGCAGGGGCTGCTGGCGCACACGTTGGGGCCGCGGCAGCCGATCTTCACCGAGGGGTCTGTCTTGGACAGCGTGGCGAGGCTGTGCTTGCCGGCGAAGGGAAGGCTCTCCCCGCCGTACTTGATGTAGGAAATGCAGCCGTCGAAGCCTAGGAGAAAGAGGGACAGTCAGGTTGGGGGCTGAAGGCTGAGTATGCACTGTCAACAGCACAGTACAGGCTCCGCTGTTCAGTATATAAGCCAAGAGTCCACATGGTTGCTGTAGGGAAACATCTATTCTAACAGTACTTAATGTCTTTAAATTGAATTTGAATAAATATGCCTTCTAACGACTTCATTCAATATACTGAAATGCTTTTGTATCCTCATCTTCCCATATTTCTGAAACGTCTTATCATTTCCACAGAGAAACCTGTGGGCAGCTGGCTTGGCTGTGCTAGCACCAAACATTACTTGAGTTTGCCTATCATGCTACTGCTAAGTCTCCTCTTGTCTTACCATCTCCTAAATTCACAATGCTTTTATATCCCTGAATCTTGAATGGCCTTTTCCCAAACTTCCCATATCTTGGTTTCAGTTCTACCCTACAACAAGTTTTAGTGCTGTGAGAGCCCAGGGAGATGGAATTATCCCCAGGCTCTGTGCAGTGGTTGAGTGAGGTCACAGGAAAATCCAGTCTTTTGCCAGCCTAATAATTCTCTGTGTTCCCCAGACTAAATCCTTTCCGGAAGGGTTTTGAGGTAGTGCAACCTTATAGTGATCCTTGCTTGGAGCTGTGGCAAAATGGTACAAGAGATGGATACCACTCTGTCATGAAATAGCAAATCCACTCGAGTTGTACGAGATGGTATTAAAGGTTTATTATCCTCAGAGCTGAAGATTTAGGCTCAGGTGGGAGTCCAGGCAAAAGTGATGATCACCTTGCTGCACATGTGGTGGTTCCTTGCAGTAGTGATGTGATAAACAACAAGGGGGAATTTGTCACATCTACCTGGATTTGGAAATTTTATTGAACACACCAACTTCACAGCCCTGTCACCCTCGTGTGCTGTCTGCCTTTAACAGCACTGCAGATATTTTTGACTCTGAGTTCATGAAGAGTTTTATACCAGCGCCTTGTAAATCCTTGGTATGTCCTACACAACGTAATCTGATTTTAAAATAAAATAAAATAAAATCATATGAATATGAGATTTTGGACTGTGTGTGCTTAATGGAAGCCAGACATTCCTAATTTGTCTGCCACAGCATTGGGCAGTGGTGAGAGGTTAGTGTCCTCAATCTTCCTTGTTCCAGTTTTCCTACAAGCCTCTGCTTTTTCCATGTACACGCTGCTCATAAAACATACATGTAGAAAGGATAAAGGTCAGCACAGCATCCACGTGATTTCGTACCACATTTCATACATATTCACAGTACACTAGTGTAAAGTGTGAACTTGCTCCACTCAAAAATACTTTATCTGGTCACAATTCATGAAGCCAGGAAGATTTTTCAGTATAAAAATATGCGAAAAATACATCTGTATTGTCTGGAGTATCTCACGTTTTGCAGCTAAAAATCACTTCCATCTTTACTTAGCACTTGGGAAATTGTATCAAATATGTGTTATCTACTTCTTTTGCCAGGGTTTGAGACAGTAACTTTAAGGGAGACTGATTTACTTCTTAGCAGCTAGACATCAGTCAGAGGGTGATTCCTTACTATCCTTGGTTTCTGTTGCTCAGAAATAAATCCCATTCTTCATTTGACAGCAGGATAAAGCAGGAGGAAGTTGGAGTCGCATAAAATATTTTAATCATATTAAAACCAGGCTAAATCCTTCAGTACTTACCAAATCCCTGTAAAGTTTTTGTTTAGCATTTTTGCCCAAATGAAAGATTTGCTTTGATTTTCCACATTCTGACTCAGGTAAAGAATAGATCCTTTCTTCTCCATTAGGGGAACAAAAATATAACAACTGATGTACAGACAAGCAACCTCCCTGTCTCAAAGAAGCCCTGCAGATGGAGTGCCTGCTTTTGGAAACAACAGGCCTGCAGTGTGTACTAAAGGAACAAGGTCTGTAATCCTTGCTCATTCAATTTGCAATTTTTCTGGCAAAGGATGGATATATACTAATTACTGATAAACAGTTTGGGCAACCTTAAAGCAAACAGAGACTCTGTTCAAATCTGCTTATGTGCACTCTGTTAAAAAAAAGAAAAATTAAAAATTACCTGCAACTGTGCTCTTGAAGGGTTGGCTGGATGGAATTCCTCCCAGAGAAATGGTGAGGACATTCAGCCCACCGAAGTCTTGTGTGGCATGGAGAATGTCCCGGCTGTGAGTCCTGTCCACCGACAGGACGGTGGCAGAGCCGTTCTTCTCCAGGAGGACCGAGTGCCACTGGCCATCTGCAGCATACACCTCAGGGATGTTCCTTTCCACTTTCCCAGCAACTCCAGCATCGGATATGTAGTGCACCTTCCCACCTTTTATCTGGTCAGAAGAACACATGATGTGTAATTTTAAGATGGTGTCACGGAACAACTCCTACACAACGTAGCCAGTGTGATGCCTACTCAGTACAGCTACAGTAACATGTAGCTCTGGTGTAACAGAAAGCTGGGGTGGGTATATTTTTCCCAAAATAATTGCTTTGTACTAAAAAAGGCATTAATTATTTAGTACTAAAAATTTGGCCAGAATTAAATACATCACATTGTAGAAACTTCTGCAGAAAAACTGCATCTTAGAGCTGCCACCCACTCATTCCCTGGCTAATCCTATTGAGAAGCCAGCTATAGGACATGCACATGACAACACATTTTAATCCGAGAAAGAATAATTCTTCTTCTTCAATGCAAGTGTGGAAAATGCTTTGCAGAGTGAACAGATGTTGTCCTTGCCCAAGAAAATTGCATCCAGTTTTTATTACAACACAGTAGGAATGCATAAGGCATGGCAGGGCTTGAGCAAGAGTCCCATTTCATATCTGCTTTTTCTGTTAATTGGTATTTTGCAGAAAACCAGTTGTATTTCAGAAGACATTCTGAAGAGTTGCAAAGTGCACGATTTTGTGAGAATTTTCAACTAGTGCTTTCTTGAGCAAACTGCTTTAAAACTTGTGAACTGCTAGGGGAAAAAAGGAAGAATATTTTGGCTTTTTTTCTTAAGAATGATGCCTCACAATTCTACTGAATCATGAGATGCGGGATTTCAAACCTCTTATTACGATCCCAAAATGAGATTAGTACAAATTCCGCATTTAAGATGCAGGAGCTTACAAAGAATCCCCAACATCCAACCTTGCTGGTTTCTCAAATCCTGCATGAATTTGGGTGTGTCAGCTGACCTCCTGAGGGTGTACAGACTTGTGTAAGCTCACGTAGGATGGCTCTGAAACTTGCTCAAGTTTCCTTTCATGCTCTGCACGTTTGGTCACACCTATTAAACGGAACGAGTGCTCTCCGCCCCGTGTTCCCCACCGCGGCTCGGTCAGTCCAAGAGCCGTACCACGAGCACAGGCAGAGTCCAGGAAAGGTCAAAGCCCCAGGTTTGCTGAAAGCTCTCAAAGCCTTGCATCCTTTGTTCCAGGAAAAATAAGGTTCACCTGGGAAGAACTGCGAGGTGACACACTGGCTACAAGAATGCTGCTCTCGTTTCCAGAAACTGTTAAATGCTCTGGATTTGCTTCTCCAGTGATGCAAGCTGAGGACTTTGTTCAGACACTCCAGCTTTAATAAGGCTGTAAGACCACGCTCGTGTCTTGGCAGCAGCCTGAACGAATGCATCTAGCACGTATTCCATTTGGATGGAGGATACAACGGTTAGTATGTGCATCCACTTCATTTTTGAAGGCAGTAATTTGGACTATTTGAAAGTGTATTGTTTGATAAAGCTGCCCTCGGAGACAGGATGCTTTTGTTACTGATAAAACACAAAGTGGCATGTGTCTAAACTATCACACAGCCCAAGGAAAATCCCACATTTACAAATGCAGCCACACAGACTAATAAAAGATATTAAACACCATTTCCCATAACCACTTATAAAAAGGTTGACTGAGACGAATATATACATATATTTATGTCTGCAACCTGTAATTGGTTTGTTATGTCTTATTCTGTCTTTAATGCCCCATAAAAAATACTGCCTTGTATTTTGGTCTTTGTGTAAACAGAAAGGAAAACACCATGCCAAACAATACCCTCCAAGCTTAAGGGAAGACCAAGCACAGAATTGAAATTTTTAATTCCACCTTAAAAAAGAACTGTAGAATTATTTACCTGTCAGCAACTTTACCTGTCAGATATTTTTCCATACTGATTTATGATTCTTTAACCCTATTTCTCTCTTTCTTTAAAATTGCACGTGACTAATGCTAACAGACTCAATAAATAACATACTAGGGAAATTTGGAAAAGAAAATTTCCAGAGACAAGGCTGGTCCACGACTGCTTCAACCAGGAAAAGATAAGGAATATTCTTCTTGATGCCTTGAAGCAGAGCATATTTCTAAATTTGAAACAAAGGCTGATGCTGACAGTATTGAGTAACACGAATTTCTGGGTTTTATTTAAATGGCTGAGCAACTGACAAGTAGAATATAATGAAAAGAGTGAACCACTAAAGCAAATATATTCCTAACTACAGGGCTGATTCAACTTTACTAATATTCTGAGTCTCATTTACTGAACAAATTGGCTTTTATTTGTCTTAGAACTGAGCACTGGCCTTTACAGATTTATAGCTCATCGAATGGGATGTCATTTAGAAGGGTTATGTTCTGATTAATTCCTAACAACTTGATATATGCATAGAACCATGGAATGGTTTGGGCTGCAAGGGGCCTTAAAGATCATCCAGTTCCAACTCCTCTGCCATGGGCAGGGACACCTTCCACTAGACCAGGTTGTTTAATGCCCCATCCAACCTGGCCTTGAGAACTTCCAGGGATGGGGTATCCACAGCTTCTCTGGGCACCCTGTGCCAGGGCCTCACCACCCTCACACAGAGATATGTGAGCTCATGTAGGTAACATGTAATCCACATCCTCTACCCGTACAATTCAGAGATCTTAGAGCTCCATTTATGCTAATTTAATCTGATTGTAGATGACATTTCCAGACAGAGCAAGACAAAACAGGCAATTTCACCTTTAACCTGCTGTATTTATCCCATTTCTTCTAACTGAATTACTTGCAATGGGCACTTGTAGGAAAATAAGCTGTGACGAAGAGCCTTAGTAATAAGGAATCATTCACCTTCTTCCTTGTTGTGGATTTTGGAGGAAGCATTTTTCCATCTTAATTTGACCATTATTTAATGTAACCTGAAATATTTTCTATCTTTCATGGATTAAGGATGCCTTTATATCATAAAGCCCCCTCTTGGGTTCTTTGGGGGAAGTTTATATCCATCATTTAGTGACTCAACTGCTCACAGTCTGAGTGGGTCTGAGATTCTCTAGTTTTACCCCAGTCCCAGCTACACCAAAACCAATTAGCTACAAGAGGAAAAAATGTGAAGGCATGAAAGTAGACACAGGACTTGTAGCTTTTCCCTAGCACAGTTTAATATTAAAAACACATGGCAGGTTTTCTCTGAACGCTAATACTTTGGATAACAAGCATATCAAAAGACCCAAAAATCAAGTTATAAAATGGTCTGTTTTAGAGACTGACAAGAATTGTTACAACAGGTCCCTAAAGCCCAGCTTCTGCACCGGGAGTAGATGGAGATGACAAGAAGAACTTTGCTGGGTTGGCTTCACTGGCATCTTGGGCCACCACTGAGGGAAATACTCATCATGATATCTACTCTGGGAATGAGGAGCAGTGCAGAGGCCATACTGTACTAGCTACAGTTAAATTACTACAGTTTTACTAACTAGCATCACCGGGGAACTGCTTGGCAGCAACCTGCACGCTGATGTTACCTCTCCTTCCTCAAACTTCTGCATCTGGTACTAGGCAAACCTCTGCTCTCTGCCCTTGCACAGCTGGGGCTGGGACTTGACACCCTCTGCTTGCTTGTATAACTTCACCAATATTAACAATAACATGAGTGTTTGCATAAACACAGCACCAGTGCTTCTAGCCAGGAAAGGCAATTAGTTCTCTCTCTTTTTTTTTTTTTTTCAATAATGCTTGGAGAGCTCACCTAGCAAATTCTGCTAGGGGGGAAGAAAGAAGTTTTTTCTCTCCAGAAGTCAAAATAATGAGATCTTATCTGCTAATATGAGCGAGGCAGAAACTTCCTATGAAATGATGTGGTAAAAACATATGCCAGGGAAGTAGTGCAGACTTGCTTCTTAAACGCAGCCGGTGTGTCAGGAAAGCTTCGTAACTCTTGACTAGGCAGGTGGAGAATATCCATGGGGCTGAAGCTTAGAAAGTGTGAATTTCTGTATGAATTTCTCTAAAAGTCAGGGAAGAAAAACTTGGAAAGCCTAGCAGCAGTCAAGGAAACTTGGAGCTTACACCAACCCAATAAAGGGGCTTGCCAACATCACTGCTGTACTCATTTAGAGTTATGAGTAAATGGACTGAGTCATCGCCAGGAACCGAACCATCGCTTTCTCTTGAGAAAGGTAACTCCTGCAGCAATAAGCTCTTTGAGGAAAGAAGAAACAACAAAAAACCCCAAAACAGTGTGGCATTTGAATCATTAATTCAGCTATGTATGCCAAAATAATTTGATATTGACACTGGTCTGTGAGTAAGCTCATGAATTCAAGTTATCCCTCACTTCCTAGTTTGATAAGCTTGAGCCATGTTGGTAGGAATTAATGAAAACCTTTTGGCAATCATTTGTTAGCTTAAGGAGGGTCTGGGTTCAAGGCTCAAAAAATCAGAGATAAAAGGCCAATAACAAAATGATTTGTTCTGTAAAGTGTAATGATGATAATAACCATGGCAATGAGCACCGTTCTCACCGCCTTAAAGCAGTCACTATTTGGAGTCTAGACAAAACTGATTAGATACAAAACCATCAAGATCTTCTGATACCTTGGCAAATAGGAAGGGAATTGCTGAGAAGATGAATGATACTGGAGCAGTGCCTAGGCTCAGTTAAAGACCTAATATTTTATAAAGGAAACAGCAAGAGTAATGGAAAAACGCAATTTTGATCACTGCACATAGGCAGTCCAATCAAATCCAACTCGGCATTAGCTGTAATCTTACCTTCACGGTAGTGAAGTTGCTGCTTTCTTGGACGTGGAGTAAAACTCCGTTCTCGCTCCTTGTCCTGAACTTCACTTCCAAGCGCTCCACGCCGGGGGGGCCCTCGCCAGCGCCCCGAGCCCCAAGTCTCATCAGGTAGTCCCGCTTCTTGTTGGGGCTCATGTGGTAGTCGAGCCGGCCCTTGCCTTCCAGCGACAGGGCCGTGTCAGCAGTAATATCTGGGACAAGGACAGGGAAGCATTGAGCACGCAGCTCATCACAGCTCCAGCCATCATCTCTGCCTAACCGCGACCGCGTTCCCTCGGAGCAGAGATCAAGTTCAGAGCAGGTCATTGGGGGAGCAGGAGTGAATGGCAATTGCAGCCCCTCTGTTCTTTGGCTTCCACCAGAACGTGTGTTTGAGAGTGGGAGTGTGCGAGTAATTTACTGCTGCTATCAGTCAATAGTAAATTAAAACTCACTAGGGAACAAGTGAGGGAGTAGAGAAAAAAATTTGGCTCTCAGAACTGTAATTCCTTCTCAGGGATGTTACTGTTTCCATTACTGCAAGCAGGGTTTCATGATATATTGAACTCTAAGCTCTTCAGGGCAGAGATAATGACTTTCTATTTGATATGGCATAAAAAAAAAGTGAATAAAAAAGGCAGAGCATTGACTACCAGATGCTGTTAAAATTATGGCTAAATTCTTTTGTAAACTGGTGCAATAAAAGCATATAAATCAGCTAAACAATAATGGGACATGTAAAAAAACAAAGCCCAGTCATTATACTACAACTACACGTAAATAAATCACTTTGCTCTCCTGGACAATCCTGTATTGATTTACAGGGCTACTCCTATGAGAGTTAATCACCCCTGAGCATAAATGCCTTGTTTTCATTTACATTTACAGTATTTTCTTGCATATAATCCACCGTAAATTTGATGAAAAGGACTTTAGTTTGGAGAAGCCATAAGCACATGAACTCAGTGTTTACGTGAAGGGGTTTTCACTTACCCTCTTACCTCCCCATAGCAGACAAATCCCTCCTATGGGATACCTTTATTTTAGTTATGGATTATATGTTATTGGGAAGCAGGACTTTAAATGAGTGCAAGTTACCTGAAATATGATATACAGACCAGAAAATATTATGTATTTAAGTTGTTGCCATTTTTAGCTCATGAAAGGACAACAGTCCATTGTGGACTTTTAAACTGCTTAAGAGGCAACATGCTGCTTACTTTCATTATTTTACAGAATTCATTATCCCATGGCCATGAAAAGAAACTCTTAATGGCCTTTGGCTGAGCCACAGTTAGATGTGTGTTAAAGACAGTGAAACCTCCTCCTCACATTTTTCACAGTGCTTTCCCGTCAGTCCATCCTTGCAGTGACACTGCTGCCACGACCACTGATCCACACAAGTGCCACCATGTTGGCAGGGGCTGGTTGTGCAGGCACCTTCCAGTCTGGGACACCTGAAAGAAATCAGATCAGCTGAAGGATGTGCACACAAATAAGCAGAGCAAACGTGCTGGGAAGCGTCCTGTGTTTAAATAGTACTCCCTTTCTACCCCTCAGAGATTCAAAAATGGCTCTTCTTCCCATCCCTGGAAGTGTTCAGGGCCAGTTGGATGGGACTTTGAGCAACCTGGTCTAGTGAAAGGTGTTCCTGCCCATGGCAGGGAGGTTGGAACTGGATGATCTTTAAGGTCCCTTCCAACCCAAAACCAATGTGCGATTCTAAGAACCTCTGTAGACAGCTCAAGTTTCTAAGCAGATCCCAATTTTCAGCATCAAATTATGACAGTCTTACAAAAGAGGAAGGAATTCAGAGACAGCCAAACTCCCATTATCTGTTATGCAAGGGAGATGAAACTTTTTTAGGCATTTTTTTATGCTGCAGACTGCCAGAGCCTTTGTCTTACAACGAGCAGGGCAAGCATGGGGGTTGAGAGAGGAAATCTAGATGGAAGACTGACATTATAGCTACAACTGTGACTTCAAATACTGAGATGGAAAAAACAATAGAATCAGATAGTTCAGCATTTCTGAAAGATCGCTCAGAGGATATGAGGGAAATTCAGTGACACTTGAGAGGCAAAGTGAGAGAACAGACATGGTGGATTAAGAGGAAATAAAAGGGAGTAGAGGGTTAGCAAACAGTATGAGTATAGTCAAACCCAGGTGGAATTTATAAAGAAACCCAAGAACAGTGGCTACTCAATTTCAGCCTGCAAAGCAACTTGAATAATCATTGACAGTAGAAATGTAATGATGCTGCTTTTTTGAAGACTCTGTAATCTTTAGTGAACCTGCCATTCGAATTCACTTTCTTCCTACATTTTTCTCATTTTACAGTAGGTTCTAAAGTAATTTTTTTCTAACATGAAGTATCTGTTGGTGTCTGAATGGAACAGCATTCTTGACAGCTTCCTTTATTGCAAACGGGGTCCATTTGATCCCATATATAGCAGACGTACTGATCTAAGATTCCTTGAGCTGCCAAAGCCTGGCTGGGCTCCAGGGGACGTCCATTGACTGCAAACTCCATTATGCAGCCCACAAAATCATGGCTTTCCACCTGTCCTCTCCTCTGAAGGATGGGCTCTACGGACCTGATGCCACCTACAGTAACTCGATTTGGTTGTACATCGAGTGTCCTGTAAAAGAGAAAAATAACTAATCAGTACCAGACATTAGGATAGCGATGACAGCACAGGAACTGCAACCATCAGCTACAGCCTGCAGCTAAAATTCCTCTTCCCAAATTGGGAATTTTACATTTAGAAGGGGAGACAGAGAGATCAATAGCACTTGAACAGTTGTAGTGGGGATGACTCTAAATTAACATTCAGTTTGCATGTCAAAATTTCTATTCACTTGACTGAGCAGTGTGCTTGAGATCACAATGAATAAGGCTTGGTACCCAACTATAATTTAGATATTAGGTGATACTTAAACAGCAGGAAGACAGACTCATTGTTTTGCTAAGATATAACACCTCTGCTGGCAGAGAAACCCTGTGTGGCAGGAAACGTGATTGTGATTATTGTAAGAAATTAGCCAAAGTGATTGGGATTAAAGTTATTGTTATCTCCAAAGATGCAACCCAAAGGCTACTGAGTTAGTTACAGTAAATACAGAATAAAGTTTGTTTTCTTTACTGGACACTGTTTATGAACTCAAAACTGTAACAGAAAACACCTGAAAACAATGTCTAAGTAATTACTCTTAGTATTTTTTTTTAAAGACAGCAGTAATAAGGTGATTTTATTTCCTATGTCTTTATGAGAAATGAAAGGTGCAGTTTAAATAAATACATGACCCCAAACCATTAGGCAATAGATCTTATCCTCATTTACACCACAGTACAGGCTACTCATGGCCATGCATTTCTGGACTGCCACCAGAGCCTGGGGACAGAGATGGTGTCAGGAACTGCGGATTTCTGAGCAAACTCCTTGTTATGATCCAGTTCCATGCAGAAATGCAGCCTGACCTAACAAGTAGCAGCACACATAAAATCCAGTTTGCTTCCGCAAAGATGGAAGAAACTGACTCTTGGGAGCCTTATCATTACTCCAACTTCTTCTGGCTTTACAGGGAGATTTCTTTTTAATTTTACTTTTAATTTTACTCCAAAAAAATCCCACCCAAACCCCAAACCAACCCCACAAAAATGAAGAAATATTTACCAGTCAGTTGAAACAGCAACATTGCTAACAGTGCAGTAGCCTGGCTCCTGATCCTCAGAGCAGGAATCCACCGTCAGGGATGCTGCCTGCAAAAGGCATGCACACAAATATGCTGAATGTTACAAGGCTTTGGTCCCCAACCACATGAACTATCTATGCTTAAGTGCATTATATCAAGGACTTGTCTAGAAGAGAGTGCTTGTATGTTATGATGTCCCTCAGGATTGCAGGGTGCTTCAGAGCCACTGCTCAATTCCATACTCCACCAGCACAGCGAGGACACCACCAAGGTGTGGGTAAGAACAGGTGTGGAGCCAACTGTCTGCTTCATACACAGAAGCAGTTAAACACCAGTTTTTCACATTTGGGGAGGGTTTCTTTCATATTTGTTTGCTTTACTCCTTGAAAGTGCAGTTATTTTGGTTTGTACTGTATCCTATTCCTGATATGGTTCAGATAATCTGAGCAAAAACCTGCTCCCTCCAATCACAAAGGGTGTTCTTTCAGGACCTTGATCATGACATTAAACATAGTGAACTTGATAAGAAGCATGTTACAAAAGCTGGGAGTACAAACAGTTAGATTACTAGTTAAAAAATAATAACCCTGGGAGTAGGAACACTGAGATTACTAGTAATAAATAATATCCAACCACTTAATAAAACTCAAAAATTAACCAAATGGACCTGCTTAAAGTAACCCCTTGACTAAGAGGTCATGAGGGATCTCAACTTTGATAATGGAGAAGCATCTGGACACCGAGAGTGTGACTGAACTGATGTTTAGAGAAGTACCAGGCATTATCAGTACTTACAGCCGTCTTACTCTTTATTATTTCTATTATTATTTTTATCCCCAAGCCATCAAGTCCCAGACAATAAGGTTGCCTCAACTTGGTCTAGTGGAAGGTGTCCCTGCCCACAGCAGGGGGGCTGGAACCAGATGATCTTTAAGGTTCCTTCCAACTCAAACCATTCTGTGATTCTGTGACTACCCATCCAACTTATTTACATTGAAGCTACTCATGGCACTTCTATGTGTAATGTATAAAAGTCTAACCAAAGTTGTCACTAAAATCATGAAATAACTCCTGCTGATTTAAAAAGAAGTTTTTATTTTATTCCTTATTTAGCAAAGAACTGTCCCCACAGTGATTTATTAATAACAGATGCGCTGAAAGAAAAAAAAAAAAAACAACCAACCCTGAAGGTTAGTTATTCTTTAAAACAAATTTTCAGAAAAATAAACATAATCTCCACAATGTGCATCTCCTCATGTTTCAGCTAGATGTGTGGTACAGTTTTACAGCAAATTTAAATCAAACACCACCTTTAAAAGTGCCTGGGTTTATATTTTGATTTAGATTACTCTATGGGAGCTGAGCAAGCAGCACTGGCTATCAGTACATCATTACTCTGCAGAGGTTTTTTCTACTGCCTGCAAATAAGTTTGCTAACAACAGCCTGTTGAAATCCCCACAGATTGTCCATGCTAGTTCCAAACACATGCTGCAAGCTGACACACTGTATTGACCAAATAAATTCAGAGCTCTTAGCCCTAAATCATGCCCTTCAGTACGATTAAATTGTTCAATTTGCTATTTTTAATGAGAGCTTATCTTGAATTTCTTTCCATACAAATGAGCAAAGTGCTTCTCCCAAGAAATGTCAGTCTGCAGTTCCAAGGCAGATTATAGCCCTGTGTAAATGAAACAATTCAGAGGAAGAATAATAAGCTGGCTGCTCTGTATGCCACCACATGCATACATATTTTCCTTCAGAACATCAACAACAAAAACTGAAATGAGTTTTTTGTTCTTAGCTCAATCAGCATAATCTCCCTAACTTACATTGCTATGTGCTCTGCAAGCCAAGCTCCAACCCCAGCTGAAGGGCTGGATATTTGAGAATATATTTTACTTGGACCAGAGTTCATACAATCTATTTTCTAATGTTAGTCAAATGTTCCTGCTTGTTACTTAAGCATTACTCTACAGTTACCTTGCCACATTATGAGCCTTTCTATCCTGTCACTCTGCAATAGCTCAGGACTGACAACTTAATGATTTTACCAGTTTCCGATAAAATCCCACTGTGCTGTAGGAAATGACAGATTTGGAATCCTGAAGGGGGCCTATTTTATACAGTTTTGGACACCTGGGAGACATTTTTCCTGTAGCAGAAATATCTAAGACAAAGGCAATTCTCTTCACATACTGTTTGTAAACATTACTGAAAAGGTTTAAACATTAAAAACAAAACAAGCAAAAAAAATCACATAAAGGTATAGGTTGTATTAAATGTTTGCTTTCAGCCTGAAGCACTCATAGCTGAAATTTTCTATATATAGCCCTTTTTACATTCTCTCTTCTTCTGTAGTCCTCTGGCACACTGACAAGTAAAACATTTTCTTTCCCTGTTTTTTTTCTTCAGTGTACTTCATTTATTTGTTGCAACTTTTACTGTGTGCCCCTATACTTAGCCATTTAAATCTTATTTTTAGAAGTAACATTCTACTTTAGTTACTAAAATGGGAACCTGGTGCATCTCAAAATTAAGGTGCACCTTTGGGCTTAAGAAGCTGTGATGTAAATTATTAAATTTGCAAGATGCAAATTGATATCTGATATCAAGTAACATTAAATCAAAGTCTGCTCAACACCACAATTACCTTTCATCTTATTTGGATATATAAGTCCTACAAACACACACAAATTGGATTTGGAAATCCAGCTGAAGAGGGGATTTCACAGAACCATAGAATCTTTTATGATGGAAAAGATCTCTAAGAATCCAACCACTTGCAAGCACTACCAAGGCCACCACTAAACCATGTCCCCAGCTGCCACATCTACACATCTTTTTAAAAGCTCCAGGGATGGTGACTCAAGCACTTCCCTGGGCAGCCTGTTCCAGGCATTGACAACCCTTCTGGGGAAGAACTCTTTCCTAATACTCAATCTAAACCTCCCCTGCTGCAACTTGAGGCCATTTCCTCTTGTCCTGTTGCTGGTTAGCTTGGGAGAAGAGACCAACATGCAGAACAAATGGAGATATCAGATCTTGCACTATGAACTGAAATGGAGTTCCAGGCTCAAGGACTAGAGGGGAGACACACTGGGTAGAAGAGTTACTGCTTTTATTCCTTTCATCGTTTCTAGCTTGAAATACACAAACCCAAATGGGGAACCCCACCACATATTACTGTTCCATTACTTTAATTTCAAACATGGGAAGAATATGGAATTCCAAGTATGCTGGCCATTTCTGCCTGAGAAGGGAACTGTTGGGCAATAGTTACTGATTATGGATGGCAAATAGATTTGGTTTCATTTCTAACTCAAACATTGTGGAGTCAAAAAACTTGGCTTGGATTCAAAGAGCATTTGGTTTATGTTCTGCTTTGGAAATATTATTAAAAAATGAGAGAAGAGGAATAGAAAACATTTACTGGAGAGAAAAAAATGAAGGCAGGAGAGGGGTCAGAGTGCCAGGCATATGGCAATCAGTTGTCCCAGTTTTTGGCAGAGTTCCTCACCTCAGATGCATTCTGGGAGACAAAGAGAGAAGTAACTTCCCTGCTTCTCCTCAAAAAATTCTCTTAATGTAGCACCTTTTAACTCTTTATGCTACAGAGGAAAACCAGGCTCCCAGTCTGATGAGATTGGTAAAATCTCTGAATTAGCTCAAGAAGGTCAAGGATGCCTGGAATTTTAAGTTTGTCCACTTCTATTCTCCAAATGTTGAGAAAAATTATTTTGAGGCATTTTGCAATTACTGTGGTTAATTAGCATTCCCTGATAATCATCCCTGTAATCTACACCAGTTAATTAGCCCCGTGCGTAGTCATCTATGTCATTAATTATTCCTGGCTCTCATTTTTCACATTGAGAGTACGGGGGCATTTTGCACATGTTTTTTTCATTACACTTTATCATCATCATACTAAACAAACCACCATAGGGCTTTGAGTCAGTTGGAACAAGACAGAAATGAAGGAGGTTTTTCCCAAAGTTGGACTTTCTGCTAGCAAACCCAATGGCACTGATTTACATTTCCCTGAGTTCCCCTGGAAGCCAAAGTGATTTGGCTGAGCTCGCCTCAAATGCTCATTTTAGCTTTCCTTACCATTCCAGCCCGGCGGGCAATGACGGTGTGGAACTGTCCATCAGACACTTTCTTGGCTGTGGTGAGCTTGTATGTGCCACTGCCCAGGTTGTAGGAGAACCTCAACCTCCCTTCTGCTATTTCCAGGGCCAGGAATTCTGCCCGCTCTCCGGTTTGGTTGTCGTGGTTATACAACAGCAAGGCGTTACTCTTTATAGTGGCAAACTTTATATAGATGTAATTATTGTTGGGATCCATACTGGGGAACTCCATGTAGGACAGCTCTTCAAATCCATAACTGTTCAGCTCGCAGTGATTCCCAAAAACACCTGCAAAATGAAAAGCAAAATCTGGGATCGGCGAGTTTTTTCCTCACCGTGCATTCTCCCAGGAGCAAAGTATGGATGTGGCTGTGATGCACAGGCTCCTTCAGGAACCTCTGGTGTAAAATTAAAAACACACAGCCAAGTGCTGAGGTACATTGTATTTAAAGTTAAAAATTCAAGTTACAAAGGACAAGTTACAAATAGATACATCTATTGAAAAACATTTCATTGAGCTCTATGGCTTCTTTGGAAAACACCAAAACAAGCCAGTTTGACAGCTCTGTCAAGACATGCTTGTTAATGATCATCAGGCATTTATTAATCCAGTTATGGAAATAAATGTGCAAGTTGAGTTTATTTTTTGCTCTGTGGCTGCTATCTCAACTGTTTCTCACTGGGTGGTTCATTTTTCATACTTAAGAAATAAGCCTGTATGATTAAAACATTATGCCTTTTCATGGTTTTACTGATATGAATATTTTGGTGCACTCTACATATTTTTGTCAGATCTCTGTCACATAATTTCCCTTGATTTTTCTTTCACTGCAGTGAAAATGAGAAAAAAACCCTGATTTTATTTATGAATATTAGTTACATTTACAATGGACTATGTCTATATGGGAAATTAATAAACCCTGAGTAGATGTACAGTAAAGGAAATAAAAGGGAATAGAGAAATTAGTCCACATGTTAATAGAAAAACTTATTCAGCATTAGTTGCAAATGCATACTGAGAATGATATTTTTGTGAGAGGGTTTTCAACAACCTTAAAATATTGTAGATGATTTCTGCACATTTCTGGTTTCTTTATTAATCTGTTACGTTTACTTTCATACTTTTTCATATGAGCAATGACAATTTTGGATTAATCTGTATTCAGAATCAATCTTGTTGCAATTGTGTCATGATACCTTAAAATATCCATGTTGTTCTATGTTTTTTTTGGGTTCATTCCACAAACCAAATCTGGGATAATTAAATTCTAAAAATTATGAAACTATTTTGGCACTACTATATGCTTCTCTGATGTAAAGTACTGATGTTATTTACAATGGTCTTACTCTTCAGCTCTCCTAAAAGGGCCTGTTATTCATCAGGAGAGCTTTGTTATCATCATTCCTCTTCCTTCACACTGAACTTTGGATATTCTTGGTGGTGAAGGTACTTTAGCCCTGATCCAGCTGTGGTTGAGCTAAGCTGCTTCTTTAGGAAGTCAATGGTCGTGGATCTAAAGATTTCAAGCATCCATTCTTACTTTTGGTTAGTTATACATATCTATTACTGTATCCTGCAGCCATAGGGAGAGGAGAGACATTCAGCAGGCAGGAATGGTGCAGCAAGATTGATCTATTTAATTATTTTACAACTCTTCTATAGACTTTTTTCTTCACAGTCTAATTGGACAAAGGATCAGCCACCCCTTGGGGTGATTGGCTAAAATCCTAAAACATCCATTGTCAAAATATTTTCCTACTGTACCATAAACAAAGCTCTGCAAGGTCGCAGGTGTTCATAGTTTACAGAACTTTGCAACTCTCTTCCTGAGAGAGAAAAGTCTCTCAGGCTTAGAAAGAAGTAGGAAAATTCCTTGCTAACAGCATTTTTGTATCCACACATATCTATCTATCCACCTATATCACTAGAAATACTTTTCCTAATTTTTAGGCTGGATCTTGTTATGTTTTTGTGTGAGAGAGAAAGGAGCTGCTACCAGGAATGACAAATAAAATATTGGTAGTGACCACATCACTTTTTAATTTTCTTTTAAAGAAGAGTAAGTTAACTAAACCTCCAGTTTTTCCAAACCTTGCATCATTTTCAAACCAGAAATCATTTATGCAGGTAAAAATAAATAGAAATATGAATAGGGAAAGGGGAGATGAAGAGGAGAGGAAGAGAAGAGTACTCACCGAAAGGACAGTGGCAGAAATACCCCTCCAGCCCACTTTGGCAGGACCCACCGTTGAAACAGGGGTTGCACTCACAGTAGTTGACAGTGGAGTCACATGTTTTCCCTGTGATGAGGGAACAAAAGCAATTTCCAGGTCAGACCATTCAGGGCACTAGGAAAGTCAGGCTGGTGTTGTAGGTAATGAGGTTATGAACCGACACTGAACACATGGCCAGGAGAGAGGGTGCCAGGGACTGGCTGTGGGATGGAGAGAGGAATCACAAGACAGGATGCTGGGCAGCTCCCAGCCCTGTCACAGGCATAATCTGTGGCCCAGAGAAAGCAATGTTACTTTTCAAGTGTCTCATTGTGATTATAGGTACTGGTGGACTGTTGTTTTAATTTAACTGAATTTTATTATTTATTTTATTAACTGGGGTCTATAAAAGAGAGATCATGAAATTAAAGGCAACAATGAACTAAAAAGCTGTTAAAAGGTATCTTTTTTTCCTCCCTATTGAATGCAATATACTCATGAGTGCAAAGGAGATACAGACAGCCCTTGCTGGACCCTGTACAAGCAGGTTGTGCTGAACACAGTCTGCTATTGTACACTATATGATTTTTCTTATTTTTCCTCATCAGTTACAACCTCCTTCCTGACTTGGAGAGACCACAGTACTCTGGACCTAGAACAAGCTACCCTGCATACAGTCCTTTCCCAAGCAGACATTGTCACATGTGGTACATATCATTGCCAGAGAATAAACTGAAATCATGTAATTCATTTCAGCAAGGAAGGGAACCAAGAGAAAAAGTGAAGATTTTAACAGATGCCAAATATGGACACAGGGATTCCTTGTACAAAACTAAAATTTTCTTTGTGTGGAAACATGAACTACAAAAATACTGGTCTTCATTTCTAAGGTTTTCATTGCTCGGCTTTGATGAGTTTAGCAACACTTCCACTACATCTCACTCTTGGAGCCTGTCTTCTTTTTGCTAGCAGTGCCAGCCTGCACTGCCTATGCTCAGCAAAAACTTCAAAGTATTGTTATGCTTGTCCTCCCTGCTTCAATGCAAAAACCTCACAAAACCAGCCAGTCTTCCAGACTTCTCCTGAACTTCATCTCAGCCAGGATATATGCACAAAGCAAGGGCTAAGACTGCCTTAATGCTTGTTTTTGCATTGATAATGAATTATTTTATTTCTTACACCATATGTATATGTTTAAGTTAAAAGTACAACATGAGCTTGCACAGAGGGTGTCCATTCTTGTATGGCACATATATCTTTTAATTTTACATCTCCCATGACAGGAATGCACAATAGGCAGTCCTTAGAGGTTGCTGGTGCTTAGAAGTGTAGAAAATCAGGACTGTGCTTTATGAACTCTGCTACCTTTTTCAGAGTTTCACAACTTGAGTCACCTAATGAAGAACAACCTCTTTTTTCCCCCCCTTCTACTTTTCAGTTTAACCTACAGTTTGCAAGCAGCTCTTCCATGTGAGCAGCAGCTCTCCATGTGTGACTGCAAGCAGGATGGAAACGGAGCGCTGGAGGATTCCTGTGGTTAATACGTCACTTGTAGATGCACCATAAATCCAGGAAACTTTTCCAGTGTCTGAATCTAATTATGCTTTGGGGGTATTTATTTATGTTTTATTCTCTAATGGGCATGACTGAAGGATGAGCTAACTTTTTATGTGAGATTTTGCTGCTCTCTTTGTTTTCAATTTATGGTCCGTAGTAGAGATCTTTGACTTATGAAGGAGAGCACATAGCAAGAGTGAGACAGACATGCTTAAAATAGCTCAGTGATATTGCTTAGTTTTCACAAAAATCAAGTGCAGCTAATAAGGCTTACTCAGATTTTTGCAGTTCAATCTAACTAAATACTCTTCTTTTTCTGAGCTAACAGTAAAGCTGGCACATTTGCTGAGCTGGCAAGAGAATATGGATGTTTATTTCAGCTGCACTTACTCTGACCAGTGAATAACAGCATCTTCTTCATGTTTAACTATTGTCTGAAAAGTTCTTGAAACCAACAGAAGTGTGTTCAGAATAACAGAATTATAGGATCATAGAATGGTTTGGGTTGGAAAGGGCCTTAAAAGCCATCTTGTTCCAATCCCCTGCCATAGGCAGGGACACCTTCACTTGACCAAGTTGCTCAAAATCCCATCCAAGCTGGCCTTGATGAAAATTGCAGTTTGCTGAGTTTATAGATCAATTCTCAGCTGAAATTCTGAAAGATGCAAGGTATTCACTTCTGCATCAGAAAGATCTTTTTCTGAAGACCATGAAAATTAGGAGAATGCTGGATAATTGGTAACAGACAGCATTCAACATTTATCATTCATCACCTCCAGCTGATGCTATCACAGGCAGGGGCTTATGCAAAAATATAAGTTCCTCAGACTTTTTAAATTGAAAAATGTAACAGGAACAGATACCAGCTCAATGCTCTTGAGTTAAGATTTCAGCTGATTTGAGAGTTTTAGTTTTTGTGGTTCTCTGTGTCCATCTTTTAAAGTGGTTGTTCTAATATTCTAATCTTGCATTTGAAACAACTTCACAAACCTACATTCCTTCATCTTAATGAATCCTGGAAAACAGGAAATGAAGGGTTCAAAGGAAGGGCAGACAACTACTGTAAATCACCAAGCATATTCCCTCCAGAAAGTGATTATTTTAAAAACAAAACCTGTTCATCATTAAGAGATATAATTATAACAGATTGTTTAAACCCTAATGATGCTCTGAGGTAATCAGTCTTTATAATCCTATCCAGTGAAAAGAATGACATTACCTTTTGCAGCATGATGAAGTGAAATGCAGCTGACAAAACATAATAAATCAAAGAAAAGTAAGACTCCATTTTCAGGTACACCATTATAAAGGTCTGCAGCTCATGTACTCTAATTTACAGTGAACAGAGCGTCTGTCTCAGAAAACACTAATTTCTACTTGCATGCAGTACCATGTAAATATTATTTTATTACCAAGCATGCAAATTCAATTAAGAGACTGTATTTTCATTCCAACAGAAGCAGCAAAGCTATGTATATGGCAAACTGAATTAGAAATTCACTATTTTGGATGCCTCTTTTTTGTTGTTGTTGAAGCACTCAAGGCTTATATTCATGAAGAAACAGTTTGAGGCTTTATTTTTACATCCACCATGGCTATCTTTGATCACATATGAATGCAAATTAAGAGTCCAGGCAGCTGTGTTCTCTTTCTGATGGCAGTATAATAATGACATAATAGCCTCTATGTCAAGCATTCTCAAACAATCAGTACACTGACATTTGTTTGCAGAACCTATTGAATATTTAATTTGCAGAATTTCAAATATGCTTTTGCAGACATAAAACGTCTAAATATACTGTGTGTTAATTGTGATCTTATCTAATAAGCTGTGTTGATATTAAACTCTAAAGATATTTTGTCTTTTAATTACACTGGTGCCATTTGTTTTCTGTCTTGATCAATTAATCTCAGGACACTTTAATAACTCTTGATTCTGCAATGGCCAACTGATTAAACAACATCTGACTTCCAAATAGAAACGTCTGCCTCAGTGGCAGTCTATTTTAAGGTTATTTGTGTTGACAAGGAGTTTAAGAAAGCTCCTATCAGATGCCACATTTAATTCATGGCACGAAAGAAATCCAACACTTCAAACTCTAAGAGTATCTCATCACATTCTCTTAGTAAAAATACCCATCTTTTTTTTGAGCTTGTCACATGCAGAGCTCGATTTTTAGCTGACATAAGGGTTGAGCATTAAAGTATGAGCTTTAATACCAGAAGAAATCCACTGGATGTTTCATAAATGTTTCAAATTACAGTCTAGAGGCATACACTGTAGTTTGCTTGCTAGAGTTAATGAAGTGTTTTGCTTCACTGCAACAGCAAACATATGCCCATTTACTCTCTGGTGCTAATGACCGCAAGAGTTACAGGGCATAGGTGCCCTAGAATTATTTTGCCATGCTCCTGGCAAAATAATTTGATGTGCTAATACAACATGAAATAAAATCCTGGACTGGTAACTTAATTAGAACTGCTTGTCAATTAACAACAATTGCTCCTGACCTGAGGCTCAAGAGCACATTTGTGAGGTTCACGCGAAAGATCTCATCAGCATCCTTGATATTGCACTGAATATGCACTCACTGCTGCAGCTGTGATTTAAATTTAAGTAATTAAACCTTTACTTTGAGATTAATTAACTTTCTCCTCCATACTCTCCTGCACTGATCTGGTGTAAGAAAAAAACTCAGAGGAACAATGGATCCCCCAATCCCTCCATGGGTTACAGGTGAGCTGTGGTGGTGGCAAGTCCCACACCAGAATGGACACAGCTGTGCTGAGCTGGGCTGCCCTGGGGCATAGGCAATACAGAAATACTCCTTAGAAAAGGCAATGAAAGCCTTACCTAATCTCCTCAGGTTGGATTTTTTTTTCTGATTTCTATAAAAAGTGGCTATAAGCACTGGTTAAAATTGTTCAGACCTTCCTTAAATATCCTACTCATGGCAGAAGCAAAGACTAGCCTGCTTTTCTAGGGTTGCAATGCTGCTGTGTTTGAATGGGTAATAAATATTAGAGAAAAAATACTCAGAAGGGGTAGGAATGCTGCAGACATTTCTGTGCTTAATGAAAAAAAAATAAATGACAAAGGGACAAAATACAGAACAGAACAGAGAGGTTGGCCATTTTGCCTGAATTCTGCTTTTTCCCATATCCTTCATCTGTTTTCTGTCCTGCAAGTAATTTGGGGCAGAGGCTGATTTTCTTGCTTGGCACACTTCTAGCAGACTTGAAATGCTCCCACAATATGCATAACAATAACATGTACAGAAAAATCATACTTGAGCATTGGAATAGTTTCTACACATTTAATAAATTTAAATAGCTCTTGTAAAAATCTTTCTGTTCTAATGCAAATCAGGTAAGTGAGATTTGCCTGGGGACAGACCTAAAATAAAATAATATTGTGAACACCTGATCTTCTGAGTTTTCACACTATGAATACCTCATTTTGCATGACATCTTCATCTACTGGGGATGCTTGTGTTCAGACAAGCTTGGGCTAAGAAGGCACATGTCCATGCTCTCACCATCTTTCCTGAACTGCAAGGAATAGAGGAGTAAAAGCGTACCTGTGTACCCGGTTTTACAAACGCAGTTGAAGCTTCCTGGGAAGTTCTGGCAGGCAGCACCATTTTTGCAGGGGCTGGAAAGGCACTCGTTGATGTCCCTCTCACAAGCCATGCCAGTGAAACCCTCCGGGCAGCTGCAGGAGAAGCCCCCCACCAGGTTGTGGCAAGTGCCGTCGTTGTGGCAGGGGGATGGGAGGCACTCGTCGATGTCGGTCTCGCACAGGCTCCCATCGTACCCTGGCAGGCACCTGCACACGAAGGGCCGCAGGGGCTCGTTGGCCACGATGATGACAGGGACGCTCTCGTGGGTCCTCAGGGCCGGGCTCACCGCCAGCCTCCTCAGGCAGCTCCCTCCGTTCTGGCAGGGGCTCTGCAGGCACCAGTCGTGGTCCACAGCCTCGACCCGCACGCCGCTCTGGCGGAAGAGAACGTCCTTGATGCTCTCGAAGAAGGTGGCCACGCCGCTGGGGTTCACGTACTGGTTGTTGCCGCGCTTGACGGCCGCCATCAGGAAGGTGTGGTTGCTGTCCTCGTAGAGCCCGTAGAGCTGGATGGCCGTGCCCAGCCCCGTCAGCTGGGAGCTGGCGATGCGCAGGAAGTGCAGGTAGTGGTTGGTCAGGAAGTCGCGCACGCTGTGGGCGCTCAGGCGAAGGAGGATGCTGTTGTCGATGGTGGTGTTGCTGAAGCCCGTGAAGAAAATCCGGACGCTGCTGGTGACAGCGCCGTGTAGCCCATCATTGCTGAGGACAGCCAGGTCAAACGTGCCATCTGTGGACCTCGCCTGCGAGTGCAGCTCACAGGTGCCCCCAGGAATGCTGAAGAGGCTGGTGACTCCTGAGGTGAGGGAGCATTGGAAGCTGTCTAGCACATCTGGATCCTGTGGCTTTACATTGCCCAAAATTCCACCTGGGAAGAGGTTGCCGTAATAATGAACAAAGATTTCCACTGTTCTGGGCTGAGATGGGTTGTCGTTTTGGTCTATTACCTTGATATGCACAGTTCCTGTGGAAGACATCTGAGGGACGCCAGAGTCTCTCGTAATCACTGAGAGGTAGAAATCGCTGATTTGCTCCCTGTCAATCTCCCTCGTCGTTGTCAGGACACCAGCGGTGCTGAGGCTGAAGTAGCTGGTGGCAGGGCCAGTGCTGAGCAAGTAATACGTGAAAGGACCTTGGTTGGGAGGGAGATCTGGATCTGACGACTGAAGCGTCATCACCAGAGTTCCAGCACGGTTGTTCTCCAGGACTTCTCCTTGTCTGGTGGACAAGGTAGGGCCATTGTCGTTGATATCTTCCAAAGTTACTAATAGAGAGGCACTGCCTGTTGCAGACGGTGTTCCCGAATCGATGGCCAGCACAGACAGGTTGTAGACAGGCAGCGTTTCTCGATCCAGCTCTGCAGTGACCGTCACCTGTCCCGTCTGTGGGTTGATGGAAAAGGCGCTGTTCTCATTGCCAGACCCGATGAAATAGGAAAACCTGCTCCAGCTGGGGACAGAATCTGAATCAAAGGCACTGACGAATGTGACGTGGGTGCCTGGAAGAACACCCTCGCTAATTTGTATATTGTAGGTTCCCAAGGTAAAAACAGGAGGGTCGTTGGCATCCAGGATTGTGATATTAACAGTTACTTCATCTATATCTGCACCACGAATACTCCCCAAATTTTTTGCAAGGACTTTCAAAGAGATTCGTTCTTCTTTTTCTCTGTCAAGAGGTCCTGAAACGTAGATCTGGCCACTTTTCTCATCTACTTGGAAGCCCTTCTTTCTGCTGCTGCCAAAGATGAGGTAGTGGACTTCTCCATCAATTCCCATATCACGATCACTTGCAAAAACTTCACCTACAACAGTACCTTTGGAGGCTGCCTCCGAAACCTCAAAATAATAAAGCTTGGACACAAAACGGGGCACATATTCATTTGTACCTTCTAACTGGATGTTGACAGTAGCAAAGCTGCACCTCTCTTCATCTGGAACATTAAAAGCCTTTACTGTTAAATGGTAACTCTGCTTTGTTTCATAATCTAAAAATCCCTGGGTGGTGATGGTTCCCGTGTTGGGATCAATGACAAAGAGGTCACTGTCTGAGGACTGAATGGCATATGCAATCACAGCGTTAGATCCGGAGTCAGCATCAGTGGCATTTAAACAAATAACAGTTGTCCCGCTGGGAGCATTTTCTAACACAGTGGGAAAGTAGTCCTCAGGGCTGAATGCAGGGGAGTTATCATTGACATCAATGACATTAACAGTGACACTGCAGTAGCCTGTTCTGGACACCCATCCTCCATCTGTGGCAGTAACAACCAGCTCGTGCTTTTGGTGTAACTCAAAATCAAGTGGTTTGGCTAGCGTCAGTGTACCAGTGGTTGTATTAATAGCAAAGATTCCAGCTTCATTTCCAGAGGAAATATTGTACCTGATCAATCCGTTCATAGCAGCATCTCTGTCTCGTGCTGACACCGTTCTGACCACTGTTCCAACAGAATGACTCTCCGGGATAGTAACACTCATACGGCTTTGGGAAAACTCAGGTGTGTGGTAATTTTCTTCTGTCACTACTATTTCTACAGCTACCTCAGATGAGAGTGGGGGATTACCCTTGTCCTTGGCTTTCACTTTAAACAGGAGGTTTTTGTTCAAATCAGCCATTAGTGAAGACGACACAGAAATCCAGCCTGTACTCCTGTCCAGTCTGAATTTATTAGTTTTGCTCTCATCAGAGATGAAGTACTCCACTTCAGAATTCAAGCCAAAGTCCTTGTCATCCACCGCAGTGACTTTAATTAAGTTTGTGCCAACCCTCACGTTCTTAGTAACAGGAGTGAAATATTTAGGAGCGAGGAAGAGCGGTGCATTGTCATTGCTGTCCACTATGTTTATGGTGACGGTGGTCTCGCTCACTAACGGGGGACTGCCCCGGTCTGATGACGTCACGACGAAGCTGTGCCTGTTGATGTTGACATTGCTGGAACCGCTGGAGTTTTGGTACCTTAAATACTGCTTGTTGAAAACCTCCCCCGTGGTTGCGTTAATGCGGAAGAACTCGGACTGGGATTTTATGAAGTAGAAGACTTGGCCATTGGACCCTTCATCTGGATCAGTGGCTGAAACCTGGGTAACCTTTAGCCCAATCCCAGGAAGCTCAGGACACTCCAGATAATAGGACGGTTTTGTAAATCGCGGGGCGTTGTCATTGACATCTGTGACAAATATGGTGACATCTGTGCTCACCGTCCACCCAGAGTCATGTGCAGAGACCCTGATTCTGTAGCGGTCAGTGTCCTCCCTGTTCAGTGGTCTGCTGATGGTGATGTCCCCAGTGCTGGGATTTATGGTAAATGGGAGACTCGTATCCCTTATGGAGTACCTGCTCACTGCATTCACCCCGATGTCCTCATCTGACGTTGTGACTCGGGTTACTGTAAAACCCAGAGGTGCATTTTCAGGCACAGAAGCACTGAATATCTGGGAAAACCTCGGAGCATTGTCATTTTCATCTAAAATATTAATGATAACTTTGACAGTCGTGCTCTGGAGCGGAGTGCCTTTATCCGAAGCTTTTATGGTTAGTGTGTACTGAGACAGTTTCTCCCTGTCCAAGGGCCTGATGCTTCTGATCTCACCAGTGGCTCGATTGATACTGAAACTATTTTCAGTATTGCCCTCGATTATTTCATAATTTTGCTGTCCATTTAGGCCACTGTCTCTGTCAACAGCAGCCACCGTCAGTATCTTCCTTGGGGACAGGTTCTCGGCTATTTCTGCAATGAAGGGATCTTGCTCAAACTCTGGCGCGTTATCATTGACGTCAATCACCGACACTTCCAATTTCTTGTATGAGGAAAAGGGGGGAAAGCCCGTGTCTCTGGCCTCAATCCACACCACGTATTTCTGGATGGCTTCAAAATCTAAAGCTTGCCCAACAGAAAGCTGTCCTGTCACCTGGTCCACCAGGAAGGTGCTGCCCAGGTTACCACTGGCGATGTAGTAGGACAAAGAGCCTCCTCTGGCTGAAGACCCAGAGACTGTGGTGACAAGCGTTCCGACTGCTTGGTTTTCAGGAAATGTGAAGGTCTCCTGATCCGCCTGAACACGAGGAAATTCGGCTTTGTCCACAAACCTCACGGTGACCGTGGTAGAGTCTGTCTTGGGGTACCGGCCGCCATCCCTCACGTGAACAGAAATGGTGACTTCGGACTCTCCCACCAGTGGTTTTGCAGCCAGGATTGCCCCCCTTGCTGGATCAATGTGGAATTTCTCAGAGTTCTTCCCCATGAGGGAATAATGGAGCTCGGCATTGGAGCCAGCATCTGCATCGGTGACAGTCACAGCAAACACAAATGAGCCTGAAATGGAGAACAAAGTTAGGTCAGCCCTTTAATGAACGCGCTGACTGTGAGAAACGTGACGCCAGCTTTTCCCCTGGAAGCGCATCCTGGAGCAGCATGCTCTTCCTTACGCTGCCCTGAAAATGAACTGCTTTTTTCACAAGATGCTGAGCTCAGCAAGGGGCAGGTGAGTTTGTGAGTCCACAAGACATGCATGCAGCCAAATTATGTGGAGTTGGAAACTAGGACACTGCATTCAGAGAGAGGGATGTACAGATCTCAGTAACTGCACTGGGAACCGGACCTGCAGCCTTTTGGAAGCCTGCTTCTAGAACATTCACAGTATAAAAGCCACAAATCCACTAAGATTGAATGCTATTTTGATTTTTAAAATTACTCTTAGCTTATTTATCCATGAAAAAACTCCACCCTGGAATTCAAGGACTGTTAAGGTTATGCAAGTGAACAGACAAAAGTCCCCATGGACATTTACTCTACACACCCACCATATCCCTTGCAGTCCCTTCTCTTCCTATTCCCCAGGTACTGCTCCTTTCTCCCCACTAGCCCCTTACTTCTAGTTTTCTAAGAGTACTCCAAGGACAGTAACTAAGAGGACTGCATTTTTAAAAGCACACCGGTCCTCTGAGAAAGGAGAAAAATACACATACAAAACTATTGCGCACTAGTACAATAACATGATTATACTCAGACTTTTCAGGTCTTTTGAATTTATGCTTCAGTATAAGCTTGACTGTATGGGCACCATTTGCATTGACCTCTGTATTTGCCCATCTGCAAGGAGAACCGAGGGCATTCTTCCTCACTGGACTTTACAGATCTAATGCACGGCACGTCTTTCAAATTTGACACTGTACAAACAATTTGCAGAACACTGTTGATGTTTTATTGTTACTAAAATTTGGAAAATACCCAGTTTTGTACAAAATCATGCCGTTTTCAACCTCTTAAGGGAAAATCATTTACAGGCAGAAATGGCTTTGACAGCATCCCTTAAAACTATACTTCATGTCGCTATTTGTCATGTGCAGTGATTTGTACTCCAGGGGCAGGAATATTTAGACAACAACAGTATTCAAATCCATGTGAGAAATGGGACGGGAAGAAATGAAGACTTTTTGCTTCACTTATTCAAATTATATTATTATTATTATTACTAGTTTCCCCTTTTAAACTTCAATAAAAAATACCAGAAAGAAAAGAAAGTTGTAAATAAGAAGGTGGATGCATCCCTAGGTTTTTGCTAGGTTAAAAACAAAGTAAACATAGCTTAGGTTTCTAGTTATACAAGATTTTATACAAAAAAGCACCCAAAAAGATATTGCCAGAAAACATCAGGTCAACCTATGTGTACTCCTTGTGAAAAGAATTTAAACGAACACCCCAAAACCAACCAGACAAAGTCACTGTGCCCTAGTCAGATTACACGAAGTTTCACCAAGGCAATAATAAAACAATTTCATAATGTTGTTCTGGAAACAGGGAAGAATTGTAAACAAATCTATTCTTCCATGAAAAGGAGAAGTATTTGCAATTGTTTAAAATTTAGAGACAAAATCCAAGGCATGGAAATAAGCCTTTTTTTCTGTTAGAAGAAAATTTGTTTTGTAAACCATTTGTCATGGAATCCTCTCTGTAGGCATCACATATCCATGTATGTGTATGCATGTGAAAACATGAAACATGAACTGAATCAGAAATTAACTTCTGTGTTGAGTGAAGTAACTTTAATTTGGGTGTAGGCTCCACAAAAGGAAGATTGCTGCTTGGATTTACTTTTATTTTATTTTACTTCACCACTTGGCTCAAGGAAAGGCAACATATTTAACATCTGACACAGATACTGAATTTTTGGAAGAGGTTGTCAAAATCCTCTTTAAGAATTGCTCAGAGGAGACTTTCAGAAATAAAAACAGGCCATTGTCTTCCTAACCCTGGCAAAATAATCACTTTTTTGAGTGGGTGCTCATTTACAATATGTCTACTTTACGTAACTACAGGAACATAATTGAATTTGGATGGGATGATCAGAGTAGAAAAAGCCTGCTAACTTGTGGATGGTAAATTCAGGTTCGTTTTTCCTCATTCCCATGTAACACAAACACAATACCAGCAGAACAGCTGCAGAGGAACATCTCAAACATTTCTGGTGGCACAGATTTGCATTTCATTAAGATGTTGCCCGGAGAAGCTGTGGATGCCCCATCCCTGGAAGTGTTACAGGCCAAGTTGAGATGGGACTTAGAGCAATCTAACTTAGTGGAAGATGTCCCACGGCAGGTGGGTTGGTGCTAGATGATCTTTCAGGTCCCTTCCAATCCAAACCATTCCGTGATTCTCTGTTTATGGAAGCGCTTTTATGCCAAGCGCTGCCCGTGACCAGGTTACCTGAAGCGGCGGGCGATGGGACGTGGGTGACGTAGGGGTGGTGCTGGAATTTGGGTGGGTTGTCGTTCACGTCGGCCACGGACACGAGCACGCTGGTGGAACTGGAGAGAGCCCTGGGGAAGCCCCCGTCGCTCGCCACCACCACCAGGGTGTAGTTCTCCCTGGCCTCTCGATCGAGGAGCGCACTGGTGATGATCTGTCCCGTGGAAGGGTTGATGGTGAACTGCGAATTGCCGCCCGTAAGCCTGTAGCTGTTAGAAAGGAAAACCAAGGAAGAAAAATTGGATTGGTATTTCAAAAGGCAGCCTGCTGCCTTAAGATAATAACCGTTTTCTATACTCTTCAGACCACCGTGCTGATGGGTATCAATACAGACAGTCAGATTTTCTTCTGACTTTCCATCTGTCCCCACTGTTTTTCGTATTTCAAGGCCTGTCATAAATGACATTTCTGGGGATTTCCAAGCATAGTTGTTTAACACACATAGATTTCTAATACATGAGTAGCTGACTGAGCCTTTGGATATTTGAAGATACCATCAGATATACTCTTAAAACTGCCTACTGGAGGCATCCTCTAGGGCTGATTTCCCTGGGCATTAATTTCCCTGCATTAAGTGTTACTCCAAAAGGCTGATGTACCTCGTAACTGAATCTGCAGGATATAATTAGAAAAAGTACTGTTTTCTGAAACAAAAGGACAACAGTTTCACAAAATGAAATGAGGATTTAATATCCATATTGTTTCCCGATGCTAAGTTTTGCTATTCAAGAATTCAATGTTAATTTACAGTAATTCATAGCAAATTAATAACCAGAGAGCTCTGGTAACAGAGTCTAATTGGGACCAGGTGTTTGACCCTTGGTGGGTGTATGTGTGTGCACACATCCCTGGGTGATTTGATAAGAACTGACTCTGTGCTCACTGCAGCGCATCGTACGGGCTACCTCTGGCTCCCTACCACACTGAGTTTGTCCCTTCTCTTGGAATGCTTATCCAGCTTGTGTTCACACAGAATGAGTCTCAAAGGTATATTTTTAAAGGTACTTGGTTAATATTACCTTTTTTAATAATTCATATAATGGATTTTTGAGAAAACAATGGAAACAAAAACTAAAGCTGAGCTAAAAACTAAGCTAAAATGAACAATTCTCATATTCAATATTATAACCCAACACAGCTGTGGTTAGCATTGCTCCTCTGGTAGAGCACAGTAGCAGCTTTTTTAGGTAATTCTGTGAAAGATTCAGAAGAAAGTGCCTTTAATGAAAGAGATTAATATTCCTATCTTCACCTCTTTAAGACCAGAGCAGGTTATGACAGCAATAATAACACAGCCCAGAAGCTGCACCAACAGGATTGAGAGCCAGGCTGTGTAATAAGCTGTGGCAACTTCTCCTGCTCAGTCATTAATCTCTACACAATGCCATGAGCACACTTTAATTGCTTAATTATGATATAATGTGAGGGCCATATGCAGTTATTCTCCAGTCATAGCAATGTGCATCTAGAATAGAAAGAATGTGCACAAAGCCTAAAGCACCACTTAAATCTGCCTAAACAGCAGCAGCACAGGCACATTTCATCTGTGATTTGCAGTGATTTAACCCTGCATGAGGTGTTGCAGAGACAGAAACTTTCTCTTCTGTGTTTCCACATTTATGTAGTGGCTCAAATGTTAGCACTGGCAAGATATCATGGGGTTTTTTTGTTTTTTTTAAGGAAATAATAAAGACATATTGTATTTGTCATAAGATTATTTGAATTTTATCTGCATATAAACCAACTGGACAATGTAAATGTGTCTCAACATAACTGCAAAAAATCCAAACTAAACCCAAAAAAACTAAACAAAACAAAAACCAAAAACCCCTTGAAACTCTAATGGTGACAAGTGGCATAAAAGGAATTTGATCCAAACACTTAAAATCTGGCCTTTTGACTCTTATGTCTGCTGTGTTTAACAAGACTGCTCAAGTGTGCATTGCCACTTACAACCCCATCACCCTCCTTTAATGACTTCACAGGTTATCACCAGAAACAAGAGAAGAAGAGTTGGCACATATGGACAGGTGACAGTTTTCCAGAAGATTAACCACTTCTCTCAAAACACAGCACATTTTTTGACTTTACGTGAAAATGTTAGCCAAGGATTTTAAATATCCCTTTTGGAAACCAAAGGTTTAATTTTGAAACAGACTTTAACAAGACTGAAAAGAAGTTCTGAGTGCTCAACACCTCTGACAAGACGACCTTGCATGTTCTGGTCCTTCTGGCTTTCACCAGTTTTGTAATACCAGTCATATTTTAAGATCTACTTTAAATGCTGAATCTGGACAAGTTCTGTCCAAGAAAAACAAAGTCTGTTCCTGAGCCTAAAGAGTGTAAAACAAAACCTGAAAACAATTTTTTAATAGCTACTTATGAAGGGGAAAAAAAAAATTATCAACTAATTCTATGATGAGGTACTGAGTGAATGACAAAAGACTAATGGCAGAGATATTAAAGCAATTTAACCACACTAAAGAAATCCAAGAGCACTCTGATAATTTCTGATTATGGGACACAATCATTACAGTCATTGATGCTTTGCATGGAATTCTTTTTTTCTAAAGGAGTGTGTGCCAGAAATAGTTTTTTAGACTAAGAGTGAATAGAATTAAAAGCTTCATTGTTTCACAATTTAATAAATGGTAATTTTGGATGATTTTCAAATATCTAAAGATGTCTAAACGTCAAGTTTCTATTTTTAGCTTGTAGCTAGTTGGAAAGAAAATATTTCAGTATTTTATAGACATTGCTTTGCCATAACATAGTTCTGTTTTATTTTACTTCCTTTAAAAAAAAGTGACACAGAGGTATTCTTGTGCTCTTTGAAGAAGGAACTGAGGTACTAACAAAAGGTAAATAAAGAAGCTACTTTTATATCTTGCTTTGTGAGTTTGGAAACAGTGATGTTTGCAGCCACAATAGTTAAATGTGGTAAGATTAAGAACTAATAGAAATTTGCTTTGCTTTGCATTCCATTCACGATGCATCTGTCCTCAGTGGATAATCTTCAGCTTGTCACTGCCACTCAGCATCTTCATTACTCTTGTCTGTGGAACTGGGAATGGCCAGTGTTCAGCCCAGTGCCCAGTGAAGTCCCATCAACTGAGCCCTGAAAACCCTTTGGCATTTAGTGCAAAAATGCCAAATTCTAACTTTTTACTGGTTTTCTGAATGGCATAAACTTTATGCCTATCTGTGTGATTTTCATGTTAAACTGAAGACATTAACTGACCAAAAATTTACTCAAGGAACATGCTGGCTTGCAGTGAAAATTGCTCACATCATGAAAAGGTGTGAATGCAGCAACAAGGCAGGTAGAGGGTGCCAGGTGCAAGTTAAACTGGCTTGCTTTTCACTCAGTAAAAAAATAAAGTAACTCCACAACTCTATTTGTCCTTAATATAACTCTAAAAGCCTGTGAACAACAAAAAGACGGATTTGCCCAAGTAATTTAGTTACACACATAAAGCTGTTCTATTTTGTCTTACAGCTTTAAGGCACGTTAGTGATGGACACTGGGGAAAAAAGAAAGCTTCAGGCAAGATATGAGGCAGTATTCCATGGAGCAACAGTAATCGACCTACCTAATAACAGCATTTGTAGAAGCATCAGCATCTGAGGAGTTTACGAGCAAAATATCTGTCCCCGTGGGAGCATCCTCCGAAACAGTGGCAAAATACACGTTAAAGGCAAACGTGGGGACATTGTCATTGACATCATCCACTGTGACAGCAATGGTTCCAGTGCCAGTGAGGGCAGGAGATCCTGCAGGAAAGGGGGGATACAAAGTGCTAGAGGTTACAAACACCAGCATGCTAATCGGAGGTCTGCCAGCCCTGATTTAGAGCCGAGCGCTTGAGCATGTCACAGTTCACAGAGCAACACAGGCAGCTCAACACAGAGGACAGGGTCAGGTTTGTTTCAAAGTCGTCTTGACATAAAGTACAAGTAGTGAAAGACAAAGAAAACAAAAAAAAATATTATTTCTCTTGCTCCATCTAATTCCAGAAATATTTTGTAATACAAGCTCAGTGGAAAAAGATGGTCTTGGAACTGCTCAGAAAGCCTTCCTGTAACAATTAGGACCAATTTGAAGATGTGGTTGACTTTCCTATTTCTCTGCGAGGAGACCTTCAAAGGTGGCACTCTGACAGACGTGAAGACTCCAGCCCTCAATTTATTTGTCCGCAAAACAAATAGAGTGGAAACAGTGGCAAAACCCAGCTTTCCATGTGGCTTTTTCACTGCCAGTCACAGCCCTGACCTGGGGAGACCTTCTGGGAGTGGGTGAGAAGGCTGCAATGAGTCTCCAGCCCTGTTCAGACTCATTTTCTCCATAGAAGCGACCATCTATAGCAGCAAATAAGGCTTGCTTCAATGGGATACTGCTTACGGGAAATCAGGCTGAACTTGTTTAACCCAGGGCTTTCATCCTCCTTGTTATTCTAAACTTAACTCTGATGAGCAGCAACGAGCATCAAGTAGCATGTTTATTCATGTGCAATCTCTCAGTATTTGCCCTCTTAAGCTTTTCCTTTGTCAAATCCAAAAAAAGACAATGGAGACTTTTACAAGTTCATGTTAGTTTTGTCAGTCCATTCATTACAGTTCTTTTCAGCCAAGAATCAGCGACATCTTCTGCTAACCAAATTCTTCACTGAGGGTCCCCTGGAAAAAAGGGATTATTCCTTTCCTTGAATACATAGGAAGGAGAAGGAAAAAGTGATAGCAGAGCATGAAACACTTAAGTTATGGCCCCTTTTACTCAAGAGACAGATGATGACTGTTTTACCCAAGACTGCATCGCTTTCCCCTTCCATCTCAGATACAACAATTCAGCATTTGCTGGACTGGGAAAAAAGCAATGATAATGAAATGCTTTGGGCCAGAGACTGGTGGAGTCCTTGCCATGAGGCAGGCATATTACACGGAGCTGTCACTTGATGGAACGCAGGCTGCCCCGTGTGACCGCCCCAGTCCTTCCAGCCCGGCAGATGATTGGGTCACTGCTATCCAAGGTTATTGCTGGAGCTCAACCTTAGGGCTGGGAAGGAGGCAGGCTCTGCTCTTGGGTCTCATCTGCTCCTGGCAAGGGCTCCAAACACAAAGTTCTTATATAAAAGGAGAAATAACAACCCATTTTCCCACATGTTAACCCTTGAAGGCTGAAGAAGCACCGCACTGCACTGCGGGAGGAAGCTGCGAGCAGCCTCTGCACGGGAAGGAGGATCTTTCACCACAAAATGCTTCACAGTAACGTGGTTTAATGCCCAAATGGGCTGAATGACAGAGCTTCCAATTGAAAGGTGTTATAAATCTCACAAGGCTGGGTTTGGAGGCTGCTGATCAGAGGGGAAGGATCACAACGCCGAGGAAAGAACGTGCAAGCCAAGGAGTATAGGTTTCACATCACACAATAGAGGCCTTTCTCGGCTCTAGTCTGAGGTAATTCACTCTGCCAATTAATAGCTTTCAGCCAGGAAAGTTACATTAAGGCAATAAGTCTGACTCATTTTTTAGCCTTTTTTTTTTTTTTAACTCACGATTTTGTCATTTAGCCAAACACATATAGATAGAAAAGCCTGCAAAAGTGTTCTTGATTGCTGAAATATTGCCTGTGAAGTGTTTATTATTACTGCATTAAACGAAAGAGAGTCCTCAGCGGCGTTTGCTGCGTGTGTCATCAAGCTCTGGCCTTCCAAATGCATTTTATTGACATTCATCTTGCAGCTAATGAAATGAAAGGTTGAAAGTTGTAAAGTTTTGCAGCTGATTAAACAATTTATATATAATTCAGAAATTAATCTTGGGTAAGTCACATTCAAAGAGCATCAGTAATGCAATTCAGCCTGGAAAAGAAAGCTAGCTCGCAGCTAAAACCTGAAACTCGCTGTTTTAAATGTATTTGCTAAGACAAAGCCAAGGCCAGAAAATTCACTCCATGGGTTCAGTCACAAAAATGAACAGAGGTGGCAGTGCCTTTAGATCCCAACCTTTGCCTCATACCCCAATCCCTTGTTCTCCAATTTCCCTTCTTCCCTGGAAGTGTCTACAAGGCACCATGCAGTGCAGTATGGGCTCATTTGTGTCAGCCTCAGAGAAGGGACTGTACCAGCCAAGGCTGAGCACTGCACTAACAAAATTAGCTGGGGTAACATAAGTAACCCAGACCTCATCAACACTAGCTTGTGGCTGCAGAGTGCTCACAGAGACATCCCAGAAGTCCAATATTAATTCAGCTGTTTGTAACATCCCAAGTCACTGCTCCTCAGCTCAAAACCCCAAAACTTTCTCTTCTTACTTAGATGGAAAAACTCACGTATTTACATTGGTTTCCTGTCTGTGTACTTATCCAAATATGTTTTTTTCCCTCTAAGTAAAATATCACGTCCACAAATTTACTCCTTTATTCTATTACACCGAAAGATAAAGTTGCAATTTCACAGAGAGTCCTCAAAGCTTTTACTCAGTTGAAATTAAACTACTAGCTCACATTTCTGCAGTTACTGAGAAATGTAAGAAGAGGAAATTACAAATGAAGTAATTTCATATGGAAAAGAAATAGCTCGGGGCCAAATTCTACCGTCCTCAGTGAACTTCCAGTGAAAGCTGTGCTTGCATAAGGACCACAGAATTTGGCCCTTGGTAATAAGCAGGTTTCATAAAATGTACATGTCATATTTGTGGTGAGAGAAGTAGTTTCCATGGTCAGGCTGAGTTCCCAGATTTCTTAGTTTTGCTTCAATAGCAAATCTCCCCCAAGTCAGTTATTCTTATTATGGTAGAGCATCGCCCCTATTTTATTCAAACTGCTCTTAATATTTTGCATAAATAAGGGCAGTAAATTCAGTGTAAATTCTGCAATATTAGCCAGACACACAAGATGACCCCAAACCGTTCCTAATAAACCAGACATGTTACAACCTACCTAAAATTGCTGTACACAGCCACACAAGCCTCTGAGTACTTTTAAAAACAGCCCTGAGGGCTAAAGCCACAAACATACACTTTTCCCTCAGTGAACTTCCATTAAAAATTTCTGTGATTTTTCATGATAGCCTGGCTATGTTTTGGAAGAAGCAGCAACTATTTCTTTGTCAGACAATCCTCATTTAGAGCATTTCTCTAGTGTTATACAACTAGCAGGTTTCTTCCCAAATCCCAAAATACCATGTCTCACAGAGGCTTAGAATACCCATGATGGAAAAAAAGTTTTCCAGAAGGATTGAGGAGTGAAGGAACCATCAAATGATGAATAACCAGAGAACATAAAATTGACTATGTGAACTGAATGGGAAAGATCAAGTTGGCTGTTCCTGTTCAGTGAGTATCAAATCTTTAAAATTTATAAGATGGTGCCATTCATATATTATCATTATTATTCTGAATTTCCCATCTCTGTGTGCTGAGGTCTGTTTCTGTGAACTGCACAGTTTATTTTCTAGGTGGCAGCTGTACATATACACTAAGCAGACGGTCCCACAGACGTCCACACACGTCACTGTTGAAACAGAGATTAACCTGGGATAGTGTCAAAATAGTAACACTGAGTTCAGGGGGAAAACTGCTTCCCACGGACGCTCTCCCAAAAATTTCAGCTTTTTTGCTTACATCTGCAAGTAAACATGTGTCTGGGGATGAAGAGAAGGAGCAGACCTTGGGAGCCTGCTCCTTGGGGGCCTGTGGTGGAGGATGAGTTACAGAGAGAGGTTATGAGAGGCTACCTTGGGCTCGGCCAGCACTGGGCTGTGGCTCTCCTCTTTGCAAGAGACACTGGAGGAAGTGACAGGAAGAAACAGCCATGGGGAATGTGGGTCAGGCAGGGGCACAGGGCAGGATCTCTCTTGTCCCAGCAAGATGGCAAAGAGCTATGAGCAGGTTTTCTGCTCCATTCACCTATGCTTGCTTGCAGCTGATCACCACAAAAAATATTATGATATTTGCAATTTGTCACCTTAGAAATTCTAATAAGCCCTCTCAATTTTTTCCTCTCCCTGTCCAGGAGAGGTGGGATGAAAAATAATGGCTCTGTGCATCAATACAAGTAGAAGAAAGGAAACAAAATGCAGGAAGGTGACGGTGGGGAGAAATACCATTTACCTGATAATCTCTATTTCTCAAATGCTGGATAACCAGCAAAGAGAGGACAATACACCTTTCTGGATGAACTCATCATAAGCCACTCATTGCCCCCACTTATACTGATGCTTCGAAGCCACAAAGTCACCCACAAGGGATGCACCTAAAGGCTACTTTCACTTTTGCCTTGGTCTATCCACGCACCCTTGGAAGAAGGGAACACTGTGTGCTTGTCCCTTGTCCTGGGGAATGGGAAAGGGACGCTGTTTGGGCTCCCTGGAATCCCCAAACACATGGCAGTGTCTGCTCTGGTACATGTTCAGCTCTCCACACCACATCTGGGTGAGTGAGGAATGATCAGAGCACTTAGTGCACTGGACCAGCAAGAAAAAAAACCATGGAAGGAAACTTGCAAAGCCACTTAGGTTCTTCAAGAAAGCTCAGGAAAAGATGATGCTATTGGAAATTATCTCGGCTGCGTGGTGCTGTTTGGCTCACAGCAAAAATTAGAAATAGGAGAATGTGTCCAGCACACCATCCACATATTGTTTGAAGCCTTAATGGCTTCTAGGTCCTGTCTGCACCATGGTTAACACAGCAGATAGTAAAACCATCATTCCTTTCAGAAAGCAGGAACTCAAAAGTTTTTGCCAGCACTAAGATATCTAAATCACGTGCTAGAAAACTAACAGTAAACTCAAGCAAAAAACCCACAGATACATTTCACTAAAATGAAAGAAAAAAAGGATTCAGATGAAATAAAATGAATCTAAATGACTAATCAGGACTCATACTGCAGGCAGTTTACCATGTTTTGTGGTAAATTAAACACATCATTATGCTGAAAATTGGAAAGCGATTTAACAGAAATGGAATTTTTGCATCACTGAAATGTGTTGCTTTGCAACAAAGCGGATTTCACTTCTCCAGTCAAACAGTGAATGAGTCCCAGGACTAGGACTTGTATGTGTTATCACAGAGAATTAACTTTTACACTCAAGTAAACAAGGCCTTTCTCACAATAAAGTGGCCAATCTTTCTAAATGCATTTAAATACAGACAGAGCGTGCTGAGCCTCCCTCAACTGGTGAGTCCTAAAATAAATATGGAGCTAGATAAGGTGAAAATGCAACAAGCCTGCACTACACTTTGCATTCCTAGTGCACACAAACCTTGATTTGGAACATGGATGACTTTAACTTATTTTCCAAGAACAAAGAAGAAACTGCGTATGTGAAATGAGAAAAAGCAGCAGCTCTTTTTACAAGATTGCACCACAAATATTTGTCCTGGCTGGGTGTGTTGACTGTGCTTTGTTTTCCTCTTACTCAATTTTTCACCACAGGCTGTCATGCTAAGTCTTAAAAAAACTGGTGAGCCTAGATTATTTTGAGACAAAAGCTCAAATATGTGGCTAATAAAAGATATTAAAAAGTTAGAAGCTGTACTCTCAGTCAGGTCAGCTGGTGACCGTGGTGAATGAGACCATGCAGGAAACTCAGATTTTCAAAATTTCTGAGTGTGTCAAATTTGAATTAACAGAACTTGTACATCAAAACCCAAGGGAATAGATTGATAGCTGGGACAGATCTGTACTTTTGCAGGTATTATCTAACAAGAAAAAAAAGAAAAGAAAAAGGGACTCTGTACTACATCAGGTATTAGTATCATCCCCCATCTAGCAGCCTAAATAAACTGGGAGCAAACAAAACTAAGTTTGAGAACATCAAAAGTGAAAACAAAATAATAAAGTAATCACTGGATCAGAGTCCAACCTCGTTCAAGCAACGTGTCCAGCCATGCTTAGGCTGATGCTTGTGCACAAACACAGATACTCACACTTGTTTTGAGAGTGCAAAAGAAAACTTAGTCCCAAAATAGTGATGCACAATGGGATCGCTCATCCGGTTTTATCCACATGGGTTTTAAATTTGAATACCAAAATTCCTGGCTGACTATATCCTATGAATTCATTAAGTTTTGGGGCTTCAGAACACGGGCAACAACACATTATGATTGATTTAACATGCTGTTGTAAGAAAGGGACACAGAGGGGCAGTTTTAAGGCCTCTGGTGTATAGGCACATTTCCCTATCCCTGTTTTCTTCCTCTGATCAGGAGCAGTTTCCTGCAGCTGTTAACCCAGAGAGGCAAAAAAAAAGCTGGAACACTGTTACAGACCTACAGGAACACAGACACTGACTGAGAAGAAAACACATGCAATAAAGTATAATATATACTTAGCACAACTTCACGTTTGACAATCTCACACGTACGTACTGCACGTTTCTTAGCCAGAAACACATTTATTTCCAGAGCAACCAAATGTTTCAAAACAAGAACAATTAAGGAAAATGCTGAACTTAACGTTCATAAAAATCATGGCATATGACTGGTTGTAAGGGTGCAAGGAAGAAATTGTTCCCTGTAAGGGTGGTGAGGCCCTGGCACAGGTTGCCCAGGGAAGTTGTGGTTGCCTTGTTCCTGGAAGGGTCCCAGGCCAGTTTGGATGGGGCTTGGAGCGATCTGATCTAATGGAAGGTGCCCCTGACTATGGCAGAAGGTTGGAATTCGATGAGGTTCAAGGTCACTTCCATCCCAAACCATTTTATGATCTCCCTGTGCCCGCAAGGCAGGCGGTGCTGGGAGAGTGGGCATGTCCATGTGTCCCACCCAAGGCCTCTGGTGACCTAAGTGAGATTGAAAGAAAGTGGAACAGCAACTCAGAAGAAAGGCAGAGCCATTAAAAAAATATTTCCTTAAAACCACCAAATTACTCCTCCTTGTTATAAGTTATTGCTGTAAACAGAAGAAACAGAGAAGCTGGCTCCTGCAGGAACTGCTGACTAAGGCAATTTTTGATGGCTTGTGACTCCTGAATATCCCACAGCAAAATTCCTGTAATGCACAATTTTGAATTACGCTTTAAAAACACCCTGTATAAATAGAGAAGATTAACCAGCAAGCTAAGTGTTCAGGCAATATGTGCATGTTTTACTTGTTTTATCCTTGCAATTAAGGCTTCCTGAAATTGTAGCTTTGTATTTGAAGATTGAGCTAGCAGACTTACAATTTATAAGGTGTAATGTTTAATTTAAAAAACGGTTTAAGATCACCAAGGCTGGAAAAATCTTAGTATTTGTCAAAGGCTGATAAACTGCTTAAGAACTACTCTAAGTATTCTTCTGCAAAACAGATTACATCCAGAGATCTCATTAGCAGATATGAAACAGAATTTCACAGGTAAGTGATGTAAGCAGAACAACAATTTAAAATTAATTTAGATGTAGAAGTTCTAAACTAATCAGAGCAAGATGGATGAATGAAGAGTTAAGAGAGGAAGTGTAACAGCTTGAAAACTGAAAAACAGACAATTCTTTCTAACCTGAAAATTTTTACATATTAAGCATTATGTTCTAGCTTGTTTTCCAGTTTAAATAAATGAGCCTGAATCTTTTTTTTTAAGAGATATACACCTGCATTTTCCCCCCCTGAAACTAGTTTGAGTTGGTTTGAAAATGAAGTCCTGTGCATTATTTTAATCTGAGTGAGAATCTTTCATTGTTTTCACAGATATTTCAGCTTGAGCTGGTCAGTCTGAGCCCTTTGCGAACTTGAATATAAGTCTCTCCTGCACCCCACCCCAGAGAACTTATATGCTTGGATTTAGCCCAGAGACTCTCACTGGGCTATTTTGAAAATATTGATCTAATAATGAAGGTTTAAGTCCAAAAAGAGGACTAAATCCAGCAAATGGCATTCTGGGGCTGTGTTGTGCATCTCATGGGGCGGTTCTCTGAGGGACTGGGCTAAAGCCCTCATTTCCTTTGGGGAGGAAATGTGTCAAATCCTATAGACACTGATATGCTCTCTTCCCTGACAGTAATTCTTTAGGGAATATTGGACTGACTCTGCCACAAACTCTCTTCCTAAATAGTTTTTGGAGCTTTTGTCTTCTAGAGAAAAATGTCACAGGGCTAACAGTTTCTAGGCTCTGTGATAGGGCAAGACCCTGCTATTAGATTCCCACAACCACAAAATGCCACTCTCAATTCTCTTGTCTCCTGATTTTGGGTGATGGTAAGACACTATGAACACTACAAACTCATTGATGAATGTTGCCATTTCAGTTCTTCTACAGGGCCATTTAGAAATAAATTAAAAAATCATGCAGAACTACTGCAACAATAGTTTTAGTACCAGTATTAAAAGAGCAAAAATAATAAAGCCAGTGAAATAGAAAACCACTAAAACTAGACTAGAGTAGACATCACTGACACAAGAAAGAGCTTCCATAAAGACAAGGAAATAAACAGAGCTGGGACAGAACCCAATATTCATTTTGAAACAGCTGTGGCTATAAAACAAGGCCACAGAAGAGAGCAATCCTTCTGTCAACTGCTAAGCACCAAGGTGAGCAGACATCAGCTCCATTTAGCTCACCAAAGCCTCAGCAAACATTGCACAGAAAGTCTGGCAAACAGGACATCTCTAGCTGAAGTGAGTTGCTTGTTTGTTTTGACAGCACCAAAATTTAAAAATAGCTAAATTTGTTCTAAAAGTAATATTCATTCTTTTCAGGCAACATCTTTTCACACTGTAGACTCCGCGTTAGGTAGAAATACAGTGTCTGCTAAGGAAACAGGATGAGTACAAATGTCTTTAAGCTCAGCCACTTAAATCTCACACAGTGTTGACCCTTAAGACTTTCTCAATATTACTAGAAAATACAGCTGTCCTTCTGTTGTTACTCCAAACTGGGAAATATCTTGAAATGTGTTTAAAAAACAACACAACTGCACTGTCGTCTTTCACTTGATTTTAGGATTGAAGGGAACCAAAAGCCTAGCTCAGAAGAGAATTCCTGAGAAGTATATAACCTCTCTGCTTGGTTGCCCTTCTACATCCTTGAAGGAAACAATGCATAAGTCAGGGACCAACATTTTCTAAAGAAAAAAACATATGGTTGTTTTTCATCCAGGCCAGGGATGTATACAAAGAGCAGCTAACTAAATATAATAATCAGTCCACGGATTCATTTCTTTAGGGACTATTTATCTAAATCAATAAATAGATTATTTAAGAAAATAAAATTTTAAAAACCCCAAAACACAGGAACACAGCTTCTAATTAGAAACATCACAATTTGATTTTGGTTTCATTGTGGCAATATGCCATTCTGACCAACCCAATCAAGAGATGGTGGCTGCAGTTTATTTAAACAGTAGTCCTAGGCAGTGAGTAGGTTTCCAGATGTGCTACTCCACATCCCTGCAATCAATAAATAAGAGGAGGAGGACTGTTGGAATGCTAACATTTGTCCAGAAAATTGCTCAAAGCGTTAAAAACAGGGATGATAAAAGCAGCTGCACCAGTTCTTGTCATGCTGCCAGAGTTGAATGTTTACCTAGTGCTGCATCCCCACCAGATGGGGTGAAAAAACAAAAAGTAGCAAGTCTCTTTTCCCAACCATTTTGCCATGAAGAAAGGTACACCATAGCAGAATAGATTTATGTGGTAGAAGCAGACCCGTGAAGAGACATTCAAATAGTTGCATGTAGGTTTCTTGGCGTTTATGTTAGCAGACATTCTGGGGCAGCATCTGCAATCTAAACACTCTCCTGTTATTCCACAGTCCATCACCTTGCCTGTCGCTCTATTTATAATTCATGCAGTCTGGTCTTAGAGCTTGTGCTGCAAGAGGGTCTCTAAACTGGGATGGCTAAGCTTCAGGGTTGAATTATGCTTTATTTCTCGACCAAAGCCACAGGTGTACAGCTCTGGAAGATGCTGAATGTTCCCAGTGATGGATGCTTTGCGTGTCCTCATAAATCCCCCCTGCCTAGAGTGGCGGTCTAATATCCGAGACCCAGCCACAGTGAGAGCACAGTGGAAGTGCAGAAGTGAGGGAAGAGTGATGATAATCCAAGGTAGGAATCAAAACCCTTTGTGCAGACTGTCCTATGGAAACTGGGCACGAGGCAGGCTGCATGGACACAAATCACTGAGCTGAGCGCCAGAAGTTGTTTTGTCAGTCTCTTCCCTTTCCTAGCACAGAGGGAAGGCTCTGCACCAACCCATGATCCACCCTGAGGACCAGGCAGAGGATTAGCAGCCAAGGCCAAGGAATAGTTGGGCCAGAGCCAGGACAGTGCATATATCATGACTGACTTCCCTGGGCCTGAGGGGAGCTCTTGCTTGGGGAAGCATTTCTTCAACAACCGCCCGGATTTCCACTGCTGGTGCACGTGGTCCCACCAGTGGTCCCCTACCTGACCTGTCCCCAGTGCTTACGAGCAGCTGAGCTCTTCACTACTCACAGTGCTTCTCACATGCCCAGGACTAAGATCTGGGCTCTGGGAGAGCACGCCTGTGTGCAGTGAAAGAGCACAGAGATCCCTGAGGGCACAGGCACTGTATCCTATGCAGCCCTGCTGGCTCCACACTTTACCACATCCTAATCCTTCCCTTGCTGTTATACTCGGTGTACCTGCTGCCAAAACATTCTGTAAAACCTATAAAGGTGCATTGGATGGACACCTCAAGATAAAAATAATGAGAAATTACAAGTCATCCTTCTTCCAGCAACTTCCCGTTACACAGGCTAAGGTAACACTGCAAGAATCCACAGTCACGACTTGATGAAGTGAAAATAAACATAAGAAAAGCTAGAAATCCTTGATTATGGATAAGGATACCAGGAAAACAGCCAAAACTAAGTTGGGAATCCATTAGTTCTTATGTCTAACAGTGCTTCTAAGTATGTATTGTGTCTGCTTCCTGGAAAGAACAGGAAGAGTTGGCATAGACTTCTATAGGAGCAGGATATCATCTCTGAATACTTTAAACCAGTCAGTGCAGCCTATAAAAATTCAGATGCAGACCCTAAGAAAAATGGGAAGAGGGCTGGACAGACAGAATTTTGCTCTTGATGGACTTTTCCAGAGTTAACTGCATCTGGATGTGTACCATGATTTTTATCTGTAAAAAAACCCCCAAACCTTAAATCAGATGCACCATATATGGCAAGACTGTTCTTTGGGCTGCTAAAGACTACTTGAAAGACTGTTTATTACAGCTATTAAAAGCCAACCCCAAAGTGCAAAGGACAATACCTTTTTCGTGATTCATTTTCAAATATAACATGGATGTGGACAATTTCAGACAAGTCTGCTTTTTTCAACACTTTGTCAGGCACAGCTTCCCTACCTGTTTTGCATGTATATTTCTGGATAAATGATCTGTATGCAAAATCCTTCTTTCTAGGAATTATCAAACAAACACAAACTGAGAGACTCAAAAGAAATGGTTATGTTAGGCAAAGAGCTGGACACACCTGTGAGAGTTTCTTTTATAAACATTTAGCAGCTGCTCAAGAACATAAATATTCCAAACACTTTTATTATCCATTTCAAGATTGTGTTATTCCCATCTTTTTGCCAGCATGGCAAGAAATACCTCATTTAATGAAGCAGGCACTGAGTAGCAGCAGCCAGTGTGGTACCACCTGGATATCTACTATGCCTATGGTTCACATCCCACTTCCATGAAATCAAGTTAAGTTTTGCCACTGACTTCTAAGGAAGACTTCTATTTTCCTGTGATGTTTTAGATAAATCGTGGCTAGCATAGTTTTCAATGTATTCTTAGCTGGTATGAATTCAGAACAAGTCTTCAGTGCAACCAGAAGATGATAGCTAATGCTATTCACCAGCCTGGCTGAAAACTACCCCAAATCACACCAGCTGTGGATTAGTCAGGCTGTAAACTTAAACATAGCAGAGCAGTTACATTTAGCTTAAAGTTACTGCTGAACACACTTGCTAGTACATTTTAACACTAGTAGGAGGGCATGGGAACTTGTGCGTTAGCTTTACAAGAACATAGCAAATTTAAAAAGGAAGTTTCAAACAGTGTTTAATCAGTGTGATATCTACATGTTTAAACACAGGAACTCATAAAACATACTGCTGTTCTTGTCAGCCACTTATGGCAAAGGTCCCATGCACACTTCATGTATTAACATCTCCCTGGATTACCTGAAACTCAGAGATCTCCCAACACAAGTAAATATTTTCATTTGGGACTGCTGGATTTAACTGTTGGTTAAAGCTCCTAGATTTTGTATTTTTCTTTAGGGATCAGAATCTAGGAAAAGCCTGTGCTCTGGTCAAACTCTTGTCTTACACACAGTGCTAGGAGCGGGGTACAGCTGAGTACTGCTCCCCTCCCTCTTCCAAGAAGGACAATAATTGCTGGCTGCATGCCACCCCTTTTATCAGTTTAGTCTTTGGGTACTTTGTTCTGTACAGCCCTCACTGACTTCTGCCAGCTTGGACTGAGAGACCAAAGAGACATCAAGACAAATCCAGCCTCAGCTTCAGAAGGAACATGAGGACGTTCAAGCGAGTCCAAGTCACAAGTGATCAGTTCAAGGCTACAGAGTAATGGAAAGCCAGTGTAAAAACCATAAAGCACACAGTATCTCTAGCCAAAGTACAAGACAAATGATACCTCAAGCCCTAAAATTGTGTTTTGCAGCTTCGGCTGTGCTCAGACTGTGGAATACCTGAGCACTGCTGCAATAGGAAAATATAAGCCATAGCTATTGTCACTGGCACAAGATACTGCACACAGCATGGCAGAAAACAAAACTGTATTCACTTGTCAGCAAGTCGGGTTTGGTTCTATTTTTACTGCTAGAAAGCAGGAACAAATTCTGCAGTAAATTAAATCCATCAAACCATGGGAGACCGGAGATCAGTCCAAAGTATGATGCAGGATGTCTTTGTTAATAATACTCACACCAAAATCTGAAACCAAACTTTTGTGCTTGGACACCTCAAGTGAAAGTGTAATTAATCTTCATAAGAAGACTTCACGTCCTGTTTTAAAATGAAAAAACTTGGAATACATTTGGTACTGTGGAGCAAACATATGACTGGATGCTGAGCAAAGCAGAAAATTAAAATACTGAAATGCAAATTCTTGTTACTTTTCAGGGATAAGATTTCAGTAAGATTAACTGGGTAGTCCATAGCTGTTTTCTGGCCACAGGTGTGACCTCTGCACATTTGTGATGCCAACATTATATAGGGTTTTATTGCCGTTTGAACTGGTTTTTTGTAGTCATGCATGAAGCTCTAATGACTTAGGTAGGACCACTTACTACTGCAGGGCAAAAATCCACCTACCTAAATCTGTAGTGAGTACTACTAACAGCAGAAAACTGGACATAAAATCCTGATTTCCAGAAACCAAATTCCCTTTGACATCAGGTCAGCCCGGCTCTCCCCACAGAGCTCTCCATTCAACACGGCTACACAATCTCCATCCGCTAAAGTTTCAGACCACCACCACGAAAACATTTATGTTTTTGTCCAGAATGCATTGTTTTCCACATGACCTCAGCAGAAGAGAGTTTTTAGTTGCCTCACCTGCATCAGCAGCCGTGACCAGGAGCAGGTACTGCTCCTTGGCCTCCCGGTCCAGGCTCCGCACCAGGCGCAGCTCTCCGCTGCCCGAGAGAGTGAAGGCTTCCTCTTCGTTGCCAGCCACCAGCACGTAGGTCAGCTTGCTGTTCAGCCCTTGGTCATCATCCCTTGCTACAACCTACACAAGCAATGCAAACAGAAGAGATATCAAACACCTGATGAGCGCAGGAGGTCTGGAAAATTAGACTGGGATAGAGGACACATTCTCTGTGATAATAATCCAAATTAACGGGTTGAATTAATGCAAATGCTACAAGTATAAATGAGCTGTAATTGTAAAAAAAAAACTTAACACAGTGATGGTGGATTTAAAAAACATAGTTTGAAAATATTTAATAGTTGATTACCTATTTTTCTTGAGCATAAATACAGAAAAACTGTGTTGGGGCTCTGTGAAAACCACAAATGACCTGGTATAGGCTAAGCTCTGTATGAGAGCAAGCACTGCATGTCCTGCTGTCAGAATCCATCTAGTTCTCTCTCAATATTTGGCACACGGCCTCATCCCATGTAGGCAATGACTAGATTGCGAGATTTGTTGCATGGAAGTTGAGAATGAGATGAGAGATAGAGCAGACTCTTAGAGTCCCAGTGGAGGCATGAGGATAGGTAGGGAAAACACAAACAGAACTCCAAAGCATAATAGTAACTTTTGGTCAAAAAAAACGCACCCATACAAACAAAAAAGGAAAACAAGCCAACAATGACTGCAAATTCAATTAAAGCCAAGAGGCAACTTTTCCATTGTTTTGCCCCTTTTTAATTTTGGAGGAAGGACACTGGGTATTAATACCATGTAGGCATGCTACTAATTGTCAGAGACACATATTTATTGCTGAATGTACCCACCTGCAGAATAACTTTTGGGAGCGTCTCCAAATTCTCGGGGACGTTCACAGAGTAGGGAGAAAGCTCAAATGTGGGAATGAAATCATTAACGTCCTTCAGAACAATACTGACTGTTGTGGTATCAGTCCTGGGGCTGCTCCCACGGTCAGATGACTGAACAGTCAGTGTGTAGGAGGGCTGCTTCTCTCTATCCAGAGGCTTGGCCACAGTTATCACCCCTGTCACAGAATCGATCCGAAACTCATTGTTGGCATCTCCGCTCACGATGGCGTAGCGGACCTGCCCGTTTGTCCCTTCATCTGCATCTGTAGCCAACACCTGGATTAAATCTGTCCCTGTCAAAGTATTTTCTGACACCTCTACCTTGTACAGCTTCTGGGCAAAGAGCGGGTTGTTGTCATTAATGTCCAGGACTATCACCACCACATCCGTAGACGAAGAAAGGGATGGCTGGCCCTTGTCTGTGGCTACCACAGTCAAGGTGTAGTTGGCCACGGCTTCTCTGTCGAGCTCTCCAGTGAGCCTCACTTCCCCATCGATAGTGCCGATGCTGAACTTGTTTCCCAGAGGCCGGAGCAGGCTGTACTCGATGTAGCTGTTGGGGCCACTGTCGGGATCAGTTGCCTGTGCTTTGAACACCACCGTATCTATGGGCGTGTTCTCCGGGACGTAGGTCAGCTTAGGGGAGGTAAAGCTCGGAGGGCTGTCGTTCACATCGAGCAGAATGATTGAAACTTGGGCTGTGCTGGTGTACCTGGAGGCTGGGAGGGGGGCCATGTCATGGGCTTGCACGACGAGGCTGTAGAAGGACTGGCTTTCCCGATCCAGAGGCTGCCGGATGCTCAACACGCCGCTGTTGTCGATGCTGAACTGCCCCGCGCTGTCCCCGGACGCGATGCTGAAGGACAGCTGAGAGTTGGGGCCTGGTTGGGGAGGGAGAAGAAAGGTAGATAATATTAATTCATCCCACCAACCTAGGTATCAATATTTCTAGCCTTGTTTCCACAGGAAATTTTCCTTCATTTTTCTATGGATATGAACCACGTGGTTCCTATACAACCACGTGAAGTGTTCAGCTTCCTCATCACCATTTTTGAATCCATCTGCTCATTTCAGGCAAGTTTCAGAGTGGGGAAGAAACCTTTGAAATGATTATTTTCTGACATGGTAATATTCATGAAAGAGAGAGGGAGGACGTTAATTGGAGAGGCCGCAGAGGGAATGTCTGTCAGGGTTCATCTCTGCATTTCATTCAGCAGGAGCTGCACGGTGGCACCACGAGTAATTTTTCCCCATCTAAAATGGTTGGGGATAAAGGATTTGAAGGGTTTTCCTTCAGAAACCAAGACTCAGTAGTTCTGCTGCTCATTGAACATCTGGTTTCCTCCATTATTCCCAGTTCAACCGAGCAACATTATTATTAATGTAATTATTTCATGAATTCTTCCACTCAATTAAAAAAGCCACAAGCAGAAACTCCCAAGCCTAGCCGGAGCAAGCCAAGAGTGAATAGTGGGGAAAGGTATGCTTCCCATATATGGCATGGTATTCCAAAATATCAGATGAACAGCCCTCACTCATCTCATGATCAAAACATAACTAGCAATTATGGTCAGGGGAGAGATTTATCATTCCAGTAAGGGAAATACATCCTGAACCTGGACAGGGCTGTGAAACATCCTTACATATTCCATGTAAGAAATAATGTGTGTTATTGCTTCGATTCTACAGTTCACTCTGAACAGCTAATTATTGGGAACATCCAATTGTGAGACAAGTTTCTTCTCCTCTATCTTACTCCTATTTTAATTAATTTAATTTTTTTTTTCTTGCTTTGCATATTCAAGACTGTGTTTAGGGTCAGTAAATTAACCAACCATTAGCTACTAATTTACCCCTCAAACTAGCTTGTTCATGCAAAGAAACCAAGCTGCCCATTTCACTGATTGCTGTGCATTTTGTCATTTTTACTCAGAAGCTCTTTTCTCTCCTAGTGAATTGCTTTGATAATAAAATTATTCCTGCATTAGACTTATTAATCTCTGCTGTTTATTATGCTCAGACTTGAGAAATCTAGTCTTACATGTGGCCACTCTAATTGGCATCTTTCCCTCTGTTTTTCCTCTTGTAGGAGTTAAATTATAAAATGAATAGAACGAAACATGAAAGACAAAATATTTGAATGCAATTTAAAACATTAATACATTTATCTGCCAGATACTAGTGTTTCTCCAGTACTTTGATCAAGTGAAGGATGGTGAAAGTTTAATGTTACTCTGATTTTTGTTCAGTTCTATTTTCAAATGACTAATTACATGAATAAAAGTCTTGATTTCAGTAAAGTACTTTCTGGCAATTCAAGATTTTTGTTGATTTTTGGAGATGGGTAGGATTTGGGTCCTGCAAAAGAAAATTACTTTAAAAAATACTCTATTTCCTCCACCCACTCCCACCCCAGTGTTTTTCTGGTGTTTATTCCTAAGAAAAAATTTGTTTACTCTTCCTTATCACCTCCATGAACCTTTCATTCTTTGTCCTGTATTCTCATGGGTTTCCTTGCTGGTAATACTAATATAAGTTAAACTGTGAAACAGAAGATTTGCCTGAATATCAGTGGAGCCAGGAAGGCCACTTAGGGAACTATTCTTTTTTTTAACACAGCATGCCAAGCTGGCATTGTGCACCTCATCCATCCCCCCTTCCAAGGTTTGGAACTGGGCTTTTCTTAGGGAGACTGTAGAGACATCCTCTTTGTTGAACTTTAGGTTTATTTAATCTGATGCTTAATCTGATAAAACACTGAAAAGACAGACATGGAGTCACCAAATTCATGATAACACTCTAAAGGGCTTTGTTTCTATTTTTATTTATTTACTAATGAGACTAAAAAAAGACCCAACAAAACTACTTCCCCTCTGCCATTCTATAAATATCGGTAGAGTTTAGCTGAGAAATTACACCAGCTTTGCCTGGGGGAATACCTTACCATACTTTTTAACAAACTGACAAATGTGTGTGTGCTTTCCTCGGATATTTTTCCTGTTAATTCTTTGAAAAAAATAAAATCTGAATCTCAAAATGAATGTCTTTATGGTAACTGAGTTCTTTAGTATATATTATTATATTACTACAATATTGAATATCCAAGAGCCGTAGCTGATATTTACTATGGATCTGTACATGCAACAGTCCAAGCTGAGATAAACAGCTGCTGTTTCCCAAGGGGTGTGCTGAACAAGAAAACTAAAATTGAAGCAGTTTCACTATCACCATATTTCTGTCCTTTATCAGTGTTTCTCCTAAAACAACAGCCATGCCTCATTATAAAACAATGTCTTTTCAGAGCTCCTTCAAACTATGGGATCATGTAACATAAATAATCAACGAAATTATATTTGTATTGAGTGCATTATCTGTGAGCACATGGAGAAGAGTATAATACTAGCACTAGCTATTTCAGTGCTCTAGATAAATATAAGACAACACAAGATAACAAGTCTGAGCTTGAAACAGAAACAACAATAGATCATAACATGTGCTTAAGTTACAGTCTTATGGGAGAACTCAACCTGGCACGCTCTTGAAATGATATTTCTGCCCTATTAATTTTAAATCCAGCCTGCTAGAAAAGCAAGTGTGCCAGAAAACATAAAAAGCAAGATATCTGACTTCTCATTGCATTGCTCCTCAAATACTCATTTGCCTCCTTGATAACTGAGTGTGTGATGAATGTGAATTGATATGTCAGTGCTATGATATAGTTCCCATCCACTGTGCACAGATGGAAATTAATGTATGAGGTGCAAGAGAAAAGGAAAACAGACCCATAAGGGTGAAGTGAAATTAACTTCCAAAAGGATTTGAAACCAAGTGTTGTAGTCTTGACAGGAAAATAAGAAACAAAGGAGGAGATGGACACAAACCCATTTATCTACAAGTCTGAAGGAACAATCCCTTCCCTGGGAATGCACGACACAAGCACAAGTTCCTCCTCCAACTTATGTTTAGTTTACATCAAATAAAAGCCTTAACAAGTGTGGTGAAAGAGAGATTCATGCAAGAGCAGCCAGTATCACAAAGTTTTGACTTCTGATTTGTTGGCTTATCTTATGGAATCTCTTCTCCTTTCCTCAATTTGATCTCAAAACCAGTTACACAATTTTTACCATGGAAAATCATCAGCGCAAAATTTATCTCCCCACAAAAATGTTGGAGTTCAACAACTCAGCATTTCCTGAGGAAAAACTGCTTTACTGAGTAATCTTGATAGGGTCAGCCAATTTAGGTGCACAAACAGGATTCCTCAAAGCATGTAGGTGCTTTGTCCTTGAAGGACATTTCAGTGCGAGACAATTCCGTGGGCTCCGCTGAGCCCCTGTCAAGTTGAGAGGAGACAAGGTTGCTCAACATGTCACAAAAATAACCTTCACCTGTAAAGTCACTGTGATTGCTATGAATGAAGAGTTTTGCATAAAGTCACACTGGGTAATGTCTGTGGACACTTCAGAAAATGCGGTACACGATGGAACGATGTTTACATATTTTATGGTCATCTTCTATAATTATTCTTACTTGGGTACAAACTGTATGGCAAAATGGTTAAGAAAGCTATAAAAATCATACCTTTTACACTCCAACACATTAACACCTTCTGGATGCCATAAACAATCCCAAGATTAAAGCCTATTTTAATGAGAAATGTTCCCAAGATCCCTTTCAACAGGTTTTTTTAACCTCCACTATCAATACCTTGTAGATGACAACTGTCTTCATGATAGACTTACAAGTTACAGTACGTTTATGATGGCTGCAGATAACATCTGATATTACCACAACCCTCTTCAGAACTTACAATGAACTTTCAGAAAAAGAGTTGCCAGACTTAGGTCTACTTTAAATGTGAATTTAAGCATATGAGAGCAGCGACTTACGGGTAGCCCTAATTTTCCCTCTTTAGTAAGTCTTCTAATAGGTTGCTAAGGGGAAAGACAGCTTTATGATCACAGACACAGAATGTGAGGGAACTCCTACCATCATCGGCATCAGCGACGCTGAAGTTGAGGATGGCGGATCCCGGGGGCAGGTTCTCCATCAAGGAAGTGCTGTAGGAGGCCATGCTGAACACGGGCGCGTTGTCATTGACGTCCAGGATGTTGAAGTACACCCTGATGGCCGTGGACTGGCCTCCCCCATCCTCAGCACGGACAGTGAGGATGTAGTACTGCTGTGCTTCGTAGTCCAGGGCCCGGGTCAGGTTGAAGACCCCGGTGACAGGATTCAGGAAGAAGATTCCCTCTTCATCATCCTCGCTTACGGTGTACGTGATCTCCCCGTTGACACCCGAGTCATCATCAGTGGCAAGAATGGCTGCTACCAAGGAACCTGCATGGCACAACAGCAGAGCACCATCAGGCACTTGCAACAGGCAGCTCCCTGGGCTGCCCAGAGCCAGCTCACCATCAAGCAGATCCACAGATGAGAGATGTCCTCCAAGAGAAATTCAAGCCTCAACACTGCGTGAATAACCATTGCAAAAGTTTTTTTCAAAGCTGAAAGGGACAACATATTGTTGCTTTAAAGGGCTACTCAAACACCGTAAGAAATGGCCAGGAATGGTTTTTATCTTTATGCAAATTAGACATCAACAGGGGCAAAAATACCTTTTCTCCTGCTAGGTATTGTCTTTCTATGACTCAAAGGACCCTCTCTTTGCCGCAGACAATCACAAGTCCTGGAACCTTCTAGATGTTTCTTTCCAAATGCAGAAACCAAAATATGAGTACATACCAGATATCCCAGCTCTGCTTTTTGAAACAGTGCCTTTGCAGGGTAACTGCGGTTAGAAAACTAGAAACCTTATAGGGGTCCCTTCTCCGCTGTTTTCTGAAATTCAACGCCCTGTGAATTTGTGCCAGTGTTTTCATTTCTGCATAGCTGCCCTCGCATGACTGACCTATCTGACTCGAGTTTGGAAATCAAGTGTCACTTTTTAGTATTTCGAGCACTAATTATAATTAAGATCAGCTCATTTCCAAGAAAATAAATCATTAAATTTCCTTTCCCTGGAACCAGATGAACTACGTGCAGCACAGTTAACTATTTTCCAGCAATGAAAACTGCTTATATCATCAGAACAAAGAAGAGTGCTATAGCCCCCTTTAATCCAGCTGGATATAGTGGTATCTTTCACACCCCATTGATTAGCTCAAGCTCTAATGTTCCTTTAACAAGAGGAATGGGGATTACTCTCTGGGATAGAAAGTGGAACCTCAAAGGGGAAACATCATGGCCCTTCCCCTCCAGGTGAGCCTGCCAGCTGCTCCAGGACTGCTGGAGAATAGAACAGGAGAAGATGCAGTACTTTAACAGAAAATCAGCCTATTTGTTCCTTCAGCATCCATCACTGCTAAGATGGGAATAAAGCACTAATGTACACCCTAAAAATGATTAATGAGAGAAGTCTCATTTTAATGTGGAGGGAATTAGGCTTGCCTTTTCCAGGGTCATTCCTGCTAGAACAGACCATGACTCAAGGCTCTGAGAGAAAAGAGAGAATGGCTGGGGATCAGCAACCAAAGCACTCTGTGCTATACAGACATCTCAATTACTCCCAGATCAGATTCCTGAGACACAGCTGATTACTCTGTAAACCTTTAATGCAAAACACCACCAAATTTTGGGACAGGGACTGTGGGGCAGAGTGCAAAAGTCTGAGGCACGGGGGTGATCTTGGTTATTCCAAACTGAGACTCCCATGCTTATGAAAGCCCTAATAAAAGCTTAAAAGCTATCACCATGTCATTTGCATCTCCTTGGTTTATTCATGTTTTACAATAAGCTTCTGAGATGCTACTGGCAGATACTGCTTTTGTACTAGCAATCTGTATAGAATCTTGGAAGTAATATTCATTTTTCACCTGGAGTCGTGTAATAGAGCACAGTACTTGAAAACTCTTTTCGATCTAAATATTTTCTAGTTTATAACCCACCTTTTAAGCATCAAAACACTTGCATACGAAACCACCTTAAAAAGAAGAAAACAACCACTTGAGAGGTCAGTGGTGGTATTTCCATTTCCTGTTTACCTGGAGTGGCATCTTCTGGGATGTCAAAGGAGTAGACTGGCCTGGAGAACTTGGGGATGTGGTCATTAACGTCGCTGACAGTGATGTTTATCCTCATGTCCGAGGACTGCAGGCCATCGTCAGCACGGACCAGCAGGGAGTACTTGGAGCGGCGCTCGCGGTCCAGGCGCTTGGTGGCTATCAGCTCCCCTGACTCGGGATCAATGTGGAAGCTATCATCTGCACCACTGATAATGGTGTATGTGACCAGGGCATTGGCTCCCTAAGTCAGAACAGAAGTGGTCAAATCACGTTATTTGCCAGGAAAACCACATCATAACTTGCAGTAAGACAAGGATCGTTCCAGTAACTACACTTGGAGATTATTTTTCCAAACAGTTTCCTTCAATAAACAGCCTTCCTGCCCAGTCCCTGCTTCAATCCCACAGTAAAGACACATATGCACACAGTTTTTATTTGTGAGACGTGAAATGATGAGATTACCCAGATACTTTGTGCTCCACTGTTCACAAAAGGATTTCATCCAGTCGATACCAAAAACCTCTGTTACCTGTTTTAGTTTCAAGCCAGCATCACCGAGCAGTGTGACATCTTAATAAGGATCAATGTTTATTCTTCTTTTATGTTTGAAGATTAAATTAAATCTCTGGCAGTGGGATCAGCTCTGCCTTTCTTGCTCTCTGGAGATGGCATGGAGGGAGCAGGAGAGGAAGGGAGGGAGGGGAGACCTGAGGCAGCCATGTGGCAGCTCTTCCAGCCACCACGCATGGCAAAGGCCACAGCTCATGGTCAGGAGAAACTCATGGAGGCTGTGCTTGCAGCAGCCCTCAAAGGTCAGTTTCTGCATGGATATGTATTTACCCCCGTAAATAAAAAGCCCCAAAGTGATAAATCACACATCATTAAAATCACAGTTCTGATTTCTTGGGTTGTGCTGCAAGTCAAAAGCATTTGCTTTTGGGCCAAAAAATTTCATTTGTTCTCAGGGGTGGAAAAAAAAATCATCCATGTGGACTTTGAGCATTTTGGTTGAAAGGAAAATTAAGAAAAAATAACGTTACATAGAAAAATGTCATGTACTTCTTTTTCCAAGACAGGCTTAAGGATACTGAAGGTTTGGTAGCCTCTAACACCAGATACAGTACCTAAACCCTGTGTGCTGATGGTGCCTGGAAATGCAAGCAGATATTTACTGTGCCCTCCTCTGGTGCCAGGCCAGAGTTCAGCTTTCACAGCTGAAACCTGCTGCTGACACACCAGTGGCACTTGTGCAATGAACAGCAGATCAAAAAGATCAGGCAGAAAGGAATTCTATGGCTGTTTCAAATACTCCTGCCTAAAAAAGCAAATTAACAGAGATAAACACCTGCTCCTATTTGCAAGAGGAGAGACAAGCAGTAGTTACCTGACCTCACCAGAGTGCCCCGTGCCAAACTTTCTCTCTGGGGTGTTGTTTCAAAGAGTCAGACTAAGCTAACTGATAAAAGGAAATTTAGAAAGAAAGCAGGCTTCTGCAGGTGCCCAGCCCTGAAGAGCTGCGTGCAGTGCTTCAGCTATGTGCTCAGGTGTGCCTAGAGGCTGTCAACACGCTTTCCTCCAATTGTGTGGCTTAGCCATCACATCTCATGAGAATTTTCAGAGGTGACCACATTCTTCACCCTGTGTTTGACCACCCAGAGTCCTAACAGAGTGCAGCTAAAACCACAGCCATGTGTGATACTGGGTTTATACTGTGCCCTCAACTTCAAAAAGGGGGATGGGGAATAAAAAGGTAGCTTGACTCTAAACTGCACATTGCTAGGAAAACTTGGGCTCTTTGTAAAGAGTTTGAGTTACAAATGTTCTGGTAGGGAAATTGAAATCATTCCTTTTGAGAAAAGGACTGACTGATTTCTCTCTAGGGTAACAAATCCCTTTCCACTGGATGGAGTGCTTCAGAATGGGTAACAGCTTAGGTGCAGTTCAGGAATGGTTAAAAAAAGGCTGGAGCATAAGATACTGCTCTAATCTTACATATATTTGCCATACCACATCAGAGAGTGGTAGTTCAGTATTTACTGCTTCCTAAAATAAAGACAAACAGCTAAAATTTTTGTTACAGATGTGCACCTTCCCAAAATCCTGGGTTTTGTCTGTATATCAGGCTACTACTGGAAAATAAAGAGAAAACCAAAATATTTACAATCGCATTAGAACCATTCCCGGGGGTGTTCCCGTGGTTCCCTCTGTAGTAGTAAGATTAAGTACACCAATTAACAATCACAGGAAGACTAACCAAGCTAACACAAAAAAGGCCAGGAATAAAATTCTCTTGAGGAGGTTGAATTGCCCTATTATTTGAAAACAAGAACTGCTTGTTGTTTTCAAGTGTAACTTTACATTTTAATGATAACACAAACTTTTTACATTATTATATTGACTTTTTAGGCTTTTCCCTCATGGAAAGAAACTGTTCAAGTAAACAAAAATAACATGATTAACATTTTTGTAACTTAAGTTTCTAAAATAAAGGAATGCATCAACAGCATTTTAAGTTATTCATAGCACCTTAGTTGCATCATTCTCCTAATAATGAATCTAAGTGGGCATAACTATTTTGCAAACAGGTTCATGTACAGAGCACACATTTAAGCATTGTTTCTTTTCCCCTCTTTTTGGTAAAATAAAACATTCTTTTGGAAGGGATAATACTGATCTTTGTTAGGTCTACTCAAAGGGAAAGCAGGCATCATCAGAATTTTTCTTGTTCTCCAAGGCTTGCCTCAGAATAATTTCATTGCACACTTTGGAACTGGGCTGAACTACATCATCTTGGTTTCAAAGCTGGTTTAGACCTCCATGATACCGGACAGAATTTTGTGAATGACTGCCATGATTCCTAAGGCCAAGCTCACACAAAGGGATGAAGGGAACAGGTAAAAACATGTCCAGAATGGCACTTCTAGTACCGACATTCAAAACTGAAACCATGCTCCTACCTCATCAGCATCCATGGCTGTCAGCTGCAGTATTTTGGATCCATCTCCTATATTCTCCTCTACCGTCAGATCGAGCATGTCTGTGGGGAATACTGGTGGGTTGTCATTGATATCCTGAAGTGTTATTTCTACCTGTAAAAAGCAGGAATGGGAAAAAATGTTGAGTGAGTGCTGGATGCTCATAGGACCTGAATGTTACTAATCAGATAATTCTGAAAGAAATCAGGTAAATTGCTTTAAATCACATGAATTAGCACATTCCCAAATCACACCAACAATAGGAAAAGCCCGTCCGGATATTAAAATTCCACGCTGTTATAAAATACTCCTAGGAAAACCTCTAACACAAATAAAGTTAATTTGACTTGTTGATAGCAACTGATTTTAAATGGTCCTAGTCTAGTTTATATTGGAAAAGATCCACTGATAGACTGTCATTGTAATCCTCAAAGTCAGCCCCTGGAGAATAACTGCCAAGTGCTGGGGCAGGAGATCGTTCAACCATTAAATGCTGCCTGACATGAAGATGAGGTGGTGTAAAATTCTCTCTGAAATGTTTATATATTGGCAACTCTCCGTTCCGAGAGGGGAAAAAACACCCTTGCACTTAATATATTTTATAACAAATAATCTGCTTTTCTCTCTCTCGCAAAACTCCCCTCTAATTGCAAACATAAACGTTACTTTAGGAGCACCCACTAGCATCTACTCTCCTTGCCTATCCAAAACGCAGCAAATGTTCTTTTCACATGCCATATTTGTATGCTTTTCCAAGTAAGAATGATAGTTCCTGAAAGGTTGTTTCGTGATCTTTATCCTCAGTTTTTCATAAGCAAGATTGCTGCCCTGCTGATGCTAATTCAAAAAGATGCAGAGCTACGTTTTCTCTTGTTGCTGGGTCTGGAACGTGATATTCCAAAGTAGAAAAAGAAGACACAGCTGTTTTATATTTATCATGAAAAAAAAAGTAAGGTTTTGGACCCAAAATACTGAACAGTCACCAAACTCTGAAGACCCACTAAGAAGCAAATGAGTAGCTGAAAGAAGTCTTACCAAGGAAAAGAGAAAGGTAAAAGGTAAAGGTGTGGATGACTTAAAGAAGGTACCTAACTTGACAGACAAAACATTATTTACACGACAGAATCTGCTATGCCCTTATCCAGAAGGACTCTTCCTACACTTAGTTGAAAATATATGGATTGGGTCGTTCTGTATATACCTAACATAGACATTACTGGTGATCCAAAGTCTATGATTTCAACTGTTTCTAGTCCCCTGTCATAAGATTTTCTTCTCTGTTCTGTTTTCATAAGGACCACCAATTGCCAAGCTCTTCTGACTTGATCACCAGGATGATCTAAAAACCAGAGGAAATGTTACATTAATATTATTGTTAGGGAAATATTAATATAATAGCTGTATCTGCTGGAAGAGGAGACAAAACAGTGGTCTTTTATAGAAGGCCATTATTTATTTATCCCCTATTTAATCCCTTTGGCCACTCACAAGTGGTACACAACACAATTCACAGTCTGAGACAGATTAACCCAGAAGGTTTTGTCATTAAATTTATATCCCTGACAACAGGGATATAACAGAAGCACGAGGAGTGCTGAGCAGAGCACCATGAGCAGTGATTGACAACCACCTCACCAGACACAAACTTTCAGAGAACAAACCAGCCCAGGCTGGTTTTCAAGGAGAATGCTGCATCTGGGTGACAAATAATCACAGAAATGGGAGGGAAGTGGTAGAGATGACAGATGAAGGATTTTGCCAGCCCTCCTTGCCCATGGACTGGCACAGCACACTCTTCCTGCTTTCCTCCCCAAAGTGCAGCAGTTCCCCAGACAGGGTTTCAAGGTACAGCAGCTGCACAGCTCTGCAGTTCATTGATTCCTACCACACATGTCATTCACAGCTAATGCTTCAGCTGCGGGTGACGTTTCACCACCAGAACCCATTTCCATGATGAGAGATTACCTTTTGTACAAATCACATGAAAAATATGTGACCACTTCTGGGGGGTTTGGGATAGGAGCTGTGCATCACCTACAGCTTGAATGATGCAAAATAGTGAGATCCAAGAATACAGATGGCTAAGTACTGGGGGACAAATAAATTAATTATAAAGTCAGATTCCGGAGGACTGAAAAAAAGGAGAAGAATAAAAGAGGTGATTTTAATCTGAAAAATCAGTTCACTAGTAAACAAAGAAACTGTATTTTATACTGAAGACGTGTTTTAGATGGTATAAAAATAAGAAATTCTCAAATAAGAATGAGAATTTTTTTAGAAAAGAACACAATATTTTTTAAGAGCATTTGTACTATGATTTATTACTTATCCACAGGACTTAGATAATGTGTATTGCTTCATTACTCACCACTGGCTAAGTCTAATTAACATCTGCATCTAAAGCTATCTTTTTACTTCAACTTACACACAGAACTAGGGAATAAGATCCTTGGATGGACCTATTTGCAGAAATTTCACTGAAGTAATCATGGAATCAGAGAATGGTGTGGGCTGGAAGGGACCTAAAAGATGATGTAGTTCCAACCCCCCCCTCACCATGGTCAAGGATGCCACTCACCAGACCAGTTTGCTCAGGGCCCATCCAGCCTGGTCTAAGACATCCTTGAGAAAGATTTCAGAAAAAATGTCACATTTTCCCCAAAACAAGAGTCTGTTACATTTCATTTAAGAGAGCATAGATCCTGAATGAGATCGGATGTAAACTGAATGTCCAGGAGCTCAGAAATTAATTTCACTTTGAAATTATTCCACAAGTTCCAACACGAAGCAGAAGCCCACAGGAGAACCACAACCACAAAATCTTGCACTGCCACGTGGCACTGGAAGATTGCAGCATATCTTATCACATCTCTACTGTGAAAAAGAAAGAAAAAAAAGAAAATTCCACAAAGCTTTTAACCAAAGATCTAAACTAAACCTTTTCCCAATCAACTGCATCTTTCTAATCCCACTTCACATTTGCATATAGATGTCAATGTGTGTCACTTTAGGAAATATATGGTTTGATTAACATCATATGCTACCAATTAAAAATTAAGTGTAATTCCACCTCGGACTTAACGAAGGCAAGACAAGGTGGTCCTGGTGGTAACACCAGCTGTTGGAACCACAGAGTCATATTCAAAGGGTCTACAGACCGTGTGCTGTGCTCTCAGCTCACACTGATGGGAAACCACCCACCAGTGAGAGCAGCAAGTACAGGAATAAATATCTAGGAAACCAAAGGCACCACAGGATGGAAAACACAGGAGCTGAAGGGATTTATCCAAACCTTGGAAGCAAGGAACCATTACATGCTAATGCCTGTAGAACTGCAGGAAGTAACATGTCCAGGCTACATGGAAAGGGAGAATCACCACCCCATTCTCCAAATTTCTCCAAAATGGGAAATATTCTTCCCTGACCTCAGACTTGTCATTCAGTGCAAATCTAGGGTGTAAGACAGATACAAACCAATCATCTGAGAGCACTCAAAGTACTGCACTATGCAACAAAAACTTCTGCAACTTTCCATCTGACAACTGCTTGATTCCTATTTGTATCAACAGCTGCTTTTAATACAGGACCCAAAATTCTGACTGTCACTCAGAGGACTCACATAAAATACAGAAGCAGCAAAGGTAGGGAAGCTCCTTTTTAATTCTCTAATTGCTCTCTCCAGTGGTGCAGGCACTGATGGGGGCTTTGCTCCTCTGAACAGCCTTGAATTTCTGCAGAAGCCATGGGAACACAAATAGTTACAGACTCTTCTAAACCTGTTAAGACTGTGAAAACTGATTAATAAATTCATAATACTGTCTTACTTTTATTGTTCAAGGGAAAATGAAAAAAATCAGAAAGCTTTGTTCAATTCACTTGCACGCAAATCTCCACAAAATTACTCTACTTTTGTACAAATTCTAGTATAGTGCTTTTCCTTCACACATTTAATACATCTAGAAAAAAAGACTGAAAATCAAAGCTTTCCCTCAGAGCTTATTCTTCAGACAAATACATGTTGTTTATTGACTAACACTTGTAAAATGAACACAGTAATTTTACATATCAATTTCTATGCAAACCATCTTTGGGTGGGGTTTTTTTTAGTAGTTTTGTTTGTGTGCTTGTTTTATGTTTGACTCAAGCTAAGATGCACAAACACGGACACACAACAAACCACAGAGATCGGCAATATAGAAAGCCAAACAATACCACAAATTTCCCTGTGCATGAATCAAATTTCTCCTCCCCAGGCTCAATAACATTCTCACAATAATGCCCTGCCTCTGCCACAGTTACAGATGGCCAGCCCATCATCATCTGTGACAATTCGATTGCTGCAGCCTGTTGTCACAGACATTTTCAAAGCAGAGGAAGTATTAATTGCCTTGATCTTGTTAGGATTCTTATTTGTTGCTCAAATTAGCCTCTTGTGGGTTTTTTTTTTCCCCTAAACAAAATTCAGAACAGATTGAGGCAGGGCAGCACTCACCTCAAACAGTTCTGCCTCAATTTTCTCTGAATGTAGATGTAAGAAAAATAGGTCTTTCTCCATTTAGACAAACCTCAGTTGTTAACAGATACAGGAATCATACCAAGACCTCAAGTTTTAAAGCACATAGATCTATTAAAGCATTTAGGACATAAACTATTCTTAAGCTTACTCAAAATAATTTGTTGGATTAGGAAACAGTTGGTAAAAGATGAAGTTTCATTTCATAGAGCAAAACCAGCAATTCCACTTCAAAAATATTAGTACCCCAGGTAACTATTACTGAATAGGCTAGACAAGTTCCACGCTCAACGTAAAAAGCTTAAAATTAGAGTTTTATTCTGGAAAAAGAAATTATTTTAGTGACTGGGTTTATGAGCTACAAAGGTATGTAAAATAAAACATCACCCTGCAAGGCAACGTGCCAAATTCTAACCAATCATAGCACCTTCCATAAACCAATGGGCTCACTTGGCCAGACCCTAGCCTTCTGTTTTATTATAGTTATTAACATTTAGTTTTCTTCTGCTTCAAAGTCAGGAGGGTTTACAGACAGAACAGTCTTCTGAAGTTCTTCTACCTATCAAACGACAAGGAGAGGAGGAAAAAAGATGACACAGGAAACATGAATGAGCTCACGTGGTAGCAGCAAGTTTCCCCAATTTAAGTTGGGAGTCCCAGAAGAGTAATTCTTGCCTGGAGCCACGCTATCCATGGCACACACTTGATCAGAGATCTATAGATAGAACATGATCTGAGAAGGGAGGAACTCCCAGATGCCTCCCACGTTCGATACCTCTTCAAACGCTACAACTATTTGATTAAAGATCAAACAGAGTGGAAAGGCAACAGCTTTTCTTTCAATTTATATGGTGTTGAGTCATTCTTCTTCCCTTTGCTTGCTGCTGTGATGTTCACTGCCTCTCTCAGGAGATACCATCTAACAATCTACGAGCAGCATTGGCACAAATCACCCTGAAGACTTCTGTTCATGCTTAAGTCATTAGATGATCCCTCATTTAAAAAAAATTAAGGAGCTTTTTCTTCTTTGCTGGAGACCATGGCAGCACATTATCAATTTGAACTGAATAAAAGTGAAAGGATTTTATTTCCACTCCTTTGATAAATGCTCTAAATAATATCATTCATGATCATAAAAGGAAAGAATACAACTATTAATTCACCCCATCCATGTAACTGACTGAAGAACTTGGCCAACACTAGTCCTGCCTCCATCACTTCAGCCTCTGTCTTCATTCAGCAAACAAAATCCTTCCCTAATCCTGGAAAACACACAGGCACGTGTTGATTCCTTTTTTTATTGTCGTGAGTGATCACACTGGCCACTCACATCAGTGAAGTTGTGGTTACACTCAGTGCTTGAGGACTGGTGCATGTGTGCTTCCTCCAAACTGGAGAGGCAAGGGAATGGGGAGATTAAGCTTCAGAACACAATGAATTTCTGAAAATACATTTTCAGAAAGAAAAGAAGAAAAACGCTCTCTAAAAGAAATAAAATTATATATTTATACACACACACATATATATATATTTCTAGAAAATATCTACAGTAAAATTTCTAATAAGATAAAATCCCATAGCCCATCTGGAACCAGCTTCCCACCTTGCTCTAAATCACTGGGAAACAATAAGTTTGAGGGTAAAAAATAAACACTTACTCTTTAAAATTACTTCAATACCCAATAATAGCAGAGCTCAGGAAGGTGAAAAACCTGAACTACAGATCACGCACATTTACAATTTTCACAACAAGATGGAAAGCCCATTTATAAAGAAAATATCTTGGGACAAGGCAATCACTGAGGCTGAATGAGGCATCTGAATATCCCATTTTCCAGGAGGCAAACAATCCCAGCGCACGCTAGCACAATAAAAATCACATTAGTCTCTTGTGCTGCAGGCCAGCAAACCTGTTAAATAGAAATGTAATGTTGTTAAGAATCCCGCTATTAACAGGGGGAAGATTGCAGCTGGGGAGAAAATGTGGGGGGAAAAGTGCTAAAAAGGCACTGTTTGGGAAAAAAAATAATTAAAGAAAGCCAGGTTTAAAAGACTTAGTTCTGATGTCTGAGGTCAAGCTTAATGAAAGACAGGATGTGAAAGCTGTCCTAGGCCCCAGCACTGCCCACTCCAGTCACCCCAAAGCAAAGAAAACATCAACCCTATCTAAGACAACAGTAATTTAGAATAGGGATTATAGAAATATTTCCTTTTTCCTCACAGAATCAGGAATTACTACTGATTACCAGCCTTGAAATTGTTTTGAAACTTAAGGCTCAATGCATTTTGGAAACATGTTTTGCTTTGTCCATTAAACAAATGTGCATGGAGCCTTATATATCTTATTATGATTAATATGTAGTGCTGGCATTTCCTGGGTAATTTTAATCTGTGGGCTCTAACTCTAGTATTTTAACACTGTGTAACTTTCCTGGAGTTAATACCATATTATGTAACATTCATTAAGGTGATTTGATGTTTTGCAACCAAGACCCTTTTATAAAGCATCCCTATAAAATGCTGGGAGATCAGAGCGATCAAAAACTCAGTGATTTAACTGACACTATCAGAAAAATCATAGAATCATAGAATAGTCTGGGTTGGAAAGGACCTTTAAAGACCATCTAGTCCAACCTCTCTGCAATGAGCAGGAACATTTTCACCTACATCAGGTTGCCCAGAGTTCAATCTAACCTGGCACTGAATGTTCCCCAGGATGGGACATCCACCACCTGCCTGGGCAACCCGTGCCAGTGTTTCACCACCCCCATCATGGAAAATGTCTTCCCTACACCTAATCTAAATCAGGTGTAAATCTGCTTTCATCATCATTTAAAATTAAAAATCAAAAAGAAGCTACTTCCCTCTGTTGTCTCTACCAAATATCAATCCTAGTGCTAAAGAAAAGGTGTCATAATTGTTCGGTTTTCTCTCCCTTTTTTTTTTCTCTCTATCTGTTAAGGTGACCACTGGGAGTTGCACTGCCTGGAGTCTTGATTAAATGTTTCACTGCATCCAGAACACTTCATCATGCAGCATAGCCAAAATCTATTATGGCTTGCAAGTGACTCATGCGTTAGCTATGAAAAAACCATAATAAAGAGCATTTTACATAAAAATGCCCAAAAGGTTGGTAATTTAATCTTGATTCTAAGTAGTATGCAAAGTCTCTGTGTCCAGCCTGTGCAGACAATAAGGCATTGTCTGGAAATGTGTTACCTACTGTGGTTACATCTAACTTTTCTTGCCCAAGTCCAGATGAAAAACATTGAAAAGAAATAATCTTGTCCCAGCAGAAGGCCACCAGCCAGGACAGGACATTGACATTTCCAAGCCAGAAGATAAATATAAGTTTTTCTAAAGGCAAGGCAAGCAATGTAAAAATTCTCATTCTTTCTGAAATCAGTATTTTAAGGTAATTTAAGCACTACATCATTTTCTGCTCCCTCAAAAGAGACACGGTCTCACGTGCAACAGAGGGAATTAACTGGGTTAGGGAAAGCCCTACTCAAATCTTGGCTAATTTAACAAAGTAACAGCACACTGACTTTGAAACACACATCGAAACATACAGAATCATAAACATGGAAACCCAGTATGATCCAACTTCACAGCAAATGGGAGATAAACATCAAATTGGTACAAGGGATAAAGCTGATAAGAAATGCCACAAGCAGTTATTTTTTTCCCTTCCTTCACCACCAGAACCATAATGAAATACAGGTTATTTTGTCAGTACTGGTTAATGAGTAACATGTATAGCTCAGTCAATATTCATACAGTTTAAAAAACAGATTGATTGTAGGAATGAGTTATTTTGAGCTCCATTCCAACAGGCCTAATTAGCACATCAGGACCTCTCCCAGGTCTGCCCAGAAACTGCAATCCAGTGGCACCAAGGCAGAGCTGGGCTGGCACTAAGGAGCATGAAAAGCTCCTTCACCCACCCACCCACCCTTTCCATGGATGCTGGATATGCACACACACACGGCCCTATGGCATTTCCCCAGATAAAAGGGGTGACTTTCTCATGAAGACATTACTTCTTCTGCATCTAATACTACCTCTGGTTACAAACTCAACTCCAAATACCTGCCAAACCAACACAAACACTTGGCAAACACTTGCTAGTGAGGTGTTTTTTTTTTTTTTTCTTTTTGGATATTTTTTTCTTAAATACTCAAAGCAGTATACATTTGGGAACCATTTGGTTTATAACTTTGCATTTAATTAAATGAGGTCTACTGCCATGTAATAAGAAATGGATTGAATCAGTAAGAACATTTCAGTCCATGCCAGAAAACAAAAAAAAAAAAAAAAAAAAAAAAGGATAAAGTCAGAAAATACAAGCAAGCATTAGAAGTTCAAGAATGGGAATGTCACACCTCTAAATTAAATAAATCACCTAATTAAAGTTACAGGTGTGACATTTAAGACACATGCAGTCACCAGGACAGTATGATAAATCCACCCCATCACTTGAAGGCTGCCCGAACAGCAAAAGAAAAGCTCTTTACCCAGAGCCATGGTAGAAAAAGCATTGCTAGAGACACTAAAGAAAGCACAATTTTTTTTTTTCTGTGAGTGGAAGGGAATTAAAGATACAGGACTGGATGCTGACTGATGTTTTGCAGTTGTGAGGGTTTTATATGTGGCACCTTTCTGAGAAGAATCCCCACAAGAATCTAAATAGACTGTAGCCAATAAAACACACAAGGCCAACGTGTTACTTTCCAGTTTCAGGTTTAGAAGTACAAGGCCATTTTATAGAAATGCCTAAAGGTTTTTTCCCCCACAGCATCAACAGGGTGCTAGCAAGGAACTGTTGAGGCTAGAAATTCCAAGTATTTCTGAATCCTTCTACAAATTTCAGGGAAATGCCTTCCTCACCATATTCCTCTTTTGCAGACTGCAGGCTTATGCAGCAGCTTCACATCTGGTGTCAGGGAGGGCCCCTTCCCTGCGGCCACAGGCCACTTGAGGCCAGAAAGGCTTTTTTCTGTGGCCACAGATGGACCTTTTCATGTGGCTGCCCTCAGCAGAGCCAGCTGACAGTCGAGGCTACGGTGGCAGGGTTAAGAACTTCAGCTCACTGGGCACACCAGCCCTCCTTTATCCACTTTCCTCCCATACATCAGAATTTTTATTTTGGCAGCTGTATCTTCAGGCATACCTTTCCCCAGTTATCTTTTTGGTCCACCTTGCCTGTGCAACCTTTACTACAATTATTAAGAAAGTCCTACACAATAACAGTAGGCTGATGCACTGTGTATTGGACCAACTCCTATACTTGGACAAAAAAGAAAGTCCTGCATGCCTCCAAAACCTAGTTTTTCTGCCCAACTACATTCAACATGCCCACGTTATCTCTTCTTGAAAAAATTGCTGTTTCTGGTGATGAGGTTTTGCACCAAAGCCCTTCTTGAAGCCAAATAAAAAGCCCTATGTTGGTTCTTCACCAAACTGTGAAGATTCAAATTTATATGTAACTACAAACTTTCACCTCAAAAAATATTCTAAATAGCTGAATAACACACATCTTTTGGCCTAGGAATGTGAAGGGTGGCTGAAACTCAGTTTATAGAATTCTTCACGTCAGCCAACAATATTTGTTTCCCTCTCTTACCTATTGAATTTTCTTCCTCAGCTGTTGGACTTTGCATTTGACACAGCAAATTTAGAAAATCAAGCATTAAAGACTAATTAAAAGGTCTTTAAAAAGACCTTCACCTTTTGAAATTTATCATTTCACCACATCTGTAACTACGCACATGACCTTGTGCACTGAAGAGAAATCAAGTGAAAACCTCCAGATTTTCACAGAAATAGCTGGAATAGCTGGAACAGTGTGCTTATGTGGGATTCTTACAGTCATCTTCCTTAATAAAGAATATGGAGTGTTTTATTTGAGCATAAATTCAGAGATTTGACTTTTATTGGTTCCTAAACATCCACTACATCTTCCCTAGATGCAGAACCTACATCAAACTATGAAGCTGTGCTCTCTGGCTGCTACAATCAATAATGAGAACTTTTAACAGCCCAGATCCTGACATATTCCTCTATTACATCTTTCTCCCCCAACACCCAACTTTGCACCACAGCCAATCTCTCACTGACTTGGTTTTACTGTGGATAGTCCTAAGCAAGCCCTGATTACTGGGTCAGAAATATCACCAGCAGCTGACAATTGCAACACAAACACAGCTGTCAGGAGGGCTGCTTGATCTGCTCCACAGAGAGACTGACCAAACTAAAGCCTCCCTTCAATCAAGTAAAAACTTTGAGTCCTGATAATCTTAGTAAACCTTAAAAAAAAAAAGGAGAAAGAAATACACTGGCACTTCTGCATATCTTAATTTCAGTGTGGCAGGAAGCAGATGTACCACAAGAGAATGGTTCCCATGGTATTTCAAGAATAGGAGAAACCAAAGAACCTTTCCTTGCTCGGGTCCCTGTCTGATGTCCCAACTGAAGTGACTCAGCTAGCCCTTGTATTATAGCACTTGGGTTTTCCATTTATTATCCTGATCGTGCCAGATCTTTGATCCTTTGGAAGTTTACCACCACTGGTCATTACTACAAGTCTCTGGATACTTAAAATGTATGGGAGGAATTTTAGAAGAGCTGAGTTCCCTTCTGAGGAACACAGGAAAAACAAAACAAAACAAAACAAAACCCATCAGAATGAATGTTCAAGTGTAACCATAAAACATTCAGAAACTCTTCACAGAGTTCCAGAACCCCTAAATACACAACTAAAAGATATAATTCTGTCTTTTGAAGATTGAACCTAAGCTCAATTTCTTTGCATTTTCCCCTTGTTTTCCTTCCTTTGATTTGTGTCTTCAGTAGGGTGTCTATGATGTGGCATGAGATTTTTTTTTTAAAAGTGCATTTTTTTCTAAAGACCTTGTAGGTTGCAACAGTCTCAGTCTTCCTGGTTTTAACTGGATTAAGAACTGTTGTGTACTGGATGTACAAACTGGCCCACTATCCATGTGGAACAGATTATAGGATGATCATTCATTGTATGCTCGCAATTGAAGCATTTCAGTAATTTTATAGACAATTGGGAAAAAAGAAGAAGTATTTTGAGGACAAACTTTGAATGGCTTACAGTTAAATGGTTATATGATATTAAAGGACAGGAAAACAGAAACAGAGTAGGCAAAATTTAATACAAAAAACCAAAGAAAGTCACTCATTAACTCTTAGTAAGAAAATTACAGCAACAAACCTGGGCATCATGGAGAGGTCTAAGAAACAATGCTGAGGGGTTTTGTTTCCTGGGGTTTTTTTGTACCATTTCCTCCCCCCCCACCACAACTAAGATTCCTAAATCTCAGCCCGGTTTAATCCTTCCATAGGGTGTGATGCACCTTCTTTTATTTCCTAAGTATAACACAGAAGAATGGCAGAGCAAAACTTTTCTGTAAAAAAAAGTATTTTCTAGGTACAAGTGTAATAAATCTGAAAGATTTCTGAGAAAGTCATCAAACAGTGGAAAGAAGAAAAATAAGGCAGGCAAAGACTCCTGAATAATTTTAAAAATGGTAACAACTCAAATGCTTCCCCTAGCTCATTGTGTTAATGGTGACAACAACATAATTACCAACATAATTTCATAATGGACAGCTGGTGATAGGGCAACAGGGACAGCACTATACCCCAAAAACACCATGGTGTGCTTTACAGGGATTTGTTTCTTTTACAAGTAATTGCATAGGAAGCAGCAGAGATGCAGCTGCTCTGTTTAAAAACATTCTGTAGCTGAAAATATCCACACCTATCTAGAAACACATTGCTTGAAATATCAGCATTTGTGAGAAATTAATAACAGCATCTTCTGCATTTATCAATAGCTGCCTTCTACAAACTTCCAGCAGACTTCCTCCAACATGATTAAAGGCATCTTTAATTAATGTATCAGTCTTCCAGGGGGGAAAATAAGAGACAGAGATATAAGGTGATATGATTGGTACAGTGCAGTTCAAGGCAGATCTGGCTGCCAGCCTAAGCACTCATCATTCCTTACTTTCAGCCAGAATGTGACATTATGTGAAAGCTATATGGTCACTAACAACAAAGGGAGGAAGCAAACCTCTTGCAAGAAATCTCAGCCCCCAAAAAGCATGTGTAAACTGAAGTCACTCTTGCAGCCTTTTCTATGACCAAACTATAGTACAGAAAAGCAGAAGCTGTTATTTACCTTTCCTTTATGGTTTATGAATCAATGACACATTCCCTGCTGTGTGCCATTTGCTTTTTTTGTCTCAAAAGAAGATATTTTTTGAAATGACGAATTATAGGTTGCTGGTGTATTTAACACATCTGCTGATAACTATTAATTGTGCATTGTTCTAATTGTATTTCTTACACAGGTATCACCAAACAACACCCAGCAGCTTTCTCACTTCTTGAAGCCTAGTAAGCCACAGATGCCCTCCAACCAGGCCATGGCAATTCCCTGACATGAAATAATATGCAAAATGCTGTAAATATTTGCAATATGCTTCGGGGAGAAAGTTACAGGTTATGATTACAATAATTCAGGTTCAAATAACAACAGTAAAAAGAAATGAAGGGGGAATATTTGTAACAATGCTAACTGATGGCTGGATTTGCATTCTGTTTTCAGTTACCCCAAAACAAATCCCAAGAGACTCCAGCAAGGTCAATGCCTTTCTTTGCACATCTATACAGCACAGACTAAGGTACTTGGCAAACACTGCTGAGTGAATTTAAATGAGCCTACAATACAAGCAAGTTAGAAGGGTTAATTGAAACCTCTTTGTGCAGAAATGCAAACCCCTCAAATCTGTCAAAATTAATGAGAAAAGCCAGAAGAAACATTATGGTTCTGTCTAGACTGCCAGAACCTACAGTCTGCCTTGTATTAATAAACGCTACAGAAAAGAAACTCTGCTGCGAGGGTGGTGAGGCCCTGGACTGCCCAGAGAAGCTGTGGCTGCCCCATCCCTGGAAGTGTCCAAGGCCAGGTTGGACAGGGCTTGGGGCAACCTGGTCTAGTGGAAGGGGTCCCTGTCCACAATCTTTATGGTTCCTTCCAACCAAAACTATCTTGTGATTCACTTTATATCCAGCTCTGGTGTACGGGGCAACAAAAGCACAGGGAATCCTTTTATTTCTGGGCTTGATACCAATGTTATGCTTGGATGGGGGAGCAGCTCCAAATGGCCTTGTTGTGACCATGCCTGAGCTACAGAGCCACCTCTCCTCCCCAAATCCATCCTGCCCACAGAGCCCTCGCTGCAAACTGGCTCTGACCCACAGCTGGAGGGGGCCAAGCTGAGCAAAACCCCCTTTCATTTCCCCCATGATGGGCCGACTTCAGAGAGCAATACAATTGAGGCTTTGATAATTACACCCTATGTCGGCTCTACAGCTTCTCCCATCTTAGCCCTTGGAGAAAAACAAGCAAAAGCAAAAGGAAAAAAAAAAAATCTTACAAAGAAAAACCTTACAAAGCAGAATAAGCCTCCCAATACCACTTTGCAAGCCCAGACCAACAGCACAGCTTGGAGGGGCAAAACCAAGCAGAGGTAGCCCTGAATGTGCCAGAGGGCCCCAACTGCTCCAACATTCCTTCAGTGTTTTGGGGTCTCCAGGTATCCTGGACATCCCCACACCCGGGACACATGAGCACCTCTTGGCACCTCTGGTAAATCCCGACCTGCTGCCTCAATCCATTTCCTGTTTTTCAGGCTGATGGACGTGTACCTAACAACCAGCAGAAATGCAAATAGGACTCCCAAAACAATTTTCCACTGACCTGAAGTAGTTTGACACTTATGAAGACATCCTTCTTCCATTTATCTTAGACAAAAGTCTTTTCCTATGTTTCTAGCAACCCCCAGTAAAACACCACAGACATCAGAACAGCTTTAAAAAGCAGCTTACAAAGTACATTATCACTACTTTCTTTGCACAGAGGGTCATTTAAAATATGCAAGTAGCTTCAAAATCATATTTATTCACTGCCTTTCAGCACAAGCTTGATGAACATTAAACTTTTAGTTCTTGGGCTTAGTATATTGTTGGTTTTTTATTAACTTTGTACTTTTCAGGTTTAGAAAGCAAAACCATGCAAACCATGATCACCAGTATTTGTGGCTCTTCAATTTAATACACAGCTACATTATAAATAACATTGCTGAACTAATAAAATCATCACAAAAACAACAAAGAACATCAAATTCTGCACTAATTTTTATACTATACAGTCATTGACCTCACCAGTACTTTCTAATCAAGCTTCCTGTACCACACTTGTATCATAGTAGCTCATCAAATTTTCTAATTTATGTACAAGGACAGCTCAGCTCCTCTGGTTTTTGGGTACATTCATGTGTCTTATTAAGACTAACTCAATTAACACCACATATCAATAATCAGTTTGACAAATAACAGCATCAGACTACACAGAAACAGAGCAGCACTTTAATTTTTTTTTTCTCCTTAGCTTGAGCTTATTTCCCAGTATTGAAATCATAATTAACTTACATCAAAAATCCTGCTGCTGTAAATCCTACTGACTCCAGTAACTATGCCAGAAAGTGGTCCATCATGTGAGTCACCTGCTACAAAACAGAAAACAGCAACCATGCAACAGAATAATGCCAGCTGAAAAGATTTATGCTGCTCTCACCACATGCCCCTTCGAATTGTGTAACTCTGCACAATGGCTACGATACCATCTTGTTTCTCTCAAATGTGACTAAGGAAAGGTGACTAACCATTTCAATTGATGTGTTTTTCTTCCTGTGGGCCTAAAAAGCAGCTTATTTGTACAACTCAGGCACCACAGCAACGAAAGTTGTGTGTCTCATTTGGCATAGGGCCAGGTAATGCTTGCCAAGTGCCAAATGCTCCAGTAACCTAGATAACTTATACAGAGCTGATGCACAGGAGAGAAAATGAGATTATTACTGCATTTACTACCAGATACAGCCCTAAATTTCATTGTATACAGGGCTGTGCTTTAGGGTGAGCCATCCTCAGCAGACATTTTTGGCAAATACACTTGGCACTTACAGAGAACAGTTTAAAAAGAGAGAGACATAAAAAAAGAGGTGAACCTAAAAACAAGAATTAATGAGTACCTCTGTAATTCTGTAATTACGGCATCTGCTCTTAAGCCTTTGCATCTGCTTTTGTACAGCTGCTCAGCACTGTCAACAAGAATCTTAAGACCATGACCAGATATCATCTCACAACTTCAAGCCAAGCAAAAAAATAAAAAAAATATTTTAAGTTCACATAGTGGATATGAACTTAAAAGTTTTAAAAGGGTGTCTGTAGGGCTTTATGTTTTCAAATACAAAAAGGCTTGTGTGAAACTGAAGAGCTGCCTTCCAGGAATTAGCAAAAGGAACAATCTCCATGGGAGAGGCTTCATCATAAGAATTGTCTAGCAATGGTGTTTTGCAAACAAGGACTTTAACAAAAATGTTCTGTTAAGTGTATTTTAGTAAAAATCTCCTCAAAATGAAAGGTCTATGGTCAGGACAAGCAAAGTACCACATTTTAAAACAAAGAGAGCTGCCAGCATTAACCCTCCCTTATATTTTAGGAAGGTTTCTGAAGGTGTCACACAAATACTTAGCTCAGAGCAAGCCTTGGCCGGCTCTGGGGGGATCTCAGTAGGAAGGATGGATAAGCGAGTAATTTCAGTGGGAATCCAAAATGGGACATACCTCAAAGCTACTGAATATCCTCAAAGCCTACAAGAAGTCTCAGAAGGATGCTTACAAACACAAGGTGAGAAAAGAAAAAATCAGCATTTAATAGAGACCACCTCTTTATCTTCTACTGCTAGCACTGTGCAGAGCTGCATCCTCTGGGAATAGCTGCTCCCTCTCCCAGTGTCCACTGAGATTATTCCAGGCCTGGCAAACAAGGGCTGTTATCTCAGTTTCAGTCTCAGCTCTGCCAAATACATGAGAACCAAGTGGAGGAGGTCCAAATATTTTTGTAGATGTGCAATTTTTGTCTGTCTGTGCTTTCCCGTCCTACTTGAAGCAGCGGTGACACATTTGGGGTGCAACTTCCACGTGCTAATATATCCCATTTGTTGCAAAAGGCTGCAAGGTCTCTTCCATTGTCTGTAGCTGCACAGTTATATGGGTTGAGCTACCATGATTATGGGTGTATTGATACAAAAGTATGAATCAAATATGACTAATTTATGAAGAGCCTAAAATTGCTTTCCTTGGCAGAGTATTCACCTAGCGGTGCTGTGGGATTTGAAAGGTGTGACACTTCCTTAGGGAAGGAGAACAACAGGTCATCTGAGTTATCACTCCCAACATCACCCACAATTCATCCCCTCCTGTACTAGCTACTGGGGCAGTGGTGGTGCCACAGAAGGTACAGTTTTCCAAAATCCTGCCTATTTCCTTTTCTTAACCTTGCTACTTTGATTCCCCTGCCGTTAATATCTGTCTCTCTCTGTATCTACGTAGGCAAACTAGGGAAGAGTCTGTCTTCTAACAACTGAAAAATTAACTAACTCTCACAGGCTTCCTCTGCTGGCCTTATTCTCTACCTGCAGTCATCTCATAGCTTTTACTGTTCTTCTGTGCACGCTTCAATATCCTTCCTGAGTAGGCAGGCAGCGCTGGGGGTGACGTGCAGTCAATATATTCTGATGTTTTACAAGCAACCTTCCAACCCACGCTCCTGACAGGGGAGCTATGAGCTGTTTAATGTGTCCCTTCTGGTGAGCAGTTATGTCCCAGAGTTGTATTCTGTGTCATGATCACTCCTGAAGGAGAAGCGAAGGAGGTGAGGAGGAAAGATTACCTGCTCATTCCAAAGCCATTAGCAAAAGGTTTTGTGGCACTTTTTTTCTAGAGGAACACAAAAGGAGAGAGATACCACCTAGACAGCCAAGGAAAGGGTTCACAGGCACCTAGAAGACAACAAGGAGAGAAAAACCAGCCAACTGTGTACAACAGACCTCATTTCCTGCAGCGAGGGAGCAACAAACACTTGCCACAGGGGAAAAGCCACAGATGTCACATCTCTCTGTGAGAGGGGGGGTCTTCCCATCTGAGCACAGGCCAGCAACGTGCCCCAGATGTAGGAAAGGCAAGCCACATGCCACGGCATGAACCAGGAGTGCCACGCGTATGGCATGGGAAAGAAGCCTTCTGTTCTGCTGTTCACAGGCTCACCTTAGCTACAGCCCCTGGATCAAATTCCAGTGCAGGAATCCAGGAACTGTGTGGAGCCAAGGGAAAACACTCAGAAAAGAGGAGCAATGATGACTACAGTCACTGAACATGACCCACAAACTGATATTGAAAGAGATGAGATTCAGTCTCGGAAATGAAGATGGGGAGAAATTATATTACAATAGCCTCACAGCACAAAGAGAAAGGTAATAAATTGTCTAAAAACCAAAGGACTTACACAGTAATAAAAACAACTTAGGCTAGCATTTAGGAGGAAATGCTGCAGTACTAGGACAAAGGAGAGTCTAGGAAGAAGCAGGAAAAGTCACTGCCAGGAACACTGAAGGCCTGAGGTCCTGCCCGCCCCTGTGCTGGAAAATGAGTGGGTTCCTCCCAGCCTTCTCTCTGTTGATACCACAACAGTTTAGGAAGCAGTTTAGGTGAACAGTGACTGCCAGTGGTTGGTGAGACCTGCCAGAGACCTCAGTGAGAAAACAGGATAACCAAAGTGAAGCTTCAGCCTGCAGCTTGGCACCATCCATGATGTGCAGGACACTTCCCTGCATCCCTTTTAAATGACTCCCATTGCAAGCCTTTTTCCAGGGATAGGAGAGTATCAGCACCACCTTGAGCACTATCACCAATGAAAGTCAAGCCTTCATACAAAAAGCATCTGCATTTGATTTGCTCTTCCTGCTGCTCTGCACATCACCACCACAATTACAAACAGAAGTATTTGGCTCCACGCCTTGCCCTTTTATTGCTTTACTATGCTTCACTGCCAATCCTTATGGCAACAGAACCTGCAAAGTCATGGACTCTTATAAAAATCTTATAATACTAAAACCCTGTACAGTGAGATTTCTCCTACTCTTTGGACACTGTGGAGTTTCCAGGTATTGTTTTTGCTCTCATCTCATTTCATATTTAATATAATAGCCAGAAATATGAGTCAACAATAATAAGTTGAAGATTTTTTTTTTTTTTTTTTTTTCAGTCTTAGGTATTTCCTTTCTGCTTTCCTCAGTGCACTCTGCTCTGATTTTATTTATACTTCAAACTCCTTGGGGCAGAGGCAGTCTGTACATTCTAAAGCTGAGTTCACAGAAGAAGGTAGCATACTGAATTGTCATCCTTGCTAGCACATGCTGAATGCTTCCTCATCATTTGACCTAAGTGTCGTCCAGAAGGCTGAGCCCACTGGAGTAGAATGTGTCCCTACAACCACAGTCTGAAAATAAAGATTACTGTATTTATCAAAAAACAACAGAGTTTGCATTAGCTCCCGTTCCTGCAATCTTTCTTTAAATCAAAGAAACAAAACAGAATAAGCAAGATAGGAAATATATGGGTTCAGCTTTTTCCTCTCAGGCCAATATGCAAATTATTACACTTGGTTTGGAATCTGAAAGCTAAAAGGTGTTCCCCTGGGTGTGTGCATTAGCAACATGGCAAAAGTTTAAACACTGTGTTGTTCCACAAGGTGGAAATAATCGAGGTAGCTCCACAAACTAACTGACCACTAGGTTTACAGTGATGAAATAGAAATATTTTTGAGCACATGGGTGTGAAGTGGATCTGTGCAGCACTGGGATGCTACTTCTGATGGCTTCTGATTACGGGATACTGGGAGAAGAAAAGAAGTCTGTTAGTTTTCTGTATGTTTCCCACAATATCACAAGTTTGGAGTGTTTCTCACAGCATTAGACACATCCCAGGAACTCACCAGCTCCAAAGTCCATGAGCTGCTGCCTGTGAGCTGTCTGCAATGGTTTGATTAAGTGCAAGGTGATGGAAGCAATAATAATAACAGTTCAACAGATTATAAGCATGTTCAGAGTGGAGGGATAGACTAGGTCAAAAGCAAAGAGCAATAAAATTTGAAAATTCTCCTTAACTTTATCCAATGCTGCAAAATTAAAAAGGCTGCCTTGTGCTGCATTCAAATTCTGTGCCATGCAGTGTTTACTTTCAAAAAACTGTATCTGATTTGTTCAAAAGCTGGACTTCATTGCAAGAGAAATTTTTTTGGGGGGATGTAATCCTTATGCACACAATTACTTAAAAAGATTTAAAATAAATAAGAAAAGTTCTACAGAGGGACATGTAAGAATTTATGTATTCCTCACATTTTTTATTCAAGTTAAATTTGAATAATGAGGAAGCAGCCATTTAATAAGAAAAGGCAAATCTCAAATAGGCAAAAACAGTTTGGAGGGCACTCATAGAGATTTTTCACTGTGAAAAACAATGAGATTCAGATGAGACCCCAACAAATAGGAATGCTGCTTCTGGGAAAGGAAAATCACCATTTCCAGTATGATGGTCCAGAGGCAGGGTCCAAGAGCATCGCTTCTCATCAGGACCCACCAAAATCCAGCACTGTCCTTTTTTAGCCCAAATAGCCAACCTTCTTTTCTGGAAGACTATTTTTTGCAGCACTGAGAACTGATCATCACCTGAAGTCTTGGAAGAGGATAGCACAGTAGGTAAATGCTGCCATCTACACATGGCCAACTGAAGGCAGCTGTGCCAGGCTTGGCAGGGAAAATGCAGGGAAACACTGCTCTGCTGCCCTCCACAAACAACTATCATAGGGTTTATACAGGCAAACCAGCACTACAGGCAGGAGGCACATCCTGGACAACGTAAGTCCTATAAGAAAAGTTAAATATTATCTAAATCTGTAAGCAAGAAGCACACTGAAAGTTTGGATTTGCAACTACCGTGTCAAAAAAAGTCTCGTCATTGAATTATCGCTTTCTTCTCCTGACCCACATGCACAGATTACATTCTGCAGTATCTCAGCTGTCAATTAGACGTTTACATGACACTCACAATATATTTTAAAATAACATTTCATACAGCAGCTGTGTTTACAGAAGGAAATATTTTTATAGGGCTCTTAATAACAAATGTCTCCCCTTTCTGCAAGGCTGTCCTTCATTCTAATTACCGCTTTCACTCTCTTGATGAAATCTGTCTCTGGTAGACACATTATCATCTGTAAAGTTCAGAGAACATTAATCATCTCTTTTGGCATGCCACCTGTAAAGGACATTAGGATTTCAAGCTTCAGTTACATCATGTGACAAAACATTCACAAAAATACAAATCATTACCTAAGATTGAAATTATTAACCCTATTTAGGTGACAGAGTACATGATGGAAGATAGCTTCTTCAACTTCTAATCAAAGAAACACACCAAAATACAATTTAAAAAGAATAACTAAGTAATATCTCAGGTTTGGTTGGGCTTTTTCCTTTGTGAGGTTTAAATCTATTTGCTGTCTTTCCCTAATATATGTATACATATCTGAAGGAATGTTTCAAAATCTGTCCTTTAAAAGCAATATTAACACTATGATCTACACACTGGTCAAACATTCTTATACCAAAAAAGACAGCAAGAGGTGAAAGCTCTCCCACCTTAGACTTCACAGATTTGATAAGAAACTTCACGCTACCTGAGTAAAACCTATGGCTCACTCAGCCTTTACTTAATGACAATGGCTTCTGAATGGGCATTATTTATTTATTTAGCCCCACTTCGACTTCTTTGGGTGATGTATTGTTTTCCCTAGTGTTACAGTGGTACATGAATATTTTAACAACCCTTGGTGTATTTTACACTGAAGAAGATGCTCTGAGAAAGGCAGCCAGCTAACCAGCTTCTGCCCAGGGTTTTGAAACTATGAATTTCTGTTGTACCTCCCACAATGCTGTAAATTCAACCTCTTTTACCCATGCACAGATGCAGCATCTGAAGAACCATAAATTAAAATAAATATTTGTGTGAAGCCTTCATTATTAACAGAAATGATGACAAAAAAAAAAAAAAAAGGATTCAGAAATGAACCCAGGGGCCGGAAAAACACTGCCCTTCCTGAGACTGTGAGACACATCCTCTTGACTGAAAAAGGGATGGACATAAAGAAAGCAGCGGTGGATAAGGAATGAATCTGAAATCTGAGCTCAATATTGTTTTTGGCAACCCTTGTTCTTGCCAGAACAATGCACTGCCCTGGGCTGCATGTGCCTTAACACACCACCGGAACATCCCAGGTAAGTATTTGCTAGAGAAGCACAAGTGGCTGGAAGCAAGCCATTCCTTCTTCTTCAATCTTCTGGAAAAGAAGAAAAAGGGGGAAAAAACCATCTTGTCTTTATTTGTTTAAACCTGCCTAGAAGGTTTATAGGACTCACAGCTATTAGCAGGCAGAAAGGTAACACACCACAAAAGAACCTCCTGCAATTGACAGCAATTCATTTGTAAACACCTTAATTGATTTTCCAGCTTAGAAAACATTTGTTCCTATTTTAGGGCACTGCAGCTTGAATTGCAATTTATTAATTGTACTATACCATGGCTCGGCCTGAAATTTCAGTATGTCTGAGTTATTCAACCCTGCTAGGCTTAGCAGTCCTCAAAGCAATGCCAAGGCATTACAAACACAAAAGAAGTAGGACTGGAAAAATCTGGAAATCAGCTAGCTGGTTCATCCCCATGCCCAAAGAGAGGATCAACTGTACCTGTGGTATCCCAGACAGGCACTTCTGTAAGCACTCTGAGAAATATATATGCTAAGAACTGTTTTACAAACTCCCTGGACACGTCTTTACAAAGCATCAGTAGCTTTGCCATTAAAAAGTTGTCCAAGTGACTAAGCAATCCCTCCCTTGATGCACCAAGCCCAAAATAACATTTTTTTTGCTGTCCAATAAAGAGATGGAGCTGCAGAAGCCATTCTTTCATTGCTTTCACTGCTATGCAGCAGCATGAGAATGCTCATACTCAGACCAAAGGTTCACCTGCTCAGGCCTTCACTAGTGCAGTAAGAAGAGCTCAACTTCAATTCTGTACAGCTACCATTTGTGAAAGAATTTATGAAGAGCATGTATAGAAAAATTTCTTAAGTAAAATATATCATATTGCTGGGGTTTGGGTTTGTTTAGACATGGCAGTGCTGGGTTAGTGGTTGGACTCTGTGATCTTGGAGGTCTCTTTCACCTGAAATGGTTCCCTTATTCTGTAATTAAGAGTGAAAAGGCAAGTGTAAACCATGGAAATAAAAAAAGCACTGGAACACATGTAAGAATAAATCCCCCCACACTTCCCAGCTCCCAGCCATTTTCAGTTCAAGGATTTTTTGAGCAGGATGTGGTTTCTATACATTGTCCAACGCTCCCTTGAATCCATCTTGACTTCCAGCACACACAATGCTTTTTGGCGGGGAGCTCTACTGTGCAGCTCCATCAATTGTGCAGAGAATTGAAGGAGGTGTCCTTCCAGCTCTTCTGGAGACAAAATACGTTTCTAGCTTCTTATATCACTTTTTTTTCTTTAAACCCACACGGTATGTGCTGTTTCAAATACTGCTCTGATTGATCAAGTAGTCTTACACTCATCTTGATTTCCCTCAAGACCCAGGAAAATGATTTTGAAAACAGGATCAATGCCTCAGCAGAATTTACTAACAGAACACTGGATTAGGGTAAACTCTCCCTGGATCTAAGGAAATGAACAAATGGATCTACCAGGTGTACAACTGTTCAGTTCTTTGCTGTTTCTTGTGATAGGTCCCCTGCATCCACAGCCTTGACAGAGAGGCCAACCTACCAGCACTTAACACCCCTAAGCAGCACCAGGAGGGACACTGCCAAACACTGCCCATGAGCAGAGCCCCAGAGGCCAAACCCTGTTCCTCAGGGCAGAAAAGGAAAAATGGAAAGAAATGAGAAGTGACAAAGCCAATTGTCATTGCCTCATTATTTACAGAGAGGTCTTTCAATTGCAAAAACGTCTGTGTAAATCCAGTCCCAAAGCTCAGAGGGTTTTTTACATCTGCACAGGTGAGTATGCTCATATAATGCTTTTTGCGCTGTCTACCTCAAAAAATAACTTAACTCACAAATTACAATGGTTTTCTGTTGCAAATGGCCATTTTTCTCTCCCCACACAGGATATTGGTAAGACAGAAGCACATATGAGGAGAACTACCTTCACAGCTCACTCACACAAAAATGCCACAGATTAATCTCCAGCTTCTATATTAAACAAACAGGAAAGGTTAGAAACAAAACCAGGCAGTGCTGGAAGTTTATAGATGATGCTAGAATTTTGCTCTTTGGGTGCTACTTCTCTCACTTCTGAGCTCTCCTGCTGGTGAAACAAGATCAGCTCTTCAATAAAAAACAGCTGGCTAAAGCTAAACCAAGTCATGACAAATTATATTCATACAGCCAACATCATTATAAAGGAGAAAACTAAAATCTACCTCCCCAACATCAGCATCTGGAGGTTTTCCTTAAAACTACTGTGTTTAAGGGTATGATGGGTAAAGGACCAACACTAGATGAAGTCACCTTTCTACCAATGGTTGGCAACAGCAAAGGCCATGGTGATGTCAATTTGTGGCTTCCTATTTTTAGTTTCCTGCTTCTGGTAAATGAAAGGGAATCATGTAAAAACACAGACTATAACAGGTTGCCATGTTTTGTAGCAGATATTCAATATCAGAGGTCTTGCACTAGACTTGCAATGTTTTTCTAAGCAGATTCTTCACGCAAATGAGTCTGTAACTGGATCTCATCTTGTTCTAACCTACTATGAAGCTGCCCATAAGGAAAATAACTGATGTGAATAAAACCAGGCAAGGTTTTCCTACTTGTGCTGGAGGTAAATAGCTTTTTAGAAAAGATGAGGTATCTCTGGGACACATTTTAATACGCAGAGGAGCCCTGTAGCCTGTGAAAGCCAGGGATCAGGCTGGACGTTGCGGTGGTCTCTTTCAGGCTGATGCTACTCATTGACTAATCCCTTCGTCATGGCCATGGGAGATGGGCTCCTGGGCAGCAGTAGACCACAGAAAACCAACCCTAAATAAATTTGTGTAGAGCACCTTACATGCTCAGTACCCAGCTGATCTTTGTGGAGATTCACAGGAGAACTATGAATGAGATACACCAGGGAATCTTCTCCGAAACCCAAAAATCAACACTTAGGAGAATAAACAGCCACTTCCAGAAGATATTTAAAAGCAGCTATCAAGCAAATTACACATTAAAAATCTATGGAGCTGGTAATTAATTTCACAGGCAATAAATACTTTAAAGGCCACCATGTGTGCATCCAACTTCTGAGCATTGTGCAACTGCATGTTGGACAAGTGTTCCTGGAAAACAATGCCCTTGCTGCCTGACCTGCTCAGATAACCTGCAGACTCTTAGCACCCCGTGCCTATCTCCAGTGTACAGTCAGCAGTGGCCTCAGAAACAAAGCAGACTGCTGAATAAAACAGCAAGGTGCAAAGGGTGAATTTGTCAAAGCACACCACTGCTTTTATTTTAGCTACACAAAGACAATTCTGTTCTCTGAGACCAAAACGGCTCCTGCCCCCAGTGCTGCCAGGGCTTTCTGAAGTTATCACTCTGGGTCTCCAGCCATCTATCTGTGCACGTTTCAGTAACCTTTACTTCTGCTGAATAACTCAACAAAGCAAAGATTTGCTATTGGCAATCTCTAATCTAAAGGAAAAAACTAAAGCCTGCATTCGGTTTATTAAAACTTCCAGAGGGGAAAGGAAAAATGATATATCTCTCCTCTTTGACCTTATTTGGGACTTTGCTTTGGGAACTGGCAGGAAGAAATCCAATGCTGTCCAAAGTTTTGACTATGGGGAAAACAACTGACAAAATTGCACGCCTAAGGGTTAAGACAACAGTGACAAATAAGAGCTGGTGACATTGCTGATGACAATCCACTCTGAAAACCCTGGCAGGATGGCAAGGACTGCATGGACAAAGAGAGCTTACACTGCCCAGGGTTGAAAGGACACAGTGGTCTTCAAGGAAAAGATGTTTATTCTTTGAGCATGATTGTAAACTCAACAAAAATGGAGCTCTGCTTTAAATCCTGCCTGGTCAGGTGAGGCTTCAGTGTGCTGAAAGAACCTGACCAGCTCATGACTCTAATCTCACCCACCAAAGACAACTTGGCCAGTTGTTTGCCATCATCATTTTCCTTTTCAATACCTAAAACTATTAATCAGCTGCTTCAGGTCTATCAGGAGAACACCGCAAGGCAAGGAAGGACGGCACCACAGCCCTCCAAAACCACACAGCATCAATCTTCCCTCAGCTGCAGCCTGGCATGAAACTGCACTGACATCATGCAACCTGGAGCTTCACAGAGAGCATAAAATTTAAAACAGAAGCCGTAATAGGATACGTTTCCATTTGCAGCCCCTCCGCATTTAATATAGGGGATATTATCCTCCTATCCTGTGGCAAACTCACTAGGCTGGGGGTTTTTTTCATTCTTGATCTTCATCCATCGAGCAAAATGTCATCGGTGATGACAGCACAGCTCTTGGTAAAGGAATGATGTGTTAGCTTGTGCTCCCTCTGCTGCTCCTGCTGCAGCACAGCAAAGCACAGCTGGATCCGACCTAACGATCCCTGGGGGTTCTGCCCATCGCTTCAGTCCATTTCACTGCTCTTCCTGCACTTTTCTTTTTTAAAAGCGGGAGATTTTAGAACAGAGTACTGAAGTACTCAGACATGTAGGGTTTTAAACAAAGTAATCTCTGAGATGACAGATTCAGGTGGGACTCTAAGTCCCTTGGGATCCCGAAATCCTTCTGGCCCTGCTGCACAGAGTCATCTCCTCTCAGGGGGATGCAGAGCCAGTTGGGGGGTGTATGAAGGACCAGCACTCACAAATCCTTCATCCTCTGCAGGCTGCTGCCGTGCCACGGAGGCACATTCCTAATGTGGCAGTCACAGGCAGCCTGACTTTCTGCCTTTGCCAAGGACGTGCTCCCTGCAGGGCCCTGAATCTTAGGGGGAGTGGGGAGGGAAGAATGAGTATGAAACTTTAGACAAAGGGTAACCATAAAACTAACTATGGTTGGCCATTAAAATGTAAAGATTGGTAACAAAGTGTAAGGAAAGAAACATTGCTCCAGAATTACAGCTCACTCAACCCGGGTACAAACAAAGCCTTGGAGGAGATGGTTTGGTCACTGATGGTTAAACATGTCCTTGGTTTTTACAGCTTGAACACCAACAATTAAAACAAGTGGTACTAACTAATACCACCAGCATCCCTCAGACGCACAGGAAGACTAAGATCAGTAACATTTTTTCCCCTTTACCCATAGTACTTTATCTAGAAGTACCCAATTGTGTCGATTGTCATAAAAAAAACTAATTCTAGGAGAAACACTGAGAAGGAAACAGGAAGAATGTCCCCAATGAAGAAAGGCTGGGCAAGCACACATATACATTCATTTGCTTGAAAACCGACATCCTGACTGTCTTGGTGAGTTCAACAATATAAATAGTGTATGTCTAGTAAGCCTAGCAGTGAATGACAAACTTTCTATACATATATTTTTGCTTGGTGTGGGGAAAAGACTTCCCTCAGTATCTAGGATTTTTTTGGGATTGCAGGTTGGATAGCATTCATTTTTTCCTTGTTTGCTTGTATTTTTTTAAAAAGTAACTCTAACTCACAATTCTGACTAATAACTCATAACTTGCAAGATGCTGTGATGATGGAGAAAGCAGCAGCAGACCTGTTTGTGCTTCAACGGGGTGGAGAATGACAACCAATCGTACTGCCATTGTCACCATGAGCCTTATTCAAGTAGAAGCAGCCAAAAAGACATAGAAATGGTCAAAATTACAGAGGTAAGCCAGTAAACAGCAAGGAACATCCATTGCAATCAATGCACATTAAACTAAGCAGGAAGAAACTGATATGCAAACTATCCACAATAAAATGTGAAATTCACTTTATCCATCTTCCCTTCCTGGAGAGAAATTGTGCTGACAGAAAAGGCTGGAAGTTGTGCCTGAAGTTTCCTAATCGGCTTTAAACTGGATGCTGAGCCCTTGCACTGACCTGGTGATGCTTTATATTTTTTAAATGGAAGTGTATATAAATAATTTCGCTAGAAATCTATTTGGCAGTAAAAAACAAGGGAAGGAAGCCTATCATTTACTGACCATAACTTCAAAAAAGAGAGGGTGTGTGAATGTATGCTTCTTTGATAAATCTTCCTCCCAAGTCTACACCCATATCAGCATTTCCTCCTCCTGCCGATTTCAGAACAAAAATGTGCAGTCTAAGTGAACTTCTATTTTATGCCACAAAAACCTATCATTCAGTGGTTAACAAAGACCACTCGGAATCTGTTTTTCTAAAAGACAGCTAACCAATCCCTGTAATTCAAAAAGACTTTTTCTCATCAAAGCACCACAGGAACACCGCGGAAACATTTCAGAGCTCAGCATACAAGATGTGGGCATTATGTGCGACACAAAAGTATTCTGGAAAACTCAAGGCTCTGGTATGACACTGTACGATTCAACTTTTTGGCACACTCTCCTTCCACCATCATCTGAAAACCATCTGAGATAACCTCTAAAGAAGATCTGGGCCACAGTCTCCTCTTCCCTTCCTTTGTCCCAACAGAGAACTGTAATCTGCTCTTTGATTTCTTTTGTAAAACAGGACTACAAAGGAACAGCAAGGAAAAAAAAGCCTGTTTGAAAACAAGGCAGCCAGACACCCAGCAAGAGCTTCTCATCCAAGCTTGAGGGAATCTCACAGCTGGCTGCTGCCACATCTCCCTCCGGATGGCCGTGGCTTCCGTCTGCTTTGGCCATCACCTCCATCTTCTGGCTTAGACAATAGCAACAGGTGCAGCAACACCAGCAACGTGAACAGGACAGCCCAGGGAATGTGCATGTTTTCTGGTGTAAGGGTTTAAGTGATATCCCAGAAGTAAGTGTTTGATGGATATCGCAGCCCAGAGCCACAGGACGACACGCAACCCCCTGACACAACAATCCCGACGGCTTTTTGACCACGATAGTTGGTAAATGCAGCCAAACTATCACACTGGGGGCTTGACAATGAACACAGGAAGAATACTTGGGGGTGTAGGACCAGGCTGTTCCAGGGTGCCAAACAAAAACACAGTCTTCAGCTGTTCTCCTGTTTCCCACTTCGGGGTAACTACCCACCCCCAAGTAAAATGCCACCTGTTGTCCCCACTCTTTCCCCACAGAAGCATCCCTGACAGAAAGACCAGACAGAGCAGCAGCTGGGGAGGAGCCCACAGCCTTTCACCTTTAGGTTACCACCTGGAGACACCAAACAGGTATCAAATCACCAGAAACCACCCCCCTCTGACACATGGACATGGGTCAGCCACAGCACACCAGTCCTTAAATTCCAGAAGGCACTACAGCTACAAGGAACCCTTTTGTACTTGCAAGAAGAGCAGAAGACAATGTGTGTTTGCATATTTTCCATAATTCAACTGGCTAGTTTCTGTAGGTCGTTTGTTGCCTCTTTCCATCATCCCTGATGTGGACACAGCAGGAACATCTGCAATCCAGGCGGTGAGGGCTGAGAGTCAAGACAAGGGCTGGAAACACAAATATGAACTCATGCTTTGCAATTAAAAAGATAGATGATACCAACCTCACTCCTATATGAAAAAGACTGGGTATTACTAAAACTTTTTCCCCGTCAATCTGAATTTATTACTTAATATTTACTTTTGAACTATCATATTTCCAAAGCATATCTCACAAAAAAAACCTTGCCAAATATTTTCTGTCTTGAATTCCTGAAAGAACACATTTCTGCGCTTTCCAAACTATGATCCCTCCTTAAAAAAAGTGGCCCATGCAGGAGGAGGAGAAGTGCCAAAAGCATCCATGGACCCAAAAAGAGGAAAGGTAGCATTTTCCTTGAAAATGAAGATGTGATGCAATGCTCTGAGATCTAGAGGGGGAGAGGACTGGCACAACCATGAAGGGGACAGTCATTTATTGTACTGTTGATAATAGAGCATCAAATGGAATAACGACACAGGGCCCTGACCTCTCATTCCAAGCATACATCTTAACTTGGCAAGAGGAATTTGTGTCCGGTTGTATTGTCCTGCTGATGGAGCTCAGCTTTACATAGGAGCTCTCTGCATTTTTGGCAGCCGCTAGCAAGTCATCCTGATTTTTCATTTTCATAAGTGTGCTGTCAGGAAACAAAAACAAGCCAAAAGCCCAAGTGTCAGACTCTGTGGAGTAACATATGCACACAGAGGAGTTTGGGGAAGCCAGCTCTAGTCAGACCACCACACCTCACTGTGGCCTTCCAGGACTTGAAAGGGACTTACAGGGAAATGGGGACAGACTTTTAGCAGGGGCCATTGTGACAGGACAATAGGCAATGGGTTTAAACTAAAGGAGGGCAGATTTAGACAAGGCATAAGGAAGAAGTTTTGAGGGGGTGAGGCACTGGTAGAGGTTGCCCAGGGAGGTGGAAACATTCCACCCATGGAAGCATTCATGGCCAGGTTCTATGGGGCTTTGAGCAACCTGGTGTACTGGAAGGTGTCCCTGTTCATCGCAGGGTGGGTTGGCAAGATGACCTTCAAAACTCCTTTCAAACTCAAACTGTTCTATGATTTTCTATGAGCTCATTTTGTGGGAATGGCTGAACTCCACTATACCCCCACCAGGCTTACTTTACTTCTCTCCCAGGAACCCATTTATACCTGTTATTGACTTTATAACCCAAGCTTTGTTTTCCTTTTTTCTTTTTGAAGAGGAAGTAGCAGTTCTGACAGGCCTTTAGTTGCTTTTCATTGTAGTTCTCCTCACTTATCTATTTCCAGTAAAGCTACATTTCTGCCTGTCTGAGCCACAGCTCACCCAGGCATCCAGCTGTCAGCAGGGCCCAGCTAACTAGGAGGGACCTCGGTGATGCCAGGGTGACAGGGGTTAACTCCTGTGGTCAGGCCTCTTTTTGTGAACCATCCGTCACAAGACTCCCTCTTGCCCACTGAGCTGCTTAAAATAACTCTTCTCAATTTATATGGGAGCAAAGATTAAATGACTTCAAAAGAAGCTAATACTGACAGATGAAAGGAAATAATCTTATGGATACGTGAAGGAACTAGCTGTTTCTTTGATTACTGCAGGGAAGGAGGTCCCCAGCTCCATCACTTCATTAACATCTGAGATTTAACAGTGTCTAAAGGCCCCCGAAGCCTATTCACACCCATCCCACAACAAACTCAGCAGTAAATGACAACCCCCGTAGGAGGAAGGTACATGCCTTTCAAAACCCAAGATGCAAACAATATCCACAGGATATGAACCCTCCGTCTCCTACCATTTCTATTTTATTTATCATGCTTCCAAATCCCAGCTGCAAAGCTGAAGAGAGAGAGATGTGGTTTCTCATTAGCGAAAGCAGTAAAACCCGCAAGAAGGAGCTGTAAAATAATGTCCTACATACCTGTCTGGAAAACCCCTGGGATACCACATAAACTAGGATTGGCTGGTATTTTTCATTTAGCTAAATATGAATATGAGTTTTCCTGATCCATCTCAGTTGTACCCTTTTGTTTTACTATCCCAAATTCATTCCTGCCTCCAAATTCTTTCCCCCTGGGGAAAGGTTATAAACTTAATCCTGGAGTTTGCTTCACACATCATTTGCAGCTTGTCAATGGGCTTTTGAATGTAGCTGTGTGCAGAATAACATTAGCTGGGGGAAGGGTCTAGAGAGTTTATTTTGCTAATGGAAAGGGGAATGACAGGACTAAAAACAAGTTTTGTGTTTTGCTTTGTTTTTTTTTAAATTAAATTAATTAAAAAAAATTGTATGACCATGTATTTTTTTCTGCAATATAAACGAGTATAAAAATTGCTTTCTGGTCCACACTTAGTCAATTTTTCTGTCACTACTTTCAACCTGCAGGATAGAATGAAAAGCCATTTGTTAAATTATAGCTTTTCCTCCATTTCTGACTCAGTTACACGGTAGGTTTTTCTTCTGAGCAAATTACCTCATGGCTCAGTCCAAAACTGATACATTAGCAAGCAGATACAATCTGCCATGCTATGGAAAAAAAACTTCCTCAGAGCTTCAGCGCCTGGTAGCAGTTGTGTGATATCCCTGACTACAGGCAAATTACTAGCTGGAAGTACTGGGCTTAAGAAACAAATTCTTGCCTAAACTGCCTGCTAGTTATGTGATTTGGGGTTTTTTGTTTCTAGTTTGTCATTCCTGAGAGCATTTGTGTGCCTTAACAGTTTGTACCATTAAGAAACCTCCTCAAGAGCGGACTGTTCTCCACAAACATTGAAGGCTTAAAGCTGTAATTTCTCTTAACATCACACACACTTCCTATCAAACAAATAGGAATTTTTTGGCACTCTCTCAGGAAACACCTTCCTTTAGGGGGAGTTAAAAAAAAGAAGTTATCTTAATGCCCTTGCTACATGTAACTTCAGGAAGCGCACATCACATCACACAGACCAAAACCAGAGTGAGTGGCATCTGATAAAGCATGAGGGACTGGATTACAGTGTCTTGTTAAACATCAGGCTTGCTCGTGCCTCCAGGCTGACTCCTGCTCTCGGGACCACAAGGAGCTGCTCAATTTATGGGAATTCCTCAGTGGGATTTGCCTAATTACCCAGGGTCAGTTGCTCCTCTCTGCTCCCAGTGCTCCCAGGTTGGGTACCAGCCTGAGGGATGCAGGGACACCACTGGTGGCAACCTCCAAGGCTGATGGGCAGGGGGGAGAGGGCATTCCTTGCCCTGCACAAGGAAGGAGCTGTAAGCCACGCAAAGAATGCGAGCATGATCTGAAATCCCGTTAAAATGGTTCCTCTAGCTATCATCATTCCCTCTCCCAAAGCTGTGGCATTGCTAAAGATTACACATACAAGTTCTTGTCTGTTATTCCCTCAAGCAAGGCCAAATTATCCAGTAACTGGTATTTCCAGTTCATTGCTGGATAAAACAGACAGGGAAGATCCAAGTTATGGAGAGGAGAGGGTACAGAAGCAGCACCACCGTGCGTGTCAGCAGGAGCACCGCCACAGCACCCACCTCATGTCCCAGATAATCCAAAGAGAGAGACACTGACAAGGAGGCTTTTGATCCACTTGAGGTCCACAGCACCCACCAAGGAGAGTGTGTGAGACACAACACAGACCAAAACCACTGCACGGTGCAAGCAGCCCGGCTGCTCCTCTCCGGATGCGACCGCGTCAATCACAGGAAGCAGCTGCGGCGCAGGCAGCTCTTTGACAAAGCAGCCCGACTTTTGCCTGCTTGCCCGTGCCAATTTTAGACTGGTTTACCTCCACAGAATAATGAGACAACAGAATTGTGCTGGGCAAGACCTAAAAGCTGCTTTGATTTGTAAGGAAAGCCGCAGTGGGCCATCGCTCACAAAGCACAGCCGGCCACCCCGAGCACCTTTGGCCAGACCTGCAGCATCCACCCAAAACATACAATACTTCAGCCTGCTCTGCACTGCTGTGTGCCTTCTAAAAGGCAATTTACACAACTAAGCCTTTCTGTGAAGGAAACTGGAGCACGACATGGTTTGTTAGCTTTCCCTTGTGCATTTTTGAGAAAATATACTTCCCATGGACGAAGCTCTGCAACCACTGCATTGGGACCAAACATGGAATTACGTACAAGCCTGACAGAGACTCATTTTAGTCTTGAAAATGAACAGTGTGCAATTAGAGCAACACTGCAGAACTACGAGGTGGCTCCTGCAGCTAGAACAGAAATTCCCCTGTCCGTACTGGACCACACTCCACTGGTGTGCAGGCACTATCAGTAAAATGTCAGTAGGACTTTAAAATGATACAAACCTAGGGGACAGCACTGGAGTGAGACTCAGAAGACTCACTTTGGTGTGTCTGTGTCTTCCCATGATGTTGCTCATTTTGTGAATGGTAAGGATTTTGGGATCATTACCTGCACTGTTTTCCATAGGTGGAAAGATCTCTCCCTGCTGGCAAGCCAGCACTGCCAGTTTGCTTCCCAAGGATTGCAACAAAGCACAGCCACTCATACAAACAGCCTGTCCCATGCTAACTGACATTGCCAGGGAGAGTTTGTCTCCTCTTCTTGAAGAGATAACACTAACAACTTAATCCAATTAACACAGCACAAAGCAAGAGTCTGTAATTCGAGGGTGGATGTGCTCTAATGCTTCCTATGGTTTTAGCGAAAGGAAAGTTTGCACTGGATTAAAGAAAATACTCAACATTCATTTTTGCTTATCGTGGAGCAAAGCAGCATTTAGGAATGCATGAGCCAGCAGAGGCCAAAAGCAGGGATGATTATCCCTCGTGCATAACATCTTTGCCTGCTTTGAAAAAATGCTACGTTTCCCAATGATATCACTAAATTACCGGCTTGCTTTCCATTTGAAAGATACTGCGGAGTATCTCTGTGGTCCTTGAGCAATCATTCTGACCAGCTGCCAAGCCACTTAATCCCTTACATGCATTGGAAATAAAAGCTGTCTAACTTACAGGAACTACATCAGCTCAGTTGCCTATCCCAAATTGCAGGGAGCAATGTGGGCCTTTATTCTACTAACGCACAGAGGAAAAAAGTTGAGAAACTACACAGAGAATCAGCTTGTTCATCACGATCACGAAATCCCAATTGCAACCAACAGCAGTGAGATTTTTACTGACTTGAGAAAAATTACATTTCTGCAATACCCAACCACAGAACCACTAAAAAAAAAAAAGGGCCAAGAAACTTGGGAAAACCATCAGTATGAAAGCTGAAGATAGAGAATAGATCGACTTGAGGCCTAGCCTAATACAAACAATGGGAGTGATAAATCAGAGATTCCGCCCTTTCAGTGTGCAAGAGGTTAGAAAAGGGTAGAAATACAAAATACTCAGGATTTCCAAAAAGTCAGAAAGCGTGGGGTGCAGAAAGGCCAGCAGTGAGGTCTGGAGCCTGGGGGCTGGCAATGAAAACTCTCTCACTTTTTGTAGTGGGACAGAAATGAAGGTATGATAAATCACTGGAAGTCATGTTAACTAGGAATGTCTAGGAATGACTTTCCACCCTAACTGTCCTGTTGGAATAATTTCACTACATATACACAACGGGTTGGATCAGAAATTTTTCATTCCACTTCAGACAAAAGGGCTACAACTTAAGAAATACACCGGGTAAGAGCCACAAGGTTACGAAACAGCTTGTTACAAAAATGGCAATTGCCTGAAGAAATACAAAATCTGCAAGAATTAACTTTTCATTTCTTGTGCCTTCAGTTCTTTTCAACTATTACTGTATTTAATGCAGCATCACACTTGTCTATCTACACCATGGAGCACCACAATTTGTCTTCTTAATACATTAGCTCTGAATTCAACGAAAGCAGATTTTCTTTCTTTTTTTTTGCTTGAATGAGCAGCAATAATACATAGCTTTCTCTGAACACTCAAACATCATGTTCTCCTGGCCTGATGTTCCTTTTTCTGTCAATTCCTTGCCGGATTTAGAGAGCCACTGAACTGCCAGAAAGGAAGGAGGCAGCTACAGGAACGCTGCAAGGAGAGGGAGTGACCTGAGAGCATCAGGTTTGCCAGGACATGCACGTCGCTGGCCCACAAATCAGCTAAAAATGGATAATCTGCCAGACGAGGTGGTAAGATTACAGATCAGAGCAATTACAGCTGGAAGCTGCTTCCCAGGACTAATTGATTAAGGCACCTTAGGTCTAAGCTGAGGACAGCATTTGATCTGGTAGGTGCTACGGAGAGCACACAGGACCCACACAGCTTTCCTTGTGGGATCCAGACTTGCTCCTGGATCTTGCAGCTGGAAGACACTCAGTAAGAGGTACAGCAGGCAGAAGGCACTCACTGCCAGAGTCCTGTTCCTGTGCTGCCCATACAGTTGCCTTGAGCTTCCAATGCACCAGGGCCTCCAGATACCTGATCCTTCTCCTTCCTTTGCATCCTTTCACCCCCACCACATCCCAAGCACAGAGAGACCCCCACTTCCACCTGGACTGAGGAGCTCGCAAGGCACAGCGATGTTCCAGCACTCACAACTGCCACTTTGTGAAACACAGAACATTCATTAAAGCTCAGGAACACACATTTCTGTTTGATTTTAATGATGCCACTTATGCCTATTAAATTATCCATAAAGCACTTTAGTTTAGCCAAACCAATTCCCCACCTCTGCCGCTTGCCTTTTCTTTTGATTTTTTTTTTTAACCTCCATTAAAACAAAGACTATCTGAAGTAAGTGTTTTTCCACAGCACCATCCACAAAGCAATTATTTTGCTGCAGAGATGCAGTCAGGAAGAATAACCTCCCCGTGGTCTCTTTGGGAAGGCAGGAACTGAGCGAAGCCCTCAGAAAGCCAAACTTTCAGCTCCCATTCTTCCCACACACATCTCAAATCATCTACTGCATTTCTTCTGCTCATTTGACTTCTAAAGCTCAAGCAAAGCGGGGATTCAGATAAAAGACAGCGCTAGAAAAGAAAAAAGAAACAACTCAGCCACTTCCTATAGTGATCTTTGTGCAGCACTAACCCCAGGGTTTTTTGGATGCTGGGCAGTGTGGGTCGGTTTGCTTTCAGCCAGCATCAAAAACCATGGACTTTGCCTTGGATTGCTGTTCTGTGCCTTTGCACAGAACAGTTCCAATTCAGAGCAACTGTGTAAATTAAGGGCTGCATGTGTGAATAGGAACTCCAGCTCTCTGAAAAGGGAAATACAGCTGATGGACCTCACAAGAGTTTAAAAAAATGAAAAAATTAAAGAATACTTCCACAAGACCAGCTGAGCAATTAATGACAAAACAAATTTTAAAAAAAGAAGCCCAAAAATAAACAGTAGTAAATATTGCTTATTAAAGGAGGTAGCACTTCCCAGAGGAATGTCATATACACATCTAAACAAAACAAACAGCTTTCATATGTTTGCATATCTTGATACACACTCACAAGCCCACTATGGGCAACTGAAAAGAGTTAATGAAAATTTGGCTGTAAGATCAGGCTGTGAAGATGTACTTAACTGTATTGTCATCTAGGAAGTCATACTCACTGAAACTGTGCTAAATTGTCTGAAAAATACAGAGAAATAGAAAAAAGACACAGTTATTTGTTTGCAGTGAGACAAAAGCTTCAGGCAGACAGCTCCTACCTCCTTGCCCTTCCTTTGGCATCAGAGACTGGAAGGAAAAACCCAGCCATCACCTCGTCACCCTGCTCTCCAGGAGCACACAACTTGCAAATCTCATTTCCTCACAGTTTCTTCATTATTTTTGGGTAAGGAAATTATTTCTCAGTTTTTTCCAGCTTCAAATCAGTTTCTCAGTTTTAAATGACCTGAACTAGCTGAATGAACTGAAGAAACTTCTGATGTAGTAGTTAAGGCTTTTGCTGTCAAAACTTAGTTAAGTGGTTAAAACAAAACAAAACAAAAAAGAAAAAGCAAAAATAAGGAAATTATTCTGACCTTTTAGGTGGTGATTTTTCTGTTTGCAGTGGTGAAACCTTTATGACTGAGTCACACAACCAGGTGTGGGACCCTGAGCAAGGAGAGGGGTTTGCTCGGCTGCTCTGAAGGGTACTGGCTTTTTGGAGCCCAAAATAAAGCCTGGGTGCCAAGGTAAAAGACGAAAGGAGTGAAGAGAGTCCTCTCTCAGGAAGCATTTAAGGGCCAATCTTGTTTGTTTTGGCTTTTTCCATGCTTCCTTTACCTACAGAACCACACACAATTCTCATTTGCCTTCAAGTTATTTTAATAGCTCATGAGATTAGGCTTTAATGAATTGCAACTTCACTTGAAGTGTGGACTTCTTAAGGGAAAGAAAATAATTACTTAGAATAACAATCTTGTATCCTGCATGTGATGCTCAAAAGGGACCAACACCTTCCTGGGTAAAACATTGAAAAAACCATCGCATCAAGAGGGAAACTTGGCTGGCAATAGAGTTGCTGGCACCCAGAGAGGGTGAGAAATAATGGCAGAGGTAGAGGGAGGGATGAGAAAGACATGGGATTCATCGGATAGAAGGAGATGAATGACAACTCAAGGTCTCGTGGGCTGTGACTGTTCTGGGAATGAGCAGGCACGAGTGAAGGGAGAAGGAGGGAAAAGTCTGGGATGTGCTGGCAGAGGTGGGAGGGTGGCACAACAAGCAGAGGATGGGGCGTGCACTTTTCCCTCAGACGAGTGGGGATGAATATCCATGTGTCAGCATCCATTCTGGATTTCAGAAAGGGGGAACAGGTGGATAGTGTATTTACATGAGCACACCTCAGCGTCCAGATTATTTTTAAGCACAGAGTACATGTGTCAGAAGAAAGAAATCTTGAAAATAATAATTAAAAATCCACCTTTAGTTATTGTTCTTAGCCTATAAAACTTACTAGGAAATCTTGGCAAAACACACCTGGATTCCCAGACTTCTTTGGTGTGAGCTGTCCTTCAGCAGGGAGAAGCTCTGAAAGGGCTGACTGAGCATCCTCTATACCCTTCCACAGTCCGCATGGAGGGACGTGGCACAACTTCTTCAGCCCCTTTTACAGCAGACTATTTCTCACTTTGGGGCAGCCCCTTTCATTATACTGATATTTCTCTACCACATCTCATTGAGTCCAAGCACAACACATACCCATTGCCACGGAGCCTGGGACACTGCAGCTACTGTTCCCTCTCTCTGGGCTTTGTTTTCCACCTCCCCTTGTTTTTCCCCAACAAGCCATGGCGCAGTCCCTGCTCCCGCAGGCCCCCTCCCCAAACCCCAGCTGTCAATACCCCCTCGCTCCACTCCTGGATATGCGAGCGCTCCGGAGTCAATCTTCCCATGAAAATCAAGTCAATGACCTGCCCTTCCCTGTTCCTTAAGAACCACAAAAAAATAAAAAAAAAAAGCCCATGATTTTTCTTCCCCTCAGTTCTCACGTGTTGTTAATGTTCACTCGAGTTGTTAGGCAATACAAAAAGCATTAATTCCTCCAAAGTGAGTTCCCCATGAAAGATTTAATTGTTGCTGATTAGGCATAGTTTTCTCCTTTGCCACCCCCCCCCTTTTTTTTGGGGTTGGTGAAAAAAGAAGAGCAGAATGCAAAGATATTTTTCACTCAAAGGCCACGTTAGCCTTATTATCTAATCAAGTGGAAAGGCCTTTGTCTGTCCTGGCCCTGCCAAAAAAACAAGTGAGGCAATAAAAACCTTTAAGATTTTTCTCTATCCTTTGTTATCTCAAAAGACCCAAGTTTAGTCAATTGCTGTCACATCACTAGAAAGAAAGAGAGGAGGAAAACAGACAAGAAAGAGAAAAGACACTGCTCTAGCTGTTTAAAAAAAAAAAAGGGGGGGTTTCTGTAACCCATGAAGAAGCCTGGTACACAAAATTGCACAGTACGTTTTAAAAGATTTGCATTTAAAAGATTGAATACAGGTCGCTTCCCTGTGACCATAGAAACATTAGAAAAGGTGGAAAATTCAGTCTACTGAACTTCAAATGACTTTATTAAAGTGTCACTAATCAGAACCCAAGGACACAAGGTTTTAGTGTTTGGGCTAACAACGTGAATAACCCTCAAAAGTCAAATGACCTTCTAAGAGCATTACTTTTAAAAAAGCCACTTGTCGACAGCAAGTTAAGTAAGAAAAACTTGATTCCCTCTAAGAAATGAGTAATCCCATGCAGCTCACAAGAACACAACTGAACTACGTCTCTAAAACCAGGCTCATAAAATACAAAAATCTCCAAAGCTTTTAAAAATTATACTATGTGGACAACCAAACATTTGGTTTCATTTGGGACAGTTTAAGACAAACTTTGAATGAAATACATGAGATATTAATTTGAAGTTAATATCCACATGCAATGAAACAGGGAGGAGGACAAATATCTAACAAGCTTCATTAGGAAATGGTGTTTATCCATATCAGCAGTGTCAGAATACAGGCATAGACACTGAAAAAAACTGAAAGTAAGTGACAGCACATCTGTCATTAATTAGAAGGCTACCTGAATCACAGCTCAATTAATGTATTTATGCACCTGAGGCACCATCACTTCTATCAGACAGGCATCACTTCCAATTCAGTTCTGTCTCCAGAGTTACAACAGATGTTCTGTGCCCAAAACTTGCTGTTCTCCCAATACAACCCCCTGCAGCTCTGGGCAGCTCTCCTGGTTCATGCAGCAAGGATTTCTCTCATAGACATCATCCTTTTGAATCTTAACTCCTGCATCTTCATTCCCTTTTGACTATTCAGGTCTTTGCTGTGTCTTTTACACCAGTTTAAAATCCTTTGGGTGTAGGAACCACCTGCTAGAAACAAACGCTAGTAATAGGAAAGTATCCTGTAATATGGATTGAACAGTTTTAGAAGTTAACATTATGCATCAGAGCCAAGCAGGTTGCTTTCAGAGCTAACTAACATCACCTAGAAGGCACCAAAAAATTAGCTTGCTTATTGTAGTGTCTTCATTATGCTTCAAAACAGTGCAGTACCAACATTACCCACACAGATTACTCTTTTTCAGTAGTGAGGTTATATTCTAGTGATGTGGGCTCTTTAATTACACCAAGCAGCAAGGCAGCACAATATCTAACTGATATGGCTCCAGTCTTTAGGGATCCTTTAGTTAAACGTAGTATTTCAAAGTCAAATGGATAGAAAACTTCCTTTAGACATGACCATGGGCAACAAACACCGGGGGATCTCGAACCTTCAGCAACCAGGTCCCAGCAAATAGGGCAGATGCAGGGGTTTCAAGTGCTGGTACAGATAACTTTGCCACAGGGTGTGCTTCTAGGTGACTTACCTCTCAAACTACAGGGGAAAAAAACCTGGCAGCCTCTATTCCAAACCTGCCAAACACAAAAGTGCAAAGCTCATTAATCTCCACTAACAGGTGACTAATATTTCCGACACATTTGGGGTGAGCTGTCACGGCGCAGACTGAGTAATCCCCTTAGCGTGACAGAGCCCAAGTTGGGACTCATGCCCAGCATTGTAGACCTGGACCAGAAGTTTATCCTTCCCTGCAGTCGTCTTTTTCCGCTTCCTTGGTAATTTTCCTGGGCTGTGATGCAAGGCTGTGAGGAACACATCATAAGGAATATTCAAGAGCTACCCATACATTATCCTTAGGTGGATATATCATTTTTTTCAGGGGCACAGCAGCAACACAAACTCCAGTAGCAGCCATGAAATATTTCAAAGGTGATGAGACAACAATTATACCCATTTCTTTTATTTCCTCTACGCAATACATAATGTACACTGCTGTGTCTAAGATCTTCCACCCCTTGATACTACCATTTGGATTGAGATGTTTATCAACATAAAAATGATGTCTCAAACAGTAATCTGTCAACGTGAAAATTCTCTTGAAGCCTTTAAGGAGAGGTAGAATTGTTTCTCCTCTGCACATACTTTTTTTAGCTGACATAGGGGTACATGTACATGACAGACCCAAATGCAATGGCCGTCATAAAGGTTCAGCTCTCACAAATGCATGCAACAGTTATTTAGTTTCTTCTTCCACCCAACATGCATATCCTTATCCTGGCAGGAATGCCCATCAAACCCTGGTGAAGGGAGCAGTTTAATTAAAAACAAACACACACACAAAAAAAAGACTCTTAATACATTAATCCAAACACAGACAATTCCATGCACTCTATCCTGCATTATACTTGTGTGGCTGGGTTCAGTGTCTGCCCAGGCCTCACATAGCTCCATTTCACTGCAGGCAAAACTTGGTAGGTGCACAAACTTTTAATAAGATATTATACCATATTAATAAAGGTAATTTATGTGGTCTTATTATTACTAACAATTGGCATAGAAATTCTTTTAACGTTTCATTTTTAGTAATCCTTTTACCCTAACAATTAAGGAAGTCTTAAATACCAAATTAGGTATCATACATAACATCTCCAGAATTAATCCTCTGTATTATAGACAAAACAACTGGTTGTTAAACAAGTGTTAAATAATTACAACATAAGAAGTAGCTCCAAGCTACTTATTTCTTAAAGTCAGTGAACAAAGGTGAATGTTTTTCAACTGACTCATGCAAGTAATCTCACTGGAGATGAAAGCTCTATAAACTTTTTTTTTTTTTTAAATTAGTTTACTTCTTTCATGGGTTTACTTGATGAATATCCTTAATTTGAAGTATTTGGTAATTAGCCTGGTCAAGGACAGTGCTGCATTCATTACCACGTTTTACTCTAAAAAAGTTTCACTTTCAATAAATAAATAAATATTTGCTCTGAAAGGGTAGTGTTAATCCCATAAAGTCTCAAAGTAGAATAAATAGATATTAAAACAGTTTAATGCTACAAGTGCTAACTCTAAATTCAGACCAAAATAGGACATCAGTTATGGGATTAAATTACAGGAATGAAACAAAAATAAAATGTTATCACAGGAAAAGCAATGTACTTGTTATTGCAACTCGACTGTGCCTTTGATTAATGTAGAGAAGCTCCACAGTTCCAAACCCTTGATTTTTGTAAGATTTACAGCATAGGAACAAACCCTTATTTGTGCCACTGAGAGATCAGGCAGAACTTTCAGGAGCAACAAATTATTTCCCTGCTTGCAGTGGAGGCCAGGTGTGACACCAAAGGTGGAAGATGTCTTCCTGAGACCAGCAAATGTACAAGAAAAAAAAGTGTCGAACTGATTTGGATTTGGCCAGGCTGGATGGGGCTCTGAGCAACCTGGTCTAGTGGAAGGTGTCCCTGTCCATGATGGGGGAGCTGGAACTAGATGGTCTTTAAGGTCCCTTGCGACCCAAAGGGTTCTCTGGTTCCAATCCATAAAAATCTTTGGTTAATTACTTGTCCTCACAGTAGCCAAACACTCCGCTCTTGTTTTGCCTGTGCTCTTTTCGTGTCAGCAGGACAGTCCCACCTTGGTCACTCAGGCCCTGAGCAGCACAGTTATGAATGTAGCACATAAAGGGACAACAGCTAAGGCACATAATCCCTGGGTAACAAACTCGGCCGAGTAAAGGAGACCTTTCTGCTCTGCCTGTAAGAAACCGCAGGGATGCCCTGCGCCGCTCGCTTACCAAAGAGATGCCAGGCAAGTTTTTCTAAGAAAAGAACCCTGGTTCTTAAAAAATTGCACTGCTTCAGCAGTAAACTCACAATGAAAAGAGAATTCTCATTTGCATCAGCTTTAAGCATCCATGTTCTGGCACTACAAAGCCTATGGCTGATAAAGTACTCTTTCTCCTTAGCAATAATTGTAGTGAAAATGCAAAGATCTGGCAAGATATTTGCTTCTGAAATACTTGTCTATTACCATGGAGAATTTGGAATATCCACCACTGCACTGGAACAAAATGAAGATAAAGGAGCTTGAATGCTACTATTATTGTTAGGATTTCTTTCTTCTTTTTTTAAAGGCTCCGTGGATTTCAAAGGGGCAAGAATTAATCACAGAAATAAATCAAATACTGCTGCCAGCAACAGAGCAGGAAGAAGTGTTAAAAAAACAATAAATGCAAATGATTATTCAGTCTCATAAACACATACATAGATAATTAACAGTTGGAAATTAACATGGGGAGTGTAAGTCCCATGGGTGCCACCAAAGACAGAGAAAACTAGAGGACAAGAAAGAACAGAAGAAGAAATAGTACCTGTCTGCTAAAGGTGCTTAAATGGATCAGAGGCTCCACCTCTTTTCCTGGGGAAGGTGACACATCCCATTTTCTTGCCCTGACCTCATCTCCCCAGCTGTCCTACATGAGGGTCTCTACACTCTGTAATTGGATATGGGCATTTACCTGCTCTGCTGCCAGAGCTCTCAACCAGGAGCCCTCCGTGCCTGGGGAAAATCCCTTTGCAATCAGCCAAGTGCTCATCCTCAGTAACCACACTGAGGCTGTGGACAACCCTGACTTGTCCTGGAGCCCTGGGAGCTACATTCCTTCATTCCACTCATTCCTGGACCCCATTATCCACCCAGGCAGGTCTGTAATGAGGGAGCTGTTGCACCACTAACTAAGTCTTTAAATAATTTTTTTATATTTTTTTGGCACATTTGTTGCAAGGCACAGTTAAAACCTGACCACTACAACATTTCTGGCTTCAAAATAATAGCTACTAAACACAGACATTATGTTGTTAAAAATTAAGTGCACAAGTTTCTGTTTGATTAAAAAAAATGTTGATTAACTATGAAAAAAAAATATAAGGATGGATAACAGAATTTTACAGACACATTAAAAAAAAAAGAATAGATGAAGACTCAGTATAGAGAAATTTCTAAAGAAAATGGGTTATTTTGTGGCTCCAGTTATGTCCAGGATACAGCACAGTGGCCCTTCCCATTGAGGGCAAGGTCCAGCCTTACAGAGACATCCCTTCCCACCCCAAAACAGGCACAAAAGAAAGGAACCAAGTCCTAGGAGACTGTCCAGATGCTCCAAACCTGTTGAATGCTTTTATACCAATGTCCAACACAGGCCATTTTCAGAAAATAAAGCCACTGTCACCATAAAAATTAATGCAAACCAGCCTGGAGCAGGATTTACATTCCTCAAAAGACAGTAAATCCTCAAGACAAGAGACCACCAGACCATCTCATCAGCACGTCACCATCCCACCAATGTTTTCAAAATCCAGGAGAGCCAGACAAAACCTAGCAGCCTGTAACACAAACAATCCCTCAGAAGTATATGTTATGCTCAGACTTGAAGCCACAAATCTTTCTGAGGAGATATTCACACGATGTAAGAGACCTAATTCCATCCTCTGTCATGATAAAGCTAAATGTCAAATGCTTAGGTGTGCACAAGCTGGCACTTGGGAATCTACCACTGGCTGAGCTTAATAACTTTGAGGGAAAATGACTTTTAGGGGACTCATTAGATTGAGCTGGAAGCTACTGATGGGCATTGACTGTGTAAACCTACAATGGCATATTTATAAAGCACTTCAACGTGGGATATATCTTTCAAAACACAAATTAAAGTCATCCCATTGAAGCTAGCCTGGTGTAACTTTCAACATAAGTCTATACATAACATTTGTTAAATGAATTCAAGACTGCCACAATATTACATAAACTTTTGTCCTTGTAAAGCTGTGGTGAATCACACAGCTATACCCTACTATTCTCCTTCACATTACTGGGGGAAAGACAGAAAAAGCCACAGCAATTTACAAAGTGCTATCAGCTAACATAATGACAGCTCTTCCCCAAAAGAGCAAAGTTTCCCAACTTCTCTCGAGACCCCTGGTTTAAGAGTAGAGAATTGCAACTGATGTCGTTGAACAGGAACACAAACTGTGGTGTCCCACACAGCAGGGTATCTCCAAAACACTGGATTTGTGTAGGATCCTTCAAGAGATATGTAATTACACCTTTCAGCAAGCTTCAATCATTGCTGGTGGTAACCAACAACATGGAATTACAAGTGGAATATGATAGCCATTGTCAGCTGCGTTGGACAAGGTTACAATTCCCTTACTTATGGGACAAAGTTCTCATCTCCTCAGATGAGAAAAAAAATCTCACATTAGAAAGGGCATGTCTCGAGCCTCATTACTTTTCACCAAGCACTTAGAAATGTCAAGCCAGAGCAATGTCACTTGGCTTAGAATTGGTAAAAACTTACCAAATCCCTGGTTCACAATTTCAATGGAGCAAAACACAAAAAGAAGTGTTGGTAAATCGTTCAGTGTAGGTGTTACTTAACCTAAAATCCATGGATTGTGACAGCTTTTCTCTCCCAAAACCACCAAATGACCTGCAGCACACATGATTATGTTAAGATCTTGATAGCTATCACATGGAAATTAATGTTTCTGGCTACATTTAGTATATTGTGAAATATTTGCCTGTGTTTTTATTGTGCACAACAACAACAACTCCAACTGTGCCTCTTCTACATTCTTTTATAACCATTTTATATGCTCAGTGGGAGGACAGAAAAAGAATTTAGTTAATCATTAAGCTTTTTCTTTCCAAAAGCAAGCCATGCTGACTGTCCCAATTAATCAATGTCTGTGGAAGCTGCGAAGGAAATTTAATGCACTGTTTCTGAATCCTTTATTCAAAGCACCAGCCTTCTGGTTTTCAAATGAAGAAATACACAGGCAGCCATGTATTTGCTATAATCATAATAAAATTGATTTTGGAGTGGGGGTGAAAGTTATCTCTCAGCCTACTAAAAGCAATTCTTTTGTTCCAATAAAACTTCCTCAAATGAAAATTTAAAAAAAATTATGAATAAACTGAATTCCTTCTATGGAGGAGATTGCCACAAATATCCTTAAGTATTATGAACCACTGAATTTCACACAGTCTATTTCGTACCCTTCCACCTGCAGATGAAGATGGAGCCACAGAAAGGTGGACCTGTCACCACCAACCTGCTCTCAAGCACTCCAGAAGGATTTGCTGGTTGCTGTTCCCAGTAGAAACAGAAACCTGCATCTGCTATGGGATCCACTACCAAAACTTAGCCAAATCCCAAATACAGTGGCTTACTTTAAGCAAGGCACGCAGGTCCCACATGGAGATCAAGGACCTACCCCAACATAAGTCAGACAAAGCAGCTAATTTTTGTCTTCTTAAAACTATGCCACAACAGAAAGCCTCTAAATTAATAGTAAATTATTTTTAACTATATGAGCAGGGAGCAGCATGTTTGTTTACAAATTAATTTCTAGAGTTTGACTTCTTGACCCAAGCTCCCACAAAGCTGCTCCCCATTAAGCCGCCCTGTAGCCCACTTCACAGCAAAATTTATCCCTAGTTCTTTTCCTTGGAGTACTGTGCTAATACCACTGTCTTCTATTCCTTTTTACAGACCTACAGCCATGTAAAGTGCCTAATTAGAGGCTCCAGAACATCTTGATTTCCTTATTTCCTTGGCAAAGGGCAAGCTTTTTGTTAGATGTTTAGTGTTTACCCCGTGTCACTTTCAATACAGATTTTAATTTACACAAATAGGAGGTCCTTCTCATGTACTCATGGCCTTATTTTCTGCTTGGTTATACCAATGTAAATTAAGAGCAATTCAACTAAATAAAATAGAGTAACAGCAAAGGAAAATTAGCATAACTCAAAGGAAAGCCAGTCCACTGTTTAGTAGTAATTTCTTTCATATACTCCAGATTCTCATGCTCATACACCCTTTAGAGAGCCAAAGCTGTAATAACAATGTTATATTTTCACAGAAAAAAAAAGTAGCATTTTCCTACTCACACAAAGAGGCTATTTTTTTTTTTTTAAAGATAAGGGAATGTAGCTGGGCTGCATTTATTTTTCTATTTGTACAGTGGTAGCCACAATTAATAATAATAATATTATGGCGTATTTTTAGAAGAGACTGTTTGCACATGTGAGACCTCATGGCATCAGAAAAGCACGTTCATTTTTATAGCACTAAATCTCATAATGAAAGACTGTCTCCCTCCATCAGTTTTGGGCAGCTTTACTGTTGTAAATTGTATTTCCATAGGTGTTTTGAAAACAGATACATGTGGGATGGTCAGGTCAAGGAAGGGCAAAAGGAATATCTAGAAGGCAACAGACCAAAATAGCCCTGATTTGGATGCAGTTTAGTTACACCATTAGGAGTAGGACTTTGCAACCAGATTTTTAATATCTTCACTTCTATGAAAAACAACTGTGATATTTCAACTTAATGACTGAAAATTTAAAAAAGATATAGAAAATGAAATTTATTTGCCCTAATGTGAAGTCTCATGTACCATTTTTCTTCCATGCTCACCAGGAAGAGCATCCTGCAGATTTCCAGCTGTAACAAGCAGGAGAACATTACTGCTATCATTTACAAGACAAGAGTCTTAGGGCCCTCTAAAGAAATTGCCTCTTTAAGACTGTTTTAAATAGATGGAGGGGAAAAAAAGTCTTGCTTCCACTCCCTTCTCCTCAGCCTTGCCCTGATGAATGGTGTTGCTCATGGGTGGAACAGCTCTGACAGACTTGGAACAGCCATTGTGTCTGATGGCAGGGATTTATTTCTGCAAGCAGCTTAAAAGTTCAGACATGACATTTCCAGATAGCAGCGACCAGTTAATTTCTAGAACAATAAATAACAAATGCTAAGAAGAACCGGGCTTTGCTCAGATTAAGAGTCTGTAGGACTTGCTCTTCCTTAACACATTCCTGTCCTGCAGTGGCTTGGCCTCTTCCTCCAAGCAAACTGGAGGCAGAGCTGGGCACCACCTTACTGGAGGAGAAGGCATTATTTGTACATGTGTGTCTTTTGTATATACACATATATACCTGATGTTTATACACAGACATCATAAAGCAAGGCAATAAACAAATAACCATGGTAATTAATCACCTGGAGGTCCAGGAGATACGAAGGGGCCATGTAAGAGGAGAGCTGGTTATGAGCAGAGGCAGCCACGTGCTGTCAAGGCTTCTCAGTCCAATTTTTAGGAGCTACTTTCAGCAGTGGACGGGGATTTTTCTATTAGCAGATAAGAACTGAAGGTTGGACAGCATGACATAAATCCCTGAAGATCCATTATTGTTCATTTGTTACAGAAACACAGAAACCTAAAAGGAGGGCTTAGCTCCAGCCTTTGGCGTCCTACCGAGAAGGAGTATTGAATTTACACAACTCCTTTCCTACGCTGTAAAATGTATCAAAATAAACATATTATACAATGTAGTTGTCTTCCTCCCCTCTTACCCGTCCCTCATACACAAACTCAAAACAGTGCCCAGGAGAAAAAAAAAAAAAAACCAACAAAAAACAACACAATAAGAGACACCTTTATCAGCCTCAGCCATCTGTGCTCCTTTAGTCTGATCCAAGCGTTTTGGCAGGCATGTGTGCAGCTTGCTCCTACCCCACATCATCCTGCCCTGCAAGAAACAGTCCCCTCCCTCTTCCTCCCCTCTCTGCTGGCGTGGGTCAGGCAGCCTTCTGAGTCCCTTAATTCCAGGACTTGAAAAAACAAGGTATCAGTGCATACATTTCACTAATTATGATCTCAACACAATCACTTAACCTCATGCCGAGGAACTGCAACCCCACTTGGTACCTTGGCCCAAAAAACAAACAGATGTCAAAAAGCCCACACAACTTTCAGTGCTGACCATAGGAATTATTTGGAGCTTAGAAATTTATAGGTAAAAATAAAATAAACCAGGCTAATTCCTCAAAAGTTTGAAGTGCAGGAGTTAAAGGCACTGTTAGAGAAAGAAAACAATGGTAAGAAAATCACCACCACCATAAATCAGTTTCCAGACAATCTGATATGACCCTACTGGGGTTAAAAATCTGGATTTTCATTAATTTGTTCACCGAAATCATAAAGGTTCAAATTCTTTCCTCAAAGCAGACAGGCATAAAAACTTTATAAGGCAACTTTCAAAGGGAATAGAATCATGCTCAGAAAAAAGAGTCATTTAAATACACACAGAAATGCAGGTCTCAAAAGATTAAGACTGCAATAAACTACTGAGTTTGCCTTCTGTTTCTAAACAGCCTTGTAATTGCAACGTGTCTTCAATATTTCAGGAAGCATGACATTTTGATAGATTAAAAAGAAACGTTGTATTGAAAAGAATAAAGAATGAAAACGGGGAAAACACCAGGAAAACCTGAAGTGTAATATTACAGAAGAAAACCCCTATGGAAAATTCAAGCTTTAAGCACATATACTACAGATGTGCAGCACTGCTCTGGCATCCTATTTATCCCTCTGAACTATTTCAGGAGAATTCTCTCAATTTATCAAAAAATGATCCAGAAAGGAGTTGACATGAAAAGCACTCAGCTCAGCTCTCTCTCCAGCTCCCCAAGGAACAATCTATCTCCTAGTACACTGCAAGGGAAATAGAATCACGTATTTCCCCATACACAGTGCCCATGGCAAACCCACCCCCTCCAGCTTCAAATAGTGGGGTTTTTCTGTCTTAATATACATAGATGGCCTGTGATGTGAACTCTGTTTTTCCCTCTCCCCAGCTCCTTTGGGATGCTACACATCAAATTCTTGTTTTGAAAGCCAATTAGCATGGCTCTGTGTAATTCAGTGCTATCTAGTGTTGGATGCTACTTAATTTGGTACAAGTAGGATATAAATTCTGTTCCATAGCTTAGAAAGAGGACTACACATCTGGGTAGGTGAAACATCATACACATGTTCTTAGAACTAATAGATTTCTTCTGGGTTTTATGTCAGGAAATATTGCAGCTACCAAAAATAAAATATTTGCCTTAAAACCCAAAGACGACTAGATATGAAGCACTTGCTTAAAATCTTAAATTAATGTTCTACTCATTCCTATTTTAGACAAAAAAAATCTTGAAAAGGCTTCAGAAGCATTAAAATTCCAATATCTCCAAAGAAACCCGTAAAGAAAAAAACTTAAATGATTTTATAACCAAAACTAACACTCCTTAGCATAACTCATTGGGTAGAAAGTTGCCCTTTGTTATTTTTTGCTTCAACAGTAGATAATAAACTCACATAAGAAGCAGTATCAGAACAGAGTTATGAGCCAGCCCAGAGCAGCTCTGCATGTGAGGCCTGCCAGAAAGCCCCTGGCAGGATTGCACACCCTGCTTCCAAAGGCAGGACACGCACATGGGTGCTGCTGGCCCAGCTCTGCTCTCCAGGAGAGAGCTTGGGAATGAGTTGTGATGCTCCATCTGGTGATGGAGACCTCCAAAAGCAGCTGCTGTCATAACCCAGCTCATAAATCCCCTCTTCGTTTTCATCAGTGACAGAGACAGTCATGCTCAGTACTCTTAAGATGCCCCATAAAAGAGAGATCCAACTAAGGGCCTGGAAAGGAGTCAACAGTAACTTGTAAAACACGAAGTCTCCAGCTCGTCAGTTTTATCTGTGCCGTTCATACAGAATTAAATGAGGAGTAGGCAGAATTAAATTCTTACTTACTACTTCTTAGTAGATGACATGAGGGCTGGAGCACCTCTTCTGTCAAGACAGGCTGACAGAGCTGGGGTTGTTCAGCCTGGAGAAGGGTCCATGGAGACCTGAGAGCACCTTCCAGTTCATAAAGGAGCTACGAGAGAGCTGGAGAGGGGCTATTTACAAGAGTTAATATATGGCACACCACAAACCTATTCCCATTCGTTTCACTTAAAGATCTGTGAGAAAAACCCTGTCTTCATGTTTCAGCTCTGTTAGAGAACCCAAATCAGCTGCACAGGGCTCTTAGGAGTCATATTCCCTCACATGGCCACTGCAGGGAACCCAAACTCGGCCATGGGATGATGCCATCTCTAGGGCCAGAGTGCAGAGGGGTGGGAAGGTGACACACTGCAAGAAGATGCTCTTATCCAAAAGCTCCTTCCACCTGTCTGAGCCTCAGAGCTGCTGAATGCCTTTCTGGCTGCAGGTCTGGACGGCTGCATTAATTGCAGCAGAACCCTTACACACTTCTTTAGGATCCCTGTTTCAATACAAGCCACAGCCTACCAACAGTGTGCATGTGTGACAGCTGCAGAATGTGAAAAAAAAATGAAACGCTAAGGCAAACTCTTGTTTCCATTACTTTTTGCATAGCTGCTGGCACATAAATTACCACTTCATAACAGGCCCTTTGAAATTCTTTTGCATTAACTAATGCAACTCTCTGTATTTTTACAGTGTGATCATGGCTATCAGCTTCCATCTGTTCTACTGTCCTTTTGGAATGTTTTCACTGTGAGGAAGTAAACAAAAATAGATCACTGTAAAAACAAACCTGCCTGACAGTCTAGACTGAGGGTCTAATTAAAAATAGGATTTATTAGAATAGAGAGAAACGTCGCAGTAAAACAAAGACACAGTTTCTCTAACATATCTGGTATTATTCTTGGCAAAGCCGAGTCAGGCTATAAATTCACTGAAACAAATCAGTATGGCACTGATGCACCATTCTGATCGAGCATCGCTTTTCCAGACTTTGGGAATGTGTTAGGAAAACTCTTTGTTTCACTTCACTTTTAAATTCCTTTTTTAATTGGAACATGAGAGCGCTAGGGCTTGTCTCCACACAAGGTCTTGCACGGAGTAAGAAAGCAAACTGAGTTAACAGCAATGCTACTCCTCTAGTCTAGACACAGTTAAAACAAACTGTACCAGCAGAACTATGTCATGCCAAGGGCTTGCTTTGATATAAATTAGATGGACACCTTGCTCCTGGAGGGGTGGGAAGGGGCAATTCAAATTTGAAAAGACTCAGAACACGGAAACTCCTGCCAGTCAAAAGGGAACGAGCATCCTTTGGTGAGGTGCAGTCTCAGAGAAACCGCACAGGAAACAGGACAAAACAACAGCAAAGATCTCAGACACCACCACCAACACCGTCCTGCCCCAGTAAAGACACAGGTGAAGTCTGGGGACACCAAGAGGGCAAGTAGGCATTGGTGACCAATCTCTGGAGCTAATGAGCAGCCACTGACTGCTTCACCCAACACATGGAAAGAACCCTGCACTCCCTCAGCCCTGGGGCTATCATTTTACATGGAAAAGGACTCACTTATTAACATCGATAGAGCCCAAGAGCCACTTGGAGATTTGTACGAAGAATTTAACACTTAGCAAAAATAAGCACATGAAAATTTTGCCCTCTTTTTTGGGCTATTATTTCTACTGTTTGCATTAGAGACGCATGAAAAATAATATTTTCCGTAATAAAGAATGTTGTTTTTAGAAGTCTAGTGATTTTTACCATAAAAATTATGAAGTGACCTCACATGCAAAAATGCTCAAAGGCTGCTAAAATAGCAAAGAAACGAGAAATTCTAGATATTAAGAACACGTAGCAAGACAGAATCATTAAAGAAATTAGAGAGGATTAAAAAAGGGCCAACTTTGAACCAAAACACACAAATTAGTTTTGAATAGTTTTCCACATAAGGAACATTCATCTCCCACTCTAGTTCAAGGACAACTTAGAGATCCTTTTTCAGATCGTGCACGTGACAGCAGAAACTTAAATCATTACATGTTTCTTGGAATCAGCAATATCAGCTCTAGGAAGAAAAAAAGAAAGTGTCTTTGGAGCTGGGACAAGGCAGCAGATTTTCATTGTTTACTCCAACATTTCATAAGCAGCTTCCTTTGTCAGGCAACAATTGATGTGCCATGTATCATTAAAGAATGAACCGATTTATAAATAGCATGAATACAAGGAGAACCCCATTGTTCTTATTTGTGCTGGTAAATAAGAGACATGCCAGATAAGACTTCTCTGAAGTGGGTTTCAAATTCCCTTACTAAATTTAAGGCCTTCCACTAGCCAGCTTGGCTAGAGAAATAGCACCTTCAGTGTCTGGCCCCACCAGGCCACCCTTTTTCCTCTCTCAATCAGATGAGGAGTGACACCACACCCCTGAAGCAGTACCCAGCCCAAGGAACGCAGGAGTGACACAGAGCTACCTCAGCCACACTACCTAGCCTGGGCTGAGACAAAAAGCTCCACATCAGCTATTTACACCATGCAATCCTGGGTTTGTGACCATGGCTGCAGTTCATACTGAGTCAAGGCAAAATGTCCTGTGATTTTCTTCCCAGGAAGCCAGGGCCATTCATTCTGCCTGTCTTCATTAATTTCCAGATCTTTACTAAGCCAGCAGCAAGCATTGTCTGAAACCCCCACATCTTGCCTGAATAAAGAACCAACAATCTCCCAGCTTGGAAGTCCAAGACTCCCAACAGTGTCAATCATGAAGTACTCACAAGATGAAGCTACAAATGCTCAAGTGCAGAAGAAAACCCAGTGTCTCATTTCTCCCTTTCTGCAAATGAAGACATCTCTTTTGAGAGAGTATTAACACTCCCAGGTAAAAAGCACTAACAGGATCACTGATCTGCCTCTCCAAGTATTTCCATTTTCAAATCAATACCATCACTAAATCTTTCATTTGAAGTCTATTCACTCTCCTCATTTACAGCCTTCTCCTCCTTTCCTTGGAAAGCATGAAGCTATTTAAAGCATATGAAAGATGTTGAACTGAACGAGGAGTTCACCTCCCGAAGTGTTACCCCCTCTCAACTGGCAGAGATAATATATACATACTATATATGATATATAGAGGGACTGCTGGTTCCTAGCAAACCCACAGCTCCCTTCAAGGAAGCCACCCACTGAAGGGTTAAACATGCTAACTGGAGATCCTGTCTAATTCCTCCTAATCCCTGGTAACACAGCACAGAAGATGAGGTATTGTCCCTGGGTTCCTGTTATTGCTGCCAGACACAAACCAGGGTACAACACACGGCCACCCAAAATATCCCGCAGCACACGGTCCTTGTTTGGGGAGGCAGGACTGAGGGGAGTCATGTGGTGTGCAAGTGATGTCAGTAGGCATTAGTCATGCTACATTAAATATAAAATCATGATGGTGAAACCCTCAGCCCTGCCCAAGAAGTTAAAAGAGAATTTATGTTGGAAAGCCAAGAGAAAGGAGTTTAGCAATTGCTGAGGGGTTTTTTCCTAGCAGGAACATTTAAAAAGGTATAGAATGGCAGACTGAAGGGATCCCTTCAGGACACCTACATTACTCTTTTTTACATGAGATCAACAGTGATGATGGTATTAACCTAATTATTAATACAACAGGGGGAAAAGCTAAGACTGATCACAAAACACATTCACACAATGTCAAATATTATCTGGTTTGTCACTGATAGATTACAAATAGGATAAAAGTCCAAAATAAAATTAAAAAGCAGGCTTTCAAATTCATCAACTACCACCCAAAATTACACCATCTAGCTGTAAAATACACTGGAACAAGCACTTGGGTTTTCTTTACAAATCTCAATTATTTGGTATTTGAAGAGAACTTTACCTCACTACTTGCACTTTTCTGACACACACCCCACCACTTTTCTCTCCATATAATAACAAACACAGAAACATACACAAGATAAAAGCTAGAGCTAAAAAAAATAAGCCACAAATTGTAAATAAACCTCTTTGTTTCCTAAACTTTTTGCTGTTACTTTACTGAAAATAACAGAACCCTTCAAGTTTCAAGGCATGTCAGCTGCTTTGAGTTCAGGAAGGGATTCCCCACAGTCCTGCCATTGCAAAGTTCTGCCCTTGGACACTTTGTTCACAAAGCACTTACACACAACCCTGGGAGTTGTGCAGTCAGTGGGTCTTTAGTCTGATCCCATAGGGCAAACCCCCAGGGATGGATGAGAAATATTGCAAAGACACTTTCTTCTTCAATTAGAGCACTAGGTGAACCTTTTCCATATATTTGATATTATTTGAAAAAAGAAATAAAATAAATTAGGGAAAGAATTTAGAGAAAAAATAATCACACCATTTCCCAAGGACAAGGATTAATTCACTTCCAGAGCAAGTGGTTTCATGCAAGTCTGCTCTTCTTTTATACTGCCTGCTGGCAAGACAAAGCCTGGTCACTGTTTCAAAACTGTAAATATCTCTATTTCACACCAGGTATCTGTCACCCAAACCCATTGCTGGAGTCTGTACTAGACAAAAGATCTATTAACTTCCTTACTCCCTCTCTTCTCGCCAGTCTCAGACAGCACATTTAGCACTGGGCAGCTCCCCATGCTCAGTGGTTCACTCACATGCCACGATGAAATTAAGATGATTTCTAGCATCAGGGCAGAGAGTGTAGCAGGCAATGAAGAATAATCATGTAGACATTGGTAAGAATATCCTATCACTGTTTTTCCCTTTTCTTTAACCATAGGGAGACACAAAACCCAACATACTCTTCACAAGAGAAGGAAGAAAAAAAGTACACAATATTCATGCTTTTCCCCACCCCAAAAAAAAAAAAAATCCAAACCAAAACCAACAAACAAAACCAACCAGAAAATAAACAAAACTTATACCCAGGTTATGTATGCAGAGAGCTGTCAGATATAGTGACATCAGACCTATTGGGCTTTGTCTGCACACCTGCATTGATGTTTTACAACTTTTCTTGGGGGAATCTAAAGTCAGCCAGTCTTCATCTCACCATGTATATACCATAAAAGAGTTGAACACATTATGGACCAAAGAACACTTCAGTTTAGTGGCTGTAAATACTCCACAGGCTCCCACACATTTTTTGTCTCTCATCAGTGTTCTCGTTACACCACCAGTCAAACCATCACCTTAAAACCCAGGACTGGAATAAAACACTAAACCTTCTGGATTACACATTTGATGTGCAGATGACACAGAGCATGAGTGTGCTTTAAGGTGGGTTGCTCATGTACTTGGGCACTGGCTAATCTTTTATGAAATAAGATTGACAGCAAACTCTTAAGACCAAAACGTGTGCACCGCATACATCAGACCAAACCCCAAAAACACTGCCATCCAAAAGAAATGTGGAAAAAAAGCTGAGCTGCTTATTCAGCACCCACTGACAGTCAGCTTGCACAAGGAATGTCACTGCAGTAGTTCTTGTGTTGGACAGCAAAAGCCTTCTAGAGAAATCCCATCAGTTAAGAGAAAGACTGCATATGGTTATGTTTTTGAAAGTTGAAAGCTGATTATAATTTATAATACATTTATAGGGAAGCACAGTAAGCTAATTACATTTGGGAGAAGACACATTTTAGAGGCTATAAAGACTCAACCAGTAATAGGAAATTCTAACTCCCAATTATGCCTCTCAATGTTCTTTACAGAATAAAACATTTGCTTGTGATTTCAGACGCCGTTTGTATTCAACAATGTAAAAGTTGTTTGCAATTTCAATGCTTGTTCTCTTCCCTGCTCAGCAAATACTCATGTTAAGTGTTTCTACAACGTGTAAGAATATTGCAGCCCTATGAGTCTTTCCCCAGTCAAGAAACTCTGCTCACAATCAGGAGTTGAAGGGTTATGATCCAAATACCTACTGACAAAGGCCTGACCCTCAAAACAACTGTACATCAAGACAAAGTATGACATAATAAAAAGGAAAAAATTATAAAGGTGTATCTTTTAAAAACTGCTGGCAGTTGTACAAAGACATGCACAACAGGAATACTCTCATAAAAATAGCATTAATTATTTAAACCAGCAGCACTACTAAAACTGGTCATTTTCCAATACACCACTGTTTGTCAAAACATGACCATCAGCAGCACATTGCACACACACCAGGACGGGATCACATCTCTGAGATGGAACAGTGCTCAAATTCCCTGACAATCACTTCAGAGATATCTGTCACTGCCAGTATAGGAGAGCAAGGTTACACACCTACACAGATCCTACCTAACCTGCAGAAGAAACAACAAAAAAGCAGCTATGAAGAGAAAGAATCCACAGCTGCCAAGTAAGAATCAGAAACACTGCTTTTGCTAAAATCAAACAGAAAAAAAACCCCAAACCTGCAAACCACAGTATCAAAACTAAGACTTAAATCCCAGGAGGAAGTATAGCTGGGGGATCTGTAGGGCTGTGCAGTGCTGCAGGAGTATGTTCAGCCAGAGAGGGAAATAACTGAACCACTACACACTACCAGCATCCTCTGCTGGCTGACCCACTCAGCAGTGCCAGCCCCAAATTTCCAAGGAATGGCAAGTCAAAGGCTCATGGTGAAGTGTGGAAGGCAGCTCCAGGAGATGCTGCAACTTAAAGCAAACACAGGACTTCTTTTCACACCTGGCTTCTCAGTATTGCCTCAGAAGACAGCAGGAATGGTGGGAATGATCAGCTCTGTGACTCAAGACAGAGCAAATAAAACACTTGTACTTCACAGATGACATTTCAAACCTCTTTTCCACCCTTTGCTTTTCAAGTCAAAGGCAGAAAACCTTTAAAGACCCTTCAGTCAAGGCAAATGGCTTCGTGATAAGGAAAGTTTCCAACTAAAATGTTACACTTTCACCACGTGTCACATCCAAGAACAGAAACAAGACCATTTTCATACTCATCAGTGAGTTAGGTAAAAAAGTAACCTAAACTGGAGGTGTGTGAGGAGACCTACCATCCCAGGGACTTAGCCAGGCAGGGATGGCAAGAACTTCCACGACTAGAGACACTACATGAGCTTTTCAGAGCCAGTTCTCGTGTCCAATACTGCAACGAAAGGCCAATCATAACCCCGGAATTGCACAGGAGTAAAAAGACAGGCAAATAAGTACTGAATAAACCTTTACCTCTGCTCGTTGTGTGCGGGGCAGAACAGACGACTTTTCAATGGCATAAACATCCACCAGGTAGAGTCGTGCTCCTTGCTCCCTGTCCAGAATGGCAGCGGTCTGGATGACCCCAGTGCGGCGCCCGATGGTGAAGAGGCGTCCAAGGCGCTTGTCATCACACCGAACGGACACAATGTAATATTCCACCTGCGCCTCGGAGCCCCGCGGGCTCGCCGCTTCCAGGGATATCACGTTTGTCCCAATGGGCTCGCCCTCTTTCAGGATGGTGATGTATTTGGGCTGAGTGAAAACAGGCCCGTCAAGCCCTTGCAGAATTATAGTCATCTCAGTGGTGGATTTTCTCCTCTCGGGGCCGAGGTCAGTGGCAGAAACGATGAGATTGTAGATGAGCTGAGAAGGCACCAATGCTGAGGCTACTCTTAAATCTCCGCTGTAGCGATCCACAATGAAGGTTTCAGTATCTCCATTGACTATCTCATATTCCACCTCCCCATTGGCACCCTCGTCAGGATCCGCAGCAATAATTGTGGTTAGGATTGAACCGATCACAACCGAGGGGTCAGCTGCGAGGGCGTTTTGTGATACGAACACAGGGACATTGTCATTTTGATCTGTCACCAGAATGGTCACGTTCTTGAGAGCAAATCGCCTGGACTCCACAGGAACAGCCTGATCAGTGGCTTTGACTGTTAACTCAAAGAGATTGGCAAACTCCCGATCGATTTCAGCATTGGTAAATATTGTCCCTCTCACTTCATCTATACGGAAGTGATTCCCCCTTGGCATCTGCTGGATGATTGCATATGTTAGCTGCCCGTTAATATCCGCATCAGGATCGTGAGCAGTCACAGAAATTACAGAGCTACCCACAGGAACATTCTCAACAATTGATTTAAAGATGTCTCCCGGAGGAAAGTGAGGAGGGTTATCATTGAAATCCCTAACATGTATTACCACTGACATCGTAGAGGACCGCGGGGGCCTTCCTTGGTCTTTTGCTGTTATGTTTAGCTTATACAGAGATTGTGTCTCAAAGTCCAGTTTCTTGGCAAGAAAAATACTCCCAGTGTTGGGACTGATGCTAAAGGTCCCGTGATTGTTTGTCCCTGTAATGCTATAGTGGAGGTCAGCATTATCACCTGAATCAGAATCAGTGGCAGTGACAGATGACACCAGTTCACCAACCCTCATATTTTCCAAGACATCCACTAACAAGGTTGATTTAGGGAAGGAAGGGCTGTTGTCATTTTCATCCAATACATCAATGCTCAACATGCAAGTTGAACTTAGGGAAATGGCTCCAGAGTCTACTGCTTGGATGACAAGGGAATACGAGGCAGTAGCCTCATGATCTAGTCTGCCTACTAAGGTCACTTGGCCCGTGCTGCTATCTATTGCAAACTGATTTTCTTCATTTCCCTTAATTACAGAGTAGTGAATCAACCCATTAACCCCTTCATCAACATCTGAGGCAGAAACTCGCAGCACCTGTGTCAGATTTGCTGCCAATTCTGATATAGTAGCTTGATAAAGATCTTTCAAAAATTTGGGGGCATTATCATTGATGTCTTTCATGTAGATCTGCACAGTTGCCTGATCCTTTAGGGGCTTCGGCAACCCCTGATCTGTTGCTATTACTGTGAGACTAAATACTGCAGCTCCCCTCTGTCTCATAAGAGCTTCTCTGTCAAACTGATGAGTGCTTCTGATTTCCCCAGTTACTGTGTTCAGCTCAAAATCTGGCTGCATATGCTCAAATGAATACCTGACCTCACCATTTGGCCCAAAGTCTTTATCTACAGCATTTATTTTACCCACATACGACCCGCCTCTCTGCTCCTCTTCAAAATAAAACACATAATTGGTACTGTTGAACAGGGGCCTGTTATCATTTACATCCTCCAGAATCACAGTAACGTTCACAGTAGCATTGAGTGGTTCTACTGCTCTATCAGAGGCAACAACCAGCAAAACATATCTTTCCTGAAGTTCACGGTCCAGTTCACTTTTTATATACAGCTGACCATCTGGGAATATGCCAAAGGCATCCCCAGCATTTCCTTCAATTATACAGTAAGCTATTTCACCGTTCACTCCCGAGTCTTTGTCAGAAGCCTGTACCTTAAAGAATCTGGAATTTACAGGCTCTGACTCCAAAATAGTAATTTCATAGGAAAGCTGGTCAAAAACAGGCGGGTTATCATTTACATCATGGACAGAGACAGTCAGGATAAAGTTGGAAGACAGCTGAGGCACCCCCATATCCGAGGCCAGGATTTCAACCTGGTAAGACCCAGCATTTATGTCAAGTGGCCCCGTTAAGCTTATAGCACCAGTTTTTTCATTGATTGAGAACAAGCCCTTTGGGTTTTGCTTAAGGCTGTAAAGGACCATGCCATTAACACCTTCATCAGGATCAAGAGCTTTGGCCTGGAATATGGTATGCCCAGCCTTCCAGTTCTCAACAACATTTACACTTTCCACCACGTGAATGAAGTGTGGGGAATTGTCATTTAAATCTCTGACAGTTATATTGACCACGGCATCACCCGTTATCGCCCCACCTCTAGCAACCACCTTCAGCTGGTAAAACGCCTGCTCCTCCCTGTCAATAATACTGGCTGTGGTGATCTGCCCCGTCACCCTGTTGACGGCAAACACGCCCCTCTGGTCACCTGTTGTAATGAGGTAACTGATATTGGTGTTGAGGTCCATGGTGGAAGCAAAAACAGTACCCACGTGGTAACCCAGGGCAACATTTTCAAAGACAACAAAACTGTACGTGCCCTGGCTGAAAACAGGAGGGTTGTCCTGGGTGTCCAAGACAGTGATGGTGACAATGGCTTGGTTCTGTGACTGAAGATGGCCACCATCAGTGGCCACGATCTGCAACTGGTAAGCAGTTTTCTCCTCCCTGTCGAGGGCTATTTTTGTTGTGATGACCCCTGTCTGGCCATGGACCTGAAACCTGGAGGTATCTCCAGCTGAGATGCTGTACTTGACTGTCCCATTGGGTCCCAGATCGGGGTCCGCAGCAGACACGGTGGTCACATAGGTTCCAGCTGGCTCATTCTCTTGGATATGGGCAAAATACTGAACGGGGTAAAACACAGGGCTATTGTCATTCACATCCAGGATGGTCACATTAACTCGGGCTATAGAAGAAAGGGGAGGAGAGCCCAAATCAGTAGCCAAGACGTGCAGGGAGAAGTGAGACTGCTCCTCCCGGTCCAGCTGTGAGATGGTGCTGAGCTTGCCCAAAACCGGGTCCAAGCGAAACATCTGGCGAGGGGTCACAGAGGAGGGGCCAACTGCTGCCAGGGCTGGCTCAGCTTCCTGCAGGGAGAAGCGGACGGTCCCATTGTCCCCCAGGTCCCCATCAGTGGCACTTAGGACAAGCAGCTCAGTTCCTGATGGGGAGTTTTCAGCCAGGGACACCTGGTAGCCCTCAGGTTGACCGAAGCGAGGTTTGTTGTCATTGACATCCAGGATGGTCACAACCAGCTGTGCATAGGAGAATTTGGGCTGCACCCCCTGGTCACGGGCACTGATGTTGAGCACCACCTGAGAAGCAGTCTCCCGGTCCAGCCTGCTGGAGCTGGACGTCCCTGCAGTATGCCCGGCCGTGCCACCCTCAGGGCCGGCTGTGGTGACCAGCCCGCTGTGCTCGCTGATGCGGAACCAGCCCAGCTCGTTGCCCGAGACAATGCTGTACTTGAGGTTGGCGTTGAGGCCCGAGTCACGGTCTGTGGCACTGAGGCCCCGCACGTAACTGCCCAGGGGCACGTCCTCACTGATGTTCACCCTGTACACCGACTGCCCGAAGACAGGCGGGTGGTCATTGATGTCATTCACAAAGATCACCAGGCTGGCCACCGAGGAGCGGCTCACGGGAGCTGCCACCGCTCCGTCAGGGGAAAAGACAGAAGTGGGGGAGCCTGGAGGTGGTGGTGGGGCCCCGTAGTTATCCGCCACTGCCACGGTAAGGTTGTAGGCCGGGATGCGTTCCCGGTCCAGCGCGGCCGCTACCTTGATAAGGCTGAGGTTGGGTACCTTACTGCTGTGCACCTCAAAGTGCCGCTGCTCGTTTCCCGCCAGGATCGACACGGAGATGTTCCCGTTGGCCGCGGGAGAGTCGGCATCGCTCACCGTCAGCAGGGCCACCACTGTGCCAGGGGCCGCGTTCTCATCCACAGAGGCAAACCGGGAGGTGGCCGGGAAGTAGCGGAACTTCACCCGGGGCTCGTTGTCATTGACATCGAGCAGGCGAATGAGGGCCTCGGCCCGGCCGCTCAGCGCTGGTACCCCTCGGTCCATGGCCTGGACGGTCAGCGAGTACTGCTGCCGCACCTCGTAGTCCAAGCGCTCACGGATGCGGATCACCCCACTCTCAGGGTCCACCTCGAAGGGGAGGCTGCCAGCCCCGTCCCCAGCGCCGCTGCCATCACCTCCCTCCAGGCGGTAGCGGATGTCAGCATTGGTGCCCTCATCAGCATCAGCTGCGGTGACCTGGAGAACGCTGGCCCCAACAGGAGCATCCTCAGGCACTCGTGCCTGGTAAAGTGTCTGGCTAAAGATGGGTGGGTTATCATTGATGTCCTGGACAGTGACGTTGACCTGAAGGTACCCTCGCCGACGGGGCTCGCCCTTGTCCTCCACCTGCACCAACAGCTGGTAGGCGGGGGTGGCCTCCCGGTCCAGCCCTCCACGGGAAACCAGGTGCAAGAAAGCTCCCTCACCGCTGGGGTTGAGGGTGATGTTGAGGCGGAAGCGGCCCTCCTCGTTGCCGGCCACAATCCGATAGGAGCCGTGGTCCACACCATTGGTGCCACTGTCGGCGTCGGTGGCAGTGTCCAGGATAAGCTGGCGCCCGCTGCCCGTGTCCTCCTTGAAAGTCACCACGATGGAGGGGTCGGGGAAGACGGGCGCGTTGTCGTTGAGGTCGAGCACCAGGACGCGCACCTCGCTGGGGTAGGTGGGCTGGCTGGAGAGCACCACCAGGTCCACCACGTCGCTGGCCAGGCTCTCGCGGTCGATGGTGGCGCGGGTGTGCAGGGCGCCCGAGGTGGCGTTGATGGCGAACAGCTCGTGGTGCTCGCTCAGGCGGTAGGTGAAGCCGGGCCGGGTGGCGATGGTGCCCACCCAGGTGCCGGGCGGCTGCTCCTCCAGCACCCGGAACACCTGGCGCGGCTCCGCGGCGGCGGCGGCTGCGCTCCCCAGCGGCGGCAGCAGCGGCAGCAGCAGCGACAGCAGCAGCGGCGGCGGCGGCCCGCGGGCGGCGGGGGGGCGGCCCATGGCGACCCGGGGGCGCAGCGCCCCGAGGGGGCGGCCGGGCGCCGCCGCTTGCCCCGCTCCCGCTGCCCTGCGCGCCGCCTCTCTCGGCACCTTCGGACGCTGCGCTCCGGACGCGGACGGGAGCGGACCCGGCGGCGCGCCGCGCTCACGGGACGCTCCGGCTCTGCCTCTGCCGCCGCTCCTCCCGCCGCCGCTCCGGGGCTGGGGGGCGGCCGGGGGCACCGCGCCGCATCGCCGCTCAGCAGCCGCCGCCGCTACCGCCGGGGGCCCCGCGGCCCGCCGCTCCCGCGCGGTGCCCGCCGCCCCGCCGGCATGCCCGGGCGCTCGGCGGCCGAGCCGGTCCGTGATCCGCGGCCGCCCGGACCCAACTTTGCCCGGCGCTCATGGATCCCGGCCCTCTTGACGCCCGGGCCGGCTCCCCCCACGGCCGCCCATTGGCCGCCGCGCCGCCCCGCCCCGCCCCCGGCCCGCCCCCCGCACCTGAGGGGCCGCCCCGGCGGGACCGGGACGAGCGGGCAGGGAGGGGGAGCCCGGCCGGGCGCGCCGGGAGCGGGGCGCGGGTCCCCGGGACGGTCCCGCCTGGAGCGGGGAGCGAGCCGGGAGCTCGGCGGGCTGGGCGCAGCGGGTCGGGCTGCCCCGCACACCGGGGGTGGTGCCGCCGCTTACTTTGGAGGCAGTTGTGGAGGGAACTTGCGGGACCCGTTATCCCGGGAAGATGCGGCGCTGGCCGCGCCTCCCGCGGGCTGGCAGCGCCCTCTGCTGCCCGGCCGCGCCTGTCACCGCCCGGCGCGGCTCTCGGCAGCGGGGGAGCATCCCCGGCATGCCGGAGCATCCCACGGGAACCGTGTCCTCGGTCCAGCGAGCGAGCGCCACGCCCGACCGAAAGCCCCCACCGTCCTCCATCCCAAAAAGCCTGTAAAACACCGAGGAAGCTCCTTTCCCCTGCGGTGCTGCTGGAAGCAAAAGTTTTCATTTTGCAGGCGTTGACCGTTAAATACAAGCGGGGTGGAGAACACAAATCTATAGATAGCAATTAAAGTGACAAGGTAAATGCAGCATAGCCACCTGATGGATCAGCAAATTACAGAGTTTATTTATGCCTGCGAGGGAGTTAAGGAACCTGGTAGTGTATTTTCCAGCATGGAAAAGTCGGAAAAGTGAGAAAAGAAGTGAAAGAAAGGGAGGAGAATGTAGAAGGATAAGGTGTCGAATGCAGTTTGTTCCCTACTAGTACCCTGGATATGATGAAAAAAGGGAGATCAAATAGGCACTAGCACCAATCTTGACTGGAAGCAGTAAGGAAGAAGAGGTGGTTCCTGTTCCGTATTGTCATCTAGCACAAAGAGATACCTCGGGCCAGTAACTCCTGCAAATCCTCTAGGGGTGGAGCCTTACGCCCGCGGCCAGCCCCGACCCTGGGGACACTGCAGCCAGCTGTGAGAGACGGTGAGGTTGAAAGCCTGGTGCCCAGCCCTTCTCCCTGCATGGCAGTGCTGTTGTCGCAGGGAATCTTTCCTCTGGCACACAGCTGTCCTCAGCCTGTATTTAGTTTTTCGCTTTTCGGCGTCTGCTACGGACCGGGAGAAGGACTTTTGTGCCTCGAAGTGCTCTGCTTTTCCTAGCTGCACTAGTTCAGTAGGAGATAAGTTATCCACAATCTATCCTTGGTGTGAACACCTCCTGCTCTCTTGCAAGGAGCTGAGCAATAAATCCATGGGACAACTGAGAATGGATCGTCTGTGCTGTCGCCTGCCTGGATCCACAGCGCTGCCGCGGTCTGCACCAGTTCTTTGATATTTAACTCCACCTACAGGCGCGCATCGACCTTTGCCTGCAGCCAGCAAAAGTGCTTTCTTCAGGTGCTTTCTTCACTTGTATTACAAAAATGCTCGCAGATTAGTTGATCCAGCAAAAGCCAACAGTGATATTCACAAAGAAATAAGATTATATAGGCTGGAGAGGGAGGATTACCCACATAAGTTAACATCAGCCTCCACTAGAATAGATCTTCAAGCATTCACCACATCTTAATCACTGGAGTTTTTTCTCACTACACGGAATTTTTCACATCTGCCAGGTAAATTTGACCTCCAAGTCAAAAACACAGCACTGAGAAATATTGTGACACCCCCTGAAAGAGACTTTGGTTCTTTCCCTAATGAATAGGTCAGAATGAATCACTAGCCAACTATTTTATGTGTGGAACAGGCATAATCTTTTCCTGACATTGTTCAAGCTTTTCCGTGCCCACAGTTTGTGGTTTTCTCTGGGCTCTTCTCTCAAATGTCAAAATAAGAAATGCTGCTACAAAAGCACGAAAATTCAAATATATGAAAGCAAAACACCAGCCTTTTAAATACTGTACATCAGAGGTAAGCAAAATGGCTAAAATTCTGTGGAAAAAAAAGAATATCCAGAAAAGAGGAGACTATCTAGACAATGGGACTTAAAGCACCATTTTTTTGCTACTCTAGAAATCTGTAAGTAATATCTGTCAATATTAGCTACCAGAATTATGATGTGTGCCCCTTCCATTATATTAGCAGAAAATTATACATTGCAAAATTTTGCAACTGACATGAGAATGAATCAAACAAAATCTATTTTCCAGTTTACAGGCCATGTAATTTAATATTTGCAATTATATCAATAATTTGATATGATAAATGCAAATATCTCTGAGTTTCTTCAAAAACATAATTTGCTTAAGCCTTTTGCACCTGTAGATGTAAAGACGTTTTTCTGGATATGAATCATTCCCAAAAGAAAAAGAACACCCTTTGAATTTCTGAAGTGCTTCAATATATCAAAATTCCATTTCGTAGGATTCAGCGAGTGCTTTTCTAAATCCAAATGTTTATAAAAATTATACAAAACTTTACAGACAATTTTCAGTTGCCAAAACAATTACAGGCAATTTCTTAAAAATAACTTTCTCATTGCAGCTGTATTATATTTTTTTCTGTGAGGTATTTCAAAAGTAGCCAAACTTAGAAGGTGTTTTAAAAACAACTGTGCTTTTTAAAAAGTTATTTCAATGGCTAAGAAAAAGCCCATTGAAATTGTAGCAGCTTTGGTAGGTATTAAGCAATGCCTTTATTATAAGGTCTGCTCATGTCAGTGGAATTACTCTGGTGGTTCATCAGCATAAGTGGGTTGAGTTTTGACCCCTTTTAGATTAACACATTTAGACAGAGTTAAGAGTGTGCTAAGAAGCACTCCACCACTCATAACTTGCAGGAATGGAAATAAAGTGAAGAAAAGGTCATTTTTGCACTTTTTGTCTTGCCTCCAGCTCTGTTGATAACACCTCCCAACACTTCATCAGGCTTTCACCTCCAGATATGGAAGAAGCAATCTAATCCCAACACTGTCCAGCTCACACTCCACTGCAAAGTCTTAATAACGACCTCAGTGTCCACTGTCAGCAGATCAACACATCTGGCTGTCACGTTTAATGTGCTTCCAATGCTGTTTTGCCTGAAGTGGGCCATGATGCTGCTGAAATGTTGTGCTGGGAGGCAGAGACAGTACAAAAGCGAAGGGCTGATGAATGAAATGAAAAGTTATAGGGAAGGAAAAAATTTGAATCATTTTTTTTTCCTTGGGTAAGTCAAATGAAAGTTGAATGCATACCTATTATCTCACACAGCCCTCAGAGGTCCCAGGGTTGCAACTGGATATCACAACAGGGAGAGAATTTTATTCTGCAGCCAGAACAGGAACTGGTTATGAATTCAGCAGACCTGGCAGGTAGGTTTCTGTGTTTTGTATTTGATGAGCTGAAGGTAAGGGCACAAAAGCTCTGTTTGATGCACTGTACTCCTCCACAGTGATGCAAGACTTGGCACTGGGCATTCTCATTATTCCTTGAAGGCAGCTGGAATCCTGCCCACACTTGCATCATTACAGTTTAATTGACGATCTTAAAGGTCGATTCCAACCTGAATGATTCTATGATCATCTACAGACCCCAGCTTCATTGAAGTCTTCATTGATGTCAGACATTTCTTTCTTAAGAGGGTGCAACATCTGTTCAATGAATGAGTAAATCTATTTTTCTTTGGTCCTCTTATTGAGCTTTTTCTCCATTGGCTCCTTTTACTAACTGCATTTGAATTTTTAACACCACTTTGTATTTCAGTTAGGGACAGATAGAGTGGAAAACACCTTTGCTCCACCACTTGGTCCTTTGATGCTCCAGGAATAAAATATTGCTATAGCATTTTTCTCAGGATACAGTTTAGCAGTCATTGAGGCAGAATAATGTTGATTTAAATCATTAGGCATTGAACCCTACCTTTTCCTTATTACATAGATAATACACCATGAGTCCTGCTGTTGTTGTTGAGGACTGAACATGCCATAACATTCAAGTTTTGCTTGCTCTGACATGAAACAATTCAGACTGGGCTACTCATAATGTTTCACTGAGAATCACATCCTCCCAGACAGGGACAGCAGCATCTGACTTTTAGAGCCTGATTCAACTCCCAGTTGCCTTCCCAGTCACACTAATGAGAGCTGAATTGGCCTTTTGGTATTTATCACTTAATAGACTCATTCTGCTTGGAAAAAGAAAATTAAAGTGTTTTTCCAGCCATGTTTTATAGCCTAGAAATATACTGGTCTGAACTTGGTAGTTTGATTTTTCAACACCTGCTCTGCAACAGCATGTTTTCTTTTTCCTTTAAGAGTTAGAGCACTCCACAGTGCTCTTAACTGCATATTGTGGCTGTGGCCTTTTTTTTTTTTTTTTAATTAAGGTTTGGGGTTTTTTTAATAGCTCATGGCCTGGCCGCTGGTGAAACCCTACTGAAGGCAGCAGCTGCCACATTTTTAAAGATTTGGAAAAATATCCTCTACCATTCAAGTGTTAAATTCAGCATTATTCCACTGAAAGTCAGATACCCATCAAATAAACAGATGAATCCCATCACTCCTGAAGAGAAAAAGAAAGTAAAAATCCAATAAAAAATCGCTACCACATAAGAAGTGGAAATCCTGCAATTCAAAGCCAAAACTACTGATCTCTGGTACTCAAGGATAACTTAAATGACCAGAAGAAAGAAAAGGGATCTCAAAGCAATTGCTTAAGGTTTTTTTGATTCACTTTTCTTTAAAGTGCTCTGATTTCCTTGTCACAAGATGTAAAAGCCTAAAATGCAACAAAGGGCTTGTATGATTCTCTTTTCTAGTGTCGCAGTAAAACTTCCACAGATCAAGTTGGGAGTGTATAAAGTAACTGGGAAATACTGCAGTATGTGGAATGCATACATATTGTTATGTCTTGGAAAGCTGCAAATTGAAAGAGTAAATTTAAAAGAAAAAGCTTTAGTAGCATTTTGTCCATAATAGGCTACATAGTAATAAATAAAAATAAAAAATAAAAAAAGCAGTGCTTGCAGCTGTTTTAGACTGACAAACTTATTAAGACAATTTTGATACTGAAACTGTAATTTCCTGGGAACCCACAAGATGGTAGAGTTCAGCTGAGGAGAGAAACTATGCTGAATCTTTTGCCTGGACCATGAACACGTAGTTACTAACTAGTTAAATGTGCTAATTTTGCTATATCCCAGAAACTCAAACAATTTTGACCTTTTTCTCATTTTTTTTTAATAATCTGTTTAAACATTTGGAGAGCTTTACTTTTCTGGCTTGGTCTTTGTTTTCCATTTGAAGGAAAGCACCTCATTTACTCCCTCAAGCATCTGTATTCCATGCTCTTGATGGAATTTAGTAATGGGATATAGTTATTGACAGGGAGACACTGGGAAAAAAGACTATTTGTCTGGAATCCAGTAAGTCTGTAACACAGTGCAACTGTACACAGTCACTGTGAAGCTGCTGGGCATTTACTCAGTCTTCATTAAACAAAGCAACCTAGAATCTCTAAAACCTAAACCTCTAAAAGTCTCTAAATCAGAAGTACCGCCTACTAACCAGTAAAACAGCTCAGCAGATCCACAAATCTGGAAGTTAAATCTGTTCACTGGAGCCCAACAGCTTTGCTGGTAGTTTCCCTGATGCTAAGTGGGGCTTTACTGACCCTTGTCATGGTGCCATTTGCTTATGGAAGAGAAATAAAGTACCTATGACATCTCAAATGCAGTTTTTGAAGAAGTGAGGCCATGAATGTACAAATCACTTGGAGCTCAGAATAATAAAATGTTGGTATGAAATTGGTTACAATGGCAACTTACTTCAGCATGAATATGATTAGAGGATAAAGCAGGAAAACCTAAGGAAGAGCATATTTAGAAGGAATTTAAGTAAGAGACAGTATCTGTGTAACATTCAGAAATGTGTACTGTCTATAGGGGAAAAAAAAACCAACAACCTCCCTCAAGTTTTTTAAAAAATATTAAGAAAAACTATGAAGTATTCCAGGGCAAACAGCACACAGGTTCTGTACTGAGCAGTGTGAGATGTAAGTAGGCCTTATACTACATAACCTTAAAGTAAACTATTACATTTCATGCTTGATAAAAAAATTTAAATCTCAGACTTAAATCAGGCTCAGAATAACACAGAACAAGTCTATTATGTTTTTCCTTTTAGTAGCATATGGTGATTTATTAGGAAGACTTTTCAATACACCAAGGTGCACCTAGGAGCCTTTAGGCTGTACAGAATGCGAAATATATCATGTTTTATGTTAATTAAACGTTTAGTCTTTCACTGATTAAGGAACTAAGGTAGAACTTTATTTTTATGAAAATTGCCAGTAATATTAACATTCTAACACATTATGAAGGGACCCAAAGGGTCAGTCACAGTCACTTTATATCACTACTTAGTGTCATCCTGAAAAGCACTTTCATTGCTCTAAGGTGAAATATAGCACACTAAGTGCTGAATGGGAATTGTCAGTGAAAGCTGGGACTCACATCAGGTGACAATAAATGAGGAATGATTACTTGTGGCTGGAGAAGTAGCTGTAATGCCCCATGGCACCCCGTGATTTCAACTACCCATAGAAAGGACAGTAATGGGGACCTGGGAGGGAGTAGCTGGTGATGCCTTGGCAGTGTCTTGGCTCTTTAGTCTCCCTGCGGGGCTGCAAACATCTCTCTCAGGGAAGTGCAGGATTTTAGGAGCACTGCTTTGCCCTTTGCAACTGCACCATTGCAGCAGGATGGGGATAACTGGGCAGTTTGCAGCCCTGAAACAATAGTGGGCTTTCTGAGGAAGAGCCACACAACACCCTTTGCAGTCATGTTCTCAAGGTTAACTCCATGAAAAAGGAAAGAAATGTTTCCTTAAAAAAAGGGGTGGCTAAATCCTGAGCAAAGAGGGATTGAGAACCACTTTCTCCTGCAAATCCTGCCCTGGTTGCAGCAGAAGCCTTAAAAGGCACTAAATGCCAACAGTCCCTCTTGGGAATAAGCATCTGAGAAGAAATAAGTAAACTCTGGTTAGCAGAATATTTATTCAAAATGTTCATCATGGAGGTGATCAGAGGGCTGGAGCACCCTGGGTCAAACACAACAAGAGTCAAACCCTCCCTTAAACAGAGAGCAAAGTCCCTCCAAAGCTCTTTGATGTCCCAGGTTTCAGGTTGTTAGAAACTTTAATAATAAACCTTGTGGTATGCATAATTTCACATAGATATTTGTGTGTGTGTCTGTCCATCTGGGAATGAAATTGAAATAGGAACAGAGAACCAGAAAAGGGAGAATGAGCACAGCAAGTATTTCTTTTACACCTCTTCAATATTTGGAATGGTCTTTGAGTGGGAATTACTAAAACTTCTGCCATGATTTTCCTTAGGGAATGCCTCATTTACAGACTGCAGTGTACACACTGCATCATTTCAGAATAGAATCCTAGAATATGCTGAGTTGGAAGGGACCCACCAGGTCGGTAAATGCTGTCTTGAAGTTTTTGCTGCAGTATATGATCATTTGTATTAGCAAGGGTGGTGGAGTTTATTTGTATGCAAGCTGCATTTGAGACTAAGCTGCTTCACCTTCTTGAGGAGTCACTATCCATATGGAAAAGCCACTGTCCATTCCATTTGACCGATTCCTCTGTTTTACAGCTGACTGCTTCCATTTAATTTAGAGGTAATGAGGATTTACCGCCCTCCCTCCTCACTTAAAATGTTTCTGTCAATGTTTCTGGTTTTGTGACGCTAATGAAAAGCTGAAAGCTGTTCACTAGTCACCATTCCAGGGCAAGGCAGGAAAGAGGCACAACAAGTTGCAGCCTCTTCCTGAAAACAAACATAACCAATATAACTATACAAACGAACATAACTAATTTCTTCACACACTAAGGATCCCAGAGCAGGGAGAGCACCTGCTTGGCCATGAGGAGGCACTGCAGGTTTCTATAACTGACCCTTTCTGCTTCGGCAGGAGTGTTCTTTCATCTTGTGAGCGTTTATTACACGAGAACTCGTGATTACCTGTTCTATAGATCCTGATATGAAGTTGATCCAGTGTGCAACCTTAACTAAACAATTATTTGCTTTTATAAGGCTTGTCTTTATAATCCAAACCATATTTCGAAACCAATATTTAAAGACACACTAAATATTGGGAAGGCTCGTATTTTCACACTGAAATAAACATTTCCATGGCTCCAGTTCTGGTGTCTCTTGAAACCATCACAGTTTATATCACAGTGTTATTGTGCACCAGGCTGGTCTGGAGGTATATGCAGCATAATCATGCTTTCAGAAAGGCAGGTTTATTTGTGTGTTTATGACCAAACCTTTCTTCCTATCTGGACTTCTGTTCTGCTGGGGGTGCCCCTGCCAGCCCAGCTCAGGTTTGCAGACAACGAGGTTGGTACCCCAGTGAGGTTGGTACCCCAGGTGACAGTGCAGGCGACATGGGGGACATATGCAAACATTAATTGCCTTATCTTCTACCTACAATTTTGCTTTATAATTTCCCTGACAGAGCACTGACCTTAAAATAGGAGGCAAAGCCTGGAAGGGATGCAAAAAACCTGTGAAGGCAGAAAAGCTTTTGGTTTAGCACAGCTTTCTTGCCCTTGCCAAGGAGAAGACTGGCGTGCTGCACACCTGGTGGCCTTGCTGCAGCATGACCCAGGCCTTGACCAGGGAATAGACCAGATTCTTCTCCAGACTTCTGAACCCTGGAAATGTGGGTGATGGGGAGAGGGATGGAAGTCTGCTGGGGCAGAGAACCAGGAGCAGAGCCATAGTAATGAGATAATTCCCTTCCTTGCCCTGGAGTTTCTCAGCATTGAACTCTTCCTGCTGCAGGTCATGTTTCCTTAAAATTCACAAAAACTAACTTGACTTCTCTTAATGTCTGTCGTTTTCCATATTTCCATTTCCAGATTGGGAGTGTGCAGCAGTAATTGTGCTTGGTTGGTGTTAGAGGGAGCTGCAGTGTTTATATTTAGGGTATCCCAGGGTAGATGGCTTTGGCAAGTTACTGCTTGGGGTGCAGGAGGCAAACTGTTCTTGCATGCAGTCTGTGCCCACGGAGCTTCTTGGGCTGCTACAAACCTGGACTTGTATGTAGAGAGTTGTACTGGGTTTGACAGCTTGGAAATGATGTAAAAGTCATCTCCTCATAACCTGCAACCTCTTCTGTGAGAGAGAAAAGTCTCTCACGGACTTAGAAAATAACAAGAAAATCCTCGCTAGCAGCATTTTTGTACCTACACTCATATTGTGCCATTAATACAGGGCTTTTTTAAAGTATATGCCAAGGGGTTAAATCTTGGCAGGTCAGATTTTCTCTGTGGCAGGAGGTGTCACACGCCAACATCTCGAACTGAAGATGGTACATATTTCCCACAGCACACTTTTCCGTAGCGTTGCCTCTACACATCCCAGTGATCCAAAGCACTGCCAAACTCCCCGAGTGAAAAGCACCCACCTGTTCTTTGGCACTCCCTCCTGCAGCACAAGGCAGGGCATAGGCCAGCAGGATGGATGCAGGGAAGGAGAACCACAGCTAACCTGTCTGTTTACCTGGAAACCTGAAATTGTTGGTGGGCATTTCCCAGGAAAAAAAAAAAAAAGTAATTTGATAGGTGTGTGGGTTTATGTTTCTGTGGAATACGATGTGCACTAGGAAGCACATACAGCAATTAGCACTAAGAGCTGTTAATACACAGCCCTGGATCAGAATAATTTCAACAGAAGGATTTTTATTTTTTCTGCAGAAAGTTCTTATAGAAAGGTTTCTGCAGTTGAATCTTTTTAACTCGTCTTCCTTTATCTTTCCTCTCTCACTGCTTACCTTGTTCATTGAGGTTTTAGGCCATGAAGAGCAGGGACTGAACTCACACCACATTTCAACAACCCATACCACAGTGGCATCCCTCTTTGCTGGAAGTCCTTTTCTTAAGTACAATTCCAGGTAAAAAAACCCCCTTTTAATTAGTGAAAATACCTTGCAAAAATATTCTGCCCCACTTTCCCAACTCTAGCTAAACAACAGAAAAAAAAAGAAGAAAACCAGAATGCTGTACAATGAGCTCTTGGGGTCATATCATTGTGAATCAAGTTTTGATAAATCATTTCCTGTGAAATTGGAAGAATAAAACCCAAGGACTTATTCAGCTCCTTATTCTGTTGTCTTAGATCTGGCTTCCTACCAAAAGAGGTTTACAACAAAGATGTTAGTGCTGTATTTCAGATCCAAGTGCCAATATCAGTATTTTTCAGAAAATAAAACTTCATTGTTAACCAAATTTATTTAAAAACAAATCAGCAGGACCTCTTTGTAATTACGTATGTGCCTAGCTATTTGCAAAATCTTTTCTTTATCTGTAATCCTTCAGAGGATGTAGTAGAAAAGGGCCAGTTCCTCTGAGTTTTCCCCCTGCTCAGAGTCTAAAAGGGTTTAATTGTCTGCACAGATGTTGGTCTCAGCAGGGTACAGTAGCTCTCTGTTATTTTTGAAAAGGGGCAAGAAAAAAAGTTAAAGATTTTGCGAAAACTAATACCCTAAGTATTTTCTTGGAGCATCTACATATATCCCTTTTGACTGTCTCAGAGCATATGAAAAGATGGACTATATTTCCAAGCAGCTCTGGACACAAAGCCAGCTTTCTGTGTCCCCTGTGTCCCCCCATCCTGCCTGCCCTGCCCAGCCCAGCCCCGGCAGCTGCCCTGACCCCCAGCCCCAGCCAACACGCCCATGACTGCCCTGTGCCTGGGGATGCTGAAAACAGCTCTGGGATGCTTTGCCTTTGTGCAGGTATAGTCTCCCTTCTCCAAGAGGGGGCTGCATTATGCGGATTTGCATGAAATTTGCATATCTTTCCTAAGAGAAGCTCTGGCTGCCCCATCCCTGGCAGTGTTCAAGGCCAGGTTGGATGGGGCTCTGAGCAACCTGGTCTAGTGGGAGGTGTCCCTGCCCAACTGGTTTGGAGCTAGATGGTATTTTAGGTCCCTTACAAACCAAACTGTTCTATGACTCTGATCATTTTAAAAAGTCCAAATTGTCCTTTCAAGGAAGCATCTTATTTCTGTTACACATGTAGGATGAAACCTTGAGCAAAGTGAGAATGACCACCACTCAAATGAGAAAGAATGAAGACTGTTAATGAAATGGTTCTATGAATTTGTCCTACCTAATATAACACTTTTTAAAAAATTTAATATTCAGCATTTTATGAATGTAATTCTGTTTTCATGCTTTCTCTTAAATTTAATACATATTGTGACTGGAAGTCATCTGCTATTATGTTTTGTTAGTATTAAAAATGAACGCTCTTGTTAGTTTTACCACAGTTATCTGAACCTCATTTACCACAATCTCCTTGTTTTCCAAAATAATTGCATCCCCAGAAAGCTATTAATTGCATTTAAAAGCACTACCATTAGCCAAGACCTTAATTATGCAAACATATTCAGTGTCCCCATGACACTTGGATAATCAAGGTGGTACTGTCTATAAACAGCAGCCCTGCACTCAGGTCTTTCTGCCCTTGGCTGAATAATCTTCCCTGCACCTGTTGTGCATCACAAAAATAATGGGATGACTTATGAAATAATAAAAAAACCCAAAATGATGACTCCGACTCCAGTTCCCTCCCTGAAATAACATTCCATTTTTTCCATCAGCAAAGGACATGATCCAAGGTATCGATTGATTATTAGTAGGCTTTTTAACAGCAGAATTTTGAAAGATGAAAGCTCTCCTTGCCTAGTCTGTTTTCTTTCAAATGTCTGTTTATAGATCAATTATTTAAAAAAAAAAGAAAAAAGGTCCTCCAGTTATATGGATCAATATCCAACAAATGATTGACAGAAGGGAATCCCCATAAGGCGCAATTAAATCCTGCAGCACGCAAATTTCATGCACACCAGCTTTCTGACCACTGTCAGATGGGATATTCTGGAGGATATGCTGACTAAATGTAGAAAATAATTCATAACTGAGTACTAGAACAATAGCTGCAATCCTTGATTAGGATCTTCCCATTATCTTTGGATTGTAGCAGTTTGCTGTAGAGCAAACTGACTCCTTTTTCACAAGGAATTGCTGCCTTTTTCCACATGCATTTCTTCATCCCCAAATAAATTTGTGGATGAAAATAAACATGAAATGCTGCAAATTGAGCGGGTATTTTGCTCTGGGATGGTGGATTTTGTGCATGAGGTGGACAAGGCAGCCACTGCACTGAAGCAGGTACCCATATTTTTGGGAATGCTGCTGAGGCTTGCCCTGCCCTGCTCTCATGGGAGGTACCGCTGGGACCCCACGCTGCCTGGCTGGTCCTGCATCCCTTTGTTCCTGAACAAAGGAGCCTCAAGGTAAAAACAGCACAGATCCTTGCTCTGTTATCAGCATTAATTACAAAATCAGTTCATGCTACTGAGCAAATGCTCTATAAATTGCTTTCACTGAGGTGCCTCCTGCTTATCATCCGCCTGCGCTGTTCACTCATTTCCTACGGCGTTTGTAAAGGCAATGCTCAGCACCTTCAATGCATCTTGAGTTCTTTCAGTTTCCCAGATCGGTGTGTTTCCTTAGAGCCTTGCAGATGCCACCTGATAAGCCTGCTCTTTGGAAAAAACAGACATCAGTGATCATCAGGTGCCCTGTGGACTGTGTGTTGGATCTGGGGAGCATCATCCTGCTCATGTGCCCCGTCCTTCCCGGCTTCACTTCAGTGCCAGCAGTGCAGCCACACTTTTATTCTTTTACAGAGCTCTGTTTCTGCTAACTGGACGTCAGTGCCTTGCTTTCCCACTCAAGGCTATCCCCATTGAGCCAAATGTCATCTTGGATTCTGTTACTCTTTGGAATTCTGCACCACAGAAATGAGAAGCCCTGCTATAGTCACTGCTAGCTCTATGTTACCCAGTATTTTACAGCAGAGCTTTGTCATCCTTCCTCCTAGAGCCTAAAATGATGTCTGAAAGCTTGATATATGTCCACTTCAGACAACAAATACTTTGCTCACCATAGCCTGCAGAGCATCTCTCTATCCTTGTTCAGTAGATACCTGGCAAAACCAATTTTCTTTCTATCCTTTAAAGAACATAATCTTTTACATTCTTATTACAAAATGCATGATTCAGATAACGAGAGAAAGATCTCACCATTGTTAATATTGACAGTGTTTTCTCCCTCCTTGGGCAAACCTGATTTTCCTAATTAACAAAGTGTTGTCAATTGCTGCATGGGAACATGGGAACCTGTGAAAAATTTTATAGAATTGGCTGTTACACACTTAGAAATATCAAGTGCTTTTCAGGATAATAGCATCTGGTGTCAGAACCTGGAACACAAATTTTACTTGGTAATAAAGGAGGTAAGGATAAAATAAGATCAATGTCTCTACTGTGAACAGAGAGAAATGGGAGTCTTCCATTTATTTAGTGTAGTAGAATACCAGAGTTTATTTGAGCATGAATTTCACTGGCATATTTACTATCATTTTTTAAGTGGAGAAAATCTGATCTTATGCAAATTCATCTACTTCCAAGTATTTCCATGTATCCAGTTACTGTAAATTAGAAAAAAAATACATATATAAGATTAATGAAGCCAGGAGCTTACCACAAAATGTTGTATATATTCATATGTGAAATATAGATGCAAGAGTTTCAAAATACTGAAAGATGCCTGAGGAGAAAAAAATGTTCATCTCGCTTCTACTGGATCAAAGTCAGTCTTGGCTTAGTTTGAATTATTGGAAAAATTCCCAGGATTTCACCTTGAGAGTGTGTCCAGTAGGTTCTTGTAATGGCCAAAATAGATTTGTAAGCCAGTAAATCAGCTAGTATTAAATTTCCATGCTAATTAATAAGCAAGAAGCATGCTTTACCCTATTTGATGCAAATACTGGACAAAATTTTCAGTGTTTTAGCTCATATGCCATAGGTAGAAATGAGATGTAGCCTGGAGTGTGTCTTGCTCCTCCTCCTCCTCAGCAGGGGCTCTGAAGGACAGAACTATCTTTGGATGGGATCAAGCACTTGTGATCAGAGTTGTCCTGATCCTTTGAGCTGTCCATATCATCTGAAACCTTCAGTGATGGTTATTCTGTGATGATTTTCACACTGCCCATGACAAGTTAGTGAGAGATAATGATAAAGTTAAGCCAGTTTTATCAGTCTTGCAGAGGCTGATGCACTAAATTTATTTATGGCCAGTGAAGACAGGTAAAAGCCATCCTTAAAGATCACAGAATCATAGAGCCATTAAGGTTAGAAAACACCTCTAAGATCTTTGAATTCAACCATTAGCCCAGCAGCACCATGTACACCACTAAATCCAAGTGCCACACCCACTCTCCTTTTGAGCAATGCCAGGGATGGTGACTTCACCACTTCCCTGGTCAGCCTGTTCCAATGCCTGACCACCCTTTCAGTGAAGAAATTGTTCTTATTATCTAATCTAAACCTTCCCTGGCCCAACTGGAGGCCATTTGGGAAACCCTGGGCCTGACAAAAGCCTCTCGCCAGTCTCCAGAGTGCATCCTAAATGTCTGTAGCAGTGATGGTGAGGGCACTTCTTTTGGATTCAGGCAGGAGTTGGCAGTGGAAATGAAAGGAGCTGGCTGCTGTCATAGCAGTTTCAGCTGGGTAATGTCTCTCCTACAGCCAGAGACTGCAGTAGCATGTGTTTACCCAGAGAACTCTTCAATAATGTATGGTCGGCTGAGGAGCACATCATAATTCTGTCAGGACAGAAAGCGCAGCAGACAGGGGCTGCTTTAACATCCAAATTGGCTCAGGAGCCTCTGCTGTGAGGGCTTCCCAGCGTGGCATTACTGTCACAGCAACCCTTCCATTTTGTACCCATTAACACTCCCCAAGAAGGAATAGAAGAAGATAAAAGCTAAATTTTCATTAAAAAAGGAGCTCAATTCATCCGCAGCAGTCCATAAAACCCCATAATAAATAGAATGAAAACTACAAGAATGCAAAAAAATATCCTTTTGCCTGACATAGTTCTAGCTATCCCTGGCTGCAGTTTGGCTGCTCTGGCTGGCTTGGTAGGGCAGGGACACAGTGTGTGCTCTGTCACTGCAGGGGAAAATGTCCACCCTGGTCAGCACAGGAAGTGCCACTCGCCAACCAGGAGCCGAGAAGTTCCATCTCAGGTACAAACTTCTTCTTTAAATGATGTATTCTGTGTCCCAGGGGTCGGATTAAAAGTAAAGGATGCGATTAAGGGATTTCCTCTCTGTATTCTCTTTGTGCTGTTTCTCAATTCAGAAACAGCCATTGAAAAAATCCCTCAGGGACAGAGAGGAAAAAATTGCCTAAATATCACAATACCTTTTCTCCTTGACTTCTTTTTTTGGTCATAAAACCATAACAACAAATAACTCAATTCTATCTCTCTGTTTGTCAAGTGTCAAGCACACTGGAGCTACTGAAGTGCAAGTGGTGGCTAGCAAGTGTTTTTTTCCCTACTATATTTATTTATTTATTTATTTATTTAGGACAAGGAAACATATGCATGCCTGTAAAATTTGTAGTTTTAAAACTGAAAATTATGTTGGTTCCACAAAGGCAATGAATTGTCTTCATGCTGCAATGTGAAACTTGAAGAAGCTTCCTGTGACATCTTTCATTTCTGTCTTCTCATTTTTGGCTGTAACCTGTGTCCATGGGTGCACCTTACAAAGAGGGAGGGATCTGGGGAGAGGGCTCTTGAAGGAAGGGGAGAGAAAGAGTGGGGAAAAGGAGTTAGAACAAATATGGACCTAACACTGGATATTATACAAATGCAGGATACGTCCCAAAGAGCATGGTCTCCCTTGTAGCATTTAAAAGAATAATTATTGATAAAACTGAAGGATGTGAGATCTTTCTGCTTGGCTTGCAGATCTTTTAGACTCTGCTTTTAAGATTTAAAACAGAGAGCTCGAGGGTAGAGACTGACTATCTGTGTGTCTGTATATTGGAGGCACTTGTCTGTACAACACTTTTAATTCAATTGGAGGTTGATTTTTTTTTAAATAGCTTTATTTTGTGCTTGTAAATTTTAAAGAATTTGAGAGGTATAGGGTGATTAGGAGATTTCAAAGGAATGCTTTCATTCAAACCTAAATACAAATATTTTAAAGTGGAAGGGCACCACACTATTCTGCATTACAGTTGTTGCTGAAAAATATTTCTACTGCTCTGCTCCCATGATTGCTGATATTTGCCTAGTCGCACATCTACCAGAGGAGAGGAGATACCTCAAAGGGAATCTCTGGCACTCATATTAACACCTTCAGCATAACCCTGTTCTACCTACAGATGCAGGGAGCTTTGCTGGATCTGTTGACTCCTTTTGGAGGGGAAGGATAACAGATTCCTGACTTTTGTTCTTTTTTTTCCCCTTAGACTGTACCAGTGAGTTAAATAGATTTTTGTTTGCAGATGCCAATGACTTCTAAACAATGCCACCGTTGTGAAGGCCTGCCCTCCGCACTGCAGTGCCTGGAGTGGCTCTCCTTTCGAGGAAACCGCTCCCAATTATCCGTCCCCCTAATGAGCATTCCTTATTTCTGAGAAGCTGTAACCTAGAGGCTGAGGTTGCATTGTTATGACAGCACAACTGTGTATTGATGTCGAGCTTGTAGGTCCCTTATCAGTTGTCTGCCCCAGCGCATTCAGTCTAGGACAAACATCATTGAGGCGACTTCATTTACAAGAAGTCCCTGTAGTGCTCAGAAATCCCAGATGCTATCAGGGAGTATCGATGGACAGGGGTATAGCGTGACAAGCTGAAACCTCATACCCCATGTGACTGTGTAAGGCCGAGGCCTGAGCTCCCTCCCCTCCGTGCAGCACGGCAGGGCCTGCCGGCCATGCCTGGAGGTTCTGTGCCGAGGGCTTTCCCACAGCCCACCGAGAGCCGGCAGTAAAATTTCCCGTCATTCCCCAACGAAATTAACCCTCTTCTTGAAAGATGAGTTTCCAGCTTGAACCTGTGCTTGGCTACCGTGGCAGAGATGGGTTCTTTGGGGTCTTTAAGGCCCCTTCCAACCCCAACTACCCTGTGATGCTGTGGCCAAGGCCCACTCACCCAGGCCTTTTGGTAGCCATCCTGTATCCAGCACGCAGATGCAACTCTACAAATATGACCATGTTGAACATTATAATGAAAGTATATTTTTACATTTCCCCAGAATATTTTTTTTTTATTACCAATGAGAAAAACAGCTCCCAGGCATTTTGTGAAATAATGTTGCAAAATTTTATTGGTTCAGTCCCCTTTTATTGAAATTTTGATTTAAAGGGGTTTATAGTATAAATCCCTTTAGCATAAAAGTACATTTCAAAATGAAAAGTGACTTTGAAAGAGAATTTCAGAATCATCTGAAGCCATCTGAAAAAAATTACTTGTGACATCTTGAAAAGAAGGTATTTCTACTTTTTTCTCCTAAATATAGAACTGTTGTAGCTAATAGTTTCAGGCAGAAAAATCCTTGACTCTGAATGACATCGAGGTATCCTCTGTTCCTGTCAGAGCACTAAAGTATTTTTTCCTCACTGCCTTTAGGTGCATGAATTTACATACATCATATGCTGTACTACACTGGGTTTATAAGGCTGATAAAAATGATGTATGAGGGTCACATTACATTTTGAAAAGGCTGCATGTGGAAAAAAAAAAAAGCACACAGGAGGAGAAGGAGACAAAAAGGAAGTCATTATCTGTGAATACAGGCCCGGATTTGGCAAACAAAGCTCAGCCCAGAAAAAGCATGTACTGCTGCCTATACAGAAGCATGTGGCTTAATGGGGCTCATGTGGGCACTAGGCTGGCTTGGCAAGGAACGCCGCCAGAAGATTGAAACTGGAGCAAAACAGGAGGCAGATAAAAATCAACTTCAAAAGTGGAGTTGAAAGAAATACTAAAGAAAGAAGTGTTTGTTGCATACAGAATTAAAACCTAGCACCGGGGAAGTGGTCCCTTTTATCGCTGGTACATGTCACTCTACACTCACAAGTGTTTCAGAGGGCTCGAAAAACCCCAGAATCGCACGTAAAAGTCAAATATTCCATCCCGAGTGAGGAACAAAAAAGTAATGAATTAACTTAGTTTGCTACCAGATATTCATTCAGCTATTACACAGGTTTTCCTCACTGCTGGGCTGGGATGTGCCAGCTGGAGTACCTGATCTCCCATGCAGCGGGGATGTCCATCCATTCCCAGCCCTCCGAGCGGTCCCCACGAGCTCCCTGAGGGACAGCCTGGAGTCAGTGGTTCTCTTTGAGAGCCCTCTCAGCGGGACCCTGGCTTTGAGTGTTTGCATCTGTGCCTGTGTGGGTGTGAGACGGAACACGCGGGGTTCCCAATGCCGAGAGGAGGGATGCTGTCCAGCGCTCCCCTGACAATTTCTGGGCTGGGAACAATGGTGCTTTATGCGTGCAAGGGCTGACACAGGACACGGGGAGAGGCAGCCAGGAGGAGAGCAGCTGCAGCTCCTGCTGTCCAGCCCAATTCCTCCCTCTCTGCTCTGCAGCCCAGTGCAGGCAAATGGAGCTCCCAGGCCACCCCTAGGGCTGGGTGGGCTTTGCTCGTGCCCCTTGCCGACAGCCTGGGAAGGACAGGGCTGCGTGTGTGTACGCCCTCCCATATACTGGCATTCACTGCATCCCATTTTCTCCCTGCCACCTTGTGCTGTTGGGATGGCAGCAGAGGGAGGTGATTTGCGAGCACACGGGACTCCGAACGCTCTGCAGTGTTTTAGCACTGTGCCCTCTTGCCTCTGCTTTGCTGGCTATAACCAGCGAGTGACAGCTGCATTTAAATGTAAATCAATAGGGCTTTTCTTTAAGACAGTCGCAGCTGGCGTGTTTTTCTCCTCTAGGCTTCTTCTGGCATTTAAAAAAAAAAAAAAAAAAAAAAAAAAAAAAAAAAAAAAAAAAAAAAGTGTCACTACCTGAGAACTAATGAGTTTCTCCAATCCCATCTTTCCAGGAGGAAGAGGACATGCTAAAGGGACACATCCCAGCAAAACCTTCACGAAGGTCTCATTTTCCTTCCCGACGCACGACTCCAGTGGAACTTCATGCTAAACATGAAGATTCAACTTCACTCGTTCTTTTATATCATTTGTGTGTTTTGGCTGCTCCGAAAACCTCAGAAACTGCAATCAAAGGTGTTGCAAAATCTGTCTGTTCTTCCCTGCCTCAGTGGGAGCGTGCAAGAAGGAACACGACCGCCGGCCCTCACGGCTGCAGCGCTGCCTGGCAGGTGGAGACTTGTGGCCTCACCTCCATCTCCCAGGCTCTTGTGTGGCTCAGGCTCCAGACTGAGGCGTTTCTCCTTCTGAGAAGTGTAACAGCTACCACAGGAGCTGGGGAAAGCGGCTTCTGTGGAAAGATGCTGATGACTCATTTTTTGGGAGTATTACCTAGCTAGCCTGCCTTTCACAGCCCTGAGCATCTCTGGAGCTGACTCCTCTGGCCACGCTTCCTGAAAGTTGCTCCAAGGCTGCTCTGGCTGGACTCTCTGAGGCAGGGCATGGCTGAACCTGTCTCTCTGGTTTGGAACAAGGGAAGACAGGGCAAGGCACAGGAAACACAGCAAGCTCAGGCATAGATGGCAAAGAATAAATAAACAGGGAGGTGTGAACTCTGTCTTAGTATGAAAAAAATCCCAAAGAGTAATCCTCATAAACATGGTGGTAAACCCACATTTACTCAGGTGTCACTTAACTGTCACCATTTCACTCCTTCTTACACAAAATCCTTCTTCTTCCTTTTTTTCCCTATATATAGCCAGCATATCAGCAGCTCTCAGCTGCAATTCCCTGAAGTCAGTGTGGGCTGCCGGGGGCAGGTCTCGGGACGGAGGGAATTGAGCGCCACTGATTCAATTAGCCTCCTGTGACTCATGGCTCAGAGAAGTGCCAGGAATTGATGGGCTTGGGAAAGTACTTATTTCTTTTTTTTCTAATCAGGAAAGAGCAAATCCCAGGAAGTCCAGCAGAGCATATGAACATCAAAGAATCCAAGACAGCCAGGCCAGCCACATCCCAGCACCGTGGAGGCGAGGCCAAGCTGCCTAGCAGGACGCAGTGGAACCAAGAAAACCTCATGTTATTTTCAACATCTGCATAATCCAGTAAGACAATAAATTATTTGTCACCTAGTTGCAGAGAGATGATTTGAAGGTTGAGGTCTGCAAAGTTGCTGGCAAGCTTACAGCTTTCCAATTTGCCTTTTTTTTTTAAGGATGTGGCTTCAAATATTGAAGGAACATGTAGAAAACAAAAGCATCTGAATAAATACAGCTCTTATTTTTCTTATTTTAATACAACTGTTTTGTTTTGCAAGTCATAGACAAACCATCAAGTACTTGTCTGTTGTCAGTGTAATGTTTAGTTGAATTGCAGCAGATTTTATTGTTTCCAGGCTAAGGATATTCTTTTCTTTGCCTATCAACAAACACCTCTCTAATTGCAACAGAAGCTATGGGTCTTGTATTCCTGCTGCAGAAGACAAGATAATGAAGAAGTCATTATCAGAAATTATAATTTTTGTAGCTACAGCTATTCTCTTATAATTAGGTTCACCACTTTCTGTAGTTCCTCCAGAGAAGCAAAATCAACTGTTGTAGGCCTGAGAAAGAAGGAAGGGAACAAATCACAGTAAGACTGATTTATAGAGATGAGTAGCATAGAAAAATAAATACTGCCAGGGTATTTTACAGAGCCAGAAGTTTTGATGTGGTGGTGATGATGAATTTCTTTCTTCCTAAGTGTTTCAGCTGAGGTCAAAGGTAGGACAGAAGATATTAAGTCAGCACAAAAAAGTAAGCTCCCAAGTGGTCTGCCACACTCTTTGGCTTCGTTGTGTGCATTAATTGGTTTAGAAGGTGACAGCTGGAGAGAAGTCAGAATCTATGACTGCAGTAATAGACAAAATAGTAAAGACACCACCAGCAACAACTTCACCAGCAGTGCTGTAATTTCAGAACATTCATTTTCCCCAGGTATTCCAACAACTTGTTTTGAGATCATTAAGAGGTAAATCTTAGGTTATCTTTGGTAATTAATGAATCTGAGGAAAAAAGTAAATACAATAAACCCAACAGACTGGAACAGCAAAGCTGTCTCCATCGAGAAAGAGAACAGCAGCTGAGAAGGTAAAAAGTGTTAATTTCCCTTTGGTTTAAATTAATTTTTTTCCAGTTAAAAATTAGAATATGATCCTGTTTTTCTGTGTCCTCATAAAGATTCCAGAATAATTAGCACTGTGAAAAGGAGACCTGTCAATCTTGAGAGAATTTATGTTTCAAATAACTACAGTATGAAATTGATGAGCATAAAAACCAACTGTCACCCAGAATGGAGGTGAGAGCAGTTCTGTTCAGCTTGGTCCTCTTCAATAGCACTGGTGTAAAAATGACACCCAGGGTGAGCCAGACAGAGGCTTCCTCCTCATCTTCCCCTCTCTATCAGATCCAGAAACCTCCACCTGCATTCCTGCTTTTACAACTGCTATTTCCCCAATAGACACACTCTTTGTCATAGTCTATTGCTGACAGGCCTCACTTGTGGGTACTTTCATTAACATCAGGACAAACATAGATCAAATATCTGTCAGTCCAAAACCAGCTTTAAAGTTGATTTTAGTTGCAGCAGTTGCAGCTATTAAATTATTCTTATGTACTTGACAAAAATTAGCAGTACATTTTAGTGTCTGCAGCTGTATTTTTAGCTGTCATGAAGACCAGCAGGTTTATGAATGGAAAACATTAATAAAACAGGTTGGGTTTGACCTCATTCCGAAGCCAGAATGGGCCCTTGCTGTCTCTGCTGCTTGATTTGTTGCACACTCAGTCACAAGCTCGAGTCCGAGTCCTTGGATGACTCCAAACCCAGCGGTTTGACAAATTTGGATCTCTCAAACGTGACACGAGTAAATGAGACAATGAGACAGCTACATGGGCACGGATGGACAGCACTGCAGTGCTGATGGCGCTGAAGGGCACAGGAGAGATCAGCACACAGCGGCTTGTGCAGCGCGCGCGCCGCCGGCCGTCCATCAGCCACCGTGGCCACACCAAAGAGGGGGCACACAGAGGCTTTGATGGGCTGCCAGCAGCCAAGTGGGGCACTCTCTGCCCAGCAGAGGTGGGGTCTGGCATCTCACATCATCCTGGTGCCATACCAGGTTCTGACTACTGGCCTGCTACTGTTTATTACGTCGGACAAACAGAAGCCAGGAGTGTAAACCGAGAGAGTGGCGTAAGGCCGAGACATGAGTGGAAGCAAATATTCTTCAAAAGGCTCTTAGACATTGCTAGATTTATTAACTTACTACTTAAGTTTTCCTGCCAGAATAATATTTGTCTAAAAAGGATTGTTCTTTAAGCTACTGAATGAATGCAGCATGGCAATATTGGTTTTGAAAAGACTTTTGAAGAGCAGCCCACTACTTTTTCAGTTGTGCTGCCATGGCTTTCTTGTTTATTTTCTGCCGCCAGGCTGCACTCGATCTGTTTGGTTTGGGTGGTTCAGCTTTATGGCATAATAATTAGTATTGCTTGCTAACAAAACACATTATTAGGAGGAAGTGGGATCAAAAGGATGATGCGAAATTAGTAGCCTGGAGAACAGCATCATCTTCCTTGCAGAGACAATAATAGAGCCTGATCACATCACCTCTATTGACCACCGTGCCCACATCTGATTTTTCTGCTTAACTTTTCACTGAAGACTCCTCAGAGACAATGAGTAATGCTTGAAATGGGCCCCAGCTTCAGCTGGAGTTTTCTGAATGTCTCTGCTCTTAACGCAACCCCGAGAGCATCCTTGTCCCAGTTTTAAAGGTGGACAGCAGAGTCACAGCTCAGAAGTCACACAAAGGCAGGACTAAAAGTTCTGAAGTACAAAGAATAATAAATTAAATTATATGACTGCTTGGCCCAGAAGCTGTTAATTAAGACAAGGCTATGCAGACTGTTTAGCAAATTTAGGTATGTGGGAAATAAATCAAAAGGAACAAGATGATTAAGCCTGAAGGAGCTCAGCAATCTGGAAGAGCAGAGGAAATAATCAGACCTGTACTGAAGGTATGTGCTCTTGAAGGTAAAAGGAAATAATAAAAAGGCTCTTCTGGTTATCCTTAAAGAATGTTTTTAAGATTTCAATCAAACAAGCTAGGAAAGGAGGGGGGGGAAGCCACAAACAACAAGAAAAGCCATTGTAGGCTTAAAAAAAAAAATAAGGAAAGCCCATAGAATTGCTGGCATTCAAGTTAAAGTGCAGTGACAGGAGCCTTAAATTCTCTAGAAACCACTAAAATTCTTTCAGTATGATCTAGGAAGGAGAAAATTTCCTTTACAAGTGGAACAAAGATTCATTTCCTGAAGGAAGGAGACCTTATAACACGCAAGGAGAATTAGAGTGGCTCCAAAGAACAGAAATCATGCATTTCTGCTTGTGATAACAAAGTTGAGCAGAATACTGAATATCAACCAATACTTTTCATGAGGTTAAAACATTTTTGCAATATCATTCTGCCTCAGAAGAAATTGGAAGCAACGCATTATTTGTACTATTGTTCAGTTTTTCAGGGTATTAATTATTAAAATCGTGAAAAAAATTGTCATGTGTTAGATATACATATCTATGAACAAAAGAATGAGATGGAAAGAAAGGTAACATTTTTAACTTGTGCCAAGTACTGCCAGCAAAAATAGAGCATCCTTGAGACTCTAATTACTAAATTATTCTAAATTCCAAGTAATTTTGATACGGATGCAGAATAACTTGTGAAGCCACATTTAAAAAGAAAGTCTAACAAAATAAACCAGCAGAGCCAGATAAACCTCAAGATACCTGAAGGAGTGCTGGGGGTTGCAAAACTTAACCTGCCCAGGCTGGTGGCTCTGGGTCTCCTCCCTCCAGGCTGCTCCTCCAGATCCTCTGTGGGCTGTAGTCAGTGGGAGTGCCACACGTGGCAGTGCACCACAGGCATCTGTGATTTCATGATGTGTTTGTATGATTGAAAACATTTCAGCCTTTACTTGGATGCCATCATCTTATTTAGGCTTTACAGAAAGCACTCAATAGCACAAATTTAATGCCTAGGTTTAATTTTCTTTTTTGCTTAAAAATAATATCTAATTAGGTGGTTTCTTCAAATTTTCCTTCCAGCCTTCTTTTGGACATATTTAGCCCCTATTTTACCATCCACTGACTAGCGTAGTGTATATAATAGGAGTTGGCAGATTTTTGACTGACATTTGCCAACTGAATTCAGTCTTCCTGCTGTGAAAGAGTGTTGGTACTTTTGGAACTGGCAAAGGACAGCAGGTAAGATGTGGGGACTGCCAGCAGAAGGGTTTCCTGCCAGACAGAGCAAGGGAAAGGAAGGGAATGAAGAGAATCATGTTTTCTAGCAATGATCCTTCTGTTTCCAACACTGGATAAACTGGACCACAGTCTTCAAACCTTTATAAAGTCAGTGCCAGGGTCAGCAGAGTGGCTGAGGGACTGATCTCCTTCACCCTCATCCCACCCAGCATCTTTCTTCCTTGGCATCTGCAACCAGAGAATCACTAAGGTCTGAAAAGACCTCTAAGACCATCCAGTCCAGGTGTTGTTTGCTCACAAATTCTACAGCAGCAGAGCACAGGCAGAGAATCTAAGAGCTTGGAGCTCTCCCTGTTTGCTACAGTGCGGATCCATGGATGGCATGAGTTGGTTTTATACTCTTTGGTTATAATGCAGTGAGATATTATTCACTTTGTAGGTAACATCTGGGGCTCCAGTAAAATCTGTCAATTGTCATAGATTCACATGCTCTCAAGGTGGCTGGTTTGCTTCCCTCCTGGAGACTGCTGCCTCATCCAAGGTCACTGCAGCTCCCTCAAAACATCTCCTCTGCCTACTTAATTATATCGTTCTTTACCCTCTTTTCAGAAAGCAGTTGCTTCATTGTGGCTCTTTGGCTTCACAGGGAAGCAACACTTCAATAATGGATGAGTCCCAAGATAAAAAGCACGAAGGGTTTTTATTTCTGACCGTAAATTCAGGCAGCTATGCAAATCTCTACTCAGAATAACATTTATCATTTTTCAATGCAACAATGGTTCTGGTAGAAGAATTCCTCAGATGTGAAAAGCCACTTAGTAACAATAACTTTCTGTTATGATTTTCCTTACTGGAAAGCTGAAGCAAAGGGCTTTTCTAACCTCTACATATCTGTATCTGCTTATTTAGAGCTTAACTCTAAACAGAAGAGAAGCTGCACATCAGAAAAAACCCAAGTGATACTAACCCACACATACACTATTCAACTGAATGAAGACAAATATTTAATTTGAAAAGGATTCCTTCCTAAAATTGATGCATTGGAAGATAGAAATTCCAACAGGCTGCCTTTGCTGTCCAGAATTCAGGTTGGGTAGTGAGCACCAAGGTCTTGACAAAGGCACTGATAGCCTCCCTGAGAAGTTTTACACTGTTAGAGTATTGTGATAGTTGTTCCAGGTTTCTCCAGAGACCAAATGGCGTATCAGAAACAAAGCCAGCAGGTAAAGAAAGCCACTCGAGGTAGCATGAAGTCTATGTGGTGTTTTCTTCAGAAAGTAAGCATTTCTGCAAACAATGGGAATAAAATAAACACGCAACTTCCAGGCACTTGAGATTGCTCTGTGGAGCCAAAAAAAGCTCGCTTGAGGGAAGCACCTTGTGCTGCAGACAAAAGAGTTAATTCATCAAAGCTATGGGAAGAACTCTCTTCCCCCAAAGAAAAGATTTAATGGCCCCTATAAAGAGAGCCATATTGTGATGCTGTAACCTGATTAGAGGGAAAGAGTGTCTTTGTGTCTTTTAGCCTCACAGGAAAACAAGGTGTTCTGCAATAAATAGGAAACCTTTTTCTAAAGCTTTATGGTCTTCTGTGCTATGCCACAAAGTACCCTATATACTACTTACCTCAAAAATCCACAATTAAAGTGAAGTGATTCTCCTCTTTTCAGAAGTCAGGCTGGCTGGGAGAGTGGGCCTAGGAAAGAGAAAGCCAAGAGGCTGCTGCTTTGAAGCGAGCAAATGTGATACTCTCATTTTAGAATAATTGCTGTATGTTTGGGGCACAAGGAGATAGATAGGGATGAACCTTGCAGCAGGATGAGTGCCTTCAGGTCAGCCCACAAAAAGCCCTTTTGTGAGCACACAGGGGCAGGGATGACGGCTCAGAGTCACTGAGATGGGCCCCTTACTTTCTGCAGAAGATTACTGAAAGTAAACATGCAACCAAAGCAGAATAAAGAAGGAAATAAAGGAGGTGAGCTAGTCTTGCCATTCTTATAAACTCAAAAATAATCATAGAATGGGTTGGACTGAAAAGAACCTTGAAGATCACTTACTTCCAACCCCCCTGCCATGGGCAGGGCCACCTTCACTAGACCAGGTTGCTCAGAGCCCCATCCAACCTGGCCTTGGACACTGCCAGGGATGGGACAGCCAGAGCTTCTCTGGGCAACCTGTGCCAGTGCCTCATCACCCTCACAGTAAAGAATTTTCCCCCAATATCTAATCTAAACCTACTCACTTTCAGAGAAGGCAAGGGCCAGTCAGTAGACAGGGGTTTTGTGTTTGCCATGTTTTAAGGAAAATGCACATTCAGTTAGTAAATGCTAGAACTTGCCCGGAGACATTTTGAGAAATTTAGCATGACTTTAAAAAATAGCATTTATTTTTATCAAAATAAAAATCAAAACTTAAAAAACAAAAACAAACATCCCCCTACCTAAGAAAATAGGTACAGAAGGGAGCTGTTGCATTTAAGAGTGCATACCTAGGAAAAAAAATTGTCCTTTGGGAGAGCAGTTCAAGCAAGCAGCCTGTGTAATGTAGTATTCTTAACTTCCTCCTCTAATGCAGTTCCTACCAACCACTTTTAAAGAAAATTAGAGCTGATGGACTATTATGTTTAGTCTGTATGACTCCTGGGAGCCAATTTGTGTTATACTATCCAAGCTCCTTTACAATTACGGACGGCAGCAATGCTGTACCTGGTAGCTGCCTGCTGCTTAAATGGAGGCAGGTGAGATCTGCTAGAGATCTGGTTTGATTTCATAAAGAGGTGGTATATTTGCCTGAAAGAAAAGAATTCCCCATATCCCACCTTTTTCAATTGCTTTTAGGTTAGGAGGGAAAATAGGAGGCTGTAAGGAAAGAGCTGAAAATCTGGGACAAGGCTCAGCTAAGCCGTGGTTTGCAGGAACTTACACAGCAGCAGCTCCAATTTTCCCAGTGGAGGGTTTTCCTATACAAGTATTTGAACATCAGCTCTGGGCTGAGCAGGTGACTTGAGAGGGTGGGGACAGAAAGAGCAGGAGCCAGGGCAAGGTGTTGGAGGGACCTCGATGCTCTTCCTTTGCAGGTGGCTTAAGGGTGAGAAAACTTGGAGGACACCTTTAGCTTGTGGGTGGGGGCTCTTAAAAATACAAGTTGTCCCTATTGATGCTTTTTCCCCAAGCACTGCCTAAGGGTGGCACGTGATCCAGGATAAACAGGGGAACATTTATAAACATGTGAATCCCTGCTCCTTGCTGCCAGAACCCAGCTCTGTGCACAGGCAAAGGTCAGGGAGCCCTGGGACAAGAAAAGCTGACACAAAATTCCTCGTGGAGGTTTCCGTTTGGAAACTCACTTTGGATTTGGCAGAAGAAGAGCATCCTTTAGGTCAGTTAGACTTTCCCTTAGTGATGAACAAAGCAGAAATGCACTAAATGCCTTTTCTGGTGAAATTTCTAGCAGTAAAGTGGTCCTTCAGAGGACAGGCTTGCCTGGTGGTATGACAATATGACCCTGCCTGCATTTGCAGAGGTGGATTTTTTTCTACCACCAAGATATCTAAGTTAGCAATCCACCTATTTCCAGATGGTGAGAGGGAAGGGGAAAGAACAAGGTTTGGGAGACAGGTAGCTTCTGCTGAATTTTAAGTTCTTGAAATGGTGTAATAACTGTGTGATTCATGAGGGTGACTAAAGGGGTTCAATGGATTGAGATGCCTGCCATGAATATTTGTGTCTGATAATCCTTTCTAACAGACCCCACTAAACCTCTGGATATGACTATAAACACAAATACTAAAGTTATGTATTATCTACTTATGCTGCATGAGATTTGTCAAGTATTCGAGCATGTTCATGTACATACTATAAATAAGTAATACAAAAAAAAAACCCTCAAACTCGTGCCATCCTCATTCAGTCCCTCCAAAGCATATTCAGGGGAAGCAGATAGCAAGCAGTAAGGGAATTTGGGGTAATACCAGAAGGGAATAGATTGAAGAAAATGAGGTCGTTGAACAGTGCCTAGTAAAATGGATGTTGATTGTTTTGTGAGTGCTCTCCACAGATAAGGAACAAAGAAATTTTGACACAAAGTTAATTACAAAAACAGGTCTGCACTCTAATGGCTAATTACTACCTGTGTAGGCTGACAAATGGCAAAGCCTCCCAGTTTCGCTATCAATAAGCTGCATCCAAGATCCTGAATTATGATAGCAGCTAGAGAATGAAGCACATGCAAACACCTTATCACTTTTAGAAACCCTCTCTGCACCCAGATTTAGCTGGTTAATTTTGCCCTTGTGCCTAATCTACCCACGCATCCCCACATCAACAGGCAGCTCATTAATCACATCTCCTGCTTTGTTTTCTTTTCATTTGATATCACAGCAGGTCATTTTTCTCAGCAAAATAATCTGAGTAAACAAGAATATTTCCTGGGCTGGAAATCTCTGCCCTTGGAAGGAGCTTCTGTCAAGAACATCAGATGTAAAGCAAACCTGAAAAATGGGGGTGGGAATGGATGAGCATGGAACCTCCTGCTCACGTGGAAGTGCCCTTGCTTGGGAACGCAGAAGGAGTTGCAAAATGCTCGCCATAAATAGCCATAAATATTTATTCCAGAGCTAAGGTAAGGATCACCTTCCTTAAATACATTGTTGGGTGTGTGAATGTAAAACCAATAAAGCATTTACTCTCAAGGAAAGGTAATGTTTCCCATTTTAGGCTCTGCATCTCTTCTTGGCAGTCAAAGGGGTCAGAAGATCAGCTGCCCTTGCTGTTGTGTTGCTTTAAGAAATCCTTGATAATACTACAAATGTATGAACTACAGCCAAAAGGACAAATTGCTGCCAGTACCATCAGGATCATCTCTTTTCCTCTGTAAATATTGTTTCTTATTTTCTCTCTCACCTGTTCCTTCTGCTTACCAGACACAATCAACAAATACACGTTGTGCACAGTGAGACTGAGGGGATGAAGCACAAGACGTAAACCAACCCATATTAATCCACTCTGCTTTGGTCACACGAGTACCTCAGACACATGTGTCCTCCAAAAAGTAAAAATCCCATCCCAGCTGGCTCACTGAAGGTCATTGCCACATCCTTCACCAGCTGAGACTGGTGTATAAGCTACTTGACACCTCTGGAAACTGTCAGCAGGCAGAAAGGGCAGCTCCTATCAGGCATCTCCGACAGCAGCAGCAATCCTAATCTAACAGCTCATGGCTGCCTCTTGGATTAAATCGTGAGAAACATTTCTCCCCTGCTCAGGCAATGCAGGCATTGTAACAGGCCCTTAAAGCTCTGTAAATGGGCATCACAGCCCTTCTCAGTGGTAGAAACCAACAATTTTCCCTCCAGTTTAGGAATTCCCCATGTTCAGTATAGCTTTTAGACTGAGGGAGATTTTTTTTTGCTCTGAGCAGCATTAGCTGCTTGAAATCCCACTTTTGCTCTGGCTTGCAAAAATTTGATTTTGTTTAATTGGAGGGAAATGCTGGGCAATGAAAGGAGGAGAAAGAAAAAGACTGCACTAATAATTTCTGGGTAATTAAACTGGCATGGTGAAGAACTGAAGCACAAGGCAGGTGAGGGCCAATTCTAACTCTGAACCATTACCAAAACCTATTTTCCACAGCGGCAGGAAGTCAGTGATGTAAGTGGAATTTCCTACAGCCTAAGAAACAGGATAATGTAGGTTGGCATGTGAATATCTGGAATTGCCTCAACAGAAAACAAGAACTTTCTTAGATTTAGCCACGGATTTATAAGTAGGATTCTTATCCATTTTTTTTAAATGTTTTTCCTATTATAAGTAGAGCTATTATGTTGTCTTGGAAGCAATAAAGACTTTTATGTCACATTTTGGTTTACAATAGCCATTAATGTTGCTATTTGATCTGGTTGGAACTCAGCATGTTGATTTTGTAAAGGCTTTTGTGAGCTAAGAGACTGAAGCAGCAAGGCAAAAAGAAGCCACAGCATTTTTAGTTATTAAGTACCATACATTCTATGTCTCTTTTAGCATCTAAAAGTGTCCCGGCCTGGCTTCCATCAGAGTAGTCTGACAGCCTGAATTTTTTACCCTGTATTTCCATCGTGCATTGTATACACACATCTCAAAATATCAGAGTTTTGTATGGTGTTTGAGGGCATTAAACCCCACGATATTCAAAACGTGTACCACAGCCCAAGTGTTTTATGTATAGGCTTTAATGCTATCAGGCATCTCTCCTTGGGAATGGCTATGACATATGGAAGAAAATTCATTTTGGAAGAAGCAGTAAAACATTCAGAAGGAAAATGTGTTAAAAACAGAAGGAGGGTGGGCTTTTTTAAACACCACATTTAAAACCTCTTCTCCAGCCACATTGAAAAAAAAAAACCAGCAAAGTCACAAGCTTAATTGCCATGGCTCCATTTTGCACAGACTGCATTTATATATAACTGTTGTGATTGCTGCCTGATGATGAATTAGGCTTTGCTAAAGCTATGCTTCTTTATTTTTTTCATATTTTTAAGCCTAGCAGCTGCCTCTCCAAGTTCTCCTCATGCTGACTGCCTTGCTCTGTGCCTGTGGCCCATCAGCCAGTGAAACCCTGATGCTGGGTGAAGTCTCTGCAACATTAAGCAAACAAATCCCCTGTCCCACAGCGGTTTTATACCTTAATGTTTTCATCACTAGAATGTTCTGGACTTGAACCCCAGAGGAAATGATGACTTCCAAGGGCTGGAATTGAAATGGTCATTTGTATTTTGAGGGAGAGAAAGCAGCTCCAAAAACATCCCCTGACCCTCAAGTGCCAAGAAGAAAGATGACTTTTGTGAGATGCTCTATAGCCATCTGGGATGTGGTGCAGCTGATCTTCATCACAGAGAGGTGCTGATGGAGTACAGGGAATGCACTGGACACTGTGTAGTCCAACAGGAGATATTCTATCAAATTCAGCATGCATCTGCCAAAGGAGAACACTGCAAACATGACCCTGTTTGGGCTTAATGTATCAGCAGGAAAGAAGTGTGAAATCAGTGTGTACCCAACTTTGACATCCCGTGTTTTTCAGTAGTACAGCTGTTCTTTCAGATAGGGAAAGCAATATTTGGCCTGTAACTACCTCTATTTCTCTTGTTACCAATCTCCCTCTACCACAACCAACTAGGACCTCTTGCTGCTTCCCACATATGTATCTTACAGATACCACCAACACAAGTCATTAGACTCCTTATGCAAGTGACTTTTCCTCAGCTATTTTTTTTTTATCTCTCCCTGCATACACACAATGTGCTAGGATACATTCCCAGAAAGAGTCATCAGATGCATCCTGAAAGACCATTTAAGTGCATCAAGTCAAAATAAGAACTTGCACAAAGTATCTCTTATCTGAGCTCAGGAGTATGGTTTGAATATGCATATGCAAATACCTTGAAAAAATGATACAAGAAGTAGGGTTTGAAGTTTCAGCTTGCCATATCAAGGGTTAGCAAGAACACTTGGTTATGTACCAAGCTGCATTCTGCAAGTTGTTCTTCTGGATGCCATTCTGTGTTTCATTAAGGATCACCAACAAGCAGTGGCCATAGCCCACATTTAGTATGCCTAACCTCTCATAAGAACATAGTGCTGCACTGATGCATTTCAAAAACCTTACAGCTTTAAAGCAAATTATTGCAGAAATTTAACTGTCCCCAATATAGTTGTTCTCCTCTCCTTTTAAGGGACAAAACTTCCACATAGGGTATCCTAGAATGACAGAAAATAAAGACACAAGCCAACAGACCACCATTTTGCCTCTCCTCAGAAACATAACACCTATAAAGCATAATTCTCTTTAGCAACATGCTGGGGCATTGGCTGGAGATTAGCACAGAAACGGTAGTTCCACCTCTTAAATCACCAAATCACTCATTTTAGCACTTAAATTTTCCTTGGAAGTTTCCCAAAGGCAGACCAGCCCTGTAAGCCTCATTCCTTCAAGATGTGGCAAGATCACAGCCTGAGACACGGTAGCTGTCACCCTCCTCAGGTGAGACACACACTGCAGCACGTGGGAGTGCAGAGGGCCATTCTCTGAATGTCTTTCCTGTTGGTTCAGCCAGGTTTAAAACAGAAGCTGATCTTGGTTTTAAAAGCAGATTCCTTCTCCAATCTGAATGCCATGAACTTCCAGGTCATTTCCTATGATGCTTTTTTCATAGGACTAATGTGGGAAACACTGCACCAACTAATCTTAAAGCAAGGGGAGCTGTGAGGAATGAAACTTTACAAGTTCTGGTCAAACCAGGATCTTAACAGGGTTAATGCTCTGTGCTTGACCAGCCCTTAGGGGACTTTTAAATTAAAGTGAGAAAAGAAACCAAAGTTACAAGTGCAAGACAGGAAACCAGAAAGGGCAGTGTAAATGGAGAAGCTTGTGTTCAGAGCAGAAAAAGCTAGGATGAATTTTTTCCATGGGATAAAGTACAGATGTGCCAGCAATGTCATCATAATGCAAAACAAAGCTCTGGAAGCTTATTGCACTGAAAACAAACAAACCAGTAAACACAATGTGCTTTATTTCATAATCTCTGGTATCCTCCTCCTCCAGGGATCAAATCCACATCTGGTATAAGATATAATTTGATTATCACAACTGAACTAAATGAATTTATTGAAATTTTGCATCTGTCCTTTTATGCTCAGGAATGTTTTCAGGGTACATGCTACCCAAGATGTGATGCAATCCTCACTAGCACCCCCACCTGGATCACCACAGGCTGTATGAATTCAGAGCAACAGAGCAAACAAAACCATTTTCTCTATCTTCCAGTGTTTGGCCTTTTTAATAGACTTTCATAGCACAACTCCTCTATTTGGGGTCTGGCAGGAAAACAACTCTGGGCAGGTGTAAAGGAAGCTTGGACTGGGTCAGGAGAAATATGGCCAAGAAAGGAAATGAGTTCAGTCTGGAAAAGAAATTAGGACAAGGACATAGGGATCAGTAGGCCCAGAAGTGGGGCTGAAGCCGAAAACAAATGGAAGGGGAAACCCAGAAAGGATGCAGCAGAGATGATGGGGGGCTGGAGAGGAAACACACATGTACAGGGAGTAATTAGGTGACCATGGTAATGAAAAGGAAACAAAAAGAATCCAAAACAACATGAGAAAGATGTAAAACTTTTTTTTTCCCCCTCTCAAGCATAAGCTGAAAGCTCCTTTTGCAAAGCAAAGGAATAAACTGTGTCTGAGCCAGACTATCTGAAACTTCCTGCACACATGAAATTTTTATAAAGTTGTCCCCATTTGCTGCCTCTGGTCTGAGGCATTTCATCTTTAGTGACACAAACGTGAGAATCATTTAAATCACACATCACTTACATCACAGAATAGTCTGAGCTGGAAGGCACCCACCAGGATCATCAAGTACAGCTCTTAAGGGAATGGCCCATACGGGGATCAAACCCAAAACCTTGGTGCTGTCAGCACCATGCTCCAACCAGCTGAGCTGAGCTCATCACACAGGATTTAGACTTATAATCTATTGTTAATAAGTACCTCTAAAACATCAGTTAGATGCTGCTCTCCTGGGTGAAGAACTGAAACATTGCTCCCCAAGCACCTAGAGAAAGGCTTGTTTTTAATTCGAAAATCAGCTTCTTCACTGGAGTATTCTTCATGCTTCTGAGTGGTACATTTGACAGTGAAATACCTCCTTGCAAGAACCATTAGAATGTACTAAAAGTGATCACCTCACAAGCTTTTGTTCATGAAAATGAGGAGGCAGTGGGGGGAAAAAATGACAATTTAAAAAAGAAAAGACCAGAATTTAAATTCAATTCACAGTTTTATAAAGCAACTTTTAGATTTTCAAGAGCAAAGATTGTCTTAAGTTTCCAATTTCATCTCAAAATGAGCTTCAAATTGAAGTTAATACAGTCATCCTCCTGGTTCTGATCAATTGTACCCTGGCTCTGATGTGAGACAGAGGTGTAGGAAAATCTAAACCAGGCAATTACAAAATGCCTGCAAGGCAGCCTCTGGTTTAGAGGGAGTTCCTGAAGCAAAATACTCATTGCATTGAAACTCTGCTTTTATATATTTTATTTTTTTTTAATCCTTGTTATTGTTGCACTGTTAACAATTTGCATAAGGAAGAAGGGGGCTGAAAACCTGATCTGAGGCTGAAATGAAGAAAGTCATGTTTGAAGCTGTGCCTTACAGCAAGGAGTTATTTCCAATTTATGATCCTTACGTGCCCTGTTGTCTGGTGTCTTTTGTCCAGAAGAGGATGAAACAGGAAATCTGAATGGAAATTAAGTAATACCATTTGTTGTGTCATGACACAAGACAAAAGTTTACCATGTCAGGAACTCTTGTACCGAGATCATTCCCTTCCCAAGTATAAATGCACTGCCTCAAAATGACAACAGTTAGGGAAAAAAAAGAAAAAAAAAACCAAAAACCAACATAATAATACTAAGAGGATCACCAGAATTATTTAATAAGGAAAAAGACTCTATTTTCTCCTGTTCGTAATTAATAAACTGTTCCTGGAATAAGCAGTAAATAAACCCACCACAAAGCTGACTTCCAACAAGGAATATTTCAGCTTGGTATTTATGTTTGGTATTTGTAGAAGACATGAAAACCACAAGCACAGAAGCATTTGGCAAGTGCAAGAAGAGTCGGTCCAGCCACCAGCCATCGTTTTCTGCCCTGCCTGGAGCTGCCTCTCAGGACACAGATTCTAATTACATCAGTTCACAGCCTCACTGGTGAGAGGGGACATGACTGCACACATTTTTACATATAGCAGATAGATGTCAATTTAATTTTAGCGATATTGGGGTGCAGCTATGTAATTGGGAGGAGTTCTGCAGCAAAAGCTACAGACAATTTCTAATACAGGTTGTTTTATCAGAATATCTTCCTGATGATTACCTGCCTCCAAAAGTGCTGTTTTACCCAAGTATTCTCCCTGAACAAGGCTGCCATTATTCCCAGAGAGCACTCATAGGAAGTCTGCAGATCATTATCTTGTACACAGAAGTATTTTGACATTTTATCAGATTAACTGGATATGTCTTCTTGAGGTTTGTTGTTTTTTTTTTTTTTTTTTTAATTAGGGCTCTGAGACACAACCATAAATAGGGTAACTTGAGCACCCAGTGGCTCATTCCAGGGTGCAGGGGCTGCAACTTTAAAACAACCTCCCTCTGCTCAGTCCAGTGATAAACTCTGATAAATAAACCCATTATACATACATGTAAATAATAATTTTGAAGTTACCCAGCACCATCCTCTCTGAAGTAAGAGCAGTACCAGCAGCAGTGTACCTGAATAATGGTGATGTCCAACCTCCTTTGTCCCAGTGAGGTGGCTGACCTGAGCCAGGAGCACTGCACAGCACCTTTAGGAACAGCAGAAACATATAGTTAGGCATTCCATTTTTGCATTTTTGACAAGAGCAGCAGGTCCCCAGGGACCCCTCACAAAGATGATGTGAGTAGCAAGCTGGGAAGAGAGACACTGGCAAAGAATATCACCTGGAAAGAGCACCTGGGGGACCTGACAGCCCCAAGGTCTGAGGTGGAGGTGGCAGCACAGATCCCAGCACAACCCAGGCTTCTCCTGGGGAAAACTGCAAGGTTCAAGAGAACACTGCAGCCATTTAAAAATTACTTGATGCCAGCTATCTCAGAAAGCAGACCTTTCACTGGGCAGATTAAATCCTAGCTGAGTTTTCTATGTGCTTAAGAAAGGAATTTGATGCACCTTCATTGTACATAAATATACAAAAGGCATAAATAGAAGGCTTGGTTAGTGATGGCGCTAAGCAGAAGCAGAAAACAGTCTTTGGGAAAACCAGATTTTTGGATGCAAGATATCCACAGATATTTCTGAAACCAGGGACTGAGAAGCTGCCACAGCAGAGCAGACTGCCGGGGCTCGCCCAGAGGTGGGCAGACGCTTTGGGGAAGGGATGTCAGACAGATCAAAATCTGCATGCTGGCTGTCACACACAGACCTACCTAAGAACAAACCACGTGGCTGAGGCCCGCAGAGTCACACACACGTATGGGAACACACAAAAAAAGATGACAGAGCCGAGCTGCCTTGCTGAACACACACCGACGCAAGGTGGTGGGGCTGCGCAAAAGCAGAGATGCAGCAGAGCAGAAAAGGGTCCCACAGAAACCCCTGTGTGGCACCAAGGTAGGCCTCTTGGCAGGTTTTTAGAGGCTGCCTGTCAGGGCAAAGACCCTTTGTGTAAATGCAGAACAATTAGCTGGGAAAGGCTGGCTCGGGGACGCAGAAGGTGACAGCTGCTGTGGCAGCCCAGGGGCTGAAGGCGCAGACACAAAGTGGCCTGGCTGCATCCCTGCAGCTCGCCTCAGGGCTTTCAAGGAGGGTTTTGTCTCTTCAGTGCCTCATACAGAACACTGACATAAAGCCAATTATTGGATGGGGTCTTTTGTCAGCTTTCCTGTATGCTTTCAGGGAAAGAAAGGCAAAAAAACAAGATCCAGTTATTAAAATGGTACAATTTTCTGCAGCTTTACTTAGCACAGACCAAATGGTTTTGTTTTCGCTTCCCTTGTGTGGCTTCCCTTGTTAGAGAAACCAATTGGAAATCATTAGTGGAAATATTAGCAGGAAAGCTAATGGGTTTAGCCATTCATATGAATCAGTCACCGGATATTTCACAAACTGCTACCTGGAGCACTGATAATGTAATTTGCAATACTTTATTTGCTGTTGTCAGCCCCCTCGGATTTGCTGAAGATGGTGAACAGCAGCAGCTCCAAGTCTGGTGAGGGCTGGGCCTCCAGTTCTGCCCTCCTGCACAGGCTGCCCTTCTCTCTGGCAGCATTTAGTGGGAGAGAGGATAGGGATAATCACGTCCATGGGGGAGTGAAAGGCTCACTTTGGGCACACTGATGTCTAATACCATTTCCAAAGCTATCCATCCATCAGGACTAATCAGGGCAAGCAGTGTGCAGCGGGACAGCAGCAGACCAGCAAGCTCAAGGCCAGAGCTTTCTCCAACAGCACCTGGAAACCACTGGAGCAGCATCCTCCCTCCAATGTTTGGGCACATTGTCACAATTTGCACTGCTAACTTAAGCCACACTTGGATACAAAGGATCCCTGGGCAGGAGAGCAAAGTCTGTGCTGGAATCAATGCCAGGGATGCAGTCCCAGAGTGGTTTGCTCCCCTTTCCTTCTAGAAGACTGCTGAGAAACAGCACCCTCACTATGCACACAGATGTTCAGAGGAAGCCTGTCATAACACCAAAGTGCTGCAGCCTTTCCTAACTTGTTTCCTTAATCCCATGATTAATCTAATCAGATGGGATAAAAGCCAGAAGGACTTAAAATATGTGCACTCAATGCCCTGTCGCTGTTTATCAGGTCTGGGGATGAGCATCTGTGGAGGCAGTTGGCTTGCTGCTGGTTTCACTTTAATCCTCTGGGAATTACACCTGGATCTTACCTTCAATGAGATGTTCACATGAGAATAAACAGCTTTGCCAGAAATAAAATTAGACAAACATTTTTCCAGGATGTATTTTTCAGGGAATTCAAACGTTAATCCCAAGCAATTAACTCCTGGGAATTTTGATTTTGACACACCACCCCATAAAGTGCCTGGTTCCTTCTGAAACCATGAAGGGATGATTTCTCTGAAATTATAGTGACTGGTCTGCTTTTGTGCATATTATTTAATCCATTGCCTTAAATCATGAGATTTAAAGTGCAATTTTTTGCTATGAAATACAAAATCCATGATGCAGATGTAATTTTCTTTCTTTGTGTGGTGCTTTAGAATGCCACTTGCATGTAAAGAAAATATAATGTATTTTTCTCTACCTCACTAGAGACTTCCACTCCAGCATGAATTGACTGCACAATTAAAATTAATTTAGAAGAGCCAAAAAAATTTTTTCAGCAAAACAAATGTATGTGAAGCATGCTTTTCAAAGAACACTTTTCCTGCTTCATCCTGTGTACTCTGTGCATAATCTGTATTCAAGATGTAGGATATTTTTCTGTGCCTCGGGATGCATTTGAAGTATTTTTAAAGTAATTATGCATTATTATAGGATAGGAAATGGCAGTTTCCTCTCTCAGAGCTGTCTGGAATTCAGGATTGAAACATAGAGTATCTTTAAGTTGCTGCTAGTCTGATCTGAAAGATCATCCGTTTCCCCTCAATAGTACAGGCTCAAATACTACCCCAACAATGTGCTTTTCATTTTCTAAACTCATCACCACTGGCATTTCTTTCCCTAAGTCATCTTCATTGGTTTAAGAGGGTAGGTCACTGCCTGCAGTGGCTCATCACTGGTATGCTAAAGGCAAACTTCATTCTCTGATGCACAAGGCTATTGAAGGATGTCACTGTTGCCTGATGGCAAAAAATTTGGAGTGGAGCACTATTCAACAGACTCTAGGTTGAGTGAACAACCACCCCTTCTCACAGTGAGTCCCACACTCACTGGGTGTCCTAGAGCCAGGCAGAATCAGAGGTGTTACAGCCCAGGAGAGGTGAGAACCAGCTCCCCCATTAGCTGTGCAGTCCAGAGGGCAGGTGAGGAACTAAGGGAATACATTTGCAGCATCATTTTGGGACTGCAATCTGCACGGTCTCTATGTGACAGGGCAGACAGGAAGGTTGCTTTGCTGTCTGAACATTTGAAATCCAGACTGTTATCCCAATTACATGCATTTTTAAAAGTCCATAGGCAATTTCATGGAGAGGGGAAATAAAAGGAAAAAAAAAATGGCAGGCTAATAAAATACATTAATTGTGACTATTTTACCAAGCATCACTAATTAATCCACTCAACAGCCCCATGGGTTAGATCACTGCAATATCCCATGGGTAATTTGTCAGTACATCTCTGCTTCTCTCCAATTGTCTGTCCAATTCACAAAAACAATTGAACTTGAGCTTGGACATCCTGCCTTTCCAAAGTGATTATTGATAATTCACCCATACCCACAGAATGATAATGACATAAGGGACCAAAGAGTTCCACTTCAGGAACATCTCTATTCCTTCAAGTTCACAGCCCTAAAACCCTTCCCTCATTACACTGAGGCAACAAATGGCCTTGGAATTCTGTATTTGGGAGATGCTTTTCAGTTAAAAGTACAGGAAGAGAGAGGTCTTGTGGCACAAGAAATTGTTCAAATACAAGAACAAAATCAGACCTTAAAAATATCTTGTTCCATTAAGACAATCCTGACTTCACTGAGATTTCTCTCATGATTAGGAGCTTGCAGGAGTGATGGCAAAGTAAGCCTGAGCTGCAATCCAAACTGTGCTCACCAGGGTTCCTGCATCAAGCCTGCCCTGTGGATTCCAAGCCATGCAGGGCATGAAAGAGAAGAATTGCAGCTCATTTAAACAGTTGCACCAAGCTTGGTAAGTCAGCCAATGCTATTTTGCCATGGACCAGCAATGTGGGATTTACCCAGTTCCTTTAATGCAGACTTTTCCTGGATAAAACTCCACATTTTTTGGCAGACACTGATAACAGTGCCCCAGCTAATTAGCTTAAGCAAATGAGCTACAGTTATCTTGATCAAGTAGGATTAAAACAGCAGATGCTTTTTATATGAAGTTCTGAGCACTAAGTAAGCTTTTTAATTTACCATTTATTGATTCAAAATCAATATGCTCACTCTGATCTGGGTGAGACTGGAGATCAGAGTGACATTCAGCATTAGACTGCCTGTCAGCATGGAGAGGAGTTCAGTTTGTATCTCCCAGGTTCAGGGCACCTGTCTCCAGCAGGAACCTGATTTTGCAAAAAACATCATTTACTTTGGCACTTCTAGCTCAGTTCCCAGGAGATTTCAGCATGCACATAGAATCTTTATTGAAATATCCTTATAATTCATATTTGGAGGGTCAGTTTGAAGCCCTGAGGATGTCAAAAGAGAGACTGGGCTATTCATCAGCATCTTTTGGTACTGCTCTCTCCAGCAGATACATAAGTAATAAGTGAGCAGTAGCTCTGTATGGAAACTCTGAAAGGGGGGAGGAATTTCGGGGGGAAACCACTGCCCCACAGCCTTGCTTGGGAGGAGGATCAATGCTGGAGCTGGAAAGCAGTTTACACTCAAGCATGACCTTCCAACCTTTTGCAGCACTGGCTACATCAAAGGAAGATGCCGTATCTATGACGATTTACACAAATAATCAAATCCCTAAATTTACCGGGGTTTTTCTCCCTTTCATGTGTTGCCTTTGATGTTGCAGCCTCCCTGTGCAGGTGCAATAACAGCCCTGGTCAAAGGACTGATGCAAGAGAGCTGCATTACAGCTCAATGTCCCAGCTCTGACTTGCCCCTGCAGGAAGGCACGACAGGAAGAGTCACATGAAAACCTACCCAGGACATGGAAAATACTTTTACACCTACCCAGGAGGCCAGGTAGTTACAATTGTCTGCTGTTCTTTGGAGGTTCATGAGACAGCTGAAAAACACAAGCTTGTGGCTGCTATACAGGTCACAAGAATGTCCCATACCAATTCTCTTCCCTGCCCATCCAGTTTTACTTTTACCTAACTGCTAATAATTGTCATTACATGACTGGACAATGATGAATATTAAACATAAAAGCAAACTGTTACAATGTTTCAAAATTATCTCAGTCAAGTAAAGCTACTTTAGCTGAAAACTATTGCAAGGAAAGACCTGGACAATAGGAAGCAGCACACCAGGCAGGGACCTGGTTCAGACACCCCAATGAAAGCTCCAAGAGCTAAGTTATTAAGATATTATATATATTTTATGTTAAATTTCTATCTGCCAGAAGCCCCCCGAGAGTCTGTCTTTGTTCTGGGGGTTTCATGGACTAGCTGGAATATGCATTATTTATTAGACATGCAAATAATGCATGATAATCTCAATGAGCTAAGTATAATTATTGCAGACAGACAATACATTTGTTTATAAACTGGTCTAATACAGCTATATTTTGCCCTGAAGAAAGACATTAAGTTTTCTTATTCTTTATGTAAAATGGAAATAAGGGTTTAGAACAGTCAGTTCAATGGTTTGGTGGGGGGCTTTTTAAATGATCTTAAGAATAATAAATAGCCTGTGACCTATGTTAAGGAACTGATAAAAATGTAGATCTAGGTTTGCTGCAGCAAAAGAAACATCAATGGGAATTACTCCTAGTCCTAGGAGAGGATATTTATTCAATCAAATTAGGATCATTTAGGTGTAAGGAAGTCATCACTTAGAAATATTTCTAAGTGCATAAGCAACACCACATAAAATGAATAAAAATAACCTACCAGGAGCACACGCCCTGATGCAGCACACTACTCTACAGGAAATAGGAAGCAATCAGTAACTTTCACATTCCTTTTAACAACTTAGATTTGTCTACATAACACGTTTTGGTTATTTAAAAAAAAAAAATAATAAAGGTATTTACCTGGAATTTTCAATACAACTGCATTTTTGACTTTTTCTGGAGGGCACACAAGCAGTGGTTTTGTTTTACAGAAGCAGTCTCTCCTTAGCACGAGGGACTCCACAGCTGATCACAGTCCTCAGCTAATACAGACAGCAGGAATCCCCTCAGAGTTGCTAATTATTAGTAGTGTCCTGCCAAAACTAGAATAGCAAAGCATTTCCATCAATGGGTTTTATAGACCTGCAATATTTATGGCAATTTTCTTGCTATAGTGGGATTCTACTCATGACAGATTTTACTCAGAGTACTTCAAAATTTACGGGAAGTTGGCTAATGTTTCATTAATTTTAATTCAAAACCTATGCAAAAATAAATCCTGCAAAAGATGCAGTCCCCAAAGCTTGGAGACTCAGTCAGCTGGGCACAGCTTTGGGGTTACATTTCTGGATTTATCCATACTCCCCCATGACATTAGTGCATAATACATAGGGATACCTGATGCAGCATCAATTCTGCACCAGCTCCCAATGGTGGTTGGTTGTTTTCTCTTTCCTTTAAATTAATCCCCTTTGTTTACCATTTTACATAACACTCATATGTAAAATATGTTGTCTGAAGCCTTCTTTGTTCTTGCTTTTCTTTTATTTTTCCTTGAAAAAGCTTTTATCTTTCTCAAAAGCATTGAAACCAACTGAAAAAAAAAGCCAAAAATAAACAAGCATTGAAAACCAACTGTCCTTGCCCCTTCCTCCCTGCTTTTAATTCTTCCCCTTGTTTAAGTCTTCAAGAGCATGAGGTGGCAAATCCCATCCTAAATGTACTGAGATTTTCAGGAATTAGAGCTAAAATAGGCAAGTAGTTCATTTCACAATCTAGAAAAACACCAGCTCACCACAATACACAAAGAGTTTTCCTCCCTACACCTCAGTCAGCAAAGCAGCAAAATTTTCCTATGGTTGTTCTTGAACAGAAAATGCATGAGAGAGAAATTGCATGGAACCATCCTACAAAGTACCAATTCAGTTTGCACTTCTGATTCAAGAGGATGCCCAACTGCAAAGCCCAGTCTCTTTCAATTACTTCTAGGAATATTTAAGACATTCCCCACAATTTTGTCCATTCCCTTCAGAGAGTGCTCCCATGGAACTTCTCCTCCCTCTCTACCAGAGCCCCTAAGGGCCCTGTTGTTTGCCTGCCCTCCACACCATCCTCCTCGAATGAGCCTGAGATCCTGCTGAAAGCCATCAGCTGTGGAAATTGCAGCAGGATCAAGTGGGAGCAGGAGGCTACTGTACAACATTGCCTGGCAACGTGCTGCTGGAGCCACATGACATGCCATCCCTGCCCTCCATGCCTGCTCCCAGGCAGAGCTGGGGTGGGAAGCATGCTATTAGCTAATAGCCACCCAGGCAGCAAAGCACAGAGTGGTTCTTCACCTCCTGGGGAGGCTTTACAGCCCATTAGTGACAATTGCAGGGCAGCAGGTCCTCAGTACCACCTGGTCTCTTGCAGGAGTGCTTCATACAGGTGTGGAAGGGCTGGGGAGCCAGGGGCTCAGGCTCATTCCCAGGGGGAAAATGTTACCTTTCTCCATCCCAGAAAGCAGCCAGCAGAAGGAGGGGATGTCTGCAGCACATGCACCACAGCCTCCAGACATCCACTCACAGTCCCACTGCTCTTCACAGCAGTTTCAGTCTTGGAGCCAGGAGCAACAAAAGCATTCCTAGGTGTTGCTTTTAATCAACAGTTACATCAAACCAGGCAAGCATTTTTCAGTAGCTGAAAAATACCTGCTGGCTTAGCAGCTCAGCTCTTTTCCTAGTGTGTTTCCTATGGCTTTCTCTCAAGGTCAAAAAAACCCCCATCAGCAATATTAGAGATAACCCCATGTCTCCACCAGAGCTCTAAATCAAGTTCAGCTGCTACCCTTTCATATATTTGCTGCTAGCATTAGCACAATCCAACCAGAACTTCTCCTGCAAGTTCATTTTCATTCCCTTTACTTTGGCTATGAACTCGGAGAAAGAATACATGAGGATAAAACATATTAGGTTCAGCTTTTGCAAAGTCTTGGAAGTAATTATGGAGCCATGGAAGTGTAACACTAATAAGTTAGACAAGGCCAAAGGGAATGCTCTACTAATAACAAATGTTGAAGGGACTGGAAAATAGGCAGGGCCTCAGTAGATTTTATTTGACTACACAATACAAAACTCATCATCAATATTCCCTGTGTAGAACTACAATTCACACTACAGTGCAGATGGTTCACATATTTTAAATTGTAATTTAATTATACTTTTCATGATCATCCTGTATTTGAACTCAACAGAATTACTACCATGTTTCTGCAAATTCTTTATTGCAGAAATATGGCTTTAACAGCCAAATGCCTTCTCATAATTATCTTTTATTTTTATACATCTTTTGCATCATTAGAAAAATACAAATTAAGTACAGAACCTAGGCCTTGGAAATTTATATTTGCAACAAGGCTCTGTTGTATTTCTTTAATTGTATAGGCTGGTTTACTAAAACTGTTTAATGGCTTAACATCATTAAGTCAAGAGACCTTGTAATCAGCTGCAAGATAACAAAGAAGCAGTACACCTTTCTTTTGTCAGTGAAATCCTGTATTTAATCTTTTCATGTTTACTGCAGCCTTAAAAATTATTACCCAGTCTGAGAACCACTATGGGGGTTTGAGAGACATGGAAGGAGTCTGCACCACCCTCACCTCTTCCCACACATCAGAATGAAACCTTGGGGAGTTACATGAATTATCTCTCTCACCCTTCTTCAACCATCACTATGCCTTTTATCTTCTTTCTTTTCCCTTATGTGTGGTCACAGGAGACATTTCTCAAGGTTATAAACCAGCCTTCAGTCTCACTAAACCCTCATTGCTACATTGCATAAAAAAATATAAAATCTCTCTTCTTCTGGGACTACAACTCACTCCTACAAGAAAAAGTAGTTTACAATGAGTAATTTCACATTTTCACCATTTTCTCTTGTTTTCTTACTAAAGGAAAATAGACTCACCCTCTCCCTTCCCTCCAGTCCCACAAGCATCACTAGATATTGGCTCCTCCCTGCTAAGAGCTCACCCCCAGACATAAACAGTGCCTTTTTAACTCTTTGTCCAAGGTTTACATTGATATCCATCACTCCTCCAATGCCTTGACTGCAGAACTTATGTCCTAAACCTGGGATGGTGGGTGGAGCCCAGGGGCGTTAAAATCTTTAAAAGGAGCATTGAGGGCAGAAAAGGCTTTTTGTTTGGACTTGAGGTTTTTTAGTTGCTTTTGGGGGGGGGGTTTCTGGGGGTGGGGTGTGAGTGAGTTTGTGGGGTTTGGGTTTTTTGAGTTGTTTGTGGTTTTGGTTCCATTTTTTTTTCTTGTTAGTGACTATTGAGGAATCCTTCACATAGTGGGGCTATATTGATTCTTAGTATTTTATAGACTTGCTTGCAAGAAAATTAATCTCTTTTAGTTGCTTATGCTTAATAATGTTCTGGATACTTAAAAACAAGAACAAAAAGCAACAACAAAAAATCAAAACAGGGCTGTGTACAGCCTTGTAGAGGGCTGTTCTTTGGCTTTGTGGTTGCAGATCAGCATTTTCTATTTCAGCTGCAGCTGAGCTCTGGGGCAGACTGTATCTGCAGGAAAGGGCAGTGAGGACCTGGAGCAGCCCGTGGTACCTGCAGGTACCTACAGTCAGTTGGATGCTGTGATCAGAGCACTCTTCACCAAAAATAGGGGTTCCAGTCCCTCTCGAAATTTTCTCTAGACTTCTAGGCTGATGTGAAGAAGCAGGACATTGGGAGAAAGCTTTAAAAACTTCAGAAGAGTGCTACTCCTCTAGTCAAAGCAGCTCTCATAAAGAGAACACCCTAACAGAAACAGCAGGCCTTTCCCTTACTCTATTCCCAGGATATCTGGAAACGAAGCAAATAGGAAAAGGATTTTGAATGTTAGTATCTAGGTTCCTGCCCTCAGAGGGGATAATCTGCTCTTCATAGGATTTTTCACTCACATTGCAAGAAATCATCACTAAATAAAACATCTGAAAGCTTGTGGAAGATGGTTTGGGAGCCTCATTTTCCAAACTGATAAGAGAACATCCTATTGTAAGCTATGGTTGTGCCTCTTCTGTTGCAACAGATATCTGAAAGCAACACTTATTTTCTAGGTGCCAGTAAGATCATTGACCTGACCTAAAACCTTTCCAGGATTTTAAGTCAGGCCTCTATTATTTAGCTCTAAACCCTTAGTTCAAGTTTACTTTAAAAGAATATTCCTTATCAAAATGCATCAGGTTTTAAAGTTTTCCTGAGTAAAGCAGTCTTTTAAAAACAATTTTGCCCATAATTGTTATGTTGCTGGCTTAAGGGGAGGTCAAAACATAAAATACCATGTTTAATTGGTTTGTTTTGGTTTGCCTTTCCTATGCCCTCATTAATGCTGTTGTTTTAACACCACCTTCAGACATGGGAGTTCTCTCATCTCTGGAGTAGGTTCACTCCTTTACAGTGTTGACTTCTTTGTCTCCACAGACTTGTTTTGTTCATTTCTGCTTTTCTAATATGCTTCCCACTGTTTAGACTTTCAAAGGCTAGTGATGACTCAGTTCTCAAGGAGTTAAAGTCCTCTTTCCTTTTTCCTGTAGCAGTGCACACCAAAGGGTTCCAGGACTATTGCATACGAGTGGCCATGGAGCTGGTATTTACTTTGTGACAGTTGCATAGGAAATAGGAAATTGAAGGTTAAAAGTTAATTTGGGAGTCATAAAGGAGCTGGTTATACTTCTGGCTGTAGTTGCTGTATGAGACACACACCGAAACTCCAAACAGAATTACAGATCACCACAGAGAAAAATAAATATGTGAGCAGAGCAACTGCATTTGCCATTGATGGGAAAACAATGAAACATTTATTGTACAAAAGGGCTGTATGCATTAAAGATGTGTAAATACTTCTACCATAATACTCTGTCCTTAATAGAATATAATATGCCATTATGCAGGTGGAACAATGAACATGTCCTGAAGATAAATGTGCTTGTCTTGGATGCTGAGTCACTTGGCCTCCATTTCTGTGCTCACAGCACCCCTGAGGCATATCATGCCTACCTCCACGAACAGACACTGTTCTGTTTACCCTAATTTCTCCTATTTGCCCATTACTGAATGTTTTAATGCAGTGACTACAAAATGTCAGCACTGTTTGCTGTTGCAAACTTCCATCTTCCTTACTTGGAAGTCGTGGAGAACTCTGTTGCCATCAGAGATTCCTGTTGATTAAAATAGTCAGGACTGTGAGTTTCTAGGGAGCTCTGGGACGTGCTGGTTATGAATGGCATTAACTAAAACTATCTGAAATGGCTCATTTGTATAAATAGTCAATGGAAAACCAGTATAACTGAAAGCCATTCTTGATTTCCATAAGTGCATTTAAGCCTCTTGCTGTAGTAGCAGAGTCATATCCAAAGGGCAGTCGGTGGCCCTGTGCCCACTGATTTCAGCAGGACAGGGGATATATCCTATTATTGGGGCTCATTTATGTGGCTGCTCTGCCTCCCTGGGTCTTTTTCCATCAGAAGGCACACTTCACTGTCCTTCTGAGGCTGAGCAAAAATCCCATCTAGTTTGGCACTCCTGAAACCTTTTCTTTAGAATTCAGATTTTTCCCAAGGAGCTGATCCTGCTTATCCTTACTATTGGGCCACCCTAAAGTTGAAAGGTTGGGCAACAAAACTGGTGAAGAGTCTGAAGCACAAATCTCCACAGGAGTAGCTGAGGGAGCTGGGAGTGTTTAACCTGAAGAAAAGGAGGCTCAGGGGGACCTCATCACTTTCTACAACCACCTAAAAGGAGGTTGTAGCCAAGTGGGGGTCAGCCTCTTCTCCCAAGCAACCAGTGATAGGCCAAGGAAATCACTTCAAGTTGTGCCAAAGGAGGTTCAGATTGAATATTAGAAAAAATTTGTTCACCAAAAGCCTCCTCAAGTGCTGGAACAGGCTGCCCAGAGAAGTGGTTGATTCACCATCCCTGGAGGCATTTAAAAGATACGTAGGTGTGGCATTTAGGGACCTGGTTTAGTCGTGGCCTTGGCAGTGTTGGGTTAATGGTCAGACTCAATGATCTTTGAGGTCTTTTCCATCCTAAATGAGTCTATGATTTTACCTATAGAAACTACTGGGAGTTTTGAGAGTGGGAGGGTTTGAGGAACAGTCATCCATATGGGGAGCCTTCACTGGCACAGTACAAATCTCTCCAGAAGGATTTCTCGGGCTGTTTCTGAAACCTTCATCTCCAGTTTCCAGAGTCCAGCACACAGCCCTGACTCAATACACACATCATCGCCATCAACCATTTCTGCACGCCTCCCGTTTGGTTTGCATGCTTCTGTCCCTCATTTTCATCTGTGAGACAAATTCTTCAATTTTCTCATGTAGTTCACTTTCACTTTGCATGATTACTCAGTAGCAGGTTTCAAGGTTGGTTTATCTGAAAGGTGGCAGCTTTCAGACTGCAAATCCAATGCACGAGGGCAGAGGTAATTACCAGGCAAGCAGCGCTCTTGCTGAGCTGAAATTGAGCTCATGGTTCCTTTTATTTTTTGTCATATCAAATACATCTGTGGCCTCTCCCATTTTTATTTTTTCCTCTCTCATGTTACATATTTATTTTGCAGCACTATTTGTCCTTTGGGGATAGCAGCCGAGAGATTTCTGTGGGTGGCACAGGAGCAAACCAGAGGAAGTAAACAAAACGCAATCCAAATAAACAGTTCAAATACACACAGCACCAAGGGCTGCCTAAAGATAGACAACGGGTGGCAAGCATTTCTGAGGCTTTTCAAACATTCCATCTATGAACTGTCTCTCCTGAGCAAATCCACTCAGCAAAGCTACTTAGTGCACAGTTATTGGCTCTGTTAACTCCTTGTATTCCTGCTCTTCCCTGCTCTTGCAGTGAGGTTTGGATCCGGTTCCAAGCTTGCACCCGTGTGTTTCTGACTTTATTCATACAAAACCAGTAAAGCCACCTGCTCCTGTTCTCCTTGTGTGTTTCTTTCCTTTGCTCCCATCCATTGCATCCCACATCAACCTTTGATCTCTGCATCTGATTATGGCTGGCAAAAGCAGCAGTGGATACAGAATAAAGGACATCCACGCTGAGGAAGAGGTACCGCTTGAAAGCCTAATGCAATGATCCTTTGCACTGCAGCACTAACGTTTTTAGTATGTTTTCTTTCCTTATCTGGTAAATATACTGACACTTTCTCCCCACCTCCTTCCCAATTTCCTGCTATTTTCCTGTGTTTTCCAAAGATGCACTGTCTTTTTTGCAAGGAGCCAGGGAGTGCTAATTGCTCTTCTCCACTGCTTGGGCTAATTAACTTTTCATTACTGCTTCATTGCTATGAAATAAGTCATGGAATTCAAAGTGAATTTAAAAAAAATAAATACAGATTATGCAAAACTTCAAATAAATTTATTCTCAGGAAGCCATGATCGCAGCCACAGTTTGACAGAGGAGTATCATCATGGGTTTTGATAGGACTGATATTCAGATATTTGCTTTGCAACAGAATATGGCTGCTCTAGATTTTATTTGGGTTTTTTTAGAGCTGGGAGAAGGGAAAAATGCCATTTTCTCAGTTTGCACTGTTTAGGATTGTTTCTTGGCAGGGGATTATATATTCTACAACCTCAGTAAAAATCATCCAGGCCAAGACTAAAGCAACCCAGCTGAGTTTTAAAGAGTTTCTGTGTGTATAATATGCTTGTGTACCAATTTTCTTGCCCTTTCTTCCTTTTGGGCCTTTTTGAATTACGGTTTAGGGGACAAAAAAGTTAATAAATGAGAAATAAAACATAGGAAAAAAAAATTAAATTATCATATAGTTTTCTTAATTGAGTGTGGAATGAATGATTTTCCCAGCTTGTATTCTAAAATACGGTTCTGGTTTCTCGTTACTTGTGAACACTATTTAGCTATTCTAATATAAACTCTATTTTTAAAAAAGTCTTCTGGAATCAAAAGAGCAATCACTTGGCACTCAATCATGTCAGCAACAAAGAAAATTTCTTTGACAAGTAGCATCTTATGAATTAAAATTTGTGACAGCAGATTTTTGTGAATCAGTTAGTCATTGGTGGAGCTACATTTTAATTAAGGTGAAACGATCAGAAAGCGTGCTAGTGCACAAGCCAAACCAATCTTCATCAAACACACAGGCTGTGCCCAATTCCTCTGGGATATAACAGGTGTTTTAAATTCCCAGTGAAAACATAACATTAAGGTTGCCTTTACTGATTGCACATTTGTGTACAGCAGTATAGAGGTGTCTGAAAATTGCTCATCTCCCCCCAGAGAGCACTTCAAAATGTCATTTGCTACCCTCAGCTCATCGGTATTTCATTCCTATTATCCCTGCACCTCAAGTCAGGACCTCGGAGTTGCTGTAGCAGAGCTCAGCACGATCCCTGAACACTTTTCAAGTGTTATTTCATCCTCTGCTGCTGCATAAGGTCAGCCCTGACTGCCAAACCTGCCTGCGGTCCGGGAGAAGGGAATGTTGACTTCCTTTGGCTGCAGCCATGCAGCTTGGAGGATAAACAGAGACCACAATAGTGATTCATCTGGTCTAGGGGAAGGTGTCCCTGCCCATGGCAGGGGGCTTGGAACCAGATGAGCTCCAAGGTCCCTTCCAACCCGAACCATTCTGTGATTCTGAGTTTTTCCCCAGAGGCGGAGAGCAGACACGAGGTTATCTCACAGCACTTCTTTTCCTGGCCCAGACTTTATGTCCTACATCTCTGGGATAAATAAGTATTTTCATATATCATAATAGGGAAAGTAAATCCTCACCTGAGAAATTATCAGTATCACTGTGTGTTACCACTGACAGTTTCAGCTTGCTCTCACAGATTCCTCTCTGCCACTGACAATTAATTTAATCTTTAATACAAGGCAACATATCTGCAGAGACACATGATTGTCTTGTACACAACTCTTACAAGGGAATTTTGTGGGATTACTTCCACACAGAGAGGTTGCTCCCCTCTTTATCCAGTGCTGAGTTTGTGCTGGATGTCAACCTCATTGTACTCTTGGTACTCTATTTCTCTGCTGTGTGCATTATAGAATTCTCTTAATTTCATGCATGGATGGCTGTAGAAAGAAGAGATAAAGTTTCAAGTCTCTTTGTTTAACCCATACGAAATAATTAAAACACATTTTTCATCTAAGCATTCCCCTTAGGGCTTAACATACTGTGAGAAACACATCCTAATGTGAAATGAGCTTCAAGACAAATGGTCCTGGCTTTAGTTTGAAAGTCACCCCTGGAAAAAATGCATTTGTTTCCTTATTCATGCCACTCATTTCTTTTTAAATTCTGACACGTTAAGATAAAATTGTCACAAAAAAATAGCACTTCTCTTTAAATAGGAAGCTGAACACTTTCATACAGGTATAAAAACCCTTCAGGGCTGGTTTGCTGTGGGCTTTGGCAGCTGTTGAAACCTCCCTTCATCCAACTTGCTGGCAGAGCTGCAGTCCTCTGGGGCGAGGACAAATTCTTCTCCCCAGCTCAGTGTCCCTCTCTTGGCACACACCTGGTGCTGAACACAGAGCTCTTATGGTCTCACCCAGCTCTCCCAGGAGCCACAGCCAGGTTGGGCTTGTCTGAGCTGAGCGAGCTTGCCCAGGGCGCCACTTGAATGATTTCTCATTTCCATGCTGCCTGGCATCATTGCATTCACCGAACACTTACAGAGAAAGAGGCTATCAGGAAATAAAACACAACAGGTAACCAGAAATCTCTTTAACTCCCTGAAACATGACTAAAGGACACAGGCTGAGTTTCTAACACATACCTATACTTTATCTATCTATCTATCTATCTATCTATCTATCTATCTATCTACATTTATTATTTCTTCTGTCAAGCATTTATCAATGTAAGCCAAAGCATTGGCACTGAGCCCCAAGGAACAAATACATGTTCCCCCAAGTTGGGAAAATCAAGGTGTTTCCACCCAAAGTGTTACAGCTACTTAACGAAGCAGCACATTAATTTTGATGTACAGCCATGAAGGCCCCAGAAGACTGGTTTGAGCTGGGTTATGTTCTCACGTCTCCAAGAAATATGGGTTCACAGCAAGGTGTTATTTGCTCTTGTGGAACTGAATGGGACTGTCCCTCCCAATAAACCCAGGAAAGGCCTGCAGTATCTCTTTTAGCAAGGTAAACAAGAGTCTGTTATAGAAAATAAATCTCTCTCTCTCTCTGACTGACTTCTCCCATGTGCCTGTTTATAAATTCCCCCAGCCAAATCCTCTCATCAGATACATACATATGGGCCCCAGCCATGGAACACTTACACTCATGGAAATGCATCGAGCTCCCCAGTTCCCACAAAGCCTTATAAGGCTTCTGTACAGTTATGAGTACAGAAAATTACTCTAATGAGAAAACTACTTAAACTTAATTGTCTCATTTAATTGGACTGTTTAAATTGCTAATCATTTTGTAAGTATTACTTTCCAAGTTGTTTTTAGCGGGTAGTTTGCCCTTTTTGCTGTTGCTGGAGGAATTCAGTAATAATTAACTGACCTAGTGTGTAATTATACCACTGAAAATAAGCTATGAGACATTTAATAAAAAGAGACCATTAACAGGATTTGAATTTACGACCTTCAAAATATGAAGCAAACACTTTATCCATGAGGTCACACAAGCTTTCCCTACTGTCTGAGAATTTATGGTCAGTACATTAGCCACAGAAAGACTTTGCTCATTCTTTGGATCTACTGAGAACACACTGAGAAACCAATTAAAATAATATTAGAAGAAATATAGCAGTGGAAAAATGCTTGAGAAATTTTCCTCCTCGTGAACATCTATACCATGGCCTGTGGAAGAAGGACTTGATGTGGTAAGGCAGCAGATGTGATGGTAAGCACAGATTTTGGGGGTCCGAGGATTTCCCTCCCTGTGGAGTTCCTTGTGGAGCACCAGCCCATAATGCCCTTTCCTCAGCTACAATAAATGGTGGTGGTATTTTAGTTTGCAAACTCTGCTGGTCTTTGAGTCTTTTCTGTACCTAATAGACAGGACAGAGTTTGAGATAAGAAAATTACCAAACACCTTGGCTCTCAGGCAGCCTGGCAATTGTGCCACGTTTTTCTTCAGCTTTTAGGACATAATGCATTTTACTGAGTCTCTCACATGGAGCTGCAACAGCTTTGCTGTACTTCCTGTGAGATCTTTGACTATGAGAAACACTGCATTACAGATAGAAGCATGACATTTTTAGAAGTTGCTGCTCCAGCAGCATCAATGTAAGGAAAATGAGGCTGTTGTGGTTTCTGGTTGCCAGGAATCTGGGCAGTTTCCTCAGGAGTTATCAGCTGTGTTGTGCTTTAGAGAGTGAAGCAGAGCACATCCTGTGCAAACCTCACGGGATTTGAGGAAGTATTGCCATGCTTGCTTGTGAAATCACACAGGTCTTCCCCCAAACTCATAGATGATGGCTGCTGTCTCTTCAGGACTTCCAGTATTTTGATATCTCATGCATTGGAACGATGAGACCATGTACTTACAGATATGTGGTACAAGAACATAATCTTGCAGCAGATGCCAAGAAGCTGATAGCTTCAACATTCAAAAAAAACATTCAAAAGCCAAGGGCTGGTTGGAAAGATCCCAGTTCTTTCTGCTGGCCGGAGAGTTTTTTCAGCCCCAGGTTGGGGCCTGATATTTAGGTAGAAAATTCAGGAAGCAGAGGTGAAGGGGAGTAAAGCAAAGGTGAAGGTGAACACACTACAATTGGTCATAACCACTTGCAGTGCATCTCGGGTTTGTTCCCATCCTTCATCCCGTGTACCTAAGCACTTAGAAATGGAGTGTGACTAAACAAAACACAAAAAAAAATTGGAGGAATGCTTGAATTATTTCTTCCCTACAGACCAAACAGTGTCATTGAGACAAATAAAGTGGAGAGCCATGTCCCCTAAACTCTTTTGCATCATCAGTGATTTGCAAGGCATGGTGGTGTGGATGTCACCTGCTAAAGTTTGGGTTGTCTGTACCTCATAGGCACATGGCTCTGGGTGCTGTGATCATAATGACTTCTCAGAAAAAAAATTGATTTGTGGGCTAGGATAAAGAAGAAATATTCACTAACTAGCTTTGATTAACAAGAATAAAGAACATGAAATTACATTTTTATAGTATACCTGAGTATTAATGGGTTTTGGTTGTTTGCTGATGTACAGGGCAGAAAACAGATTTTGGGTGCAAACAGATTTGCAAACTCTGATTTCTAAAACAAGCAAACCCAATTTTCAGCTGTGACAGGGAGGAATGGTCTGTGTTATCAAATACAAGTCCAGTTCAGGCAAGGTTGATGACCTCAGTCAAATATTTATTAAAGGAGAAAAAGTATTTGTAGTGACTTGTTTATTCTAGCTCTTGCTCACACTGATAGGATTTCCTCCTCGGTGTTATCGTGCCGAAACCTTCCTTGTGACTAACTCTGTCTTTTGGAAATGTTTCCCGTCCAAATCTGACCTTTCCTGCTTTTCTTCACTAGAAAAACAAGCAGCCCATTTCACTGGTGGGTTATGTGGCTTTCCCAGACCCCAGAGTGGGGCAGATGATGATGATGGTGATAGTGGTGATGGTGGGACCATTTAGAGCACAAGAATGACTCTTCCAGGCAAGGTGCAGCTCACCAGCAGCTCATGGCCAATCTGCAATCCCAGAGGATGGTTGGAAATTCAGTTTGGTAATGTCTGAACCATCATGCATGCTAAAGATGAAGCAGCTAAATACTTTAATCGGTCTCATTTGTCTCCTGAGCTATACACTGCGGAACAAATTGCAAAATTACATCTAATAAAAAAAAAAAAGGCATGTGTTAGGGCTTTATGACAGATATATTTTTTCCTGCATAATATGAAAAGGATGTAATAAAAATTACTTTCAGGTTTGGCAACATTTTCTCCATGCAAGATTTGAAGTAATTTTTAATATACTTGTCATCAGTAAGATAACACTTAATGCTTTTATAGTATATTCCCCCCCGAACCTGAAAGTACTGTGCAAATTAGGGTACATGCAATGATTTCTGCAAATATAAGAAGAGATTAAGAGGCAGACAACCTGTAAAACATGCCCAATATGATGATAGAATTTAGTGACAAGCTTGGTAGAGATATTCACCATTTCTAGCTTTTCAAAACTACAGAAGATCAGATATTTGTAACAATAAGGATAAAAAATTGAATTAAGAGCATTTTAAAATGATTCTATCTACATAAATTAAACATCACTTTCATTAAAAGACATTGATTTTGGAGGACAGAATTTCTTGCACACCGGTGTAGTCTGAGGAGAATTACTTCTTTTTTAAAATGATTTTTAAATAACCTTTAAAGTTTTCCATTATTATCACGTTCTCCTCAGGTACTGAAATGTCATCAGAGATCTCATCAGCCTGCTGTTCTTCCAAGTGCAGCACTCTCAGCATGGCACTATCCTGGTGTGAGCTTTCTGTTCCTTCTGGCCAGTGTTCATCACAGAGCAATAAGCAGAAAGAGCTCCCTATTCAAGGAGGAGAAAAAACTTCTTGACCTCTACATACAGTTTATGTATAGCATGTTTTCACCATATTTCATATTGTAATTGTAATATCTATTTTAAAAATTATCCATTGTAAGTTAACACAGGCAACCTTGTCTTCACTGGTTCCGAAAGTACTAATCTTAATCTAAAATAAAATTATCATTTTCTTCTTCATGGCTTTCTTCTTTCCAACCAGAGGTCAGAGGATAATTCATCATCATTTTCTTGATAAACACTCTTTTACTCTCTGCTTATTACTAGCAATCCAATCTGTTTATTATTTATTTACTTTAACGACATAAAAAACAGTTTGATGAAAGCATGCCATGCATGACCTGTGTTCTACAAGGGAATTACTTAAACTAGGTTACTAGAGGGCTGGCAAACTCTAGGCTCCAGGAGCTACAAGATGGAGAGCCAAGGCTATTAAATTTCAGGGGCCCTCTGCCTGAAGTGAAGTACATTCTGTACAGACTATACCTTGCAATGAAAACCAAATTTTCACATACCATGCTATTTTTAAAATGCGTATCAAAAACTATTAAATAACCCCAGCAGACAGCAGAAAGATATCATGGTCTGAAATCAATTTTCCCACGCTCCTTCTTTCTAGTGTTCACACAAATCCCTGTCCTCACCTAACCCATTACAGGCAAAATTTCTGCATGCCAAGGTATCCCAAATATCCTCAAACAGGAAATGCATGCCAGGTGACCTCTTAGGCTGTAGTTCCCCTCCCTGTGCTGCCCCTGAGGTCCTCACCAGACATCCAGCACTCATCACTCCTGGGCTGGATTCATTTCTCCCACCTAGCTTTACCATCAGCAGCTTTCACAGGAAAAAAAGTGACAATTTGTTTTCCTCATGGACAGTTTACAGGCTTAAGAATATTCTTTTTAATACTGTGAAGAAAAAATTTGGAATATTTATGGCTAGTCAAAAATTCAGTCTTGATGCTGGGATTTATTTAGTAACCTGTGAAGGATGTAAACCCTTTGCAAATAAGAATGTAGTGGACAAAAGTAGTTTAAATTTTGTAACTTGGAGGTGCAGCTCTCAGTTTTAAGGGAAAAAGAGAAAGTGAAGGAGGTTATTGAGTGCCTCACAGAGACTGACCAACATTCACATGTGTCAGAGTGCTGTTTCCACTGTGCTGGTTTGCTGTGGTTGGAACAGATGCCCCTTCCAGCAAATAAACAGGGAGCTGTGGTGCTGTTCTCAGCTGCTCGCCTGGTGCTGGGGACTGTTGGGGCTCAAAGACCATGGGAGTCTAGGCCAGGGCTACTCCGGGTTCTTGTCAACATTTTTCCACTTAATCCCACTGATTTCAGCTTCAATCCTGAGGTATCATTCCCACTTCAACATTGTTTACAGCTAAGAGGGACTGGAGGATTCTGGAGCTGATTTAATCTAAACACAGAGAGCTCAAGGCTGTCCAGACCTATAAAGGAAATAAATAAACTCCTTTGAAGATGGGAATTGTAACAAGGATGGTTTTGTTTGGTCTTTATTTAGCTTCAAGGAAATTAAATTCCTGTTGTAGGAGCTAGTTGTGCTGTGTTTGTTCTTAATTGACTAGACAAACTTTGCATGTGCAGCGCAGAAAAGAAAACCTTGGCACTACTCAGGCTCTGTACCTTATGTAATTTGTTTTGATCTATTCCTCAGCAGCATTTGTAAGGTTGTGTTCGTGAAACAAAGCACCAGAACAACTTTTCTAAAAAATTAATGAAAACAAAAGGCATCTGAAAATATGAATTTTCATATGGTTATGTAAATATGCATGCAGCTATATAAAGGACATGAGAAGTATGAAGTATGAGTAAGTGAAAAGTCTAGTGTAAGACAGGGCCTTTGAATAGAAGATGATGTATCCATAAGAAGTTGGTAGGTCAGGAAAGGAAATATAGTCAGGAATGGAAATTTTTGTTTTCAGTGTTTAAGAAAAAAAAAAATAAAAGCCACCTTTCCCATGGTCAACAAAACTAGTGCAGGGAATCCCCATCCACATGGGATGATCACTTTTCTCATCACACCTCTAAAGCAATCTCATCAGCTGAGCATCTTCCCCACTGGGCAGACATAGTAAAAATAGTGCCTAAACCTTTTGTGCTTTTATTTTAGCATCTATTGACTTAGGAAGAAGTTGAGGAAAACGCTGAGTTTTGCTGTTGTAGCTGGAGCAGTGGAACAGTGTCCATAATTTTCCTCTACAGGAAGCATGCCCTGCAAGGCAGGTGATCAAAGCAGCTGGCCATCGCTGCCAGCAATCGCTGGGAGTTTCTGTGGCAGCAAAGGAATGACTGCACAGGAGACGGGAGGAATGCCAGAGTCACAGGTCAAGCTTTAATGGCTTCTGGAGCCCAGAGTGAGATTCCTGTGATTCCTCCTTCATGATGACTTTGTCTGATAAAAAGAGATGGAGTGGGCATGCCCAAGGACGTGCTAGGCAACATTTTTAATCTTGAAGCTTAAATAGAGGAGGCAGGGTTGGAAATCAATGTGAGTTAATCAGGGAAGGCAAGATATGGTCAAATCAGAGCATAAAAAGTGCTATGCAGAGGACCAGTGAGAAGCCTCGCTTCAGATATAGATACAGTAACAAAAATAAATAATAGTCCCAAACTGTGATTTGTTTTGAGGTTTTGTTTTGCAATTTTTAGTAATTGCATTACTAGTGCAATAATTTCATTATATAAACCCCATTGGTGTTAAAATATACATTATGTTGCAGCCTCTCTTGAATAATAATAACTGACTGATCATTATTTATTTAAATTGTCTTTCCAGGCCATTTTCTTTTGAAGTAGTGAGCCTGAATTTCAAAACAGAGCATTAAACATTAAAATAGAGTCAGGTGGTCAGATCAAAATACAGTATTGGGAACAGGTGCAACTCAAAATCCTAGTCCAAGGTGTTTTTTACACAAAATTTTGTTACAAATTAAAAAGGTAACTATCTACTTATGTGGAGCCAAGAACAGCTTGTTAGCCTGGTTAATGTTTTACCAAATTAACCAATTTCTTACTTGTCTAGTCAAAATGCTAGGCCAGTACAACATAGGTGGCCTCTGAGTAATAGTGGCAAAACTTTATGTTTTGGACTCCAAATGCCAAGAGACAACCCTAGGAGATAGGATTTACAGCTTGCAGTCCTGTAAAACCTTTTTTTTCACTTTCATAAAATGTTATTTCATTTGTGATTAAAAAAAGATAATTCTTTGGGGATTTAATTTATAAATTATGGCTAAGAAAATATTCTGAAAACTTTTGAGTAATTGTATCCCCAGATCCCTGCACCATGGACAGATAAAGGAGTAAGTAAAATGAAAGGTGACATTGGATCTCGAGTTCCCAGCTTATCAGATAGTTGGATACAGACAGATCTTATCGAAGCATTAGTCTCCAAAGAAAATAACTCTTCTTTCTAGTGTGGATCAGGCAGAGAGACTGAATTAAAAAGGACCTTCTCCATTTCAGCACTTCAAATGATACCATAATTCGTAGTGAGTTCGAAGGTCAAAACAAAACAAAAAAAACCACTTCATTTAATATCTTACAACAAGGATGCCATTCCTGATGAGTACACATCCTTACATTACCTTGGGAAAAATGGTCTAATGCACATAATGAAGGAGTGATACTGTGGGGCTTGGGATGGTTATTTCATAATAGGTGTTGTTTGGTAAATGATAAACATATTTCTGATAATAAAACTTAATTTTTGCCAAGAGATATAGTATTCTGCTTGATTATTCTCCTCTATTATAAAGTTGGATGGTGCTTTGAGGAACTTGGTCTAGTGGAAGGTGTTTGTGGCCAAAATAGAAGGGTTGGAGCTATATGTGCTTTAAGGCCACAACCCAAAGCATTTCGATCTCTTGGGAAAAGTCTTCAGTACAACACTAAATAAAATCCTGAGCAATATTTTGGATTCTGAAGGAACCTCTAAGTGAGATGCTGTATCTCCTGATGTGTGGAACCATGGAAGAATCCATGATGGGCAGCAGTCACTGTGCATGGTCCTTCAGTATTGATGGAAACATGCTGGGAAACAGTGAGGGCCCACCTTCAAATGGAGGGTGTCCTTCAGAAATCTGGACAAGGAGGCCAGTTTGCCAGCTCTGAGGTTTTTATATCACTGTGAAACTGAAGAAAATTTAGTCCTCTTGCCTATTTATGCATGTAGAACCACAGAAGGCCCTAGGTGGGAAATTGTATTTTAGTATCAAACTTGTGCTGGAATAGATGGGCTGAATATGGCGCAGTGACTACTTTTATGGAGCAACTGGAATGTTCATACTTCCCAGAAATGAAAAATTCTAATGACAAGATGCAGCCACTTTGCCTTGTTTTTCCCAGTTGCCTTTGGGAAGAAGAGTGCTATATGGCAGATGGCAAAACTTCAATAAATTGCAATAAAACCGTTTAGAATTCATGGCATGTCGTACGTTGAGGTAGGTACTGTCAGCAACTCAGAAGTGACAAACTTCACGCATGACTCTAACCCCTTTGACAGTATTCAATGGGATCAAAAGCAGCTGGGCTGGAGAGAAAAGTGGGTTTTGTTGTTCTTTAGATAAATACCTGCTTGGTAAAGTCTTACTCATTAAAAATTGTTGGTTTTCAGTGATTTTCAAGTTGACGCTTCAGTGATGGCCAAAAAACCCATAGACAAATCCAGTCAAGCAGCAACAGAAGTGCACTCTGAAGACCATTTTCTAACAGATTCTTTTGGGTTATGAACACTGCCAATGCCAGTGGAAACAAAAGCAGGGGAAAAAAACATGATTCAGAGCCCAGTGGTTACACGTCTCCCTGCTTATGTGGCCCTTAGATGCCCCTTTCATCTTTTACCAATGGGAGCATTGAGATGCAAAGTACTAGACCAGGACAGAATAAAAATTTGAATGAAATAAAAAGAAAAAACCCTTACAGCAAATAAATGGACCTGGTGGGCAATTTTTACAGTGCTATGAAAGGTTTTAGGAATGCAGGATTAATTTTATGGTTAGTTGTGTGGAAAGCTGATGGAACAGAAACATAGCAACTTCCCAACACCAACAGGATTGTGGAAACACCCCCCACCCCAAACACGCCGAAAACTAAGGGCAGCAACAAACAGAAGGAAATTGGGATTCAGTCCCAGAAAGAAAACATCTAAATTTGAGAAGGGGAAAAAAAAAAATAATTGTGCAGAAGGTTTTGACACAGCCAGCTCAGGATGTAAATTTGGCAGCGAGCATATGCAGAACATGACATGTGAAGAATGGGAATGACTCAGATGAAATCAAGCTAACTGCAGGGACAACAAAAAGGAGCAGGAGCTTTCTCACAACAATCTGGTCATGTGCAGCCTTCAGGAAGAGAGCAGCTTTTGCTAGTACTACCACACAGATATCAAAGGCGAGTTTTAATCTTTCAGTCAATGACGTGGTAAAATTATAAAATCACAGAATGACAGAATGGGTTGGCTTGGAAGGGATGTTGCAGATAATCTTGTTCAACCCCGGGGCAGGGACAACTTCCACTAGACCAGGTTGGTCAAAGTCCCATCCAACCCGACCTGGAATGTTTCTGGGGATGGAGTATCCCCTGACTCCCTCAGGGTAACCTGTGCCGGTGTCTCACCACCCTCATTGCAAAAATTTTCTTCCTTGTACGTAATCCAAATCTGCCCTCTTAATCCCTGTGCTGCTTGAATTCCCATGCTCAGTAAACGTGCTTTGTCATTGGTTATTTTTACAAGTTGAAGCAGAAAGCCCTCCATCCTTCCTGCCTTCCATATTGGGCTCTGCCAGAGCTGCCTCAGCAGCTGCTCAGGCTGGGAAAGGGTGGAAAAATGTGGCCCCTGAAGTGGCATGTGAAATGATAACCCTAAATGCTAAAAACACTGCTCCCACCTCCACTGCTGCCTCAATCATAGCCCATCACCAAACTGCTCAGCAGAAAGCAAACCAAGCCCCTGGCAGGTCAGCCTAAAGACTGTGTGAGCCCTGTGGGGTTTATCCATGGGAGCTCAGATACATGTGTCAGGAGATACAGGAGCAAAGCCAGGGATTTAAGTGGCATGTAGCAATGGAACACAGAAAAAAAAAAGCCTTTGCAGCTCCTATCAACAACTTTCATCTTCTGCAACTGTTTGAGGAAATAGCTGGCTTCAAAACAAATTAGTAGGGGTTTAGATGGCTGCATTTCAATTAATCTCAGGAGGAAATGGGAGGATGGGAGGAGAGGTCCCTTTCATTAGAATTTAGACCAAAAAAAAAAAACCAAACCCAAAAACATAAGCTGTGAACTTGCTGTATTCTGAGGTTAACAAAGATACAAACAAAATGTAAAGGTTGAGCCCATGAAGATTTTAAAATGCTATCTACTGTGAAGTAGGCTTTACCTAGGGTTTTGTGCTAAGAAACTGCTGGCAGATGAGGAAAAAGTTGGTCTCTGCCACAAAAATTTATGGTGGAAGGAGGGATGGGAGTGTCTGAGATACTCAGTTAAAGATAATATAAATAAATAAATGAAAGCCAATGTACAGAAAGATATGAAAAGTGAGCTGCTAGAGGAAAAAAGAATATAATTAAATCATGGACAGGGTGTTTGTTTGTGCAGAGCAAAAGCCACATACCTCAGAAATGTAAATGATATTGCTTTAATTAGACAACAGAAATTAGGCACTGGAGGGGGAGCAGAGCTGCTTCTTTAAGATGTGTTTTGGATCAATTGATGAAGCGCTGCTTTTATTTTCAGAGAGAATTGGGCATCAGACTACAAAACAAATGAATGGCAAACTCTACTACAACTCATTACCCTTGCTGGAGAATTTACAGCCAACATGGTAGTGTTTTACAGCAGTATGAAAATGTTATTATCCATGGAATTTGTCACAGCAGGAAACCCTTTTAAGTGGTCTGTCTTTCCCTTTGTTTTTTAATTATCAGATAGCATATGAACTTTGACATCCTATTAACTGAGTGTCATCTCCTCCTGTAAAGATGAGTGGCATTATTTGCAATTTGATGTCCCATTTGAAGGACAGACATCTCCATGGCTTGAAAAGAACGCATCCAGAGCATTTCCAAGCTGCAGATTTATATTAAATAAAGCCCCACAGCTGTGCTGGCACAGCTGGCACTGAGTGGGTGGATGCCATGAAGGGCAAAGACAGGATCTGCCTTCAGACAGATTTCAAACAAAACCAGGGAAGAAACGTGGCTGAAATCAGCTGTTTAAAGCAGAGCTAACAATGAGCCAACACTGAACCAAAGGTCTCCCTCCACCTGAATGAGCTGGGAGGACAGGCAGACATGGCACTAGCAGGGGTACTGGGCCATAAAAATGGACTTCAGCTCTTGGCCAGATGGACCTTGGCACTCCACTAGAGCCCTGTTCTGGTCCTGCTATTCTTTAAAGACAGCTGTAGTCATGCTGGATCATGTTGCCAACTAGATTTGCTATCTTCTAAGGTGTCCCCTCCTTGCTGAAGGCCAAGAGCATTGGTGGAGCCATGTGAGAGGCTTTCCAGGCTTCTACCTCTTCCAACCATTCCAATTTCAACAACCACTATGTCCTTTTGTATGACAGGAAATAATATTCACACGATAACACTTGCATGTGTTTAGGAAGTTGTTTTTATTTTCTTTTAACATATGTCGCTTTAAAACTTTTAGTGTAAATCCATCCAAATCTGAGAAGCAGGAGTGATAATAACTGGGTTCCAAAGCAGAAGAAATGATGTTGCTAAGAAACATGTCTCACAGAAGGAAGCTTTTGGAGCTAGTGAGTCTCTCCAGAGAGCTCTGCACAGCATCACAGAATCACAGAATGGTTTGCGATGAAAGGAACCTTAAAGATCATCTAAGAGGCATTGGGTTGTTTGATTTCCCCTTAATTCCAAATCAAAAAAAATGAAAGAAAAACTAAAAATCAACTTACAGGAACCTGTGGCAGTTATCTGAAGCCTCATCACTATTTTCCTTCTACTTGTACTGTCAGAAGTAGCAGTAAAAGTAGCTGTTCCCTGTTATATTTCAGCCATCAAACAGGAAAACCTGAGAGGATGGCAGGTAGGATAAGGAAAGAGGATGGAAAGGATAAGATTAATGAACCAACTTAAGGGGGGAAAAAAAGCAGAATAAAGCCAAACCCAGAAGAAAAAAAATTATGTGTAATAATCTGACTTTTCCTGAAAATCAAGTGCAATGAATTTTTTGTCAGTGTGCACTCGTCAGACCAATGCAACCTTCTGGAGGTAAATGAATCTGCTCCAAGCATCCATAAAAGTGGAGCACACACAGGCAAAGTACAGCTTTCTCATGTATAAATCTGTATCAAACCACACATTATAATGTATTAGAAACACCATCAATTCACCATATAAAAAAAAAAGAGACCGTTTCCTGAACTTTTGAAGCTAGACAAATAATTGAGTTAAAGGAGAGTTAGACTGGGAACAAAGTGTTTGTATTTTCATCTTTTATCTCTGAACCTTTAAGAACAGCTCTTTGCAGCAACAACCATGTGGTTCTGCATAGCATTTCTGGTCCTTGAATTTCACAGACTTATAGAATGTTTTGAGTTGGAAGAGACCTTAAAGATCATTTATTTTCAAGCCCCTGCCATGCACAGGGACATCTTCCACTGAACCAGGTTGGTCACATCTCCCCAAGGGAGTTTTTCTCCCATTTTATTTTCTTCTCTTTTTCTCCCCAGCAACAAAGATCTAGAGCCCTCCAAGGGACGTGAAGTGTCTGTGCCCTGTGTGATGAGAGGCACTGCAAATTTAGACAGAGGGGATCTATCTCATTGTAAGAGGGAGACTTAAGGAGGAGATTGAGTAAGGAGGTCTAGGAAATGGATCCCCCAAAATGACTCAGCCCACTTCCCTTCTAGGAGAATAATATTCCTGTCAATAAAGATGTGTGGGGTTTCCTTTGAGCTAAAAAGGTCAAATTCACACAGCAGAGAGCAAGGCTGAGCTAAAGAGGAGGTGACAGCGAGCCTGTACCAGGCTGACATCATGGAGAGGCACCACACAGCTCAGAAGGGTCTCAGACACCCTTTAGGACAGCTGGCCATGGAGAGAAGGGTTTGCCCCAATGTCTCAGTTCCCAGAGAGAAGGAGCAGGGTTGTAAGGAATTGTGTCTTTGCTCAGATCTCTCTCTCATCCTCCTTCTCTAACAGGTGCAACAGGGCAGCTGGGGTAGAAATTGCCTGTAAGAGGGAAACAGTGGCAGGAGATCCAAACGTGTTGTATTTGCAGCCTAATTATCATGCACATCAAGGGACAATAAATACATGGAGGTTCCCAAAGTCCTCGTGAACTTTTCATTGGCAACGGGCTGATTTGAACAGCCATGTGTAAACATCTCCAAGCTGTGTAGAAGCTGCACATCCTGGTTATTCTCTGGGAAACAAAAACCACAAACTGTCCCAGGCAGTTCTAAATGCCCAGAGCAGTCTTTGGTGACAGACCTCAGAATACCTTTTGGAGGGTAAGCACTGTTGCCTCTGTTTACATGGAGAAAGCAGGGCACACAGGGACACAATGACTCCCTCAGGTCTCCGGGAGAAATGTTGCCAGAAATGAGAATATAATGTAGTTCTTGTCATTCCAGAGCTCTGCCTTCTGATTCTTGTCTCTCTGTATTAAGATCTGAGGTCAGGCACAAGTTTATTATGCCAACATTTTTTTCCTTCTTGGAGGAATTATGGATTGGGGTCAGGAGCCTTAGTGCAGATGTAATTTCTACCTGTGTGTGAAAGGCACTGTTGTGAAATACTTCACAGTCAACACACATGTTCTGTCCCTTGTATCAGTGTCCTCAAGTGAGGGACTGAATGACCAAGCAACACCTTGGCATCGTTCCACGGCCACGTAGCGCAGCCACCTTCCTTCTGTCCCTACAGGCTGTGCCTGTAGAATCACCACAGAATCACAGAATGTTTAGGTTTGAAAGAACTTTTAGGATCATCCCGTTCCAATGCCCTGCCACAGGCAGGGACACCTTCCACTAGACCAGGCTGCTCAGAGCTCCATCCAAGCTGGCCTTGAACACTTCCAGGGATGGGGCAGCTACAGCTTCTCTTGGCAACCTGTTCCAGTGCCTTACAGTAAAGAATTTCCTCCTAATATCTAATCTAAATCTATTGTTCTTCATTTTAAGTGGTTTAATATGGGTTTCAAATAGGATTGCAAGGGCAGAAGCTAAAAGCAATGCCTTCAGAGAGACCAGATGATTGAGGCTTTGAAGTGCCACATCTTGCCTTCCTCAGAGGAAGTGGCATATGGGGTTTGCTGATTTAGGCTTGCTCTGTTTTGGCTGGTAGGAGTACCTGAAACATCATCATAATTCTTGTGGGAAAAGTGGAATTATTCAAAATAAAGAAGTCATTTTATGACATTTCTGAACCTTTTTCCAAGCCCCACTTTCCAGCTGCCCACTTCAAACAGCCCCTTGGCAGAATTAGGTCTTCCAGGAGTATGTCAGCCTTAATTTTTCCCAAAATTTCATTCTTTGACACAGCTTTTCCTTCCCCTTGCTGTCTGTAGTTTGGATGGCAGTTTGTCCCCTACCACCAACTTATAATTCAGCTTTCATGTGCCTATGTCTGCAAATTTTTGCCATTTCCCTGGAAAATCTTTGCTGTTCCACTGTCCAACTTCCTCTGCCTCAAAGTAATACTTGACAGCAAATGAAAGCAAATGAACTAATTTTGCTACAATCTAAAAAACTCTTTTGCTTGTCCACAATGTATAGACAATTTGCACAGAAGGAATTCCAGATTGAATAGCTCCAGGAGTGAAGTGAGTGAGCTGAGGACACCTGGAAAGCAAAACACACCTTATTCTTGTAGCTGCAGAACAGAAGCTTCAGTAGCTCTAGGAAAAAGTGCTTTGTTCTTTTCAGGGTAATGTGTAATTCTGGCTGGCATTTTCCTCCAGGTCTTTACTAAGATCTGTGTTTGCAGTTTCATTTATGTGATATTTTCCAGGTCAGTTTTTTATTCTGCCTCTCCGCACCAAATTTTTTCATCTGTTTACTTGAGCTTAAAAAAATCCTCAGCTCATACAGTATTCTGAAAAAGTCACCTAAGCCAAAGTGCTGCTACAAGAACCTGCCTTTCGTGGCTGTCTTGCTTAAGGTTATGCAGTTGTAGTCCTTAAATGCACTGAGACAAGTGGAAAATAGCTTCCTTTCAATGTGTGAGGTGCTTTTTTGAAAGGCAGAGTTTGCCTTTCAGGTGCTTGGCACTTCTCAGTGTTGGAGCTCTGCAGATACGAGCTCTGATTAAAAAGTTTCTTGTGTTCAGATGCGTTATCACTTAGTAGCTAATATCACAGAGAAATATGGTATTTTCTTCATCTTATAATATTTTGACTTGAAGAAGAGAAAAGAAAAATTGATTTACAGTCTCTCTCTTCCCCAGGGTAGCTGATTAGAAGAGAAAGGATCCAGCAGTAGGGGTATAGCAACGCCTTTGAAAGCTCAGGAGTACAAAACCAATGAAGTGTGGTGACAAGGGCTATCCAGAAGATCAGTCTCCCAGATCAATACAAAATGCAAGCAGACATCACCAACGCAGAGCAGAGAAAGTGCCATAGGCACTGCTAGAAAATTATAAGGGTTTTTGTTTCCTGGGAAATCTCAATTCCATTAAAATCAATTTACAGCCTAGTTTATCTACTGGATGTGTGCACACTTCCCTTCCCTGCCAGTAAAATCGGTATCTCCTGGGACGTTGCCTTCTATACGTTGTTTCCTCAGCTGTAAAGCCCAGGCAGTTCCAAATGGGAGAGTCACGATACAATGGATGGTAATTACACAGCACTGGAGGATAATCAGCAAGCAGGCTTTCTTCTGAGGGGCACTCAGTTATTGTTTGGTAGAAATCCTGTTTAGCATTCCACAGTATTTATTCAGACCTGACTTCCTTTCACCTCATCAACTAACGTTTAAAGCCAGAAGCTTTATCTTGAACTGGAAAGATTCTATTTTGTTATAACTCAAGTCTCTTCTTACACACAGACCAGGTTGGGTTGTTTTTTTGTTGGGTTTTTTAGTTTGCCTTTTTTTTTTTTTTTTCACATCCTTTAGAAAGGAACGGAAACTGCTGTCAATTTTCTCCTGTGACAGCTCCCCAACGACCCAGCAATTCTGTATTTACTTTATCATGGAGTCATTAGTGGGCTGTAAATCTCACTGATGAGCCAGCAACCTTTCTGTGGGCAATTCGTTTACCTTCAGAATCCCATAAATTCTCAAAAATTAAGGCAGTCTTAAGGATGGTTGGGAACATATAATTCATAACTGAGACTTCCAGTTACAATAGCTGGATGTACAAATTCAGAGTTGGCTTATAAGATTTGCATCCTGCAACTAGCCAGGAAAGGCTGGAGATGTTTTAGGTGATGGGAGCCAGGGGGGAATTCAGAGGGACATGGGAGGCAGGAGACACGCTGACATGGGCATGAGAGAAGGGGTGTTGCAAGATAAAGGGACAGAAAACTGAGGGTGGGATGACAGTTTTTAATACACAGAGGGCAAAGAGGAAAGGGTTTATTATGGATGAAGCACAAACTAATGGTCTCAGCAAGGTTCCAGCAAGGAAGACTTCTTTCAGCCACTTGAAAGGCATCTAAGAGTAGAAGATAACAATGCTCTAAACCAGATGTTTTGGGAGAGGATTGTGAGCCTTTATGAAGAAGCCAGAATGTCACCTGTCGGGACTGCCCCAGCTATGGCTGATTTCTGCCTTGGGTCAGGGGAAAGGATGGCCCTTTTTGTCACTTTTCAGCCCTGTGAGCCCTAGCACAGCTCCAGGTCACACCTCCAATTAGTCTGGTCCTTCCAGGCTCCATCACAATTGATTGTGACGCTGCTTTCTTCCCTTTTCAAACAATTTTCCTCTGTTAAAAACACAGTCAATATTTCTGCTATATCAAAAGTACTGTAATGAAATAAACAATAATTTTATTCCCAAGATACTCATGCTGTTCACATCTCACAACTGTAATTCCAGAAAAGTAGAAAAGAATGTTGATATCACTGCTTGCTTTTTTGTTGCTGTTGCTGTTGGGGTTTTTTAAATTAAATTGGAGCATTTCTCCCTTATAAGCACCTTACATAGGTTGTTTTCAGGATGTTTCTGACATGGTTGGTACAATTTGGGCTTGTTTTCTTATCTCAGTCATGTATTAAAGTCCAAACAAATACTATTTCCTTCACGTCCTTCTAGCATCGTTGTGCAACAGTGTCATCCACAATTTTAATGATGACATCTCATTTCAGGAGGGTGTGAGCTGAATCCCAATGAATAAATTCATGAAGTTTAACCTCTCCATGACCCCATTTCCACTGTGTTTTTTTTCTCAACCCGACCCAGCTCATTAGCTGTCCTGACAAAAGCAGCTGAGATGTGAGTCTCATAGCTGTGCTTTAAACAAAAAGAAACAGTGGGAGGAAGGAGAAAGGTGGAGAGAAGCGTCGTGCTAGGTCTGGAAAAAATCTAGTGTGTATTTGTAAGCAAGCTAATTTTTCCTCAGTATGACATGGTTCCTAGCCAGAACATGGATCTCAGACAAGAAACTACCCTGGCATTATAATTATGTTCAACCCTAACTAATTTATTTCTAATGTACTGTGAGTGGCACCCAGCTCATTGAGATGCAGACTCTGTTCCAAGGACATCCTGTGGCTATCAAAAAAAACCTCTGTCTCACACTCAATTTCAGCAGTGTTTTCACTGTCAACTGTCACCATTAGCACAATGTTTAGGCTCCCTTTAAGATAAATCAGCCCATTTTGTCGCCCTCTTATTGCTCTGCCAACAGCCTTGAATCATTTTAACGAAGGGCCAGTTTGGGGCCCAAGTTGCTGTTGACATTTGTCTTTGGGCATCTACTTTGTTTGTGCATTTACCCCTTAATAAGACTACTCAGAAACCAAAAAACACGCTTCTGAAAGCATTTATCTCAAAACATCAGCTTATGAATCAAGAGAGTATAAATTTTAACCCAGATTTTATAAGTGCCCAGTGAGACTCATTGACATGTGTCAACCTCATACAGCATTGTGTCCACTGAGTGAAGAATTTTTTTACTGTTTTTATGGCTTTCTTACCATGTTGTTATCCATATCTTCAGCATCAAAAACTAGGAATTCCAACGCATGAAAAATGGGAATTTCCCCTTTGATTTATTTTTCCTTTCTGGCAGAGTGGCAGGGTCAATTTTAGGGACAATTATTTAAATAATGTACTAAAAGCCTGTTTTATCTATAGCTTGTTACTACACTTCAGTAAACAGAGCTTCTGTGAAATTGCATGGTATCTCAGGTACTGTGTCTAATAACCTATCCCCAATTCAGTTTTCTGAAAGACCTATGAACTACTTTTACTGAATCCAATGGATTCTAATCATAATTCCACTTATGGCTTTCCACTTACAATGAGAAGGAATGCAGCTGACTCCCCAAGTATCACCATTATTGGTGGTGTCTTCAGCTTTATTTAAATACCTCAATCTGGGGACGAATAGCAGCAATTTTCTCCCGTTGTTCTGCACCAGGAGGAAGACGTTAGAAGAGCACAAGGGAAAATAGGAATCTGTTGATGTTAGCTGAATTTATAGTGAATTGTTACTGGATGAAATCTTTTTTAGAGCAAACATATCCTGTTTACTGCAGGATTTTATGGCAGCTCTCAAATTTGCATGCTGATTACATGAAATGTAGGAAGTCCCTCCCAGCTGTACGATGGGAAAAGAGGATTGTTACAATGTGAAATCCTCTGGAGCGCTGTGTGGTTTGCTCTGGGACATGCAGCAATCCCCATGACTAGGAACAAAGCTGTCCAACCTGTGCAAAGGTTTTGTGATATATGGGAAGTTTCCAGATCTGTATTTCATAGATACAGAGTGACATAAAGATTATTCTTGTCTGAGATTCCTGGGCTGTTTGTCTTTGAGCCAGCACAACCTGAGTGTGATCAATAAACACAGCGGAGTGGTAGAGCCCACTTTTCTCCTGCTCACCCTACGGTGAGCACTTCACCTGGCACTCTACCTCAGGCTGTTTCAGGCAACATAGCAGGGCAGTCAGGTTCTCCACCAGCCCTCTCAAACCTCTGGAGAAGCCATGTGCCCAGAGGTTTTCCAATAAGACCACAGCTGACTCATTACCAGGAAAAAAATGATATCTTGGGAGAAACTTTTTTACTGGTAGGTTCCATGTCTAGACCTTAATCATAAAACTATTGAAAAGTTTAGGCTGGAAAAGATATCTAAGGCTACCAAGTCCAACTGCTTACACAGCACTGCCAAGCCTACAACTAAACCATGTCCTCAAGTGCCACATCTACACGTCTTTTAAATATCTCCAGGGATGGTGACTCCACCACTGCCCTGGGCAGTCTGATACAATGCTTGAGAACCCTTCCAGTGAAGAATTTTTTCTTAATGTCCACTGGTACCACCCAAACCAAATATTTCATTAAAAAATAAGTTGGAATCTGCCCCGAAACAAGGCAGTGGCTGTGTGGGCTGAGAGCTGGTTTGGTTACCTGATTTGGCACCTTCTTACACAAAAAGTCATTATTTCCACCAAGTGGACACCAATGGCAAAGGATTCTCTAAAGACCCTAGTGTAGGGAGCAAACAGGGTTTTTTTCCTATTCACTGACACAAAATAATCTAAGAGTCAGCCAGAGAGAATTAGTAAATGAGACAATAAAGGGAATCAAACAGGAAAACCGAGGAGAAAGGAAGAGGGAATGGAAGAGGTACAGCGAAGGGGAAAGTGATGTATTGATGTGGAGGTAGCCAGCACACAGGAAGGATATGGGAACACCAGTTAGCTCAGATACTTAACTCCTAAATACACTGTCCATTCCTGATAAGTTGGACATCACTGGGGGTAATGGCTAGGCCAAACAGCAAAATACACCCCTCATCTAAAAAGAGGGGGGGGAAAAACCCAGAAACAACATATGCAGGACACTAGAGAGCCTTTAAAATTTCTTTAGAAATCAAAAATGTTGCTCTTCATACCCTGTCTCCCCAGTAACCATGTACACTTATTCTGCCATTTACCAGTACCGTGAGGATGATCATCTCTTCTGTACTGATCCTGAAACTTCTGTTGACACTCTGTTGTCATTTAACTGGTGAAGTGCCTTTAATTCCACTGCTGAGAATGAACCCTGATATATTTGGCTCCTGTACCAGTGTCACAGGTGTTGTCCCTCAGGTACCAAGGAGCTTTACAGCTCATCTTCTAGAGGTGTCACTGTGTGAACTGTAAGCCAGTGTCAGGCACAGGTGTCCCTCTGTGACCTATATAACTGGTACACTGGCCAGATACACAAAGGTGTCCAGTTCCAAGCACCCACAGAGGCAGAATACTGATAGAAAAGTAGCAGATAATCATAAGTGCCCTTTTTTGGAGATTTAGAAGTGCTAAATACTTTAAAGAGTGAGACCAGAGAAAGTAACAACTCAGAAGAAGTCCTGAAGACCCTCATCAGTCAAAGGATTAAGTGGTGACTTAACAAAGCAGTGCTTTGACAAAGAACTGAACCCAAACAGCAAGTCTATATTTAGGCACTGTGGAATGCTTTGCTGATCCCCTTTTTTTCTGTTAAATTGACCTTATTGACCACAGAGGCTGAGAAGTCAACTTGTTACCAGTTACTGTTGTGCTCTGTTCCCCTGCTCAGTTTGCAGCTGCAATATTTATGGCAGACAACATCAAGCCCAGTGAAAGGAGCTGCAATTCCCAAACCTCTCCTTCATGCCATCAGCAGCATTCAGTAGGCACAGGTTCAAAGGAATGTGAGAACAAACCTTGTACCCCAAGGATATAGGTCAGTCTGAAGGGCTGCTGTATAACTACAGGCACAATTTTCCCAGATAAATTATGGCTCACGGTGTCAGACATGGACTCTAATTGAGTAAAATGTACTGATCCTCTTACTCAACAGGGCTTTGTTTTCAATTAGAACATGGTTCCCCTTGGCCTTGAATTTTTCAGGGATGATTTCCGGATGAGAAGGAGAAATGCTGGGGACTGAGAAGGCAAAGGGTGAAGGAAGCCCAAGGACACTCATTAACGCTGGTCTGTGCTGATCTCAACTCTCAGTGTGGATGTGGCCACATCACTGTCCCTCCCTGTTCAGATATTACCAGATAATCTTAATTACAGTTTTTTGCTACACAAGGCTGTCACAGTGCTCCACAAACTGCTTGGTAAATCTGAGAATATTTAGGTGTTTTATTTTAGTAAGGACCATGATGACCACAGAAGGTGCCCAGCTAAGCAACATGGGCCATCTGCTTTCACCCCATAATTTCTGCAACAAGTCCTTTTCCTTAAAAGTGGGTTTATCAATAAAAGTAAACATTAGGAATGGAGAAACCTTCATAGATATTTGGGCAATATTAAAAAAACAGATTTTTTTCTTGTTCCTTTTGCAGTAAGGTAGAGACCATACTTACTTTAAGTCTTTCATTGACCCCCTGCCTGCTCTTTTTTTCCTTTGAAACTGAGCTTTGCATTTCTGTTGTCCTATTAGTTTTAGCCCTCTGCTCACTCTAGGAGATTTTAGTTACTTTTTACTATTAGTAGTCAGCTGTATAATGTAATACATACAATTCTAGATATTACAGAAACTGGGAAATGAATTTGCAACTGCTTCCAGCATAGAGCACATTCCAGCAGCAGCAGCAGCAGCAGCCTGAGCTGATGAGACTTGGTAAATAATGTCTCTTGTCTGACTTGCTTTAATAATATTCATAAAAAGAAAAGACATGCAATTTTTCATGGGCACTGAATGGTACATTCATCCTATACCAATTCAGAATGAAATGGTATTTCCTCTAGTTGCAAGTTACAGTTTTCTGTATCTGTCCTGTTTTGGGCATTTTTGAATATTCCATAACCAACAAATGACAGGAGAACATTGCAAAGGTATCATATTAAATTAGAAATGTAATTGTGTGGCCTGACTGAAAAAGACAGTTATTGCTAGAATTAAGGGTTTCATTTCTCTGTAAGCACAAAACCCCAAGCCCACAACATTGATCCCGACATTGGGCTCTCCCAGTTTGTGCTGCTGTTTCTGCATGTGGGATTTGTAGCAGAACATCCACAAAAATTGCAATGGAAATGACAGTGTCTTAAATGAGGCTTGGAAACATATTGATTCAACTCACTGATGACAATGGTTGACTGTAGCAGCTTTGTTCCTGACTGAAATAACATTATACTAGATAAATAGCAGTAGGAATGGGAAACAGTTTTTGGGTATAGACTCATTCACCAGTATGTAGATCATATAAAAATTAATAGTATGGAACTTATGACTTTGTAAAACATTAAGATCTTTAGAACATAAAAAATGATGAGGGAAGTTTACATTTCTTGCCTTTGAAAACTCACATTTTCTATCTTGCTACTTTTCTGACAAGTCTTCCTAGTGCCAAGAGAAATGGATGCTGAAAACTCAGTTTAACCCTGGAAAGGCAAACAAATAAAGTCTAGCATGCAACATGCAAACAATTTCCCCCCTTTGTAAATCATTATTTATGCCCCATCAGAGAGGGCAAGAGAGACAGAGGACTTTTTCTAAGGGCATGAAGGGATAGGACAGGGGGGAATGGCTTCAAACCAAGAGTAGGTTTAGATTGGATATTAAGAAGAAAATCTTGACTCTGAGGGTGCTGAGGCCCTGGCACAGGTTGCCCAGAGAAGCTGTGGCAGCCCCATCCCTGGAAGTGCTCAAGGCTGGGTTGGATGGGACTTTGAGCAACCTGGTCTAGTGGAAGGTGTCCCTGCCCATGGCAGGGTTGGTTGCAACAAGATGGTCTTTAAGGTTCCTTCCCAAACCATTCCATGATATGGTGTTTTCCTCACAGAGGAAAATCTTTGGAAACACCAGTAGGAGAAAGATGTTTGTGGCACTAAACTGTGGTCAAAGCCAAGCTGGAAGTTACAATAAGAGTTAGGAAACTTGCAGGCTGCCTCATACTTTGGGATCTCTTTGTGGTTTTTTGGGGATAGTGGAGACAGTCAACACCTTTGGAAGAAGGTAGAAACCCCTGATTTTTGGCAGCATTTTTCTGTTTGGAGTGGGCAAACTGGAGCTTGGAGAGGAGGGGATGAATTATTCAATGATAGAATTTTGCTGCAGAAAGAAGTGAATTGTAAATACACTTACATGTGTATTTTCTGTGATGTTTCCCTCTTGGTGTGGGAATTGGGAGATGATTTTAACCTTGAGTTTTTCTTCTAGGACATAAACATTTAATGACAGAGATATATTTTCTCCATAATTTATGCTTTTGGGAAATGGTACACAAATCTGTGAATATTAAACAAGAGTTTATATGTAGCATTTAGGGAAAGATATACACAGTATGTTGAGCCAAAATTGTGTCAAAAATATTCCAGTGAACATATGTCACACATTTATGCATTTGTAGGATATTTTATACTGACAGGTCAGCAGCTGCTTTACTTTGTTTCAGGGATCTCTGCCCAAGTGCTTTGTTTCACTCTTAAATTTAGTCAAACTGAAAATTTGTCCTGGTGACAATAAATTCTCTAATTCAGATTGATTTCCTTAAAAAAGGAGAAGGTAAAGTCAAGGAAATTCTCTTCAGCTACAGTACATTAATTCCTTTCACTGGGAAAGAAGATTCAGTGAAATAAAAAAAATTAGAAGTGCATGTAAGAATTTCTAACTATATACTTATTGTAACTCAGTTTGCTGCCAACCAGACAATTTTGGAGTTAAAATAGTTTCTTATAAACAAAGCTTGTAAAGTTAAAATAATTTCAACCAAAATATATAAAAATATTGCATGGACCAATCCAGATGAGAATATTTGAATATAGTAACAAGTTCTAGCCCTAAAGTTTTGTATTTTGGGGGTTGCTAAGGACTGTTTATCCTGCTGTGTAACCCTTTCTGTACCCACACTGCAAAAAAATTATTCTGGCGTGGCTGGGCCTACACAGCCATGCTATCAAAAACTTTTGATTGTATTTGGAGTTAGGTTATTCCAGCTATGCTCTTCCCACGGCAGCCATAGCATCTAGTAGGTGAAAATGGGATTGAATTAAAATGATATATGTATATAGTGAGAATATAATTCCATCTAGGCTGGGCTCCTTAGCCTGTGTGACTAAATCACAGGCCACAGCTTTGCATGCCTCTAGTGGATATAGATTTGATGGCAGAGGTTTACACAGCAGCCCTGGTTTAAGTGGGGTCAGTACTGATAGCTCTAATACAGCTCTTTAATTACAAATGAGGACTCCTCGCTGGTGGCAGCATCTCCTGTGGATCTTTGCAGCCAGGGCACAGCCAGAAATTTTGGCTGTGTGATACACAGCAGTGCCCTGGCCAGCAAGCCTTACAATCATGGCAAAGCTAGTTTCCAGGTGGCCCAAAGGCTGACAAAGCAGTGGGTAATGAAGAGATGGTGTCTGTCCCTCTGGTGACGTCTGGACTGCTGCACAGAGCAGGTGCAGATGGTAGATTTTGGATGCAGGCAGTAGATTTTGGGTGCAGCCAGAATGATGCAGTGCTGGGGTTTGCAATGAGGATACAGCAAAGTGTTATCTCCAGGGAGATTTCTTCTGCTGTGGAAGATGTCACCTTGCTTTACCTCCAGCCAGGTCATTCATCTCAAAATACCCAATGGCATTGTCCACCCCCACGTCCCAAAACTTGGGTGTGGCTTGTACTTGCCATTTGCACAAGTTAGGCTGGCTCTTTCCCAATATGTCTTATTTATCTCTCAGTGTATTACTTCTGTTTATAATGATCCTTTCACTAGCTTTCACCTCGTTCCTATGAACAGCTTTGACATTTTAAAAGGGAAGGAATATTGTTTTTCATACTGTGGTGTTTTTACCCCATGCCCTCTTGCTATCTCTTGCACAAAATGCAGAGATCTAGTCCCTGTCCATGACAAGGGACTGGAACCAGATGATCTTTAAGGTGCCTTCCAACCCAAACCATTCTATGATTCTTTGATTCTCTTCTGGCATGAAGTTTTTTGCTACCACTGCTTATCCTATTGTCAGATCACCTTCCCTAGTCACGCATGGGAGATCTCAGTTCCTCTGCTGTGACCTTCACAGTGACACGAAGAGCAGTTTTGGTGAGTTGTGGAGACCTTCTTGCTGAGCTCTCTCCTTCCTGATGGACCTCCTCTCCATGGAAAGCATGGAAAAGGTGGTCAGTGGCATGGAAGGGAGAAAGAATCAGAGATTTCCACTCAGGGGAGGTCTTCTGTGGTGATCAGTAAACACTGGGCAATGAGACAAGCTGGGAACAGGAAGGATAACCCAAAACTCTTTAGAAATGCCCACTGACAGAGGTAAGAGTGTTTACTCTCTGTGTCCCCTCTGTTTCAGTGTGATTTCAAGGGGATTTACTCAAACAGAAATTCTCTGGACCACTGTGCTCTTCCCTGCTTCCCAACCTGGATGTTCTCACTGGAATGGAGACCACATGCCATCATCCTAAAAGCCAGGAAGGAATAAATCAGGATGATGATGGCAATGTTTGCACATACCAAGACAAGTTGATTTAATGCTATCTTGTTTCCTTCTAACTTGCATTTTATTCCAAGCTTGTTTAGTGTGAAGAGAATATGAAACTGTTCCAGAATCATCCAAAATGGAAATCGTGACAGATGGCAATAAAAAAAAATATCCATAATGGGTCCCATTTTGTTTTATACTCTTAGGGCAAGGTTATTGCTACAGTTATGGTCTTAAACTCTGTTTTATTTTAATAGCTATGATAGTAGTTAACGTTGCCTTTGCCTAGCCAGCTGCCTCTACTGAATAAAACATCTCTAATGGCTTTGTGTAGCCAATTGGGGGGACCAAATAGTGTGGGAACTGCTCCAAAGTGCTGGTTTAAAATCCAAAAGGGAAATAAACAGGAGCTCTTACAATACCAGGGAAAAACACGTGCAGAAAAAGTGGCAAAGAGGAGGAAACCCAGCTTGAAAAAGCAGATTGAGCCAATGGATTTGAGCCTCAGCACTGAAGGGGCAGGTGAGGGGGAGAGCAGCAGTGGGGCCTGGGGGGAAGCAGCACCAGAATGTCTCTGTCAAAAAAGTCTGTGGAAGAAAAGGATTTTGAAGCTTTGTCAGAACATTTACTCCTTGAATAAAACTATTATTTTTGGTTGAAAAGCAACTTTGGTACATTTATCAGTAATATCAATGGTGTTTTTACATTCACACTGACCAGTTTCTCCTAGGTTTAATTTTGTGACTTGTTTTTCAGTTACATTGTGAGTTTTTCCGTTAATTGATAAAATATTTTTAAAGTGTAGATATAACATATGGGTCAGAAGAATTATACATTCCTAAATATTTTTAATTTAAGTGAACCTATCCAGTGTTGTATTTACAAATATTTTCTGTGTGGTTATTTCTTAGCTCAGATTTTAATTTCTTTTCAGCAACTCCTAATCACCAAATTGTGAGCAGAATTATCTTTCTGATACAAGTAGCGACCCCATAAACTAACAATATGTTTTTAAGAACACTCTAATGTTCAAACATTCAATAGTTATAGTGGCAATTGCTTTGTTTTCCTGTAGCAAAGGGAAATTAAATCAAATTTCAGTGTGTTGCCTCTAAAATTTTTATCTGTTTCCATCTGCAGTTTAATAAAATGCTTAGCACCTGTCTGATACAAGGCACATGTGATTACAAGGAAAATAAAACACTAAAAGTAATGAAATAAGTAAGTTTAAGTGCAAATCTCCACATACAGAAGATGGGAAAGCAGAACTATCATTCCAGCCATATCACCTTTTATACTACTTCAGAATAAATGAACATATGGTGAACAGAGATGTGACTCCTCACCTATCTCTAGCACTAAAAACTCTAAAAAAAAATAAACATTTAATCCAAGTCATCTGTCTGGGCTCTCTGTCACCAGCGTCCCAGCTTTCTCTGGGGTCATGGACAGAGGTAAGCCCCTCGGATGTATCATTTATGGGCATATTTTATACACATTGTTGGCCTTTAGAGGCCAAACTTGATTACAAAAAAGTGCCACAGAGGTGGCTATAGCTGCACATGTGAATTTTGGGTGGCTGAAGATGATTTTCAGACATATATGAGCACAGAACCTTGAATTACACACCACTTCAGCACCTGCTCTCAGAAAGCAGGTCACCCACAGATATGACTGGTTCTAATGTATCCACAAATACTCATCCAAACCTGAAAAGTCTCCAGAAAATGGGTTTTCATTTCAATGTGTTGCTGTACATGTTTCATTCACTCCCATTTCTCTCCTGTTGGGAAATGCAAGAGTCTGAAACAACTCAGATATTTTCATGGAACAGCACATTTCTGCCACTCATTAGCACTTCAGCTGTCATATTTTGTCACAAAAATCTGTACTCATGCTACTACATGTAGCATATGTTGCACAGCTCTGAGTAACCACATTTCAATAATATATTTACTATGAGAAATAAAGGAAATCCTCTTTCAGATCTGTGATTAATCATAAAATCCCCAACTTGAAGTGCTACACAGACATGGTGCAAGTGGGGTATATTTGCTGGAGAATCTAAGTTTAATTTATAAGATTCAAGTATAATCTTTTAGTTGATTAGCTATTCAAAACACAACCAAGATTATCCCAAGTGTGTCTGAATAGTATGATGTCTGGAATTTAAAGCATGACTAAGGAATGCCTTGAATTGGAGAGATTTTTGTTAAGTACAACTTAAGTTTGTTATTTAAGGGGGTTTTTTTCTGATAAATACAGATAGCTGAAATTATTTAAAATACTGTATGTCTGTCTTTATTTCTTGAAGTAATTCATGGCTGAACAGTGGTGCTATTCTGTGACATTAAATGAAGGAATTCAGAGCTGAAGAGGATCATCCTGTATTTTGAGATTTCCACACACACATATCACAGAATCAGAGCATTCCTCTGTGTGACCCCACATGAAGGTTTTTTTGTAAATTGCTATATTGAAATGATAAAAATGCGACCGTTGTGGTCTAGCACTGTATTATAAAATATTCACTCTTTAAAAAACAAAACAAAACAAACAAACAAACAAAAAAACCAAAAGAAAAGTTATTTCTGTTTCCCAGCAGACATGAATTAGAGATAAGGTGGATTTGAAAGAAAGCTCTGACTTTGGGAATGTGATGGTATATGACCTTCCTACGGCTTCCTTTCCTGCTGTTGCTAATCACTGATATTTGAAGGTGAAAGATGCACGTCCTATCAAATCCCAGAAGGTCACAGGAGTTCTGTATCTCGAGGCTCAGTGTGACCTTTTTGCAGGCTGTGACTCTTTCTAGCTGTTGCTAAAGCTGCTCTCTGCATTCGGCCCGGCTGCCAGTGCCATTTGCGTGTTATTTATAACGGGATCTGCTGCCTTGTGGAATACACTTTGCATACAACAGGCATTCCTCACCAAATCAATAAGCCCTCATCCCTTTAAAAGCTAACATGCCCCTTAGTCTGTGTTTGTCCCTTGAAAAAGATCTTGGGCCACGGCCAGGGCTTCCAGATCCTATTGTATTACAAGTAGTAAATAATAACTATTTCAAAGAGAACGCGGGGCTGACCAAGCCCAGGCTGCTCCGTTGTCCTCGTGCTGCCGCTTCTCTTCCTCTTACCAAACAAACCACGAGAACCAGGAGGAACTGAAAGGGGAAACATTAAAAACCACAGGCTTAATACACAGGTCTGAGCACTGCTCCTGTGGCTTTTGTCTTCCTCTGAACCCTTCCCCCTTCGCTCTGCTGTACAAAGCAAACAGCAGTGACATTCGGCAGACACTTCAATAGCAGAGCAGACTGCAGCTGCAGATATTTAGTAGACAATTTGTATTCCTAGGCATCAGCTAAAAAGAAGGGTTGCTCAGCACCATTCAAACAAAAAGCCCCAAATCACGTGCAGATTTCATATCTCCTCTATCTCTAACAGTGATATGCCTTTATAGCTCTCCTGGAGTTATTTCCCTCACCAGTGTGCTTCCTGAAATAAAAAAAATATTATTTTTTCCATCTTTTGATTTTTCTTTAGGCACATGTTTATTTTTAATGTCATGGGTACCACATTAATAGACTGCTTCTTCCCATTGCCTTGATTGTTTCGATCCACCACAATGGAAAGAGCATCTCATCATCAAGGCAGGGAAGGGGCAGCAAGCACAGCAGGTGACACTGAAGAATTCTCTGTATTTAGTCAGATTTTACTGATTATCAGTGAGTTAAAGCCAAATGACAGCTCTATTAATTTTCAGAAGCTGAGCTTGCTTTAGACTTGCTGCAAACATTAGCAATTGTATTTTGTTTAGAGGGTTGTTGGACAAAAATGTATTCTTGACGAAAATGTACCAGTCCTAAGGAGCTAGAAAGTTTCTTTCAGCCAGACTGGAAGTGCAAGTCCTTGCTGGCTTGGGAGCTGGGTTAAGCTCTGTGTGCTTCTCCAAACATACCCTTTAAACTCCCTTGGTTCAGCCCCCCACTGGGTGAGATAACCAGGTAATTACCCCTGGAGAGCCAGGTGAGGTGCTGGCTGCCTGCTGCACAGCACAATGTTCTCACTGACAGTCAGAGCTACCAGTGGATTTTACACCCAGCAGGCCTTCAGAGAGGGGATTTTGCCTGTGCAGGTTGCAAAAGGGCACAGATACAAAACCCACACTCACAGATCCTTTTGGGACTGCTACTGAGCTCCAGCTCTAAGCACAACCACCTCACCAACATCCATGCAGGGCAGTAATATTGCATTGGGACTCAGTATCTTGTCCTGTCAATGATTTTGCGGCCTTTATGTGAAGGGAAAGGAGCGGTTTTGTCATCCAGAGTGGTGTCTTTTACCAGCACCAGCATTAGAAAGTCTGGGAACTGTTGGAAGGAGAGAACGTCATGGAAGGAATCGATTTTTTCTTTCTTTTACTTAATGTGTTGGGCTACCACAAGCCCTGGCATGCAAAATAAGACATGCCTACTCAGAAATCTTTCACTGAATGGTTGATATCTGTCTAGCAAAAGGGAAGAAAAACAAAAGATGTGAAACTTCTATTACTGAATACGATTTTTGCATCCAGCAAGGAAATGTTGTGAATTACCAGCCAAAACAGCCCTGGAAGAACACACCTGCAACAAGTGGCTGTCTGCCTGCTGGCAAGCCAGTGTTCCAAACTTTCCAAAGCCTGACTGCACTCAAGGGACTCCTCATCTGGAGGATGAGCATGGGAAAGGGAAGAAACTTTATTCACTGAATGCGTTATTTGCAGTGAGTTATTTTCTCAGCTCTGTTTCTGACACAGAAATCAATTGTCCTGTGAAATAAACTTTCTCCAGAGCATCACTACCTGACACACTCAGAGTTAGTCTAGAAAGAGAATAATGCAGATGCTTGCAAGTAGCAATGAACCACTTTGTTAATTAGCTGGCTGGAGTTGCTTGAGTTCTGAGCTCTGAGCACCAGATTTTGTTTTCAGTATTCCTATGGCAGGGATGGATAAAAAAGGCTGATTTTGGATAGAAAAGTGTGCATACACAGAAGGACAAGTGAGAATGACTTTGATGCACTATCTCTATTTGTTGGTCCTTGCTACCCATTAAAATAAATGTCCCATTTCTCTGCGCCTCCACATCGATTTGGAACAAATTATTTCTCCTCTACCGTCTTCCATAAGAGACTAAATGACCTTTTTCTCCATCTACTGAGGACAAGAATACATTATGAACCTTAAAAAATCGCTGCTGCTCAAGCAGCTATTGCTCCTGGATGGACCCTGCCCATTGCAACCTCGCTGTGGGCACCAGTGCAATGTGACCTTCCTGACTTTCTGCTCCATCTCCTCTGCAATCATTTTGGTGTCATCATTCAGTCCCACAGAGCAACATGTATTTTTTCCAAACGTTGGGAAAATGTTGATCACCTCCTCCAGGCTGCTTTCTTCCAGAAGTGCATCAGTGGGGGTAAGCATCCTGCTGGCTCCTGCTGCTATGAAGGGTGAAGACTCCTGCCGAATTATTGTGCTTTTTTGGTACAAAAAGCAGAGAAAACACCCCTGCCAATGATTTCAGAGGAGGTTTACAGACAAAAGCCTGGGTAATTTCCAAGCATTCAACGAGGTTGTTTTCACCCATCCTCAACCAGGGTATTTTCATGCCTTATCAGCTTCTGGGATTCCCCCAGAACAATGTACTCAGCATGATGCTGTGGCTGAAGAGGACTAAAATGTCCTTTAAACTGCCGAAGTTCTCCCCTTGCAAAGGTGATGGCGACAAGGGAAGAACAACACAAGGCACTCCAGCAGCCATCCTGGCATTTGCAAGGAAGGAGGAGAGCTGGGCTCTGCCCGTGATGGGCCATGATGCTGAGCAGGGACAATTCCCATCACCATTTAATCAAAGCAGCTTACTTCCCTAAGCAGGTACTTCATTCTGGGAAGAGCTGTTGCTTTGATTTATATGGCAACTGGAAGCTGATGTTAATTTCCAGCAGCTTTCTCATGTGCCTCAAAGTTTCAAAGTGATGAAATATTTGCATATATATTAGGGAGGATACAGCAATGGCTCTTTTATGAGTACATCCTTGCATTTTATTGCATATTGAAGGTGATCGTTTTGAAAGGGAAAAATTAGTTTGCTGCCACTTTTCTTATGATATCTCCCAGAATACATTACAGATCCTAATTGACAGCATTATTTCAAAATGCCCACAGACTTGGGTTGTTTTATGGGCCCATAAAACCAAATCATTATTCTCTGCTGCTGAATTTAAGAAAATTTTATTTGTATCTGATAAGCTGGTTTACAGCTACATCTTGGAAAGGCAAACAAAGGACTGACAGTGTTCAGAGGAAAGAAAATTTATTAGAAAATGAAGATATTACTTGTATTCTGTATGCTATCTCATTTTTCTTTTTCTTTTATTTCCCTGAGCTTGATGAATGCCTGTTGAAGTTAAGGAATTTTAGAAACATCATTAGCATAAAGAAAAGAACAGAACTGCCCACTCTTTGGTTTTTGGTTGTTCCATTGGACCACGGAGCAGCAGAATTTATATTGAAAACTTAAGGAGCTATTTTTAACTGCTAAGATTCTTTATGGACTATACACATAATTCTAAAATATGAGATTTCATGTGTTACAGTCCTAAATTTGGCTCTGAGGGTCATGTGCTCTGGTGAATTCTTGTGTTTCGGTAATTTATTTTCTCGCCAAAAAAAAACTCTCTAAAAAGTCAAAATAGAAAATGCTATAGAGATGCAACTACAACTCCCCCTTCTACCTCAAGCTGGCTCCTAAAAGCATTTTTTTTTTTCCTGCTTTTCCCAATATGAGCATAGTTTCCTTTTTCTCAGCACACCACGGTAATGGAATTTTGCCTGTGCCCTGCTAACAACAAACACATTTAAACATGACAGATCGCTGTAGTTTAGCAAAGCTCTGTCAGTGCTCCAAATCCATACACGCCAATTTTGCATAGCAAAGAGTCTGCACTATTTCCAGCTGTTGAGAGCACTTAAACCCATTGGTCTGAGGAAATGCTTTGGTTGTTATTTGATTTATCCTTGCCATTTTGCGAGTACGTTGAATTTTCAAATTTAGCATGCATGCTCAGAAATACTCTCAAAACTACATGTTAATGCATTTAATGTAATGGTCCAAACCTCTCTCAGCCCTTTAAAATTAACACTGAAGAAGGAACATACATCATTAACATATGTTTTCTGAAAATCAACCTTAACAAGTCAGATTCTGTGCTGGACCTGGAACGCCAATAACAAAGAAAATAACAGAGCAGGCTCCATTTCCACCACATCATCAGACACTGCTCTGTAGTTGCAGCCTGCATTTTCTACTCCTAAAGTGGCAGGCTGAAGCAAAATATGCAAAAGTCCTCTCCAGCTGGAAATAACCATGGAGCAGCCAACAATGGGACAAGAAGGGAAAGGTTATGGCTGACCCATAAATAAGTGGGACACGTGAATTCTCATTGGAGTCTTGGTTGCTGCAAAGACAAGCGGTCAGGGCTGACAGCTCAGCTCAGCAGTTGGCACTGAAAGCTCCAAGAGTGGTGCCATTCTCCCCAGAAATTCCAGAAGAAGGCAGCTGTTAATGCAGGAGTTTCATGGAGAGCAGGAGCCACTGTACATCTCCCCAGCTTTGTCCCTCGGTGGTCACGAGCAGTGTGACAGGGCACCATGCTCTGGAATAGCAGAGCTTCTCTCCTCCTGGCCATCCATGCAGCTGCACCACGTCTGCCTGAGTCATCCCATCCTTTTTCCTGGGAAATTCACAATATGTAAGACACTGAAGATGCATGCATGTCATGTTGGGTAAGGTTGCATGTACTGAAACGTGAGTGGTGGAGCTGGAAAACACCACCAAAAGCTACAAAACACCACATTTCTGAGAGCTTTACAAAACACTTTTGTCTCATGTTTCAACTCTTTCCCACAAAAATAAAACTCCTTTCTTTCCTCCCCTGGAGAGGGAAAATTATTCCTGAGAAAATATTTCTTTCTTACTAATTGTCATCAAATGTTTGCCTGGATTAATATTTGTAAAAATCTGTGTTCCTCTCCAAAAAGGAGCTCCTGTGTAACAGTAAATAAAAGCAAAGTCACTTTATCTGGATTAAGCTATTGGCTCCTTTGAAATCTCAGAAATCTTGCATCAAAGTGCCAGGATCTAAAAAACCAGAATGCTGGAGTTTAGACCTATTTTCACTTGTGCTGATGAATTGATTCATATCAATTATTATTACTATTTCTTCCTGCATGGAAATTACTACATTTCTGTTTGAAGCCAAATGAAAACTAGGTTGAATTTAAAAGCTGGAATTTTCCTACTCAAAATGATCTAAAAAATGAAATATTTCAACTGTTTTAAGGATGAAGAGGAGTCTAATATTGACGCTGAACTCTTTAAACCCAGTCCTTGTGTTACCAGGAAAGTCCACACAAGTTCTTTAAATAATACTTGACATTGTAAAGAAAGCTAAATTAGGTTATTTTTATTCACAGCATGTCTATCAAATTTAATGGTATTCCACAATTTTTCATGGCATTGTTAATTATATTGAAACCCTTCATAGGTTTTCTGCTGTTATATAAAATGTTGTACATGAATATATACTGTGGGTATTTCAGTGTAATATCGTATCCCACAAGTTTTATGCTGGTTATTGTTGCTGGTATAAAAGCCCTGAAATGTTCCATAAGTCACTCCTTGTAAGAAGCTGCTGGATACAAAGCAGCTAGAAAATAATAGCTTGGGTTTGGCAGGTCTTAAATTTAACAAATAAGTCCTTAAACTAGCCGGGGACTCAGGGAATACTGTATTTCTCTCTCTCTGTTTTCAAAGGAGAACTTGGGTCAGTCAGAAGTCCTTTCTAATCCTTCCAAGGCAGAATAATTAATAGTTCAAGGGCATAAAAACGTTCAGTTGTTTGCAGTCTCTCTCTGCTAGAGCAGCTTTAGTTTCTGTCAGCATTTCTGTTAGCTATTCTTTAAGCTGCAGGCTTGTAATTTTGAATAACACTCGCTCTGGCCTGAAACTCTGGGATATATGTATATTAATCAGGGAACTTCAGATATTTGTCTGCTTCTTTGCCACAGAGCTAGAGTTATGACCCCTTAGTTCCACTGAAGAAAAAGCTGGCTATCTTAAGGGAAAAATGTATGTATAGCTCCAGAGAAAGCAGAAAGCGATTTGCAAAAAGAGAACAACGAGAGACCTCATGAAAAACTATAAAGCATCAGATTTATTTCTTGAGGCCAAAACAATCTGCAACCCTTTTTTGTTCTTTCCCTTCCAGAGAGGAGATACAGGAAAAACCACTCTCAGTGATCAGAAAGTCGGGGTCTTGTGAATTTTATATTAATTTTCTCCCTACATTTAAGTTCAGTGTTTTGGGGAGCTTCAGGCAGTTCTGGCTTGGAAGCAGTGGGGTGATCTCAGAGGAACTTGCCTGACAGAAGTGGGGTGAACCACCAAAAGAAACTGGAGGAGGGCAGGCAAAGATCAGGCATTAAGAAGGAATTCTTCCCTGTGAGGGTGGTGAGGCCCTGACACAGGTTGGCTGCTCCAACCCTGGAAGTGTTCAAGGCCGTGTTGGATGCGGCTTGGAGAAATCTGGTCTAGTGGGAAGTGTCCCTGCCCATGGCAGGGGCTTGGAATGAAGTGATCTTTAAGGTCCCTTCCAAGGCTTTTCTATGGCTCTGTATTACTTATTCTTTCTCCATTATGGTACGGCTCCCAAGATAAAAGATGTTTCAGAACAGCCCAGAAAAGAAAGGCAAATTATTACTGTAATCATTTTGTAGTCTTTCTCTGTAAAACATTTCTACCAGATGTGTTAAATGCCATTTATCATTTCACTTTCATATCTCAGACATACAGTTAGATCAAAGCAACTTCTGAACACAGGGTGACAGCAGTTAGTCTTTAATTAAAAAAACAGTGAAATAAACACTCAGATACTCAACTATTTCTAACTTTCATGCAGCTCATGTACAGGACATATGTTTTATTGCTGCTAAAATGTATTCTGGATCCTCGTCGATCATAACTGAGTGTGGCTACAGATTCCAGTTGTTTTTAATATATCTCAGGTCTATCACTCCCAGTGTTGTTTCCTTTTGGATATATGAACCTGCCATCTCTTTTTTTTTTTTCTTGTTGAAACCAGCTTTATGATAAATGAACTCTCCCAAACTAGCACATTATAACGGTGAGAAATTATTGGACACAATTCCCATGACAGACCAGAAGTAGTTTGAGGGAAGGTCCAGATGGAGAGTGTTTTTGAAAGAGGAAAGATGAATAACTGCTAAGGCACATAGGACAGCCAAAGAGTAGGGAAAGAATAGAAACCTGGAGCAACAGACACATATACAGACTATAAAGAAAAAAAAAGAAACAGAAAAATTCTTGCCTTAATAAAGCTGCCCCAAGCTAATCTTGTTTGCAAAAAAAACTTTGGGTAATTAAAATTCCCTTTAGATAATTAAAATTCCACTTTTCTAGCATGTGAAGAAAAGCAAAGCTGTCCCTGTTTTTGCTGGGTACCCTGTTAGCCCTACCTTTTCCTGTGTTTGCTCCTTGTAGCATGTCAAATGCCTGTCACTGAAAGCACTGTCATTTCTATGGGAGAGGCAATGTACCATGACTAAGGTTATAAACTGCTGAGCAAACAGAAAAGGCATAAAATGGATAAGAGAGGGGGGGAAAAAGAGAGAGCCTGCTGTTAAATAATCCTCCAAGCACTGTTCTGAACAAGTTGACAAGATTAATAAGCTTTTCTCATAATAATCCCTTATAAAATGGGATGTGTGGGAACTGGAAACATCCGTCTGTCCTGTCTTAAGCAAAGGACAGGGGCAGGTGATTAGGAGGAATTGATTTTGGATTCGCTGGCTTAGAAACATTTGGGCCTATACTCAACCAGCCTTGAGGAAAGACTTAATTTTCTACCCTGGAAATGCAGGCTCTGTCACTGAAAAAGCCACGGGGACAAACACTTAGATACACAGATTCCCAAGGACCTTGTCTTCTTTTTGCCACTGTTTTGTGTGTTTCTAAAAGAGTTTACCAGGACCTGAAAATACTCAGCAAAGTTTTATATTAAGTTTCATTCTCAATCTCCCTCTCTTTTTTTTTTTTTTTGACTTTGAAGAGAGACATTTGAAGGCACAGATGCATTTTTAGGATATAAACTCAGTCTACGTTTCACATTGAAATTACGTTTTCCAAGATGCCAGGTGAAAGCACTCATACTTGCAGCCACCCACTGATTAGCAAGAGCATCCCTAAAGTGGAATATTGCACCCTGTAAGAATGAAGGGCACAGGCACTCAAATCTTACTGGAAGCATGGAGGAACCATTTCCTCACTGAATTGTAGGGCAATTGCTGTTTCTGTCATGGACAAAGTTTTCTGCCGGGAAATTGAACTGTTGTAGCTGCTCAAGGACAAACAGCTTATGCTGACTTTATTTTTACCCCTACCTCCCCTTGAAAGCAGGGGTTCCTCTGAGCCCTCACACTGAGGATTAAGCCCAGGAAAGATCTCAGCTTACAGACGGCTCCTGTGATCGATGATAACAGAAAACCTGCTTTAAAATGCCAGCACAGGAAGCTACTGTGCTGTTCTCCGAGTCACCTACAGCACTGCAAAGCAAGCCATAAATCTGCTAACAGGTCCAGCACAGATCCAGCTTTCTTAGCAAGAGTGTGCACAGCCATGGAACATGAGGGGCAAGCACACACATCTCTCCTTTCACCACCTGAAACACTGATAGCTGTTTCACTCATAAAGCCCCTGCTGTTGTGGTGGATTTGAAGCTGCAACAAGTGCTGAGGACTCAGTGTGGAAATACTTGTCTCCTCGTGATCTTTTACCTTTCAAAATTATAGCAAGTAGGAATGACAGCATTTGAAAAATTTCAAACCTCCTATTTGATAGCTGAAGAATGTGTCCTGTAATTGCCCAAAGGATTGAGGGGAGACTTGCCAATGATTGTACCCATTACTAGAGTGGGAATGAGATGCACAACCCTCTTTTCCTTACCCCACAAAAAAGGAGGGGTACAGGTTGAGAAAGCATGCAAGCTGTAGGCTGGTGTCTTTGGCCCATTTTCACGATGCATTGCTGCTAACAGCAGCTTTAATTGGAAATGCATTTGGAAGGTTCCAAGTGACAGAAGCCGTTGTTGCTCAGCAGCTTCCAGGTCACAGAAACAGCTATTTCTAAGTATGTTTAGGATTGCTGTTAGGCATGTGATTATCTTCTAAAATTTGCAGATTTTCAGTTCTTGACACCTAATTCTTTGCAACTTGTATGCTGATGCTGTGTGAAACCAGCTTTTTAAGTGTGTCTGCTGCGCTGGGCACTTCTGGGACATGTGCAGGGCCACCTCCGATCCTCGACAGACACTCTCCACCTTCTCTGCAGAACTAGTAGAGTATTTTGTTCAGATAAGGAAGTGCTGAATCCTGAAATAAGAATCCAGACCGCTATTTTGAGTTCTTGGAAAAACACAAGTCTGATAAAGGCTGTAATTAATGCTGTAATTAATGCTGTAGAGAATCATAGAATGGTTTGTGTTGGAAGGAACCTTAAGACTACCTAGTTCCAACCCCCTGCCATGGGCAGGAACACCTTCCACAAGACCAGGTTTCTCAAAGCCCCATCCAGCCCAGCCTTGAACTGTTCCAAAAGCAGCTGGATTCGTGTAGTGCAGCAAACTAGGTCTGCATCCTATTTATTTATCTTTATTTTCCCAGTTCTCCTCTTACTATTTTTTGTTGCCCTGTAATAGAGCTTGTAGCTTCTTTCTCTACTTGAATTTTGATACAAACAGCATGAGTGTTGCCCCTATAAAATATTTCGTCTTGCATTAAATCAAACTCAGGAAGGGAAAAAAAAATCAATTTTATCTTCACCTGGGCACCGAGATATCAAAACCATTACAGTGAGAGCACAAGGTAATTTTCATTGGGGCAGTGAATAACTTCACTCCCCACTGAGCAGAAGAATGGTGCTATTTCTGAAGCTCTCACATTCTGCTCCTTGTTTTGATTTTCTTTGGAAGAAACCTGCAGCAGTCAGTTCCCACTCAGCCCTTGCTTCTTCCAGAAGATGGACACCTTCTGCTCCTGCATATTGCCATCGTCTGTGCTGCACATGTTCACTGGAGCTCACCAGGAGTACGTGTGAGGGGAAGCCTTGCTCCACCAGACTGTTCTTCCTGGAGAAGATCCATTTCACATGGACACACGATGGTGAGATGTCCTTGTTTATCGAAGCTGGGGATTGATTGCAATGCAGTTCCAGACACTGACATGCCCTGAGGTGTGAGTTATCCTGACAGGAGTCAAGGTCAAGCATGGGCTGCCGTGTGCAGCAAAACAGATGTTTAATCAAAGCCATATAAAATATTTACAGGGAAGCTGCAGCTGCTGGTGAAGTGCAGCACATGACACGTCATCTGATATGAAAGGTTTAAGGAAAATCCTGAGATGTGGCCTGGCAATAGCATAAAATAAATAATCTGTCATGCATCTAGTTTTTCTTCTTCTTAAAGCCAGGTTGGATCCAATCTGTCTAAATTAAGGTTCACTTTGCCAAGCTGCTCAGTGCTTCTGCCACAAACAGGAATGATGATATGTTCCCATAAAGCCTCTTTAGGTCCACATTTCACAGCTCATCTGAAGCTGAAGCCATTACATTTCTGGCAGTTTCCAGCAAGGCACAACTGGATGGCACTGGTTTCTAGTTCTGGCTTTTAACACTGCATGTGCCTAAGTCAATAACCACCCTTATTTTCTGACATGGTGTGCAATGATAAAGATGTGGGTGGAAATGTAACTTGGACTTCATGCAAAGAAAGCAGCCGGCTTGTGATTTTCCCTCTTGACTCTGAGAACTATTTATTACCTGCTTATTAAAAATTCCTCTTCCAGTGTAAACTGGAAAAACCTTCATGGTATCCTCTTCCTTTTCCTCTTGACGTTTCAGCCAGAAGCTTGCTCAGAATTTCACACCAGCAGATTGCTCTTTCAGCTCTGTGCTGGCAACAGCTGGGGATCCACAGCCATGCAGGGCTTGCTCTGCTCCTTCCAAAGAACAGAATGTCTGCAATGGATGTTCAGCATTTTGCTTGGTTGAACCCCTTTTCCAAGACGAGTGGTGCTCACATTATTGCCTGCCCAGCTGGCACAGTGATTCATGCACTGACAAATTACCAAGATAATAAAATTGACACTCGGAAATAATTACTCTTTAATTTAGGAGGGAATTAAAAACACAGGCACAATCCTTTGCAAGTAGTTCTATTTGCAGAGTAGCTGATTAAGCACAGTCCTTCTCATTTAATCTGACTGTTCCCAGGGAGAAACAGTGACCTTGCTGGAGCTGAGGGCAGAAATCCCACTGATTTTTGTTGAGCTGGGATCTTACTTTCCACATATAAGTGCAGGTGCAGGTATTTGCAGATTTAGACTCTCAAGTTGGGTTTTTGATGCATTTATACTTCATTTTTCCCCCCAGGAGCCTTATAAGCAGGGCAAAACCCACTTTCACAGCCAAGTCTTTCTTGTTGGTGTAGGATTAACTTCGAGTTAACAGGGAATATGTCTAAAGTTGTGTTCTTTTGAAAACTGGTGAATAAGGAAACTTTTTTGCTTGAAAAGCCAAATAAATTTCAAAAATGTGGGTTTTTTAAATCAATACTGGGGCTTTTGAGAAACTCTGAAGGGTCTTGGATTCCCAGTCATTGCTTTTAATTCAAGTAGTTTGTTCTTCCCTGCCCATGGCAGGGAGGGTGAAACTAGATCGTCTTTAAGGTCCCTTACAACACAAACCTATGATTCTTCTACAGCTCATTTCTAAGAGTATTTGTACAAGGGAACTTGCATCTTTTCAAAGCAGAGTGACATAATCATCATATATGAGCAACTACATACACTTCTCTATTTTGCTATCTACTGCTACCATAGATTACAAAAAATTAGAAACTTTGCCACTGTTTAACACCAAAAAATATCTTCCTGCCCACAGGCCCCCTTTAAAACTGCAAGAGCAGGTAGGTATAAGAACTGAAAAAAAAAGGTTCTTATTAAAGAGGTGCAGAAACTTAGTTCCTGTTGAAATATCTATTCCTCCTGAGGGTCTGGCACTGAATTTGACCTGGTGGCAGCAGACATGTGCAGGTTAGTTTTACTGAGATATAAAACCTGAGTAAAACTAGCCTGGATTAGTGCCTGGGCAAGGTCAGATATGTATCAAGATGTCTCTCTGCCTCAGATTGAAATGAAAAGCCACATATGAAGAATGTGAATCTACCCAGGACATAGTGTGCTAGCACAGGAATGCTCCACGGGAGCATCTTTATTTTCCTCAGGGAAATTCATGGGAAATACAAGACTAATAAGCCATGTCATGATTACAACTGATCATTTTTGGCTGTAGATGTCTATCAACACACATTGGTTCAGAGGATTCCCCAGAGATATTTTTGCACGAGGGTTGCCAAGCATTGGAACGGGCTGCTCAGGGAGCTGAGGAACTCACCTTGCCTGGAAGTGTTCAGGAAATGACTGGACATGGCATTTAGTGCTCTGGTTTAGTTGACAAGTTTGCCAACCTTCCCAAGGGCAAATGGTTTCCTCTTTAGTCTTCTGAATTATATTGAACCATGGCTATGATAGCAGAAAGAGAGTGAGTGGAATGAGGGGTACAGGAAGGAGAGCACAGTTCACACCTGGTGTCGTCTTGCACTTTCCTGGGTGAAAGGAAATATTTGCACTGTATAGGCCACACCTATTTAATTAAAGTTCAAAGCCTGAAAACTATGCCTGGCTTTTACATACCTCCGTAGGGAGAGCTGAAAGAGTGGCAATGGTTTGGGAGAGCGTGGGAATGGGATGTGGGAGGCAGGCAAAACCCAGCAAAGTTACCACTTATAAAGCCAAACTCAACCAAACCAAAACAAAATGGTGCTTAATTTTCCAGGAAATAGGGCTCACCCTTAAGGGTAACTTATCTCTTAGCTGAGGTTATGCACTTTAGAATTTAAGAGGAAGGATGTTGGAAGAATTCTCACTCTTTCTGCAATTGAGTAAAACACTTTCTTAGGAAAAGCAAAATGAAACCAAACCTAGGCTGCACTTTACCCGCCAAGAAAATCAACTTGTTCACTAATGAAGAGCCTAGATCCTCTTCCAGGAAAGGAAGATTGGAAAAGGGAGAAAAAAACTCAGCAGAGGATAAAAGGGAAGAAAATGGTGGTGTCCATTTCAGATACGGATCCAAAGAATGATCAACACAGTTTTGAACAACTTTTGGCTTGAACGGATTGCACGGATTTCTAAGATTTGCAATTTAATTAATTTTCTCATGTCTTCTATTTCTGCATTTCCTCCATGGTAATAAAGCATGCTGAACACCAGAGACCAGAAGAGCAGAAGGGTGTAAAAGTAAAAAAAGTCATTGTATGAAAACAACATAATCATACATTTTAAAAGATTACATGAATTCAAGTCCTGGGCAAAAATCCATTGTATTTTGATGCTCTTACCATTTCTAGGAGAAACTAAATGAAAATTACATTAAACCTTGAACTGCTATGCTTTCTGTTTATTTTTTACTCTTCACACTATTCTGACCTTTTTTTCTGGTAGTCTCCTCTCAAAAAACAATAGCACTATCCAGAGTCTTAGCAGTCTTCAGAGAACACAGTGCATCCAGATTTTTTTGTTTTGGCAAGCTGTCGGCTACAAGCAAGAGAATAATTTTTATCCATGTTAGAATTAACATATTTTCAAGGTGATATAAAGTGCCTTTACAGAATCTCCAGAAACAGGAAAACGTCTTATGTGGTCTGGTGTATACTATAGTGTCTTTGTGTCCAAGTAAACATAATTATTTTCTTTCTCAATGCAGAGAGGTGCATAATAAAGCTTTATTAACTCAAAGCCAGAGCTGAAGGAATAATAAATAAAAGAAACCCATCAATATAGCAATCTACAGCTCATTTGGCTGCTTTGCATGTATTTTAATGTATTCTTGTCTGAGCTGTGATGTGAATGATGTCTTGTTTGCATGACTTGTTATAGAAAATTTATATTTTTCTACATGCTATTGTTTGCACCTGAATGTGGCATTTGCAAGCAAATGTGCAGTTGTTAGCAAAAATAACAAAACTCTATCTCCTAGAGGATGAGAAACTGCAGTTACTTACACCTGGGCATCGTGACCTCAGCTCTCGAAGTCGGGAAGACAAGGTGATGAAGCCACAGGCTCCCTGAGTGTGGAAGCATGTAAATGCAAATTTCTTTGTGTGAATGTGAAAAGGGACTTTTAACAGAAAATCTTCCACATGAATTTATTGAAGGACTAGAAAAAAATTTTTAACTCTCCTCCCCATCTTCACACTACGAGGAGCTTAGTGCCTGTGAAAAAAGAAATGTGCAATGCACTTTTCTCCCATTAAGTAGGGAAAGGAGAGCAGAAATCCATCCATCACCTACTTCTCTGCCTAGAAAAACCCTTCTTAAAAGCTTTAAAAGTATTTAATTTGGACCAATTTTCAGATGGTTTTTACACAGGTCTTAAAGTGAATTTTGCTTTTACATGGGTATAAATGCATGAGGAGAAGTAAGAGGGTTCAATGAGAAAAGAACAGCAGGGTAGGGGGATCCTTCCACCAGCCAGTGATCCACAGCTCTAGTGGTAATGAGTAAGATTTTTTTTTTTTTTTTAATATTGGGTTTCAGCCAAAGTTATGGTCTTGATTCAGGAGCTGGATGTTGAAATTCCCAGTTGTATTTCTACATCACATCTGTTCTGGCCTGAAGCACCTGTTGGGCCCAAAATGGGTAGCACAATCTGAGTTCCTGTCAGGGTAATTTAGCTTTTGCTGACCTCAGACTCTCCCTTCTTCCCCACCTGCACTCTTCCACCTCCAGCTGCACCTCCACAGTGGATATTTTGTGTTCCATCAGGTGGCTGTGCAGTGAGTGCAGTCGGTGTGTTGACCCTGCTAAAATCCACTCTTTTCCTCCAGGCCTGGCTTTTGGCTGGGTTTGTGTGCTGATCCCGTTTGCCACATCATCATGTGCTGAGACAAGGCTGGTGATGGGCAGGTACAGCCAGGGCTAGAGAGGAGAGTGGGTGGGCCACTTCCAGCAGCAGCAACCTCTGATTTCTGGAGCTACAAAGCAGCCTTTAGGGCTCCCTCGTCTGCTGTCCGGATCACTTTTCATGAGAGCTTTGAACTAGGTGAGGGATTTTAGAGTCATGGAATAGTTTAGGCTGGAAAAGACCTCCCAGATCATCAAATCCAGCACTGCCAAGTCCACCACTAAACAATGTCCCCAAGTGTCTTTTAAATCCCTTCAGGGATGCTGACTCCATCACTTCTCTGGGCAGCCTCTTCCAATGGCTGACAAACCTCTCTGAGAATTTTTTTCTAATATCCAACCTAAATCTAATCCACGTGTCAGTGCAACCACCACTGGATGACTCTTGGTGGATGCTGGCTGTGGTGTGTGCATGGTAAGCACCATTCCCAGCTGTATTTTCCTTTCTGTGCTTAAGTGGCTTGACAACGATGTAGGTTTACTGTAAAAATAATACAGATTGTACAGATACTTTTTGCACGTGCATTAGATTTCTTGACCTGCCTTAAAATGTTTCAGGCCTATAGTATTTTAAAGGGAAATTGTGGAAGCCCGGGGAGCCTGGCCTGAGCTGGAGGGGTTGTTAAAGAAACAAAGGAAGGCTGGAGTGGGTAGATCATTACCAAATAGCGCAGCTACACGGTTCCTGCTTCCCTAATGAGCCTGACAGCATGCAGTGCCACCTCTCTCTTCTTATGTAAAGCTAATCCCTTGCCCTCTCTGACAGCCAGTATTTACATTTGCAAATGAATCCATCTTCCCACACCCCCCCTTCCCCTTCGAAGGGAGCAGAGGGAGACAGGACCAACAGCACAGTCCTCCCGGGACAGCACTGGCCCCTTGTCGAGGTGCACCCGGGCAGCTGGAGGAATAAATGACTGGCTGACAATGTGGGCTATGTGGACTGTCTGAGCTGATCCCAAACGAAAAGTTAGGCTGATCCCCCTCTCCGACCCTGGGAACAGTGCTGGCAGACCCTGGTTTTCTTCCAGCACCCCTCACTTCCACATTGCCACCACGCTGAGGCCACGCTGCACGGCCCGCAATCCCTACAGCTCCCGTGGCCGCGTTGGAGGCAGGTTCGGGAGCCAAACCCCGATCTTCTCCACGGAAAGACACAGGTGTCTTGGGGTGTCTGAGCTGCCCATGGCATGAGTGCTCATGCGGCAGGGAAGGGAGGGACTGTGGGGTGGGGGTAAGGGTCAGTGTGAAGCATCCCCAGGGCTCAGCCTCGTGTACTTATTTCAATCAAGAAGTTGTGGTTTCGGGGGGCGGGGAGGGGAGAGTCCGTGTGAAAAGCAATGTGATGTTGTGTTAAGTTCTCATCTAATGACAACTGCGTCACTGATTTGACTAATTTGCTGGGAATGATCCCGCAAACGCATTTTTTATAGGAGAATGAAGGCGAGAAGTCATCCCCCCCCCCCCCCCCCCCTCAGCGTGGGATCTCACGGTAATCGCTGAATACGCCGAGGCAGGGGAGAAGAAGGTGGGAAGATATGCGCTCTGTCCCTTCCTTTGTTTCCACGAATGAGCAGTAATAGCCCTGCAAAGGCAGGCAAGGCGAGGAGGGGAGCGCCAGCCCTTCCTGCAGCCCGCAGCGGGGAGCGCCGCGCCGGCCGCCCGCCCATTGTGCGCCTCCCAAAGAGGGGCTTGTTGTGCCCAAATGCCAGGCGTTTCTGGAGCTAAGGTTATCCTCGGAGCGGAATACATAAATAAGAGATTGCTGGCGGCCGCTGCAGCCGGGCTGGGGCTCTAGGAAGTGTTTGTTTTCCTTTCTGTCACTAGGCAGCGGGGAACCCGTCGCCTTTGTTCTGCGGGTCATACTGCTGGGGATGGCAAATATTGACATACATGGAGGTGGTTTTCATTTTCACGTGTTTCTTGTTACCTCTTACAGCTGTGTGGTTTGGCTTTTCTCTTCTCTTGTCTTCCAACATCTTTTTTTTTCCCTTTGTGGGTTTTTTTTTGTCCATCCTCCTTGAATGTTTTCCAGCACTGGTGATACCGTCCCGGGTTGCATATTACAGCCTCATAACCTCTGGCATGGCTTGTCCAAACGACCTGGGAGCTTCAGCCCCAGGGATATTCATTAACAGGGATGACAGGGAACCTCCTGGAGAAATTGCACTTTCCTTCTGGTCCTTTTGTGGTTGTCATTTCAGCTCGAGGTTCAGAAATGTCGCCAGGTGCTGCATACTTCATCCTGTTTCTGCTCAGGCTGTACCTAGCTGGTGCTTAGAGGCAGAAACAAATTTTTCAGGGTTTTCAGAGACAAAAAGGAAAGGAAGGACGCACAGAAACAAGGATCTTGCCCAGAATACCCTTTTCTTCTCTCCAGCTTTGTTGCTTCAGTTAATTTTCTGTGGTGTCTTTTAACACAAATTATTGCTACCTATTACTGGGCATAGAAAATACTTGTTTCTCTTACTGATCAGATCCTAAATTCAGGGTATTGTCATACAACTCAGTGCACTGAGGTAGAGGTATCTTCCAGGAAGAAAAATAGGCATGTTAGAAAATTCCAGGAATGACTACACAAAACCTGTAATACAAAAAAAGGGAAATGTAGGCAGAGACAACAAAAAATCATCCTGGTACCATGACAACAATTTTGTAAAATTGAAGTGCATTTCCCCTTAATCACTGTGGAAAACCAGGAAATTATCATTTACTTCTGAAATAAATATTTGCAGTACTCTCAACATACCACATACAATGGGATCCACTTAAACTTTTGACATTCTACAACAGAAACAGTCAACTTTTTGAGTCAAAAATGCATTCACAAATAAAGGGCTGAGAGAAAAGCCACCTCAATCTTTGGGGTAATTGCTCAGTCTTTTGACTAACTTTTGTGTTTGAGAGGGTCTGCTAAGTCCTGTGGCAACAAAATGGCTCCATAGTTCATACTGATAATAATGCCAGAGGTAACTTCCATGTGTCCCTTGTCACCTGTTTCTGCTACCTAATTTAGCTTTCCTAATGCTATGCATGGACAAATATCCTTTGGCATATCCTATGCAGATAATCCTTTTTTTTTTTTTCCACAGTATTTCTGAAGCATCTCAGTAACTGTGATGCCTTTTCAGAAAAAAAAGACGTTTTGGAAGTGATTGTCTTTGCAACAGTCGGCTCAAGTTTGCTGTGAACAAAAGGCAGAGCATTCTGCTGCTGTGCAGACTGATTTAGCTGCTCAGCCTATCCCTGTATGAATATCCAATTACTCCTTTGAGCTCCTGTAGTGGCGAGGGAGGGGAAGGCAGGAGGTATTCTCATCATGTTGCAATTATGATTCTTCCACTGTCCTCTCCCCTTCTGAAAATTATCCAGGCTGGAAGGGAGTCATTACCAAGCTGATCATGATAGCATGTATTCTTTAATAAATATGCTCAGAAGGGTTTGGATGAATAAGGCTCGAGCGATAAAGGATTGCCTCATAGGTGGCTGTGTGATTAGCCATTGACCTCGTGTGTGGTTTCTGTCCCACCTGGGTGATTGAAGCATCTGAAGAAGGAGCAGAGAGCTCTGATTAGAAATTAAAATTTCTGATCAGAACCGTTGGACTGATAATAACTCATCGTGCAATCCGTGAAACATTCAGGTTTCACAAACCCCTCGTGATTAGAATCCTCACAGAGAAATGGCAACATGCCTGAATCACTCAAAATTTTAATTTGTGAATGTAATCATAAATCAAGGTTCTCTTCATAGGAGGGCCTTGCCCTTTTTCTGCTTGCTCGGGTGCAATTTTGTTCAGTGAGAAGTAAGGCCCAGCACGGGGTTTGGGACAGATCTAAAAGGAGGGGATGTTGCTTTTCATGGACTCAATGTCAAAGTTGTTCATCAAAAGGTCAACAACTTCCATCTGCAAACAGCACCCAGGGTCCAGTCTCTGAAGTCAGAACATGCCTGGTCCAACAGTATCCATTTCTGCCAGTTCTTTGGAGGCTGGGTGTTTACAGTCCTGACCAAATTCTGGCACAGCATCTCTGGCTTCCACCACTCTAAATTTGCTGTGTCTAGCACAAGTTATTATGTGTCCTTAAAAGTCTTCTGGAATCTACCCTGGCTTATGTAACCCTCCTTCAGAGCAGGACACTTCAATAAACAGTGATCCCCATCCTCAGAAAGGTGATTCCAACAAACCTCTCTACTGAATGAGGATTGTAGCTGAATTTGGCTTAAAAACCCAGACTAATATTGACACTGCCCTCATCCTCTCATCTGATGATTTATTTCCTCAGCAGGATGAGCTCTCCCATAAAAAAGGATGTTTGATACAGGACAATACAGCCTGATTTGCATCGTGATGGCTCCTTCCCTAAACCACTGGCACAGAAATTCAATTTTGCCATTGTCTCCAGAATGGTTTGTGTTGGAAAGGGCCTTAAAAGATCTCATTGCAACCCCCTGCAGTGGGCAGGGACACCTTCTACTAGACCAGAATGCTCAGGGTCCCATCCAACCTGACCTTGCCTTCAGTTTTCCTTACTAAAAAAAAAGAAAATTAAATGGTGAAAAATAGAAAAGAAAGATGGTTTGGTGTATACAGAGAGATGAAGCTGTATACAATATACAATGCACTACCAAATCCATGCCTAGTGCCCTGGTTTTTTTCAACAGCATTATAGCACTGAATTATTTATCAAACAGATTAACAGTATGTACATGTATACTTAATGTAGAAATTATCATCCATTTACAGAAGGGTTTTAAATTAACACATGGGACAGGCTCCTTCCTTGGGTGTTTGCCCTTCTTTATAGCAGCTGCGCTTCCTCAGCCTGTGAAACCTGTCCTATTTTTGAACATATTTCTCTGGGTTTGGACACCGTTGAGCAGGGTGCATTACCAGCTAGCCAGAAATGGCCTGATCCCACTACCTAAAAATCTTCTGGAAGGAAAATCCACTTGCTGTATGACATGAGAACTCCAAAACCCAAGCTGTTGCTTAGCCATCCTCCCAAGCAATCCAGCTTTTCCAAGTTTTCCAGCACCAACATCTCCTCAGCTAAACTCTTAGAGCACCCCAGGGGTCTGCCACTGGCACACTCTGCAGAGTCATTTCACTGAAGTATGGGTGCGGACATTTTAAAAATATTAAGCTGGAGTTCAGACAGAGTTCTTAAAATGAAAATTTTTGGTGGATGTCTTGCAGTTTGAGAAAGATCAGGCCATTGCAATTTTAATTTACTCATTTCCCAAAGCTGAAAAGTGTGTGTTTTCCCATGCCTACAACCCACAACTTGATTTTCAAAACTTGGCTTCCTCATGCACTCAGCACAAACGTTATTCTTAGGTATTCTTACTCCTCTTAGGTAGTGGAACAAGCATTTCTTCACAAAGATTTGCTTTGAGTTATTCTGGGCAGCTCTCAAGAGAGGGGAAATATAATAACAAAAGATTTAACTACAGTTTGCAGCGCTGGAGCCAGGGAAAGAATCAGAGTGTTACAACTAAATATTTATAGCAGAACGCTTGCTAAAAAGCTCTGTACAGTAAATAATTACCATATTGCTTCAGTCAGGACTTCTCTGATGCAAGCCAGGCAGAGCCCATTCCTGCCACTACTTCAGGGTGGGAAAAAGCCATGGGACAGATCCCACTTGTGTGCTCCAGATTCACTGCAGCTCCAGCATCCTGGAGACACCAGCCCCATCCCTGATACCACCACCAATGCCTATATTAGAGTGAGCCACTACCTGCTTTTAAAGCTCTGCTGCTAATCAGGACATCCCCCTGCTTCATTTTCTGTTCTCTTGGAGGACAAATCCCTTTTAATTCTTCAGATATACAAAACAATCTACTTATCTAAGCCTGCAAAACTTTCATCTGAGGATCAAAAATATCCTGGTGCATTAGGAATAATGAATTTACCCTGTAGGATAATGTATTTTAATCCTTTAGTGAGCCAGCTCTCCTCCCAATTTTAAACCAGGGAGGCCTCTGAGCAATCTAAAAGACTTGAAAGACTTGATCCTCTCCTGCATTAATGCACACACATATTATCGCTAATTGTTTAGTCTCTCTTTAATCTATTTAAATGCGTAATACAGACTTCAAACATATTATTCTATTTCCATTTCAAATTGCATATGAGTCATTAAGCAGAGAGATTTGTTCACTGCTAGTCTTTAAATGCTGATATGAGGGCTAGATTCTACTATAGTATTAGGTGGAGATGATTACCTTTTCACCTGAGTGCTAGTGGCAGATACCTCTCACAAGGAACATACTCAGGTTGGGTGTTCTGTTTTTATTTCTCCCCTTCTTTTCTTCTTTACCTCATATTAGAGAGATTGAACTTGTTAAACCTTGGTATTTGTACTTGACACATGAACTTATTATTCCTGTAAAAATGTTTCAAGACTTATGAAGCTTATGAAGTACAGACCTGAGGCAGCTCTTAGGTAAAGGTTTAAGGGACAAGGAGAAAATAACAGGCATAAAATGGTGTCAAAATCTTATGTAATGATAGCAAACTTGCAGTTTTTTCTCTTATAAAGTCCCAGAGCATATAGACAAGGCAATTCAAAATGTTTGACAGCTCAGGACTGGTGGATGGAGCAAGTGATAGGTGGACACCAGAGCAATTAAAAGCTTTCCTCAAATGGGAGAGCTTTCATTTTTAAGAGATTTGAGAAGTTAGAGTAGGAGGTTGCCTCTGATTGTGTTTATTTGTATCTACAATTCACATCAGCACAGTGAAACACATCTTAATGTCCACAGGAGGCAGGACAAATAACACACCATATTTCAACCATCAGTTGTCCCAAGGGCATTTACCTCATTAATGAGGATGATGGCTTCAATTCTTCTCTTGAGAGTCTTTGAAAGGAGGTGATTGATACAGTTGCATAACTGTGACATATAACTTCTGTGATTCAAGCAATAAACTCTGTTTCACCTCTTAAAAGCTCTTGGGAATATGGTAAATTTGGTGAGAATTCTCTGGGCAGTCCTGTAAAACAGTGCTCTTAGATTAAGTGGTAAAATTAGGGGAAAAAGAGAAAATACTGAATGCATCATGTCAAGACCTTTGTGCCCATGGTCTCCCACAGCAGCACAGGGCATCCCTGTAAGGCATTGTCAGGAGAAAGCCAGATGACACCTCAGAGAGCAGAGAGGGGAATAAAAAGGAAAATATAAACTTCTCTTTTGATTTTTTTTTTCTCATAGAACTGGACTTTTTTTTAAAATTTGATTTAATTTTGTCTCCTTAACACAGCTAGTGATTTGCCCTTGCAATCAGGGCAAGCTCTGTGCATCATCAGGAGATCTGGACAACATCTTTTATACAGATGGAGCAGTCAGACATCACTTGAGCAGTCAAAGTTGCCAAGGATGCTTGTTTTTATTGGTGACTAATGGGAGATTTTTCCCAGTTGCTTATAAACATGGCTTCATGGAAAAAGTATTATGGGGGAGGGAACAAGGCCATGCTATTTAGAGGGTGAATCTGCTGAAACAGTTCCTTCTGTGATAAAAACTCATCGAGAAAATTGGTTAAATCTACAACAGCGTCTCTTTTGGAAGATGGAACATTTGGTCCATTCTGCATGTAGACACAGTACAATGTCACTGGAGATCACATGTCATCAGTGCTGTGATGCAGCTTGGTCCTCAAAGTGGCTCTTGTAGGTAATAGTTCAATTGCTACTAGACTGAAGTATAAAAAAGTTATTTTATAGATATATCTATAAATATCTTTATAAGGAAATTACTTGGCACAAATAAAAGAGTATTTGCAAAACAATCTTTTTGCTTTGGTATCAGCTCTATGCTGGCTTCAGTACAGCCTCCCATTCAATAAATTTCAAAGATCATCAGGAGTTACGTCCATGGATTAGTTTTGGTTATAAAATCTCAGTGTTCTGCTGTCTTGCCATGTGCCAGATTTTCTGCTGCAAGTGTTTCACCTCCTAATGGAGTGTGAGGAAGAAAAGCTGAGCACAAACAGTGTTGATTCAATGAATTTGCAGCCTGCTTAAAGAACTCAGCTCTGCCCTAACAGGATTTTATGGGAAACAAAAGAAGAAAGGAAAATGGGTTCTCTGACAGAATAGAAATCCCCTGGTTTTGCTGATGCCAAACTTATCTCAGTGCCACATGACGAGATGTCCCAGCGATACATAAGTAAGAACTGAGATCAGATTGGTTCCACATTTGTGAAAAAAAAACCTCATTGAGCACCATTAAATCCCTGCAATGACCTCCAAATGAGAAGATTTCGTGTAGGCGTGAGTGGAGAAAAATCCTGTAACTAGTTTTATCTTGGCAATGCTAAGCTTGTTTCAAATATCTCTTAAATAGAAACACTGGGCAAAAGCAGTTTCTGGGACATCTGGAGCAGGGAGCGTCCAGGGTTGGGCTTAGACACCTCCTTCCCTCTGCAAGGGTGGGGAAGCCACTGGACCCTGATTCACATCCCAGCCCAAATCCTAACAGCACCAGAGAGCCTCTGAGAGGGCAGGGGCCTGGCAGAACCCAACTTCCCAGCTTCTTCTTCTTCCTTCCCTCAAGCCAGGGAATGACCAAGGTGAGGTCAGGAGGTGAGGGTGCATCTCCACATCCTCCTCCTTAAGCGGGTCTAGCAGCCCAAAAGATGCCAAGCCCTTATCCCATTATTCCCTCTTGGCAAGAACCCACCTATGATTACTAATAGACTGACATTTTGATTTTGAGACATGCTTGGTAGGAAACAGAGGGAAAAACATTCGGGATCACACTCTGGGTCATCTCTGGGTTTGGTTTGAGGCAAGATTTGTGAAATGTCAGCCTTAGAGTCATAAATGAAACAACAATTCTGGGTTACCTATACAAGTTATTTTGACTGGAAAAACTCAGCAATCCACTCTTCCCCTGAGCCAACTCCCAGGACAGCCCACTGGATTTCCTTGTTCATGAAGTCATACTGTTCTGAAGCAGGAAGAACAACAAAACCATAAGCATGTTGGAAATATTGAAAATGTTCAATATTTTATTGCAGAAATATTATGTTGCATTGCATTGCTTGATGGGAGCAAGGACACATGGCCAAATAAAAACTCTGTCTTGGGATGACTTTTTGTGGGGGTTGTTTTTTTGGTTTTTTGAGGTCTTTGTTGGGTTTTTTTGGGTTAGTGGGATACATCTTGATCAACAACTAGATTGTTGATCAAGCAATTAGATCAGCAATTAGACACCTGAGCTGCAGCATCCCTGTCTCCAGAGAGGGATCCTGTTCAGCAAGAATCCAGCACTGGTGGCAGCAATGGGAAGTAACTGGTGAAACATTTCAAAGGAGAAAGTCACAGCTGAGTAATGAACAACTCAGTGCAGGGTTTACAACAGTATTAAACATTGGTTTAGTGTGTATTCTGCCAAAATCTATGTTAAATCCATGGCAACAGCGTTAGCTTTTTCTTGGACAGCCTAGTTTTGGGCTGTAAGTGTGCATTAAATCCTTGCTGGAAGAGAAACAAGTAATCCAAGCCTCAGCATGATCTCTCCAAGCTTAGCCCTCTCTCTTATTACAGTTGTTCACCCAGTTGTTCACCATCTGCTTTGAATGCAGATGAACTTGGAAAAACTACTGAAGCCAGCAGAAAAAGGTAGAGGTGTCAAACATCATGAAGGATCTCCGAGCAGGGAGCACCAGCTCTTCCCCTTCCTGCAGGGACTCCTCACATCCCAACCTCTCTGAAAGTAAATTACCAGAGAAAACACTTACCATTTTCTTTTATATTAATCAACATCCCTTTGTCTTTCTGGGTGATAATTGCTCCTGACTTCCACTAAGTGAAAACCAGCGAGCCAAATCCACTGCTGGCATTCGCAGCGGGAGCATTGCTGGGAACAGGGAGAGATGTGACAGGGACACTTTCTGGGCTTTCCTCCTGTGCCCAACACCTCCACAGCACTACACAGGGCTACTGAGACACAATTACTTCCCCTTTTAAATGGGAAGGCTCAGACATGGTGTTTTCTCATCATTTTTATTAATTATGATTTATTACTTACAAGGACTGTTTTAAGCTGCCAGCACAGGAGGAGTGGTGGCAGAGCTCTCCAGGGACCTGATGGTATTAATAATATCATCATTTTCTAGTTTTTTTCAATTTATTAGAAAATCCATGAAGTATAAGAACAAGCCTTTGAAACACCTTCTCCTCTCCCCTGTCTCTGACAGGAGCTGGTAGCAGTTGCTGAGGGAAGGGGCTAATTACGTACTCTCAGATAGACAACTGCTCTATCAGGCAAGTATTTGCTGGATTTTTTTTTTTTTTTAATTTTAAAAATAAGGGGTTTAAGTCGTGAATGCAATACATAATTACCGAGGCGAATTCTGAAACGCTGAAGGCAAAATGACACATTGCATCTCAGCGGGATAAATCTGCTAAGATTTCAGAACTTATTTATTTATCCATTCATTTATTTATTATTAATTATTTATTTGAAGCTCTTCTCATTTTCTCTGCTTGTTTTTTTTCTGTCCAGGAATTGCAGCCTTTCTTCATCTCAACCGGTGGAGGCTCACCTTTAATGGGTTGGTTCATACCTGAAACATTTTTGAAATTTGGTACAAAATTTTAGGCTGTTATTCCCTTTCTCATCCTTCCTTGTTTCTTTCCTGATGCCTTTTAATTTTTTTAAACCATGGCATTTTAAATCTATAAAGAGGTGTGTTTTGTATATTCTTCCCACAATAGAAATACTGGAGAGCTTAGAAGAAAATACATTTTCAAGCTTCAGCTTAGTTTTGCAGGACCTGTTTTTGTTTTATGAATTCAGAAATATCTGTGCAGATCCTCTTCTGTGATAAATTAAAACTCTGCAGCTAAGAAAACTAATAGAGGGTGAAAATATGCTCTCCATAAACTAGAAGTTTATTTGAATAGCACTGTTGTTTTTTCTTCAAAGGATGTATACCAAAATAATCTAATTATTTGAATTATCAATAAAGAAAATACCTGGTTTATTCCAAAGAAAAGCTGGTTCTTCTTTGGTTCTGTTGTTTTCACAAATGAAAATGGCAAATAACCTCCAGAAAAAGGAGAGCTCTTCCTAAATGGTGGCTCTCCTGTCCATAAATAAGCAGAGTTACAGCACTGAAAGGATTGATTAATAGGACATCACAGAAGTGGAACTACATTATATTAACATTATAATACTGTATTACTGCTGATATCCTGAGATGTTGCACATTTCCAAAGCATACAGTGCACTAGAGGCACTAATCTTCCTGAAGAGTCCATGACTGAATAAATGTGTTCCAGCCCCATGTACAGCCCTCATAAATCAGCTCATTATTTCTTAGGCATCACTATATATAATTGAAATTGGTGTCATGTTTATAACCCCTGCTCACAGAGCATGTGTGTGGAAATGGGCTAGAAACTGCTGAACAGATATTTTGACCTTAGGTGACCTTCATTTAATCATCTTGCATATGACACAGAAGAAAATAACAGTGTTGAAGAAGAAATTAATATAATTTCAGGGAGTTATCTCCAGCAGTTTCATAAGGTCATTTATGAATTCCAGTAATCATGGTGGATGCCTTTCTCATGTGTGCTGATTGAGAGGTCAAAACTGGGATATTTTTACTTGTTTTTAGAGCTTCACAATGATTTGCTCAGCAATATATTTAAAAAAAAAAAAAAAAAGTACTTCACTAGAGTGGGGCCTAGCAGAATATGAGAAATGGAAATTTATGTCAGGAACACAGGAAAAGACTCAGCATCTCTGTTCCAGAGCCTGGGAGATTATGCATGCAGCCCCAGATCACAGAAGGTGTGGAGAGAATGGAAACGCAGCGCCTCGGCGCATCTCCCCCACGAGAGACTCTCCTGTTGGCTCAGGTCAGCTCCCAATTCATCCAGGAGACAAAGGAAGGCCCGGAGATGAAAGTCCAAGCCTACCATCACCCCGTCACAGCAGGAGGAAGTTGCCAGACAACACCTAAGTGTTGTGTAGCTCAGTATTGAGCCCAAAGCCTTTTGAAATGAGCAAACAGACTTTGATGTGGCAGCGCGGGATCTGCTGTCCATCGCCACAGGGGGGATCCTCCGGGGGCAGGTGATCCCCTGGCAGCTCCATCGAGAGGCAGGCTGGAGGATGGATGGGTGCCCAGCTTGGTGGATGGAGCAGCTCCTGCCTTGACCTCACACTCACAATATTTTGCTCTCCATTGCCTCTGGCAGAGGGAATGCAGAGGCAGACATGGAGTGGGGAGGGAAGAGCCACATCAGCCTCAGGAGAGGGAAAAGCCAAGCTTTCACTTAGCCACTCCTGCTAATTCCTCTGCCTCCTGAAGCTCTGTACTTAACACTCATGGTGTTTAACTTTCTCAGTAGGGAAAAGTGCTGAGAGCTTTTCCAAGGTAAATAAACCACAGCCACCTTGCGCTGTGGGCGCATGTCTTACCCAAAGCCTCTGGCTTCCTCCCCCACAGCTTTTTTCTGATACCTGGCCTTTTCCTTCTACTCAAACCACAGAAATCCCCTACAGCTGTCCCCTTACCTCCCATCTCAGCAGCTGTGACTTCCCTGGCACGGCTTTGCAAAGATGCCCACTTCCCACCAAGGCCCCTGCCACTAACACCCAACAGCGCTCATTCCTCACCACCCCTCCGGGTGCTTGGCTCTTCCAGAGTGCCAGGCAACACTGCCATCCACTTCCAAGGTTCCCATTCTTGTCATGCTTGGACTCGAGGGAGACTCTCATGTCCCCTGTCTGCAAGCTGATGTGGTCACCTCACCCCCACCAGCCAATGTTCTCTATAATCCATCAGCCAAAGGACCCCCCATGCTTCCCACCAGCTCCATTCCTGCTCTCCTCTGCTGCCTTTAGAGTCACTTCATGTTTCCATGGTCTCACTTATAATAATAATCCCAATTCTGGGATGAGTTTAAAAAAAATTTAAATCCTTGATATTCAGCAAAATACTTAAATTTTAGACTTTTTAAGCAAAAGCTATGTGTGGTGACCAGACCTTGCCTCTGCCTGCTCTAGCCTCAGTACTGGAAGTGTAGAGAGAGAAGAGAGAAGAGGAGAAGAGGAGAAGAGGAGAAGAGGAGAGAAGAGAAGAGAAGAGAAGAGAAGAGAAGAGAAGAGAAGAGAAGAGAAGAGAAGAGAAGAGAAGAGAAGAGAAGAGAAGAGAAGAGAAGAGAAGAGAAGAGAAGAGAAGAGAAGAGAAGAGAAGAGAAGAGAAGAGAAGAGAAGAGAAGAGAAGAGAAGAGAAGAGAAGAGAAGAGAAGAGAAGAGAAGAGAAGAGAAGAGAAGAGAAGAGAAGTGAGAAGGAGGCAGACAAGGAACATGACATATTCTGTGCTTCAGTGCAGGAAAAGGTCTTTATACCCAGGGGTCCAGGTGATGATGGCAAACAAACACCTTCCTAAACTCCTCCCAAGCTTGGACATGTTAACACACAGATGAATGATTTATAAACCAGGCTACAGTTCTAAAATGAGAGAAGCTGTTGAGTGCCTCTGCCAGGATTGTCACTTTAAAATGAGAGAGACAGAAAATTTCCAATATTCTCCTTAGGTAATTTGTTTAATAAATATTTTGCTTTTTGAATCATTTCATAATTCCTATGCCAAGGCTGCTGCAGAAATTTCAGTCTGAGAGGAAGAAAATTGTTGGCTCCTTTCACAAGCCTTACTCAGTGCCTCTCGTTGAGTCCAAGCTGTAACTGTGAGTTATGCCATAGCTACAGCCATTTCTGCTGAGTGTGCAACACAGGCCACTGCCCAACATCATGTACATAACTGCAATTTTTTGTCTCCAGTGAAAAAAACTGAGGAAAAATCCAGATCGACTGAAACCCATGGCCACAACACCAGTTACTGCAGGTGGAGCTAAAAATTTCCTCCCAGATTTCCACAATACATAAGAAAGTATTTTCCATGCTGGCAAACATATGATTTTTCACATCTTATATTTAAACCCTCAAATAAGGACCTGCAACTCTATTCATACAACCATATACACTAATCTCTAGCTACCTTATTTTATGTGAATTGCTACTCAGATATTTTATGTCAGCCTGCACTGCAGTTGCCAAACCCCTTGCAGTTCATAATATTTTACCTGTGTCAAACAAGGGAGAGAACCTGTAAGTATTTCAGTGCAGATTAGATGCAGCTTTGTAGGAGCTGATAAATGGACTTGGCTGGGACAGCTGTGAGCCACGGAAAGTCGAGTGCCTGCTCCAGCAATGAGCACATGGAGAGAAAATGTGGAGGGAGCAGAGGTGGAAACAGGATCCAGGTCCATGAAGTCCTGCTGGTTTCACAGCCCAGACACCTCTTCTCTGCCTGCTGGAGATGGTCTTGGCTGTCCACTGCTTTGGAAATGTGCATGCATGAGTATGAATTTCCACAGCAGTAGCTCATTCCCCCGTGTGTCACAGCAATCTTGCAGATTCCCTGGAAGAGTTTGAGGCCAGGTTTGATGAGGCTTTGAACAATCTTGTCTATTGGAAAGTGTCCCTCCCCATGGCAGAGGGGTTGGAGCTAGAGATCTGTAAGGCCTCAAACCATTATATGATTCACACCTTTCTTTCTCCAAGGGTTTTCTTTATACATCAGTCACTGCCTCCATTTCTTGCAAAAATCAACAACACTGAAATCACAATTAATACAGACATTTAGAAGAACTCTGTCTCCCATTCTGATCTCCATCTCTACCTCAAGCCAAGGGGGGACCCAAAAATGTGATAGTTGCATTCAGGTCAGGAAAAGCCACCCTAAAAATTCAGCACCACATATATGGTATAACAGACAGAGGAGGAAAACTCAAAGAACCCTGAGAACTCTTTTTTTTTAATCTTTGACTCCTGGCAATGGAGTGGGGGGGCGTTAAAGACTCCCTATAAAGAGACATCAAAGGGGAGAAGGTGATAAACCTCAGTGAAATAGCAAATTCCACCCAAATCTCAGGAAGACAACGCCTGTGTTTCTTCTGAAAGGAGTTTTCCTGTAAGAGTGCTCAGTGAGGGAATCTGAGTTAATCCATGGGAGCTGGGGTTTCCAGCACCAGCCTGGGAGGTGAGGCAGGTGAGCACTTTATGTGGGGCAACCAACTCTGTAATAAGCCACTGTGCTAATAAGCAGAAAGCTCATTTCATCCACCATTAAATATCCATTAAGGACTTTAATTCTTGCTAGCTCGCTTGCATGAAGCAGAGCCAATGGAGAGTTGTGTTTATTAAGCTTCACTTCTCATTTTGCCCAAAACGGCCTCGTGCCATAAAGGGGAAGAGAAAAGCCAGGGATCCCAAAGATGAGTGCTGTGAAAAATATTCCAACTTGTTTCCCTACTAATAACTTCAGTGTTCATGGAAGCAGGCTTGCACTTAGGTTCTTTGGTCACCTTAAGGAACCAAAATACTTCCCAGGTTTGTTTTAAAAAGCACAAATGACTGACTTTTCAATGTTCCCAATGAAGTGCAGCACTCAATGACTTTCTCGAGGTGCTCCTAAGCATAGCTGGTGGTAAAAAAATCATAAAGAATGATGGGTTGAAGGCTCAGAAAGACATTGAATAGTTATTATATCTTTACTATTTTCTTAAAAAAAAAATAAAGCTAAATATATACTTCTTTGAAATAGAATTTGGAACTAAAAATTTCCACACCCTGTGAATTTTTAAAAGCCCCTTTACCTGCAATGTAAAAATCTCTGTCACACCTAGAGAGGAATGCCTGGCCCCTGTGCAGGGATGTGCAGGGATGCAGGGATGGAGTGGGAAGGAGACATCCACCTTCCAGTCAAGAATCCGCTTTCCCCATTTTGTTACACAGTTCTGCATCTTATTTTTCAGAGAGAAAGAAACCCCTTCACATACTTGTGTATGATCCATCCTTAGGCTGTTTCTGTTCAGACTCAAGAGGAAGACAAAATATCTGGGACATGCAGTCCTATCCCTAAGCAGGCAGGTTTAAGGGAGTTGTGATTAACAACAGATAATTCTGAGAGCTTATGGAAAATGAAACCTCTCAGACATTTCAGATTTGTCTCCTGCTGATTTTGGAAAACATTCTTTACACAAACTTAGATCCTGTATCTTTAATTCATATTTTCTGCCTTTAGATCAAACCCAACTAATAAGGTTTCTGAAAACATTTGAAAATATTAGTTCTGCTACACTTTCTTCTTCTTTTGATCAAAAAGCATGACAAACAAATCATCTACAATAGCTTTCATTTAACTACTGCCTCTACATATCAGAATATTTCACTGCTTCCAGCAGTTACCAGTTTAACAAACTATTTTTTCCCCTGGAGGGGAAAGTCTTGCCAACCTCAACTAAATACTTGGAGTTACAGGTTGTTAAGAGTATTGTATCAGATTTATTTTTATAGCTCTAGAAGAGATCATGGCTATTTCTCAGAACAAGCTCAGCATTAGAGCCCCAGCTTTGGAGAGACTGGAATACAAAGCATGGAAGTTGGAGAGAAAATAGGTTACTGTGGTGGATGAGAAATCCCACAGACCACTGCATGACTCCTGAGAGTGTGATAGGGATATTTGCTACATGGAATAATTTCTTTTGTGATAGAGTTGATCAAAAACAACCCAGAAACACAGAATCTTCCCAAATTCCACCATATTAGTATTGTGGTACCCCACAGACATCTAGTGTTTTCTTTATAGTGCAAAAAATTAAGTTTCTGAATACAGAGACTGAAATGAAAATGCCAGTTAGGTTTTCATGCAAGGCCAAATGCCTCCTAAACATTAAACCTTCACATTTTTCAGAAAAAAAATCTACTTTTCTCAAAACAAAAAGAGACAAAAAGGTGAGGGGAGCTATTTTCCCTGCTTTTAAAAAGCACAATGCAGGAACCTAAACTGATTTCAGATTAAAAGAAAAAAGAAAGAAAAAGATAATTTTTACAAGGTCTCTGCACTGATTAGCTCCAGAGAAGGAGACTGTGTCCGTGATGCTGCACTCCAGCTCTAGCAAAGGTGTGTGAAAGGAAACAGGAGAAAACAAGAGACCCTCCATAAAACAGTGGCTGTGTTTTTGTCTGTTTGCCTGCTTTTCACTGTTTCAAAGCCTCCTGATGGAAGATGTCAAAGGCTTCTGGGTTGTGCTGATGCCATGGAGGATGCTCAGCTCCCAGAGGAAAGGCTCTGTAATTACCATTGCTGCTGTGATCAGTGTATTGATCTGCAGTGAAACAGCACAGCATCAGCATATGGGAATGCTTCTTTTATCCCCAGGATGAAGGCTTGCAGAGTTTATCTTCCTGTGAGAGGACCTCCTTTATTTTTTCATGCAAACCGTTAAGAATATTGACAACCTAGTGAGATTTTATCAGGAAGGGGTTTTTTGGTGGTTTTTTTAGAAAGATCAAATATCTCAGTGATGCATTGATTTTTATTTATCGGGGAAAAGATTCTTCTAACAAAAAAACTGTAATCAGGCAATCAAACCCAATTACCTTATTTAAAAAACCCCTAAAACTTATGAGCATGAGAATGTCAAATAATCTAGTTTTGTACAACCTTTTGGCTACTTTTTAATATTTAACACCTTCCAAGATAGGTGTAATGGTTGATATGAAAATTAAACTGCAAGGCCTAAATTCTCTTTTCATTGATATGCCAGGCTCAAGAGATATAAGAATAGGCTGTGTTGTTCCTTTCTTAGGCACATGGGTCTGAATCCTGCAGCTAGTGTTGCTCCTTTATATTCTGCATCCATTTGCTATTTTGCTCCTGGCAGATAAGCAGAGCGCTATTAATATGAATTTCCTCACATAAATATGTTAATATGCTATGGCTAAATGCAGATATGTAAGGAGCTGGAATGGAAAAAAGCCCTCTCCCCATCCAGCTTTTCAGACATGCTCGGATTTTTTTGCTGTCTCTTTTTCAAGTACTTTAAGATTTCAACTTTCCAAAAAGACAAAAAATGACCCCTGAAGGAAAGCCAAGAACACAAAATGAGGAAGAAAAGCCCCACCTGCACCAGAACTGGTGCCAGTATCATCTGTGCAGTGCAGCCATCACAGATTTCCTTTCTGGAGCCGGATTGAGCCCAGGTGTTATTACTCCACTGGGTGCTGTCTGCATTTAAGTAACTCTTCCTCCTTTGAAACCCCGTGTTTCAGCAGTGTCACTTCATGATTGCTCTTCTGCGAGTTGCATGCTGTGATTTTTTTTCAAGCAATCAGTTATTTTTTTCATGCATTAGTAGTTATACACATTATTGCCAAGGAAAACTCAAGGAGAAATAGGCACAGTTCTAAAGTCTTGAAGAAAAAAAAAAAAAGTCAGGTTTATTTTACTTTTTTTTCAGGGAAATATTCTCAATAGAAGAATCCTACTGTTACCTACAGAGAATATTATGGGTTTTTTTGAAGCAAATTCCCTTAATCTGCCTCCATTTCCTAGAAAATGTCAGATGTACCTATAGAGAGAATCAGACACTTTAAGATTCTAATAGGCATTTGAAACAACCTTTGTATCAGTTAATTAGATTGCATGCAATGTGGTAATGAGGTCACAGAAACTAATTTGATGACCTTTGTTATAAATAGCTATTAATTAATGTATAATTAATCTTCCCATTCATAGGAGACATTGCATATGACTTGTACATGAAAACAAAATTAGGAAACATCATATTCATGTTATATATGATTGTTGATTAAATAGTTGTCATATTTAAATGATTCCCAAATTATCATGCAGATAAGCAATGAAGGTAATCAGATAACAACGATTTGCTCAGTGTTAGAGTTTGTTCAGTGTCTGACGACAAACTAAATCATTAAGCAGCTGTTTGAACATGATGCAGACTCACCAATGCTTCCTAAAATAGCATCCCTTGCTTACAAAACGAGGATCCTACTTCTGATGAAGCTTGGATTTCGTAAAGGAGAAAAGAAGAAACAACCATAAGCAAGGACAAAACCAGGATTACCAGAAATTATGGGGTTTTTGGCAAAAGTGGAGGGAGAAAAGCTTCATTTCAAAATTAATTTATCTGCAAAACCTTTCTCCAAGCTTTGGTGGCAATAGTGAAAAGAGATAGATGGCCCTGTGCTCATCTCCAGACCCTCAATCCCTCCTCCCCTGGCACAGTGTGAAGAACAAATGTTAGCAGAGCTTAATGGCCAGGTCAGATGCAAGTTCCGAAAGCGTGGATTTAAAATGTGGCATGAATTCAGCAAAATGACTTTACATGTGTTACATCTTGTCCAATGTTATTAATGAAGGAAATTACCTCCTTTCTTGCTCCATAGTGAGGGGATAACTCATTAATGAGCAATAATATATTAGGACTTAATATGGGGAGCTACCAATTAAATTCTAGGGGTCTTGGTGCTCCTAGGTAAGGCTTACCTTAGACCTTTGCAAATCCTGTCTTAAGAAATCTGCTGTGGAGTATGGCTGCACTGTCAAGTCTTTAATTTCCAATATTTCTGGCTTAAGCTCCGGAAAAAATCATTCCCACATCACCATAACCCAAGTAATCATTTCTGCATGGTCATAAGAAATTATTTTTAAAAATCTTAAATGTTGAGACTCGATCATTTCTAGGAAATGGCTGTAAAAATAGCACCTTATTGTTTCCAAATGACTTCCAGATCAAAACTGTTCAATTTTCAAATTTAAAGCTTCAATCTGCAAGCATTTATAAGTAGCAGCTTTCTTCTTGTCAATAGCTTTATTGAACTCATGTTCTGAGTTCAGAAAATGAAACCACGTCCCCTCAGCATTGCAAACTCTCAAGCTGGGACTCAGATTGCTCCCTGTCTCACATTACACCAATTCCACAGCTGGACTTTCATTAGCACCAGGGCTAATTAAAAGACATGGGATCCAAACTGTTCTGACAGAACACTGGCTACTTGACAAAATTAATATTTTCCTGAGAATGCTTTCCAGAGAGGTCAGCTTCTTTGTGCAAAAGAAATGCTCCGCTTTTGTTTACCCTCCCGAAATTTCTTGGACACACACAGGCACACACCCATAACTTGGAGGCAGAGATGCCTCCACTTATTTCTAGTGCTGTTTACATTGAAATCCCTGTGCCACTTCACATCTTCGGCACTGAAATATCTACCAAATGAGAGGGGAGATGAGGGTGGTTCAGAGGAAACAGCATCCAGGCAGAAATCCAGGGCTTAAAAACTAAATAAATTAAGAATTAGCAGACTCCTGTTCTTCATTTTCCTTAAAATACTGACACAGCTTTCTGAGTCTATTTTTGAGATAACTGAAATCATTTTAGGTTTTAAGAAGCTAAACATTTCTTTTTAAAATGGCCCTCTGTAAGTGATTAGATATCATGCAATATTTCATTATAATTGGTAAATCAGATGAAAAAGAACTTACTGAAGCATAGCTATTGGCCTGGAAAGTAGAAATACAAAATTGCTTTTAAATCATGCCAGGTTCTCTGATCTCCTACAGAAAAACTGAAAACAGGGTAAAAATTAAAAATAGTGAGTTTGCAATCAAGATTAACATTGGACAAGGTCTCTTCAACTTACGTTGAACATTTGTTTTTAAAAATCACTTAGAATTTATTGCAGTATAAAATTATAATTTTCCTTTGGATTTGAACAAAAATAACGAGACCAATCAAGCCAGGTATATTGATATTCCACTGCCTACGCAGGTAAATTACATATATTTGAAGAGAGACATTAAACTTGGATGTGGGCTAGGATTTTCTCTCTTTGAGCTTCCTGGATGAAGGGTGCTGTATGGTTAATAAGTGTTGGGGCTGTGATGTATTCTTAATACTCCTGGAAGACCAGACATGTTTAGAAAGTCCATTGCTGCTTTTAACAAGAGGGAATCCAAAGGCTCCCACTAAGGCCAAAGACAGAAATACCCACTGCTGGCTGGTGAAGGCAAAAGTGCCCACAGATTGTTACAACTGGCATATTAAATTCAGCCTATGATTTATTTCAGTGCTCCCTGTAAAGCAGGTGGATAGAAAGGGGCAAGTAGCTATGATGGGAAATCCTGGTTCATTCCCCTCTCCTTGGTAACAGCCTGAGTGAGAAGATTATGGGAATGAGAGGAAAAGTGGAGGATTCTGCCAGTAATTCTCTTATTTACATAGGGAGTCTCAAGTCCAATGTCTCACAGTGCAGTCTCAGCTCTCACTCATCCCTTACCTGCTCTTTATTTATTCAGTTCCTGAAGTTAATTTTCTTATTAATGTGAAAAGATACAATTTAGAAAGTGTAATCTAATCCATGTCTTTCCCTCTTCACAGCCTCCAGTGCTGGAGAGAGAAACAAAGACCTACCTGAATGCACTGTTGATTCTGTATTCAATAACCTATTGTATGACCCTAGTGCTAAAACTTTGCTTTTCTGCTGTAGGACATTAATGATTAATAACCAAGTGGCACTTTGGAGGATAGCACCCACTCAGGCTGCCGTAGCCAACACACAACCAGAGGGACATATGAATATAAACTATTAATTATAATAAAGCAATTATAATAACCTGCAGCTATCCTGAAGGATGAGAAGGATAAGAGAGGGGAGAGGACAATTTTCCTGTGGTAGATGGATACAAGGACAGCAGCCACATGTTGCCAATAATCCCTTAAGTACTGTGAAGATGCTTTACTGAAAGCAGTGCCCTCTGGTATCCTGCTCCAGCAAGCAGGCACCCAAAGGTTGCAGGGTCAGTGGTATTTTGGGATAAGGTTCTGAACCACCATCAGACTGGAGATAATCCTGGTTTGCTCCAGGCTGCAATTGTTGAAGTTAAATTCTTTCATGAAAAATTTAGCCCCCAAAAGGCAAAATGCTGTTGCAAGCTTACTGCCTTTTGGAAATGGGAAAGCTTGGATGCTCAGCCAGGCTTGGCATTGATACTTCGCCAAGCAAGAAACAAAAAAAAAAAACCCAAACCAGAAACCAAACCTTTGATAAAGTGTTGGCATAAAGCAGATACAGAACCACTTAAAAAACCTTCCTATGTATTGATTTCATGGTCTGGATACCCTTCTTTCATCCTGACTCTCTTCCAGGAGTCCCAAGCCTGCCTTTTTTCCCTTTCCACACTGTGGTGTCTGGGGTGCAGCCAGGGGATGCCAGAGCTGTACAATCAAAGGAGCAGGGTCTGAGGATGCTACATAGATGAAGCAGACCAAAATTTAGCTTTTATTCTAACACAGGTATCTCCTTCCTTAAAAAAAAAAAAAAAAGTAAATATCATTAAATAGTACAGGTAAAACCAGAAAAAAACGCTTATCTGCTCTTCTGCCAGAGTTTGTGTACTCAGCTCTCTTGAAAGTGTCTCTGTAGTGTGGCATTTTCCACTGTTAGATATGTTGGTGTTACCATTTAATTCATTACCCAAGGGCCTGTAGTGTAAAATACAATTTTCCTACTTGGATTCCAACCATACCTGCCATGCATAATAAAAGCCACACATTCATTTCGCAAAAATAAATCGAATTCCTTTCGGGGGCACGCTTTTATAGATGGCTGAATCTGCAGTGCTTCTGATTAGACTAGAATAAAAAAGGAAAAAGGGAAAAAGAAAGGAAAAAAGTTTGTCCCTGTGGATATCTGTTTACAGTGTTACAACTGCTTCTGGGAAGGGGGATTGCCTGCTTCTTTAAGTAGTGTTAGTCGTTAGGCATGGGTAAGTGTGAGACAATTGCTCCCCTGTTACAGACCAGGGAGACATGTATGCATGGAGATACGTTCTGGCTTGTTAACATGCTCCAAAGCAGCTTTGTGCAGCTGCCACAAGGTTTCCCCCTGCTTTTCTGGCAGATTTCAAGAGCTGGCCTGGCTTGGTGGGCTCGGGAAGGACAACGCCACGAGCCCAGCACTGCAGCCCCTCTCCGAGCATCACCGATCCTGGCCCTGCCACCAATGTTGACATGGGTGACATTAATAGCTCAGTGTGAGCTGCCAGCTGGGGTGTTCATCCTGGAAAATGCTGCTCAGGGGGTGCTGGCTGACAACCTCACTTCAAGCTCCTCCAGATGGGTTTGACAGCACAAGTACGATCTCCTCACATGCGCTGTCGTTGCCTAGTGAGCTATTAATGTATATTAGTGATTAATGGTCAATGGTTTGACTCGATGCTCTTAGAGGTCTTTTTCAACCTTAATGGCTCCATGACTGTATCATTTATTATATCACCATTTGTTTATTCTGCCCTGAAAGTGGCACTTTGCACCGCTGTTGTGACAGGCACACAGAGGAACCGTGCAGTTCTGTACTTAATTTCCACGGAATTAAATGGGATCTGTGGTTGCCCAGCACCTCAGAGGAGCAGGCACTAATTGCCAAGCAGTGAATGGAGCACTGAGAAGAGCTGAGAGCAGGAAAGTTAGCTATGATGCCACCCAGAAGATTAGGAAGCTGTCAGGTTTGCTCTCAGTAAATCATAAGCCAACATGTTCTGTGAAATAATAACATACATTGCTCCCTGCAGTCCGTGCTTGCTTCTGTCCTAAATGTAACACAAGTGTGTAACAGGGAACAGAAATGAGAAGTGCATGAAGGATGGGAACACTGCAGTCCCTCTGTCCTTGGCCTGCCCATCACCAGGAGTACAGCCAGACTGAGAGCATAGAAAATCAGCAGCCTCCATATGAAGCCTCCATATGCATGACTCAAGGCCAAAAGAAATCCCATCTGTATCTCCAATAGCTGCTAAAGGCTGCCATTCCCTCTCCCAGGACTTAATGGGAACCTCCCTGGAGTCAAGCAGATCATGACTTGCATTCCCTGGGTTTCAGGCGTGTCCCGAAATCATCTGACTGCAGAAAGGCTTTACCATTGCAAAGGTTCTAGCAAAGGGCTCACATTCCTTATCATATCTGCTAGTTTTTCATATCACTGGGCTGGTGCAGGCGTAACATATCAGCAAATGTTCATTTTGAACTCGCTCACTAGTCCTCCTTCATGTTCTAATCCATGTGAGGTTCACTGTGTCTGTTTGACTACAGTCAAATTAGAACCACAGCACGTATGAAACACCAATTTGCAGAAGTGTGTGATTCAGCAAGAGAAGTAACTCCCAGGACTCCTACTGTCTTATCAAGTGATCTTGAGACTATAGTAGCATGGTTAATTTTGGATACCGAGCTCCTGATAGCTGAATAAATAGCTCAGTAAATAAGGACAGAATCTCATCAGTCATTCATTCTGATCCACGGTTGGATTCAGCATGTGAATTAAGATTTGAGTTCTCATCCATCCTGTGAGGAAGGAAAAATTGGTGCAAAATGCATTCACATATTCCATTAAGACTGTCCCAAAATGGTTCAACCAGAATCCAGACTTCTGGGTGCACTTACGCCTCATGCCCAAGAATAAAACTTTAACATAAACCTTACAAGATAATTAACTTCACATAAAAAAAACAACAATAAGAAAGAAACTTGGCAATGGTCAACTTTTTCTCTTGCCCTCTGTTCCTGATTAACTTTGCTGGAACATCTATGGGCTCCTATGTTCATTTTGCAGCTGTCCCACTAGTGCTAAAGGAAGTTTTGCATTTGCAGTAAAGAAAGCAGTAACAGACCTCACAGGCTCAATCCTCATTCCCAGGGACTTCTGAATGTGATCTGCACTGATGGAATTTCACAGGAGCATGGACACCCCCTCAGGGGGATGACTACAGCCCACCTGAAGAACCTTGGGGAGAAAGAGTTTAGGCTCAGATGAGACTTATCTCTATTCTCTCTCTTCCTTCAAGGGAAGGTGCCACAAAGCAGAGGGAGCAGAGGGAACACTTCCCACCAACTCCTGCAGTCTCCTTTCTCAGCCTTTCACTACTGTGCTGCATCAGCTTGTCATTAAAACACACATACATAATGGGAGAACATCTAGTTAAGTTTCCTGGCACTTGAATTCACAGAGTTACCTTCACAACACCAAATCAGACATGTCCAGGGTGAAAAATAGATTGAAAATCTTGTGAGAACACAGGGAGAAGCACTAATAGTGTGTATATCATTAACTCCAAGCTGATAAAACATTAGCTGCTTAATGCCTGCCAAATGCACCAGGCACCTCTTCCAACACTGTGTTACTGTTTGAATGTTACCTGTCAGAAAGTGAGAGTACTTTAACTTTGCTTAAGTCACGTCAGAATTTCTGGAGTTGGGACTTCAGAATTTGTGGAGTCATTAAATGACTTAAAATGAAGAAGGAATCCTATCAAACAAAATGCAGCATTTCAGAAGTTGGGTTATTTTTTATCTGCCTAAATTATCAGAATTCACTACTTTTTTTTCATCAAACATTTTTGGCCCTTCCAAACTACTGAGTTTCAGAAAGTGTGAGGAAGAGCAGCAAATGCCCCAAGGCATAGTCTGGAGCACCTGGCAAGGAGTTTGGCATCAAAACTTGGGGTACAGCTAAGGAGATGTGCAATCCCCCATGGGGTGCTTTATCTTAAATCTCTCTCAGCTGTGTGCCACAGCAGCATTTCACCCTTGATTGTGCTACCGCTGCTGGTTTGATCATAGTATAATAAAAACTATTACATGCATATATTTATATATGTATTGCAAACATGCTATGCACATAGATAGAACTGTGACTGTATAAATACATTCCCCCTGTGCACCTAAGCCATCCCCTTCCTAATACACAAATCCCTTGGTTTTAGACTTAAAGAGATTAAATTCCACCCAGTGGACATTGCAGGCACCTTGTCCCCTTTTGGATGCTTGCACCTGATTCTTTGTATCAGGAATTTCACCAGAAATATTTAAAATTTTAATTTCCTGAGGTTAAGCCTGTGTTTGGATTCAGTAAGAGTCTGATGAGCAGTCGTACTTACCCCACAGCTGAGTAACATGCACAGTTCAATTCAAGCATGTAATTAATAGTCATTGCTTAAAGGCTGTATTTGATCCGATTTAGAGCACATAACCTTATTTTTCAGCCCCACTTGTTATTTAGCCCTATCAGTAACTCTTTCTTCCACTGTCTTCCATTTGCTACATACAAGAGTGTCCTGATTTTGGGGCCAAATGGGTTATTCCATGCCATCCCCTGACCTGCTCTGCTGTGGCTCCCCCAGTGTCTCCCTGGCACAATGGATACGCCCCAACTTCTTATGCGGCCTCAAAAATACCCATTAGCTGAAAAAGAAATAGATCAAGTTGGAGTGGAAAACCAAAAATAAATAACTGGAAGTGCACTCCTAGGTCAGCCCTTTCCCTCCCTTTCTCTGGCCAGCATCAAAGGCTGGACTTCTGCCAACTGCTTCCTCCTCACAACCCAACAAAAAGGAGTCCTGTGCTGGGTAATGCTCTAAAACCACTTCTGCAGAATACACTCGCCCTGCTTGCAAGTGGCTGGGCAAGGCTTGGAGGCCCTCTAATTGTCATGGATAGATCAGCAAACCCCTGTGAAAGCCACGTCAGCCCTATTTAATTATTTTGCTTCACACTTGGGTGCCTTTAACACAACAGTGCCTGCAAGGTGTTCTCCGTGCCGGCGGCTGCCAGGGAGAAGAGCAGCTGATTTAAAGGTTGGAGGGGAATAAAAAAAAACTCCAACAAAGGTCTATTATGGTTTCCAAGGAAAGCAAAATGAAATGAAATGAGAACTAAAAACAGTTGCCCTGGTAATCAGCATCATGATTAAGGAAATGGACCAAAGAGAGACCAAAAGATGCATCATAAATCTTGAGGATCAGCTCCCCACATGCTGCTCTATTACAGCTGGCTGCTCAGCACCTCATTAATGCCATGCAGTTGGGATGCTGTGAAATGCCTGCTCGTGATAACACTGATAAGCCATTATTCCTGCGTAGGAGGGTCTCACTCTTCATCTGGGCAGCATTTTGGGTAATATTCCTCTAAGTCAACATAAAGCCTCCCTTTGGCAAGTCTTCCCAGGCAATGTGAATGACTTTTAGAAAGGGTAAAACCAGAACACCTGAGAGGTCTTTCCTAAGGCCTCATCCACCACTGCTTTTCCAAGAGAAATGAGGCTGAGCGGTTTCCCAGAGAAGAGTGTCAATTCATATCCATTAGCCAGGCCCACTGGGTGGTGTTGGCTTCCCAGGAGTGCATCTGATGATTGTACAGTCCAGTTTTTTGGTCCTGAATTATATTTTCTGATACGTAGGCAAACATTAGAATGGATTAAAAAAAAAAAAATATATATATATATATATGGAATTATATATAATATTATATTTATATTAATAGAACTAATTATATAAAATACAGTCCACCTTAAGTGACCAATTATACTGTTCTTCTCCCCTTCTTAGCCATTAACTTATTGTCACATGACTTCTTCCTCCTTTTAAAGTACTTGTTTCAAATCATTATTTTAAGTGAAAACATGCTGGTGTTGCTGGTCTAGATATTGGCACAGAAGTGTTGGTACACTGGGTCCTGTTTTCATTTTCTCCAGAGCTCTCCTGACTTCCTGTGCATATTATTCATCCCAGAGTAATACTGATGAAGAAGTGACTTTTATATATAACTACATTATGTGCTTCCTTTTTTTTTCCCCTGGATGGTGAAGAGCCAAAACACATAAAATAATATTAGCATTGATCAGCATTAATTTTGCCAGCAGTTACATTTCCCAAATTCTGTTCTCCACCTTATAATAACATTCTCAAATTATAAGGCACAAGACTCAAATTGCTACTTACACTGACATCAAAATGTAGCAATTACTCTTGTTATAAGGAAATAAGTGTGTGGGAAAAGAAGCAGGTTTTTGTCTCTTCTAGGGCTGTTTCCATATAAATCAGTCTTTCCACTCTCAGAAATGTTTCTTCACAAGAGAAAGAAAAGAGAGTTTGGTCCCTTCGTGATAAAATTGACTCAAACACCACAGCTGCGTGCCCTAGGCTCTCTTCTGTATGAACAATGATTTTCTCTGGAAAATGGTCATGCATGAGGCATGATTAAAAAAACAAACAGACAAACAAAAATCAACATGAACAACTATCAGAGGAATAGAAGGGTTTTGAACTATTATTTTCCACTCTCTTTCAACTAACTGCATTGGCAATTTTTCCATCACATTTTAGCATTATAGTTTTGCAGGGTTAACATGTCACAGGATTCTTCTCTTCCTATATGTGATTTTTGAAAAATCCATTTCATCCTTAAAATATGATTTTTAGCAGTGAATGTTAACTACTGTTTAGCACTTAAGCTAATTTAATGGAATTATTATACACTATAATTATTACCTAGTTATTAAACTTTTTTCTTTTAGTTCCTAGCTCATGGAGACCATAAATGTTACTGTGGTTGTAAAGAAAATATAATGCTGCACTTTGAAGAGTGACCTTTCTCACTGGTGAGTTCATTTCTCTGGTTGGTTTATTGAAAGTGCATAGAGGGTAAAAACAGGGGGAAAGAGCATCCAGAGGAGCTGATGGATGCGAAACAGGGAGAGCATGATTTCAGATGAGATAAAACCCACATGTAAACTCAATGCAGAAATATTTTCATGGCTGAATTTTTGCTCCAGATCCTAGAAATAGGAAAAATGTAGAAAGATTGGAGTATGTCTAGAAAACATACTTCCCCCTCTTCCATCTGTCATCCCAGCCACCTCCACCAGAGAATCCTCAGCCTGACTCCACAACAACTGCTTCTTTGGATCCGGCTTCATCCTGCCTGCTCAACAGCAGTGGGGCGGCAGCAGAGGATAGCACATGCCTGGAATTCAATAGGCACTTGGCACAGCCTCCTCATCCCTCCTGGCAAAAGATCCATGTGCTCCCAGGCATTTCTGGGTGTTCTGTGCCACTTGAGTCAGCAACACATACGGTCAGCCCCAAGGAATTCTTGGCAGGAGCAAAGCCCAGCTCGCAAGCTGTGAGGTGTCTCTGTGTCCAAGAGCAGCTGGGCCTGGCTGGTGCTGAGCTGGGGACTGGACTCTCAGTGTGTGGGGGGGAAGAGACAGACCAGGGGAAAACCAAACAAAACAGCACAAAAAAGCCTTATCTGGAACATCTCTCCATAGGCAGAGTTTTGTTGAATGCAAGTGAAAATCATTGGATTTTTTATTTACAGACAATATTGTCCTTGGTGCCAGCTCATCACCTGGCTCCATCTGTGAGTTCACGTTAGACCACGGGAGTGGGGATGAAGGAAAAAAACCTGGTGGGCTATTTTCATAGTGTGTCCCCCCCAGCTCTTCCCCTCAGCATTTCTCTGCAGTTTCATATTCCCACTGCCTCTAGAGCCTTCTTGTGAATTGTCTCTTATTTTTGGTTTATTTACCCAAAGATGCCTTTACATTCCCACAGGCCTGAACCTCATTGACTGCAATTTCTGTTAGCTGCTACACAGGGCTAGAAAATCCACGGAAGAATCTTCAGCTTGGCAAGAAGCAGATGAAAAATGACTGTGTGAGAGAGAGGGGGAAAGGTCAAAGTGCTGGACATTATCCTGAAGAACGTTGTTTTGCTAATAAATATGTTGCTTGCCAAGAGTGGCAGACCCTGAAATATCCACGCTGTGGGAAATCTCTCTGCTGTCAAAAGCACTATGATGCTTTGCCACGTGGAAAAAAATACCCACCCAAGGATCATCTCAGGGCCAAATCCTTTCCCTCTAAGTCAATAAGCAGTGAGAGCTTTTAAGGATATTTTTCCAGGCTGAGAGCAGCTCTTGGATGGACTTGCAGGAATGCTGGTCACATTGTTATCCATGTGTTCAGATGAATGTCTGTCTTATGGGAAAGTTATTTAAAGCAGGAGATAAAATGCTGCAGGAAGAGTTCCCTTGCAGTGAAAGAAGATCACGACACAGCAGATGGACACCATCCATTCCTGCTGGAGTGGCACCAGTACCACAAATACGTTTGCAGCATCACAGGGAGAAAGAGATGACAGCAGTGTTGATTACCCAGCAGACATTTCCTTTATAATAGAAACAGTACTCCCAAAAAATCATTGCACTATAGTGATTATTCCATGTAATGCTGTCTGAAAATAAAAAGGGATTTTTCATTATAAACCCAGTCCTACATTCCCAGTTTTCAGAGCCGCAGCACCAAAACCCTAATGATTTGTAGGTACCAAGATTAAAAAAAGGTATTCACTGTGTGTCAGCAGCTATGCAAAGTCTCTCCCTGCACAGTGGAAGTTCTTTCCAAACTGTCAAGGAAGTGCCAAAAAGCCAAAACTAATAGGGCTCCATAAATACATATATAATAAAGAGAGTTACAAATTGGCAACTTTATCTCCTAAGTCACAAATACATGGCCATTATAAAATTAGTGCTTTGGGAAATTTTGCATTTTAAAGAAGGTCCATGGCATCACTTATGCAGAGAAGGGATGCATTTTTTATTTCCACTGCTCCATCAAGCAAATGTTGATATTTTAATGTCAGGGATTAGGGAAATGCAGGACTCTGTGCTATGATGTGGCACTCACCAGGCACAGCAACCTTGCTTATATGAGGTGGTGTCATGGTGAGAGTAATACCAACATCTCTTTGTAGGTTTACTCCCACCTCTGCTGAGGCACCAGAAGCAAGACCAGTCCCAGCTGGTGGCTTCAAAAAAACAAGCAATAATTGCTGTGTGTGAGAGTGGTTGCTCAACTCCTTTAACATATGCACCAGACAGTACAAGCAGGCTTGGAAAGAGATTGAAAAATATAGCCTTTAGACTTTTGGGAAAAGATTCATTGAGTTTTGACAGCACAGAGAGATAATACAAACAGCCCAGAGGTCTGACTTACGGCCAAAATTAAATGAATATGATGTTGTTTGTCTGGTCAGCACCTGAGAACCAGTCTGGCCTGATCCCAGGTGAGTCAGAGCCAGTGAGAACAGAGGATATTCCCCCAGGTCTCAGGCTGAGATGCTCCCTTGACCATCTGTGGCCAACTCTGCAGTGCCATGACGAGGGCTGCCTGGATGTCAGCAGGGCCACCCCCAGGCCCTGGGCCATGCCAGTCTGACCACACACAACCCCAGGGAGAGCAAGGAGAACCTGGGTTTCCTCCTCATATCCACCCCATCCTTTTTCCATAGGATCATGTTTTAACTTTATCATAGGGATGGAACAGTGCAGGCAGTGTTTAGATGGGGAAATGCAGCACTAATTCTGTAATAGTTTGCAGGGCATAGATGGCCTCTTCTATGCTTTTTTGTCAAAAAGATGATAATATTATTTCTTCCCATTAAAAGTTTCAATGGAATGTTTTAATATTTTGTAGCAATTCTCCCAAAAAAAAGGTTTTTTATGTGCTCTCTGCAAAGCTGCATGTGACCCCTGTTAAGAAAACAGACACCTCATCACATGTCCCTCTTCCACCATGAACAAAGGGCCAACAAGTACAAGGTGTTCTCATCTCTTCTATATTGAGATGCCATTGAAGCAGAATATATCCAAAATAAGTGCTAGGTCCAAAACTTACAAAGAAGACACAATTGAGGCAGCTTGCAATTGCAAGTAGATTTTCTGAAGAATAAACATGCATTCTGGGGATGCTGCAGCAGCCACCCCCACAGCGTGAGACAGATTTCTTCACTTGTCCTGTCCTGAGCTGGAAATGTCTCACCCAGGCTTCCACCAATCCTAAACCCTTGCAGCTCTGAGCACTTAGAGAGGATATCTACTACTCTTACCCCATTTTCTCTTGGTGTCAGGATCCCCATGGACCAGTCAAAAAGAGTCAGGGCAGCTTGTGTTGGTCTTAGGCAGCTTTTCTGCTGAAGAAATGGCATTTTATGGGCCTTCAAGGGTTGGTTGGGAATGAGAATTCATATTTGATAAAGAAAAATCTCAGGAAAACATGGAAACACCTTCCCTTTTTTAAAATGTAAAATTAGGTGCATTATAACTGGAAAATTCACTGGACCTACTGCTTCCATTTGAACGAGCAGCATTATGGAGACCAAAATGGCTCCTCTGCTCTCCAGTCGGAAGTTCGTAAAAAACCTTTTTTTAATGCTGTTAAACCACCCACCCATCAGTTCTATTTACCTCTAAAGCCCACTAATCATATAATTCCTCTCAGCCTGCTCCCATATTACAGAAACAATGGTCCAGAACCAAATTATGGAGCAGTAATTTAACCCCAGCTCTTGGATGCTGCCCACGAGCAGCACAAAGAGCCGCGATCACTGCCGTGACTGAGCTGCATCTGGGCTGGGGCTCTGCCCTGTCCTGCACACAGAGACACTCATCAGGCATTCAGGAGCTCATCTGGTTTTTTTCAGCCTGCTTGTCCTTGTTTTCCACTGAATATTGCACATGAAAGAATGGAAGTGTGGCCAAGCACTAGCAGAAGCTGCCCAGGTAAGGGATCGAGTCACCATCCCTGGAGGCATTTAAAAGATGTGCAGATGTGGCTCTTGGGGACGTGGTTTGGTGGTGGCCTTGGCAGTGCTGGGGTAATGGTTGGAACCAATGATAGTGGTCTTCTTCAACCTAAAGATTCTGTGATTCTTAGCTTTGGTGACAAGGAGAGTCCATGGAGTTAGGAGCAAAAGCGCTTGGTCCATGAAGGAAGCAAAGCCTGACCAGAGCATTTCCCCACCAGACACATCAAAGTTCCAAGAGCTGAAGAGCCAGCATGTGTCATTAATGCCATTTTAGTGCAATTTTAAGGGCACTAAAATCCACTGGCTTAAAAATAGAGCTTATATCCACAGATAAAATCAGCAGAACGCGGGCACAGGTTAAAAGTGGGGGGTCGCTTTTAAAAGCTTTGGAGGAAATATCCTAAATAGTTGTGTGAGACTTAGGGCAGCAGTAACTCGGGATGAATGGGGTTACAGGTGATGTTATGGAGGACAGAGGCAGGAGTTGATGTTCATAGAGCAGTCTGGTGCCAGAGCTTTAAATTTGGAGCAGTTGTGGGGAAATTATTCTGAACAGAAGTGGTGGAGACCAGCAGAGGCTGTTGTCATTGAGGTGAGAGAAAAACAGGCATGGGATGGGAGTACGGGGTAGCTACCAGCTAGGAACCAAGCTGGAGGATCCACATGTGATCAGAGAGACATGCTCAAAAAAGACATGACACGAGGTTATACAGGTCAAAATGGCAGCGAGAAAATGGCAAATGAGGGGAAAACTGAAGAACTGAAAAAAAAAAGAGCAACACTAGATGAGATACATGTACACACATGTTGTGAATAAACACACAAAAATGTATCAGCAGTGTTATATACACTGCTTTCTTAGGGAAAGCTCCTTGGAGAGCCATCTGTTGCCTCAGCTCCGATGGTGATCGGCCTGAGATCTCATCAGTGGCAATAAATCCCCCCTCATGCACATCCAACCTTGTCACTGAGCAGAGGATTATGGTGACTAATGGCTCTCAGGTTAGCATCCAGCTCCAAGTGGACAGGTAGTTTGTTTTCTGCATTAGATCTGTGACTCTCTAGAAAAACAGTTTTGAAGCACACATTTTCCATACAACACAGATAATTCAACATCTTTTGTTCTGAAGTGTTCCAGAAAATTTCACAGCTTTTATAAATTCAGTGCACTGAATGTGGTTAAGTTACACTGTAGCAAATCCACAGTTACTCCATTGATTTTGGTAAAATTAAACACATCTGCAGCATGTACACATACTCTGTAGCTTTTATGCTTTTCGCTGCAGAGTAATGTGAGGGTTTTGCACATAGTTTCTTTCAGGGAATTCCTAATCATGCCATAAATCTTTCTCATAAACATGTGTATACGGTGGACCAACTCCACAGCTACTTGATACACATGCCAACATCCATGCTGAATTTTTCTGAGAAATATGCACAGAGGTTTTATTAGTAAAATATTACAGGAACAACTCAGCCCAGGTACTTGAGGAGTTTACTAAGATCACATAAAATGTATTTTGTTTCCTTCAAACACACAAGACCTGATCTGTAGCCAGCTATGTCCATCGGATTTTTTGCCATGGGCTGTCCCCAGCACAGAAGCTGCACAAGACATTGACCTCAGCAGTAAAACTGGCTGAAGATCCTCTTCTCCGTCTGAATGTCTTTTTATTTCTATTTATTCCCATCTTCACACTTCCACTCGTGACCCCATCACTTATGGGTAAATACCTGTGGCTTGGGAGCAATTCCCTCTGAAGAGGTTTTGGCTGCTGGAGCTGGCCCTGGGAGGGAGCATGGCTGGAATTTCAGCCTTGTGGGATGGTTATTGAAGCCTCTGCACAACACCTGCCCCACAAAGGTCACATCTGAGCAGCCTGGTGCCCTTCCTCTGGTAGGAGCCGGGGAAAAGAGAGGCAGGGGTGAACGCAAAGCCGGCAGGAAAAGAGGGGTCTGTCCGAAGGGAATTGCTGGTGGATGCCGGGTGGGGAGGGGAGCCTGCCGGTCACGGTCCCCTGGCTGAGGACACCAGATGCACGACTGCCAGGAGCCTATTAAATATTGAAGAGCCAGCATTCAGCAGGCAGGGGAAAAACAACATATTGACTCATTTAGTCACTCCAAGGCGAAAGGTTTTGTGCTATGTCTCGCGAAAAGCAATGCCCTTTTCCCCGCTCCCGTTTGCAGCAAAGGAAAGCGGCAGAAGGAGGCTCCAGCGGGAGCCCGGAGCCAGGAGAGCCCCGTGCGGGTATCGATCCTCCTGTGCTGGGTGTCACTGACGCTCCCGGCTCCTCACAGATTGCTTCTGGCAGCTCCGCTGATGCCGAGTGCTCGCTGCATGCAAACAAAAGCTCTGACATTCACTCGGGGGCTGTAAAGGACCTGTTAACACCACAACATCTGCATGGCAAACGCGGCCTGTGGATACCTTTCGGCTTCTCTCCCTCTCCGTAGGATGCTGTGGAGAGCAAGGATATTTCACAAGGAGAAACTGCATCCCACAATTCTGCTTTATCCCCTTGGATTTCTAAGGAAATCTTTGCTGTGATTAGACCTTGGGAAGGTTCACGACCTATTGTGTGAGGAATGTTTTATTCCAAGCCCTTCCGTTCAATCAAGAAGCTTTTCATTTTGCTACAACTAATGTATTTAATTGCTGTCTGGGCAATAAGTGAATTCAAAAATATAATTATAATATGCTGGTAACAAAAGCTGAAGCTATTATCAAATTTCTCCACTTAACAATAGTCAGTTTTACAGAGGTGCAATAAATAATAAGTGCTGTTTTACTGGATATGTTTTGTTCTTAACACTAGCAGACTAATTTCTTTTTTAACACAAACCAGAATTTAATTGAAACCATACTCCAGTTTATACTTAAACCCACAGGTTTTCCCCCTTGGTTCCAAACTTTACATTTACAAAATATTTCCTTCTTTTTCAATACCTGTACTCTCACATTCACACACAATGGTTTCTTGTGCTCCTACATGATAGATTTTTTTTTCACCAAACTTTTGTGCACTACCTTGTACCCTTCAGTAAAAAAACATTTTCTATCCTCTTTGGGTTTTTTTTCCTGCCCATGAGTAACAATAATCAACAACCTCTGTGCCTGGGTCAGGCCGCTTTGAAGCTGCAGTTCAAAAGCTCCCTGTTCTCCTTAGATGTCCTTTTGCCCTTTTGAAATGACTCTCAAATTTTTAATTTTTTTGCTTTCTGCGGAAAGGAAAAACCTGAATTTCTTCACTTAACTCTGCCAAAAGTACTTCCAATATGGATAGATAACCTCTGGGGCAGTGAAGTTTGATTACTTCCCATAACCATTTTCATTTCTGAGAAGGTCAGACCTAAGACCCAGCTAACGTAGCCACGATCCAGGTGTTAAGGGGAGCTCATCACCAAGTACAAGGCCAGGCTGGATGGGGCTCTGAGCAACTTGCTCTAGTGGAAGGTGTTCATGCCCATGGCAGGGTGTAGGAACAAGATGGTCTTTAAAGTCCCTTCCAACCCAAACCTTTCTAGGCACCTGGCACCCCCACCTTTGCCTCCCTCTCTACTCCTCTTCCACCTGTCCAGGACTGGTGTGGCACACACCCACCAATCTTCAAAGAAAGGAGAAATCATTTTTGCACTGAATAGAGCAGACATCCTGCTGCAAAGACCACATTTGCCAGCTGACCTGGCTCCCCTCTATTCCCTTTATGATGATCCTTTTACAGTGGGTCAGAAACCAATTCTCTCCAATTCTGGCTTTAAACATCCGACTTGTCTCTGTGCAGGAGACTCCCTGCAGGGACCCACCAGGGAGGAATTTCTGTGCACTGAAATTGCACAGACTTTCACAGCAGCCAGCAGCAGGGACATCAACAACCAGCCCACAGCCCACACGCTTGATTGAAAGCTGTGACCTGTTTGCTAAGGCCACAGCAATTTCAATTTTAATTAATCTCTGCACTTTCTGTGAGCAACAGGTAACTTATTTCACTTATTGACAGAATTAACCAGTTCTCACTCTCATTATAAACCCCAACAACAACCCCCTTCCCACTACCTGATTTAGAGGCAGGACACATAAGGAGGGTAGGAAATGGGTACCTATTAATCACTCCTCCTTCACAAGCTTGTAGGTCCTGGTTTTACATGCTAACAACTTCCAGACTGGTCCCTTTCCAATGCTGAGTGAAGATTGAGTGCTATAAATCCTTTGTCTTCTCTCCAATTCATGCACTTTCAGCCATCAAAATACAGAAGGGTATTGGAGACATTTTGTGGGCGCCCAGTCCAGCTCACATGAAAATAAATTAGAATTTTCCAGTCAGTTCTAATTGGAGGTTGGATCAGACCTCCCAGAGTATAAAATTTACAATTTTCACACTCAGATGGTTCTAAAATAGAGGATTTGCTTCTGCTTTGGAAAACGATACAGCCATAGACTGGAAATATGAAATCATTATGTAGATAGTCAGATATGGGACTCTGGCAGTTGAATAAAAGTCCTCTTCAAATTTTTGCACATCTTTCAGTAAAAATAGCTGAATAAGCCACCAATGTAATATCTGCTGGAACATTTCAGGGAAAATAACTTTTTTGAGGGGGTCATAGTTAATAAACAAACCAAAGCAGGTAACACTATTATTGCTCTTTTCTGCCATGATCTGGATTGCTTTTTGTCTTTCTTCTGAATGGAGCTCAATATTTCTGCTCTGATGATTGTGAATCAGAGTTGTATCCTGGAGAGAAACAGTTCCTGGCTGTCCATCCCCCTCAGCAGGGAAGAGTTGCCAGAGATAACACATTATCTTGTTCTCCACAGGTGGGCAAGGAACTCCAGTTCTGGGCTGGGCTTCCCCATGCAAAGAGGGATGAAGGAGGTGCTGGGAGCTCCGGAGATGGTGCCAAGCACACCAGGACCTTTCTTGGGTCTTCTTCTTCTCTCTCTTCCTAGGGCCACCCAGTTATTCCTTCTTAGACCTGGTTCACTTTCACAAATATTTAAGCTGTCTGAGGGGCTCTTGCACCAACAGAGAGCACACGTGGTCCTCGGAGCCAGCTGCCCTCCAGCAAGGCATGGAAGTAGCTGTGATCTAGGAAAAGATTAGTGGGATGGCATGAAGAGGAGAACATCAAGTGTTCCATTACAAGGCTGATTAGAGTTTCCTAACAAAAGCAAAAGTTCCTTAATCATTCTTCAAGGTTAAGAGGTTCGCGCTGTATTCCCGCGTGCCCTGACCTTCTCTAGTTAGCACGCTGTTGGTATTCCAGTTCTGAAATACGAATAAGCTATTCATTATCATCACAGCCATTATTCTTCTGCAAGCCACCACGAAGGAAAAAAGTTGCTTCTTTTCACAGGAGACAAGGTCAATCTACTCTATCAGTCAACTAAGCCTGAATAATGTATAAACTGTTTCTCACAGGAGGCTCTCGCAGCTGAGCAGGAGATAAGCAATGCATATCCATAAGGATGGACAGCCAGGAAAGATAATCTCCTGTTTGGAAATATTTTTACTGTGAGGTATTTGCTACATCTGCTACAGCATCATCTAAATGAGTGTGCCTTTGCAAATAGAAACCCGATTCTGTTATCTCTTTACTAGAACTCCCTCTCTTTAATAAGGTGGGAGTTGTGGTGCAGTTCATACCTGACAGTGAAGATAGAGGAAGGGGGATTTCAGAGCAGGAAATATTTATTTTATTATTCTTGTGGTTGGTATCAGCAATATCTGCATTTGGTGCCCAGGTGTAGTCAGGTGAAGCTTGTAGGGAGAGGTAAAAACTTTCATTATGCCAGCTAAAACAGTTTTAAAAAAACCCAACACTTCTGGACCCTTCTGGAGATTAGAAAAAATGGCCCAATTTTGTTGATGTTTCTCTTTAGTCCTGAGGAAGGGTTTGTGTGCCAAAAAGATTCCCTGGTTTTTGCAGCTGTATCACTTCACTCAAAATACTCTCTCACCTCTCCTTTCAAACTGCTACAATATATCCCTGGGGTATCATGACACAACAACATTACTGTTAATTACATTAACTCATCTCACATAATGAGAATTAATGAGAGTTCTGCCATTGTGAAAACAGTCAAGAGTTCAGCACAGCACTAAGGACATTCTTAGCATTTTTCTACTTGTTTGATGCTATTTCTATAACATTTATTAACTTAATTGTGGGACACAGATGGAGTGCACACACACACACACACACACACACACACAGAGATATCACTTTTCTCTGCCTCTGGTGATGAAGTTACAACTTCATACAATATGAATATAGGAAGTACAAGGATTGCAGTTTCAAGGGATTAATTTTCTTCCTGTTTTCTCTGTTTCTCTGCCTAAAACTCTGATACAAACTTAAACTTGTTTGATTTTGACAGAGATTTATTGCCATCAAGCCCCAATCCACTACAAATGGAAATCAAGGTCAAGGCTGAGTTGACTGAATTACTTAATTCCTCAGTGATTGGGAATGAGTGTATAAAAGTCTGCTGCCACCAGAAATGCTGGTGTCCTCTGCAGTTTGCAATGATGAGTTTGAGGTCAGCAGAAGGTAAAGTCCTTGAAGGCCATACAACTGTAAACCCACTTGAAGGATTTGTTTAAACCTTGCCTGAAATTCCACTGTTATCCGTATCCTTATCCCACAGCTTACACTCCAAGTGCTACCCCTAAAACTGTGAGGAGTGATTTCACAGGCGCTTGTGTAAATGATGAAAAATTGTAATTACTGCCCCCATGGATGATAATAGCAAATCAAAGTTTTTCTTTGAGTGCTTTAGGTCAGATTTGCTAACTCTCCATTTAACAACTTTCACAACAACGCTGCTCACTCCTTCCTAGAAGAGGGAGGCCTGAGGGACGTGTGCCAAAACAACAAGAGCATCCTGTTTCCACAGTCTTATTCATTTCAGGTTATTCCTGCACTAATAATGAAACTGCTGGGGAAAAAAAAAAGTCTAAAAGAAGGAAAGTGATTATGGAATATCTGTGGCAGCAGAGACAGGAAAACCAGAGGGAGATCGATGCGGTCAAAAATAGGGTAGAACCAGTTCTTTAAGGTTTGCCTAGGAAGTTTCTCCAAAAGGGATGCTGCTTTCTGCAGTGTAAATATCTGAGATTACAAAGTCCTGGCTTACCCTGAGGGAGGAAATGAAGACTGCTTTCCTGATAAGTCAGTTGACACTATTAAAGCAGCACAATCAAGGGATTTAACCTTGACATAGGTTATATGAAGTAAAATGTTATTTTATATCCACCCATATATTACATCCATCACTTTTCATACAGATATATTTCTTACTAACTGTATTAGTAGAAACTTAAGACAATAACTTGATCTAATTTTTAGAAGTTGAGTAAAACAAATTACTTTCTCCAGGCCCATGGGAAACCTGAAAAATATTTTTTAGCTCAGCTGAACTATGTTTTAAAAAAAGATTTTTAATTTTGTCCGTAGCAGAACAAGTTCTTCAGAGAGTTTTTATAAGGGTGTGCATAGGAACACTTATGGCAAATATGTTGTATTATATTATCAGCCATGTATATGTGGGCTGCAAAGGATAAGTCAATAGTTATGTTGGGTACTTCCATGGTCTGGGTGTTCAGACATCCTGATCAAGGAACTTGCTAAATGACCTCATGCTCTTGTAATCCTGAAGGTCTTTTCCACAGAAAACAAATGTCCTCAGTTGGAGGAGCATAGAGCTGGGTGGTGAGTCTGGACAGAGTCAGAAGTCAGACACACTGCAGTTTTACTGTACAACTTGGAAATGGTTATTTTCTATTTTTCTCTGGAAAAAAATGCACCTTTTTTCCCTGATCAACTCTGCCTGTTTGGATAATTATATTCTAAATGAAAAAGAGGATTAGTGCTTTGATCAGCTGTCATTTTATCCCTACCTACAGCATCTCAAGCACTGTTATCTTCTAAATCTTACAGGAGTTTTCAGTGACTTGAAGTGACTCAATAAATTCTTGAGGAGGCGTCAGACCATGCAGGAGGTTTCAATACACTGATTTTTATTTATTATGTGCTCGAGTGGTTTCTGACCAGAGAGAAAGCCATGCATGGCTACGTAAGAACTGAAGCACATGATAAGGAGAGCAGATGTTTCTGTGACCAGGGCTCAGAGCCCTAATTGCCAGCTGGCATGTTTTTCCTTAATCTGTTGGAGATATTGACTTGCCAAGCTCAAATGTAGAGTTCCTCAGAACCCTGGGAATATTGGGTGTGTAGCTCATTGCTTCCTATGGAGTGAAACGCTAATTATAAATGGCATTCCTCATTATCCATGCAACACAGCTGGTTTAAATACTCGCTAATCTGAGACCCCAAATCCAGACTCAGGAATGACAATATCCAGGTTTTTCTCCACTACTGCTATCTGGAGATAGCTTCCAGAGGTTAAATCACCTCGATATTAGAGGCAGCAGCACTATCTCTTTTCTGGTCAAGAAAGAGCTTGAAAGGCTGTGGCAGTTCCTTGGCTGAGCTGACACTGCTGTACAAACCAGATTGATATATGCCAGCATCCCCAGCAGTTTGCTATGGATGCAAAAATGGCATTACTGCTTTGGGTATAAATTCCTCTGGGTTCCAAAGTAACAGAAACCTGAGAATGGGATCTGTACAAAACTGAAGCACAGAAAAGTCTGAGGAAAATGTTTAAATGCACATTAGCCTGACTAGAGCAAACAAAATATTACCCAGCAGCCAGCAGCTGAGATAGGAGCAGAAATTGTGAGAGCCACTACTGAGGGTGAGATCCTGCACAAAATAACTAAGGCTTTTAGTGCAGGATTAGCAAGCCAGCTTCTTCCTAACATCTATTATAAATACATGGCTGGGTCTTTATTGCTACAAATTATATGCTTAGAGACATTAGACAGCAGTCTGTAATCTGGAACAAAACATAATGTGGAAAAGGACATGCAAAAACGCTGTAAGTAGCTGCATGCCAATTTATAGATTTTTATAAGCCTGAAAAATTGCAACTCAATGCATCATCCTATACACAGGTGCATTGGAATAATTTACTCTCCAAAAAACAACAGAAATCCAGTCACGTTGTTTCCCCTCCCCTTCATATCTATATCATAACGAAATATTAGTAAAGAATTCACAAAGGTTAATTGAAGATGCCCAGTACATCTTCAGGGAAGGCGGCCAACAGCAATTTCAATTAATTTTTCAGAAACAGACATTTTATGACAGATGTCTCAGGTCCAGCAGGGAATTTCTGTGCAAAAAGAACACCAAACCAGACCAGGTATCTATCAGGACCTGCATGCTGCCCTAAGTCAGGCAGAGAAGTGCCTTGGGCACTCACTTGATTAGGAGTGAAATGAGGGGATTTTATGGGGTGAGTCCCTCTTTTGCTTAGGGAATCCCAAGCTGGGCTGGAACCCAGTCAGCTGTCCAAATTTGTGTTTTTATAAAAAGCCAGTGGAAAACCCACACTCACCTCCTTACCCTTCTTGCCCTGATCCCTTCTCCAGCTCTCCCATGGCTACCTTGCTGGTCAGGCTGTGGGCTGTCTCTTTTACACCTATTGAATATTTAACCATTTTAGCAAAGCTCCAGCAAGACTCAAAGATAGAAAGCAAGAGACTGGCCCCGAGGGCCAGCAATTAGAGCACTCGTCTGGTATGGCAGAAAGGAGATCATTGTTTCTAGCCCAGGGAATATCTAATAATAGTTTATAAAGCAGAGCATTGATCCCAGCTTGGAGTGTGAGAGTCGATGATCCAGATGTGAGACTTCATAATCCAATAGACACAACATTCTTATTTCTAAAACTGAAGCAGTGCCCAACTTCAGCTTTATTTCAGTCTCTTTATCCTCTTGCACGACTGGTTCTGTGGGAGGTAATTGAAGAGCCAGCCATGGCATCATATAAAAGCACCTGGAAATCCATACAGCCACGAGCATGTATGGCTTCACAGAGCTCAGCCCTTCTCTGGAGAACATTTGTCACACTTAGCTGGGAGAGATAAATTTTATTATTTGTGTCAGTTTTTTTCACAGAAACCAGGAGGTTTTACAAACAGTAGTCTGCATTTATAATCTTCAGGAAATGGCCAGCTAGGCATTTATGGATGATCATCCTGGCATGCCACATTACTATGTGAAGTAACCTGGGTACCATTTATACCTCATACCACTCCATCTTTTCTTTGCTATATCTTTAACCCAATGAAAAAGAAATTTCTGTTGATTGACAAAACTTACCTGATGCTCTAACATGAAACTCAACATCCTGTACAAGTATTTCATTGATCTGAAAACTCATCTTACAGCACTTTTTATTTTATCACTCAGTACTATTATTCTTGTTTCACTGCATGTGTGTTTCCTTCCTGAGTGTTGTGCTCTTTATTTCTATATAGCTCGTGTCATTCAAGTAATACAGGAGAGGGAATAACAATTAAAATTTACAGAAAGAAGTAATAGAAATGGATTGGTCCTAACAGAGAAATCCTGACAGTCCCAATAACTCTAAGGTTTCCTGCAGGGTACACTGCAGGAAAAGTGAACTGCTCGATGAAGGGGAATAAACGAGTTTGTCTTGGCACTGCACAACTCCATGAGTCACCTTTTTGAAGAAAAAGAAGCGAAACTTTTAGTGCATTTAACAACACAAGTGACTGATCCTTGTACTGTATATAGAAACGAATTGGGGACATAAAAATAGCATTTCCTCTTTCATTTCCTCCACCTTCTGCTACCTGTGGAGCCTTGTCAAGGCAGACAGTGACTTTCTTCATTTCAAGGAACATATGATTCCAGTCTCTGAGTGTGTTTATGGAATACTTTCATTTTTGGAGCATCTTTTCTGAGAGTTGTAGCTCTTCTCTGGACTGAATCTAAATTTTGGTCCTTCTCTTACTTTTCATTTCTGCAATCATAGAACAGAATCATAGACCCCAGAACATTTGGGTGGAAAGGACCTTAAACACCATCTTGTTCCAAACCTCCTGCCATGGGCAGGGACACCTTCCACTAGACCGGGTTGCTCCAAGCCCCCTCCAACCTGGCTTTGAACACTTCCAGGGATGGGTCATCCTCAGTTTTCCTTGGAGACCTGTGGTAAGCCAGGGCCTCACCACCCTCACAGGAAATATTTTCTCCTACCCCCTGTCCTATGACTATATGACCTTGTGAACTGTCCCTCCACCCACTGTGCCCTTCACACCCACTACAGAGGTCCTGAGTCTCATCCTTGGTCTTCACCTTTGTGGCTTTATCCTCAACAGTTGCTTGACTCTGGGTTTTGTGGACAGACTGTATATCTCCCTCACATTCATCTACCAGCCTGCCTCAGTTCTTTCACCTGTAGCATCCCTGTGACTTCCCACTCTTCTCTATTCCAGCTGGGTGAAAACACAGATGTCTGCAAGTCCTGGCCTGAGCTCTGTTTTGGGAGACTCCTCCTCAGCTCTTTAACACTAGCTGGAAGACTGGATTCTCCATAAATCTGGCAGGTCCTTGCCTTTTCACAAGGAAGTATTTCAAAAGTGGGAAGATTTGCCAGGCACAGGCGAAAACTGAGGGTGTGATGGCACTGAGTATGGTGCTAGAGCCACTCAAAGGAGAAGTGCAAGGACTGGTCAGACCTCCTGAGCCCAGAAACACTGTTGGGAGGAATACAGGAATCAATGGATCACAAAGCTGAGCATTGCCTAGAACAAAGTTTAAAACAAGGTAAGTTAAAAACAAATATAAGGAAATAAAACGACATAAGTAACCTTTAATGAGAATATGTCTGACTCTTCTGATACCATTCTTTCATTTCATTTCATTTTATGGAAAACTCCCCAAAATGAGGCTCATCAGCAAAAGTAGAACTTTGCACTACTTCTGGATGAGTATTTGAAATCATAAGCAATTGCAAAAAGGAGGGTTGAAGTCCACTCTCGCTTCAGTTTGTCATTGAAGAATACACTGGAGATTCAAATCTCAGCTGGTCGCACCCACTGAGCCTACAATTTAGGTGAACCAAGCTGAATCTGGCATTCCTGGAATGACTACATTGTCAAACTAAATGCTTTCATGTTGTGTTTGCAGTGTAAATATTTAAAAAAAAAAAACCAAAATCATAAAACAACAAACAACCCAAACCCAACAGTCAGAATGTTTCCAACCCCCTTTGCTGAAGAAACACAAACACAGAATGGGCACAGAAACATGCAGATCAAAGAAGATGCATGTATTCATCTATTTCCCATCAGCTGCATGCTCTCATCCTGGAGTATTGGGCAGGAAACATGGTGTGGGTTTGTTGCTTTTTAAAATTTTCTTAATTTCACATTTTGTTTTATTTTACTTCCAAAAGCATCCTGTGAAGAAATGAGAGTGGCAGAAGGAGAGCTTGAAAGTGAGTAAGGAAGTTCCTTTGTGATTAATTCAGGGATTTGCCTTAAGATACAGGAAGCCCGATTTGAAGCCCACCTTCCAAATCAGGCAGAGCATGGATGGGAAGTTATCTGGGCTGGGGGAACAGGTGTGATTCCTAGAGGTTTCTTATCAGATTTTCTTCCCAATGTGCTTCTCCTTTCTCTGTCTCCTCCACTGCTATCAAGACCCTGTGATGATGTATTTCAGCAGAGCCCTGCAGGATTAAGGGAAAATAGACTTGACTCCTCACACCATCAGGGAATGGGATTACAGGGGCAGGCCCAGGATCTGTTGTGAACAGATTCCATCAAAGATGTGGACAGTGAAGAGAAATGCATGAGCTATGAGAGACTCTGCAGGCTCAGGAATAACGAAAATACAAAGAGCTATTTGGGTTTGTCAAGTGAGATTCTCAAGTTTTGGAACACAGAAGACAGTGGTGAATATCCTGACCCATCCTTTCTCTGGCTACATTCACTCTGACACTAATGGGATCGTGATTTCCTTCCTAGACTTTACAGTGAGAGGGAAGCAACAAAAAGGATGACTGTTCCCCATCTGCAGACACTCACCTCTTTATAATACCTCCATTCATCTTTCTACAGAGGTCATCTGGTTCGTGCATTTCTTAATATTCCCAGGATTTGGGGGAGGAAGGGACTGAGGGGAAAGAGATTCCATAAGAGAATTCATATTCTATAAAGAACAAGCCTTTTGAGAAGCTCTTGGGCGATTTTGACCTTTCACACTGTAACATCTTTAGTTCAAGCCCTGCGCTAGATTTAGATGGTGGTGCTTCCACAGCCCAGGCGTGTTCAATTTGCTCCTTTTCAGTTTAAATTAGCATTTATTATGTCTTGCCTGAATTATCACATAATGTGCATGTTGCTGTTCGTGTTTTACAACAGTTTAGCAAAAAAAAAAAAAAAAAAAAGAAAAATCAGTGTTTACAGTAGGTTAAGAAGCTGTTATTTCCAGTCTATAAATGGTTTAATGCGTGACTGCTCCCTGATTGTTAACTTGCTCTTGAAAATAATTGCATAATCCCCATGTTATTTCACTGCTATTGACACACCAGGCCATAGATTTTCGTGTTGCCTTCTGTCATACCCATGTCACTTGGGTGACCTTAATCCCATTAAGAGTACATTCTGAAGTGTGCTGCAAACACTGTCAAAGTCCCTTTACGGAGCCAGGTCCCTTCGCAGCGCTGCGATTCCGGTCCAGTTTGGCATTTGGTGTTACCTGGCAGTGTTCACTCATGTGGGGTGCTCCTAGGACTCTCTCTACATTTTTGTTGGGATAGCACGACGTCCAGCAATATGTTTGGAGGAATAATAATGCCTCCAGCCCGTGGGGATGGCCACAACCCAGCCCGCGGATTTGGGAGCTGTGGCTGGGAGCGGTGCTGACGTTGCTGACGGCTGTGATGGACTATTCCCATTAGAGGCCACTGCAGCTGGATGCAATTTAAAGAAGCCCTGGGGGGGTGCTCTAAACTCACAGCTCCTGCAATTCTGGGGGATAAGGAAAGCAAAAAATCGCGGTTTGAAGCCATATGTTCCTCAGCTGTCCCCCCGCTTCCCCCAGCACTCCCCAGCATGCCAGGCACATACTCCCCAAGCCACAAGCCAAGCTTTGACACAGAAAAAAATTTGGCAAAGCATGGGAAAAAAGCCAGTGTGTTTGAACTTAGTATATGCTGAGTAAAATGTCCCAGTCCCCTCCAGGCGCCTCTCTGGACAGTAAAGCAGAGCATGCAGAAGCCACATGATCCCTCGTGGGTCCAGGGAAGCACAGTTTTACAAAACAAACTTTTATTAATGATGGGTGCCAAGCACTAAGCAGAAGGGAAGTGAGTGTTAAAACAGATCGTGTTTATTCGGTTTAGCATAAAAGCAGAGCAGCATTAGGCATGGCAAAAGCTACACTTTTCAAAGCACCAGAGCCTCCATGAAGTGGACAAGGCTCCTATTAAAGGCTCCAACTAGCTAGAAGTTAAATGCATGAAAACCAAATTTTTGGCTTTTGGAGATGAAACTTGCTGCTGGCATGAACTGATGAAAAGCAACTCTTAAATCCCTTGCTCGTATAGAGCAGGTCCATATCCCAGCATGCCTGGTCTCCTCACTGCTGTTCTCCTTTCAAAGGTTTCTGGCTTCTTTATAAAAACAGCTGACAAAGATGCTGCTGCCTGCTTGCATTTTGTATTATTTCTGTAATTATTTGTATTATTAAATTCTGTGGGTGAATGGTTAGCAGCAGCACCAAGTTTTTCCTCCTCAACTTAGGCTGTCATTTAAAACTTTCAAAATTAACAGCCTCATTTTCTTCGGTTGAAGCAACAAACAAAAACCCCAGGGCAGAAGAACACTTCCCCTGATAAAAACAGTCTCCATACACACATATTAAAAGCATGTTTCCACACCTCATATTCTAGATTAAAGCTTCACATTAAGTTTATAACCCCACCTGCAGAATTCTTGACCTATCTTTAATGCTAGATTTGGGAAAAACAGAAGAGGGGAAGGGAAAAGGTTAATAATAGGTTGAATAGATTTATTTCCTTTGTAGATTTGCAACATGCTGAATGACCAACAACAGTGGAATCCTCCAAATATCCAGGGATGTTGATCTGCTGTTGCATTTCTGTATGTTATGCATTTCATGATCGGTATGATATTTGATGTTGACACAAATAGTCAAAGAGGAATCAAGAATGCAAACTCCTCAGGTACTTTCCAGCTGCTTCACTTGCATTTTTTTAAATGGGCACTCTTTTCTTTCTTTTTGTCAAATGTTCTCCTCCTATATGAGCTCTGAAGTCTCGTGTATAGTTTACTGAGATTATTTCTGTAAAACTCTAGATAATGGAACCTTGTTCAATGGGAAAAAAAATTACAAAAGGTGAAAGCTGCTTGCTAAGCATCTGTTGACCTGTATTTGGTCAATAAACACTCCCAGGACATAGGTACAATGTTCCCATGTCTTAAAATGCGTGCAGATCGATGTCACAGGCTGACAAAATGCAAACACAAATTGACTTAATGAATTTATTTTGACTTAGACACATCAGATTTGGCTTGTTATACACCTACCATTAGGAGGTAATGGAAATGACAAGGACATGTGTCACCCAGCACTCATCATTTTGAAAATTCACAAATATATGCTAAGCTGATGTCAAGCTTTGACCAAGTTTCAGCTGAACTGAGGCCAATTAATGGGTTTGAGTGGAAGCCATGTAAAACTCAGTGGTTTAGACTGAATTTGGAGGGTCTCCAAAAACATAACAACATCTAAACCAGTAATAATTTAAGCGAAGCCAATGGAGTTCCACCCTTGTGAGGTGGAGCATGGAAATCTGACTGAAGGGTGATAAATGTCTACAGGCTAAAAAGCAGAAGAAGGAGTCACCACCCTTCTTCTTCCACAGGCCAAGCCTGGGTAGCTCTGCTAGGTAGTAACTGCTTTCATCTGTCAGCAGGCTCCTTACTTACTCCTCACTTTCATTCATCTCCACTTCCCCAACAGGGGCTCTATGGAAAAGTTTTGGGAACTGTCAGGATAAGAGGTGTTCTCACAGGATAAGAGGTGTTCTCAGAGAAACTATAGTGTCATCTCCACGTTTCCTGAGAAATATTTTTAGCAGAAAAAAATATCTCCTGGCCCATTCCAGAGCACTCTGTGCTTTTTGCCTGTCTCCTGGATGACAGAGGGATGATTGCAAAGAGAGCTTTTACCTCCAGCTCACAGCATCCATCTCAGCAGAGCTCAGTACTAACTAAACATTTAGTAGTACTCTGACAGCCTGTGTCAAACAAGTTATCAGCCTGCATAAATCTTTTGCATGGAAAACAGTCACTTTCAGGAAATCATTGTCAAAAATTGCGCCTTTGATGACAACCACTTTTGAGGGAAATACATTGGTTTTGGGGAGTAACAACTGAGTGTATTTAGAGATACAATCTCACAATATACAGCACACAAATACAAGCACATTGAGACAACACCTAATACTGGAGGAACAATTTTAACACAGAATCTGGAAGTACACACCAGTGCTTCAAGCAATTTTCTCTGAACGTAGCAAAGCAAAGACTGCACAAAAGAAAAAGGACTCTGAAACAACACCGAGAAGGCACACAACAAACTTTATACAGACCAATTTTTTTTAAATCATGATAGAGAATTTTCTGAATTTCAGGTTCTGAATCTAAGCAGAATGCAGAGTTCCTCATTTCATTTCATTTCATTTCATTTCATTTCATTTCATTTCATTTCATTTCATTTCATTTCTGTCCAAGGTCTATGTGTTTTGTGGTATCACGATTTAAGTCTTTGAAGAACTGAAATACCCATGCAGGGTTTGGAGGTTTTTTCCCTCTGAATTTGAAAACACCCTGAAAAAGAAAATCTGAAAGGTATAAACTATCCTACCTATTTTTTTCTTCCCTTTCTCCTTTGTTTTAAGGAGAAAAGACCTTAAAGATGACAACTTTAACACTGACTTAAATTGGAATTCTGTTGACTTTTTTTATCTTCAGTTTCGTAGTAATTGGGCTCAGGTTGCTGTGCAGTGCACAAATATGAGCTGTATTTAATCATCTGAGAAATATTACAGGATCAGACAATTCCAAACTGCTATAGGTGTCAAATATATATGACCATGTCTGCTTTTGGCATAATGTAATTGCACTCCAGGAATTTATCTTTTACTGTGTTTTGATTGTTTAATGTTATTCTAAGCTGAAACTTTTCCCACCTCTCATACCAATCCAGCTTTGCATTTTTTATTGGGTGCTATCTGAATAACTGACTAGGAAAAAAAGAAATTTGAAAGATTATGTGATTCTTTTTCAGAGCCCTGTGAGCCAAAGATTTTTTTTTTTTTTTTTTTTAAGTATTCATTTAATTTATTAGTTATGAAAATTCTGAGCTAAACACAGAAGGAAATAATTCCTTCATTCCCTCCCTGGAACATGTGGGATTGCCCTCTGGACCACCCTCAGCTGCCACTTTTCAGTAGCAAGGGTGATGCCTGTGCTTCCTCTGCCTCATCAAGGTCATCTCCTCACAGGCAAGGAGGGGAGGCAGCTGGACTGGTTTTCTGGTGCTGGTGGGACTGGGGAGAGCTGAGAAGGTGACCAGGCACTGAGTGTCCTACCTGGCTCCCACCTGCAGTGCTGATGGAAGAACACTGGCACAGGGTGGGAGATGCTCTCAAAGCAAGCGCAGATGCCATTTCTGCTCACATTCCCCCTTGCAAGCCTTTCCTCCCTATAAAAGCACAGGTGTGGCTTAGGAAAAGCATTCCCCACACCAGCTGTAAGCAAGGGAACTTCTTGCTGTGTCCCAGCTTGACAACACAAGGGTTTATTTGTATTTCCTGGGCAGCACATGAGAGACTGGGACCAGAACAATCTGGGACTTCTGGGCACTCCTAGGCACAAGAAAATGCTCTCACAGAGCCCAGGATGCTGTTTCTCCTGTGCAAATGGCTGAGGCTTTGCTCAAGTTCAGAAAAGCTTGCTGTAAGACTACATCTCTACCTGGTATTTATCCTCCAGAACTTTTCCATAACACCCTCCAAAACGGGCACCTCCCATATGGCCATCTTTCTGTGAGCAACAGAAAGGAAGGGAGGAAGATGGACTAGTGACAGCAGGGGAAGAAAGAAGACAAGTCAGCTTTTCACAGATTTCCAGCCTGATCCATTTGCTGTATTAAATTTCCCTCCTCTGCTGTGAGCTGTTAATAATCCAACCACTGTTTAAAGGGTATCTGGATCCCCATGGAAGCAGATAAGAGTTACAGGTGGTGCATGGCTCCACACAGCCTGGGAGCTTGGAGGAGAAGAAAAATGAGAGGAGAGAAATGAGCTAAAGACTTTTAGATACCTAAGGGAAAGAAGAGTTGCTTTTCCCATTGAGTCATATATCAATACAGACTCCTTTCCTCAGGGAATGAAATGCTGGAGGAGGAAGGAGTGAGGAATAATTTTAATCAGCTATTTTACACCAACAGCACTCGATCTGAGATGAACATTAGTAAGGGCTTGGCACCCTTTGCAGGTACCTGAGGCACAAGGATACACAACATGCCCAAACCATGGAACAGCAGCCTGCTGGCACCCTCCTCTTTGTTATTCCTGATGAGGTAATCCCAGAGAGAAGGGAGAGGGAAAGGAGAATTTCCACACCCAACAGAACCACCCCATCTCATCCTCCTGGAGCTTAGAGGAAGAATCAGAGCCTGGCTAAGCAGGGTCCTCTGGTTTATGGATGTCCTTCCCAGGGTGTGGGGTAGGGACTCCTCAGAATCATGCCCAGTGTTCCTCTGGCATGTACAGACTTTCCCACTGGTGTAACCTGTCTTCCTAAGAAAAGCAGATACTCCAAAAAGCACCAGGGTGCTCTGTGTGAGCCAAGTTTCCCTGATGGCCTTTAAGTGAAATTAAAGAAGTTAAGAAGTTAAGAAGCAGCCCTCCAACTCAGTCTAAACAATGACACTAAACAAAACACCGTTTTAATATATCCACAAAATACATCTGTAAATGCTAGTACTTTATTCAAAACCTGCTGAAGCATCAGGACTTTCACATTTAAGCACAAGAAACAGCTCAGGCCATGGGGCAGGGAAAAGTGTGATGTGGACTTGGCAGTGATGGCTTAACAGTTGGAGTCAATGATCTTAGAAGTCTTTTCCAACTTAAACAATTCTGTGATTCCAAGAGATGACTGGACTTGCAACCAGAGGCACCAGAATCTGTCCCTGGGAATGAATTAAGGATGGTCCCCACACTCTCTTCGCAGTGGCCTAAACACTTCCTACTGTAACTGAGTCAAGTAATTAGCTGTGGTGCTCAGGGAAAGCATGGATCAGGGATGGACTCTGGCCATGAAACCTTGAGTGCCATTAGCCCTTGAGAGGCAGTATTTAGGAAAACAACCTATACCTAAGCTACATTAACTGGAAATTCAAAGCCAAAAGCTGTTGGGTCTTTGCAATGGATTGATGGACCAAACACCAAGAGAAAATCTCGGTGAGAAATCTATGCTATAACAGCAGTTTTAGTTCCATATCTGAAGATTTGGTTTGCTATTTAAAAAAATTCCATTAAAGCAGTATACCTCCATGTTTTTAGGCAATAGGTAGTACAAACCAAAGAATAAATGTGTCTCAAAATGTTTAAAACCAGGGAATAGAGGGAAAAGGATTTGCTATTGTAGCCACACCTTCTAAATATAGCTCAGTATGCAGAAGAGAGCTTAAACATGTGCCAAACTCTAAATTTAGGAGAGTCCTGGGGCATGTCCATGCCTGTACATCTTGCATATGTGCACTGTGATGGGATAAGCTGTGCATGGCCAAATAGGAGCTTACAGTGAGCTCTGCTGAGCTGAGCTGCAGCGTTATCCTGAGGCAGAACCATGCCCTGCTCCTCTGCAGTTCCTTACCCAGATAGATACTTCTTCAGCCCAAAACCTCTCCTGGAGGGTCTCCAAAGTAAAACTGAATGCAGTGTATAAATACCCTACTGACCTGGCTGGGTATTAATGGCTTTTTACATCCCTGTGAGCACATTCATCTCGCTGAATATAGTGAATTCAAAGCTGCAGCAGAGGCTCAGCAACCAGGGGCAAGGTTACAGAAATATTAGCACTCCAACTCATACACAGGGGAGAAGATGAAGACTCAGGGAGCCTCTGACAGGAATTGTCTCATTAAACAAGCTTTTAAAATTTCATTCAGCTTTATTATTATTATTATTATTATTACTAATAATAATAATAATAATTTTTATTTGCATGTGCTTTGAGTCAAGCACTTTGTGTGCTTTGAGTGTGGCTTTGAAAAGCCACAATTAAATTGTTTCAAACTACGCAGAACACTACATGTGGCATTCCAGATGAAAAGGCAATCCTCTTTAACCAGAACTCTCCCATCTTTCTCACTCTATGCAGCTAAAGCATTAAAATTATTTCCTTGCCATACATTCTCACTGCTGTGTTAGCCTTTCCTAGTCCTGTGTCTGGGATGAGGAGATGAATTGCACAAGTAGTGGTCCTCTTCCAAAAGAAATATACCAGTGTGTGCATTGCTGGGTTATCCTGATCTTCTGCAGGTTTAGATGAGAAATAACCCCACAGAGCTCACCACATCACATCCAAATGCAATCAACATGCAATGTACAGTTTATAAAGTGACAGCCAGGGTGTTGCAATAGCCACAGAGCATCCTGGTCCTTAGTTTATTTTAAATCCCTCTCCTCTGTGAGCAAAGTTGGTGCCCATGAAAGCAGGGCGTCCTAGGTGTGATCACAATGGTTTCACTAGGCATGTGCTATTTTTAGCTTGGTTTCACCTTCATTCCTCTTGTACACACTGCCTGTTGTTCTGCCTCTCGGAATCCTCCGGGTGACTTTGAGGCTGCAATGTGTTGATGACAGCCATGTGCTGGGCTGGCTTTAAACCTTGTCCCACACCATCTGAGCTACAACAGGCACTGACAGCCCCTGGTCACGGGGAGAAAATGGGAGCGGTTCAAAACCCTTTCTCCCATAAAGCATAAAAGAGAGGGGAAAGAATCCATTGAGATGAAGGGCCACACTCAGAGCAATGTAAGTTAAATGTGGTGTTGCTGTGCTGGTGGTGGGTAAGGAGAAAAGCAGACTACTTTTGTAGCAATATTTGTTGTCCTGAAATGAGGCAGAAAGGTGCAATAGTAGTGTGATAGCTGCATGAAAGATATTTTCTCCTTGGTGCATTTTCTCCTCCAGTCCCTGGTAGGTGTAGCAGTTATTCCCTCTAACACGGACAGCTGGGCATGACCCTGGAAAAAGCAAGGGACCTGTGTCCTCACGGTGTTAACATACCCAAATTATCAAACAGCTGCCAGCAGATCTGTCTCCTGTTCCTTCTTTTCCTCTCATCCTTTACCAGGTCCAGTCCACCACACTGGAGCAGCAGTGCCCAGTCTGCCACCAAATATATCCAGTGGGATCAGTGCCTTTTCCCTGCACAACCAAGGAAGCAGACTAGGAGTAGTCTCCTCCATCCATCCACAGGAGATCCAGACTGAAGGAGTAATGCTTACTATGGCCAAAAAAATAGCATTTAAGCGTAAGCTTTGCCATTAAAGTGCTCACTTGTCATCTGCTCTTGAGAAGGGGACTCATCTGACACAAGTGCACCTTTTTAGAAATGCACAAAAGTGAAACCTTCAAAGATTTTTGATATAGCATCATCTCTTTGCTGTAAATCACCTCTTATGAAAATGAGCCACTAATTACATTTGCTGGACTGAAGGTCTCACCTATCTTTTGGCAAATATGCTGCATTTTTGAACAGAGCTTTTGGGAAAACCGGGAATGAGAACACCTCCCCCACCCCACTGCCTCATCCCCCAGCATCAGTATCTCAGGATGCAGAGAGGAGGCTGTGAGCTGGCTTAGCACTTTATTGCCCTTCAAACTATAGCTGGGTTGCCTTAAATTATGTCAAGAACACCAGCTCCCAGAGACAAAAAATATGACCAAGACTTACAGGGCTACACAGAAGTTTCATCTATGTCCCTTGCTTCTGCACCTTTCCATAAAGAAGAGAGGATTTATGTGGAGGCTGGCTCAAAGCCTCCTGTGGATTCATCTCCTCATCAGAGAGAGATGGCCCTGGGAATGCTCCTGCAGGGTCTTGGTGCTGCCAAGGTGTGCAGAGCAGGCTTCGTGGAGCTGCAGATGAGGCTGGGTACGAGCTCACACAGACCTGAACTTCTGCTGTTGGTGGAAAAAACATCATTTTGTGACTCTGCCGATGCCTGGGGTTTATTTTGTGTGTGTGGTAACAAGGGCTCTCCTGAAGTTCAAGGCATAAGAATTTACAGCAGTGCATTAAAACATCTGTGTTCAAGCTCTCAGAGCAGAGCTGCCCTGTAATACACAAATTACCCAAATGGTGGTTCCTCAGCTCTCCCCTGTGCTCCAACTCCCCGAGCTATCCCGTGGAGATGGAGGAAGCTGAGGAGAATGCAAGAGGGGTTTGGAGTGCCTTGCCGAAATGCTATCAGCTCTATTCCTAGATGCTCTGTGGCTTTACTACATGTATTCATTGTTAACTTTCAACATCAGCTTATTATAGAGAAAGTGGATGTCTTGAGGGCTAAATTTGGAATTGCTGAAGCAAGAAAATTCTAAAATTGCAATTGCAGCCTACTGAAACATTGGATTTGCTCTCTAATTAAAATTTCTCATATAAACTTGATCCCCTTCAGCATGCAGAGCATTTTCCCTCTCTCTGCCTAATGTTTATACACTCAGTCTCTGCAGAAGATTAATACAGTTTTCTTTTTGGAGACCACCCCATTTTAATTGCAGCATGGTCTTTTTCAGCTGTAGTCTGTGTCGCCAGAATGGTTTGGGTGTTTCCACCTCCAACCGATATAAATTTTCTGTAGTGCATGGGATTAGGAAGTTTATATGTATTAAGGAGTTTATACATTAAGGAGTTTATATATATTAAGGAGCTTATATATAGAGAGGAATATATATTTTATGTGTGTGTGTGTGTATTATATGAGTTTATATATATTTGCATTCATAGCTATATACACACATACATATGTATGCAATGTTCATGTTATTTATAACTACTATGAAGACCACACCTGGGCAATAGAGAAACAATATCTTTGGGTTTTTTCTGTCCAGAAGGGAGTTTGTACCTGCTATGAATTCATTCCCTGCGTGCAGCTGGAGCTCCTTCTGCAACAGAAAGTAATGACACCTTTCTCCGATAGTGATGCCACAATAGTGATTCACATCTATTTATATCCTATCTTGTCTTCTGTCTCCGGTGTCAGACTTTAGCTTGCCCTTCCCCCTCCCCTTTCAGGCTGCCTCAGTGCTGATTGTTGCCACTACAAATGGCAATGTGAGGCTGTGTGAGGCAGCATGAGAGCAGGCAGAGTTAAAGGGCTTAATGAACTGCCCGTGCCACTGAGGGCTGCCTTCGCTGCGGTGGGAAGCAACGGCTCCAGGAGATCAATTAAAACATTGCCACTGCAGAAAAATTACAGGAAGGGTGTTTTAAGTGAGGAAAGGAAATATCTGAGGGGAATAAATGACTCCAGGCTTTGGTCTGGAGGAGCAAAATGAAATACTCAAGTCATTTTGCAGACATCTACAGCTGTCGATTAGGGATGTGCACCGAGGCCATCCGGTACCGGCTGAAGCAGCGGAATTAAGTTGACGTTGTTTCTAAATATATTATCTTCCTCCAGTAATGCATACCCACAAGAAAAAAGATGAGGTTCTTGAAATAAGAACTGCATAAGGACTCTAAGGGCATTGGGCAATTTAGAATAGTGAATCCTCTAGCTATTATTTGAGCTGCTCTGGAGTTAAAGCAGCAGAAAGCTGATGAACTGCACCAGTCCTGTCACAATAAAGCTCTGTCCATAACTGATATATGTCTTCCTTCCCAAAAATTCCTGGACAGTGGCATATTATAGCTAGGCTTGCAACACTGATTCCAGTATTTCAACTCTGCATGCAGAAATACATCATCTTGGAATCATGGAATGGTTTGGGTTGAAGGCACCTTAAAGGTCACCTCATTCAAACCCCCTGTTGTGGGTAGGGACACCTTCCACTAGACCAGGTTGTTCAAAGCCCCATCCAACCTGGCCTTGGACACTTCCAGGGATGGAGCATCCACAGCTTCTCTGGGCTGCCTTTTCCAGTGCCTCACCACCCTCACATCAGTCATTCACATGTATTGAATACATCCCTTGTATATGGTGACTGCTAGTCGTCTGTGAGCTGTAAGGAGGCAAAAAGAGTCTTGCTGTCAGTTTACCTGTCACTGACTGGCACCCTGGCAGTTATGGAAGTGTTCCTGGAGGTAACTCAGAGAAAAATTTGTCTCCAGCAATCCCTGCTGAACTCTGACGGCTCAGGAGAAGCCCCTGGCTGTGAAATTTTACATGGTTCCCAACCCATGACAAGGGATGATAGCTGATTCAGATCCTGATCCCAGTCTGGACAGGAGCAGAAGTGTTTCTGACACATCCCATGTCCAGTCTGAGGTCTAGAACTGCTTGTGTACATACTCTGGGACGTCATTCTCTGGCCATTAGAAAATCTCCACTGCCCAGATTTCCTAACAAAGCAATGGAGACTTGTTCTGCTTGAGCCAACCTCAATTTACTAAAGCTTATTCTGAGCTTGTAAGTACAAAATTACCCTTTTACCAGAGGGAAGAGAGTGAAAAACACCAGCATGATTGTTTTCATAAATAATGAAAGCAAAATCTCCACCACGCACTCAGCAGTGAACTGTTTTTATCTGAAAGAGAGGAAGATTTGGTTGGTGAATTCATCGCTATAGGAGACCTATACAGTCTGTCAGAGACACAAATAAAAATGCAGCCAGCACACACAGGAGGGGAGGTGGAGGAAATGGAGAAAACAGAACTAGTTATTTTTAACTGCCATTAATATCACAAGAGGGACTATGACAAAGGGAGCAGCTTCAGAATTCCGAGTAGTGTTCTCTTTAGTGCCAGTAAAATAGTATCTAATGAGAGATGTCATATGAAGAATAACACAAAATGAAGGCAAGGACAGATATCTTATTAAGAAAACCACAGCACCAATTATATAAAAAAATATTATTGCGAGACTATGAATAAAATCATGATTTAATACAAATAACAGACATTCCTGTACTTCACATTTCAGTATCTTAGTTCTACAAAAGCATAAACATTTCCAAGAAGAAGAGGTTGTTTACTAAGACAAGCCACTGAGCATTTATTTCTCAGCTTGGGTCCCCAAAACAGACTCATTTACTTCATACTGCTGATTGGGATGACAACTCGCAGTATCAAAGATGCTTTACAAAATGTTCACAAAGAATAAAAAGAGAACATGATCCCCATCATCTTCGAGCTCTGAAAAAGAGGTTGTTCAAAAATTCAGATGCTAATTTGAATAAGTGGCATCAAAACCACCTGCATATGTTTACTTTCTCTGTGTGTGGAGAGACGAAAAACATAACTAGGATCGTGTCATCTGAACAAAATTTCAAAGCCCCAGATGTCCCTGGAAAATGCTACCAACTGGAGTCTGGCAAGCATTTCACACAGAGAAGCTAACATGTAAATGGTGCCCCCTTCCCTGCTTTGTGTGCTTTCTATTAGGCAATTTAACAACTTCTTGTTGAAAGGGTTAAGACAATGCAGAACCCAAAATTTACTGGTGGTGTAAGCATTTCCTAAAAATTTCCACTAGAAGCTGTGTATTTCCCCGAGATCAATCAAAATTGGTTAATCAACCTATTCATCCATCTTTCTACCTGTCATAAAACAGCTTTTGATAACAGAAGCACCTGCTATTCCTTTCTTTCTGGTTACCTTTCCTGAGAGATTATCCTCCCACGGTGCTGTTCTTCCCAAACACTTGTGATAATAAATTTAATTAATATCACTAGACTACAGGAAAAAGGCAGTATCCTATCTGATAATCACAATTACATAACTCAAGCATTAGCTGGGCTGTAAAGAAGCAAATATTCACAGTGGATTTGTTCACGAACCATCTATTGGTGAAAAGATCACGATAGTCAGCTGCAAATATTAATTTACAGGCTATCTGTGAACACACAGCCAAGACTAATTAAAGATGCTTATCTCCTGAATGACTTGCTCATCTCTGGCAATTCCTGTTCTTACTGTCAAACAAAACAGTTGTACAGATAACTTCCTAATTTCGGGCCACTGCACTGTAAAAATTATCAACGGGTGATGTATGGCATAAAAACCACAATGATTTATCAATACAGCACTTTTAAAATCATAGGAAAACAAATGCTTTTGCATGAACTAGTCCCTCCCCTAGGCTCTCATTTCTGAGGTGAATTAGCATTTATTAACATAAGCATTTGTGGTGGCCACTCAATTGGATCAGGAAACTGATCTGGATCAAAACAAACCTTGACAAGACAAACAAAGTTTCAGCATGGATTTTAAGGATTATCTCAATTTCTCCTTGGTGGGGGCACTTCAGTGTCTTGAAGAGCACCAGCCTATTTACTTGAAAGGAAGAAAGCTTCTAATTTTGATTCTGAAATAAAACAAAACTTCCTAAATCTATTCTTGCAGAGGAAAGTTACTATTTTTCAGCTAAAATATGCTCAGATTTCCATAGTTGATATTTTTACTTCCATAGCTTTGTAAACCTGAAACTCCAGCAGGCTCTAATTACCTAAGGGTATGCCCAACAGGGGGAAATTCCCTGGACAGATGAGCTCTTCCTACATTATCTCAGCTCTGCTCTAGTAGAGGGAAGCAGCCAGAGAGAAGGGATTATAGCTCAGCCTCTACCTGTCCTTCACAGACTCTTGCTGTGTGCACAGTTCCCGAGGAATCAGGCAGGTAAACCCAATTTACAACGGCCCCAAGGCAGTCTGTAATTATCACAGAGGCCATCCCAGGCTCCAGACACTCCTGATGTGAGAAAAGCAAGTAGGTGGCCATCAGACACCTTTCCCTTTTTGCTCAGAAGGAGATTTAATTATTCCTGTGGAAGCACTCTAAGTTCTGAAGCAACAATCCCATAAATGGGAAGCGCTGAAGTGAAAATAAACCGTAACTGTGTTTTTGTTTAAAATTCTGATTCCTAACAAGGCTATAAATAACATCAAAGAAATCAGTAAGGACAGAGCATTAATTCCTAAGTAACAAACCATTTCCATGTAGTATTATTTCCTGTGAATTTCTTCGTACAGACAGACTTGAGGGTGGCTCGTCTTTTCTAATTTTTTCTCATGTGGAATCTAGATTTAATACTCTTTGAAATATAAATAGTAATGAGGTCATAAAAGATGCAGAAATTAATGAGACTCAAAGAGGGAAACATAAGGAGAGGATCCAGGGTGATGAACAAGTTGGTAATTTCAAAATGACATGGAGTTGGCCTTGACACTAATAGCCCCCTAAAAAAAAGAAACCCCACAACAACCCCAGTAGTTTGTAGTTAAAAATTCCTGTCCGATGAGGCAGTTGTTGAAAATGGAGCTCAGCACAAGGTAAAAGCAAGGCAAAAGCTGATGCAGAGAAAAATTCAAGGCAGTGTGAGGCAGAACAGAACTTTTAGCTTGTGGACTCCATGCCCCAGCACGGGAGGGTTGTGCCTATTGTTCTCTCAGTGCCTTTTTTTTTCTGTTTGTGCCCATTTTAAGCTACCCCAATGTACAATCTTTTCCAGGCACTTCTCTTGCAAGTCTTTCTATGATCAATTAAAATGTCCCAATAGGAAATGCTCGTTTCTGCACAGTCAAGTTTGGAAAAATTCAGTTTTTTAGCCATAAATATATTCTGTTGCACTATCTGGAGTATTCCACACTCTTCAAGTTTTGCACGGCCTATATGCAGCTACGAAGACATTCCTCAGAGACACTGCTACAAACTATATTCAGTTTCTGCATTTGATTTTCAAATCCAAGTCAAAGAAAATCTTATTTTATTATTGAACATGTTATTGAACTAGTTTTCCTACAAATGGCATGCCAGTGTGTTTTCTAACTCAACACTTAAACTGGCTAAAAAAGGAACTGCCCATCAGCACCACCCATTCACCTTCTCTGGCTTTCCTGGGACAATGGCTGGCGGCTGCCAACAAGAGGCAATATTTAAAGATTATTTTGCATTTTACACACAGTTCCCAACTGGATCTTACTCCTTTTCCCTTGTGCCAGGTAAAACTCACATTCATATCATCCTGGTCAGAACCAGCTCCCTAGAATGCAGGTTTCACTGCTAGGTTAAGGCACTAAAATGAATGCACCAATTTTTCTCCTCCACCTGCAATAAGAAGATATGCAGTGTATCAACTCCTCAGCGTTATCCCTACCCATAAAAACAGAAGAACTTGGCAAGGAGGGAGTTAGGAGGGGTTTGTTCGGGGTTTTTATGTTTGCTTTAGGGCTTTCTTTTTGGCGGTTAGTATTTTTGGTTTTGTTTTTTTTTTTACTTTGGAAAACAATCTCTGTGTGTGAAATGTGGTGATTGGTGACTTGAGTAATACTGCTTTAACCCAGCTAATGTAAAAACAACATTCATTCTGCATCAAATCAAAGATAATTCATTCAACTCTGCTAGGCTATTTTCCTGGTTTACATACATTGGGGTGATACATTATAGTGTGAAATGCTATAAAGAAATACTTCCCATATCTCTTCGAAATTAATTTCTTAAATTTAATTTTTTTCTATTAAGCAAAATAGGAGTTCATGACTCAGTTTTTCCATATCATCCTTTGGTTTATATTTCTCCTCCTCTCCAAATGTAATTAATATTAATATTTATAATTGCTTCTAACATAGAAGACCCCTGTGTCTTTAATCATGCTCATTTCTGGATCTGTTTAAATCCTTGTCTTTTTTCCAGTCACAGGACATGACTGAAATTTTAATGCTGTCTGCAAAATGGTTGTGTGCCACTGCTTCATCACATGTAATGACATTCTGCTATCATTTGGCTTTGTTGTCTGTAGTTATGCATCCAGAAAAGGTGTCTCTATATATCCACAATAGAACAATAAATTAAAAAATCCACCCAGAAACTGGAAAATGTTAATAAGGAATGTTTTCAGGGGAGAAAGAAAGCACAGGCATCAGGCAGTTTTGTCACCCTGAAGATGCCTGTCTGGTTCAGGGTTGAGGCTCATAGCTGAAGGAATTGCCCAGTCTGTAGTAATATTTTTAAAGCCATGTAGATTAAATTTTATCAGCCTGGCACCTTTCACAAAGACTATGTACACCAGTGGATGTTAAAGATGCTGTTCCAATACACTGAAAGAGCACTGGCTCTCCTACCAAAGCCCTTTGCCTCTGGGTCTTTAAAGAAGTGTATGGTAAAACAAGCCTTACCACGAATTATTTTGTTAAATGTCTGCTTCTTTGTGAGTAGAAGGAATTGCTGGTTGCTGCATCAGGGATTCCTCAGAGCATCAGGCTCAGTAAGATCTCACTCAATAATTGGTCTGGGCAGGTTTATCCATTGCCAGTCCATGGGAGAAAGCTGCTCCATAGGCACCATTCCCTCCGATTCGATGCCAGGCCCAATCCTTGTATTAAAGAGGGATATTGAAAATGAACATATCTTTTGGCCCCAGCTGAAATCAATAGATGGCTTCTGTTTTGTCATTAGGGATTGTGGAAGAGGCAAGACCCAGCTCTTGGGTAGACAAATGCTCAAGCAAGAGATGATCCAGTGAGTCCAAATTAATTTCTCCATCCTGGCAGTTTGGAAATTGCCTTGCTCTCTTTCATGTCAGGATAAGTTGCAGGGCATCTGGCAGCACAGCAACCACTGCACATCAATCCAATAAATGTGGGGGAACTGTGAGGGGACACTGGGAGGAAGATGATCTTGTCTTTGCCTGATATGCCATCATGGAATCATTTAGGTTGGAAAAGACCTCTAGGACCGAGTCCAGCTGTTAACCCAGCACTGCCAAGGCCAGCACTAAGCCATGTCCCCAGGCACCACATCCACACAGCTCCAGCAGATCAGTGGGGATTGTCTTCATTTCAGCCTGCTGTTCAGAAACTACAGACAAGGCAATCTAAACCTTCTCTTTTAGATGATTTTTGTTTCTGCTCAATTCAATTATGAGAGCCTGCTCCATAACCTCATACAGTAACAACTCCTATTTGGTCTTACAGTGAAGGGCATTTTTTAACTTCTAAAATATGAAAAGGCAAAGATCCCAGTATTTCTCCTAATTTCATATTCAGTTTGGAGTGCTAGAAAATATGCTTTTCATTAGTTTTATCTTTCTGAGAAACTAATGAAATATGGAGGCTTCAAATTTCACCAGATGCCAACCAAAAGTAGAGTTTTCATGCCCAACTGAAAAAAATGAAGTGGTACCAGCGAGTGCACCTCAAGGCAAACTTCTTTTAAAACTAATTTGTGTGGGAAGAAACTGCAACAGTGACTGTACAATTACAATTGTTCAATTAACAGCACAACAACTTATAGCACCATTGATTCACCAACAAAACCAAAAAAAAAGGTATGGTTTTCTGTAATTCCAAGAGGATGAGCAATTTGTATTGGTGTGGGAACTCTTGCCTTGTTTTGAACTAATTATTTTTTCTCTTTAGACTGTCCCATCAGTCTCTTTCTGGCACTCCATTTCAGGCCATTACGACATCTGTAGCAAAAAAAAGGCTGCCATCAGTGACAAATGGAAAAAAACCCTACCCCTTTTAGAGAAAACAACTGAGCAAATTCTGCTCTTTTGAGTCTTAAAAATCCTCCTTTTTCAGACACCCACTACCACACAGTAACTTTAAACTACCTGACAAGTATTTTTTACAAGCTTGGTGTTTGGGAATGGCCCGAAGAGTGACATTTTGTGTGACAGGGCTTAATATTTTTGCCTGTAATTATGGGAATTTTGTCTTATTTGTCATCTAAATTTTGATAAGAGCACCAAAAATAACAGAAAAGAGCAGTGTCCTGTTGGACATCCATGCCATGGCTTTCCATGAGGTGGAGGTGGTTGCCTTTATTACACACCAAGTTTCACAGTCACTTAACAATAAAGGATTCGGATATAGAATAGACAATATAGAATCCATTCTACATCTGTATCTATAGATAGATAGATGGTATTCTGTATTAAATGGGAAACAGTGAGCATGGCAAAGTTTCATTTATTCAGAGCAGCAAGACATTTAAGCAAAGGGGAAATACCACTGGCTACACTAAATTGATGAGTAAGATACAGTTCACTACTTGGCTCAGGAAATAAAAGTCAGATTATTCTGAGAGTTTGCTCAGGTAAGAGCTTATGTCCATGTAAGAGCTGGGAATAAGCCACATTTTAACGGATTCATCAGGGTCATTCAGGCCTCCCTTGTGCTCCCTGGGATTCAAACTGCTCAGCAAATTTTCTGCAATGCATAAAACCCTTCAGACACAGCAGCAGTGAAGGGTGCTGTGTAAAGGCTGCTGCTGTACAAAAGCATTCAGTTATTTAACAATTCCCTGAAAAGAGTCGCAGTCACCTGCATTATGCAGCCTGTCTGCCATTTGATAGATTACATGCTACAATGAAATAGAGACTTGTCCATGTAATTTTATAACTTGAACAATGATTATGATATGCAGTGCATTTCCAATTATTTTCCATTATGTTTCATGTGCTGTACAGATTTCAATTGGCGTTTGCAAGGCAGCCAGAAAATTACAGCAATTATGGAAAATTATTGTAATATAAAAGCAATGCTTCCCCCTCCTCCTATCAATTTTCTTTGTATTGGTATATAAAACAGAGTGCTGCTTCAGCACCTAGGAAGACAAACTATATTTTGCCTTCTTAACTATACAGAGAGAATTAATTCTACTGTAGTTTTAGAGGTTTGATAGCAGATATACAGTCAATATTAATTCTGAACTTCCTTTAATATTATGCTTTTTATTATATAGGCATTTACTTAGGTTAGAATTATATCTATAGTTATGTAGATATATATATGTGTGCTCACATATATTTCCATGAGTACAACAGTCAATTCTTTATTCTTCTTTAAAAATGTAATCTATTTTTAATTTCATTCCTGCTGTCTTGGTTCGGATTGAGGAGATTTTAACAAGAACGTCTTTGACCAACCTTTTTTTATTACTTAATTTATCTTAATGGCAAGGACCTGTCCTATAAACTCATCTACCCACAGTTGTTTTTACATTCATGAGTAGTTTCTTCAGACCCTATGGGTATGCCCATGTACAAGAAGCTAAACATTCATGAATTTATAAGAACAAGGTCTTATTTTTGCCTGGGCTTTCTTAAATACAGAGCACTAAGACTTCATTGTGTCCCTTTAAGGGGAGAAACAATTCCAAAGTGTTCAAAAAAGAGGATTACTGTTTTTCATAGCATATATAAACAACTGTAATAATTTTTGTCGTGTGTGCTTGACTATAAAGCAAAATTTGTAATGCAAATGTCTATACCATAGCATAACAAACTTGTACTTTCTGTGTTCCTCTGAGTTTAATTGAATCTGACATTGGAAATGGCAGGAATTTTAATTACTTAAAATAATATCTGTATTATGACCTAACATGCTAGTTAGAGAGCATGCTGTTTGATTATAATTCAGTCTACATGTCTCTTTCTTCTTCTTTCTATGTTTAGAAAAGAAAATACATCCAAAGTCTTTGCTGTGACAAGGAGGTGCCTCATGCTAGTTGCTGGAAAAACAAACCAGAAAACAATCCAAGGATGAGAACTGTGTTCAAATCAAACAAAATTTCAAAGCAAAACTGCAAAAAAAGAAGAAATAATTCCTTTTTAAAACCTTACTCCAGCTCCATGTTATATCCACTGCAGCAGCTACCCCAAAAAGATTTATAAAAAAGCTCTGTGATGTGGAATACTGGGTTGCTATGTCACGATAATACAAAGTCAGGGCCTTAAATTAAGCAGGACTCTGATTTATTTATTTACCTTTTCCTTCTATTGAGGCTTTCTCTCTGAACTGCCCTTTTTTTTTTCTTCTTGAGTTTTGATTTTTTTTTAAAAAAAAAACTTTCTTTGATTTTTTTTGTCAAAAAAAAATGAAAGAACGCAGAACACCAAGAACAAAAAACGCAGCACAGCTCATCCACAAAGTTAATTTGAAAAAGCCAAGCACCTCTGCTGTTAGCTTAATATCAGTAAAGGGAATTCTGCTCAGCATCCTTACAAGGAAACAAGGGTGCTGTGACAGCAGGAAGCAATGCCATGAGCTGGAGGTTAAGTGGAAGCTACAAGCAAGTCATATCTAACTTTACTGAACATTTCCACCTTCACTAACTCCAGCTGATTACTTTGACATGATTTGGGGCACTAATTATACTTACTGGTTGAATTACTGGGCTTACTCTCATATACATTTCAAGGTTTATTTTCCCTGTATCCTCGACTTCTTCCACAGTTAAACTTAGATGTGTATCTTGCCCAATGAAGTGTGTCAGTTGTTGCTCGTCACAGAGACTGCTGACCAGTGTCAAAGCAAATTTTAGCATTCCACTCCACTTTCTCATGGGTTCTGAAAAATGTTGGGCCAACTGATGCCATGATGATTTTTTGCCTTTTCTTTTATGCCCCTTTTATATACCTTTTTATAACTTTTGTATTCTTAGTGGTTTTTAGCCTACATTCTTAGACTTATTTTGTTAAGTTAGGAGACTAAACATTTTAGAAGCTTCATAGGTAGGGGTTAGTGTGCCCCAGACCCCAAGGTCCTCTCCAGAACACATTCTGTAAACCAAGATAGAACCATCCAGGGGAAGGTTCCTTGGGGAGGGGGGCTCATTCAAGCCTCTCATTGGGGAATTTTTGATAGATATGGTAATTAGTAAAATCTATAATGTTATACCAGATCTTTTGTGGGGGTGCATTGTGGGGTGCATTTCAGTGCATTCCACCTGGACATAGTGCACCTAAGGATCCTTAAAATAAATACAGAGGTAAAATCCCTTTTTCCCTTCTAACTGTGTTTGACTCTTGATTTTAAGGCCAGGAAAAGGCATCACAACAAGTCCCAGGAAGATAAAGCCCCCAGAGCAACAAGTTTAATCATGCTCTTCTCTTTCCTTCATCCCTCCTCACCATGCAAAAAAAAAACCCCAAACTTACATAATGGTGCAGTTGTAAATGGTTATTTTTCCAGGAGCTCAGTGGTGTCCTAGGCATTGGATGGAGCATGTTGACCTAAAAGCAGCAAAGAAATGAAGCACTGGCTCTGAGACACCACTCAAAGCAGTGAATGTACTGAAGGACTTGTGCTCACAGCATCTTTCCTCTCTTGGGTCACCTCTAAACTCTGCTTTCCAGTGCTTTTATTTAACATTCTGATGAAGCTGGTGCAGCTCCCACTCCTTCTGTCCCTCTCATTTCTACAACCTCATGGGTAAACTTTACAACCCCTCATGGATTATTTGGCTAGGGAGTAGTTAAAGGACAGTTGCAATGCCTGGATGGTTATTGCTGTGTCCAGCCAGACGAGCATATGTTGTAGAGCTGCATAGTATTATGACTTAAAAATAGACATATATTTATGCCAGCTTTAGTTGCCATGGGTAAGTCTAAACTGTGTTTTGTTTTCCTTTTTTTTTTCCTAAACAGTGCTTTGAGTTACATGAACTCAACCCCCCTCCACCCCCCCCACCCCCCAAAAAAAAGCCGAATCCAGCCATGTTGCACTAAAATATTTGGTTTTTCAATGTGAAGTACTGCTGACAGAAATGCACAGTGTGGCATATGCACAGCCAGGCAATGTGACAAAGGCTAAGCTACCAGTGTCCTGCATCTGTCACCCACAAAGGAAACGATCTACACTTTTTATATCAATATAGGTTACCATAGCAACACAGAGCTTTTATTTTTCCTCAGGTTTATTATGCAGGAGCCAAGGTGCACATTCAGACACTGCATGCACACATAACCCCATAGAAATGTCTGTCGACTGCACTCTTCAAGGCACCTCTCATGGACATGTTAACTGCTAACAACAGCAGCCTGCACTGAACAACTCCAGGAACAAAAAGCAAACACCCCTCACAACAATAACACACAACCATCACCCTGGCTCGTAAACCTAGCTCGGCAAAAATCAAACATTTTCTTAAATATTAATAGTTCATATGTCAAATAACTATTCTTTTATCAAATTGGTTTAATTATTTCAGTTTAATTATTTCTATTAAGTAAATATAATAATAACTAAATAAAATCCCTGGTTTCATTTTTGTAGTATAAACTGAAGGGACAAGCTCCTATTGCCAGGACCTTTTTGTGTTTCCTTGCTGCCTCTCCAGTGGCAGCAATGGAGCAATCATGAGGAGATGTGAAATGTGGAACATCCTCACTTTACTTCACAGAGGGTTCTGATCTTGCTCCCTGTGACTTGATTTTACAGCTCAGTGCCACAGCTTCAGTGCAAAAGTCATAAACAGAGTTTTGTCAGCTTCTTCTTGCAGAACTCCCCAGTCCGATGGACACTGGGGAAACATTAGACAGAAATGATTAAATACTCTGGAAAGACTCTTTTTCTGCAAACACATCCATCCTTTTATGACTCATCTCTTTTCCCATCACTTTAAGCACCATTTAATTTTAACACTGAAAAGTTTATAGGTAGCCCCAGGGCATCATAGACAAGACAAACAGAAAGCAATGATGGTCTGAGATTCTGTTCACTCTTACCAGGAGAGTTATGGAGACCCATCCCTAAAAATACAAGCACAATCTATTTAAAGCATCCTTGCATTTGCTCACTCTTTGGTTTCCACTATGCTGCAGCTGAGTTGAGAAGAAAGTCTTCAATCTTGTGGCTCTGTGGTGACAGAAGAAAGGCAGCCAAGGATCAAATTTCAGTTTTATGCAGCTGTACAGCAACACTTTGGGCACTCTGGAATTAAGGGGGAAGAAAATTAACTTGACTTTGATTTCCTGCAGTGGACTGTTTTATGGCAGGGATGAGGGATAGTCCGTGGTTTAGGAACTGGCTGCGCACTTAGAGGATGAAAGTTCAGCTCCTGAACATTGCAAGGGGGTTTGTGTTTCCATGAGCAAATTACTCAGGGCGAGGCTGTCCCAAGTAACAAATGATTTCAGCTTCCTCAAAAGGAGCTTGTTCAATTGGAGACAATTTAGCAGGCGTTGATCTTCTGGGAACCATGGAGAATCAGCACCCCCAAAAATAAGATCTCTTTGTCTCCAGTTTGGGCAGTGCAGATTTCCCCCTCACATTCCTTCGCGTTTTCTGAAAATCGTGGCCAATCCTCCTGGGGTTAAATTGCTTCTCTGTATTGAGAGAAAAATCCTATTCTTTTCCCCATCTTTTCATCTTTCTTTCATTTGTATTTTTTGTCTGCTTAGCTGCAACTCCCATTTAACATGCCTACATATGGTGCTCTCAAATCCCATCCAAGGGATTTGCAAAGTATCCCAGTATCAAAATCCTCCATTTTGCTTGTCTTTTTTAGTGCTTTGTTTTGAAAAATACTATGCACCTGCACCCAGCTTGGGAATGGGATAGGTGGTATAAGGAACAGAACAGGAACACCTTGGATTTTTCTTGCTGTGACAGGCAGAAACAAGCTCTGTGGTCTCTCAAGAAGAGAGTCTGGCATTTCAGGAGTAGTTGGGGGAGTGTCTTTCTTATAACCTACACAGTTCAAGTGATGCCATGAAGATTTTTGCCTTTTCTTTTATACCCCTGTTATACCTTTTTACAACTTCTGTATTCCTAGTGGTTTCTGCCTACATTCTTGGACTTGTTTGTCAAGCTAAGAGACTAAACATTTTAGAAGCTTCGTAGCCAGAGATCAGTGTGCCCCAGAGCCCAAGGTCCTCTCCAGAACACATTCTGTAAACCAAGATAGAACCATCCAGGGGAAGGCTCCTTGGGGAGGGGGGCTCACTTGAGCCTCTCATTGGGGAATCTTTGATAGATATGCTAATTAGTAAAACCTATAATGTTATACCCAATGTTGGGGGGAACAGAGAGACACATAGATAGACTCGGCGGGGTGCATCTCAATGCATATGACCTGGACGTGTGCACCTAAGGATCCTTAAAATAAATACCAAGGTAAAATCCCTTTTCCCCTTCTAACCGTGTATGACTCTTGATTTTAAGACCAGGAAAAGGCATCACAAGGTTTACCAGAAATAAAGCCATCTGCTTCAGGGTAATTTATTGCAATCGTTAACGTTAGTTCTAATTCGGAGGAGGTAAGGACAGCAGATCTCCCTGCCCATTTCAATTTGTTTCCATGATCCAATCTCTTGAACTTTGGTAAAATATTCTGCCTAAACACTCCACAAGCTTTACTGCAGAGCATCAAAACCCCAAAGGTCTTCATCTCCTAACTTTGGATTTCTGTTCTGAAATGCAGGGCTTTAGAGCAGCTTTGTTTAAATTATCTGAGTGTAGAGAGCACTTAAATTCAGCCTTGAGCTGACCTTGCTGTACAAACTGTAATATTTTTTGGCACCAAAGCCTCAGGCTGCAGCCTGCTCCTCATTGTGTGCTGCATTCCATCTTTCCAAACACATCCCCTGAATGCATCCCATGGATATTCTCAGCCAAAGACTGAGAATTTCCAGCTCAAGTGCAGATGCTTGGCCAAAAATTCATCCTCAAGGAACCACTGCAATGGTTACTTGGGAGTCAATCCCTTGTCTCAAAAGGAATAGCAACCATGAAATAATCCACAGGATAAATAATCTATGGGATAATCAAGGCCAGGATTGGATGGGGGTTTGAGGAAGCTGGTCTAGTGGAAGGTTTTTTTCCCCATGGCAGGAGGATTGGAACAAGACAGTCTTCAAGGTCCTTTCCAATCCAGGCCATTCCATGATTTTATGATCCCGTGTTAAACTGGGAGCTCTCGGAGCTCTGTGAATGTGTGAAGTTCTGCCCTGGAAACATGAGAAAAATGTGACTTTCTAATCACCACATGATCATACCATGCATGTCTGCAGACATCTGCTTGACCACATCCAGCTGCTTCCTGTGAAAAAAGGGTGAAATTAAAACTTGTTAGCCTCAGGAAATTTTAATATTTCAATGTTCCATTTGTCCCAAAGAATGAGACAGCTGAAACAATGGTCTCTCTTCTTCCATTTAACACTGAGGCCACTCAAAGTGAGTATCCAGACTCTCTCTGGCAGTATTTTTGAGAATTTTCCACTAGAAAAAAAAAAAACAACTAGTGGAAAATTGTAATCCATTCATTCAGGAACTGCTTTTAATGTTTGAATTGCCTTGCACAGTGTATCTTTATCATAGAATCACAGAATGGTTTGGGTTGGAAGGGACCTCAAAGAACATTTAGTTTCAACCCTTGCCATGGGCAGGGACACCTTCCACTAGACCAGGTTGCTCAGAGCCACATCCAACCTGGCCTTGAACATTCCCCAGGGATGGGGCACCCACAGCTTCTCTTTAGGCACACTTCTGCAGCCTCGAATGCTTCTTCACCATGTTTTCCATGCACATACTATTCTTGCCTATTTTTTCTTTATTTTTAAACACACACTGCCAGCATCTAGATTCTTCACAGGCTTGCCCTCTGAATATCCCCTTTCAGGTCTTCTGGGCTCTTGATATCATTCAGAGTCCTCTGGGAGCTTCAAAACCCACCCAGGAAGCCCTGAGCTGTACAGAGGGCAGTGAAACTACAATGCTTTCAGGGTAAAAGTGTCATCAGGAGCTCACTGAGGAAATGGCACTGCTACTCCTCGCTGTGATTCTGTCCCCAGCCACCTTCCCCACCAACGTGGGAAGCTGCTGCCCCTCTCCCAGGAGGAGGTTACTCAGTCATCCTACACCCCACAGCCTGCAATGAAACAGGAGGAGAAAAGAGATAAAAACAGCTTCAGCTATTCGAAACTATGTCGCTGAATGTAAGAAACCTTAGGGGAGAAAAATCAACTACATGTCTTTAATGAAAGGGAAAAAATCTAGCTTTGTTCCTCATGTGCAAAACAATGCACAGGACACAATTGTGATCTTAAAACAACCTTCTATTTAAAAAAAAAATGTGTCTAAGCAGAAAGACTTTCTCAAACTGAGCATCTAGCACTACTAAAATCAGGCAAGATATGTGCTGTTTGACAGGGGCTTTTTGTAGTTTTCTTCTTCGTGAAGAATAAAAGCTTCCTCCCAGAAACATGCAAAGCTAAAATTTTCATTTCCACTTCAGGGATAAAAATGCCCACATCACCTCTCAGAATAAAAAAAAAAACAAAAAAACCACTATTACAGAAATGGAGATGTAGAAATAAAACTTTCAGGGTACAGAATATATTCCTTCCCCTATTTTCTCTTTTTCTTTATGCATGAGCCTGTTCATAGATCTGATAATGAATATTTCTAAAAATTAGATTTTAATAATGTACATATTATCAGATTATAGAATAAAGTCTAGTTTAGCAGCTATGACTGCCTGGCACATGCTGGGGTAAGAAAAATTTGAACTGCAAGGTTTCTAAAAGCCTTCCAAGAACTACTGACATGGTGGCACCTTGCCAGGCTGATTTACAGACAAGGCTCGTTTTTATTTTCCCAAGCTGTCTCCTGCTATCACTCTGGATACCCAGATGTCATACATTTATGAGTCCTGAAGGAGTTCAGGAATAAAGATGGCCAGTTGCTTGCAAAGTTATGTGATCTCTCATTAGAAACAACTTTGGAGGACTGGTGGATAGCTGATATTTACAACAAGAATTTGGAGGTCAGCAAAAGCATTAAGTGTGGGTAACCCTGACATCTGTACGTTTGAAAATCTGGTCAAAATGTTACTTATAAGCAGAGTATCAAGTTGTCTGGTATTGCAGCAGAAATGACTTAAACCAATGGCCTTTGCAAGGAAAAAGGTCACTTTTTATCAGAAGATTCAAACTGGAAAATTAAAGTAATCCATAAAATAAAACCTGGTGGACACTACAGCCACAGGTTTACCAAAAAATCTTATCCTGGAGCATTTACCACATTAAAGTCAGACCATTCTGATGACTCAGAAGCACGGTAGGAAATTGAGTAGTGGTTTAGGTTTACTTTTCAAAAGTACTACAAGGCTCTGTGCTAGATTAAATGCTTAATATATTTCCTAATCATCTGAAAGGAAGGTGAGCAGCAGAGTAAGGCTGCCCACTGACTATGGAAAGTTATGACATGAGAAATGGCAAAGTTCAGTGCCAGAGGGAAATGTTTACTTGCCTAGGTCCACAAGCCCCAGTTTAAGAACGGGACCTGGTCATAACCCTGCAGCTGTGGTTAATGATGCAGAAGTATCCCTTTCTTCCTATATCCATCCAAAAGTGAATTAATTTAACAAGTGGATCAGATGATGAAGTACACAGGGAAAAATAGTATCAGAATTCAGAGTACAGCTTCAGCTACAAAAGTTGTGTAGAATATTCATGAAGTCATTTTAGAAAAGATATTGCAGATTAAACATGAAAGATGCTGAGAGAAGGGCAATAAGAATAGCCAATGGGATGGAAAACCCTCTCATTTTAAATGAATTTAAAACATTGGGACTGTTTCCCTAAAGAAGTTTTACAACACTGGATACAATAATAGAAATATTTGAAGTAAGGAGTCATAAGGAAAGGAGCATATGAGAAACTTCTACCTTTTTTCTGTGATTATTCAAAGTTACGACAATTTATGAAAATGGAAAGCAGAGAATTCAGGTTTCATAAAAGAAGATGTTGGAAAGTTGAATCTGGCAAGGTGGATTGATAGGGACATAAGTTAAACAAATATTGGAATATTTGATACCACAGCTATTTTGGGTATTTTTAAGAGCATTGTAAAAAATGCAAGTACTTCAAAGTTTATGGCCATCTCCAAATAGCAGAGTTACTAAGACAAGAGCCTCCCAGACACTCATGATCCCTCTGGGATGTTTTCTCCATGTCCTCAAGGATCTGGCTGCAGTTTGATGTGCTGATTCTGCATGGCAGCCTCTCTGTTCCTAAATTATCTATTGCAATTAGTAAATGAAAACAAACAAACAAAAAAGCCTCTTCCAAGACACTAAGTGTCAAATTTAAGCCCAACTACTAAAATAAGATGACATCAGCTTTACTCCAGGGATATGGTGAGGCATTTTCTAATATACTCAACCAGTTCCTTAACCTTGATAAAGATGCTTTTATTAATGTATAATATATATTTAGTTATGGGCACTTATTTTTTGGCTATGCCAGGTGAGAATAGGATTGGAAATCAGGAGCCAACATGAAATATTTGTGGCAGGCATCCAGAAATGCATACCATAATTGATAGGGAGAGCAGAAAATATTGCCCATTTGGGGTTTTTTTTGTATGAATGCTGGCCCTATATTTAGCTCTGTTAGGAATTTTGGGATTGGGATGAGTGATCTCATCAAATCACTGGTTTCCTGATTGCTCTTTGGATCATGGTCATAAAGGATCAATGGATGCAAAGGTATAGATGGAGGTACAGAGTGCTAATGTAACTTGAGGAGCAAGGTTCTTCTGGAATTCAGGTCAGGAACAGTCCAACATAATAAAAATAATACATGCAATGCAGGGGTGTTATAGAACAAAGCCTATGCTTGGCAGTATTTTTGAACCTATTTTTCTGTTAACATATTTAAATATCTGTCAGCCTGAGTTCTCATATACAGTGTCCTGAGGCATTAATCTCCTCCATAAAATGCTATACATTCCCACAGAAGCCAGCAACATAAAAATAAAAGAGAACCTGTGCTCATATTTCACTATAAAAGTGATCCTAAAGAATTGCTGAGTGCAGGGTTTAAACTGTGTAAGTCTGCTGGCTAACCCCCTCTTTGGAGATAAGAGCTGTACTGCAGATATCTCATGAAAACAAGAGGTGGAAAGAGCATGCGAGCTGAAAACATGACTAGAAGAGTTTTGGAGCATGTTTTGGAGCATGATTTTTGGAGTGCTTTGGTAGACTTTTGGCTATTGCCATGTCTCATTGCCACCAATACAGCCATCACAGTAAAATCTATCACAGAGAGGGCTCTAAGGGTTCTATGAGCAATTTTGAGTGTGCAAAAAATTGCACAAGCTCATGATGGGATGCCTGTGCCTACAGTGACACTGTAGTAAACCCCTGGTGTGGCAGGAGAGTTCAAGAAGTAGGTGCAAAAAATAGTTTTACTATTTGAAGCTTTTCCCCTAAGGAACTCTTTTCCCCCTCTCTTTCTGGCCATCCCCCTGCTGTACAGCTTAGCCACTTCCAGGCTCCATCAGAAATCCCTCCTGGCACATGGGGAATTATCTCAGACACTGCAGGGAGCAAAGAGAGGACTACTGCTGTGCACAGACTTTCTGTCAGCTAGGGTCTGCTCCTGTTCAGCATCGAGAGCAATGAAGGCATCCTGACTCCTCTGCCTGGTTCCTGATCCTTTTGAGTACTGTGTCAAAGAGCAGGAAAGTACAAATCATCATAAATTATTCATTTCTGAGGTGGATGAATTTGTCAATACCATATATAAGGTGCTGTAAGGCACAGCAGATTCATTGCCCTTAATTTTATCATGCCACACAATCACATTCTGCTAGAGACACTCAGATATGCAGTAAGATGTATAAAAATGGAATGAGACTATACAACCTGAACAAGACAAAAAAAACACATTTGAGCTGTAATTTATATTAGATGATAGATCCTATGGTAGTTTTCCATCAAATAACTCATTCTTACACTCCCTGAGAGAATGCTTGTTTATAGTAGCCTGTCTGTTCTTCCCATCTCTTTTATTGATGTAGCAGGAAACAACGAGGAGATTTGCTTGTGACCAATGTATTTACTGCATATGCAATATGTGCAGAGTCATACATAGTGCACAATGTATGGCAAAGCATTTTTCTGTGGAATTTAGCAATGTGAAATTGTTTTTCAAGTTTCTTGCTTCCAACTGCCTCTGGTAGAGATTCATGTGTTATTTTCCCAAGATTATTTCTGGGCACAGATAATGATGCCATAAGCATTTGAAAGCTGTCATTTCTGGTTAAATCTCCATGCTGAAAAGGATTATTGCATATCGGTATCTAGGCAGTTTTTGTCAGTATAATTCAGCTGATCAGGGACTGGATATCCTAATTCTGCAAATTGTCACAGTCCCTGGACGAGTCGTTCTGACTTTACAGCAGGGTGTTCATACCTAGGGATGCTTGGGTTTAGCAAATTTTTCCTTCCTCTTTTTTTTTTTCCCCCTCATATTTATTTTTTCCATCACAGGACCCCTGCACAACCAATCATTACCTCCAAATTTCAGGGAGTAATTTCACAGGTATTTTCACAGCCAGACCCATTGTGACCAAGGAGACAAAGTGATATCCAAAGCTATCATGAGCAGCCATTAGCTTCACAAAAAGAAAAAAAAGAGTGAAATATCTCTTGCCTCTCTGCTTCTCTCAGGGGAAATGGCAGCTCATTCCCAGTCTGTAGATTTAAGTAACAAGTCTCTAAGCTGCAGATTTGCTTGACCCACAAAGCTGCCCTGCTGAGTAGTGAAGCATGCTCAAATGCAATAGCAAAACCAAGATGAGTCCATAGGGACTGGTCTCCAAGATTGCTTCAGACAGATATTTGGTGTGACCCTTAAGTTTGAAGTATCAACAAATATTCATTGATTAGACTTGCCTCTTTATAACATCAGAATGATCAAAGCTACTGACATTTTTTGCAGCCCGCTATTTTTTCCTTTAAACATACCAAGGCACTCATATTTCTCCACCAAGTAGAAAGGGCTACTTTTTTTTTTTTACCCAAACGGGTAAAAATTCCCCACAGTTATTGCTAAAATTTCTCATATAAAAATGAAATTATGTTTCCAAGTGCCTGGGGATTGAACACAATTTTCCAGAGTCATTCAGACAATCCCACTTTCCTCTAAAGCCATGCTTTGAAATCAGCCACACAGCATGCTATGCGACAGTATCCTGGATCTAATTATTTTCCCATTTATCAGAAGGTGTGAAACAAACCTGCAATCTCTTTCATTGCTCTTACACTCCTAATTATATCTCCAGCTTGTCATCAAAAACACAATTAGGTGAGGTGCAGCAGGTCACAGAGCTCTGTTGGTAGTTGTGGCGGGCTGGCGATCCGCCCACGCTCCGCTCCCGCTCACATCGGAGCTGTTTTGGGAAATCCACCCGACCCAGGGATGGTTGCTGCTTCCATGGCAGTCTATCCTTTGTTTGCTTTACTCCACATAATTTACCACTCCCCTTTGGAAGAGAATTAAACAGATTTCAGTAATAGTTACCTCTGCTGTAGCCTCCACAATTTATTAGCTAAAAAAAATATCCCAAAACTCACTTTTTAACAACTGGGAAGCTTTAGCAAGTTTGAAGCTAGCTACTTGGATGACTGGTCTCTCTGGAACAGAGACATGGACATGATGCCTGGATTGAAATTTAGGCACTTTTTAATTAGTTGCAACTCATTAATCACCTGCATGAACTGTGTGTGCATTTTCTGGCCATGTAAGGAATACCAAAGGGGAAGTTAGGGAGGCACCCTTACTGTCTGCACCCCCACGCTGTGCCAGTACTCCTGCTCAATCCACTGGGATTACTAGATAAAGGGTGGGTTTCAGACCTAGATTCTTTTCCAGTACACTCTGCAGCTGGAGCTTGCCAACTCATGCCAGAAATCACTTGGACTTTCCTTGAATTTTTACTTTGAACTGAACCCAAAGGTGCATTCAACCACACATATTCCGGCTAATTCCAAACTTTCCAGTTGAGGACTCATATTTCATGAGTAAATTCAAAGCAATATGTACCTTTGATGAGTTCATTAGAGTAAGTAGAACAGAGAACCTCAAATGCAAACCAATTCAAGCAAGTTTTAACCAACTTAATAGACATTTTCTTTTTTAATACTGAAACTAAGTTTACTGATGGGTGGGCCAAAGCAGGGCTACCTAAATTCAGAGTGTTACATGGAAAATCCTGTCTTTATCAGAGGTGAGACCTGGCCTAACACAATGTCTGAACATCTTTAAAGTCTGGATTCAGGTCTGGAGATAAACATTACAGGTAGAGAGGGACGATGCAATTAACCATACACCATCTTAGGAGTGAGAGGCATTTCTCAGGCCACCTCGTCCCTCTGAGGGAGGTTAATTAGGTTCATATTCATCACATTAGATGTTTATCCAACCTCTTGTTCAAGATGTTGAGGGACAAGAACTACATCCCTCTGCAGATGACCTATTTCAGTGCTTCCAAAACTTTACTATTGGTAAGCTTTTCTTACTCTCTGCTGTGACTCATTCTTTTTCTTCATCCCCTTATTTCTTGTCAGAGTGAATCAACCTAAAATTCTGGGATTTCTGAATTGAGACCACAATTTCAGAAATCATTAAAAACTGAAAATGTTGACACTGTTGTGACTTCTGTGTAAACAAACCCATTAAGCCATTATAATTATCTATTGATAGATAACTGTGTGTCCAACACGTTTTTCTAGGGACTAGCTTGACCACCACTAAATTGTCCACTGACCTTGTCTCTGAGAATTTTGCATTCTTAAATTATTGTGTGTAAACACAAGTACTGCAATTACATAAGTAAATGGAAATCTCTCAGCATTGTAGCCATAATTACTATCATTATCATTATTACTATCATCATCATTATTATTATTTTATTAATAACTTTTTTGTTTCTGCATAAAGCTATGATTCTAATATTGATCAATGAATACCCAAAGGATGGTTTGCTATATTTATTCAAAATGACAATTTTCACCATAAAATGTTGCTTCTGATCTCCAATTGGACTGATCGAATTTCCCCCACACTCCTTGTATGCACAAGTTCAAGTTATGCTAAGCTTTTTAATTATTCAAATCATCTGAGTATACTCAGGAAAAAGGAGATTCAGAGTGGACTTCTAATGGATAATGCTGCCAGTATGAAGACATTGTTTCTAAATTGCATTTCTCACGACAATATTTTTGCATAACCTCGGCTGAAAATAACCTTGCTTACCCAAACGTGAACAGACAAATGAGCCACAAGAAAACAGATCTTTATACAGAATACCATTATCTAGGCCAAGTTACAAATCCAGCTGAGATGTGTCAGCCTCTTCTGAGTGTAGCAGGAACCTGCTGAAGATCACCGTACGTTCCACAGAGATGTCATGCTGCTAGGAAATTGCTTTGAAATATGTACTGAAAGGCAGAGAAATTGAAAAAAAAAAAAAAAAAAAAAGAAAGGAAAAAGAGAACTTGTAAAAAGGAAGTGCAGAGGAATAGATGAGATTCCATCAGTCCCCAGAGAGGTGACCCATCAGACAGCACTGAGGTCCTGACTGACGTCTTGCTTTTCCGAGCTCACAGCAAACAGAAAGCCATGCACAAAAGTGCCTCCAAAGGATTTTCTTCCCATCCAAAGATAATTGCCTATGCTCAGGGAAATGCATGTCTCCTGGACATTTCTCTTTACACAGGGAGTTCAAACCGCTTTAGACAGGTCCTAAATGACTGCCTTGGCCAAGGGACTTGCCTTTCAAGTGGATGAAGATACAGGAAAACAAATATCATTCTCAATGACAGACTATTAGAATGAAATATCTGTGAGTTAGGATCTCTATCTATCTATCCAAAAATATGAATCCCTCTAAGTGGAGGCTCTTTTATTTTTTTTTTTAATGTAAAAGGCATATTGGAAGCAGACCAGACTCCAGCCTTTTTCTCCCCCAGATCTGTGTGTGCCTTTAGCCTTCATTCCCCCCATCATCTGCCCCACTATTTTCTTCTGCCTCCAAGCTGAAGAATAAAGAATGTTCCTGACCTCACACTCTAAGCTGTATCTCAGTGACCATAGCAGACATATATAAACCAAAAAATATTATACTTAATGCAGAATGTCCAGTGAAATGAAAATCGATTTGCCTCAGAAAGCAGAAGCAATGAGCTCCTTTAACAAAACATTTTTCCTGTATTATAAATATAGCAAAGCACCCTCAGAGGACCTTGAGATTAAATAAATGGTCCCAGGTGTCCTCAAAACTGTTGAGAACACTGAGAAACTTGAGCAATTTCACACTAGAGCTGACAAAGGGACAAACCTGTCCCCTTTTGCTCTCTTGCATCTGCCAACAAATACACCTCACCACGTTTAAGGGGATGGAAGATCGATGATGGGATTATTTGTAATATAATACTGGATTCAATAACTCACATCACCTTTTCTAGCTGCAGCCTATTTTATTCTGTGGTCCTCCAAAGCTGCCAATTTTCCTCATTAAAGTATCCCTCAAGATTTTTTTGAACACATATCATGAGTTAATTTTTAAGGCCTGTATTTTTTTTCTGTGGGAAGTTTATCTGAAAACAAAACACTAATAAATGTGGTGGGAAGTTCCTGAACTTCCAGAGCTGCAGCAGGAAATATTTGACCTTAAGGGCCCCCTAACTGTGATGTTTTCATCAGGGAGAAATATCACTAAGCAGTGTCTACAGTAAAACTGTCTTACAACAGCAGTGTGGAATTTTAAACAAAATATGTCAGGAGTAATTAAAATCAGATGAATGATCAAGTGTCTGTTAACGTTGCTACATAAACAACCACTACCAAAACACGAAGCAAAAACCCCCAAAGATTACAGAAAAAGCAAGCATCTTGTTTAAGAAAATGTACAAGTTTAGAGGTTTTGTGTGAGTACATCCATCATTTATTCCACTTAAATTTAAGCTGTTCATATTTGCCATTTTTTTGTGTCTTTCATGAAGTTTAATTACAAGGCAGTAAATAGACGGCGATTGAGAGCATTTCTGTTGTGCAATAAAATCCAATTACTGACAGTTTTAAGAGGCATACTTAGACCTGTGTCAAGTTTGAAAGGGAATTTCCTTGCACTTTTTGCCAAAAGCAAAGAATGCCTTGACTCAAGCCATGACAGCACAAAGAGGCTTTTCTAAAGACTGGTGATAAATAAACAAACAACAATAAATAAAGTAATCTCTTCCATTTTGAACTGCCTTACACCTTTCAAGGTCGCAGCACACCTTCGCTATCTAGGGGTCAAGCCACTCTCTGGAAGAAAAGAGTCAGAAAAGTCCAGAATAATTTTGAAGAGGCAAAAAAACGAATGCATGGGATTGTCTTGGAGAAACTGCTTGTGGGACACAAAAAGGGCTGAAAACACCAAACCCATGTTATAGGTGCAGTTTGTGTTTTGCTCTTTTTTCTGTGGCTTCCACACACTTGGGGCTGACGAGCCACTCAGTGGAAATTTGGGTTCTTCCTTGGGATTGGCTCCTGGATGGACCAGAGCAGACAAACTGGATGGCACAAAAACTGCAGCACTTGGAAAAACACTCCAAAACTTGAAAAGAAGATTAGAACATATCACTTCATCAATTTCATATAATTAAAAGACCACCTTCCTAGCTATGAGGTCACTAATAGGTATAAATTGCCCAACCAACCTCACCTGGCACCCCTACCTGCCCCTCATCCCTGGGGGTATTTCAGCCCAGCTGTGGCCTTAGTCCTAGTTTGAGCAATGACTGCTCTCAAGGCTCTTCCTGAATTATTGCTTGGTACTCCTGTAGCTGACTATCTTGTCTCTGGAAGCTTCTATTGTTTTCCCTCTGGATGTGAGGGTGGTGCATCACTTCTGTTTAGCTCTGTCAGGAAATAAGGAACTTGCTGCTGTCCCTCAGGTGGGTAAGTCCCAGCAGCTGAAACTGGCAGGGGAACTGGTGGTACTTCTTGTTTGGATCCAAGACCTAGTATTCCATAAATCCAGGCAAACTCTAGGTCCTGATGAAATCCCAGTGTGGTACTGAGAGAGCTTTCAGATTTAGAGGGGCAACACATCTGAAACACTCAGATTTCTTTAATTTCTTCTGTTTGCATGAGATCATCGTGCAGGGCTTCACAGGTTAAGGATTCCAGGTAGGATGGTTGAAGATAAGATAAAATTAAATGTTATGTAGATGGCAGAGGAGTCCTGCATGCTGACTGTGTAAGTTACTGTCCCTGAATGGTTTTAATGTGGCTTTGCTTATACTACACACAATTTCAGCTCAAAGAGCACCATTACAGTTTATTTCATGAAGGTTTTATCAGCATCTCATGCCTGACTTCCTAAACTAGGGCAGCTCCTTAAAAAAGACCTTTAAACAAGCTCCTATCACAACAAAGTTTTCTTGATGTACAAGGCAATAAATCCTACAGTCCAACTTTTCCACCTCAAACCTTACAGAACTTTCAAGGGAATAGCCATTTGCCACATGCTTCTTTGAAAAAATTCCTTTTATTACTGGCACCAGGAAGAGCTTTCTGGAATCCATACATTGCTTGAACTCTGAAGCTCCTTGCAGTGACTCTTTGGAATGTGGAGTGTGCTGAAGGCACATTCAAGCCACATAAAGACTAATGTTGACTAGTACACGATCAAATTATTGTTGATGTCATTACTTTTCTCACTGCAAAGCATCAAAGGAAAAGTTATGGCTTTGTTGATTATTTTTAAAGGCAAGACTGACTAATGAGAAAAATAATCACAACACAGAAAATTTTGTTTATTTGTGTTCTACAGGACAAAAGCCTCTTTAGATGTTCTTGTTTGGGTTTTTTGGTGTGTTTTTTTTTCCCAAGGTTAGGTTAAAGGCTTTACTTTGTATGAAAGAGAGAAATAGCAACCCGAATTGTGCAGTCTCCAGTGCTTGAATTAAATCAAGATTCCACTGGAGATCTTCCCATCTTTTGTCTGGAAAATATGCAGCTTTAAGATCTTTTTCATTCTGTGCGTGTTTTGTTTTCCTTTGACTTGTGTTTGCTAATGGAGAACATCTTATTGTCATAAATTGCTTTATGAAGTAATGATCTACGGATGTCATGAACTGGTGAATCAAACCAGGGATTACTTAAAACCTTATGTAGGTATAACCCTTTGCTAGGTCGCCTAGAAAAGAAGCAGGATTCAGAGGTGAATGTCATCATTTGCTCATCTGAATAAACCATAAGACATGATAAAAGAATTTGAGAGAGAAAATATCTAAATTGTGGGTGCAGGTGGTTGATTCGTACAAAGACAAAAGCATGCAGAAAGTGTATAGCAAATACTGTTTTCTTTCAAGATGTTCCTAACACAAAACACTATCAATGGGACATCATCAGGAACAGTTTTTGAAAAGGAGCCATGGAGATTTAGAAATTAAAATATTTTGTGGTTTTGAAAGCGCAAGTATCAAACCTGGAACTCATAAAATTTTGGGAAGTTGTTTCTGTAAATAGAGGCTGAGCTCCTTCATGCAGAGGAGCTGATTCAGTGTTGAACAGGAGTAAGAGAGGGGTGTGTATGTGATCAAAAAAGAGCTTTAGAGGCCTGGTTGCTGTGCCACATACTCCCTGCTGCAGCAGTCCTGCTGCTCAATGCTCTGTATGGCTTGAGGTTTTACACTTGAGTGGAAGCACCCATTTAACCCTCTTGGCAATCTTTGTCCTGTCTGAAGTAGAGAAATGAAAAGCAGTTGTCAGACAGACATCGTGGATCTGTTGGAGTGGGTCCAGAGGAGGCTGTGACGGTGACTGGGGCCTGGAGCACCTTCTATATGAGGACAGGCTGGGAGAGATGGGGTTGTTCAGCCTGGAGAGGAGAAGGCTTTGAGGTGACATTAGGGCACTTTCCAGTATCTAAAGGGGCTACAAGAGAGCAGGAGAGGGACTACAGGGCATGTAGTGATGGGACAAGTGGGAATGGCTTTAAGGTGAAGAAGGTAGAGTTAGTTCAGAGATTAGGGAGAAGCTCTTCCCTGTGAGGGTGGTGAGGTGCTGGCACAGGTTGCCTAGAGAAGCTGTGGCTGCCCCATCCCTGGAAGTGTGCAAGGCCAGGTTGGATGGGGCTCTGAGCAATCTGGGATAGTTGAAGGTGTCCCTGCCTCTGGCAGGGGGTTGGAGTGAGATGGGCTTTAGGGTCCTGTCCAGCCCAAACCATTCTGTGACACTATAATCATATCAGATGGACTAAAAGGCCCATAGGGGATGCTCAGTATTTAAAAGAGGACTTTGAAAGCTGCTCTGTTGTTTGCTGTAAATGGTGAAGTAGAGTGACAATCCAGGTTGTCACTGACCTGAATTTTCTAAGAAGTGGAATGTTAAAACTGTGCATTCCTGCCATAACACTTCAGTCACGGCTTGGCTTGTTCCCCACCCTTCAGGAGGTGAACCAGTGGACACCAATTTTATTTGCTTTCTAGTACACTCATGCCTGTGGTAAATGATTGTGTTTCAATAGATGGTAAAACTAATGAGAAAATATGTAATTAGTAGCTCCTTCTGCATCCATCAGGGAAAAGTATTTTGGTTGTGTGACTCTAGGAAGAAAAAGCTGCCAAAAGAGCTTGGACTGGAAAGTGCTGAGGTTTGAAACAGGCTTTAATTCTTCTGTAAATGAATTTCCCACTCTTTGGAGTACCTTCCAAGAGGGCTGCAGCTTGAGATCAATGCCTTCAGCTGGCTGCAGTTCTGATGAAATCCTGCGGGGAGTGGGAGGAATAGCCCATATTACCTTATTCCTCACATGTTTTGGATAGAATGACTGCACTTTGCCTTTGCCACCAGCCCTTCCCCTGGAAGATCTTCCTTCCTGCCTTGTATGCCAGCATATGGAAAGCTGCTTCCAATTTGAATCTGAGGTAGGCAAATCAAAGGAATCTGGAAGTGCACAGGCTGGTGACCCGTGATGTAAGTGCAGATATGGAGCCAGCTGTGCCTCCCACCAGCACCCAGGCACCCAAAAGCTGCCTCTGCGGCAGGCCTGGGAAGGTGCCCAAAAAATGCTGCAGGGGCACAGGGGAGACCAGGGGCTGGAGGACACTGGGAGAGTGAGGAATGAGCACTGAGATGCTTATCTCTGCTATCTGAACCTGGAGGACCTACCAAACCAGCCTGTCTTCAGCTGATGGCATCCCTGGAATACTCCTGCTAGGAAAGAGCTGACTTGATGCTTTCAGGGGAGGGCTGACTCTCCTTCGAGCATGAGGAGCTGCAGCAGCCCAAGGGCTCCTTGTCCTTCCCGGGATCTGACAGGGCACAACAGGGGGTTTAAAGAAGAGCTTTGCCTCCTGCTTGTGAGCTCCCCTTACTGCTGCCCCAGCCCTGCAGGCAGGGCCAGGCAAGGAGCACCCCACACCTCCTGCTGTCCTCTGCCATGTAATTGTGGTAATTTTTGCTAATTTTCTGATTTCACAGCATGGATTCAGACAGCCAAAGAATCAGAAGCAATGTCATGTGACATGTAATCTGTCCTCTTTAACCTTCCTGATAAGACTTTGCAAAAAATTACTGTGACAATTTTTCGTGCGGGTTTTTGGGATTTTTTTTTTTTTTGAGGCACATGAGCAATTTTTTTTTTTTTAATCAAAAGGTAATAATTTTAGCAAGGAATATTCCTTGCCTCCTGAAGACAGTAACTTTTCTAAAGAGCAAATATTCACTTAAAAAGAGCTTAATCATTGATATTTCAGCCAGGCAGTTCTGAAAATGGAAGAGCACCAAGTATTTAATGGGACTCACAGAAACACCAGAGCAAGCGAGTAATTAAAAAGTAAAGGAAATTTTACCAGTTATACTTTAGATTCACTCAGATCTTGTAAACTCTGTTTAATGTTCAGAAAATGTTAGATAATACGAAACACCAAATTCTTTTTAAATAAGTCAGTAATATACCTGCATCTGGTTTACATCATGTACAGGATACCACTTCCACAAGTTAACCCTTCTAACCCTTTTAGGGATTATTTGCAAATGGATTGAGAATGTGATTTGTCAAGCAGTTTCTCAATAGGATGAAAAAATGCAAACCATTTAGATATTTCTGGATTTAGTTTTTTGCTTCCATTTTTATTGCTTTTTTTTTTCCTTCCTTGTACTGCTGCTTGAAAAGAAACATTCAAGAATCTTCATTGCTTTTGATGTTCTCCTGCAGATTACCTCAACACAGCTTGAAACATTTTGTGGCTCTTAATTTATTATTGACAGCAAAATTTCACCTTGTAAAATAAGAACTTCTTTAAAATTCTGGGTTTAGAAATATGAACATTATTTTGTTTGACATACTGACTGACCAAAATTGAGAAGTATATCGTAATAGATGTTTAATTTGGTCCTTTCCTGTGTATTACGGTATTGCACAGTGGCAGGGAGGAGAAGAGAGATCCAACAGACAGGAATAGTGCAGCAAGATTGATTTATTTAATTATTTTACAAACTCCTTTATAGACTTTTTCCTTCATAGTCTAATTGGACAAAGGATCAGCCACCCCTTGGGGTGATTGGCTAAAATCCTAAAACTCCATTGTCAAAATATTTTCCTACTGTACCATAAACAAAGCTCTGCAAGGTCGCAGGTGTTCATAGCTTATAGAACTCTGCTACTATCTTCCCTGAGAGAGAAAAGTATCTCCCAGGACTGGAAAGAAGCAGGAAAAATTCTTGCTAGCAGCAATGTTGTATCCACACATGTGAGTCACTCAGACTGGTACATCTGAAAATCTGTTCTATTAATTATTTACATATATATATGTCAGGGAAAAAGCAAAACTGATTACCTTGTATTTTGTTGTGACTCTTCAACTTCTCATATTTAATATCCTTTTTCTTCAATTACTCTAAGTTTGAGGTGGGGTAAGGCCTAACAGATGGTTCTTACAACTGCCTATAAAATACTTACTCCACTTTAATGGAACCATCTGTTGAATGTAATACAGTTTATTGCCAGAAAGATTATTAAAAATCAAACTTTAAGTGCCTGAGTCATGTTCAAGACTTGCTTTGTAGATAGAGAAGAAAATCCCTTCTCTGGGGGGTTTTTTGTATCCCAAAACACTTTTCCTGAATTACTTTTCCAGTGGGCCTTCTAGTATGCCCCAGGAAGTTATAAAAGCCCTCAAATACTGAAAATACCTAATTCTTAAAGTGTGTATCAGTGTGCAATATTAATTTCTTATGTGTTCATAGGTATTCTCAGAGATACTTTTGAAAATTGAAACTTTATCTTGTTGCAGAGACAGGACAAATGGAAAGAAGGAAGGGAATTTTCCATTATTCCCTGGGGATTCCTTTCATCCTGGAAAAAGGATTTGTACCATATAATAGCATTAAATCACCTGTCTCTGCAAGTCAACTCATAAAACCCAGGCCGTTAGAAATGAAGGTTGTAGACATTAAAATAAATGGAAAGAAAAGGCTTTTAAAATTATTCAGCTAAATGTAACAAAATTGCTGTAAAATACTCTTTTGTCCCATGTTACTTGAGGGGAATGGCAGAAAAGTGTAACTGTTTCTACAAATTCCTACTCATTTAGAGTTTTTCCTTAGGAAGAAAGGAGCTTTTCCTTGGCAAAAACTGGTCTTTACCCATCCTTTACTCCTTAAAAGCTGCTGGGTATAACCACACCAGTAAAGCCTGACTTATGGCAGCTGACATATTTAAAATGATTTAGCAAGCTCATTTCACCATTGCACGTCACATAATGTCATTAGATGACACACTTATTGGAATTAAAGGTTGGCAACTATTTGGAAAAAAAAAACCTGCCATGTCTAATGATGGTTTTAGAAATCTAATGGTTGTAAGAGAGGCTTAATTCACATGCTGCACCATAGCAAGGGGATTCGGTTGTTCTGGGGGAGAAAAAAGTAATCAAAAGATTTCAGTATAGTCTTGAAATCCTGGAAAGGTCAAGATCCGAGGATATTTATCTTAAGAACCTCTGATAAGGCAGTAAGTCACATTAACACATTATTTCAGAGTAAATGGGTTATCTTGCATTTTAATTTTCAAATGGAGAAAACGAAGCAATTCTTGAACGAATATGCTTTTAAATGTTTCTATTGGTCTTCTGTGGATGGTTGTTTGATACTACAGAATTCTGTGTGTCTTTGCTTTTAGCTTTGGTTAGTTTATTTAGAGTGAAACTGGGGAGTATGCTTTGTGTTTTATTTTCATTGGGACTGGAGACTGTTTGCCACTTGTCTTGAAAAGTATGTTTATTAAAGTATTTACACTCCACATTTGCTAAAGCCAAGCAGGTCTGGGCTGCCTCAGAGCATCCCAGCTACAGCTCTGACCAGAGGTGATGGCTTTGCATTCCAGCTCTGTTCCCTACGGTGAAAACAAGGTTTGAAAGAGAATACTTCATCCAAGGGAGTGGAAAATGTTTGTGGAAGACAGCAGGTGCAGGAATATCTGTGCTATGAGATGAGTAGAAATGCAGCCCTGGAAGATGTATCGTTGTAACTGAGATGTGATGTCATCTGTGGCTGTCTCCAGTCATGGGGGATTCCTCAGCATGGGTTCCTCTCACTGCTGGTGCAGACCAAAGCAACTGGGACAAATTAAATGTACGAGGTTTTGATGACTGCAAGAGGGAAACTCATTCTGAGGTTTCGATTTTCTCCCCTGCCTTCCAACCTGACCACGCATTTTGCTTCAAAGCTGCAGGCATGTTGTGAGTGATTTGTTTCCAGATGTCTGATTCAAGGTCTTTTCCCTCAGTAAAGACTTTAGCATGTCCCAGAAGTAGCTGAATGGTTTCCCAAATATTTTTTTCACAGTTAAGTGGGTTGTAGAATGCTCTGTTGGAAAATGTGGAGTCTTCCAAACTTAAGATCTATGTCCAGTGAAATAATTCCTTCTTTCCCACAGCTAAATATGCCCATCAACACTGAGCAGCCAACCAGACACATGAGTAAACAAAGATTGTGAGCAACTATTGCCATACCACTACCCCATGTCAGATACTACATAGAAAACCTTAAATATAGAAGATGCCTTCTTACCTACAGATAAATAAATGGTGATTTTTCTTTTTTTTTTTTTTTTTTGGACACAGTTACATGAGATGGGACTCATGTCAGTGAGGAGAAAAAAAAGGTTCATTTTACTACAAACAGATCAAATTTTTAAGAATGCGTCTAAGCACTCTATGTGCTTAGAGTACTTCATGTTCATGAATGACCATACATTTGTGCAGAGCTGGCAAGATTTTAAATGCACACATTTTTATAGCCTTTCCTGACTGAAATATGGGTGTGGATAAATAACAGTTTTATCCCTCTGATCAGTTCAGAAAGCACCGAGCAACTTTCATCCTAGAGGTACAGACACACCTGTCTGAGGAAACTGATCCTGAAGGTGTTCACCAGTGAAGCTGTTCTTTCACAACAACTAGAAGGAGGTACAAAGATTGTGTTCCAGTCACAGTGGATTTGAAATCTTCCACATTTTTGACCTAGTTCTGTTGGATTCACTGAAGGTCAGTGTCATTCTCATTTCTACAGCCTCTCACAAATCCTAAATCTAAGAGCTGGATGGTTATCTCCCAGGATCCATCCCGTCTCCTGCTGTCATTGCCAGAACTATTTTGTCTTGTCTCAGTCTCATCTGCTCCCCCACCCAAAGCCTGTTCCTGTCATGGTTGGTGTCCTCAAGTTATGGGCCGCTGGCTACTTCTGATTGTGGTGTCATCACATTATGCTAGGACAAGGTTCATGGGAAGTAGTGACCAGAAATACAACTCCAAGAAACAGGGAGATGCAAAGCCTTGACTGGCAAGTAACAAGCCTTCACCCTTTCCCACCATTTAAATGACAGGTATTTACAGGTGTTATGGCCAAGAACCTGTTGTTTCAGGGTTTAAAAATAAATGCTTTTTGTCAGCTCTCCTGCAAAGCCTCAGTGCTGCTTTATCATCAGGAACTCTGTTCAGATAAGATTTTTGCATAAGGATAGTGAGCAGACTTTCTCATCCTCTGGCAGATGGGCATTTCACCACTTCCCACTAAGGCACTGGACTAAGAGCCTTGGCTGAAGTCCAGGAAGCATGTTCCTGCTTGTGTTTATGGATGTAGGCATGTTTAAACTGCATCTAGAGTTGGACCAATGTTTTAATTGTGGTTAAGCATGCAAGATGACGAAGAGAATCAGTCTTTTTATGGGAAGCAAACCACTGAATTGCCCAAAGGGATGTCTTGAATTTTACCTGAATCAGACTATCAGTCTGTCTTCTTTCCAGTACCTCACTGGGGCAAAAATAAACCCTAGGCCTTACACATCAAGATTTCTTTTACACTTTTTTTGGATACCATGAAGTAATTTTAATTTTTTTGTTGCCTTTGGGTTCAGCATAAGGAGAAGTAGTCCCACTCGGCATCTGTCAAAGCATTTTCCTCTGAGAAATCTGCAGGGCTGTTACCCAAAATTCTCTTCACACATTTGCACGGCTCTGCACTTGTCCTTGCCTCCAAGAAATAATGATTGATTTAGAGGGCCAGCTCTGTGCTCTGTGTTTAATTAAAGCCTACACTGCCCTCCTTTTTGCTATACTGTCTTCCATGTCCCAGAACTCTTTACAGAGTGTATAGCTGGTGTTGTAATTAAATTCTTCCATTCTGGGACCTTGTTTTTTACTACTAACCACTTGTTTTTCACCTTTAGAGCAAAGTTTTGCTATTCCACTCATGTCCTATAGTAGAGACTTCACCTTTCCATATCAAGGCTTCCTAACTTCTCTCCCCTGTCAATTTTCTAACTCCACAGATCCTCAGTACATCAATAGCCTTGGCACACTGCTCTTGCCTGGGCGCACGTGTAACATGCTTGTGGTTTTACGGCCATAGACCCCATCTTTCCAGATATTCCTGTGTTTGAGGTCTCTGTAACTCCTCAAAGTGCTTCCCTAGATCCTCAATAGCAGTCACAGCATTTCTAGTCTCACATTTCTTGCAGAGGTCCTTGTTCTTGACGCTGGACTGCTGTATCCCGCCTTGCTGCAGGGCATCCTCAGAGCATTTAAATGCATTTATCAGCATCTAAAGGTGTGTTGGTATTCACTGAGTGCTGCTTCAGAAACATTTCTCAATTTCACAGTGCTGATGTGGGTATGTGAAGGGGCACTCATTCTTATCTAAAGATTTGCTGGTTAGTAGTCTTTTTTTCTTTCGAAGTAGTTTACAAAGTTTGCCTATTTGCATTATAAATAGACCATGACAAAACAAATTTGATTTTAAGTGAAGCTTTAAAGGGCTCTACATTTCAGTAACATTTACAGTGGTTTTTCCATATGAATATATATATTATGTGTAAATCTGAATGGTTGCACGCACTGAATACCAAAAGGAAAGCAATTGAGCTTTAAGGATCAAATTTTTAATAGGTGTCTAAGTAATCCATGGTATTCTTCCATAATAATAAACTGGGTTATCACAGGCAGACTTCTGTGGGGTAGATAAGCATGTGCTAAAAGTCTGTATTTACATGCCTTCTTCTGGCACAAACGTACATCTAAATAACATCAGTGGAAGTTTGAAACTTAGGTGAAGGTTACCTCAGGCTAATGCTGCCATTCTTCAAAGCCATCTCCACAAAGACAATTTTAATATTAAACATTTATTAAAAAATAGCATTTGTGGCATTTATATATTATCAGACTCCCTCACTGAGCACAATATGTGTAGCTTAATCCATTTTTCATCCACTTTTATCTTTGTCCTCTGTAATCTGACTCATTTCTTCAGTGTGGGGAAAAATACAGGGAGTTAGACCATCCCCTCTGCTTCACCTTCTCCTCTAAATATAGAATCTGTTTAATGAAGCAGAAAGAGCAAAGCCAATAATGGGTGTAAATATTGACACATTTCAAATGCATCAGAAATCCTTCCTCTCAAAGCATCCCTAATTTTGAAAAACTAACTCTAAAAAATTATATAATGTGGAGGACAATTTGGATTTTTCTCCTTGACTTGCTAAATGGGATCTTTCCTAATTGCAAAGAGCACAGTTCAAATAATGTGAAACAACAATTCGATTAAAACAAAGAATTGGTTTCATTTCACTAATTTAAATGAAATATTTGAAGTACCAAAAGCTTAAATAGGAGAATGCAGATCTAAATTAGCATAGATGCTATTAGCAATAGAATATAAATTTGCAACTCACTGACAATAGGATCATGCTTAATTATTAACTCAGCAGGATTTAGTCCAAAGTTGAACAACATTATTTGATGTGTGTGCTCAACACACTGACAACTTCAAGGTGTGATTTGAAAAAACTAAATTGTCATAACATTTTTTTAAAGGAAATTGTGTTTATAAGTCTTTTTTTTTAAGGCTGACAGAAGAATCTTCAGTGACTCTTTCATATTTTCTATATTAATGATGACTGTTTCTCAAAAATAATGACTAAATGATTCTTTTTTGGTCTTGGATAAAGTAATCTGAAAATACCTGGCAACTGTGAAGAATGATATGACTGAGATTCCACCTTCCCTGGGATTTTGCTTCTGTAGTGACAGTAATTAATAATTATGAAGTCATTAGGATTAAATGGAAATGTCACACTGATGTTATTATTAATGAAGTAGGTTTTCCTGGAGGTGACAATGTGCCTTGCTTACAAACCAGCGTGATGACAGCCATTACATATTTTTGTGGCAACTGGTGTGGTCCAAATTTTCTATGCTCCCAGGAACAGCAGCAACATGTGTTGGAGTCATCTGGCTCTATAATCAGAACATGAACATAATTATACACACACACACACTGCTCTGACTCCGTACCCACGAGGGCTGCTGCCGCTGCGCTCTCCCTGCGGTGTCTGGGGCCAGCTCCCAGCTCCCACTGCACGCTGCTTCCCAGACAAGGAATGAGTTCATACTGGGGTCTTGTCCCATTCTGGAGCTGGAAACACTTCCAGTTCAGCCATAAGCTAAGGAAAAGTCTGGGTTTCTAAAACACTTGTGTTGCATTTTCCTAACTCCGCTCGTGCTTGTTATCCCTGCTCCCTCCCAAAAGCTGTGTATAAAAGCAGGCATTGGATTCAGAGTATTTAGGAATCCGATTTCCTGAGTTGACTGTAATTCTAATAGAGTTAATAATGTTCCTCAGAAAGCCAAATTACCCAACTAATTATTATACATTTACAGTGAGATAACACTGAAGCTGTCAGTCAGCAGCCAGTGATGCTGTACGTATTAAAAATGAACACTGTTTTTGCACTCCTCTGCTTGGCTTACAGTGGTGGCTGGTTTGGTTTAGTTTTGTTTTGTTTTAACTGCACAGCTTCTACTAATCTACTTCTCATTAACAGCACCAAGGCAAATCCTTTCTTTCTGCTTTGGCTGGCAGTTTCAGAACTGTCTGTACATATAGTGCAAACAAATTTTGCCTTATTAATACCAACCGCCTACCTCCCGCGCATCTGATTAATCTGCCTAATCTATGGCATTCAAAAAATACCTATTGCAGTGGTGTAATTAAATTTCCAGATTAAATATAATTTGATCTCACTGGGAGGGAATTACTTTTCGTGGTGTGGGGGGATCTTGAGGAACATTTAGAAGAATCATGCCAGCTCCTTTACGAGCTACTCGGGGATTTAGTGGTGGTAACCCTCTGCTGGGAATGTAAAACACTGAAGAACATAACCAGCCCAGGTGAAGGGCTTGAACAAGGAGAAGATGCAAGTATGAAATTAGTGAAAAATATTTTTCTGATAGATGGGAGGATGGAGCCTTGCTTAGGCAACTGCTGCAGTCCCCACCATCCTTGTGTACTGCTCACATCTGACTTGGGTTTATGTCAATAGGATTATAAAGCTGTTGATACACATGAATGCTATTACCTCCAGTAATAAGATGCTGAATTAGTAGTAAAATACTTAATCCTCTTCCACTGAATTTAATGCTGTGAATATAGTGCAAGAGAAAACACAGACAAGTCTAAAAGTCCTTGGAAACAGACATTTAGCTATTGACTTTCCTTAAAGGCATCTCCTTGACTTTCAGGGATTTCTGAGATCTGGAACACTTGGACAAAAATGATTGTTTTCCTATTATGGCAATGCCATTAATGAGTGTCTTAATACAGGTAGTTAATATAGTGGCTCCATATAGGGCCATAATTTATCATTCTTAATTAGAAAATCATTGAGTTTATTTTCTGTTTTTCTGACAAAACCTGACAGAACTGCTGACAAACCCGGCTTGAATCAGTTTGTTTTGATTTACTGTAAGAGTAATAGTGATTAGTGGTGAAAGGGAAAAGGTAAATAGCTGCTAAAAACTGCAGAAAAACACAGCAGGTGTGATAGTGAAGTCCCAGGCTCCAAATGGATTCTTACCCCTTGAGAAACACAGATTAATCTGAAAACAGTTGCAAAAGTATTTTAAAATGAGGCTCTCGGCAATGAGATTGAAAAGCTGTTGATGCCATGGATACACACTGATTTCTAGTGCATGTCTATCTGCCGTACAGGCAGCTTCCTCAGTTATTTTCAGACTACTTTCAATCCTCTCCTTTATAGTAAGATTGTCTTTGCCATGGTGACTAATGACTTTTTCCTACGTTTGTCAAGGTTGATTTTTGTGCTGCCCTTCTGTCTCACTTCACCGAGTCTCTAGTGAGACACTAAAGGTTCCTTCTCACACTGAGAATTATTCCCCAAGCCTTAGATAATATGTGAGGCACAGCTTCAAGCATTTCCACCACTGACTGTGTCACCTGAAGGGAAACTTAACCTGCAACAGCAAATACAAAATCCCTTTAGTCCCTGCACTTCTCCAGCAATTCACACCTGACTCCCACCCAGATAATTTAATCTGTGGAGGCTTCAGAACTCCATTTATCATCTCTCCCTCTACTCATTTACAAGGCAGCTAAAGTTATCTCCACCTCCTTCTGCCTGGGTCCCATTACCCCCTTAATCCACTTAAATCCTTCCATTATTTTTTTTTTCTCTGCTAAATCCTCAGTTTCAAGGTCCTATGTGCCACCTCTTAATGTTTCCAAGTATATTCAGCACTAAAGTGCTGGAGTGGTTTTTGCAGAGACTGAGTAGAGCCTTGCTGACAGTTTATCTTTGGCTTTTTGTCTGCTGCTTATGACTATGCAGCAAAATGGACTTTGGGCTTTTTTTCCAGTCTCCTTGCAGGTTCAGGAGCTCACCTATAAGGAAGTGAACAATGATTGGACTCAATGATCTTAAAGGCCTTTTCCAACCTAAATGAATAAATCAGTGAATGGGTCTGACTGATCAATTTGTTCAATTGAATACACCTTTTCAACAATAGACTTGTTTGTTTGGTTTTTTTTCCAGAGGAACTGTATCATCAAATTAATGCTTTTTACTCTTTTAACCTCAACTCCATTTGTATTTTTCAGACCTTTTTTATAAGACTTGTTTCCAAATAAGCTAAAATATAAGAAGATGAGTCTTGCTCTACATCTAAATATCCTTTAACCTTTTTGGGCAGTGTATTCCATAGCCATAAAACAATCCCATAAATTCTCTGCTGCCTAAGCCAGGCCTTTACCTCTTCTCCCAGGTTCCATTTCAATTGTCTGTGTCATAAGAGCATTAACAGGATTTTATGAAGATGACACACGCATGGAAACAGCAAGCACCCAAACCCTTTGATCTCGTGTCCTAGATTTTGACTTCAGTTTGGATTTCTACAGTGTGCTAATGCCATGCAGAAAAGGCAGAGAAGGCTGTTGGGTAATGCAAGTTGAATGGTAGGAGACCAGCTAATAGTGAAAAAGGAAGATACTCAGGAATGCATCATCACACTCAGAGCTCTTTCAAAGCAATCATAATGTTTGTTTTCCAGGTTCCCTGACACTGACCAAATGCCACTGAAATCCAAACCCCTTTGGCAAAGTCTGCATCTGTCAGTTTAGGGGAATTTTTTGTCAATTACTGAAAAATAGGAGATTTGTGGAAGCTGTTGCTGTTATTGGTATTACTACTACTATTTGGGGTTGTAGTGGCTCATGATACATTTCACAGGCATAGTCAACAAATATCCAAACTTCCTATCTGCCCTGAATGAATTTTATGTAATTTCTGAATCTCTCCTGAATTACCTTTACCTTCTGAAGTGTCACTAAATCATGTGGCTTATGTGTTTGGTAGGTGCAGAAATAACTGGTTTTCCTATGATGACACACCAATTTTAGTCCATAAACCACTGATTTTTTTTTTCATGTGGGAAAATAGCAAGCGGAAAAGTTAGTTGCTTTGATGCAGGTATGTGTCTAAAGGTTTTGAGTTATTTTGCTGTGTTGCATGAGGAAACATAATTTGATTCTTTCCTTTTCATTCCCTTTTAAAGGAATTTTTTTTGATTCCTAAAATCCATGAGAATAAACAGTCTGGATGATGAAAAATGAGAGACTTTCTTATTTAGGGGAAGGGAATGAAATTCTGCTTATCAAATGACACTAATGACCAAACTAAATTCACTTCCACACAAAATGCACATGCTGGTTTTCAATCAACATTAATTTGTCTTTCTCATTCTATTTTCAAAGTCTAATGGGACATTTCTAAGGATATATTTTAGCTGCCTCTTCTAGATTCAGAAGATCTGCAATTAATCTAAGCAAACTTATCCAAAATATGCTCTAAAAATTCCTCATCTCACTATGTCTCATCTGTGTTTAGAGATGTGTTAGAAGGGGACTAATCAAGTGGTTTCATAGATGCAGTGAAACAGATTAAAAAATCTTTTATATTTACCCCTGTTGATTACAATTTGTCACGAATAATTTTATTTTCTGAGTCTCTGCAAGAGCTTAGTGGCCTCAGCCTGGAAAAAAATAGAGTTTATATTGCAATTTTTTTTTAAGGATTATGCTGATTGTTTATATTTACTAACTTTGTGAGCACAAAAATAATTCTGCAAGCAATGGGTATGATGACTCAACTAGACCTTGGTGGAGCAGTGGAAGCTGCTGAAACAGTTTTGCAGGGGCAAAGGCCAGAGCTGTCCTATGAGGAATTTTGCCAGCAAGAGCCACCAGGACTTGCTCTTTCTGCTCCTGGCTCCTCCAGCGCCCCCACTGAGCTCTTGAAGGTGCTCTGTGTTCCTTGACTCTCCTCATAAGAAAGGAGGATCTGTATTTGCTATTTTGAGCACGCCTTATGCTAAGGAGTAAAGATGGGCATTATTGCAATCCACATTATTTTCCAAAGTGCTGATAACTCTGGAAGCTGAGCTTGTAGATAACCCCAAATTTGCATTTGATAGATGTAGTACTCTTACAGGTAAAGCGATGGAAGGGAGGATGCTGCCCTGGCTCCACAGGAAACAGGCTGCTCCCTGTGTGGGTGAAGTTTGTTTAAAAGGATAGGCAAAATTAAATCCTGCCATTTTCTCACTTCTAAAGTGATGATTTGCAGAGCCCCCACAAATTGAGAAGAATGGCAGAAGGGCAGCAGCCAGTGCTAACCCACCTGGGCAGCTTGCCTGCCTAAGGACTGCAGTGTAGTGTTTAAAACACATGAATTCACAAATACCATGAAACTCTTGAGCCAGGGTAAACTAGATGCAGAGAAAATGTGTTAAAATGACTCATTACAGTACCACAGTGTGCCTGCTCACATAAAAGCTTTTGAGCTACTACAGGCTTAGAGCAGAAGTTTGTAAGAGCATATACAGGAAAAAGTATTTTGGTTATTTATTACTTCTGGTTTAGCCTGAAGAGTTTATGCTGATTCAATAACACATCAGTCAAACGTAGCTGGTTCGAGCAAGTTTATGCCTATCTTGTGCTTCTGAAGTGGTACAAAATATTTTGGCAAACCTTACTTTAGCTTGCCATTTGACTAGGCATAAGAAAGGAGATAGGAAAGATTTACTATTTTTATTGTACTGATGGAGAAATAGAAGCAGGTAAGGTGACATGAGTTGCTCAAGATCACACAGCAGGTCAGGGCAAGTGTTCAGACACCACCTGTAATACAGACTGATGAAAACACTGAGATTATGTGAGAAATATATATATATATATGTATGTACTTATGTTATTTGCACACAAAATTTCCCGAAGTTCACAGCTTATTCACGTGTCGCATAAATCCAATATTTTGTTAAGTTTCACTAGGTTTATACAGAATCTTGTGCCAGCACAACATCTTTCGTTATCATAGTTATTTTGAATATTCACATAAGAATCAGTTGCCTAAGAATGTAATAATTTCTTTCATACCTATACTTCTGGACCAACTCACATGAAAAGTCACTTTCACGATCTAGTTTTCTCTTTTGACTTACTGCTGCTGGGTTTTTTCTTTCTACTCCACAGACATTTTCATGCCATCACTTAACAGCATCTAAATTCTTCCCTTCCCAAGAAACAGACAATTATATTTCCATCTGTCATACATGAAATCCCTATTTGTGCTTGGTCTTTGCATATTAAGTGCTTTAATTAATTCTGAGCTTAATATTTTTAAATTAAATGTTAAAATCAATCCATCAGTCCAGGTACACTAATCAAGTTTTTATGGTCTTCCTGTGTTTACTGTATACCTTTACAAGTGTTTTAAGATGTGTTGGATGTATTTTTTTTTGTTTTACTTGTATCTTGGTTTCAAGGCAGATTTTAAAAACCCCAGTTGCAACAAACAGCCCAGCCCCCATAAGCACATGACCTTTATCTCAACTAATATCACCCCTCTGACCAGGAGGAGCCATTGGTGGACAGAGATGGTCTGTCAAGGGGAAAACACCAATTACCTTGAACCAAAGGGGTGGGCTGTGGGCGGACTGTGGGCGGAGCAAAAGCTATAAAAGGAAGAAAAAGACACGTACTCATTCTCAGTTTCCCTTCCTCTCCAGCTTGCTAAGGCAGTGCTGGAGAAGCCTACCCCTTTCTAGGGGCTTTTAGAAATAGATTTCTTTTTGACCAGCCTAAACTGCAAGTTTATTTTTTTCTCTACCTGAGGTTCAGAGCTGTCTTAAGCCTAAAGTTCCTGAATCCCTGCGCTCCTGGGGCATATCTCTCGAGCCATCTGGATCCCAAATTTTTATATTTTGTTAGTTTTTTGCAATTTTTCAATTTTTTTTTCTGTTTTAATAAATTGTTTTAATTTCTACAAAGAGTTGTCTCATTCCTCACACATCCAACAGCACAAGTTATCAACTGCAGCACCTGTTTTCAAGAATATCATTGCTTTAGTGTTAATTTTGGTTGACCTTGTGCATTGTCAACTGTTATTAAATGGAATAGCGATGTTCTACCACAATTCACAAATATTGGGTAATGTGTTACTTCAAGGTAGGAGGAAGCTGAAGCAGGTTCATAGTCCTGTATGCACAGAGATATTCAAGATTGGAATGACAAAGGCTGGACAGACCACAGCACTCCAGACTACTACACCAACATGCATTTCTTGGATGCTAAAAGCAGTTGGTTGAGATTTTTTTTTTTTTTTTGGTTTAGCTGGCTAAAAATTGCAATGCCTTTTCCAGACACTCAGCTAAACCCTTGTCCAGTAAGTACTGGAGGCTGAGCATCAATTATTAATCAGAAGACTCCTATCTTCCTAGTTCTCTGTAGATGCATATTTGTGTGTGTGTGTGTATTATATACATAAAAAAGATGCAGAAGCAAATCTTTAAAGCCAATGCCTGGGTTTCGCTCAAGAGGCATAAAAGTGCCTCCAAGCCTATTGACTAAATTTAGTGTGCAATTCCAGCACTACATTGGGAGGATGGTGCTCTCATGTCAGTACAGAGCAGGAAAAAAAGCTACTCCAGAAGGAATGCAGAGCATTTAGACTGGTCCCCTACTTTGAACAGTCATCTGGCAGAGTGTCTTTCTTGACAGCGTAGCAGTGACGAGCAATTGCACCAACAGGATGGTAGTAACACATAGGAGCAGATATAAGCACAGTTATAAGTACATGTGATACAAATTACGTTTTCCAGGCATGGGCAGCAGTTCTTTAGAGTTTATCTTAATTCTGTTATTAAGCTGCAAAAGGAACACCCACCACTGCTGGGCGTTCAATGCACACATGTATTTGTACAGAGGATGAGGATACGTGGATGCAAACCTCCTGCTTTCCCTTTTCTGTGGCTACAGGACAGATCCCGGCCCTTGTGCATCAAGGAACAGAGAATTGCCTTTTCTAACCCAAAGCACAATAGCCATTTCTCTACCAAAATGCAACTAGATTATGTTGGGGTGGCAGGTCTGTAATGACCTAGAAATGAATGCTGTCAGCCTGGAAATGGGAACTATTTCCTTTTCAGGGAGAATGTGAATACAGCTCCCTCCTCTCCTGGCCAAGTGTTCCAGCCACTACATGATCCTATCTCAGATCTTTTGTTTAATTTTGCTTCAACTTAATCATTCTTTCATCCTTTGTTCACAGAGATCCAGTTTCAATAGTTGGGATAGATAGTACTCCTACCCAAATTACCTGGTAATGAGGAAGGGTGAGGAAAGAGCTGAAAGGAACTATTATGCTTCTTAGCTATATTCTTATGTAAAAGAACACTATTGCCTTCATCTATTGAAAATCGAAATTGTGAGTGCAAGTCCCTGATAAGTAGGAAAAAAAAAAACAACAAAACCAACCTGCATTATGTTCCTCTTTAAAAAAGACAAGAAAGAACAAGATGGTCAGCCTCAACCCAGTTCCTGAGAAGCTCAGGAAGCCCATCCTCTTGGAGTCCATTCCCAAGTATGTGACTAAGTGACCAGCTGACTCTGAAGGATCTAATAATGGTGAATAAGAACTAACCAGCCCTTTCTGAGGCCTTTGACACCCAGCCCCTGTAGCACTACCATTTAGGACCTGAGGGATTCTGACCTGGAGAAACAGATGACCATGTGGATTGGAGAGTGGCTCTGGGTGCCAGGCTGGCCACAGGCCACCCACGTACAAGACTTCCAAGTGATTTTGTGGAGATATGATAGTGACAGGTCCAAGACTAAAGTGCATCTCACCCTAGACAGATTTAGGACTAAGACCTGAAACATCAGTATCAGAGGAATGCTTTTGCCTGAATACTTCATGATAAGATTTCCACTATTTGCTTGGGAAATTATAAAATTTTTTATGTTAATGTTCCGATGTTATCCTAAGTCTGCACTATCTTTATTTACCATCAACCTCACTAATTTTACCCGTCAGAGAATGAAAGTATCTGAATTAAAAGATAATTATGCATGAAAATCAGTAACTCAAAAGTTACAAAAGTAGTTAAAATGACTACTCCGTGTTTAAGTAGACAATCACGCCTCAGGCCCACCCTTGCAAAACATTTATTTCTGGATGTGAATCACTGCCTGCCCAAAGTTCTACCCAAGACATGACAAGCTCACAAGGATTTGCAGCTCCGCTCCCCCTGAGCACAGTGCCGGCTCCGAGCTGGCTGGGACATGCGTGCACCCCGACCACGGGACCCACAAGGGCTGAGTCATGCACCAAACACCACAGAGGCAAACTGGAAACAGTGCCCCAAACTACACACAAAGCAAACAGGAGTTTGTGTACACACAGGATGGCTCCGATTTTGATGACTTCAAGGATCAGCCTCACGCTGCCTTCTTCATTGTGATCCATTATGTTGTCTCGTCCATCAGGATTGCCTGCTTTCACATCCAAATAACATCATAGTGAAACTGTTGAAATAATTGAAAAGCACATAGTAGTCTTTCCTAACACTTTGCAAAAGATGTGGCAAATCATTTGGAAAGCATAAAAGATTTTTCCTTAACCCACCCCCTCAGGTTTTTCATATGTTGGTGCAGACCTCTTAATGCTAGAACTTTTGTGCAGTCTTTTTACTAAAAGTTTCCTCTTTTCTTAGCCTTAACTGTCATTTAAGTAAGTACAAAACCATACCCAGAATCATGCATGACACAAATGTCCCATCATTTAAAATCAGGTGCCTCAGTGTGGCTCAGGTTAACCAGGAAGCTTCCCACAGCTTCAGACCACTGAAACTAAAAGTATAGAGGGGGGGTTTGTTGGTTTGGTTTTTTTTTTCAGATAGGGAATTTTGCTCTGTTTCATCTTCTTTTAGGCCTTATCTGTCAGTCTTGTAGCCTGCAAGGTTGCAGCCAATTAGATCGTGGCTTGTTTGCTATCTGTGTCAAACTAAGTTATACAAAACCACAAAAATAAGGTTTGGTTCTTATCCTGATACTGTCTCATTAACTACAACATTGCACAATTGTATCAGAAATATCTGACCCTTAGCTATAATAATTCACCAGGATGATGTCATCTGAGCTGTCACGTTAGGTATAGGAGCTATTACGCAAATAATCTCGATAACAAAATGCCTCCCTTGCTTTTGAAGGTTGACTTCAGGGTCTTAGCTTCTTGTGTACAGATGAAAGATCGCAGCCGAAGCGGCTGTGCCTCTTCATGACAACCTTGGGTTTTTAACCCTTTGAACTTATTTTTCAGATTCTTTTCTTTTTTTAAAGAAAAGGATTTATCACTGAAAGTGTTTATATGCTTTTGATTCCTAGTAGTAATTTGAGGGGGGGAGGTCAGTGCAAGGCCATTCCCAACCTTCACCTTTAGGTTGTACATTGAAATTTGTTTGAAAGGTCATACTTTGGACTTTGCAACATTTTGCCTAATTATACTGTAGGCCTGCCACGTTTTTTCCCAACTTCTGTTCCTCCCTCCCTTCCCCTCTCCTTCTTCCCTTTGTAATTCCAACAAGTATTTCATACTCCTGATGTTAGCTGTACGAGTGATATCCTGAAGGGAAAGTTAGCTCAGATGCAGTGCCCACCAGTTAGTTTTAGGGGGTTAATTATTTTGTGTCCTCTGTACCACGCTAAAATCAAATTATTGTCACCTGTTTTGTTGTAGGGTTTATGTATTAGCATGGAAAGGTTAAGTATTTTCATAGTTATTATCTATAACTCCATCGTGCGTACATTTAAATATCTGATTTTAGCAAACCATGCTGTTACTCCACCTGCTTCACTATATTCACTAGGATGTTGTGAAATCTGATAGGGCCTTTTCATCTAAATTGGGTTTTCATTTGTGTCTTGGTCATCAGAAAGGCACAAGCTGCACTTTCCCCTGCATCTCATCATTGTCCAATTTCCTTTTTTTTCTGCCTGGGTCACCTACCAGTCTAATGCTTGTGCCAAGACCTGCTTCTTAACGTGTTGAACCTGCAATTATTTCTTGTGGGCTTTTTTACATTTTTTTCTCTTTGTCAACCTCTGTTTTTTTCTCTAGCCTGCTCAGCAGACCAGAGCTGCAATCCCATCACTCCAACCATTATGTGTCTCTATCCCTTTACTGTTAAAAGAAAAAAAAAGAAAAAAAGAAAAAAGAAAATATTTTACAGTTCAAAGTCTCTTGAACTTGTACTAGCATTAGTTTTGGGAGTCTTGAGTTTCCACAACATTTCGAAATGGAAGGGTGGTGCAGCTGGGAAAAAAACAAGAACAGAGAAGATTATTTCCCTAAAGTGTAAGGTTAAAAAAACCCAACCAAGTCAGAAAACTTAAAAAAACCCAAAACAAAACAACCACACATTTTCTTACTACTAATCTTATTTCTGTTTCTCCCCCACTCCCAATTGCTCTGCGAATTTGTAATTCACTGCTTCCAAAGGTGCTTCAAACTTGTTCTACTGGTTTTCAGAAGCAGACAGACTTGTTTTTCTAAGCTCTTCAGTACACCAACTGAATTTATTTAATTTTTCATTTTGCTCCTGCAAAGAATCCCGGGACGCTCCTTGAAGGGCCCTAAATCACTCCGTTGTATGCTATGGATATATTCAGTGCGTACTCCACAATACTGTAATTACCTGGTGTATGAAACCATACAGAGCCATGCTCAAATGAAGGCACTATTTAGCAGCTGTAAAGACCTTGATCCTTGATGGAAAAGTGCCTTACCATAGCTAATGCAGCCAGCTCCGAGGGGAGCAAATTTTAATGGAAATCCTTCCCTTGCTCTGTCACAGACAAAATAAAGGAGGAGAGTGGTTGCTTTGTTGCCATGAGTGGAAGGGGCTTTACAAGGGCCTCGTAAAGGTGTCCTGGAGCAAGATCCATCCTGTTTTCTTCCATGTTAAAATTGTCCTGGAGGAAGTTCTAGCCTGGCTTCTTCCATATTAAGGTCCCCTGTTCCAAGGGTTTGTAGGGACCCACAAACTGTAAAGCTCAAGGGTCACTTTAATGTGTAAGGGAAGGATGGGGGATGCCCCTTGGAGCTCTCAGTGTCTTGGAAACACGACTTTTGGATCTGTATACCCCCAGAAGCAAGGCGGGGAAGGTAGAAAAGGTTCAGAATCGGTGCTACTATCTGGGCAGGCTGTCAGGGAAATTAATGGGAGTTCTGCCTGAAATGGGCCAGTTCAGGGCACAAAGGAGAAAAGGCAATGAGAAAAGCTCTGAGGTCTGTGCTTCGCTGGGAAAGAAGAGTCAAAAAAGGTTTTAGTGTGAGGAGCCGTGTCCGCCCCGGGGTAACGGAGGGCTCGCCTCCCGACAGGACCTTTTCCCCTCAAGTTTCGCTGCCGCCGAGCGCGGCCGGGACGGCGGCTCAGGCCCGCGGCGGGAGGCGCGGCCGCCCCCTGCAGGGCCGCGGCGGGAGGCGCCGGGGAGCGGGCGGGACGGAGGGCGGCCCCGGGGCCGGGACAAAGCCCGGGGCGGCGGCGAGGGGCACCGCCCGTCTCCCTCCGCCCCGCACTACTTCGCCCCAGATGTCCCCGCCGCCGGAGGGGAAGGGAGGCGGGCTGAGGCGGGGCCGGGGCGGCCGGAGCGGGGAGGGAGGGAGGTGCCGAGGAGGGAGAGCACCGAGCGGGCTGAGGCAGTCGCGGAGCGGGGTGGCCGTGGCCCTGGCACGGCGGCGCCCGGGGGCGGGAGCCCAGGGGCCGGGCGGAGGAAGAGGAGGGGCGCGGGCAGCGGCGAGAGGAGCCGTCTGGAGGAGCCGCCGCGCCGAGGCGGCGGCGGAGGTGAGCGAGCGGCGGCAGGAGGCCCCTGCCCGGGCGGGGCTGACACCGGCCCCGGGGCTGCGGGGTCCCCGCCGGGCGCGGAGCGGGTGCCCGGGTCCCCGTGCGGAGCCGGGTGTGTGCGCGGCGGAGGGCGGCGGGCGCAGGGCGAGTGGCGCCGCGCCGGGGGGCGAGAGGCAGAGGAAGGGCTGGGGCGCTCCCCAGCTGCTCGGGGGTTTTCCCGGAGGGAGGTGGTCGCGCTGCCAAGTGGCTCCCGAGCCGTGCCTGCGCGGAGGTGCCCGGGCTGGGAGGGCGCGGGGCTGAAGCGCAGCCCGGGCTCAGGCGGTGGCTCGGGGTGCGGGGGTGCCGCCGAGGGCACGGGGCGGTGGCGCGGGGTGTCACGCCGTGACCCCGGGCTGCCGGGCGCCGCTGCCGCGAACAAAGAAGCGTGCGGGGAGCAGCGCTGCCCTGCAACACAAACTCCCAAAAACGCCCGCAGCCGGCAGGAGGAAAATGGGGTGAGGAGAGGATTCGGTGATGAAGCTTCGCTAGGAGGAATGTTTCTGGGATGAAGGGATATGTTCAGTTCTCCTCGGGAGAAAATGCAAGACTTGCCGTGGTTTTGAGGCCACTGTCATATCTGCTCATTGTTTATTGTTGGGTTTTTTGCGTGTGGCTGATCACACCTCGTAACAACACATTTTCTTTAAAACGGCTCTTTTGATTAATTGAACAGTATTAGCAAAATAAGGAATACGAGCCCTTGACTTTGCTCTTTGTTGTCTGCGTTTGCAGCTGACTGAATTATGACTTGCATGTAGGGTTAAAAGTGCTGTCTCCTTTATTTCAGAGCTCTAGGGGAAGATGTTGTCTCTTCTGACATCTTGAGATTGAGATACCTGAGAACAGGTTCAGTAAGAATCCAAGTTCCTGAAGAAGACACTACGAATGTATTGAAATAAGAAGCTGTAAACATTTTTTTTCGCCCTGTCTCCTGTACTCCATAAGAAACCATAATGTGAAGCATTTCTCGGACACTCTCTCAGATGTATGAAGTCTGCAAAGCTTGCTGTCCAGACTGGCTGCTTTAGTCAGGGGTACTTGCCACGTTTGTGGTGTGTATATAGTACTCTGAAGAAAAATCACTTTTTTTATGAAATTCCCAGAAGAAACATTTTATTATGGACAGCTTTTTCTGTATGTATATCCAGAGAGATTAATGCCTAGAGTTGAAAGGCATTTAGTATACACTGCAAAGTTGGCTTTCCCTCAGTTTTTCCAGATGTATTGTCTCCCTTGTACACTGGGAACACACACAACTGCCTAAACCACAGATGCAGCCATGGAGCTGCATGAACTTGTGAGCCACACCAGAAGTCTTGCTGAGGGCTGGTACCAGCTACCACTGCACGATGTCAGCTGAGCTGTGATTGTGCCATGCTGATCCCAACACGGTGCACAGATGGAGTGACACCCTTGCTGCAGAGAAGAGGCTCTTGAGTTTTACGAGGAAGGGTGGCCAGTCGCCGTCACCTCTGTCGAGTTCTGTGCACAAGGTTGTCCTGTGCCAGATGAACGTGTGTCTCCCTGCTCCTGAGATGCTGAAGATGTGCTGCAGCTTATGACACATCCAAGAGAAGAAGCTTTATAAGATGGCTCAAACCAGCTTGCTGCAGGGAAAGCAGTTTTACTGTAGGGAGTGGGTTTTCCACAAGCTTCAGCACTGCCTCCAGGAGAAAGCTAGCTGCAGCAGTAGTGCTGCCAACAAACAGTCTCTTGTAGCGAATTCTGGGAATAACACCGGTGGTGTCTCTGGGAAAGGAGCTGCCTGGGGTGTATTGTTGGTAGGAGGCCCCGGTAGTGGGAAGACAGCTCTCTGCACTGAGTTACTGTGGCCAAGCTCACCTGCAAACCTGCAAAGAGGCTTACATCGCCAGGCTCTGGCCTTCCATTTCTGCAGGGCCCAGGACTCTGACACACTCTGTGTTGGAGGCTTTATTAGAGGTTTAGTCACACAAATATGCCGCAGTGGACTGATCCCGGGATATGAGGACAAACTAAGAGATCCTGCTATTCAAAGTCTGTTGCAGCCCGGGGAATGTGAGAGGAACCCTGCTGAAGCATTTAAAAGGTAAAAACAAATTAAAAAAAAAAAACCCTATTGAAAACAAAACCAAAATAAAACAAAAAAAATCTGCTGTTTAGGTCTTCCTTCCAGTGAGCCTAAGATGCAGATAGTTCAAAACATGTTTGTTTCATGGCTTGTTATCTCTGTCAGAGCTTACAGACTTACCATGGAAAAATCTAACTTTGTCGTTATAGCTGACATAAATAAATATTCACTTTAAAAACAAAGTTTATTATTAATAGTGAATTTATTTACATTTGTATATTAATACCCTCAGATGTAACTGGGTGTTTTGGAAAGACTTGAAAGTAACTGACTTCAGAGTGGAAAATACCTAGTCCATGGTCTCCATGTGCCCTAAAGGTAGGGCAGTTGTCCTTCACAGACCTGAAACAGACCTAATAGGACCCTTGGAAAAGCTTCCAATAACATGCTCTGTCTAAGAGGAGACTGGGCTAATGGATCTCTGGGTCTGATCCAGCACATCGGTTTTATGTTTGTCTAAAAATACGTGGTAGGAAAATGTCAATTAACTCCTTATGTTACTTCTGACAATATGCACAGATTATGTCAAATCTTTATTGCTACTTCTTTTGTAAGTACTTCAAAGTGTTGAGGGGATCAGAAATTGATCAAGAGGGTTCACCCTGCCCCTTAAGAGGTTTGTCAGCTATCTAAGCTGAATGGAAAAAAACCCAGATTTTTTGTATTAGTGTTCCCAAACAAACCATAGTCTCCTGAGTATGTCACTGATAATTCTGTTTCTGTAAGGATAAGGACATATGAAAGGATATATTGCATGTATATAACAGTGTATATCCATAGATCTACTTAGAACAATGTACAGTCTTGAGCACAGCCCGTGTGTCAGTGTGTGTCTATTGGTCTTTATTCCTTTGGGTCACAATGAAGGAAAATTCGTGAAGGACAAGGCTTGTCTTCATCAACACAGCTCCAGTTGATTGTGTTGCCAGTATAAAACTCCTCTGGAATATTGGTTAAACTGAAATTTTTTGGTACTCTGTAGTGGTGTAACTTTTTGTGGTACTTGAGGGTTTATTGCCTGATGTTTGCAGTATTAAAAAAAGCATCCTCTAATTTTTTTTTCCCTTGCTAAGACTGGGGAGATGAGTACTGAGGTTGAACTGTAGTGCTTGCTCTTATTGTCATGGTGGTGTAAAGGAGCCTTCCAGTTCTGATGGCTGTTATGTCCTTGCCTGCTGAATAAACAGGATGCATGTCTACGTTGCTCTCAGTGTAGTGTCTTAAAACAAACAGTCTAAACCGAGACTAGTTCTGGAATTCTTGTTTGCTGCTAAGTGAATATGCAACTTCTAACAGCTATTTGGGTCCTAATTTCAGAGGTATTAAGCCCTCTTAAATTCTAATGAATAAAAACTGGGTGCAATTAAGTGTCTATAAATGGAATAGCTGACTGGCCATCTAGCTTCAGGCAGTCTTTTAAAATCATGAAAGTGGATTAATCTGGTGAGTAAGAGCCTGTTTATGTTTAAAAGTCTATTACAGGGAAATCTTACTAATTTAGTACAGGCAAGTTCTCAGTAAGAGCTGGAATCCTTCCTCTGTTCTAAAATTGATTGCCTTACTGCACAGAACAGGAGCTAGGTAAATGTCTTTAGACAAAAATGCAACTGAAATATAAAACATAAGAGATACTGGTTAGTCAGACTCAGCTTTTTAGACTGATTTTTATGAGCACGGGGTTTAATGATAGGCTGTTCTGAGTATTTAGGTCAATACACAGCGTTCTTGGTTTTGTGTTGGAAAAATAAAATAGACACAACATCCGGTAATAGTCTTTTCCTTCTCAAATTTTGCAGCAATGATTGTGAACTATTACCACACTAAAAATTCTTACGAGGTAGTACAACAGCTTCAGTCAAGATTTTTCTTTTCACCCTTCGTGTATCCCCTTGCTCCCACTTACCCTGATCTCCTGCTCTCAAAAGCAGCTGTGGTGGACGGTCTTCATTCTCCTGTTTCAGATTTAAGGGAGATGAGGTGTTGGAGACAAGGTGCTATGCTGGGAATATAAGTTTTCAGCACTGTGGCAGGGGACCAGGAGGTGGCTGTTGACAGCAGCACCGCGAGCTTGTTCTGCTGGGTGATACAATCTTTGTCCACAAACAAAGAGGCACTTGGCAAGCCCCTTCCCACCATCAAACACCTCAGTCATTTGTTTAATTGAACCTGTGCTAATACATAAACCATGCAAGAAATGCTTTAACAAAATTATAATTTAGGATGTTCCATGGTTTCTGAGACGCCACGGAGCGCTTCAATCCTCTGCTCTGGTGTGTTTATGTCAAGGTAAAGTTGTTGTAATGTGAAATGAGTTCTAGGAAGACTTAACAGTCAGATGATTGCATCTCCCATTGTGTAAAGGCACTGAAGAAGCACAAAGTGCTTGTCTCAGTGCTCCATTGATTTTTGCCTTGTTTTAGTTTATTCGGTACAAGAGGGGAAAGATTTTTCTTTAAAGGCACTGTCAAATTTTTGCTCTGCTTTTCACAGCTGCTCCAGACCCAGCCATGTATTCATGGCCTAAAATGGAAAGACTTCTCTTCATAAGTGCTAAACAAGATGACACCACTCTATTTTTGTGCTAATTGTCCTGGAAATAGCGAGAAAGAAAAACTTCCTAATGTCTTGTAACATGCCAGTTTGTAAACAATATAAAGTTTGTTAGTTAAAATAGTGACATGTTTTCCTGAAGGATGTTTCTTAAATAGATTTTCAGCAGTCCTGATGGTCATAGTGATACATGTGCAACTGATGACCCTCAGAGTTTCTCATGCTATTTAAATGTCATATGCCTTTATAAGCTTTAAATGTCCTAAAAATTCGTTCAGGGGCAGATCTTGCAGTTTTGAAGAACATGAAGGGCTGAGTTAGACAAATGTATTTAACATTTTGCATTTGTTGTTGCACTGACAGCTGAGAGAAAGAACAGCTACTTACAGCACTTTTCTTATCAGGCACTCAGTGCTGGAGCAGAAAGCAGCCTTAAATGTGAGGGAGAGAGCTGATCCCTCACTCAAATTTTCAGTGAAAGTAAAGCAGAAGGGAAGGCAAAGATGTTACAGACACCAGAAGTTAAGAAAAAATGATGTGATAGACAGAGAATTTAATTCAAAAGCTCTATTAGGCTCTTCTTCCCTGTTCATAAAGAAGAGTTAAAGTTGGAATAACCCAAATTTTGCAATGCTGTCTCCAGGGTTGTTTTGGTTTTGCTGCAGCAAGTTTATGCTTCCAGTGATTTGGTAGGAATACGGGCAGATACCACTTATCCAAGGCCATGAGGGCATGGAGGAACTGATACAAACTGTGGACAATGCTGAAATTTGTGTAAACTAAGCTGTAGAAAGGCATTTCCCTTATGTTCCTGGTTTATGTCTTTCAGACAGAGGAGATGACATTAAGCACCTTCAGACAGTAGGGAAAGGCATATAATTCCCATGTGTTGTGCTGCAGTTGGGATTACTGGTGGGAGGCAGAGCTTGCTTCATTTGCAGCCATTGCTCTTGAGTTTGAAAGATACCCAAGACCAAAGCTCCTGGGATAGAGAATTTAGAGGTGGAACATGTTAAATAACACCATGTTTTTAAACTTGCACCAAACTCACCTTTGGTGTGTGTTGGTCTAGTACAAACCTAAAGCAAATGTTGAATTTTGCTTGGGTGTGTTGCTGCAATTAATAAATCACCAAAAAAAAAAAGGTGAATTTCCACATCTCCCAGCAGCCTGGTGCAGATGGAGCTGCTTTGCTCTCACTCACAGATGAAGTTTCATTCTTTCTGAGTGTCTTTTCAGGGAACTTCAAATCTTTTAAGACCTTTCACATCCTTATGTCTCATGTATTGACTTTGGGTCAGTGATGTCCAAGTGTTTTTTGCTTGTGAAGTATCCTAAAATTCTATTACGGAAGTATTTCTCATACAACTACTTTATTGTGAGAGGGTCTGATCTAAG